>NC_069695.1:43381416-46347666 GCF_023699985.2 Odocoileus virginianus | reverse complement strand
ATTAATAGCATCAATGTCATCATAAACTAATCTTTTAAGTATTCCACATTTTGATGACCAACTCCTATTTCCAGCTAGTCCTTCTAGCATACAAACTCTAAAAGCCCGTAATTCTTTTGTATCTACTATGCTTTCACCCTACTTTTATCGTGTACATTCTTACTTTCCTCTTTAACCCATTTAAATTCCATGACCAGTCATGATAGTCACTCCTCTGCCATACTCCAAACTCTCATTCTTCACTAGAAACTTAAATTGAATTTTGTCCTTTAATCGACATGGCATATGTAGTTAAGTATGTCTAGAGAAAAGTACATAACCAGAATGACTGATCTCTTGAAAAGCATGACCCTAAACCCCAGGGAGGCCCTAACTGCATCATTTTCTAAGTTCTGTATATCCTTTATCTCCCAGATGGATATTTCATGCCTAATCTCTACTCATAACTTTATCATAAACTCTTCCATCTCATTCTCCACTGACATTCTCATCTACTATTAATTCTTTATGGTCTGAGCCATCAGGAAGTTCCCTCTACTATTAATACCTTTCTGACAAAGGAGAACTTGCATAGATTCCCACTATCTTTTCTAGCTAACAACCAGAATCTTAGTCTATGGGGATTCCCAGGTGGCACTAGTGGTAAAGAACCCACTTGCCAATGAAAGAGATGTAAAAGACTCAGGTTCCATCCCTGGGTTGGGAAGATCCCCTGGAGAAGGAATTGACAACCCACTCCAGTATTCTTGCCTGGTAAAATCCCATGGACAGAGGAGCCTGGCAGGCTACAGTCCAGGGATCTCAAAGAGTGGGACACGACTGAGCACACGTTTGCACACAGCATGCCCACATCTTAGCCTGTGAACTTTATATCTTCTCCTCTGATCAGAGCTACATTCCCCTTCCTGCTGTCTAAGACCAACATCTCAATTTACGTACAAGATTTCATCCTCTGTCAAATACCAAAGAATATTGTTTTAGAAGTTCTATCTTCTGAAATGTATGCCATTTTCTTCTCCAGTGGATCTTTTCTAGCAGCATATAAATATGCCACTGCTGACATATTTCTTTCTTCCTCTTCCTTGTAAAGTTGTTGAATTGATTTATTTGATGGCTCTTCTCCCATTTGCTCATAATATGCATTCCATATCCATTCTAATGACCAAGTTTTATGTGTCAACTTGACTATGTTGCAGCCTCTGATTATTCAAACACTAATTTAGGTGTTGCTGTAGAGGTATTTTGTAGATATGATCAATGTTGACTAGATAAAGGAGATTCTGCTAGGTAATCAGGATGAGATTAATTCAATCAGTTGATATTTCTTAAGAGCATAGCTGAGAATTCCCAGTAAAAGAAGAAATTTCTGCCATGGATTGCAGTTCAGATCTTGTAGGAAATTTCCTGCCTGATCTTCCTAAGAGCCTACCCTATGAATTTAAGATTTGCTTAGTAAGCCCTCTTAATTGCCTATGGAAACTCCTTGCAATAAGTCCCTTACTGTATATTTCCTACTGATTCTATCTGTCATGCTGTACAATGACTGCTATGCCCACTATTCTAACACAACTACTTTGAGAAAGTGGCTTATGAGTTCAATGTCATAAACTTCAACAGTCCCTTTCAGTCCTCATCTTGATTGTTCTATTAGTCTTATTTGTCATAGTCAATCTTATTCTTTGATACAATTTATTCCTTCAGTCTTTGCAGACTCTCCTTCATTTGCTTGCTCAGATCAATAGTGCTTTTTTTTTTTTTAATTTTAGCCATTCCAACAAGGATGGAATGACATCTTGTTGTGGTTTTAATTGTATTTTCCAAGTGCAAATGATTTTTAACATCTTTTTTTTTAACATCTTTTAATATTTTTTGCCATCTGTATATATTTGTTAAAATATATTTTCATGTATTTCCCTGTTTTATAAATGCATTCTTTTTCTTTTTTTGCTTTTGAGTTTTAAGACTTCCTGATGTATCCTGGACACTAGTACTTTTTCAGCTGTGCTGTTTGCAAATATTTTTTCCAAGTCTGAATGGGTATTGAGTTTTATCAAGTGCTTTTGACTAATAAGATTGTGTGATCTTTCTTCTTTTGTATTACACTGATTGATTTTAAAATAAAATCAGCATTGTATATCTGGAATAAACCCTACTAAGTCATGGTATAAAATTTTTTTATACATTACTGAATTTTCTTTGCTAATATTTGTTAAGGATTTTTATATCTATATTTATGAGCTACATGGTCTGTCTTCTTTCCACCATTCAGCATGTTCTTTTTTTAATGTATAACAGCCAAGGTTGTAGGTTATATTTAGTGGAAGAAATAAGGTAAAGTACATCTACTGTCTTCTCCTAGAGACAGAATTTCTGTTATAACATTTTGAATTTTTAAAAAGTATAGCAATTTATCTTTGATTTATGGAAGTAAATATCAAAGCTATAAAAATATTCCATTTATCTTTTATTCACCATCTCATTTCCTCCAACTAATATGTTCTGAGAGATATTGCTATTACTATTTTGCATATTAAGAAAATGATGTTTATAAAGATAGCTCCACATCAAGTCAGTAGTAACTACAGGAGACAAAATTTAAAGCTAGATAAATTAATGTCTAAACCTGTTTTCCTTTTAAGCACAGCATCATACTACTTTTCTTATTTAAATTTTGACTACATTTTAATTATGGCTCTTATATTTTAATCATAAAGTTACCAAAAAGGATCAGTTTTTTTTCCTAATATACATGAGAAGTTAATATATGTAAATGCAGACATTCTGTAAAAAAGTCACTTCAGGAACAAAAAATTGTAATACAAATATTAGTGTAATATAGTTGTCTTAGGGTCATGTTAACTAGTAAAATTATGCTTATCTTGTTCTCCTAGAAATATATATATAATGTATTTGAATGCAAATGAGATGATAGGATCTAGCATAAAGCAAGCTTTAATTAGTGAATAAAGGTTACAATAAAGCTGTACTCTATATTAATTTTTTACAAAATTCATTTATATTCTAACTAAAACATCATAACCTCCAATCATGATATGTATTCTAATAATAAAATTTCATCTTTCAAAATGCAGTACTTTTCAATTACTCATGTAATTATGTTTACTAAAAATGTCAATGACCTGTACTGTCAATACATTTTTCCAAATTCTTTTGGGTGATGAGGGTTATCATTTTCATTTTATAGGTTAAAGCTATTTTTCAGTGTAAACAAAAATAATATAAGCCACTAGAATAAAACTCCTTAACAATAAACTGTTAAAAAACTGTTAGTTTTTCTTCCTCATATTCCTGCTTATCCTACAAAGTCAGTAACTTTGGTAATTTATGGGCTTCCCAGGTGCCACAGCAGTAAAGAATCGGCCTGTAATGCAGGAGACACAGGAGACATGGGTTCAGTCTCTGGGTGGGGAAGATCCCCTGGAGGAGGAAATGGCAACCCACTCCAGTGTTCTTGCCTGGGAAATCCCATGGACAGAGCAGCCTGGTGGGCTACAGTCCCTGGGGTCACAAAGAGTGGGCCACGACTGAGGGACTGAGCTTGCAATAGCGTTCTCTCACATATTCTTATCTTAAATTTTCATTTTACTTTATTACTCCACATTCTTTTCCTTTACTACACATATTTAGTATTTTATGAGGTAGTTATCTTAGCAAGAGGACATATAAAGAATAATAAATATGTCCCAAATCCATGCCATTATACACTCTCTTAAACTAAAACCTGGTCATCCTAATTTACAGTTCACATATGATTATAAATATGGCATATAGTAGAGCTTTTTTTAGAAAAGTAAAGATAAATCTCATCTGACCATAATCTTATTAATTGCATGATGATAATGAAATTTGTTCAATAATAGCTTAATATATTTGCATTCAGTCATACCATTCACTAATTGGTGTAAAACATAATGCTAGTTACTGGGACATAATTAGTACTAACACCAATTTCCATGTCTAAACCTACAGAAAAATTTTAGTCAAAGATCTAAGTATATCTCAAAGTAATATATTTTAAATTATTACTTAAAAGTGCAAGTATGAGGGAATTCTTTGGTGGTTCAGTGGTTAAGACTAGGCACTTCCATTTCAGGGGGCACAGGTTCAATCCCTGGTTGGGGAACTAAGATCCCATACACCACAGGTCAGGGCAAAAGAAGATTTTTTTTTTTAAGTGCAAGGGTAAATATATATTAAATACAGCTAGAGATTTCGGTTGTGTTGTTTGTCTTCAGTTCAGTTCAGTTCAGTTGAGTCACTCAGTTGTGTCCGACTCTTTGCGACCCCATGAATCACAGCATGCCAGGCCTCCCTGCCCATCACCAACTCCCGGAGTTTACCCAAACTCATGTCCATCAAGTCGGTGATGCCATCCAGCCATCTCATCCACTGTCATCCCCTTCCCCTCCTGCCCCAATCCCTCCCAGCATCAGGGTCTTTTCCAACAAGTCAGCTCTTCACATGAGGTGGCCAAAGTACTGGAGTTTCAGCTTCAGCATCAGTCCCTTCAATGAACACCCAGGACTGATGTCCTTTAGGATGAACTGGTTGGATCTCCTTGCAGTCCTAGGACTCTCAAGAGTCTTCTCCAACACCACAGTTCAAAAGCATCAATTTTTCGGCGCTCAACTTTCTTCACAGTCCAACTCTCACATCTATACATGACCACTGGAAAAACCATAGCCTTGACTAGATGGACCTTTGTTGGCAAATTAATGTCTCTGCTTTTTAATATGCTGTCTAGGTTGTTCATAACTTTCCTTCCAAGGATTAAGCGTCTTTTAATTTCATGGCTGCAATCACCATCTGCATTGATTTTGGAGGCCCCAAAAATAAAGTCTGACACTGTTTCCCCATCTATTTCCTATGAAGTGATGGTTCGTCACCAAGACTTAAAAGATTAGTCTTGCCATTATTTCTCTTTTCACCTCAGAAGTGTCTCTCAGAGCTTGAAATCATTTTATAGACATGGTTTCTCTCTGTGACAGGAAAAATGACAACCAGAACCCCACTAATTAAGCACTTTCTTAGCAACTCTTCACTCTGCCCAATCCTTATCCTCTTGGAAGAAGAGATCATTTCTCTACCAATGTCCTTACTTCAGTCTTGGGTGTCAGCTGCATGTTTTTAACCAATGATTCAGAGAAATGTCATACAATAGCTGGCAGCGAGACTATTGTCATGCACCACTCCCTCCCAGGGCCAGTCAGCATTTCGGAATCACCAATGGATACATTAGGCAAGAGCAGTTGACAATTTTTTTTTTTTTTTTTGTAATCACAGGGAGGGGAACCAGAAGTTCTGTGCTGTACAGAAGAGAGATTCTGGGAAGATAATAACTTTCTACTTTACTTTCCATCATAAAAATGTATTTCCATGCACATTTTGTTGCTACTCAGTTGCTCAGTGGTGTCCAATTCTTTGCAACCTTATGGTCTGCAGCACACCAGGCTTTCCTATCCTTCCCCATTTCCCGGAGCTTTCTCAAACTCATGTCCATTGAGTTGGTGATGCTATCCAACCATCCTATCCTCTGTCGCCCCCTTCTCCTCTGGCCTGCAATAGTTCTCAGCCTCAGAAAGTGAGAAGTGAAAGTGAAAGTCACTCGGTCATGTCCAACTCTTTGTGACCCCATGGACTATACAGTCCATATACAGTCCGTGGAATTCTTCAGGCCAGAATACTGGAGTGGGTAGCCTTTCCCTTCTCCAGGAGATCTTCCCAACCCAGGGATTGAACCCAGGTCTCCTGTATTGCAGGCGGATTCTTTACCAGCTGAGCCACAAGGGAAACCCAAGAGTACTGGAGTGGGTAGCCTATCCCTTCTCCAGCAGATCTTCCTGACCCAGGAACCGAACCAGAGTCCCCTGCATTGCTGGTGGATTCTTTGCCAGCTGAGCTATCAGGGCATCCCCAGCATCAGAGTCTTTTCTGATCTCTTTACAGCAGGTGGACAAAATATTGGAGCTTCAGCTTCAGCATCAGCCCTTCCAATGAATATTCAGGGTTGATTTCATTTTCGATTGACTGATTTGATCTCCTTGCAGTCCAAGGGATTCTCAAGAGTTTTCTCCAGCACCACATTTCAAAAGAATACATATTGCTCTATTACAAAACCAAACATTACTCCATTATACTGTTCTTATCTCATGTAATTATTAGAATTACAATATAAATACTCTTACAATCTGCTACAAAAGGAAATTTCAAAGTGTAAAGTCTTATTCACTTACTGCTTCCAGCTCCAAATGCTGTATATTCTTCCCAGATCACCAGTGCATTGGTCACCATGTGGGTCTCTGTTATCTGGAAATCCATGGCAAAATTATTTCTAATTTCCTGACTCACTTGAGCTGTATTGGAAAGTCCACATGACATTTGATTATCTGATTCCTAATCAAACCTGGGAGTGCTGGAGGCAGGGCCAATGAGGTCTCTTTATAAAGATACGAAGGGTCAACTGAAGATCCAACCTATACTAAAGTCTATCTTTTCATCCAGAGCCAAAGAAGACTGCATAAGGAAACTACCATACTCCTACCCTTCACTTTTTTCTATCAAGGGCCCTTTACCATCTGAGCCACCCAGGAAGCTCAAGATTACTGGAGTGAGTAGCCTATCTCTTCTCCAGGGATCTTTCCAACCCAGCAATTGAACCGGGGTCTCTTGCATTTCAGGCAGATTCTTTACCAGCTGAGCTGTCAGGGAGGTCCAAGTGTCCTTAAGACATATACTACACAGCATGCATCCTGAGCTCAAAAATAAAGTGAATTATACACTTACAAACTTTTAAGCTATCATCCTAATAATTCTAAACTTGCATACCAGGGCCAGAATGCCCTTGCTATATTTTATTCCACATTCACTTATTTAACTGCATTCCTGTTAACATATTCAAGACACTATTTGTTGAAAATGATATTCTACTCTAGTTAACCTGATTAAAAAGAGAAATTCATATGACAAAATTGTGAAATTCAGAGATGGGTGTAATTTCAGGATTGGCTGGCTCATGAAGCAAGCACAATGGCCATGAGGCTTTCAGCCTTTTCTTAACATCACTTGGCTTTGTTTTCCTGCAGATGCTTACCAGCCAGGCAAGACAACTGACAACAATACCAGAATGACATTATTCCCAGTTCAGCTCTCCCTGAGAGGGAAAATTACTCTCTCCTAGTAGACATATTTCAATATTAGGGAAGCTTCTGATTGGCCTTGCTGTCAACAAATGCCTGAGTTCAACCACTGTAGGCTATACAAAGCGTGGTTCCCTACTCCTGGTTCATATACACACAATACTACAAAAGGGAAGACAGAATAGTAAGACTGACAGACCCAATACAGCCATTTGGGATGGAAAGGGGTCTCATATACAGTAGCAAAATAGGATATTGGGAAAATAAAAGCCATATATTGAAAGAAAGGTCTAACAGCATTCATGGAAATAAATATGATAGAGGCATAATCCTGAATCTTTATAAAGTCACAATATATACAGTACATAAATTAATCTTTGATTATAAGTTTGCCAGAAAAAAAGAAGGGAGGTGGGGAGAAAGAGATTTAATTCCCAGGGAAAATGTATATAAAAAAGTATAAAAGAATGAATGAATATGGTATACACAGAGTGTATGAAATAGCTTTATGAAGTAGTGTAGGATGAGAGAGGATGTAATGGCAACAGTTTTAAGGTTGGTGAGATCTTCAAAGCACCATAATTTAAGAATTTGAGGTTTCAGGTTAAATAATACACGATTTTGACTGCTACCTAGGTACTTACATTTTACTTGATACATACTGAAGATACTCTGCTAGATAAGTATGGTATGTTCTAAATGCTATATTGAGATGTGTGAAACAATATTGCTGACTTATAGTTGAATATATTGAGCTCCAAAAAGCATCTCACATTTACAATCACAGAAAATAAAAATTATAGGAAGTTATCCCAGGTGTGGCTTCATTATTTCATTAGAAACACCTTCTGTGAAATGACCAATATTCTATCAACAGTACCTCTGGAAGAAGATAGCTTACGATTCTGCACATGAAAATAAACTTTATTCTTCAACTTATTGAATTTCTTTTCCTTGAGTTTCCTTTGTATTTCCTATTTAACTTTGGGTAGCTGAGCCTGGTTTCACACAGTTAATTTTAAGCCATACGATGAAGACATGACCCTCTGATCAGAAATAGAACTTAATAAAGATGTGTGGGAAAAATTAAATTATAAGCTTGACTGAGCTCATGTTGTTGAAAGCCTTTTGCTAATGGAATTCAGACACATTGTTTGGTTGTTTGCTTAGATCGGTCTTTTCTTGGCAAAATTATAAGGTACTTAGCATAAGTATTTGTCCTCAGCAAGAGTACAGAAGGGATATCCTATTAAAAAGCAAAAACATTGTATACATATTTTATTGCTATTTTCTGAAATTTGAGTATGTATACTAGTATTTTATCCTAGAATATCTCTAACAGACTTTTGGACTCTGTGGGAGAAGGCGAGGGTGGGATGTTTCGAGAGAACAGCATCGAAACATGTATATTATCTAGGGTGAAGCAGATCACCAGCCCAGGTTGGGTGCATGAGACAAGTGCTCGGGCCTGGTGCACTGGGAAGACCCGGAGGGATCGGGCGGAGAGGGAGCTAGGAGGGGGGATCGGGATGAGGAATACATGTAACTCCATGGCCAATTCATTTCAATGTATGACAAAAACCACTGCAATGTTATAAAGTAATTAGCCTCCAACTAATAAAAATAAATGAAAAAAATAAAATAAAATAAAAAAAGGAAGTTTCAAGAAAGTGGAGACATGTAAAAAAATTCAATAAAATCAATTACACATCTTTTAATTGACATTTAGTCTTTGAAGTTAGACAAATCTTCTTTAACTCTATTTCTAGACAGTCTGCTGTGCTATACTAGCAAAATGCTTTACCTCTATAACCTCAAGCTCTTCATATATAAACTATAGAAATAGAAACTCTCTTGCAAGTCAGTATAAAAACAAGATGAAATAACTCATACATTGGATCAACATTATTTTTCATTTGCTTTTAAAAGAAAGATAAATATTTCTCATAAAACACTCTTGTTTTTGTCATAATATATAGTATCTTTCAAGCAATATTCATAGTTAAATTATTAATTAAATGTAAAATCTAGAATGCTTAACTAGTTAGTAAATGTATTTGTACTAGAAAGATAAAAAAGAATAAGACCATTGCCTGTGTTGAATTAACATTGAATCCAAATGCTATGGTGACCCTTTGTGATTCAGAGGGTAAAGAATTTGCCTGCAGTGCAGGAGACCGTGGTTTGATCCCTGATTTGGGAAGATTCCCTGGAGAAGGGAATGGCAACCCACTTCAGTATTCTTGCTGGGAGAATCCCATGGACAGCGGAACCTGGTAGGCTACAGTCAGGTACTACTGAGCTATTAACACTTTTCACCTGGCGACAATGGAAATGATCACATCATTAAAAGTGGAATTTTATGATGGTTAGTGTTACAAGATTTTAGAAATGTGCTTTGATTGTTTGAGTAATATAGAGTTATGTAATAAAGGAAACAATCTATAAAATAGGCATTTGAGTATTTAAAATGTTTATTTGCCTTTGTTAATATTTTAAAAATTCAAAATGCCATTACTGATATTGTTTTGTATAATTTGAATCATCAACCTTAAAAATGATACTTTACTTAATATTTGATACCATTAAAAATCTGATAGTGAGATAAGCATCAAGCTTTAAGTACTTTGAATTAATTATCTTACTTAATCTTCATAAGTACCCTTGAATATGGGTTGTATTATTATCCCTATTTCTCAAAAAAAGGGAATTGCGGACAGAAATTTTAAGTTATATAAATAAACAAGATCTCAGAACTAAGAAACAGAGAAGATACTTATCAATACTATCAGGTGGAAGGTGTATCATGAGTAGTGAGTCATTTGTATATTTAATTACATGGATAAGATTGTATCTGTACTGTTTATACTCTATTTCTTCCATGGAGTTACAAATACTGGTCCACAGACGAATAGGAAAGAATTACTGAAGAACATTGGTTGTGAGGTCATTGTCCTCTATCATCACAAAACACTTCTAGCAACTTTCTTTGGAAGAGAGACTTTGTTTTTATTTGTCAATATTTGTCAATATTCCAGCAGCTAACATAATGCCTGGCTTCTAGGGTTTGCAATATATTTGTTGTTCAAATGAAGAGCTTTCTTCCAGGAGCTATTCTAGGAGACATTAACGGATAAGCATGTTAGCATTCATTGATTACCTAATTGATGCATATGCCAGAAAACACACACACACACGCATCCACACACACACACACACACACACACACGATGAACTGGATAAAATGCTGCTTTGAGTAAAGACCAAAACAACAAAAACTTCAAGTTGTTTATGTAAAAATTTATATGTACTCTTCAATATACTAGCTAGAATAAAATACTAAGTCTATTTTTTCAAGATGTCTGGAAGATTTGAGAGCTGGAGAGCTTCACCTCTCTGTCAAAATGTATTTATTTTTTCATTATAAAGACTATTTAGATTATATGTAGACACAATTTAGGGGAAAGATTAGAGACAAGTTAGTGCAGGATGACTATTTTGACTTGGTGGAATGTGTTTCCTGACTTGATTCCTTACTTGAAAGTACTTATAAAATTTAAAGAAAATATTAATAACATTAAATTGTTGCATATAGTCCATTCTTAATTTTGACTCTGATCTATCTAGATACCTATCTATAGTCTTAAGTTATAAAGCATTTTTACCCTAAAATGTTGTTGACATCTTGATACAGTTTTTAAAAGAGATTACAAGTTTATTTGTCTCCAGCCTCACATTTTTCAAATATATTTTGAAAGAAACGTAAGGGAATCATTTTTCCCATATGTCATTGCCTTAAAGGTTTATGATTAAATACTCAGTCAGCACCATTCCTTTATTGAAGGCTTTCAGATAAGTTAAAAAGAAAAACATAAATAAATCCTTTAAGGGACTAAAAATCAATGCTACCATCCAGAATGGTGACTCATTCTGGTAATTACCAGTAAAATGTCTTATTGCTAGGCTGCAGTGCTTCAACTTTCTATTAAGCATTACTTTGGAAAGATTCGGTCACATCCTGAAAAACAACTCTGAAATCATGCAATTACAGAAAAGCTTGAAGCACAGCATCAATGCACTTGAAAACAAAGGATTTTCCTTCTTGGCAGCACGCTTTTGCTTATGATAGAAACGTATCTTGTAAATTGCAGTCTCTGCCCATAGAGATTCAAGAGGTGAACACAAGTCTTAGCTTCTCTTCTTCTGTTGCATATGGATGTATGTACCTCTGAATGTGATTAATTATGGTGTGTGCAATACTAGATATTTTTTTTAAAAGCCTCAAGTCACTTAAGAACATATTCTTGCAGCCTCATTTCCAGATACTCATACCTTATATTGCATTCTCTGTTCAACAGTGACCCCCAAATGATAAGAGGAAAGCAAACATGTCTGTCATACTTTATAATGTTTATGCCCTGTATTGCTTGGCAATATGAACATTCAATAAACATTTGATTAATCAAATGAATTTTGGGGAGTAACTAAAAATTTGCAAACTCTGTTTTTCCTGAAGCAGTACCGGGTGAAAATTTTATTATGAAGCTTATTACCACAGAGGCATGGCCAATCAAAAAGAATGTGGGCCCATTTAGAAACACAGAGTCCAACATGGCATCCTTATCCATGTCTGCTCTCAGACAACTTCCTTTACTATTTTTGCATGTTATCTTTACTTCATTTTTTTGTCTGTCCTACATGTGTATCTCTTTTTTTTTTTTTTACATTCGTATCTCTTATCTAAGCTTAGATCAGTCTTAGCATTTATTACTAATATTCCTGTCCTTTGAACATATGAGATGCTACTTAATTTTGTTTGTATAGCATTTTCAATTCACTCATTTTTATTGAGGTATAACTGACATGTGATAAGCTGCACACATTTAATGTGTAAAATTAGATATGTTTGGACACACACATATATACACCAAGAGACCATCACCATAAACAAGACTTTTTACTTTTGGAGATTCCAATTTCTAATGTGTTTTTTTATGAATTATGCTTTTGTTATATCTAAAAAGTTCTTTTCTAAACCAAGAAATAAAATAGATATAAAAGACTATATTGCAGCAAAATTTTGAATGTTATCATTTTAGCCTTCATTAAGGAAAGCCTTAAGAAGAACTGAATGATCTTTAATAGTCATTTCTAGGATACTTAACATATAAATGAGAGTAAAACATGAATGGGTTTCCCTGGTGTCTCAGCAGTAAAGAATCCCACTGCCAGTGCAAGAGATGCCTATTTGATCCCTGGGTCAGGAAGAGCCCCTGGAAAAGGAAATGATGACACTTTAGTGTTCTTGCCTTGGAAATCCTATGCACAGAGGAGCCTGGTGGGCTACAGTCCATGGGTTCAAAAAGAGTCGGACACGACTTAGCAACAAAACAAGAACAAAAAACTTAGAGTATGGAGATTCATGTGTAGGATAATACTAGAGAATGAGTCCACATTTGAGACTTAAAAATAATATTCCAATGGACAGAAGTTATTTAGATGCATTTTCTTTTACAGTTCACATCTTTCTAAAATATAATTTTCAAAATCAATTACTATTTAGATTATACTTATTTGGACTTCCCTGGTAGCTCAGCTGGTAAAGAATCCACATGCAGGGCAGGAGACCCTGGTTCAATTGCAGGGTTGTGAAGATTGACTGGAGAATGGACAGGCTACCCACTCCAGCATTCTGGCCTTGAGAATTCCATACTTATTTAGAAATGAATATAGTTGTACAGAGTTGCTATTTGACAAAAAAGATCAATATCAAATGACTAGACATTTAGAATTTTGAATCTTTCCCCCTATGTAGGAGAGATGGTTAATATACATTTGTCATGTAGTATTCTCTCTGAAGACACTGTAAGTGAAATTCAAAAAATTATCTACTTCTTTTTCAATTACAAAGATTTATTCCTGGTGGTAAGCATATAAAAATGCTTGCATCTGCATTTTTAAACATCTACACGTGGAAACAAAGGCTATGGAAATTTATCCTTACAGAAAATTAAAAAAAAAACTTTTCCAAGAAAATAACACATTAATATTCTATATTAATGTTATTGTCAAGCTATACACTGTTAAGGAGAGTTTATTTTTACATTTTGCATTTCCATTAAGGGAGATTTAAAGATTTGCATATCACTAATGTTGACCTGAATTGATACATGAAATAAAGACTCTGCCAGTGATTCAGTCAGAAAGAAATTTAATACAGAGAGTAAGCAGCTTATCAAAATTATTGAAAGTTGACAAGTCACGTTTTAGTCCATGTATATGAGAATAATTCCCAGATCTACAAGGAGCTATCTTTGAGATCTTATACCAGTGTCACCTCTGAATACTAACAGGCTGGAGAAGGTACTTCCAAAACTACAATCTTGACCTTCATGAATTATATGCAGTTGGCTATCCCGATGCTGCTGCTGCTGCTAAGTCGCTTCAGTCGTGTCTGACTCTGTGTGACCCCATAGACGGCAGCCCACCAGGCTCCCCTATCCCTGGGATTCTCCAGGCAAGAACACTGGAGTAGGTTGCCATTTCCTTCTCCAATGCATGAAAGTGAAAAGTGAAAGTGAAGTCACTCAATCGTGTCCGACTCTTAGTGACCCCATGGACTGCAGCCTACCAGGCTCCTCTGTCCATGAGATTTTCCAGGCAAGAGTACTGGAGTGAGATGCCATTGCCTTGTCATACATACATAAAAAGAGATGTTAAAAAACCAGGGATATATAAATCAAAATGATTTGAGATACTAAAATACTATCTCCTACATCTAACATTGACACAGTTTGATAATATGTGCATGCTAAGTCACTTCAGTTGTGTCCGACTCTTTGCGACCCTATGGATGGAGCCCATCAGGCTCCTCTGTCCATGGGATTCTCCAGGCAAGAGGACTGGAGTGGGGTGCCATTGCCTTCTCCAGGCTATCTCTATAGTCAATGTTTTATCAAATCCAGGAGATGAACCTCAACCAAAATGAAACTGCTGATAGGAATCCATGACCATGGACCATGACCATTGACAACAGTTCCAGAATGATCATCTCCTGTCTTCAGTTCTGCCTTCTGAATCCCTATTGTTATTGTTCAGTCGCTAAGTTGTGTTTGACTCTTTATGATCCCATGAACTGCAGCATACTAGGCTTCCCTGTCCTTCACTATCTCCCAGAGTTTGCTCAAACTCATGTCCACTGAGTCAGTGATGTCATCCAACCATCTCATCTTCTGTCTCTACACCCATCTCCTCGTCCCTCAATCTTCTGCAGCATCAGGGTCTTTTCCAATGAGTCAGCTCTTCACATCAGGTGACTAAGGATGGGGAGCTTCAGCTCCATCATCAGTCCTGCCAATTAATATCAAGGGTTGATTTTCTTTAGGATTGACTAGTTTGATTCCCTTGCTGTCCAAGGGATTCCCAACAGTCTTCTCGCTTATCACAATTCAAAAGTGTCAATTCTTTGATGTTCAGCCTCCTTTAAGGTCCAACTCTCATATCCATGCATAACTACTACATAACTACTAGAACACCATAGCTTTGACTATGTGGACCTTTTGTCAGCAAAGTGATATCTCTGCTTTTTAATACTCTCTCTAGGTTTGTCATAGTTTTTCTTCCAAGGAGAAAGTGGTTGTTTTTTGTTTTTTTTTTTTTAAATTTCATGGCTGCAGTCATCATCCACAGTGATTTTGGAGCCCAAGAAAATAAGATCTATCATTGTTTCCACTTCTTTCCCATCTATTTGCCATGAAGTGATGGGACCAGTTGTCATAATTTTTATTTTTTGAATGTTGGGTTTTAAGTCAGCTTTTCACTCTCCTCTTTCACCCTCATCAAGAGGCTTTTTAGTTCCTCTTTGGTTTCTGCCATTGAAGTGGTATCTGAATCCCTGTAAATGCATCAATTGGTGAATAGTAATTTACATCTAAAATATCTAAAACCTTACCAGTAAGGAAGTTGATAAAATATAGTTTGTATTTTGTAAAATATGGAGATTGAGTAAATAAACTCCAGTATGTCTCACATAATATATACAAAATGATGAGTTGTCCTTTAAGATATTGAGATGTTCTTTACAATTTAGGACATCTTTTACGATACAGAATAAAATTTTTTAAGATTTTTATTTTTATTTATCCGATTTTGTTTTTTCAATGTTATTTTTTGGCTGTGCAGGTTTCTGTTGCTCCACATGAGTTTTCTGTATTGTGGTGAGCAGGGGCTGCTCTTCGTTGTGGTGGCCTCTCTTGTTGAGGGGCACGGGCCCTAGGCACACGGGCTTGGTAGTTGCGGCTCGAGGATTTAGTTGCCCCATGGCAGTGAGATCTTCTTGGGCCAGGGATCAAACTGCTGTCCCCTGAATTGCAACGCAAATTCCTTCCACTGGACCACCAGGGAAGCCCTAAAGTAGTTTTTGACTGGTTGAATTTCTTGATGGCTATTGTTAAGTAATTCAAGTAAGCAAATTGTGGCACTGAATTTAAAGTGTATGGGTCATTCTCATTTAAAGATTGAAAGCTGGATGCAGTGCTTTGCTTTTATTATTATAAATACTTTAATCATTTTAGTTTAGAACCCACCGTCAGTCACAGTGCCTGGGAAATCTGAATTCTAACTGTAATATAGACACAAGATCCTACAATGACTCTGAATGCAAAGCCACTTCTAGCATACTTTACTGTATATTTTATTATTTGCTACTGCTACTATAGCAAAGCAAACAGAGCTTTCAAGATATTTAAAGAAGCAGGTGTTTTTGTCACTCTGAAATTTGTTATTCACAAGTTGCCAGGCCACGATTTAGACAGTTCTACTGAACAACAAAAAAAGCTAACATTTCCATGGCGACTCCATTCACATGACAGTTACCAGATTTTTCTTGCTTTTAAGGTGACATTTAAGTAACTGAAAGTTTTCACTCTAGAGTCAGACAGGGCTTATGTGATCTGAAGTGGATTTGAGCATATACATCAATAAAACTTACATAAATTGAATTGATTACAAACATTCATTCTGCATTGTGGATACGAGTGGGTTTGTCTAATAACCATATTTATCATACTCTATAAAATATAAACATTATTAACAATAATGCTTCAGCTATGATGTTTTAATGATAAATTGTTGTACAAATAGACACACACATTTACATGTAAACACAGAATACTCAAAAAGCAGTGCTTTGCTGTCAGCTTTGAACCTAGTGTTCATTTGTTTTGATTCTTTCAGATTTGTTCCATATTTAAAGAAGTATTTCAATAAATAATCCACATTGACATCATTTGATCTAGAAATGTAATATAAAATGATTTTTTTTTAAATAAGGAAGAATTTTTCTCTCACATATCCTGATATTGTGTTAAAGTACTCCCTATTCCCAAAATAAATGAGCTCTCCATAGTATAAAAGAACATCAGGGCTGATTTCATTACTGGAGGAACTGAAACCTCCACAGGTGGGATTAAAAAAGCCAGCTGATTTTTTTTTTTCATGCATTTTCACATTTTTAAGTGAACAGACAGTGTTCCTGCCAAATAGAATCCTGCTAAAGGCCAGAAACAGGACAATAAGGGAAAGACAAAGTTGTATGTGGTTGTAAAGCTGAGAGTTAAAGAGCTATTTGGCAACTGGTGATACAGTATAAAGCAGAAAGAGAACTTTTGAGATTTGCTAGCTCTCTATTGATTAAGATGTCCTGATGTTGCCTTCAAAATATTTGAAGCCAGGGGTAATTTGGTTATAACTTTAGGGATAATACAGCCCAGACCCAGCTCAGAGAGAGAGACGATTGCCTCTGATCCCTCTGGTAGCATCCTGGCAGAGGGTAAAAATTATTTACTTCAAACTCTCCTCTGCCTTTATAACCCATGTCTAAAAATCTCATTCTAAAACTGCAAAACATAAAAAGAAGCAGGAAAATATGACTCATTGTCAAGAGACTCAGAAGCAGCAGGAACAGTTACACACCTCACACATTGGAATTAGTAGAAGCCGGATTCAAATAACTATGAAAAACAAACACAGGATACATCTTTCTCACCCGGGCATGCTGCATGTTTAGTTGCTCAGTCATGTCTGACTCTTTGAGACCCTGTGGACTGTAGCCCGCCAGGCTCCTCTGACCATGGGATTTTTCAGGCACAAACACTGGAGTAGGTTGTCATTTCTGCCTCCATCTTTTCCGCACTGTTACTTCTAAACCCTCTGTGCTTTTACCTTTACAGAGTACATGCTTCTTTTAATGTTTGCAAAGTTGTTTACTGTTTGCCAGGATATGTTATAGATTAAAGATGCACATCATAAGCTTGTTTAGAGCAACTAGTAGCATTAATACATAGAAAAATATCTAAAATGTCAATACCAGGAATAACATGTAATAGTAAAAATAAATACTCAAGGAACCCAAAACAAAGCAAGAATGGAAAAGAAATAAAAGACAGGCAGGAGAAAATATAACATCAAGAACAAAATGTTTGACATTAATCTAAACCCATCAATATTTATATTAAGTATAAACAGTCTGAAAAATGTTTAAAAATCCAAAATGACAAGACTTGATAAAAGAGAAAGTCTAACCTCATGCTGTTTATAAAGCTTTTCAGACTCTTAGAAACACTTTTCCTTAAGTTTTGCTGGGTACCAACCTAAATTACTCAGAGAGTTCATAGAAAGCTCTTATACGTGTACCATGGGGTCAGTCGTACCTAACTGCATTCTCTACAGCTTGTCATGTCTGACTCTTTGCTACCCCATGGAAGGTAGCCCACCTGGCTCCTCCTGTCCATGTGATTTACCAGGTAAGAATAACAGAGTGGGTTGCCATTTCCTTCTCAAGGGGATCTTCCCGACCCAGGCATCGAACCTGCGTCTCCTGCATTGGCAGACAGGTTCTTCACCACTGAGCCACCAGGAAAGAGTTAGTAATCACTACAATGGCTTTTTATATTCAGTGTTTTGTGACAGAGAACAATTCAAAGTTAGCTGACATATCTATATCAGTGTGTGTGTGTGTTTGGCTATTTAAATCTTACCAGCAGAAAAATGAAGTAAACATATCATGCCAATTTTATATAAGGAAAATTGAGACTATAAACATGATAAATTCACACAATCTTGCTCTTAGAAGTGCTAAGTGCTTCACTTAATCTGTAGCGTTTCTACATCCGAATTTTGCACCCTTCTGTAACACGATGCCTTCTAAAAGTATGTGGACTGCATTTGAACTGTGGCAGCTGGACAAGGCATCTACATAACATTATTATAAATCACTAAATTTCTAAACTTATGGTATCCATGAATGCCTTCTAACAATAAATCCTCTGATTTGAGAGCTGAAAGGGGTCCTAATAATAAAGTGATAAAGTATTAATTTGAGGACAACAAATAACACAAATTTTTTTTAAGATTGTGCTTTTCCATTTTTAATTTTTCTAACTCCCCCATCTACTCATTAGAAAAGTTTTTAAATGAGATTAGATGTAGAGGGATGATTACACTCAAGGCCAATTATGTAAGTGTTCACAGTACACATCACACATTGCTCTATATTAAACTATGATTCTAACATTTGCTTCTGGCCACATTCAAAACTGTGCTGAATAATCATTTCTACCTATAATGTACTTACTAATTGGTAAAACATGTCTTTGCCAATTGGTCTCATTCTAAACTATTTTCAGTTCATTAATGGACAATATTGAGTTGATTTTCTCCAAATTGTCATAGAGTTTTCTTAGCTCATTGGAATTTAAATTTATGTCTTTCTTTCTAAAATAAATAAAGAAATAAATCTCACCGCAAGCCAATAGACATCCTCTTTTGCAGATCTTGTTGAGGATACTTTCAGTCTTATCTGACAGTTTAAGGATGAGAATAATACATTGAATGTTAAGAAATAATTTAATTTTCAATTTCATTTGCCATTTAATAGTGAGATACATAGTTCTTAAACTGAACTTGCTTTTTTTGAGACTGTTTTCTGTTTTAATAAGAAACAGCCTGTGTAGGGAAAAACTAATTAGTCAAGTATCACACAAGCTTATTAGCAAAGCATTCAAAAGTAATCAAAGGTTGTTTCTGTGCATGGTTTAAAAACATTTTTTTCCTTTTATTAAATATTTGCTGTTTCCTTCTTCCTTTAGTCTTAATGTTTTTAAAATACTTTATTTCCCTAATGAAATTCCACAATTATAGAACACTAACTAGGCACCAACCCCTGTCTTAAACACTTCATGTACTACCTCATTTGATCATAATAATAATTCACTTGACACTGTATACTCATTTTATGGTGACTAAGTTATGAAGAAAACAATCCCTCTAAAGTATTAACATGACACAGTTGCTAACTTCTGGAGTCAGAATTTGTCTTCCACCTACGGAAATTTTAACCTATGAGCTATACAACATCAATTCTGCCAAAGGCATTCATCCATTCATTGGTGTATTTGCCTAATACATATTGAACCTGCTTCAGTAGGCCTAGATCCAGAGGACAAACTGGGTATGACATAGAGAGAACTCACAGTGTTCTAGAAAAATAGAAGACTCGGTAAATGAGTTAGACATTATAATTGCACAGCTTTGTATACACTTATACAGTATCATGGTAGTTGATTTTAGGATTCCCTCATACTTGCTCTATGCCGGAACATGAATTAAGCATGAAAGATTCAATGTTGAACATTATACAGGGTTTAAAACTTCATGAAAGATATTGTCAAGTAGGAGATTGCAAAGAAAGCATAATTAAATTAAAATATTGGGAAGTAAACATTGAAGAAATGGAGAAAAAGACAACCAAAACTGAGATGTTAGATAATGTTTTAAGGGAAAAAAAAATGTTGTGTAGAAATTAGTATAAGCATTGGCGTAAGAGGAACAGCTAGCATGCTTCAGGCGGCAGAGTTTAGAGTATGTGCAAGAAAACGTAACATAAACAGAAGTTCAACACCAAAAGCAGTTTAGCCTAGTTGACTAATGTAGAATGCAGGATTAGGGTAAAATGGTTAGTTCAGAAATATCTCAAAAGAGGAATTAGCCATACGAGACCGCAGGCTACACTTTCATAATGATATTAGAAATTGGATTGCTTTCTTAATTTCGTTTACAGATTGTTCATTGAAAGTATCTAGACATACAACCAATTTTTGTATATTGACCTTATACCCTGCAACCTGCTGAACTTGCCTATTAATTCTAATTATTTTTTCCAATGTATACTGTTAGAATTTTCCATATAGATTATGCTACCTGAGGACAGAAAAAATTTTACTTCCTCTTCAAATTAATGCCTTTTATTTCTTTTTCTTCTCTGGTTGCCCAGACTAAAGCCTCCAGTGCAATGTTGAATAAAAGTGGACACAGTAGATAGTGGTCTCTTGCTCTGGATCTTAGAAGGAGTGCATATAATCTTTCACCATTATGTATGATATTAGCACCCATGAAAAACATTTCTTTCCAATTTGGATGTCAGCAATCTATCTACCTAGACCATCCTGATGACTCAGTGGGTAAAGAATCTGCCTGCAATGCAGGAGGCACAGGAGACATGGGCTTGATCTGTGGGTTGGGAAGATCCCCTGGAAAAGGGAATGGCTATCCACTCCAGTATTTTTGCCTGAAAAATTCCATGGACAGATGAGGCTGGCCGGCTACAGTCCAAAGGGTTGCAAAGAGTCAGACACGACTGAGTGACTAAACATAATCTATCGACATACCTACCTATCTATCTAACTACTTACTCTGGGTAAGACGTTCAGTACTGTGTTGAAGAAAAGTCAAGAAGTACGTGTCTTTGTTTTCTCCTGATCTTAGATTGTAAGCTTCCAGTCTTTTATCATTGAGTATGATGTTAGCTGTGAATTTTTCGTACACTGTCATTATACTGTCAAAATTCAATACAAAATGGAGACTGGCCTTGAGAATTCCCTAAGCAAATAAAAGCACATAATCCGTGTAATATCAACAACCATGAAATATCAATAATCTCAAATACACACATGACATCACCCTTATGACAGAAAGGGAAGAAGAATTAAAGAGTCTCTTGATGAAAGTGAAAGAGACTGAAAAGTTGGCTTAAAACTCAGCATTCAGAAAACTAAGATTATAGCATCTGGTCCCATCACTTCATGGCAAATAGATGGGGAAACAATGGAAATAGTGACAGACTTTATTTATTTGGGCTCCAAAATCACTGCAGATGGTGACTGCAGCCATGAAATTAAAAAGATGCTTGCTTCTTGGAAGAAAAGCTATGACCAACCTAGACAGCATACTAAAAAGCAGAGACATTGCTTTGCCAACAAAGGTCCATCTAGTCAAGGCTATGGTTTTTTTCATTAGTCATGTATGGATATGAGAGTTGGACTATAAAGAAAGCTGAGTGCCGAAGAACTGAAGCTTTTGAACTGTGGTGTTGGAGAGACTCTTGAGAGTCCCATGGACTGCAAGGAGATCCAACCAGTCAATCCTAAAGGAAATCAGTCCTGAATATTCATTGGAAGGACTGATACTGAAGCTGAAGCTCCAAACTTTGACCACCTGATGTGAAGAGCTGACTCATTGGAAAAGACCCTGATGCTGTGAAAGATTGAAGGTGGGAGAAGAAGGGGCTGGCAGAGGATAAGATAGTTGGATGGCATCACTGACTCGATGGACATGAGTTTGAGCAAGCTCCAAGAGTTGGTGATGGACAGGGAATCCATGGGGTCACAAAGAGTCAGACATGACTGAGTGACTGAACTGAACCAACTGAATCCATTAAACCAAACTAGATCTAGCTTATTTAATGAATGTAAGCAAAAATTCGTTGGATTATTTCTTGTAGATGCTTCTGACCATCATAAAAAACTTAGGTCACCTTTCTAAAAATGGTAAGAGATAATCACTTTTAGCAAATCCTCTGCCATATAAAAACCATCACTGTGATAACCAGTTAATGTAAAGGGTATATCACATCCTCATTTTTACTTTATAAGCATCCGGTAACTTTATACTCTTGAATTTTATATCAGTTTCTGAATTTGCAGGTTCTTAGTTGGTGAACTGTTTTAATATGCAAAATAAATTCTTTCTAAATACTATTTATTGATTTTCTGCCTTTAATTTTAATTTTTGTGAATTTTTGGCATCATGTTAAAGTAGTTTTCTTCTATTACTAATTTGTTGAGTGCTTTGAAGTTGAAAGAGTGCTGCATTTTTGTTAAATTTTTTTTATCTATTAATATGATGTGATTTTTATTTTTACTCTATTGATATGCTAATCTTCTCCTGTGTTTATGAGACCACTTGTAAACAATTGTTATACACTCAGAATGGAAAAAGAAGTAGCCCATTTAAATAAGTTAACAAAGCTCAGTTGCAAGCTAACAATCCAATTGGGCCAACAAAAGAATAGTTTTAGATCTTATTGGACCATTTTCCTTGTATTAACTTCTTCAAATGGCAGTAGAACAACGTGGTAAGAAGCAGATACTGAGGAGACTAGATTAATTTATAGTGGATACTAAACCTATAAGATAAGATCACTAGGGTCATGAAAAGTTACTTAGTTGTGAAACACACTTGAAATATCTCCTAATAGAATAGCCACTTACAGGCATATTCCCTGTGGTTCTCACTATAAAGGGCAAGACTTTTGTTCAGCATATTTTGAGTCTTCAAATTAAAAGTTGGCAAAGTTTGAAAATGTTTTAAAGAAGTAAGATGAAACAAAATGTGATCAGAAAAAGATGTTTGTTAAACATAAAGTTTTGCTGATTTAGAAAAGATGCTTGTCCTTTATCATTTTCCTACAAGTCCATAAACTCCAACTTCATATAAAAAAATGAAAATTGATTGAGAGATGTTTCAAAAGTTTTATTGCTGAAGGGACTTATCACCCAAAGAGAAATAACGTTACTATACTGGACATTCAGAAAGATGAAGTCTTATTTTAATCTTAAAAAATTCACATCACAAAATAATGATAGAATGAGCTGAATCTTGATACATCATTAGAGAAGATCAAATAGTTGTTCTTAAATAAAAAAAGGCAAATCCCTACAGATAACAGGGAGCTTTATCAATGCCCTTCATTTCTACACAAAAAGTAGATATGCCTTTAAATTTTAAAAGGGACTATGAAAAAGTATTTATTGTCTTGTGAAATGTATTGATAAGTCACTTAATCTTAAATTTATGTGGAAACAATGAAGACCTTTAAGCCATTGGGTGTAAAATATGGACCGATATGATTCCAATGAATCTAGAAAATATAGAGGTCAGAGTTGCAAAATGAGCAGTTGGGAATGAACAGTGGAATGTTATGAAATAGAATCAGGATAATATGCCAAAGGCTTAAAAGCATAAGAGCCAGCGATGAACAGGTAGAATCTAAAATGAAGACCACAATATTACTTTTATTAGCATATAAAAATGAAACTTTTAGATATAACTCAAACAAAATAGACTTCCCAGGTAGCTCAGAAGAACCCATCTGCCAATGCAGGAGACAAAGGACACAGGGGTCTGATCCCTGGGTTGGGAAGATCCCTTGGAGAAGGAAATGGTAACTCACTCCAGTATTCTTGCCTGGAAAATTCTATGGACAGGGAGGTCTGGTGGGCTACAGTCCATGGGGTTGCAAAGAGTCAGACATAGCTGAGAGACTGAATATGCATGCTCACAAACAAAATATGTACAAGATGTATATGAAGAAAACTCTGAAGAACAAAATTAGAGAAGAACAAAATAAATGGAAAGATGCACCATGGATAGGAAGACTCAGTATTGTCAAGATGTCAGTTCTTCTCTACTTGACCTATAGATACAACGCAAACCAATCACAATCCCTGTCAGTTATTTTGTGGAGATTGAAAAATTGATTTAAAGTTTACATGGAGAGGCAAAAGACCTAAAATGGCCAACACAATATTAAAGAATACAGTTGGAGGACTGGCTATTGAACTTCAAGGTTAATTATAAAGATATAGTAATCCAAGAGAGTGTGGTATTGGCAAAAGAACAAACAAACAGATCAGTGGAAAAGAATAAAGATCCCAGAAATAAACTCCCACAAACACAGTCAATTGATCTTTGACAAAAGAGCAAAGGCTATACAACAGAGCAAAGATAGTCTCTTCAACAAATGGTCCTGGAAAAATTGGGTGTCTTTATGCCAAAAGATCTTTCCTTGTAGCTCAGTGGGTAAAGAATCTGCCCAAAAGGTAGGAGATCCGGATTCAATTCCTGGGTTGGGAAGATCCCCTGGAGAAGGAAATGGCAACCCACTCCAGTATTCTTAACTGGAGAATCCCATGGACAAAGGAGCCTGACGGGCTACAGTCTATGGGGTCACAAGAGTAAGATATGACTTGGTGACAAAACCACCACCATGCCAGAAATGAATCTAGCCATGAATTTTACACCCTTCACAAAAATTAACCCAAAAGAGACCACAGACCTAAATGTAAAACTTAAAACTACTAAAAGTTGTGCTCAGTTGTGTCAGACTCTGGGGCCCCATGGACTGTGACCTGCCAGGCTCTTCTGCCCATGGAATTTTCCAGGGAAGAATACTGGAGTGGATTGTCATTTCCTTCTCCAGGGGATCTTCCAGACCCAGGGATCCAATCTATATCTCTTTTGTTTCTTACACTGGCAGGCAGATTTTTCACCACTAGCTCCCCCTGGGAAACAGAGAAGAAAAGTTAGATGACTAGATATGGCAGTGACATCTTAGAGAGAGCATCAAAGGCATGATCATGAAAGAAATAATAAGCCGGACTTTATTAAAATTAAAAACATCTACACTGTAAAAGAGAATAAGAGAAGGCACAAGCTAGGAGAAAAATTTCAAAAGTCACATCTGATTAAAAAAACTGTCATTGAAAATATAAAAAGAATTCTTTAAACTCAACAGAAAGGAAAAAAAAACTATTTAAATTATTTTTGAAATTGTTAAAAATAATTTTAAGTGATCCAAAGACCATAAAATTCACCTCACCAAAGAAAGTATACAGATGGCAAATAATATTGAAAAAAGTTTCCATATCACAAGTCATCAGGGAAATGCAAATTAAAACAAGAGTGAGATCCTTCTACACATCTATAGTGTGTGTGTGCTCAGTCATGTCCGACTCTTTGAGACCCCATGGATTGTAGCCCACCAAGCTCCTTTGACCACAGGATTTTCCAAGCAAGGATGCTGTAGTGGGTTACCATTTCCTCCTCCAGGGAATCTTCCTGACCAAGGGATCGAACCCATGTCTCCTGCATTGGTGGGTGGATTCTTTACCGCTGAGCCACCTGGTAAGCCCACGCATCTATTACAATGGCAAAATATCTGGAACACTGACAACAGCAAATGCTGGCAAGGATGTGAAGCAAGATGAGCTCTCATTCATTGCTGATGGGAATGCAAAACAGTATGGCCACTTTGGAGGACAATCTGGTGGTTTCTAACAAAAGTAAACATTCTCTTTCATGCTTTATATCCATGAAACCCACCTATCGCTTGAAGAAAGACTGGGGATAATGCTGAAAACCATTTCCCTTGGTGCTTACCAGGGAAGGAAAACAGCAACCTCTGTAAAGTCATCCAGACCCCCATTTCCAGTGACTAGTCTTCTGAACAATAATTTTAATCTCCATGGGCAAAACCTGTAGCCTGAGCATATGGATAGAAAGCCACAACAGCTGCAAGAGAGGTATGTCAGTCACTACTAAAGCTGTAGCCCCTATTTCCCCTCTGTGGGTCATCAGGTAGGGTCCATGACACTCAGGTAAATTTGAATTTCATATAGATAACAAATGATTTTTAATATGGGTTTGTCCCCAAATATATTATAGATCATACCTACAAAAACACCCTTATGAAATTTAAATTTGTCTCTCTAGTATGTTTGTATGTGTGCACCTATGTATTTATTTATGCTAAATAAATGCTTGTGGACCAAAATGCATTATCTTTAACTAGCCTGACTGTAATTATTTCACCTTGTATATGTAAAGTAAATCATCACATTGCACACAAAATGTATATAGTTGGTTCTTAAACAACATGGGAGCTGGGGGACTTACCGCTGCACAGTTGGAACTTCACATATAACTTCATAGTCAGCCCTCCGTATATGCAGTTCATCCATATTCTGAGTTCCTCATATCTTAGGTTCCATATCCCCAGCTTCAATCAACCAGGTCATGTAGTACTGTCATATTTACTATTTGAAAAAATTCCATGTGTAAGTGGGCCCATGCACTTCAAATTCATGTTGTTCAAGGGTCAACTGTACATACAGTTATTATTCAGAAATGATATAAAAAAGCATGATCAATGAGGGCATTGATTAAAGCTCAATATGACTGAGGGAAGGGGGTCTGGAAGGAAATAAAAAGGCTACATTGCTGATAGAATGTAGGAATATATGCTGTGTGTGTGTGTGTGTGTGTGTGTGTGTGTCGTGTCCAACTCTTTGAGACTGCATGGACTGTAGCCTGAAAGGCACCTTTGTCCATGGAATTCTCCAGGTAAGAATGCTGGAGTGGGTTGCCAAGTCCTCCTCCAGGAAATTTTCCTGATCCAGGGATCGAACATGGGTCTCCTGCACTGCAGGCAGATTCTTTATCATCTGAGCCACCAGGGAAGCCTGGAATATGTTCTAAGTCCAGCATTATATCTGGAGGAAAGATAGGAAAACTTAGCAAGGCCACTTTTCCAAGACTCAGGTTCACATTACCTGCAAAAATCATGTTATAATAGAACATCAGAAAATGAGGTTCTACACCACTCACCACCACTAAACTCACAAGTGCCAGGTAAAGCCACTTGTGAGTTTACTAAAAAACTGAATACAGCAAGGAGAGCTGCAAGAGACAGTCTCTCTGGGGAGCAGCACAAAGGGAAGACTCAAAGCCAAGAAAAAAAGTGAGGGACAGATTCATAGAGTAATGTGAAGCTCTTGGTTCAGTGAGGGTAACCATAGCAACTACAAACCCCAAACCCAGCCCAGCTCCCAAGTCAGGTAACACAACCTCCCAACTCCAAAGGATGCTCACAGTTTCTGAAGAGGACAATGATCTCTAAATTCTCACCTTGCACGCAAATGCTCTCTGTCACAAATGCTATGTGTACTGTTTCAAGTATAAAATCAGAAACCAGAAACAGGGGCCATTTGTTGAGTCATCAATAGACTGAATAGAGAGACAGAAACACAACAGTGGAGGATTCAGTATGACTTCACACCACAACTGCCACCTACATCAACACTGAGGACAATCCTGCCTCTGTAATTCCAAATGGCATCTGTATGAGGTCATCAGACACTCTCCTATAGAACACATTAACTCTACAATTTTTTGGTTAAATATTGTTTAATTTTTTTAAATTTATTTTTATTAGTTGGAGGCTAATTACTTTACAATATTGTAGTGTTTTTGCCATACATTGACATGAATCAGCCATGGATTTACATGTGTTCCCCATCCTGAACCCCCCTCCCACCTCCCTCCCCACCCCATCCCTCTGTGTCATCCCAGTGTACCAGCCCTGAGCACTTGTCTCATGCATCAACCTGGACTGGTGATCTCTACATGGGAAGGGGCCTATAAATTGTGTTTAAATAGCTGCCACATCCCTCAGTGACTCATGACAGCTTTACCATCTTTAGATATCTGTTATTAAGCAATTAATTCTGAAACTTATTCCCATCATTCCTCACTACTGAGAGCATGTAGGAGTTTTCCAAATTATAAGTGGGAAGCACAGTGAAAGATGAAACAGCTCAGAAGTGCATGCTGGACAGCAGACGCCTGTTGATGCCCCAGTAGCTATTCTTTCATTTCCTCTAGCCATGACAGCATCAAGATTGGTGAACAGATTGGCTGTGTCTATCTCCAAGCACACAAGTATTTGCTTTAGTATCTTCTATCCAGGGCAACATTTTTTCTTTCAATAAAGAAGCATGAAGCTTATGAAAAGGCAAAAAACATTGTTTGAAGAGATAGCACTTTAGGTGAAGAGACAATCATCAGAGCCAATTGAGATACAGTTGTTGGAACAATCATCAGGGAATTTAAAGAAATTAAAATTAGTATTTTTAAAGGCTCTTGTGGAAGAGGTTGAATGGAAGAATCAGCTGCAAATGCTAGAAATGTAAAAATAACAAAGATAAAGGATTCCTTTGACAGATTTATCATTAGACTCGACAGCTGAGGAAAGAATCAGTTACCTTGAAAATGAATCAATGAAAACCACCTAAAGGGAAAGTAAAGAGAAAAGATTGAAACGAGTAAAGGAAAATGAAACAGTACATCTAAGGGACAGTATCAAAAGATCTAACATGCATTTAATCGGCATCCTAGGACCGGAGGAGAAAGAGATGGGTCAGAAGCACAAAGTGAAGAGGGGATGAAGGAGTCACAACTGAGGATGCGGCAGAGCTCCCAAAAGTGGCTGCACATTATAACTATTGTCATTGTGTCCTGGTGTATCCCTGTATCTGAAGATTTGTTACTGCCTCACAAGAAAATAGAACTCCTATGTCAAAAATCATCTGTTCTTTTTTGATGTTCATTTTTAAAAAAAGTTTAATTGGAGCATAATTGCCTTACAAAGTTGTGCTAGTCCCTACTGCAGAACAAAATGAATCAGTTATACGCATACATGTGTCCCCTCCTTGTTGAGCGTCCCTCCTACCCCGCCCTCCATTCCCACCCGCCTAGGTCATCACAGAGCCCTGAGCTGAGCTGAGCTCCCTGTGTTTACAGCAACTTCCCACTGGCTATCTCTTTTACACGTGGAAATGGACATATTTCAACCCTCCTCTTTCAATTCATCCCACCCTCTCGTTCCCTTTCTGTGTCCACAAGTCCCTTCTCTACATCTGTGTTTCGATTCCTGCCCTGTAATTAGGTTCCTTGTATCATTTTTCAAGATTCCATATATATATATGCATTAATACACAATATTGGTTTTTCTCTGTCTGAGTTACTTCACTCTGTATAGCAGGCTCCAGGTTCTTTCACTTACTTTCAACAGTCTGTTATTGAGAAAAAAAACTTAAAAAACACTTGAGAAGTTGAACCTGGTGCCACCCCAGACACTGTGCTTTCATTGGACTGGGGTCAGGGTGAGAGGACAGACAAGGGATCAGTCTTTGAGCACTTCAGGTGCTCTGATTCTGCATCCAGACTAAATTACCACTGGTTAACCATTAAGGACAGGCAGCTAACTGTGTCTGTTTCAACAGGCTTCCAGCACAGCAAACTCTTTTTAGGTTTTGGGAATTACAATGTAGTTAAAGGTAGTAATATTAAAATTATGCCACGCTTAAAACTACTGTGGTCCAAAGTATATTACTGTCAGGGAAAAGGAATATAATGGTAACAAGATAAAAGGGCTGGTTAACCAAATCCAAGATTATAAAATTGGTAGCAACAGTCTCTCTGGGGCTTGCTGTACAGAAACAAGTATGTATGTTGCAAAAATTTCAACTTCTTCCCAAGGACAGCAAGCTAAATGCCTAGTAGAACAACAAGGAAAGCTATTTCTAACAAAGATTGCATTTATTGACTAAGCAATCACTATTGAACTATATCTTTGCAGTTTGTTTAGAAATGTTTTATGAATGACATTGTCCAAATTGAAATAGTTAATGGCACTCTTCATAGTTTTGCTTTAAAGATATTGTATACAAGAAAAAAAGAATTGCTTCAAAAAATGAGAGATAGAATGCCAAAGTATGTTTTTCAGATACATAAATTTATGAGTCTCATAAACTTCTAAAATGAACATGTGTTAAAGATTTCACTTGTCATTTTTTAGAGGGAGCTAGTGAGTTAAACTGAGCAACTGAACTGAACTGAACTGAGTGAGTTAAAAAAGATTCAAAGGAAATTTTGGAAACTACATATACATTGCTATTCAGATACACTTAAATGAACTTGCTAGTAAATACAAAATTGATTAATATGGGGCAATAAAATGTGTGATGTCTTTTTTTTCTAGAGGATGCATCAGATACATTTAATTTGAATTGCTCTGGAAAATAACTGCTTGCAACACTGTTATTAAGGCAACTCAATTATTATCCTGAGTTAGAACATATCTGAGTTGATAGAAACAGAAACATACTAAAAAGACAATCAAAGTCAGAAATCCCTATAAAATCAGAGAATCACTAAAGGATTCTCTGAGCCACTGCTTCCAATAGAAGCTTCTGCAACAATGAGACACATATAACTGGACTTCCCAGTACAATAACCATTAGCCTGATATGTCTATTAAGCTCTCGTGATGTATATTGTGTGGCTGAATAACTGAATTTTTATTCTATGTAATTTTTTGTCTGCCATATTGTTGTTTAGTCACTCAGTTGTGTCCAACTCTTTAGCAACCCCATGTACTATATAGCTTGCCAGACTCCTCTGTCCATGAGATTCTCCAGGCAAGAATACTGGAGCGGGTTGCCGATTCCTCTCCAAAGGATCTTCCCAACCCAGGGATTGAATCTGCATCTCCTGTGTCTCCTGCATTGCAGGCAGATTCTTTACTGCCCGAGCCACCATATTAGGCAGTGCAATTCTATAAAATGCCCCACACTCCACTGAAAAAATCATTGCATCGTTATTTCTAAATTTCCACAACTTTGAAAATTTTCCTTTTAGCTTCTCCCTTGGTAATCATAAATAGTGCCTAAAAATGATTATTAATCACAAAACGTCAAGTGCCAGTAGTTTGGTCTGATCACTTGCATCGTCAGTGAGATTTGTAAAACCCAATGTGTCTCTTTGGCTTACTCCTCAGCAGCTGCACAGTATTGAGTAACTGCTTGCTGCTGATGCCTAGTCGCTTAAGTTGTGTCTGACTCTTTGCGAACCCATGTACTGTAGCTCCCCAGGCTCCTCTGTCCGTGGAATTCTCCAGGCAAGAATACTGGAGTGAGTTACCATGCCCTCCTCCAGGGGATCATCTCAACCCAAGGATCAAACCCAGGTCTCCTGCATTGCAGGCAATGAACCACCAGGGAAGTCCTGAGTAACCACTAAGTCCTTAGAATTAAGTTATAAGGACTTCCCTGGTGGTCCAGTGGTTAAGACTTCGCTTCCCAATGTAAGTTGGTGAGTTCAATTCCTGGTCAGGAAACTAAGATCCCACATACCTCACAATCAAAAAACTAAAATGTGAAAGAGAAGCAATATTATAACAAACTCAATAAAGACTTTAAAGAAAAGATGTTAGACACAGAAGTTTTCATATGGAATTTCAGATTGGACTTTTCAAATCCTCTATTATTTGCTATCCTGTTGCTAAGAAATCAAGTGGATGAAACTGTTCTTAATAAACTTGATCTGCAGTATATATAAATGTGGGTAAATTCCTTCATTGAAACTCTCACAATTTGTGAAGGTCCATGTCCTGATTAGAGGTGACTTCTTACTGACTGCAAGAGAGATTAAGTTTCACGCATGCTTTACCACAAAGCTTTATAAGCATCGACAATCTTTGTTTCTTAATAGCCTGACACAACTAGTTAAATGAGTTGTCCACAGATGCAGCACTATAGCTATGACATTGATCATGCAATCAGTTTGTTTAATTATATCCTGCCAAATAGAACAGCTTTCTTATTGACCCTGGGTAGATAATTGTATTACTATGAAAATTAAATAAACATATGAGTTTAAAAATTGTTGTAGGGAGGTCAGGAAGAATCAAGTACCATTTTAAAAATATTTTATTTCAGTTTACAAAAACAGACTCAACTCAAAGGTTAGAGCTAGATTAAGAAGACACAAAAAAGGAATTTCCCACTTTTCTATTGAAAATGAAGTGTAAAAGCAACACTAACCCTATTACGCTGGGATGATCTATAACTGATGATCTGAAATTGTCTCAGTAATATCAACAAAGGCATCAAAACCTTGCACTAAGGTTTTGAACCACTTGTCAACTGGTTCAAAAGACTTTGTACGGTCCTTTTCCTGAGACTCCCAGACTGCCTTTAGTTTGTTGAAGACATAAATAGTGTAAAGACTTCTGAGAAACATCAGAGTAAAATGGAGACAGAATGATTTCGAGATGACAAAGACTTAATGACTGTGTTGAATCTATTATGGTAATCAAAAATATCAGGATAAAATAGAGTAAAACCACCTATTAAGTATAGTTGCTCAGTCGTGTCTCTTTGGGACCCCATGGACTGTAGCCCACCAGGTTCCTCTTTCCATGGGATTCTCCAGGCAAGAACACTGGAGTGGGTAGCCATGCCCTTTCTCCAGGGGATCTTCCCAACCCAGGGATCGAACCTGGGTCTCCAGCATTGCAGGTGAATTCTTCACAGCCTGAGCCACCTAGGAAGGACTATGTCATATAACTACCTCAGAAAAGTCTGATGGAGTTTTACCCAAGAAGTAAAAACATATGGGCAGAAGAAGATAAATATGCAGAACCTTTCATAAAGTCTGCACTTTCTGAAAAAATTACATTAAGCACACATATTGAAAGCATTTTACTTGCTCTATCTATGCAAACAAGTTGAATGGGAAATGTCCTCTCCCATTCAACAACTCTGACTATCCAGTTCTCAAAATAGTGTTAGCTTTTTAAGAAATATGGAGTACATCAAACAAATCTAGTTACTTGCAGCAACTCTCCTTCCAAAAGAAGGTAAAATAAATCTTTGCAATTTTTCAGGGGCCCTCTGGTTAAGTTTAAAATAGCTTCAGGTTTAAAACATACTCTGAGCATTTTATGCTATCTTTTATAGATTTAAGATTTTTTTATGAGGGAAAATAAAAAAAAATATTAGAGGAGGTTTAAATGCTTGATTAAGATAGGATCAGAAGACTTGAAACCATATATATTTATATTTTTTTTACCTAAGTGATAATAAGCATGTTTAAAATAAATATAAAAGGCACTGTTTTTTTTAGGAAAACTTAGATATCTTATAAATGAAGATATTTTGTTGCCTTTTTTTTGGCATAAAGCATATGATTAGTCGATCTAAAGCACAAAAAATCTATTTTGTTGAGACATAAAATTTGTCTTTTAGGCAAATTACATTAAACTTTCACAATTTAACAAAAGCTTTAATAACATTCAAATTTAAAAATAAGAGTAAAATTTGCTGATATTTTTATAACTTTCATAATGTTTTCTTATGTATAAATACCATGAAGAAAAAACAATAAATTACTTTCCTCACATTTTAACCTTAACTGTATTCTTACACATTCTGGGACAAGCTGGCACTTCACTTAGGACAAAGCAAATCTGTGTACACTTTTTGTCACTGTTGTGATCGTTACAGCTCAGACATTCATATTATTTTAACTTTTATTACAATTTTTATCAAAGTAATTTCTATTACCCAGAGCAAACTGGGAGCACATAATTGAAAGTTTTCTACAACTTAAAAGCATTTTAACTGAGCAACTAAGCTTATTGATGCACAGAACTCAACATTCTACAGCTACTCTTATTTATTATACTCTTTCATAAGGAGATTAAAATGAACACTCTATAGGATGACAATAATGTAAACAACAAATAATAAGTACTTGCTAGGATGTACAAAAGTTAGACCACTCGCATACTGCTGGTGGAAATGAAAAATGGAGCAGCCACTACAGCAATGACGTTTGGCAATTTCTCAAAATGTTAAACATAGATTTACCATCATTTCAGTTCAGTCACTCGGTCATGTCTGACTCTTTGCAACCCCATGGGCTGCAGCACGCCAGGCTTCCCTGTCCATCACCAACTCCCGGAGCTTGCTCAAACTCATGTCCACTGAGTCGGTGATGCCATCCAACCATCTCATCCTCCGTCCCATCCTTCACCTGCTCTCAATCTTTCCCAGCATCAGGGTCTTTTCCAGTGAGTCAGTTCTTCCCATCAGGTGGCCAAAGTATTGGAGCTGCAGCTTCAGCATCAGTCCCTCCAATGAATCAAACGTGAAGTTGCTCAGTCGTGTCCGACTCTTTGCGACCCCATGGACTGTAGCCTATCAGGTTCCTTCATCCACGGGATTTTCCACAAAGAGTACTGGAGTGGGTTGCCATTTCCTTCTCCAGCGGATCTTCCCAACCCAGGAATTGAACCTGGGTCTCCCGCATTGCAGGCAGACACTTTATCATCTGAGCCACCAGGGAAGCCAATGAATCAAAAAGATTTACCATATGGTTTAGCAATTCTATTACTTGGTATATATCCAAAAGAAGTGAAAACACAAATATATGAATATTCATAGCAGCATTATTTATACTGGATAAAAAATGAAAAAACTTCCATGTTTATCAGTTGGTAAATGGGCAAAAAATATTGTGGTATATCCAAACAATGCAGCATTATTTAGCAAGAAGACAGAAAAAAGTGCTGATACATTTAACAGTGTGGGTAAATCTTAAAGCAATTATGCTGAATGGAAGAAGACAGATATAAAAAATTTTGAATTTTTTTTTTTTTCACCCAGCAGCATGGTTTGCAGGATCTTAGTTTTCTGAACAGGCATTGAACCAGGCCCTGGCAGTGGAAGCAGGGATTCCTAACCATTGAACTGTCAGGGAATTTCATGCCCAACCTACCCAAAATAAGCATTTTTGTATGATTTCATTTATATTAAATGTCCCAGTGAGATCAGAGGGAGCAATGTCTCTAACCAAAAATGAAAGAAAAAGAAAAAAAACAAATTTTGGAAAAATTGTGTGATGTCTGGGCTATTTTGAGAAACTAGATGTCAAAAAAAAAAGCTAATTGAAAAGTACTAGAATGAGCTAGAATTAAGAATACAATGAGAGATGAAAGAAATCTATACTAAGGGAAAATAACTAATAAAATGAAATCAGAAATATGATGGACATATTTGCTAAATATAAAAAAGAATTATTAAACATTATTGCAGATAAACTGGTAAAGACAGAAGGAGATGTGGCATAGGTGTTCTGCTATTACCAAAAAATATAGTCTTGAAAAATGCAAATATTTGAAATGAAATTCAATGAGAAGTAAAAGAAATTAAATGTTATATAAAAATTTTTAAATGATGATTACAAGGGTTTACTGTATCAAGAAAATTTGATTATACATAATATAATTTTATATACTCATGAAACAATTTCACGTGCATTCTTGTTAACAAAGCAAAAGTAAGAGAAGCCTAGATTTCTTCTCCTTTGATGGAACATCTTATAATTTGCTCATAAAAAGAACAGAAGTGTATTCCAGTTAGTGATTTACTTAGTGCAATAATTGCTTTTTGCAGCCTCTCTTATCACTGTGGTAACCTGTGAAATATAATTGGCATTGCTGTTTGGTAAGACACTTTGAGATCTCTAGGTCAGTTAGCACACACGCCCTTTTCCTTTGAACCCATTCTTCTTTTTGGACACACAAACTTGAAGCCAGAAACCCAGCATCTACTCTGCTCAAAGAGGTAACATTGAGGATGTCCTAAAGAAGGCAGAAAACAAAGCTAATATTTGTTCTAGGCAGCCTAACTAGGCTGGTCTTTGTTTGCATGATAAATAGTTCTCTCCCTTGTTTAAACCCTTTTTTGCTGCTAAGGCACTTCAGTCGTGTCTGACTCTGTGTGACCCCATAGGCGGCAGCCCACCAGGCTCCCCCGTCCCTGGGATTCTCCAGGCAAGAGCACTGGAGTGGGTTGCCATTTCCTTCTCCAATGCATGAAAGTGAAAAGTGAAAGTAAAGTTGCTCAGTCGTGTCTGACTCCTAGGGACCCCATGGACTGCAGCCTACAAGGCTCCTCTGTCCATGGGATTTTCCAGGCAAGAGTACTGGAGTGGGTTGCCATTGCCTTCTCTGAACCTTTTTAGGGAGGACTTCTATTCTATATATGAATCTTAAGTTAAATTGAGAACCAGTTGTGGTGGAAATGTCAGTAAGAGGACAGATTATAGAACTGGCTAATTGGAGAATGAAAATACGTATGACAAGGAAAGTAATTTTGCAGGCTGGAAAGCTGGGGTGCACATTGTGTAGTGGTACCTCGGTAGTTACCTTCAGATTTTGGAAGGAAGAGCTATGATTCCTGAGGGTGGTATATGATGGGAAATTTATGAAAAATTCAGAATGTTAGAGCGTGTTGGCTCCTTCTCATGCTTTCAAAAATCTGTATCAAGTAAGAAATAAATTGAGGCTGGAGCTTTCCAATCTACTAACAGAGACAGAAGAAATGCCGTTTTGCCAAGGGAGAAGCTCTCTCTAGGGCTTACAAAATAAGTTGTCAGGGAGTCTGTGATTTGGAACATTTTCAGGGTTAAAATCCAAGTGCTTCTATATTGTATATTGTCTCAATTATGTGTAGTGCTTGTGAAGTTGCAGATATAGTGGGGAATAATTCTGGTGCCTTGCCATACAGAAGTAGTGAATTTACTGGCAAAGATGGCAAGTATTTCGCATTGCCTAAAGGCAGCAACTGCAGAGATAAAAAAGAAAGGAGCTGGCAGAGCTTAAAAACCAGTTAGTAAGGGTTTAAAAAGTATAACAGATGAGGTATTTAGCTCTGTTATTTTCATAAAAAATAATAAAAACAAATTGCTTCAGTGTCTACTCAATTTTTGAATGAATATATTCTTATGTAGGTATTGAAATCCAAAGATTAAAAAGATGTAATAAAATTCTTCATAATGTGCAAATATAGAAGAAACACATAGTTTACTACTGTCTCGTCTTCCTTAATAATAGACCTCAGTTTTATTCTATGTGGAATGATAACAAGTAAGAGATATCCTTGCTGGCAGCTAGAGGCGATCAATTAACAAGAGTCAAAGTTGTTGGGTGGGCTTGTGGGAAGACGGTATAGAATAATTGATTTAGCAGGTGGTTACTCTCATTTGCTCTTCTCACATCTCTTCCCTTCCTGCTAAAATAGTAGTCTTAGTGTTAGAAATCTAGCAGACATTTTTCAACAGTGGAGCAGACTAGGGTGTTTGGCATACCTGTTCTAGTGTTATTATTCTTGTTTAGTTTTGCTTCGTTTTAACATAAGAGAAAGATAAACATCAAAATTCGGTTGGGTAACTCAAACAGGGGCTCTGTATCAAACTAGAGGGGTGGGATGGGGAGGGAGATGGGAGGAAAGTTCAAAAGGAGGGGATATATGTATATATATATATATATATATATATATATAAAATCAGGTATATATATATATCTGATTCATGTTGAGATTTGACAGAAAATAGCAAAATTCTGTAAAGCAATTATCCATCAATAAAAAATTAATTAATTAAAAAATACAGTTGGGATATTGTCAGTCCCTTTCTGTCTTTCTTATTCCTTTTTTCCTATACTGAGTCTACCATTAGCTGAAGTTTTATTAGCCATTCTGAACTTGAACTTTAAAGCCATGTACTAATGTTGGTACAATAAAAACAGGAGAAATATGGGTACCTGATGATCACAGAACAATTCTCAAATCAATTCTCAATTCTGTTTTCTCCTGTGTCTGTGTAAGGATGTACACCTTTATTTGTTGGACTGATTTGTTCCTGTTTGACATTGTTTATATGCATGCAAAGTCGCTTCAGTCATATCTGAATCTTTGCAACCCTATGGACTGTAGCCCACCAGGCTTCTCTGTCCATGGGATTCTCCAGGCAAGAATACTGGTTGCCATGCCCTCCTCCAGGGGATCTTCCCAACCTAGGGATTGAACCCACATCTCTTATGTCTCCTGCATAGGCAAGTTCTTTACAACTAGTTGCTACCTTGGAAGCCCTTGATTTTACATTATATGCATCTGATTATAATCCAAAAAAAAAAAAAAAATGGAGAAAGATATATACAAGGAAGACAAAATAATGGTAGTCCCAGGTTTTTTGATAGCAACACTTGATGTTGCAATGTAACATGAGAATTATCATCTTCAAAACTTTAGAAAAATAAAATGTGTCCTGAGAAGCATGTGGTATTAAAACTTCTTTGTAAAAAAATCAAAGCCACAGCGTTATTCTTAGTCATGAGATAATTTAGATGTTCTAACACCCATGAACTTTCTTGGACACAATTTAGTTCAAAAAAAAGAAAATAGTTTGGCTTAGGGGGAAAAAAAGCGGTTTAAAAATGAAAAATAAAAGAGTTGATGGCTCCTAAAATTCTACTTAACCAAAAATATAGAAATTATATAACAAAATAATTAATGATGAGATGAAGAAATATTAATGAGAATTGTGAGCATATATATATATATATACACATACATCTTTATTGGTTAAAAACCAACAAAGAATATATATACATATATATTTATTTACATGAATATTGTAGTCTGTTGGAATATATCAAAAATGTTCAATAAGTGCAAAAGTGACTTTTTTCAAAGAAATTTCTAAAGATATCTGTAACTAAAATGTTTTATAACTCTCAAACAGAAAATTTGGAGAAAGAAAAACAGTAACACGTAAATGAAGAGAAATTTGGAATGATAGTAAACTCATGAATATTCTAAAAGATTCATCTAAATGGGAATGGAGATTATATAATACAATTTGTGTGCTAAGTTGTGAGAGAAGTAATGGGAAACTTTTCTGTGATGGACACATGAGCATCTCAAAATGAAAGTGATCACTGACAAAGTGAAAAACTGGTGTAGAATTATAAAACTAACAGTGGTACAAAACTAAAAAAGAGCAATTTAACTAAATTATCAACAATAAAGCAAAAAAAAGAAAAGAATTAACATAGTAGAATAAATAATAAATTAAGGCAGGAAAAACAAATCAAGGGTGTCAGCTGTTTATACTGCATGTGACTATATTTGATTTTAACGCTGGAAAACACACTGTTAGGAAGGGCTAAAACTCCACACCCAATATATTGCATTTTTCAAGAAACACATTTAAAGTAGAACTGTATTGGAAATAAAGAGATAAAAATATTCAAAACAATTCCAAATATTAATGAAGAATAGATAAGGTAACACTAATGGGCAGAACATTAGCATAAAAGAAATACAATCTAAGACAGACTAAAGCTAAGGCTCATTATCTCTAGCAGAACACATACTGTAAGGAATCTTAAAATAAATGTTTCAAGCAAAATTAATGATGTCAAATGGAATCACAAATTTCAGAAAAGAATTTTAAAAGGATAACTATTAGGTAAAACATATGTGCTATATATATATATATATATATATATATATATATATATATGTATATGTATGTATTATATGTGTGTGTTTATGCAAAAGCACAAAATCATCCAATTAAACCCCACAAATTTTGGAATTAGTTAAAATATAAACAGTAAGACTATATGCTTTTTGTTTTGTTTTCTTGTTTTTTCTTTTTTAAATGTATTTTTTAATTAGAATATGATTGCTTTACAATTTTGCATTAGTTTCTGCTGCACAACATGGATCAGCTGTAAATATCCATATACCCCATCCCTCTTGAGCCTGCAACCCACCCTGCCCACACCCCACCCCAGTTTCCCACGAGCTATCTATTTTATGCAAGGTTGTGTATACATGTCTCAGTCTCTCCTTCCCCTACAGTGTTCTCAAGTCCATTCTCTATGTCTGCAAGACTAACTATATGTCTTTTACAAGGAAAAATATTTAGGTACGAAGAACTGGATAGTTTTCAAATAAAGTATTTGAAAAAGAAATGCACACCAAAAACCTAAAAAAAATGCATTTTAATCGAAAAGAGTAGACAAAAAGCATTAGCAAAAATTGAGAAAAACATGTTCTAATATTTTAATTTAGTTATTCATCAAAAAGACATAACATTGTTTGTGGACCCATATATTTGTTGACCTAAAAGAATGTTTCCAAATACATAAAGTAATAATTGACATGACTAAGGGGGGAAGTAGATAAATCCACCAACAGTTGGAGATTCTAAGTGTTACTGTTAAATTATGAAGAACAAATATAAAGAAAATCCATCAAGTTATAGAAGATCTGAAAACTACCAACCAACTTGACATAATTAGCATTTCTATAAAGAGGCCAGAGCAAATAACTCCGGTTGACATTTCAACAACAGGTTTAAATTGCATGGGTCCACTCATACATTCCCCAGGGGGTCAATGGTAAAGAATCTACCTGCAATGCAGGAGACAAGAGTTCCATCCCTGGTTCGGGAAAATTCCCTGGAGAAGGAAATGGCGAGCTGCTCCAGTAGTCTTTCCAGGGAAATCCCATGGACAGAGGAGCCTGGCGAACTACAGTTCATTGGGTTGCAAAAGATTTGCACATGACTTAGCTACTAAACAACAACGCACACTAGGTATATTAAATTAGACCATAATTACACTAAATTAGAAATTGATAAAATTAAAATATGAAGAAAATCCACAAATATCTGTAAACAAAACACTATGCTACTAAATAACCTCAGGATCCAAAAAATAATGAATCATAAGAGAAATTTAAAAATATTTCAAACTGCAGCAAAACAAACACATGACAATTTTGTGGATGAACTTTCATCTAAACTTTGAATTGTGTGCTTCTTTAAAATGTTGCCTCTCATTTAACAATGAGGAAAAATAAGCTATAATTTCATAGCATTTCTTATGCCCATTGGAAAGCTGAAGTTAGTAGTTAAGGAAGCGTCTGAAATCCAAAGAGGTTTAAATTCTTCCAAGCAGTCAGAGGACATATAAGTTTTCTCACCCATGACAGAGCATCAGGGAATCTAGACCTGTTTTGACCACAGTATAAGCAGGTAAAATTTAACTTGACTAGAAGTCAAGTGGGAGCTAATAAATCTGAAGTTGCTGGGGGCACTTAGCAGCTGCCTTCCCTCAGCCATACAGCCCTGCATTGCTTGAAATCTCAGGAGAAATTCAGTGCAGGGCAAAAGCCAGAGAGAGCAAAGCTGAGTGGCTCAGATGTGCCGAAGTGATTGGCAGCTGTTCTGAGACAGGCACGAAACGTATCCTACTTCCTGAGTCCTTTCTGTTTATGCTGTGAGTACCTTAATCCCCCGGGTTAGGAGCCGCAAATGCTTTTGCCGGCAGAACTCAAAGGAGGTAATCACAGGTTGCAGGCAGGACAGAAGCAACTCACTGCCTGTTTCTCCTGACTTGTTCTTGTGTGAAACCAAAGGACAGCATTGCTGGGAATGGGAAGAACTCACTCACATACTAGGGTCTAAAGAGGCTATGCCTTGCAGCAGGAGTGTGTGTGAGTGCTTAGTCATTCTGTCCTGGCCGACTTTTTGTGACCCCATGGACTGTAGCCTGCCAGGCTTCTCTGTCCATGGGCTTATCCAGGCAAGAATACTGGAGTGGGCTGCCATTTCCTTCTCCTGGGGATCTTCCTGACCCAGGGATTAAACTTGCATCTCCTGTGTCTCCTGCATTGCAGGAGGATTCTTTACCCACTGAACCATCCTGGAAGCCCCTGCAGGGGAGTTAGACACAAAACCCTGCCAATGATACACATGTTTCATTCCTATGGAACAAAAGCTACAGAAAGAGGGGAAAGGATCCTTCTGAGGGGGTTAGCACCTGTGACGATGACAGTGTGGTCAGCGATCACGTCCCCCTTGGTGGTATTCTGCAAAGCAAGTCAGAAGCTTCTGGGCAGGGAAATCAAGACTATTTACCTGCAAGGCAAAGGCTGAGGATGAAGGCAAGTTAGAAAGAAATGTCTACAGCTGATGAAGAAGTGACAATCATCTCAGGCCTTACAGTCTATATGAATATTCTCTATATGGCATGGTCTATACTGAAGGGTTCTTTCCCAGTTGCTGGTGGCGCAGGAAATCCCCTCCCAAGGTCAACTGCGGATCTAAGGCTGAGTTAAACCTCTAGGGGATGGAGATGTAGGGATGCTGAGGAAGATGCTTGTCCAAGGCACAAGGGCACAGAGTCTTTTTAAGACTGAGAAAATAGGAGACAGGACTAAAACTCAGGATATTCCAATGCCAAGTATTGTACAATCTACTGCGAGGAAGGGCAAGTGCATAATGCTAGTCATCTGCGGCACCGACATTCAGGAATGGCTGAAAGCTGAGAATCGAGCACAGAAAACCTCCCCAGCACTTCACCACCACTAGAGGCATGGGAAACCTGTGACATTTGGAAACCAACCACAGCAGTAGCAACAACAGCAAACTGTTATAACAACCATAAAAACCGGTGCCTTCCAGACTATATTGGCCCAACCACTGACTCTAATGACCTGACAGGAAGAATACCTGAGGCTTTAACCAAGGTTTAGAACAACTTATCATCGCTTCTGTCATTCCACTGGAATAACTTGCATTCCACAGAAATGTATGAAAATACAACAGAGAGAAAAACTAAATCCCCATTTTCAAGAGATAAAGCAGCTCACGAAACCAGACAGAAACTATTGCAACTATCAGACAAAGATGGTAAAAATAACCATCACTGTTATCTTGAAGTATCTAGTGAAAAATAGTTCAATATGCATGCAAAGATGAGAATTTCATCAGAGAGAAGAAAATAAAGTATTAAGAAATATTCAAAATAAAATTCTGATAACTAAAAAAAAAAATCTGTTCACTGGCTTATCAGTTGGATTGAAACATTTGAGGGAAGAATCAATAAACTTGAAAATGAGAGAATAAAAAAAAGTGTAAATTACCCAAACAAAATGCAAAGGGGAAAGAGACTTTAAACAAAAGAAAACACAAGGAAAATGGACCACTGTACTGTCTAATATTTGTGTGTATATGTTTAGTCGCTCAGTTGTGTCTGACTTTCTGTGACCTCAAGGCCTACAGCCTGCCAGGCTCCTCTGTCCATGGAATTCTCCAGGCAAGAAGACTGAGTGGGTAGCCATTCCCTTCTCCAAGGGATCTTCCCCAACCAGATACTATACCTGGATCTCCTGCTTTGCTGATGGATTCTTTACCATTTGACCTTCCAGGGAAACCCTGTCTAACATATGGGCAGATACAACTTAATAAGTGGAAAATCAGTAATATGGGTAAGAAATATTTGAAGTAATAATGACTAATAATTTCCCCCAAACTAACGCGGCAAAAATCTTAGCTATAACACCTAAACTATAATTTTATAAAATGATGAATTGGACTTCATCAAGACTATTAAAATTTAAAATACTGTTATGAAAATGAAAGCCAAGGCAAAGACTGGGAGAAAATATTTGAAAAATTATCTGATAAAAAATTTATATCCAGAAAATATACATATATGGAAACTGTATTTTTCAAAATGTGTTTGTCTAATACTTTGCACAGTTCTAGCTTGCACAGTTACTATTTTATTCTACCTCTGCTTGTGCAAGCAAGTATATCAGTATGTTACATTGTATGACAATCTAGTACATGTAGAAGTAATTTTTAGTGGAAAACAATATTAACAAAAATCTCGAACAGTACAGTGGTTACCTCTGGATATAGTGAAAAGGGTAGATGGGCTGAGAATGGGTCCCAAATATTGTCAATTGCAGTATTTTCTACCTTAATACTTGGAGAAGGCAATGGCATCCCACTCCAGTACTCTTGCCTGGAAAATCCCATGGACGGAGGAGCCTGGTGGGCTGCAGTCCATGGGGTCGCGAAGAGTCAGACACGACTGAGCGACTTGACTTTCACTTTTCACTTTCATGCATTGGAGAAGGAAATGGCAGCCCACTCCAGTGTTCTTGCCTGGAGAATCCCAGGGACGGGGGAGCCTGGTGAGCTGCTGTCTATGGGGTCGCACAGAGTCAGACACGACTGAAGCAACTTAGCAGCAGCAGCAGCAGCTACCTTAATCCTGGTGTGACTAAGAGGTGAGTTTGATTTTCTCAGAATTTCCCAGTTGCAATTTATGAATTTTGGTGTGTCAAAATGTTCCCCTTCCTCTGTCTCTCAAAAACAAAACAAGCGACAACAACCAGGGCCAACATTTTAAAGAGAATCATTGAGAGCCGCGTTCTCTGCACTCTTTTCAAAGAGCTGAGATCTCTAACTCCTTTCAAAGATGAAACAGCTTTGAATTGTAAAGCCCTCTCAAATTCTGTACCATACCCTCAGAGATCAAAAGCAAAATATTTTTAGTTTTCAAATACAAATCCTTTAGATACACTGTGGAAGCCATTGACTTTGGCCAATATAATCACTGAAAAATGTTAAGGCAAAGAAAAAAAGTCACATGGATGATACAATACTGTCCTGTGGAAATCACAAATCACTGAGCAGTGAGAGCAAAAACGTCTGCCTGGGATACTGTTGATGAATAATTGTCCTTTGCACTTAGGACTTTAATAAGGGTAACTTGTGGCCAACACACTGTCAGTGCTTAAGACCACATAACATAGGACCTACCTCCCCAAACCCCTCCCAACAATGTCAAGACCGTTTTTGTAGGAACTCTGTAGAGCGGCCAACTCAAAACTCAAACATCTGTCACATATTCTGCAGTGGTGTTGATAGCACTGTTGCAATTATTCATGAAGGCTAAAATTACATTTTTTTCTCTGGCAGCGCATTGCTACTATAACACCTCCCATACCTATTTTAAATCTCAGATCATTAGCATAAGCCCAATTATTTGAAAAACTCAAAAAAGAACTTGAATTAAGAGTATAGGCACATAATTTAGAAATGTTCCTAATGATTTTAAAAGTCTGTGCATAGCACTCACTGAAAAGAATTACTTGCCTTTCCCCCAGAATTACTGCAGTAAGTTAGAATAAACATGCCTACATCAAAAAAGTAACAAAAAGCTAAAGAAAATATGTGTTTATGAACAAAATTGAATGTTATAGTGGATTAATTTAACAATTGAATTAATTTAACAACTGCTTGCAAATAAGTTTGCCTGGATATGATGTTCGCCTTTGGTCTCCTTTTCTGTGAGAATAGTTGACTTATATAGATGAATGGAAGATGCGGTATATATACACGATGGCATATTATCATTGTTTAGTCACTAAGTCACATCTGACTCTTTGCAACCCCATGGACTGTAGCCCACCAGGCTCCTCTGTCTGTGGGATTTTCCAGGCAAGAATACTAGAGCGGGTTGCCATTTCCTTTTCTAGGGGACCTTCGTGACCCAAAGATTGAACCTGCATTTCCTGCATTGTTAGGTGGATTCTTTACCACTGTGTCACTTGGGAAGCCCATGAAACCCATAATTGGACTGAATTATAAATGGCTAAGTATTCACTGTATGATTCAAATTCTTAATTATGCCAGAATATCTTATCTTTTCTGTTTAAAATAAAATAAATGAGGTTTTTCTCCCACACCCAATTCAGAGAAGATACATAGAGAACAATAGAGTGTCATTCATTTATTCATGCAATCAGTCAAGAGCTTTTGAGTCCCTGTTGTGCATCTGTTGTCAGGACAGAGGACAGAAGGAAGGAGAAGGGTGTGAGGGCTCTTGCCAGCTTGGAACTTACAGTCTAGGGAGGAAAACCAGCATTAAACACGGCATAAAAGAGTAATGCCTCGTTATATCCATGAAAAGGGACATGAATGAGAACTACCCGGTGCCATAAGATAATGTAATGACAGGATGAAGCCTAGTGTGGGTGACAGGTAAGCAATGACTTTCTGGCTGAAATCCGAAGGATGAGTTCCAGTGGTGAGCTGTGTATCCAGTAACGATGAGGAGGCAGAGGCAGGCACAAATAAGCCCTAAATTAGAAAGTGGAAATTAGTCTGTTTGAGATGAAAGAGAATGGAAAGATTCACAGGAAGTAAGGGTGTTCAGTAGGACTTTTAATATGTTGAATAAATAAATAGATCATTAGGCAAGTTGGATGTGACACATTAGAGATGAGACCATCACAGAGCAAAGACACATTGCGTTACCACAGTTTCCTTTGGCCAAGAAAAAAAGAAAAAGCATGAACTTAATACAACTACAGGACAGTTGCTAAAAAACAGTTTGCTGGTCCTTGACAGCTTAGAAAGAGTGACACTTTTGCCCTTTCAAATCCCCCCTAAGGAAATTACAGCACTGAAAACAGTGATGAAAGCACATTTGTTTTCAATGCTAAAATAGTTTAGAATTAATTCATTTGTATGTTGACATTCAAAACAAACAGACTTATTTTCCTCTTCCAGGATAGTCAAGCTTCCAGTGGATTTAGCTAAAAATTTGTCATGCTCATTAAGGACCCATTTGTTTTGTTTTTGCAAATGTCATCTAAATATTTACAATTATAGAGAAACTGACAGTGGACAAAAGCTGATTTTCCCCTGAAAGAGGAGTCTATTGCTGCCAGGAATTCACCATTTTGACATTAGAATTGATGGATTGAATATAATTCCTGTCCAAAACAATAGGCTAAGAGGTCAAGTATATTTCCCAAAGCCAAGATACTGCAGTGTCATAAAAAAACACCCACTGTGTTCTGGGCAAACACGGTAATTATTTTCTACCTAAAACCCCCTCCTTGGGATTGGCATTTCAATTCTTAGTTATTTCACTTAATTAGTGTAAATTTCACTTAGAAGTAGTGGTGACATTAGAAAGATGGGATAAATATGGTTATAAGAGTCATGAAAAAAAAAGTAGGTTTTATCAACATCCAGGAAAAGTATCAGAAATGATAAACCTCAACTTTACATGCGAAAGTACGGTATTTATAATGCCAAGGTGAGGAAGAATACAAGAAAAATAAATACTCCCTTATACTTGTTCTTCATTGTTATTTCTCTGATGTCGCCATCAATAGCATTTTTTACCACGTGCTGTTCACTCAGCATTATTTCAAGTGCTTTCAGAATTGGTCCCTGTACTCAAGACATTTATACATTAGGAGAATTAGCTCAGATAATAATGGTGTAGAAACGGGAAACAATTTGAGAATAACGTAGAATATGTAATTTGGCTCTAGACAATATATTATCAAGTACTAAGTGGTATAAAAGGATATTTTTAAAAAACATCACTGAGAAGACTACAGTTCACCGAAAAGCATCTTAAAGTACAACAGAGCAATTAGTCAAGTGGAACATAAATACACAAATGTGCGTATGTGCGCTGCACAATTGTGTGGACCCCTGTGTTTTAGAAATGTATCTATTTGATAGCTTGGAATAATAAATAGCTCAATACTGGGTGTCAGGAGACCTAAAGTCCTAGTGTGACTGAAGTCAGGTTTGGCTCCCTGATGCTCAAAAAGCAAGTGTCGGTAGGAAGGAAAGGTGCTTTATTCAGAAAAGCACTCCTTCATCTGGGGAGAAGTTGAACTCATGCTTGGAGAACAACACGGAAGATTCCGCTCAGCTGTAACAATTTCTAAGGGGCAAAGGGACAACAGTTTTCAGTTAATCTTTAAGGAGGAGGTCTGATTCTTTGTCATTATTCCATTGCATGCAGACCCACTGACTTCTGATTGTCTTTTCAATACTGTCTTGCCTGAATAATCTGCCTGCAACTGAATGCTGTCTTGACGGAGTGATCTGCCTGCAAATTTGCTGAGGAAAGAAGCTGGGGGTACAGTTAGTCATCATTTTTTAATTCCTTAATTCTTCATTCTTACTCCTTTTAATCCAGTAAAGAAATCAACAGGTTAGGCAAGGCATTGTGTACGTTCAGTAGAGCAGAAGGCAGGAGTTAGGTTAAATGTTCCCTCGTGATCTCATTTTCATAGTCAAGGTTTAAAGGGAACATAAATAGACAAACAGGCAAGGGCAAAAGAGCCGCTTAGAAATCCCAGCTTCTCAACCATCCTTGCATGTCTGTGAGATGAGGGGCTAATGTGCTGACATAGGGCGCCATATTTTCAGAGTGGGAGATGTGGACTTGGGTCTGTTTGCAGCATCTCTTTGCTGACAATTTTAGTTGCCTGCTTGCACAAATGGGCAGAGCAAGCCACAATTATTCTAGTGCCCACAAGGATACAGATTATTATGAGCAATAGTGTTAATCTTGTTCTTTCATTGAATCCTGATCGGTGACTCTATCTTCCTAACCATTAACTGTTCAAACCTGCTCTTTTGCGACTTTGGGAGGCCTGGGAGACCAGTTTTCCTACAAATGAGAGGTGGGGGACAGAGAGGTGTTTTGTACCTGGGCAGGGTGGGATGGGCTGAGTAGGGGGGCTTCTGTTCAGTTCCACTAGTTCTAGAGGAAGCGCGTGAGTGAGTGTTGAAATGTAAGAGAAGAGTGACAGTATGATACAATTTGATGGATATGAGAGATACCCATAGACACCATAAATTAAAAAGACTCCAAAACGGAATCTACAGTGCTTATGTCATGGATATCATCCCTACACCATTCTCATCAGTGGTTTCACAACAACCCTGGTATTGATTTCCCACTCATATTTATTCCTGCTTTTCTCCTTATTTGGAAAGTCTTTCTTTTGTAATAATAAAAATTTGTACATCCAAAATATCAAAATATTAATATGTTCTATCTTGCTTCTTTTTTTTTTTTTTAATTTCTTCTCTTCTTTTTTTTCCCCCTACTGGTCTTCCTTATTTTTTCCCTTCATTTTTCATTTAATATTTTAACAAATAAGAATTGATGAGCTACTCTGTGACATCACTGATCTAGGTGTTTGAAATATATCAGTAAGCATTTCTTCCTTCAGGGAATCTTCCTGACTCAAGGATGGATCTCTTGCATCTCCTCCATTGGCAGGTAGATTCTTTACCACTGAGCCACCTAGGAAGCCCCAATCAATAAGCAAATCAGTACAAAATCCCAAATTTTATTGACCTTTTACTAGAGATTAATGAAAATAAATTATAGTATCTTAGCATATAATAAGCACCAATGAAAGGGGGGAAAAAAAAAAAAACCTTAAGCAAAACAAAAACAAAAAAAAAAAACTCAAGGACCCACAGAAGAAAAAGGAAAAGTGAGAATTGCATGGAGCCCAGTGTGGTGTGCTATGGGAAGAAAACAAGAATTAATAGGTGTCCATATTTGAGAATTTTGTGAGCAATTGTGAGGATTTTTGCTCAATATTGAAAGTGTAGCATTTGAAAAGTTTTCAATAAATTATTTTTATTATCTAATTTAGTGTAAGAAACATCTGTGATATAATTTTCAGAATAGACTGTTGAGCGGTAAATGTAGAAAAAGAATGACTAGCTAGGAGACAACTGGAGAATTTCAGTGAAAACTACTTGGACCAAGAAGATACTGGAGTAATTAAATATGAAACTGACATGATTGGGATGGTTGATATAAAACATATAGAATGTATCATATTTCTTCATAAGTTATTTTTATTTATGTTTAATTTTAATAAGTCAAAACTATCATTTTACAGCTTTTCATTTGCAATGCTATTTATTTGCAAATACAGTTAGCATACAGTATTTTCCAAATAGACCTCATATCTGGAAACAAACAATAGCCTCAATATGTCAATTTTCTGAATAAATTATCAGCCATGAATTCATTTCCAATCGTAAAGGGCAAATTGTGAATATTGTTTAAAATGAAGCACAAAGACAATTTCCCTCTCAAAGATTATTTTACCATCTGAAAAACACAGAACCTGAGTGGAATAAATAGTCTGATTCTTTTATTTTAAATAGCACTGAAATTCCTCTTGGGTTTTATAGTAATTATTACTTATATTTTAAGACCTAAGCAAACAGTCTGATGTTGCATTTTAAGACTGTAAGATTTATAAAAATGGGCAGAAAGCATCTGCATGAAGCTGGTCAATATACTTGACAGCTTCAGTCTGTCATTCCATTCATGATCATTTAGAGTATCTCTGCTGACTGTCTATTAGACACATCTTTTGCCAGTCATCAAAGAGTTTTGTTAAAATGACTGTGGGATTGGCATATGAATTATCTCAGGTGACAGATATAAAATGTCATAAACGGTCTGAAAAGAATAAATGAAGGGCCAGTACCACACCTCATTGTTTGTAATGTGACTGATAAAATTTTACCACAAAAGCAGCTAAGTAGTTTGCATAAATTATTAAATCATATGCATACATGAGAATTGGTAACTAAACAGGAAATCTTCTTGTGAATTTCTGGTAATTCATTTATTAAAAAAAATAAAAGCCCATCAATAATTCAGGATTACTTTGATTATATTCCAAGACTACAATATTTTCAGATGTAGCAAAAAGGAGTTAATTTTGAGACATTGCTTTTGCAAAATATATCCCAGATCTGAATAATAAATTGGAATATAAAAGACATATCTAGCATGAAACAATTTCAAATAGCCAAAATAGGTATACATTTATTGCAAAAAAATGTGTTTTTAACTAAAGAATTTAAATTTTCCCCAAAGTTGCTTCAGTATTTGCAGCCTAAGTACATTTAGTATTTCTTTATTAATTTTTTGAAGTATGCATTTTCTTTTGTTTCAATGGCTTCTGTTTTGTAAACAATGCAGCTTTACAGTACATTTCAGTTTTTGAGGCAAATGTCACTAGAATATTTCATGTTTCCCACTGATATAATATCAAAACTATGTTCTTCACTTACATTCTATCTTAATAAATTGCAAGTTATTTAATGTATATTTTATTTTTATAAAAGTATATAATTTTGTATTAATGTGAAAATTGCTCTTTCACGTATTATAGGTATGAAAATGTTAATATATATAAAATAGAAGGGACACACCATCTTATGTACAGTTACATAGACTTAGTTCATTCTAGAAATATTAGCAAATAACACAGAAATCAATTATTATGCCTTTGAAAATGTGTATTATTTGCGTAATTTCCTTCTTGGACAAATATATATGAAACCTCAACTCCTTTCTACCTCTAGCATATATTTTAGATTAGCTTATGTAAAGTATTTAAATGTATTATCATAAAATCACATATATACATATATATTATGTTAGAAAATAAAGGCAAAGGAGATTTAAAACACATATAATGGGAGGTAAAATAACTAAAAACTGATTTTAAAAAGTCTGAGCATTATATTCAATAATTACCTCAAAGTTAATTGATAGTTAATGTACAGTAATCAAGTAGTCTTAAAAAATAAAGTACATTTATTTCTGTAATAAATAAATGCAATACACATATGTGTGACCACAGATATATTCAATACTAAGTTTTAATCTATTTGATAACATAGGCATATGCTATCTTAAGATTTTTGCTATATATTCTAAGTCTAAGCTTTTATTGAAATGTTGATAATGTAATATAAATATAAAATGAGCTTTTAAGAGATTGATAATAAAAATACTAGAAATCAGATAGACTGGGTGGAGGTATGAACAGGAATATTTTTATCCTTGTCCATACCCATTGGCAGTGAATGGCAGTAACACTCTTGTTACTGTTGTTGTTCCTCATACAGTCCACATATAGAAGTGCCTTTTTATATTAGATACCACAAATGTGTTTGAAGATGGAGCAGTGAAAGAGCTGATGAGACTCTAGCCCTCATGAATCCTGTAATCAAACACAGAAAGTGTTACAAAACAAAACCAAAAAAAGGAACACTATAATGAGGAGAGAAATAGGGATATTAGGAAAGGATTCATTATTTTTAAGTCCTCAAATACATGCATACTTCAGAGATATTGCAGATCCAGTTTTAGACTTCTGCAATAAAGTAAATTTCACAATACAGTGTTTCACATGAATTTTTAACTTTCCCAGTGTTTGTAAAATTTATGTTTACACTATATTGCAGTCTATTAAGCATGCAATAGAATTATGTCTAAAAAAACAATGTACACAACTGGGTTAAAAATACTTTATTGCTAAGTAATTGCAAACCATCATCTGAGCCCTCAGCATATCATAACCTTTTTGCTGGCAAAGAGTCTTGCCTCAATGTTTATGGCTTTGACTGATCAGGGTGGTGATTGCTGGAGGTTAGGTGGCTGTGGCAATTTCTTAAGCTAGGAAAAAGTGAAGTTTGGGCATCAATTGACTTCCTTTCACTAATGATTTCTCTGCAACAGGCAATGCTGTTTGATAGCATTTTACCCTCAGTAGAATGTCTTTCTTTGGAGTCAGTTCTCTCAATCTCTGCCACTGCTTTATAACTAGCTTGATGTAGTATTCTAAATCTTTTGCTTTCATTTCAGCAGTCTTCACAGCATCTTCATGAGGAGTACATTCCATCATATCACATCACCACTTTCTTCTTTCATAAGAAACAACTCCTCATCCATTAAAGCTGTATCATGAAATTGCAGCAATCCAGTCACAACTTCAAGCTCCACTTCTAATTCTAGCTCTTGCTATTTCTGCCACAGGGGCAGTTCCTTCTTCCACTAAAGTCTTGAACCCTTCACAGTCATCAGTGAAGTTTAAATCAATTTCCCCCAAACTCCTGTTTATGTTGATATATTGACCTTTTCTGTAAATCACCAATGTTCTTAATGGCATCTAGAATTTTGAATCCTTTCCAGAAGGTTTTCAATTGACTCTGCCCAGATACATCAGAGGGATCACAATCTATAGCAGCTATAACCTTATAAAATATATATCTTTAATAATAAGTTTTAAGAGTCAAAATAACTCCCTGATCCATGCGCTGCAGAATGGTCATGGTGTTAGCAGGCATGAAAACAGCATTCATCTTGTTGTGTTTCTTTCTTTTTTTTCTTGTTGTGTATCTTTATGAGAACTCTTGGGTGACCAGGTGCATCGTCAACGAGCAGTAACATTTTTAAATAATTTTTTTTTTCTGATCAGTAGGTCTCAACTCTCACTTTAAAATATGCAATAGACCATGTTGTAAACATGTGCTTTCAAAATCCAGGCTTTGCTGTTCCAAATATAGAGCACAGGCAGTGTAAATATAGCATAATTCTAAACGGCCCTGGGATTTTCAGTATGACACATGAGCATTGGCTTCAATGTAGAGTCACCAGCTCCAATGGCCCTTAAAAGACAGTCAGCCTGTCCTTTGAAGATTTAAAGCCAAGCACTGACTTTTCCTCTCTAGCTATGAAAGTCCTAGATGGCCTCTTCTAATAGAAGGCTGTTTCAGCTACACTGAAAATCTCTAGTTTAATGCAGCTACCTTCGTTAATGATCTGAGTTGGATCTTCTGGATAACTTGCTGTAGCTTCTACATCAGCTTGTGCTGCCTCGGCTTCCACTTTCCTGTTATGGGAAAGGCTTCTGTTAAGTCTCATAAACCACCCTCTGCTGGCTTCAGATTTTCTTCTCAGCTTCCTCCCCTCTCTCAGCCTCCACAGAACTGAAGAGAGTTAGGGCCTTACTCTGGGTCAGGCTTTGGTTTAAGGAAATGCTGTAGCCGGTTTGGTTTTCCATCCAGACTATCAGTTTTCTTATCATTCCTGTGTTCACTGAAGCAGCACTTTTAATTTCTTCATGGACTTTTCCTTTGCATTCACAACTTGAATGTTTATCACAAAAGCCCTATATTTCAGACTGTCTCAACTTCTGACATGTCTTCTTCACTGACCTTAGTTATTTCTAGCTCTATTTTTCTTTTGTATTTTTAAAACTTTATTTGTTTTAATTATTTTTTCCCACATATTTTCTATCATTATTAGAGATATTAACTGGCCTAATTTCCATATTGCTATATTTCAGGGAATACAGAAGTCCAAGGAGAGGGTGAGAAATAGGGGGAAAGCTGATGGGTGGAGCAGTCAGAACATTGATTTCATTATTTATTGATTTAGCTATCCATCTTAAAGAGGGGCAGTTAGTGAAGCCCCAAAACAATCACAATATTATATTAATAAGAGTTAATAACATTGAAGACCACTGCTCACAGATCACCATTGTGTGGGTGCTCAGTTGTTGCCTAATGTCTGACTCACGGGCTGTAACCCACCAGGCTCCTCTGTCCATGGGATTTCTCATGCAAGAATACTGGAGTCGGTTGCCATTTCCTTCTCCACAGAATCTTCCCAACCCAGGTATCGAACCCATGTCTCTTGTATCTCCTGCATTGACAGGTGTATTCTTTACCACTGAACCACTTGGGAAACCCCACAGATCACCATAGCGAATACAGAATAATGGAATCATTTGAAATATTTAGAGAATTCCCAAATATGACACAGACACATGAAAGGAGCAAATATTATTGGGGAAAATATCCCTGAGGTACTTGCTGCTTGCCCAGCAGTCACAAAGCACGATAAAGTGAGGTGCAGTAAAATAAATTACAGGCATTTCATGCCTGTAGTGAAATTCAAATTATATAATAATTATTTGAATCTGCTAACTTAGTAAATGATTCAGAAATTACAGTTTAATCTAATGACCAATTTTGATGGCTACCTTAAACTTCAATCTACTATTTCTAGTTCACTGTGCCTTCACTCTATGTGTGCTATTTTCCACACATTTGTATAAATAGATAATTCCCCAAAGAAAACCATAAGGCTATGTGATTTAACATAAATGATATACAACATGAATATCTGGAGATCTCTCATGTAAGTAATTTCAGTTCAGTTCAGTTGCTTAGTAATGTCTGACTCTTTGCGACCCCATGGACTGCAGTACACCAAGCCTCCTTGTCCATCACCAACTCCCAGAGTTTACCCAAACTCATGTCCATTGAGTCAGTGATTCCATCCAACCATCTCATCTTCTGTTGGCCCCTTCTCTACCTACCTTCAATCTTTCCCAGCATCAGGGTCTTTTCAAATGAGTCAATTCTTCACATCAGATGGCCAAAGTACTGGAGTTTCAGCTTCAGCCTCAGTCCTTCCAATGAATATTCAGGACTGATTTCCTTCAGGAAGGACTGGTTGGATCTCCTTGCAGTCCATGGGACTCTCAAGAGTCTTCTCCAGCACCACATTTCAAAAGCATCAATTCTTTGGCACTCAGCTTTTTTTATAGTCCAACTCTCACATCCATACATGATTAATGAAAAAACCATAGCCTTGACTAGACGGACCTTTGTGGGCAAAGCAATGTCTCTGCTTTTTAATATGCTGTCTAGGTTGCTCATAACTTCTCTTCCAATGAGCAAGCGTCTTTTAATTTCATGACTGCAGTCACCATCTACAGTGATTTTGGAGCTCAAAACAATAAAGTCTGTCACTGTTTCCATTGTTTTCCCATCTATTTGCCATGAAGTGATGGGACCAGATGCCATGAACTTAGTTTTCTGAATGTTGAGTTTTAAGCCAGCTTTTTCACTCTCCTCTTTTACTTTCATCAAAAGGTACCGGGGTCCAGCCCCGGTGGAGTCCAGAGGTTCCCTTCGGATGAGCGGCGTCGGTGAAGAAAAGAAAGCGAGTTGGGTCTTGGTTGAGTGCAGAATCAAGATTACTTTATTCTTTTGCATCAGTGCTTATATACCCTAAAACCAATAATCCTTTAAAGAGGTTTAAGGAGGGGGGAATGATAAGATTGTACCAGGTGCATAATCATGGGTTACATCATAAATTACTTTCCAGAACAGTCAATACCTACACATTACTTTTAAACAATTCAATGGCAGCAGCTAGCCAACTGTGAAAAGCCATCTACAAACCTTATCTTGGGAAGCTCAGCCCCGGGGGGACTTAGCTCTGGTATGTAATCCTAAGGGTCAGAGGTCTCATGAATTCCCTCCTGATCACATCCTAAGGAATCTTCTCAATCTCGTAGTGGACTCTTATCTACTTTTGCTTATGGGATAGATAGGCCTGTTTATTGGGACCCATGTGCCCCCAGGGACTGTGTTGCTGCCATGCAAAGATTTCAAGGAGGGATTTTAGGTAAGAGTCAGACTAGTTTTTAGGGAACATAGAAGAACGTCAAGCATCAGAAGATGAAAGGACGAAGGCCTGGGAGTGGATGGTGGGGTGCTCTCGAGAAACCCCCAGAGGTCCTGACGCCTTTGTGTGTGGAGTGGTCGTGGAGGTCCGAATGCCTTTACGTGCCAGCTCCTTGAACCCAGACCTTGCCATGGGAGGGGTTTCTCTCGCCAGCTCCCGACAAAAAGGTTCTTTAGCTCTTCTTCACTTTCTGCCATAAGGGTGGTGTCATCTGCATATCTGAAGTTACTGATATTTCTCCCGGCAATCTTGATTCCAGCTTCTGTTTCATCTGGCCCAGCATTTTTCATGATGTACTCTGCATAGAAGTTAAATAAACAGGGTGACAATATACAGCCTTGACGTACTCCTGTCCCGATTGGAAGCAGTCTGTTGTTCCATGTCCAGTTCTAATTGTTGCTTCCTGTCCCGCATACAGATTTCTCAGGAGGCGGGTCAGGTGGTCTGGTATTTCCATCGCTTGAAGAATTTTCCACAGTTTGTTGTGGTCCACACAATCAACGGCTTTGGCATAGTCAATAAACAGAAGTAGATGTTTTTCTGGAACTCTCTTGCTCTTTCTATGATCCGACAGATGTTGGCAATGTGATCTGGTTCCTTTGACTTTTCTAAATCCAGCTTGAACATCTGGAAGTTCATGGTTCATGTACTGTTAAAGTCTGGCTTGGAGAATTTTGAACATTACTTTGCTAGCATATGAGATGAGTGCAATTGTGAGGTAGTTTGAGCATTCTTTGGCATTGCCTTTCTTTGTGATTGGAATGAAAACTGAACTTTCCCAGTCCTGTGGCCACTGGTGCATTTTCCAGATTTGCTGGCATATTGAGTCTAGCAGTTTCACAGCATCATCTTTTAGGATCTGAAATAGCTAAACTGGAATTCTATCACCTCCACTAGCTTTGTTCGTAGTGATGCTTCCTAAGGCACACTTGACTTTGCATTCCAGGATGTCTGGCTCTGATCACAACATCCTGTGTTTCAGGATAAATATAGATATGTATAATATATGTTAAAATTCAGAATAAGTATATACATATACATATTATATATATGACTACATATATAATATATGCAGTTAATATATATACATACTCATATTTTTCTAAATCTTAAATATTGCTTATAATCTTAAGAATCTAGGTATATTCTAGTTGTACTAGATAATTTTTTTGTAACTTCACTGTTTATATTTGAAAACACATGATTTTTTTTTTTCAAACTGTGCTGTTTACACATGAAAACAGAACAGCTTATTTCAGTAAGAGCATGTGGATATCTAACATAGTGGTGATCAAGCAAAATGTTGCCTGCTTATAAAACATGAGTTAAAAAAAATAAATGTTTTCATTCAAGAATCTTATTTTGGTAGAATAAAAATAGACCTGGAAGCAAAAGGACAAAGGAAATTTTGCTTCAGGTGGCATTAGATTTCAGTTAAGAATAACATCAAATCTATCTCTATGCTTAATATTTTTCCTAATATGTGTAGCTATTATCAGAGACACAGCTTATAAACTAGTAGGTATAATTTATTCCTTGTAAATCATTGAATATATTACCCACTTTATTTATTTATATATATTGAACAATAAGTATTTTATGTTTGACTTTTGCAGGTATAGCATACCAGAGACAATTTCAAAAGAGGAAAATAATAATTACACACTACCTTCCACTAAATTCCATAAAGCACCCAATAGAGAGGATTCATCAACATACCAAACTCATTCTTTTTTTTTAAGATGATTTATTTTATATTATTTTTTGACTGTAGTGGGTCTTTGTTGCTGCACACAGGCTTTCTCTAGTTGTGGCGAAGAGGGGCTGCTCTTCATTGTGATGCGGTACACACACTTCTATTGCGATGGCTTTTCTTGTTGCAGAGCACAGTCTCTAGGCGTGTGGGCATCAGTAGTTGTAGCTCGTGGGTGTCAGAGTGCTAGCTCAGTAGTTGTGCACACGCTTAGTTGCATCGTGGCATGTGGGGTCTCCCCGGACCAGGGATTGAACCCTGTCTTCTGCATTGTAAGGTGAATTCTTAAGTACCAGGGAAGTCCTATACCCATTCCTGATAGTTTGTGTTCAAGACAGAGACTGTTCTATGGCATATCTATCTTTTTTGTTTCCTTATTTATTTTGTCACGTTTTAAAAAATCATAAAATATTTCTCACTAAATAAAACAAGAAAGCGCTGAACATAAATAAGCACACTTTCTGTTTTTATCTATTGAGTTAACAGCACTTCAATCTGTATTCACGCTCACACTCTGTTGCTGCAGATATTTAGATATTATGGTAAAATCTACAGATTTCTTTACATTTACATTTTAAGATGTAAACCACAATGCTTTCATTTTATGTGGAGCTACTTTCACTACCCACCTATCTTAAAATATGTCAAAAGACTCCTGAGAAGTGTCCTTGAACTTCTGTAAACAGGACCCAGTGGCATCCAAAATGGTACTGTCCACATTAAAATGTAAATGAGCCCACAGTTACTGCAACCCAGATCATTTTATACAGGTGTTTAAATATAACAAGACCTTAAAATCGATCCTTCAGGGATACCATAGTTGCTGAAGTGCATCTAGGCTTAATGCATTCTGTATACATGGTTTTATTGCTCTTGTGTGATGCTCACTGAACTCTCCAGAAAACAGTCTGCTAAATTAAACAAAAGGATATCTTACCAAAACCCACATGAGCATTTATTTCAGCTCTCCTCAAAAGGAACAAACATAATTTTTAGTGATCTTGATTTGCTTGACATTTGATTAATATTTCTTGATCAATTATGGTATTAATCAAAAAAGGCACATGCTATCTGCCTTAGAACAAACCATGTTTATGAAAAAAATTAAAATGTGACATAGGTTTCCTTGATAAGGGAAAAGTTTTATCTCTGGTTATCTTATGGTTATTTTATTTATCTCTGATTCACCTAATATGTGGTCAAATTGTATGAGCCTCCTCGTCATATGTCACCACCAAGGTGAATTAAATTACCTCCTGGCAGCATTGTTTCTAGCATATATTCAAAATGCATGATTCATAAAGCACTTCCTAATCTTTTAAATCAGATCCTCTACCAGACAATAAATGTAAATGCAGTCAACCTAAGATCTCATTTCCAATGAATATAAGAAAAATAACTTTTCCAATCTGGGTTACTTTATTATCAGTGGGAATAAATGAACCTTATTTTCCCTCTAAATAAAGTCTAGAGAAGGCAAAAGAGAACAGAGGATTCCAGGATAAAAAAAGAGATTAATTTTCTATTATTTGATACATCACATTTAAAGTGCTCATGCATATCTGAGTCTTGTTACCTAATAAATGTCAAAGAAAGAAAAATAGAAAGTGGCTTTTGAGTTCTGAGCTCATCAATTCCCTCCTTTTCAAAGCTGTATCTCTCAGTTAACATCACTTCTATTAACTAGAGATAAAAAAATGAAAACAAACAAAAGATACTCATTTGAGTAGGGTAGTTGTATATGTACAGACTTAACTTTATCTTAAATGTTTTTAAGATGTATTTAAAAATATATTTATATCTCAAAATATACTTTAAAAAATAAGTACTCTTAATTAAATATACACCCCTAAAAACAATCTGAAGTTTATAAGAATTATTTTTCAATAAATTCTTCTATCTTTATCTATCTACTTACCTATAAGCATCTCTATCACCTATTTATACCATCTACATACTTATCATCTAGTCAATTAGCTATCTACATATTTATTTCCTTTGTTTCTGTAGTTTTCTAGAATTATTTTTGAAGAAGGAGTAGCTAAATGGCCACTGGCTCTGGGATAAGTAGATGCATTCAGAAACAAAGTGGTCAATACTGTGTAGATGGGAATATTTATATGTGTTTTTAAACTTATTCATCAGTATATTACTGGTCAACTCCTCCTTTTACTAAACTTCAGGTTAATCTCATTTCTTCCCTTTTTCTTTTAACAGAACTATTGCTACTACTACTAATATTCCCAGAATGTATATGTAGAAGTAACAGGAGATGTATGATTTGGCACTGATCCAACTTGTGTGTCTTAGAATTATCCTACCTGCTCCAACAGCATGAATTCTCCCTAAACCTACTATAACTGGCATGAGGCTTATAGGCTTCAGGTAGAATATTCCTTTCCAGAACTATTCATGAAATTTTATAAGTATTTCTAAGAAACATATATATATATATATAAAATTCAAGCCCCAGGGTGAACTTGGTTTCAGACACTTGTTAATATCTAGGTCTGAACTCTGCGATAGCTAGGCCTGGGGTGTTGTCACACATCAGGTGGGTGTAGTCATTTGATGTTGTGTGTGTGGGGGTTTTCAGTACCTAAGTCATGTCCGGCTCTTTGCGACCCCATAGACTGTAGCACACCAGGCTCCCCTGTCCTTCGCAATCTCCCTGAGTTGCTCAAACTCATCACCATTGAGTGGGTGATGCTATTTAACTATCTCATCCTTTGTCACCTTCTTCTCCTTTGATGCTACTGACTAGCAAAACTGTACTGACGTCCAAGACTGAAGCCCCCAGTTTCTATACTGATGTGATGAACTCCACACCAGCCATGCCACTAAGACGCTGTCTTCACTATAGCTGGATTCATACAGACATGGACTTCCCAGGTGGCTCAGTGGTAAAGAATTTGCCTGCAACGCAGGAGACACAGGTTCCATCCCTGGGTCGGGATGATCCCCTGGAGGAGGAAATGGCAACCCACTTCAGTATTCTTGACTGGAGAATTCAGTGCTCAGAGGGTCCTGGCTACTGTCCATGGGGTCCCCAAAGAGTCAGATGTGGCTTTGCAATGGAGCACACATATGCACATACAGAGATACACTTACATTAAATTTGGTCTTGAACATGTATATGTTTGGAGTAGACAGATTAGGGAGATAAATGTGATATTTCAATGTCAGAAAGTGTAACCATTCACAAAAATTCACTATACAGATGCTGACAGTTCTCTGATGATACCAGTGTTGGAGGTGGAGAGAACTTTAATGGTACAGATGTATCCATGTTCCTCTGACAACAGACTCTCGGAGAAACCTCCTGAGATAATGTACCATGAAAATTAGAGAATTTGAAAATGACATGGATCTTAGAATTAGACACAACTTAGAAACGACAACAATAGTGTCTTAGCTAAATCAAAGCTCTTGGACTGGGACCTTGACATGATGCTTCAGTTCAGATCAGTTGCTCGGTTGTGTCAGGCTCTTTGCGATCCCATGGACTGCAGCATGCCAGGCCTCCCTGTTTATCACCAATTCCCGGAGCTTGCTCAAACTCATGCCCATCGAGTTGACATGATGCCTACTCATTCCTAATTCATTTTGCTTTTCTAGAACAGTGAATCTTGTTTCATTAACTCAAATCCACTCACTATTATTACCTATTACCCACAACCAGTTCAGACGCTTAGGAAAGGGAGGATCTGACTCTATTGCTGTTTAATTGCTAAGCCATGTCCAACTCTTTTCTGACCCCATGGACCCTACCTTGGCTCCTTCATCCATGGAATTCTCTAGGCAAGAATACTAGAGTGGGTTGCCATTTCCTTCTGCAGCGGATCTTCCAGACCCAAGAATTGAACCCATATCTTCTGATTCGGCAGTCATGTTCTTTAGCATTGTGTCACATTATGCTGTGTTTATTCCTGTCTCTTTAGTTCATTTTACAGTGCTTGACAGGTAATAGATATTAAAGAAATGAATGACTGAATGCATGTTTAAATGCTAGTGCCTCATATTTTTGTCACCTGCAGCCCTAAATCTGTTTCTCTTCTGCTACATCAAGTCCCCTGGAACACTATTATATGTATGAATTAATGAATTTGACTTCACCCTATATAACTGAGATTTGCCTTCAACTAGTACTAAGTGATTATTCAGTATATGACCTTATGATTCTTTATTCCATTTAATATTTAAGATGCTGTTTAATCTGACATAGAGGGAAATACTTTATGTCTGAGATCCAAGAAAATCTATGATTCCTCAAAGAAATGATTATTTTTCTCCTTTGGAATAATGGCAATATTGTAATTCACTGTGGCGACATTTTGTTTTAATTTGAAGCATCACTTGGTAAGAATAATTTCCAGCATCTTGATATAACACTCTCTTATCAACTTTCTATTTTAATTCCATATGTTGTTACTCTGCCATTTTATTATTTTGTTCACACATTTATTTTATTGCTTGTTCTCTTTTAAACAACTTTAAATTATCTGTGGAATATAGCAGGGGATATAAAATGGAAAGTGCTTCATGATTTCTAGCATATAGTAAGCACACAGTAAATGTTGGCTCCATTTCTTCCCCTCTTTTAATATTCCTTTCACTATCAATCTGTCCTCAAGCAATATTTCCAGCTTATTTTCTATGTCTTTATACATGAATGGGGCATGAAATGTCTCATTTCTGCAAATATATTGACCTATATCATCCCTGGACTTTTTAGTTTGGTGAATTTAAAAGATTCTGAGAAATTAGGAGCACAGATGAAGGTGACTATATATGATAAAAAGGATCTTTGTTCACCAGTAGACTTATAACAAAAGTTAAATATTAATCATGGCAAGGCAATGATAAATTTTATACTGTAGGCAGCAATGTAAGAGAATTTCTGTTGCTCATTTCTTTCCAAAACCTGGTATTTTCAGTCATTTAATTTTAACCATTCTGATAGGTATATACTGTTACCTCTGCTGTTTTCTGACAGTTAATGACCTTGAGAAACATTTTGGGGGATGGGAAGATTTATTGGTCAGTCATATATCTTCTTTCGTAAAGTATTTAGCAGTTTTTAATTGAATAGGAATTGTGTGAATTCTATATGTCAGACCTTTATCACATATATGTATTAAAATATTCTCTACAGATTATTCCTTGCAAATTCATTTTTAATAACACTTTTGTAGACTAAAACATTTAACTTTTAATAACATCAAAAAGATTCTACACTATTTTTATTTATCATTAATTTTCTTTAAGTCCTTCTTAAGAATACTTATCTCCCATTGTTACAGGATTTTTGTCTTCTGTTTTCTACAGAAGTTTTAAATTTCATCTTTCACATTTAAATCAATGATTCATCCTGATCTAATTATGACAGGGCTTAATGTCAGCATTTATTTATCTTTTACATTAATACTCAGAAACAATGTTTTCTTTTCCTAAAAATACACCCAGGATAGTGTTTGATTTAGTTTGAGTCTAAAAGATTGCAATCATTTTATAAAGGGGAGGGAGGGTCAATTACTGACACATATTATGAGCAATATTTTTTCTAATGTATTTAAATTATAATATTCTGAGTGTTTTTCTATATTTTGTCATTCTTTTTATACTTTTCTATGCACAAACTTTTGCCAAGCATATTAATATGAGTTCAAAGTATATGAGTAGCTATCTCTACTTGGAAAACTTACATCTCAGAGATATAGACAGACATTATTTTAAATTCCATGTAAATTCAAAATATAAAGGTGGCACATCCGAAAAAATAATCCAAGAGGAAATTTTCAACCAAAATACCCAAATACACCTACTTTGTGGGTTTCTCTGGTGGCTTAGACAGTAAAGAATCTGCCTAGTTTGACCTGGACTTGATCCCCGGATTGGGAAGATCCCCTGCAGAAGGAAATGGCAACCCACTCCAGTAATCTTGGCTGGAGAATTCCATGGACAGAGGAGCCTGGTGAGCTACAGTCCATGGGGTTGCATAGAGTCAGACACGACTGAGCGAGGAACAATTCTACTTCATACCCATTTTTTAAAAAACTGAGAGTTTCAAGTTAAAATTTCAAAATAAACTAGATACGCATGTAAAATACATTGAGTAGCAGAAACAGAACAATTTTTATTAGTTTCTTTCATTTTTATATGTATTTTAAATATCGAATACTACTGTTATTTTGAAATTGTATGAGGTGGTATTGTTTCTTGGTGTCTTTAGTACCTGATGATTGATTTCTATAATCTCTTAAAATTTTTACAATTTGGTTCTCTGTGTACAGATAGAGGCAGATGGTTTGAAGATTAAAATTATCAAATTAAGAATTAAATTCATTTTAAAATCAATTTAATGGTTATAGATTAGGTTTGCATATATTACACATAACACCCACTCACACCTACACACAAATACAGATATTTCCATAAATGAGTTAATTTTCATGAAAAATGACATCTCTAGAAATCGAAAGCAAATATTTTAAGAAAAGTATTGTTGATTTTGTTGTAATAATTAATTTAAAAATGAGCTTCCTTTTTTGCAAGAGAAAAACATTATAAATAATTTATCTTCAACTGTAATATCATTTGAAACAGAATGAGGATTTTTTTAACATTTTCCTGGGAGTGATAAATTATAAGAAAAATATCAGGATAAAACAGTATTACTAACATGTTGTTAATACAATACTGTATTTTATTCAACTTGGGGGAAAACACTACTATCTTCCCTATGCTCATTCTAAAATCTTAGAATCTATAAAAGTGTAATAGCTAGATTTTTTTCATTTTATTTCTCTTTGTATGTTTATGGTTTCTAATTGTTTTAGTGATCTCTGGATAGGGTTTTCCCAGCAGGTAATGAAGTGGCTTTTTTTTTTTTTTCTGCCAAGAAATAAGCAACCCCAGGTCATCATTACTTAAATGAGTAGATGATTATATAGCTAAAGGGGAAAAGGGAATATATGTTAAGAGAAGTTTTTTTTTTTAATGATTGAAGAATATTTTCTTAAACTAATACAAAATGTTTTATATTTGTCATTTCTCTATTGAAAAAGCATTAGCCTAAGTTCACTGCTGACTGTATGCCTAATGGAAGGAATAAATCTTTGAACACCACTGATAGTACAAATATGGTTGTGACCTGTGCAACATCTCAAGGTTAATAGATAGAAAAGTTATAATTCAACAGGAAACCTTCTCAGTCCTGGAGTTGTATGGAAATGGGTTTGGCTCCATTCAATACAGTTTACATCTGTATTCTTCTATTTATTGTTTCACTTTTGTCAAAGTTAGCTTATGATTTTGATAATAAAATTATTTTTATATAATTTAGATCATAAAAAGTTTTATAGAAAGGTTGAATAGTTAATTGTGCTAATTGTGTAGAATCTAATGCATTTTCTTGGACTAGAAACTCAATAGATGTTATCTATCTCCTTTGTTTCCATTAGACTAGGAGCTCCAATATTCCCAGTGTTAATATTGGCACCTGATGTACACAATTTAAGAATAATAACTTTAATATTGCTATTTTGTGATGTTATTTTGTGATGTTGTTCTATATACTAATATACTATAATTTGTGTATATATAATATATAATATAATTAATATACCAATCTGCGGGGATGAAAAACATAGATTGACTTTACCGAATGATCTAAAAATGATTGTAAAGACTCATAAGGGGCTGTTGGTGTCCTGAATGTGTGTATCTCATCATAATCCCTAGGTTGAAATCCTAAAATCTGTGATGATATTTGGAGGTGGGGCCTTTGGGAGGTGATGGTATGATGAAGGTGGAGCCCATATGAATGGTATCAGTGCCCTTATGAGAAAAGACACAAGAGAGCATGCTTCCTCTCTCCGCTTTCCATCGCTTGAAACCAGAGCAAGAAGATGGCCATCTGTGAGCTAAGCTTTAACCATACACTGGATCAGCTGGTGCCCTGATCTGGGACCCCCCAGCTGCCAGAACTGTGAGAAATAACTGTTGGCTGTTAATCTGCCCAGCCTATGGTATTTTGCCATAGCTGCCAGAACTGACTGAGGCAGGAGCATGTATGCAGGTCATGTACACCAGTGCGTTCAGAGAGGGAAATACCCAATTACATTTTAGGGTGTGAGACTTCTACCCCGAGTAATGTCATCATACAAACTTGGCAGACTCAATGTGCATGACTTGGCATTCCAGTACATCACACAAATGGAGATCTTGAAAGATAATTCTCATTTCTGGTTTTCAACTCGCCAGTATCCCACAGATGCTAAACTTTGTTCTTGATTCTTCAGTGAAATGAGTTTTGCATCTTGTATTCTCGAGTAAATACACAGTTGCCCAAGTGGCCCTAAGCTGAGCTGTAATGGGAAAGCTGAGAGAATAAGTTTCCTACAACCTTCTTCCATAAGAAAAATTCCACTCTTATTTTTGTATACACTGACTTTCCTCATAAAGCTCTGCATAAAGAAAAGATTCTGATGCTTTTAAAATGTTAGAAACAAAATATTAATTTTTAGCATATATAATATATAGGTTGAACAACTTAAGTGCTAAAATCATAGAAGTGTTACCGCTTCATCTTCAATTTTTAATGTACATCAATGACTACTGCACAGCTTAAAAAAGAAATACTTCCTGATTTCTATTCTCAAATTTTAAAGTTACTCATTTACCACAAGTTTCCATTATGACCAGATACTGTTAATATTAAATTGAGCCACATGGCAATTTTATGTGGCTCAATTTAATATTATAAAATGATAGAGTATTGACAATTACATATGGTTCATTCTACTATACAAGGTCATGTTCAAGAACAGAGGTGCACATCACATGAAGGACATCAATTCCAAACTGAGATGGTGGGGAAAGATAAGGTTGATGTAGCGTTGCAGCTACCATTTGTTTCATGAAGGCTCTTAAAAAAGGGGAGAGCGAGGTACTTTTGGGTCCTAAAAAACCAGCTGAGAAACTAGGCTGGGTGTGGTAGGCGAGAGCTTCTTGATCCAAGTCCAAACGTAGGGCTTGAGCACATATTTTGTTGTGTATCTGGGCACATACGTATTTTGGAAAATTGAAAGGAGAGATAAGAGTTAGGTAAATGCATACAAAGGCTGTGTATTCATCATTACTGTAACTTATAAACCTATCAGCTGAATAAATGAGGCAATTTGCTAGAGACATAAGACAAGCTCATCTCTGATGTAGAGGTCGCAAGGAATATTTTCTTCAAATTCTTTATTTGAAATGAGCTAGATGTATCTTAAAACACCATGCCTTTTTGTCTCTTTACTGTATGATATTGAGGCTCATTTTATTTGATTCTTTGAATTCACTGTTGTTCTTAATCCAGTCATAAAGTGGTATAAAATTCATGCATCAGAAAATTGGTAAACACAAAAATGAAGCATTAATAATATAAAACTAACTCAAAGCAATAAACTTTTCTAAAGAAATTTTGCAAAATTAGAAAAGCAGTCAAATCAGAAAAGTAATTTTTTTTTAATCTCTGAAATTTCCAGTTATGCTAACTGAATCAATAGCATGAATACACCGAGGAAAGCACTGAAGTGTCCTCAAGGCACTGTGTATGTGTGTGCTCAGTCGCTCAGGCATATATGACTCTTTGCGACCCCATGGACTGCACTCCACCATGCTCCTCTGTCCATGAGATTTTCCAGGCAAGGAAACTGGAGTGGACTGTCATTTCCTTTGCCAAAGTATCTTCCTCACCTGGATCAGGGATGAACCTGTGTCTCCTGCATTAGCAGGCAGGTTCTTTATCACTGCACCACCTGAGAGATTTTTGTCTTTTTTACAAGAAAACGTGAATCCTTTTAACAAAAAATAAAATTGTTATTTTAAGTTGACTTAAAAAAAATTAAGTGAGATTTTCAGGGAAGGTATTTGACATCTTTTAGCTCTCACTTTGAATTACAATTTGCACTTATGGAAAATAAAAGGCATTCCTCTCATCATGTATTATGTATTATGTCATTTATTCTTTCATATATCTCAGGTTTTTCATTTCCCCCAGTTAGCTTTGAATATTTAGTCATTATCACATTTTTATCCATCTTCTGGTCCTCTCCCTTCTCCTCATATATATTCAAATATTGGAATGTGAAATCCCTCTTTAGGTTTTATCAATACTTCAACAAAAATAAATGAAATTTCTTTAATTTTTTTGGATTTGAAAATAGAATGGAAATAAGTAACAATAAAAATGAATGCTAATTATATTTGGATCATTTTTCCTATGTTGTGTAGCATATGCATTTTCCCCTTTGGTGGGGTGTGTTCTTAGGCAAAAGTGAACATCAGAGTGAATGAATATTGCAAACATGCTGTATCTATAATAATTGGTTAAAAATACCACATTGATACATTCAACAGAATTTTGCTACCATACTCCTTACAGTAGAAAAATCTAACAATGTTAGTAAAACTTGCTCTTATTTCTTGCTTTGACACTAATGGGAGTTTTCAGTAAAGACTTCAAGTCCAATTGATGCATGAGCTAGTAGCGCTCCTTAATTGTGTTTGTAAATTCGATAGCTATTATAGAAAGAGACATTCTTGGCTGCACTTTGCAAAAATTATTCTGCCTCTTAGACCATCCTTTATTCATTCATAACTTGTTTTAAAGCTATTTAATGTTCAGAGTAAGTCAGGAATGTATACTAGTCTCTCACCGATGGGGGAGGCTTTTGTTCTGTCACCTGCTTCTCTGATAACTCAATACGTTTTGCTTAAATCCAACAGAATGATGTTGAAAGTCTAAAAAAAATGAAAAAAAAATGTTTTGCCTACAAAAACACACTAAGAGAGTTAGAAATAAAGTGTGTTCTGAAACTTTAATTGAAATGATTTCTTAACTGAAAGTAGTAGAAACATTTCAGTTAGTCTGACAAATTTTTATTGATCATATTTATTACTGAATATGAAATATTGACATTTTTCCAATACTGGGGAACATTTTAAGTCCTATATCCTTCAAAAATATGTTTGCTGTCCATGTACATATATATCACATAGTTGGAATTGAAATGTGGATTAAAAATGATGATTATGTTGAGAAGCAGTGGTCACTTCTTGTAAACATAGACTCCTTTCTGCTGTTGGCTCTCTCAAGGCTGCCTGACTACTTCTCCGGGATCCCACGTGGTCCTGTTCTGTCTGTCTAAAGGTTGACCATGAATGCTGTTCTCTTGAAGCTGAATTTAGTTCTGTACCATTGAATTATATCTTGGAGACAGTAGTTTCAGATGAAGTAGAAAAAGACAGCTTTATTGCTTTTTCAGGCAAAGGGGGCCACAGTGGGCTAATGCCCTCAAAACGGTGTGTCCCAACCTAGAGAGGATAGTGAGGAGTTTAGTAATAATCGTTCAATGAAGGCCTGATCAGCTCATGGACATTTTTCTGATAGATTGGAGGTGAGGTAATTGGGAGTCAGCATCTTCTGTCTTCTGATTCCAACCCTTCTGGGGTCTGTGTGTTTATGGGCAGCATATAGTTAACTTCTCCCACCCAGAGGGGTTTTCAATATGTACTATACAGCTCAAAGACATTGTTGTGTGTGTCCCTTGAGCTGGAAACAGGACCCTGCCCAAGGCTGCCCTATTGTTTCTGGACTATTCCTCCTTTGTGCATCCCCTCCCTTCCCTAATTAGCAACTGTTTGAATCGGCCCATTGGAACTCAGGGAAGGTCATGGAGGCTGAATGAAGCCTGTTTCCTGTAATCAATGTAATGGGGAACACAGAAAGGCTTTTGTGCCCAGGAACCCCACAGAGTCCTGCTCAGTATCAGGCCCAGACTCCTGTAACGAACATACAGAAAGAGCTGGTTTGTTTATAATTAGTTGGCTAGTGATAAAGAATCTGCCTGCCAATGCAAGAGACAGAGGAGATGCAGGTTTGATCCCTGGTTCAGGAAGATACACTGGAGAAGGAAATGGCAACCCACTCCAGTATTCTTGCCTGGGAAGTCTCATGGACAGAGGAGCCTGGTGGGCTACAGTCCTTGGGGTCGCAGAGAGTCAGACAGGACTGAGCAACTGAGTACACAGACGGACACACACACACACACGCACACACGTACACACACAGCCGTGGAGAAAGTGAGGAAAGGTGGTCACTCTCATCACTTCTCTGTTTCTCTAAACATATCATGCTTTGCTTTCTACATCCTCATCCAGGGGAATGTGCTGGGCAGTTTTCTTCCTAAATTAGAAATTTTAAGTGACTGTTATCCTCCTTTGTCACTGGCCTTCCTCTCCAACGGTGTATGTTTTTCTCCTTCCTTGCAATATAAGAATCATCTAGAAGGGAAAATGAAGGAACTGAGAATATTGGCATCTGATCTCTTCTCCTTCCTCTCCCCTGAAGACTGCCACTGTACTATTGATTGATTTCTCCACTAAATCTATACATGCCTCTCTGCAATATGCCTGTGACTCAGTTTGGGGAACTTTTGACTATGGTTTTCATCTGGATACTCTCACAAACAAAATCTAAGGCAACCATCTATGTGATGATAATTTCCTGGGGAGGATTTAATCCCAGTGAAGCCAGAGTGAGCCGACAGGGAAGTGAGGCAGGGAAAGAGAGAAACTTATTGGAAGATTTCTTCCAAAACTGGCCACGGCCGCAAGATGAGCTAACTACCCATGCTTGCCAGACTTTACATAGACACTGCAAGAAGGTTCTCCGTGGGGACTGAGAAGAGGGTACTGCACTGTGCCTGGATGAGAGTGGTTGGTAATGAGTGATGCAGGAGCTTAAAAGTACAGCTAATAGCGGCATCCTCATCTCTAGGAACATATACAGGAAAACTAGCATTCAATCCTACAACCCTAGATGGGTGTTATCCTTTAAAAGCCTATTCTGGCCAGGAGGAAAGGATTCATGGATAAACCAAATCTGGTTCAGCTGACCATTTGCATAAAAACAGATCCACTTATATACTCTTAAGATATTAGAATTTCACCCTGAAATAGCATTCCTTGACCTTTTTCCTCTGAGAAAGATCCAAATCTTCAAGGCTGTTGCTGATTGCAATCTAAATCAAGTTTTAGCAATCTAAACTTTAGCCTCTGGCCAAACCCAGACCACAGGACTGTTTTTTTGTGTGTCTCTGAGTAATAGCTTTCACATCTTTAAGGATTTGGGTGGGGGGGGGTGGAGTTGAGGGAGGAAGAAAAATCTGTGATAGAGACTCCTAAAGCTTAAAACATTCAAAAGATGTAGCTGTTTAGAAAAAAAAAAGAAAATTCTAAAAACACTGTAAAAAGGCTTCCATGTACACACTGCTATATTTAAAATGGATCATCAATAAGGACTTACTGTATAACATCGGGAAGTCTGCTCAGTGCTACCTGGCAGCCTTGATGGGAAGGGAATTTAAGGGAGAATAGATACATGTGTAAGTATGGCTGAGTTACTCACTTGAAACTGTAACAAAATTGCTAATCAGCTATACTCCAATATAAAATTTAAAAATTTTTTTTTAAAAAAGAGCTTACAGCAAACTAAGCTATAGCTCTTGCTCTAACAACTAGTGCTCAAGCTAATTAATGTTCATTGTGTGTGTTTGTGTGTGTGTTTTCCACCCTCTGCTTCAGCTGGTCTGGATTGCTTGCCTCATGAAATGACCTAGACCTTCATTTCTGAGAGTCTGACATTCATTTTCTATGTAAGGGAACCACTTTCTGGGAGAAGAGGTTAATAGTCCATCATCCTCCATGTTCATGTGGGAACTGGAATTGAATAGGATGTCACATTTTCAGTTTCCATTGCTTAATGGTGCAGATTTGGAAGCTAAGAGTTGTTTAGTGAAGTGAAAGTCACTCAGTCATGTCTGACTCTTTGCAACCCCATGGACTACCCAGTCCATGGAATTTTCCAAGCTAGAAAACTAGAGTGGGTAGCTGAAGAGTTGTTTAGGGGAGGTGGACATTCATATTTGTTTACTATTCAGACTTTAGGATTTTTGATCAACATTGCTGCAATCATTTATTGAGATTCCCCAATATTTGCTTCTGATTGGTTTAAAAGTTTACAGTCTGCAAGACTGACTTTAAAAAAAAAACACAAAAAAACAAAACCCAGCTCACTGGGTTCTGAGCTCTGCCATGCTTCTTGCCCTTAGCTTAGTAGCCTCTGCCCTGAGCAATTCAAACATTGCCTCAAGTAAGGGGATACTAGCCTTAATACAGACTTTGCCAACATTCTTACCCACCTTGTCTAGAAGAGAATAACTAATACTCGCATGGGAAAAACTGGGAACCTAATCCTCTCAATATTTGCTTCTGTTAGAGAATAGTTTTTTTTCTACTGCTTCCCAGTGAATAAGCCAGAGTATGGAATACAGAAGGTGCCTCTTGCTTTCTTTACAACATTGAATTTTGCATTTTTGGACCTTCCCCTTGAGGGCTCCATTAGGAAAGTCTTAGGCTGCTGTTAGTGGAAACCGCAGAACAATGACACAAAGATTTCTTTTTTTCACCTAATAACTCTATGGCTTGGTCCTTGCTGGCATTTTCCCCCATTTTTCTGGCCTGCATTAATATAGGCACTGACTTTTTTTGCCCTAAGCACATTGTCTCATTATGAAAGTTTTCACACACAACCACTTTCCAAAGAAGGAAGTTGAGATATTATGAGATAGAGAGACTTTTCTTTTACCTGGACACAACCAATTTTTCCTTGGAAGTTCCTGACAAATTGCTGCTTACACATCCCTGGACTGTACTGGCTTGCGTTACCGCCTACCTCCCTCAAAAACTGGGGAAATGAGCAGTTGTCATGACTGGCTAAGACTAGATGGTGATTTACTGCTGGAGACACAGTTAGAGTCGTCCCTAAATAACACTGGAATATCGTTGGTAAAAAACACAGAGCCAGGGTCTGCTATGGTGGGTCGGTGCAGTAAAAGCCGCTCATCTGTGTTGACTGGGATTGCTTCTTTCTTTACATAGATTGACTTAACTTTATTTCCTGATTTGCAATGTTGTGTTACATATGCCCCTGCCCCCATCCCACCCCTCTAGGTCACTAGAGAGCCCTGAGCTTAGCGCCCCCGCTGTCCTGCAGGTTCCCTCCAGCTGCCTCTTTCACACGTGGTAGCGTATATACGGCAGTGCTACCCGCTTCATCCCACTCTCCATCCCCACGATGTCCACAAGTCCATTCTCTAAAGCTGCACCTGCACCTGCAAATAGGTTCATTAGTACCATTTTTCTAGGTTCCATAAATATGTGTTAATACACTGTATTTGCTTTTTTCTTCTTCTTCTTCTTAACATGTAGAAATAAACTCTTAGAATTAGAGCCTTTTCCTCTCTGGCAAAACTTCACTGATCAGACCTTAATCACAGCATGAAATAAGAAAGAGTCAAAATTGACAGTTAAAAACTGAGCAATAAATTTATTATTATAGCCATAATTGTTCTTTCGCTGATATACTAAAACTCATCAGTGTAGTGGTTGAGAAGCCAACAATATCAGGAATTAAAGAAAATGAGAATACCTCATTTCTTTTTTTTTTAAAACTATTACATCAGTTGCTATGCCTTAATAACTGCCAAGTGACAGGCAGTATAACTTTAAAATGAGAATTATATTTGAGGTTAATTGATTTAAGAACTCAGTTGATTTTTCACCATTAGGACATTCTTTAAGTTGTTGTTTTAATAAAAGTGAAGGAAATTCATTTATTGATTCTTGTATTATCACCTGGATACCTTTGTGTTCATTACTGAAATCTCTTAGGTATAAAATAAAATTGTGTACACATGAAAATATAATTACATGCAGCAATTAAAATCTGACTTTGACTTCATATTTATCAGATTTTGCTCAAAAAGTTCTCAGGCGGGTAATGCCAGATTTTAAGAGACTTATTTAAGAGATAAACTCCATTTATTTCATATCTTAATGTAATTACATATTGAAAATAATATATTTTGGAAGGTTTATAACAGAAAAATTAGAGTGCATTATTAGAAGGGTGTATAAAATTAATTTAGCTGCATTCAAAATGTTTTCTAAATATTTTCTATTTTTCTGAATGTTTAAAACTCTTGCCTATATCCTATAACATTTTTCTCCAGATATTAATATTTATATATAAGAAACATGTAGCAAAGTATATCAATTGGAGAAATTTAATTTGCTAGTATAGGGGAAGCACATTTTTACCTCTACCTTTTTAGGGCTTTTTGACTGGGTCTAAAAATTAAGCTGACATAAAACAGATCAGCGGGAGAAAATCATGCAAATTTATACTAAATCTTCTGTGACATGAGAGCTCTCATAAGGAAAAAAGACTCAAAGAAATGGGAGAAACTACATGTTTTTATAAAATGTTGACAAGAGATAGACTATTAAGGAAAAGTGACTAAACTATGTGGCAAAGCTAAATGATGATTCCTCTAATAAGCTCTGTATAGAATTCTCTCAGTCTCTACCTGCTCGTCCTTGATAATAGGGACATTACTTTGCTTCCTTCTAGTATATGGAGGACATCTTTCATATAGGATATTTTTTCCTGCTTTCAGGAATAAAATGGGGGGGGGGAGGCGGTGCGGTCACAGAGTCCTTTTTGCATCTTGTTTCTCAAGTGACTTTAATTCAAAATAGTCAATATGTCATATCCTGGGGTGACATGCTCCAAACTCCTCATTGGTTATGTTCATATAAGTGGTTTAATCATATAAGGTGCCAGGCAAGGACATGAGGTGGGCGGAGTATAAAGCTTATTAGACAACATTTTAGCCAATCATTTTTATCCAAATTGTGTTCAATTTTTATTCGCTTAGTCTTTTAGATAGCTGCTGTTTTCTCCAACTGCACCCTCCAGAATTAACTTTATTTACATAAGACATTTTTTTTTTTAATTTTTTATTTACTTATTTGTTTTTGACCACCCTGGGTCTTCACTGCTGTATGTGGGCTTTCTCTAGCTGCGGTGCTCAGACTTCTTGCTGTGGCTTCTCTGTTGCAGGGCACAGGCTCTAGACACTCAAGCTGCAGCAGTTTTGGCTCATGGGCTTAGTTACTCCATGGCGTGAGTGTGTGTCTCTGTGTGTGTTAGGACCGTAAGTTATAAACTCTTACTACCTCTCTCTCTGAGATGTGGTGGTGTCTATATTTCTTCCCTTTGAGTCCTGATTGGCTTTTGGCTGTTTTGAACAATGGAATGGAGCCGGGGAATGCTGGGTGACTTCTGAGGCAGATCAGGAAAGCTTTGAAGATTCTACACTTGATCTTAGCCAAAAGGCCGAGAAGCGATAGCTTTGAAGATTCTACCCAGTTCTCTTGAAAACTAACTCTGGGAAAAGGTGTTGTTGTTCAGTAGCTAACTCATGTCTGACTCTGTAAACCCCATGGACTACAGCATGTCAGGCTTCCCTGTTCTTCACTATCTCCCAGAGTCTGCTCAAATTCAAGTCCATTGAGTAGTGATGCCATCCGACCATTTCATCCTCTGTTGCTTTCTTCTCCTGCCTTCAATCTTTCGCAGCATCAGGGTCTGGGAAAAGATAGCCAGGATATAAATTGCAAATATCCTTAAACGCAGAGCTTCAGAGACCCCCTGTAGTCACCCTTATCTAGTAGGAAGCATAGCTGAAGTCTCAGCCTGTAACCACATCCATCTCCAGGCTTGGGAGTGAGCCTGATTAGAGGCTAGGCCAGTCATGCCTTCAGAGCATGAGAGTACAGAGGACTTGTCACTGGTACTCCTGCCCAAATTATTGACCTCCAAATCCCAAAGCAAATAATGTCATTTTTTTTTTTTTTTTAAACCACTAAGTTTTGAGCTAACTTGTTAGCATTTCTCTTAATCAGTTTGGTCTGCCATTAAAAGTACAAATACCATAGTCTGGGTGATTTTGACAACAGAAATTTATTTTCTCACTGTTCTGGAGGCTAGAAAGTCCATGATCAAGGTTCCAGCAAGGTTCAATCTTTATTTATTACTAATAGTAGTCTTTCTCAATATATTGATAAGATGAAGGAGCTGATGGCAGCATATTCATTAGGAATGAATTAATTTGCAAGTAGGATAAATGTGTTTAGTCACAGTTGCAAAATGCATTATGTAAAGAAGCAAAAGCAGAAAGCATAGGGCAAAGGGAATTTACAAATAATATTATTTAGAGAAAATTGTTTGGGAGCAGACAAATGATATCCTAATGACTCAAAAACCTCAAGTCATCATATCTCTAATCCTCAGCCTATTTCTCAGTGACTCTTGCCTACAGACTTCCCTTGTGGCTCAGCTGGTAAAGAATCCACCTGCAATGCAGGAGACCTGGGTTCAATTCCTGGGTTGGGAAGATCCCCTGGAGAACGGCATGGCAACCCACTCCAGTATTCTGGCCTGGAGAATTCCATGGATTGTATAGTCCATGGGGATGCAAAGAGTCGGGCACGACTAAGCAACTTTCACTTTCACTTGCCTACAGAAAAAATGTAAGCAATATCCAATTTCAGAGGATATTTAGTTCATGTAAGATTTTCTAGGATTCATTCTCTTATCTTGTAATCTAAAATTATTGAAGTTAATTTTTCCAAAGACCCTCTATTAGGGAATTTCAAACCATACTAAAAGAGTGGTGTAAGGTTGGACTACTCAGAGAAATTATTATAGTTCCCATAGTTCCCATTTCTCCCAATAACGAAAATGTAAATCTCGACTTAGTTATCAGAAGCCTGGAAGCATCTATCTAACATGCTTCCCATCTATTCTAATGATTATTAGTGAACAAATGCCAGCCTGTAAAGTTGAAAATGAGAAAAATATGGAAAAGCATATATTAACATATATTGACACCCTTTTATAAACTCAAATAACCTTGTGAAAAGTGTGATATATTCATTTTTTTTGACCCTCAGTTATTCTTTATTATCTTTTTTTTTTCCCTTGTTGGCCTTACCCTTTTTTTTTTTTCCATTTATTTTTATTAGTTGGAGGCTAATTACTTTACAACATTGCAGTGGTTTTTGTCATACATTGAAATGAATTAGCCATGGATTTACATGTATTCCCCATCCCGGTCCCCCCTCCCACCTCCCTCTCCACCCGATCCCTCTGGGTCTTCCCAGTGCACCAGGCCTGAGCACTTGTCTCATGCATCCAACCTGGGCTGGTGATCTGTTTCACCCTAGATAATATACATGTTTCAATGCTGTTCTCTTGAAACATCCCACCCTCGCCTTCTCCCACAGAGTCCACAAGTCTGTTCTATACATCTGAGTCTCTTTTTCTGTTTTGCATATAGGGTTATCATTACCATCTTTCTAAATTCCATATATATGTGTTAGTATACTGTAATGGTCTTTATCTTTCTAGCTTACTTCACTCTGTATAATGGGCTCCAGTTTCATCCATCTCATTAGAACTGATTCAAATGAATTCTTTTTAATGGCTGAGTAATATCCCATGGTGTATATGTACCACAGCTTCCTCATCCATTCATCTGCTGATGGGCATCTAGGTTGCTTCCATGTCCTGGCTATTATAAACAGTGCTGCGATGAACATTGGGGTGCACGTGATATATTCATTTTAAAATAAGGAAAATATGCAGTAAATGTTATGTAAATTATCCAGACTTACAGAGCTACTCAAGCTTTCTAAGTGACTCAGTGGTAAAGAATCCACCTGCCAATGCAGGAGATGCTGGAGATGCACGTTTGGTCAGTGGGTCAGGAAGATCCCCTGGAGAAGCAAATGGCAACCTACTCCACTATTCTTGTCTGGGAAATTCCATGGACAGAGGAGACTGGCAGGCTCAAGTCCATGGGTTGGCAAAGAGTTGCATACAAGTTAGTACACACACACACACACACACACACAGAGCTAGTAAATGATGGAACAAATTCTGATTCCAAAAATCAAACCATTTTTTCCTATTTAATGTTGTTGTAGTCAAATGTATATTGCAACTCAAGATGTCTCTATGTGTTTGTACGTGTGTCTGTAATGTTATATTTGCTTATCATTAACTCAAGGTATTACATTTCCCTGAGGTATTTGTAGTTTCCTCCAAATGTGACTATCATTTAAGGAATTTAGAAGGAAAGGAGGGCATTTTCTTGGCAAGAAATGAATCCAATATCCATAAAATTGCATTAAGTATAACTCCACATTTTTTTCTATATCCATCCTTCAGCAAACAAAACCTGACTCAATTAAGCTATAATATGTCCTGTGTTTATCACATTATCCTCACAGTGTTGCTATCAATACTGTCACTCCCCAAAAAATATGTCCATGACATACCTAACAAGTGCAGGAACATTTACCAAATACTGGAATAAAATATCATTTTAGTATTCTCTATTTCAGAATGACTTCCTCTTTACTTGGCTTTTCAGGTCTCATGCTGGAAAATACAAGTCCCATTTACAAAGTAGATATTACTAGACTTTCCATGGGTTAGATAAAAAAGTTATTTTTGTGGTTGCTGTTTAGTCACTAAGTCATGTCTGACTCTTTTGCGTCCCACCAGGCTCCTCTGTCCATGGGATTTCTCAGGCAAGAATACTGGAATGGGTTGCCATTTCCCTCTCCAGGGGGTGTCCGTGACCCAGGGATCAAACCCGAGTCTCCTGCACTGGCAGATGTTTCTTGACCTTGGGCCACCTTATTATGTCTAGCATTAGAGAAAGTTGTGGACATAAAGTTTTGAGATATAAGAGTAACACTGTACAAAAATTAAGACTTTCTCTGCTGGGTCTCATTGGAAAACCAAGAATAGAAAATGTAGCATTGGCAACAAGAATACCAAACATAAGAGAAAAGTAAATAAAAAATGAGAGTGAGAGTAAGACTGGTGGGGGCAGGAGAGGGAAAAACCTAAAAGCCCTGCAGTGTTTAATTTGTGAGAAAATATGTTCCACTGTTCTTTCATAAGAAAATAATCTTGAAATGAAAAGTGAAAATGAAGTCGCTCAGTTGTGTCCAACTCTTTGTGACCCCACAAACCACGAACTTTAGCCTACCTAGCCTACCAGGCTCCTCCATCCATGGAATTTTCCAAGCAACAGTACTAGAGTGGGTTTCCATTTCCTTCTCCAGGGGATCTTCCTGACCCAGAGATCAAACCCGGGTCTCCCTCATTGTAGGCCAATGCTTCTACCATCTGAGGCACCAGGGACTTCTTGAAATCTTTAAATAAACAAAGGCAAATATTTGTATAATTGCCCCTCAGCACCTGTAGGGGATTGGTTCAGAACCCCCTGGGTACCAAAAGCCACAGATGTTCAAGTCTCTTATATAAAATGGCGGGCGATGGTCCATGGGGTCACAAAAGAGTCAGACAGGACTGAGCATACACTACATTTTAAAAAGTCCAGCTGCTTCTGTGTTGCTTGCTTTCATTTCCTTAAGATCAAATTATAAAATTATGACAAATATTTTTTATGAGTGGGCTTCGGTTTTCTGATGGGTCAAAGTATTGTCCCAAAAAGGAAATAACAGGAGGGCAAAGTTCCAGAAAAGCAATCTGACAGGAACTTCTGAAAACCAAGTTACTTTGCAAAGTCATTATTTTTGAAGATCTCTGTCCTGTGATAATTAATAAGTGTGCTCCCTCTAAAGGAAGTTTGTTTAATTGAAAAATTTTGGGAAAATTTATCTCTGTATGTTCTTTCTCCTTCAGTCATAGTAAATGTTGAAAATCAGTTTGAATTACAACAAATGAACCATAAGCAGAAAGGCTCATAAAATTCATGGTAAAAGTGCTACTGATGTTGGCAATGACCTTGAAAACGTGCAAGCGTGTCTATTAGTGTACACATAGTTTGTATACTTTGAACAGAAAACCCTTAAAATAAGAAACTTAATGACAATCCCTACTGAAAATTTCGAATAATCTAACTAGATGGATTGCTTTGTGGGATTTCAAATATTTGCCTTATTTTATGTGAATTTGTATCTTTGTTTTAATTTAAAAGGAAGAGCTTTTATATGTGAATTAAGCTATTTTGCATAGAAATTCTATAATTTAGTGGTCACTGTACCATCTAATTCTCAGCAGAAGATGGGATATCCTGTTTTGCTATGCTGCTTTATGAAGCTAAAATGACTGGAATAAGATGAATAAAAACACACATTTGTGTTTTGTGATACATACTAAGAAAATTCCCTTTAAGTTAATCTTTTAGCCCATATTCTGTGATACATCATTATTAATGTTCTTCTCTCAGATCATCCCAAACTCTTTTCATCATACAGTCTTATTTCTGGATGGAACAACAACAAACTGAAAATAGGAAGGTAGACATTAAAAGTTTTATTCTAAAAAGTAAAAATGAATTATCAGAAATAAATTATGAAGGTGGGAAGTCAAAATTAATATGTGAAGGTACTAGAATACTTCTGTCTATCTGCAGAATTTTTAGATTATGGCGTTCTTTATACAAAAGTCCTGGGACTGGATATAACCAATAATGCAACATATATTTATTAAATCATTCATCTGTTTCTTCCCTTTTATCTAATCACTGACATTGCTGGCAAAACCCTCCATTTAACCACACAAAACACAACACAGCAGTCTAAAAATACACTGATAAATCCACCAAATTAAACAAACAAATCTTTTTTTAGCAAAAAAAAAAAATGTTTTACTGAAGTGTAGTTGATTTACAATGTTGTGTTCATTTCTGGTGTACAGAAAAAAGATTCAGTTATACTTGTGTATATATACTTTTTAATACTATTTTCCATTGTGATTTATCAGATGATATTGAATATAGTTCCCTGTGCTATACTGTAGAACTGGGCTGTTTATTCATTCTACATATGTTTCCAGCAGCAAATAAACCATTTTAACTACATTTCTTACTAAACTGCTATCTCCAACACTGTGCTTACAAATCACACAAAATATACATATTTAAAGAATTCAAATAATTGAATGTATTTTCTTTTATGTATACATGGACAATTATATTTTTAATATATAAAATCAATTTCTCATATTTTTTAAAAGGAATCTGTCTCCAACTCTAGTTTTGCTCAGTAGATTCATTTTTTTTCTTTTTTAGATTGAAATATAGTTAATATATATTCTGTTAATTTCTGCTGTACAACAAAGTGACTCAGTTTTTTATATTTCATTTTTGAACTGTGTTGTTGGAGAAGACTTTTCCATTATGATTTATCTCAGGACATTGAATTTAGTTCCTTGTGCTATAGTAGAGTATCTTGTTATCCATCCATTCTATTCGTAACCAGTTCAGTTCAATTCAGTCACTCAGTCCAGTCTGACTCCTTATGACCCCATGGACTGAAACACTCCAAGCTTCCCTGTCCATCACCAACTCCCAGAACTAGCTCAAACTCAAGTCCATTGATGCCATCCAACCATCTCATCTTCTGATGTCCCTTTCTCCTCCTACCTTCAACCTTTCCCAGCATCAGGGTCTTTTCTAATGAGTCAGTTCTTCCTATCAGGTGGCCAAAGTATTAGAGCTTCAGCTTCAGCATCAATCCTTCCAACGAATATTCAGGACTGATTTCCTTTAGGATTGACTGGTTGGATCTCCTTGCTGTCCAGGGGACTCTCAAGAGTCTTCTCCAATAACACAGCTCAAAAGCATCAATTCTTTGGCACTCAGCTTTCTTTATAGTCTAACTCTCATCCATACATAACTACTGGAAAAACCATAGCTTTGACTAGATGGACCTTTGTGGGCAAATGAATGTCTCTGCTTTTTAATATGCTGTCTAGGTTTGTCATAGCTTATCTTCCAAGGAGCAAGTGTCTTTTAAATTTCATGGCTGCAGTCACCATCTACAGTGATTTTGGAGCCCAAGAAGATAAAGTCTGTCACTGTTTGCATTGTTTCCCCATCTATTTGCCATGAAGTGATGGGACTGGATGCCACGAGATCTTAATTTTCTGAATGTTGAGTTTTAAGCCAACATTTTCCACCCTCCTCTTTCACTTTCATCAAGAGGCTCTTTAGTTCTTCTTCACTTTCTTCCATAAGGGTGGTGTCATCTGCATATCCAAGGTTATTGATATTTCTCCCAGAAATCTTAATTCCAGCTTGTGCTTCAACCAGCCTGGCATTTCTCATGATGTACTCTGCATATAAGTTAAATAAGCAGGGTGACAATATACAGCCTTGATGTACTCTTTTCCCAATTTGGAACCAGTCTGTTGTTTCATGTCTGGTTCCAACTGTTGTTTCTTCACCTGCATGCAGATTTCTCAGGAAGCAGGTAAGGTGGTCTGGTGTTTCCATCTCTTTAAAAATTTTCCATGGTTTGTTGTGAACCACATAGTAAAAGGCTTTGACGTAGTCAATAAAGCAGAAGTAGATGTTTTTCTGGAACTCTCTTTCTTTATCTATGATCTAACAGATGTTGGCAATTTGACCTCTGGTTCCTCTACCAACTCGCAATCCATCCCTCCCCCACCCCACCCACCCCTTGACAACCACACGTGTTGTCTAGGTCCACAGATGAATGGATAAAGAAAAACTGGTACATATATACAATGGAATACTACTCAACCATAAAAAGGAACATAATAGGGCCATTTGCAGGAACATGGAGGGTCTTGGAGGGTATAATGCTAAGTGAGATAACTCAGACCAAGAAAGACAAATGCTGTATGATATCACTTACATGTGAAGTCTAAAAAATACAACAAAGTAGTGAGCATAACAAAAAAGGAGCAGATTCATAGATACAGAAAACAAGTTAGGGGTTACCAGTGGGGAGAGGCAAAGAAGGAGGGGAAATATAGGGGTAGGAGAGTAAGAGGTTTAGACTATTATGCATAAAATAAGTTATAATGATAAATTGTACGACACAGAGAATATAGTCAATATTTTATAAGTATAAATGGAAAGTAACTTTTAAAAATTTGGAATCACTATATTGTACACCTGTAACTTACATAATATTGTACATCTACTATACTTCAGTAAAAATTTTATTTAATTATAAAGACATTAAGTAGCAGAAGAAGCATAATTGTTTCTATTTCTGAAACATCACAATTTTCCTTAAAATATATATTAAAATATCAAAAATCTGTTCATAGGGGTGTAGGAAAAAAAATTGTGCTTTGGTGGAAAACTATGCATTGTCTGGAGAACACTCCTGAAGTCTGTCTGATTCGGACTAAATGGAAGTTATTCTGCAATTTTAGAAATTATAGAAACTTTTAGAAATGCAAGGTAAATAGTCTATAGACAGACAAATTCTTTCCTCCCAAGTAGAGGTTTAAGTGACTCCCTCCTCCCTCAACCCCAAACTGAAGAAGGTAATTTTGCTTCCTTTAGCACATTCTTTCCAATGTTCTTAATCTATAAAAAGACTTTTCTTTGGATTCTCCTTTGAACTGGTTATAGCATCGTGCTGGTACACTTCAGTTAAAATCATCAGCAGGTGTTCACTTTTATAACTTTGTGATAATCATTTTAAAATTCTCTTTTAACAATAGTCATCAAAATATTATACTACCTTTTTTTTGAACAAAAACATTCACTGACTTTTATATCCTGACTTAAACCTCGATCTGTCTTTCACCCATCTTGAAAATGATCATGATGACAATTGCCTGAGTGTGGATGTGTATTAGGAACATAGAGTGCAAATATGTTTTCCCACCAACTTTGTGATCCTGAAAGCAAATGAAAGGTTGGAGAAACTAGCTGCTAAGTTTTACTGTTTTTAGCCTTTTCATTTTGAATGTTAAATGGGTGCATTTTTAAAAAGTTAAATATTTTTCATTCTATCACACTTTGACAGACTTATTTATTTGAAGGCTCACATAATTATTTTAAAAATTAGTAATAATAATAATCCAAATTTATTGAAATTTATTAGCTCTAATTTTTATCAATAATAAAAAAATTCAGTACAGATTATAATTACCATGTTTGGGCAATTTCCATGCTTATAATGATCACCTTGCAAAACAGCATATTAAATAAAACAGAGATATTTAGTATTTTGTCTTTATTTAGAAGGAAATTGCAACCCACTCCAGTATTCTTGCCTGGGAAATCCCAGGGACAGAGGAGCCTAGTGGGCTGCAGTCCTTGATGGTGCAAAGAGTTGAACATGTCTGAAGTGACTTAGCATGCTGCTGCTGCTGCTAAGTGGCTTCAGTCGTGTCCGACTCTGTGCGACCCCATAGACAGCAGCCCACCAGGCTCCCCCGTCCCTGGGATTCTCCAGGCAAGAACATTGGAGTGGGTTGCCATTGCTTTCTCCAAGGCATGAAAGTGAAAGGTGAAAGTGAAGTCGTTCAGTCGTATCAGACTCGGTGACCCCATGGACTGCAGCCTACCAGGCTCCTCCATCCATGGAATTTTCCAGGCAAGAGGACTGGAGTGGGTTGCCATTTCCTTCTCCAGACTCAGCATATATGCACTTTATACAAAAACTTGAATTTTGATTATGTATCTTTTTCTTTAACTGAAAATGAACGTTAAGTTTTAGCACATCATTAACCAAGACCTTTCTTCCTGTCTTTTTCCTATGATTTCACACTAGCTGAATCAACAGCACTTAGCTATCTACTAAATTCAATTAAAAACTTAGGCCTAAAAAAGTTTAGAGCTAAGAAACTCAATTTCTTTAGTACTGAAACATAACTAGTTAACTATATTTAAGACAATAGTGTTCCATTGAAATAAATTCAGATAGTCTTAGAGCTATTAATAAACTTAGTGACTAAGCTACAATAAAATTAGTGACTAAGTATAGTTAAATAAGGAACTACTTTTAGAATTAGTGTGATGTTGCTAATATAGATGTATTTAGCAAATAAAAATGTGGACTCTCATCAGACTCTCTAACAATTGAACTGTCATCTTCTATATTTCAATATAACTTCCTTCAGTGAAAGAAAAATTGGGGATTGGTTACATGCCATTTTTAGTTAAATACTGAAGAAAAAAAAACTTCAATATTCTATACTCTCCATCTCTTTTTCTTCCTGCCCCATCTGTCCAGTCTCCTAATATCCTTCCTGGTGCCTCAGTTTAGTAAGATTGATTGTCATTGAAAGAAAAATGTGGATTAAAGTAAAAACAGGGTTTCATTGCTGAATTCCCTGCTGACATACACTTTAAAGGCAATTTCCCTCTGATTTATCATTCTGAGATCAGTGTGTATTTAGTGATCTCATATTAATTTATGTTTTACATTATCAGATGATATAGGAAACAAAAGCTACCTATTTTTAAAATATTTCTGGAGCTTGAATCTGTGCTTTATTTATAAGCTCCAGATTTCATCCACTTGTCTAGCGTCATGTTTAGTAGGTGTTATAGACCTGATGCTTGGAAAGATTGAAGGCAAAAGGAGAAGTGGGCAACAGAGGATGAGATGGTTAGATAGCATCACTGACCCAAAGCACATGAATTTGAGAAAACTCCAGGGGATAGTGGAGGACAGAGGAGCCTGGTGTCCACGGAGTCATAAAAGGTCGGACATAACTTAATGACTGATAAGCAACCACAACAAAATAATGAATTATCACTTTTATTTCTAGACTGCCAGAAGGAGTTTCCATGATTCAACAAAACAGAAAAGAATAATGTTGGGCTGGACTTCTTTAATGCATGAAAAATATTTGTCTGGTCTTACATATCTTCAGCAAAAATATATATATATAATATATATTTATCTAAAAATATTTTCAGCCACTCTCAAAAAAATGACACCTCTATTTACTTCACATATGCAAGTAAAGCCACCTTTAAATTTTTATGTAAATTGCTAAATGCAATGTACTATTTATCTTGAAAAGAAAAATTTTAATTAAACAGAGTAGTTGTCTAAATCCTTGAATTTCTGAAAGCATAATTTCAGATAGAAGGTAGACCAAGGACTTCTTATAGGGCGAGTCATTCTGTTTAAACATAATAACACAAAAGTATATTGTTTGTCATTGTATCATATAAGCAAAAGACCTATAAATGATCTATGGCTATATTTGCGCCAGTTGGACATGCTGTTTTTTGTAGTAGTTTCTACTGTACACCAAAGCAAATTGGTTATACATATACATATATTCATTATTTATGGGTTTTTTTCCATATAGGTCATTACAGGGTGGGCTTCCTAGGTGGCGCTAGGGGTAAAGAATCTGCCTGCAAATGCAAGGGATGCAAAAGATGCGGGTTTGGTTCCTGGGTAGGGAAGATCCCCTGGAGAAGGAAATGACACCTACCCTAGTATTCTTGCCTGGGAAATTCCATGGGCAGAGAAACCTGGCAGAATACAGTCCACGGGGCCGCCAAGAGTCAGACACTACTGAGCGACTGAACGCATTTCCGAGTACGGAGCAGAGTTCCCTGTGCTATACAAGAAGACTTCACTAGTGATCTATTTTATATATAGTAGTGTGTGTGTACGTCCATCCCAGTCTCCCAATTTATCCCTTCCACTGTTGTCCTTTCTGATCTTTTCGATTGGAAAAATCATGCCCAAGCACATCAGAAGCCACCTAGTAATTCGCCACAGAAAATCCAGAAGTGAAGCAGCATTTCATGGGGTCACTTGTAATCTCCTAAAATGCTACATCCATCTTGCTGAAAAGGGTACATTAGCCCTGTAGTGCTCCTTTTCTAAAATTAGATGTTTTATTTCATTTGCTAAATTATCACATCAGTCAAGAGATGAGGTTAGAGTTGCTGAGTAACACGCTGTCTGAGGATGGGTTTTTCAGAGCTTCTCATCACTTTCGTGACATTGCATCAAGAACACATTTAAGAATAGGACAAAAAGCATCATCTTGAATGCTTGGAGCTAATTCACTATGGAAGATAAACACTCAAAAAATATAAATATATGGACAAGTGTTCTGATAAATTTTACCAATAACTTCAGGGATAAAAGAATCCCTAAACAACCTCTGATATTATAATTAAGGGGAACTGGATCCAAAAACAGAAAATCTTTTCACGATATGGAAGAGGCTCTCCCTAGTAGAGATGGCTTTCATTAGAGGCGTCTGTATTTTCAGTTACTCCATGATAGTCCAGCAGTGCAACAGTTCATTTATCAGGAAAGTATTATCGGAGACTGCTTTAAAATATCCAAATGATAGATATTCCCTTCCTGTTTTTAGAATAAATGGCTTACTGTAATGGTGGAAATTATAGCCTTTGCTTCTAAAACTTCTGGGAAAATGAGCCATCACAAGGCTTTAATATCATTTGTCTATTTCTTATGGCTTCTTTTTCCTCACAATTCATTTTAGTAAAGGCTTAAGAATTTTTAAAATAAGAGTGCTTTTTTTTTTTTTTAGCAGTTTAGGATGTATTTGTGTTTAATAGCTAAATTGACTAAATTTGGACTAGATAACTAGAGATTTGGTGGATGCGGGAAGGACATTTCCATGATAATCCTACTACTTACATTATGAAATTACTCAACACATGCTTCACATTTTAAGACACATTATAAATATTGATGAACTATGTAATATTGCTGTATGAATATATTCATATCCATTCTTCATTACTAAAATATTAAATTGTCTATGACTTTACAGAATGAACTCCACTTTTATTATAATATATAAGCTTTTATAGAATAGAAATCATTAACTCTTTGGAAACAACATTTAGAAACACTTGCAAACCATTAAATACTGAATAGTAATAAATAACACCTAATGTTCACAGAAATTATTTTGGAAAAATTGCAAAATTTTACATTTCATTTGACTCAACTTTACGGTGTACTTGCAGAGGGAAAAATCATTATGTAGTTTCAATGTTATATTTGTTAAATTCAATGTATACTTTAAGACTTATTTATAAATGTAAACATAATATTTCTAAAAGCATATTGAAAGCACATGAGCGACTTAACAATAAAATAAAAGAACTATAGTTAACGTGATGGCTTTGTTTAGGAATTAAGAGATTAATTGTTGATTAAGTATCAGAGACAGTAATGGTTATTAGTTGAGTAAAAAAATAAATTACTTTGACCTGTAATTTACTGAAAATGCTTCTAAGAAGAGAGTATACTATAGCTTAGTTTTAAATGGCATAATAAACTTGAATAATTATGAATATTCTTAAATGTAACATTTAAATTTCAACCACCATTTAAATCTGACAAGTGTATCATGCAAAACGGGATCGTGACATTGCATAAAGAATTAGTTTCAGTTTAGTCTCTCAGTCGTGTCTGACTTTTTGCGACCCTATGGACCGCAGCATGCCAGGCCTCCCTGTTCATCACCAACTCCCGGAGTTCACCCAAACCCATGTCCTTTGAGTTGGTGATGCCATCCAACCATCTCATCCTCTGTTGTCCCCTTCTCCTCCTGCCCCCAATCTTTCCCAGCATCAGGGTCTTTTCAAATGAGTAAGCTCTTTGCATCAGGTGGCCAAAGTATTGGAGTTTCAGCTTCAACATCAGTCCTTCTAATGAACACCTAGACTGATTTCCTTTAGGATGGACTGGTTAGATCTCCTTGCAGTCCAAGGGACTCTCAAGAGTCTTCTCCAAGACCACAGTTCAAAAGCATCAATTCTTCGGCACTCAGCTTTCTTCACAGTCCAACTCACATCCATACGTGACCACTGGAAAAACCATAGCCTTAACTATATGGACCTTTGTTAACAAAGTGATATTTCTGCTTTTAAATATGCTATCTAGGTTGGTCATAACTTTCCTTCCAAGGAGTAAGTGTCTTTTAATTTCATAGCTGCAATCAACATCTGCAGTGATTTTGGAGCCCAAAAAAATAAAGTCAGCCACTGTTTCCACTGTTTCCCCATCTATTTCCCATGAAGTAATGGGCTGGATGCCATGATCTTAGTTTTCTGAATGTTGAGCTTTAAGCCAGCTTTTTAACTCTCCTCTTTCACTTTCATCAAGAGGTCCTTCACAATAAGCTGTGGAAAATTCTGCAAAAGATGGCAATACCAGACCACCTGACCTGACTCTTGAGAAACCTGTATGTAGGTCAGGAAGCAACAGTTAGAACTGGACATGGAACAACAGATTGGTTCCAAATAGGAAAATGAGTACATCAAAGTTGTATATTGTCACCCTGTTTATTTAACTTACATGCAGAGTACATCATGAGAAACGCTGGGCTGGAGGAAGCAAAAGCTGGAATCAAGAATGCCAGGAGAAATATCAATAACCTCATATATGCAGATGACATCACCCTTATGACAGAAAGTGAAGAAGAACCAAAGGGCATAAGGAGCTAAGTGATAACTAAACATTCTTAAACACATAGGAATATAAATTTTAGGTTGAGAAGAAAGATCTTTCATGTGATTAATGCAATTTTCAAAATGATTAGCAGACAATGACACAACAAATGGCAATTTTTTTCCTAAATATCAGTTATTCATTTATGAAGTATATAAAATGCATTTTAAAAGTTCTATGAAGTAACTTTGCTCATATATTTCTGGTTATAAATTTTAATTCTTCTAAGTTTCTACCTAAATTTCTCTCTTCTAAGTTTCTGACTTTTCTTGGGTGCCCACTGACAGTGAGTTTCTCCCATTTATTTGGTAGAAAAGGTTTGAGAGCCTGGGAATAATTGGTACCTTGCTGAGACTGTATTTTCCATTTGGATCTCTGAATTCTAGTAGCATGCATTTGTTTATATCTGGCTTCTTTCTCTTACCATTGGGTTTGGATGGCTTATCACTAGCATGGAGTGTAGCAACAGTTTTTATTTTCCTTGCTCTATAGTATTCTAATCTGTGACTATATCACAGTTTATTTGTGCACTATGTTATTAATAACCATTTAGGTTGACTTCAATTATTTTGTTGTCATTGTTCTAAATAGTGCTGTTATCAACATTGTATTGGCATACAGATGTGCACAATTCTCCTGAGAATACATGCAGGAACTTCCATGTATAGGTTAGATATGGGATCTGTGTTCGTAGGTACTTCCAGTTATTTCCAAATTGATGGAAACAGTTTCCACTCCAACAAGTAAGTGTAAGAGTTCCAGGTGCTCTACTTTCTTTACAACACTTTGGTATTCTCAGACTTTTCGTTTGTAGTCATCCTGGTGGTATCTAAGCACAGTTTACACTTACATTTATACTTCCCCTGAATTTTAATTAAATTGAGCATTTTTAAAAAATATATTTAATGAACATCTCATATTTCCTTTAGTGAAGTGGTGTTCAAGAGGATGCCTATTCTAAGAGTGAGGTTACTTGTAGTTTTCCTATTGACAGAAATATTCTTTATGTATTCTGGATAAAAGTCCCTGGTCTGTTATATCTGTTACAGAAATACATTATTCTCTCTGATTTGCACTTTTACTTTCCTTTTGGAGTCTTGTGAGGAACAGAAATTTCTGAACTTAATGTAGTAGAATTCATTTATGCTTATGACTTCTTCGCCAAAGGGCTTTCCGGTGGCTCAGTTGTAAAGAATCTGCATGCCAGTGCAGGAGTGTAGGAGATGTGGGTTCCATCCTGGGTTGGGAAGAGCCCCTGGAGGGGTAAATGGCAACCTCCTCCAGTATTCTTCCCTGGAGACTGCCATGGACAGAGGAACCTGGTGGGCTACCGTCCATGGCTCACAAAAAGTTGAACACAATTGAGCATGCACGTTTTTGCAAAAATCATGTATATATTCTTCTGAAACACCCTCATTATTTTCCATCTCTTCTTTTTCACTCTGCCTCTGCATCTCAGGAGTTTTTCCATGGTTTATTTTCACTGTTTTTGCTTCTTGGATTTCTGCTTTTCAGTCAATTTCTCCAGTGTGAATTTTTGAAGGAAGAAGCAGAAAGCCTTTCTAAGTTGCCATCTTGAAAAAAAATTCAAAACAACTTTTGCTTAGGTAATTGACACTTCTTGGTCATCTGTTATATGTCAGATACCAAGGACAAATGATAAAGACACGTCATTTTTAGAAATACCTTCATATCAATCTATTTACAGAGAAAAACAAATAAAAATGAAAATATAAGATGCAAATGTAGTAAAGCTGGGTATATGTTCACAGAAATTAAGAAAAGCATCATGTAGGCCAAGCTTTGTTGAAACTGGAATGTTTGAAAAAAAGACTTCTAGAAAATAAGACCCCCTCTTGACTCTAGATTTGGTGAATTTTCTTGGTATTAGCTCAGTCTGAAAATGCATTGATGGGGAAGCAGGGGGAGATTGGCTTGGATTGTCAAAGTCATGTGTGGGGAAAGTGAGTCTGAAATATCAAACATTAGTCTTGCATTCCTTTTACTTCTATTAATAATAAATGAGTTTTCAACAGCTGTAATTAGTCTGATTGTACTGAGGTCCAACAGGACTTGCATTAGGGCAAATAAGAATCAATTTTGAAATTATCATGTATTCATTTGACATTCACTAGCTAACTATTGGACTTCCCAGGTGACGCTGGTGGTAAAGAACCCACCTGCCAGTGAAAGAGACATAAGAGACCTGGGTTCAATCCCTGGGTCAGGAAGATCCCCTAGAGGAGGGCATGGCAACCCACTTCAGTATTCTTGCCCAGAGAATCCCATGGAAAGAGGAGCCTGGCGGGCTGCAGTCCACGGGGTCTCAAAGAGTCGGATGTGATTGAAGCAACTTAGCACACAATACACATATAACTATTACTGAGGTAATTATACCAAATTTTGCAATTCGTAACCAGCTTGACTTTCTCTGCAACATATACCCATTGTTCATACAGCTTTTCTCACTAATTAAATCTTTATTATTGTTGTTCAGTTGCTAAGTCATGTCCAACTTTTTATGACCCTTAGGACTGTAGTATGCCAGGCTCCCCTGTCTTCCATTATCACCAAGAATTTTCTCAAATTCACGTCCATTGAGTCAGTAATGCTATTTAACCATCTCATCCTCTGCCGCCCCGTTCATTTTTTGCCTTCAATCTTTCCCCGCATCAGGGTCTTTTTCAATGAGTCGGCTGTTTGCACCAGGTGGCTGAAGCATTGCAGCTTCAGCTTCAGCAGCAGTACTTCCACAACCAGGGTTGATTTCCTTTAGGATTGACTGTTTGATCTCCTTGCTGTCCAAGGGATTCTCAACAGTTTTCTCCAGCACCACAGTTCAAAAGCATCAATTCTGATGACAGAACAATATTTGAAAGAAGAGGGGAGAAAGTTCCCTCTCTTGACTATTAGGACTCCTGGGTGTTAGAGTTAGGGCTATGATTTGGGGAAATCGTGTTAGTAATAATGGTCAGTTATATCCCCAAAGTAAAATCTACCAATCAGTAACTTACTTGCTCAGAAAGGTTTCTGTTGCAGTAATTATTCAGAAATACTCTCTCATTCTAAAATGTTGCAAGAAAGACAAACCATAATCTGTGCATCTGCTTGTTACTCCAGATCTCCTCTTCACTTTGATTCTCTCCAGAATATCCCCTACTAATATGATTATAAATTCCAATCAAATCATGGCATTTCAAAGAATCATTGTATGTTCCAGCATATACTGAATTCTCTGCCAAGCATATCTAAGTACAGTCATCTGTTTTCAATGTTAAAATGTATGAGAATGAAGAATTTAATGCTATCACCGTGACTGAGGTGAAAGGCTGAAAAATGTTAGTTCAAAAGGACAGAAACTGTTAGAAATACGATTGTGAACTTCTCTACTTTAGAAACAAAAATTGGATTTGAAAAGACATCAAAACATATATGAACACACCAGGGGTTGATTGTGTTCTCTACAATCTTCAGAAACACATCAAAGAAAATCTAACAAGCAACTTCAAAAGCCTGTTAGTCTCACTGCAAGCTGCAGTTTGGGGAGAAAGAGAGTGTTAAAGACCTTATTGAAGAAAATGACAGAATTCACAGAAAACATGAGAAGATTGACCTACAAACAATTTCTTGAAAAATATCACCAAAATATAATACAAATTTCACCTAGAAATTGAAATAACACTGAAGTGTACTCTGGTTACAGGAGATATAAAATAGAAACAAGGAATATAAACAGTGAAAGAACAACTCTGGCCATTGAATTGTGTTTATAAAATATATAAAGTTAGAGGTTTAATATACATGTAATAAAGAAATTGGAAAAGACCCTGATGCTGGGAGGGATTGGGGGCAGGAGGAGAAGAGGACAACAGAGGATGAGATGGCTGGATGGCATCACCAACTCTATGGACATGAGTTTGGGTAAACTCAGGGAGTTGGTGATGGACAGGGAGGCCTGGTGTGCTGCGATTCATGGGGTCGCAACGAGTCAGACACAACTGAGCAACTGAACTGATTGAATAAAGAAATGAGGATGATTACAGATATTTATTAATAACTTGAACTTAAATGGAAATAAGAAAATAGGAAATAAGTAAATCCAAGTTGAAATATTTTAGTTAAAAAGACTTGCTGAGTATACATAAACTCACTAGTTTTGTTCTTTGATTTAGAAACTAAAAGCCCATAGGTGCTATGCTTTATAGTAAATCTCCAGAATTTATCTTACACAACTGAAACTGTAATTGTTAACAGTTACCTTCCATTGCTTATAGCTAACAATACTGTATTATATACCTAAAATTTGCTAAGCAGGTAGCTATTTTGCTATGTGTTCTTTCTACAAAACAAATGAACAAGTAAGCAAACATCTATTAATAAAAAGAGGGCCAGACAAGGATATACAATGGAAAAATGATAACCTCTTTAACAAGTGGTGCTGGGAAAACTGGTCAACCACCTGTAAAAGAATGAAACTAGAACACTTTCTAATACCATACACAAAAATAAACTCAAAATGGATTAAAGATCTAAATGTAAGACCAGAAACTATCAAACTCCTAGAGGAGAACATAGGCAAAACACTCTCCGACATAAATCACAGCAGGATCCTCTATGACCCACATCCCAGAATTTCAGAAATAAAAGCAAAAATAAACAAATGGGACCTAATGAAACTTAAAAGCTTTTGCACAACAAAGGAAACTATAAGCAAGGTGAAAAGACAGCCCTCAGATTGGGAGAAAATAATAGCAAATGAAGCAACAGACAAAGGATTAATCTCAAAAATATACAAGCAACTCCTCCAGCTCAACTCCAGAAAAATAAATGACCCAATCAAAAAATGGGCCAAAGAACTAAACAGACATTTCTCCAAGGAAGACATACAGATGGCTAAAAAACACATGAAAAGATGCTCAACATCACTCATTATCAGAGAAATGCAAATCAAAACCACAATGAGGTACCATTATACGCCAGTCAGGATGGCTGCTATCCAAAAGTCTACAAGCAATAAATGCTGGAGAGGGTGTGGAGAAAAGGGAACCCTCTTACACTGTTGGTGGGAATGCAAATTAGTACAGCCACTATGGAAAACAGTGTGGAGATTTCTTAAAAAGCTGGAAATAGAACTGCCATATGACCCAGCAATCCCACTTCTGGGCATACACACCAAGGAAACCAGATCTGAAAGAGCCATATGCACCCCAATGTTCATCGCAGCACTGTTTATAATAGCCAGGACATGGAAGCAACCCAGATGCCCATCAGCAGACAAATGGATGAGGAAGCTGTGGTACATATACACCATGGAATATTACTCAGCCATTAAAAAGAATTCATTTGAATCAGTTCTAATGAGATGGATGAAACTGGAGCCCATTATACAGAGCGAAGTAAGCCAGAAAGATAAAGACCATTACAGTATACTAACACATATATATGGACTTTAGAAAGATGGTAACGATAACCCTATATGCAAAACAGAAAAAGAGACTCAGATGTATGGAACAGACTTGTGGACTCTGGGAGAAGGCGAGGGTGGGATGTTTCAGGAGAACAGCATTGAAACATGTATATTATCTAGGGTGAAACGGATAACCAGCTCAGGTTGGGTACATGAGATAAGTGCTCGGGCCTGGTGCACTGGGAAGACCCAGAGGGATCGGGTGGAGAGGGAGGTGGGAGGGGGGACTGGGATGGGGAATACATGTAAATCCATTGCTAATTCATATCAATGTATAACAAAAACTACTGTAATGATGTAAAGTAATTAGCCTCCAACTAATAAAAATTAAAAAAATAAAATAAAAAAATAAAAATTAAAAAAAAAAAAAAAAAGAGGGCCAGAGGAGCCTTTGGGAAGTGATGAATAAATTTATGGCCTTGATGGTGGTGATAGTTTCAGAGGCATATGTTTGTCCCTAAACTCATCTAGTTGTATACATTAAATATGTACAGCTTGTTATATGACAATCATACCTTAACAGAGTGGTTAAAAAAAAAAAAAAAACACAAAAACATACCAAGATTTAGATCACAATAGGGCCTAAGTACTTCATTCTTACTTTAATTAAAAATATATTTTAATAATAAAAGTAAGTATATATGGCATTCTGATTACATAAAGAATACTTGTTTGTTTTATAAGAAAATTAAAGAACAAACAGGGTGTAATGAAAAGCATAAGCATATTCCCTTGCTCTGAAATAACTCCCATTAAGATGCACAACTCAAGCAAACACCCATGTATATTATGACGTGGTTTCGTTGATGCTATTGATCTGCTACAGCTCAAGCAAACACCCATGTACATTATGATGTGGTTTCATTGATGTTATTGATCTGCTATATCATTTGTTGAAAATATGATGGATTGGAGGCTATGGAGCTCTTCGTCAGACATCTCTTTCTAGACCCCAGGACTTTTCTCTAAGCTGTCAGCAGTGTTGCCTTATAATGATTTCGTGCTGAGTACATCCCCAGGAATTGTTTTCCTTTTAAGTAAGCTATTTTTCTCAGAGTTTTACCCACTCTCCAAGCCAGGGCTCCCCACACTTATCCTCTATTTGATGTGCAATGAGACTGACTAGTTCCCTTGCCTCTGTTCAGAACATATCTGAAGGGTCTTCCAGGGTAAACATTTCACAGCAGATTAGCTGAGGCTGCCGTTGTTTAGTTTAGTGGCTCAGTCGTGTCCGACTCTTTCCAACCCCATGGACTGCAGCTCTCCAGGCCTCCCTGCCCATCACTAACTCCCAAAGTTTACTCAAACTCATGTCCATTGAGTCAGTGATGCCATCCAACCATCTCATCCTCTGACATCCCTTTCTCCTCCTGCCTTCAACATTTCCCAGCATCAGGGTCTTTTCAAATGAGTCTGTTCTTTGCACCAGGTGGCCAAAGTATTGAAGTTTCAGCTTCAGCATCAGTCCTTCCAATGAATATTCAGGACTGATTTCCTTTAGGAAGGACTGCTTGGATCTCCTTGCAGTCCAAGGGACTATCAAGAGTCTTCTCCAACACCACAGTTCACAGCTGTTGTTATTAGAGCACAATTTAATTCTTTATCTTCTGGCCCAATCTGGCCTCATCCTTACTGCTTTTGTTCCTGAAAATGATCCCCAGAAAACACCATCATGCAAATCTCTGATTCAGAGTGTTTTCCATAGAATTTGCCCAGTTATACTCTATTAAGAGTGGTTCATGGAGCAGACTCCACAATGGGATTTTTGAAGCATCACCTTCTGGTTGGTGATAATAAGGACCCATCTCTTATAGTGCTAAGTGGGGTAATGATAGCTCTTGGACGAGTGCTTATAAAAATTCACTGATGATGAAGCAGCCTAGAACACTTTGGATTCTTATCATTGGTGGGTTAATACATCAATCTTTGGAGATGTTTAAAGGAATAGAAATTTGAATCAAATGGCTGGTGCTGAGACTTCATTAGGAAAGACATTGAAAGGCCAAGTTATCTTAATAATCAATTCAAAGCAAAGCTAGATAGCTTCCTTAGGATCATACAAAGAGACATTCATCCCCTGCAGGTGGAGGAAAGAAAAAGATGAGGATCAGGCCCAGGACTAATAACAGGTGTCAGAGAATACTGAATTCTGTTTTGGCAAACAAACCTGCCATTTCAAAGTCAAGGCTGTAATTGAGAAGGATGGGGACTCTGTGACCTAGATTGGGGCATCCACTTCAGTATACTTGAAAATCTTGAATTAATAAATGTCTTGAATCTTTGTGGACTGCAAAAGTAGCTCACTCCTTTCTGATAAAGTTTAGTCTTTCCCCTTTGCTTGAAGATGACTCAAGTATCTCTGCCTTGTAAGAAAACATTTCCCTGTATTAGGAAGCAGTCTTCCATCACATCCTAATCATAAGTCCAGTAACTATGATTGAACTACAATGTGTACTGTCAGAAATGAGCTGAATTTGCAAAGGGGAAAAAGGAAATATATCCGGACTAATCCCCAGGAGTTAGACAACATATATTAACAGAAGTCAGGAGAATATGTATAAGAATAGACCTCAGGATTTGGTATTGGAAGAAGGGGTGTTCAAACAGAAAGTTGAGTAAGGGAGAGTTTATTGATATAGAAATATTGTCCCATGAAATATCATTCTCAGTGGCTCAAGTGGTAAAGAATTTGCCTGCCAATACAGGAGATGTGGGTTTGATCCATGGGTCAGGAAGATCCCCTGGAGAAGGAAATGGCAACCCACTCCAGTATTCTTACCTGGGAAACCCCATGGACAGAGGATCCTGGAAGGCTACAGTCCATGGGGTTGCAAAGAGTCAGATGCAACAGCATGCATGCTGAAACATGCATGTGAAACAGACTGTAATACCCTGGCAAGTAGTTTCATTTTCCAGAAGCAACTTGCCTTTACCTAGCATAGATATAGTCTAGGGTTATGTCACTTTTCCTATTATGTATCATAATTACAATCCATAGTGATATGTAACATCTGGAAATTCTTCTGAATATCAGAGTAATGCTATCCTTATACCATCATTTTAGTCATACTGGATGAGCAAGATATGACAAGTCTGCCTGAGAACTGGTAAGACACAAACAGTTCAAATCACAGAAATAAACTGTATGTATGACATTTCAAAGATCTATTGCATCAGTAGAGTTCTGATAGTCATGAAGCTTCATAGAAATTATCTACAAAGTAAATTAAAAAAAAAATTCTCATCTCAACCTTCCAGCACTAAAAAGGAAGCACAATGTCTGGGAAACTTGGAGATTGAGGACAAGGAGGTTTTGGAAGGAGTCACGTGGGCAGACTTAATGGGAGTGGACATAAAAAGTGAAACTCCTTTTATCACAAGTTCAGTTCAGTTCAGTTGCTCAGTCATGCCCGACTCTTTTCAACCCCATGGACTGCAGCTCGCTGCCAGGCCTCCCTGTCCATCACCAACTCCCAGAGTTCACTCAAACTCATGTCCATTGAGTGATGCCATCCAACCATCTCATCCTCTGTCATCCCCTTCTCCTCCTGCCTTCAATCTTTTCCAGCATCATGGTCTTTTCAAATGAGTCAGTTTTTCGAATCAGGTGGCCAAAGTATTGGAGTTTCAGCTTCAACCTCAGTCCTTTCAATGGGTATTCAGGACTGATTTCCTTTAGGATGGACTGGTTGGATCTCCTTGCTGTCCAAGGGACTCTCAAGAGTCTTCTCCAACACCACAGTTCAAAAGCATCAATTCTTCAGTGCTCAGCTTTCCGTATAGTCCAACTCTCACATCCATACATGACTACTGGGAAAAACCATAGCCTTGACTAGATGGACCTTTGTTGGCAAAGTAATGTCTCTGCTTTGTAATATGCTGTCTAGGTTGGTCATGACTTTTCTTCCAAGTTAGCACCCTTTAGATAGCATCCAAACAACTTAGTAGACAGGAGAGCCACTAAACCAGCAGACACACCAAACAATCAAGCAGGCGGAAAGACTCAGTCTCTGCAGACACAACAAGCTTGTGAATGGATCTGTCGTGGTATCAAGGGTAAAGGCTATGAATGGATCAACAGCATGAGCTCCCATCCATCAAGGCCAACCTATCCACTGCCCCTGCTGGTGAGAGAGCCAGATGCTAAATAGCAAGCAGAAACAGATAAAGCCATTCTAAAATTTATATGGAAATGCAAAGAAAATAGAATAGATGTTAATAAAACAACTTTGAAAAAGAGAAATAAAGTTAGAAGAATTATGCTCTATTACACAACCAGTGTACCATTGCAATAAAGATAGATGTATAGCTAAATGGAACAGAATGGAGAATCTAGAAACATACCCACAAACATATGGATAATTGAGTATTGAAAGATATGCAAAAGCAATTCAAGGGAAAGAATATTTTTAATAACTGTTGAAAAAATAGAATAACTATGTGCAAACAAGCCTCAAACCCTATCTTACATCACCTGCAGAATGATTGATTATATACCTGAATATATAGCTGAAATTATAATACTTCTAGAACTAAAAAGAAAATTTTAGTGATTTTGGGTCTGGCCAAGATTTCTTAAGACATAAATTCACAAACTATTAATAAAATATTGACAAAACAAATGCCATTAAAATTAGAAGCAGTCATTCTTCGAAAGACACTGTTGGGAGAACAAAAAAATAGACAGAAACTGGGAGAAAATATTTGGAAAACTACACAATCCTGGTGGCTCAGATGGTAAAGAATCTGCCTGCAACACAGGAGACCTGGGGTTCAATCCTTGGGTTGGGAAGATCACTTGGAGGAGGGAATGGCAACCCACTCCAGTATTCTTGCCTGGAGAATTCCATGGACAGAGGAGTCTGACAGAGGAGTCTGGTGAGCTACAGTCCATGGGGTCCCAAAGGGTCAGAAACAAATGAGCACACACACATACACATCATTTGATAGAGTTCTTCATACACTAAGTTCAGTTCAGTTCAGTTGTTCACTTGTGTCTGACTCTTTGTGACTCCACCAGCATGCCAGGTTTCCCTGTCCATCACCAACTCCCAGAGCTTGCTTAAACTCGTGTCCATCAAGTCAGTGATGTCATCCAACCATCTCATCAACTGTCATCCCGTTCTCCTCCTGCCTTCAATCTTACCCAGCATCAGGGTCTTTTCCAAAGGTATGTTATCTGACTGTAAAATGCCCAGGATGCAACAGTAAAGAAAAAATAGTATATCTAAATTAAAAACTTGTATCAGAGCAAAAGGAGATTGGGAAAAAATAGGGACCATTTTAACACAGGTGTTACCAAGTTACAACAGGAATTGAGAGCATCTCCTTCTCTGACTGCAGTGTAAGCTCCACACTGGCAGATTCTGCTTTGCTTTCTTGGGGAGTCATCCTTGTTTGTTACCTCCCATTGTCATGATTGAGGTGGACCCAGGGGCTATGGTGCCCTTGGGGACCACAGGTCTTGCAGTTGGCTTCCTTCTGTGCTTGCTAGGTGAGAATAGTAGAAATTGACAGTGAAAATTGTAAGGAGCTATAAAGTAGTACATATGTATAACTGGCTAGCTGCAAAAAATGTCTGATGCATTGAAATGTTTCTATAGTGTGGACATATACATGTAATGAAGACAAACAAATGATGTCCACATGAGTAAATATGACAACAAACAAACACATTTTATTTTAAAAATGAAGGGAAAATACTTCTAATGTTAGATCAGACACATGCTATTAAGGATATTGGATATACTTGAAGATCTCTCACACTGTTGGTAGAAGATACTCTCTTCCATCCTGAATATCAAGAAGAGAAGGATAGGAGGTGCAAAGTTCCCTCTGAAAGACAACAGGAGTAATGTGCTGTCATTTTTCAAGCATGCTAAAGCATTACCTCAAGCTCTTAAATGTTGACCTTAGAACAGAGAAATCTGCAGCCATGGAAGAGGTCAGAAAACTGAGGTCATTCCCCAGAAAGGTCATTATTTCTCATACAAAAGGATTTGCAAGCTTGCAGAGCCAGTTCAGTGTATGAGCAATTTTGTCTACTCTTAGTTCAACAGTGCCAAAATGTTTGGGCATTAGCTTTTTAATTAAAAAAAAACCTGAAATTTTCAGGAGTGTCAAAAGTTGTAAGCACTGTAACTTAGACCTAATAAGAAGCATACATTATAACTGCCCACAGTTCAACTAGGTTGCCTACAAAGGAATTAACATGCCAACCCAAATGAGTCAAAGATAGTGGAATTCAGACATAGACTGGTGAGGTCATCAGTGCTCAGTTAATCAGGAAAGTAAGATTTGAGAAATGGTTCTCAAGTTATTATTACTATTTTACTGTTGAAATGAGAAGAAATTGCAGCATAAATTGCAAATACTACCAGGATTTTTAGGAGTGGTGAATAAGCAACCAGATTGCTATGGTACAAATCCTGGCTTTGCCACTCCCTAATTTTGTGATCTTGAGCAAGAACAGCCTGTGTACATCTCAATTTCCACATAAGGAAACAGGTTTTCACAGTAGCATTTATGTGATAGAACTTCATGAAGATAAAATGACTTAACACAATAAAACAATCAGCCCAAAGCCTAGCACTTAGTGGTATTTGATAAAAGTTCATATAATCAATATTATTTTCACTGTAAGAGTTCAGTTTTACTTAGGTTAAAAAATAACACCCTTTCTACTCTGTTTTGTTTTTTCAGGCATTAAATATATTTCGTAGATTCATGACTTTAAAATGTATGTGTTAGTTGCTCAGTCATGCCCAACCCTTTGCAGCCCAATGGACTGTAGCCCACAGGCTCCTCTGTCCGTGGGGTTCTCCAAGCAAGAATACTGGAGTGGATTGCCATTCCCTTCTCCAGGAGATCTTCCTGACCCAGGGATCAAACCCAGGAATCCTGTATTCCAGGCAGATTCTTTAGTGAATCAAAAGTATATATGATTAAATAAAAAGACCTAAGCTATTAAGTTGCATAATTACTAAGTTTAATTATCCTCTCTTACTTCATACATCTCTCCTGTTTGCTTAAATCTCAGCTTACAAACTTTCTTATATTTTGCATGCAAAGAAAGATCAGAGCATATAGATGATTCAAGTTCCTACTTCTGAAAGTCTTTATTTTCACTCTTGTCTGCTTTCAGCAAATCGAAAAAGATAATACAGTAGAATATTCTAGAATTCTATGCATCACTAAGCTATCAGATTATTTACATTTAGGAACATATTTAAATTGGAAGTTTGATAATTGATTTTTGGGTTTACAAATTTGCATTTATATTATATAGTAATTTACATAATTATTGCCAAATAAAACTGATCTCATTTATTACTCTTCTGTTTCTCTTGTATTTCACAACCTACTCTGACTTTCAAATAGCACATAGTATAAATAAATTTTAAAAAATAAAAAAATAGCAGTTGTTTTCAAATATGCACCTCAGGACACATTAAAATAGAACACTGCAAAACTTTTACACAGAGTTATTCAGTGATTCTAATGATACCACTAACTCAAAATTGATTTTTTACTGTTTTGCAGTCATATTTCCTTGGCTAGAATTTTGGCTTTATCACTCATTGCCTAGTGATATTAGAAAGCTGTATTTCTAAAATGCTTCAGCTTCTTCGTATATAAAATGAAAATAGTGATAGCATTTATTTACAAGCATTTCTATGATGTATAAATGGACTGGTAAAGTGCTTAAATATATGATTGCAAAGTAGTAAACAATCTGTAAATATCATTCATCATAATGATTACTAGAAGACAGGTTTATTGCTAAAAGATACACCCTTTAAGTACACTTTACAAATAAGAATATTGAGTATTAAGATGTTAAGTGACAGTCTTAAGATCTTACAGCTAACAAATTCTAAAGAGTAAGATTCTAAGTCTTGTAGCTAGTGACTACTCTGCAATTATTGAATTATCTCTTACTATTTCCATAGTACAATCTCTAGAAGCTTCAGTTAGTTGAATAAATGAGGAAAAAACCTTGTTTCAATGTCTTTAAAAATGGTTGATTGCCTTAGAGGAGGACATTCACATATTCAGTACAAATAAGAAACTTCTAGTGAGAACTTTATCAGTGAAATCGTTGGGTACCCCATGCTGCAGTATAGTCTTTGCCAGCTATTTGTCTGGCAGTGTAGACAAGGAAAAGGCACGGTTAACTACCCCTCAAAAGTCACACAGTGTTGTGAAGCACTGGACTTTACCCCTGTCACTTACATTATATCGTGCATCAACTATACTTTAGTAAATAAGTAAACAAATAAATAAAATCATGCAGCCACCTCGAATCCTGGGAATTGCTCCAGGAAATCAGTCAGCACACAAAATCATTCATACTAATGATTATCAAAAACATTCCCTGGTAAACTGAGGTTTCTTGGCATTGCTTTTAATTGAATACTAGGCAATCTGAGATACATCTTTTGTGCATTATTTGTTTTACATTAATGGTTAGTTATATAATGGCACATTTATTAGGGTAGTTTTATCATCATAAAGTTAATTTAGGGAATAAACTTGTCACTGGTAAATTTGTAGTTCATATGCAATGTTGATATTATTTGGAGGCAAAAGAGGTTAGCATTCAACTGGTGTTAATGGGGATAGTGAGTTACCACTTACTAGCTGGGTTACTTTGAGTAAGTTTACTAACCTCTAGAAGTCTTAGTTTCTTTATCTAAAGAAATGTGATGCTCAAATTAGTTGGATATCTATAAACTAGAAGAGTTCCTCATGTGCTCAGCCGCTTCGGTGTGTCCGACTCTTTGCAAACCCATGGACAGTAGCCTGCCAGGCTCCTCTGTCCTGGGATTCTCCAGGCAAGAATACTGGAGTGGGTTGCCACTTCCTTCTCTAGAAGATCTTCACAGCCCAGGGATCCAACCCTCATTCCCTGCATCTCCTGCATTGCAGGCAGATTCTTTACCTACTGAGCCACCTAGGAAGCTCAGAGTGCCTCATACATACTACATATTTTTCAATCAATACTTGATTTTGGTCTGAGTCTAGTGTAGGCTATTTGATTTAAATCTTTACTGATGAAAATGTGGTAGGTAGAACCACAGCTCCTCAAATATGTTGAGTTCCCAATCCCCAGAAACCTTGAATACATTCTTGTAAGTGGGAAACACTTTGCAGATGGGTTACGAATCTTGAAATGGGAAGATCATCTTGTAATTTCCAACTAGAACAGGGTTCCTTGTAAAGGAGAGAGAGAGAAAGCAACAGTATGGACTACCCAGGTGAGCCCCATGTAATCACAAGCATCCTCCTAAGGAGAGAGCTGATTGGAGGTGAAGGTGGAACTAATGCAACCCCTGAGTCTGTAAAAGGAAGAAGGCTGCTGATGAGCCAAGAGGGAAGCGTCATGGTGGAAGTGGAGTTCGCACTGCCGTGGCCGCTGGCTTTTGAAGGTGAGGAAAAGGCTCTTTAGTAAAGAATGCAGACAGCGTCTAGCAACCAGGGAAAACAAGTAAACAGTTTCTACCCTGGGACCTCCATGAGCGAAGCCGTTCCCAGCAACACTATGGTTTCACCACGAGACCTGTTTGGACTTCTGGCTCCTACAACTGTAAGAAAATTCGTGCTGTTTTAAGCCTCTAATTTTATGATAATGTGTTACAATGGTGAGAGCAAACTAATACAGAGATGATAGATTGTTTAATTAATTTTCTCTTCTCCAACATATCTTTAAAATAGAGAAACTTCCTAGTACTTGCCTTCTAAAGTTTCTTCCTGAATGTCCTTACATTTTCTCTGAGGTACCTCTTTGAAGCTCTGATATTCCTGGATAGCATGTTACAGGCCCCTCTTATTCCAATAGCCGGGCCTTAGCTGCTATGTTTTTTTTTCCTGGTGTCTTGCAACAATTCCTCCAGGCCGCTCCAAACTACTAGCTCCTGAGAACAGGCAAAACTATATTCTTTCTTGTAGTAACAAGAGACTGTGATACACAGCTTAGGTTGTTGAAGGCTTGGGAGTGGTACTTTCCCAATGGAGGTTGCCCCCTTTCGTCTCCTAGTCTACAGCTGTTAGTATTTTTGGAACCAAATTTCTTAGGCCTAGCGCATGGTGAGGCCAAGAAAACAAACTTCCAAGTTTAAACAGAAACAGGTTTATTGCAAGGGTCAAGCAAGAGGAGCTGGCAGCTTGTGAGTTCCCCAGTGGGTTTCAGAGAAGAGTTTTTAAAGGCAAAATTTGGGGTGAGGCCTGTGGGGTATGTGATTTTTCTTCTCCTCGGCTTGTGGGGATGTCACAGGGCAGTGCTTCAGGAACTGCATTCAGCATGCGGTTCCTCACCTCCACCTTGGTGAGGGCCTTAGCTCCTGTAGGAAAAACTCTAAGATAAATTGCTTTGCATCCCTGGAGGAGGAAGGGGGACTCTGCTTTATCGCCGCACTCTTGCTTGCCTTCTTCTCCTTTGTTTCCACATTCTCATTTACCCAATTAGTCATCATTTGAAACTGCCCGGTAGAACCCAAGGAAGATAGAGTAAGCTGAAGCCTTTTTCCTACAAACAAATGGGGGGCCTGGGAAGGCTTCTGTATCTGGGAGGACCCCACAAGGTTCTGCTCGGTTTCAATCCTCCATTTTCTTTGATACTCCTCAGTCTTGAGGCGAACAGGTTCCCAACAAGAAAGGGGAGACTGTTTGGGATAGAAGTTGATCATAATCTCCAAAGAGGAACATGGCTTTAGCAGTATTCTGTTTCATTACTACAATCCTGCAACCTTTTCAGATCAGTTTTAATTCTGTATATGTCTCTTTAAGTTGAAGACCCCACATATTTCTGTGTAACTATTGCCATCTGGGTTTCTTGGACTCTTTAATCAATAGAAACTGATGAAAGGCCAGAGGAGAAATTCGGGCAAGGCTTTATTATCTTGCCTGCAGCATGAGCGAGCAAAAACAAGTAACGGGGACTTTTGCTCTCTGAGGAGGAGGGTGTGAGCTGGTCCCTTAAGTGAGCATTTGTCCAGATGGAAGCACTGCAGTTAAGGGTTCCAGGTCCCAGTCTGTCTATCTCACAACCACCCAGAGGGAAGAAAAAAACAGTCCAAAATAGATTTGCAGTGATGCTGCCATATCTGCAGTAAAGAGTTCATCTCATATTTTTTAATTTCAATCAAATAACAAATAATACTTTAAGTAGGTCCCATGCAACATTTGTGATATACTTCTACTAAAACTGTTTTGAAATTTAAACTTAGCATCTTAGATTAAGTCCCGCAGCCATACTTCTGATTCCAGGGTTTGTTCTGAGATTTAGCTTTTCATAATGAAAATCTGTATTAAACTACTTTGTCCATTGAAAATGGTCTTTTTCCAAATAATTTATGCACAAAGAATAACCCATATCACTGTCCTTATGACCCCCCCCCCTGCCCTGCTGTTATAGTGACAGTATCAGAGTAGCAGCGATAGCTTTAGGCGCAAAAGAAATAGCAGCATTTCTTATTTTAAAACACTAGTAATGAGCTGTGCATGCGTGCTCAGCCATGTCTGACTCTTTGCGGCCCCATGGGCTATAGCCTGTCAGGCTCCTTTGTCCATGGAATTTTCCACTCAGGAATGCTGGAGTGGGTTGCCATTTCCTCCTCCTGAGAATCTTCTGACTCAGCGGTCAAACCCGAATCTCCTGCATCAGCAGGCAGGTTCTTCACCACTGCACCACCTGGGAAGCCCCTAGTAATCAGGAAAATGCTAGTAATTTGAATTCCCAATAATCTTTGAAGACTTCAGACAGTATTATGCCAATTATATCTCAGACTGGTTTCAGGTGAAGAGCAAGATTTGATTTGTATATATTTTGAACTAATCATAGCATGCAGTCGACTTAACATCCATTTCTATACCAGTTTGTGTGTGTGTGATATGAAGACTTTTAAAATCTACTCTTAACAGGTGTGGAGAAAAGGGAATTCTTCTACACTATAGGTAGGGGTGTAAATTGGTTCAATCACTATGGAAACAGTATGGAAGTTCCTCAAGAAATTAAAAATAGAACTACCATATGATCCAGGAATCCCACTTATGTATGGAAAAAGCTAATTCAAACAGGTACATGCACCCCTAGATTCAAAGCAGCACTATTCACAATTGTCAAGACATGGAAATAACCTAAATGTTCATCAATAAATGGAGAGATAAAGATGCACTTGTATACAATGAAATACTGCTCAATCATAAATGAAATAATACATTAACAGCAACATGAATGGACCTAGAGATTATTATTGTAAGTGAAGTAAGTCAGTAAGACAAAAAACTATATAATATCACTTGTATGTGATATCTAAACTGACAAAAATGAACTTGTTCTCAAAAGAGAAATAGACTCACATAAACAACAGTTTTGTGACTGCAAAGTGGGAGGAGGGTGGGAGATGGATTGGGAGTTTGGGGTTAACAAATGTAAATTATTATATATATAATGGGAAAAACAACAGGTTCTACTGTATAACAGGGAACAATACTCGATATTATGTGATAAATCACAATGGAAAAGAAAATAATGTGTGTCTGTTTATATACATATAACTGAATCACTTTTCTGTGCAGCAGAAATTAGCAACATTGTAAACCAACTATACTTGAATAAAATAAAATATACTCAGCAACGTTCAAATATAAAATGCAATATTAACTATAGTCACCACGTTGTGCACTACTATACCCTGGACTTGGACTCGGTTATCTTGTAACTGGAGGTTTATAACTTTTGATCACCTTCACCTCTTTGGCCCATCTCCTATCCCTTGCCTTTGGCAACCCGTGTCTGTTCTCTATATGTGTTCATTGCTTATTTGTGATTCTGCATAAAGGCAAGATCTTACAGCATTTCTCTTCATCTGAATTAGCACAGTATCCTCAGGGTCCATCTGCACTGCTGCAAAGGCAGAAAATTTTTTTATGACTAAATAATATCCAACTTATACATATATGCTACATTTTCTTTATCCATTTTTCCACCAGTGGATACCGGGTTGCTTCCATGTCTTAGATATTGTAAACAATGCTGCAATGAAAATGAGGGTGCATATTTCTTTTCCAGTTAGTATATTTGTGTTCTTTGAATAAATACCCAATAGTGGATTACTGATCATAAGGCAGTCCTATTATTAGAAGAATCTCCATATTGTTTCCCATAGTGGCTGCAGCAATTTGCAGTCCCAGCAACAGTGCGCAAGTATTCCCTTTTCTCCAGATCCTCACCAGGTCTTGTTTCTAGTCAGTTGTTTAGTAGTTAGTCACTAAGTTGTGTCTGACTCTTGCGACCCCATGGACTGTAGCCTGCCAGACTCCTCTGTCCATGGGATTCTCCAGGCAAGAATACTGGAGTGGATTGCCATGTCCTTCTCTAGGGGATCTTCCCGACCCAGAAACTGAACCCAGGTCTCCTGCACTGCAGGCAGATTCTTTAACAACTGAGCTACGAGGAAGCCTTTATGAAAGTTGCTCAGTTGTGTCTGACTTGTGACCCCATGGACTATACAGTCCATGGAAATCTCTAGGCCAGAATACTGGAGTGGGTAGTCTTTCCCTTCTCCAGGAGATCTTCCCAACCCAGGTATTGAGCCCTGGTCTCCCACGTTGAAGGCGGATTCTTTACCAGCTGAGCCACAAGGGAAGTTATTGAATGCAAACATTCTAACAAATGTGAGGTGATGGTCTATTGTGGTTTTTGATTTGCCTTTCCCTGAAGACCATGTCAATATAGATCAACTTTTAGTAACATTCTTAGTAACGTTGCATGTGATCATGCCCTCAGTCTGTAGACGTACCTATGAGACTTCACCAAGTACCTAGGATTCTAGGCAGTTATAAACAAACCTTATATTATACTAAATATAATGTATCTCACAAAAGAGTATGGATGTATGTTCATACTTGTTCTTAGCTTTATGAAAGCTATGTGCCAAAGTTCATACACACACACACACACACATATGCACATTCATCTCTACAATGTAGCCAATGGAATCATCTTAAGCTATCTGGTATTGTCCATTATTTTAACTTAGTTATTCAGTAATTCAAATAAAACCAAATAAAATGACTGAACAGATTTATACTATAGAATTATCTCCAACTAAAAAACCTGTTTGCCCTCCTACACATTTTTATAGGACATTGAATAAATACTTGCTCATTTGCTTGACATACTTAATAAGTTAATATCTAACTTTTTCTGATATTCTTTACTTCAGTCTCAAACTATACAAAAATTAAAACACTTTCTGGCAACCTTTGGAAGACCTCCATGTTCAATATTGAGGTCATCAGTACTCTTGGCTCAGTGATAAAGAATCTTCCTGCTAATGCAGGAGACACGGGTTAGATCCTAGTCTTTAATGATCCCTTGGAGAAGGAAATGGCAATCCACTCTAGTACTCTTGCCTAGAAAACCCCATGGACAGAGGAGCCTGGTGGGCTACAGGCCATGGAGTCACACAGAGTCAGACATGATCTGGCCACTGAAAAACAACTCTTCATCACTGTAATATAATTCAGGTGTTTATCAACACCCTCCAGGATTCCATCAGTTTGTAATCTGTCTATACATATTTCAAGCTATAGTTATATTCATACAGGGTTTATAAGCCTCTAAATGACCGTTATGATATGGAATATGTTTTTCTTGTAGTAAGTTTGAGTCTAGTTTGTCCAACTTGTGATTTCTCTGTGAGGTGTCTGATTTCATATCAACAATGGTGAAAGTTGCTCTCAATCCTGTTGCTCTCAATGGCCAATTGCAATACCCAGGCCATATTTATAGTGAGAAGCTGAACTGAATCATGTATTTTGTTCAGTAGCTAATTCTCAGGGCCTCGATGATCCATTAATCTTCCTGTATAAGATGGTCACTTAGGGCTATGTGATCAATTAGATGATATTCTGTGTATCACCGATTCAGATGCAATGCATTTATCTTTGAGGGAAGCTTTGGCAAACACTAGCCTGTATTTTGCATGTTAATCAAGATAGTACGAAGCTTTTGCTGTTATCTCTCATGACCCTAGCAATGAATCTAAGTATTCTAATCTTCTTTCCATATCCCTTTTATTACCACCATGCTATGAGTAGGTGCACACATAGCTTTTAATAAAATCATTCTTTGTATTATCCAAATTTCACCTTTTTCTATGTAAAGTGAAAAGAAAATTAAGAGTTTATTTCCAACTTGGCTAAAACACAGAAAAAATGTTTAGATGGAAACACAGGCCAATAATACTAAAAGCCACATTTTAATAAAAGCCAAGTATTTGTTTCTCCCTCTTAGAAAGTGTTTCAATTAATAAACAAATGATTCTTTCTCTTTTAAATCCTGGGCTGAGTTGAAGCCAGGACAAACGGTGACTTTTTAAAAGATGTTCCGTGTATTTATTTGCAGCTGTCTTACTGCTGCATGTGGGTTTTCTCTAGTTGCAGTGTGCAGGCTTCTCACTGCAGTGCGCAGTGCTCTCACTGTGGCAGAGCATGGGATCTAGGGCTGCAGCTCCTGGACTCTAGAGTATGGACTCACTAGTTGTGGTGCATGGACTTCGTTGCCCTGTGGCATATGTTATCTTCCTGGACCAGAGATTGAACTCATGTTCTTTGCTTGGAGAGGTGCATTCTTAACCACTGGATCATCAGGGAAGTCCTGAAATCCTTTCAGAAGGAATGGCCCAATAGGTAAAACACCAGTCTCCATATCAAGTATTCTTTGTCCCAGATGTAAACTTAACCTGTAATCTTTAAGCACTATCTGTCATATTTCAAACTTGCTGAAGAGTTGAGCTCATATGTTATATGGTAAAGTCTTTAGAGGTGGTCTATCTGGTTTTCAATATCAGATGCTTGTGTTCTGAGTTAGCATTCCATCTTCTCTCTTCTGAAATGGAATGGAAAGGCAGATTATTCTATTCTAGAAGGCAGACTATGAGGGTTAAATACCATTCTGCAAGTGAACGAATCAATTTCTCAATTTTTCAGATGAGATTCTCTCATTGGGAAATAATAGAAGCACCAAATTAAATCCTGACACAAACTGTCCAGTGTGATAGCAAGAGACCTTCACAGTTGGATGACTTAGGGCCGCAATATAAAATAAAGATGTCAGTTCTCTTCCTTGACTGTTCTGTTATCTCAGATTTTTTTTAGTATATAAAAAAGGAAAGTAAGCAAGTGAGATGTTAACCACCCAAATCTAGGAAAAAAAAATTAAATGTAAAATTAGTGTCAAGAGTGAGAAGGCAAAGACGTACTAGAATAGTTTTCTCTAGCAATTGATTGTGCTAATAACCTATAGGATGACAAGCTTTTCTACTATTTTGATCAAAATACAAATTTAAAATTCTCTCAAGTAGTATTAACATATATGAGTATATAATAGCATATATTGCTAAATAGTACAATATACTTTGTGCCTGGAAATGTTTTCCTCTTAACATAATTTGCAATTCTTTTTTAAACTAGGGATTAAAATACAAACAGCCAACTGTTTTGAAAAGCATAAGTACATTGACTTGCAGGTACTATTTATAATGCTTTTCTTTAGATTAAAAAAAAATTGAGGTAAATGTGTCTTAATACTTTTGATACATATTTAAATATTTGTCATTTTTCATTTGTGACAGATTAGTTGATTATTAAAATTTCAAGGTTATGGAGATATTAACTATACAGAAGTTCTATTTTAAAACATTCTGATAAAGAGTATCATTTTTCCTGGGAAAACACCATTGACATAAATATTGTGTCACCTATTAATGCCACATTTTCTACAGTAATATGAAATTTACATATCTTTACACACATTTGAATCTGTAAACCCTTTTATATAGTGTATGGAGTAGACTTGTGTTCTTTTACTAAAGTAGCAAAGTACCCACTTTCTGACCAAATCCTTAACTGGGAATTTTTTATAAATATTCTCATGAGAATACAGATTTAACATCCCTTTATCCCTAAGACATAAAATAAAAAGCACCTATTGCACTTGGCTAAACACAATATTTTCTATAATTTGAATATCATTTTTGTTACCCCTAACAAGATGAGCAATAGAATAAAATGATAGAACTTTTAAACAGCAGCATTTTACATCTTAAATATTTCAGCTTAAAAGGTAGCAACATTTAAAGAAGCATCCTATGTCTGTACAGAGTATCTCAGATTCTCATTACCTCTTTACGTATTCCATAGGTTGTACAAAGTCACCCTCAATTCAGAATATCATGCATTATTGAGTTTGTGTTACAAGGCAGGCACTTGCTCAGTGAGGAAGGTACAAGAATGCATAACACAGGACCCCAAACTGGGTCTACAATTTGTTCTCATTTTTCAGGATTTAGTTTCAATGGAAAACTTTGTAATTGCAAATAAAAATGAATAAACTATTTTCAATCTGGTTTTTCAGGTCATTTGTACTTTGAATACAGAGCAAAATCCTTGTTGCTTCATGGGAGAATGACTGTGTAAGAGTGAACCATGAAAGGTAAGCCAGTCTACAGTCTAGGGACTGCTCTCCACACCCCATCCCTGCTAGATGGAGGTAAGCAAATTTTTTATTCTTTAATGCGATCGACATGGTGGTGTCTAAAAAGTGGCAGAATGAGTTCTTTGAGTTGACCTCTCTGGTAACAAGACTGAATTGTTTAAACTTGAAATGGATTTGACAGCAGAGTTCTCCTTCTTAAACAAGCCATAGAATTTGTTTTATTTATAGTAAAGTGGGTTTTTTGTGTGTCTGGTTTTTTGATATGGTTTGAATTTGGTGGTTTTTTGTTTGACATGACTTTTGATTCTGACTGGGGTGTGTGTTCAACTTGTGAAGTTCAGCTTCTAAATTATGTTAGTGCAAGGCAGATACTTGTCTTGCTGTAAAATTAATTTGGTATTTTATGTTTATATTTTGGGTCTGAATTTCATGTTTTGTTAGCTAATTCACCTTGACTTCTAGTATCTTCTGATGAATATGCTACATATGTGTCTAGTTCTGGAATACAGTGGTTCATAATGATAAACATCTTCAGTGACAAATTCCCAAGCATCAAGGACTAGATGTCTTTTAAACTCACTAGATGGGAACATTTTCTCAGGCTTACCATGGTACAGGGTCTTAAACGTAGTAAGAGATTTCAGATATGAAGTATTCAAAACTGTCCAATCAACACATAACCATAGCTACAAATATCAACATACACTAATCGCCATGCTGTCTTCAAACATAAAAGAAAGCTTTGCCTCTTTCAACTTTTCCTTGAACTGCTGAAAATTTCCCCTTTCAACACTTGAGTAGGATCTTGTCTAACACTCAGAAATGAATATTCTAAGGAGATACATGCTGACAAAGCAAAAGACTTACTGGATTTATCAATTTAAAAAGATTTTAAAAGTAGGTCCTGCTTTTTGTGTCTTGAGAAATGTTTGCCTAACCCAAGCCCCAAAATTTTCTTCTGTGCTGTGTAAAGCATTAGCCTTCATATTTAGGTCTATGATATGTTTTGAGTCATTTTGTTCCATGTGGTCTGAGGTTAAGTTTGAAGTGTGTGGGTTATTTTTTCTTCCTTTACATGATGATCAACTGCTCCAGGACCATTTATGAAAAGACTGTTCTTTTTACCCATTGAATTGCCTGGCACCTTTGTTAAAACCCAACTCATCATATATGTGTGTGTCTAATTCTGAATGGTATTTTATTCCATTGATACCTATGTTTATCCTTTTGTAAATGCTACACTGTCTGAAATGACTGAAGGTTGAGAACATGCTAAACAGAATTTTAAAGTCTCAGGGATTTCAGAAATAAAACGTTAATGAGAAGACAAAACTTCATTGGAAAGGGGCACCCAGGCAGAAAGCAGAAGGTCAGGGACCCCAGGAATACTGCTCTGCCTTGTGGCTCACAGTCTCGGGGTTTATGGTACTAGGATGAGCTTTGAGTTTGTCTCTGCCCGATCTTTCTTGTACCCATATTCATCTGACTCAGGGTCCTTTCATGTTGCGTGTGCATCCTTCAGACCACATGGAATCCAACGCGAAGGTTTCTAGGAGGTTGGCGGAACATGTCATGGGCTGGTGTCTCCTCCCTCCTTGTGGCCCCTCCCAAATTATCCTGGCTGGTGGTAGCTTGTTAGTTCCACGTTCCTTATCGGGACCTCCTGTTGAGAAACAACTCATGCAAGCAGTTATTATCCTGCCTGGCTGGCCAAGAAAGGTGGTTTCGGTCAATGGTTCCCAATAGATCCATTCCTCACCAGTATGCATCTCTCTAATCTATGTATTAAATGGTGCAATTAATAACAAATCCACGTGCAATTATTAATAGAAAACATAGGGCAAACTTCATGTAGAAAAATTTTGTATCATAGACACATCACAAATTGTAACTTTTGTTTCTAAAACTAGCTGGAGGATTTGCTGGCTTTTTTCTCTCTTCTGTTTCTTTGTTCTTTTGCCTATAATTATTTACACTGGTCATTGTCTTTTTAACCAGTGAGTTTTTGTATATTCTGCTTCAGTATGGTCTCAGCACTTTGCTGCCATTTACTGTGTATGAGGATAAAAGAAAGCATGCCAGTAAATCTAGATACCACCTGTTCTTTCATCAGTATACTAGCATTTGAATTTTTTCTTGTTTATCATGAACAAACACCATGCTGACACTGAATTTTCTTGTTGATTTGCTCTATGGCAAAGAACTAAAAATTGTCATCTGGCCTGTAATAAAGGAATACTTCTTACCATCATGAAAATATTAGGCATCCATTAAATTATGACATTACCACCCAGTATTGGGCCAAAATAAAACAGCTGAACAACTAGTTTTAAAGAGGTTCATGTTCCTGCAATGTGTGTATTTGAGCAGAGATCCTAAGCTATAGCTGGCATCTGTGGATACTCATTTGGGTAGCTCTTGATAAATCTAAATCAGAAATCTGCCTTCATAAATTAAGATATCATTTCCTTTATTACATATCAAAGAATTCTTGATACTATATTAGCATTGTTATGTGACTCACATAACCACAATCACTTTAGGAAAATAAAATAAAACTGGTCCTAGCTTCTTGAGCTAGACATTTCAATTTATTATCTAACCTAACTAGTAAACCAGATGGATAATTTAATCTCAATAGCATTCAATTCTTCTTCAATGCCATACTCTTCAGATTGTTGGCAATTTAAATTAGCAAATCCCTGCAGCTCTGAAAGACTTCTTCAAAGCTCTTCAGGATAATTTATCTAAATCAGTAGGAATCTATAGAACTAGAATCTAGAGGACTGTAGATTATGGCTATCTGGATGGCAGCTAGCTTTCCATTACAAGGAACCCATTTGGATGGTTAATTACCACATATTCATTCAAGGTAATAACAGAGTTGGCCTTCAAGGAAGAAAGGACTCCTTTGGTTGCCAATAAAACATTAGAGCTTTGGAATTAGGAATATACCAAGTCCCTGAAAACCTTTTCTTGTACTTCTGTCTCTTGTCTGATAAATATCCAAATTTTCACAGAGGAGATCTGATGAAGCTGCAAATTACATTTCAGCTTCCTTAGGGAACAGAATGGTACAGGTGTTTGCATAAAATATTATAGCTCTGCAAATGTTATGAAGATTCTTTTAGAGCAGTTACAGGAATCCCCTATGGTTCAGATTGTTTATTATGCTAAGAATTTAGGGATTTAAGTACGTCCTTCTTACTCTGACTTTTCAACCACCTCATCCTGCAGCCAGGTATTTCTTGATGGACCTCAAAGTTTTGCCTTCAACTGAGAATTTATTCTAGGTGGTGACAAGAAATAACATAGTTAGCCATCATAGTGTTGCATGCTACTCCTGTGTGCAATATTTCAGTAGTTAACTGGTTTGTACTTATCTAGCCCCAGTTAGATCAAGGGTCTGCTTCCAAATTTTATCTGTTTACTTGAACCTTACTTTTAACAGTCTTCTGACTAGTCGGGTAGTTTTAAATATACTCTACTCTAGAGAATGAATGTATAAAATGGTGACTGGATGCCACATAGGACTTACTGGAAAACTAGGGAATTGGGCTAAAGAAATAAGCAAAAAAAAAAAAAAAAAGTGGATTGCTAAATGCCAAGAAATGTATCCAAAATGCTACACAAAGAATGGATTATTCTGTTGTTGTTTCTGCTACTGATCGCTTGGTGTCCCCAAAAGGGAACATTAAAAAAGTATCACTTTGTTGAACTGGAATGAATTCCCAAATAGCTTTTTGTTTTGAAATATTTTTATACCTCTCCCTTTTCTACTACTTACAGCATTTATGACCTTAATACAATATTAGAGTAAAAAGGAAAATAGTACCTTTTGCAAGGAGGGAAGGGGAGACAGAAACTTGTTTCAAATCTATAACTCAATGCTTAATTTCATCAAATAATATATTTTTCCTAATGTTTTAATATTTTAACTTGACATAGAAAACAGTTATTGAATGCAAGTTAACTGTTAAAATTTCCATAAATTTCTTTCTATAATATATTTTAGGAATTAAAGGGTCAGCTGATAGGATGTGTAAATACTTAAGCCTCTTATCTAACTGCCTGGAGGAAAGTTCTAATACTTCTATATTTATTATGACATGCTTTTCAATATTTCACGAGAATCACCTAAAACTCCAGAGAAATCATATTCTTTATGGGTTCCATAAACGGTGTCACTTTTAAGAGCACAATTTCAAAAGGCACATATGAGAATATAGTGACATGACAAAATCTGTCTGGGATATTCAAACAGACACCTAAATCTCCAAGGGGCTGGATAGAGGTCAACATTTATACAATATTTATAAGGAAAAGCCCAAGAAACATCTTTCTACTATTACATTTCATGTACATCACTACATTATCCACCATGAAGCTGACACTTTTATTAGCTGAATTATTACTACTTCAAAACCAAACTCAAAACCAAGCTTTGTGGTTTAAAATCGAATACCCTCCAAATACAATGAAATGAGTATATTTGAGGCTGTACACAGTTACATTTTGTTAAAAGTAATTCAATACTCAGGTGACCAAGGCTAATTCTCTGAGGAAAAAAAAGTGATAATTAGTCATCTATTGCTAATTTATGTAATCACTTGGACAAATTATCTTGTTATAAAGGGGAAATCTTTTGGATAGCCTATTAATAGTGTAAATGGTGGGTGTGTGTATACGAATGCATGTGTGTTCCAAGTCATGGTGATAGAATAAAAGCTGCATTTGCTTAGAAGTGAAACAACATCAAGTTCTTGTCTTACCCTTGTGATCCAGACCTAGTAATCTTACATATGTGTACATTAGTTCTCAACTATCAAATGTAGAGTGTCTTTACTCATGAAAATAATTTAAAACCTCGAGTACCATGCAAATATAATTTAGTAAGGAGGAATCTGAACGAAAACTATGTAATGGAAATTTTGACTTTAAAATCCACCTTAAGTATAAGAAACAATGTACATCTCCACTGCACCACATGGTACAAAGGAGGTGTTATTAACTGTTCTGTCTCTGCAAGCAAGTCTCAATCTCACAGAAGCTTAGTTTCATTAACTTATTGAAGATACCTGTACATTGCTCAGATATTTACTATAAGGATACATTCAAATGTCAAATAACTTTAAATGCCATTGACCCCCGAAATTTGAGAAGGCAATTGAAATTAAAGTCAAATAATTAAGGGAAAATGGCAGTTTGGGGCAGTTTCAAACTGTCTCTCCACAAAAACATCAAAAAAATTAAGCAAAATTGTGAGATGCATCTTTGTCCAACTCTAGGAAACAGAGCCTCCAACAACCAAATGAGTAGTTAGCTGGGCTGGGGGATGGGAGAAGGGATGTTACAAGGAGGGAGGGCTGAACGAGTACCCCACACTTATTTCCTGTAAGCATTAAGTTCTATGAAATTAGAGGCTGAAAGTAGCTGTACACCTCTGGACAGCATTCCACTCAAGCATAGATCTTAAAATTGTTACAGGGAATTTTACGTTTGATACCTTTTCATAAAGAGCCTCAGAGAATATGACATGAATGTAAATAACCCAACATTTATTGAAGTCTGACACAAATTCAAAGACCAGGTGGTTTTTTTCTGATAAATCTTATCAAATTTGAGAGGAAAACACCCCAAAGTAAATATTATTTAAAAAAAAATACAACAATACAAAACAATATGCCATGACCAAGTAGAATTTATACTAAGAATACAAGCTTATCTTAATATTCAAAAGTCAATGATAAGGTAACTTAATGGAGATCAATCATGATGCCAATAGAAAACAGGACAAGAAACAAAAGTTACTGCAGACACAAGTATATGGAAATATAAAAATGTCCATCATGAAACTAGAGTCCTGAAAATAACCCTAAGACTGTGACCTAGGCAACTTTGATGCTTCTGCTCAGGACATAGCTGTTAAGTATACACTGGATCAAAAAGGCAGAAATGCTGGTAGGTTGCCACTGGCCATCAAAATGCATGGGAGCCGTAATGACCAGAAGAAAAGCTACTAAGACTCAAATTCCAGGAACAAATATCTCTTTCTACACATACCAGAAGCAGGCTGCCTTATATAAAACAGACAAATGAGCAATGTACCAATCAGCCTTTGAGAGGAAAAACTATGAAGGGCTGTGGCCAAATGCAGAGACCAGAAGTAAAAACTGAAACCTAACTGAAAGATGACTGAAAAGTGTTTTAATTGCATTCATCTTTTGTGTAATGTAAGTTATATTTTGAAAATTTTTATTGTTAGCTTGAAAACATACTAATCATAATATCAAGTACTAATCAATTACACTATAAAATGATGTTAAATGTTACTTGTTATGGTGTTCATAGTCTCGATGAATCAACTCTAAATCCAAAAAATTGAAGAAAACTAAACATTGATTACTATATTTTTAAAATATCCAGTTGATATGTAGACTTACCTCTAAAATTAAAACATTTTTAAATATAGGCCAGTTAATCTCAGATACTAAGTTGGACTTGCTAAGAACAGTTTTTGAAGTTGAAGTGACAAGACTAATCAGTGTTTACAATAATTGCAAATCTCTAAAACTTGTAAGGCAAGTATGTTATGTATATTTCTATGCATATATATGCATGGGACAAAGGTTTTATACTTGTCTTTTAAAGTAAGTTGAGGTCTATTACTGCTTTTTCTATTTTCAGAAAAGGTTATGTTTTGTGAATATATATATTCAATTACATGTATTATACATAATATGCTTTGCACATGTATTTATAATGCATTATATGTATACAATTTGGCCTCTAGTTATGACCTTCTTACCTTTTGGCACTTTAAGTGAGTTTAATAGCTTTCAAATCATAATGTAAAAGAAAACACACCGTTCAATATATAATGATTCTTTGGGACCAACTGCAATACCGAGAAACAGAATCCATTGCCTCCTATAGCAGCCTCAGCATAATCCTCTATCCTGATAAATATCAGTGGTTCCTACAGATAGATTTGCATATAGATGCAATTTGATTACTGTCTTTCTAATTTTCAAATTTATTTATTTCAGAAATACTTTCCTATTAGAAGTCAGGCTGGTCTTAAGCTCAAAATCCAAGTATTCTCACCAATATCAAATACTTATCCTCTGATATTAACCTATTAACTCATAACAGACTGACTGAGCTCCAGATTATTAGCCAAATCTTCTTCCCACATTGTCACTCTAAAGGAATTTGTCTATTTTTAGATTTTGTTTTCCACATGGTGAGATTATATTCATTCCTGCCTCCAAAAGTAATGATAAGAAAAAAATCCCAAAATGCAGCTTGAGATAAGTAATAAAGGATATTGCATGTCTAAAGGCATTGACTATTTTCCTTAATCTTAAAAGCAGTGAATCTTTAATGTGCTTAGTTAGAGGGTCAACAGTATATGAATTCTTTGCAACCATTGTTGACTGATCTTCAAAAGAGAGGTGAGGAGAAAGAAGTCTTCTATTATAATAATCAAAACCCATTCTGACTGTGTTTCCTGCTGATAAAAATGTAGTATCATATTTCAGAGTAATAAGAACATAGAACCAAATATTATCACCCAATGGCACATGGCTTTGACAAGCCAGAAGAGTCTCCAGTGTGGCTAAATGGTGTTAGGTTGAAAAAAGTATCAGTCTTCTTAGAGCTGCAAAGATTCCTTGTATTAATAACCGTGAGGTCTATCAGCTGACATCCTAAATTGTGGAAAAGAAACATAATTTGTAAAATGATGGCTGCTCCAAAATAAACATGCTCAGCTTTTTTTTAAATTGTGAAGTACCGTTCACCTCTTTGATTTCTTTATGCCTCTGTTCATATCTCTCTGCAGACCAGATATCTATCTAGTGCAATTAGTACTTTTTGAATATCGTTGTTTTGACACTGATAGGATATGTACCCTTTGCATCTCATATTCACCATTTCTTTGTTCACCCTATTTGATAAATAAGGAGAAAGGTCAAGAAAGCTTTCATGTTACACCTTAAGTCCAATAGCTGATGACTACCTGTCACCTCCTTTTGAAAAGTTTGTTAGCCAAAGTAGTGCATAATCATAAGTTGTTCAAAGTGTTATGTATGTATTTTCAAAAGCTCATCAGAAAGCCTATAATGCCTCCATATGCCTTTCCGCGTGTGTTACGTATGCTTCAGTATTAACACGCTATGAGGGCAGCATATGGTTCTTTGATGGAATGTAATGGAAAATGACAGGCTGTTTGAAGAAGCTCTACCACCAATTTCATGAATAATGCATTAGTGTAACAGGTATAATCAGTGTCATTTAAGCCTGCAGCCTCCAGAGAGACAACAGTAGCATGCAGAACTGATTGTCTGTTTCGATGTTTTAAATGGGAATTTTATTTTAAATATCACTACTTTCTTTTAAAGCAAGTTTATATACTTCTACACAGAAATAACAATAAATACTTGCAGTATTTTATTAAATACTTATAGTAGTTTAATAATTGTTGTTAAACTTGATTGAAATGCAGGAAATAAAGGCAATTTTTAAATGCTTAAAGGAACACATTTTACATACTTAAAAGAATATGAAACTTTATTACTCAACACTTATTAGGGAAAGAAATACCTCAGAATGAGTTACTGAAGTTAGAATGCTGAAGATATAATACTTCATAGCAGGTACTAATCTGTTAGAATAAACTTTCCATATAAAATACAGCATAACTCTAATTTTATAATAGACATTTTCCCATTGATTCCAAAAAACACCCTTCAGGAATCTCCTGAAATTAGTGTGATTAGATATTTGAATAGAGTAGGAAATTCTTAATTTAAATTTGGTTAACATGAATCATTGCTCTAAAAATGAGACAAATAACATTGGCCCTACAGCAAGCTATACTCTAGATAAAGTAGCCCTGATAGTAACTACAGGTTTTTATTTTTACTATTTTTTAGAAGAAAGAAAGAATTGACTACTATTAGTGGATATGCTGGTAATTTATAAAATTAATCCCTTGGGATAAGAATCACTGCATTCTCATTTCCAGATTTCCCCACAATGCATACACAGATTTGTATATATTATGCTATACAAATATTCCATTAAATCACATGAATATAAAGGTAAACACATTTTTTAAATAGGGAAATCATACTTTCTCTGCATGCTGATGACTAAGTGGTTAGGATGGGAACTTTCAGTATTGATATGTGGCCTAAAAAAGCAATAACATCATACTTACTGTTTCAAAGGGCATATTTTAACAACTAAAAAAGTCATTAAAAAATAATATTATGGTAATCATTTAAATCAGTCCTACAAAAGGACATTTTCCACCAGATGTCCTAACTTTTATAATTTAACATTGGTAATAGATAACAGGAAACACTGCATATGAGGCTTTGCATGGATCTTCTAGTCTGTCTCACCCATATAAATGCCATCCCCTTCAAGTATATCTGAAAACAGACAGTTTATATGAACATATTCAGTGACAGTTGCTGCAAAGCCACTAAGTCTGTGGCAATCAGAGCAGCAATAGGAAACCAATATATCTTTTACTTTCCACATCTACTTGGAATGATTTTTCCTTACCTACTGCATGATACAATGCATCGGATTTACTATTGGTGAATAAATAGCATTTTACTACCTCATGAAATCCAGTGCTAGAAGTGGGAGACAAAATTAAAATATCAATAGGAATCATGTTGTTCCTCATCTAAATTACAGCCTATTCCTCACAATCAAGTTCAATTTCCAAATTCACATGCCACCCAAATTTGAGAGGCCATCTTGCCTTGCTATATCTGCTTCTCTACAGTCCAATTGTCTTTTTATTGTTGAAGCTACTAGGAAAAAAACTGAAGTAAAGAATGAGTGGGTCTAGGACTGGTGGTGCTTTGACTAGTATTGTAACATATTAGGGACTACATCTCCATTTAGTGTTTACTGGGAAAATTGATCCATTCATTTATTAAGCATTTTATTGCTTAATAGTTATTGAATTCTGGACATACAGATAAAATAGCAAAACATGCATTTTTTTTTTACCATGGAGTTTAGTGTTATCAACTATTAATCCATATTAATACTGGATGAAATATTGTACAGGGAGCTTTTGAAAAATTTGTTTATGTAAAGTAAATAGAAACATGATGGTAGATATTTTCAAATGATTTCATGGCAAAAAGTAGATACAGAAACTTGCTGTATTTTTATTGATATAGTAAAATAAATGGTGGTAGTAAATAAATTGTATTTTTCTATTTATTTGTAAAATTTTCCTACAAAGTTTGTTAAAATATATGTTGGTTACAAGGACATATTCAAATTTTCCATGTTTCATAAATCTTAGCCATCGAAGATCACAAGTATTTCAAATTCGACTAGCTTTCCAGAAGTTATTTTTACATGTGCCATCCTTTTGTTCTTGTCTATATTAGTTTTGAAAAAAAGTGTGTTAAATTGTATGTTTGAAGTAAAGTCATGGAGGCCCAATGCAGTGCTTTGTTTATAAGTAAACTTTGATTTAAACTAAGACTTCAGTACAGTGATGCTCTACCAATAGTTGATTGGTTTGGCTTTTACAAACTGAATTTTATAATTTAGAATCTCATTTTATTTATCTTTAGGGATGTTGGACTAAATACCCTCTAAGCAATATAATTATAAAGTAAACATTTTAAATGATGAATTTTGCTTCTAAAGTTTATTGAATTAAATATTAGCCTGTGTCTACCATTTTCTCCAACATGTTTCTATCCTTTTGGATATCTTCTAAGATAATGAAAATAATTGTAGCCACGTGAGAGTTGGACTGTGAAGAAAGCTGAGCCTCAAAAAATTGATGCTTTTGAACTGTGGTCTTGGAGAAGACTCTCGCGAGTCCCTTGGACTGCAAGGAGATCCAGCCAGTCCATCCTGAAGGAGATCAGTCCTGGGTGTTCATTGGAAGGACTGATGCTAAAGCTGAAACTCCAATACTTTGGCCACTTGATGCAGAGAGCTGACTCATTTGCAAAGATCCTGAAGCTGGGAGAGATTGGGGGCAGGAGGAGAAGGGGACGACAGAGGATGAGATGGTTGGATGGCATCACTGACACAATGAACATGGGTTTGGGTGGACTCCAGGAGTTGGTGATGGACAGGGAGGCCTGGCGTGCTGCGTTTCATGGGGTCGCAAAGAGTCAGACACAACTGAGTGACTGAACTGAATTTAGGAAGACAATTGTCAGTACGACTGACGTGGAATTGACTTATTTTAATGATTTCCAGCATAAAGTCAAAAATATGTTGGAATCATTGAGTGCAGTGTCCTAAAAATCATTGATGAACCAACTGATGTTGCTAGTATTTAGCAAGTTTAGTTTGGGTAAGAATGTTGAAAGATAGGAGAACTATGTTTGACCCTTAAAGTGGTGTTTTTGATATATTTTTCCTTATTGTTGAGAGGATCTTTGCATTCAGACCTAGAGCTGGGAAAAAAACTGCCAAGAAAAACAGGACTTATAAATTGAATGATTAAAACAATTAGAGCAAAATTACAGGATTAAGAAAGACCATCAAGAAGGGCAATCTGTGGTTCATAACCTCCTTAGAGCTGTGTTAAGTACACTCACTACTCCAATCCTAAGCTTACACTGAGATTGAGCCCCACTATAAACAGATAAGCCTGTATATCTCTGTAATTGGTACTAAATTTGAAAATTGAATACTGACCTGTGATACCTAGGCCTTCTCCAGAAAATCCAATACAGTGCTAGTCTAGATAAGCTAAAGTTGAAGACATCATCTAGTGGTTAGCTAGACTCAAATATATGAGATTTTAGAAGGATGGCAAGACTTGTTCCAGGTTCTAAATTGGTAGGCACTTTATTCACTGATAGTTAAAAAAAAAAAAAAGAAAAAGCGGTCATATTAATACATTACTGAACAATCAGTACATTAAAATGTCCACAGAAAAAGTGATCATCTTTTTTTAAAGTACTGAATATAAGCAAGTTAAGACAATGTATTAAGGAATGAAGCTTTATTAAAATTGACTCTATGAATTTTTTAATTTGTGTCTTAATCTTATATACTTAGTGAAGCAAAATAAAATGCATCTGTTAATAATCAAATCCTGAAAAATCTGGCTGAGCAAAGCTGTTATATATAGCTGTGTCATAGAGCTAAGAGATGGGCTGTAGGGAGAAGTTAGATTTGTAGAAATATGATTCCGTGTTACAAATACATGAATTCACCTCTTGACATGACATGCCCTAAAAATTAAAACTGGTGGAAAAAAAAGTCTCTATCCTTGAGTGCAGGTGAGATGACTGAATCTCAGAGGAGGTAAGTCACTTGACTAAGGTAACACAAGTGGCTGGCAGTAGATTAGAACCTTTAAAATATTCAGGAGAAGTTTAGCAGAAAATTTAACGAGTAAATACCAGGGTCTCAGTTCTTTTGTGTAGTTTATGTAGTAGGCCTCAGGATTTTCTGAAAGGGGAAATTATATTGATACCTTTCAATTATTTTCTTTAACTTAACAAACTACTGGGATATTTTCTCCCAACATTAAGTTGTTCTTTTTTTTTTTTTAAATCTAATATGCATCTTTCCATCTTGCTCAGACAAAACCTTCTCTTAGCTTACTTTGGCCCTTTGCGAAAAATTTAATCATCTCCTCCCTTTAATCTTTTAAATCTCATGTCCAGTCTTTGCTTTGACATCTTCCAAATCTACTCTTTCCTGTGCTGTCATGTCCAGCTCTATGGGACCCCATTGGCTGTAGCCCACCAGGTACCGCTGTCCGTGAAATTTTCCAGGCAAGAATTGGAGTGGATTGGCATGCTCTTCTCAAGAGGATCTTCCTGATCAAGGGATTGAGCCCAGTCTCCAGCATTGCAGGTGGATTCTTAACTGCTGAGCCACTGGGAAGCCGACTCTTTCCTTAGTGAGTAGGAAAGTGAATAAACAGATGTATAGAGATTATTTATTTAAGAATGAGGGATTCCCTAGTGGCTCAGATGGTAAAGCGTCTGCCTACAATGTGGGAGACCTGGGTTCGATCCCTGGGTCGGGAAGATCCCCTGGAGAAGGAAATGGCAACCCACTCCAGTATTCTTGCCTGGAAAATCCCATGGACTGAGGAGCCTGGTAGGCTACAGTCCATAGGGTCGCAAAGAGTCAGACATGACTGACCGACTTCACTTTCACTATTTAAGAATGAAGCTTAGGGAAAGCATTCATGAGCTTTAGAGCCAGTGAAGTTGTCAGCTTGAAGGGCAATGTCATAAATGAGAAGAAACCAGGTGTTTAAAGAACACACAGACATTTCTTTTAACATTGGCTTTGTTCATTAAAAAATGCATTTTGATTGTACTGTTCAGTGAGTTTTGACAAATATGTATATCCACATGTCCACAACCATAATCAAGATTTGAACACAAAACTTCTTTCATTTGTTTTAAGTCATTTTGATACCACCTTCAGCCTCAGCAAAAACTGATCTATTTCTGTCACCAGAGATTAGATGTCTTTTCTAGAGATAAATATAAAATGAGTGGTGCTAAATATACTGTGTGTCTAACTACTTCTACTCAGCACAGTGTTTTATAAATTCATCTATGTTGTGGCATATATCAATAGTCTGTTGTTGTTTATTGATGAATAGTATTTTACTGTATGGAAGTGTCACATGCTGTTTAACTATTGCTCATTCAATGATTTTTTGAATTGGTTAGTAGTTTGGGGATACTAGCTAAATTAGCTAGTTTGGAACAGGAAATTCTGAGTTTGTGTGGAAGTATATTTTTCATTTCTTCTTGGTAAATACCAAGAAGTGGAACTGCTAAGTCATGGTCTGTGTATGTTAAACTTTCAAGAAACAATGATAAAATAAGTCTGAAATGAGTGAAGTTTTGTATCAGCAAACCTAAGAGTTCCAATTTATCCACCTCCTTTCTTGCCTTTCTACATTTCAATTGTTCTAGTAGGATTGTGGAGTACCACGTCATAGTCTTAATTTGTGCTTCCTTAATCGATGACAGTGAGCAATTTGGCAAGTGCTATAAGTTTTCACATAATCTTCTTTTGGAAAGTATACCGTTATCTAATCAGCACGACTTTGACAGATGTGAATAGGATTTCCTATTTTATAGCTTGTTTTGACCTTAGTAGTGGCTCTTTAGGTGCCAAAATTTGTGACTTTTAAGGAATTTTTCTTAATTTTTCCTGTCCATGCTTTATGTATTCTACCTTAAAAAAAAAAAAAAACAGTTGACTTTCCCTAAATTCCCAAGAATTTTCCACAAACTTAAACCACAGTTGCAAGAAACGGATAGATCCTTCCAAGCTAAATAAATAAAAGAGCAAGAAGTATAACCAAACTTTTGAAAATTTTAAATAAAATGTTGAAGGAAGCTGCAGAAAGAATAAACATTCTATACTGAGGGATATTGAAAGTGATCATAGCTTTAACTACCAGGGATCAGTGGATAAATGTATTTGAATTATAAAAATAGATAAAGTAAACCCAGGTTTCCATAATGTCTAAAGAGATCTTCTAGAAGTGCAGGGAAAATACTTTGTCCCACACACATGCTGGGAGAATTCCTTCCATTTGAACTTGAAAAAATAATATACAAATGCAAAATGTGCCATTTTTTTTCATACTTCAGCTCCTTCTCTTGAGTTTTTATCTTTCATCTGCCTATGGGAAAATAAGAATGGCTTTCTCTCATATATACAGTCTCAGCTTCCACGTCACTTACATGGAAACCCTCACTGACCACAGAATAATTTTTCTGTGATCCTCTCTACCACAGCATCCTGATCATTCCTAAATAGCTGGTCTCATTACCTCTTATATGTTCAAACCTTGGTAAACTCCTTTCTTCCTCATTAGTGTTCAAACTCCATTTTACCATTTATATATGATATAACCTTAAGCAAGTTGTTTAACCTGCCTGTGACATAGCCTTCATCAAAAAAGTTGAACTTTAATAATATTTATATTTCTGAGAATTCCTATGAAGGGAATGGGTTAATGGAAATAAAGATTAAATCATTGCCTGGCCCATTTAATAGTTCAATAGCTATTAGATGTTACCATTACTGTTATTAATACTATTAGATAAAATGTTCCATGAGAACAAATACTATTCAAGACTGTGCTTATACTTGATTAGCACAAATATTTGGTTAAGTGAATACACATTAGACAACTTGACTTTATATGAAAGAAATATGTATTTGAACATTATTTTTAGCAATCCTATTTTTAAAAACTTATATGTAAAGTTGTAGTGAAATTGCTATTCAAATACGAATGCCAGTTTTGTAAAAGACTATGAACCTTTCAGAAAACATGTTGCCATTTGGTCCCAACCTCTTTGAAATAGTATTTTTAATATGGTAACTGGGGAGAAGTTTAGTATATACAAAGTATATATGTTTATGTAGTTTTAAATATTGGATGAGAGAAATATATATATTAATCTTTGTAGAGATAAGCACATTTGTCCAATTTATCATACAGAATCTGTATGGTAAATACAATAACAAATAATAGAATAATCCACTTGGAATTATTGTCTGGTCATTGTTTGATGGTTAATGAGGCTATGAAATATCATATACATGGTAAATAATGTAAGAGTTTGAAAGAGACAGTATGAACTTCTGGTCACTGGACAATTAAAATTTAACATGGACAAAAGTATCACATTTAAAAGCTATAAACTAATATATCAAAAACACTACACTATTTCAGAGAAGGGTGTCATCATTTTATTCCATTTTAGTATCTTTGCATTTCAGTATAGAAGTGAATAAGCATATTATTTTAATCAAACAACCTGTTAGCAACCTGTAATGTTTTTCAAAGCTATAAATTGACAACTGATTAATTTTTCATAAATGAATCATACATCAGAAAGACTGGCCTAATTGATTCCTGAATTTGACCCATGTGTTTGCTCTTTGAGTTTATTTGGCAAAAATAAAAATAAGCGTTCTGCTTAAAATGGAAGCTGTGTCATGAGGAAATTTGCCGGCATTTGGTGTATTTTGTCTGCCTTACTCACTGCTTCCTTTGTTTTTGATTGATGGCTATGTCTCAACTTCCATTTTCTTGATTTTCCTTTTTACTGACTTTGTAACTGATTTAGCCTTAGGAGTCTGTTTTGACAGTGAGATTTGCATATTCCCTGACCACTGCTGATTTGACTTTAGATTGTTTCTGCATTTGAATCCTTGCACTTCCTTTATAAAGACACTGCAGTTATAAATATAGAATGTATCTATTATAGAACATACGTATTGAAGGCAAGTAAATTAAAATCACAACTAGTTATGTTGAATACTTCTATAAATTTGTTCCAGTTTTTTTTAAAGAAACACACTTTTATGTAATCAATAGCTAAATATTCCTATTCAGCATGTTCCACTTATGAAAATAGAATTACTTCCTGATGCCATTAATATCGTAAAACTTTTTTAATCTTACAGTGTATCTCATCATATGTATATAACATATTGAGATTATTTTTACCTGATATCTTTATACACTGTAATTAGTAAACATCATGGCACAGATGAAAGTTTTTTAAAATGTGTGATTATGCTCATAGAGGCTATTTATAAGGGGATTGTCTGAATATCATTCTATCAAAAGTCCTTGATATCTATGTCCAAATTCCTTCTTTTCAGAATATTTATTCACACTTATTTTTGAAAATATGTTTCCAAATACTAAATATTAGTTTTTGTAAAACTCTTTATGCTATATTGTTTAACCTTCATTTCTTGTGAGTGATATGAATACACTAGTGAGAATATAAAAACATCCATTAACCACTTATTTTTTGGAGTAAATTATTTATGTACTTTTAATTGAAACTTTTAAAACTTTAATCTTAGTTTCTATAAATGAGTTCTTCTTTAGGATGGCAAACTTTTAAATCTCAAATTTTATATGAATTTTACCTAGCTCATACTCTGCGTCTTAAATTATGCTTGCTGTTTTGTCACAAGAATGTTGAAGGCTTTCATTTAGTCAAATATAATAATTTCTTAGTGATGGTTTTATTGTGGTCATACATAGAAAAATTTCACAATCCCAGGAATAACTAAGTATTAAAATGCTGTCTAGAATCTTATGACTTCATTTTACATGATTAAAACTTTAATCCAAACAATATTATCTCAATATAGTATTTATGTTAAATCATATTTAATTTTAAATCTAAATATTATACCAAATATTTGACTTTATTTAGTAACAAAAGCCTTCATTCTCCAATGATTTAATTCTATATTTTTCCCTTCAAGTTTATCTACTCAGACCCATTATTTTATTGGTATTTTACACCAGTAGTAGTTTTATTCAAAAGTATATATACTCATGTAATATATATTGTAATATGACAAATTTCTCATTTATGTTCCCTCTTTACAAAATCCTTTCTCACCTATTATATTTGAAATGCCACTTTCCCATTAGAGTAGTTACTTTTAGAAAATTAGAAACATAGAATAGATAATCTGTAAATTCAGTTATTATAATCTTCAAATTCAGTCTTGTTTATTTGCAAAATTGGAAGGTGTTCCTTTAATGATATATTTTCAAAAGTATTTCAATTAAGATCAAATCTGATTTTCTCTGACAAAAGGGCTCTAGGGTTACCCAGAAATACAAATTATTAAAAACACTGATTTTAAAAAGAATACATTTTTACTATTTCAGGGCAATATTAAACATTTTGATAAAGTTCAGGAGACAGATCATTGAAAAATAGACACTGCAGAAATGAAAATTGTTATGTCTTTAATTATTATGATATGTGTGGTGAAACGGCTAGCATCCAGAAGACATCTATTCACAATTAGGGAGTCAGTAAACAGAGTCTTAAACAGATAGTCACGTTATTTAATTATTTGTGGATAAAAATTAACTTGTAATTCATTACTATGAATGTAATTAAACTGTTTTTGTCCCTTAAAATGCTTGAGGGAAATTGAGATTGCAAAAACTTTGTGTCTAGAATAAATTACATCCTGGAGTGCCCATGATTTTCACTGAAACTTGAAGTTATTCATTATGGTATTTTATAATTACTTCTATAATTCCATATTAAAGTTAAGTTGTCAATTTGAAGCCCAGCAGCAAGCAAATGTAGAAGAACTGAAAGACAAAACTTTAAGCCATATTTATGTCATTTTTTTTCCCTTTGTTTTATGTGTGGAAGGTTGGGCTGGTGCCTATTTAAGCATAGTAGTGAAAATCATTAGAACCTTAGAAAATTAAAGAGGTATGTGAAAGAACTGGAAGAGTCATAAAAACAGGGGAAGTGATCTCATGTCACATGTTATTTTGCCACCATGAAAAAATATTCAATAACTTGGAAAAATAATCTAAAGGTATATCCTGAATTACTTCTTCCCTCATGGAAAAAACAAACTACCAGATTCTGTAAATCAGTAGCCAAAATTTTAAAAATAAACTAAATTCCATATTATTCAGTTGAAAGAACTAAGAACCAAGACGGTCAGAATTTCTTTTTGAGTATTATAGATAGTAGCTACACAATGAGGTTCCAAGTTCTCTAAATTCTGAGAGTTTTCTGTGATCAGGGAATGTGATCATGCAGATAAGAGCAAATTCTTAATTAGCAGAGTATCTTTCAGTTCAGTTCAGTCACTCATTCATGTCGACTCTTTGCGACCCCATGGACTGCATGCCAGGCCTTCCTGTCCATCACCAACTCCCAGAGCTTGCTCAAACTCCTGTCCATCGAGTCAGTGATGCCATCCAACCATCTCACCCTCTGCCATTCCCTTCTCCTCCCGCCTTCAATCTTTCCTAGCCTTAGGGTCTTTTCCAGTGAATCAGTTCTTTGAATCAGGTGGCCAAAGTATTAGAGCTTCAGCATTAATCCTTCCAATGGATATTCAGGACTGATTTCTTTAGGATGGACTGGTTGGATCTTCTTGCTGTCCAAGGGACTCTCAAGAGTGTTTTTTAACACTACAGTTCAAAAGCATCCATTCTCTGGTGCTCAGATTTTTTTTATAGTCCAAATCTCACATCCATACATGACTACTGGAAAAACCATAGCTTTGACTAGATGAACCTTTTGTTGACAAAGTAATGTCTCTGCTTTTTAATATGCTGTCTAGGTTGGTCATAACTTTCTTTCCAAGGAGCAAGCATCTTTTAATTTCATGGCTGCAGTCACCATCTGCAGTGATTTTGGAGCCCAAGAAAATCTAGTCTGACACTGTTTCCCCATCTATTTGCCTTGAAGTGAGGGGACCGGATGCCATGATCTTAGTCTTCTGAATGTTTAGTTTTAAGCCAACTTTTTCACTCTCCTCTCTCACTTTCATCAAGAGGCTCTTTGGTCCTTCTTTACTTTCTGCCATTAAGCAACGACTATATGTGAAGTATTTATATTCAATATGAAAAATTGTTATAGCTCTATATTTTTTAATGTAAACCTAGAACTAGCCTACATAGTTTCACAGATAGTCCCTTTTGTGTCATGAATCTGGTCATGAATAACTAAGCATCAGATTGGGATTCTCCTAATGCTGCCTTTCTTTTAATTTAAAAAGCAAGTGAAATCTCCATAGATACAAAATTCTGTATTTCTTGATTTCTTATTCTAAAGTATTTTGTTAAAAATAAATCCGCTTCTTCTAAAATAATTAGAATATACTTCAGATATCTGAAATGGTTTTAAAATAATATAATGAACAGTTACATATCCCTTAGCCATCTAAACAAATAGAATATTTAAGATATGGTTGAGTGTGGTGTAACCCTCCTTCTTAAGAGATGACTCTGTGATTTGGATCTGGACTTCCTTTACATGATTTATGTCCTTACTAAATTTTTTCCAATCAATGTAAAGTATGGTGCTTCAGTGGTTAAATTTAATCTTGTGTAAATTTTCAACTTTCTTTTTTATTTTAATTTTATATTCCTGAATACTTAACATGTCACTAGTTCTAGCAATAGCTCATTTGTTTTTAATGTTATAGTTTTTATTATTATGAGCATACAACTAAAATTTCCAATTTCTTTGAAGGACATTTAGGACACTTAGACTTTTTTAATATTAAAAATAATGTTAAGAGCAATCTTGCAATTATTTTGTTATCTGGTCACATATGCAAGAATTGCTCCAGGTTTATACCTAGAAATGCAATAGCTGGATGACTGGTTATGCACTTTCTCAAATTTAATAGTGATTGTAATGTTATCCCAATGGTTTTACCAGTTGGGCGTAAGGAAAATTAACAAATATTTTTGCTTATCTGATATGTGTGTAAGGATCTTTTTTTTGGTTTAATGTTTATTTCTCTGATCATTAATGAGAAAAGTAAACTTTTCATGTTTCCTTGTGATTCAAATTTTCTATTTGCTTTTTTCATGTCTTTTGTTTCTTTGAAGTTATTTTCCACATACTTTTCAAAAACTCTATAAAAGAAATCACATATAGTCATATAATATATAATTTAAAAAATTCTAGCAAGGTTTAATTATCAATATTTTCCATTATTGTTTAGGGAAGGTTTTCTTCCTCTAATGTCATAAGAGATCCAACATTTCCTTCTGTGTCAAAAGACTCTTTCCCCATTTAAATTATTAATCTAAATTAAACTGACTTTACATATCATGTGGTGTAAGCATGCAGATTAGATGTGTACAACTAACACTTTTTTCTATCACCATTTAGTAAGATGTCATTTCCAACTGATCAGCAAGCAATCTCCATCTTTATCCAAATTTCATGTATTCACAAGGCTATCTACCTTGATGGGTTCTCTGTCTTGTTCTATTTGTATAGTGTTTATGTCCTAGGTTAATGTTATACTAACATGATAATGACTTTACCATAAGCCAGATACTTTGTAGAGAAGTTCTGCTATTTTGTCCTCATAAGGACATCATCCTCATAAGGATGACATAGCTGCCCTTAGGTATTTGCTTTTAGGGAGTTTGTTTAAGGGTAAAAAAAAAAAAAAAACAACAACAACATATTTTATATGTAATTACTATATCATATTTCTTATAGTATTAAATGTAGATTGATTTGGAAGGATATTTTGCATTTTTCATGAGGTGATGCATCTTTCTTAATTCTAATAAAATTTTGTACTTTTCACCATAATCCTTTCTCCATCTCGTATTCCTAAACAAAGGATAGTGGATTTCTTTGGAAAAAATAAAATAAAATTAGCAGCACGTAATTTAAAAGGTCTCTATCTCATTTATAATTTGATTTTACTGCTTTTGATATACTTTAAATTTCATTCTCATTTAAAAAAATTTCACAAATCTTATTTTTTTTAAATATTAAGTAAGCCATTGTGTTTAATATTTCCATTTGGAGCAGCCCAATGTTCATCGCAGCAGTTTATAATAGCCAGGACATGGAAGAAACCTAGATGCCCATCAGCAGATGAATGGATAAGGAAGCTGTGGTACATATACACCATGGGATATTACTCAGCCATCAAAATGTCATCTTTGAGAGCAGATGCCCCAGGAGCAGCCTTTGGTAAAATCAGTTTAGTTCATATAGTTCACGTGTACATGAATCAAGGAAATACTAGCAAAAGGGAAGGAAGCCAATGAGTTGCTTCTTAGGACAACTGGAGGTCAGTTCTATCGGGGACTAAGAAAACAACACAGAACATAACAAAGATTTACTCTAACTGAAGGCTGAGAAAGGGTTTTATTTAGCAGTTCCGTGGATGAGGAACTGCCTCCCCCATGCTTCTGCAGGTAAAGAATCTGTCTGCAGTGCAGGAGATGCAGGTTCAATCCCTGGGCTAAGATCCCTGGAGAAGGAAATGGCAACCCACTCCAGTATCCTCAACCTGGAGAATTCCATGGCCAGAGGAGCCTGGCAGGCTACAGTCCAAAGGGTTGCAAAGAATCAAACATTGGCTATTTGAGGTTTTTTGTATTTCCATACAAATTGTGAAATTATTTTTTCTAGTTCTGTGAAAAATACTGTTGGTAGCTTGATAGGGATTGCATTGAATCTATAGATTGCTTTGGTAGTATAACCATTTTGACAATATTGATTCTTCCAATCCATGAACATGGTATATTTCTCCATCTGTTTGTGTCCTCTTTGATTTCTTTCATCAGTGATTTATAGTTTTCTATGTATAAGTCTTTTGTTTCTTTAGGTAGATATACTCCTAAGTATTTTATTCTTTTTGTTGCAATGGTGAATGGTATTGTTTCCGTAATTTCTCTTTCTGTTTTCTCATTGTTAGTGTATAGGAATGCAAGAGATTTCTGTGTGTCAATTTTATATCCTGAAACTTTGCTATATTCGTTGATTAGCTCTAGTAATTTTCTGGTAGAGTCTTTAGGGTTTTCTAGCCAAAGTAATCTTGGGAAAGAAGAATGGAACTGGAGCAATCAACCTGCCTGACTTCAGACTAGACTACAAAGCCACAGTCATCAAGACAGTGTGGTACTGGCACAAAGACAGAAATATAGATCAATGGAACAGAATAGAAAGCCCAGAGATAAATCCACAAACCTATGGACACCTTATCTTTGACAAAGGAGGCAAGGATATACAATGGAAAAAAGACAGCCTCTTTAACAAGTGGTGCTGGGAAAACTGGTCAACCACCTGTAAAAGAATGAAACTAGAACACTTTCTAACACCATACACAAAAATAAACTCAAAATGGATTAAAGATCTAAATGTAAGACCAGAAACTGTAAAACTCCTAGAGGAGAACATAGGCAAAACACTCTCCAACATAAATCACAGCAGGATCCTCTATGACCCACCTCCCAGAATATAAGAAACAAAAGCAAAAATAAACAAATGGGACCTAATGAAACTTAACAGCTTTTGCACAACAAAGGAAACTATAAGTAAGGTGAAAAGACAGCCCTCAGATTGGGAGAAAATAATAGCATATGAAGCAACAGACAAAGGATTAATCTCAAAAATATGCAAGCAACTCCTGAAGCTCAACTCCAGAAAAATAAATGACCCAATCAAATAATGGGCCAAAGAACTAAACAGACATTTCTCCAAGGAAGACATATAGATGGCTAAAAAACCCATGAAAAGTTGCTCAACATCACTCATTATCAGAGAAATGCAAATCAAAACCACAATGAGGTACTATTATACGTCAGTCAGGATGGCTGCTATCCAAAAGTCTACAAGCAATAAATGCTGGAGAGGGTGTGGAGAAAAGGGAACCCTCGTACACTGTTGGTGGGAATGCAAACTAGTACAGCCGCTATGGAAAACAGTTGTGGAGATTTCTTAAAAAACTGGAAATAGAACTGCCATATGACCCAGCAATCCCACTTCTGGGCATACACACCGAGGAAACCAGATCTGAAAGAGACACGTGCACCCCAATGTTCATCGCAGCAGTTTATAATAGCCAGGACATGGAAGAAACCTAGATGCCCATCAGCAGATGAATGGATAAGGAAGCTGTGGTACATATACAGCATGGGATATTACTCAGCCATTAAAAAGAATTCATTTGAATCAGTTCTAATGAGATGGATGAAACTGGAGCCCATTATACAGAGTGAAGTAAGCCAGAAAGATAAAGACCATTACAGCATACTAACACATATATATGGAATTTAGAAAGATGGTAATGATAACCCTATATGCAAAACAGAAAAAGAGACACAGATGTATAGAACAGACTTTTGGACTCTGTGGGAGAAGGCGAGGGTGGGATGTTTCAAGAGAACAGCATCGAAACATGTATATTATCTAGGGTGAAACAGATCACCAGCCCAGGTTGGATGCATGAGATAAGTGCTTGGACCTGGTGCACTGGGAAGACCCAGAGGGATCGGGTCGAGAGGGAGGTGGGAGGGGGGATCGGGATGGGGAGTACATGTAAATCCATGGCTAATTCGTGTCAATGTATGACAAAAACCACTACAATATTGTAAAGTAATTAACCTCCAACTAATAAAAATAAATGAAAAAAAAAAAGAATCAAACATGACTGAGCACACACACATGGATGAGGATTGATTCTAGGGATGGTAACTCTCCAGTAGATCTGACTGTCTCCAACATGCTGAGCATGCTCTTTTAGCCAGAATAACACCCAGGATAAACATAAATGGTTACTGTAGGCAGATTTTGGCATAGCTAGCCTGATGCCAAGAGAATTTGGACAGCACTGTATCCCCTCAAGTCCACTCCTTACACTGCTTAGGTTCCCTCAGACTATGGTTAAATCTGGTCTCTTCTGGCTCTGATGTTTTCAAGATAGTGGTCAGTTGCAGTTTCAGCAGGACTCCCTGCAGTTGGTTCCAAGGCCATGGTTTATATTTGTTACTTCCCTCTTCTACCAGCCTCTAGCATCTAGATTCTTCTCAAACTCAGATAAGTAATCCTACTATTCCTATAGGCTGCTTTGCTGGTGGAGTAAAACAGACCCCGACTCCATGCAGAGTCTGAAGCTGCAGCCATTTTACACTAAGCAGATCGTAGTTGCTCAAATGACTCAGTGCATTCTACCTCCATGAATCCCCTGAATATGAGACATGCTTGCCCTGGTCCCCCACCATAATAAAGGAGCACCCCTGTGAGAATGGTGATTCCTTTCTTTTTCCTGAGGATCTTTACTTCCTCATTAGTAGCAACACTTGTCGTTTAGCAAGTGTTCTCTCCAGTAGCTTTTCCAATAGTGCTACACACAAATAGTGAGTGTATGATAAAAGCCAATTTATAAATCTGTATTTGAGTGTAAGGGTGTTAACTGAATAAACGTTTAGAACATTATATGAGAGAAATGAAATAGATTCTGCTTTAAGTTATATGGTGTGCTGCTGCTAAGTCACTTCAGTTGTGTCCGACTCTGTGCGACTCCATAGACGGCAGGCCAACCAGTCTCCATCCCTGGGATTCTCCAGGCAAGAATACTGGAGTGGGTTGTCATTTCCTTCTCCAATGCATGAGAGTGAAAATTCAAAGTGAATTCGCTCAGTCATGTCCAACTCTTCACGACCCCATTGATTGTAGCCCACCAGGCTCCTCCATCCATGGGATTTTCCAGGCAAGAGTACTTGAATGGGGTGCCATTGCCTTCTCCAAAATATATGGTGTAAAGACTATAATAGAAAAAAATGTATATGTTAGAAGAAAATGAATGCTGTTATTAGGGTGACAAAGATGTTAATGACATAAAAATAAGGAAACAATGGAATGTTGAAATTTGCAAATTTTCAAATATTATAAGTAGCATTATATGTGAACAAAGGCACATGGCTGACTAAAATTATATTCACTACAGCCGTGGTAGATGTGACTTCCTTTTATCCAGACTCATATCCTCTTCGTAAGTCTATTCCATGACTGCAGTCTGAGGAGTGGCTCACATGTAACACAATCACTACCACACCCATGCTATCACTCGTTCATTGGAGCCCAGAGAGTTCTTAACCTTAAGGATGAGTCTATCCACTTATCTTCTGAGTCCATCCGTCGTTTCCTTTTAATTTCCTGTTCAGGCTACGTTTTCTGGTCCAGTATCTTAAAAATTCCTTAGTACCTTCAAGGCTTTTGATATCATTCCCTTTTCCTTGCTTCTTTCAAACTAAAATTAGTAGTGTTCTTGTTCTACTTTCCATCTATATTCATCAATTACCATCTAGGATAGAAGAAAAAGGCAGGAGTTTTACAGACAATCTGTCATCTCAAACCATGTCTCCACTGGACACTTGCTATTTTATCTTGAGCCTGTTACCTAATTTTCAGCACCTCAACTCCCTGATTCATAAAATGAAAATAATAGGATAAAACTACTAATAAGCGGTAAGTGAATAAATTCCAACTGGGGACTTAGAACAATTTCTAGTGACAGGAGGAGCTTAAACTATATTCTCTTTTATGGTCTATTGAGTCCTGTCACATTGTGCAAAGCCATTCTTTAATGTTCATCCCTTCTGTGATCTGGATCTATTTCCTGTCCCAGTGACCTCTGTAAATTATTCTCCCTTTCCTCCATTATCTTCCCTGTCTCTCTTAATATTTCCTCACCAGAATTTAAATTCCTTAATTATAAAGCTCCTTCCTGTACTAAAGAAAACCTTCCCCCGATCACCTCACCTTCCAGTTTCCACTTGCTATTTCCAATCCATTCACCAGAAGTTGACATGCCTGTGATCACTCTCTACCTTTCTAAAACCCATCACCATGTTGATTTCTAGCCAACTACTCCATTAAAGTTACTCAGACCATCATCAGTATTCTCTTAACAAGTAAAGTCATCCTGATTTTCAACGAACCCTTGCCATAGTCCTGGCCCATTTGTGGTCACAGGCATAATACAGTGAAAGTGCATTTAGTAAAACTGGGAATATTTAGAAGGATACCTAACACAGTTCAGAAGAAACAGCTTTCTCAAAAGTTTGGTTCAGTAATACTCCCCCCAGTTACCATAACAACATCTACCCCATAATTATCTCTGACATAGGGATTAACTACCTCGTCTGGCTGTACCTTTGGGCACATGGTTTGGAGAGATAAGAGGCAATCTGGCACATTCTTTGGCAGTAATAAACTCCAGTCACATCTGGTAATTTTACTTCCTTCCAAAGCATCCTGGTGTGTTATGATAGGAGTCAGTAGTATTAACATTCATGGATATGATGCAGGTCATATTGTATACAAACAAATTTCAAAAGTCATCAAAATCATCAGTTATACAGAATCATATTTGCATACTTGCAGGGGAAAAAAAAACCTCAGCAATAGATTCCAAAGAAAAACAAGGAAATTCAGATAATAGCAAATACTTATCTAGCATGCACTATTGACTACATATGACTATGATAATTGATAAATATTCTTGACAGAAAAGAAATATCCATTTAGCAAGGGACCTATTTTTATGCTAATTTTAAAAAGGTTATAATTGAAACACAGACCACTTTAAGAGTTTTATCAGATCAAAAAGAATTTGTTCCTTGAACTAGATTCATTTCTGGACAGCAAGATGTCTTGAAGATTTATTTATCCTTCTTTAAAGCAACCTCTACAGATTCAGAGATCTGGATTTTAGTTTTTCTGTCAATGCTGATTTTTATATCTCAGGAGAATGCATTCTTCCTTTGACTTTGACGTCACTTTTCCTTAATTTACCTCTGCCTCTACTGTTGCTCTTAGAATCCATTGCTTCTATTTTTGTGACTGTATCTGAAAAACTGGGTTTTCTTAACGTTCCCCTACCCCTTTGGTCAACTTCTCGTCCCATAGTATCCCTATGGGGTTGCATCATGCTCAAAATTTGGTGACCTTAGTATATGCTCAAAAACATACTTCTGCCATCCACATATCTTTCCTGACCTTCAGACCTACACATAAAATCACCTAATGGACAGGAACCTCAGGTTTTAACTGACCCTCCATGACCTCCTCATCCCTTCCTTTCCCGTTCTTTGTCGATTTCCTTCTTGGTGATTGTGCTTAGTCTTGTCATTTTCTCTGTGTTTTGATTCATTTATATATTTTATTTAAAAGGGAACTGTGCATGTGTGCTCAGTTGCTCAGTTGTAGCTGACTTTATGTGACTCCATGGAATGTAACCCACCAGGATTCACTGTCCATGAGATTTTCCAAGGAAGAATACTAGGGTGAGTTGCCATTTCCTTCTGCAGTCTTTGTGATCCACACACCCATATATCAAGTTCGATGGTCACAAATGGGGGCACCATTCCAGAATTCTCTCCTCCTTTCACCCATAAATTCAATCTTTGACATAATATTTTATGTTTCTAAATTTATATCTATAATCCCGCATGGTCTGTGCTGTGCTTCCGTCTTAGCTTTCTTATTTCTGCTCAGACTACTCCCAACAATTTCTGTACTGAAATTCCTTTAAATGTGACTGCCGTAAACTCATCCTTTGTCAGGTCAGTCACCCACAAATCCTTTTAAAAATCCAAACATAATGTATTCAAAGTCCACACTTAAAATTCTTTAATGAATTCTTGCACTATTCAGGTGAGCATTTAAAATGTTTAGTATTTGAAAGACAGGTCTCCTGCTGTTGTTCCCTTGAACTTTATACTTCAAACTGAACATTTTTCCAACAATGTCATTTTTTTCCCCCACTTAAATCCCTTGGGGTACTTGCCATTTATTTAAAGTGTCTGACTGGAACCTTCATTTTAGTCAAAGTCCTTCCTTCAAGTACATTTACGCACTAACACATCAAGAAAGATTTTTTCAGATACTCCTAATGTTATTTAGAAAATGATATGGTATCCTTCTCATAGAGGGGGATTATGTATATATTATGAATTCCCTCATAGCTCAGCCAGTAAAGAATCTGCCTGCAAAGCAGGAGACCTGAGTTCAATTCCTGGGTCAGGAAGATCTCTGATGAAGAAACTGGCAACCCATTCCAGTGTTCTTGCCTTGAGAATCCCATGGAAAAAGGAACCTAGCAGGCTACAGGCATGGGTTTGCAAGAGTTGAACTCAACTTAGCGACTAAGCCACATGTATACATTTAACTTACTAAAAACACTGTAATTGTATTTTTATTATATTAAATATTTGCTATGACATACAGTAACATATTATATTAAACAAATATTTAACATTAGAATATATTTAAGCATGATAGATCAAAATTAACCCAGAAAAATGTTTGGCACATAGGAGGCATACAGTACATATTTTCTAAATATATAACTGAAAAAGAAGCTTCAAATCCATGGATTAATTCTGAATCTGTAGTTATCTGTATGATAAGATCAACAGTTTATATTCCTTTCCTTAAATTTTAGGGAGATGAGCCTTTCATACATGTTTCAGAATAAAAAATATTTTCAGTACAGTTCAGTCGCACAGTCATGTCTGACTCTTTGCAACCCCATGGGCGACAGCATGCCAGGTTTCCCTGTTCATTACCAACACCTGCAGCTTGCTCAAACTCATGTCCATTGAGTCAGTGATGCCATCAAACCATCTCATCCTCTGTCTCCCTGTTCTCCTTCCACCTTCAATCTTTCCCAGTATCAGGGTCTTTTCAAATGAGTCGGTTCTTTGCATCATGTGGCCAAAGTATTGGAGCTTCACTTTTGGTATCAATCCTTTCAATGAATATTCAGAACTTATTTCCTTTAGGATGAACTGGTTGGGCCTCCTTGCAGTCCAAGAGACTCTCAAGAGTCTTCTCCAACAACACAATTCAAAAGCATCAATTCTTTGGCACTCACCTTTCTTTATGGTCCAACTCTCACATTCATACATGACTACTGAAAAAACCATAGCGTTGATGAGATAAAACTTTGTCATCAAAGTAATGTCTCTGATTTTTAATATGCTGTCTAGGTTGGTCATAGCTTTTCTTCCAAGTAGCAAGCATCTTTTAATTTCATGGCTTGCAGTTTGCATCTGCAATGACTTTGGATCCCAAGAAAATACACTCTGTCACTGTTTCCATTGTTTCTCCATCTGTTTGCCATGAAGTGATGGGACCAGATTCCATGATCTTAGTTTTGTGAATATTGAATTTTAAGCCAACTTTTTCACTCTCCTTTCACTTTCTTCAAGAGACACTTTAGTTTATCTTTGCTTTTTGTCATAAGGGTGTTGTCTTCTGTGTATCTGAGGTTATTGATATTTCTCCTGGCAATCTTGATTCCAGCTTGTGCTTCATCCAGCCTAACAGTTTATTTGTTTTTGCATGTACATCCAGTTGTCTCAGCACCACTTGCTGAAGTTACCTTTACTCCACTGTATTGTTTTGACTCTTTCATCAAAGATCAGTTGACTATGTGGATCTACTTCTGGGCTTTCTATGTGTTCCATTGTTCTCTATGTGCTTTCACTAGTACCACAGTGTCTTGAAAAGTGAATCATTAGAGTAAGTCTTAAACTTGGATAGTTTTGTGCTCACTTCGACAGCACATGTACTAAAATTGGAACGATACAGAGAAGATTAGCATGGCCCCTGCGCAAGGATGACACACAAATTCGTGAAGTGTTCCATATTTTTCAGCAAGGGAGACACAACAAATAACACACAAAGGGATTCCCATAAGGATAACAGCTGATCTATCAATAGAAACCCTCCAGGCCAAAAGGGAATGGCAGACATACTTCAAGTAATGAAAGAGAATAATCTACAACCCAGATTACTGTACCCAGCAAGGATCTCATTCAGATATGAAGGAGAATTCAAAAGCTTTACAGACAAGCAAAAGCTGAGAGAATTCAGCACCACCAAACCAGCTCTTCAACAAATGCTAAAGGATCTTCTCTAGACAGGAAGTGCATAAAGGTTGTATAAACGTGAACCCAAAACAACAAAGTAAATGGCAACAGGACCACACTTATCAATAATTACCTTAAATGTAAATGGGTTGAATGCCCCAAGCAAAAGACAAAGATTGGCTGAATGGATACAAAAACAAGACCCCTATATATGCTGTCTAAAAGAAACCCACCTCAAAACAAGAGACACATACAGACTAAAAGTGAAGGGCTGGAAAAAAATATTTCACGCAAACAGAGACCAAAAGAAAGCAGGAGTTGCGATATTCATATCAGATAAAGTAGACTTTCAAATAAAGGCTGTGAAAAGAGACAAAGAAGGACACTACATAATGATCAAAGGATCAATCCAAGAAGAAGATATAACAATTATAAATATATATGCACCCAACATAGGAGCACTGCAATATGTATGGCAAACACTAACGAGTATCAAAGAGGAAATTAATAGTAACACAATAATAGTGGGAGACTTTAATACCCCACTCACAACTATGGATAGATCAACTAAACAGAAAATTAACAAGGAAACACAAACTTTAAATGACACAATGGACCAGCTAGACCTAATTGATATCTATAGGACATTTCACCCCAAAACAATCAACTTCACCTTTTTCTCAAGTGCACACGGAACCTTCTCCAGAATAGATCACATCGTGGGCCATAAATCTGGTCTTGGAAAATTAAAAAAAATTGAAATCATTCCAGTCATCTTTTCTGACCACAGTGCAGTAAGATTAGATCTCAATTACAGGAAAAACATTGTTAAAAATTCAAACATATGGAGGCTAAATAACACGCTTCTGAATAACCAACAAATCATAGAAGAAATCAAAAAAGAAATCAAAATATGCATAGAAATGAATGAAAATGAAAACACAACAACCCAAAACCTATGGAACACTGTAAAAGCAGTGCTAAGGGGAAGGTTCATAGCATTACAGGCTTACATCAAGAAACAAGAAAAAAAAGCCAAATAAATAACCTAACTCTACATCTAAAGCAATTAGAGAAGGAAGAAACGAAGAACCCCAGGGTTAGTAGAAGGAAGGAAATCTTAAAAATTAGGGCAGAAATAAATGCAAAAGAAACTAAAGAGACCATAGCAAAAATCAACAAAGCTAAACGCTGCTTTTTGAAACAATAAACAAAATTGACAAACCATTAGCAAGACTCATTAAGAAACAAAGAGAGAAGAACCAAATTAACAAAATTAGAAATGAAAATGGAGAGATCACAACAGACAACACTGCAATACAAAGGATCATAAGAGACTACTACCAGCAGCTCTATGACAATAAAATGGACAACTTGGAAGAAATGGACAAATTCTTAGAAAAGTATAACTTTCCAAAACTGACCCAGGAAGAAATAGAAGATCTTAACAGAGCCATCACAAGCAAGGAAATCGAAACTGTAATCAGAAATCTTCCAGCAAACAAAAGCCCAGGACCAGATGGCTTCACAGCTGAATTCTACCAAAAATTTAGAGAAGAGTTAACACCTATCTTACTCAAACTCTTCCAGAAAATTGCAGAAGAAGGTAAACTTCCAAACTCATTCTATGACGCCACCATCACCCTAATTCCAAAACCAGACAAAGATGCCACAAAAAAAGAAAACTACAGGCCAACATCACTGATGAACATGGATGCAAAAATCCTTAACAAAATTCAGGCAAACAGAATCCAACAACATATTAAAAAAATCATACACCATGACCAAGTGGCTTTATCCCAGAAATGCAAGGATTCATTAATATCTGAAAATCAATCAATGTAATACACCACATTAACAAATTGAAAGATAAAAATCATATGATTATCTCAATAGAAGCAGAGAAAGCCTTTGACAAAATTCAACATCCATTTATGATTAAAACTCTCCAGAAAGCAGGAATAGAAGGAACATACCTCAACATAATAAAAGCTATATATGACAAACCCACAGCAAGCATCACCCTCAATGGTGAAAAATTTCCCCTAAAATCAGGAACAAGACAAGGGTGCCCACTCTCACCACTACTATTCAACATAGTGTTGGAAATTTTGGCCACAGCAATCAGAGCAGAAAAAGAAGTAAAAGGAATCCAGATAGGAAAAGAAGTGAAACTCTCTCTGTTTGCAGATGATATGATCCTCTACATAGAAAACCCTAAAGACTCTACCAGAAAATTAGTAGAGCTAATCAATGAATATAGTAAAGTGGCAGGATATAAAATTAACACACAGAAATATCTTGCATTCCTATACACTAACAATGAAAAAACAGAAAGAGAAATTAAGGAAATGATACCATTCACCATTGCAACAAAAAGAATAAAATACTTAGGAGTATATCTACCTAAAGAAACAAAAGACCTATACATAGAAAACTATAAAACACTGATGAAAGAAATCAAAGAGGACACAGATGGAGAAATATGCCGTGTTCATGGATTGGAAGAATCAATATTGTCAAAATGGCTATACTACCCAAAGCAATCTATAGATTCAATGCAATCCCTATCAAACTACCAACGGCATTTTTCACAGAACTAGAACAAATAATTTCACAATTTGTATGGAAATACAAAAAACCTCGGATAGCCAAAGTAACCTTGAGAAAGAAGAATGGAACTGGAGGAATCAATCTGCCTGACTTCAGACTCTACTACAAAGCCACAGTCATCAAGACAGTATGGTACTGGCACAAAGACAGAAATATAGATCAATGGAACAGAATAGAAAGCCCAGAGATAAATCTATGAACCTATGGTCACCTTATCTTCGACAAAGGAGGCAAGGATATACAATGGAAAAAAGACAACCTCTTTAAAAAGTGGTTCTGGGAAAACTCGTCAACCACTTGTAAAAGAATGAAACTAGAACACTTTCTAACACCATACACAAAAATAAACTCAGAATGGATTAAAGATCTAAATGTAAGACCAGAAACTATAAAACTCCTAGAGGAGAACATAGGCAAAACACTCTCTGACATAAATCACAGCAGGATCCTCTATGACCCACCTCCCAGAATATTGGAAATAAAAGCAAAAATAAACAAATGGGACCTAATGAAACTTAAAAGCTTTTGCACAACAAAGGAAACTATAAGCAAGGTGAAAAGACAGCCCTCAGATTGGGAGAAAATAATAGCAAATGAAGCAACAGACAAAGGATTAATCTCAAATATATACAAGCAACTCCTGAAGCTCAATTCCAGAAAAATAAATGACCCAATCAAAAAATGGGCCAAAGAACTAAACAGACATGTCTCCAAAGAACACATACAGATGGCTAACAAACACATGAAAAGATGCTCAACATCACTCATTATCAGAGAAATGCAAATCAAAACCACAATGAGGTACCATTACACGCCAGTCAGGATGGCTGCTATCCAAAAGTCTACAAGCAATAAATGCTGGAGAGGGTGTGGAGAAAAGGGAACCCTCGTACACTGTTGGTGGGAATGCAAACTAGTACAGCCACTATGGAAAACAGTGTGAAGATTTCTTAAAAAAACTGGAAATAGAATTGCCATGTGACCCAGCAATCCCACTTCTGGGCATACACACTGAGGAAACCAGATCTGAAAGAGACATGTGCACCCCAATGTTCATCACAGCACTGTTTATAATAGCCAGGACATGGAAGCAACCTAGATGCCCATCAGCAGACAAATGGATAAGGAAGCTGTGGTACATATACACCATGGAATATTACTCGGCCATTAAAAAGAATTCATTTGAATCAGTTCTAATGAGATGGATGAAACTGGAGCCCATTATACAGAGTGAAGTAAGCCAGAAAGATAAAGACCATTACAGCATACTAACACATATATATGGAATTTAGAAAGATGGTAATGATAACCCTATATGCAAAACAGAAAAAGAGACACAGATGTACAGAACAGACTTTTGGCCTCTGTGGGAGAAGGCGAGGGTGGGATGTTTTGAAGGAACAGCATGTATATTATCTAGGGTGAAACAGATCACCAGCCCAGGTAGGATGCATGAGACAAGTGCTCGGGCCTGGTGCACTGGTAAGACCCAGAAGAATCGGGTGGAGAGGGAGGTGGGAGGGGGGACCGCGATGGGGCATACATGTAACTCCATGGCTGATTCATGTCAATGTATGACAAAACCCACTGAAATGTTGTGAAGTAATTAGCATCCAACTAATAAAAATAAATGAAAAAAAGAAAAAAAAAAAAAAAAACTTGGATAGTTTTGTCCTCTGGTTCTGTTCTTTTAATATTGTCTTAACAGTTCTGGGTCTTTGCTGTTCCAAACTTTAGAATCAGCTTGTTGATATCCATAAAATTACTTGCTGCGATTTTAATTAGGATTGAATAAAATCTATATTGCAAGCTGAAAAAAACTGAAATCTTGACAATTTCTGAGTGTTCCTGTCCAGGCACATGAAACACACCCTCGTTTATTTAGTTCTTTGATTTTGTTCATCAGAGTTTGTAGTTTTCCTCACATGGATCTTGAACATATTGTTAGACTTATTTCCAAGTATTTGTGTGTGTGGGGGGGGGCGAGTTGGTCAATAAACATCTGTGCTTTAATTTCAAGTTCTACTTGTCCATTGCTGGTATATAGGAAAGCAATTGACTTATAAAGAACCTGGTGTCCTGCAACGCTGCTTTAATTGTAAAGTTCCAGGAGTGTTTTTATCTATCTTTCCAATCTGCAAGCAAAGATAATTTTACTCTTTTCCTTCCCAGTTTAGACACATTCTTTTCTCACTATATTAACTAGAATTTGTGTGTGCTGTTTCAATTGTGTTCAACTCTTTGTGATTCAATGGACTATAGTCTGCCCACAGGTATCCTCTGTCCATGGGGTTATCCAGGCAAGAATACTGGAGTGAGTTGCCATGCCTTTCACCAGGGGATCTCCCCAACCCAGGGATCGAACCAGCATCTTTTATGTCTCCTGCATTGGCAGGCAGATTCTTTACCACTAGCACCACCTGGGAAACTCATGATAACTACAACTTCTAGTATATTGAAAAGAAGTGTTAAAAGGGAACATCCTTGACTTATATTTGATTTTAGTTGAAAAGTTTTGAGTTTCACACCATTAAGTTTAATGTTAGCTATAGGTTTTGTCCAGTCTTTTTCATGTTAAGCAAGTTTCTCTCTGTTCTGAGTTTTCATAAGGAATATGTGTTGAATTTTGTCAAAGTGCTTTTTCAGCATCTACTGAGTTATCATGTGATATTTCTTTGCATGTTGATGTGATAAATTAGTTTCAGATATTTAACCAACTTTTCACACTTTAGAGATACTGTACGTTCAGTTCCAAACCACAGCAATAAAGCAAGTATCACAATGACAGGTCGCATGAGTTTCCTGGTGTCTCAGTGCATGTAAATCTTATGTTTACACAATATTATAGTATATCAAGTGCAATTGCATTATGTCTAGAAAAGCAATATGCATACCTTAATTTACAATATACTAATCATATTCTGAACCTTTGGTGAGTCATATTTTTGCTGGTGTGCACTGTTGAATCAGGTTTGCTAGTATTTTATTGAGGATCTTTGCAATAATGTTCATCTACATTCTTCTATAGGTTTTCTGGTTTTGCTTTTTGGGTAATTTTGGTCTCATAGAATGAGTTAGGAAGTATTTTATCTGTTTCTATAATCTAAAGGATAATGTAGAGAATTGTAATAATTCCTTCCTAAAGTGTTGGGTAGAATTCACCAGTGAACCCATCTGAATTTGGTGCTGTTTCTGAAGGATAGTAGTTATTCAACTTCTTTAATCAGTATAGGCTGATCCAGATGGGTAAAGCTAGTTTTAAAAATAGGCCAAACACACATAGAAATTTCAGAGAAGTGATGTTCTTTTCAGGAGCCCAGTTAATTTTTAAAGATGAAGGCTTGATATGTATGTGTGTGTGTGTATATATATATATATGTGTGTATATATATATATATATATATGTGTGTGTGTGTGTGTGTGTGTATATATATATATATATATATATATATATATATATTTTAGAGACCACATGTTGAACAGTAAAACAAATGTCAGTAAATTTAAATATCTCCACTAAAGAGTTAGTCTGTACCTATTTTTCTTTGGAAGGAAGCCACTGTGCATAGCCCACATGTATGTGGGGATTTATGCACTAAGTCCTGAAACGTGGAGTATCTACAGATATCATTTGGAATTCTTCTACATGGGATATTTGTCCCCTAATTGTTTAGTTGCTTATTTATATTGGCATGGATCCATGGATATTTATTTATACTTTGAGGCAGAATCTGCTCATTCTGGAGTTTCCTGCTCAAATGCTTTCAGCTTTGGCCATTGGGAATCTTTCATTTGGCTCTGCTGTCCTTTTGACATACTTGTCATTCATTTTCCTTAATTTTTCATTTCACTATAGGTGCACAGCAGCATCAATACTGCTAACATGAGCTCCTGTAGGAAACAACTTTAAAAAGTAGAGTAGAGGCTTCATGTGTGTCCCTTTGCCGTGGCAACCCACTCCAGTCACTCTTGGCTAGAAAATTCCATGGATGGAGAAGGCTGGTGGGCTACAGTCCATGGGTCGCAAAGAGTCAGACACGACTGAGCGACTTCACTTTCTTTCACTTTGCCATTAGTTTTCAAGACTTCATTCATTTCAATTGTTATTTGGGTCTTCAACTTTTTGTACCTTCTCTTCAGTGAGGTGGTTCACACATACAGATAAATTCTTTGTTGTTAGAATCCTCTATTATTCTGGGATTTCAGTGCTGTCATGCCTTTTTTTTTTTTAACTGTAAGTTTCACTCTTTCTGCAATAGGTTTTGACAAATGTATACTGTCATGTATTCACCATTACAGTATCACATAAAGTAGTTACATGATTCTAAAATTTCTTGTTTTGTATATTCAACCTTCCCTCCAATGATCGCTAAAAACTATTCATCTGATGACTTCTCCATAATTTTGCCTTTTTTAAAATAGCATATACATTGAATTATACAGTATGTAACATTTTCAGAGTAGTTTCTTTCACTTAGCAATATGTGTTTAAGGTGTAATCATCTCAGTAACATGCCACTCTTGCACTTGCTGTCTTTTAATTAGTGTATTTAAGACCGTTGACATTTCTTATGATTGTTTAGTTGTTTATCTTCAAATATCACTATACTGCTTCACACATGGTACAGATAATACAAAATAAAACTCCCAAATCTGTCTCCTTCCCCATGTGACAGTACAGTAATTGACTTCAGTTGGCTCAGAGATTAAAGCGTCTGCCTGCAATGCAGGTGACCTGGGTTCGATCCCTGGTTCAGGAAGATCCCCTGGAGAAGGAAATGGCAACCCACTCCAGTATTCTTGCCTGGAGAATCCCATAGATGAAGGAGCCTGGTGGGCTACAGTCTATGGGGTCGCAAAGAGTTGGACACGACAGAGCGACTTCACTTTCACCCATGTTTATAATCACCTATTCTATTGTTCTAATTTTACTCATACCTTTAGATCATTGAAAAATATGAAAACTCATGTGCTTTACTTTCATTTCCTCTGCCTTTGTCCCTCTACACTTCTTTGTATAAATCCAAGTTCTGAACTGTATAATTCACCTTTGCCCTAAACAATTTGTTTAATATTTCCTTCAGAAATACGTGTTTCTGGAAATCTCTCATTTCTTTTTTTTTTTTTTTAATTTTTATTAGTTGGAGGCTAATTACTTTACATCATTACAGTAGTTTTTGTTATACATTGATATGAATTAGCCATGGATTTACATGTATTCCCCATCCCAGTCCCCCCTCCCACCTCCCTCTCCACCCGATCCCTCTGGGTCTTCCCAGTGCACCAGGCCCGAGCACTTGTCTCATGTACCCAACCTGAGCTGGTTATCCGTTTCACCCTAAATAATATACATGTTTCAATGCTGTTCTCCTGAAACATCCCACCCTCTCCTTCTCCCAGAGTCCACAAGTCTGTTCCATACATCTGAGTCTCTTTTTCTGTTTTGCATATAGGGTTATCATTACCATCTTTCTAAAGTCCATATATATGTGTTAGTATACTGTAATGGTCTTTATCTTTTTGGCTTACTTCGCTCTGTATAATGGGCTCCAGTTTCATCCATCTCATTAGAACTGATTCAAATGAATTCTTTTTAATGGCTGAGTAGTATTCCATGGTGTATATGTACCACAGCTTCCTCATCCATTCATCTGCTGATGGGCATCTAGGTTGCTTCCATGTCCTGGCTATTATAAACAGTGCTGCAATGAACATTGGGGTGCATGTGGCTCTTTCAGATCTGGTTTCCTTGGTGTGTATGCCCAGAAGTGGGATTGCTGGGTCATATGGCAGTTCTATTTCCAGCTTTTTAAGAAATCTCCACACTGTTTTCCATAGTGGCTGTACTAATTTGCATTCCCACCAACAGTGTAAGAGGGTTCCCTTTTCTCCACACCCTCTCCAGCATTTATTGCTTGTAGACTTTTGGATAGCAGCCATCCTGACTGGCGTGTAATGGTACCTCATTGTGGTTTTGATTTGCATTTCTCTGATAATGAGTGATGTTGAGCATCTTTTCATGTGTTTGTTAGCCATCTGTATGTCTTCCTTGGAGAAATGTCTGTTTAGTTCTTTGGCCCATTTTTTGATTGGGTCATTTATTTTTCTGGGGTTGAGCTGGAGGAGTTGCTTGTATATTTTTGAGATTAATCCTTTGTCTGTTGCTTCATTTGCTATTATTTTCTCCCAATCTGAGGGCTGTCTTTTCACCTTGCTTATAGTTTCCTTTGTTGTGCAAAAGCTTTTAAGTTTCATTAGGTCCCATTTGTTTATTTTTGCTTTTATTTCTGAAATTCTGGGATGTGTATACACTAACAATGAGAAAACAGAAAGAGAAATTAAGGAAACAATACCATTCACCATTGCAACAAAAAGAATAAAATACTTAGGAGTATATCTACCTAAAGAAACAAAAGACCTATACATAGAAAACTATAAAACACTGATGAAAGAAATCAAAGAGGACACAAGCAGATGGAGAAATATACCATGTTCATGGATTGGAAGAATCAATATTGTCAAAATGGCTATACTACCCAAAGCAATCTATAGATTCAATGCAATCCCTATCAAACTACCAACAGTATTTTTCACAGAACTAGAACAAATAATTTCACAATTTGTATGGAAATACAAAAAACCTCGAATAGCCAAAGTAGTCCTGAGAAAGAAGAATGGAACTGGAGGAATCAATCTGCCTGACTTCAGACTCTACTACAAAGCCATAGTCATCAAGACAGTATGGTACTGGCACAAAGACAGAAATATAGATCAATGGAACAGAATAGAAAGCCCAGAGATAAGTCCACGAACCTATGGTCACCTTATCTTCGACAAAGGAGGCAAGGATATACAATGGAAAAAAGATAACCTCTTTAACAAGTGGTGCTGGGAAAACTGGTCAACCACCTGTAAAAGAGTGAAACTAGAACACTTTCTAACACCATACACAAAAATAAACTCAAAATGGATTAAAGATCTAAATGTAAGACCAGAAACTATAAGACTCCTAGAGGAGAACATAGGCAAAACACTCTCCGACATAAATCACAGCAGGATCCTCTCATTTCTTTTTAAAAGAGTTTTATTTCTCTTCATGTTTGAATAGCATTCTACTTGAAGTAGAATTATAGGTTAGTGTGTATTGTCTCATTCAAAATTTTAAATATTTCACCCAGTATTCAACTTCCTTGCATAGTTTGTGGCAAAAAGTCTAGTCTACTGTGATTATTCCTGTCTCTCTCTAAAAATCTGCTATTTTAATCCATATTATTTTATTTTTCTTTTCCTTCACCTTGAATATGATGTGCCTACTGTTACTTACTTGGCATTTATCTTGCTTATTTTCCTCTGTGCGTTTTGACATGGTGGCATGGTATCTGCCATTCATTTTTGAAAGTTTTGAATCATTATTTCTTCATATTTTCTGTTCCATTATTCCAACAACACAGATTTGCTTTTGTATTTTCCTTCATGTTCTTTTCAACTCTTTTTCCTCATGTTTTCGGTCATGGTTGGTCTTCAATATTTTTTATAGTCACTTGTGCCAAAGACATTTGGTCCTTCTGGTTTCTTTGCTTTGCCTCTCTTGATTTTGCACTTTTATAAGTACTCCTCCTCAGTTGTGTCTCACAAGTTTTATATCTCTAAGCCATTGTTATTGTTACCCGAGTGTTACCAGCACTCTAGATGGTGCTGGTAAAGTTTGAGGGGTGAATTCAAATATTGGATATGCTTCTGATTTGTTTCTTAGAACTGAGATATTCACAAACATTTCTCTAGTTGTATATAGCTTTTAACCCTAGTCTCTTCTCCCTTCTCTGACTACAGTTATTCCAATAAATATTTTTAAAATATAAGACTCCTGATGACTATAATTTTTTTCTCCTTAGATGATAAAGGAAGGCTAGAGGGGGGCAAGAGAGAAACATATTCTTTTTCACCAGCTGAAATTTCACCAGCTGGTAAAGCCATTTTTCCTGGAGGGAGGACTTTTGTTATAAAGAGAACATTGGCTATATCTCATGATGATTCCTTTTCCTTTGTTTTTTGCAGAAGTATGAGAGGGTCTTTCTTGTATCTTCACTGTAAGAAATGGTAGATTTCTGTTGAAGGTAAGCCCCCAGAAATTCTGGGTCTCATATAGGTCCCATAGGTCTCATATGTGGTCCCCAGGAATTTCTCAATCATCTGATAATCCACACAGAGCATCCAACAGTTCACCCCTGTTACTGTCTACACGTCCAAACAATGTTGGGTTTAAGAGTCTTCTACTCTGAATAAGCCAACTTCAGTTGTGTCTGTCTGACTAAACTTCAGTGTGGGAGTTTGCCAACCTGTTCTCTGATGGGTTCAAGACAGTCATTATTTTTAGTTTGTTCAGTTTCTCTTTTGAGGATAAGAATAATGCCTTCCAAGTTCTTTACATATCATAAGCTGAAACCATAAGTCCCAACACGGAAAAATCTTACTTAAAATGTATATGACAGCTTAAAACCCACTTAAGAGAAAAAGAGAGAATCTTTTGTACTCATCAAAATATTTGCCATTTTGCATTCACTTAATGTTTTCCCAAATTCCAGCCTTCTAGTATGGCTACCCCTCAAATTCTGGCTTCTTTCTAGATATTATTTTCATTATATTTGGATTTGAATAGTTTGATCATGACATGCCTAAGCTTGGTTTACTTTTAATTTACCCTTACCAGTCCTCACTCTGAATTTACTTCTTTCTATAGTTTTAGAAGTTTTTCAGCCATTTTTCCCCAGTACTTTTTTAGACACTCATGCTAATCCATATTTATTTGTTCATTTATTTTAAAGTTCCTGGTGGTTTATTTCTGGTCTGCTATTAAGCCCATCTAAGATATTTTAAAATAAAAAATTGTAATAGTTTCCATTCCATAATTTTTTTAAAATTTTTTTTCACTGAGATTTCCTATCTTTTCTGTCATTTCAATTTTTTTTCTTTTCCTGCTTCCAGGCACAAGTTTATAGGGGCTGCTTTGAAATCTTTTTCTGACAATGACAATATCTAAGTAACCAATTACCAGCATATTTTGAATTTTGTTTCCTTGAATAAGTCAAAATGTCGTTTACAAATAATAATAATTATTATTATTTTACTTACTAACCACTTCTAAATTATATCCTGCATATTGTCTATAATGCTCTTTAGACTCAGATTTCTATCGCAGTCATCAGGAGCATGTTAGTGTTTTTATTTTAGCAGAGAATCAGTCTTGTTAGACTCAAATTTAAAGCTCTCTCATTTTTGTGGGCAGTGGTGTGAATCTTATTTTAGTGACCTCTTTTAAAATGATGCTCTGGGTCACTTCCATGAATATATAGTTTAGGGGCTGATTGAAAATTTAGAAATTTACCATAGGAATTTGAATACCTTTCTCTGACTCCCTCCCCTCTGGGATTTTCTCACTTCTCTAAACAGCCTGGGCTCTTTCCCTTGCTTCCTCTGCCAGGAATGCCCACCATTGTATCCTCTGTTCAGGGTGAAGCTGAGGCCTGCCTGGGGGAAAGTGGGGGGGGCGGGGGGGGCGGGGCGGGGGTTGGTGGGCTGGGAGGGAAGCACACAAAGAAATAAAAAATTGGGAAACATGGCTGGTAGACGGTTCTCCATGGGTCTTTGACATTTTGTCATGGCTTTCAAGCAGTTACAATCGGCACTTTGATAAATAAAAGTAGAAGGTATTCACCTAAATTTGGATTTCAAATAAACATTATTTTTAGGGTAAGTATATCACACATATTTTGGAGTTGTGTTTATACTAAACAAAGTCATTGTTTATTGGAAAATTAAAATTTAGCTAGGTATCCTTCATTTAATCTTAAAACCCTACAACAAGATTCACTGACAGATTTTATTTCAAACTATCTTTTCAAGAATGTTTGTATAGCAAACAGGCTTGGCGTTGGAAGATACCCTCTCAGTCTGGAATAGAAGCAAATATCCAGTACAATGGTGATAATGTCACCCTCTGAATTAAAGGATAGTTTTGTTTGTAGCCTACTGTGAGAGTTGTGTTCTCTAAGCTCAGTTCTGCAGCAAACTTACTATGTATACATTGCCCACCTGTCTCCTCAACACTGCTCTTGTACTGATCTGTGCTGTTCTTTTCTTTTGACCAGAATTTATTCTTGTTATAATTGGAGAGGATTAACTTTAGTTTCTGTACACTTTCGTGTCAGAAATAGAATTCCTCATTTGAAAATGTTGCCACATTTTTTACAGTAACTGAAGCAGAAGTAGATAATATGTAGATTATTTGAACAAAACTATTAACCAGTTGGAATAATAGGGTAATATACCACCCACTAACAAATATTCATATTTTTCAATTGCACTTGGAACTGTCATTGAAGTAGAACATGTCATGAAGAAAGCCTTGGTAAATTGAAATTGATTGAAATCATACCCGTATTACCTGACCATAACACACACAAGAATCAATTTTAAAAAATAGAAAAAATTGGGATGTTTTAAAAAGTAAGCAACAATAAGTGAATTTAATTTGCAATAGTTTACAAAGCTCCCTCTTCATAAATTTTCTAATTCACTTCTACTGAAATGCACGTAAATTATAGATTTTTCCACTTTAACCAGTCTCCTAGAGTCACTTCCTTTTAAAAACTGTTTTGAAAATTCCTCAGTCACCAGTACAACACAGCATAGGAGTAGGAGCCATATTTCATTGTTAAACTAAGCACGTATTAAGTTATTTTGTCAAATGACTATAAATATTTCCAGAAGTTCACTGTCAACTTCAGCCCTTACCTTGTTGGAGACTGGTAAATCTCTGTGTATATTCCTCACCTACTCTATGCAGCATTATTTCAGGATATCTTTGTTTCAGAATATTTATTCACAACAATAATTGTGCGATGCAAGCCAGATCTATTGAACAGAAGTATCTGGAGGTAGCGCAGGTGGTGAGATTTTTCAAAATCCCCCACTATTGCTTCCTGTGCACACCAAAGCTAGCAATTCTTTTCTAGAAAAATGCTTTAAGCAGAGTTGAGCATTAAAATGTATTTTTCACTTAACTATGCACACAAAGTCGATTCATTTGGCTTCAAGGAGGAGAGGTGGTTATTTGTTGTTGTTCAGTCACTAAGTGGTATCTGACTGTTTGTGACCCCATGGACTGCAGCACACCAGGCTTCCCTGTCCTTCACTGTCTCCTGGAGTTTGCTCAACCTCATGTCCATCGAGTCAACGATGGCATCCAATCATTTCATCCTCTCTTGCCTCCTTCACCTCCTGCCCTCGATCTTTCCCAGCATCACGGTTTTTTCCAGTGAATCAGCTCTTTTCATATTAGAGCTTCAGTATCAGTCCTTCCAATGAATACTCAGGGTTGATTTCCTTTAGGATTGACTGGTTTGATCTCCTCGCAGTCCAAAGGACTCTCAATAGGTTATTATTAAAGCAATTTAAATATATATTTATAAGTAACTGAAGAAAAAATGGGCAAAAAAAAAAAAAAAAGAAAGAACAGTAACAGTGGGAAATTACCTAAGATATTAGATGTAGTCTGCATCTGTGAGGCTGAGTTTGAATGTTGTTCTCCAAGTCTCCGAGCTGGTTATATTTTACCTGCTCTGCATTTCAATTAATTCTTTTTCTAAAATAGTGACAAAACATGTGAGAGTACTACAAAGCCTCTAATACTCTGAGAACTTTCCTTCTTTCTCAGTATCTGATCCTAAGCTGTTTTTACCCTCCAGGGTTTCTTTCCACTTAGTGAGATTATGTTATTAACACATGACCCACTCCACTTCTATTTGGGGAAAGCATCTATTTTTAGGGTCTTCCTACTGGGATATTTTAAAATGTTTTATGGCAAGGCTACCACAAGAGAAATTTTATTCAGACACAGTTTAGAGACCTGAAACTCTTGCCTAGTGGAATCTGTGAGAATGAAAAGAGAGAAGTATACCTTCATAGGTGTTTGGCATATATACAGAGAAACCCTCCCAAACAGGCTTGAGTTTGTGTGAATCTAGAAATTTTCTGTGAAATGGCATTTTCTCCACTACCCATTACAAAGCCACAAAAACTAAAAAAATGTTTTCTTAGTTTCAAATATTGTTAGTCACCTTGCCTTGACTATTGCATTTGAAATTGTTGGGAGTATGTCATTCCCTCATTGCTGAAATCAGTTTGCTGAACTCTGGACTGTTTACTTGAATATGAAGAATGTGTCTTTCATGTTTTTCTGATTAGTGGTTAGTTTGCTGCAGATATTATAGATTTTTATTAAGCCAAGTGTGCTTAATTCATGCTGTGCTAAATGAAGTAGGTGGCGGCCATTCAATTTAGCCAATTAGCAGCAAGAGCCATTTAGGAAAACGCTGAAGGACCAAGGACTCCTCATTAAATTTTATTTATAACAAGGGCAGGAGAGGGAAAGATCATGATACACCCCACTGCATAAATTCCGAAGATCCAGAATGCTTTATATCTCATGCTCACGTGTTGCCTTGTACAGGGAATATTGTGGGCTTAAATTAATGTAAAATTATATGTGTTCTGAGTTGAAATTAAGTTTATGTGTACATATTCTTTGGGGGTTATAAATCCTCATAGGAGACTTAAATAATAGTATATTTGGCCAAATGTATTTGTCACTGAATAGTTAGTTTTTAGTGATCATAGAAGTAATACATTCTCTTTAATCATTCATTTTGTATTCAGTCATTTAATAAAAATGTATGGAATAGTTAATCTTTGTTAAGCCACAAAACAAATAAAAAGCTATAAACACACACTGCCTAACTCCCAGAGATGCTAACAGTCCAGAGAGTTGCAACACTGCAAGAAATTTGTAAGGAACTCTTTCTTACACTAGGTTTCAAAAAAGGCAAAAATATAATTAGCATCTAGTAACAGATATATGGCCAAAACTCATACTTAAATAGAATGATTTTAGGAAGTTGCCAGACTGGGAACAGACATCTACTTTGGGAGGAATTCATTCCATTTCCCATGTAGCTTTTGTGGAAGACTTAGAATGATGCTCCTCTTCGTAACCTAACTCACTTCTGCCCAGGTCTGGGGTGTAATTTAAGGAACCGGTGAATTTGCTGATAGGAACTGGACTTGGGCTGCTCAGTTTTACCCTCTTTGGTGACAGCTGCCTAAAGAAAATTAATAAGCTTCTCTTCACACTGACAGTTTCTGTAGAGTTCAAATGCTGCTCCATCATATTTTCAACATTCTTACAACAAGGTGACTTGTTTTTCTCTCAATTAATCCAGAAACCCAAGCAGGGAAAAGGTTGGGAGATTTATTGAGTTCCCATCAATTTCCCTAAAGACTGTCACTCATTGTGTCTAACACATCAGGTTTACTTCCTGGTCCCCTCTTCCCCAGTGAGACCAGGTTAATAAATTGGCTCTTGTTCAGAATTTGCAGACTGAGGCCACATGTGAAAGAGCAAAATTCTATTCTCATGTCTTGAGACAGAGACTAACATGAATTGTCTCTAGTCCATGAATGAAATTGGCAGGGGGTGTGGGGGGCAACCTCACTGTGTACAGTTCTTTTCCTCCCTCTTCTCCCTCCTTCAGCTGCTGATACTTTCTTCTTCTTTAGGCTAAGCACCAAGAGTTGAATCCCAGTAAGTAAGTGCAAATTTGATGTGCTTTCTGGTATTACTGAAATTTCTCAAGGTTAAACATTTCTGATGTAAGAGCTAACGAGATGAGCCGTAATCATTTTTGTTGTTGTTGTTCTCATTTTATCTCATAGATACAATCTACATTTTTTAAAATGCTTTACTGAGGTATGATAATGTGTTAAAAAAATGTTTTTAGGAAATCTTCAGTGAGTCAGTTCAGTCTCTCAGTCATGTCTGGCTCCTTGTGACCTCATTGACTGCATTACACCAGACTTCCCTGTCCATCACTAACTCTGGAAGTTTACTCAAACTCATGTCTGTTAAGTCGGTGATGCCATCCAACCATCTCATCCTCTGTCATCCCCTTCCCACGCCTTCACTCTTTCACAGCATCAGGGTCTTTTCTAGTGAGTCAGTTCTTTGCGTCAGGTGGCCACAGTATTGGAGTTTCAACTTCAGCATCAGTCCTTCCAATGAATATTCAGGACTGATTTATTTTAGGATAGACTTGTTGGATCCCCTTGCAGTCCAAGGGACTCTCAAGAGTCTTTTCCAACACCACAGTTTAAAAGCATCCACTCTTTAGTGCTCAACTTTCTTTATAGTCCAACTCTCACATCCATACATGACTATTGGAAAAACCATAGCCTTGACTAGACAGACCTTTGTTGGCAAAGTAATGTCTCTGCTTTTAATATGCTGTCTAGGTTGATCATAGCTTTTCTTCCAAGGAGCAAGCGTCTTTCAATTTATGGCTTGCAGTCACCATCTGCAGTGAGTTTGGAGCCCAAAAATATAAAGTCTCCAATTGTTTTCATTGTTTCCCCATCTATTTGCCATGAAGTGATGGGAACAGATACCATGATCTTACTTTCCTGAATGCTGAGTTTTAAGCCAACTTTTTCACTCTTCTCTTTTACTTTCATCAAGACGCTCTTTAGCTCTTCTTCACTTTCTGCCATAAGGGTGGTGCCATCTGCACATCTGAGATTATTTAAATTTCTCCTGACAATTTTGATTCCAGCTTGTGCTTCATCTAGCCTGGCATTTTGTTTTATGTGCTCTGCATATAAATTAAAGAAGCAGGGTAACAATATGCAGCCTTGATGTACTCCTTCCCCTATTTGGAACTAGTCTGTTGTTCCATGTCCAGTTCTAACTGTTGCTTTCTGACCTGCATACAGATTCCTCAGGAGGCAGGTCAGGTGGATAGTATTCCCATCTCTTTAAGAATTTTCCACAGTTTTTTGGGATCCACACAGTCAAAGGCTTTGGCATAGTCAATAAAGCAGAAGTAGATGTTTTTCTGGAACTCTCTTGTTTTTTCAATGATCCAACAGATGTTGACAATTTGATCTCTGGTTTCTGCCTTTTGTAAATACAGCTTAAACATCTGGAAGTTCATGGTTCATGTACTGCTGAAGCCTGACTTAGGGAATTTTGAGCATTACTTTGCTAGTGTGTGAGAGATAAGTCTAAGTGTGTGGCAGTTCGAGCATTCTTTGGGATTGGAATGAAAACTGACCTTTTCCTGTCCTGTGGCCACTGCTGAGTTTTCCAGGTTTACTGGCATATTGAATGCAGTACTTTCACAGCAGCATCTTTTAGGATTTGAAATAGTTCAACTGGAATTGTACTAGCATTGTTCGTAGTGATGTTCTCAAGGCCCACTTGATTTGGCATTGTAGGATGTCTGGCTCTAGGTGAGTGATCACAGCATCATGGTTATCTGTGTCATAAAGATCTTTTTTGTATAGTTCTTCTGTGTATTCTTGCCACCTTTTCTTAATATCTTCTGCTTCTGTTAGGTTCATACCATTTCTGTCCTTCATTGTGCCCATCTTTGCCTGAAATATTCCCTTGATATCTCTAATTTTCTTGAAGAAATCTCAAGTCTTTCCCATTCTATTGTTTTCCTCTATTTCTTTGCTTAAATATACAATAAAGTGTTGTCAATTGTATGCACTAAGCCCCACAGTAGATCTCCAGAACTTAATGATCTTGCAAATTAAAGCTTTGTACCCTTTGATATCACCAGCAAATTTACAAAGAGCTGCCCTAGTCTGTCTGGGCACAGAAAGACTATATTCCACAGATTGATTATCTTATGTGTGTGTGCTCAATCATGTCCAGTTCTTTGCACCCATGGACTGTAGCATACCAGGTTCCTTCTCCCATGGAATTTTTCAGGCAAGACTACAGGAAGGGGTTGCCATTTCCTCCTCCAGAGGCTCTTCCCAACCCAGGGACCAAACCCTTGTCTCCTGCATCTCCCACATTGCATGTGGATTCTTTACCACTGAGCCACCTATGATTAGCTTGTAAACAACAGGAATGTATTTCTCACAGGTTTGGAAGCTGGAAACCCTAGATCAAACTGCCAGCATGGTTGGTTGAGGAGCCTCTTCCATGATATAGGCTGCCTGTGTCTTCTCATGGAGGAAGGGACTATGGAACCCAATGGGGTCTCATTTATAAGAACATAATCCCGTGGATCCCATGAGTCTTCACCCTCATGACCTAAGCACTCTACCAAGGTCCTATTGCCTAATACTGTCACATTGGATATTAAATCTTCAACATGGATTTCGGATCGGAGCAACAGTGGAATCTATTATTCAAATTATCATAAAAAATTATTTTTAAATTAACGATTTGGACCACAGTAATACAGTCTTGTCTATGCATTTACATAGCACTTTGTGGTTTTTAACTTTAGGACAACATTTATGATTGTGTTTGGGGATTCCCTGTTGGTTCAGCTGGTAAAGAGTCTGCCTGCAATGCGGGTAGACCCTAGTTCGATCCCTGGGTCAGGAAGATCCCCTGGAGAAGGAAATGGCAACCCACTCCAGTATTCTTGCCTGGAAAACCCCATGGATGGAGGAGCCTGGTGGGCTACCATCCATGGAGTCGCAAAGAGTTGGACATGACTGAGCGACTTCACCTCACCTTACAATTATGTGTGGTTTGATAGGAAACCAAGCTACAAAGAAGTTATTTGATCCAAGTCTATAGTGAATTCTGGTTTTACGGTGTTTTTTTCATAAGTTCTTTGTGTCCGATACTTATTGTGATGTTTTTCAAATCTTAATTTTCTTTTGAAAAGTGAAAATAGAGTAATGCAATGAATTCTTCATGTTACCTTTGAAAGTTTTGCTATTTATAATATTCTTAGGGAATAGCTTTAAAGTCTCAGGCATAATTCTGGATTGTAAAATTACAATTTCATGAACAGTAACAATTTTAAAACAACAGCTATTCCAGTAAAATCATCACTAACATTTCATTAAAATTGATAGAATATCAATTTTTATTCCATGTAAATTATGACTTTTTTACTTTGTATAAATTGGATTGTAAATACACAGAATCCAAAATTTCTAGTAATCTGATTAATAAAAATTGATGTGTTCTCTACCCTATAGAGGAAAGTATAAAATAGCAAAAAAAAAAAATAAAAAAGGAAAAAGTTCGCATACTGTAAGAAATATAAACTACTGGATAATTCATTCAGTAAATATTTAGGAAATATATACTATGCCAAATTCTATGCAGAGATTGGAGTCATAATGTTGAAAGAAAAACAAATTTATCTGGAAGAAATATGCATTTTGTGAACTTATTTTTAAAAAATGTCTAGCTTAGGCCATCAAGTTACAAGAGACTTTCTAAGGCATGTTATTTAATCTGAGATCAGATAAATGTAAAATAATGCTTTGTTCATTTAACTACTACAAATTGGGGAATAAACACTTATTAGCAGGAGTACCATTTTTCAAACCAGTATTTCAAAACAGTAAGAATTAAAGATGCTTGTGTTTTTCCCCTTGTAAGTCTTTGAGTGATTGCATAAACTAGGCCTGGCATTGTAGTTATGTTACTTTATTACTTTATTAATAATTTGTTTATTATAATTCATGCATTGTAAAATGCATCAATACATAAATTCAAAATAATACTGAGATTTAAAACATAAAAATTCAACGTTTCTATGGAATGTCCTCCTAACTCAACACTACTAATTTCTTAATCTTTCTTAGAAGCTTAGATCTTAGAGAAGTAGATAATATCTATAACAAATCAAAGTTTTCCTTTAAGATCCTGTCAACATCATTCTTTGTGCAGAAATCAAAAATTACAAAACATTTTCAAATAAGCAGAACATTATAAGCAAATGAAAATTTAAAAGTGAACAACAAATACAGCAAATTAAAGATGTTCTTGTTGTCTTTTTAAAATCTGAAGATAAATTTAATGTAATCTTATTAATACTATAGATTATAATTTGTCTTTTACTTCAAGAGATTCTATTTGCAATTGGGCCAGATTCCACATTTGAGTCCTCAATGTCCTCTTATTTTTTCCTTTAAATCAGGAGCTGTGTTGCCACTCAAGTTTTATAAACATAGCTGAAAACTTGCAGTAAGTAGTTTCTAGGTGACATTCATTCACATAAGTGTGTACTTAGCATCTATTATGTTCTAGGCACATTCTATACACTAGAGGGATAAACCATTCAACAAATAAAGTTATTGTCTCCTATAGTTTACACCTTCATCAGATAATTCATTGTCTCTTACATCTTGGTTGGCATGTATTTTTTAACTTTTAGTTTGGAATTTTCCTGGTTCTTGGTGTGAAACTGATGTTCAAATGAAACTTGATACTTTCAAATTAGGAGACTCGGGATCTTATTTCAATGTTTTTGTTTTAGCTGACAAGTTCTGCCAAATCCAGGGGCAAAGGGAGGTGTAATACCAGTTTGCCCACCTAGGTTCCATTGACACCTAAAGGAGACGGCTGAGTGACAGTGGGCATTCCTACTTCCATATTGTGTCCATTAGCATGTTGCGGGGTGGGGATTATGGTCCAGTGATGGCAGAAGTTCTAACTCCTTATTTGACCTTCACTGACATAAACCAGGCGGATGTCTTCTTACATCTTTATGGGGCTAGAAGTTGACTCCCCATTTGGCCTTTGCTGGCATGGGGTGGGTAGAGTCACAGTTCTCTTCTGTAGAACTTATCTGAATTAGAGCAGTTATTGTCTAAAATCTTTCTGCCTTTAAAAGCATATTGTCAAAATGTCTGCCTCTTTCTTCCTCATTTTTCTAGAGATAGCAGGCTTTTATAGTTTGTGTTTTGGGGGCTGTGCACATTGGCATTTCCGGGTTGACAGTTTCCTCAGCTCTAAATCTGGAATATAAGGAGAAGAGAACACACGGAACGCATCGCTGTATTTTTCCTGGGTTTAGGATGTCCTTAGCTGACCTGCTGCTTTGGCTCAGAGGGTTAAAGCGTCTGCCTGCGATACGGGAGACCTGGGTTCGATCTCTGGGTTGGGAAGATCCCCTGGAGAAGGAAATGCAACCCACTCCAGTACTCTTGCCTGGAAAACCCCATGGACGGAGGAGCCTGGTGGGCTACAGTCCATGGGGTCCCAAAGAGTAGGACACGACTGAGCCACTTCACTTCACTTCACTTCAGCTGACCTTCTGCTCTCTCTCACTTTTAAAAGATTTTTATTTTAGGTATAATGTATAATTCAATTTTAGTTCTACTTTAGTATCAGGAAAAGGAAACATGTCTACTCCTTAGAAGCGCTGAATAGTCTCAACACATTTGCAGAGCCAGAATTTTTTCAGCGTATCACCTTGTGTGTGTGCTCTAAAAAAACGTTTTCCACTAACACATATCTATGGAATCTAGAAAGATAGTAGATAGTACCAACCATGCTACATGTGGGCAGCAAAGGAGACACGGACAGAAAGAACAGACTTCTGGACACAGTGGGAAAAGAAAAGGGTGTGATGATTTGAGAGAATAGCTTTGAAACATATATATTACCATATGTAAAATAGGTAGCCAGTGGGAGTCTGATGTATGACACAGGGAACCCAAAGCAGGTGCTCTGTGAATACCTGGCAGGATGGGGGGAGGGAGGTGGGATGGGGGGAGGGAGGGAGGGGGCACATGTATGCCTATGGCTGATTCATGTTGATGTATGACAGAGGCCATCAGAATATTGCAAAGTAATTATCCTCTAATTGAAATAAATAAGTAAATTCAAAATATAAAATAGCATTTTCCAGATGAGAAGAAGGAAACTAAATAAGAAAAAAAAAAAGTAGCACTTCAAAAACAATTTTATACATTTGAAAACTCTTCCACAGCTCATATATTAGTTTCTGGTACCTGCAAGGCGGGATCAGTTGGGCAATTATGGAATAAATAAATTTTATTTAACAGTAGAATGAAATATGAGCAATTCTCAACAATTTTCTTCTCTCTAATATATAATTGCCTCATTGCTATAGACACACTTTGATATGTATGAAACACCCAAAATGTATTTTACGTGGACTATCATATTGTAGTTGATAATTTTGATGTCAAATTGTTTTACTTTTTATGACTCATTTCAATTGTTGAAATAGCGGAAGACACCAAGTGAAAATTTGTGATAAATGCAATAAATATATCCACTGTGACAAGATAGATGTGTTTTTATCCTCCAAGATTGCTGTGATTTAGAAGAGATATAATATTTTGAAAAAACAGCACAGTTATCTCCTAAGACAAATGAGATTCAGAACATAGTAGCTTATGATATGCAAAGAACTTCCCATATATTAATGATGATGCTCACTGTTAACACACTTCTTCACTTCCCTTTTACCACGCCACAAAGCTTATTAGTGATATCATTATCATTTGTTGGTTTTCAAATGTCACCTTGTATGTTTTGCTTGAAAGGTGTTTTAACTCTTCAAAATTTGGAATTTAAGTGCTTTACATGTACTCTTCCTGATTTTCAAATATTTCTGCACAATTTTTAATAAATGTTGTCCTAAATCTCGGTAACACTATTCAGTTTGTAACCTGGGGCATGTTGTTTGACCTCTGGGTCTGTTACCCTTTTCGTAAAATGAGAAAATCAGAATTGAATCACATATTTCGTTTCTGTTTTTCTGTCTGCATCTGTTGTTTTATTCTAAAACTTGGCAAAAGAGAAAGCTCAGTTATATCTGGGACAGTTATTTTCAAATTAACATGCTTAAGAAAATCTTATTTCAGTTTTCAGATTTTTCACTATATAATTGCTCTCAAGATGGTTTCCTTAACATTTTCAGATAAATAACACTGCAATTTGGTTTCCCTACATCACTCTTGATTATTCAGTTGCTTCCTGTATTTTGTAGTGGTAAACTATACCATCCTTTCTCTCTTGTTTTCCCATTAACCGAAGGTGATTTTAGAATACAAAACAAAGTGTACCATATGAGTTTTGACAAAGGTATATACTTAAGTCAACTACAAAAAATATCAAGACAGAATATTTTACCACTCTAAATATTTCCTCCAAATTTGTTTTTTCCCCCAGATTTTTGGGGGGATGTTTTATAGATTATATTACCATGTGTTTTAGAATAAAATTGTCAGACTCTATAAAATCAAATAAAAAATTGGGTTATATATATATAGATTGCCCTGAAATTATAGATCAAGTTAAAGACAGATGACAGCTTAATACAGTCAAATCCATGTACATGGTATATATCTATTTATTTAGATGACAAGTTGTCAGGGACTTCCCTGGAAGTCCAGTGGTTAAGAATCTGTCTTTCAAACACAGGGAATGCAGATTCCATCCCTGGTCAAGGAGCTAAGATCCCATGTACCTGCATGGTGTGACCAGAAAAAAATAAAATAAATGAGTTGGAAAACTTCTTCTATAAAAGGTAAGATATTAAATATTCAGGATTAATGAGACAAATATTGTCTCACAGGTATACATGTGTGTGTCAAATATACATGACAGAGACCATATGTATATCTTAAAAATATTTTTTAAGCTTTGGGACCATACACAAACAGGAATGGGCCAGACTGACAGCAAGCAGTTTTTTGCAACACTTGATTTGAAGCATTTTAAGTTATACTTTACAAGATTTGTAAAAGCAGAGACATTACTTTGCCGACAAAGGTTCATCGAGTCAAAGCTATGGTTTTGCCAGTAGTCATGTATGGATGTGAGAGTTCTATCATAAAGAAAGCTGAGCGCCAAAGAACTGATGCTTTTCAACTGTGGTGTTGGAGAAGACTCTTCAGAGTCCCTTGGACTGCAAGGAGATCAAACCAGTCCATCCTAAAGGAAATCAGTCCTGAATATTTATTGTAAGGACTGATGCTGAAGCTGAAGGTCCAATACTTTGGCCACCTGATGCAAAGAACCGACTCACCGGAAAATATCCTGATGCTGGGAAAGGCTGAAAATGGAAAGAGAGGAGGACTACAGGGAATGAGACGGTTGGATGGCATCAGTGACTCAATGGAGATTAGTTTGAGCAAGCTCCAAGAGTTGGTGATGGACAGGGAAGCCTGGTGTACTGCAGTCCATGGGGTCACAAAGAGTCACACACAGCTGAGCAACTGAACTGAATACTTTCAGTTTTCAGGAAAAAAGATCTTGAATATACTTGGCAAACATATTTCTAAAATTTCAATCTTGACATTAGTACTAAAGGCATTGCTTTACACTTCATTTTTCCAGTTTTTGTTACTGGTAAATGCAGTAATCGTTATACTTATCTTCTGCTCCATGCCTTGCTCAGTCACTAATTTATAAACTTTTGTGAGTTTCCTTGGTTTATCTGAGTACAAAATTAAGTTTTATATGCTTATTGGCAATTTTACTTCTACCTTTTTGCCTTTTATTTCTTACCACATAGAGCACCATTTGTTATACTAACTAGTTTTTTTCATGGCTTTTGAGTGTGAGTATGTGAGTGAGTATGTGAGGTATTTTGAGGTGAGTATGTGATCTTTGTTCCTGGTGAATTATGTGGACAAGTCCTTGCTTTGCTGTGATTAAGACTGTTTTAGTCTTGATTTATATAGAGATGTGTTTGGCCTCTAAGTTCCAACAGTTCTTTTTTTCTTCCTGTTGATCTCAAAAAAATGAGTTAGTAAATGTTCTTAACTGCCTCTGTTTCCTGAAAGAGCACATCTTTCTTTCCCCATAGATGTGAACTGCAATTAATCATCAGTGGCATTTGGGCCTTGGATTTTTAAGATTTGTGGTTGCAAGATATATTTTTAAACATATGTAGAGAACTGTCAAATCTTCATTTTCTTCTTGAAATTTATTTTCCAAGTTATGTTTTTACAGAAAATACCTCGTCATCTGGGTTTGCTTGTCATTAGTATAACATTGTTCTGGAGAGTTCTTTATTAAGCTTTTAAGAAAATCGTGTGATTTCCTCTGTCAATCCTGGTATTTGTAATTTATGTTCTTATTTTCCTAGACTAGAGTTTACTTAAGGGTTCTCCAATTTCATTAATCTTTTTAAAGGATAAATTTTTAGATTTCCTGATGTTTACCACTGTTGTCTCTTTTTAAATATTATTTCTACAATTTTTATTTACTTTCTATGTACACTGCATTTAATGTACTCTACATTTTTCTTTAAATACTTAAGATGGTACTTTAATTTTAGATATTTCTTTTTTAAGTATGTTTTTAAAGCTACAAACACTGTGCACAGACTGTTTTAATGTATCTCAAGCATTTATGTTCCATGTTTTTGTTATCATTCAGTTTGAAATATTTCCATTTTACCGTCTATTTGAATTACTGTTCTATTCGAATTACTAGGTTATTTTAATTATTTCGCTTATTTTTTAAATTTAAGGGGATTTTTCTAAATTTTTTTATCAAAAACTTTTTCAAAAATTTTTATTGAGGTATAGTTGGTTTACATTGTGATACTAGTTTTAAGTATATAACAATATTTTTATAGATAATATATCATTTAAAGTTCCTGTGAAATAGGGAGTGATTTTTAATTGTTATTAAATATTTTGAAGTTTATTGAGATACTTCCATGATGTTGTAGGGAATGGTTCATGTCCAATTAAGAAAACGTGTACTCAGCAGTTACTGGTATAGTCTTATAAACATGCTAGTTAGGTTTAGTTAGTTAATAGCTTTTTCAATATCCTATGTTTATTAATTTTTCTACTGACTTTATCAGTTGCTCAGAGAAGTGTTAAACACACAAAATTGGATGAGTTACCTCTTAAATCTGCCTACTTTTGTTCCATTAATGACAAACACTATGGGCATTTACAAAAGAATTATTTTGTCTTCTTGATGAATTGATCCCTTTCTATTATGACATGTCCCCTTTTACCAGTTAATACTCCTTCTCTTGAATCCATTTTCCATGTTACTGAGACACACCTGTTTTTTGACCTTTAGTGCTTGCATGTTATTTCTTTCTCCTGCATTTTTTCAGGTCTTTATATGGTGTTTAAGATGTATAAAGACCATATTATTACATCTTCTTTTCCTTACTGCTTTAAAATGAAAGGTTTAGTTAATTTACATTAATAGAATATGATGTGGATTATATTTTTGTTTCTTTGGAGCTTTATAGTGATTATTTTTAGTATCACATGCTTCTGTATACTGTGTGCTTTTTTGGAAGATAGAGATATAGAAGGGTTAAGGTTGTCATGTCACAGAAGCAGGAAATGCAAGTAGGTAAATTTAAAGTCTAACAGAAAAATGTGTGAGTTGAGAAAATCCTGATAACTTGAAGATTACTGGAAATCCTGGAGAGTTGATCAATCAACATTTGTTTTCTTTCCTTTCCCCCTAAATGAGGCTTATGTCTTAGCCTCATTCTATTATCCACTGCCTGCCCTCCCACCCCACTGGAGAGAAGAATGAAAATATTTTGTCACCGCCACTGTTTTCTGACAGCCAGTGATTTCCAAAATTGTTCCTAAATTGACATATTTCTCAACTCTACATTATTGGAAATCAAGGAATTTCAATTATTGGAATTCCGTTATTGGAAATCAAGAGAAAACTCCCATTTTTTTTTCTTGCTGTAATAGAGAAATATATTGTTATATTTCCCTGCAATAGCACTTAATGTTTGAATTTAGAATATATATGCATCTTGCTGCAGAAAAAAAAGTGCAGATGAATAGGAGCCTAGTGAGTTTTATGTCCACAAGAACTAGTAACTATAGTCCATGAGAACTTGAACTTAAGTCATTAATTAATCCACACCAGGTGATTCCAGAGGCTGGAAGCTGAACAGAGATCACTGTCCTTTGAATTTACAGTTGTTTACAGAGCATGGTTAGGTAACCTCACTGACTCAGTGGACATGAGTTTGAGCAAAATCTGGGAGATGGCGAAGGGCAGGGGAGCTTCGTGTGCTGCAGGCCATGGGGTCTCAGAGTCCAGCATGACTTAGCGACTAAACAACAACAGATGGAGCGTGGTCCTTCCATCACCCGTTGGTTAGCTGAGACACACAGAGAGATTCTGCTTCAGAGGGATCCACAGGGTGGAGATTATCAGTGCTTTTTGGACCAGAGTATGATATAAAGATCAAAATATCTGGGAAAATAATGAATAGGGCAAGTTTTATGAGCAGATAACAGAATCTGAATGAGTTACTTAAACAGGCCGAAGAGGCAGAAGCCAAAACAAATTTGCCAGAGTACAAAGTCAGCTTTGGAGAACTCCCAAGTAGAGAGAAGCAAGACAACCGATCAAACAGACACATGGAAAGGCGATTTTGGATGAGTGTGTAACTTACCACAGTCGGTAGACTGTCTTATGTGTATTACTGTGTGTGATGCGTTGCCAAACCAGCTCTGATGAAAGAACTAGGGAGAGGGTGTACAGAAATGAGTTGACACTGCAATAAATAGCATTAAAGTGTTTCCTTGTTATACTTGCTACACAAATTTGTTGCACATAATTAAATTATACTAGGCTATCATGAATTGATTCCAAAAACTTACATAGTGCCAAGAATTGATTAAGGACTTTTGGTGTGAAGCTAAGCTGGAAGCACTTAAAAGCCTGAACGTTTTTCCATGCTTTTGTTATTGGACTTAGAGGAAAATCTGAAATCTGTAAACAGAAAGGGACCTTAAACAAAAGTGTTTGTTGTTTTCTGTAAGATAGCTCTCTTAATGCCTTTAGCCCTGGGCACTGAAGATTTATTGACAGATCTAAGAGAAGTAGCAAAAATTTCAGAACCTTCAGAAATGAAACCAAGGTGTCAATGAGGCAAACAATTTTGTGTGTACATTTTACAGTTTATTCAAAGCTTTTTGTTTGTGTTCTCCACGTATATTTTCAATCCTTTTTCTTCCTTTCTTTGTTTTTGTTTCTTTCATCTTTATTTTTCAAGAGAAATTTGAGATAGGATGGAAATATGCAAATAGATAAAGGTAGATACACCTAAGGATGGAGGGGTGGGACTGTGAGTATAACCCACGCTCTTATCATTCACGCCTGGTGTGAGTCTGTAAGATATTTCAGTGGGTTCTTTGAGACACAATTTGAGAATCATTGCATTTGAGGACTGTCATAACTATAATCCATGCTTAGGTGTCTCACATCTTTTACTGGCTGGCATATTCTCTTTGTCCACGATAGGACTTGGATGCTTATCACACACACAATTGTTTGCTTCTGAAGCAGTGGGTATAACAATTCTGAGATCAAAGCAGTGTTCTGAATTGGATATATACAGAATATAGAAAGTGTTTAATGCCAGAAATCTAAAGGGATCACACAGGAAGTAAATGTGAGTGGAAAAGAGAAATGGTCCAGTGTTGTCTATGGTGCCTGGTCATATTCAGAATTGGGGGCAGTGAAGAGGACTTAGAAAAGGAGTTCAATATATATAATGAAATGGTAGGAGAACCAGATCAAAGTGGTGTCATAAAGTTAGTGGTTAAAAGCATTTCACGAATTTGTCTTTAAATTAGGTAAGATAATCATTTTTAATCTTGAGAAGGCTAATTTTAGCTGGATAGTAGAGGCAGAACTGATGGGAAGGAGTTTGAGAAATGAGAGGAAATGATTTAAGGCAATCAGAAAAGATTTAAGAAATTTTGCTGTAAGAGAAAAATATGGGGATTGCTAGATAGTAATTTTTTAAAATCTATTCTAACTGACATGGAAAGCCATATTCATTTCATTTTAATGTTTTGGAGACACCAGTTTTGTCTTCAAACTTCAGCCAGTGAAGTGATTGTAATGTTAGAAACTTCAAACCAAGCAGCTAGAGAAATATGCCCTAAAGAAGGCAGCAAAGGACATTTTGGAAATTCTGCCACAAGTTTTTAAGAGACACTGTGTATATTTCTATTCTCAAAAGATATGTTTTCAATATTTCTTATTTTGATAAGTACACTGGTTATTTAACTGCCTTGATGAGTGTATAAAGCACACATTTCTTATTTTGAATTTAAATTATCAAGAAATCAGTGTTTTTGTAAAGCAAGTTTATGTTCATCCTAATGCAATCTTAATTATTAATATTTATAGAAGTAGCAGATATTGACAACTTTTTGAGTTGACAGTTATAGTTTACTCTCCCTCAAATGTCCATTTTGTACACTAACTCTGGAGTTGGACATAATTACTGTGGATTTCCTGAACCACTCTGACATTATATGCCTATATGATACCTCTTCTCTCTGTGACCAGCAGATTATCTTGTCAGTTAAGAAAAGAAAGTATAATCAATGTAGAAGAATGTCACTATTCATATTCTTTTTACAGAATGGTGCAATCTTTATTTTTTCCAGAATTATTTTAAAATACAAAGTTGAAGGAAAATACTAACACTAAGGAGAATAAACAATTGAACCACCCCCACAACAAATCAATGCCAAGTTTATCAAAGATAAGGGAACAGTTTCTCCTTACATCACGGAAGACCTGTAAGCCAGGTGTCCAACTAAGTTTCATAGTTTTAGTGGTTGAAAGAGATGTCATCTTCCTGTCTGGGAGATACATCTTATTCATATAAACGGTATTATTTGAATGAATGCATGCTCTAATTCTGTCAAGTTCTGTTGTATTTCTGAGATAGTCTTTGAATTATAAATTATTTTTATTTAAAGATATTGATTAACATACATGGGTAAAAATTACTTATTTATGACATCTTTTGTCTATAATGTCCTATTATTTAGCTTAGGAACAGAAAACATGTATTAAAATTTTAAAATGTCAAATAATTTCATAAAATTAAGAAAAGCAGATTTATGAAACAACTACCCAAGGTATCAGTTCAGAGTGTGTTCATCTCAGATGCCGTGAGAAGCTTGGCCAAAGGCATATGTCGTTTCGTGTAAGATGCACACATTTCTCTTGATAACTTATGATTTTTCTTGCCAGATTCTTTGTTCTTTTGGGATAGAGTAGATCAGGACAGCAAGACATATAGGCTGATACAACATCAGGAACAAAAATACATGTTTTGCCTTTAGCAATTCAGTGACTCTTTAGTCAGCTGAAATGGAAGTTCTGGAAATCATTTTGTGGTTATCCACAGCTAGGCTAGCTACAACTTGTTAAAAACAGAATGTCTGTTGACACCAAGATATTTGAACAAAACTGTTTAAAAACATGTTCTGTTTCTCCACTGCTCTTTGTATTTTCTGTTAGTAATTCCTACTTCCTTCCTCTTTTTCATTCATTAAAAATCAAGTTTATATCCTTGGAGGAATTCTGTGACAATCTGATGAGAAATACATATTTTTAGTGCTATGATTTCTTAAAATAGACACACATTTGAAGACATTTAACTGCTCTTTTTTTTTTTTTTTTTTACTGCATCTAAGTTAGACAGAGTGCTGTATCTAATATGCATATGCCAGAGTTGAATTGAAAACACCTTAAACTCTCAAATTCTGTACTAAGCTTCAGTGTTGTTTCCCCTGTTTAAAATGTTGAAATAAAGTCAAAAATAAAAGTTTAAAAATATACAAAGATATGGTAAGGAGAGCCTGAACAATTAAAAAACCAGCGTTTTTGACTCCTAGTCCTTTGTCTGTCTTTGTAAACAGAATGAAGCATAAGGCCTCGACCACTTTTCCCTCCATGTGCAAAATCTAAAATAGGCAAAAGGCACATTCACTGCTTTATTTTCTTAGAACTTTACTCAGTACAAGCCAACTTTCAGGAATCAATGCTGTAGCATGGTATATGTCACTACGATTGAATTGTGTGCCAGTCTCCTAGGGCTATTTGAATATTATTTCATGCCTAATTTGGGGATAAACTATTTCATTGGCTTGGAACAGTATTTTGATTGCTGTTGTCACTGTTGTTCAGTCACTCAATCGTGTCTGAGTCTTTGAGACCACATGAACTGTAGCACGCCAGGCTTCCCTGTCCTTCACAATCTCCCAGAGCTTGCTCAAACTCATGTCCATTGAGTCCATGATGCCATCCAACAATCTTGTCCTCTGTTATCCCATTCTCCTCCTGCCTTCAATCTTTCCCAGCATCAGGGTATTATCAGAGTCAGGTCTTCACATCAGATGGCCAAAGTATTGGAGCTTTATCTTCAGCATCAGTCCTTCTAATGAATATTCAGGATTGATTTCTTTTTAGGATCAACTGGTTAGTTCTCCTTGCAGTCCAAGGGATGCTGAAGAATCTTCTCCACACCACAGTTCAAAAACATCAATTCTTCAGCCTTCAGTCTTCTTTATAGTTCAACTCTCACATCCATACATGACTACTGGAAAAACCATAGCTTTGACTAGATGGACCTCTGTTGGTAAAGTAATGTCTCTGTTTTTTGATATGCTCTCTAGGTTGGTCATAACTTTTCTTCCAAGGAGCAAGCATCTTTTAATTTCATGGCTGCAGTCACCATCTGCAGTGACTGTGGAGCCCAAGAAGATAAAGTCTGTCACTGTTTCCATTGTTTCCCCATCTATTTGATATGAAGTGATGGGACCAGATGCCATGATCTTCATTTTATGAATGTTGAGTTTTAAACCAGCTTTTTCACTCTCCTCTTTCACTTTCATCAAGAGGCTCTTTAGTTCTTCTTCACTTTCTGCCATAAGGGTGGTGTCATCTGCATATCTGAGGTTATTGATATTTCTCCTGGCAATCTTGATTCTACTTTGTGCTTCATCCAGTCTGGCATTTTGCTTGTGTACTGTGCATATAAGTTAAATAAACAGGGTGACAATATACAGCCTTGACGTACTCCTTTCCCAATTTTGGACCAGTTCATTGTTCCATGTCCAGTTCTAACTGCTGCTTCTTGACCTGTATACAGGTTTTGCAGGAGGCATGTAAGGTGATCTGGTATTCCCATCTCTTTAAAAATTTTCCACAGGTTTTTGTGATCCACATAGTCAAAGGCTTTGGTGTAGTCAATTAATAAGAAGATATTTCTCTGGAATTCTCTTTTTGATTAAGTGCAGTTATTCAATTAAATGAACACTTAATGGGAGACTTAAGAAAAATACAGTTCTGGGGAGAGTTGAAGATTCAGCAGGGGGAACACACAGCATTTTGGGGGTCATAGTTCTTTTTCTTCAGATTCCTCAATTTTTATCAGAAAAACTTGGGTAGCCCCTAACTGTACATTCCCATGTAGTTCTGGCTAAATCACATGACAGACTCAAGTGTCTCTCCTGAGAGACTTTAACTGCAAAATTACTGAGACTTCAACTGGATGATTCCATCTTCTTAGTGTTTAGGTTTTCCATAGTTTTTGCACGTTTAAAACAAGATTGTCTAATATACCTGTAGTCATGCTCTGCTTTTAATAATGATTATGATTTGTTATCTCTTAATATTCCAAGACAGAATATGGCAAATAATGTATCTTTTACTAATTGGTAGGAGCATGTGGCTATCAGCTACTATGTGTCATAGTCACTTTTCATATAGAAAAGCCACTCTTTAATGCATGATTATTTCCCAGTGATTACCGCAGAGCCTACTTCTTTACTGACAATCAAAGCTGCTTACTACAGATGAACATATGAATATGGGAACAAGCAAATAAAGGCATAAATGGCAGTGTTAATCAGAAAGTATCAACTCAAAAGACAAATGGGTCATCCCGTTTGGAGAAAACATGTCCTGGAAATGATAGGATATTAATTTCACAATGCAACTCTTGTTAAAATGGGTGATAATAGCAGAACACATTTTCATCTTTATTTGATATGGTCTCATTCTACATATGGAAAGACTTGAGCAAACATGAATGAATACACAGTATTATATATAATAGGAGACTATAACAGTGTCTAAAAATAGTGTTTCCTCAATACCTATATAAGCAAAAATTTTAATCAGATCTCCATTTCCAGATATCCAGATGATGACTAGTCACCTCCAATACCCCATAGGTACCTGAAATATACAAAAAGTTTTTTTTGTGTGTGTTTTTTTGTGTCAGAAGTTCTTGATATGAGGACTAATATTGACATAATTTACAAACAGATGTGTTCAGGAAAGACTAGCAACTATATTTATATTTTAAAAAGGTATCAGAAAATATGGCAGCTAAGAAGGTATGAAATATCAGTTATAATAGATAGTTGTTGTTTAGTCACTAAGTCATGTCTGACTCTTTTGTGACCCCGTGGACTATAGCTTTCCAGGCTCCTCTGTCCATTGGATTTTCCAGGCAAGAATACTGGGGTGGGTAGCCATTCCCTTTCTCCAGGGAATCTTCCTGACTCAGGGGTCAAACCTGCATTTTCTGCATTGGCAGGCAGATTCTTTACCACTGAACCACCTGGGAAAACCACACTGGGTAGTAACTTTGGCTTAATCCTGCAAGGAAGCTCCAGAGACCATGCAGACCACATATCAGAGTTGCCCTGCTTAGATGCAAGGGAGCTAGAATACTTGTCCTCTTGTACCTGGTGGTTACTGATTAAAGTCCACCTCAGGACGCATGTAAATTCCTTGGCCATCTGGCTGTGCATGAGTGCCATCAAGCAGGTTCCCAGAGACAGAGGGGAGACCACTGGAAGAGACTCAGGTGCTCACTATCGGTTAGGAGTCAGCATACTCAAGTTGCCAAGGAACCCAAAGGGTTATGGGTGAGCCCTGAAAGCATCAGCTACATGACTCAGCCCAAAAAGTTCAAGCTATTTTCCGCTTCACTTAACTTCACCCACTTATGTTCAGTAACCAAAAAGTCACTTTAATATTCTCCCAATTATACTGGGAAAGAGAGAAGGCAAAAGGAGAAGAGGGTGGCAGAGGATGAGATGGAATTCAATGGACATGAACTTGAGTGAACTCTGAGAGATGGTGAGGAACAGGGAGGCCTGGTGTGCTGCAGTCCACGGGGTCTCAAAGAATCAGAGACGACTCAGCAAATGAACAACAAACCCACTTATACTCAGGTGTAGACACTCTTCTCTGTACCTCTTCATTCTGTTGTAATCCATATCCTCCTGTCTGCTTGCCTGCAGGCTGCCTCCTTCCAACTCTTTCTCCATACCACAGCCAGTTGTGTATTGTTCAACCAGAAGCCGAACAAATTACTTCCTTACGAAAATGATTGCTATTTATTCCTCTCCATCACCAAATGGGTTCTGTTTGCCCAGTTTCCTACAAAGGCTTCGGTCTTTAATATGATCCTTCACCAACATAACATTTTGTATTCTTTCTCAAACCCTCAATGCCCTCAGGTCTCTGTATTCCACACGCTGTCTCCTCCCTGTCTTGGCCTCCCCTCATCCTGACTGACTTGAATACTATCCTAGTTTAACTCAGGAAGCTGCTCAGAAAACATGCTCTGTTTCATGAAGACAACTCTAGTGTCTCGTTTCTTTGCAGCCCACCACCCCCATCCTCGCCCCACAATACGCACCAGAGTTTATCACTTAGTAGTATGGTTAAACTTCTATACATGTTTAATTTTGCAATAGCTTACACAATTGTTCTCAAATTAGGGATGACTTTTGCCCCTAGGGGATATTTGTCAGTGTTATGAAAAATTGAGGATTGTGTTGATCAGGGGACTATAAATTCTGGAATGTAACAACCGCATGCTAAACATGCTGCTTAATATCCTCCCATGCACTGAACAGACCTCACGACAAAGCATTATCTGGCTCCAATTGTTGTCAATACTGAGTTTGAGAAACTCTGTCCTAAAATGACAATATTTATGTATCTTTACTTGTCTTTATTAGTCTCTAGACCTCTTCAGGAAAGAATTATGTCTTTCTCCTCTTAAAGCGCTTAGTACCTAATACACTTCCTGGATCATTGGCTTCTTATAAGAGTTTAGCGCAACATATATTAAAAACTATCATAATGAGAAAATTACATTGTGAAGAAATACATACTAAGAGCACAGCCCTAACAATGGTATTTTTTCCCCATCTTTTGTTCTCAAAGTCATTGGTTTTGACAAATTTAGAACCTAAACGCTAATTACAATTTGTCTTAAATCCGATGGATCTATTTATAAGTTAATACTCCCTCTTAGCACTATTTAGATTGTGCCACTGGAAATACAGGCATTTTTATAATCCCTATTGGCTTTCAGATAAGTGCAATTAAAAAGCTCTGTTAAATTTGCTGCCTGGTTTTGCAAATGTGGAGCTCAGAGATGCACATATGCATGTCTGCATAGGGTGGTCGCTCTGTCAGCTGGGGTATAAACAGCTGTGAGTTTCATCATGTGACTTTCATAATGGAAAAAGGAGTCCCCAGAATGTCATCCATGCAATTGCTTTATCTTCAAAACGAAAGCAAATATATTTCACACATACATTAAAAGGCCAATTGTATATAGTCTAATACTTTTCTTAGCCTTTTCTGAATTTAAATGTACTTTACCTCCATACTCAGGAGGTTCAGTATGTTATGAAATTTATAATGAAACAAATAACTACAAAAAAAAATGGGTTGACAAAAATAGAGAACATCAGCCAGACCTATTTTATAGCAATACAAAGATGTAACCTAGTCCCAGTATGTACACACCTCCCCAGACTATATGTAGGATAAATAAATACAAATTTTGGTAATCACCTTAATGTCAAATATATTGAAGGTTACACATTAAGGGTATTAAGAACCATCCTAGGAATTAATTTACTGAACAATTTTCTTAATCTCTGAATTTCTGCACTGTGAGAAAGGAAAGAATATAGCACTGAATTCATTGTAATTGTTTTTCTTTTTCTTAGAATGAGGACTAGTATACAAAATGTTTATTATCCTGTATTCAAATTTGAGACCACATTACAGAATTTAGGGAACTTTTTATAACCAGAAGTGCTTTTCTTCTTCCTAGTGTGATATACTTGTGTTCAGTGGTTGATGGCAAACACAATTATTAATAGATCAGAGAAAACTTTCCCAATTTTCTCAGTACTTAATTACTTTAATATTTAAATTCTGGCCTTATAAAAAGTCTCAGGTGGTGCAGTCAAAATTTTATATTAAAATGCAAATGGGGAATTAAATAATTGAAGCTATTTAAATAATGTGTGTTCTCTTTTTTCATACCTGCCTGAATATATTGTGAAGACAAAGACAGTCTATTCTAAAAAAAAAAAAAAAAATTGAGATGTTTTGTTAAAAATGTTATTCTCACACAGACATTAATCATCTCTTTCTTCACATTCTTAATTTTGGACAAATTCATAATTTTCTTTTTATGAAAGCTCTTTCTCTGCAAATAACCATTATGAATTTATGCAAATAAGCTATGACAAATCATATATATTTGTCCAAAATAAGAACTATCAGTAAAATGATGGGTGTGTGAACATATATATTAATGTGATACCTTGAATTTTCTCATATGCAATAAAACCTTATTGATTCCCTATGATTTATTAAGGCAACCTTAGATTTAGTTTATAAATTATGTTGCTATTTTTATCAGCAAGATGTTTGGTGTCTCTATTAATAAAAAGAAAGAAGAATTTGCTTTAAGCAGAGTAAAGGAAAACTTTTCATTTCTTAAAAATAATTTTAAAATGTATAAGTTGGTAACGTGCCTCTGGCTAACTTTGAGGAAAGAGATAATGAGTTTTCTTAAAGTATTGTGGTATTATATTTTGTCTGAAATAATTGTGAAAATATGTAATGTCATTATGTTCTTAAAAATGGGTAGTTTCCTTCTTTTCACAGAACATGTGGCCACAGCAAATACAGAAAGGATTACTTAGCAAATTATAGGAGTATTGAGCTGTCATCTTTTTCTTCATGGGAGACACTGACATCTAGAATATTCTAACTATCTGCTAGTTCATGGAAATGAGTTTATATATTCCTATCACTTTCCCATGAGCCAAAAGATAAGAATAACATCGCAGGCATCATTGATGTCATTCACACAGGCTAGACTGTAAGATTGTGCTTGGAAGGGCTTATTTTCTGTATAATGACTCAGTAATTGCCTCTTCCTTTTGATTAACATTCATGGAAAAACAGAACGCAATAGTGAAATCCTTGATCACCCAACAGATAATCACAGTTATACTGTTGGAAAAATGATAATGGGGAGGGGGGCTGGGGCAAGACATCACCTCTGCTTTGTCTTGTTTAAAATATTCCTTAGGAGTTGTTGTTCTTTTCATTGGAGTACAGTTCTCAATTTGGGGGGCAAATATGAACAAAGAAACCCAGGTTTTTTCCCCCATGTGATTTTTCAGATAGATGGTATCTTTTGATAAAATAGTAATCCAAAGGAAGTAATCCAAAATTCAGAGATTTTCTTAAGCCTGATTAAAGTCATGAAACTCATTGAAGTGGACAGTAAATAAGCTGATCTAAAACATCTTTGTTAATGACACGGAAACCCAACCCTCAGACTTTTATTTTGTACACAAAAGCTATCAGGTACCTGCTGTTCACACTTAAGGAAACCCAGAGTTTCTCTGCTTCTCCCCTCGCATCCCAGCTACACACTTCAGGTTCCCAGGAACAAGTCTGAGTCCTAGTAATAATGGTCTGGGTTTATTTTTTTGTGAATTTAAGAGGTGTCTTACTGAGCTTGGGTGAAGATATACTCTCGGGATCTTTTCCATGAGCTGGTGCTGGGCTTCCCTGGTGGCTCAGTGGTAAAGAATCCACCTGCCAATGCAGGAGACCCAGGTTTGATCCCTGGGTCAGGAAGATCTCCTGAAGAAGGGAATGGTTACCCACTCTGGTATCTTGCCTGGAGAATTCCAAGGACCAAAGTGCTTGGAAGGCTACAGTGCATGGGGTTGCAGAGTCCGACATGACTTTTATCAAGAAACCTCAGGCAGCATCCAATTCCTTGCTGTCCTGAGAAGATAAAGTAGGAAAAAAAAATCTGAATTAGACAGAATTAGGTTTAAATACCAAGCTTAGCTGTTCACAAGTTTGAAGTGACCTTGGACAAGTTATCAATAACTCGTGTCTAACATTCACACTTATAAAATGGGGAAATGGCATCACTTGCTGTGATTAAATGGGATACTGTTTCAAGTATCTGACATATAGAAAGTTCATCACTAATGTTAGTTTTCATTGTCTCCATCTATAATCATTTTCTTCTATTTCCTCTTTGAATGAGCCACTAAAATGGTTCAGGAGCATTATGAATTAAATAGCTCTGTCTTTGGGGAGGCTGTTGATTCCCACTCTTACGCACAGTTTCCCTTGGCTTGTGTTATACCACCCAGATATCTGGAACATACTCTATAAATCAGCAATTTCCTTTCTATGTTCTGATACGTGTTTCCCAGTGGAAATAAGGAGAAGTCCCTGCATGAAATATTTTTTCTCTTGTGATTAGAAATGGAGTAATTTAATGACTATTATCACTATGCACACAGTGTAATACAAGAGCACACACAAGAAGCTGAAGATGATACTATTTTAGTCAATAATGAAGAAAGGAGGGAAGAGATGGAGAAGGTCGTTATCCTCCAGGCTGCACAATGATTCTTGCTTCTGTGGTGACAGCACCCTTCTCCCCGCCTCCCCAGGTGCATTGTCTGCTTTGTGTGAGAAGAAAAAGAGGCAGCATCCTATCCGTGAGTCATTCTTCATCTGGAACAGGAAGAGATTCCTTCTATTCAGCGTGCACTCAGGGCTCATCACAGTCCGCAAGGCTCAGCGGTGGGCCGTAATTACCGTCTCTTTCCCATTCAGCTGTCACACCATCTAGTCCTCAATTTGAGCCTTCCATTCTTGCTCCATGCAGAGGCCTTAGGTAAGATTATTTTTCTTCCTAAATGAACATTTATGAGCATCAATAAATCTAGGCTAGAATGAAATGAAGTCACTGTATACCTCTTGGTAGATAAATAGATATTTTAAGAGAAAGGTACAGACATATAGGTCCCCATGCTCCTTGGGTCAGTTCACAAAAGATACCCATGCAGTCTGAAAGTACATTGTACACTCTTGTTTCTCCTTTTCTGCTTCTTGCCTGCTGCTGCTGCTGCTGCTAATTTGCATCAGTCGTGTCTGACTCTGTGCGACCTCACCCACTGATGGCAGCCCACCGGACTCCTCTGTCCCTGGGATTCTCCAGGCAAGAACACTGGAGTGGGTTGTCATTTTCTTCTCCAATGCATGCATGCATGCTAAGTCACTTCAGTCATGTCCGACTCTGTGCAACCCCACGGACAGCAGCCCACCAGGCTCCTCTGTCCCTGGGATTCTCCAGGCTTGCCTAGAGTTTGTGAACTGCAACTCTAAGGGTGTCTGTCATGCTATAAGGACTGCAAGGCTGGACTCACATGAGGGTGTGGAAATGATGAGATGCATTCCACAGATGATGCCTCTGTTTGTCTCATTCTGCTGTACAGCCCCCCTAAGTCACCAGGGAGAAGCACCCTCAGACCTTCCCCTGCTGAGACTGAGCCATGGCTCCCAGCCCAGCTCCCTTGTCTTTAGGAATCTGAGATCAGGCCAATGCTCTTAGTGTGTGCAGGTCCTTTATACAAAACTGTTCTGGTTGGGAAAGAGAAGGTAGCTGACCTCTGCTGGGAGAATCCTGTCCATCTGCTTTAGACACTTCTTCCATGACGGGGCAGATGGTCTGGTTATCATAGAAAAGAGACCCAAAGATAGCGAATATTTATGCCACTCCAAGAGATCCACACACACCACCTGTTCCCCAAACTTCCTTGTCTGCAGTCTTCTAACCTTGCTTCTTCCTGGTTCCTAACTAAATCTTGAAACTGTTTGTTCAGGAAGCCGTGTCCATCCGTAGCTCAGGCATCTCTTCCTCCTGTAAGGTGAACTATCAAGTACACAGCCAACTCCTCTGCTCACTGAAGGTATTATTTCCCTTAACCATCGCCTGTAAGACCACATCTGATAGGCCTGTTGTGTGGCAGAGTAAATGCAAGGGACAGTCACTGCAGTGAATGATGGTAACACAGTGCATTTGTGAACAATGTGATCTATGAGTTTGTTATGGAGAAGCCCTTCGAAAGCTACATATGTAAGCTGAGCATTGAGGTAGCAGAACGAGGTGAATCAAAGTCATCTGTTCAGCATAGGTTTGCCTTCTGGACCTTCTCAAGGTCAAATCCACAGACATCACAGACAGTGCTCCATGGAATGCTGCTGCAGCTGCCCTGGGCTGCCTGATGGATTCAGAAGAAGCAGGTCAGGATGAACTAGTCTGGCTGCATAGCCTCTTATGCCAAGGTCAGTTGTTCTACCCTAATAGAGGCCAGTGCCACACCAACAGCTATATTTTTAATTGGCTGTGCTGGGTCTTCGTTGCGGAGTGGGCTTTCTCTAGATGTGGTGAGTGGGGTGACTCTTCAGTTTCCATGCATGGGATTCTCCCTGCAGTGGCTTGTTGTGGAGCACAGATTCAGCACTCCTGGACTCTAGAGCACAGGCTCAGTAGTTGTGGGCACAGGTTTACTTACTCTGGGGCATATGGGATCTTCCTGGACCAGAGAACGAACCTGTGCCCCTCAGAATGGGAGAAAATAATAGCAAGTGAAATAACTGACAGAAGATTAATTTCCAAAATATACAAGCAGCTCACACAACTCAATGCCAGAAAAACAACCCAATGAAAAAGTGGGAGAAAGACCTAAACAGACATTTCTCCAAAGAAGACATACAGATGGCTAACAAACACATGAGAAGATGCTCAACATCGCTCATTATTAGAGAAATGCAAACCAAAACCACAAGATACCACCTCACAACGGTCAGAATTGCCCTCATCAAAATGTCTACAAACAATAAATGCTGGAGAGGGTGTGGAGAAAAGGGAATGCTCTTGCACTGTTGGTGGGAATGTAAATTGAATCAGCCACTATGGAAGATGGTAAAAACTAGGAATAAAATCACCATATGACCCAGCAATCACACTCCTAGGCATATACCCTGAGGAAACCAAAATTGAAGAGAAACATGTATCCCGTTGTTCATTGCAGCACTGTTTACAATAGCTAGTACATTGGCAGGCAGATTCTTGACCACTGAGCCACCAAGGAAGCCCCAGCAGCTGTGTTTATAACAGTGAGGAGTTCTCCACCAGAGGAGGCAAGACCGGGCTTCAGTGCCTGAGGAGTCTGCTCTGTGACCCTCCTTGCTGATTCCTAGAGATGCCACTCAGAACTTGTTTTCTGGGCTCCCTCTCACAGTTCCAGCTCTGTGGGCTCACATGGCATGAGTGGAGAGACAGGTGGTGCTGCAGAACCCTTTCTTGCTAAGGGATGTCTGCATCAACTGGTCAGTGCATGGGCCTAGCATCCCAGGTGTGACAGATGCCACCTTCAGAGTCTAAAGAAGCCCAGCAGGCTTAAAGGCCACACCCCTAAATGGGCTTCCCCGGTGGCTCAGTGGTAAAGAATCTGCCTACAATATAGGAGACCCAGGTTCAATCCCTGAGTCAGGAAGATCCCCTGGAGGAGGAAATGGCAAAACACTCCAGTATTCTTGCCTGGAGAATCCCATGGACAGAGAAGCCTGGTGGGCTACAGTCCATAAGATCGAAAGAGTCAGACGTCACTTAGGGCTAAACCATCACCACCACCACACCCCTAAATGGGAAGGAATCTGAAAAAGAGGGGATATATGTATACAACTAGCTGATCAACTTTGTACAACAAACAGTGGGAACTAATACAACCTTGGAAAGCAACTCTACTCCAGTAATTTTTTTTTCTTTTTAAGTCATGCCAAAGTTCAAGAAACCACTCTGTACCTTAGAGGAGGAGGTTGTTGTGTCTGACTGTTTGCGACCCCATGGACTGTAGCCCGCCAGGCTCCTCTGTCTATGGGATTCTCCAGGCTAGAATACTGGAGTGGGTTGCCATATCCTCCTCCAGGGGATCTTCCTGACACAGGGATCAAACCCAGGTCTCCCACATTGGCAGGTGGATTCTTTACCACTGAGCTACCTGGGAAGCCCCTTAGAGGAGATAGGTAGACAGGAATCATACAATTGGAAATTGAGGATTGTTGTGGCAGGTCCATTAGCCTTGGTGAGCCTTATCTCTCACCTTCTGCAGTGTGTATTAGTCTTTCTAAGGTACCCAGAGTATCACTTTCTGGTTAGCACAATGGCAATGAAAATGATGGCATCAGTATCATGACCAGGGTGATGATCTGCTGGATAACAGGGTGGCAGAAACCCCTGCTGACTATATTGAAGCAGAAACGAGGAATAAGCACATCTCTGGGGCAAGACAGTGCTTATGCACTGCTGTCCTTTCCACGTAAGGAACACAGTATAAAGTAGGGAAACTAAGCAAATCAGAAGTTTGAATATTGGTGACTTTTCAGAGTGGACATATGCTGATAACCAGCTCCAGGGCAAGAAAGAAATCAACTGTTTTCAAGGGGGATACCCATGCTCTTGACTTCTAACACCATAGATTGGTTCTGCCTTTTTCAGTACATCTTTGCATCTGTCATCTTTTGCTCAACATTATCTTTGTGAGATCCATCCGTGTCACTGTATGTAGCTGTAAATTATTTATTCCTACTGCTCCATAGGACTCTATTATGGTTTATTCAGCCAACCATTTATGCACATGTGGGTTTTCAATTTGAGGCTGTTATTCATAGCACTTCTAAAAGACTCTTGTGCCTGTCTTTTGTTAAATATTTATAGGAATTTTTCTTTTGTGAAAACTAGGAAAGAACCTAGGAGAGAAATCACTAGGTGATAAGGTTTGCAGATATACAACTCTAGTCTATGCTGGCAAACAGTCCTCCCATGAAATCACAATTTACATCTAAGACATACACATGGGGTTTCCCTGGTGGTTCAGTTGGTAAAGAATCTGCCTGTAGTACAAGAGACCCAGATTCAATCCCTGGGTTGGGAAGATCCCCTAGAGTAGGACATGACAATCCACTCCAGTATTCTTGCCTGAAAATCCCAGGAACAGAGGAGCCTGGTGGGCTACAGTCCATGGGGTTACAACGACTGGGGCATAACTTAGCAACTAAACTACCACCACCACTAAGACATATACATGAGAATTTCATTTGAGGCATGGCCCTCCAATACTATTCTTTCTTTTCATTCATTTTGGCGATGTTGATAGAAGTATCCCTCTGTGATCTTATTTTTATTTTCTAGATAACAAATGAATTTAAGTTGCCAGTTGGATGTTGTTGCCACTTGGATGTTGTATTTTGGTAAAGAAACTGCCCAGTTAGTTCTGTCCATTCTCCAATTGAATAGCCTGCATTTTTGATACAAAGTCTTTTCGTATTTGAAGATGAATAACTTGGTGCCTATCATCATTGCAACTACCATCTCTCTGCAGCTTGACTTTTTAACTCTTTCACTGATGTCTTCCCTCAGCAGTTCTTAACTTTGATCAACAGCCACACACAGCGCCAGAGACTGTGTTACATTTCTGTATCTGTATCCATGGCTTCCCTGGTGGCAGAGTGGTAAAAAATCCGCCTGCCAGTGCAGGAGATGCAGGTTCAATCCCTGGGTCGGGAAGATCCCCTGGAGAAGGAAATGGCAACCCACTCCAGTATTCTTGCCTGGAAAATCCCATGAACAGAGAAGTTTGGCGGGCTACAGTCCATGGGGTCACAAAGAGTTGGACATGACTTAGAGACTAAACAGTTTGAGTATCCATACCATATGTTGGCACACCAGCTGTTGTTGAAGTTCTGTTTATGATATTCCATGATTATCTAGCATAATTTGATATTTTTCAGTGCCCAAACTGGAAATTAAATGAATTTTAAGAATATACTGCCCACCAGATCTTTTATTTTTTGATGAGGGCATTAATGTTTTTAATTCACTCCTTTTGACTTTCCTTGTGTGGCGGAGGGGGAGGAGGGTTCCAGGCATTTCTACTTGGCTTTCTCCAATTTAATGGCTCATAATGACAACTAAGAAAGTGTTCATAGTATTCTTCTCCAGTTACAATTTATCCATCCGAATTACACAGTCAGAAAAATAATCACATAATGAATACATAGACATTTTGGAGTGACTGAGAGCTGTGTGTGCCAGAACCCCATTGATCATCAGGTCTCCATACACTTTCACTCTCAACATCACAGTTTTGATTCTGCTGATAACAGAATCAGTTCAGAAATGAGACACAAAGGCTTTTAGGTGGCCTGGGTATTCTGATTTCCTCTTCAATGTACACCTATAGTTATATGTTTTGGAGGCCTGGATTCTCCTTCAGTGAAAACATTTTAGGTTTGATCACTAATTTAGATCTGGAAAATGACCAATGGATCATTGTTTACAATAGCTGTGACTGAACTCTTCAATTTGATCAATTCTATCTTTACTGGCCGTTTCTCTAAGCCAGATAATATATCTCATCCCTAGGTCACTCTGTTGTTGTTGCTAAGTTGTGTCCAACTCTTCTGCGACCCCATGGACTGTGGCCTGCCAGGCTCTCCTGTCCATGGCATTCCCCAGGCAAGAATACTGGAGTCAGTTGCCATTTTCTTCTCCAGGGGATTTTCCCAACCCAGGGATCAAACCTGCATCTCTGGTATCTCGTGCATTGCAGGCAGATTCTCCACCACTGAGCCACCAGGGAAGCCCCTAAGGTCACTTCATAGTCAAAGGTCTTTACAGATCAAAGCATCCTAGTTAGTTCTCCTGTCTTACATTTATGGGTGATTGCCTGCACATTTCCTTGATTAGTTAATTACCACACCGGGCCTCTGACCTAAAATCCTATTATGTACAGTGATATTGGAAAGCCTAGTTTCATAGCACCATTGCCTTCTGTCATCTCCAACATAAAGAAGCCAGTTATTACATCTCAAAGATGTTAATGTCTAACTTCACTAATTAATCTACTTTCCTATGACTTTAGCAAACGAAGCATTCTTGTTTCATTCCATGAGAACATGGTTAGATGACACAGCTCCCGGTCTTATGTATTAAATCTATTGTAACATCCCCCTCCCATGTCTGTGAGGCTTTTAAATTTTCTGTCCATCATAGTAGCCCCCACTGTGTCCACATGAAACTATTATAGCAGCATATTAGGAATAGATCAGGTATCATTGACAGGATGTTCTATCTCAAATCTCAAGAATATACATCCATGTCAATAAACTCTCCCCTCTCCACCCTGACAGATGTCCCTCTCTGATCCAACATTTTCAAGACTTTCTACAGCACGTGTTCACCTGTTTGCAGATCCCAAAACTCTTTAGTAAATGAGTAGTGTCTTCCTCCAGAGAAGGCAATGGCACCCCATTCCAGTTCTCTTGCCTGGAAAATCGCTTGGACAGAGGAGCCTGGTAGGCTGCAGTCCCTGGGGTCGCTTCAAGTTGGACGTGACTGAGCGACTTCACTTTCACTTTTCACTTTCATGCATTGGAGAAGAAAATGGCAACCCACTCCAGTGTTCTTGCCTGGAGAATCCCAGGGACGGAGGAGCCTGGCGGGCTGTGTCTATGGGGTCACACAGAGTCGGACACGTCTGAAGCCACTTAGCAGCAGCAGCAGTGTCTTCCTCATAACAAAGAACTTACCGGCTTAGGTGGGATCTGCTCAGTTGCTATCCAAGTTACTCACTTTGGAGTGATACATAACTAACTAGATAGATGGAGGTGGGGGGAGGTTTTTAGGAGCACAGACACCACCTTGGAAAGCACTCATCTCATGCTGGATATTCTGAAGTTTCAGATTTATTCACCCAAATGCCACTGTCCCAGGACTCAGCATCTCATTGTTTCTCTATGAAATCCTGACTTTGGCAAAGGATACTTACTGAGGCTAAACACTAAGTTCCCTCTGTAGCTTACAAGCTATAACCAACAGGTGGCCGATCTGTATTATTGATAATTTCCTCTTTTTATTCAAGTGCCACTGCTAACCAACCAAGTCTTCACTTTCTACCTGTACTTTATCAAGTTTACCACCAGTGAAATAAATGGTCCTTGTAAAACAACTGCATGCTGAGGTTATTAGCTCCACACCACCCCTCATCATAAGGTCTGTGTTGACTCTGTACAAATCAAGACCTGTTCCAGAATTTCCTCTTTAAGGTATTCCTGGTAGGGCCACATCTATAACCAATTCTCTTAACCTGGGTGCCCTCAAAAGTGGAGCCTAAGAGAATACCTTGGATGCAAAGACTTTAAGAGTGTTCCTAAGCAAAGGAAAGCCGTTGTGAGGAACATATCAGAGAAGGAGGGACAGTTCATGTGGAGTTGAAAGGTGGAGCTGCCTACCACTGAGGATAAATGGATTTTATCCTGCTGGTAACTTTCTAAAGAGCTTTGTAGAATGCACCTCAGAATTCTGCACCATAATGACAGATTAGAAGAGCATTCATTCATAGGATAACTCCGATTCATAGATAACCCCTTGACAAGTGTTGCCCAAAAAGGTTAACTCACTCCCACTTCCGTGCCAGTGCAAGTTCATGGGACAGAGCGAGCGCTTGCAGAGAGGTTCTGAATGGTGTTCGTGTTGCTCCGAAGCAGATGCCGGTCAACTAGCTGCAGCAGTAACAGCTTGAGTAGAAAGGTGACTTGAGAAGATGAGTGTGCAATAAATGCTACAATTTTGGGGTCAAATTTTGTTCAATTCCCTTGTCTCAAAGAGCGGCTGTTGCTCTTTTTTTTTTTTATCTTCCAGTGATTTCTTATTTTCTGACACTCATCTTCCAAAGATTTTCTGTTACAGAAATGTTTTCATAAAAATAGCTATTGCAAATTTGTGTACAAGAGTTTCACTATAATGGCATATGGATAAGATTGATATAGAATAAGGACTTTATTATGGAAACTAGATTCGATGTATGTGTACAGTATATGACCTTGAACATTCTCCCCACTAAAACATTTACTATGTTAATTATTTCATGTTGTTTTGCCATTTTTCTTTTACTGGCTTCCCTTCTGGCTCAATTGGTAAAGAATCCACCTGTAATGTGGGAGACTTGGGTTCAATTCCTGGATTGGGAAGATCCCCTAGAGAAGGGAAAGGCTACCCACTTCAGTATTCTGGCCTAGGAATTCCACAGACTGTATAATCCATGGAGGTCATAGTCGGACACGACTGACATGTTGGTTAGGCATGTTATTTTGCCATTTTTCTCTTTTACTGATGATTATTTCATTGTTCAGAGATACATTCTTGATGCTGTACCTCAAGTCATTATTGCTGCTGCTGCTAAGTCACTTCAGTCGTGTCCGACTCTGTGCGACCCCATAGACAGCAGCCCACCCGGCTCCCCTGTCCCTGGGATTCTCCAGGCAAGAACACTGGAGTGGGTTGCCATTTCCTTCTCCAATGCATGAAAGTGAAGAGTGAAAGTGAAGTCGCTCAGTCATGTCCAACTCGTAGTGACCCAATGGATCGCAGCCTATCAGGCTCCTCCATCCATGGGATTTTCCAGGCAAGAGTACTGGAGTGGGATGCCATTGCCTTCTCTGCAAGTCATTACTGTCTCTTCCCTAATCTGCAAGTTTGCTTTGTTTTCCTTACTTTATGGCAAACAGAGGGAAGCCATCAATGTTGGGTAATTGATTTCTCTGGAGATCTGTGATAAGGTAAAGATCTAGGGTTGGAAATAATGTCTTTTCTAGCTCTGTGGCAAGTTACTATTTAAAACAAACTGCAAATTATCATCCTGGTTTTTTTTTCCCCCTCCTGAGGGATTTGTGGGATGTCAGGAAATACATGATGCATTTTTAAATACTTAAGAATTGTTTTCCATCCTGAGCATAAGCCTAGGATAAACAATGTAAGCAGCACAAACCAGATAGGACCAAATTATCATGTGGTTGCTGTAATTCACTGAAATAAAAATCCTTAGGTACTTTTTCTTAGAACTCTTGAATTGTAGTATTTTTGTCTCTTTCCCCAAGTGGACCACTAAGAGAGGATGTTCAGGGAATTGTGTTGTTGGATAGACAGAGTGCTTACAGTTTACAGCAGCTTCCACTTGCCTGCTCTCACCTCAGTCTATGCTTTAAAGAGGAGCTGATGCCACTGATGACCATGGTCACTGATTATCTCACAATGAAATGATATGTTTATTTGACCCACAATGGGATCAAAATTTTAAAGACCATAGCCAAGTTGTTGCTTCATTTCTAACTCATGAACGCCTCTGTTCTGGAACACTCCGTAGAAAATGTCTGGGATTTTGTGCTTAGAGGGATAATCTTTCTATGACATGCATTTAAGTTCCTCTTAGAACTCACGTGGTGCCGGCCCTGTGTTTTCCAAACTGAGGATCCAGCGCTCAGCCTGGTGTGCTAGACCTTCCACCAAATGGTTCGTACGATTCTTTTATGTTCTGTGCTGTTCAGTTCAGTTCAGTCGCTCAGTCATGTCCGGCTCTTTGTGACCCCATGAATCGCAGCACGCCAGGCCTCCCTGTCCATCACCAACTGCCGGAGTTTACCCAAACTCATGCTCATCAAGTCGCTGATGCCATCCAGCCGTCTCATCCTCTGTCGTCCCCTTCTCCTCCTGCCCCCAATCCCTCCCAGCATCAGGGTCTTTTCCAATGAGTCAGCTCTTCGCATGAGGTGGCCAAAGTATTGGAGTTTCAGCTTCAGCATCAGTCCTTCCAGTGAACACCCAGGACTGATCTCCTTTAGGATGGACTGGTTGGATCTCCTTGCAGTCCAAGGGACTCTCAAGAGTCTTCTCCAACACCACAGTTCAAAAGCATCAATTCTTCCGCACTCAGCTTTCTTTATAGTTCAACTCTCACATCCATACATGACCACTGGAAAAACCATAGCCTTGACTAGATGGACCTTTGTTGGCAAAGTAATGTCTCTGCTGTTTAATATGCTGTCTAGGTTGGTCATAACTTCCCTTCCAAGGAGGAAGCGTCTTTTAATTTCATGGCTGCAATCACCATCTGCAGTGATTTTGGAGCCCCCAAAAATAGTCTGACACTGTTTGCACTGTTTTCCCATCTATTTCCCATGAAGTGATGGGACCAGATATGATCTATTACTCTCCTTCAAAACTCAATCATTAAGTCAGACTGTTTCTCCTTGAATCCCTTAATATTTCTGAGATTCTGTTGTTTTCTCATAATTTTCTTTATTCCACTTGAGTGCCCAATCACTTTATAAAAGTCCTAGGCATCATTGAATGTCTGTTTCCAATAGCATCACCTTCATATAAATGTTCCTCATTCTTTTACTGGGTGTAAACTCTTAAGCTTTAAATACTCACTCTCCTACATGCTCTTTCAGCTTCTCACTTTTATTCTCTCTCTGTGATTAAAAAAAATCTGTGATTTTCAAATTTAATACCTATACCAGTTTAGTTTATTTACACAAGTATCTAAATCCTATGACCTTACATAACTATCAGAATCGGTTCAACTGTCTGCATTATTATATTTACAAATATAAATCTTAAGACATGTTCTGTGTACATAAATGGGCATGACATGGTTAAACTCTAAAATCTCAGTTTCCGGGTTCATACCTGAGAGGCAAAGATATTTTTTCAACTGTGGGGCTTTTATGAAATAGTATTCATTGGAGATTATTTTCTCTTCCTATAGAAGTCAAGTCAATTCATAAAACTCATCTATCAGTCCCACTCTGGTATCATTTTGATAGCAAAAAAGAAAGAAAAGGACATTCATCCATATTAGGAAGGAATTGAGACTATTTAAAAATGAAGGAAAAGAACCCCAACATCTTATCTTTGTGTTTACATTTACATGGATATATGCAAGATACAGCAGAAATAGTCACAGATGTTTTGCTGACAAAGCCGCTGTTTCCAGTATGAAATGTAGTAATATCCTTCAGAAAAATGTAAATTTTTCCATAAAAAAATAACGATCCTGATAAAAGGAAACAAAATGGAAGCCAAGGGTGTGGTAGGTGATAAAGTTCCCAAGAGCACATGAGGATTTAAGTAAAAACCAGGAATGGTTCATTAATCCACATTTATCGTGGTTTTAAAATTATACCATTCTTTTGGTATTCATAGGGTGTGGCTGTGTGTCTTAGGTGACTGCTTAATTATTCATGTATCATTAGTTCCGTATAACAATGCTTGTTTTAAATTCTGCTTTTCTTTTAAAGTTTTGTAATAACTCTCTCCAAATATTATTAAGTAGATTTTTTAAAAGACAAAACCAACATCCCAAAGGCTTCAAAAGGCTTGACTCCTTTTGTAAATAAATTGGTTAAACACAACAGTTAATACAAAGGTATCTAAGCAAGGCAAATACCTAAGTTACAGTGAAGAAAGCCTAATTCTTCATGTTCATCTTTAAGAAATGTTTATATCTTTGGGGAGATTAAACATTGTAATAAGAAATATTGGGCTACAAAATTTAACAATTATCAAGAAAGGCTGAAGAACTTTACACTTAGCAAAACAGGTTCTGATAAGGGTGGGAGACAGAATGTGTCTCTTAGTGCTTTAAAGTGACTGCTTATTATAATCAGCAGATAATAATAATAGAGAACAATATTATTAATATTTGTGGAACTTAAAGAGATAGGTTACTAGCATTCAGGAAAAGAAAGTATAAGATGGATTAAAATAAATTTTTACCTATGACACAAATCCATTCCTCTTCGCTGTGTCTCCCTACCAAACTTCAGAGCTGGTGTATGATAATGGTCATCATTGTTATTCAAACTGGAAAGGGAATTTATTTACTTAAAATAAGACCAAGTTGCTACAGTGTCATAGCTTCTGTTTTTTAGTCATGAATATAAGAATAAGTATGAAATTAAGTATGGTAATATTGATGATTAAGTTGCATTTTTATTTTGCATGCAATCAAAGACCACACCTACATTATGGGCAACAGTTGAAAATCAGCCTACCGCATGATGAATATCCCTTTTTCCTTTTTCTATAGTTAACAAGGATATTCTGAGTTATGTGTATGTCATACACTACTTCAGGAGTAAAATAATTAGAAATGTGCATCCATTACTTTGGGGGACCAATGAATGTACCCTGATTTTCAAACTCAAGCTGATGTTAAAAATGAACATTTTCCATGTCTGCGTTTCTTTGCACTTCTGAGAAGCAGCTGAGGCCAGAAGCAGAAATGTTAATATGCCATGAGAACAGCTGCTGTTATGGTATTTCTGGACTAGCTGCTTGCAGAAAGATTAAATCTTGCTGTAGAGCTTGCATTTTCTACTAGAACTCTCAGCTCAATTTCACAAACTCGAAAGGTTGGAGTAGGTGAAATGCAATTGTGATAAGCTTCCCCGGTAAGGTTATTTTTCTGAACTAAAACAAGCCTTTAAGCTTTTCTCAGATATAATGCATCTCCATTAATAGTGAGGGTTAAAGGCATGAATTACAGTAGAAGCCATGAATATCTCACCTGCAGAAAATAAGAAATCCTAAAACTGGAAAAGGAAATAACTTGTTTTTTTCAATCTCTGGATATGTATGTTTATGCTGCGTGTGTGTGTGTGTGTATATATATATATATATATGAGTATGTATATATATGTGTATATACATCTGAAATTTTCAGTATATTGGAAACAAAGATCACTTCAACCTCATCAAAAGAGGTTATGGACCATCCATAACCCAAAAGAACCAGCACCACCAACAAAAAGTGGAGAGATAATGAATAGCAAGTCAACTTACTATCACCATGAGCTATAATTGCATATATTAATATAATTTGAGTGGGATGGTTGCTGCACGGTACATACATAGTTTTACTCCTAAAACAATACTGGTTTGAAGAATTTAAATATCTCATTTACTCATTCAAGACATAGGGTTAACTTTTATGTCTTAGAAATAGCTACATTACAATTAATTAAACTCTGGTATTGTTTGAAACATTTTTTTTCAATGTAAAAGAAACAGCACTAGGGAGAAAGAGCAATCATGATAAGTGATATATTACTTTATAAATATATATAAATTATGCATTGATGATTTGATATAATAAATTTAAATATTAACTTTTAACAAGTAACATTTAAAAACTATAATTGCTGAGTAATGCCAATAAATCAACAAGTCTGCAAGTGTTAATTAACTATCCACTCTGTATTTTGGGTTTCCTTGAGACTTCGAGTAAAAACAAATACTATTTTAAAGAAGCATTTAATTAACTCAGGGGAAGAAAAGATTTAGGTCTCTCAGTTACTCAACATACTGAGAATTTCAGTCCTGTAATGTAGACAAAAGTCTCTGAGTTCATAAATTAGACATTCATAAAAGAATGTCTAATCTGGTTTATAATTGCTAAAAAGAAAGACTTTAAGAACAAAAGAAGTACTTGGTCTGAAAATATTAAAATGAGCTGAAAGAAGAGAGAATTCATCTAGGATGACTGAATTATTAAAGTCAGAGTGACTAAGTGATCTCAGATGTGCAGAATGGATATATGTTGACAATAATTTATGACTTACATGTAGTGGGATAACAAATTAATGGTGATTTATGAACTAATTGTTGCTGAGTTTCATATTGTATATACTTATATACCCCCTAGCTAATTTATCCAGGCATTATTATTGTTGTTTACACTGGTAATAACTGTCAATGCAGAGATTGATTCAGGGAAGGGTAAGATTTAGTCCATCAGTGATCTGTTGCCATGAGGTAAGGAAGTTCCTTTAAAGAGGTAGATGGACTAGGGTGTTGGAAGCAGAATACATATGAATTGCTTTCAGGTTATTCTGAATTAGGCAGCTTTTCTCTTTATGCCCAGCATCTACTAGGTGTTCAAGAAGAATTAGCTTGTTCAACCAAAAGATAATTTCACTTTATCTGAAGTTTCTTAATCCAATTCTTAGAAGAGACAAGCACATGTCCGCGTCACAGGGACAAAATTTCCCGTAATGTGACTTGGAACATCCATGCTAAGTTCAAAACAAAGACTCTTGACCCCAGATTAGAAGGGGACATCTTTTTCAGTAAGAACAAAAAGGAAAAAAAAATTACAGATATTTATGTGATTTTGAAATCAAAAGAGTAGGCTTTAAGAAGTAGGAAAATGGTCAAGTACTTTTTAAAGATGGAAGATAAACTCTCCTTAGCTAAAATAAATGATTATATCTGATTGTTCCTCAGCATTTTATTCCTCTTAAATTACTGAAGGAAAGAAATGAAGTAGATTAGCCTGTAAATTGATCAACTTTAATTGCTTCCCCGTCTGGCATTTACTATAGTCAGTCTAATGAAACTTGTTTTAGAAAGTTTATCAATGATGTACTATTGATAAATTACATTGTCATAGTTGAACTCTTCATTGCCTTTCAATATTTTTCACCTTTTGGACTTTACATCTGAATTAAAGTGATTCTTCAATCACACATTTATTCATTCATCCATCTCCCCATACATCCATTCATCTGTATATAATATTGATGATTCTAGGGGTTAAGTACTTGACTTCACAATCACCTTTGAAATCTCAAAACTTCAAGTTATTCAAATCTTCCTCTCCCTAATTAACGACCTAAAATTATTTTCCAATATTTTTAAACTCTGGCCACTGTTTTAAAACTCTTTAAACCTACATGTCTATCGTTACTTACCATACTCACAATACTGAAGTGGGTAGCCTTTTCCTTCTCTGGGGCATCTTCCCAACCAAGGAATCAAACCCAAGTCTCCCACATTGCAGGTGGATTCTTTACCAGGTGAGCCAAGGGAAGCCCAAAAATACTGGAATGGGTATCCTATCCCCTCTCTAGCAGATATTCCCTACCTAGGAATCCAACTGGGATCTCCTGCATTGCAGGCAGAACGATCAGGGAAGCCCTTACTGACCATAATGATATTAATTCTCAATCTTACTGAAGTTTTATGATAATACCTCAAACTTCTTGATAATGCTAATTGTCTTCTAAGAATGCTTTCAAAGAATTCAGTCAGTTCAGCTGAGTTGCTCTGTCATCTCTGTCTCTGTGACCCCATGGACTGCAGCACACCAGGCTTCTCTGTCCATCACCAACTCCTGGAGCCTACTCAAACTCATGTCCATTGAGTTGGTGATGCCATCAAATCATCTCACTCTCTGTTGTCTCCTTCTCCTCCTGCCTTCAGTCTTTCTCAGCATCAGGGTCTTTTCCAATGAGTCAGTTCTTCACCTCAGATGGCCAAAGTATTGGAGTTTCAGCTTCAGCATCAGTCCTTCCAATGAATATTCAGGACTGATTTCTTTTAGGATGGACTGGTTGGATCCTCTTGCTGTCCAAGGGGCTCTCAGAAGTCTTCTCCAATACAACAGTTCAAAAGCATCAATTCTTTGGCACTCAGCCCTCTTTATGATCCAACACTCACATCCATACATGACTGCTGGAAAAACCATAGCTTTGACTAGGTGGACATTTGTTAGTAAAGTCAAATCTCTGCTTTTTAATATGCTATCTAGGTTGGTCATCACTTTTCTTCCAAGGAGCAAGTGTCTTTTAAATTTCATGGCTTCAGTCACCATCTGCAGTGATTTTGGAACCTCAAAAATAAAGCCTCTCACTGTTTCCATTGTTTCCCCATCTATTTGCGATGAAGTGATGGGACCGGATGCCATGATCTTTGTTTTTTGAATGTTGAGTTTCAAGCCAGGTTTTTCCCTCTCTTCTTTCACTTTCATCAGGAGACTCTTCAGTTCCCCTCACTTTCTGCCATAAGTGGTGTGTCATCTGCATATCTGAAGTTATTGATGTTTATCCCAGGGATCTTGATTCTAGCTTGTGTTTCATCCAGCCCAGCATTTCACATGATGTACTCTGCATATAAGTTAAATAAGCAGGTGACAATATACAGCCTTGACATACTCCTTTCCCAATTTGTGGAGCTTACAAAATAATTTTTACCATGATAGTAAAAGCATCTGTACAGTTTCCAAACTTAATGTAATACATTTACAGATTTACAAGTGCTCTATATTCACTTAGGTTATTTAGTTTTAACCACACTAATAATATGAAACTAGAGTAGTTATTTGCTTAGTCTGAATAATGTACACATTCAGTTGAAATAACCTAGATTCCCTGTTTGAAGTTGGTGGTAATTTTATCCTATCTATTCATATCACTTTAATTATTGTGTGGTTTGTCAAGGTAAATTTTTGTCTGGGAATCACTCAAACAATATAGGTTACTCAATACCTACCACAGTAATTGTTTGAAAAGAAAAAATTACATATATTATTCTCTAAAAATGTATTTTTAAAGCAAAATTTTGCTTCCAATAGCCAAGAATAACTTCCAGGAAGCATATGAACATTCTTGAATAGGCACCATTTTGGATGAAGACAGTTATTATCTGCCCCCAAACAACCCAAACAGGCAATGAATCCACCACAGAAGTTTTCAAAAAAATCACAATTAATAAAACTGTATAGTTTAAAATCTAATTTCATATCAAAATGTTCTTATAAGAATATTTTGTGTAATATTTTAACATGTATGTATATGCTTTTAAATATATTTTCTCTTTATAAAAGTTTTCAATTCTCTTGACTATATGCTTATATTTTAAATTACAACATGCACAGTTTTCTTAACACTTTTGCTTATCATCTTTCAATAGCACATCATTTTAATAAATATGAATTCAGTAACTGCATAATAGGTAATTATGTTAATACCATATACATTAACAAACTATCCACTTAATAAATATTTCAGTGCTTCCTCCTTTGGAGTTGAAACAATGAGTTTAATATATACAGTTGTTAACTCATTTTGATTTTGTGGTTTATTCCTATAGGATAAATGTTTAAGTAAATGATTGTTGGTGTCAAAGGGCATAGCATCTTAATGGCTCCTGCTGCTAAGCTTTACATCCTGAGTAGGCTGTACTAAATTGCATTACCATCCACAGCAGATTAGAATAGCAATTTCATTGCACTTTCACCCATTTAACACTTCAATTTAAGCCAATGATTAATTGGTCTAATCCTACAGCAGCCTGAAATCTATGCTCAATACTATGGGAAGAAACATGGGCAACAAATACAACTGTGAGTATTCAGGTTCTTGTGATCCCTCTGGACTGCCTGTGTGCTTAGTCGTGTCCAACTCTTTGAGACACCATTAACTGTAGCCTTCCAGGCTTCTCTGTCCATGGGGTTTTCCAGGCAAGAATACTAGAGTGGATTGCCATTTCCTTCCCTAAGGGATCACCTCTCCCCAGGGATCAAACCTGTGTCTCTCGTGTCTCCTGCAATGCAGGTGAATTCTTTACCTGCTGAGTCATCTGGGAAGCCCTCTGGACTAGGAAGATAGTAAGAGTTCTTCCAAAGTCCTCCCAAAGAAAGGCAATGCCAAAGAATGATCAAAATATTGTGCAATTAAAAAAATATATTGCACAATTGCACTCATCTCACAAGCTAGCAAAGTAATACTCAAAATTCTCCAAGCCAGGCTTCAACAGTACGTGAACCATGAACTTCCAGATGCTCAAGCTGGATTCAGAAAAGGCAGAGGAACCAGAGATCAAATTGCCAACATCCACTGGATCATCCAAAAGCAAGAGAGTTCCAGAAAACCATCTTGTTCTGCTTTAATGACTATACCAAAGCCTTTGACTGTGTGGATCACAACAAACTGGAAAATTCTTCAAGAGATGGGAATACCAGACCAATCTGACCCACCTCCTGAGAGATCTGTATGCAGGTCAAGAAGCAACAGTTAGAACTGAACATGGAACAACAGAGACTGCTTCCAATCAGGAAAGGAGTACGTCAAGGCTGTATATTGTCACCCTGCTTATTTAACTTATATGAAGAATACATCATGCACAATGCTGGGCTGGATGTAGCACAAGCTGGAATCAAGATTCCAGGGAGAAATATCAATAACCTCAGATATGCAGGTGACACCACCCTTATGACAGAAAGTGAAGAAGAACTAAAGAGCCTCTTGATGAATGTGAAAGAGAAGAGTGAAAAAGTTAGCTTGAAAGTCAACATTCAAAAAACAAAGATCATGGCATCTAGTACCATCACTTCATGGCAAATAGATGGGAAAACAATGGAAACAGTGAGAGACTTTATTTTTGAGGTTCCAAAATCACTGCAGATGGTGACTGCAGCCATGAAATTAAGACACTTGCTCCTTGGGAGAAAAGCTATGACCAACTTAGCATGTTAAAAAGCAGAGATGTTACTTTGCCAGCAAAAGTCCATCTAGTCAAGGCTACAGTTTTTCCAGTAGTGATGTATGGATGTGAGAGTTGGACTATAAAGAAAGCTGAGTGCTGAAGAATTGATGCTTTTGAACTGTGGTGTTGGAGAAGACTCTTGAGAGTCCCTTGGACTGCAAGGAGATCCAACCAGTCCTTCCTAAAGGAAATCAGTCCTGAATATTCATTGGAAGGACTGATGCTGAAGCTGAAACTCCAATACTTTGGCCACCTGATTCAAAGAGCTGATTCATTGGAAAAGACCCTGATGCTGGGAAAGATTGAAGGCAGGCAGAGAAGGGGATGACAGATGAGATGGTTGGATGGCATCACTGACTCTCTGGATATGAGTTTGAGTAAGCTCCAGGAGTTGGTGATGAACAGGGGAACCTGGAGTGCTGCAGTCCATGTGGTTGTGAAGAGTCAGACATGACTGAGCAACTGAACTGACTGAAGAGTTCTACAAATAACCAGTTTTGGAGAGCAAGACATGGATTCTTGTAAAGAAACAGTTCAGTATGTTCCCTCTGGGAACAAGTATGTCCGTAGCTCCAAATAAAGTTAGAAAACAACTATGACTATAAGAAAGGGGGTAGGAAAATATCAAGGCCAAGAAATATTTCATAGAATTAAAAGGAAAAATCTATTTGGGTACTACATCTCTATATAAGCCTTTCTAGTGGGCTGCCGTCCATGGTGTCGCACAGAGTTGGACATGACCGAAGTGACTTAGCAGCAGCAGGTTCTCTTTATATACTGGATGCTGTTTTCATGTGCAATGCAATGTGTTCAGTTGCTCAGTCATGTCCAGCTCTTTACAACTGCCTGCCAGTCTCCTCTGCCTGTGGAAATATCCAGGCAAGAATACTGGAGTGGGTCACCATTTCCTCCTACAGGGTTAGGGAATCTTCCTAACCCAGGCGTCAAATCCTTGTCTCCTGTGTGTCCTGCGTTGCATGCAGATTCTTTATCTGCTTAGCCATTGAGGAAGCATATAAAGAGAATAGAAAGGCTAAATGTCCTTTAATAGAATTCCCTTCTTCAGAGAATTAAATGATTCAAAATAAATTTAGTATTATTTTATGTTAAAAAAGAAACTTTCCTACCAAAAATCACTGGATCTGAAAACACTTTGTTTACATAGTTTAAACTCTAAATTCCAAGTTCTATCTTGATACAAAAATATTTTTATAGCATTAACTTTTCTAACCAAAAAATTTTAAGTCTTTCAAATGGTATTGAATACATATTTACAGGATCAACCCCTGCCCTGTATGATCTAGTTCTAGTAAAAAATGTGTATATCAGTGAGATTAAATTCATTCTAAACAGAAATTGATGCTTTCAAATGTAGAGTAACAACCTTTCACCTCTGGAAGCCTCTTATTTCCAGACGAAGAAAAGTTGTCACTAAAGAAGCCTTTAAAGTGCAAAACAAGTTGAAGCAACACATTTTCCTTTTTCCCCTTGTCAGTCTGAAATCCCATTTGGAAGTTAGATTCTCTAAAAGGAAAAGAGGTTGGGGAGAGAGATTGGGGGGAGGAAATGAGTGAAGCAGGGAGTAAGAAGAATGAGGTGGGCGGGGTCTCATTCACCAGCGTGCCACTGTTGCCAACTTCTAGAAAGCGAAAAAAATGAAAACTTTAGAGATCCTAGGGAGCCTTTGGACTTTGAAAAATGAATAAAACATTGCATTTGGAATTCCTTTGTGCATTATAGTAAAGACATAGGTTTTATCATAAAATAAAGATTTGACAACTTCAGCAAAAATGTCCAAGGAAGCTGAATTGACAAAGAATTGTAAATAAAATTAAGCCAAAAAAAAGAAAATTCTGTTGAAGGAAAGTTTGCCATATATGTTTCAAGGTTGATAGAATGTTCTTTAAAAGAAGAGTTTTTCAATTAATGATTATGTAACTTTGGATTACTAATTTCTTACATAATTTACTCTGTAAATAAGAAATTATATGCCCTAGAAGCAGTTTCAGTTTGATCACAGCAGATTTGTGAGAGAACTGATTTTAGGAGACAGTTTGAGGTAGTTCATGTCTTTCAAACATAGCTATTTATCACTTTCCCTCCAAAAAAAAAAAAAAAAATAGTTCACCAATTAAAGGATGTTCACTATCAGTGTGATAGGTTTTTCCAAATATGTTTTTTAATTTATCAAAAACCTACAAGTTATTCTATTTATTTGAAAGTTTTTAAAAACATTTTTAAATGTTGCTCACTTCTATTGCATTCTGTATGATTCATGCATTACTTTTCTTTTACATATCTACATATCAGAATAAATTATATGTACCTGAATATTCATGCAGTTAATTCTTTTAGATAGTTCTGCTAAAAAATGAGTTAACTGAATTACCTTTAATATGTCACTGGAAGGATATAATTTGAACAAATACTTCAGAAAGACGGGTGGTTTTTCATCTTACAAAATCAGAACATACTTCTTACAATGCTTAGCGTACTGGTAATTGTTTCCCTAGAAATAACTGTTTAAAATTTTTATAGTATGTATTTAGAATATTGAGTAAAATTATTAGCATTTTAGCTTAATTTCTTATAAAAATAATACTTTTATTAAAATTTAATTAAAAGGTTCTTATTATTTTGATCTGTAGAAAAGGAAAAGATTTTCAAGTCTCATAGGGAGTTAGAGCTAACCATTAAACTGACAGTTCAGTTCAGTTCAGTCACTCAGTCATGTCTGACTCTCTGTGACCCCATGAACCGCAGCACGCCAGGCCTCCCTGTCCATCACCAACTCCCAGAGTTCACCCAGGCTTATGTCCATTGAGTCAGTGATGCCATCCAACCATCTTGTCCGCTTCTCCTCCTGCCCTCAATCTTTCCCAGCATCAGAGTCTTTTCAAATGAGTCAGCTCTTCACATCAAGTGGCCAAAGTGCTGGAGTTTCAGCTTCAACATCAGTCCTTCAAATGAACACCCAGGACGGATCTTCTTTAGGAAGGACTGGTTTGATCTCCTTGCAGTCCAAGGGACTTTCAAGAGTCTTCTCCAACACCACAGTTCAAAACCATTAATTCTTTGGCTCTCAGCTTTGTTTATAGTCCAACTCTCACATCTATACATGACTACTAGAAAAACCATAGCCTTGACTAGATGGGCCTTTGTTGACAAAGTAATGTCAAGAATGGACTATTAACAGGAAAAAATAATACAAATGTATTTGTTTTACATGTAATAGCTATCTCTAGGTAGTCATGCTTGGTTTTATACTCATCCTATCAGATAACTGAAATCTGGTATCTTGGTGAAGTGCAGAGATAGAATCATAATTCTGGCTTTGCAAGAAGAAAGAAGAAAAAAAGGAGGAGGGGGGAAAGAAGGATATATGTCAGATGTGACCCCAAAGTATGGCTGTTGGATAAAATCAAATCTGATGTTTGTTTTTGTACATAAAGCTTTACTGAAACAGAGCCAATTTTTTTCACATGATTACAACAAGGTTAAAGCTGAATAATTATGGCAGATTATGACATCAAAACACTGTAAATTCTGTATTGTCGCCTGTAGCTGTTGTAATGGAGTACTGTGACATGAATGATTTTAAATGACATGTATGTAATTCTAAGTTCTGGAGGCTGTAAGGATGAAACCAAGGCATTTGCAGGATTAGTTCCTTTGTGGCTCCATTTCTCTTCCTTGGTGGCTCAGAAGGTGAAGAATCTGCCTGCAGTGCAGGAGACCCAGGTTCAATCCCTGGGTCAGGAAGATCCCCTGGAGAAGGGAATGGCAGCCCACACCAGTGTTCTCACCTGGAGAATCCCATGGACAGAAGAGCCTGGTGGGCTACAGTCCTCGGGGTCGCAAAGAGTCGGGCACAACTGAGCAGCTAACACTATCACTCTTCCTTGTAGCTTTTCTGGAGTTGGTCAGAAATACTTGACTCTCTTGGGTTTTTAGACCCATCACTCTTACTCCTACTCCTGTCGGCATACAGCTTTCTTCTATGTATCTGTTTTCTGTTCTTTGTAAGGACATCCATTGCATTGGAGTATTGGCTCACCTCAGTGCAATGTGACTCCATCTCAACTAATTACCTCTGTACCAACCTTATTTCCAAATAAAGTCACGTTGTGAGGTTCAGGAAGAACATGAATACGAGAGAGATACTCTCAAACCCAGTACACTTCATATCTAATGCTTTACAGGAGAAGCTTGCTGTCCAGATATTTAATAATGCATACTTATCCCCACATGGGTTATGTATCTTCCTAGATACTCACCATACATATAACTATACACCAGCTTGTAGCCCAGTGATGCTAAAATTGTTGAAAAGTACAATACATAGTAAATACAGATATTGTATATTATGGAATATTCCTTTTCTATACTGATTTCTTTTATGTATTAGATTAGTCAAATTATTGAGATGACCATATAGATAAAAGGCAAAAAATGTATTCAGTCATCAAAATAGCACATTTCACTGGAGGCATTATAATCTCTTAATTGTTTAAATTTTTCTCAAGCCTTTGGCTTATGTAAAAAGGAATGGAAAACCTAGGACATATAGATATAGCTTAAGGAGTAAGAGGCATTTTACTTTTCAGATTATAATTTGATTTTTCCTTTTTTACCAAAAAGTAAAATCACATGGTGCATACTACTGAATAAATATGTTTTAGTTTTACCCATTTTAGCAGAAGAAAAAGTAAATCAAATTTTTAAGTCCAGCAAATTGTTTATACATAAATATTATGAAAATATGTAATAAAATTAATAATCAAGAAATAAAATTAAAACTCTAGAAGGTTGGAGTAAGTATTCCTTAAAATACATCTTTCTGAGTTATGTATTCCTATTATGAAAAATAAGAAAATGAGAATATTTGGGTTCCTTTTCAATGCCACTACTTTGACACGTACACTTTTTTATTAATTCATCTTACTCTTTATCATCATCCAACGATTATCCAACAATTTTTGACTTTAGAACCTGAAGATCAAATCTTTCAGCCTAAGAAATTCATCTCCTCTGACCTACAGCGTGGCTCACAGTCAAGTGCTGTTACTATCAGCCTTCTGGTGTTATGATGTGGCCCAGGCAGCTTCCCCTTTCACTGTGACCACAGTCATTCACTAATCATGTTTGTCTCTGCCTGGCATTAGTCTGATTATGCTAGGGCACAAATCAGTAACACATATTTGTATTCTATTCTGCATTGATAATTTCATTTTTTGTTTTTATAGATAATATTAAATGGACTCAAAGCCCATCGCTTGTGTGTTTTTGTATGTGTGTGTGTTCGTTTTTTTCTTTTTCTTTTCTTTTTTTTCTTTCTCTTTTTTTTTTTACTATTGTTGCTATAACCTTAGTTTTTATTAGGTAAGTTTCTTTTCCTTAAGATTTTTTTCTTGAGAATAAGATAAGGTTGCTGCAGTCTGTGCCTGGTTGAACTCTGTTTGTGGTTTGTAATACATGAGTCATATTTTGACATCACATGAATGGTTCATACTTTCTTTGACTCAGAGATATTCCTCCATTATCATATGTTCAAGAGAATATTGGAGATGAGATCAAACCTATCTGATTGTGCTCATTTTGTTTTGAAGGTAAGCTTTGGATACATTTTAGCTGACTTGATTATTCTGATCGTTCATGAGATCCTTTTCTTATTGTCAATTGGGGTTCAAAAATTTATCAGTCATGACTTATTTTTCATGCTACATCAGTTTTTCTTGGACATGGTATGTTTTTAGGATACACAGAGTCTAAGCCTTTTCTATTGCAACAAGGTATTTTTTAGTTGAAATATAGTTGATTTACAATACTGTGTCAGTTTCAGATGTACAGTATAGTGATCCAAGATTTTTGTGGATTATATTTGCTTACAGATTATTACAATATAATGGATATAATTCTCTGTAACATACACTGCTTCCTTGTTTATCTATTTTACGTATAGGAGTTTGTATCTGTTAATCCCATACTCCTACATCTGTTTCCCCTCCCATCGCGATCTTCTTTGGTAACATCTGTTTCTTTCTGTGTATCCTTCAGATTCCACACATGAATGATATCACCACAATATTTGTATTTCTCTTAGTTCACTAAGAATAATATTCTCTAGGTCCATCTACATTGTGGCAAATGGCAGTATTTCATTTTTTTTTCTAAGTAATTCTGCCTTTCTCCCTTTATACATCCTAAGTATATGTATTGGAGTTTTTTCATGTCGTTTTACCAACCATTTCCTCTTTACTCATTTTCACAGAGTTTTATTTATATGATCTCCTCAAACCTGTCTATTAGAACCCTGTGGATTATTCTATTCTTTTCCTTTTCCTTGGCTGGTTCCAGTAAGGGTGTTATATCTATGATTTTTCATTTTTCTCTTCTAAATATTTCCAGTAGCTTGATCCATTTTCATCTCTGAATTTGATATGCTGTTTGTTGAATAATGATGCGGTATTTTGCAGTATGATCTTGATAAACAAGTTCAGATTTTTTTTTTTTTATTTTAGAATCTGAAGAGCAAATCTTCCTGCTCCAGAAATCCATTTCCTTTGTCTCCCATCTTCAGCAGGTCAGCGTGGCTCACAAGCAAGTGCTGTAACTAACAGCCTTCTAGTGTTGTGATGCGTCTAAGGCAGCTTCCACTTTCACTGTGGCCACAGTCATTTATAGCAATCTCCCCAAGGTTAGTGCCAGGTGTTACAGTCTGAAAATATTTGACAGTACCTGCACCTTAAGCTCTGTTTTTCCTTGGGTTCTGTGTTGTTTTCCATCTTGCTTGGCTGGCATAGAACATTAAATCTAATCACTATAATCCCAGCATCATTTGGAGACCCTTTCAAAACTGTAACATCCAATTATAGAATAAAAAGCAGAGACATTACTTTGCCAACAAAGGTCCATCTAGTCAAAGCTATGGTTTTTCCAGTTGAGAATTGGACTATAAAGAAAGCTGAGCACTGAAGAATTGATGGTTTTGAACTATGGTGCTGGAGAAGGCTCTTGAGAGAGTCACTTGGACTACAAGGAGATCCAACCAGTCCATCCTAAAGGAAATCAGTCCTGAACATTTATTGGAAGGAGTGATACTGAAGCTGAAACTCCAATACTTTGGCCACCTGATGCAAAGAACCAACTCATTGGAAAAGACCCTGATACTGGGAAAGATTGAAGGTGGGAGGACAAGGGGACGACAGAGGATGAGATGGTTGGATGGCATCACCAACTCAATGGACATGAGTTTGAGTAAGCTCCGGGAGTTGGTGATGGACAGGGAGGCCTAGTGTGCTGCAGTCCATGGGGTCGCAGAGTCGGACACAACTGAGCGACTAAACTGAACTGAATTATAGAAATATTTGTATTCATCTGACATCTAAAGAGATATGAAGGGATTCTTATATTATCATTTTGACCCAAATGCATTTTAATCCACATTTTCTTCAATATTCTTCACCCCTCTTGTCATATTTGGACTGCTAAGTGTTGTCTTTTTGTTTTTAAACTTGTTTTATATATCCATTTGCTATTATCCTGTTTGTTCTTCCACTTTGATTCAGAGAGGGTGGAGGAGTAGATCTACCTTTACTCTGGCCTCAGAAACCAGTAATATTTTAATTTCCTAGCTTTTAAATTAAGGAGAAAGTGTTGGGAACTCTGGCACTGTTTTCATAATATCACTGCTGTGTTTTCTACCCTTGGTTTGCTATTTTAAGTCAGAAAGTTTTCTAAGAATTTTAGTGAGTTCTTGAGAGCAAGAGAAGCTGAACTCAGGGCTAATGGGCCAAAAGGAGATGTTAGAAGCATCACATCCCCAAAAGAGCAGGAGTAACAGCCCGGTTCAGCACAGTAAGTCAGTCCAGTTCTCCACTTGCGGCCAATGATTGGACCATATTTTTACTTTATTATTTATGGGATTTATTGGGCTTCCCTGTTGGCTCAGATGGTAAAGAATCTGCCTGTGATGCAGGAGACCTGGGTTTGATCCCGGGGTCAGGAAGATCCCCTGGAGAAGGGAATGGCAAGTCTTTTTGCCTGAAGAACCCCATGAACAGAGGAGCCTTGCAGCCTACAGTCCATGGAGTTGCATAGTTGGACATGACTAAATGACTAACACACACACACACACAACCTTATGCAAACATGGGAATTAAACCAATAAGAGTAACGTAATTTTTTATTCCTTCATGTAGTTTATATTCATTGCCTATACCATGACAAAAATTCCAGGTGTTTGATTGCATTCCAAAGGGTCAGATTTATGTAATTATATATTAAATCCAGAATAGCAAAGACCTAAAAAATAAAAAAAATAATGCAGTAACTATTTACAGTATGTATATTTCACAGAAAAAAAAGAAAACATGTTTTATTTTTCCTACTTTCAGAACTATTAAATGATGCTGTGGCAAATGATGCTGTGGCAGTGTTAGTCATGTCACTGGTGAAAGTTAATACGATTACTCTGTTACATTGAAGCTTTGATGTGGAAGGTCTATACATAGTCATATCACTTGAATCTAAATGACAGACTCACTTAGAATGTCTTATTACTGACTTTCTTGGCAGTAGATCTTAACTGTCGTGTGCTTAATGCCTGACCATTATAGATGAATTACAAGCCTTGCTGAGGCATACCATGGGGGAGCACTATGTCTTGAAATAGTGTTTTGGTCTGATACAGGCCTGTCATCTTTGATGTAAAAATGGGTCTGAAATAATTCATACATTTCCCAGGTGGTATACAAAAAACATAGCAACCTGGGAAATAGCTTGCTCACTCATGGTATCTGAAAATGGAACTGATTTGTTAAAATGTGCTTTAAGGAAAAGTTACCAAAGCCAAGAAATGGTTTAAACAGCTCCAAGACTCCTTGCTGTATCTCTGCACCCTTTCGTTCTTTTACTTTATTCACATGACTTCTGTCTCAGAAACTATGTCATGCTGTTTGTTCAAATAGTTGTGCTTTGGCAAGCTCTTCTGTACAGTCATCACATTTTGAATGAAATAATTCAGCATATAGAGACTCTCCATGTGTGTTTTCTAACATGAGAAAATGCTGAAGTCATAGCGCCGTGTTGATCCACAACAGAATTATACCGGCCAGTTTTAACTCACGTCGTCAGGGTTTTTAGAATCATATTTCTGAGTCACATTCAGAAAGTCATCCTTCTGAGTTTTTCCAGTTACTTTTAAGAATGCCTCATAAGACAGTAATTTACACTGATATAATTGTCCTTCACCCTTACTAAGTTAAAATATGATTAATTTTTGGAAAAAGTCATTATATAAAAATTCTAAAAAAGTTTAAGGTTTACTGTCTGCAGTGTGCCATACACTTCAAAATATTTTGTTCAAACATTAAAACAATTATGCAGTTCATTGTTGTCCTGTGCATCGTCACTCAGTCATGTTAGATTCTTTGTGACCTCATGGACTGTAGCCGCCAGGTTCCTCTGTCCATGGGGATTCTCCAGGTAAGAATACTGGGGTGGGTTGCCATGCCCTCCTCCAGGGGGAATCTTCACAACCCAGGAATCAAACCCGAATCTCCCACATTGCAGCAGATTTTTTACCGTCTGAGCTACCAGAATACTGGAGTGGGTAGCCTAGCCCTTCTCCAGGAGATCTTCCTGACATGGGTATCAAACCAGGTCTCCTGCATTGCAGGTGGATTCTTTACCAGCTGAGCTACCAAGGAACTCCATACAGCTTATTAATGACCCATTTTTCAGAAACTATAACTGAGACTGAGAAAACTTTTAAAAATTTTTACTCAAGGACATGCAGATACTTTACTTCCTACTGCTTTCAAAAATTAGCATGCATTCTTAGTCCTAATGTGTTGAATTTCCTCCCATTTTTAAGTAAGAAAAAAAGTGACATTTCAAAATAATTGTTAGAAGCATTCAGTTTCTATTATCACATTCTTGTTTCACTTTTATAATGTATTAAACTGAGATATTTTCGTATTTATTAGCCAACTCAAATTCTACTTCTGTAAAAATATCTTCCCTAATGATTTCTAATCCCCATCTTTTCCTTACTTTTATTTAGATCACATAGTCAGTACAGTATAGCTATTACATAATAATTTATTGTCTTCTAATATTTGATGTGACAGAATTTAGCCTTTCATTATATTGATGATAATACAAACATAATTCTTATGACTATTTTCCACTTGTCTGGCCATCCCATACAAGTTATAAAATTGTTTATGGGTAAGGACACACACAACAGAGATTTATTAAACTTTCTTAGTGATTAGCTCATGAGAAAAAAGAATAGTTAGTCAGTGGAAATCTATACCGAATATTTTAACAATTGTTTTGAGCAAGAAAAGAAAGTCATGTTGTTTAGATATACAACTTGACCAAGTTCCTGTTTTCAATGTATAATTAATAGGAAATAACTTTATAATTGTCAAAGAATTATAAAATCACATAAATGTGATTTTTATAAATTAATTTTTCTATCCCCCAGATCAACCAAGCAGGCCACAAAATTATTAATTAGCTCCTCTGTCCTCTGAATGAGTCTGAGAAGGGGTGGGGTGGCTTTTGCCATGACAGCTTTATAGCAGTTAGACCTCCAGGTGAGGTGAAAAAAGGAATGAAGTGGAGATGCAGGTACAGAAAATGCTTTGCCATAAAGCAGTGGGCAGGGTGCAGAGATTTGAATCACATGAAATTCAGGGTCATGCTATATATAATGAGACACATTGTTCAGCCAGTATTTCAATTGTTCCTGGAAGAAAAAATTTCAGACGTAATTGGTTTGTTTGATTCTTCCCTGGTGGCTCAGAGGATGAAGAATCTGCCTGCAGTGCAGAAAGAACCCAGTTCTTTCCCTGGGTTGGGAAGATCCCCTGGAGAAGGGGGTGGCTCCCCACTCCAGTGTTCTTGCCTGAGGAATCCCATGGACAGAGGAGCCTGGCGGGCTAAAGTCCATGGGGTCACAAAGAGTCATATACAACTAGGCGACATTCACTTTCTTTCATACAAAGTCCATAGATTTATTATCCACAAAAACGCTGAGGTAAAAAGCTTCCAAATTTTCACAAGGCAGTGGAAATCCTTCTCAATCCTCCTTGCTTCTTTCTCCTCCCCCACGTGTTCACCCACCTCCTTTGACTGTTGCGTTATCTAAGTTATCCATCTTCTCTCAGGTACCTAAAATTATTTTAGTGTTTTCTCTTTCTTGACATTTTGCCCTCCCCTTCTGCATTATTTTTTTCCATTTATTTTTATTAGTTGGAGGCTAATTACTTTACAACATTGCAGTGGTTTTTGTCATACATTGAAATGAATTAGCCATGGATTTACATGTATTCCCCATCCCGGTCCCCCCTCCCACCTCCCTCTCCACCCGATCCCTCTGGGTCTTCCCAGTGCACCAGGTCCGAGCACTTGTCTCATGCATCCAACCTGGGCTGGTGATCTGTTTTACTAGATAATATACATGTTTCGATGCTGTTCTCTTGAAATATCCCACCCTCGCCTTCTCCCACAGAGTCCACAAGTCTGTTCTATACATCTGAGTCTCTTTTTCTGTTTTGCATATAGGGTTATCGTTACCATCTTTCTAAATTCCATATACATGTATTAGTATACTGTAATGGTCTTTATCTTTCCGGCTTACTTCACTCTGTATAATGGGCTCCAGTTTCATCCATCTCATTAGAACTGATTCAAATGAATTCTTTTTAATGGCTGAGTAATATTCCATGGTGTATATGTACCACAGCTTCCTCATCCATTCATCTGCTGATGGGCATCTGGGTTGCTTCCATGTCCTGGCTATTATAAAGAGTGATGCGATGAACATTGGGGTGCACGTGTCTCTTTCAGATCTGGCTTCCTCGGTGTGTATGCCCAGAAGTGGGATTGCTGGGTCATATGGCAGCTCTATTTCCAGCTTTTTAAGAAATCTCCACACTGTTTTCCATAGTGGCTGTACTAATTTGCATTCCCACCAACAGTGTAAGAGGGTTCCCTTTTCTCCACACCCTCTCCAGCATTTATTGCTTGTAGACTTTTGTATAGCAGCCATCCTGACTGGCGTGTAATGGTACCTCATTGTGGTTTTGATTTGCATTTCTCTGATAATGAGTGATGTTGAGCATCTTTTCATGTGTTTTTTTGCCATCTGTATGTCTTCCTTGGATAAATGTCTGTTGAGTTCTTTGGCCCACTTTTTGATTGGGTCATTTATTTTTCTGGAGTTGAGCTGGAGGAGTTGCTTGCATATTTTTGAGATTAATCCTTTGTTGCTTCGTTTGCTATTATTTTCTCCCAATCTGAGGGCTGTCTTTTCACCATGCTTATAGTTTCCTTTGTTGTGCAAAAGCTTTTAAGTTTCATTAGGTCCCATTTGTTTATTTTTGCTTTTGTTTCTAATATTCTGGGATGTGGGTCATAGAGGATCCTGCTGTGATTTATGTCAGAGAGTGTTTTGCCTATGTTCTCCTCTAGGAGTTTTACAGTTTCTGTTCTTACATTTAGATCTTTAATCCATTTTGAGTTTATTTTTGTGTATGGTGTTAGAAAGTGTTCTAGTTTCATTCTTTTACAGGTGGTTGACCAGTTTTCCCAGCACCACTTGTTAAAGAGGTTGTCTTTTTTCCATTGTATATCCTTGCCTCCTTTGTCGAAGATAAGGTGACCATAGGTTCGTGGATTTATCTCTGGGCTTTCTATTCTGTTCCATTGATCTATATTTCTGTCTTTGTGCCAGTACCATACTGTCTTAATGACTGTGGCTTTGTAGTATAGTCTGAAGTCAGGCAGATTGATTCCTCCAGTTCCATTCTTCTTTCTCAAGGTTACTTTGGCTATTCGAGGTTTTTTGTATTTCCATACAAATTGTGAACTTATTTGTTCTAGTTCTGTGAAAAATACCGTTGGTAGCTTGAAAGGGATTGCATTGAATCTATAGATTGCTTTGGGTAGTATAGCCATTTTGACAATATTAATTCTTCCAATCCATGAACATGGTATATTTCTCCATCTGTTTGTGTCCTCTTTGATTTCTTTCATCAGTGTTTTATAGTTTTCTATGTATAGGTTTTTTGTTTCCTTAGGTAGATATACTCCTAAGTATTTTATTCTTTTTCTTGCCATGGTGAATGGTATTGTTTCCTTAATTTCTCTTTCTGTTTTCTCATTGTTAGTGTATAGGAATGCAAGAGATTTCTGTGTGTTAATTTTATATCCTGCAACTTTACTGTATTTGTTGATTAGCTCTAGTAATTTTCTGGTAGAGTCTTTAGGGTTTTCTATGTAGAGGATCATATCATCTGCAAACAGAGAGAATTTCACTTCTTCTTTTCCTATCTGGATTCCTTTTACTTCTTTTTCTGCCCTGATTGCTGTGGCCAACACTTCCAAAACTATGTTGAATAGTAGTGGTGAGAGTGGGCACCCTTGTCTTGTTCCTGATTTCAGGGGAAATGCTTTCAATTATTCACCATTGAGGGTGATGCTTGCTGTGGGTTTGTCATATATAGCTTTTATTATGTTGAGGTATGTTCCTTCTATTCCTGCTTTCTGGAGAGTTTTAATCATAAATGGATGTTGAATTTTGTCAAAGACTTTTTCTGCATCTATTGAGATAATCATATGGTTTTTATCTTTCAATTTGTTAATGTGGTGTATTACATTGATTGACTTGCGGATATTAAAGAATCCTTGCATTCCTGGGATAAAGCCCACTTGGTCATGATGAATGATTTTTTTAATATGTTGTTGGATTCTGTTTGCTAGAATTTTGTTAAGGATTTTTGCATCTATGTTCATCAGTGATATTGGCCTGTAGTTTTCTTTTTTGTGACATCTTTGTCTGGGTTTTGGAATTAAGGTGATGGTGGCCTCATAAAATGAGTTTGGAAGTTTACCTTCTTCTGCAATTTTCTGGAAGAGTTTGAGTAAGATAGGTGTTAGCTCTTCTCTTAAATTTTTGGTAGAGTTCAGCTGTGAAGCCATCTGGTCCTGGGCTTTTGTTTGCTGGAAGATTTCTGATTACAGTTTCGATTTCCTTGCTTGTGATGGTTTGTTAAGATCTTCTATTTCTTCCTGGTTCAGTTTTGGAAAGTTATACTTCTCTAAGAACTTGTCCATTTCTTCCAAGTTGTCCATTTTATTGGCATAGAGCTGCTGGTAGTAGTCTCTTATGATCCTTTGTATTGCAGTGTTGTCTGCTGTGATCTCTCCATTTTCATTTCTAATTTTGTTAATTTGGTTCTTCTCCCTTTGTTTCTTAATGAGTCTTGCTAATGGTTTGTCAATTTTGTTTATTTTTTCAAAAAACCAGCTTTTAGCTTTGTTGATTTTTGCTATGGTCTCTTTAGTTTCTTTTGCATTTATTTCTGCCCTAACTTTTAAGATTTCTTTCCTTCTACTAACCCTGGGGTTCTTCATTTCTTCCTTCTCTAGTTGATTTAGGTGTAGAGTTAGGTTATTTATTTGACTTCTTTCTTGTTTCTTGAGGTAGGCCTGTAATGCTATGAATCTTCCCCTTAGCACTGCTTTTACAGTGTAACATGGGTTTTGGGTTGTTGTGTTTTCATTTTCATTCATTTCTATGCATATTTTGATTTCTTTTTTGATTTCTTCTATGATTTGTTGGTTATTCAGAAGCGTGTTGTTTAGCCTCCATATGTTTGAATTTTTAATCATTTTTTTCCTGTAATTGAGATCTAATCTTACTGCCCTGTGGTCAGAAAAGATGACTGGAATGATTTCAATTTTTTTGAATTTTCCAAGACCATATTTATGGCCCAGGATGTGATCTATTCTGCAAAAGGTTCCGTGTGCTCTTGAGAAAAAGGTGAAGTTGATTGTTTTGGGGTGAAACATCCTATAGATGTCAATTAGGTCTAGCTGGTCCATTGTGTCCTTTAAAGTTTGTGTTTCCTTGTTCATTTTCTGTTTAGTTGATCTATCCATAGTTGTGAGTGGGGTATTAAAGTCTCCTACTATTATTGTGTTACTATTAATTTCCTCTTTCATACTCGTTAGTGTTTGCCTTACATATTGCGGTGCTCCTATGTTGGGTGCATATATATTTATAATTGTTATATCTTCTTCTTGGATTGATCCTTTGATCATTATGTACTGTCCATCTTTGTCTCTTTTCACAGCCTTTATTTGAAAGGCTATTTTATCTGATATGAGTATTGCAACTCCTGCTTTCTTTTGGTCTCTATTTGCATGGAATATTTTTTTCCAACCCTTCACTTTTAGTCTGTATGTGTCCCTTGTTTTGAGGTGGGTTTCTTGTAGACAGCATATATAGGGGTCTTGCTTTTGTATCCATTCAGCCAGCCTTTGTCTTTTGGTTGGAGCATTCAACCCATTTACATTTAAGGTAATTATTGATACGTATGGTCCCGTTGCCATTTATTTTGTTGTTTGGGGTTCACGTTTATACCACCTTTCTGTTTCCTGTCTAGAGAAGATCCTTTAGTATTTGTTGAAGAGCTGGTTTGGTGGTGCCGAATTCTCTCAGCTTTTGCTTGTCTGTAAAGCTTTTGAGTTCTCCTTCATATCTGAATGAGATCCTTGCTGGGTAGAGTAATCTAGGTTGTAGATTACTCTCTTTCATTACTTTAAGTTTGTCTTGCCATTCCCTTCTGGCCTGAAGGGTTTCTATTGATAGATCAGCTCTTATCCTTATGGGAATCCCTTTGTGTGTTATTTGTTGTTTCTCCCTTGCTGCTTTTAATATTCATTCTTTGTGTTTGATCTTTGTTAATTTGATTAATATGTGTCTTGGGGTGTTTCACCTTGGGTTTATCCTGTTTGGGACTCTCTGGGTTTCTTGGACATGGGTGGCTACTTCCTTCCCCATTTTAGGGAAGTTTTCAGCTATTATCTCCTCGAGTAACTTCTCATGGCCTTTCTTTTTGTCTTCTTCTTCTGGGACTCCTATGATTCGAATGTTGGGGTGTTTCACATTGTCCCAGAGGTCCCTGAGGTTGTCCTCATTTCTTTTGATTCTTTTTTCTTTTTTCCTCTCTGCTTCATTTATTTCCACCATTTTATCTTCTAACTCACTTATCCTATCTTCTGTCTCTGTTATTCTACTCATGGTTCCCTCCAGAGTGTTTTTGATCTCATTTATTTCATTATTAATTTTTAATTGACTTTTTTTTATTTCTTCTAGGTCCTTGTTAACATTTCTTGCATCTTCCCAATCTTTGTCTTCAGGCTATTTATTTGTAACTCCATTTTATTTTCAAGATTTTGGATCATTTTTATTATCATTATTCTAAATTCTTTTTCAGGTAGATTCCCTATTTCCTCCTCTTTTGTTTGACTTGGTGGGCTTTTTTCATGTTCCTTTAGCTGTTGGGTATTTCTCTGCCTTTTCATCATGTTTAGATTTCTGTGTCTGGAGTGGGCTTTCTGTATTCTTGTGGTCTGAGGTTCCTTTTTATTGTGGAGGTTTCACCCAGTGGGTGGGGTTAGACAATTGGTTTGTCAAGGTTTCCTGGTTAGGGAAGCTTGTGTCAGCGTTCTGGTGCGTGGAATTGGATTTCTTCTCTCTGGAGTGCAATGGAGTGTCCAGTAATGAGTTTTGCGATGGGTCTCTGTGTTAGGTGTGACTTTGGAGAGGCTGTATGTTGACACTCAGGTCTATGTTCCTGCGTTGCTAAAGAATTTACGTGGTATGTCTTGTACTGGAGCTTATTGGCTCTTGGGTGGTGGTTGGTTTTGGTGTAGGTATGGAAGCTTTTGGATGGTCTCTTATTCCTTAATGTTCCGTGTAGTCAGGAGTTTTCTGGTTTTCTCAGGATTTGGGCTCAAGTCTCCTGTCTCTGGATTTCAGTTTTATTCTTCCAATAGTCTCAAGGCTTCTCCAACTATACAGCACTGATAATAAAACTTCTAGGTTAATGGTGAAAAGATCCTCCACCATGAGAGACAACCAGAGAAGTTCACAGAGTTACATGAAGAATAGGAGAGGGAGGAAGGAGCTAGAGGTGAGCAGGAGGAGAAAAAGAGGACTCAAGAGGAGAGAGATAGATCTATGCAGTTATCTGTTCCCAAAGTGTTCTCCATAGCCCAGACACCCACAAAGATTCACAGAATTGGATTGGGAAGAGAAGGGGAAAGGAGGAGATAGAGGTGTTCTGAGGTAGAAAACAGAGAGTCAAAAGTGGGAGAGTAATTACCACACTCCTGAATAGAAATGGGAACTGAATATTGGATTCTTTAATGTCCAAAATTTATATCACATATTGAAAAACAAAGATTAAAAATCTAGTGTAGAGGTTAGACTCTTTGAAATACAATATTTAAAAACAAAAACACAAAAAATTTAGAAATGTATATGAAGTTCGGTTTAAAAATAGGGTTTCTCTCTCCCTCTCTCTCTTTTTTTTTGGCAAGGTTATAGTGAAATGAAAATGAAAATTAAGGAATAATAGAGGAGTATTAGAGGACTTTAAAAGGAAATAGGAGATAAAAACAAGAAAAAGAAAAAAAAATTTTTTCCCTAATTAAAAAAATCGTAAAAATATATGAAAATGAAAGTTGAGGAGAAATGGGGGAGTAATAGGGAATTTTAAAAGAAAATAAAAGAGAAAAAATAAAAAAATTTTAAAAAAGGAATGAAAAAAAAATTTTTTTTTAATTAAAAAAAAATACATATATATCTAGGAATTTCTCTGGAGTTGTTGTGGTCAGTTCAATTTTTGTTCAATTTTTGTTCAATTGTTGTTCAGCTCAATTTCAGATAGCTCCTCTTTCCAGCTTACACTTCTCGATATCTGTAGGCCCCTTCCAGTGTAGTCGGTGTTACCTTCAGGGATTTTAATCTGTTGCACCGGTCCTTTCTGAAGCGGTTCCCTTTGTTTATTTGGCTTCTGTTTGCCGTCTCTTTGGTGTCTAATTTCCGCCCTGACACAGGCGGGCAGAGGTGATGTCTTATTTAGGTTCTCTAGTTCAGTTCAGTCCTGCTACGGGGAGGGCGGGGTGCTGCAGACAGATACCGCTCTGTGTGGATAGCACTCACCGTGTTCCGGCCACACTGGGTTTGCCCCGCTCACGGGTGTCAGTGTTTCCCCGTCTACACTGCTCAGGCTCCCGGTTGCTCTATATGGAGCGGGCCCTGCATTGAGTGCGGTTCCACTTTTCGGGTATTCCACAAACGCGCAGATTCGGTTGGACCTGCATTTTGTGCCTTTCCCGGCCTGAGTGGTTCAGGCAGCCAGAGGCTTGGGCGTACTCTCCCAGATGCAGCGCGCCTTTTCCCTCCGCGGCGAGCGGCCCAGGCAGCCAGAGGCTTGGGCGCGCTCTCCCCGGATGCGGCGCGCTTTTTCCCTCCGCAGCCCCAGCGCGCGCCGCCAGTCGGGTCTCAGGAAGTCTTCAGATAGGAACCGGGGGCCTGTTTGCAGTGTGGGAGGGGGTGGCTTCTCAGGGGCTGAGTTTGCCCTTTTCCCCTCCCCCCTGCCTCCTACCTCCAGCGGGGATGGGCCGGCTCTTCTCTGGAGTTTCTCAGTCCCTTCATTTTGCGAACCGCCAGCAGTGTGTTCGGGCCGGTTAATTTTGTCCCTTGCTATCCCACAGTTTAAAAAAGCTCCCTCCGATTGCTCTCAGGGTCTTCGGGCCGGTCTTTACCCTAAGCAATGCTGCCTGCTCCTCTCCGTTCCGCCCCCGCTTGTTGCTGGCAGGTGCGGGCGTCTGGGGTACTTTTCTGCTGGGAGTTGCTTTTAGGCACGTAATCTGTGGGCCTTATTTAATTTTTCCTCCCAGTTAGATTGCCGAAAACTTCCCCCAGTCCCACCAGTGCGAGGGTTTCCTGGTGATTAGAAACTTCCTCTATTAAGACTCCCTTCCCGTGACGGGTCTCCATCCGTAGCTCTTTTGTCTCCCTTTTTATCTTTTATATTTTGTCCTACCTCCCTTCGAAGACAATCTGGGCGCCTGATGTCCTCTGCTAGCGATCAGAAGTTGTTTTGTGAAATTTGCTCAGCGTTCAAATGTTCTTTCGATGAATTTGTAGGGGAGAAAGTGGTCTCGCCGTCCTATTCCTCCGCCATCTTGGCTCCTCCCCCCGTTTTGCATTATTTTCAAGGAGTTTAAGGAAAGTACGCAGAAGCACGCTTTCCATTCTCCATCTTTTCCCCCTGGTGAAAGTGCCTATATGGGGACGAAGAAAGGTGAGTATTTGGGGCTTTTGTAAAACTTCCCTGTCTCCTATAAGAGGACATCCCATCCACTTTTATCTAAATGATATATTGGATGGTTAAGGTGTCATACCAAAATTTAAAAAAAAAAAAAAAAAAGAGCTTACTGTGTAGTTAGCCTGTTTATAAGTTATAATAGAAAAGAAGTAGATGCTTAGAAATTGCTGGTTTATTGGTCATTAATTAATCATACAGCAATGTCTCTAGCCTAACTAGAAGTGACTAGTAAAGATTAAATCTAATAAAACATGCATGCAAATAAGAGTATGTAGTCTGCTGAAACCCCCAGAGTACAAGAAGTTAAGTAATTTTTAGTCTATCATTTGAACACAGACATATGAATTAATAGATTTGTTATTTCATGTCAAAATATGTGGCATAATGATTTATAGCTTTAAAAATCACACAATTTAAAAAATTCTATAATAACTAAAACTCATTTATTGATACAGTCATGTACACGTAACCAGTTTAGCAAATATGCTGAAATAAGTGGCAATACATATATGAGGTTTTTTTCCTCTGATTATTCCCTCAATCATGTTTTGTTGAATCTTTTATATTTTTAAATGATTTCCCAGGTTGTGTCCATGTAAATCCAATCACTTTCAAGCAAAAGTTATATAAAATGTAGGCCTTTCTAATTGACCTGTTAGGTAATTTACAACCCTTTTCTACCAACCACACCCCAACATCCATATCTAGGGTTTGCTCTATTGACTTAGAAGCAAAGAGTTGAGCATAACAAGCTTTTTCAAATCCTTTTCCACATCTCTTATCCTTGAAATGGATGGAAAAGTGTAGGCTCTTACACCCCTAGTGTAATGGCAAAGGGAAAGAACTGGGATTATCTTATTTAACCCATTACTGGTCAATGTGTGGAGACACCCTATGTTCCACTTGGGCCACTGGTGATTTTACCTGCTTGTGACCTGCTGCATACCCACTGTATGATGGTCTTGTAGGTCTTTTCAGCTTCACCCTAGCACACATTTCCAGTGATGACCTCCTCCTTGAAGGGTCACTTATGTACATTTTTCATCCTCTAAATCTTTGCTAGCCCCTGACTTCCCTCTCCAAGAAGGAGGTTACCTTGCATGTCATGCAGATGCCTATGCAAAAAACCAGTTTGTCCTCAAAAAACATCTTGTCCTCTGCTTTGTCCTCAAATCTCCATATGAAGCCACAGAAAAATCTTTGTGTCCTTCAAGGGTGCCAGAAACAGTGTGGAAAGAAAAGACACTCTCTTCCCAGGCACCTTGCACTAAAGTTATTTCTTCATCCTGCTAACACACCAGCAAGCCTAATATTCAGGAGAAAGGTATGCGCCCTAAAGGACACTTATCAAGTTCTGGAAAGATGTCCTTTGCCAAGTTCCCATAGCAACAAAAAGGGAGGACCTAAAAGTTTAGCGGTTCAGTATGTATCCAGCCAGAGAGAGGGTCGCTTTCTTTTCTTTATCGTGTAAAGGTCTTTCTATTTAGTTGCCCCTTGAGGTGGGGAATGCCCTCACCCCTGATGGGAAGGGGAAAACTACAGCATTCCTTACTCCCCACTAAACCTACAACAGTATTACAGCAAATTGTTAAATAACAATCTTCATTATAAGGTCTAACGCTTGTGTAAATGTGTTTTCTGCTTGCTTAGAATGTGGGCGTCCTTGGTACCTGTTTGCCTTTGCTTTTGGATTTCCATCTCCAGCTCTACAGCAGAAATCATATTCAACATGTTTCTATGGATTGGCCAATGTGCATTTTGTTTAAACCAACATAATAGCAAAGCTGGGCTTCTCTAGTGGCTCAGTGGTAAAGAACTTGCCTGCCATTCAGGAGACACAAGTTCAATCCCTGGGTCGGGATGATCCCCTGGAGAAGGAAATGGCATGGGTCCAGTATTCTTGCCTGGGAAATCCCATAGACAGATAGTAGTCTGGCAGGCTACAGTCCATGGGGTCACAAAGTTGTCAGATACAACTGAACAACTAAATAACAACAAATAGCAAAGGTTACAGTTCTAAAAAAACTGTGTTGTCCAAGATATTGTTTGAAAATATATTTTCAAACATTTACGTAAGCATGTATTTAAGGCTTATAGTAGGTATTTCTGTGCATAAATAAAGCAGGTCTTTGGTCATTAATGAGGTGGGAAAGCAAAAACATTAACTACAATACAATCAATTTTATAAAATGAGTCAAAGGAATATTTAATTACCTATAGGTGCAAAGATCTTAAGCACACTGCGGTACAATGTTAATATGGATCCTTTCTTGCCCTATAGGGCCCTGGCCTAATTCATTTCACATGGAACAAATAGTTCCTGTTTAACAAGTTGATTTTTTCTCTCTCCTATATTGAATACAATACCCAGAGCTGTTCTTTTGTTCTCCAATGACCAATCTCCCTCATCTTTCAGAGGACTTCAGGGGAAAAGTTGAAAGGCAATATATGTAGGAATATGAAGACATGAATCACATGTGTCTAGTTGACCTGTGAACTGAATGACTGAAAAAATTTTCTCAATAGACTCCCATTTGGGTTTCAGAGAGCCTACTTGTCAGACAAACTCAGAAAGATGTGGAGAAATCTGTATGCAAGTCAGGAAGCAACAGTTAGAACTGGACATGGAACAATAGACTGGTTCCAAATAGGAAAAGGAGTACGTCAAGGCTGTATATTGTCACCCTGCTTATTTAACTTATATGCAAATTACATCACTAGAAATGATGGGCTGGATGAAGCACAAGCTGGAATCAAGATTGCCGGGAGAAATATCAATAACCTCAGATATGCAGATGACACCACCCTTATGGCAGAAAGCGAAGGAGAACTAAAGAACCTCTTGAGGAAAGTGAAAGAGGAGAGTGAAAATGTTGGCTTAAAACTCAATATTCAGTAAACTAAGATCATGGCATCTGGTCCCATCACTTCATGGCACATAGATGGGGAAACAGTGTCAGACTTTATTTTGGGGGGCTCCAAAATCACTGCAGATGGTGACTGCAGCCATGAAATTGAAAGACGCTTGCTCCTTGGAAGGAAAGTTATGACCAACCTAGACAGCATATTACAAAGCAGAGACATTACTTTGCCAACAAGGTCCATCTTGTCCAAGCTATGATTTTTCCAGTAGTCATGTATGTTTGCGAGTGTTGAACTATAAAGAAAGCTGAGTGCAGAAGAATTGATGGTTTTGAGCTGTGGTGTTGGAGAAGACTCTTGAGAGTCCCTTGGACTGCAAAGAAATCAAACCAGTCCATCCTAAAGGAAATCAGCCCTAAATATTCATTGTAAGGACTGATGCTGAAGCTGAAACTCCAATACTTTGGCCACCTGACACAAAGAACTGACTCTTTTGAAAAGACCCCGATGCTGGGAAAGATTGAAGGCGGGAGGAGAAGAGGATAACAGAGGATGAGATGGTTAGATGGCATCACCGATGTGATGGACATGAACTTGAGTAAGCTCTGGGAGTTGGCAATGGACAGGGAGGCCTGGCGTGCTGTAGTCCATGGGGTCACAAAGAGTCAGACACGATTGAGTGACTGAATTGAACTGAAACCGTGAGAGAGGAGTAAAGTGATTAAATGAGGAAGAATAAGCAGCAAAAAAATGCAACCTTACAGCAAAATGAGAGCTTTAATTCCTACATCTGAAATGCCACACCAAGTTCAAGGCACAGGAAAGGAAGAAAAAGAAGATGCCCAGGGCTGATGGAAAGCCATGCTGGGAGGAGAAGCCACGCTGGGTGGAAAGCGTTTCCAGACATGCTGCCTTTGCTCTTTTATCTTCAAAATTGCCCTGATGATTAATTTTAAAAGTGAACCAATGAAAGCTTAGTCATTTTTGAGTAAATTGCCCAAGTTCACATGGCAATTACATGGTGAGATCAGGAGTCAGCCCCTAATTTTCCAAAGCATCCTATCTACCACCAGCCTTCACTCTCAATGAACCATCATTAAAACATAGGTATGGCTGATTTTAAATGTCAGAAAAGTTTTCTTGCCTATGAGATTAAGTAATCAAGGTGTACAGAAAAAACTACCTTATTAATTTTTTGGTGAGAGACGGCATATGTCCCAAACTTTATCTTTGCCGTGTTTAATACTTACTTCAAAATATCAAAAGCTAAGACAGACCTACCTTTTATTATTAGAACTGTTAATGTTTTGTGCTATGTTCCAACTGGAAAATGCCATGGAACCATTAAGAATATGGTATGTCTATGCATTTTGACAGAGAAAACAAGTATTAATTGAAACAAGTATATTACAAACAATATAGTTTAACCCAATTTTTGGAAGTAAAAGCAAATTGGATATAGATACAAAGTTACATTAAGACAGGTATAAATACAAAATAATACTAAATATATAAGAAAATAACTTTAAAGACAAATTTATTATTCATGTCTGATAAAAGATAAAAATAAACTTTTGCTTTTTTACTTCTATGTAAAGGATTTGCAGTAAATGATTAATGTGTTAATTTTACATGAATAAAACAACAAGATTGACTTTCTACAAAATAGAATTTCAGAAAAGGATTAGAAGCAAAGTTAAAGAAGTTCTTAGAAGAAAAAGATTAGAGGAAAAAGTTATTTGAAGGAAGTTTTTAGAGTCTCAAGATATAGCATGAACATTTTTTTTTTTTACCAACTTAGAATATGAAAACTCTATTGTGAATAATATGATCTTTTTAAACTATGCAAATTATTCCCATTTAAAAGAACAGGACTAGTATGTCTTATTTTTATACTCTCTCTTAGATTGCAAAACACTTTGAAGCAAGCAGCTGCCATGAATTTTGAAAACTAATCTGCCTTCATTTGATATCTATGCAAAAGATGTTTAAAAGAATTTCAGACATCAGTGTGCCTGTCAAATGGGTGTGATCCATATCAAGAGATTATACTGAGTCAGTTGTTAGTTGGGAAAGGTGAAATCGATTAATCATGTTTTTCTCTAGAGAAACATTTGGTACAGTCTGTAAAAGAGTACAGACAGACACGCTCTGTGAAAATGCAGAAGAAAATGGTATAGAAAAGACAGAGATGAAAATATGTTAGAGAAAAGGAAATTATCTACCATTTTATTTTTAATTTTCATAAATAGGTATTTAGACATATTGATGATGCTGTCAAATCAGGAAATGGTGACTTAGCAATAATTTTACCAATATGAAACAACAAAAAAGCGTTTACGCAACAAGATTGACTTTCTACAAAATAGAATTTCAGAAAAGGATTAGAAGCAAAGTTAAAGAAGTTCTTAGGAGAAGAAGATGAGAGGAAAAAGTTATTTGAAGGATGTTTTTAGAGTCTCGAGTATAGCATGAACATTTTTTTTTTACACTTAGAATATGAAAAATCTTTGGATTAGTGGACAAAATAACCAGTTTTTAAAACTGCTTTCATATTATGTAATTTATTGTCAAAACCTTCAAGTTTTTTTAATTGAGACCTGTCTATAAAATATTTTAAAATTTAAACACTACATTTAAGTGTACATTCAATAATAACTACAGTCATTAAAACTACTATTAGCAAAGATGATCAAATTGTGATTAATTTCATAAATGATAAACAGTTTGGTAAACTGCAATTATTGGCTAAACAGCAATTGATGATCTAGAACTTCAAATAAGAATCTTAATGAGAAGATTTGTAATACAGACTGTTCATTTACTTTTCATACACTTTTAGGGAAACAGTTTGTGTGCATGTGTGCTCAGTCGTTCCATCATTTCTGATCTTTGTGACCACAGGACTGTGATCCACCAGGCTCCTCTACCCATGGTGTTTTCCAGGCAAGAATACTGGAGTGAGTTGCCATGCCCTCCTTCAGGTGATCTTTCCAACTCAGGGATAGAACTCAAATCTTCTGCATTGGCAGGAAGATTCTTTACCACTGAGCCACCCAGGAAGTGCCCAGGGATACAATATATTCAAACATTAAGTCCAATATGGTATATAATTTTACAATACTAAATTACATACCTTCTCTTTAACATTTTGATGATATAATGTGGTTTATCTAAGTTTCCTGGATTACTTCTGATCTAAAAAACAACTTGGGTTTTTACTCTTTTTGTTTCCTTTGGGAGAATGGTTGAGGGCTGCAGTCTTTGTTGATGAGATTATAGAACACCTGTATGAATGACCTTGACAGGATTGTGAGTCACATGGTGAGTCAAGTGGGTCACCTATGCTTATGATTTACATAGGAAACCTGAAAGAATCTGATAATGGAAACAGTGTTGGGATTGTCTGTGATGTTCCAGTGTGTAAGAAGGAAAGGGGAAAAGGGAGCTATCCAATCTTCAGAGTTCTTTTCCAGTGGTGATCTATGAAGATGCTGGGATGATTCACCAGGTCTTCCTTCCATGAAAGTTTGCTGCCTAACTGCTGAGCAGGGTCAGCTCAGAATCCTGTCTATACATATTTCAGCTTCAAACTTTCCCTTCACTCAACATTCTCCTCTGGAGCCAACATCCCATGACTGAGTTATGTGGATAAAGGCAAACAGGAGTCCTAAAGAGTTGGTAGCCTTGGCCCAACTCCGGACCACACTCCCATGCCATTTTGGCTCCAGAGCACCAGGTGGAGAACTTACCCCAAGACATAGTTGGCACTGGTTTTTCCTCTCTCTCTTCCTTTCCTGCTTTCTTCTCCTTCCTTCCTTGCAGATACTGGTACCAAAGTTACTCCCTAAATGTCCATCTCATCCCAGGGATGACTTCCAAGAGAACCCAACCTCTAACCTAATCCAAATCCCTTTCAGTGGATTTCCACTCTCTCTCGAGAATCATCTTGACCGTGATGTGTTAAAATTCATTTCACAAAATTATGAGAAGAAAAACATCATTTATAAGCCCAGGACATACACATAGAATCCAAAATGCTTGACCACCATGGCTCCTACTCTTAGGGATAAGTTGCTACAATCTATTTATTCTTTGATTTTTAGCCACTGATCTATGTCACTTATGTTATGTGTCTTTTATTTCCTCTGTGATCCAAGCAAGTGTTTAGTAAATGTAGGTGGTGTGAGCAAAGAAATCAATCCCATTCCTGTGAACTTTAGATTGTACTTACAGTGTTATTTATCTAACAATTTGTGTAATCAAATTCTTTCTAAGCTTTGCTACCTAAGTTAAAATTTGTCAACATCATTGTGGAAATTATTTTATGCATTTTACACTCAATAAAGTAGTTTGACTTAAAACATACAACAAGAAATGCAGTCAAAATTCCAGATATTTAATAAGCCTTCATAGATATGGCAGGGAAAATAGCAAAAATTTTCAACAGGATAGATAGAGAAACTGGCAAAATTATTTTCATTCACTTTTCCTCAGATGCATGTCACCCACCCATTTGCCAAAAAAGTGACAATCTGAAACCGTTTTTGAAAAACCTATAAAGTATCTCTTTTTTTAAATCTCAGTAAAAGACATTGTATAACACATTTTTGTTTTGAAAATATATGTAGTTATGGCTTTTATAGAACACAGATGTACATGTCTATTTCTATCATCTATTAGTCAGCTGCAATTATAGCTCTTTTTAAAACCATATAGTTCAAGGCATACTTCAACACCCAAGTCTCTTCACTTTATGCTAGAAGCAAACTTAGAGTATTTAAGATGCACAGTGTTATTTCAAAACATGTAGCTTATTCCTAGTTTCACAAAATGAACATAAGACTAAAAATCTATTCATAATATATAAAATGTATTACTTTAATTTTAATATACCCACTTATGAATAATCTACTGAGCAAATATACTAGTATATTAATATAGGAAAGAATTATTGTAAAGTCCATTAATGTTATATTTTTCTCTTATCAGTTACTAAGATGGAAACAGACTTTAACCATGTATTAATAAAATATATTACAACTGCAAGTAAATGGGCTTTGTTTCACAAATACACTTGATTATAGAAATTAATTTAAGCTTCTAGAATGCAGCATCAATGATTGCTTAAATAGCTAACTCATTAGTAAGGAAAAATAAACATATCTGACATAAAATTGCACCTGGTTAAGAAAAACTTCTTTAAGCAATATTGTACCAATATTAATCAGATATATAGTTATATTAAATGTCACTCATTATGGAGACTTTTTCAGGAGGATGATATAAAACTATGCCTTAAAATCAAACAGAAATAAGCATTTTGTAAAGCACACATTAGAATATTTTTGCAGTGGGCTTTAGTTTGCTCTAGAGTTTAGGACAGATATACTTGGTAAATTTTAAATATATGAAAAATTACAGTGATAATAAAGAGTCAAAATCAAAACATACAATTGAATTTAGTAGCAAAAAATATGAAAGGACAAAGCTTTAACATAGTGATAAAATTCATGTATTCCATCTATGGAATTATGTTAGCTAAATCATTATTAATGAAATGTAAACATATTTGATGAATAGTTTAGAAAGTTTAAAAAAAAAAAAAACTCCTATTGAAATTACTTTAAACTCTCTTTGGGTGTCAAGGAGTCCCTTAGACTGCAAGGAGATCAAACCAGTCAATCCTATAGGAAACCAATCTAGAATATTCATTGGAAGGACTGATGCTGAAGCTGAAGCTCCAGTACTTTGACCACCTGATGCAAAAAGCTGACTCATTAGAAAAGACCCTGATGCTGGGAAAGACTGAAGGCAGGAAGAGAAGGGGATGACAGATTATGAGAGGGTTGGATGGCATCACTGACTTGATGGACAAGTTTAAGCAAGCTCCGGGGGTTGGTGATGGAGAGGGAGTGCTGCAGTCCATGGAGTTGCACCACGACCCCAGTCCATGGGATCGAACACGACTGAGCGACTGAACTGAACTGAAGCTGTCTTTGTGGGGCTACCCTGCTGACTCAGGTGGTATAGAATCTGCCTGAATGGAGGAGACCTGGGTTCAATCCCTGGGTCGGGAAAGTCTCCTGGAGAAGGAAATAATGTAAACCCACTCCAGTATTCTTGCCTGGAGAATTCCATGGATAGAACTTCCTTCACCAAAAATGATTTTTAAGGGTAGACTATTAGAAATACTTCGACTGATCTATTTAAAAATGCCCCATTGAGTATATTTCTGAAAAAAAAAATCCATCACTTTCCTCATCATTATTGCAAGATCTGATGCAATTTTTCACCGAGAATTTGGTTCCTGCTTTCTCTTTGAATTTCAAGTGTAGGTGACCTGGCTGACTTACCAAATGATCCAGAATCCAATCAAGGTCATGTTTCTATTGATATTTGCCATAATTTTAAGAAATTTTCCTTCTGAGGTCACTGTACAGGACCTTCAATTTTATTATTGTGTAAATGGACAATTTTAGTTTTCCTTAAGTAGCAAAACCAGTGAAAATCATATCCGGTTTAAGAACAAAAATGTTTGTCTGTTGTAGAACCTAATTTGGTCCCCAGTGCCCAGTTACTTTTAGTCACTTCAGAATTTCCCTTTGTGGATACATTTTATTGCCTTATCTCTATAATTGGATAAAACATCAAGACATCGGGGCAGGAGCTACGTCTGGTGCTTAGTGGTACTTAGCGGTACGGTGTCCTGTGATGTCTACGCCTCCTGTTCTTCAATCATTGGCACATGACTTAGTCTGATCAGGCTGCTGTAACCAAATAGTACAGGCCGGGTAGCTAACAAACAACAGAAATGTGTTTCTCACAGTCCTGTTGATTAGATCAATGTGCCGATCTGATGGGGTAAGGGTCCTCTTCAGACTTCCTGTTTCATCAGATGGCAGAAGAGGCTAAGGAATATCTCGCAGGTGTCTCTTACAAGAACACTAATTCTATTTACTACTAAATCACCTAACAGTGCTGTGATTTCACCTTTTAATTCCAAGATCTCTAGAGTGATTGAATTCACTTCACACACACATTGCTATCTGACATCCATCATACCTTGATGTCTTAGTTTTATATTCCATTGTAACATCCTGTTGCATATATATTTGCTGGGTTTTTTTTGAGATTTAACCAAATACTTTCTGATTATTATTTTTTTCTTTTTTCTTTTCCCTTTTATTGTTTTCCCTATTATTACAATAATTGTAGAAATATAATTATTCCCTATTACTATTTTCTCTCCTTTTCCCTTTCCTGTGATTCAAGTGCATGGGGCTTCCCATGGTAAAAATCTCCAGCCCCTTTTGCCTTTCCTGTGATTCAAGTAGCTGAGCAAATTTTCCATCAGAAAAGTATTTCTTTTTTTTTTTTTTTTTTTCAGAAAAGTATTTCTAACAGCATAAAAACATAGCTACAGGCTTTCCTTTTCAAAAACATCTGCTTGGCAGTATTAGTGTTCACCAGACAGACCAGTTGCTAAACATCTTGCCTTGTATTTTTAAAGTAGGACTTTCGTGGTGGCTCAGCAGTAAAGAATCCTCTGCCAATGCAGGAGACACCTTTGATCCCTGAGTCAGAAAGATTCCCCGAAGAAGGAAATGGCAACCCACTCCAGTATTACTGCCTGCGAAATTCCATGGACAGAGGAGCCTGGCGGGCTATAGTCCATGGGGCCTCAAAAGAGTCAGACATGACATAGCAACTAAACAATATGGCCAAGTGGCTCATTCCATCCAATATTCTGAGATGAAAAGACATATGTCACTAGTCAACTGAAAAGTGTCACTAAATAGCTGTAATATATATATAATATTTTAAAGCAACCAGTGGCTTTCTAATGCTCTTTGCCTCTTGGTGACTGAGGAGTCTACAATTTTAGATATGCAATTTAAGAATTGGGATATGATTTCACTTTCCCTAAGAAACCATAAGAGATTATTCCTTGCCTTTCATAGTGTGTATTTAGAATACAAGAGATAAATCATTTGTGTTTTAAGCCACTAGGGTTTTGGTGCATTATCTAGCCTATTCTGTTTGCTACCTGGCAACCCAAGTGGATCTCCTGCATTCCATAACCCACTGGATAAAAGGGCAACACCTTTCCTTACTGAACAAAACCAATTTCTCTGGAAGACATTGACTCCTCTTTTCATCCACTCATCTCTAGATTCAAGAAGTACCCAGTTCTCTTGTGGAGCTTTAACCATGTAGAGCCTAGAGTTGCAGGATTGGAACCATGATGGGTTACTGCGAGTTGCTGTATGGTGCCCCCTTTTGCTTCCACAGCTTGGTTCTTGAAACCGTGAACACATTCTATTCACGATCACTGCAATAGCCCTGGTTTAACTGGACACAGAACAACAGACTGGTTCCAAATTGGGAAAGAAGTGCATCAAGGTTGTATATTGTCACCCTGCTTATTAAACTTATATGTAGAATACATCATGTAAAATGCCAGGCTGTATGAAACACAAGCTGAAATCAAAATTGCTGGGAGAAGCATCAATAACCTCAGATATGCAGATGACACCACCCTTATGTCAGAAAGCAAAGAACTAAAGAGCCTCTTGATGAAAGTGAAAGAGGAGAGTGAAAATGTTGGCTTAAAACTCAGCATTCAGAAAACTAAGATCATGGCATTCTGGTCCCGTCACTTGATGGCAAATAGATGGGCAAACAATAGAAACAATGAGAGACTATTTTGGGGGGGCTCCAAAATCACTTCAGATGGTGACTGCAGCCATGAAATTAAAAGATGTTTGCTCCTTGGAAGAAGAGCTATGACCAACCTAGACAGCATATTAAAAATCAGAGACATTACTTTACCAACAAAGGTCCATCTAGTCAAAGCTGTGGTTTTACCAGTAGTCATGTATGGATGTAGAATTGGACCATAAAGAAAACTGAGTGCCAAAGAATTGATGCTTTTGAACTGTGGTGTTGGAGAAGACTCTTGAGAGTCCCTTGGACTGCGAGGAGATTCAACCAGTCCATCCTAAATATTCAGTCCTGAATATTCATTGGAAGGACTGATGCTGAAGCTGAAGCTCCAATATTTTGGCCACCTGATACGAAGAACTGACTCATTGGAAAAGATCCTGATTCTGGGAAAGATTGAAGGTGGGAGGAGAAGGGGACAACAGAGGATGAGATGGTTGAATGGCATCACCGATGCGATGGGCGTGAGTTTGAGTAGGCTCTGGGAGTTGGTGATGTACAGGAAAACCTGGAGTGCTGCAGTCCATGGGGTCACAAAGAGCTGGACACAACTGCTGGACTGAACTGACTGAATGCATATGAAAAGTGAAAGTGTTAGTCACTCATTTATGGCCAGCTTTTTCAATCCCATGGACTGCGGCACACCAGGCTCCTCTGTCCATAGAATTATCTGGGCAAGAATCCTAGAGTGCGTAACCATTCTCTTCTCCAGGGTATCTTTCTGACCCAGGGATCAAAGGCAGGTCTCCCACATTGCATGCAAATTCTTTACAATCTGAGCCACCAGGGAAACCTAAAACATAGTACTCATGAATTCAGAGAACTGCTTCCATGCTGGTGCTTCAGATGTACCTCTAGTAGGCTACTTTAGCATTGCGTGTGTGTGAAAGTCACTCAGTCGTGTCCAACTCTTTGCTACCTCTGCAGCCTGCCAGGCTCCTGGGTCCAAGGGGATTCTTCAGGCAAGAATACTGGAGTGGATTGCCATTTCCTTTTCCAGGGGATCTTCCCAACTCAGGGATTGAACCCAGATCTTCTGCATTGCAGGTGGATTCTTTACTGACTGAGCCACAGGAAAGCCCCTTTAGTGTTCAGTTCAGTTCAGTTGCTCAGTCGTGTCTGAATCTTTGCAACCCCATGAATTGCAGCATGCCAGGCCTCCCTGTGCATCACCAATTCCCAGAGTTTACTCAAACCCATGTCCATCGAGTTGGTGGTGCCATCCAACCATTTCATCCTCTGTCGTCCCCTTCTCCTCCTGCCCCCAATCCCTCCCAGCATCAGGGCTTTTTCCAATGAGTCAACACTTCGCATTAGGTGGCCAAAGTACTGGAGTTTCAGCTTCGGCATCAATCCTTCCAATGAACACCCAGGACTGATATCCTTTAGGATGGACTGGTTGGATCTCCTTGCAGTGCAAGGGACTCTCAAGAGTCTTCTCCAACATCACAGTTCAAAAGCATCAATTTTTCAGTGCTCAGCTTTCTTTATAGTCCAACTCTCACATCCATACATGACCACTGGAAAAACCATAGCCTTGACCAGACAGACCTTTGTTGGCAAAGTAATGTCTCTGCTTTTTAATATGCTATCTAGGTTGGTCATCATTTTCCTTCTCAAGGAGTAAGCATCTTTTAATTTCATGGCTGAAATCACCATCTGCAGTGATTTTGGAGCCCCCCAAAATAAAGTCTGACACTGTTTCCACTGTCTCCCCATCTATTTCGCATGAAGTGATGGGACCAGATGCCATGATCTTAGTTTTCTGAATGTTAAGCTTTAAGCCAACTTTTTCACTCTCCTCTTTCACTTTCATCCTCTTCACTCTCTGCCATAATGGTGGTGTCATCTGCATATCTGAGGTTATTGATATTTCTCCAGGCAATCTTGACTCCAGCTTGTGCTTCTTCCAGCCCAGCATTTCTCGTGATGTACTCTGCATATAAGTTAAATAAGCAGGGTGACAATATACAGGCTTGATGAAGTCACCTATTTCTGAATGACTTGGTACATGATACAATAATGAATCTCATGGTCACTCCTATGTACCTTCTCTGCTGTGAAGTGAATCTTCTGATTGGATGTGATATTGTGAGTCAAGCATCCATAAACCTTCAGATATTGGTGCTGACTAAGATTCTGCAGAGGGGAAAAGGTATTAATGGCCAGAATAAATATTAAGTATTTATTATTGAGGAGACACTGAGGAATCTTCCAGGATTCGAGAGATTTATTGTAATTAACTTGCCACCCAATGACCCACTGAACCACTAATTTTCACTAAGGATAATCTGTCTCAAGGTAAAGAGTACAGGGATATTACGAAAACAAGGGAAAAAAGAAAATGTAACACAGGGAATAACATTGGTATCATATCACTTTCATGATACTAAGGTTCCCAAAAGTTGAAGTTTTGGGGTATCCTGCTTATGTTTGAACATCTCTTTCATGTTGTTGTGAGAAATGTTGTAATATCTCCGATTTTCCATGAAATCATAATAGTGGAAGAATTTCTTGCATTCCCCTGGCCTTCAACTTTTCTCTACTTTGAAACATTGCACATAGCTTAACTCTATTTACTCTAAAACCTGAGCTCCCAGTAGCTGCTGGTCTTTCCCCTACTTCTTCCTTCCACGTGTAAAGCGGAATCCCCCACCCGACTCCATCCTTCAGGTACCACTCATGCAGGATCTAAAAGATCTTTCTGATGGTTCACGAGTCTCACTGGTGAAGCCTGCCTGCCACCATGTGGCCATGGCCTTTTGCTTAATTCTTTTTAGAGACAATTTTCTCAAGTCTCTAGTTTTCTTCCAGATTTTTTCTTTCTTTTTTTTTTTACAAAAAGAGAATAAAAAAAGTACTTGTCTTTTCAATTTTCTACAAGAAAAGGGTCCATTTCTACTCTGTAGGGTAACAAACACCAATTATTAAAAGACCATCTGGTCACAAAGGGATACCCTGTCAAAAATAGCTCCATCACAAGGAGGGCTTGTGGTTGAAGATGGAGATATCTCTTGGTAGTCCAGAAAAACATGCTCATGTCTGCCAAGAATCATCGAATGTAGATTGATTACTTGTCATACTTACATCCATTTCTGAAGACTTTTCAACATTCCCGTTAAGGCTTTTGATTCTTTGTTTCAAACTAATATGGCTTCTCAAGTGTTATCCTCTAAAAATGGCTTCTACTCCATATTTCTATGCTGAGAGACATTAAGTGATGCAAGAAATGCTGAAATGGCATTTAAAAAAGAATTTTCACATGTGTGTACCAAATATCATATTAATTTTCCTATAGTAGACTCTGAATAGAAGTGAGGATGAAAAATGTCATGTTGTCCCTTCCAGGTCATGTGACTTTCAACTTATTTACTGTCAGTCTTTACTAAAAGTTTATTTGCTATAAATCTCTGAACCTCAATTATTTTCCTTGGTACTGAGTGGGAAAAATAGAATTATTTCCTAAGTAAATTATTTTGTATGGGGTTTCCTAGGTGGCACTAGTGTTAAGAACCCACTTGCCAATGCAGGAGGCATGAGAGACACGGGTTCGATCCCTGAGTCACGAGGATTCCCTGACGAAGGGCATGACAACTCATTCCAGTATACTTGACTGGAAAATCCCATGGATAGAGGAGCCTGGTGGGCTACAGTCCGTGGGGTTGCAAACAGTTAGACACAACTAATGTTATTTAGCACGCATGTTTAAATAGCTTTGACCTATTGTGTGTGTGTGTGTGTGTGTGTGTGTGCACGCGCGCATTGGACTTAAAGCTACAGAGGCCTGTGGGGAAGCTGGAAGGATGTTTAGATGGACAGGTTGGCACAAAGGAAAGACGATTGGTTAATTCTGAAATTATCTTCAGAGATGGATATGTAAAGATAATAAAGAATCAGTCTACCTTGGCTGATTCTTGGCAGACATGAGCATGTTTTTCTGGACTACCAAGGGGTATCTCCATCTTCAACCACAACCCCTCCTTCTGAGGGAGCTATTTTAAGAGAGTATCAACGCCTTGTAACCAGGTGGGGTCTCACTAACCAAAAGTACTACAAAATATCTTAGAATGAAAAGAACACTTTAAGAAAGAGGATATGTATGGTGGGGGTATTAAAACAGCTGAAATTTTTGAAAGATGAATGAGAAAAAAAAAAAAAACAAGAAATTTCTAGCAGCCATTTTCCTTATGAAGTTGTATTTTGTCTGTCTTGTTACTGATATTTAAAAAAAACAGCTTAGAAAATTTCAGTTCTTAAAAATAAACTTGAAAAGTGCATGAAATACCTCAAGATATACAAGAGCTACATAAGTACCTATGTGTTTCTACTACACCTGTTAACACAGCTCACTGGTTCTGGTCATATTCTAAGTCAATTAAAATGAAGAGTCAGAAGACAGGGCAGAAAGGTGAGATTCGTACAAGCTGAACAGTCTGCAATACCTGGTTGCAATTAGAGCTTAAAAGGTCAGATGAATCACCCCATTTTCTAACTCACTGGGAGTTACTGATTACAGAAAACAGCTAGAAAAGTAACATTGAAGTTGTTTATATGGCTGTCTCATCCAAATGTACTGTAAATAGAGAATTTCAACTGATGGATCAGTTAAAGGAGAACATTTGTTGCTTTTCCATTTAAGTATGCAGTATTATATTGCATATAAATTTTAGGCAGCATAATTCAGCTCATAACACCATATGTGTGTATACATCCTGTGTTGCTGCTGCTGCGAAGTCACTTCCGTCGTGTCTGATTCTGTGCGACCCCATAGACGGCAGCCCACCAGGCTCCACTGTCCCTGGGATTCTCCAGGTAAGAACACTGAAGACGGTTGCCATTTCCTTCTCCAATGCATGAAAGTGAAAAGTGAAAGTGAAGTCGCTCAGTCGTGTCCGACTCTTAGCGGCCCCATGAACTGCAGCCCACCAGGCTCCTCAGTCCATGGGATTTTCCAGGCAAGAGTACTGGAGTGGGGTGCCATTGCCTTCTCTGATATCCTGCATTACCTTACATAAAACCTTTTAAAATTCCACCTTCTTATACAACTATCTAAGTCTATAAACAATAACTTAAATTTCATAGTGGCAAATAGATGGGGAAAAAAATGGAAACAGGAACAGGTTTAATTTCCTTGGGCTCCAAAATCACTGCAGATGACTACAGCCATGAATTAGAAGAAGCCTGCTTCTTAGAAGAAAAGCTACGACCAACCTAGACAGCATATTAAAAAGCAGAGACATCACCTTGCCAACAAAGTTCCATCTAGTCAAAGCTATGGTTTTTCTGGTAGTCATGCATGGAGCAAGCACTGGATAGTAAAGAAGGCTGAGTGACCAAGATGTGATGCTTTGAACTATTTTGCTGGAGCTGACTGTTGAGAGTCCTTGGAACTGCAAGGAGATCAAACCAATCAATCCTAAAGGAAATCCTGAATATTCACTGGAAGGACTAATGCTGAAGCTGAAGCTCCAATGCTTTGGCTCCCTGATATCCAACTCTTTGGAGAAGATGCTACCTAATGCTGGGAAAGATTGAGGGCAAGAGGAGAAGGGGGCGACACAGGATGAGATGGTTTGATGGCATCACTGACTCAATGGACATGAGATTGATCAAACTCCAGGAGATAGTGAAGAATAGGGAAGCCTGGCGTGGTGCAGTCCATGGGGTTGCAAAGAGTTGGACACTACTGAGCAACTGAAGAACAACAAAAAGCCTATAAACAATAATTGACATTTCATAGCAGAATACATCTGAATCTTCCCTATGTCTATATGATGTCCTTGTATAATAAAATACTGTACCTATATCCTAGGACTCTGATGTGGATTAAAGAGTTGAGAACAGTCTCTGAAAAATAGTAAATTATTCACTGTGAAGTCGCTCAGTCGTATCCGACTCTGTGAAAATTGTTCACTAAATAGGAGTTATTCACTGAATAGGAGTTATTAATATTAGGGGCATATTCATTTTGGGGATTGTTTACAGTTTAAACAAGTTTTCTCACCGTTCGAAAGGCTAGAAGTTCAAGACGAGGGTGTCAGTGGGTTTGAGTTCTTCTGAGGGCTCCCTCCTTGGCTCGCAGATGGCTGCCTTCTCACTATATTCTTACATGGTCTTTCCTCTGGGTACTTACATCCCTGCTCTGTGTCCAAATTTCATATTAGTTTAGAGCCCACCATAAAGGCTGATTTTACTTTGATTATCTCTTTAAAGACTCGATCTCCCAGTACAATTCTGAGGCACTGGGGTTAGTGAACGTCGCTCAGTCTTGTCCAACTCTCTGTGACCCCATGGGCCGTAGCCCACCAGGCTCCTCTGTCTATGGGATTTTCCAGGCAGGAATATTGGAGTGGGTTGCCATTCCCTTCTGCAAGGGATCTTCCCAACCCAGGGATCAAACCCTGGTCTCGTATATTGCAGGCAGATTCTTTACTGCCTGAGCTGTGAACTTCAACATATAAAGTTTAGGTGACCATATAACACCACCTGTAAACATGTACTAATGTGCGTTAGCCTTCCTATCAGTGTGATTCTGTGCTCTCTTGATCTTTTGATGTTCATTATGTTTTTATTATAAAAAGCCCAAGATAAAACGTACTGTCTTAACCACTTTAAGTGTACACTACTATACTGTTAACTACATGCACAGAGTTTAGCAAAATATCTCTGGAACTTTTCTTTCTTTGCAAAACTGAAACTCTAACCCACTGAATATCAGCTCCCCATTTCCCCCTCTCCCTAGGACATGCATTGTTGGCCCATCCTTTTCTTCACCTTCCCTGCTACCAAGCTGTAGTTATGGAGCACAGTTCATAAAATAGCCCCGTTTCTGAGATGACGGTGGGCCCTGTGGTTGGTCAGTCACATAGCCAGCTAGGGAGGACTTCATCCCTGGAGCACTCTGTGAGTGCTCTTCCCTCCCCTTCTGCGGAGAGGCTGCCAGGACCAGGCCCCCTTGGCCTGTGGCACCTTCACAGCCCTTGGAACAGAGACTATTAAATTTATGAAAGCCTTTGCTCACAAATGCCTGTAGAGTAAATAGCATATCCTTCTAACACGTGGCATTTCATACCCACGTGTGAAGTGAATAATGAACGAATGAGGATTAATACTGCAACTTGGGGTTAGATGGTGTGTGTGTAAGAGCCACAGAACAGAGGATCTCTGAAGGAACCCAGTTCAACAGATGCCCCAAGATGAGAGTGGTGGTAAATAGACTGAACAAGAATTTGACAAATGGTAGTATTCAATGTTACTTTCACTAATGTAAAAATCAATCAAGCATGTATTTTGGCCAGTATTGCTAATAGGGCAAAATACAGATCCATACGTAATTTTTAACCACTCATTTTTTTTTTTATTTTACTGTATTTTTAATATGAACGAAAGGGAAGAAAAGCAAGGTTTACTCTTGCCCCTTACACTTATTCCATGAGCAAAGTACTCAGGGCTGGTGCACTGGGAAGACCCAGAGGGATGGGATGGGGAGGGAGGTGGGAGGGGGGATCAGGATGGTGAACACATGTAAATCCATGGCTGATTCATGTCAGTGTATGGCAAAAACCACTACAATATTATAAAGTAATTAGCCTCCAACTAATAAAAATAAATGAAAAAAAAACCTATATCCACATAAAAAAATAAATAAACCTTGAATGGATATGAAAAAAAAAAAAGAAGTTGAGAAAATCTAGATGGATTGATTTCCCAGTTTGTGTGGTCAAATTTCATTACTTTCATGTCTGTGACCTTATATTTGACCTCTTCAATTTTTAAACCTGGGATGTGAAATTCTCTGTGGCACATGATTATCAGAGATGATTCTTATCAGCACTGAAGATGTTAGCATGCTCTGAAATTACAGTGTCTCAAGATTTATCAGATGGCAAGGTTTTCCACACCCTGTTGTTATTTGATTTAAAATCATTTTCCTTTGGTTACATCCAGCTGAAACCAAGTGCTCTTTAAAGGTAATATCTGCAGCCATGGCTGATAAAAGTAGGCTTGAGTAATACCTCCAGCTTCTAACAGGGAGAAAATTTGCTGTATTCTTCTTGATGGAATGGTCCCTCATGCCTTTCAGTCTAAAATAGCTTCTTATGGTTTTGAGCATGGTGGTCACACGCAGAGGTAAATGATGGAGTGTGTATATATCAAGGTAATTATTAAAAGGGCTTTTGGGGTTCCTTGGTTGAAAAGTACCTTCCTCATGCAGAGGGAGAGGATAGTGGGTCAAAATGCACTATGTGAAATTTCGGACAGGCCGAAGTATTCTTGGTGTTCTCCTATTATATGCATTTTATCCTTTACCAAACCATGCCATTAGCATACAGGAGCAGGGAAGAAGTAAGCAATTCTGTGATAAATGAATGTGTGTGTGCTCAGTCGTGTCTGATTTTGCAAACCTTTGGACTGTAGCCCACCAGGCTGCTCTGTCCATGGGATTCTCCAGTCAAGAACCCTGGAGTGGGTTGCCAATTCCTCCTCCAGTGGATCTTCCCAACCTAGGGATTGAACCTGGGTCTCCTGTGTCTCATGCATTGCAAGCAGATCCTTTACCCACTGAGCCATCCAGGGAAGCCCAGTAGATGAATAGGGATTTTGTGTGTTGTAGGTTGTTGAGGTCATAAGCAATGTAGCATATATTTCAAATGATTTGAATAAACACCATGGCATGTGAGGATAGATTCAGAATACTATGGAGACTCCTAGACACTGAAGACTCACTGTGAGCTGATTTAACCCTAAAGTCACCTTCAGGGCCGTCCCTCCTCCTCCCCTTGTACTTGGCATCATTGTAAGATAATTCAGAGAGTGTGGCTTGATTTGTACCAGAGGCTTTTGTACATGGCATCGTGGCCATGCCCAGGGCAATCCAGAATGTAAAATCGTAGTTACAACTCTGATCATGTTACTTTCACTCATGATAGTAAATAATGTGATGAAGCACAGGACAGGGTGACTTTATTTGCCTGTAAATTTTTATATAGAGGAGAACCCCGATTTCTAAAACAGCTGTCAGTGTAGCTTGATTTAAGATGAGAGGCTCTTGTAGATAAAAAAGCACTAAAGATACTCTCATATTATTTTTCACAAGAGAGCACAGAAACAGAACTAAAAGAAATTTGTCTATTGTATGGCTTCCCTTTTAAAAAATTTTCCCATAACTTATTTTAGATACCTTTCTGTTACAAATGACATTTTAACGAAAACCTTGTGGGCTATGAAAGCAAAATTTAATTAGCTTTCTTTAAGGAAAGTGAAAAATGATAACAAATACCATCTGTTTCCATCCTATTTGCCTAGAACTGTCACAACATATAGTGCCAGTGAGTCTGTCCCTCAGGGATCTTTTATCAGCTCTCCTTTCCCTTTCTGAAAGACTTTTACCAAAATCTCAAGAGCCTCTGATCCAGTCATAGGCACCTAACCACCCTCTGACCCTTCTGATGCCAAGTAAACAGTTTTGTTCTTACACCAGTTCTGGTCCTTGCAATTCTCTGGTTCAGATGACAGTTCCTGTATTTCGGTATTTCAAATAATACACTCTTGGTGTTATACAAGACCTTACACTTTATCCAGTCACACTGCCCTCTGACTGTACAGGCTCACTTGGCCTTGGTCATGGCTGGATCCCCATGTTCCAGCCTGTAAGAGCTGGATTTGTCTAGAAATAAATAGCTCTCATCTGTGACATAACTTCTACCACCGTTCCTATGCAATAAATGATGCTGCCTTCCCTCACAAGTTGCAACATCAATCTCAAGCCCAGGATTTCCTCTGGTAATTACAGTAATGGGAAAGTCAGAGATTAGACATCAATCCATGTGAAAATATTTAGAAATCTTAATGAGCCAACTCTTGAGTCTGAGTCAGAGGGACAGTAATCAAGTTGACATTTTCCAAGGTGAGAGAAACTACTTTTGTGCACAGTTCTTTAGAGTTTCATGAAGAGATCTAGAAAACTTATAAACAATTCACAGTAGAAAAGGTAAAGTGATTAAAATATTTAGGGAAAAAGAAGAAAATCTTAAACCCAGAAAATCAAAGATAACCTGGAAATTAAGTGATATGACATAAAGACAACTCTCTTCAATTTTCATCAAGAGTAAGAAAGAAGGCAAAGAATTGTAACAAGTAACATGTAGCTCATTTTCAACTTAAAGTTTTTGACTTGCGGGATATAAAATTGTCAAGTATCTTAACCAAACTCCTATCCTATCCAGGCTGCCATATAACCTGAGCTGAGTTCCATGTATGGTACTGTAGGTCCTTACTGGTTCAGGGAAGAATAGATACATGTACATGTATGGCTGAGTCCCGTTGCTGGTCACCTGAAACTACCACAACATTGTTAATCAGCATTCCAATACAAAATAAAAAGTTTTTTAAAAATTGTCAAGTACTTTAACAAAGACATTTCCACAGTCTAGTTCCCTAAAAACACACAGGTACACACAAATACACAAAAACACTCTTCCACACAGCCATAGGCTCCTATGAAGATGCTGAAATAGGTCATTTTAGTTTTTAGTGTCTTTTATTGATATACACAATACTGCATGTACAATCAATACTCCAGATGCTTCCAACTTGGTGTCTCTCTGTTACTCTGATTATTGAAAATATTTATAACAGCAATTACAAGTTAAAATGAAACTTGTTGTCCCTTCTGGAAACTACTTACTCTTAAAAAAAAAAGTTTTATGTTTTTAACATTTGGATATAGTAGTAATTTATTAGAAAGTATTCATTTGTTCCTCAAAGAATAAATAGTATCATACAGTGACCTGTCATCTATGTTTAAGAGTTCAGTGACTTTTTGCTTCCTGAGGCTTTATTATCCACTGAATTAAGCACCCTTACTTTATTACGTGGCAGAGTAAAATAGTGTTTGAGTCTCAGCAATTATAGAAAACACTGCAAAGTGATCAAAATTATTGCCCCAGGACAATCACAGTGAACTTCATCACCTTCCTGCCAGACATCCACCAACTCAGCAATGCCTTTCACTTACTGCATTGGTGGTTAGTTTTGGGAAGAGCCATCATCAACTTAGACAAGGTTCATAGCTTAAATGTTTTTCAATAGCAAATATTATGGCTTAAATAATAATCTGACAGTACTTCAATCCACCAACACACACAAGTACGCAAATTGCATCTAGGCATTATCATCTTCCGCAATCATATCAGTGAAAAGTCCTTGATCAGATGCCCCATGAAAGACCCCACTTTTACTTCATCATCAAATTTTAAGAGATACATGCTTTGGATCTTATTTCTCAAGGTAGAAAAATCTTCAATTTATGGGAAACGATAAGGCAGCAGAGATTTAAATTGGTTTGAACCTGTACTTAAAGGTACTTAGGCTGTCTCTGCAGCAAATGATGTAATCCTTAAATGAGGGGAATGCACAGCTATTGACATCTAATGAGAAGCTCCATTCGCTGCGGGGATTGATAATGCTTTGCTCAAACTATTGTTGCTAATAAAATTACCAGAATTGGTGGCTTTTCTGTGCCTGTGACAGAAGACTCAATTTTTCAACAACAGTATGTGAGATCATCTCCTAGAGCTTTGGTTAATGTCCTCTGGATCCATATAACAGGGTGGAGACAAATATTTAAGAGAGGTTTGAGTACACTATACACCTGTTGCCTTTATGTTTGTAACATAAATTGTGATTTTGTGTGGTACATTGACCAAATTATGGTGTCAAAAAAGGATATCTATCCCCCCAACACACACACACACACACACACAACACTAGATATGAAGGAAATCAAGCAGCACCCAGTGAGAATTAAGCTAGTCTGAGCAAAATTAAAGCAGTCTTATAAAGGTATAATTTCTTAAGCTTTTAGCATGAAATGGAGAGTTTACTTTAGATGCTCTTCTGTTGTCTGAAAAATTCTCAACATTTTCCTACCAACTCAATGGACAGAGATTTGAACCAGTTCTGGGAGATAGTGGAGGACACAGGAGTCTGGCATGCTGCAGTCCATGGGATTGCAAAGAGTCGGACACAGCTTAGTGACTGAACAGTCACCACCACGATAGGAAACGACAGAGAAGGAAGAAAGGAACTAAGGCCAGGCAAGCTATAGGAAATGTAACAAAAAATCACCCAGTAATAAACCATTTTTAGTAATGCTGTATGTACACTATTTATAAAGTTGGGAAGTAGAAAATAGTTGGAGTCTTTGTATACCCAATTATGCATGGTTGAAAGTAAGGGAAAGTGAAATTATATTACCGGCAAGCATATAAGATAGCTAATTGGAAAAAGAAAAGCAAATTCAGTAGGGAAATATTTGTTTATCCTTACATGCTTCAAGATAATTGATTTCTACCAAAAACAATCAGTGTTCCTAAGTCAGTCACAACTGATAAAGCTTAGGGATCAATATAGAGAGAAATATCACTTTGACTTTCTGTCATTACCTTAATAATGCTTATTTTTGAAAAGGGCTTTCTTTCTCTTTTAAAACATATTTCAAAATTAATGTATTTCTTGAAAAGTACGCACCCATCCATCCACACCATGACCAAAGAAGACAATAGTCATATTTTATTCATCAGTCTGCCCCCTCAAAAAAGTTATGTCAAAATGATCTCCTACCCCTTTGGGATTTCAGAATTCTGCAAAGATCGTGTGAAACCACATTAACAGTAACACAGTAGCAGTGAATAAACACGGAAAGTGACAAATAGGTTGCATCCTTCACCAAGTGAGCATGTAAAATGTGTTTGCAATTCAGGTCCAAATTTCAAAAATTCCAAGGCGAGCTCTACCAGGAACCACGCTATATATATGCAAATGTCCTCCTTCATACTCTGCAAGACAGCCACTTGGTTGTTACCAGCCTGGTTTGTGCTGTGAATCATTGCACCAGGGGATGCTTTCTTGTAACTTTCATATTCAATTTCATTTTGTAAGAACCAGTAGGCCCGTTCAAGAAAGCTAGGTGATCATGAAAAGGAATTTGAGCAAAGCAAATTTAATAGGTCCGCTTGGCGCCCCTCCTACCTGTAGTGGTGCTGCCTCTTGAATTTCAGACAAAGTCCAATGCTTAAGGAAGATTTCCTTTACTGACCTAGGGTAGAATAAATGTTAAGCTCAGTTATACTCAGTAGTAGCCCACCCCCAGGGGCTTTTTGTAGAGTAAAATATAAACTATCTGTCAGCCCTTCATTGCTTGGCATCCTCAGGGCATTTTAGCTACTGTAACTTTCAAGTGTTTTTCTATTGACATTGAAACAGTATTTTTTGCTGTTGTTGTTTGTTTTTTTTTTTTGGGGGGGGGGAGGTGGGATTTGTTTATTTTATTACATTAATGGTTATAGTAGGTGAAAGGGCAGTTTGTTGTCTCTTAACCCACTCAACATGGCTGAGCACTAGTGCCCCTGTATCCCCCATCTGGGTCTTGGGACCTAAGGCTTGTATGTTTGTGCTAAGCTGCTTCAGTCATGTCCAACTCTTTGTGAGCCTGTGAACTGTAGTCTGCAAGGCTCCTCTGCCCATGGGATTCTCCTGGCAAGAATACTGGAGTGGGTAGCCATTCCCTTCTCCAGAGGATCTTCCAACACAGGAATTGAACCTCTGTCTCTTATGTCTCCTGCATTGGCAGGCCAATTCTTTACCACTAGCATCACCTGGGAAGCCGAAGGGTTGTACTCTAGCATTCAAATCCCATGCCAAGTTGGAAGCGTGGCTTTAAGGTGAGTATCCTTGTGGCTCACTTTAGTTCTCCAAATACCCATAGAATCTTCCTTAATTGAATGAACCAGATATTTTTGCTTTATTATCTATGAGCTCAGCTCATTTGACTGAGCTCAGAGCAAGGTCATTTGCTACTGCCTAAGATAGAGTAATGGAGAAGGAAATGGTAACCCACTCCAGTATTCTTGCCTGGACAATCCCATGGATGGAGGAGCCTGGTAGGCTACAGTCCACGGGGTCGCAAAGAGTCAGACACAACTGAGTGACTTCGCTTTCACTTTAAGATAGAGTAAATATCCGCAGTCTTCCAGAGAGGGCTTGACACTAGATTCCTTCTTCTGTCTCACCTCTGTGCTGACTCATCTCTTCTCCTTCCATCACTTTCACCTTCTCCGGGGCCTGTTGCTGATTGGCAAACATCTACTTCCAGTCCAAACTCCCTCATCAAAGAACCAGGGTCATGAGAGAGGGGAGGTCTTTCGGGGGCTGCCCAGTTGTCTGCACCAGCAGCAACACAAACTGTTCACACATGGGTGCAACCTCCTTAGCTTCTCTCAAGAGGACACCTTGCTGACTTAAAAAATGCTCAATAGGAGATTTGTGAGTTAAGTTTTATTTGGGGCAAAATGAGAACTGCAGCCCTGGAGACAGCACCTCAGATATCTCCAAGGAACTGCTCCAAAGAGGCAGCGGGGAAAGGTGAGGTATATAAGATTTTGGTGAAGGGGGAGTTCAATGCAACCAAGGTTTTCTGGTAGTCACAAGGAGCTGATCACCGTGAAGGGATTTTGGTTTTCTAGATATGAGGAGACGCGAGAATTAAGATCAGAAAATCAACCCCTGAAAATGTCTATCTGAAGGTCTGCCCTGCCAGGTTCCCAGAGCATGGGACGCTTCGTTTCTGATCTCCACCCTGAGCTCCTCTCAGAGGGATTAAAGGCCGGGAGCTTGTGTGGTTTAAACCTTGAAGAGGTATATTTGTTGTTGTTCAGCCGCTCAGTCGTGTCTGACTCTCACCCCATGAACTGCAGCTCTCCGAGTTTGCTCAAACTCATGTCAGTTGAGTCAGTGATACCATCCAACCACCTCATCCTCGGTCACTCCCTTCCCCTCTCACCCTCAATCTTTCCCAGCATCAGGGTCTTTTCCAATGACTTGGTTCTTCACATGAGGTGGCCAAAGTACTGGAGTTTCAGCTTCAGCATCAGTCCTTCCAATGAACACCCAGGACTGATTTCATTTAGGATGGACTGGTTGGCTTCCCTTGCAGTCCAAGGGACTCTCAAGAGTCTTCTCCAGCAACCAAAGCTCGGAAACCTCAATTCTTCAGTGCTCAGTCTTCTTTATGGTCCACCTCTTACATCCATACATGACTACTGGAAAAACCATAGCTTTGGCTATAGGGACCTTTGTAGGTAGAAGGCAAGTGCCAATTTTCAGTTGACAACTTCAACAGTGGATTCTGCTGGCCTATTTTCTCCCTCTGCACAAATGTCTCTCTGACTTCACCCAGCTCAGTGTTCTGACCTCCGACTTTCCTGATACCCTTTTGTTGCCTAGGTGCATCTGCTTCCCTCCAGGAAGAAGCTAGCAATTGTCTTTCACTTGAGCTATGCTGAGGCACTGCATTAGGCAGCTTTTGACTGTAAGCCCCAAGAGCTCTCATCTGGTAGCTTTACCCAATTTGCTCAGGACCCCAGTTTGTGCTTATTCTGCTTCTGCTACTCATAGCCCACTGACTGTTCTTAAGAACCTACTAGCACTGCGTAAGCCACAGCCCTTTGTAAAACTTTAAATGCTTGTTTCAGCCCAGTCTTCATTTATATTGAGGAATCTTTCTGTCCCTTGGGAATAGGGATCAACAGAATTCCTAAATAAAACATCTGAACAACTTGCTAGTCTCTGAGATTTTTGCCTGGTGACAGGGTCAGTGGGAAATAACATATTTTTTAGAGATTGAAGAATGGCCATGTTTGCTCCAGAATTTCGCAGTTTGATATAAGCCTTGGATATGAGCTGAATTTATCAGAGAGCTGCCATTTGTCACCTAGATGACTACGATCCTCAGTGCTTCATTCTCCAAGTCTGCTTTAATGATATTATCAGTATGGTTTACTAACAAATGACTCTGAATAACTGTGAAGCCCAAGACCTTCTTGACCAGATAATGGCAACAGGGCAGCAAATTCAAATATCCTTGTGGTGTTATGGTGAACACAGCCCAGGAGATTGTCCAGGCAAGAATACGGGAGTGGATTGCCATGCTCTCCTCCAGGGGATCTTCCTGACCCAGGGATCAAACTCTCATCTCTCATGCCTCCTGAATTGGCAGGCTGGTTCTTTACCACTAGTGCCGACTGGGAAGCCCAGAATTTAGTCCCCTAGAATGTAAATTGTTTTGGCTGGACTCCACAATTCATGATGAAAAGAAAACCTTAATCAGAACTATAATGGCTTGCAAGTCCCCTTGTCTGAATACTTCCTATATAATCTTTCCCATTCAGTTGGTTAGGTGATTGAAGGAGATACCTTGTTTCGTTTTTGATACACCTGCTAATATACAAAGCCATACGCCTGATGAACTCCCCAGACAAGCCTGCCACAAAGATAGTTTTTACGATCAAAACCTCAGGAATCGAACCCACGTCTCCTGCATTGGCAGGCAGACCCATCGCCACTGAGCTGCCAGGGAAGCCCTCTGTACTGCTTCTGTGTTGGCTTCTTAGGAAGGTTGGGCAATTTAAGTGTTCCCTAATTATTATAAATGATTAAAGCTAGACAAGAGTAGAATTTAAGACTTTCTGTGTAAAGGGTAAGGCCGAAATGGCCAGTTCACCTATCATATCTATTCTAATTAGGCATTCAGGTAAATGTGAAGAGATCGTAGAATATTCTCTGTTGTCAGAATTCTGATTCATCACTTAGCCTTTGCCGTAGTTCCTTCCACTGCAGCACCTTCATACTCTCCATACTAATGTCCACAGTCTAGATGCTCAGTTTCCACCTCGGGGCATTTTGTGGTGCTCTTCCAGAGTGGCCGCTGAGCACAGGTGCCAAGCAGTCCTAAGAAGTTTTGCATGTCAGCTCATCTACTTCACCTGAATCAGAGCCAGATCCAAGATCCCAAGAAAGTCAGTCTTTCTCAGGTTTCATGGGTTTAAATGAAGAGGTACATTCAGCTATCTTTTATTTCTGTTTCTGTGGGGCTTTTTAATTTTTTTAATGAGTTTATTTTTCTAAGGCAGTTTAAGGTCTGCCTCACAATTAAGTGGAAGCTATGGAGACTTCCCATAGCCTGTGACCCCACAAATGCACTGTCTACCCTATCAACGGCATCCCCCATCAGAATGGCATATTTGTTACAATTAATAAATCTACACTGACACATTGTAATTACATTTTAATTCACATTAAAGCTTACTCTTAGTGTTGTGCACTGTGTGAATTTAGACAAATGTATAATGGCTGATGTCCATAAACATAATATCATACAGAGTAGCTTCACTGCCCTAAAAAGTGTCTGTGCCTGTTCATGCCTCCCTCCACCCCACCAACCCTTGGCAGCCACTGATCTCTTAACTGTCTGAATAGTTTCACCTTTTCCAGATTGTCATATAATTGGAGTCAAATAGTGTCTAGGCTTTTCACATTGGCTTCTTTCACTTTAGATACATATAATATTTATGTTTCTTACATATCTTCCCAGAGCTTGAAAGCTTTTTTGTTTACCACTGAATATTTCACTGTCTGGATAGTCATATCTCATTGTTTTTAATTTCAATTTTCCTGGTAGCATATGATATAACGCATCTATTACTATGTTTATTTGCCATGTGCATATTGTCTTTGGTGAGGTGCCTGTTCAGATCATTTGCTCTAATTTTAGCCAGGTTTTCTTCTTACTGTTGAGTTTAAAGAGTTCTTTCTGTATTTTGAATAACAGTTCTTTATTGAATGTGTCTTTTCAAACATTGTCTCTTGATATTGTCTTTTTAGAGCAAAAGATTTTTTAATTTTAATGAAGTCCAGCTTATTATTTCTTTCATGGAAAAATTGTGTTTCTTTCACTTAGCATTATGTTTTCAAGGGTTATCCATATTATAGGATTTTATATGGTGGCTCCATTTCTTTTTATTTCCAAACAGTATTCTGTTGTATGGCTATACCACGATTTTATCCATTCAACAGTTACGACATTTAGATTTCCTCTTTTTAGTCATTGTAGACAATGCTTTTGTAATCATCTGTGTGCACATTTTTGTGTGAACACATTTTCATGCCTCTGGGGTAAATATCTAGGAATGACTAGGTCATGGGAATGCTCTGTTAATATTTTGAGAAGCTGTCAAAAGTCTAAAATAGCTACATCATTTTATATTCCTACCAGCAGGATATTAGGACTCCAGTATCTTCACAACCTCATCAACACTTTTTAATATGGCCTTGAATACAGCCATTCTACTGTGTCTGAGCTGATATCTCAGCATGGCTTGATTTGCATCTCTGTCTTGGGAATAATACTGAGACTTCTTCATGTTGTCATTTGTCTATTCAGATCCTTTTCCCACAAATAACTTTATAATTGTATTCTTCATTTTTTGTTATAAGTCCTTTATGTATCCCAAATATGAGTGCCTTAAGACACAGGTTATTTGTAAACATTTTCCCAATTTGATATAATTTTTTCATTTTGTTCATGGTGTACTTTGAAAAACAAAAGTTCTGAATTTTGAAGAAGTTTAATCTATCTTTCTTTGTTCTTGCGTATGCCTTTGGTGCCATAACAAAGAAGGCTTTGTCTCACCCCAAATTTAAAAAATTTACTTCAAGGTTGTATTCTGAGATGTGTATAGTTTTAATACTTACGTGTATGTCTGATTCATTTTTAGTTTGTGTGTGTGTGTCCTGGAAGTATGGTTTCTACTTCCTTTTTTTTCCACATGGATAGTCCATTGTCCCAATACTATTTGTTGAAAAGACTACTCCCCCCCACTCATTGAATGTTTTGAACATCCTAATCAAAAATTGACAACAAATGTAAGGGCATATTTGGAGATTTTCAGTTCTATTCCATTGATCTATATTTTTTAAATCTAAATCCTAACACTATACAGTCTTGATAATTGTAGCTTTGTTGTGAGTTTGAAAACAGAAAGTGTAGCCTTTCATTGCTGTTCTTCTTCAAAATTGTTTTGGCTATTGTGAGTCCTTACATTTCCCTGTGAGGTTTAGGATTAGCTTGTCAATTTCTGCATAAAATCTACCTTGCTTTTTCTCAGGTATTTAATTAAATCTATAGATCAACTTAGGAAGTATTCCTTTATTAATAGTATAAGTCTTTCAATCCATGAAATAATTCCCTGGTGGCTCAGATGGTCAAGAAGCTGCCTGCAATATAGGAGACCCAGGTTCAGTCCTTGGGTCAGGAAGCTCCCCTGGAGAAGGCAATGGCAACCCACTCCATTATTCTTGCCTAGAAAATTTCATGGACTGAGGGAGCCTGGTGGGGTATAGTCCATAGGGGTCACAAAGAGCCGAACACAAGTGAGCAATGAACGTTGCTATTACTCTTTCAGTCCATGATCATTAGATGACTTTTTTTTTTCTTTAACTACTTCTAAATTTATTTTTCAGTTTTCAGTCCAAAAATTTTCACTTTAATTTGTCCTCAAGTATTTTACTTGGGGGATGCTCTTTAAAGTACAAATTTTTAAACTTCATTTGTAAGTTGTTCACGCAGAAGAAAAAAAGATTTTTCTGTATTGGCCTTATGCACTATAACTTTGAATTTATTATTCTAATAGTTTCTTAAGGGGTGCTTTAATGTTTCCTATTAAAAGGATTTTCTTTTTCAAATAGAGATAGGTTTTATCTTCTTTTCCAGTCCAAATGACTTTTAGTTTCTTTGATATTTGCCCTGATTATAACCTCTAGGACAAAGCTAAATAGAAGTAGATAGACGAAAAATCCTTGTCTTTCTTCCTAAGCTTTGGGAGAAAGTGTTAAATTATTTGCCATTAAGTATGATGTTAACTGTTGGCTTTTCATAGATACCCATTATCAGTGTAAGAAAGTTATTCATTGTACCTAGATTGTTGAGTGTTTTATTGTGAAAGGGTGTTAATCTTTTGTCAAATGCTTTTTATGTCTTTTGAAATAATTATATTCATTCCATTCTCACAAAGCCATTTAAAATAGCTACAAATGATGAGACAGCTAATTTGGCTCCCTGTGTTTTCATATCATACTTTTGTGCTCTGCTTATTTTAAATGACTTTTTTTTTTTTTTAGTTTTTAATAATGAGGTAGATTTCATAACATGCAGTCAAATAAGCTTAATGGTAAATTTAACAATTAAAAGATAAAAAATGTATCCTAAACTAAAAGCTTGCATTTGTGCTATGATTCTAACTATTCATATCCCAGATAATCTGTGTATGTGTTATTTAACAAATGGGCAATCATCCATGTTTGTTTTTCTGTTGCAGTCTGATTAAATAAAGCAAACCAGTAACTCTGGAATGATTTTGGTTTGTTTTTCTTGATGATTTCCTCCCAAAATAATCCATCCTACTTATTAGATCATCATCATTATGGAATTTCCCATAATTCAATGATAATTTTTGTGACTCATAAAACTCATGTGTTATATGATCCTAATACTTCTAAAAATCCTCACAAGACAAGAAACATGATATCAATAAACAAAAATTCTCTAGTCAAATATGATTCTAAAAATAAGTTCAAAACCATTAGCTTTTGTGAAATGCTTTTTTTCAATAGACTGTCCACATTGCACATCCAGATGTAGATATGAAAGTTATGTTAATGGGAGTGCTACTCTGAGATCTCATAGTCCAAATGGATCACTACTAATTTCACAGTTGTGTTTAGTTCATTTAGGTAGTAATTTTGCTCTAATACCTAGTACCTATTTTAATTGAAATTTGGTAGTGTGTTCCACAGTTTAAGTTCAAAGCACTAATAGCTGAGGGTCCAGGATTGATTAAATGTGCCATTTCAGCTGTCCCTTCCTCATACCTTTAACAAAAACAAAGCAAAAAAAGAACAGAGAAGAATGAGTGAGGTGTTTTGGGAAAAAAAACAGAATTTGTGAGTAAATGCTATCAGTGCCCTCTCTTTTCTTCCATGAAGATTTGGCTGATGCTCCATCTCTTTAGCTAAATCAAGCTAAATATTTGAATAAATTCTAGTTAGTCACAGAACTAGAGAGTCCGATGCTGCTAGGGCATGAGATGTGCGATAAAGCGAGCATGAAAGAGCAAGGAGGAAAGAATCCCTTTCACATGGTGAGGATAATAGTCTTTCTTGCTTTAAGTGGATCCCCTCAACGGTGGCACTAGTGGTAAAGAACCTGCCTGCCAATGCAGAAGATGCAAGAGATGTGAGTTTGACCCCTGGGTCAGGAAGATCCCCTGGAGGAGGACAGGGAACCCACTCCCATATTCTTGCCTGGAGAATCCCATGGACAGAAGAGCCTGGCTGGCTACTGTCCCTTAGGATTGAAAGAAACAGGCACAATTGAAGTGACTTAGCATGCATGCATGCTTTAAGTGTATCTCCTCAAAGTGATTGAGAATTAAGTAATCTTGGTCCTGATGAGAACAGGGGATGCCAAGATCAAGAGCAATTATGACCACTGCAAGAGAGACCTAGAAGTTCACCAGTCCCAGTTAGTGGAGGAAATATCTTTTTCTTCTTTCCCAGCCACAACTTCAGCACAAGAAGCCCAGGAAAAGGAGGGAGGTGGATGGTGAGAAGGCAACCTGTACCAAGGGGAAAGAGAACTTTGAATTTGAGATTGAAGCATTCAGTTTCAATGTCTTGATCAATATAACCTGAGAACATTTTAAAAACTGTAGAAGTAAATCTAAAGTTTTTTAGGGACACTGACTTTTCTTCTTGATACTGAGATGGTGAGTGACTCTACAGACAAGATCAGCAGAAGTTTGTGCATAAATACTACTTTTATCTGTTTATAATGCAGTGATTTATTTGATTTCTGCTAAATTATTTACATGCAGTAAAAGGCATAATAATCTAACATATTGAGGTACAATAAAAGAATATTATATAAAAGCAAGAGTATTTGTCAATTATTATGTATAAACTCTGCTGATATACTGAATTGACTGGATGAATGCCTACACATACAAAGCAAATAGATCTTGTTTTCATATATTCAGGCTTCTATATATGTAACTTGTTTTGGTTCTGCTTGATTTCAGGTGAACTTTAAAATGTGAAATCAATTCTAGAATTAGAAAGCTTTCAGTGAAGTGAAAAAAGATATGTAATTCCCTTCTCCCTGCTTATTCATTCACCCACTTCTGCCTCCATCCCTCTTCATTCTAGATGTAGTTATGAGAAAGAAGTTAATGAGTTGATGTTTGGAGAAAACAGCATGAAGCTTTTGAATAATAGAAAGATTAAAATTTAATCATGGAGAATATATGAGAATCTTCTTATGATTACATAATAAAAAATGTCTTTTAAAAATTTCCTGTTCAGACATAGCCTTAGATGATATTTATTCCTTTCTATATATAACATAGCCAGGAAGTTATCCTGAAACCTAAGTTAAATTATCATGAGTTCCTTTTATTTGATATTAGTAGATTTCCACATATACTTTATTTTAACTATGATAGTGATCTCTATTATTAGGTCCAGTTTTATTTTGCTATAAAAATAGTAATAAAATGATTGCATTAAATGTGATATAGATCATTATAAAAATTATATCATCTAGGTAAACATAGCAACTATTATACTCTGCATAGAAAGTATATAAGTATATACTCTGCTTTTAATGTTGAACACTTTCATGTCTCTACACAGTCAAATTTTAGCCTTTATCAGAATCTTTCTCTGATTCTCCAGAAACCTTTATCAAAATGTTCTCTGATTCGCACATATTTTCTCTCTTTCCTTGGAGGGAATAACTTAAACTAATGAGAAAAAATATTACTGCAGAGAGCAATGAATAGGAAATACAAAGCCTTGATTTATTTTCCTTATGTGAGCCCACTTATATAAGTTGACTTTGAGTTAATAGGTGTGTAGGGATGTGGGACGAATTGAGCATGTATCTCTAAAAAGGAATACCTAAATTATGCATCATCAGGGTTATATAATTCATGACAATTATGAAAGTTCAGAGCCCAAGAGTTTTTATTAATAATTCCAGTCTTTGGCTAGACAGATCTATTGATGATCCAGAAATACATCATCGGAAGTTCTTTAGAAAGGGAGTTTAAAGGAACTTTGAGCTGCAAGGTGAGAGTTGTTATTTGGAACAACTGAATGTGCCAGGTTTAGAGAAGGCAGTGAATCCAAAAAGAGCAAGAAGCAAGCAAGGTCCAAATCCTTGGGTCCAAATCCACAGCTCGAGATGGTGTCTAAATTTATAGGTTCAAAGAGAAAATATCACGGGAAAATGTGTCAGGATTTAATAGCAAAAAGAAATTTTTGAAATTTGAAATCTGAGCAATTCCTCAGTAAAATATTGTCATTTGAGGCACCTGTTTTTTACCTTGGCAGCATAATGTTGCCTAAACAAACAACAATAATTTAATGCTGAAGGGGTTAGTTGTAGATAAAATGTATAAAGTATGAGTATATAACAAGGCGATATTAACCCCAAAACAATCTTGAGAATTTTGAATGTGAATATTTTAAATTTAGCATTTTAACTCCACATAGATTTGAAGACTTTTTCTTTGATAAGAAGGAAATTGAATGAAACCAATAATTACGTTTTCATGCTTCACTGACACATTGCTTTGGATAATTTTCAGTTGAGAAATTCTTAAAAGTCACCTTACTCCAAGTGCCTCTCAGATATAGAAATCTGACATCTTGAAAATTTGTGTGTGTGTGTTTTTTAGGTTAAACAACAAGTTCATTGTTGAATCATGAAAACTAAATAATTTCTGTGTTTTAAAATTGCTTTTTATATTATACAATGTTTCCTCTATATTATATATATTTATTTCCTATGTAAATATATATGTAAATATAAATATTTCTTTTAGATTCATAGTGTGTATTCAGAAGGCACCCCTGAAATAAAATCATTCACCTCAATGAAAGATCATAGTCAATCATTTTTCAACTTCTAACTATTCTTAACATAAATTAGTTCATGAGGCTAATAGAAACCATAACAACCATTAAGCATTATATATATAAATGTGTTTGTATATACGAAGCAAAGTGAAGTGTTAGCCACTCAATCATGTCCTTTGCTACCCCATGGACCTACCAGACTCCTCTGTCCATGGGATTCACCAGGCAAAGATACCATTCCCTTCTCCACACTGATCCCTGACCCAGGGATCAAACCCGGGTCTCCTGCATTGCAGGTGAGTGCTTTACCTGAGTCACTGAGGTCAGTGCTGAGATCAGTTCTACCTGGGAAGAACAGAACTTTATCAGAGTTGTTGCATGTGATCCTGAAATTCTGGAGGTGGTACTGACTGAAAGACTAAATTGCCAACATTGGAAAAAATTTTCCACATTGTCTTTTATTTTTTAATCAGTTAATGACAAAAGGCTGAAATGCTCTTTCAAGAATATAGAGGATTTTGTGTTCACTTAGTTCCTAAAATTATCAGGACTAAGATTTTTAAACCTAATTGAAAATATTTGCATAATTTTAGAGACGGGAGCTCTTTGGTTCCTGAGTGAGAAGGAAAGAGAAGGTTGAAATAAATCTACTCCTTCCGCTCAGATTATATAATCACACAGCAATTGCCGTGGCTTTCCATCTTTCACACTTACGCACACCCCTCAGTGCCCAGAAAATTAAAAGAGTAAGAAGCTGATAAGGCTCATTCAATCATTTTAATGGTACTGCACACTAATCATGATGTAATATGTTTTCTTCTCCAAAAGTGAAGGCACAAATGTCTAATGATGAAGACTTCCTTGATGAATAGTTTGTCTTTGTCAAAAATTCAATGGCAGAATTCCATTGATGTTGGTGCCTAAGTGTCCCATCTGCTGCCTGAAAGCTGGCTGACTTAGCATACGTAGCCTAAGGGAATTCTAGCATATGGAACATTCTCTTCAAAATCTAAATTTTTACCCATGAATTTCAATCTCAATTTCTATCATACTTACTTTTCATTTTGTTAGTATCCCTTGAAAAAGTGTGTCAGAAAGTTTAAAGGAAACCCACCTAAGTACAGCTACATGCCTCACATATTGTCACTCACAAATACTAAATTATCTCCAACAATCCTATGTGAATATGAGTGTATGTTAAACCTTTCTGTGCATTTTATTAGAGAGAATTTAGAACATACAAGGACATTTATATAGTTAATTTATTCTCATACCAACATATCTCATTATTAATACTTTCCTTTAAAGTGGTCTGGCAGGGTTTATTGGCCATAGACTGGTTATGTTCCACTAGGAACATAAAATCTTGGAAAAATGGGCCAGATAGGGAGGTATAGAAAATTTTTGATCTTTCAAGACTGAGCTGGCAGCAAAATTAACTGTTCTGTCTAACCAATTTTTGGAAGATGCATGTTGACTTGGGCTAGAATCAAAGAAAGGATAGTCTCCTGGTAGCCAGAAAGCCAGCCTAGGAATTCAGAACAAGTATCACACATCAAAGACTTGGATCTTATTGTAGGGACTTTGCTGTATGGTCTCTCTTCTGTAAAAGTTGTTCAATCACTCAGTCATGTCTAAATCTTTCGACCCCATGGGCTGCAGGACACCTGGCTTCTTCTCACTATCTTTCAGAGTTTGCTCAAACTCATGTCCATTGAATTGATGATGCCATCAAACCATTTCATCTTCTGTCACCCCCTTCTCCTCCTGCCCTCAGTCTTTCCCAGCATCAGAATCTTTTCCAAGGAGTCACCTCTCCTCATCAGGTGGGCAAAGTATTGGAGCTTCAGCTTCAGGACGAATCCTTCAGTAAATATTCAGGATTGACTTCCTTTCATATTGATTGGTTTGATATCCTTGAAGTCCAAGGGACTCTCAAGAGTCTTCTCCAACACCACAGTTCAAAAGCATCAGTTCTTCAATGCTCATTTTACTTTATGGCCCAATTCTCACACCGATACATGACTACTCAAAAAACCACAGCTTTGACTAGACAGACCTTTGTTGGCAAAGTAGTGTCTCTGCTTTTTAATATGCTGCCGAGATTTGTCATAGTTTTTCTTCCACAGAGCAAGCGTCTTTTAGTTTCATGGCTGCAGTCACCATCTGCAGTGATTTTGGAGCCCAAGAAAATAAAATCTGTCACTGTTTCCATTGTTTCCCCATCTATTTGCCATGAAACAGTGGGACCAGAAGCCATCTCTAGAAGTAGAAGGATAGAAACCACAATATAGGTTGCTAACAAAGAGCCTTCTATGTTTATTGGGGTGTGTGAATTTCCATTAATGGATTATCATTAGATGGTATTATTTCTTATAATGTTCTTCCTTCTTAGCAACCAGGCAGAAAATGGCCTACACAGAGTTGAGATGGAGTTGAGCGTAGGATGGAGTTGAGCTTGAGTATTGGAGAGGAGAGGACCACAAACAAAGAGAAAGCTATTGAGGACCCTCAAATGTGTAGCAGAGGTCTGTGATCAGTGCATTACAAATGGAAAAACAAACAGAGCCAGGGAAAGAGCCACTGCAAAGAATTTGATGGAATAGTAACTATGTTACATGCTAAGTGTCTTCAATTGTGTCCAACTCTTTTGCAACTTCAAGGTCTGTAGCATGCCAGGCTCCTGTGCCCATGGAATTTCCCAGCAAGAATACTGGAGTGAGTTGCCACACCCTCCTCCAGGGGATCTTCCCAACCACGGGTAGAACTCGCATGTCATGTCTCCTGCGTTGGCTTGTGAGTTCTTTACCATTAGTACCACCTGAGAAGTCCACGGGACTGGCAATGTTGCCTTTTTCTACCATCAGACTGGAAAGACATAATTCGTGACTTTGGGGGTAGTGTATAGAGGAAGGTCTTGCCTCTGCAGTGGTGGAATAATTAGCCCTGTGGTGAGAATGGCTCTGGTCCCACCAAACAATTATTAAAACAAGATCCTAAAGATTCACACTTGTTATAAATAACTTCATTGTATCCAAGAACAAAGTTCAACAGCATTTATACGAATAAAACAGATAACTGGTGTCCAACCAGGTAAACTTTATAGTGCTTGTCATTTAATATAAAATTATCAGGCATAAACTTAGACCCCATAATAAGAAGAAAAATCAAGTATTCAAATCCAGTGCAGAACTGGCACAGATGTTGGATTTAGAAGAAAAGTATGTTAAAACATTTCATAAATATATTCATAAGTAGAGACATGAAAGATAAAACCCCAAATTTGTGATTCCAAACATGAAATTTATAGTATCTGAGTTGAAAAATTCACTGGATAGAATTAGTAAAGATTAACTGTGCAGTAAAACAGATATGAGAATCTGGAGATATAGCAAGAGTATCCAAAATGAAACAGAGAGGGGAAAAAATGAATAAAAATAGAGTAAACCACCAGTAAATTGAAGGACACTTCCAAATGTCCTGATGTATGAGTAAAGTAGGGCTTCCATAGTAAGTCAGTTGGTAAAGAATCTGCCTGGAATGCAGGAGACCTGGGTTCAATCCCTGGGTAGGGAAGATCCCCTGGAGAAGCAAATGACAACACACTCCAGTACTCTTTCTTGGAGAATTCCATATGGAAGTACAGAGGAACTGTAGGGCCGGCTACAGTCCATGGGATCAGAAAGAGTCAGACACAATGGAGCAACCAACTTCCATTTCTTCACTTTCCTAAGTAATTAGAATCTATTAGAGAGAGTGGGCTGAAAATTTGAGGGGAAAAAAATGTAAATTAAAGTGCATCAATATTAAAAATTTCTACTTTTTGGGAGACATTATTTAGAGAATAAAAAAGCAAATCCAACACAGGAGAAAGTCTGATAAACATGTTTATCCAGAATATGTAAAGGAACCCTCAAATTTCAATGATGGGAAAATGAACAATTATCACATACCTATCAAAATGGCTAAAATTAAAAAGACTCTTGGTGAGAAGTAGAATACAAGAATTCTCTTATGTTTTAGGTTAGAATGTAAATTGTCCAATCACTTTAGAAAATAATTAACTTCTTAAACAGTTAAATATACACCTACCTTATGACCCAGTCATTCTATTCATACATATTTAACCCAGAGAATAAGACATATGATCACATAGATATAATCATAACAATTTTTCCCTCCTGTCTGTCAACAAGTGAATGGATGGGACAACTTGTAAGACATACATACTATGAGCTACTATGCAGCAATAAAAGGAAGGAACTACTGAAATAATAACAACTTGGGTAATTCTCATAATAACTACTTTGTAGTGCCTAAAAGTTTTCTCAGACTTGAAGATTAATCTGTGTAGCTAATCTCATTCTGCATGCCAGAAAAATATCTCCTTATTTTCCTTGTCTCTAAACATGTCATAATTTTTCATCTCTGCTGCCTTGGAAAAGCTAAAAACTGTATTGTTTGCCTGAAATCTTTTTCTTCATTTTCTTGCTCATAAATTTCAAGGTATTTATTTAAATTCTACTGCATCTCTTAAGTATCTCTGAATTTTCTCTTTCTTGGTACATCAGCTTTCCATGAAATTCTGTTAGTCTTTCTAACGTATTAATTATCACATGTCCTTTTAATTGTCTGCTGATTTTACACTTTCTGTCTCCTTTTATTAAGACACCTTCAGGTAAAGATCACTTTATAGGTGCTTTTGTCTCACTGGAACCAAGAGTACTTTTGACTAATAACTGATCTTAATAAATAGTTGTGAAAATTAATTTTAAAAAATTTATATCTCAGTTGGTAAATTTATCAATGAGCAATACAAAATATTTTAATTATCTAAGAGTAATATCTTGGGATCAAAGGATTTTCTTAATAATTACTTATTCTTCAATGGAATTAATAAACCTATGGCACAAAATGCATAACACTGTCTTACATAGGACAGTGTTTCCCAGACAGTAGTCTTATTTGCACCATCTTCATGTAGTTTTAACTATTTGAGTGTATATTTTAAGTAGAAATTAATTTTATAATTTATTTAACTTCATATCTGATGCACTCAAGGTCCATCCATGCTGTTACAAATGGCAAGATTTTCTTCTTTTTTAAGGCTAAACAATAACCCAGTATATATACACTACATATGTTCCATTATATATATATATTTTAATATGTATATGGGTCATATTCTTTATTCATTCATCCATTGATGAACACATATTAATAACATATCTTAACTATTGTGAATATCTGCTGTAATAAACATAGAGATGCATATATCTTTTTCTGGTTAGTGTTTCAACTTTATTTAGGACAGGAATTGCTGCATCATATAAAGATAAAAAGCAATGTAATATTAAATATGAGTGGAATTAAGATAAATGATTCTTAAAATATCCTCACCCAAATACCACCTAAAATTGTCTTTTAAGCCCAGGTGTCCCACATGGTTGGGGGAGTATGTAATTTCCTCGGTTCTGTCTCGCCACAGCAAAACTCTGAAGCGGCAGACAGACCAGTGTTACAGCTCAGTTACAGCTCGGTTTTATTTGGCAAGTGAAGGAAAATACATTCTGGAGGTGTGAGGGCGGGCGGACCCAAGGGAAGCAAAGAGGAGAGAGGACTCAGCTCAGTTTTGGCTTGTCATTTTAAATGTTTTTTCTCCTCCCCGACCCTGCCCTATGTAAACTGGGTTAACCAGCAGGGCTGTTTGTTTCACCTGAGGTTCCTTTGTTCTATTTTCATGGGCTTTTTCCTTTCTTTGTTTTAGCCACTGCTATTTTGGACTCCTTTTTCCTTTTCTAACTACCTAACAACATGTATTCTTTTATAAAGTACTTTCATGAGGTATACAATTGTGTGAATCACTGACCAAGAAAAGAAAATTTTTTATTGATCTGAGGAGAAAAGATATCTTTAACTTATTATTCATGATTGAGGGGGAAAACCTACTGTATTTTTTTTAAGGCCTCTTACTGATCATTTCTCTACCTTAGTACACTTATTTTAATCCTCTTTCTTGGAAAAAGGAAGAATAGGAGATAAAAAGGACAGAAGTTATAAAATGTAGTAAAAGTAACAAGCAGAAATAGCTGTAATAAATTTGTAAGAATCAAAGAAAAATTGCATGGGGCAGATGAAGTGGACAAGGAAAGTATTACTCAAGATTATTGCAATAGGGGTCAAGACTATCACACATGGGAGAGACACTGAACTCAATTTCCCTGAAACAAAGCATGGGAGGATTTTTAAATGGATGAACTAATAGAAGAGTACTGAAGGACTTGAGAGGGGTTGGTCAGTGTGACCAGGCTATCTCTGTTTTCTAATCTTCCTTTATTGAAGGTAGTCTCTGACCCTCCCACAGAGACTGGGAGAGGGTGCTTATCTTTCTTGATGATGACATTTCAAAGTGCTGGCTTCCGGGTCCTTGAAAAAGGCATTTCTGAGTTGTAAAACTGGCAGGAGGCTGGGAGAAGATTTACATTTCAAAGGGATAGAGAAAGAATTTACAATAGCAAGTCTTCTAAAGTAAATGCTCTGAGAAAAGCAGGGGTCAGGGGGCCTAAAGTCTAGAAGAAGCCTGTCTCAAGTTTAGTCAAGCCGAGGGGAAGGTAAGACCATTTTGGTTAAAAAGAAGTGGAAAGAAATGGATATTCATTTTCTTGCCATTCATCAAATGATTTTTAAAGAAAGTCTTCTCTGAAAAAGTTGTAGAACTTCTAAATCTATCATGCAACTCAGTAAAAGTTTTAGTTTGCATTAATGATGTGGAAATCTAATTTGACTGACCAGATCAGTTGAGTTTGTTATAAAAATGACAAAAAAAAAAAAAAAGAAACTGAAGTAAGTAGTTCAAAAAATATCCTTTTAAAAACCTATTTTGACAAGTGCCATTTAATTTTCATTATTTTGAACACTGATGATGCATTGTTAAATGGATTAACTATATTTAATGCCAATAATGAATTCTTACCCTAAATCTTCATGGCTAGTTTTCCGCTATCACATATTTGCTAACGTTGGGCTGAGACTTAAAATGTGTGAGAGTAACCCTGCTTTTAGATTTATTGCTGTAGCTCAGTCCCTGAGTTGTGTCCCACTCTTTTTGACCCTATTGACTGTGGCACACCAGACTTCCTGTCCTTCACAATCTCCCGGAGTTTGCCCAAACTCATGTCCATTTAGTCAGTGATGCCATCAAATCTTCTCATCCTCTGTCACCCGCTTCTTCTGCTTTCAGATTAATGAACTGAAAGTCAATCACCTTGTCACTAATGCCCACATGCTGTACTGCATGTCTTTCATTGGAAAACACTGAGTGTTGAAAGATGGCTCTTCTCAGCCTATCACAGAAAAAGAAACAGGTTCTCTTCCATTATAGAACTAATTGATTTGAAGGATCTGCATCTAATGATGCTAGACATCATTCACAACAAAACAAAGCCCTCAAACTAAAGAGAGTGTAATCCATATTGAAGAGTCATTTTAAATGCAAGTAGTATATTTCAGATTGATCAGCAACAAACTAAAAGGAATGGCAAGGACATTTTTACAGAACTAATTACCATGTCAGATGCTTAATTTATAAAGTATATGTGCAAACAGTCTGCAAGGCCATGCACTACTTAGAGAAGGCCTTAGAGAAGAGAAGAGTCCATTATTCCATTGCTCTTTTACTCTAGTAGTGATGAAAATCTATCCCTGAGCACATGCATCTCCCCATCCATGCACACATAGCCCCACCCCACCTCTCTCTTGGCAAAGTAGCCCAAAAAAAATCTGGTCAAAGAGCCAGTTCAGAGTGGATAAAATTAACACAAGGTTTTTACAAAGAAGATTTATTTTTCTCTACAGGAAAGATTTATTTCACTGTCTTCATTGTTACTTTAGTTACCTTCAGCCTCTTTTTCTAGTAATTTGGTAACCAATTGGGGAAAAAAATGTTAGCAAAGGCAGAATTTGAGGGAAGTATAGAATTTTGACCATTTTGCTGAATGACAAAGTTTTGTTTTTTTTTTTTTTGAAAAACAGTTTGTTACGCCAACACTTGCGACTGAAGAAAAGGCAAGACAGAGTTGTGAGTTAAGTTTTATTTGAGGCAAAATGAGGACTATAGCCTGGGAGACAGCCTCTCAGATAGTTCTGAGGAACTGCTCCAAAGAGGTAGGGGGAAGATCAGTGTTACAGAATTTTTTGTGAAGAGGGGATACACAGAGTCAAGCAAACATTTTGGCAGTGGCTTGCTGCTAGTCATGAGGAACAGATTTCCCTGTTAATGATTTTAGTGCTTTTTTAGATACGAGGAGACACAAGAATTTGGGCTCATAAAAATCATCTCCCAGAAATAACTATCTGTAGGCCTGTTCTGCCAGTTGCCCCCCAACCACCCAAAGCACAGAGTGCCTCATTCCTGTTCTCCACCCTGAACATGTTTCAGGGTGTTTTGAAGGCCAGCGGCTGCAGTGACTAGTAACCTAATCCTTGTAGAGGCAGACTACAAGTGACAATTTTTATCTGGCAACACTCATTTGCTTACTTGCCAACTCATCCTTTCTTTCATTGTGAAAGTTCAGCTTATGGAATGGGAGACACTATTTGCAAATCATTTATCACATAAGGGAATAATTTCCAAAATGTGAAAGGAATTTTATATGAAAATGGATGAAAGACTTGAAAGGACATTTTTCCAAAGAAGACATACAAATGGCCAACAGGTACATCAAGAGAAGCTCAACATCAGTATCACTAAGGAAATGCAATGCAAAACCCACAGTGAGTCCCACATCTCAGGACAATGCTAAGTGAAGGGACACTGATGATGACATAAGAGACTCCTGAACTGTCCCCTCCCATGACACGCTGAATGTCCACCTACAGACGCAGCAGTTCACGGAGGGATATCCAGAAAGTGGTTAGGCGATGCTTGCTCTTGACTACAGGAGAAAACACCCTCGTTGGAAAGGATAGAAAAAGCTGAGTCACATTCTTCCTATAAACCCTACCCCTGGCAGAGCACCCTACAATCTGGAGGGTCTTCCTACCTTCCAGCCGCTCCCTGAGGAGTGAAGGCTTTGAATGCACTCCTAGCATCTGTGTTGTTGAATAGATTAGGTCCTGCTGATGGCTGCTTACAGAATCAGTTAGTACATACTCACAAATGTCAGATTTTCTAGGTGGCACAGTGGTAACAGATCACCTGCCTGTCAATGCAGGAGACACAGGAGATGCGGGTTCAGTTCCTGGGTTGGGAAGATCCCCTGGGGGAGGAAATGGCAGTCCACTGTAGTATTCTTGCTTGGGAAATCTCTTGGACAGAGGAACTTGGAGGGCTACAGTCCATGGGGTTGCTGAGAGTCAGACATGACTGAGCATGCACAAATGTCAGTAGGATTCATACCCTATTAAATATATGTACTTATTTAAGAAGCTGCTTCTATATGCCTGGTCCTGTGCTAAGCATGAGGCCTACGTCTCCATCTTCTAGAAGCTACCATGTTTGCTAAGACAGGCAGTCTCTTGCCTGAGACTACTCCAGTGAACATTAAGCAGAGAGAGAGAGAGTCGGGGAAGGACATCTGCTCAAACTAGAAAAATTCAACCAGGAAATTTCAACTAGGAAAGAAACAAGTAGCAAAACTTGAAAAGGTTATTATAAGGAGGAGGTATCTACCTTTCTCCTTTAAAAGACTAGGAGTAAGCCTTCAATGGACAGCTCAGGTTTCATTCATAATGTCCTGGAAAATAATATGTCTCTGATTAAAATGAAATCAACAAACTGTAACACAGTCAGAGAATTTTTGCTTGCTATAAACAACAGATCTTTGTTGTCTCAGTCATGCTGAGACATTATTTGATTGAAAACTTGGAACATAAAAATTGAGCTAGAGTTGACAGTTCATAGAAGCAGCAGTGACAACCTCTGTATTGAGCCAGGAGGCTTTTTCCAGTGAAATTCCTGTGGTTTACAAACACAGTGAAACAGCTATAATTTCAAGCTCTTCTTTATTATATTCTCTTGAATTTGAGTAAAAATGTTACCTCATTGATTTTTATCCTTCATGGGATTATCAACATGTTATAAAATCTAGTTGTTTTAAAAAGACTAATATTTCATGCTAACACTTTACATCGATGAAGTCCTGGTACATAATATACATAGGCTGTATATACCTATGTATGAATTTTTACTATATTTAACATAAATTAAAACAAAGCCAAACAACGAATCCTAAGCACCGTTACTTCTATATACACAGTTTCTCTCCAGCTGTGATGTTCTGTGTTAACAGCTACTGTCTACTGGCCCTGTCTGTGGTCCCAGCGCTCGCTTTCTATATCATGGCCTCCTGGCAAGGGGGCAGTTCTCTCAGAGCCAATCTGAAGCTTGTTAAGTCTAACCAATAAATGCCTGTCTGATTTTGGCATTGTCTTACCATTGCTTACCGTTGAGAATGAGTAACTAAGACAGCCAAGTTTTAAGGTGATAGATTCATTTTAGTCTTACAGTTGATATAATAAACAGAAACTCTACCCAAAATCCAAGAATATTAAACTCTCTAAACCAGATATTGACAATAATATAGTTTCTAATAGGAAGGATTAAAAACTGACCTTCCAATTGAACTGTGGACATATGAGTTAATAGAAACATTTTCCTCAGGCTTGAATATTTTCATGCATGTAATTTTGGTTTACAGCCTTTATTTCAAATGAAAAGCTATCAAAACAAGCTCAATTGCCCTATTTTTATTTCTGCTTAAAGAAGCCAGAGGTTAATTTAGACACATCAAATGCATCTCGGTGTGTATCCTTGATTGAATTAGGTGGATGTTTCCCGACCAAATTTGAGTTTAGTGATACTGGGAAGTGAAATTTCCATTTCTATTTCTGTCAGACATATTTTTAAATGTAACAAACAATGACCATGGTTGCTTGGAGACTCTGACCTTTGGATTCTAACAATAATTAGTAAGATTAAAAGTCCACTTAACTGTTATAAGCATCGCTGGATTTAGAAAGGATGAACAAGACAAATACTGCCACCCTGGATATATGTATATATATAAAAACGTAAAATGCTCATGGGGTCAATGAAAATACCATTCATTGCAGGTACTATAGGCAGAGGCTTTTGCCCACGTGTCTCTCATTAAATCTTTACGAACATTCTCTTACATTGAGACTGAGGAAACTAGAACACCAGGAATTTAAATGACTTTCCCAGTGTTACATATCTAGTTAATGGTCAAGCTGGAATTCTAAACCTGTCATGCTGGGTTCATAGAATCGATGACTGCTTTTTCATTACCCTGGTGCCTGTAGCACATTTCTTCTAATGGTGCTTTTTCTGCATACATCATGGGTGTTCTAATGCCAGTTCTGGGGCTCTTGCTCCAGTGAGTTTCCTTCTATGTATCTTGTTGTTGAAACCTTTTCAAAATGATTTCCAAATAGAAAAAGTGAAGAAGTCAGCACTTTATAATTTTCATGTTATTGGTGTAAAGGTCATTAGCAATTCTAGTTATTTTCCCTGTAGCTTTGCCTGTTTCCAGGTGACTTTTCATTGATTCTTGACCTTTGAAAAACTTAAGAAATTTGCTGTAATTGTTATCTGATTCCATAGCCTTTGAAGCATGACTGTGTTCCACCCATACACATATATAACTAAGCTTCTAAACAGTTTGAACCAAATATTCTCATGTTTAAAACAAGTGGAATACCATAATTAAAAAAGTGGAAATTTAAATACAGTTGAAGGCATTACCTCACCCATCCATCCAGCTGCTTTGACTGGATCTGACTGACAACTTTTGAGTTGCCTTTTAGCAGATATGCCATCGATATGCAATGACTAAAAGAAAGGAATTCAGATGTTGTGCTATTAGGCAGAAAGTCTAAAGGTTGTTCTCTGTAAACTCAAATTACTGAGCAGCTCTTATATGTTTTTGCCATTTGCTCCAATGACCACTCTGTATAAGACCAAGTATATACAGGGAACGACTTCAATCACTCACTTTCACTTTCTTGCTTCAGAAGATAGTGCCATATTTTGGAGTCAGTGATGGTTGGAAGGAAATTTGGGGCACATTGCAGTCTGTTCCTTAGCAGCCAGCCATTTTTGCGGAGTGACCTAAGATTAATGATACATTCCAGAATGATTTAGCATTAAGGTGTTTAATTATATACCAGAGAGAATGATGTCTCTAAACAGTACCTGAACTATGAATGCCCAGAACATTACAAAGAACTTTTTTTTTCTTTGACCCTGTGTTACTTGCCTTTGAAAGGTAACCACATTTATACCTGGTGGGACTGCTGACTATGATTTAGTCTATGGGGCATATATAATGTTTCTATTTTTCCCCTGATCTGATACATTCATTGATATAGAATATATCTTTAAATGTTTGAGAAATTTCCAAGAATTTAGAAAATGAAATGAAAGGAGCTCCAGTTATATGCAATTTATTCAATTAGTTGCAAAGTAGTTTCTGTATGGAGTCACATAGTTACATTCAGAATTTTCAGTTAAGTAGTTTACTAACTTCATGAGCTTAAAGAAAAATCACTTTAGCATTTTATAATTTAGTTTTTATATCTGTGTATCAGGAAAATAACAATATAAGCAATGGTCAGTATGGTCACATCTTATTAAACAGGGTTCCAAATGTGGATGGATCACATTTGTTTTTCAACCAGTCCTGTTTTGAATCCAATAAAATGCTGATTATGTTAGTAGATTAAGTATAAGCCTAGACTAATGAAAAGAACATGAACGGATCTACTAAAATTAAATACAACAAGTGTGTGGTGGGAGAAAATGAAAACTAGAGTGATAAACAATGAAGATTTATAAAGGAAACCAAATTCTAAAATGAGATTGGAAATATCAGTAATAACGCATTGTGTGCATGCAAGCATACTAAGTTGCTTCAGTTGTGTCTGACTCTGTGCGACCCAATGAACTGTAGCCTGCCAGGATTCTCTGTCCTTGGGATTCTCCAGGCAAGAATACTGGAGTGGGTTGCCATGCCCTCCTCCAGGGGATCTTCCTGACCCAGGGGTCAGACCCACATATCTTATATCTCCTGCATTGGCAGCCATGTTCTTGACCACTAGTGCCACCTAGGAAGCCCAGTGCACACATACTTTGTGATAAGGACTGCTGCTTCTCATCAATTAAATCAATCATCAAAATCCCCATTCTACTTGTACACTGGATTTTTCTCCTGTCTTTGTTATGAATGGTCTCTTCACTGGTTCTTTCCTTTAGCATAAAATGTTGTAATGCCTCTCACTTTCAACTATCTTGAGTTGACATTTCAATCTACCACCCAGTTCACCTTCCCTCATTACTCAAAAATTCATTGGAAAAATGGTCTGTATTCTGTTCAATTTTTAATGTATAATTAATTCTCTGTCCTGATCTTTCTTGACAGTTTGACAGCATTTGACCCTTTTGGTTGCTACCTGTGTCTTTTTAACACTTTCTGCTCTTACCTTGTGTAATACCAATCCCTTCAGGCATTTATTTTACCTCTCTACTTATTCTTTCTCATAGTCTTTTGCTAGGTTGTTTTCCATTTTCTAAATTCTATGGGCATTAAATATCAGGATGCCTCAAACTCTGACCTTTAATCTCTTCTTTCCTGTTTGTACACTCATATCCTACATGATTTAATTAGGTTTCTTGGACTTGAAAGTGCTCACATGTAGAAGACATTTAATTATAGCATATTGAAATGTGAGCTCTTTATCTATCTAAAACCTGTGGCTGCTATGTTGCTCATTTCACTGGGGGATATCCAGTCTGAGCTGCTGCCAAGATAATATTTGCTCACAGTGCAGGCTCCTTCTCCAGGGATCAACCAGAGAGAAGTTAATGAAGAAAAAAAGGAATCTAAAATGATAAGAGCCAAGGCTAAGAGACTATTTTGGTTTTAGATATGATCTAAATTTCTCTTGTTGTCTGCCTTCTTTGCATTGGGAAAAAAGTAGTACTTACTCCCTTATTGCAAATACTATGGTGAAGTTACAGTCACCTGAATGGATGTCCATCATGGTGAGATCAGGGTAGGTCAAAACTCACTCTTGGACACAATGGCAGAGAAAACAAGTAAGACATGATGAACTTTTCAAGTTTCTTCCAATTCCTTTCTCCAGGCTTCTGTAGCTGGTGCAAGATAATCCCACAACGCTCCCTGCCAAGGTGCTTTTTCCTAAGTATGTTGAAGCTGCCATGCTGAGCATAATAGTGGTTTGTTGAGTTGATACAAGATGGGAGTGAGTTACTATGATGGGTGTAGCTTGTGGCTTTCCAGCTAATAACTCATTCAGACATCTTTCTTTGAACTATTCTTTATATCAGAAGTATTCATCTGCTGATCAGCCTCTAGCCTTTGGACTTTCCATGTACATCCAGCCAAAAAAGCTAGTAGTGTCTGGTCTGTCTAACCTGCCTGATTGAAAATCCCCCCAACATTATTGACCAATTATGAAACTGCAGTCAGTGGGAACTCAGTCACTGGCCCACAGATTCACCCTGGCCAATCATGTCAGTTGTTCTGCCTGGAATGGCTCTCTTAATTTTACTTTAGCAAATCCTTTGTGTGTGAAAGTATATCGCTTCTTCTGATAAATATTTTCTGATTTTTTCAAACAGAAATACAATTGATCTTTTTAATGTCCATTCAATTAGGACTGCTTTGCTGTTTGTAGTATAGTTATTTGTAATAGTTATTTTTTAATTCCAGCATTAGAATAGGATGTTGTGATTTGTAGCTTCTCTCAGGACTTGTAAAACAAACAAACAATAACAAAAACAGATTTAGGCTCCATTCCCCCAAAACATTCTGGCATAGGGAGATGATGTGGAATTTTTATTTCTAGCAGTTTCCTAGAGAATCTCCAATCTCTTGCAGACTGGGTGCCACACTTTGAGAACCACTGTATGAGAATCAGTCAGAAAAGCATAGGTCACATCTTATTACTCAATAGTTTTTGGTTTCCTAGATTTACATGCTTCTGTCTAAACTTAAATTCCAGTTTTAGATAAGCATACATAAACACAGTACAAACATAAAAAACTGAAATTGTAAAATATTCATCACTTATACAAAATAATATCTAAGACCTTAAAAGCTTTGAGAATTGTGAAATATTAAATATTTTAATAAAAATAAAATATTTTCCTTTAAATTTACATTTAATTCTATTTGATTCATAAAACTTGATTAAATAATACACCTTTCATAAGACTGTCTAATATGAAGTAGGGTTATGAGTAGTCAGATGAGAAAAAATTAACATTTTGATGGAAATGGATACATGAGCACAAAAGCAAAATATCACTTTATTGATTTATTGATTAGATTCTAGGGAGACTAAATTTGTAGATAATAAAAATTTCTTATACATGCTAAAATATTTTGTGCAAATCAAAATCAGAGGAAATCGAATTGGGGATTCAAGATCAGAATTAATATTGTCCCTTACCATAAATGTGTCTCGTTAACATTTTATTTTAGTACCATATTAAACTATACCTTGCGGTCTACTTCTGTAGTAGACATTCATCTGTTTGCATCATCCACTTCATAACAAAACAAATCATTTTAAAGGTTACATAAAATGGGTGGCAGTAACAGAAACAGAAGTGAAGCAGCAATGAGACAGAAGTGAAGATCATGGTATGACCTTTCCAAGTATAAACATGAAGCACTTGAATATTCAGCAGGAAATCTAAATTACCTTGTAGGGATTTGGGTATACACTTGTTTTTTTAAAGATCAGTACTAGTAGTCAAATAAGGACAGAAAACGCTTTTTGAATTGACTGAGCATTTTTGGAAGGAAAAGCAGAAAGGTGAATGTGAAGGACAGCGGTACACACCAAATTTCAAAAGCGAACATAGTGCAAACTCAGAAACCATGCCCAGATTTACTTCTTACTTAAGTCATGTATTTATTATTCACAAACTTTTGAAGTTCCTACTGTGTCAAGTATTACACCAGACAAGGGAGAGACTATATTACATTAAAATAATCTGCATTTCTTCATCCCATAGTGGTACCTCCTAAAGCAACAGTATAATTGATGAAATAGTAAGCATAGCCAGAGTTCAATTTCAGTAAGGGTACTTCGATGAATTTACATCCAGCTCAAAAGAATGAGTTAGAATAACTGTGCTCATTTCCCAATGTTTCCTTTTTCAGTAAATGGCAATTTCATTAGAGACTTGAATTGGCCAGAAACCTTGGGTTTCTCATCAACATCTCTTGTCCTCTATATCAACATGTGATGTTTAACCCATCAACAAGTCCTCTTTATTTGACTTTGTATGAAATTCTGCAAGTGTTCCGTCTCTCCCCAGCCTTCTTTTCACCACTCTGGAGCAATTTTCTGTCCTTTTGTGTAATGACAGCAGTAATAAATCCCCATGTGTTCTGGATTCTATCCAATTCTCTCCTCAATTGTAGACAGAGTGTTATTTTCAGAACGAAAGTCCACCCCCATCAATGACTTCTCATGAAGATTTCAAAATGGAAGTCCGACCCTTTGAGTAACTTCCTGTCGGTTTTAGAAAATACTATTCAAGCTAGAACCTGCACTGGTGGTCTACACACTCCCTGCCTTTCCCCCTCATTCTTTGGAGAGCCAGCTCTCCTTCCAGGGCACAGCATTATACATTTGATTTCTGGTCATAATTTAAATTGATTAATTTTATATCAAAAACTTTACTAAATTTTATTTTTATATTGATGAATCTCTGAAAGATGCCTTTCATGTCACTGGGTTTTTTAAACTATTTTTAGAGGATCTGCCTTAAAGACCCTATTTTGAAAATGGGCTCATTCTATTTTGCTCACCGGTTTTCCTTCAGACTATGTTTTTTAAAATGGTTTTAAATATACAGAAAAATTAAGAATGCAACAAAATTCCTACATGCCCTCCATTTTTCCCTATTAACATTTTATGTAGATATGGTACATTTTTTATAAGAATCAATGAAAATGTATGCATTATTAACTGAAATCCATAGTTCTCATTTCCTTAGTATTCATTTTCTATTCCAGCATCTTATCCAGGTTGCCACATTACACATAGTTATCGTGTCTCCTCAGGCTCCTGTGGATGTTGGCAGTTTCCCAGACTTGGCTTATTTTGAAGTCCTTGAATGTTGTGAGGAATACTGGTCTGACCAGTATTTTGTAGGATGCCCAAATTTGGCGTGTATCTGATGTTTTCATCGTAAGATTGAAGATATGAGATATTGGAAGGAGAACCAAAACCAGCGAGATAGAGTTCCATTTTCATCACATCATATCAAGGATACATACTCCCTGCATGATTTAGCACTGCTGATACTGGTCTGATGACCTGGTTGAGATGGTATTTGTGAGGTTCTCCTCTGTAAATTTCTTCCTCCCATGCCCTTTACAGACTGAACCCTTGGGAAGTCTCTATGCACAGCATACACTTAACAGGGGGAGAGTTAAAGGCAGAGTGTCTACATAAATTATCTGGAATTATTCTGCACAAGAGATATTTTTTTTCCCTATTAATGAATCCATTCAAACATTTATCAGTCAGGATTCATGGATATTTTATACTGTGGGTTATAATACAATAATATTTCACTTATTTCGCTGTTCAAGTGTTCCTGCTTAGTGTCCTTTAAATTCTGCTACTCCTTTGACGTGTGTGTACACGCGTGTGTGTGCACACGTGTGTGTGCACGCGTGCTGTGTTATTTCCTTACTTCTGGCCCTCAAGAAGCTCCAAGTTCATATTGTGTATTTCCTGCCTCCATTCTAGAATCAGCCATTCCTCCGAGGAACTTTGATTCTTTCTAATAGATGATGGTAATGGAAACCAAGATCTGGATTTTAGGTGTATTTGTTGCTACCAGGGAGGCATTTCTTTTAGGTTTGTTCATCCAACAGTAAAGAAATAGGTATCTGTGTACTGACTCATATATATATATATATATACACACACACACACACATATATATACACATATATATATACACACACACACACATACACATATCTATCAATATTTCTATGCACAATACTTTAAATCTGAATTAAGCAATACATGAGTTTATACTGATGTTTCCAGTTTTAATTCATTCTTGCTGGACCATTCTAGCCTTTTCTCTTTGTATGTCATTTCACACTCCAAATGTGTAAAACCTGTTTCTCCAGCATCCATTTGTTATTTAATTCCATTGTGCATTTGTAGTGGCTTTAGAGTTTTTAAGCCACATGTTGTGGGAAATATCCTCATCATCTAGGGTACAGCGTTTATGAGCATTTCCATTTATGTTCAGTCTTTCAGACTGACTCACTTCAGAATTTACTTAAGTCAATACCATTGTCCCTCACATCCCTCAGTAAGATTGCTTCATACATTTGTAAAACAAGTAAACTCTCTTGTCACAATCTGCATTTTTTTTTCCTGGGATTTCCTCATCTTGTGAATGATTTTTTGAAATGTGTTTTTGCTATGGTTCAATTTTTAATTATAAAGTTCTGTGTGTTTTCTTTCACAAATGCATAGTATCTTGTATAGATCACTACAGTATCATACAGGATAGCATGACTACCAATAAAAACCTTTTGTATTTCACCTATTCCTCTCTCTTCCTCCTTCCCCAAAGCTCCAACACTCAATGATTATTGTATGCTTTCAGTTTTATGTTTTCCCAAATGTCATATGATTGGAATCATGAGATTTGTAGATTTACCAGACTGACTTTTTCAACTTAAAAATATGCATTTAAGTTTCCTCCAAGTATATTTGTGGCTTGGTAGTTCATTTATTTTTATCATTGAACAAAGTTCAAATATATGTGTGTGTGTAAGTATGTTTTAAATTTTATTTTTCTATTCACCTAATGGAGGGCATCTTGGTTGCTTCCCACTTTTGGTGATTATAAATTAAAACTACTATAAACATTCACATGGAGGTTTTTCAGTGGACATAGTTTTCAGATCTTTTGGGGAAATACTTGTGAGCACAATTGCTAGATCTTTGTTAAGACTATTTCGCTTTATCTTCAAAAGAGGCTGTACCGTTTTGCATTCCCACAAGCAACGAATGAGAGTTTTCTCTCACTTTTTTCTTGCATCCTTGTCGACACTAGTATTGCACTTTTTGTTGTTGTTGTTGTTGTTTTAGATTTTACCCGTTGTAATAGATGTGTAGTGTCTAGCTGTCTTAATTTATAATCCTAATGACAAGTGATATCAAGCTTCTTTTTATGTACTTGCCAGGTGTGTTTTCTATAGGGAGGTATTTGCTTCTGTCTTTGACCCATCTACTTTTTATTGAAATGTTTTATTTTAATCGAGTTTTAAGAATTTTTATATTTTGAATAAAAATAATTTGTTAGGTAAGTGCTTTGTAACCACTTCCTCCCAAAGTGTGGTTTGTGCTCAATTTGCCTTTTGCAGAGCAGTTTTTAATTTTAATAAGTTTTAATTTATCAATTTTTTCCTGTCATGGATTTTGCTTTTAGTAATGCATATAAAAACTCCTCACTAAAATCAGGTCACATAGATTTTTACCTTATATTTTATTCTGAAATTTTGTACTTTACATTTTATATTTAGATCTGTGATCCTCTTTGAATTAATTTTGGTAAAAAGTTTAAAGATTGTATCTCTAGTCATTTGTTTTTTTCTTATAGATGTCTAGTTGTTGAAAAGACTGTTTCTCAACATTGAATTGCCTTTGATTCTTAAAGATCAGTTGAGTATATTGTGTGGATCTATTTATGGACTGTCTATTATGTTACACTGACCTACTTGTCTATTATTTTGATAGTTTTGTTCTGTCTCGATATATTAACTCTACAGTAATTCTTCAGGGTGGGTAGTGTCAGTCTTACCCTTTTCCTTTATAAGTAAGCTATTTTTGTTTCTTTTGGGGTTTGTGTTTGTTTTGTTTTGCTTCTTTGAGAATTTTCTCTATTTTTGTTTCCCTGCAGTCATAATATGATATGACTATATATAGATCTCTTGATATCTGTGTAACTTGGAATTCTCTGTGGATTTGGTGTTTGTCATTAATTTTGGAAAATTATCAGGCATTATTACTTCAAATATTTCTTCTGTTCCACTGTTTCATTTTTCTTTTGATAGTCCAATCACACATATGCTATATTGTTTTAAATTGTCATGACCTTTGAGACTTTTTTTTTTTTTAAACATACCAGACTGGGAAGTCTTTACTGATGCATCTTCAAAGTCAATGATTCTTTCCTCAGTGGTGGGATCACAAGGAAATTAGAAAATATTTCCAAATGAATGAGAAAGAGAACATTTTAAAATTTGTGGTTTAGAGCTAAAATGGTGTTTATAGGGAAACATTAAATTTTTTGTTTGTTTTTTTTTTCTTTTGGATCAAGAGGTATTTATTGAGAATTATACCCCCCAGCTTTACTGAGGTATAGTTGGCAAATAAAAATCATGTACATTTAAGGCATACAATATGATGATTTTGTATATATACACATTCTAAAATGATTATTATGAGCAAGTTAATTAGAAACAGTAACTAATTTTCTTTTTGTGAAGAAAGCACTCAAGATCTACTCTTATAATAAATTCCCAGTATACAATCAGTTTCATTAACTCTAGTTACCATGTTGTTTAATTTTGAATAATTAATTAGATGAAACATCTAAGGGAGTAGAACAGTGACACCAAGGGCAGAGGTTACCAAAGCAGAAAACATACAGCAGAGAGTTAACTAAGCCAGAAATTCATCCTTTTAAAAGACATGATCAAAGACGTGATCAAAAGAAGGACAAAGAAAACAATTGCCTATATATGATATGAAAGTAAGGATATTAGCATACATCCAATAGACATTAAAAATAATAGGAAAGCATTATGATCACCTACATGGCAAAACATCTAATGGCTTAAGAATGGAGAAATTAAAAATTATCTCACAATAAAGATTCAAGAAGAAATGCAAAATCTGATAGTTCTGTCTCTAAAGATACTTAATTCGTAATCAATATCATTCATCCAAAGAAATCTGCAAGGCCTTATGACTTCACTGGTAAATTCCACCACATTTTAAAGAATTAAGACACTATCAATCTTGTACAATGTCAAAAATGCAAAAAAATCATATAGCTCTAGCAGGAGCTTATTTTATTGAATAAATATTTTTAGTGGCATGTTGAATTAGGTATTTATACTCAAGTTATTTCACAAAACTGAGCAATGTTTATTTCTTCTACAATCAGACTGTCCTTAAGTGAAAAGGATAAACAATGAAAATTTGTTTCATAACTGCATCCTTGCAGTTTGCTTTCCAAAATGAGATACATATATACATACATGCCATCACACATATTCCTTTTCTCTCCTACACACAAACACACACAGAAACACAAAACTGAATACTGACTTCAATCTATCAGTCACTGATTCTATATGATTCTTTCTATAGCTTTGAGTTTGTAGACTTAGCAAAGAGTCCATCTTGTGATTATATACTATCTGTACTTCATTCATATTTTGCAATAATTATTTTGAATGCCTGCAGAGTTTCATTTCGACTCAAGAATACTGAATTCCCACACAGAAAAGAAGAATCCATTAGACTACAAACACACTGGGATAAAAGTTATATTCTCTATTCACTGTGGATTTGAAATTACAATTAAGTCTCAATAGACATTAAATAATAATGTGATGCATTACCAACTCAATTATATAAACAATAGGATAATGAAGACTGCTACCTGGGGAGAAGAATCCATTCATTGATATTATGCATTATTTGCTGATTCAGGGAGAAAAAAATCCTTTTACAAATACCACCTGAAGTTATTTGCCTGTTCTTTCATTGTTAAATGTAAACATATTTCACAAACTACAGAATTATTGGATAAAATAAAACATAATTAAACTAATTGGTACCTCAGTATCACATTGAATAATGTAGATTCAGTTTGAAATTGAAACACATTTATTCATGCACATGCATTTATTCATTATCAGTATTTTATGAGCAAAGATTTTATGCCTATTAAATTCTTAGCCCTGTGCTAGGATGAAATAGTAAGGCAACCTTAGGTATGATTTATGCTCTATTGAGTATCAAATATAAAATATGACCTCTTTCACTAAGAAGACATTTACATTTAAACTTGTATGTGCATTTACAAAATTCATTTTTGTAACAATTTATCCAAGAAAACCCAGAAGATGTAGGTTCTGGTTTGGTTTCTTCAGTTATTTTGTGTTTTCCTAATAAAAGAATCAGTTATCAATAAATTGTTTCCAAGATCTACCTTTGTGAACAAGGTAATTCTCTTCCCATTCTGAACTGATAACCTTTCTTCTTTAGCATCTTATGCACCAGCATAAGAGTCTAAGCAGATGTATTAACTTAACTCTAAAGATGGACCCCTGGTGAACCTCACCTCCTGGAATCCACATTCATGTAGAGGCCCTCTCCATTTGGGTTTTGACCAATATGATACAGTGAAAGTTGTACTAAATTTCTTCCAAGGCTAAATCATAAGATGATTTATATCTTCCATCTGGATCTTTGGAAACATACCCTGGAGAAAGCCAATCACCATGTAAGGAAGTATGATAATCCTACGCAAAAATAGAGGCCATGTAAAGAGAATGAACTTAACTAGTTCCGCACTATTGCAACCATCCACTAGAGTTACAAGGCATGTGAGGGGAAAAGCCATCTTGAACTTCTAGCCCAATCCAGCCTCCAGATAACTCCAGCTGCCATCTGATCGCAACAACATGAGAGATACCAGGCAAAGACTGCCTAACCCAACCTAATAAACCTTCAGAAACTTGACAATGTTATTGTTTAAGTCAAACTTTTTGGATCCATTTTATGCAGAAATATATATCCACATATTAGATAACAGTGATGAAAACTCAGGATCGACTTTAAATCATAAGGCAGCATAAAACCATGCAAATTATGTAATTAATGGGGACATAAACACCTTGATTTTTATAATGATGATCAGTTCTTCTTTGTACTTTAAATATAAAGCCAATTCTTTATGCAATTTTTTTTCATTTCTGGAATATAGGATGGGATAGTATGTAATCCAAATATTTACTTTCATTTTCTTCTCATACTTCATTAATAAAAGCAAAAAATAATGTATCCCATACTCTACTTAGAAGAAGAGGCATGAAGTTTCTTTGGTAAGTCTGTGTTTTCATGTCAACTCTGAGCAACTAGAATCCTAGATCGCTCTTCTGTGATAGGTTCAGAGACTGTTCTAGAATTAGAATGGAGAAAGGACCATGACAGACAATGAAGTTTGCCATCATGGGGAGAGGCTATCATTTCATATGCATAAAGTGTTTACTATCTGTTAACTCTGAAATAGCTTTTTCATCTTTATTTTTCTGAATATGGAAGCAAGTGTTACCATCGTAGAAATAAGCTAGAGTCATCTTTGGTCTTTCTGCACCCAAAATAACATTAAGAAGAATAGCTGGACCCCAACTAATAGGATGCCTTCTCCTAGAGGCAGTCAAAAATACATAGTTGGGAAAAGATGCACTGTCTTTCTATCTAAGGCATTTTAAGGAAAAAAGTTAATAAGATGAGAGACAAGTGACCTTTAGAAAGTATTTCTGGGGTAAAGTTCTTAATATTTAATGTATAATTCAGCAGAAGGGTATGACCCAAGTCAGATCATTAGTTCAACTTTCCTTCCTTCTTTTCTGCTCTCTAGGTGACTGTCTTGCCATATGCTTTCATTTCCTTACTTTTTTAAACTTTATTTTTAGAGCAGTTTAAGGTTCACAGTAAAATCTGAAAGCACAGAGATCTCTCCTGTAATTGCTGTCTCACACATGCATGGTCTCCCCTATTATCAATATTCCCCACCAGAGAGGTGTTAGTATATTTGTCACAAATGACGCACCTGCTTTGACACTAGATAATCACCAAAAGTTCTTGGTTTACATATAGTTTGCTTTTGGCTTTACAAATACTACGGATTTGGAGAAGGCACTGGCAGCCCACTCCAGTACTCATACCTGGGAAATCCCATGGATGGAGGAGCCTGGTAGGCTACAGTCCATGGGGTCGCGGAGAGTCAGACATAACTGAGAGACTTCACTTTTACTTTTCACTTTCATTCATTGGAGAAGGAAATGGCAACCCACTCCAGTGTTCTTGCCTGGAGAATCCCAGGGATGGGAGCCTGGTGGGCTGCCATCTATGGGGTCTCACGGAGTCGGACATGACTGACATGACTTAGCAGTAGTAGTATGCTACGGATTTAAACAAATATATGGTATCACACAGAGTATTTTCACTGTCCTAAAAATCCTCTGTGCTTCATCTGCTCATCCCCCAAACTCTGTCAACCATTAAACCTTTCACTGTCTTAGTAGTTGTGTCATTCCCAGAATGTCATAGTTGGAATACTATATTTATCTTTTACTTTTTAAGTAAAAGATATTAACCATCATTAGATAGCCTAAAGAAGGCTTTTGAGTGATGTTCACATAGGAACCAATCATGTAGTATGCATGAGTTCAGGAACGAAATAAACAGAAAAATTAGTTACTTCACAGATATCATGTAAAGGTGTAGGAGATTGGGTGTATAATAGATTTGAAATGTATGAGAAAGTGATAAGAGACTCGCTAAGAATCATACTGTTGCCACCGTGGATATGACAAGGAGGGAAAATTATGTCTTGTCATTTCTGTTATGAGAGGAATACCCTTCAGCAAGAATAGTAGCTGTATTAGCTCATAGTGAGTGATGGGCAACATATTTTGTGAGCCTCTCGTCTTTTGAATAATGATATCATAATAAGCTATAATTCTATTTGAACTGGTTTTGAGTATAGCAAAGTGATGACTATTATTTACTATAAGTGGACAAAGGATAACGTAATTAACAAGTCAAACCAAACTTAACACTGATTCAACATAATCCTTATAGTATTCTGCTTTCATACTTTCACAATTATAATAGACTGAATTATTCACCATGAAACAGATTTTTAGATTTAAACTAACCCTCATCTAAATAATTTAATAACTTTAGCATTTTGTCAGTTTACTCATTTTAGAAGGTAGCACTCAGCCAGAATCATGAGTCTTTATCCTAACTCAGTAGGGTCAGAATTATAATTTCAATCTTCCAATTTTAAAATGAGAGGTTAAAATATTGTACTGAACAATATGTTAAAAAGGTCTAAATGCAAAAATTGAGGTCTCTGACCTCAATTTTTTTACTCAAGGGGTTTCTCTATCTTGTCTGGTTGAACCACAATGACCCTTCATTATAGGGATTAACCTACAGGCTACAAACACACTAAATTCAGCTAATTAAATTCTGCCCAGATTAAACCTGAAAAGGGGAAAGAGAGGGACATAATAAATGTATACAGTTACCATTTTAAGCTCCAATTTTATATCATGCTAAGAGGGAGACAATGTATGTTTTCCACTAAAAATGATCCATCATCCAATCTGTTGTAAATATTATGTGTGTGTATGTACTTATCTTATACACTGATTGGAGACCCCCATGGGCAAGCAGTGAACACTTCAATTTTGGGAGTGGCTACTGCATCACTCATTTTTTCATCAGCTCCTATAGTAACCTTCCCATTTGCCTTCTACCCAACCCTTGGTCTTGGGAGCTTTCAGCTGCTCTACTGTTGATCATGCTTTAAAGCTCTTTTCTTTTTAAAGTGAGCCAGTTACTGAGGACCCAGAGAGGGATAGCCCAAGTATGATGAGGTATGGTTGTGGTTTTAATATTTATGTTCAGTGATTTTATTATGAATGAAAACACAGGTGCTCCGGATCAGACAGGTTATCATTATTCACTTAGAAAGCAAGTAACAGCTGTATGGTTCTTCGCATCTCTGACTGCTGCCCTTGGGATAACAGGAGAAAAGTGAGTGTGAATCTCTCATGCATGCAGTCAGGAGATAAATAAGTCCTAGAGATCCAATGCACAGCATAATGATTATGGACATAGTATTCTGTTGTAAACATCAAAGCTAAGAAACTAGAACTTAATTGTTCCCACTACAAAAATGAAATGATTGTGTGATATGAGAGAGGAGATAGCCTACACTCCAGTGCTAATTATATTGTAACATATAAGTGTCAAGCCAATACAATGTATACCTTAAACATTTACAATGTAATATGTAAATTATGTGTCAATTTTTAAAATCTAACAGATACAAGAGAGTTGCTCTCCTTCCTTCCTGAAAGGGGTCATAGAAACCTTTCTTTCTTGGACAGGGGGATGGAAGAGATCTTGGATTCTTACTCCTACCTTTTGGTATTTATTTCTTTACACTTCATGAGCTACACTTATGTTTGAATAAAACTCAGTGTTAACATTTTTATCACTGTAAAGGGGATCTAGCTTCTATTTGTTGGCATAGTTTGTGGCAGATAGCAGCTAAAATTCTTGTATTTCTTCCTCTGTATGTCTTTTCTCTGCACCTTCAAGTTTTTCTCTTTGTCTTTGATTTTCTTAGCAGTTTGAATATGTTCTGCTTAAGTGTACAGAGAGTAGGAGCAGGGAAATATTTTCTTTATATAATTTTTTCATCCTCTTCCTTTTCTGTGAGTTTAGGAGATGTGTGATTTGGTATCTGCTATTAATTTGGATAAGCCTTAATAGTTTTTTATATGTGTGTGTCAATTTATAGCTGGCACGCCACACATATAAAGCTGTCCAGGGAAATGTAAACAAGCGGAACTACCCCAGTATTAGAGATTTAATTTCATTGCCTGTCGGAACCCTGTCTGATATTAGAGTCTAGTCTAATGTCAGTTATACAGTTTAAACTATGATAAGGCTTACCTAGCCTTTCCTAGTAGCCTAGGAAAGATTAGAGAAAAAAGAATTTCATGTTATCCTGACATAGCCAGGGATAGTTCCAGTGCTACCTTCTAAAATGAGTAAATTGACAAAATGCTAAAGTCATTAAATTATTTAGGTGAGGGTTAGTTTAATCTAATGAAAGTTTGCCTGTTTAATGGTGAATATCAGTATTTGATAGTTCCACCCCTCTTTCTGCTATGGTGGTGATTGAGTCAATAAGTCGTGTCCAACTCTTGTAACCCCATGGACTGTAGCCTGCCAGGCTCCTCTATCCATGGGATTCTCCAGGCAAGAATACTGGAGTGGGTTGCCATTTCCTTCTCCAGGAAATTATTCTGACCCAGGGATCGAACCCAGGTCTCCTGCATTGCAGGCAGATTCTTTACTGACTGAGCTACCAGGGAAGCCCAAGACGGCATATGGGATATAGTTCCCTGACCATGGATCGAACCCAGGCCCCTGGCATTGGGATCCTGAGGTCTCCTCAGCCACTGGACCACCAGGGAAGCCGCTCTTTGTACGACTTCATCATAAGTCCCCTTCCTAACAGGCGTTCACAAAGGAACCTGTCAGAGAGACAGAGGAAAAACAGAGAGAAAATGGTACCATAGAAAAAAAGCAAGGACAGCGTCTTGAGGGAAAGTGAGTCTGGTGTTAGTTATTTGGTTCTAGAACACATTTCTCACTGTGTAACCATATTCTGATGACTTACAGGTGAAAAGTACAAAGTGTACCCTGCTTTCCACACTTCTGTGAAGTCAGAATCTGTATGGATCAATCTGTAGTTTTCCAGAGCAAGCTATTTTCTGATGTGAAATGCAGAATATTGACAACAGTGTCAGATAATAGCCAGATAAAATGACACTCAATGATTTCTATGTGCTGATTATCTTTATTTGCTAATCAACATACTTCTTTTCATTCACAAAGTTTTTTAACTAAAGGAGATTTTTAAAAAAATGATATTTGAGCCTATAAAATCTCCTCAGATCAAGATATTTACATTTCAGAAATGCAACATTAACATAAAAATTCCATCTTCATGTATCTTTCAGTCAGGATAAAAACTCGAAGGAAAAAGGTAACTCACAGGAGAGTCAGGCACAGCAGTCTTTGAAGACCTCACATATAAAAATCAATGTATAGATTGCACATCATTTCCTACTACATGAGAAATACAATATGGATAGTGTTATTCTCTTAAAAATCTATTTATTCCTGAATACATTGTAAAAGAAAGAAAAATAAGATGGAAATCTCAAAAAAGGAAGTTATTTCAAACTTATGCTGTGCTCTGTATTTGTGCAGTAAAAAGTACATGAGTGCTATGCCTCGCAAGTGCTAAGCAAGGAATAGATAAAAATATTTTTAAGTAATAATCACACTGCCATTGCTGAATTTATAATATAGAAGTAAGATAAATTTTAAAATAATATGCCATCATATTATGTTAGCAAAAAATATATGCAGTCTTATTTTTAGAAAATACAGAACAGAGAAGTGGAGGTAAGAAAAACTATACTTAATTCCTATTCAGAGGAAAACATAATTAATATTTGATATATTTCTTTTTGATATTTTGTCTTGTTTTCAAGTGTGAGTGTATGTAGGTATAGAGTATGCAGAACATACTTTTAGCAACTGTACCCTCACATGTATTATTTTAAATCATTTTTCATTTAGTATTGTATTATATAGGTGTATAAAATAAGCATTCATATTTAATTGAAATTTTATTACATCTATCTTTTTCATCAGCTTTCACTTACCCTTATACCATCATTTTCCAAATTATCATAGGATCAAAAATGCAATTTTTTGAATGTATGCTTACCTTTATATTGTATTACACTGTGTGGATATACTAATTTTATATAATCATTTTCATACTGATGAGCATTGACTTTTTTCTAAGTGGTTGTAACACCTTAAATATTATACAAATATTTTATATTTATTTCTCTGTGGATTTATCTACTTATGTTCATAGGATGAATTATTAGAAACTGAGTTACCATATAATATAATGAATATGTGCAAGGCTCTTTATCCATATTACAAACATCCTTTCCAGAAACATAATAGTGAAATAGTGTCACTTAAAGCATATGAAAGTGACCATATGTACTTCAATTTAGTGAAGATTTATCAGTTTACTTGAAAAATCAGATAAACCCCAGAAAGAATAATGGTATACATATGTATTTTAATGACCTCATCCAAGTTATCTATCTCCAGCTCTTAGTGATAACAAAGATCATGCAGATAAGTGGCAAAAAGATAATTTTAAATGATACTGACACAGACATTAATGCAGACTAAGCAGTACAACCCAAATCTTGCATTAATGATGTAGATCCACATTGTTAATGCACTTATTTTTCGTGGGCATTTACTTTACATGTGTTAATTATAGAAAAACAAAAATATGACAAGAGACTCTAATGGACATATGTAGTGAATCCTTGGTGATATGGTGATAGTCTCTATTTTGAATTGGTTAAAAACAGTAACTCATAATCTACTGAAATATAATACCTAAGCAGTCAAAGGAAAAGTGGAAATTGAAAATCTATAATGATACACATAGATAATTTTAGCTGCTCAAATGCAAGACAAAAATTAGTTTGCATTCAGGCATTCTTTAAGTCCCAATTTCCTTAGCACATCCTGGCAAAGACATCACTTTGCCAGCAAAGGTCCATACAGGCAAAGCTATGGTATTGCCAGTACTCATGTACTTACTTGAGACTTGGACCATAAAGAAGGCTGAGCACCAAAGAATTGATGCTTTTGAATTGTGATTCTGGAGAGGACTACTGAGAGTCCCTCAGCCAGCAAGGAGATCAAACCAGTCAATCCTATAGGACATCAACCTTGGATGCTCATTGGAAGAACCAATGCTGAAGCCATAGCTCCAATACTTTGACCACCTGATGAGAGGAGCCAACTCACTGGAAAAGACCCTGAGGCTGGGAAAGACTAAAGGCAGAAGGAGAAGAGGGCAACAGAAGATGAGGTGGTTGGATGGCATCACCAACTCAATGGACATGAGTTTGAGCAAACTCCAGGAGCTAGTAAAGGACAGTGAAGCCTGACCTGCTGCTATCCATGGGGTTGCAAAGAGTGGGACATGACTTAGCAACTGAACAGCAACAAATATTTTCAAGAACTAGTCAAACTGATACAATGTGTTATATGAATATGCAATAGAAAATTCTGATCATGTTAGGAAAGTGAAATTTGCCTTGAGTACTGCAAGATACATAAGAGTAGGCACAGAAGAGGGCAAGAACCTCTGAAACTGAAAAGAACCTGTGTGAGGATTTGATTCAGAAAGGTGCTCCATGTATTTGAAAAGCTCAAATAGCATCATTGTAAACAGGAAGTTGTGAGAGTATAGGAATTAATTTTGTGGTTCAAGAGCTAGTCGTCCAATAATGGACGGTCATAAAGACCATGCTGAGGAAGTCTATATGAAGAGTATATCATGCAAAAAGGTGGGTTGGATGAAGCACGATCTGGAATCCAGATTGCTGGGAGAAATATGAATAATCTCATACACACAGACGACACCACTTTTATGGCAGAAAGCAAAGAAGAACTAAAGAGCCTCTTGAAAGTGAAAGAGCAGAGTGAAAATGTTGGCTTAAAACTCAACATTCAAAAAAGTCAGATCATGGCATTTGGTCCCATCACTTGGTGGCAAATAAATGGGGAAACAATGGAAAGAGTGACAGACTTTATTTTGGGGGGCTCCAAAATCACTGCAGATGGTGACTGTAGCTGTGAAATTAAAAGACGCTTGCTCCTTGGAAGAAAAACTATGACCAACCTAGACAGCATATTAAAAAGCAGAGACATTACTTTGCCAACAAAGGTCTGTCTAGTCAGACCTTTTCCAGTAGTCATGTATGGATGTGAGAGTTGGACTATAAAGAAAGCTGAGCACCGAAGAATGGATGCTTTTTTTCCCCCCCATTTATTTTTATTAGTTGGAGGCTAATTACTTTACAATATTGTAGTGGTTTTTGCCATACATTGATGTGAATCAGCCATGGATTTACATTTATTCCCCATCCCGATCCCCCCTCTCACTTCTGCTTTTGAACTGTGGTGTTGTAGAAGACTCTTGAGAGTCCCTTGGACTGCGAGGAAATCCAACCAGTCAATCCTAAGGAAATCAGTCCCAAATATTCATTGGAAGGACTGCTGCTCAAGTTGAAACCTCAATACCTTGCCACCTGATGTGAAGAACTGACTCATTTGAAAAGACCCTGATGCTGGGAAAGATTGAAGGAAGGAGGAGAAGGGGATGACAGAGGATGAGATGGTTGGATGGTATCACAGACTTGATGGACATGAGTTTGAGCAAGCTTTGGGAGATGTTGATGGGTAGGGAAGCCTGGTGTGCTGCAGTCCATGAGGTCACAAAAATTCAGACACAACTGAGTGACTGAACTGAACTGAGGAAGTCTATCTTTTAAAAAAAGGAAAGGAAAGTCCATTCACAAAAATTCTCAGAAAAAATTAAAAAACATTAAAGAACCTGATTTAAATTCTACAAAAAGGCTGCAGACTATAAAGAATATCTCTTCAAAGTCTAAGTCTGTGTTAAATAAATACATTATACACACACACACACACACACACACACACACATATATATATATAATCATTCTAAAATAGAAATTTGGTCAATAGAAAGACTTTGATTTGAAAACCTTAGTCTCCGTATTGCAGGGAACATAATAACAACTTTCTCCATGAAATTCAGAAGGATGTGAATAAGCAGGTTTATCCATTTAACAGGTTGATCTAAGCTGCTGTGAGAGTTGATATTGTATTTCCCACATATAAACAATTCTGATTACTCAATATCAATTTCTAAAGTATCTTAGGTTTTACTTCAGTAACTGTGGTATATCAATTCCTCCAAGTAATCTTTGTATCATCTTAATAGAAATACTGTGTATAGAAGATGGATAGGAGAAGGCAAAGTGTCCTGGAGATGCAGACACTGATAATCAATATCTTGTCACAATTCTTTGTAAATGAGTTTTGTCTCAGTGAAACTGCTCATTTCTTTTTTTTTTTTTTTTTTTTTCCCTGTTTCTGGGCTTTATTTTGAAGTGTTATTTTTTCAATTTATTTATTTTAATTGGAGGCTAATTACTTCATGCATTTGAATCAGCTCTAATGAGGTGGATGAAACTGAAGCCTGTTATACCAAGTGAAGTAACTCAGAAAGAAAAGAACCAATACAGTATATTAATGCATATATATGGAATTTAGAAAGATGGTAATGATGACCCTATATGCAAGACAGCAAAAGAAACACAGTTACTCATTTTTTATGTTATTATGAAAACCCTAATTATTAACTGAAATTGTAAGTACTAAATATTAACCACCAAAAATTAAAACTTAAATAGGTAGTATCATCTTCATTCTATTTAAAATTTAATTTATTGCGACATATCATGTGTAAAAAAAATACACAACAAATAGGATTTCTGTCTCCAGTTGCAGAAGTTGGTGACGAAACACTAATTAACATAATCAGATACACTTAAAACTTATTTTCTTAGAGGATGTCAGAGAGCTGTGGTTGCAAAGGATCTTATGGAACAGAAGTCTAAAAAGGCGCAGGACTCTAGATGGGTGGAGCTGGGAGGCTGCTTTGCTGCCTGGGAAAATGGGGCTGCCACTGAGAAACCTGTCATAGTCAGAGGGACTCTAAACGGAAAAGAGAATCAGAGGATATAGAACACATGCAGAAGATACGTCATTTTTCCTCCTGTTTACTCTGCTCCCCAAATCTGAGGCTTTGGGACTTTTTTTTAGACTCTGTTCTTAGAAATGTGCTCAGGATCTGAGACAGTTGACACAGAAGAGACCCGCAGGCTCATAACCCAACCCTCCATTTATAGGAGAGAAGCAGAGAAGCACAGCTTGAATAACATGGGTCTTCCTTTGTTGTTCTGTTGCTGTTCAATGGCTCAGTCGTGTCCCCGACTCTTCGCCACCCCCATGGACTGCAGCACGCCAGGCTTCCCTGTCCTCCTTATCCGGGTGGAAATCTCAACTCGTAGCTGTTCCCATATCGACTTTTCCTAACTTCTGTGTTCTCTTTTGAATCTCCAGTTGATGGGTTAGATAATTCTCCCCTTATCCCATCTTTCACTAAAATTCTTTTGTATTTTTTCTCACTTTCTGCCATACATTAATCACTCACTGAAGGGCAGGGACCAGTGAGTGAGGACCGGTTTTCATTCTGGAGGATAGTTTTCTTGAGCAAACTCAGCCTCCAAACTGTCCCCCTGGTGATGTGAACAGCTGTTCTCTCTTCTTGGCTTTAAAGCTTAGAGCTGCTGCTTTATTGCTGTGGCCCCTGGTGGCCTCCCCTGGCCTGCACAGTTGAGTGCTGAAGGGTTTGGCATCTTTTATGCTCAGAATTGTGTGCTCACAGCAGCTCCACTGGGATTCTCCCAGCCAAGTTTCTAGCCATTTGCCAGCCTCACTGTTTGTATTCTGATATTTCAAGCTGCTAATTCTTCTATTTTTTGCTGCTTAAGCTGCATATGGGTTGATGAATGTGTTCAGAAAGGAATAAGAAAATCTTGGTTAAATTCTGTCCTTTGAGAATAGAATCTTCTTGTGTTTTGACCTGCTTTTCCCTGTATCCCAGGAGTGTTCCCCATTAATATGTAGTTTAGCTATTAGGCAGTATTTTGGGGGGATTTATATTCAGAATGAGGTCTTGTCTCTTCAGCAAACTTATTCAAGTTCACAACTCCATCCCCTAGAACAGATACCTAATAAACTATACTAGGACCACAATAAATATTTATTGACTGACTAGTTGGTCACTGCCAACACAATGCAAAAGTGTGTCCACAACTCGTGTTCTCATTTGGGAGACATTTAGCAATATTTTATGGAATTTAAAGATGATTCTATTGGAATGTTAGGCAAAGAAGATATTTTTAACACACCAGAGCAACTAACCTGTTACACAGTTCTTGGCTTTAGAATATTGTCTGGCAAATTACAGTATGAGGTACCATTACACGCCAGTCAGAATGGCTGCTATCCAAAAGTCTGCAAGCAATAAATGCTGGAGAGGGTGTGGAGAAAAGGGAACCCTCTTACACTGTTGGTGGGAATGCAAACTGGTACAGCCACTATGGAGAACAGTGTGGAGATTCCTTAAAAAACTGGAAATAGAACTGCCATATGACCCAGCAATGCCATTCCTGGGCATACACACTGAGAAAACCAGATCTGAAAGAGACACGTGCACCCCAATGTTCATCACAGCACTGTTTATAATAGCCAGGACATGGAAGCAACCTAGATGCCCATCAGCAGACGAATAGATAAGGAAGCTGTGGTACATATACACCATGGAATATTACTCAGCCATTAAAAAATTCATTTGAATCAGTTCTAATGAGATGGATGAAACTGCAGCCCATTATACAGAGTGAAGTAAGCCAGAAAGAAAAACACCAATACAGTATACTAACACATATATATGGAATTTAGAAAGATGGTAACAATAACCCTGTATGATAGCAAGAGAGACACAGATGTATTGAACAGTCTTTTGGACTCTGTGGGAGAGGGTGAGGGTGGGATGATATGGGATAATGGCATTGAAGCATGTAAATTATCATATGTGAAATGAATCGCTAGTCCAGGTTCGACGCATGAGACAGGGTGTTCCGGGCTGGTGCACTGGGACGACCCAGAGGGATGGGATAGTGAGGGAGGTGGGAGGTGGGTTCAGGATGGGGAACGCATGTACACCCACGGCGGATTCAAGTCAATGTATGGCAAAACCAATACAATGTTGTAAAGTAAAATAAATAAATTTTTTAAAAAGTTACCTTTCATAAATGTCAGCATAGATGAGCTAAAAAATATGATCTCCTTTCAAACAACAGTCTTCAAACACTAGGAAATGGGTAGGTTTGCAATTTAGACACTTAGTCAATGCCAACTTTTAGTCTGTTGTACTATACCCTACTCTAGTTATTTAAAAATTATATGTGATAATTATTAGCATTTGTTATTGTATGAGTGTTTTGTTAATATCTTAGTAGATATTAGTGTTTGGCAACTTTCCTTACAACTAAATTATATAAAATATTGGATTAGATACTTGAATAAACATAAGTCAATGAGGCAACAAAGCAAAAAAATGTTGTACACTTAGTATTCACTTACAAAACAACAAAGTGATTACTTCATTTTTATACTTTTAATTATTTTTTATTGAATTATAGTTGATTTGCAATGTGTTAATTACTGCTGTAAAGCAAAGTATTTCAGTCATGCATATATATATACATTCTTTTTTAAAATTTCTTTTCATCATGGTTTATCATAAGATACTGAATATAGTTCTTTGTATTACACAGTAGGACCTTATTATTTAACCATTCTATATATAAAAACTTACATCTGCCAGCTCCAACCTCCCACTCCATCCCTCATCCAACACCCACCCCTTGGCAACCATGATTCTATGTCCATGGTTCTCTTTCTGTTTCAATGATAGATTCATTTGTGTCATATTTTAGATTCCCCATAAAAGGGCTATCATATGGTTTGTCTTTTCCTCCCTGATTTACTTCATTTAGTGTAATGAGCTCTAGTTGCATCCATATTGCTGCAAATGACATTATTTCATTTTTTATAGCTGAGTAATATTCCATTGGTGGTTGAGAGCTCATATAGAAAGTGACTTCAAAGAAGGAACATGTGTAAATGTCTTTAAGTTCTTTTTGGATCAAGAGCAAATGCTTGCAAGATGGCAGAGTAAAAGGACTTGCATTTATCTTCTCCTACGAGAACTCCAAAATTACAACTGGCTGCTGAACAGCCATTGACAGGAGAATATTTGATCCCACACACACACAAAAAAATACCCCATATCCAAAGGAAAAGGAGTAGCCCCAGGAAGACGGTAGGAGGGGCAAAATCATGTTTAGAATCAAACCCCATACCTGTCAGAGATGCTCAGAGGGTTCAAACAAATCCTTTTGCACACCAGGAGACCCCACAGAGGCTGCACCAGACCTGACTTTGAGTGTTTGAGTGTCTCCTGCGGAGGTACGATCAGCAGTGGCCTGCTGCAGGGTCAGGGCTCCGGGTGCAGCAGACCTGGGTAAGGCATACACCCCTTGGAGGAGGTCGCCGTTAACCCCACAACAGAGCTGCCAGAACTTACACAGGAGTGGGGAGACAGACACTTGGAGGGCACAAACAAAACCTTGTGCACCAGGACCCAGGGGAAGGGAGCAGTGACCCCACAAGAGACAGACCCAGACTTGCCTGTGAGTGTCCAGGAGTGGAGGTGTGGGTCGGAGGTGGCCTGCCGCAGGGCTGGGGGCACTGAGGTGGCAGCCATTATCCTCATTACCTCCATCATAGTTTGGCCTCAGGTCAAACATCAGGGAGGGTATACAGCCCCACCCATCAACAGAAACTTGGATTAAAGATTTACAGAGCATAGCCCCACCCATCAGAACAAGACCCAGCTTCCCCCTCAGTCACCCTATCCCATCAGGAAGCTTCCATAAGCCCCTCATCCTTATCCCTCAGAGGGCAGACAGAATGAAAACCACAATCACAGGAAACTAATCAAGCTGATCACATGGACTATAGCCTTGTCTAACTCAATGAAACTATGAGCCATGCCCTGTATGGGCCACGCAAGATGGACAGGCCATGGTGGAGAGCTCTAACAAAACATGGTCCACTGGAGAAAAGGTTGGCAAACCAATTCAGTATCCTTGTCTTGAGAACCTCACGAACAGTATGAAAAGGCAAAAAGATAGGACACTGAAAGATGAACTCCCCAGTTCAGTAGGTGCCCAATATGCTACTGGAGAACAATGGAGAAATAATATCAGGAAGAATGAAGAGATGGAGCCAAAGCAAAAACAACACCCAGTTGTGGATGTGACATGATGGAAGTAAAGTTTGATGCTATAAAGAACATTATTGCATAGGAACCTGGAATTTTAGGTCCATGAATCAAGGCAAATTGGAAGTGGTCAAACAGGAGATGGCAAGAGTGAGTATCAACATTTTAGGAATCAGCAAATGAAAATGGACTAGAATGGGTGAATTTAACTCAGATGACCATTATATCTACTACTGTGGGCAAGAATCCCTTAGAGGAAATGGAGTAGCCCTCATACTCAACAAAGGAGTCCAAAATGCAGTACTTGGATGCAATCTCAAAAACGACAAAATGATCTCTGCTTGTTTCCAAGGCAAACCATTCAACATCACAGTAATCCAAACCTCTGCCCCAACCAGTAATGCTGAAGGAGCTGCAAATTGAATGGGTCCATGAAGACCTACAAGACCTTCTAGAACTAGCATACAAAAAAGATGTCCTTTTCATTTTAGGGGACTTGAATGCAGAAGTAGGAAGTCAAGAAACACCTGGAATAACAGGCAAATTTGGCCTTGGAGTACAGAATGAAGCAGGGCAAAGGCTAACAGTATTGCCAAGAGGATGCACTGATCATAGCAAACACCCTCTTCCAACAACACAAGAGAAGACTCTACACATGGACATCACCAGATGGTCAATAATGAAATCAGATTGATTATACTCTTTGCAACCACAGGTGGAAAAGCTCTATACAGTCAGCAAAAACAAGACCAGGAGCTGACTATGGCTCAGATCATGAACTCCTTATTGCCAAATTCAGACTGGAGTTGAAGGAAGTAGAGGAAACCCACTAAACCATTCAGGTATGACCTAAATCAAATCCTTTAGGATTATACAGTGGAAGTGACAAATAGATTCAAGGGATTAGATCTGATAGACAGAGTGCCTGAAGAACTATGGACAGAGGTTCTTGACATTGTACAGGAGGCAGTGATGAAGACCATCCCCAAGAAAAAGAAATGCAAAAAGGCAAAATGGTTGTCTGAGAAGGCCTTACAAATAGCTGAGAAAAGAAGAGAAGCAAAAGGAAAAGGAGAAAAGCAAAGATATACCCACTTGAATGCAGAGTTCCTAAGAATAACAAGGTGAGATAAGAAAGCTTTCCTTAGAGATCAATGCAAAGAAATAGAGGAAAACAGTAGAATGGGAAAGACTAAAGATCTCATCGAGAAAATTAGAGATACCAAGGGACTATTTCATGCAAAGATGGGCACAATAAAGGAAAGAAATGGTATGGACCTAACAGAAGCAGAAGCTACTAAGAAGAGGTGGCAACAATACACAGAAGAACTATATTAAAAAGATCTTAATGACTGAGATAACCATGATGGTATCATCACTCACCTAGAGCCAGACATCCTGGAATGTGAAGTCAAGTGTGCCTTAGGAAGCATCACTAAGAGCAAAGCTAGTGGAGGGTGATGGGAGTCCAGTTGACCTATTCCAAAGCCTAAAAGATGATGCTGTGAAAGTGCTACATTCAATATGCCAGAAAATTTGGAAAACTCAGCAGTGGCCACAGGACTGGAAAAGGTCAGTTTGCATGCCAATCACATAGAAAGGCAATGTCAAAGAATATTCAAACTACCACACAATTACACTCATTACACATGTTAGCAAAGTAATGCTTAAAATTCTCCAAGCCAGGCTTCAACAGTACATGAACCATGAACTTCCAGATGTTCAAGCTGGATTTAGAAAAGTCAGAGGAACCAGAGATCAAATTGCTAATATCCATTGAATTATCAAAAAATCCAGAGAGTTCCAGAAAAACATCTACTTCTGATTTATTGACTATGCCAAATACTTTGACTGTGTGGATCACAACAAACTGTGGAAAATTCCTCAAGAGATGGGAACACCAGACCACCTTACCTGCCTCCTGAGAAATCTGTATGCCAGTCAAGAAGCAACAGTTAGAACTGGATGTGGAACAACAGACTGGTTCCAAATCAGGAAAGGAGTAGATCAAGGCTGCATATTGTCACCCTGCTTATTTAACTTACATGCAGAGCACATCATGTGAAATGCCAGGCTGGATAAAGCACAAGCTGGAATCAAGATTGCCAAGAGAAATATCAATAACCTCAGATACACAGGGTGACACCACCCTTATGGTGGAAAGTGAAGAAGAACTAAAGAGCCTCTTGATCAAAATGAAAGAGGAGAGTGAGAAAGTTGGCTTAAAACTCAACATTCAGAAAATTAAGATCATGGCATCTGGTCCCATAACTTCATGGCAAATAGATGGGGAAACAATGGAAACAGTGAATGACTTTATTTTATTGGGCTCCAAAATCATAACAGATGATGACTGCAGCCATGAAATGAAAAGATGCTTGCTCCTTGGGAGAAAAGATATGTCCAACCTAGACAGCATATTAAAAAGCAGAAACATTATTTTGCTGACACAGGCCCATCTAGTCAAAATTATAGTTTTTCCAATAGTCATGTATGGGTTTTTAGAGTTGGACTATAAAGAGACCTGAGCACCAAAGAACTGATGCTTTTTAACAGTGGTGTTGGAGAAGACTCTTGAGAGTCCCTTGGAATGCAAGGAAATCCAACTGTCAATCCTAAGGAAATCAGTCCTGATTATTCATTGGAAGGACTGCTGTTGAAGCTAAAACTCAATACTTTGGCCACCTGATGCAAAGAACTGACTCATTGGAAAAGACCCTGATGCTGGGAAAGACTGAAGTCAGGAGGAGAAGGGGATGACAGAGGATGAGATGGTTGAGTGGCATCACTGACTTGATGGACATGAGTTTGAATAAGCTCCAGAAACTGTTGATGGACAGGAAAGCCTAGCATGCTGCAGTCCATGGGTCACAAAGAGTCAGACATGACTGAGTGAACTGAACTGTACTGAATATTCCATTGCATAGGTACCATATCTTCTTTATTCATTCATTTGTTTATGGACATGTATCAGGTTAACCTCATGTCTTGGCTATTGTGAATAGTGCCATTATGAACATAAGGGTGTGTGTATCTTTTTGAATTATAGTTTTTTCCAGATATATGCCCGGAGTAGGATTGTTAAATCATATGGTAGCTTTAGATTTTAGTTTTGTGAGGAAGCTCCATACTGTTTTCCACAGGGGCTGCACCACTTTACATTACCACCAGCAGTGTAGAAGCTTCCCTTTTCTCCACATCCTTTCCAGCATTTTTTATTTGCAGACTTTTTAATGATGGGCATTCTGACTGATGTGAGGTGGTACCTCATTGTAGTTTTGATTTGTGTTTCTCTAACAATTAGCAATGTTTAACTTTTTTTTGTGCTTATCGACCAGCTATATTTCTTCTTTGAAGAAATATCTATTTAGGTCTTCTGTCCATTTTTTGGATTTGGTTTTTTGTTGTTGTTGAGGTGTAATTGTTGTTTGTATATTTTGGAAGTTAAGCCCTTGCAAATATATCTCCCATTCTGTTGGTTGTCTTTTCATTTGGGAGAATAATTACTTCCTAGTCACAGACTTTATCAAATTTACAAGGGTTAATTTCATGCTCTTCTAATGCTTTATGTAAATGCCTGGTAGAGCATTATGACTGATTCACAATTTATGAAAAGACAAAACAAATTAGAATCAAAATATAAAGAGTCACTATTATTTATCAGTCCAAGTGATGGTGAAACAACTTAAATTTCTTGGAAATTAATCTGAAGTTTTAATTTTGCTTAAAAATATTAAGCTCTTACTCAGGAACAAAAAAGACTAAGAAAAAATATGTGCATATATATATAAATTTATATATAATTTCACATATTTATACATATGTTTATTATATGTATTAACTACATATATAAATATTTTTTTCATTGAGAAGCAGAGATAATAGAACTACTTAAAATACTGAGACCCTAGACAAAATCAATTTTCCTAAGTCATATTTAGAATTCCAAAGTCATTTGTCTAGTAGTTTCTTATTTCATTCAATTCAAATGACAGTAGCAGCATAGTAAGCACTGGGTTAAAACCTCAGCTTTTAAATTTCACCATGTCTTTGACACATTAAAATAAATGAAGTTTTTCTGAATCTCACATTCTCATTTATTAACAGGAACAAATATCACTCTCCCTGGGCAATTCTGAGAATCAGTTACATTTACTTTTATAAAACACCAAATAGTGGGTATAACCCCTAGTGAACACTGAGAAATATTTTCATTTGAATCAGTAAATATTTTATCATGGTTCACTAAGTTATTCACATATAAAAAGAAAAAAATCTTGGAAGTTCTAAACCTGACAAGAGTTAAACCTAAGTCAGCTGGCAAAGCATTTCACTAAAAACACAGGTGGCCGAGGAGTAATTAACATCAACAACTTGTGTTGCTCCAGATTGTGAAGCTGAAAGATTACTTACATGTACATTGGTATGAAAATAACTTGGTGCAACCATGAAATACAGGAAGGCAAAATATAGCTCAGATGATCATTGAAAATGACCTATTTATACATCCAAGTGATGAAACATCCTAACCAAAGCAGTGTGGGGGACTTCCATAAATAAATTTGGTAACATAGGCCAGTTTTGGCTCAGTCTTATTCTCTATAAATTCCATGGCAGGCCGGTCTGCAATACACAGACTTTTTTCTTTCTGTTACTCAGCTTCTCTTGTGATTCATCTAACGCAACCATTTATCCTTCATCCTTAATATTCTTCTATGGCTACTCAAACTCACATGTTTGATCAAAAATTAGGATCTCTCCAGGGCTTTTAAGAAACTCTTATTTTCCATTTCCTCTTACTCTGCATTGCAATAAAATGGTTCCCCAGTGGACAATTTGATTCCATCTATTATCTTCAATTTAATGCTTATAGAATAAAAGCCCTTTACTTCAGTTTTTTTTCTAAATAATATATTGCATCCATTTGAGATAAAAATAAATTTTGTTTTATTCCTTCAGTATTATGTAATTAAATTTCACTTTCCAAGTCATAGGAAATAGATAAAATCCTATAACAAGACAAACTTTTGATTATAGCTATGATGAATGCTATAAAAACCACAAATGTGTAATGATTGTGATATTTTTTAAAAAATTCTCAATAAAATACATAATGATATAGGAGGATAAATTATTGCTTGATTCATTTCCACTGATACTGTCTATAAAGTCAACAGGCATAATAAGATTACTAAGCATATGTTGACAGAATTTGAGTGTTCATCATAAATGAAATAGCATTACTAAAAATATTTTTAAATAACCGAAGGCTCTAGTAAAATATTAGAAACATAAGAGACTGATTAACTTTTCCCAATAGTTTTTATTAGGATTCATAGAGGAAAGCTTGAAATAAGTATTCTAATAAATGTGATTTATTGAAATGTGGTAAGTTGTCCAGTCCACATACATATTTTCAGAACCTTGTATGTATCTTATTACAAGAGTCAAAATTAATTAAATCAATTTCCCTTTCCCCAAACCTGGGTAGACTTCAGTTCAGTCACTCAGCTGTGTCCGACTACTTACAGCCTCATGGATTGCAGTACACCAGACTTCCCTGTCCACCACCAACTCCCGGAGCTTGCTCACACTCATGTCCATCGAGTCGGTGATGCCATCCAACCGTCTCATCCTCTGTTGTCCCCTTCTCCTCCTTCAATCTTTCCCAGCATCAGGGTCTTTTCCAATGAATCAGTTCTTCGCATCAGATGGCCAAAGAATTGGAGTTTCAGCTTCGGCATCAGTCCTTCCAATTCAAGACTGATTTTGTTTAGGATGGACTGGTTGGATCTCCTTGCAGTCCAAGGGACTCTCAAGAGTCTTCTTCAACACCACAGTTCAAAAGCATCAGTTCTTTAGTACTCAACTTTCTTTAGAGTCCAACTCACATCTGTACATGAATACTGGAAAAATCATGGTGGTAGACTTGGCATAGCTCAAACCAGGAGAGTTTGTTAAAGACAATGCTTTGTGGCATCTGAGGCTAAACTATGAAAAGCTAGAGCTTGTGTCTAGCTCTTTCTCCAGTGACTCATACTTTCAGGGAGTTGAGTTAACCGGTAAGAGGCCAGCATGCTGGAGGGATTATGCAAAACCATTAAGTAGAGATAAAGGGGCTTCCCTGGTGGCTCAGAGGTTAAAGCATCTGCCTGCAATGCGGGAGACCTGCGTTCGATCCCTGGGTCGGGAAGATCCCCTGGAGAAGGAAATGGCAATCCACTCCAGTATTCTTGCCTGGAGAATCACATGGAGGGAGGAGCCTTGTAGGCTACAGTCCACGGGGTCACAAAGGGTTGGACACGACTGAGCTACTTCACTTTTTAAGTAGAGATAGTTACGAGGTGTCTAATGAGCATGTCTATTCCAGCTCACATTTATTTGAGATTAACCAGCATCAGCAGTAACCAGACTTGAGGTGATTTTAGCTACTCCAGTTACAGGAAAATAGAACCAGATAAAAGCTGTCCCCAAGCTCTACCCAAATTTCAATTAATGAGCAAAATGTTGTTATTTTAAAGCAACTGAGTTTGAGGGTGCTTGCAACACAGCATTATACCATGAAGACTGCTCTTCCAGCAAAGAAGATGAAAAGGAGTGAGAGAACCAGAGATGACTGAGCAAGAATGAGGTCTCAGGTTTGTCTGTCCTTAGATTAATCCAAGAAGGATGATGACTGGACTCTATACTTCATAAGAGTTCACCTCAAAGTGAAGTAGCTAACCCTGTTTTGCTCCCATAAGTGTTAGTCATTGGGTGCAGGTTGCCAAGTGTAGGAGACCTCTCAGATGAGGTGGCTTTCATTGGTTAGGGGAAATATGTTTTAGAAAGAGGTTGTATGAGCTATTAGCAGTTAATGTTCACAGAAACTAGGGGGGCCTGGGTCAATCATCAAAAATGTCTGTTTTCCCAGGAGGCCACAAACTTGAAACAACTATCAGTGAATCTGAGTAATGGCAATGTGAGAGCTATCTCATAGAAATAAGATATCAAAATGCAGTAGCATGGCAGAGCAAAAAGAACACAGGGTCACAAGAGGAAGATGAGAGGCTTGGCTTATGTGCCAAGTCATGATCAACTCTTTGCAACCCTATGGCAGCCTGCCAGGCTCCTCTGTCCATGGGATTCTCCAGGCAAGTGTACTGGAGTGGGTATCCATGCCCTCTTCCAGGGGATCTTCCTGCTCCAGGGATCAAATCCACATCTCTTATGTCTTCTGCATTGGCAGGCAGGTTCTTTACCACTAGCACCATCTGGGAAGCCCCAGAGACTTGGCTTAATATGAAGCTTAAGTAATTCAAACAAGCTCTTCTTTCTTCTTTCATTAAACATCTATTAAGCATAAAGTCTGGTGAGAATTTCCATCTATGATTGCGCTTATATATTCAGACACTGATTTGACAAAACTATTTGAGAAGACTTAAATCTTTCTAATCCAACATGCTGCGAATCAGCTATGGCAGTCAGGATTCTTGATGGAAACAGTCCTCTCTCACTTTTCTGTATTTAAGTCAGAAGCATAAGAGATTCTTGACACTTAGCATCCATCTCATGTCACCAAGAAAATTCTCATCTTTCCTGCTCTACCACAGTGATAATCCCAATTTATGATCTATCATCTTAGTTTTTTAAGTGGCTTCCTGGATCTCCAAGTTAGTAATTTCAAAGTTGATCATATTTCCAACAAGCTTAAAGCCTTGAGAAGATGCCTTAATCTTTTTTGAATAACTATAATCATTGTCATGCCTTGCAACAGGTACTTTCTCTTATAAATTCTGTCAGATTCAGCCTCCTTTTCTGTGAGCTTTTAATATGTGTTTCTTGCAATTTTTCCCAAACCAATTTTTTTAATCTAGAAATCTAGCAAGCTTTGTTGTGTAGCTACTAAGTCATGTCCCATTCTTTGCAACCCCGTGAAGAGCACACACCAGGCTTTCCTGTCCTTGACTATCTCCCAGAGTTTGTTCAGACTCATGCCTAATGAGTTTTCTATTTATCTTTCAGATATTGAATCAGTGGCCAATTTTCTCTCTTTCCCCTCAACTTGGACTAGGCCAAACATCCATATTGTATCTGGCACTCTGTACCAACATTTCATAGTATTTTTCAAAATTGTGACTTTAATAATCTAATTGTGTGATTATGTGATCAATATTCATTTACTCTGCTGGGTTGCAAAAGCAGTGGCAGCAGGAACCAAATTCATTTTTGTTTCCTGATGTATGCCCAACATTTAATACAATACCTGGCAAATGGTAAACATCCAATAAGTATTTGTCAATGAGTCAATCAATGAAAATGAGATGACATTTTCTGACTTCTGACTTCAGTGTATCCGTGGCTAATTCTGCTCTTCTTTGAGAAAATCATGGCACTTAGTTTGGCTGCACAGTCATTTTATGTTCAGAAAATCTTATTAGTTACACATGCACTTAATGCTTTTTATGTGCAAATGGTGAAAACAGAGTACAGATGCTTTGCCATACAGGTTTCTTTCTTTTTGAAAAACATCTTCAAGTGCTTTAATATCATAAATTCTAAAAACATTATACATTAATATTTGAAAGTACTGAGTAATGTCATGAATAATTATCAAGTAATTTGTGAAAGCATGTAATTACTTTGTGCTGACATGGCACTTGTAATGTAATTGCTTGTGGGGGATAAATACTTGAGCACACATAAAAAGTGAAATTACAGAAGCCTGGGATAAAAAAAAAAAGACAAAAAGGCCATTTGTTTTATGCTAAAAAAAAATTACATCAAATTACATCATAAGAAGAGGAAAAAGAGTGAGATAGACAAGGTAACAGTGAAAGGAAAAGTTGGAAGAGGAGACTGGGAAAGCAACAGCACACCTCCTCCCAAAGGAAAAAAAAGAAATTACGATCTCAGAATCTGTACATGTTCACATTTCTATATGAGATTAGTTCCGTCTCACTGTTTTTGTTTTTCCAGGAACAGAGGGTATTGATGATGCAAATAGAAGCATGTTCTTCCTGTCTTTTCCAAATCTGTCTAAGGAAGAATTCCATGGACAGAGGAGAGGCCTGGCAGGCTGAAGTTCATGGGATCACAAAGAGAAGGACACGGTTGAGTAACTAATCACACATAGGTGTAAATAACATACAATATTAGTTTCACATATTTTGGAAAAACCAAAGTGGTATGTGGTGGGGGGGAAAAGAGCAAGCAGATTACTGCACAGTCTGCTGCCCTTCCAAACAGGCTAGAAGAAGTTGGCCTGCTGTGATTCTTGTTCAGGTGAGCTGTTCTAGATGGCTCATTAACATCAGAAATCCAGGAGTGACACCGGACACCCCTCAGAGAGTGTGATTGGGCCGCAGGGTGGCCTTTCTCAAAGGCCTCACGTTTTCTAATTTTGGAAGGCAGTGGGGATACCTCATTTCCCTGTATTGAATGTCTATGATGCTTGTTTAGACTAGGAAATGTGATGTCCACTCAACAAATGAAAACAGGTGACAAGTCAGCATCTCTTGAACAATCTGAAAATTAAGGGAGAACTCTGCTCTCTTTGCTTAAACACATTCCCGTGTCTCTCTAGTTTGGGTCATTGTTTGAATCCCAAATCAACAGTACACTGTGATTTTTTCTAACTGTAGCAGACACAACTGAGTTTCATTCTGGTTGACAGAAAAAAAAGCAGGGATATTACAGAACCAAGGAATATCTGCTTGCTGGTAGGCTGGATTTTAGTAGTGGTTTCATGTTTTTCCCATGTTACTCACTTTCAGTAAACTGGGACTTTGCAGCTTAGGAAAGAACGTGTTTTGGAGGCTCAATGCTGGCTGTAGGGCAGCTTTCAAAATGTGGTAGGATGAATCTGACAGCAGGCTTTGAATGTTTCAAAATGGAAAAGTCAAAATTTAAATGAAACTGTTTACTCAGGGTTCGTCATAGAGGCAGAATCAACATAAGCAGGATGGCAGGGGTAGGGGAGGAAAAAAAAATATATATATATATACACACACACACACACACATACACACACACACCCACCCACAGAGAGACAGATAAATATCACACACGTGTACATGGAGAGAGAGGGGATTATCTATATTATATAGAGATTCATTGTAAAGAACTGGTTCATGTGAACATGGAGGATGGCAAATCCAAATTCTGCATGGCAGGCAAGAGACCCAGGAAGGGATTGACACTGCAGCCCAGGACCAGATACAATCTGGAGACATCATCTTCTCTTTCTCATACCTCTTTCAGTTTTCACTTAAGGCTTTCAGTTGACCAACTGAATCCTACCCATACTAGGAAGGGTAATCTCTTTGTTTACTTTAGATGATGTTGTTCAGTTGCTCAGTCACCTCCAACTCTGCAACACCATGGATTGCAGAACATCAGGCTTCCTTGTCCTTCACTATCTCCTGAAATTTGCTCAAACTCATGATCCTTGAGTCAATGATGCCATCCAACCATCTCATCTGTCACTCCCTTCTCTTCCTGCCCTCAATCTTTCCCAGCATCAGGGTCTTTTCCATTGAGCTGGCTCTTTGCATCAGGTAGCCAAAGTATTGGAGCTTCAGCTTCAGCATCAGTCCTTCCAATGACTATTCAGGGTTGATTTTCTTTAGGATTGAGTGGTTTGATCTTGCTGTCCAAGGGACTCTCAGGAGTCTTGTCCAATTTGAAAGCATCAATTCTTTGGTGTTCAGCCTTGTGGTCCAACTCTCACATCCATCCATGACTACTGGAAAAACCATAGCTTTGACCAGATGGACCTTTTTTGGCAAAGTGGCATGTCTCTGCTTTTTAATACACTGTCTAGGTTCGTCATGGCTTTTCTTCTAAGGAGTAAGTGTCTTTTAATCTCATGGCTGCAGTCACCATGATTTTGGAACCCAAGAAAATAAAGTCTGTCACTGTTTCCTGTTTCCCCATCTATTTGCCATGAAGTGAGGGGACCAGATATCATGATCTTAACTTTTTGAATGTTGAGTTTTAAGCCAGCTTTTACACTCTCCTCTTTCACCCTCATTAAGAGGCTCTTTAGTTCCTCTTTGCTTTCTGCTGTAAGGGTGGTGGTATCTTCGTATCTGAGGTTATTGATATTTCTCCCGGCAGTCTTGATTCCAACTTTATATGTTAATTAAAAAAAAAAAAAAACCTCCACAGCAATATACAGACTGGTGTTTGACCTAATATCTGGGAACCATGGCCCAACCAAGTTGACCCATCAAATTAACCATCACAAAGTATATTCCCTGAATTTTCAGGAAATGAAAAACAATGCACTAAGTTATATGTATTTCAATCACAGCCTAGGGAGAGAATTGTGGTACTTACAGCAATGAGCAGGTTATCATTTAAAATAAATCATTCAATGTTTAATGTTTGTATTAGAGATTCTTAATAGCTATATGTCCAGAATAGGAAATAAAATCAGAAAACCACTTATCAAATAACTGTTATGAATGTCCATCATTGACTATATATATATATATATATATATATATATTTTTTTTTTTTTTTTTTAATTGAGTCTTGGGGAAGGAGTCCCCAGTGACTCAGCAGGTAAAGAATCTGCCTGCAATGCAGAAGACTAGGAGATGTAGGTTCAATCCTTGGGTCAGGAAGATACTATGGAGGAGGAAATGGCAAACTACTCCAGTATTCTTGCCTGGAGCCCATGCACAGAGGAGCCTGGCAAGCTGCAGTTCATAGGATTGCAAAGAGTCGGACATGACTGAGGCAGTAAGATTGCATGAGATTGGGGAGCAAGTAAGCTGTAAAAGTGTGAGGGAAATGATTTAAAAATTAAAGTGATTACTGAACACACATACTCATGAGAGCCAGACTTAGCAGCTGTTATACAAGCTTTATGCTTTAAAATTCAAAATATCTACAGGAATAGCTGACGTCCCCTTTCAAACTCAATCCTTTCCAGAACTCTCATGCCAGTTTGAGTCACAATCATGTTTGGTTGGATTCCTTCAATCTGTTTCCTGTATTTTATATTCATACATATTTATTCTTAAATAATACCTTGTTTTGATTTATGGAAGCTATAATCTTTCATTACAAACTGTACACATAGTTGCATAATAACTGAGGAGACTTGGAAGTATGTTAAAAGATATATAAAAGAGATATCTATTGGGCTCACAGTTAAAACAAAAATAGGCTAGTTATCACAATTACTCTTAAGTTCTCTTATTTGTCGAGTTCACAGATTATATTGCCCACCCATGAAGAAATAATACAACAAGGCATTAATTAGAATGATAACCCAAAAAAGGGAAAAAAATGAATGTTTCATTATTTTAGAGTAGAAATGTATATACACATTGATCTTTATGGTGAGACTTTAAATTATGGACATGAAGTAGACTCCAACAAAAAGGTAATGTAATTGTCCTCATAATTATTTTTTAATTCTATTTTCAATAATAAGCAACCTAGAGACTGGAAGAAAATAAGAAAAAAAAAGACTAATAGAAAAGTGGATAAAATATGTAAGTGAAAATAGGACAAAAATGTAATAAAATCATAATTCTGTTTATTCCTATGTTAAAAATATTTAAAGCACTAATTAGTTCGGTTCAGTTCAGTCACTCAGTTGTATCCGACTCTTTGCGACCCCATGAATCACAGCACATCAGGACTCCCTGTCCATCACCAACTCCCGGAGTTTACTAAAACTCATGCCCATTGAGTCGGTGATGCCATCCAGCCATCTCATCCTCTGTTGCCCCCTTCTCCTCCTGCCCCCAGTCCCTCCCAGAATCAGTGTCTTTTCCAATGAGCCAACTCTCCGCATGAGGTGGCCAAAGTATTGGAGTTTCAGCTTGAGCATCAGTCCTTCCAGTGAACACCCAGGACTGATCTCCTTTAGGATGGACTGGTTGGATCTCCTTGCAGTCCAAGGGACTCTCAAGAGTCTTCTCCAACTCCATAGTTCAAAAGCACCAATTTTTTGGCTCTCAGCACTAATATTATAGTATAATCATTAAAAGTGAAAGTCAGTCATGTCTGTCTCTTTGCGATCATGTGGACTGTAGCCCACCAGGCTCCTCTGTCCATGGGATTCTCCAGACAAGAATACTCAAGTGGGTAGCCATTCCCTTCTCCAGGGCATCTTCCCAACCCAGGGATTGAACAGGGGTCTCCCACATTATGGGCCAATTCTTTACTCTCTGAGCCACCAGGGAAGCCCATTAATTAATGAAGACAGAAATAAAAAGTTTTCTTCCTTTTCATTGTGTTATTACAATAAACCTATCTTATCATATCAATTTTTTAGTGTGAAATTTTGATATGCTCTCCAAACTCACATAAAATCTAAATATTTTTCAATGATCATTCCTACTTTTACTCATCATCTTGAGTCATGGGACAGCTTCTGAAGATAATCTGGTAGAGGGTTACTCGAGAAGGTATGGAGTATGTCAGGTGTAGTTGAAGCTGTCTAATTGTGTGATGTGGTAGAGACAGGGCATATTCTACACCAGTGACCAGCATTATATTCCAGCAAGGCCACCTCCTTCTGTATTTCATCACTTTAGTCTCTATACACCTCAGTCTCCCCTTCTGTAAATTAGGAATAGCAACAGTAATACCTGGTACAGATGAGAATAAAAGTAATATGCACAGAGTCCTTAAAATAGTGCAAAACAGATCCTTTAAAGTGTCAACTGTTAATATTCTAAAAATTAGCACTGCTAGTAGTTCTGTTATTTTTTTCCAAAGTAAGTACATATTTCCCAGACTATCCCTGAAGTCCTTCCATGAGGTTAATCCAGTCTAATTTTTTACCCATCTTCATTATAAACAGGTCTTAACTAATGTTTGTTAGCTTTTTTTTACTATTACATGCTTGAATTACCACCATGGCATCAAAATACAGTTTAGAATTGAAAAGTGCTATAGGAATTTGTTGACTAGCAGAGAATTTTTCTAAATCATCACCTTGTTATCCATACATTTGAAAACACGGTTAATAATACTAATATTTAACATATACACTACTATGTAAAAAATAGGTAATCAACAAGGACCTACTGTATTGCACAGAGACCTCTACTCAATATTATATAATAACATACATGGGAGCAGAATCTGATAAAGAACAGATATGTATAACTGAGTCACTTTGCTGTACGCCTGAAACTAATGCAACATTGTAAATCAACTGTATTCTAATGCAAAACTTTTTAAATTTGACAGAAATAAGAAAAAATGCTAATCAAGTCACTATGAAAAAAATTTAATATGATGAAAGATATACATATGCTTTCTTGTTGAATCAAATACACACAGTGGTCTTGTTTAACTGACACTCTTCATCTTTCATGAAACATAAGCAGTAAAAACAGATGTTTTCGGACCTTGCCTACCCCTGCAGAATCATTTCCAATCACAGTGGCAGGTGTGGCAAAAGGTTATGCTTATAAAGATGGATGAAACTGTGCAAAGCCATCTTAGTCAATGAGAAAGATAAGGTCATTCATTGAACTCAGACATTTTGTCATCATGTTAAATATTCTTTTGTTGCTGGTTATAAATGCATAGGGAAGCGAAAAAATAGTAAAATAATAATAATAATAATAACATTTACTTAGTCCCTTACTTTTAAAATAGTAGAATACTGAGAGCTAAAGTACTTTATTCTTAGTAAAAAAAATTTTTTTAAATTTTAACTTGATTGGAGTATAGTTGATTTACAATGTTATGTGAGTTTCCAGTTTACAGCAGTGATTCAGTTATACATATATTTATTCTTTTTCAGCTTCTTTTCCCATATAGATTATCATAGAATATTGAGTAGAGTTTCCTGTGCTCTAAAGTAGATCCTTGTTGATGATCTATTTTATTGTCAGCAAAATCTTATAAAGATTAGGTGAATACTCTTGCTTCCTTCTCATGATACAATTTACATTTGAAGAGAGTTTTCTTAGGACCATTTAAGTATTTTAAATATTCCATTTTATGACTTTATTCTGACTTGTTCATTTTACATCTTTTACTATTCTTTTAGTGATGGCCCCACAGATTAAAATATACATCTTTGATTTATTACAGTCTAATAAAATTTATTTCTCATGATTTTCCAGATAAATACAATGGTTTCAGAACATTTTAACTTCATTAATCACCTCAGAAGTAAAAAGAAAAGTCCCACAATTATATATATATATATATATATATATACATATACATATATATAGGTTAGTATTCAATGGAGCAGTACCAAGCCTATCAGGAAATAAGGTCACATGACTGAAAAAAGGAGAAAAACAGACCATTTGACATAACCTGTAAGAAGTTTAGATATCAGAATATACAGGCAAAGTTCTTGAAATGTGTATGGTTTATGTATGCCAGAAATTAGATGACATAATAAGGAACTACATCAGAGAACTATATAGTATAAAAAATATCAAATGGAAATTTTAAATTTGAATAATGCACTAAATAAAACTTGGAGCTGAATAGATGGATCTAACAGCATTTTAAAATAGGAAGACAAATTCATGAACTGGAAGATCTGTGCCAAGTTGGTATTATTCCAATAATACAAATTTGGTTTACCATTTAAAAATTGAACACTACAAGTTGCCACATCGGTAGAATAAGGGGGAAATTTTTTACACTTCAATACATCAAAAAATATGTCTAGATATCCAATTTTGGATTAAAAAACCTTAGTAAATTAAAAATAGAAGGCAATGTGTTCAACATAATTTAAAGAAAAGACATACTTGGGAAATAAAATTACAACAGGATAATTCAATTGCACTGGGCTATCATTTAGCAGAAATCATATACTTGGGCTGTTACCCAAGCCTGCTCTCTTTACCCTCTGTGCCTATCATCAAAGCTTAATTCTCCTGAGTTGTTTCTGCTTAATCCCAAATACTCCATCTGGTGGCTACCTGAAGATAGAAGATAGGGAGAAAAGAAAACTTACTGTCATATCTAAATCCAAACAAAAGATGTACTTATGAACTTGGGGAAGATACTATTCTTAAAGTATACATAAATATCAAAAATTTTAAGTAAATTAGTGTTTGGTTAGACTACACTCAATTTTAAAACTTTCTGTGTAAACAAAGGAATTAAGAGCAAAATTTGTTGGAGTTTTGATGTCTAGGTATTTTCAAAGAATACCTACAAATAAATGAGGAAAACTCAAACAATTAAATGAAAAAATTGGCTGATAACAGTAATAAATATCTCAAAGATGAAAAAATAAAACATGAAGAGAAAATAAATACATATTAAGATAAATCACATAGAAACAATGAAATATTCCTCACTCATCATTCTTGCAAAAACCAACAAGTCTGACATTATCAGTTATGAATGAGGATATGGAGGACTGGATACTCTTCACACAGGTAGTAAAACAATAAAATGGGTCAGCCACCTTGGAAAAAATTTTGATCTTACATAACAATAAAAAATGCATAGTCCTACTCCTCCGACAAATTTCACAGGTTTTCTCCTTGTTTTCTATTTGTAAAACAGGAATAATACTGGCACCTATTATAAAATTATTATAAAATGAGTAATCACTTGCAAAGAACTTAAAATATGATGTTATTACTACATGATTATCATTATTATAAACTAGGGAGACTAATACATATGCACATGAAGACATTTTCAAGTAAACAGTGCAGACGTTGTCCACAAACAATTGAGTATAACCTAATTACCCGTCATTAGGATAGTAGTACAAATGAGCTATAGTCTATTTAAAATTCCTAGATATTTCTGTGTAAACAAAGGAATTAAGAGCAAAATTTGTTGGAGTTTTGATATCTAGGTATTTTCAAAGAATACCTACAAATAAATGAGGAAAACTCAAACAATTAAATGAAAAAATTGGCTGATAACAGTAATAAATATCTCAAAGATGAAAAAATAAAACATGAAGGGAAAATAAATACATATTAAGATAAATCACATAGAAACAATGAAATATTCCTCACTCATCATTCTTGCAAAAACCAACAAGTCTGACATTATCAGTTATGAATGAGGATGTGGAGGACTGGATACTCTTCACACAGGTAGTAAAACAATAAAATGGGTCAGCCACCTTGGAAAAAATTTTGATCTTACATAACAATAAAAAATGCATAGTCCTACTCCTCTGACAAATTTCACAGGTTTTCTCTTTGTTTTCTATTTGTAAAACAGGAATAATACTGGCACCTATTATAAAATTATTATAAAATGAGTAATCACTTGCAAAGAACTTAAAATATGATGTTATTACTACATGATTATCATTATTATAAACTAGGGAGACTAATACATATGCACATGAAGACATTTTCAAGTAAACAGTGCAGGCGTTGTCCACAAACAATTGAATATAACCTAATTACCCGTCATTAGGATAGTAGTACAAATGAGCTATAGTCTATTTAAAATTCCTAGATTAATTCAACAAAAAGTAAAAAATTAATACATATCTAAACACTATTAACACAAATAGTACTTTGAGGCTTAAGTGGAATAACTTGTTTTCATTGGTCAAATGGCAGGGAAGCCCATGTTTAGTATGGCATAATGACAAAAACCAGAAGAGAAAGGAAATGGATTTTATTCAGGTTATTGCAGTGGGTAGAACACCTCAGATGCTAAGGTTGGAGTGTCTGGTAGGGTGATTCTGAGGAGCGAACAACTTTCTGATGGAATGCTTTGAAAGTGATGGAAGTGAAGTCGCTCAGTCATGTCCAACTCTTTGAGACCCCATGGACTGTAGCCTGCCAGTCTCCTCTGTCCATGGGATTTTCCAGGCAAGAACACTGGAGTGGGTTGCCATTGCCTTCTCCAGGGGATCTTCCTGACCCAGGGATCGAACCCAGGTCTCCAACACTAAGGCAGACTCTTTACCATCTAAGCCACCAGGGAATGCTTTACCACTAGGTTTTTCTTGCAAGTAGGAGACATCTCAGACAGCTGAATGGGAAACATTTCCTCTACATTTAGCTAGTTTCAGGGGACAGACAATTTTGAATTTGTCTAATAGCCTTTAGGCAGACTTCCTTCATTACTCAGTTGGTAAAGAATCTGCCTTCAGTGAAGGAGACCCGGGTTCAATCCCTGGATCGGGAAGATCCCCTAGAGTAGGAAATGGCAACCCACTCCAGTATCCTTGACTGGAGAATCCCATGGACAGAGCCGCCTGGCAGGCTGCAGTTCCTGGGGTCGCAAGAGTCGGACACGACTTAAAAACTAAAGCACCATTAATAATCATTAGGCAAAGAATGAGAAATTGGCTGGTGCAAAGCAGGTGCAGGAAAAGAGGTAGGTCTGTGTCTGCCCTTGTCAATAATATTTAAATTTTTTTTTTTGAGAGAGCAGCATCGAAACGTGTGTATTATCTATGGTGAAACAGATCACCAGCCCAGGGTGGGTGCATGAGACAAGTGCTCGGGCCCGGTGCACTGGGAAGACCCAGAGGGAAGGGATGGGGAGGGAGGTGGGAAGGGGGGTCGGGATGGGGAACACATGTAAATCCATGGCTGATTCATGTCAATGTATAACAAAAATCACTACAATATTATAAAGAAATTAGCCTTCAACTAATAAAAATAAATGAAAAAAAAAATTTTTGTAAGGAGTCATATCATACCATAAAGTGTGTATACACACACACAAACACACACACACACACACACACACCACTTGTATTGACATGTGAAACTGGAAAGGAAAAGCTGATGAGTTTACACAAAATTTATGACAAGGAATAACTCTGGGGCAAGAGAAAGGGAATGTTTCTTGTATTAGATATCACAGGAGACTTCAGCTTTCATATTTATTTTTTTAAGAATTGACAAAATATTCATGGCAAGAGCTTACCTTTTTTTCTGACCATTGAAAATAACTATGAATGTCACTACAGTACTATTTTCAAGAGATGAAGGAAAATAAAATAAGTGGAAATGAAAGAGATATGAAAGTTAAGACAAAACAAGAAGATGAGAAAAAGATGAGCTGGAGAATGTCAAAGTTGCTGAAGTGTTACATAAAAGAGGCCTGGACTCTCTGCTTTGGTGTCACAGAGAACATTGAGATCTTTTGTGAAAGTAAAGGTGATGGGAGTCAGAGTGAACTGCATCAGGGAAAAGAGGAGAATGTGAGGAAATGGAGGAGACACAGCAGGGAGGATCTAAGAAAAAAAAAAAAGAACAAAGAGAAAGGCAGGTTTCTAAAAAATATGTGGACTCAAGGAACAGTTTCTTATTTTGCCTTTTGTCTTATTTTCATGATAGGAAATAATAGAGCTGTATTTTTCACTTTTGACTACCTGTTAGAACCAGCTGGTGATTTTTAATATGCTCTTGCCTTCTCCGAGTCTGATCTGGCTGCCATGACAAGATATCTGAGACTGGGTGGCTTACACAACAGAGACTTAATTTCTTACAGTTCTAGAGGCTGAGAAGTCCACAATCAAGGCCCCAGAACTTTTGGTTTCAGCTGAGAGCTCCTTTTCTGGCTCACAGACAGGCTGCTTTCTTTCTGTCCTCCCATGACTGAGAGAGGACTCTGGCATCTTCTCTTCTTCTAAGGGAACCAGCCCTATCAGATTAGGGTCACACCACGATGGCCTCATTTAACCTTCCTCACCTCCTCAAAGGCCCTAGCTCTGAATAGAGTCGTGTCAGGGCTCAGGGTTTCAATATACACTTTGGGGAGGTACACAGATAAATTAGTCTGAATAGTATCACTGATTCAGTAGGCCTGAACTTGAGCAGACTCTGGGAACTAAAGAAGGACAGGTATGCCTGGCATGCTGCAGTCCTTGGGGTCACAAAGAGTTGGACAGGACTTAGCAATGGAAGAATAACAATGTACCCTGATCATAAGAAAGATCAATTAAATTGGAACCAGAAATCATCACAAGAACTCTTCTGTTTTGCTCTAATGTAAACACATCACTCACATAATGCCTGGCTTGGCTTTTTCTTGTTGTAAGGACGGGAGAAAAGACCATTTTTGCTAGGCATTTGGATGAATTTTTAACATCTTGGTAATACAAACAAAAATGTGCCCTGGTTTTCTTAGAAATGAGTAGTATATTTAATTTGTGAGACTTGGGAAAGAGGATCTAAATGATTTGTAACAACTTGGCATGGTGACCAAAACTTTAACGCTACACACGATGCTTTTAATGAAAAATTGTTTCAAGAAAGTCCATGTCTAATCGGTTTGTTATAAAAGCAAGGGTAACATAGGTTCAGTACCTGGATCTGAGCAATTTCTCTGTACCTTAGTCTGTAAACGTTTCTAAAGGGTCAGCCAGCCTTTAATGTTTATTTGGTAGAATATGTTTGTTTACTTGGCTTGGGCTTTTTCTTTTTTCCTTTGGTTGTACATTATGTTCCAAGTGCTATTTAGGTGCTTAGAATATTTAAAACAGGCAAAAGTCCCTGCCATCATGGAGTTGCATTCTCATGAGAAGATAGAGGAAAATAAAACAAAACCAAACAAAATAAGTATATGATATTCCAGGAATTGGGAAGATCCAAGGAGGGGAAGATGTAGGGAGTGGAAATTTGGGAATGGGATTTTACGTAACATGAGCAAGAAAGTGCTTTTAAGAAAATATTTTAATGACATTTAAGTTGAATTACAATATTGTACTAATTACTGCTGTATAACAAAGTGACCCAGTTATACATATACATACATTCTTTTTCATATTCTTTCCATTTGGTTTATCACAAGATAAGCAGTAGGTGCTATACAGTAGGACCTTGTTGTTATTCCATTCTACCTGTAATAGTCTTCATCTGCTAATCCTAGTCTCCCACCCCTACCCTGTCCCACACTCTTCCCCTTGGCAACCACAGGTCTGTTCTCTAAGTCCCTGATTTTATTTCTGTTTCATAAATAGGCTCACTTGTGTTATATTTTAGATTCCACATATAAGTGATACCATATGACATTTAGCTTCGTCTTTTTTACTTGCTTCACTTAGTGTGATAATTTCTAGTTGCATCCATGTTGCTGCAAACAGCATTATTTTGTTCACTTTTCTGTCTGAGTAGTATCCCATTGTATAAATGTACTACATCTTTAGCCATTCATCTTTCGATGGACATTTAGGTGGTTCCCATGTCTCAACATCACTAATTATTAGAGAAATGCAGATTAAAAACTACAACAAGCTACCACCTCACACCAGTCAGAATGATCATCATTAAAAATTCTACAATTAACAAATGCTGGACAGGGTGGGGAGGCAAGGGAACCCTCCTACACTGTTGAAGGGAGTGTAAGTTGGCATGGTCACTATGGAAAACAAATTGGAAGTTCCTCAGAAAACTAAAAATAGAATTACCAAATGATCCAGCAGTCCCACTCCTGGGCATGTTATCTGGACAAAACTAGAATTCAGAAAGGTACATGCAGCCCTGTGTTCACAAGAAAGGGCTTCTTAAAAAGACGACGTTGGAGTTAAAGCCTAGAGAAGGTGAGGGGTTCAACCATGCATATCCCTGGGGAAAGGATTCTGAGCAAAAGCAAGAGCGAGCTCAGGAACTCCAAGGCAGGAATGTCCCAGAATGTTAGAGAAGCCGGGAAACCAGTACTGCTGGAGCTGAGTGCAGGAGGATAGCTGAGTGCACAGGCTGGGTGGGGGAAGACAGGAAACCAGTTGTCTCTGCAGATTCCCTTGGGTCTCACAGACTGTTTTAATATTGTGAGGACTGCAGTTGTGAATCTGAATAAGACTGAAGTCCATTGGAGGGTTTTGATCAAAGAACTGACACAAAATTGCTTCTTTTTCTATCAAACCATTCATCTAACAGCCTGATAGCAAGCAAAGAATTGAGAGAGCATAAAAAGTAAAAAAGAAAGAACCTGCTCTTATTTTCTGATAAATACCTAGCAGCAAGTCTTGAAGAGATGTTCAAGCCCTTTCTTTAACATTCTCTCAATTCTTTGCTTGGACAGCAAGGAGATCAAGCCAGTCAATCTTAAAGGAAATCAACCCTGAATACTCACTGGAAGGACTGATGCTGAAGCTGAAGCTCCAGTAGCTTGGTCATCTGAAGTGAACAGCTGACTCACTGAGAAGTCCCTGATGTTGGGAAAGATTGAGGGCAGAAGGAGAAGGAGGGGTCAGAAGATAAGAAGACTGGATGACATCACTGATGCAATGGACATGAACTTGGGCAAATTTGGGGAGACAGCGAGGAACAGGGAGGCCTGGCATGCTTCAGTCCATGGGATGGCAGAGTCAGACACAACTGGGCAACTGAACAGCAACAAGCAGGCCTTCATATCCTTTCAAAGGCCTTCATGGCCATGACAAATGGTGAAAGGAGTAAACACTTGAACTGATAGCAGTTGATGGTAATCGAAGATGCGGGGAAAAGGAAGGCATGCAGACAAGACGCAGATGCTAGCCTCCTGCAGTCATGCCCAGAGTCCCAGGAGCTGCGTGATACCTAAGGCTGGGGTTAAAGGACAGCAAAGGAGAAGAGGGGCAGTGGAAGGAGATGGCCAGCATCCCTAAAGGAAAAAATAATAAACTTGGAGGTTTGCTAAGATTCAGGACTGACAACAACTATCTTATTTTGATTCTAGTGTAATAGCTTAGAATCACCTGGGTGCTTTTATACAACTTTTTTTTCTTACCTGCTACTTAAGACCGAGTTGCCTCGCTATTTAGTGGGAAGTTCTTTAACTTGTTTGCTTGACTAATATATAATTTTTATTATTCCCTGGCCCACTTCCCCAGCCTTTTCATATAAATACTTCTTTCAGACACATTAAAATGTGACCTCGTTTTTGGATAACTATGCTTCTCATGTGTATCATAGCCCGAACTGTTTAGGAATTCCAGAATGATGTATTTTATTCCGACTGAATATAACTTTAATTTTCTATGGTGATCAATAAAAACAATATAAATTCCTCTAGGAAATGTGTCCCTGGGAGAGGATAGAAACATAAGTGAAACATGAAATTGACGAGAAATGAGAATCCAATAAACATTTGCACATTGACTGGAGAGCACTTTGCAGCTTGTTGCCGCATTTTTCTAAATTAGGATTTGATATAGTGAGACTTTATGAGATATTTTCTCCTGTAAGAGCATCATTAAAGTTATTCACACTACATCTGAAGTCTTAGCTTATGGAGAATCATCATCTCTCTGTCAAAGCGAGTGTTAACTAATTGGTAACAGGGGAATAGACAGTGTGAAAAAATACACAAGGTATTAGAGGTAATTTATTTTTTGAAAGCAGTTGTTGACAGTTTGACATTACGTTCAGTTAACACTTCTAGAGACTTTTAAAATCCTTCTCCATCCCAGTCAGGACACAGGTTCTCTGCTTTCACAAGACTTATGAACAGACATTTCCTTTTTTTTTCTTTCCATGCATCTGAATTGAAATCACAAACCACCACTTGCTGTCTCTGCCAGATGCTATATCAACATTTTTAACAGCTGCAGTGTCCTCTAGATACAAATTTAAAATTTCAACCTTTCAAAATGACAATTATTTTCAATATTTCAAATTTCTCTTTGGTTAGAAGGAAGATCCCAGAGTAGAGTTAAAAATCTATCTTTAATAAATTCTGGGAGAGGAGGAAAGCTTAAGCACTTGGCAGTAAGCACTATAAATGAAGGTTGTGTTTCTTGTTACAGAAAAGAGTCTCCCTTTTCCAAGCATTACACATTTTAGTATAATGTCTATCTGCTAGGTGATAGAAGTCTTTTCTGATAATAATATTTTTGTAACTGAATTCTGGTTTTTAGGTTGAAAAGCAGCTGGAACTGTGCTTCACTGAAATATTTTAGATGTTAGAAAACAATGCCCAATGCTTCTGCCTCCCCTCCTCCCATGAAAACAACACCTTACCCACACGGTGTCTAAAACTTAAAAGGACTTAAGAATGGCAAATCATTATTTCTCATAATTAGAGATAAAAGTATTCGTTGGCCAGGTTTTACATTAGAAGCGAGTCTGATTGCTTCCTTGCAGCAAGAAACTCAAAAGCAATGAAGAAAGGATCCTGAGAACCTGAGGACAGAGCACTGCAGAGGCATTGAAATAGAAATGAAGCAGAGGAAATAAGAGTTGAAATAAGTGACATGATACAGAACATCAGAGGAGAGTTAGCCATATTTTCTCATGTTGTGAGACAGGCTTCTTACCTCATCTGCCTTCGACAGGCACCATATTTCATTGCACATACCAGCTTCAATTAAAGTGGAACAAAGACAGTTGTATGTATAAAAATGTATGCATATAGCCTGGATAAACAACAAGGTCCCCTGCAGAGCATGGGGAACTACATTTAATATCCTGTGGGAAACCATAATGTGGTTTAGTCACTCAGTCATGTCCTACTGTTGTGACCCCATGGACTCCTTGTAGTCCACCAGGCTCCTCCATCCACAGGATTTTCCAGGCAAGAATACTGGGGTGGGTTGCCATTTCCTTCTCCAGGGAATCTTCCCAACCCAGGGATTGAACCCGTGTCTCCTGCATTACAGGTGGTCTTCTGCATTGCAGGTGGACTCTTTACTGTCGAGGCACCAGAGAAGCCCAAACCATAATGGAAAAGAATATTAAAAATGTTTATATATGCAAAACAGAAGCACTTTTCTGTACAGCAGAAATTAACACAATATTGTGAATCCACTATGTCAATAAAATAAAATGCATATGGACATAATGTGTTATTTAAAATGTAATAGACATAATTTAAAATCACAAATTTACCTCATTAGCAGTAGTTACTTATAAACATATAAAATTATGTAAGATAGAAATTCAATTGTGATCTGGAAATGTTGGATTCAATTTATCATCACTAAATCATTGTGGGAAATCATAGGGCTAAACTGTGTTTATCTTCCCTACAACTGGTCATGTCCTCTGTATGATTTTGTGACATCAATAAATAAATTTTCCAAAAGGCCAGGCCTCAGTGAATTTCTTGCATAAAAACCAAGTAAACACGAACTAACCCTGAGTAGGAAGCAAGGCAATCGAGCCCACACTTGGCGCTGAATTCCTAAAAGACTTCATCCGAGCGGTAAAGAGGGGCTGAAAGAAAAATTGCAACTTCAGGAGTTGTAGTTCGCCTTTATGAAATATCAGCGACCCAGGCAGCCTCTGATCTTCAAGTACAAGGGTTGAATACTGTCAGCACTCACAAGCATGTGGAAAAAGTAAACCAAAGCACTATCTAGAACAGAATAGTATCCTAAGCCTGATGTTATTCACATCTATTTTTTTCTTAAAAACAGTGTCTGGTTTATAAGTAAAGATGATCAGGAATAGGTAGACCCATGAAAAAAATGAACAAGAACACCAGCTCCCCCCACCAGCTACAACAACAAGAAAAACTAAAACCAAACTTGAAAAAATCATCAGCTTATAAGAAATTCTAAAGGAGTGTGGCAGATTTGGAGGAAAAATAAATTAGAAATTCAAGAAGAGAGAAATACAATAATAAGTTTAATAAATAAATGGATGAGTATAACAGATTAAAAACAGCTGAAAAGAGGTAATGCATTTGAAGACAAGCCAGAAGAAATTATGCAAGCTTTCCAACAGAGAAGGAAGAGATGGGGAGAACAGAGATCATTTGGAATTACTAGCATGTATTTAAATGGATTTCCAGGAAAAGGGTAACAAAAATGAGGTGGAAACAATATAGAAGTCTTAAAATTTATAGATTAAAACTGTTAGTTCTCAGATACAAGAATTTGAATATATTCAATGAAGGATACTGTAAATAAATTCATAACTTAGGAAATTTCAGAAATTCTAATACAAAAAAAAGCCTTTAAAATGAGCCCTCAAAACCCAGATTATTTTCAGAGAATGAGAATAGAAAGTTGTATCAAGGGCAATAATGAAAATCAAAAGTTTAGCGTATACTTGATGACAAATTTACCCCAATTCATAAAGTAAACCAAAAACATTTTATTTTTTGCTCACATTTCCTTAAGTTAGGACTGGATGGGATTTCTCCGTATTGTATGCATACCACCTGGAATGTGGAGACAGAGAAGGAGGAGGAGGAGGATTCAGAAAGATGGTTTTAAGAATTTGTGTCATAAAGTGTCTTTCTTCATTTCTATTAATAGTTGTATCACATTGGCCAGAACCCAGGAACTTTGTCCATAACCTAATTAAGAAGAAGTCTGAAAATGGGAAAAAGACATTATTTGGTGATCCCTAGCTCTATCTCTGGACACAGAATACATCTTGATTCATGTCCCACAAAGAGAATGCAATTAACTTCTTCTTGAAAAGAGATACTACAGAGTCACTTGCAGTCACTGAGTTCTGTTCAGAGTCCAGGATCTAAAAACAATGTGTAGTCCTGTGTTCAGAAAGTGAAAGATTGAATAAAATAGCAGTTACTTGTCTGTAGCATTGTTGGAATCCTGCAGCTAGTACATGGACCTTTTCCTGCAATGGAGGGTTAGGGGAGCTGCTAATATCATTGCCCTATTCCTGCCCATTTTTTATTTTATATAGTTTCTTCTGCCTTGTGTCAGTTAATACTCATTGTTCATAATTTTATACCACATTTGAGGACCTTTGCAATTAGGCCCTTTTGAGGAAGCTGTGCATATTAGCCATCTCCTGCCAGGCAGAAAGATGAGTTCATAAAAGTTACATAAGATGAAAACTTCAGAGCCTTTTTAGAAATGTATGCTTGTTGTTTCTTTGGCAATTTTCTCAAAATATAAACTGACTTTGTTTTTTATATGTGGTTCCATGTGCTAGTAACAATATCCAAAGTGTTCCTGATCATATTTGGTTTATATGCCTTTTCTTCTTGCCTTTCTCCTGGTCTCTCCCCACCTGCTCTGTTTCTCTCTTTTCAATGCAGGCTATCCCCAAACTTTATTCTGATCTTTTCCCTCAGTTATTTTACTCAACTGGGTAATTTTATTGGTTACAACATCTTAATTATGTTCTAACATTTTCCCTGAGTCACTTTATTCAACTGAGTAATTTTGCTCAGACTTTGTCATCCTTTTCAATATTACCTATTTTGTTGTGGGTTTCCTAATATTTTAAGGCCTCTATTACTAAGGTTCTTTCTATTCCCATTCAGGTTTTGGCTTGTAATCTGGTCAAAAATTTCCTAAACTCTAGTCCATCTTTCAGTACCATCAGAAAGGCTGTGCTAACATCTAGTTTTATCATATTGTCTCCTGGAATTTCAGCTTAGTCATACCATCAAAGTTTCAGCAAGGGTTAGTTTTTTTTTTTTTTTTCTTTTTTCACTTTATTTTACAGGTTTACCTTTTTGTCCTAAAATTTTTATTGGACTAGAGTTGCTTCACACTGCTGTGTTAGTTCTACTGTAGAGCAATATAAATCAGCCATCAGTCCAGTTCAGTCCAGTCGCTCATTCATGTCCAACTCTATCCTTTCAGATTTCCTTCCCACTCAGGTCCCCACAGTGCATTTAGAGTTCAACATGCTATACAGTAGATTATCATTAGTTATCTATTTTATGCACACTACCAATATCAACATATATGCGCCAAACCCATTCTTCCAATTCATCCCACACCCCTGACAGTGGTATTTTAATTGAACTTTCTGCTACAGCATAACATGGATCTTTAGAAAGTCAACAAATGACTACCAGGTGGTCTAGTCTCCTGCCTGGATAGAGAATATGCAATGCGTCTCCAGCAATTGCCTTTAATTAGCTTCTCTTTCCTTCTTTACCCAAGATCACAGAGTAAACCAGTATCTCTAGCTTGGTCTTACTTTCCACAATTCAGTAAATGTCTGGAGAGGACAAACTACATCCAAGTTTGCATGGAAAATTGTTTTCCAGTGAAATGCTTTATGCACGTGAAATCTCCATATTAAAACACTCAAAATGAAGAAGCACCAATACCTCTGTATTAGGAACATTCAAAATCCAGTGGTTAGATTACCAATTCCACATCTTCATTTTTCAAATTGGTTACATATTTTAATTTCTTCACCAAGAAAAATGAATGTCTCTTAAGTCACTTTACACTTTAACCAAAATTCAGCTGATCAGGAAGGAGGATTATTAGGTTACAGGCTATAAGCAGAAACTATCCCTCTTTTCCCACAAGCAGAAATATTATTTCCAAGTTCTCAGTGTAAAAACTGAGTCTCACCCCTAGGCATGCAGTGAACAATCGATAAATTCTAGCTGAATTTTTTAAAGAGAAGAAAGACACATTGCTTATTTAAAGCCCATGTATAAAACTAAGCCATCTGTGCAGTTTTATTGTTCCCTGCAGTGAGAAAACCATCAGGGATCCCTAAAGAGATGGTTGTTTAAATATAAATATTGAAGGCCACAGCATCTAAATATTAATATATGAGTGTGTTTGCATGTAAACTGATTAATACATATTTAATTTATGCTCAATAGTAAAGTAAAATGACCATCAGGACAGAATTCACTGAACTGAAAATCAAGAGTAAAGCTGTAACATTCATTTCAGGGGCCACATTCTATCTTAAATGTGTCTAGTTGGATAGTTATGCATTAAAATGTGGACTCTTCATGTCAGAGAAACCAAATAAATTGCAAAGACCCACTTAAACACTTATGTGGAAATAGGTTCAAGTTACTGATACATTTTTTAGACATCTCTGATATGCTAGCACCCAAAATAATAAGGTTATTAATAAATATTAATAAATATATCATCATTTAACTCAAAAAAGTAGATGCCTTCTTGTATTTAAAGCATTTCATATTTATTTATGAATCCTCTAAAATGAGCAATAGGATAAAATTTACCATCAAAAATCATCTCTGAAAGCTTTAAATGTTATATTTGCATTCTTAATATAACTGGTCATATATCTGAGAAAAGCAATACTGGTTATCAGAAATAATTTCTGGCATTTATGAAAGAAGAATGAATAAAATCATTCTTGGTACAAATTGGTAGTTGAACTTGAAGTAGGTGGTAACCCTTACACCTACTGAGACGAATGTGGAGGTTCTCCTTGCTTTGTGTAATGAGAAAAGTCTTATGATGAACTCGAATATGTTATGGTACAAGTTTTTCCCCTTAAAACGTTAATGCATGAAGAAATGCCAGCTCTTACTTACCTGTGTTGATACTTCAGGTCTTCCCAGGTGGCTCAGTGGTAAAGAATCCACCTGCCAGTGATGGAGATGGGGATTCCATCCTTGGATTGGGAAGATCCCCTGGAGGAGGAAATGGCAACCCACTCCAGTACTCTTTCCTGGAAAATCCCATGGACAGAGGAGCCTGGTGGGCTACAGTCCTTGGGATCGCAAAGAGTTGGACATGACTTAGCAATAGAGCACATCAGTAATTCACCGTTGGATTAGCCTATCACCATGCCAGAGGCTTTTCCCGTACTAAAGGAGAAGACATTAAAAACAGAAACATGTTAGAAACCATTGAGCCCAAATCCTTTCTTTTCAAAGAGAAAAGTGGGGCCCAGTTAGATAAATTCACTAAATCTCATAATTTCATGACAGAACTGAGACAAGTCTGATAACAGCACTGCAATATCAATATATATAGTTGGGGATTTGTATATCAGATAACTATAGGGGAACTTCTTTCCTGAATCTCCTGTCAAAACTACCTGGTTTTGAAACAGAAATAGATGTTATTGGAATATGTAATAATAATTCTGCAAAATTCTAAGCTCATCATTCTTACCATTAGTTGATCAATAAAACCAAGAAATACGAATGTAAGAGGTATTGAATTCCTAAAAGCATGACTTAGTTGCCCATAATTTCTATTCAAAAATTTCTATCTTGATACTATTGAGTTTTTAAGTGTCAATTTTCAGAGATATTCAGTGAGTAAATAAAAAATTCATTAAACAATTCAGTAAATGAAACCTTGGTCAACTAAAGAGTTGTGGTAGGAAGCACACCATATCTCAGTGACTGAGTTAGGCCTCTTATTTTGCTTGAGACTTAGCTCATTAAACTTAAAACCAGATGAAATTGGCACAGTTATTAACATAAAATGTAAGAATGGGCATTGTATTGGACAACAGCTCTATAAGCACAGATTTATGATTTGTTGTTTTAAAGCATGTTTCTTTGGCTAAACAATTATTTTGGTGAAACCGAAAATGGAATAATATACTTTTTTTTTTTTTTTTACCAACTTCAAGAAAATATAGTCTAGTTGACCCTTGATCAACACAGGTATGAACTGTACAAATCCACTTATATTCAGATTTTTTCTTTCCAGTAAATATTTACCACAGCAACACACAATCCCTCTTGTGACTGAATCCATGGATGCAGAACTATGAATAGTGAGGGCCAGCTGTAGAGTTACACTTGAGTTTTTGCCTTTTGGAGATTTGCCCCCCACCCCCTACCAGCTGCCATCTTGTTCTAAGTTCCACTGTAGTACTTAATATTAGCGAGACTGACTCCCAGCAAAATTCAGTATATGAGAATTTAGAACAAGGCACTACATATAAACAGTCACTTTTTTCTCTGCCAGAAGGGAATTAACTACATATAACTGAAAGAAAATGTACCTGAAACACATAGGCATATAACAGACAAGGAGAACAGGACAGTAAGACAGACTATAATGCAAGGTGTTACAGTTAGTCCAAACACTTTTTACTGCTTCCACATTACACAAGTGAAAAGTGAGCTCTGTAGTAAGAAGGCTCACTGTAGTTCTCATAACCTGATCAATGACAATGAGCGATTTTATCATTCTACTTAAAAATTTTAAAATTACAGTACTACCCAGAGTTATCCACATGGACAATGGGAAAATACCAGTGAGAAAATAGATATAAAATATAACTCTATAGCCTAAGCCAACTTTATTTCAATAAGTGTATGCTTCATTTCTAGATAAAATAGCATTCACTGAAGCTTGAATATTTCACTATTGTATTGGAAGGTCATATGATTAACACTAGAAAATATTTGAAATATAATAAGTGACATCAGCATAAAGCTAAGTGTCTGGCAAACAAACAGTTCAAAATAAATGTATTTTGGAAAAAATATTGATGAGTACCTTATCAATAAATATAAAATTGGAGAACTAAAAAAATATTTAGTTTATGAAATGTTATAAATAAACCATTGTATGTTTTTACCTAACCATTTGGAAATAGGGTATACATTGTCCATTCTCTCCTTGCTGTTCTTTAGAATTCTGCATTTCAAATGGGTATATCTTTATTTTTTTCCTTTCCCTTTCACTTCTCTTCTTTTACAACTACTTGTAAGGCCTCCTCAGACAACTATTTTGCATTTTTGCAAGGAGAGCTAAGAAAGCCTTCCTCAGTGATCAATGCAAAGAAATAGAGGAAAAACAATAGAATGGGAAAGACTAGAGATCTCTTCAAGATAATTAGCAATACCAAGGGAATATTTCATGCAAACAATGGCATAATAAAGGACAGAAATGGTATGGACCTAACAGAAGCAGAAGATATTAAGAAGAGATGGGAAGAATACACGGAACAACTATAAAAAAAAGATCTTCATGACCCAGATAATGACAATGATATGATCACTCACCTAGAGCCAGACATCCTGGAATGTGAAGTCAAGTGGACCTTAGGAAGCACTGCTATGAACAAAGCCAGTGGAGTTGATGGAATTCCAGATGAGCTATTTCAGATCCTAAGATGATTCTGTGAAAGTGCTGCACTCAATATGACAACAAATCTGGAAAACTCAGCAGTGGCCACAGGACTGAGAAAGGTCAGTTTTCATTCCAATCCCAAAGAAAGGCAAGGCCAAAGAATGCTAAAACTACCACACAATTGCACTCATCTCACATGCTAGCAAAGTAATGCTCAAAATTCTCCAAGACAGGCTTGAACAGCACGTGAACCATGAATCTCCACCTGTTCAAACTGGATTTAGAAAAGGCAGAGGAACCAGAGATCAAATTGCCAACATCCATTGGATCATCGAAAAAACAAGAGTAGTAGAAAAATATCTACTTCTGCTTTATTGACTATGCCAGAGCCTTTGACTGTGTGGATCACAACAAACTGTGGAAAATTCTGAAAAAGATGGTAATACCAGACTACCTGACCTGCTTCTTGAGAAATCTGTGTGCAGGTCAGGAAGCAACAGTTAGAACTGGACTTGGAACAATAGACTGGTTCCAAATCAGGAAAGGAGTACGTTAAGGCTGTATATTGTCATCCTGCTTATTTAACCTATATGCAGAGTACATCATGAGAAACACTGGGCTGGAAGAAGCACAAGCTGGAATCAAGATTGCCAGGAGAAATATCAATAACCTCAGATATGCAGATGACACCATCATTATGGCAGAAAGCAAAGAAGAACTAAAGAGCCTCTTGATGAAAGTGAAAGAGGAGAGTGAAAAAGTTGGCTTAGAACTTAACATTTAGAAAATGAAGATCATGGCATCTGGTCCCATCACTTGATAGCGAATATATTCGGAAACAATGGAAACAGTGAGACTTTATTTTCTTGGGGCTCCAAAATCACTGCAGATGGTGCTTGCAGCCATGAAATGAAAAGACGCTTACTCTTTGGAAGAAAAGCTATGACCAACTTAGACAGCATTTTAAAACGCAGAGACATTACTTCACCAACAAAGGTCTGTCTAGTCAAAGCTATGTTTTTTCCAGTAGTCATGTATGGATGTGAGAGTTGGACTATAAAGAAAGCTGAGCACCAAAGAATGGATGCTTTTGAGCTGTGGTGTTGGAGAAGACTCTTGAGAGTCACTTGGACTGCAAGGAGATCCAACCAGTCAATCTGAAAGGAAATCAGTCCTGAATATTCACTGGAAGGATTGATGCTGAAGCTGAAACTCTAATGCTTTGGTCACCTGATGCAAAGAACTGACTCACTGTAAAAGACCTTGATGCTGGGAAAAACTGAAGGTGGGAGGAGAAGGGGATGACAGAGTAAGAGCTGGTTGGATGGCATGACTGACTTGATGGACATGTGTTTGAGTAAGCTCCAGGAGTTGGAGATGGACAGGGAAGCTTGGTGTGCCGCAGTCCATGGGGTCACAAAGGGTCACACATGACAACTGAACTGAAAGATTAAGTAAAAAAATGCAAACTCTATGGTCAATTTAAAAAGTGTATGCATGTGTTGATATGTGTGTGCCTATAAAGTTCTTAATGAAAAGGAACTAACTTCAGCACACCTATATATTTTCTGAGAATTCAAAGGCCAGAGTGTCACCAGGTACAGAAGAAGTTAGGAACATAAACTGAAAAACAAGTTATGTGCTTCTTTATTTTGCCTTAGATTGATAATGTTTTCACTCCTGTTCCTGAAATGCAAAGAAAATGTAAAACATTTCCTCTTGCTCAGGCTGCAACTGGGTATTGAGGAGAGAATCTGGAAATATTGTTAAATAGCTTCCTCCTTTAATTGTCAAAGTAAATTAAAAATGATGAAGAATCTGCCTATCAATGCAAAAAACACAGGAGATGCAAGTAAGGTCCCTTAGTTGGGATGATCCCTTGAAGGAGAAATCGGCAACCCAATCCAGTATTCTTGCCTGGAAAATTTCAAGGAGAGAGGAACCCAGCAGGCTACAGTCCATGGGGTTGCAAAAAGTCAGACATGACTTAGCGACTGAGCATTTAGCTCAGTTAATTACAGCATATTAATTAACAATTAATTATCAAATGGCTTCTTAACATTCCTGTAGCAGCGAATCCAGCCCACTAAACTCACTGGCATAGTTTTGAACACTAGGACCCTCTAGTATAACATTACAACAACTGGAAATTAGAATAGGTTTTAATGGTCCACCTCAAGGAGAAATATCACAGCTCCATTTTTTAATAAGGATAATCATTAACATTCATTATAAATGATATTCTGGCAATATAAACTAAAAAAAAAATTAAATTTTCTTTGTAACAAGAATTTGGCTATTTTAAATCTGCTTCTCAAGTAATTGAGGCTCCTGGCCTTGCAGTTCAATAGTGTCCAGGTAATACAACTAATGTATTTAAATGTGTAAAAATGTATCTCATGGCTTCCTACAAACCTGCTTCTCATTTCATGAATGTAAATGGCCTCATTAGCCAAGATTGCCATGGGCACAAAGCATCAACCTGCACTAAAAGTGCATCTTAAATGTTTTAATAATTCTTGGGCACCTTTGGAGAATTTTAATGTTTTCTTTTTAACTGTCGTCATTCATGAAATTAACTACAGAAAAAAGTAAGAAAACCTTTCTAAGGCACAGAAAGAACAAGGGACAACTCAGAAATTCATTCCCGAACAGAAATGTGGTTCCTCTGCCTCTTAACTAGAGACACCGTTTACAATTGTCTGAAAAAGATTTTAGAGGGAAATGGAGCGCCCAGCTTTTTGAAGTTGCATCTCTGAAGGAACTCTCAAATAAAAAAGAAACCTCAAAAAAGCCTAAGGGAACTAGGAAAGTAGAAGCAACAGAATTTTACTACCCACTCCCCATCTGCCATAACTTTTGTCATAACTTGTAATAGTTGTGTTTCTAATTGAGATTCTATCGAATGATAAGGGAGCCTGCATACATGTGTTGTACTTAAAGGGGGGGAAAAGCATAAGATAAATCTTCTGAAACTGTGTAATTGTCAGTGGTTAATTTACAGATCGAATTATTCCTCCCTCAATTATGAGTTTGTTTTTAAAATGCATGAGACAGAGGTATTCAAAAGTTGGGATAAGATTACCTGTTTAACCTAGTGTTACACATGCCATGTCTTAGCTTCTCTTTTGTACCAATTAATCTGTTTTAATGATTTTGAGAACCAGGTAACTCTCACTTTTAAAAAGATGGGATTGCTGGTCTGCCATTTACCTCCTAACTCAGCGTTTATCATCTTCCACTGATTGACTTTGGCTCCAATCCCATTACCAAATTAAAGGCTGTAACAAAACTTCTGTGCTTTTAATAACAAACTGTATAATCCTCAGGCCAATTATATTCTTATATTAGTAACAGGGTTCTCTGTAGTTCGCAGGAAGTCATGACCTCCTTAGGGTCTCAATCCTTGAAATAAGTAGGAAGTTTTTGATAATGTTAAGTCACCCTGGGCAATCTAGCAAGCTCTACTAATTAAGAAGAAACTACTTCACTCAGATCTTCTTTTCTGACACCCAGGATATTAAAGCCTGGTACCTAATATTAACTGAATTCATGAACCAGTCAGAGAATAAGGCCAGAGAAACCAAGGCAGTTTTGATGCAAAGTCCACACTTCCCAGCACAGCCCAGCAAAACATGATGGTACCCAAGTCCTGAGTCCTAATTCATTCGTCAGTGTTCAGCTGAGGGTGTGTTCATTTGACTCTTTCCCACACTCCGAAAACACTTTATTATTTTTTTCTCTTCTTCCTTCTAAATTGCTACACTGATTTTCTTTTCTGTTCATGTTGATGATGGACATAAGAGTTGTATTTTGTCAATGAAACAAATTCAAAATGAAACTTTTATTTGTGGGAATAGTAAAGGTTGAGTTTGTCGAAGTCACTTGGGAGCAGAAGAAAAATAAAAGCAAAATCACTGAGAGGAATCATGGGGTATTTTCCATAAAATGGTTACAGGAGACAAGAGTAGGTTAACTGTTGAAAGGATATTTTGGGTTTTGTCCCTCCACTGATTTCTGACCTAAAATTGTTCCATCTCTTAAGTGCCTTCCATCACATGTGCTTTATTAAAGAATTCTTTCTTCCTTTTGGAGCTGGGCATTCCTGAAAGCTCTGAGGTTTTGCAAAGAGTGATCAGTTCCCTTCCTTGGTCCACCTAACCAAGCAGGGCAGAATTGGACCTGAGTTAAAGGAAAGACTCTGAGAACAGGCCATGGAGAGGTGAGAAACCAGGTTTTAGCAATTACTAATAAAGAGAATTCAAGCAAGTTGATCGATCTCGGTAAGCTTCAGTTTCCCCATCTACTAAAGCAAATAATGCAGCACCTAGCTCAGCTCGGTGCTCTGTGACAACCTAGAGGGGTGGGATGGGTTGGGGGATGCTCAAACTTATGGGCAAGATATACATATACTTATGGCTGATTCATGTTGCCATGCAGCAGAAACCAACACAACATTGTAAAGCAATTATCCTCCAGTTACAGCACCTATCTCATTTTGTTGCTAACCATCATATTACAAATACATACAGTGCAAAATGCTAGTTTGAAAATCTGGTGTAAGATTTTGCTCTACAGTCTACTAGCTTATGGGGTTTTAAAACAAGTAGTATGTCTCTCCCCAAAATGTTTGTTGCTGACTTGGAGATTCACATGGGTCTGTAAGACGCTACCACATCAGAAGAGTTCGGTGTTAAAGAAAGGTTAAGTGAGGAACCTTTTGAAAGCTTATGGACTGGGCACACTGCCTGTCTGCAAGCTAAAATTGTGTATTTTGGGGAGCAGTGGTGGAGATGAGGAGGAAAAGAGAGATGCGCAGCAGAGCCTTCTGAGAGGGTTCTGGAGAATCTCATCTTTGCTTATGAAAGTGATTATTTCCCACCATGGTTTGCATTTCGCACAGATGTATCTGTCTTAAAATAGAACCGAATTTCCTAAAAGGGAAAATAACCATGAACATTCTATCAAGAAGCGACTTAAACATGTGGGTGAAATGTAAAGTAGAAAATTAAGTTTACATTACAGTACATTTCATATTTAGTTGAAAAGTGCCAAGTGATCTTCTTTACAGAAACAATTGTCATGAATGTAATGATGAGTTTTATTAAGATAGAACTCTAATGCTCACTTTAAACCTATGGGGACTAGACTGTTTAAAGAAGATAATATACTTGAAGAGCTCTCTTCCCTCTTTACTGAGTTAACTCTTACTTGCATTTAGAATGAGTTCATGGATCACTACTTTGGGAAAGACTCTCCTGAACTCCCTTAACATCCACTCAGCTGAGCCTGATGTATTTATATGTTTACCTAGACTTTGCACTTCTCTGTTCAGATCAGTCACTCAGTCATGTCCAACTCTTTGTGACCCCAGGGACTACAGCACTCCAGGCCTCCCTGTCTATCACCAACTCGCAGAGTTAACTCAAACTCATGTCCATCGTGTTGCTGATGCCATCCAATCATCTCATCCTGTCATCCCCTTCTCCTGCCTTAAATCTTTCCCAGTATCAGGGTCTTTTCCAATGAGTTTTCAGGTGGCCAAAAACTGGAGTTTGAGCTTCAGCCATTCCAATAAATATTCAGTACTGACTTCCTTTAGGATGGACTGGTAGGATCGCCTTGCAGTCCAAGGGATTCTCAAGAGTCTTCTCCAACACCACAGTTCAAAAGCATCAATTCTTCAGTGCTCAACTTTCTTTATGGTCCAACTCTCACATCCATACATGACTACTGGAAAAATCATGGCTTTGACTTGAAGGACATTTGTTGGCAAAGGTCCTCTGTTAGTTTACTAATATTTCCTGCTAGACTTTAACCCATTGAAATAATACAATCTATTCTTTCTCTGCATCTGCATTTCTTGTATAGTCAGTTCAGTTCAGTTGCTCAAGTCATGTCTGACTCTTTGCGACCCCATGAATCACAGCATGCCAGACCTCCCTGTCTATCACCAACTCCCGGAGTTTACTCAAACTCATGCCCATCGAGTCGGTGATGCCATCCAGCCATCTCATCCTCTGTCGTCCCCTTCTCCTCCTGCCCCCAATCCCTCTCAGCATCAGGGTCTTTTCCAATGAGTCAACTCTTCACATGAGGTGGCCAAAGTAATGGAGTTTCAGCTTTAGCATCAATCCTTCCAATGAAGGACTGATCTCCTTTAGGATGGACTGGTTGGATCTCCTTGCAGTCCAAGGGACTCTCAAGAGTCTTCTCCAACACCACAATTCAAAAGCATCAATTCTTCGGCGCTCAGCTTTCTTCACAGTCCAACTCTCACATCCATACATGACCACTGGAAAAACCATAGCCTTGACTAGATGGACCTTTGTTGGCAAAGAAATGTCTCTGCTTTTTAATATGCTATCTAGGTTGGTCATAACTTTCCTTCCAAGTAGTAAGCGTCTATTAATTTCATGGCTGCAATCAACATCTGCAGTGATTTTGGAACCCAAAAATATAAAGTCTGACACTGTTTCCACTGTTTCCCCATCTATTTCCCATGAAGTGATGGGACCAGATGCCCTGACCTTAGTTTTCTGAATGTTGAGCTTTAAACCAACTTTTTCACTCTCCTCTTTCACTTTCATCAAGAGGCTCTTTAATTCCTCTTCACTCTCTGCCATAAGGGTGGTGTCATCAGCATATCTGAGGTTATTGATATTTCTTCCAGCAATCTGGATTCCAGCTTGTGCTTCTCCCAGCCCAGTGTTTCTCATGTTGTACTCTGCATATAAGTTAAATAAGCAGGGTGACAATATACAACCTTGACATACTCCCTTTCCTATTTGGAACCAGTCTGTTGTTTCAGGTCCGGTTCTAACTGTTGCTTCCTGACCTGCATACAGGTTTCTCAAGAGGCAGGTCAGGTGGTCTGGTATTCCCATCTCTTTCAGAATTTTCCACAATTTGTTGTGATCCACACAGTCAAAGGCTTTTGCATAGTCAATAAAGCAGAAATAGATGTTTTTCTGGAGCTCTCTTGCTTTTTTGGTGACCCAGCAGATGTTGGGAATTTGGTCTCTGGTTCCTCTACCTTTTCCAAAACCAGTTTGTACATCTGGAAGTGCACAGTTCATGTATTGCTAAAGCCTGGCTTGGAGAATTTTGAGCATTACTAGCGTGTGAGATGAGTGCAATTGTTCTTTGAGATTCCCTTTCTTTGGGATTGGAATGGAAACTGACCTTTTTCAGTCCTGTGGCCACTGCTGAGTTTTCCAAATTTGCTGGCATATTGGGTGCAGCACTTTCACAGCATCATCTTTCCGGATTTGAAATAACTCAACTGGAATTTCATCACCTCCACTAGCTTTGTTTGTAGTGATGTTTTCTAAGGCCCACTTGACTTCACATTCCAGGATGTCTGGCTCTAGGTGAGTGATCACACCATCATGATTATCTGGGTCGTGAAGATCTTTTTTGTATAGTTCTTCTGTGTATTCTTACCACCTCTTCTTAATATTTTCTGCTTCTGTTAGGTCCATACCATTTCTGTCCTTTATCAAACCCATGTTTGCATGAAATATTCCCTTGGTATCTCTAATTTTCTTGAAGAGATCTCTAGTCTTTCCCATTCTATTGTTTTCCTCTATTTCTTTGCATTGATTGCTGAGGAAGGCTTTCTTATCTCTCCTTGCTATTCTTTGGAACTGCATTCAAATGGGAATATCTTTCCTTTTCTCCTTTCCTTTTCACTTCTCTTCTTTTCACAGCTATTTGTAAGGCCTCCTCAGACAGCCATTTTGCTTTTTTACGTTTTTCCATGAGGATGGTATTGATCCCTGTCTCCTGTACAATGTCAGGAACCTCCATCCATAGTTCACCAGGCACTCTGTCTATCAGATCCAATCCCTCAAATCTATTTCTCACTTCTACTGTATTGAGAACCCCATGCACAGTATGAAAAGGCAAAATGATAGGATACTGAAAGAGGAACTCCCCAGGTCAGTAGGTGCCCAATATGCTACTGGAGATCAGTGGAGAAATAACTCCAGAAAGAATAAAGGGATGGAGCAAAGCAAAAATAATAGCCAGTTGTGGATGTGACTGGTGATAGAAGCAAGGTCCAATGCTGTAAAGAGCAATATTGCATAGGAACCTGGAATGTTAGGTCCATGAATCAAGGCAAATTGGAAGTGATCAAACAGGAGATGGCAAGAGTGAACATCGACATTCTAGGAATCAGTGAACTAAAATGGACTGGAATGGGTGAATTTAACTCAGATGACCATTATATCTACTACTGTGGGCAGGAATCCCTTAGAAGAAATGGATTAGCCATCATGGTCAACAAAAGAGTCTGAAATGCAGTACTTGGATGCAATCTTGTATAGTATTTGTATAGTACTTGACAAATGTTTCTTGATTTACATAGTGAAAGCATTAAACTAATCAAGGTACATTTTAGTGATGTTGCTGTTGCTATTTAGTCTCTAAGTCATGTCTGACTCTTCTGAGACCTGATGGACTGTAGCCCACCAGGCTCCTCTGTCATGGGATTTCCCAGGAAAGAATACTGGAGTGGGTTGACATTTCTTTCTCCAGGGTTATCTTCCTGACCCAGGGATTGAACCCTTGTCTCTTGCATTGGCAGGTGGATTCTTTACTACTGAGCCAGTCGGGAAGCCCTTTAGTGACATTAAGTGAAGTGAAGCGCTCAGTCATGTCCGAATCTCTGCAACCCCATGGACTGTAGCTTACAAGACTTCTCTGTCCATGGAATTTTCCAGGCAAGTGTACTAGAGTGGGTTGCCATTTCCTTCTCCAGGGGATCTTCCCGACCCAGGGATCAAACCCGGGTCTCCCGCATTGCAGGCAGATGCTTTACCATCTAAGCCAGCAGGGAAGCATGCGTACCATACAAATCCTGGAGAACTGAATAATGCCCCCATTCCCAAAGATGCCCATGTCATAATCTTCTGAATCTGTGAATATGGCACATCACATGCAAAAGGACTTAAGAGGTATAAGAATATAAGAGCATGATATGGGAGAAATTACTCTGGATTATCCTGGTGAACCCCAGATATGAGATAGAGTTATAATCTGTTACATAGATATGGCAGAAGAGGAGAGTCAGAGGGAACTGTAACTACAGAAGAATAATCAGAGAACGTGGCTGGTTCTGAAGATGGAGGGAAAGGGCTAGAAACTGGGAAAGGCAAGGAACTGGATTTTCTCCTGGAGTCTTCAGAATGATACCCAACCCTGCTGAAAACTTGATTTTACCCTAATGATGCCAGTGTCAGACTTCTAATCTGCAGAAAAGTAAGAAAATAAATTTGTGTTATTTTAAGCCAATAAATTGCAAATGAATTGTTTCAGCCCCAGTAGGAAACTGATACAGTCAGCTACTCTTACTGTACCATATGTATGTTGATTTTAAGTCAGTATAGTACTCTTGCCTGGCAAATCCCGTAGATGGAGGAACCTGGTGGGCTGCAGTCCATGGGGTCGCTAAGAGTCGGACACGACTGAGCGACTTCACTTTCACGTTTCACTTTCACGCATTGGAGAAGGAAATGGCGACCCACTCCAGTGTTCTTGTCTAGAAAATCCTAGGGACATGGGATCCTGGTGGACTGCTGTCTATGGGGTCGCACAGAGTCGGAAGTGACTAAAGCAACTTAGCAGCAGCAGCAATATCTAATATTACCTTATATCACCTATATCCATAAAAATCTCATGCATTGTTATGAACTTTAATATAACTTTTAAATCTCTTTTTTTATAACTTTTAAAAATTAAATATATTACATTGGTCAAATAAAGGGATTTTTAATTCAAATATTTTTTTAAAAATGAACACTCATCAATAAGTACAATTTTGACCTCCTTTTCTCAGAAAATGACACAGATACTGAATTACAAAGAGTAAATTTGATTGCTAACACAGTTATGATGTAAGATGGCTTGAAATATACCCAATGTTTTTGTATCTAAGTGGTATATGGTTGCTTATAATAACTAGATTGTTATAATTAAATGTGTCAGAAGATAAGGCACACATTTTAAAATTAAGTTCTTATTCTAATAAATTTCATACAATAATATTACTGATATTATTACATAAGTATAAAATTTAATAGCATAATAATGTGGCACATACATATGTGGCCACATGGATATATTCTCAATGATTGCTTATTGATTGAATTACTATTTTTCAGGTATACATGTATCTATTTCCCATATGCAACATGATTTCTATAAATTAATACACATCAAAATCATATTAAACACTGCAGAAATAGAACCCTAAACATATTGCCCTAAATCACCAAGTGTTATACGTAAGTATAGTTGTACCAAAATACATGTGCATTGTATCTGAATGTGGCTCAGTGCTAAAGAATCTGCCTGCCGATGCAGGAGATGCAGGTTTGATTCCTGGGTTGGGAAGATACCCTGAAGAAGTAAAGACAACTTACCCCACTATTCTTCCCTGGGAATGATGGACAGAGGAACCTGGCAGGCTACAGTCCACAGGGTTATAAAAAGCTGGACACGACTGAGTGACCGAGAAGCAAAGAATGAATAGCTGAGATTATTTTTATTTCCTACAGTATCTATTTTTAAAAATCCTTGAAAATACATGATACCTATATCAAGTAAAAATATGCAACTCAGAAAATTTTCAATTAATAGCATTTCTTTCTAAAGATCATTTTTTGGGGAGAATCAAAGAAAAATCTGTAGATATGAAACTGGTTCTCTGTGACTAAGAAAAATTGTGTGAAGAATTGATGCTATTGAACTGTGGTGTTGGAGAAGACTCTTGAGAGTCCCTTGGACTTCAAGGAGGCAAACCAGTCCATCCTAAAGGAAATCCATCCTAAATATTCATTGGAAGGACTGAAGAGAAAACTCCAATACTTTGGCCACCTGATGTAAAGAACTGACTCATTTGAAGAGACCCTGATGCTGGGAAACATTGAAGGCAGGGGGAGAAGGGGACGACAGAGTAGGAGATGGTTGAATGGCATCACTGACTCGATGGACAAGAGTTTGAGTAAACTCCAGGAGTTGATGATGGACAGGGAAGCCTGGCGTGCTGCAGTCCATGGGGTCAGGAAGAGTCAGACACGACTGCGCAACTGAACTGAACAATGTGATTAAGAAGTTTATATATTGTCTGAATTGCAGATCTAATTTCTTGCATTTTGCCTTGTTGTTTTCAAACCCTTAGAGATAGTGTTGGGTACCATGAATCTATAAAAAGCTTCTTTTTCGTTTGTCAGAATATGGATTTGATTGATGTCTACTTCTCTCTGCACTCTAAGCCATGTGAGAACCAGGATTGAATTCATTCTGCTCAACATTTTATATCAATACTTTCTGCCTCTCCACTTCACCCCACAGTAACTGACACAACCTTAACAGAAACTATATAATAATTTTTAATGACTAAATAAACAATACACTATAGAGCGAGGTACTGAGAGTTTAGTAATTTTGAGTAATGAGAAGCCATTCAATTAAACTATCCTGGAATTCTGACTCTTTGCTACATGCAATTGTCAGACATCTATCACAATAACTTGTTCATTATCATCGCCTTGTCAAATATTTTTTCTTACTTCTTGTACACAATTTTGTATGAAAATATGATTATAGTCAATTTAAAGATGAACTGAGGCAGACTTGTTAAATGACTCAGCCAAGGGAAACCCTGAGGTCATAATGAGGACTAGAGTTCAGGTTTTCTAAATAATAAAAATATATAGTTCTCTTTGAACTAGGTTTGTGTTTCTAAAACAGTCTGACTCAAATGTTCACATAGACATTGTCTTGATATTCTGGACTCTTTAATAATTTCTCTTTTGGGAAAAACAAATATCATATAGTATCACTTGTATGTGGAATCTAGAAAAATTATACATGGAAACTTATTTGCAAGGCAGAAATAGAGACACAGGTGTAGAGAACTAATATCTGGATACCAAGGGGAGAAGATGGGGTGAGATGAACTGGGAGGTTGTGATTGATGTATAGACACTACTGCTATAAAATAGACTATTAATGAGAACCTGACTCGGCATCACCGACTCGATGGACATGAGTTTGAGTAAGCTCTGGGAGTTGGTGATGGACAGGGAAGCCTGGTGTGCTGCAGTCCATGGGGTGACGAAGAGTCAGACATGACTGAGTGACTGAACTGAACTGAACTGAATGGAAACCTACTATATGGCAGGGGGGAGGACTACTGAATGCTCTGTGGTGACCTAAATGCGAAGGAAATCCAAGAAGGAGGGATATATGTATCCATATAGCTGATTCACTTTGCCACACAGCAGAAACTAATAAAACATTTTATAATAACTATGCTCCAATAAAAAATTAATTTAAAAATTTTCTCTCCTGGGACATAATCAAAATCCTGTCATCTTAAGATTTCAGAGCTGAAAGAGCATATAAAATTGAGTAGTTTGTTAAGGTGACATATTCCAAGGGCATAAAATACTCATAACTCAGAAGACATATTAAGAAACAATACAAAAACTAACGTGGTGTCAGTTCAAGGTAGAGAAACTAAAGAAATGTGATGAATTCATCTAAATGATGCCAACATCATAAATTCAGTATTTGTACGAGAGCTGACATTAGGTGATTGAAGATCAAAAGGAAGAAATTTCTAGTAACATAAAAGTTAGACTCTTGTTGGAATCTTAAGATTTGATATTTTAAGAAAATACAAAAAGAAGATATTAACATGCGTAATAACCTTGAAACTTTTTACTTAGTTCCTTTTTAATCAGCTTTAAGGAAGAATTTACAAAAAATTTCACAAATTTTAGGTGCACAATTTGAGTAATTTAGACAAATATAAATAGTAGTGTGGGCTTTCCTGGTGGTTTAGCAGTAAAGAATCTATCAGCCAATAAAGGAGATGTGGGTTCTATCCCTAGTCCGGGAAGATCCCCTGGAGAAGAAAATGGCAACCCACTCCAGTATTCTTGCCTGGAGAATCCCATGGACAGAGGAACCTGGAGGGCTACAGTCCACGGGGTCAGAGAGTTGGACATGACTTAGTGACTAAACAACAACAATATACAGTAGTACAATCACCGCAATCAAGATACAAAACACACCCATGGCCCAATAGAGTTTAATTGTGTCCCCCTTGCGGGCAATAACCTTCTTTGCTCAGGCTCCGGATAACTACAACCAACTTTATTTCCCTATACTTTTGCCTTTTTAAGGATTTTCTATATGTGAAAGTGTACAGTCAACAGACTTCTGTGTCTGGCTTCTCACTGGACTTAATGTCTTTGAGATAGATCTATGCCATTGCATGGATCAGTGGCTGCTTTCTTTATACTTCATTCTTATTTCCTGTCTTCTACCAACTTCCTTGTCCTATTTTAAATATTTTATATTAAAAATGTTTTTAATAAATAGTATAAATAATTGAAAATCAACTGCTTTGATTTTAGTTCCAAAAGAACAATTTCCCGATATTCCACCCCTACCTCCTTTTCCCACCCATAGCTAAGACCATAGAACTTTTACTGTCATAATCCAGTACTGTGATCAGACCTTAAAAGAAAACCTTAGTTCTTCTCTGTTGTTAACCAACAGTCTGCCTGAATCTATATGCTCTCCTTGGCTGATTTTCTTTAATCATATTATCCTATTCACTTGTGTACCAAAGACTGGCAAAATTACATCTTCAAATCTGTTTCCCTGAGCATCAGATTCTTAATCTATCTTCCTCCTGGTTATATCCACTAGAATGTCCCACAGACAAGTCTGCCAAGAACTGTGAAGTATCTAAAATTGTATCTGACTGGCAAGCCAAAATGTTAGCCCATAACATGCTCCTGGAACTTGGTAGGAGACACAAGATTCTTGGATCAGAAACAATTTATTTTTCATGGCAGAGCAGGAAGCAGGACTTCAGGTTGTGCAGACCCTCTCCACAAATCTATCCTGGCCTTGGGGGAAACATTGTATCCACTTTTGGTGCCAGTGAAGTGAATGTGAAAGTCGCTCAGTAGTGTCTGACTCTTTGCAACCCCATGGACTAGTCCATGGAATTCTCCAGGCCAGAATACTGGAGTGGGTAGCCGTTCCTTTCTGCAGGGAATCTTCCCGACCCAGGGATCTAACCCAGATTTCCCATACTGCAGGCGGGTTCTTTACCAGCTGGAGACACCAGGGAAGCCCAACTGTATATATTTTTGTTGTGCATGTATGCTTGAAAAGACAGCTTGGAACAAAAGTTCTTATAGGAAAAGCACAAACATAAGTAACTCATGGAGAATTCTCTCTCAACAATGTCAAACCTCAAAATCCCAAATGTCACATCTTCCTTGATCTTTCAAAAATAATCCCCTTTGATTTCCTTATCTGCATTAATACCATCTCCCCAACCTAAAAATATGAGGATGCTGCCAGACTTAATTTTTTTCAAAGCTCACATGCAGTTATTGTCTCATTCCTGGAAACTGAGCTCTCAATGTCTAAATATTTTTCACAGGTATCCTGCCTTTGCACCTTTCTTGTGTATCCTTAATGTGAGTCCTCATCATCACAGTCCTTAACTGGTGCAGTCAGAGCTGGTGGTTCTTAAAGTGTGGTCTCTAGACCAGCGGTATCAATGCCACCAGAAAACTGGAAATGCAAATGCTGGGAGGGAGGCCCTCACTCTTCCTACAGCATCTCTGAGGGCGGGGCCAGTGTTATTAATACTATGCTGTTGTAGGCCTTCCAGTTATTCTGAGGTTTGGCCAACTCCTGGAGCCACTCTGTTGGAACATCTCTACTCTTCCCTTAAATGAATTCTCCTGTCACAAGTGTGAGCCAACAAAAAACACAAATCTGACAATATCATTCTCCTTTAAAGCTGTTTAACATCTTCACAACCGGAGGATAAAGTCCAAGACTCAGTTTAAGTAAGCCCGTCCAGAAATTCCTTTTCCATACCCTCAGAACACCTGGGCATATCTTCAATGAAATGCTTAAAAGTAGTTAAGAGTTTAGGCTCAAATTAGACAGGCCTTGGATTGAATCTTTGCCACACCATGTACTATTTGTATATCTTTGATGAAGTGACATCCTCTTTAAACTATCTTCAATCTCTGTGAAGTTGGGTTAGTAATCACAGAGTGAAGATGTATCTTTACTTCAAAGATCTGCAGGAATGACTAAACATAGTGCATTCCACTTAGCAAACACACGTGTGGTTTTCATTACTTGTGAATTATTTCAGTCATTGCTATTTATAATAGTTTTTTGATTACCTGGACAGATCATTATTATGGCTACTATTCTGGCCACATTTAACATATTCTGTTGCAAGTATGCACATTCCTGACCCTACTCTTCTAGTCTGAGTGAATAACAGCAAAATGATATTTTGACAAAATGGTATTTTCAGTGCATGATTGTGAATTAAATCCAGTAAACGTTATCAGCCAAACCCAGAAAATACACTATGGTGGAAATAAGTGAAATACTTACAAGATCTACATACTTTAAGTCGCCATAGGTAATAAAATTTCAGCTTGTATCGATTGAGCACTTGTTATACGCTACCCTGGAGAATACAGAAAAGGAGAAAATATAACTCTTGTCCTCAAAAAGCTCAAGGCCTGTGGGAGAAGACATCCACATAAATAGATAAATTACAGTGATGTATGGTGTAAGAGTAAGTGCTACTAAAGTTACACAAAAAAAGTTTGATAAGAGCACAGCCTGGATGGGAAGGAATTGGGGAAATATCATATCCTAAATTTCTCAACATTTCTAAAATAAGGTACTGCCTTCTAAGGCTATCAAAACTACAACCTGGCTGCAAAATAGACAGTTTCATCCCTTGAAAGCTTCTTTTTACGGCCCAGTAAGGTTGGTGACAACAGCTTCCTGCCTCTTGGATAAGAAACAACTCATCCAGGAAATATTTCTCATTCAATTGGGACCGAGGATTGATAAGACCTTGACAAATGCTGTGTTGGGAGATTTGCCAGGAGATATTTCTAACTGAACAGCACCTTCAAGAAGTAGGCCACATCTAAATCAGGCCCAGGACACACACTGTCCTTCCAAAAGTAGAGCTCATTAGTGGAGATGGCCTGGTGCTTCCCCAAATGGACCTATTTTAAAGTTCCACTCCTCACCTCAGATGTGACTGAGGCGATCAAACATCAGGCATAAAAAATTATGGCTTTGGAACATGGCAAAATATCCACCAAAAAAATGAATAAAATCAACATCCCCAATGACACTTTTTAATTAGTTTTATCATTTCAAAAACCCATGAAAATAAAAGGTTAGATATTCTGGAAGCTTGGACATTGACTTAGTATCTCAGTTTACTGAGATATCTTAAAACCTGAGAACTTCACTAAACATTTTCCCTGAAAATTACATGACAACATTATCGCAAGCTATGTTAAAATGGTGAAATGTCTGCTTAATGCTTGAACTTTATAAACATTGTCTTAAAATTGTAAGCTATTTTTCCTCACATTAATTTTCAAAGTGGAATAGTCACCACTTACTAGGCTTTCAGACTTATTTCATATAAGACAATGGTTTTCTAGAGTAATTTTGTTTTTTTCTTTAAGCTGCACATCCTTCTAGAAAATGTGGTAGGGACAAACTCCAGAGTGTACCTAACATGGAGCAATTTCTGTCACTTTTCATAACCACAAGTTTTCCTGTAAAAGCAAAATCAGAATTGAGTTTATAAAGGGTTTAAACTTTCTGAATATATTTGGAAGACCAACTATAGGCAGATGTCCAGTTACATACTGAATGAATGAAAGTCATCACCTACAGATTGTCACCTGATATGGCTTAGAACACATGTCTGCTAAAGCAAAACTTCGAGGTTTCCCGCCCCCTTCTTGTGTAACTAAGTATGTTCCTGCATATCACTCCTGAAGCCTTCTGGCCATAAATTATCCTGCTGCCTCCCTCTGATGCTACATTTCTATGATAAATCATCACAGTGCACCGCTGCCCTGACGAGCTGTTGCTTCAGCACACCATTGAAGCTGTCACGTTGGATGATGGATGAGAAAGGCATACTGATGATGTTTTACGCAAAAGATGGAGCTGCCCTGGAAACAAAAGGTTTAGGAGAAGATTCAACATAATTACTCAATAAAAGTCAACCGGCACACAGCATGCTAGAAAATGCATTCATGGCTATGGTAAATCACTTCCCTTCAATGTGTAGTATTTCTGATGCTACTCTCATAAGCCTCCTTCCCTGAGCTATAGATTGATTGAGTATAAAGATATTTTTGGTGGAAACAAAAGCTTTAAAGGGTGAAATTAAAATTTACCTAAAACTCAAATGTGCAATTTAACTCTGAGATTCTGATTATTTTCAGCGTGAAGGTAATTTGCCCTGGAAGTTGATTTGTGCTGAAAGTTTTTCTGTTTTATGAGAAAAAGAATCTCTATTTGTAATAACTGTGCAGGATTCTCCCAGGAAAATATTAGGACCCTGGCTAAAATGGGGGACTACATCAGGTTTACACTACACCATTACCATGTAAGAGTTAAATGTTAGAAAAGCTACCCCCTTAATCATGACTGCTAGGAAAGTGTAACATATAATCCATTTAGTTAACATAATTTTTTCTGGCTTACTAAACCCACATACTGAGAACCACTCTTCTTTTTTCCCTTTTAAAAAAATGTTATTGAAGTATCAGTTCAGTTCATTCACTCAGTCGGGTCCAGATCTTTGCGACCCCATGAACTGCAGCACTCCAGGCCTCCCTGTCCATCACCAACTCCCAGAGTCCACCCAAACCCATGTCCATCGAGTCGGTGATGCCATCCAACCATCTCATCCCCTTCTCCTCCTGCCCCCAGTCTTTGCCAGCATCAGGGTCTTTTCCAATGAGTCAGTTCTTCACATGAGGTGGCCAAAGTACTGGAGTTTCAGCTTCAACATCAGTCCTTCCAATGAACACCCAGGACTGATCTCCTTTAGGATGGACTGGATGGATCTCCTTGCAGTCCAAAGGACTCTCAAGAGTCTTCTCTAACACCACAGTTCAAAAGCATCAATTCGTCGGTGCTCACCTTTCTTTATATTCCAACTCTCACATCCATACATGACCACGGGAAAAACCATAGCCTTGACTATTAGTTGACTTTAATGTTGTGTGAATTTCTGATACACTGTAAAATGATTCAGTTATACATATTCATATATATATATATATATTCTTTTTCATCATGTTTTATTACAGCATATTGAATATTGTTCCCTGTGTGATACAGTAGGACCTGGTTGTTTACCCATTCTATATATACTCTACTAATCCCAAACTGCCTCCTGATCCTCATTCATCTTGCCTAACGAAAAGGAATTTAAGAATTTAGGATTATTCAGATTCTTGGAGAACTGAAAGATTGACTCTCCACCTAGTTCTCCATCCACAGTCAACGCTAGATAAATATTTGCTGATTTGAGTTAAACTCTGTAATTATTTGCCCCTTTATAATCTAAGCTCTAGTCCATGATGTGAAATGTCAGATAACCCAATAAACTGAATGAAAACTGAAGACAGTATTCTAGAGGAAGAAAGAAAAAATTTTTTTTCCGTTCTCAGTTTTAGGATGTTTTTACTCCAAATTAAGGCCTTGTAAAGAAGTTAAGGGAAATACATTAGGCAGTCACATAACGAGTTAGTGTTTTGCTTATCTTTCCAATAAAATTTAGTTCACATGAAATTTAATACTTGTTCATATTAGGTTCTCATTTTCTATGAAAAATCATCAAGGCTGATAGAGATATGTTTAAAGAGAATTGTCAAAAGAACAGCTTTAAAACTTACATTTGTTGGGACTGTTAGAAAATGTAGACTAGTCTCAAAAGAAGCCACAAAAGTGGTCTTTAGTGTTTGCTCCATTAGTTTTCCTACCTCCTGGAATGTTCTTAAATTAGTTTTTCTCTGGAAAGCTGACAACTTAAAACATCTCAATAGAGTTTTGGTAACCTCATAATGCTTTGTTGGAAAGCGTTTACGTTTTCTGCTGAATAAAACTTACCACCCTGACATCCTGGTGGTACAACTTCAATTCCTGGGCGCTTGTTGGAATAAACTTCTGCAACCATCTGCTTTCTGGTTGAGGCCAACTCATGCTCAAAATCAAATATTAACTCCTAGAGTCTTGGACTCTAGAGACATCTGGGGGTAATAGAAATAAAACACCCTGTGACATTATTCAATGCTGCCTTTCTGTTTGATGGTTCAGTGTATTTTTTATCTGTAATAGTCTTAGGAGGTTTAAAGAGCCAATTTATATAAAAGCAGTGGGAGACAAAACCAGTTGCTTATAGTTTTTCTTGAATGTTATCTTTCAAATGTTTTAGTAAAAGTCCAAGAAATGTAGCCTTAGAAGCCAAAGTACAAAACATCTCAGAATTGAATTCAGGCCACTCAAAAAAAGAACCAAACCAAACTGAAACACTTTTCTTGTATTAAAAAAAAAAAAGCTGGAATTGGTTTCTCAGTGTATCTCCTAGATTAAAAGACACTAAATAAATTTGAAGGGATCAGTTGACACCAGAATTATTTGAGAAAAGCAATATATCAAATAATGCACATGATAATTTGAAAAGTAATGTACATTCATGCCATTTTTATAGACATGGGCAGCTCAGATTGTATGAGAGAGTTGAAAACCATTTATTTCCTTAAAATTCTATCAACTTTCCTAAATGATTAGGACCATATGTTAGGGAGAAAAAGAAGGATTACATTTGAAACATGAGGGACCACTTTTTATAGTAATTACTTGTTTATAAATATATTTCTCCACCAAACTGCAGTTGTTTCAGATCAAACATATGTTCCTACTTTTATTAAATTCTCTTCCAAGTCAATGCCAGAAATCAAATAAATAAATCTTGAGTAAGTAGAAATAAGCAAAGAAAAACATTAAAGACAAAATATGAAGCATCAACAATTATACATTTTATATTTATTTTAGTATAAAGTATATCAGGTAAATATGCTTTTGAGTATGTCAGTGTAGATGTATGTATTTACCCATTACCCATATATAGGTACCCAGTAAATATTTGTCCTTTCCTTAGAGAAAGCAAGAGTGTCTACAACCCTTGAAAACTGTTTAAAGAACATAAAATGCTATAGCTTAGAGTCATTTCATGGAGGCACTGGAACACACTATTCAAATATTGATTAGCATAGTCATGGAAAGAACATGTACTTTGAATTCAGATAAATCAGGTGTTAGTAACTTCCACTTCTGTAAGTATGAATTTGGTCAATTTCTCAACACTCTTGAATCTCACAATCTTTGTATCTGAAATAGAAATAATAACACCTACCTGAAAAGGTCACTACAACTATCCTGTAAGATGACATTACAGAGGATAGTCCTGGTGAGAAGTAGGTACTCAGAGATGTTAACTGTGTCCTTAATTCAATTAAACCAGTTTTATAGGTAATTTTATGCTTAAAATGGTGTCAACATACTCTGATGTGAGACTTCAGGTGAGGTTATTCGTATCTTTGGTGTCTATCAAAAATACATAGCTACTTCATATTTACATGGCACTAATACTAAATTCAGAGAAGGCAATAGCACCCCACTCCAGTTCTCTTGCCTGGAAAATCCCATGGACGGAGGAGCCTGGTGGGCTGCAGTCCATGGGGTCGCGAAGAGTCGGAAATGACTGAGCAACTTCCCTTTCACTTTTCACTTTCATGCATTGGAGAAGGAAATGGCAACCCACTCCAGTGTTTTTGCCTGGAGAATCCCAGGGACGGCGGAGCCTGGTGGGCTTCCGTCTATGGGGTCGCACAGAGTCGGACACGACGGAAGCGACTTAGCAGCATCAGCAGCAGTACTAAATTATCTAAAACTTGGTGACAGTTCAGAGTACAAAGGACTTCCCAGGTGGCACTAGTGGTAAAGAATCCTCCTACCAATTCAGGAGACACAAGAGATGTCGGTTGGATCCCTGGGTCAGGAAGATCCCCTGCAGAAGGAAATGGTAACCCTCTCCAGCATTCTGGCCTGGGAAATTCCTTGGACAGAGGAACCTGGCAGGCTACAGTTCATGGGTCATGGAGAATCAGACACAACTGAGTGACTGAGCATGCAAGCATGCAGAATATAATAATAAATAATGGAGAGTGAAGCAGCCATATTTGAGTCTATAAAAGTGGGAAATGGTTAAACTAGTTAACACATCCAAAGCATATACCCTTTCCATTATATTCGGGTGTGTGTGGGTATGTGTGTGTGGGGGGGGTGTGTGTGTTTGTGTGTGTGTGTGTGTGTGTGAGTGAGTGATTTGCCTTGCTGTCCTTTGCCAGGCTGCTTTAACCTACCAAAATCTAAGTGATTAGCTTTTATACCAATTAAGTCCTCCAGATATCATTAGCTTGCGAATTGAGATTCAAAACCATTACATGATTTAAGTAAATGTCTCCTATTGAAAGATAGGTTTCTACATAATTTTTGTGATTATTGCAAATCTGAAAATCCTGTTTTTGTAATAAATGACATCATGGATTTTCTTGAGCACAGTATGGTATATTATTAGGAAGATGTCATTTTGAATATTATTACACTTGGCCTTATACATATGTGGGTCAGCAATTAAGCAATAATTAACAAAAATAATTCAGAACGGGTTGCTATCTGAAATAGAAATAATGAAGATTGAACAGTGCTGCAAGAATGTTCAGCAGTTTTGCCACTCTCCCTTTTATCTTGATGAGTCTGGCTAAAGGTTTATCAATTTTGTTTAGCTTTTCAAATAATTAGTTTCTGATTTCATTGATCTTTTCTATTGTATTTTAGACTCTATTTCATTTATTTCTGCTCTGATCTTTAAGATTTCTTCTACTAACTTTGGGTTTTGTTTGTTTCTTTGTTCTTCTTTCTCTAGTTGCTAGGAAGTTTAGATTGTTTATTTGAAGTTCTTCTTGTTTCTTGAGGTCAGATTATATTGCTATAAATAAACACTGACCACACTTCACATCAAAAGATAGATAAGCCTGCATTGAGTGTTGAAAGGTAAATAATGATGATGATGATCAAGATTTTAGAGGCAAACATGAAAAAAATCTTCTTGACCTTCAGACATCAAAGTTTTCTTAATTATAATATGAAAAGTATTAACTATAATGGAAAAAATATAAATCTGGTTGAACTAAGCTTAAGAACTCTATTTATCAAAAGTTACCACTAAGTGAAAAAACATATAAGCCACAGAGCAGCAGGAGATATTTGAGAAATAAATATTCAACAATGACTTGAATTAAGTCAAATAATAGCTCCTAAAAATCAGCCAGAAAGGAGAGACAAGATAGTTTAAAAATAACATTTGATTATGAATTTTACCGAAGAAAATACTTAAAAGCCACTTAGTATAGTAAAATGTATCCAATTTCATGATTCTCAGTGAAATACAGATTAAAATCATACTGCAGTAATACCATACAGGCCCCTGAAAGGCTGGATGTACAGTATACCAGTTGGGAAGGAGTCCTTTTCCCCATAGGGAAGTAGTCCTCTCATACACCCCTGATGGAAATGAGAATTGTCCTGACCATGTTGGAAGACTGGCAGCATCTCTAAATCTGAAAAATAATTAGAATCCTTATGCACTAACAGTTCTCTTAAGACACAGGGTATCTTAAGAAGTGCATACGTGTGTTCATCAAAAGACAGTTACCATTGCGTTCTTAGCAGTACTATTCAGAGCAGCCAAATTGGGGGAAAGATGAATATCTATAAATACACAAATAATGTGGCGTATTTGTACAGTCAACGCTATATTGCAATGAAAAAGTCCATGCAACAACATGGATGGATCTCACAAACAACATAGAGTGAAAGAAGCCAAAACCCACATGGTACACAAACTGCATGATTCTATTTATACCAAGTGGAAAGCTGGGCAAAATAGTGTTAGAAGCCAGAATAATGACAACGCCAGCAACTGCGGATTCTGTTTCCTCTTCTGGGTCCTGGGTGGAGTGGAGTGTGAGCCTGGGGAAAAGTCGCTCTTCTGCACCATTATGATTTGCTCACTTTTCTCTCTTTGTTCAGAAAAAGGGTATATGAAAAAAAAAAAATACAAAGCAGATATCACTAAAGGATTCTGTGTGTGCTGCAGTGTGGGGACTGAAACACTGCAGGCAGGGCTTCTTGAGAGCGGGCTCTGAGTGGAGATCAGCAGTCAGGATGTTGGCCAAGACCGCCTCTTGGGGCCTCACCATTATGTGCCAGGGACAGGGCAGAAGCAGTTTCCGATGGCAGAGAAGGGCAGCTGAGATGCTGTCACAGGAAGGGCTCAGCTGCACTGTGGGGAGCTTTGAGACTGGCCAGCTAAGCCTTCTCCCAGCTGGTGTTGAGGGGTTCTGATCTTCATCCCCCAGTAGTGACCAGTCACTGGATGTGGTCTGCCCCTGGAGGAAGAATTGGCCTGAGTGAGGTCACTGCTCTGACCCAGAGTGAGTGACAGCAAGATCGCCCAGCTCCCAGCAGCCCTCTCAGAAGATGGGGCTGTAAACCTTCATTTCTCAAGGGGCTTGGGGAGCAGATCATAGTGCCCAGCAGACAGAGACCCCATCTGAGTGCCTGAAGAAAATCAACTAGAACAACAAAGGGAAGAGCCACATTCAACCGTGTTAAAATAAGAACCATCCTGAATTCTCAGGAAAGTTCTTCCCTACAATGCTACCTAAGCTCTCATGAGGCAGTTTGAAATTTGTTTAAATCTGGCATCAAAAAGTTGAAGAGCTGCTGAATAAAAGAAAACTTTACTTCTCCCTTTTCAAAGCTATTGCTGTCATCAACAACCCAACACGGAATATTTTATATGATGAGCTAAACATTTCCATTCACAAAGGCTTTTGCATTCTCTCTTCTCTCATAAAAACTTTTGAAAGAATTCAGTGGTGTAGCAACCTTCTTTCATTTGTCATACTTAGAATAAGAAATGACACATTAGAAACTAGAAATATTATCCTCTTAACTTACCAATGTTTAGATTGTTTGCCCAAATTTTAAAATGCATACTTGGATATTTTTGTTGCAGTGTAATTTTCATTGTTGTTCAATCACTGTCATGTATGACTCTTTGAGACCCCCACGAACTGCAACACACCAGGCTTCTCTGTCCTTCACTATCGCCGAGTTTGCTCAAACTCATGGCCATCAAGTCAGTGATGACATCCAAGCATCTTATCCTCTGTGGTCCCCTTCTCCTCCTGCCTTCAATCTTTCCCAGCATCAGGGTCTTTTTCAATGGGTCGACTCTTTGCATCAGGTGCCAAAGTATTGGAGCTCCAGGTTCAGCATCAGTCCTTCCAATGAATATTCAGGACTGATTTCCTTTAGGAAGGACTGGTTGGATCTCCTTGCAGTCCAAGGGACTCTCAAGAGTCTTCTCCAACACCAGAGTCCAAAAGCATCAAATTTTTGGCACTCAGATTTCTTTATAGTCCAACTCTCACATCCATACATGACCACTGGAAAAACCATAGCTTTGGCTAGATGGACCATTGTTGGCAAAGTAGTGTCTCTGCTTTTTAATGTGCTTGTCTAGGTTTATCATTTGGTTATAATCAAAGTCACGGACAAGGCTGATTAGGCTTTCTTTCCTTAAGGTTGATTGAGACAGTCAGAATGCCTCAAATACTTACTTTATATTATGTATGCATATTAATTACTTTGCCTATTATCATCATAAATCATCCTTTCCACTAATGACACCCTCTTCACACTAATAAGTGGAAATTACAAGAGCAAACAAACTAATCTATAGCAGGAAGGCACTTGATGATTTAGAAAATTAAATGAAGCTGAGCCCTATATATCTTTCTAACAACTGTCTGGGTTATTTAGTTCCCTACCCCTGCACTACAAATGCCACCTACATCTTAGACTACAAATAAGTTCTATTATTCTTAGATATTTTTAAGAAGCAGCAGGAAAGTAGGTTGTCTCTTCTCTCATAAAAGATAGAGAGAAAGTAGGTTCTCTCTTCTCTAATAAGAAGAGATAAAAGGCCAGGCTATGACATCAACTAATTAATCAAACCTGAACAAGACAGAACCTTGCAAAATTAGAGCTTTCCTGTCCCCCTAGGACTTGATATGGCAGAAATCCTATTAGATGTACATTCTTACCCCTTGAATATGTACATATTTCCACTAGTTAGGGACAGCTTTCTGCATTTATGAATCCTATCTGTAGTATGATGTTACTGTCATTAATGGAAAGCTTACTTTGCCAGACGCCATTCTAAGTGTTCATATCCATCACCCATTTAAACCTCCAAAAGCCCTAAGGGGACTAACCTATACATATTACTGTATATAAAGATTGAAGGCAAAAGGAGAAAAGGGTGTCAGAGGATGAGATGATTAGATAGCATTGCTGACTCAATGGACATGAATCTGAGCAAACTACAGGAATGAGTGGAGAACAGAGGAGCCTGGCAGGGCTACAGATCACTAAGAATTGCACATGACTTAATGGATATACATATATGTATGTATGTATGTATATATATAACTGATTCACTTTGATGTACATCTGAAACTAACACAACATTATAAATCAACTATACTCCAATAAAAAAATAAAGTGAAATATTTTTTTAAAAGCTCTGTGAGACGAGTTTCTAGTCTGAGGTCTGTTTTAAAAATAGAGACATAAACTCACTGAGAAACACAATAGCTAGCTTAGGTGCCCAGGAAGGAACATACAGTGGGATTGAATCCAGGAGGTTCTGTGGGTAACAGAGACTCTCTGCTTTGTGGATGAATTACTCTGCCCTTGCTGTCATTTGAAAAAAATCGTCTTCAAATGATCATATTCTTGATCAGTCAGGTCTCTTGTTCACGTTATTTCCATGTGAGTTCTGTGTCGTAAAGGATGAGTTTTCTGTCCATGGCGGTGGAGGAGAGGATTACTATCACAGAGTTCTGCTAACGGGATATTGTGACGTGCACAACGGGAGTCTCAGGCTGTTCCGGGGCTTGAACCAGGGCTCTGAATGCTCTGTAGCCTCACTGATAGGATCCTCATCCGACGGCATTCTCTCTCTTCCAACTTCTTCAAGAGCACATGATCTCTTGGCTGATGAAGGTGCTGTGCTTTTTAATCACCTGAATTATTACATGTGCCTCAAAGTTCCTGTTCTGAGTAGCTTCCAGTGATCGCTTGGCTTGTATGTTTGTTTTTTTTTTGTTTTTTGGTTTTTTTTTTTACTTAGCAACTGCCATCTGCCCTTTTCCCCAGAGAGAGGAGCGATCCCACTGGAGCAGGAACTTCAGCAGACACTTTTCAAATGAAATATTCAGAGCCTTATTTTTTTTTTCTCCCAAAACACTCTGCAGCATCTTCCACAATATTCTGGAAATCTCGTTTTAAAGGAGGAAGTTGAAATCAATCAATACACAATATGGTATGAATTTTTTAGGGGGAAAATTATACACCTACTTATTGTATTGTCTCTGCATCATCATTTATTGTCTCTTCATCATCATCGTGGTCAGGCCCCTCAATACAGAGTAAGATCATTCACAGAATCAATGAACAGTTCCCACGCAAATATTTACAGTAAGTTAATGTTGGTCTAGGTTAAGTGAAAACGGTGTCTTACCAAAGAGATGGATTTCCATATTTAGAAAAAAAATAAAAGTTCATTTGATTGCCTTCCTTTTCCACATTTAATATATAAGGAAAGTCAGTCTCTAATATACGTCATGTTTTCCTTACTGCCTAGAATCCAAAGAGGCTCAGACTCAAATGTTAAACTCAGTCTCTGAAAGTAAATAATACTTTTAGGGGGGTTATTTGCATTTTTCATGTTTCTCTTTGTCCTGATTTTTTATTTTTAGCTTCTTGTTAAAAAGTGAGTTCAAATGTATTTTCAAAAGAGGCAAGGAATAAATAAATAAAATTAAAATATTTAGAATTAATAAGGCAGTGGGCAGAAAAATATTTCACTAGTACAGTACATTTTGGATATGAGAATTGTACTTTGGTATATACAAAGATCAAAATAATTATACAACATTTATATTCATATTCTAGAAGAAAAGCTCTTGTTCTACTTTAATTGCACCTGCTAAGTCACTAAAGTTATGTACGACTCTGTGTGGCCCTGTGGACTGTAGCCCACTAGGCTCCTCTGTCCATGGGATTCTCCGGGCAAGCATACTGGACGGGGTTGCCATGAACTCCTCCAGGGGATCTTCCCAGCCCAGGGATCGAACCCACGTCTCCTGCAACTCCTAACTTACAAGCAGATTCTTTACTGCTGAGACACCAGGGAAGCCCACTTTAGCTGTAGATGCAGCTATAAATATAAGAAAACCACGCAATCTCAACCATGCCCATTATCCCTTCACTTGTACTGCTATTTGTTAATGGCGTACGCCAATTTTATCCTGAAAATATAGTCATTGTATCTATAAAATAAATGATAGATACAGGTCATTCTAGCAAAACAATATGATATTTTTTACATTAGGTTTACCTTTAATGTCTACTCATTCCAACAAAAAGTTCTTATTGTTTGGAGGAATAATGATCTAGTATCTTCAAGGGGAAAAAAGAATTCAGGATGGCATACTGGTGATAATAGGGAGACAGTAGAGTCAGTATTGGGTGTGGGTCAGGGGTCCCTGTGAGTCTGGCTGTCCACGGTTTTGTGCGGGAAATGAATTGAGACAGTCTGAGAAAGTAACTCCAGTTCATGCTGGTGAGAGCAGGAATTTTGTCAGCAGAGTTGCCAAAATTGGAATGTTCAAGGTTCATGTGAGGGTGCTATGAGGAAACCAGGGTTAAAACACTGTCTCAAAGAAATAGCAGTTCCATAAATGGAAATTTAAATTTCCTCTTGCTCCATACCCGCCCTGGATCCAATTTGTTTCACATTCTGTTTCTTCAGAGAAGCAACATCTTTAATCTCAAAGGCTAATCATCCCTCACATTCTCTGTGCCTTCGTTATCTCATCTGTGAAGCGGGGATGGCTGTATCTCACCCATGGGGTCCTGGTGAGATTCAAGGGAAAATGGTATGATATCTGGCACGTAGAAAGCCCTCAACAAACATTAGCCATTATTTTTAGGTCAATGCTTCCCGGGGCAGCTCAGCAGTAAAGAATCTGCCTGCCAATGCAGGACATGTGGGTTTGATCCCCAGGCTGGGAAGATTCCCTGGAGAAGGAAAGGGCTTCCCACTCCAGTTTTCTTGCTGAAAAATCCAATGGACAGAGGAGTCTGGTGGGCTAAAGTCCATGGGGCTGCAGAATCAGATGTGACTGAGTGACCAAACAACATTACATCAATACAAAGCAAGAAACTGCATGAGTTCATATATACTTCTAAATATACAGAAAGCTCTTTCCTCATCAAAGCCTAATGATATCCCTTGCTATCCAAACTTAATTCTAAAGTGCACATCTCTCACTACAATTGTTCTTTAATCCACTCCAGTATTTATTGATTTCCTAACATTCTACTAAGATTGCCTTTAGTCATACTGTCGATACTTTGCAGGTGGTCAAATCTTGTTTTCCTGTTTCTCTTATCTAACTTGGTTCTCAGGGCCACTGGACTCAACTTTCATTCACTCCCTTCTTGAGTTGAATGAAACTATGTACATGAGGCTTATTTGTCCTCCTAAGAATATAATTTTCTAGGCCTGCCTTTCTATCTGATGTTGATATTTTGAGTTTTTTAGTATCTTGCCCTTTAATAACATATTTGAAGAATACTTACCTGCTGTCTGTCAGCTGCAAAATTGCAGGATGGAACTAGAACTTGACAAAATTTAGGGTTCTCAGACTCCTCTATTAGATGCCTCTCAGGTGCCATCCAGAGAGAAAATACTAGAAGATGAGAAAAAGGGCTTTGGCTGTTCCACACACCACTGCAGCGGCTCAATCCAAATCTAAACCTCAGATAACTTTAGTCCTTCAGAATCCACCCCATTAGACACCCTCCCATACCAGGGGTAGGGACCTTTTCTCCAAGATCTCTCACCTTCGTAGCTTACTAGAGTCCCTCTGTTTGACTTTCCAAATGAGTTCCCATTTTCCTGACTGAATCCTGTCTGACAGACCATTTCATGCTGAAAACTCCACCTTTAGACATTCAGCTCTGAGCTCATGCAATTAACTTCTTTTCTTTGCACGGCTTTACTATGGTATAATTTATATGTCATTAAATTCACTTGATGTAAAGGTACAGTTCAGTGAATCTTAGTAAATACACAGAGTTGTGAAATCATCACCACAGTCTAATTTTACAGCCTTTCCATCACCAGCTCTGCCCTACCCTCAAAATATCCCTGTGTCTTCTGCAGTCATTCCCCATTTTCACCTTCATCTCTAGACAACAACTAATCTTTGGTTCTTCTATAGATCTGTATGCTGTGAATATTCTTATTATCAGAATCAGACAATATATAATCTTTTGAGACAAAATTCTTTCAGTTAGCATAATAGTTTTTGAGGTTCACTCATATGTATCAGTACTTCCCAAATACATGAATGACATGCTCCATTGTGTTCCAAGCACAAGTTGTGTGCATATGCACATGGTATAGCTGGTGTTAAATAAACAATAAACAATCATGTTTATTAACAATTTAACAATCATGTTAAATAATCATGTAAATCTCGGCAGCTGACCCCCAGGTGTCGTCATTTCCAACTGGACTAATTGCAGTATCTATGGGTTTGTCCACATTCTTACCTGTCTACCTCTGAAGGAATCAACTGGACTCGAATGTATAAGCTGCATGTCATGTTCTTTCACTCCTGGCTTCGCATCACCCAAAAGCTTACTTGGAAAATCCATGATCCCTAAATTTCCTGTAAGAATGTGCCTGGTCTTGCTTGTCTTCCTCTTCTATTTCATTATTTCCTCATCTCTTATTAATCCCTTCAAGTCACTGAGCTCATCCCAGATTTGTGCCTTTCCATAGTGTTATTTCTTCTATGAGATTAAGCTTCTCCTGTCTTTGCCTTTGTCCTTTGCTTGTGAAACTCAGTGTCACCACTTCAGCAAGAACATCCCTGAACATGCTAATCCAATAGGTACTCTCCAAGTTTCCAAGATTTGAAAATGTGCCAAGCACTGAGCTTTGCAGTGGGCCTGTGATAGTGACTGTTGACATGGGTTTATCGTGAAAGAGCTAAGGCATAAGATTCAGTGTCCCCTCATCTGCATGAACCTTGTCCAAGACTCTTGGAAAAGTCATAGGTATCTTCACAGGGTGAGATGTCTTTGCAAACATGTAACTGCAGTGGTTCACACAATGCTTTCTCTATGTTCTGTTTTCTTCCTTACCAGGATGTCACTAATGATTCTAACTAGCCACAGTAATTGCTGTCTGTACAGGTTCTATTTATTTTCTTAAGGAGAACCCATAAAGTGCAGACATACTTGGGTTGAACAAACCTGTCATGGTTCATGCTTTAAAGTATATAGCAGTACAGTTCAGTGAGAAAGACATTAAGCAATGAATAATACATATTAGTGCAAAAAATGACTTTGCTGGAAAGGCACATGATATCACAAAGACTTAAGTAGGAAAGATTAACTAAACCACTTAAATCTGTCAGGTAAATATGAGAGAGATTATCATCAACTCTTTTAAAGATAATGAATCATAAATTGAAAATATAGTTTTAGTAGAAATCAAAGCAATGCAAATTAAAATAATGCCTATGATTTATCTATCAAATTACCAGGATTGAAGGATAACATTACATGTTGTAGATGTAGTTATGTGACACTAGCTCCTAGAGTTGGGAGGACCTTGGCTGTATGCATCATGAACTTTCAAAGATTTTATAGACTGAGTGGTCTATCAAGGGTTGGAGAAGAATTTATGTGCAAAAATCATGTATTTCAATGTTATTATTTATAATAGCACAACTTTGATAACTGTGAATTGAGTAATGGAGAAATGGTTAAATAAATTGTGTCAATCCACATGACAGTCAAGTCACATTTTAATTTGTAAGATAAATTAACAAAAGAAAACACACATGACCTTAGACAAAATAAGAGATAGAAAACCAACATATATGGGTATGATCTAAGTTGTGTATAATTACTGGAGACAAGTGTATCAGCATGATGGTAGTTATATTTAGTCAAAGAGATAATGCATTGTCTTTAATTTTCCATTTTTAATTTTCTAGATTTCAAACTTTCTATAAGATATTTATAGATTAGGACATAAACATTGTACCCATATAAGTACCTTACATCCTTTCATTAGCAAAAATGTGCTCAGAGGACTTCTTGGATAAAAATGAATCTGAATCCATTCAGGAAGCAGGGTTGAAAGAAGACAGATTCATCTTGAGGGATGAACCCTCCCTCTCTGTAAGGGGCTCATCTTTGATATTCAGATGGTGGCTGGCCATTAGCATGATGCTTAAAGATCCTGACGAGACGTTTGAAACAAAGTTTTTGAATTATTAACAAAATCACAAGGGCAGCATCAAATGATTCAGTGGAACTCAGGATTTGAGACGAGACCAATAACGATCACTAAATTTTAATGAAGTCCACAGTAACACTGAAATGCATCATTTCATTTGCCGTTAACCTTTCTGATAGCTACTCAGAGGTCTTTAAATTCTGAGGACAAGGTGTCATTTAACAACAAGGACAGGTGACTGTTGCATTTAAATGATCACTAACTAAAACATGGCAGACAGAAAATCAGGGAGGAATATATGGGAAGAGATATGGGAGATTTAGAGGAAATTATTTGAGGCAACAAAATGTAAGTGAAGGAATGTTTGCAAGGAATTTAGCAAACCAGTGATACTTCTGTACAATTTAGATAGAACATGTTGTTGTTCAGTCACTAAGTTGTGTGCAGCTCTTTGTGACCCTATGGGCTGCAGCATGCCAGGCTCCTTCGTCCTTCACTATCTCCTGGAGGTTGCTCAGATTCTTGTTCTCTGAGTCAGTAATGCTATCTAACCATCTCATCTTCTGCCACCCCCTTCTCCTCTTGCTTTCAGTCTTTCCCAGCATCAGGTCTTTTCCAATGAGTTGGTTCTTTGCATCAGGGTGCCAAAGAATTGGAGCTTCAGCATTAGTCCTTCCAATGAATATTCAAGGTGGATTTCCTTTAGGATTGACTGGTTTGATCTCCTTGCTGGCCAAGGGACTCTCAAGAGTCTTCTCCAGCACCACAGTTCAAAAGCATCAATTTTTCAAACTTTTTTAAAAACAAAAACAGCAATAACATTTTTCAAATGAAGCAGTCTTTTATAGATATCTGACAGGAAACATAATCAGACTGCATCAAAGTTTCTTCCAGTATTTATTCAAACAAAAATCAACTCTTTTAATATTTCAAGAGATGTCCTGTTTAGGGAGCAATTCAGTGGTGAGATCTGACTCAGAACGCAAATTGTCAGAATCCAGCAGTGTTCAAAAAATAATTCTGCAGCATCTTCTCTAACACATTTCATGGCAACAGAATATTGTGAATTTCAGAGTTACACTTCACAGCCCAGGCTCAGGAACAGCCAGGCAGTATAGTAGGATGATAGATGAATCCCAAACCCCGGGCACTATTCCAGCACCGAACCCACAGTTTTGAGTTGATTTTATTTTTAGCTGTGTAGTTAATGTCCCCAAGAATTCAAAGGCAGTGCTTCCAGTTGAGAGGAAAATAAATGTCCTAATAACCTTCTCCTCTCACTGGTCCTCCCAGCCGGCCCCCAGACAGGGCATCTGATCCAATCTCCAAGCCAGGTTCTTCCTAGAATCCAGCTGACTCCATGCAGTGCCTGCCTCCTGAAGCAAGGTTATTTGTTTCACTTGTGCTGTTTTCAGAACTTCCCACCAATACAGGGATTGAAAATCACACAGATCCATCACCTTGCAGCTTCTGTAAGTCAGAAGCCTAGTGAGTTTGAGTGGATTCTCTGCTTAGGGTCTCACAAGCTTGAGGGTGGTGTTGGCAGAACTGAGTTTGTCATTGGAGTCTGTCTGGGAAAATCTGCTTCCAAGTTCATTCAGTCACTGAGATTGCAGAACTTCAGTGTGATTCTTGTTTGCTGCCCACCAGAGGCCAGTCTTCGCTTCTAGCAACTGTCCCCATGTGCCTTGAGGTTTCCACGTGGCTCCTTCCAAGAATGGGAATAAGACCTTCATGCTTCAAGTCTGTCTGATTTCCCCTTTTGCCTCATCGCTCTGATTCCAGCTAGAAAATTCTCTTTCTAAAGACCTTTGTGGAGACCCAGATAATACAGAAGAATCTCACCATTTAAAGTCAGTGACCTTAAAAAAATTAAAAAATGAAAAGATAAAGTCAGTGACCTTCATTACATATGCAAAATTGCTTTTGTCATGCAAAGTAATATATTCTATATTTGCAGGGTCCAGAGATAAGGACACAGGCATCCTTAGGGGGCCATTCTGCTTATTACACAAAGCTGCTGGCTGGGTGCCAGGTAACTTATTACTGACTTTTGTTTTTTAGTATGTACACTGAATTTACACATAATTAGAATGAATGGATGAAATTCAACCAGTCCTGTAATGTTTTGTATCTTTTCAGAATAGCCTTAATTGCTTGGTCATTTAGGATTTATCACAGCTTTTAAATCATAAATTCATCTTATCAGTCAGAACCACAGGATTTCAGGGAAATTTATAGCACTTTCTATTTCATTTATCAGTATTTTGACAAAACCAACAGGCAAATCAACTGTCAAGAATCATTCATTTCTTAGGCGCTGCCTTTCTGTCCTTAAATTCAAGAAATCAAACATATATTGACAACTGATATTTTATTAATTTCTTTCTACAACAAAACCTTTTCCAATTGAGTTAAAATATATTAGAAAAATGATTAGCATGTATTCAATTTTGAAGTTTAAGGCTGCTTTTTTGAACACAGACCATTTCTGTAATGCTAGACCAAGCATCTGAGAGCACATATCATGCAGGTTGGACTAGACTTGCTGAGCCATATAATTATTCTGCTAATGTAGACAGGTTTGCCCCTAACTCTGGAACTGACCCATCTTAGGGAAAATCTGAAACCCTTGTACCAAGTGTCTTAGCATCAGTTCAGCTTGCTTACCACCCCACCCCTCTTTTCTGATAGTGAGTCCCTGCTATTTTTCCCCTTTGAAGAAGCTATGTCTTCAATTTAAGTCATAAAATGACTAAGATTCCATAATGTTTGCTCATGCTTGCATCTTACCCACAGAAATTTCCTATCATTGCTAGAGCAAATGACCACCCATGTAGTGACTTAAAATCATAGTAAATTATCTTATAGTTCTGGAGGTTAGAAGTCTACAATGGGTCCCACGGGGCAAAAATCAAATTGTTTGCAGGACTGCATTATTTTCCTGGGGCTCTAGGGGAAAATCCATTTCCATTTCCTTGACTGTTCCAGGTCACCCACATTCCTTTGCACATGGCCCTCCATCTTCAAAGCCAACAAAGACGGGGGATGTGAGACTTTGTCACAAGCATATCATCCTAACACTTCCTCCCTCTTCCACATCCAGGGACCACTGTGATTATATGGGGCTTGTTAGTATCATCGAGAATAGTCTCCCTATGTTAAGATCAGCTCTTGAGCCACATTAATTCCTCTTTGTCCTGGAACCTAACACCTCCACAGATGCTGGGGATTTGGACTTGGGCAACTTTGGTAAGGCATCATTCAACTTCCATACAAGTGTTAGAACATTTTCTGATAATGAAATTTTCTTATCACCATGAATAAGATTATCACCTGTAATAAAAACATGTATTCAAATTAAAAACATAAAAAACAAAATTTATGTTAAAGATCTATCAGATTCAGTACCTTGTTTATGATCATCGTTTAATATCTTCACTTGTTTTTTTGTTTTGTTTTGTTTTTTCTACCTTAGACCAGCATCCTCCATAAACTACCTCCTCAATTATGGATCCTCAGTCAAGTGAGGAAAACAGACATTTATCAATCATAAACTTTGCATATACAATTTTTTGTGTGTAAAAAGACCAAAATTAGGCAGTTGTCTTAATATTTACTCAAAATGATTAAATTGAGCAACTTCCATGGGAATTTTTTTTTAATTCTCCTAATCCCAGATATATTCCTTTTTCTGCCATTATTATCTTTCAAACTCTGAACCACTAGATGTTGCAGTGATCATCTCTCACATATGTCTGTAGCTGTTTTAAATCTTATTCTCTCAGGGGAGGCAAAAAAATCCTTCCAGAACATAGACAGCTCCTTCTCACTGTTAGTAGCGTAAAAAAATCAGTATAATAATGTTTTACACAGTCTATTTGGGATGGGAAGATCTGGTTCACAATGATCTTAGAAATAGGAATGTGAAAGATTCATATTTGAATGACAATTCACATATGCATTAAAAATCTAACAATTGTTAAAGTATAAGCCCAGAGCACCACTGCTGCAGACGTGGGTTATTACACACTGCAGAATCAGCAAAAGACATAACGACACTAAAGTTTCAATAAATTACATCTAACCCATGGTAATCTATCATGTAAAAAGCAAAAATAGAAACATTTTAATGAACATCTCATGATCAGAGCAAACCCTGAAATTTTCAGGAATTCCTAATTTATATCTTCATCTATCCATCCAGTTGTCAGCAGCAAGAGTCACAATGAGCATTCATAGGAGAATATTGATTTAGAATCCTCAGGAAGCCTCTTTAAACACTTCAAAATTATGAACACCTGGTTTAAGTAAACTTTAAAAACTGATTGAGTCTTTACTTCCCTGTGCTATGCAACAGATCCTCTATAGTTATCTCTTTTATATGTAGTAGTGCATATATGTTGATCTGCCCCACCCCAAAAAAGGAAGTACAGTTTGTAGGACATATATTAAGTTAACCTTAAAAATGCATTCCAATATACATTAGGTACAGACAAATACAATTTGATTCCACTTATACGAGGTACTTAGAATAGGCAAATTCATAGTCAGAAACTACACTGGTAGGTGCTGGGGGCCAGGGGGTGGGGGAAGGTGGGGTTTGGGAGAGAGAATAGAGACTTAGTGTTCAGTGGGGACAGTTTCGGTTTAGGAAGGTGAAACACTCGGGAGATGGATTATGGTTAGAGTTGTGTAACCTGTGAAGGTAGAGTGTCCCTGAACTGTATGGTTAAACATGATTAAAAGAGTATGTTTTATATTATGTGACTTTTATCATACTACAGGAAAAAATAATTCAAAACCAAGCTTAAAAATAATGTGTTTTAGATTTAATAAAGAGCCAATTGTTATAGGTAATGTTTGTGAATATATTAATATTTAAAAGAACAAAAGGAATTTTTGGCCTCTTTTGGCCAGTTTCTGGCCTGATGACAGGATGCTTCTTGCCAGTGGCAAGCAGATAAACTGGGACCCTGAAATAGAAAAGCCCTGATTTGAAACATGTACTTATTTCTCTGATGACATATTCTCACCAGGGCTGATTTCATGCTAGCCACATGACCTCCACCTGCCATGGCTAAGCAGGCTGTTGAGAACCCAGGCAGGCAGTCTGCTCTCCTGAGCGAGCTGGAGCTGGCTCCTGTAAACCCCAGCCTACAGCCAGGTATCATACCTGGAGAAATATTGTTCTGCTGGTAGTGAGTATCCATCACTGTCAAATTCCAGTGTCAGACAGACTTGGATCAATAGTCATACTTTCTTCTATGATATCAAACAATTGCACACTGTCTATTAACCAATTAACTCATCTTTTAAGGGAGGATAGGGACACCTTCTCAATAGTTTTGCTGTTAAGGTTAATTACATAACACAGGTGAAGCATAATATCCACAGATGCAAAACAAATATTTATCATTGTTACAGGTATGTTGTACAGATGTAGCCTCGGATTTAACATGCTAAAGACAAGAACTGCAAAGTACAAGAGTCTCTTAATATAGCATGATATAGAAAAATTCCTGTAGCTTCGAGACTAATATACACTCAGGTACACAAACCTTAGCACCTTCAGAAGAACCGCTACGCAAGTGCCTCTAGTTATCAGCTGCTTTCAACACTCAGACATAGAAAAGGATGATGAGCATAGTTATTTATAAGCATCTTATTTCTTACTAGGTCATTTGAACTGTTGCTCTAAAATGTATGAAAGTTTTACTGAGCAAAAGATACTTGGATTAAACCATTCAGAAATGGTTTTCTAAAAATCACTAAAAGAAATAAGATGTGAAGTTTTTTTGAAAATCATCTTTTATATGAACAATCTCAAGCATACATAATATTATGTTTGAAAATGTAGACTACATATCATGAATTTGAATAGCTTCACTTTGCTTGAAAGCAATCTGCATTTTGTTTTGTGAAAGTAAGAGTGTGAGATTTATACATTTGCAATAACCTCTATTTGAAGTTTGGGATGCCACGTGCATGCATAGTTATAATATGTGAAATATGTTACATAATGATCTAAATCTATATAAATATATTAATCTGGATTCTATATATATATGATCATCATATGTAATTATAATCTGGATGCTATAATATAATACCATACTAAAATGGAATGGAATAAGTGTAAGAGAAACAGTACAAATACTTATTTGCTTGTAGGTGAAGTGGGAAAAATGTGTTGTGTTTTTCTGGAATCTCATTTCGTTGGTCTACATTAATTTCTTTTCTAAAAAATTTAATATGACTTGTAAGATTTATTTTGTTCCAGAAGGACTAGTCCTGATACTGCTGAATGAATAAAGCATAATAGCAATCCTTTACAAACTTTCCCAATATTCTTTATTTTCATATTGGCATATAGCTCCTTTACAAGGCTGCGTTAGTTTCTGTTGTAAGGCAAAGTGAATCAGCTGTGTGTGTGCACACATCCCCTCTTTTTGGATTTTCTTCACATTTAAGTCACCCCAGAACACTAAGAGTCCCCTGTGCTATACAGCAGGCTCTCATTAGCTGTTATTTTATACATAGCAGTATATATATGGCAACCCCAGATTCCCTATAAATTCTACTTCTCCTGGTGTCCATCAGTTTGTTCTCTATTTCTGTATCTCCAGTTCTGCTTTGCAGATAGGTTAATCTATACCCTTCTATTAGATTACACATATATGCTTTAATATATGCTATTTGTTTTTCTCTTTCTAACTTCACTCTATGTAACAGTCTCTAGATCCATTCACATTTGCAAATGGCACAGTTCCTTTCTTACTTATGGCTGAGTTGGGCAGTAAAGAATCTGCCTGCAGTGCAAGAGATACAAATTTGATCCCTGGATTGGGAAGATCTCTTGGAGAAGGAAATGGCTACCCACTCCAGTATTCTTGCCTAGGAAATCCTATGGACAGAGAAGCCTGGCAGGCTACAGTCTATGGGGTCACAAAAGAGTTGGACACGACTTAATGACTAAATAACGATATTCCATTATGTGTGTGTGTGTGTGTGTGTGTACCACATCTTTTTTATCATTCTTCCAGTGCTGGGTATCTAGGTTTCTTCCACGTCCTGGCTACTGTAAATAATGCTGCAGAGAACATTGGGATGCACGTATCTTTTCTAATTATGGTTTTCTCTGGGTACATGTATCAGGACTGGGATTGCTGAGTCATATGTTAGTTCTGTTTTTAGTTTTTTAAGGAATCTCCATACTGCTCCCCATAGTGGCTGTAGCAATTTACATTCCCACCAACCACCAACAGTGCAAGAGGGTTCTCTTTTCTCCACAACTCTCTCCAGCATTTATTGTTTGTAGATTTTTTGATGATGGTCATTCTGATGAGTGTGAGGTGATACCTTATTGTAGTTTTGATTTGCATTTCTCTAATGATTAGTGATGTTGAATATCTTTTCATGCGTTTATTGGTCATCTTTGTGTCTTCTTTGTATAAATGTCCATTTAGATCTTTTGCTCATCTTTTGATTGGGTTGTTTGATTTTTTGATATTGAGCTGGATGAGCTGTTTGTATATGTTGGAGATTAATCCTTTGTCGGTTCATTTGCAAATATTTTCCCCTATTCTGAGGGTTATCTTTTCATCTATTTATGGTTTTCTTTGCTGTAAAAAAACTTGAAAGTTTAATTAGGTCCAATGTGTTAATTTTGTTTCCATTTTCATTATTCTAAGAGATAGGTCAAGAAGATCTTGCTGTGACTTACTTCAGAGTGTTTTGCCTATATTTTCCTCTAGATGTTTCATAGTATCCAGCCTAACATTTAGGTCTTTAATCCATTTTAAGATTATTTTTCTGTATAGCATTGGGAGTGTTCTGATTCAATTCTTTTACATGTAGCTGTTCAGTTTTCTCAGCACCACTTATATTCTTATAGCAGCAATCTATATTTGTATATATGTGTATCCATCACAATCTGAATTATTCCACTTCGAAGTTTGATTAATGAGCTCAAATAGTCATTTAGATTATAGAGAAGATTATTTCATTGTCTTGGATTCCTAAATTTTAGATAGCAAGTAGTGAGACCTAAATATATCAAGCAATTCGTCTAAAACTGTACTTGATTCAAAATTTGAATAGTGATTCCTGAACCTCCAGGTAATAATAATAATAACCCTTATTATTACTTGCTAAGAATACATAGAAGAACTGTACAAAAAAGATCTTCACAACCCAGATAATCACAATGGTGTGATCATTGACCTAGAGCCAGACATCCTGGAATGTGAAGTCAAGTGGGCCTTAGAAAGCATCACTATGAACAAAGATAGTGGATGTGATGGAATTCCAGTTGAGCTATTTCAAATCCTGAAAGATGATGCTGTTAAAGTGCTGCACTCAATATGCCAGCAAGTCGGGTGTGTGTGTCTTGTGTCTATTCTCTAGGGTGAAACAGATCACCAGCCCAGGTTGGATGCCTGAGACAAGTGATCGGGCCTGGTGCACTGGGAAGACCCAGAGGGATCGGGTAGAGAGGGAGGTGGGAGCGGGGATCGGGATGGGGAATACATGTAAATCCATGGCTGATTCATGTCAATGTATGACAAAAACCACTACAATATTGTAAAGTAATTAGCCTCCAACTAATAAAAAGTAAATGGGAAAAAATAAATAAAATTAAAAAAAAAATATGCCAGCAAATTTGGAAAACTCAGCAGTGGCCAAAGGACTGGAAAAAGTCAGTTTTCATTCCAATCCCTAAGAAAGGCAATCCCAAAGAATGCTCAAACTACTGCACAATTGCACTCATCTCACATGCTAGTAAAGTAATGCTCAAAATTCTCCAAGCCAGGCTTCAGCAATATGTGAACTGAGAACTTCCAGATGTTCAAGCTGGTTTTAGAAAAGGCAGAGGAACCAGAGATCAAATTGCCAATATCCACTGGATCATCGAAAAAGCAAGAGAGTTCCAGAAAAACATCTATTTCTGCTTTATTGACTACGGCAAAGCCTTGGACTGTGTGGATCACAGTAAACTGTGGAAAATTCTGAAAGAGATGGGAATACCAGACCACCTGACCTGCCTCTTGAGAAACCTGTATGCAGGTCAGGAAGCAACAGTTAGAACTGGACATGGAACAACAGACTGGTTCCGAATAGGAAAAGGAGTACGTCAAGGCTACATATTGTCACCCTGCTTATTTAACTTCTATGCAGAGGACATCATGAGAAACGCTGGGCTGGGAGAAGCACAAGCTGGAGTCAAGATTGCTGGGAGAAATATCAATAACCTCAGATATGCTGATGACACCACCCTTATGGCAGAGAGTGAAGAGGAATTAAAGAGCCTCTTGATGAAAGTGAAAGAGGAGAGTGAAAAATTTGGTTTAAAGCTTAACATTCAGAAAACTAAGATCATGGCATCTGGTCCCATCACCTCATAGATGGGGAAATAGATGGGGAGACAGTGGAAACAGTGTCAGACTTCATTTTTTTGGTCTCCAAAATCACTGTGGATGGTGACTGCAGCCATGAAATTAAAAAACACTTACTCCTTGGAAGGAAAGTTATGACCAACCTAGATAGCATGTTAAAAAACAGAGACATACTTTGCCAACAAAGGTCCATCTGGTCAAGGCTATGGTTGTTCCAGTGGTCATGTATGGATGTGAGAGTTGGACTGTGAAGAAAGCTGAGTGCCGAAAATTGATGCTTTTGAACTGTGGTATTGGAGAAGACTCTTGAGAGTCCCTTAGACTGCAAGGAGATCCAACCAGTCCATCCTGAAGGAGATCAGTCCTGGGTGTTCATTGGAAGGACTGATGCTGAAGCTGAAACTTCAGTACTTTGGCCACCTCATGTGAAGAGTTGACTCATTGGAAAAGACCCTGATGCTGGGAGGGATTGGGGGCAGGAGGAGAAGGGGACTACAGAGTAGATAAGACGGCTGGATGGCATCACCGACTCGATGGGAATGAGTTTGAGTAAACTCCAGGAGTTGGTGATGGACAGGGAGGCCTGGTGTGCTGCAATTCATGGGGTCGCAAAGAGTCAGACACGACTGAGCGACTGAACTGAACTGAACTGAAGGGTTTCCCTGGTGGCTCAGATGGTAAAGAGTCTGTCAGCAACGCTGTAGACCTGTGTTTGGTCCCTGGATTGGGAAGACCCCCTGCAGAAGGGAATGGCTAGCCAGATCAGTATGCTTACCTGGAACATTCCATGGTCAGAAGAGCCTGGTGGGCTACAGTCCATGGAATCGCAAAGTAGGACACGACTGAGCAACACTTTCACTTTATCACTTGCTATGTGCAAACACTCTGTTAAATACTTTGTATCATTTAATTCTCACTGGAATCTTATGATTTAGTGATTATTACCAGCATTCTGTTATAGATAGGACAACTATAGTGGAACAAGGTGAAATACGTTTTTCTTCAAAATACAGACATCACGTGACAGAGCTATGTCTCAACCCTTAAGCGTCTGTAACTTCAAAGTCCCTAATATAAAACACATTGCTAAGTTGTCTGTAGTTTCATCTGAGATTCTGGGTTAGTGCATTTTGTGACATATCCCAGTAGGGCCACATCATATGTTAGTATTCATCTGCTCCAAACTATCTTTTAAGTGCTAACTATGCAACAATTAGTGCTTAATTGTGTTTGGCATAGCACCTGCTCATCAGATGCTTGGAACGAAGTATACAGATAGCAGATGAAGCCACATTGCAATAACAGTATCTTGATCAGATGTCAGAGATGGTTCAGAAGTCTCCCAAAGGAAGTGACTCTTCAGCTAAGCTTTGAAAGATAAAATTAAGCAAGGAAGTCAGGGTAGGGGGCCATGAGGTAAACAGAACAAGAAATACAAATCAGAAATGTTTGAAATGACCTGACTCATTTGCTGACGGTTTCTATCAGAGTCATAAAAACAGAAAGCACACTAGAGATTTCAGGTAAAATATTATTTAATGTAGAAAATAAGAGAAATACAAAACTTTGGAAGACTTGAATGAGCTTCCAGTAGGGTTAAGGAAACTTCTAATGATTTCAGGAAATCTGAACATCATAATATTTGCATGAAATTTTGCATGAACCTAACACCAGTGACTTCAGGTGAACTCAGCACTTCAGTGGGTATTTATAGTGGATATGAGAGTCACTACTAAATCTCTGTTGTCTACTGAATGTCACACATCTGCCAGTCTATGTTAGAGAACTGTTGACATTCCTCCAGTCCAATCTTGCACCAATGTCTTACACTAACAGTTTCCAAATGGTGGGATTGGAGAAGTATTGTTTCCGGCCTCTGAGCTATAGAGAAAGGCCTGATTACAAGTGTGGGCGTGATGCTCAGTAACAACAGTAACATTTTCAGTTCATCCAGCACAGAGGTTAAAGGGTACATGTGCAGCAGTGGTGGGAGAAGATGCGGAGAAGCCACTAATGTGGCTACTTCACCTATTAGCCTCTGTGTATGAAGAGGTTTTATTTTAGCACGGAAATTATAAAAATCTTTTGAAGAATTTTATGCTGTGATCAGATTCACATTTTTTTCATTTATTTATATTAGTTGGAGGCTAATTATTGTAATTACTTTACAATATTGTAGTGGGTTTTGCCATACATTGATATGAATCAGCCATGGATTTATATGTGTTCCCCATCCTGAACCCCCCTCCCACCTCACTCCTCATCCCATCCCTCTGGGTCATCCCAGTGCACCAGCCCCAAGCACTTGTCTCATGTATCCAGCCTGGACTGGTGATCTGTTTCACAATTGATAATATACATGTTTCAGTGCTATTTTCTCAGATCATCTCACCCTCACAATCATTATGGAAACAGATTTCAGGTTGAATTGCTTGGGTAGAGTTTGGGAACAGATTGGATATAGGAAAATTCATCAAGGTGTTATTATAGTAATAGTCATTTAATAGATAAGAAACTAAAATAAGATATAATTCCTGGTTCTAGATAAAAGGCAAATATATATGTATATTCCAGGTCTTATCAAGAAAGAACATATCCTACCTGGGGAATTGGTGGGTGAAAGGAAAAAATCTCTGGCAGCCCCCGATTTTTAGGCTGTGTATTGGTTCAGGCATGTTCCACGTCTCTCTCATGAAGTCGTCAGCCCGGAAGATACTGTAGCTACTGGGGCAGATTCTCTGGATTAAGTGAGCCACTCAAGTCTATTTAAATCCTCTGCTTGTATCAAGTCCACTCATATCACACTGGCTAAATGAAGTCACATGACTAAAGCCTTAATTAATAGTTGGTCTATACATACTTCTCCCATTTAATGAAAAGCCCTGCAAAACCACAGGGAAAAATTAGAGATGCATAATTCTACAGGAAGAAAGTGAAAGGTTCAGGAAAATAATCTGATAAGCCCGCACAATTTGTTCTGTAAAACAACAACACTGTTCCACATGGCCATGTCCACAGGCCTTACAGTGCTTGGCACATCAATCATATTTTTTAACAATATGAAGAGCATTAATTGAAAGCTACATATATTAACAAGGCTTTTTTGACCAAAAATTAGTTGGAGTAACCTTCATACTCCTCTTGATCATTTTTGTTTTGTATTCAAAATATTAGACGTTCCTGTACTCAGATATGCATAGATCACCCTCCAAAATAGCCAGTGATCTGTTAACATTGTCTACACTGTTCTTTTAAATAGATTACTTTAAATTTGATTTACTCAAGCTTATTTATTTTTAGCTTCACGTTATAAGGTTTTTATTTTGGTTTTGGTCTTGTTTAACCAGCTCTTTACCAATGAATAACACAATGACAATCCTCTTAAAGTGTTATTAGCTATGTAGTAATACGTCACGTTTCAGTTTCTATCTGTCTGAAGTCAAGAGTAAGGATTATGTCTTAATTTTTTTCCTTTTAACAAATGAGTTTTCCCTAAATATGTAATAGTTCATTCTTTCCTTTTGATCTGGGGTCACTTTATCATAAACTGAACTCTAGTAAATTTACATTATCAAATCATATCTGTCACTCTTCTGATTAGAACCTCCTAAATTTTATATAGTTTAAATGGTGAATTCTTTAATGTGGAATTTCTTCCTTTATTTATTCCAAAAGCATCAGTTGAACTTCTGTGTGTCTAAACTATGTGTTAGAATTAAGTACTCTCTCTGCCTTTGTGAACTTGAATTATGTTGAATGCTAATCTGGTTCATGAGTCCTGTGTATCTATATATAGGTTCTGTGCTTAGATAAATAAATCTATATTTATTTAACCATTTGATTTTCTACAGAGCAGTTAAAAACAACCCTTCTAAATACTAAATTATAGGACTTTATAGGATTACAAAAATTACGAAAAACACTTTGAGGTTGAATTACCTTTAAATAAGCTTAACTATGAATAATATTTAGCCCTTAATAAATTCCCGTGGTAATAATGAAAGGGTTAAACAGGGCAATGATAGTTCAGAAATCACAGGACATATATAATGTTAACAGATATTTGAATCCCGTGGCCAAACATAAGTTAGAACTAGTTTATACATTACTGTTGAGCTTAGTACTCTGTGTGTTTATAGTTTAGATGCTGCAGAGACGAACGTAGATAAGTCAGCCACATGTGTCTCCTTAGCACCTGCTTCTCTTTCCTTCATTTGCTTCCTCTGCTCAGTGGTGGATCAACTGCTACTCAGTTCAAACAGAATCAAGCACCAAGGGAACGTGACTACAGTGTGGAGTTAAAAGGTCAGTGTGAATCACAGCAGCTGATTTGGACCTAAACACATGGAAAAACAGACAATCTATCCATAGTTTTCATATCATACCAGAGTGGAGGATTAACAAATATAGAGAGGTATTTGATGTCATGCCAAGCACTTATTTTTCCTCTCCATGAAATTTCACATAAACGTAAGTGAAGATAACATTTTATGTTGCTATGGCAGTCTTTGGAGAGCGGTGCACAAAACGTGAAGAGCTGCCAAGACCCACACCGGAGAACTGAACTTGTGCCTTTGGAGGAGGAGAGGTAGGAGACGTGGCCGTTGGCCAGAATCAAGAATATGTGAGATTAAAAATGCAGAATTGGGGTTTTACAGACTTAAGCCTGCAACACCATTTAAGCAGTGTTAATTCTGAAACGAGACTAAAGGAGAAATCCATCCACTGGCATTATTTATATATCATACAGGAAGAAATAGAGATAACTTACAGTGGTTAAAAGAATATTTGAGCTAAAGTGAAACATGAAAACCAGAGATGTGAACTGAGGATGGGAAGAGTGCTCCAAGAATGTGAATATTTTTCTTTTCAAATGGGAGCAGCCAACCTGTGATGAAACTGACTAGGAGAAGCAATTAGCATAGTCTTCAAATGCTGTTAAATGATCACAGTATTTGAAGGAGCCATAAAGGTTTGATCATTATAAGGACTATATACAGCTCTTACATATTTTCAATGCACTTTATGGTCATTAACTAGTAATTAGCAGGAAAGGTTTCTCGCTCCAGGGAAATACACTGAAATACATTCTTCACCTTCCTTACCATATAGCATCTCCCATGTCACTTCTCTTAGCTTGTAGTGGATTTAATTTCTTGCTTCTCTTGGTATTTAGTGGAGATCTAAACCTTTATGATTTGTAGTAGTGTATTTACAGATGATTTAAAACATCCTTAAGAAGTTATATTCAAACATCATTAAATATTTAATACTGAAGGGATCTTAAAAGTTATCTTCTGTTCTACAAGAGCAGCATAAAAAAAAACACAGCAAAAACTTATTAAAACTGTAGAATGAGAGCAGAACCAAAGTGACAGAATCAGAAATTCAAATCCTTGTCTCAAGGAAGACCGTAGCTAATGAAATATACTAATCATTACCTTGCAAGTAAACTGCTTTTATTGACAAGCACATAAACTCACCACAGGGAGTACCTGAGGATGATAGTAAGGGGAAAAACCAACATGAACACTACATCTCACAGTATTCATTTAAAGTTAAGTATTATTACGTTGATTTACAGATGGAGAAACTGAGAGGTTAATTGAATAGTGTGAAGGAGAGCATGTGGCTTCACTGGTGGCTCAACATGGGAGAATCCACCTGCAATGCAGGAGACACAGGTTTGATCCCTGGGTCAGGAAGATCCCCTGGAGTAGGAAATGGCCATCCACTCCAGTATCCTTGCCTGAAAAATTCCATGGATGGAGGAGCCTGGCAGGCTACTTTCCATGGAATTTCAAAGAGTAGGACATGACTGAGCATAAAGCACAAACAAAAAAAGTGCAAGGAGAGAGCACATGGATGTCAGGATAAAGATCCTGAGTTTATCTGATGTGAGATATCATAAGCTTTTTTCACTGCATCGTTTGTACCACTTTGTTACGTGCATGAACAGTGTCTAAGGCTGTCATGCTCTAAGGATTCTGTGCTCTGAAAAAACTGTCCTGTCTCTAAATCCTCTTAATACAAACTACAAAACAAGCATTTTCCAAATGAGTAATGGAATAAAGAGGGAAAAACAGTTATATTGCTGTTGAGAATTCAGCCTCGTGGCAAAGCATAGTGATTTTTTTTTATCCTATTTTGTGCTGTTTATACAGACAGGAAGACAGGCACATTCAAATAGAAAACTGGGATATTATATGGTGCTTTGGTAATGATTAGTCAGTTGCCAAGAGTAATTCACGTCTATTAATTCTTGAAGTGCCTCACAATTGGCTTAAGCTTTATTGTTGTCTGTGTATGTTCATGCTCTTGACGTGTATCCAAGTGGATTGATCAGAGTTCCTATTTATACACCTATCATTTCTCAGTTTATTGAAAGCCACTAAGTATTAGAATCAACTGTACTGACTTTACAATTTTATTACAGTATCTTGAATTGGATTCTTTGAGATTATTTCCAAATAGTAAAAGGAATAAATACAAACTATGTCTGACATGTAAAGAAAAGACAGAGGATTTATTTTAAATTGAAGTTTTCAGTATTAAAGTTATTTCTAACTTGGTATTTACATACACTCTATAGGTTGATGACTAGCTAAGGAAAGGAATTAATATTAGGATGAAAATATCATAATTACTAGCCCATTCATTTATTTAAAATTTTCAGGGAAAAAACCCATTTAAACTTATTTTGCAAAAGTATCTTTTGCTAGTATATTTTGCTATATCCTAAAGTACTTATCCTAAATTTGATATCATGCAAGTTTCCCATTCATAATGATTTTGACCCTGTCTCTAAACTGGATTGATCCAAGGAATTTTGTGTAGGGCATCAGTTGAACAGACTCACAAGACTAGCATCTGAATGAAAGTAATTAATCAGTGGTAGACATTTGCCTAGGTATTTCATTTTATGGTCATCTCAGACCTTTTGAGTAACAAAGTAAGACTATTTATAGCACTGGTTGTCAAAGTTTGACTTGCTCAGAATCACCAGGAAAGCTTATTAAAAAATGGTTGGGATAAATCGTAATGGAAAAGAATATTTTTTTAAAAAAGAACTTATATATGTATAACTGAATCAATTTGCTATACAGCAGTAGTTAACACAACATTGTAAACCAAATACACTTGTATAAAAACATTTTAAATGAAAAATAATTAAACCTGAAAAAAAAAGATGGTTGGGTTTCACTTTCAGATTTTCCAGTCTATAAGGTCTGGGTGAGTCTGAGCAAACCCTGGGAGATGGTGAAGGATAGGGAAACCTGGCATGCTGCAATCCATGGGGTTGCAAAATGTTGGACATGATTTAGCAACTAAACAACAATGAGGGGGTTGAAGCAGAATTTGCATCTCTAAGCAGTTCCCTGCAGAAACTGTTTCTTCTGCTCCTGACCATGCTTTGAGAACCACTATCTAAAGAAAGTTACTGAAAGTGTTCAGCCATGGGAGTATTCTGTAAAGTATTCCATAACCAAATATGCCAGACCTATCATAGGAAAGTAACTGTGAGCCCATGTTCAAAAGTATTCTGTTGTAATGAATAATTTACAGTTCACATGTAGTTATTTCAAAAGACTTTACCATTAGGTGAAGACTTTTTATGATGTGAATGTTGTTAGTGGAGGTGATGTGAGTGTATCATTTAAGTATTATTTGAGCTGATCACACAGATAAATCTATTCAGGCCGTAAGATAAGCTAGACCTAATTTATTTAAATTAAACAATGAGGCTGAAACATTGGGATGTGTGAAACACAGAAACCTGAGTTGTATTCTGTTCAACCTTTAGTCATTATGGGAAAAATAAAATAAAACAAAAGTGACAGTTGTTTATTTCAGCCCTCTCTGAGATGTTTTATAACCTTATAGCCTGACAAATTTTGATCCTCTGTGACCTCTTGTATGAATCACCCACTTCAGACCACTCCTTCATGGGAGATAAAAATGGTGGGGCACAGAAAATAGATCAGACATCAGTGATAAGCAGGCTCTTCCCTCATATATATTTGACAATAATCAATATGACAGGATTTGATGAAAGAAAACTTTCTCAGCTTATCTGTGTTAAAATGGAAGGAAGTGATAGATGGAAACAGTGAAAGTGGTTCACTAGGGGAAAATATTAATTTGTAATTCTATTGCCTTGAAGTGAATTTATATAATTTATCTTTGCTTTGAAACTCTGGAATAGCAAGTTAATGAAAGAAACCTGATAAAATCATAATTCAACTAAAGGTGAATAAAAAACATGAAAATTCCCTTTGACCAATTATAAGGCAAATTATGGGTTAATTATACAGAAACCAGACCCCAAACAAGAAAACCATGTTTAGGGCACAGAACACAATGTATTGCTTCTGTCATTGTTTAGTAGCTAAATCATGCCCAACTCTGTGACACGATGGACTAGATAGAGCCTGCCAGGCTCCTCTATCCATGGGATTCTCCAGGCAAGAATACTTGAGTGAGTTGCCATTTCCCTCTCCAGGAGATCTTCCTGACCCAGGGGTCGAACCTGAGTCTCCTGCACTGGCAGGCGAATTTCCACCTGGGAAGCCCACTTAATGTATAGTTGATCATTACTGTGGGAAATAAATTTAATACCCTAAACAATGTATAGTTAAGAAGCTTCGGGTTGACTTTTCTTTTATTATTGTGTTCCCCTCTTCCTGCTACTGGTAATGATGAGTTTTAAAGTTTGAGGTTGTAGTTATGCAATCATTTCCTCAGGATCACCCAGCTCCCTTTCTATATAGTCCTACAGTGTGAAACCTTGACTTACAGTGATAAAGGGGAACAGTTAATAAGACATGGTACCTCCGATGCATGTATATCTGTGGACTCACATCTGTGTGTGTGTGTCCCCTGAGTTGAGGTGGGTCATAGCAGATTAACCATGGATGCTAATTATTAATCCCCAATCATTTTCCTGGGCCAATGGGAATATGGTCAACTATGGAAAACATCAAACTATTCAAGTATAGTGATTAGAGAAGATAATCAATGACTTAAAACAAATGTTAATTATAGTCCTGTGAATAGATCCAAAGTTGGCATCTGGGGGAATGTGTGCGGATGTAGTACAAATGTGCAGGGTGAAAACTGCAGCGGTATTAGAGAGTAAATCCATGTCTTTAGTGGCAGAGAAGCTTAAAATAAATGTAGAGGTCACAAATGAATTTATTTATATCTCAAGTTTGAGAAAGTGAATCAGCAAAATAAAAATATAATACTGCCTGTAGAAGGGGATAGCCCATGGGACATTTTAGGTGGCAGGACTGAGCAACATGTAACGCAAAAAGTGTGTGTGCACATGTGTGAGCATGTGCGCACACACATGCTTCATTGTATCCAACTGTTTGTGACCCCATGGACTATATACACGCCAGGCTTCTCTGTCCATGGAGTTTTCCAGGCACGAGTACTAGAAAAACAAAGCACTGAAATGCTAAAAATGACTGCTATGTAGATAAAATATACATGTATTCACTTCATGACAAGAAGGATAAAAATTGTGCAGATAAAAACATCTACATCTCAAGAGGGAGGGGACATGTGTATGTTTATGACTGATTCATCTTGATGTGTGGCAGAAACCAACAAAATATTGTAAAACAATTATCCTTCAATTAAAAATAAATAAATTTTAAAAACGTCTATGTCTATGAACATTGGGGTACCTGGGCCATTTTGAATTATGGTTTGCTCAGGGTCTATGTCTAGTAATGGGATTTCTGAGTTCTATGGTAGTTCTGTTTCAATCTTTTAAGGAACCTCCATGCTGTTCTCCATAGTGGCTGTATCAATTTACATTCCTACAAACAGTGCAAGAGGGTTCTTTTTCCTCTACCCTCTCTCCAGTATTTATTATTTGTAGATTTTTTGATGATGGCCGTTCTGACAGGTGTGACATAATACCACACTGTTGTTTTGATTTGCATTTCTCTAATAATTAGTTGGGTCCTTCTTAGAGATGTCGATGGCCCTGGGTCTATCATACAGAGTGAAGTAAGAAAGAGAAAAACAAACATTAACACGTATATGTGGAATCTTAAAAAATGGTACATGTGAACCTATTTGCAGGGCAGGAATAGAGACACAGACATAGAGAATGGACATGTGGGCACAGGAGAGGAAGGAAAGTGTGGGACAAACCCAGAGATTAGGACTGACATACATATAACTCTACATATGAAATGGAGAGCTACTGGGAACCTGCTCTATAGCACAAGGAGCTCAGCTCTCGATTCCGTGATGACCAGGAGGCGGGGATGGACCATGGGGTAGAAGGGAGGTGACATATGCATATATAGAGAGAGCGAGTGAGCGAGATAGATACAGCTGATTCACTTCACTGTGCAGCAGACACTAGCACAACATTGTGCAGCAATTATACTCCAATAAAAATAATAAATTAAAAAATGCTTCTGGTCAAAATGAATAATAGTAGCGACTAGATTCACTCTCCCACCTGAAACAATTACAAAATCAAAAAAAAAAAAAAAGTAGGAAACAACAGCTTTCATAACACTACAGACCTGGCAGTGGAAGACAGTGATCTGCTTGAGGGAGAAAATAAATGAGGTGAACTGCACAATTTCCTTGGACATTTCACCAAAGAAAGATACCTGGATAGCAAAAAACAAAGCACACGAAAAACGCTGAAGATTAGATAGCTTGATTAATGCTTAACCCATTAGATAAGTGCAAATTAAAATCACAATGAACTCTTACTGCACATTATTTAAATGTCTAACACTGAGAAAGACTGATCATACCAAGTATTGGTGAGGATATGGAGCTCCTGGAATAATCATCCACTGCCAGGGATTATGCAAAAGTGTGACACTGTTTGTAAAACAATTGGCGTGCATGGGTGCTCAGTCGTGTTCTAGTGTTTGTGACCCCATGGACCCTATCCCACCAGGCTCCTCTGTCCTTGGAATTCTCCAGGCAAGAATACTGGAGTGGGTTGCCATTTCCACCTCCAGGGGATCTTCCTGACCCAGGGATTGAAACTGTGTCTCCTGAATTGGCAGGTGGATTCTTTATCACTGAGTCACCTGTCTACCATATGACATAGCTATTATACTCTTAAAGAAGATGAAAGCATAAGTCCATAGAGACATTTACACAAATGCTCCTAGCAGCTTTATTTGCAGTATCCCCAAACCAAAAATATCTAAGATGTCTACCCTCAGGATTATGATCTCTCAGTATTATAAAACTATACTCAACAGTAAAAGAAAGAATGTATGAAGAGACACAGTGACATGGATGATCATCCAAAGATTTATGCTGAATGAAAGAAGCTTGATAAGAAGTGAACCCATAGGGACACCAGTTCTCTAAAAAAGTTGATAGATTAGTAACTGCATATCCCTGTTTGAGGGGCTTCCCTGGTGGTTATCCAATCTTGGGTTTCCTTTGTAATGCAGTCAATAAAGAGTCTGCCTGCATTGCAGGAGACCTGGATTCAATCCCTGGGTCAGGAAGATCCCCTGGAGAATTGAATGGCTACCCAGTCCAGTGTTCTTGCCTGGAGAATCCCATGGACAGAGGAGCTTGGCAGGCTATAGTCCATGAGGTCACAAAGAGCCGGACATGACTAGTGACCAACACATTTACTTTCATCCCTCTTTGAGAAATCTACCATTGACATAGCAAAAGACTTATGCCCCCCCCCCCATGATATATATCAGCTTTAGAACTAATAACATTTTTTCCAGTGCTTTAATGTAATTATATACAAACCATGATCATAAAAGTATCAAAGTCTAAATCATAGGCTAGAGCTAAGGAACAATGACATTTTTGCTACCCTATGCCATTTTTATATTTTTTGCATACAGATAAAATACCCTTCAAAGCAAGTGCAAGGATTTTGGGTGCTTGTCAATATGCTTGCTTAGGAAACCCTTTATATTTACAATCCACTATTTTTGAAATACAAGAGCATATACCCTGAAGCACTGCTTTCACAAAGGTGTGGAAGAGAAGGAAAGAATTATTCAGAATAAACAAGTAATTGCTGTTGACAGCTGCTGATATGCCCACCATGAGCTAAGATCACTTTAAAAGTGTGAATACATCGATGCTAATAATGGAACAAGATCATTAAATAGAAACATTCAGTCATTGAAAGCACCAGGCAATAAGAAGTCTCCCAGGAATAGCAGGTCTCAACAGTAAAGTTTCTGGTCGCTGGAAGTTTTCTTTACTGTAAAACTGTTGCCAACTTTTTAATCCAATTTTTTCTTAGAAATAACCCTTCTGAATCCCTTAGGGAGTCTTGTTCTTATCTTTTAGTTATGTATTTTCTGCTACTTTTAAAATGCTGTTTTTGAGGCCCTATTCAGTTATAGCCAGGGAACAAGAGAGTCTTAAAGTTCTTTGTTATATATCTGAAACCCAAATTTAAATAAATGTCTGTATTTTATCTGCTACCCTAGTGTAGAAAAGAAGCTGCAAGAAGGGTAAGAGAGATTGAGTGTGGTAGACTGATGTCATTAATGCGCCACGGCTGTCTTTGTCAGTGAACTTTGTGATTTTGGTGTTTCTCTAATATGAGCAGAGTACATTTCTTCAACATGTGACCCTCTATGATCAACAGAATGAAAACCAGAGCTCCGAAGGCCGTCTGTTTCTGTCTCCTCTCTGAGTCTTACACATCACCTTGAAGACACGCTGGAGGATGACAGAGGTGGAGCCAAGCTGGATCTGCCATGTGGTCCCAAGTGAGGCCAACCTAGATCACCTGGCAGCCAGCTGAGCTCAGACACGGCAGCAGCCTCGGGAAAGCTCCAGGGGAATGCCTATCCAAAGGCCGCGTGTCATCAGGCGCTAGAGAAGGCAGGTGGTGGTTTGGCACACAGCTTCCCTGGTGGCTGACACGGTCAAGTGTCTGCCTGCAATGCGGGTGACCTGGGTTCGATCCCTGGGTCGGGAAATTCCCTGGAGAAGGAAATGGCAGCCCACTCCAGTACTCTTGCCTGGAAAATTCCATGGACAGAGGAGCCTTGTAGGGTACAGTCCATGGGATCACGAAGAGTCGGACATGACTGAGCGACTTCCCTTCCCTTCACATTATTGTGGCAATGATAACTTGTACCCTGGTTTATAAAAATCATATCCCTGTCTAAGGACTTAGAGCATCACTCCATAATGACTCACTAAGGCCATGGAGATAAAAAAAACTGGAGGGGGCTACTTCTTAGAAAGATTTGGGGATATTTATGATGAAATAATAGGGAACTCCCTACCTTGACTTTGTTTAACTTTTTTTGAAACTAAAAAAAAAAAAAAATCTCTTATTTCTTTCACCCTGTCTCTTGTAACCAGCAGTCTATTGTCTATATCTATGAGCTTGTTTTTATTTTTATTTTTTTAAGAACCCATATACGAGAGATTATACGGTATCTGTCTCTTTGTGTGATGGATTTCACTTGGCATAATGGTCTCAATGTCCATTTGTGTTGTGGCAAATGGCATGATGTTTTTATGACTGAGTAATATTCCATTATATACCATTATATATACATTTACACACACCACAATTTCTTTATCCATTCATCCATCAGTAGACACTTGATTGTTGCCATATCTTGGTTGGTATAAATAATGTTGAAATGAACATATACACATGTGAACATATATATCTTTGCTAATTAGTGTTTTTACTTTCTTCCAGTAAATACATATAAGTGGAACTGCTGGATCTTATGGTAGTTTTATTTTTAATTTTTTAAGAAACTTCCATTCTGTTTTCCATAGTTGTTGTACCAATTTACATTCCCACCCACAGTGCTCAAGGATTTCCTTTCTCTTCATATTTTCAGTGTTATTTCTTGCCTGTTTGGCCATGGTCATTCCAACAGGTATGAGGTGATATCTTATTGTGATTTTGATTTGCAATTCCCAAATAATTAATTACGTTGAGCATCCTTTATATACCTGATGGACACCTATGTATCTTCTTTGGAAAATGTCTACTTAGATCTTCTCCTTTTTTAAATTGGATTGTTTGTTTGCTGTTAAGTTGTATGAGTTATTTATAGTTTTTGGATGTTATATAGACTGTGAAGTTGTGAAACCATTCCTAGGTAAAACAGAATTTGGTGACAGATTAGATAATGAGGTTAAGTAAAATAAGGAATTGCAGGCAAAGTAAAGGATTTCATCTTTGATTACATGAATGAATGGTGTTATCATTAACTGAATTATGAGAAAAAGAAATAAACTTGGGGCACAAACATTTATGAAGTTAATATATTTTTCAAAAGAAATTTTCTATCTGAGGTTTTTATTTCAACAGCCAAATTCTCTCTAGTTTGATCTACCTTTTTGTATCTTCAAATGAATTATCATCTATTTCCAGACTCTGTTACTGTTATCTATAGGAAGACTTCCTTGATATAAACTATTCCCCTATTACCAGAAATGGAAGTCCTCATTTAGTGTTATACACATTATTGCATGAATTAGAATTTTAAGAACATATAATAAAACAACATTACCAAATATCTCTAGCCTGGTATTAGGACTATTCTATAGATACAATGTGAAATTAAATGTGTGTGTGTATTTATTTATATGATATTTATATTAATTCTGGAATTCACTCCTTTGATACTCAGATTTGAATGAATTGTTAGTCATTCAGAATTTTTATTCAAATTATGTTAATAGCATCACCTCTTTCTCTCCTAGGTTGCTGGTTCAAAAAAACAATAAACTTTAGGTATATGCTACATGCAATTTAGAAGTATGTTGTCATGCTTATTTAGTGCAAGAGATTACAAAAGAAGGCATCTTCTTTTTCCTGAAGAAGTTTGTCATGTTGAAAACATCAAGCAGGTTAAACCAGTTTTCAGATTTTTTAACCCAAATAAAATGCATTGTACAAGGAAAGTGCAAATTTATTTGTCATAAGGTTTAGTAAAGGGTACAATTTCTATCTTAAACATATTATTCTATCTTCTCCTACTCTAAATTACTTTTGAAACTAGGACTTTTGAAGACTACTCACTAGTTTCAATAAAGTAAGTTTAGGATCCATGCAAAAGATATATTGAAAAACCCTTTTTAAATTGAAATGAGGACTTCAACTTTTTGAAACACATTTATAGAAAATTCTCAAGACCACTGAATTGGAAATTCACATTTTGACATATTCTGTTTTTTTCTAAGCTCTGTGGATATGTGTACATCTCTTTATAATGTGTATATTTGTGTGAAGAAAGAACAGAGTATAACCTGTAACTTCTATGGGTTTATCTGTTGTCTAACATCACAATTATCTTGATTTTTAAAAAAAGAAACGCACTTCTCCTGTATGTTTACCTTTTGCACTATACCTAGATACTTAACTGTTGTTGCATGGTGATTATCAGAGAGCTAAAGCATTTGCATGGACAAATGAATTTAAAATATTCCATCCAGAATTGAAATACACCTGGTGGATATAGACATAATCTATAGAACACAGTTTTCTACTCTAAATAATGGACTGTCTGGGTACTTCTGAACTATTCTTTGTACAATTTTTGTCATTATTCTTCAGGTTGATGTGAATTTCTTCTACATGATTATCTGATTTGTTGATACTGCACCATTAGAATGCAAGCACAGGTTCAGAATGCAACTTGCATCATGCACCAAACTCCATTCCTCTTTAACACATTTTATAGCATGAATATTAGATTTATTAATTCAGCTTTTTGCTGACTGAAGTGTAAAAATCTCATATAAAAGGTGAAAGAGCACCGGACAGAGCAAAAGAATGATGGGTTGTGTGAACCTCTGTATATTTTCACTTCCTAAGCGGACAGGCAGCCTGTAAAATGAGTGATCGCCCTCGAAATGGTCTCTCTTCATCCCTCTGTGTATTTTATGCTTATTTTAGAGGCTCAAAAGAGCTGGATTTATTTGCTTGTAGAATACAATTTATATTTTAGTCTCCGGTGTTCAATTTTACATTTTCCAAAGTGCACTAAATTTAATAAATCTGAGTTAACAGTTCTCCAATGAATAGAGGCAATTGCCAACACAACATCCTATTTCTGAGCTGTTCAGAGGTTATGGCACAAACTCTGGTATCATGACACTGGGGCTGTATAAACACATTATTTAAAATGTCTTTCTGTTGCTGGCAAGCTATGTGCAATTAAAAATTAATTTTTTTTAGATTTTTTTTTTTTAGTTTTAAGTATAATGCTTGAAAAAACCACAAAGAACATGTAGATAATGAAGGTCAAAGGCTAAGGATACCTGCAGAAGTACTCAATATAATACATTTTGAGATAGCTCTATGGACCCCTGGATTAAATCCTGTTTTTCTGCGCAAAAATAATAGGTACTCTACTGTAGACAGTATGTACTTTATATGGAACAGAAACCTTTAAAAAGGGAGCCATAACCACAGCTTCAAAAAAACTTGAAAAACAAAAACAGGAATTCCTTTCCTAATAACGTAGAGAAAGACTGAAGGCAAAAGGAGAAGAGAGATGCAAAGGATGAGACGGTTAGATAGCATCATCGATTCAACGGACATGAAATTGTCCAAACCCCGGGAGATAGTGAGGGATGGGGAAACCTGCTGTGCTGCAGTCCATGGGGTCACAAAGAACTGGACATGACTTAGCATCTGAGTAACATCAACAATGTCGAGAAGTCCCTAGAAAAACAAGGATTCACTTAAGATCATTCAGTGCAGTATGAAACTTTATGCCTAAAGATATAAAAAGTCCTTAATAAAAAAGTTCATTTCATGAATGCCATTAGATAAATGTCTGTCCTAGGAATAAAAAAATACCAAGATATCTTTAGGGAATTATTAACAAATATTGTTTACATATTTCCCTTTTTACTCATGTGACCCAATTCAGTAAATAGGGGTGTGAGTTTGCTTTATTCTTCCTGAATTATTAACACTTATTTTAGTAGTTTCCAAAAGAGTGATAATCTCCTATCCTGCAAAATATTACATTGCTTAATATTCAAGACTTGACCCTTGCAATCCAGTTTTAGTATAAGGACAGTGTAAATACATAAACAAGTACATACAAACACATATACATACAAACATAAGGAGATGAATATTTGACATTTAGCTTCTTGTTGTCCACTAGTAATTCAAGCAGTGTTTAAAACCTTTAAAAACTTTTCTAAATCCCAGTGGTTTGTGTAGTCTAATATTGATAAAATAGTGCATTGACTCTTTAAGTATCTGCAGGCTACAAAAGTAAAACTAATTCTCATAGTTAAATATTTGAAATAACTTTAAGTTGCCTTTGATTTCTTTGTTCAGATAATATTTCCTATCTTTATTTTTCAGAAAGGTATTTTTCTATAGTTTAGAAAATAATTCTTTTTTCCTGAAGACAATCTCCTAAGCTCACGTGCTCTCAAAGAGTTTGAAGTTATTAAATAATTATCTTTACTCCAAGATTTCAACTTAGTTATCTAATTAAATCTATATTTATTCTGTACATGCAAAAATGAATGAATGATTATCAAGAAGCTTAAAATAATCATACTTTGGTCATCATCTCTAGTCTTGGCAGGGCAGTTGGTATAGAACAAAAACAGACATTGTTCAAACTTTTATTTGTTCTTGAAAGAAAAAGAATGTCTTAATTTCTATACAATTCACAAATCCTTACAGTGTCCTTGACTGTAAAATGCAATGTAATATCACACAAAGTAACTTTTATTTCTCTGTGGGTATTGCCTGTAAAGCAAGGCAGAATTCTTTGAGAAGCAAAGGAAAGCTTTGAATGGCGTTTTTAAAGTTAAAAGAACTCCATCGCTAATACTTCCCATCGAATGTATCTCCAAAGAGAGAGGAAGATCAGTGCAGTTAAATGCCCTGTCATATTTTAATAGAAATGTATTTCTCCTGGGTGGATCTCAGCTCTTTCTGTGAAGTTTCCTGGCAGTTCTCAGGCTCTTTTCTTGGTCTTCCTGCTTTGCTTCTGAAATAGATGAACTAAGACCACTTTAATTACTGCCATCTCCAAATGCCTTCTTAATAAAATTATCACACAATGGTTTACTTCTTTCAAGAAGATGTATATATTTGGAGTGCCAGGGTCAATAAAATCCCTAAGAGAAATCATTTCTTTTAGAAGTCTGGTTATTTGAATTTTTATAGATTTGAGAAGAAAGAAATTTCATCCGATAGATCTGGTCTTTCAAGATTTCACAGAATCCATGAACACAGATTGTTAAAATCTTTAGCCATACAAAAACAAATACGTAAGCCCAAAAGGCTTCAAAAGAGTATCTCAGCAATTTAAAATGTAATATTAAAATGAAATAGTCAGACAGTGATGAGTAGTAATCTGGGCTTTCACATTGGGACTGTCTTTTGATAACTCAAAATAATTTTTAAAGACATGTCAGTAGACACATGCAAAATAATAAATTCTCCCTGGGGCTTCATTTTGGTGGTGAATGTTGACAGCTTTTTAACAGTACCATTTTAGAATTTTGATCTCTGTCTGATAAGGGGGCAAGAAGTTATTTTTAAATCTTTATAATTCACCAAATAAGTAACATATTAATAACTGCTTTATTATTGTCTGGAGCTGAAATTTTTTTCAACTTTTCAAACATGTTTCTATCAATACTTTTCTAGATATGCTTTTTTTTTTAAAATGCTGTAAGAATGTTTGGGCCAATGGAAAGAGTTCTTTCATTCATAAGTGGCTTCACAGTTACAAATGATGTAAGTCACTCAAATTGCTCACTGTGATCTAGTCCACAAAGACTGTCCCAGATGACCACCAGAAATAATCATGTTGCTAAATAGGCCATGAAGAGAGGTTCCTTTTATTGGTTCACCCCGTTGACTTTTTCCAGGCAACTCAGGAAAAAAAATGATTTAAGTTTGGTAAGATTTCTATTTAACAAGTGAACCATTAGCTGTTGTTCTAAATGCTTTATAAGCATTATCATATTTTTAGCATCTATAAAAGTTGATTGTATTGTTTTGCTCACTACATACATGAAAACCTTGAGCCAGAGAGGCAAATCTTTTGTCCAGAATCACTCAGGTAATTGGTCCCCTACTGGCTATGCCAAGTGGTGCCACTCTGTCTCTCCTGACTCTGAAAAATCCATCCCAAGATACGTGTGTGTGTGTGTACAAGTGTCATCAACTTGATAACCCTAGTAAATCAGGAATTAAAAGGTTGGTACTCATCTTTGTTTCAAAACTATATTGAGTATGTCGGGGTTTGGGAAGACAAGAAGAGCTTTGTTTGATTTCTGGTCATGATCCATAAGTTCAGGGTGCTGAGCCCTTACCGCTGCCAGAGTGCATACCCTATTTCTCTAATCCTCTCCCTTTTCCTTCTCCCTAGAGATCTACCTTTTCTCTCCTTAGCCATCATGATGTCTCTCCCCCTCCTCATTTTCTGTTGATAACTCTGCCCTCTGGTTCTGAAAGAATAGCAGCAATTAGATGAAAACTTCTACATATTTCTGCTACACCTCTATCAAGTTACCTATGTTGGTAGCAATATGCCCAGTTTCCCCTCATAACATTATTTATGGACTACCTTCTTCTGTGTCTATGGCCAACCTTTACGTACGTGACCGCTTTACCTCTCACCACAGAGATATCACTTAAATGATCTCTCTTGTATCAGATAACAAATAGAGTTCACTGTTGTCCCATCTTTGAAAAACTCTCCCTTGACCCTACATTCTCTTCCAACTACCTCCTCATTTCCCATCGTTGTCTGCAATATAAGTACTATTAAGCATAAGAGCCAAAGACCACCAGTAACAGTTCTTTAGTTCCTCAAAGTTGGGTTTAATTACTCATTGCAAAGGTGAACACAGAATTCAGAGTTGTTGAGCATATCAATAAGAGAATATCAGAAAAGACGTTATTGGCGTTTGTATGGGACAAGTTCAAGAAACCAGGGCTTTGCTATTAATTAGATGCTGTCAGTGAGGATAATTCTAGGATCGAATATCTTAATAAATATTATCTAAGGCATAAGGATTAAATGGAAGATAAAGCTATTGGGTACATTTTGCATAGGCTTCCCAGGTAGATCAGTGGTAAAGAATCCACCTGCCGATGCAGGAGACACAGGTTTGACCCCTGAGTCAGGAAGATCCCCTGAAGGAGGAAATGGCAACCTACTGCAATATTCTAATCTGGAAAATTCCATGGACAGAGGAGTCTAGCATGCTAAAGTCCTGTGCATGCTCAATTGCTTAGTCATGTCCAACTCTTTGCAACCTGATGGACTGTAGCCTTCCAGGCTCCACTGTCCATGGGATTCTCCAGGCAAGAATCCTGGAGTGGGTTACTATTTCCTCCTCCAGGGGCTCTTCTCAACCCAGGGATCAAACCTGTGTCTCCTGCATTGACAAGCAGATTCTTTACCACTGAGCCACCTGGAAAGCTCAGGCTACAATCCATGGAGTTGCAAATTGTCAGACTCAACTGAGCATGCATGCATGTTATGCATATTGATAATGTAAACAAGGATTAGGAGATAATTTAAGCTTCAGGGGAAATGTTTAAAGTTATTAGTAGTAATTTCATATAAAATCATAGTTGTCTTTCTTTTACCAACCATTAAAACAGATAAAGTATGGAAACACCACCACACACTTTATTGTATTTTGTTAGTATCTACTTTGTCAATTTTACCCTCTGATTCTGTAATAACTTAAATTTTTTAAGTATTTTAAATACACAAAATGCTTCACTCACTCTATCCAATAATTAGGAGAGCTTCTGACAGCAAACTAAACACCTACTTAGCAATGGCTTAAACTGTTATAACATTTATGGGTTTTTTTTGTGTAATGAAAGATAAATAGACCACTGAAAAATCACATCATCATGTTTGTTAGGGCAGTCATAGTTCCACAGTTAATATTTTCTAAAGAAAATTTATAATCTTAATACAAAAATTCCCACTAAATTAATCTCAGATACTCTGGCATTCACATCATAGGGGAAAAAAAAGTGGTAACACTTGTCATCAACTTTATACAGATACTTACTTGAAAAATTAATGGGTTTATAGGAAAATTAGCTATTGCCAACTCATATTCTATTGGTGAATATAAATATAATGCATCTCTTAAGATTTTATAACAAAAAATACATGATCATATGGAAAAGAAATTAGTGATTAGCAATAGTTTGGCAAATGCCATAGAAACTACTTCCAAGCTTGCACTGTGTACATTAGCATTGCCCTGTACCTGTGCAAGTCTCATAGTAGGTTTGATTCAATTATCTATTTTATCTTGGGTACTAGATGATGCTATCGGTATTTAATATTCTATTTCTATTGCTATCAAAGATTCCATTTGTCATTCACAAAATGCAGAAAAAGGATTTCACTTTGTGGTCTGGCAGCAGCTGCATTGGCCTTCAGGTTGTAGTTACATAAGAACATTTGAAAAAATGGTCTTCTAACTGTGAAAGTAGATGCATTACATTTGCATGTCTTTATTTTCCGTTAATCTGGGACATTCTCTAGCTTTTTAAAAATTTGCCGATCTTGACATTTTCGAAAAATATGGATTCACTGTTTTAGAAACTATTTGCTGATTTGGGTTGACACCATGTGTTTTCTTGATTATAAACAGGTCATTCATATGTTGGGAATAACACAGAAGTGATGTTATAGCTTCACTGTACCATATCAAGTGGCACTGGATGATAATTTGTTCTTATGTAGTGTTTTGGGGGAGATCATTAGCTCATTAAGGCAGCGTCTCCCAGATTCCCCACTGTAACAGTATTACTTGACCTTTGTAATTAATAACTATCATGTGAAGACGCCTTGAAAATGTGTAAATAATGTTTATTATTCTAGTTTTAATATCCATTTATAACTCCTAGCTTCTTTATCCTGTCAATATTTATTGGTTGTCATTCTACTGCCAGGAAGTACTTTTCTTTATGCCTGATTTTATTCTGCATTCGTTTATATCAGCAGGGACTCAGGGATTTTATTTTGTTCAGTAGTTTATAATTCACATTATTAACAGTTATTTTGACATTCAAATTCCAAAAGACAAATTACAAGACTTCAAAACCTTCTTTACCCTTTAGCATTTACATAGGAAAAATAAAATTTGTCGGTCTCCATGCTGGAGAATCTGATGGAGGTGCCTGTCTGTACCCTTGGCATTTCAGAAGCTGATATCCTGTAATGCAAAGGCTGTCACAACCAGAAATTCTAATTGTGCATCCTAAAGCCTGTAGGAATAACCTTTCTTAACAAGACTGTCATTACGTAGTAAGAATGGCTTACTACAGATTAGGTAATGCAGGAGTCAAATTCAGAGACGACTGTCTAGCCGACCTGTAGTAATGTCTAACTCACTGTTCTCTGACCACCTATCCCACAGTAGATGCTAAGTAAGCACCTCAAAAATGAATGAATGATTAGATTTAGGAAAGTTGACTTGAAGAGGGGAAGGAATTTTTGACTTGAATTTTCGCTAATTTGAATAATAATTTTTAACCAATACTCAAACAATTTCTGAACCTCTTATTAATGGTACTAGAATGGGTTCAGGAACTGTAAACATCTTTGCCTATTTGTCAGGAACTGTAAACATCTTTGCCTATTTGTGTATTAATAGTCTTCAAGAGGATTTCAATTACAAACATATGTATTATTGTAACTAAACTATCTCTTGCCTGTTACTGGTAGTGGCATTTGTATTTAAGTTGGTATGTTCAGTACTGGCTAATCATTTCTAAGTCATAGCTTCTAATTCTAGCATCTATCCATAACACTTTAGTCCTCTACACCTCACATTTCCAGCTGCCCAAATTACTAATGTCGGGAAGTCCTGTGCAGTCCTCTTTGACTTGTGATGTTATAAAGGTGAGAAAATAATTAAAATGTAACAAAGATTTCCCTGCATGACTGTGACTATAACCCCATTTCACATGTTTTCTCACCCAGATTAGAGCTAAGGAGAGTTTTGAAGACTTTTCCCCTCTGATCACATAATAACCTGGTGGGAAATTAATAAGCTTTAATTATTAATGATGTTTCCTTGGATAAGTTACAATTATTCTGGGCTTCATTTTTTTTTTTTTCTCATTAAAAAAAGGTATAATGTTGTTTGCTTCTCTTGGGTAGTTCACAGGTTTTATAAGCAACTTGAAATCACATACTGTTGGATTGCTCTGAAACTTAAAATGACAGATCCATGGAACATTTTTCTTAAGATGATTTTATATAAAAATCAGTCACTCAGAAGAAAACATGAAATTTTCATTACAACAGGACTCATTCCCTGAACTAAGTTGTCAGAAGGTGTAAATTGGAAGCCACATTGTCACTGACAATCACAGTTGAGAATGAAGATAACAGAAGCAGCCAGTGCAGGGTCCTCAGGTCTTCTGAGTTGTTAGGTTTTGGAGGGGAATTTTTTTTTTTAATAACTTAATCTGCAACAATGTTTCTTAACTTTTTTAACATAACAAAGCACACATCAAGAAAATATGACAACAAGCTGAGCATTTATCACTCTGGGTTTTCTGACTTGATCCAAATTTGTTACGCACTTTGTACATAGACACACCAGTATCCTTATGAAACAATACTTTATTTCCTCTATCAGCTAAAAACAAACAAACTAAAAAAAAAACCACTCAAATTGTTAATGCTCTAAGAGACTGCCTGAATGGAGTTCTTGAGCTGAACAACAACCATCTCGTCAGGTTCTGACATATACTCAGACCTCCAGTTTGTACTTAATGATTCATTCCCAAGGCTCAGTCAGTTCAGATCAGTCACTCAGTTGTGTCCAACTCTTTGCAGCCCCATGGACTGCAGCACACCAGGCTTCTCTGTCCTTCACCATATCCCAGAGCTTGCTGAAACTCATGTTCATTGAGTTGGTGATGCAATCCAATCATCTTGTCCTCTGTCATCCCCTTCTTCACCTGACTTCTATCTTTTCCAGCATCAGGGTCTTTTCTAACTGGATTTCCAGGATCCATTTTACAGTCAATTGAATTAGCACTTTTGACACTCTTTTTCATCTATGTATTCATGTAACTCATTTAAGCAGAAACTGCAGAAAATAAGTTTTTTAACATAATTACAATAGAGCCTCAAAAATAGGCATTAATAGATTCATTGACAGTTACATTTCATACTTTACATAAGTGAATTGCTCATTTCTAAATTTTGAGAAAGGAATTCTGAAATCTATAGTAAAGAGCATCTTTACAGATGCACAGTATTCCTTTAATATGCTCACATAATTATAGACAGTGGATCTGACAGTCATAGTTATCTTAAAAAATTAAAACAAGACCCAGAGGGATCGGGTGGAGAGGGAGGTGGGAGGGGGGACTGGGATGGGGAATCCATGTAAATCCAGGGCTAATTCATATCAATGTATAACAAAAACTACTGTAATGATGTAAAGTAATTAGCCTCCAACTAATAAAAATTAAAAAAAAAAAAAAATTAAAACAAAATGTTAAATGCCATTAGCTTCACTTTAACATTTAGCCTCAAATTGTGTATGTGTGATGTGTATGCAAGTATGCTCAGTGTATATAATACACAAGATATGTAATATATGCAATTTGAAGTCTAACATATATTAAACTTGGGTAGTGAGTTACTTTTCCTTTTCCTTTTTTTTTTTTTTTTTTTTTTTGCTTTTGTTAGGTAGTTAAACTAGGAAAACAGAGTCCAGAATGGCAGTGGCTGAAAAACGAAGGGAAAACCCCACAAAAATAAAACAAAGGAAGGTCCAAGGACCAGAGTGAGAACCTTGGGTGAAGCAAACAGCCCTCCCAGCTAGCCCAGTTTACATAGGGCAGGCTCAGGGGGAGGAGGAAAAAAATATAAAAAGAGGAACGAAAATTGAGCTGGGGGACTTGGCTTCTCTTCGCGTCTTTTGGGTCGGCCCACCCTCACTCCTGAGGATGTGTTTCCCTTTGCTTTCTAAATAAAACTGTGCTGTAAATGGAGCTGCAACTCTGGTCCATCCGTTGCTTCAAGTTTTTGCTGCGACTGAGGACATTTACATGGGGCTGTAACACTGATCTGTCCGTCGCTTCAGATTTTTGCTGCGGCGAGACAGAACCAAGGAAATTACATACTCCCCTGGCATACATGGTGCCGTTTCTTGGATTTAACCTGGCTGAAACAACCTCAGCTCAGTCCTGTGTGGCGGAGGCCAAGCATAGCAGAAGCCCAACTCGGTGAAAACTCCCACAGTGGAAGCCGAACATGAAGAAAACCCAGCACAGAGGAAGTGACAAGAGGCTCAGCATGCTAGAAAACTCGACAGCAAAAACAAATTCAACAGAGAGCTCATGTGGCTCAGTCTCAGATTCCAGGGGACCTCCGGTTGGGGTAGGAAGTCCTCGCCCCTATGGCTGGAAGGACATATGGCGAACAAAATCTTAATTCCTTTGTAGTCTCTCGTTTCTTGCTTCCCTGAGCCCCCACGAACAGTTGAGCAGCAGTGCCTGCAACTGAGGGATTCTGGAAAGGCTACTCCCCAGTGTGTCCTGAAGGCTCCATTTTCCTCTGCTGAGCCCTAGAACCTGTTGCCCAAGCAGGTGGGGGTTCTTCTGTCCTTAATCTTCTTTATGCCAAGGATCAGGCCAATGAAAACTGTGAGCACAGGTCAGGTATTTAGCAGATTTTCTGGCAGGTTATGAAGGGGATTCCTCAGCACATTTTTCCCCACTGCTTTTTCCTCCTGTCCTTCAGCTCCCCTCTTCCAGGACTTGAGCCTGGACAAAACCCACGGCACCTGGCTTCAGGACCTAAGGAAGCTCAGGCTCTGATGTTTCATTGCGAAAATTCAGTGAGAGACACAGTGATAGGTAAGAGATGGATCTGTCAGATTCAGAGAGAATCACACTCCACAGGGTGTGGGCCATCACAGAGAAGAGGGCAGTGGCCATGGACTGTGGTGCGGTTAGTTTTTGCTGCTGGGTGATTTCATATGCTAATGAGTGGGAGGATCATTCCAACAATTAGGGAACCACCCACTCCTCAGTCTTTTGACAGTGCCTGGGAACTGTCCTGGCACCTCTGGGTGTGTCATTTAGCTTACAGATCAAGGATCCAGGATTAGTTGAATTTGACTTGTCATCTTGGACCCATTTGATTTTAATTGGTTTACGTTATGCCCTTGGGCTATGCCATGTTTTCAAAAGTTGAGCCCTGCCCCCTTCCCTCCTGTTTCATGCTTTTGAGCACAGCCACCCAGGCCCACAGTGATGCCTCTACAATCTTCTTGAGGGACAACCAGAAAATAACTGGCCCTTGGGAGAGAAATACTGTATAATACCCAATCCCTCTAGATATCCAGGCCTTCATCTTCCATGTTTCCTACATGTGCACAACAGCATCTCTCAGTGAACCCAATAGGGCGGGTGACAGACACACAATGCCTGCTAGAAGTCCATCTGTTGATGGCATCCATTCAAGGGCAATTGGGCCTCCATGGACAATGTTTTCCACTTTGGGAATCCGCCCTGCAGGCTGTTTGGGCCCAAACCCTTACCACCCTTCTTCTAAAGTTACAAACATACCCCTGGATCAAATCTCTACTACACTTTTATGGAATATCTGGTTTGTTGCCTCTTATCAATTTATTCTTAAACCACTTCTTAACTCTTATAACCAGGACCCTGCCCCTTTGTAGGCAACATTGCTTCATTCCACTTATTATTAAAATACTCCTAATGCCCCTAACAGGACCAGATAACCCACTCCTTTGTCATTATTTCTGTAATTACCTAAAGTGAGTCTATGACAATGAGATGTTTACCTTTGGAGACACCCTAAACTGCTCTTATGGAGGACTAGGGGAGGAAATCAGTGACTTACATACCCTAGGAGCAATAAGAGGATAAGGCTTATGGCTGTTTTACCAGGTTCCCAGCCTCAGGGCATAGACTTAGATTACTTTACATCATGATATCTATTCCCAACTTGGTGGATAAACCAGCAATGAGTTAAGATTACAACCCCTTAGTCCTACCCAGCATTGGTCATGCTGGAGGCCTTGGGGATGCCCAACTCCAGTCCAGGGATACCAGGAGGTCGACCTGCCTAGGGATCTGGTCCTCCAAAGATTGTCATGCATCGACCTGCTCAGGGATCCACCAGTCCAGGGGTTCCAGGAGGCTGTCATGCGTCAACCTGCCTGGGAATCTGCACCCTGACCCGGGGACACCCAGCTCTCAGGTTGCAACAGTACTGTAGGATAAGCTTCAGAAAAACTCACCCCTAAGGAAGTCCACCCATAGAAATAGGAGGAAGCCTATTAGTTGTGGGACTGTGCCTGGTCTCAGCAATAACTTAGGAGTCCAACGAGAACCCCACTGCCTTTTTGGAAAGTCTAAAATAGGCCCTCCAAAAGTGTGATTTTAAAGGACAAATTCCTGCACCAGTGTGCATCAGACATCAGGATGAAGTTAAAACAGCTACAGCAGTAGGACCTGGCTGCATCTTTAGAAGAGATGGTCTAGACAGCCATTAATACCTTTTATAACAGAGAACAGGAGAGGGAGGCCAAGACCCAGGAGAGGGAGAGAAAGAAGGAGACAAGGCATGCCCAGATGCTGGCCACTCTCCAGGGAAGCCCTATGGCAAACCTCGAGTCCTTGAAGGACAAAGCACAAGCCAAATGCCTAATCTTTAGATAGGTGGGACAATGGGCGAAAGAGTATCCAAACCACGGCAAGTCTCCTAAAACAGTTTGCTACAAATGCCATCAATTGGGACATTGGGTGGCACTCTGCACTAGGAACCCAAGAGCCTCAAGGTCAAGTGCCAAGTCTCCTCTCATGATTGTTCAGCAGGCCTGAAGCAGCCCATTCCAGCCAGCCCGCCTGTCACAGATAATCATTGCAGGGCTGGAGCCAAGCGTGCAACTGGAGGTGGCAGGTAGATGCAAGAATTTCTTGGTTGACACAGGGGCTACCTGCTCCGTCCTAACCTCCTATTCCAGAGCCTTCTCCTCCCAAACCTGTGCCATTTTGGGTGCTACAGGAAAATCAATTACAAAATGATTCACCTGAGCACTTCTTTGTTGCTGGGATGGACAAATATTTCCCACCAGTTTCTGGTGGTCCCTGAGTATCTTACTCCCTTATTGGGAAGAGCTCTTTCCCTGCCTTCAAAATCTTGCATCTATTGCAGACCTGATAGAAGATGCTTTAAAACTCTCTTTTGGGGTCAAACTATTTTTACCAGCCACCAAGTGAAACAACTCCTGAATGGGAGAGGCCATTAATGGCTGTCTGATCAAAGGAACCTCAGATATCAAGTCAAGCTGATGGAAACTCCAAGACTGACTATATCCCCTTGTGAGGTTCTTAACCTAGCCACCCTCCTGCCTACCCCTGAGGGCTCTCTCCCTTCACTCTTGTCTAGATACCTTGGATCACTGGACAAAAGCCCAGGAGGGATTGTCAGAAGATCCTCTGATCAACCCTGAGTAAATCTGGTACACGCATGGAAGCAGCCTTGTCTTGGATGGGAAAAGAAGAGCCGGATATGCAGTAGTCTCCAATTTTGAGACCATAGAGGCTAAGCCTTTGGCACCAGGCGCTTCAGCCCAATTGGCTGAGCTTATAGCCCTGACTCAAGCTTTAGAGCTGCAAAAAAAAAAAAAAAAAAAAAAAAGCCATTTACACTGACAGTATGCCTTTGTGGGGCTACATGCACATGCTGCTATTTGGAAAGAAAGAAGCCATTTGACTACCCAAGGGTCCCCAGTCAAATGTGGTGATCAAATCCTTAGGCTCTTGGAGGCAGGCATCTGCCTGCTGAGGTTTCAGTCTCCCGCTGTAAAGGACACCAGAAAGGGAGCACGGAAGTGGCACGAAGGAACCAAGCAGCTGATCAGGCAGCTAAGAGAGCAGCGTTACAGAACCATGACCTAACAGGGGCTGCCACCTTAGTTCCACAGACTAAGTTGCCAGAAACCCCTTTCATATACTGAAGGTGAGACTCTTAAAGCTAAGAGGAGGACTTTCGAGAAGATTGTATGGGATGGGTCCAAAAGGAGGGACTCCTTTTTCTGCCTGGGAACCTCCAGTGGAATGTGGGTAACTCCTTATATGCTGCCACACATGTAGGGAAGACACTCCAAAGATTACTAGAAAGGTCCTCCAGAGGAACGGGCCTCCAAACAACTATACGGCAAGTGGCCTCCTCTTGTGCTACTTGCCAACTAAACAACCCCCAAGGAGCTCAAAGATCCCAGCTGGCCCGGCCCGTCCAACAACACAGGACCAACCCAGGAGAGGACTGGCAGATGGACTTCACCCAGATGCCAGTTTATACTAATAGGGTATAAATACCTATTAATCATAATAGATACATTCATAGAATGGATTGAAGGCTTTCCTACCTGGACTGAGAAGGCTGAGGAAGTGGTAAAAAACTGCTCCATGAAATCATTCTGAGATTTGGTCTGCCAAGGTCATTACAAAGTGAAAATGGGACATCATTTACTTCTAACATCACCCAAGGGGTCTCTAAGGCATTGAGCATTATTTACTATCTTCATTGTGCCTGGAGGGCTCAGTCTTCAGGAAGAGTATAAAGAGCCGAAAACAAAAGTGGCTCAGGCATGTCCGACTCTTTGCGACCCCAAGGACTTATCCATGGAATTCTCCAGGCCAGAATACTGGAGAGGGGTAGCCTTTCCCTTCTCCAGGGGATCTTCCCAACCCAGGATTGAACCCAGGTCTCCCACATTGCAGGCGGATTCTTTACCAATTGAGCTGTGAGGGAAGTTACAAAGAAAGAGCCAACCAATTCTTAAAGTCGTGATAAAAAAAAGATAACCCAGGAGACCTCCCTGGGATGGAAGGAGGCTTTACCAATAGCTCTCCTCCGCACCCGTATTGCCCCCAAGGAACAGGTTGGTTTTAGTCCTATGAGATGCTATATGGGAGACCTTTTGTTTATGTCAATGACCTCTTCCTCGATCTAGAGCCTCAGTCCTTCTGGCCTTAAACCATGGCCATTGGGCAATTCCAAGTAATATGCTTGCGGGGTGTCAACCAGGACCCAAAAGATTCTAAAGAGCCACGAGTATATTCTCCAGGGACTCAAGTGTTAAAGTCTGAAAAGATGGGTCCCCAAAGGCTCACCACCAGCCTATATGGAAGGGCCCCTACCCTGTAATACTTTCAACCCCCACAGCAGTCAAGATACCAGGACACGACTCATGGATTCACTACTCATGAGTCAAGCCATGTAAGAAAACAGAGGAGGACACTCAGTCCACCTGTGAGCCCCTGGGAGATCTCAGATACCTATTCAGGACTACAAATGAGTGCCACTCTAATGAATACCCCCACAATTAAGCTTCTGGGATAAGATTTCTTGGGACAGCTCTAAAGAGCCAACACAGCTTGGCAGGGGTTGTACTCCAAAACAGACAAGAGATAGATCTCCTGATCCCTGAACAGGGAGGGCCTTGAGCCATCTTGAATGAGATGTGTTGTTTCTGGGTAAATACCTGCAGCTAAGTTAAAGGACTTCCCTGGTGGCTCAGATGGTAAAGCGTCTGTCTACAATGCAGGAGACCTGGGTTCAATCCCTGGGTCGGGAAGATTCCCTGGAGAAGGAAATGGCAACCCACTCCAGTAGTCTTGCCTAGAAAATCCCATAGACAGAGGAGCCCGGTGCAGGCTACTGACCATGGGGTTGCAAAGAGTAGGACATGACTGAGCGACTTCACTCTTCACTAAGTTAAAGAAAGTCTCACAGTCCCAAAGAAAAACATTCAGCTCCTACAGGATCTCAAAGAATGAGCTAGAGAGTTCTTGAGGTGGCTACAGTCTCTCTTTGGAGGATCCTTCTCCTCAGTAAGTTCAGTCACTCAGTCGTGTCAGGCTCTTTGTGACCCCATGGACTGCAGCATGCCAGGCTTCCCTGTCCATCACCAAACTCAAACTCAAACTCATGTTCATTGTATCGGGGATGCCATCTAACTATCTCATCCTCTGTCGTCCCCTTCTCCTCCTGGCTTCCATCTTTCCCAGCATCAGGGTCTTTTCAATGAGTTGGTTCTTCATATCAGGCGGCCCCAAAGTATTGGAGTTTCAGCTTCAGCATCAGTCCTTCCAACGAATATTCAGGACTTACTTTATTTAGAATTGACAGGTTGGACTTTTTGCAGTCCAAGGGACTCTTGAGGGTCTTCTGCATCACCACAGTTGAAAAGCATCAATTTTTGGCACTCAGATTTCTTTATAGTCCAACTCTCACATCCATACATGATTACTGGAAAAACCATAGCTTTGACTAGATGGACTTTTGTTGGCAAAGTAATGTCTCTGATTTTTAATATGCTGTCCAGGTTGGTCAAAGCTTTTCTTCCTAACAGTAAGTGTCTTTTAATTTCATGGCTGCAGTCACCATCTGCAGTGATTTTGGAGCCCCCCAAAATAAAGTGTCTCACTCTTTCCCCATCTACTTGCCATGAAGTGATGGGATCAGATGCCATGATCTTAGTTTTCTGAATGTTGAGTTTTAAGCCGACTTTTTCACTCTCCTCTTTCACTTTCATCAAGAGGCTCTTTAGTTCTCTGCTTTCTGCTATGAGGGTCATGTTACCTACATGTCTGAGGTTATTGAGATTTCTCCCAGCAATCCTGATTTCAGCTTGTGCTTCATTCAGCCCAGCATTTCAAAAGATGTACTTTGCATAAAAGTTAAATGAGCAGGGTGACAATATACAGCCTTTATGTACTCCTTTCCTGTTTTGGAACCAGTCTGTTGCTCCATGTCCAGTTTTAACTGTTGCTTCTTGACTTGCATACAGATTTCTCAGGAGGCAGGTAAGGTGGAAGGTTTGGTGTAGTCAATAAAGAAGAAGTAGATATTTTTCTGGAACTCTCTTGCTTTTTCGATGATCCAGTGGGTTTTGGTAATTTGATCCCTGGTTCCTCTGCGTTTTCTAAATCCAGCTTGAACATCTGGAAGTTTATGGTTCATGTACTATTGAAGCCTGGCTTAGAGAATTTTGAGCATTCCTTTGCTAGCATGTGAGATGAGTGGTGTGGTAGTTTGAGCATTCTTTGGCAATGCCTTTCTTTGGGATTGGAATGAAAACTGACCTTTTCCAGTCCTGTGACCACTGCTGAGTTTTCAAAGTTTACTGGCATATTGAGTGCAGCACTTTCACAGCATCATTTTTTAGGATTTGAAATAACTCAACTGGACTTCCATCACCTCCACTAGCTTTGTTCGTAGTGATGCTTCCTAAGGCCCACTTGCTGCGGTGAGAGAGAACTGAGGAAATTACACACTGACATTTTAAAAATTATTACATGCAAAATGCAATTGCTATATAGTTATCTGATCTGTTGTTTAAAAAGTTGATTACTTTTGAAGAATTGGTCATATTCAACACACTACATATTCCAGATCTTGAGATACATAAACATAGTATTTATATTCATAAAAAATATAGCATGTAGCAATAAGGTAGTGAATCACACAATTTTTCCTGCTTTTAAAAAAGCAGTCATTAGCAGCATAGTTTCATTAGTTAATACAATGAACATGTAAGAGTTAATTTGAGTGTATATTGTAGCAACATTCTCAGTAGTTACATAGCTACTAATGTATTTATTTATAATGCTTGTTCATGTGAGCTCTGAATAACCAGATAACTAATTCCTGAGTAGAAGATTTCTTAATGCTCATTTTATGAGTAGAATAACAAATCAGTAGTACCTGTGCATGTTATTTTTTAATCTCTGATGGCTTCTTCATTTATAAAAGGCTATTGGAAGATATTGAAAATGGTTTTCATATTAAGTCAGTATTATTCTACTCTAATTCTTTGAAGTATATAAATGATTAATTACACAAGCGCCAGTCATGCCTGACAGAATTACTGAATTCTCTATCAGCATACCCATGCTGATTTGCTTAACTCTCATTAGCAGTTGAATTAGTTTGGTTTGGATCTCAACCTGCAAAGACCTTATAAGTTCAGTTCAGTTCAGTAGCTGGATCATGTCCGACTGTTTGCAACCCCATGAACCACAGCATGCTAGGCCTCCCTGTCCATCACCAACTCCTAGAGTTTACCCCAAATCACGAAAGACCTTATAAAATAACTTTTAAAGTAGTTGCTTCAATTAATTATACCAATTGTCTCTTTTCCCAACTTAGGATATTAATTGAATGTTTTTCCCCTTATTGCATATTTCCCAAACCAGAAATTATACATGTTTACCACTAACAAGAAATATAATCAATCTTATTACATAATTTCCATAATAAAGCCTTACATTTTTACAGTGCTTTACAGTTTACACAGCATTTTCACTTAATCATCTCACAAGCTTCTGAAACAGACAGGGTGGTAATTAACTCAATTTTAATCACACAGATATAAAGTTTCAGAGAATCAGAGTGGTACCCAGGGCACAGCTAAAATGTGCTGGAACTGGCTTCTGACCCAGATTTTATAACCACAGACAAGGGGTGCTTCCTCTTACACCAGAGTGAAAACTCAACAAGCCAAAGCCTGGTGACAAGCCACAATAAATAATTCACATTCCACATTCTGTGTTGACAATGAGATGGCATCTACACAATAAAAAGAAAATGAGGAAGACAGTTATCCAGATAGTTCAGCTAAATGCTCTCCCCTTAGCGCCACAATCCTTTCCCAATTTAGATTCTTAAGCAAATAAAATATTGTCCCCTCCAATTTATCAGACTTTGTCTTATTGCTTAATAGGCATTTGCAAATGACAATAATACACTGGAATTAACAAGATAATATTATGTTATTTTTTAAGGTTGTTTCAGACATATTTTCCAATGTCACTCAATCATACACACACACACCTGTTCTTTTAAGTTCCAAGCCAGGACAAGGCAGCACAGTAATGAAAGAGTGTCAAGAATGTTGCACACATGGGCTTCTCATTTTTGCTTGATAAAGTACTCCTGGAATTATACTTTATAGTGCCTGCCAGGTCACAGCCTCAAATAGCTCCCATTTTTCTTAAGGGCTAATCCCATTCCTCTGAAACAATTTCAGTTGCACTCAAAATGGAAATGCTATTATTCCTTTCTTGTCCTTTTGATTATGATGATGATTTGTCACCTAATCTTATGTTAGCTTCCCTAAACTTTCATATACCATGGAATATATACATAATATATATTAATAATTTAAAAATAATTGGCTATAGAAAAGGAAAGATATACCCATTTGAATGCAGAGTTCCAAAGAATAGCAAAAGAGATAAGAAAGCCTTCCTCAGTGATCAATGGAAAGAAATAGAGGAAAACAGTAGAATGGGAATGACAAGAGATCTCTTCAAGATAATTAGAGATACCAAGGGAACATTTCATGCAAAGACGGGAACAATAAAGGAAAGAAATGGTATGGACCTAACAGAAGCAGAAGATATTAAGAAGAGGTGGCAAGAATACACAGAACTATACAAAAAAATCTTCATGACCCAGATAACCACGATGGTGTGATAACTCACTTAGAGATAGTCATCCTGGAATGTGAAGTCAAGTGGGCCTGAGAAAGCAACACTACAAACAAAGCTAGTGTAGTTGATGGAATTACAGTTGAGCTATTTCAAATCCTAAAAGATGATGCTGTGAAAGTGCTGCACTCAATAGGCCAGTAAACTTTGAAAACTCAGCAGTGGCCACAGGACTGGAAAAGGTCAGTTTTCATTCCAGTCCCAAAGAAAGGCAATGCCAAAGAATGTTCAAACTACCACAAAATTGTACTCATCTCACATGCTGGCAAAGTAATGCTCAAAATTCTCCAAGCCAGGCTTCAACAGTACATGAACCGTGAACTTCCAGATGTTCAAGCTGGATTTAGAAAAGGCAGAGGAACCAGAGATCAAATTGCCAACATCTGCTGGATCATCGTAAAAGCAAGAGAGTTCCAGAAAAACATCTCTTTCTGCTTTACAGACTATGGCAAAACCTTTGACTGTGTGGATCACAACAGACTGTGGAAAATTCTTCAAGAGTTGGTAACACCAGACCACCTTACCTGCCTCCTGAGAAATCTGTATGTAGGCCAAGAAGCAACAGTTAGAACTGGACATGGAACAACAGAAACTGGTTCCAAATCAGGAAAGGAGTATGTCAAGGCTGCATATTGTCATCCTGCTTATTTAACTTCTGTGCGGAGTACATCATGCGAAATGCTGGGCTGGATGAACCACAAGCTGGAATCAAGATTGCCAGGAGAAATATCAATAACCTCAGATATGCAGATGACAACATTCTTAAGACAGAAAGTAAGAACTAAAGAGCCTCTTGATGAAAGTGAAAGAGAAGAGTGAAAAAGTTGGCTTAAAACTCAATATGCAGAAAACTAAGATCAAGGCATCCAGTCCCATCACTTCATGGTAAATGGGGAAACAATGGAAACAGACTTTATTTTCTTGGGCTCCAAAATCACTGCAGATGATGATTGCAGCCATGAAATTAAAAGTTGCTTGTTCCTTGGAAGAAAAGTTATGACCAACCTAGACAGCATACTAAAAAGCAGAGACATTACTTTGCCAACAAAGGTGTAGTCAAAGCTATGGTTCTTCCAGTAATCATGTATGGATGTGAGAGTTGGACTATAAAGAAAGCTGAGCACCAAAAAATTGATACTTTTGAACTGTGATGTTGGAGAAGACTCTTGAGAATCCCTTGGACTGTAAGGAGATCCAACCAGTCCATCCTAAAGGAAATCAGTCCTGGGTGTTCATTGGAAGGACTGATGCTGAAGCTCCACTACTTTGGCCACCTGATGCGAAGAACTGATTCTCTAGAAGACTCTGAGCTGAGAAAGATTGAAGGCAGGAGGGGAATGGGACAACAGAGGATGAGATGGTTGGATGGCATCCCTGAACGATGGACATGAATTTGAGTAATCTCCAGGCGTTCGTGATGAACAGGAAAGCCTGGTGTGCTGCAGTGCATGGGGTCGCAGAGTCAGAAATGACTGAGTGAGTGAACTAAACCTGACAGAGTTAAGAACAAATAAACTACATAGACAAACAGAAAATGAATCTTCTGATGTGTTAACTGTCACAGACATTTCATTTGTTTCCAGCCATCCCTGATCAGAAACAGTTGAGTAAGTCCAAGCTTTCTTTCAGTCAACTTTATTTTTTTTTTAATTAGATCAACTGTAAATAAACCTTCAAATATGAATTTAGAAATAATTTGGGTAACTAGGACAGTTTGAAAATCAATTGTTGTTGTTGTTCAGTCACTCAGCTGTGTCCAACTCTTTGTGACCCCATGAACCGCAGCACTCCAGGCTTCCCTGTCCTCCACTATCTCCCAGAGCTTGCTCAGACTTCTCTCCATTGAGTCAGTGATGCCTGTTGCCCCTTCTCCTCCTGCCTTCAGTCTTTCCCAGCATCAGGGTCTTTTCCAATGAGTCACCTCTTTGCATCAGGTGGCTGAAGTCAAACGGTGTCAAAATAATGTGGAAAATTTGATGATTAATATTTGTAAGTAGTGCTCAAAAATGTTAAAATGTTTAAACAAGATGCTTTTTGCCTCTTGCAGTATATCTAACTTTATCTTAAAATCTTCTTGATTTTATATTTGAATATGATGCTAACACTCTATATGCATGTTAAGTTCTTTGAGCATGTGCACCATACCACAAATACAATTCCTACCTTATACAACTATACCATTTACATGAGAATAATTGTCAAAGACTGCTCATCATCCAGTGTAGTAGATGTAATTGTGTGTGAAGTTAAAATAAATGTAAGACATTTTCAGAGGGCAGAGTGAATAGGCAGGTAGCATAACCTACACATTATTATTTCTTGCCTGTGGCTAGTAGTTGTCTAACTGTAACTGCAGTCAGCTTCAGCTGAGCTTCCTATCATAGGAGGAAGTTGACCAGACTCATCTAGGTGACTGCTTGTAGAAAGATCTACTCATTGCCTCTGCAAAGCATCTTGTCTCCTTGTTTCTTTCCTAATTTTGGTCTGCAGCTGACTTTGGAATATTGCTTTAGCATAGTGCACATCCAGAATCATAGTTTAGGCTTGATCTGCAAAATTTCACTTTCTTGAAAAGGTTTAGTTTTTCTGTTCTTTACGCTGACTTAAAATTATGCAACAGTAACAATCTAGAGTAGAGGCCTGGGCTTATTTCTTTGAGTTGGAGGGTTACAAGTTAAATCCAGCTAATTTTAAGAAACAAAATTGTCCAAAATATGCATTACTTTGTATAACTTGAGTTTCTAATGGTGCCCTCATAAGGACAAATGGAAAATACGTAAAATTGTTGACTTCCCAACCATTTTCTGCATCCCATATGAAGTGGGTCCCCTCCTTTTCTATCTGTAGCTCCAAGGATCTGATACTAGGAAGTCACAACCACATGAATCTGTATTTAGTAGAACAGGGCACATATTGCTCTCATGTCATTATTTGATATTCTATTCATACTGTATTTACAACTAGGAGATTTCCTTTTATAAAGTAAGCAGTGAAGTGTTAGTAAACAGTTACCAACTATTAATAGTTCTCAAAAAAAAAAAAGACAAGGTAGTGTTTGCTGATTTCTCTGGTGGTCTATTACCACCATGGCTGACCTACCATTATTATTATTACTAGATATTGTTACTAGAAGCAGAATAGGGAAGAAATAGGCATAACTGGTACTTAGGAGTTGTTCTGATCTGGCACAAGTTCACCACTGAATTTTAGTGGTTAGATGATATAATAGGTATTTATTTAGATGCTTTTGGAAAATTCTGTAACTAGTTTTAACACTGATTTTTGTTCATCGACTACTCTCTGGGTTTACAACAGAGCCTCTCTCTCAAGGATGTCAGATAAACATCTATAACCCTAAATTTCAGAAGAAAAAAGAGAACTAAAATAACATTCACCATCATTAAAAGAAGCTTAGCTAGAATACTTCATATAAACTCCATCTCTATTAGGGACATACTTGCAGCCATCTCAAAATTTCTTTTAAACACCACTGAATCAAGTTCAATACTATATTGTTATCATCTTCCACACACAAAATGGCAATTGAGTATATGCAAGAATTTCAAATTTTTATTTAAATTAAAGCCTTCCCCCCAATCTTTTACTGGCAAATATGAAATTTTTTTTTTAAAAAGAAGAAAATATATATACTTTAAAAGGAGAGAAAGCAAGGTGAATGGTGTGATGTTCCTTTCCTAAAATACATTCAAACTTCCATTTATGCAACAATCAGCAGCTGTGACATCATAATCCAAAGGTACTGTTTTATCTTCGTGCAGAGAAGGGGATTACTACACAATCGTATTCTCAGCACTTTGCTGACTTAACACCTATATCACTCCTGCACCACACTCTGATTTTATGAACTTGGGTGAGTGTACTACGCTTTACTTTTGTAATCTGAAAAACGTATGTGATTAAAAGTCATGAACAGTATCCTTTACTCTGTTATAAAATTGGTTTTTCATATGCATATGTGTTTTAATACAGCAAGAAGCATGTCTAGTCATGAAACAATGTCTATAAAACTATTCAAATGAAAGAACTGTTTACAGATAATCATATTTATTGAATTATTTATTTTGATGAAGCTGAAGGCCACTTTCACATACTTCATTTCAAAAGGTGGGCTGCAATTTTACAGATTCCTACGGAGTTTCTCCTCATGTAATCAAAATACTGATACTCTGGTTCCACTGTCTTTCAGAAAGCACTTTTAGAAACACAATTTCCTATACAATGTCCACTATCTGTAGATTTATTAGGAACCCATCAATAAACCCTTTTTAAAAGGAAAAAAGAAAAAAAAATTCATTCTTACTTAACTATATTCACATTAAACTAGTATTAACCTAGAAAATAATGTTAGGTAGAAATACCATTTTAGTCATAAAATTTTCTCAAACACATGTCATCACTTGAATTTCCTCTGCTCACTTTGGCACATCTAAACTGGTACAGAAAGTATACACTGTTTGGATAATTCTTGAGGAACATATTTGCATCAGAATTGAAAGATGGATTTTGAAATTTATAATATTACATTGCCTAAGATATATTAAAAAAAAATCTGTCCATATTTTTACAGCAAAAGAGGAGAGGAAAACAAATTTTCAAAAGTCTTTGGAGCTTCTAGAACCAGTGACCTTGAAAAATAAATCTTGCATCAAAGAAAAATCTCAATTCTCTCTGAAATCTTCCTTCTATAATATACTTCCTTCCAATGTTCTCTAAATTCTAATGGCTCAGACAGAGAACTTCTATGTCCTTGTAGCCGTGTTCCTCTCTGAGATGTGAACAGCAATAGGGCTCAATTGCTCAACCTTTATTTTTTTCTTTCTTTCCATTTCTATGCTTCATTTCCTTCATGTAGCTCGGACTGGAAAAAAAATCAACATGTTCTGATGAGCTTAATATTCCGAGGCAGGAAGATGGACCCGAATTGAGTGGAGATTGGAGCTCCAAAATAAATATAACACCATGTGTCAAATAAAAAAAGAAAAGGTAGTCTCCTGTAGAAATCAGAAGAGATAATAAAAAAAAGGCAACAAATAGACAGCAACTTTTTTTCATACCTACACAAGCATCTCAAAAAGACTGCCAACTTTAAGAATGATTTACCTGTTGCTTATTTGGAACACTTCTGGATTTATCTGCTAAACAACGGTTTATGTTGCCTTAAACCAAATTTTATTGGCTTGTATTGGAGGACTGGGGAGGATTTTCTGAGAATTTTTATATTGCAAAATAAAATATATTTGCTAACCCACAGCAATAAAATTCTGCTGGATGCTCTAATCTAGCAAGCCGAAAGCATCACTGTAAATTAAATTTGTCCCAAGTTTTGATATGCAAGAAGTTCCAGGGCTTTCCTGGCAGATCGTGTTTTATTTGCCTCACTGCGATGCCATCACTGACAACACGGCACTCCTCACTCAGAGGAAGGCCGGGTGCCTTTGCAGGTATCTGAGAGTTGCTGTCTATTCACAAACCACTGAGCATTTCTTTCTTTCTTTCTTTTTTTTAAAATCAAAAAAGCCTTCAAATGCTCAGAGTCTGTGGTCAGTGCAGTCCCTTGGACAAGTCTAATGAAGATTTGCTTCAACAAGGCAGAAACCTAAACAGTTAAAAATGGAGGAATATTTACAACCATTTCCCTTTAGCAAGCGCAGTTCTTGTGGTTCTGCACGTCATTTGGGTTGCTGTTTTTTCTCTCTTTTTGCCTCGACTTTTCCTTCAGTACCTTTCAAACGAAGGTCCCCAGGGCTATGAGTACAAGCTCTCCGGGCCGGTTCCGTACATGTCTGCGAGGCGTTTAAAACGCGGCCCCCAGTCACTAAGGTAGTCGTAGTTCTGATCAGAGTTTGAGCTGATGGAATCTAGGGAGCTGAGAGATTCCGCCACCGAGCCATTCCCCTCGAAGGCGTACGTCTGCAAGGAATCGTAAGGCGGGGCGCAGGGATCCACGTCGGCTTCTTTCAGCCTTTCCCAAATAAACTCCCGGAAAATGACGTTATCCGGGATGCTTTTAAAAGTCGGTCGACTCAAGAACTGGATCTCCGGGGTCACATCCCTGCGGGTCTTGGTGTCTCTCATGACGTTGAGGTTTCTGAGCGCGGCCATGTCAAAGGCTTCCGTGTCTTCCTCGCCCCCGCCCTCGTCGTCGTAGCGGACGATGTTTTCTCGGATGTCTCTCTCCTCGTCGAAAATCAGGGGCTCTTTTTTCCTTCTTCTCATGGTGACGATCAGGAGGATCAACACTACGACAAGGAGACAGCAAAGCAATAGATTCAGTCAATGCACCGGCTCCCCCCTCCATCCTGGGGAAAGCAGGTCTCTGCTGTTGATTTCAGGGGTTTCTGTCCTTTAAAGGGAAATGAATGGGCTGCCTGCTTACGCGGGAGCTCACAGCAGTAGACGCGCTCAAATTGCTCCAATGCCTTTAATATCGAACACGTTTTATACATCAAGAAACCCGTCCCCATACCTGTTCAGAACTGATGTCAGCCTCTTGAATGTAACCTCCCGAGCATTTGACAATGCAGAGGGGAGGGCCAGCTCAGGATAAATATGATAATTTCAAAGCCATGAAACACAAAGGGACTTTTTTTTTTTTTTTGAACTCTTTAATTGCTGAAAAGGCAAAGTGACATTCATGAATGTTTGGGGTCTAATTTAACAACTGCAATTTCCGAGGGAAATGGATTATAGCGTTTGGCTGGGTTCTTTGAAGAAATGCCTAGTACTTGTCTATGAAACTCAGCTGTTAAATAAAAGCCAGTGTGTCAGACCCTATACAAACATTAAAAGCTTCCCTCTAATAGAGTCCCGCTTTCAGCATGAAACACTGAACTGGGTTTTTAATGTATTATGCCTACAGGTATTATGCCTACGGGTTGTAAGGTTTTAGCAGCAGCCAAAGATTGACTGAAGAAGTCAATCATTTCTTTAACATTAGGAGTTTTTCTTTTATCAAAACATACATAATAAAGCATATGTTTGCACTGGAAAACAGACACAAACAACTACACTGGCTATACTTTTAAGCAAACTGAATATACTTTTTGTCAGTTAATTTTTATTGGAGTTCAGTCGCTTTACAATGTGGTGCTAATTTCTGCTGTGTAGCAAAGTGAATCAGCTATAGGTTTACATATATCTGGTCTTTTTTTTGGATTTCCTTCCTATTTCAGTCAACCCAGAGCATTGAGTAGAGTCCCATGTGCTATCCAGTAGGTTCTTGCCAGTTAATCCACTTTATACATAGTATCAATAGTGTATACACTGGTCCCAATTCATCCTATCCTCCTTTTCTCCCTTGATGTCCATACATTTCTACTCTACATCCATGCCTCTTTCTCCTTTGCAAGTAAGTTCATCTACCTCGCTTTTATAGAACCGAATATATACTTTTGTGCCTCTTAATAAATACAGTTGTCCTGTATCTGCAGGTTCCACATCCAAGATTCAACCAACCTTGGACTGAAATCTTTTTTTTTTTTTTTTCAATTTCAGGAAGTTCCAAAGAGCAAAACTTGAATTTGCTTCACTTAGGCTACGATTTATACAACATTTACATTTAATTTGCAACTACTGACATAACATTTACATTGTATTGGGTGTTATAAGTAGAGATGATCTGAAGTATAGGGGAAGATGTACATGGGTGATATGTAAATACTACGCCATTTGACATAAAGGACTTGAGCATTTTTTACTTTGGGAATCAGTTCCGCACAGATATAGCTGGACAACTGTATACACTAATAAGATGATGACTGCTCTGTTCTGGCTATGAGTTACTGAATGCTGGTTGACTTGGGAACACATTAGATTTCATGGCCTAAGAATTAAAATGAAATAGAAAGGTATTCTTGAATTTTAGAATTCAAACCTATATAATCATTAGTGAAAATCAGTGAGTTATCTTTGGCTACAAATAAGATATCCTTTTAACAGTTTTTAATCACAAGAACTTTTTTCCTGGAAGCTCTAGAAGTCTCAAAATATATACTGAGTGGATTACTGTTTTGAGGCATATTACTCTCAGCAGTTTAAAAAGAAGTTTATATTTAAAATACCCTTTAAGGTTTTTCTTTGGCATTAAGAACACATTTGAGAACAAAAATATAAAACTAAGAAAGACATCAAAGTAATTTGGAGTAATTAAAGGTAATGAGTAGGGGTGAAGTATATTCCAGCCTTGACCTCAATTTGTCTTAAAAAACAAAATCTAAAGATGTATTAATTTTAAACAATTTTATTATCATCAATGAAAAGCATATGCTTTCTTAGGTATGTGTCTGCTATTTGTTTTCCATCATCAGTGGGAATATGACTGATAAAAATAATTTTACTGGGGATCTTTGGAAATAGGGGGAAGCCAATTGTTTACTGTGGCCCTTTTTAATTTCTTTTCCTATTTGACCCTGGCCCATTGCTCCCCTACAAGCTTTATCTGCACCTGACAGTTTAGGAACTAAGATAAGTTTCTGAGCTTTCTGCCCACTTTCTTGTGTTACTATGGCACATAAATGCTTTTCTCTTCATCCTTCATCTTATTTACTACACTTGAATGTTTTCAACTGGCTTCATCAAAGTAGCAGATGTGTAATTCCAAAACCCATGGTTTTGAAATGAATGAGACATCATTCATTTCCTGTCTATTCCCATAAATACTCTGCTACGTGTCTGCCCTCTCTGCTAAGTCGATTCCCAACCCTGTCCCTTTTTGTCTTCTGAAAATTAGCACATCCACCACTCCAAAGCCTTTTAGTTTTCAAGCTCCATGCCAGAATGCTACAGCAAAAACAGGTTTACAAAAGACTGGTATGTTTCTATTGTAACATTCTGGTATGAAACTTGAAAACTAACATATAGCTTCGGTGTCAAGCCGGCCTTAGATAAAAGTCCATTCGTTCCTGATATTCGCTGCATGATATTTGCCCAGTAGTTACTGCTTGGGCAAGTCACTTAAACGGAACCTAGTCATATGTGATAGTTATAGCCAATTTCTGTGCTCACAGGGGGGACTAAAGAGATCAAAGAGATTTGGGAATCGTGTAGGGAGATGAGCAGCAGGCTAGGCACTTGTGCAACAGAGATGAGTTCATAGTTATCCTGTGACCTACAAGAACATTCATTCAAAATTCTGTGAACACAGCAAGTGAAGATGTATTTCTCCCCTGAGGGAAAACCAAGAACGAAGTTAGGTAATAAGCAAAGTAGAAGGCGGATCAAGTTCATGGCAAGCCCTATGCCTAAAGATGAAATGGGAGAGAAAAAAAGCAGTAAAGTAAGATGATGGTCTGAATGCAGAATATCAGCTGACCTTCCTGGTAATCCTCTGGAGTAAGTCTTTTCCCAGTGGCAGGCTGTCTCAGACACGAAATAATCTCTCTGTGGTCAAGATAATAACCTGGGTTGAGTTGTACTCCCATCTATCTTCAAAGCCTTTGTAATATTCTCTCATGCTGTGAGCTTAGAACTTCCATAGAAGGTAATAGAGAGGAAAGCTGAGAACTAGGGTTAACAGTTGCTAGAACCCAGAAAGACACATCAGGAAATTTAGATTTATATACTTTAGTTTCTGAAACTTTTTTATATGGTCTGCTAGAAATGAAAGTAATTGCAGCAGAAAGTTTAACCAAGAAAGACTTCTCATTAAGAAGTCAAACTGAGTTAAGACACAGAAAGAAAAGGTGAATATCCAAAGAATTGTGATGGGTGGATAGGTGAAAATGGGAAAATGAGAAATACTCCACACAAAGTGAAGAGCAAAACTGGGGCGCTGGGGTGGAGCAATGTTCAATTGAGCACAGAAGGATGGAAGAAGCGATTGCATAGGAGTAATGAGGGTGTGAAGAAGGGAAGAATTAGATGCAAGAATTAGATGTTATTTTCATTTAAGCCTATCTTAGAAGACAAAACATTTCAAAATTCTCAATTCTCTTTCCTTCATGTAAGTACAATGGATATTGTCATATATTATCTACATCTCACAATTATTTATTATGCTCTATTGTAAATGCATTTTCAAACTACCAACATCCCTGCCTTCTGACCCTCAGTTGCAGTGTTTAGGAAAGGTGAAATCTAAGAACCCATGGGTACGCCAGCCCATGGGGACGATACCCATTTAGGATATTAATATCTCATGAAGTTTGTTTTATTCCCTAATCTTGCCTGGGGCTGAGAATAAATGTGAAGTCTTTTAGAAGGTTAGACAGTTTAACATTTCAATGACTTGGAAGAATATTAATTTCTAACTACTTGAGCATGTATAAAAAATAAATTTTAACCTTTATGGAGAACAAGTATTAACTGCTCTTCAGTGGTTATGGAGATAATCCCTGTATTAAAAGAAATATTTTCTGCCTAAGTAAGCACAAGATTATATATTTTAAAACGTTTTATCACATGTCTTTCTGTCATATGGACTACACCTCTGAGTGGAGACAAAAGAAAATATTTAGGCCTAGTTGGAGCCTAGACATGCACATGTATTGTACTTGTTTGTGAATTTATATATCCACTTCACAAATATGAGTTAACCATTTAGTACATGACTTTGGTATAGTTATACAATGTTGCACATACAAGTAGACATGCATTTCTTCATGGAACTTAGAATTAAAGTGAAGTCACTCAGTCCTGTCCGACTCTTTGCGACCACATGGACTGCATCCCACCATGCTCCTCCATCCATGGGATTCTCCAGGCAAGAATCCTGGAGTGGGTTGCCATTTCCTTCTCCAGGGGATCTTCCCGACCCAGGGATAGAACCCCGGTCTCCAGCATTGTAGGCAGACACTTTACCATCTGCACCACCAGGGAAGTCCTTAAAATTAAATGGGGTGGACAAATATTCATCAAATAATAAAGACAACTGTATGTAAAAGAAAGACAGTAATAATTATTCCAAAAGAGGAAAATATGATCTCTTTCAAGGATATATCAGAGCTTCCTGGTGGCTCAGTTGGGAGGGAATCTGCCTGGTAATTCAGGAGACCCAGGTTCGATTCCCACGTCAGGAAGATCTCCTGGAAAAGGAAATGGCAACCCACTCCAGTACCCTTGCCTGAAGAATCTCCCAGACAGAGGAGCCTGGCAGGCCACCATCCACGGGGTTGCAATTGTCGGACACAACTCAGTGACGACACCCGCACCACCAAGGATATATTAACCTATTAGGGGAAACAGCTCAGAAGTAGTAGTAACTGAGGCTAACTGAAGCCTGAGGGTCAAGAGGCGATATGGAAGAGTATTCTGGGCACAGTCAACCAGTGAACAAAAGTGTGAGATCAACACGGGTAAAAAGTAAAGACAGACACGGGAGGGAAGCCGGGAGATGTAGGCACTGGCAAGGGTTAAGGAGAGCACAGTACGATCAGTTTTGTTTTTAGAAGAAACAAAGTCATTCTGATTAGACTAGGGGAGGCAGAGAAGAGTAGACGTGAGAAAATAAGTTGGAACACTCTTCGAGCAGAAAATGCATAATGTTGACCTACATTTCTGATTGTAGAATTCAGTTTCCTAACATTCGATTCAACATTTTCCGAGTATCCCAGTGTGTAGGAAATAGTGCTGGGTACCGGCCAAATATAGCAAGAGCGATTCCCACATCCCAGCAGCTCACTGTGGAGGCTATATATACACATATAAATATAGCACAAGTTGTCAGGCGACTCGCTGTAAGAAGATACAGGCGTGCATGGGCGCCAAGAAGCAGGCAGACCGGGAGAGCACCAGTCTCTCAAACTTGAGAGAAGCAGAAGGAAACATGGAGAAAAATTCAGAAGTTCACACTGTAAGTCAGTGTGCTCTTCTCTATTTTTTTTTTTTTTTTGTATTGGGGTATAGCCGATTAACAGTGCTGTGATAGTTCAGGTGAATAGCGAAGGGACTCAGCCATACACATACAAGCCCTTTAACCATCCAGGCTCCACATAGCACTGAGCTACACAGTGGGTCCTCGTTGGTGATCCATTTTAAATACGGCAGTATGCACATGTCCATCCCAAACTCCCCAACTCTCCCTTCAGTTAACTCTGATTCCAACCTTCACTTTGGTGTGTGTCAGATACACATCTAGACATCTAACCCGGAACATGGTTTTTACTGAATCACCTTCGCAGTATTTCGGTCCCACCTTTCTAACCCACTTCCCAGAGGCTAACAATAGAATTATTTACCCAGAACTTGATAGAATTCTGCAGATGTCATCTGATGACCACAAAATGGTACTAACTTCTAAATAAGGCTACTTCTATTAAAGAACAACTTTTTCCTTTCATGTATTAACATATTTTAAACATTCAGTCTGAGGCTCATTTTAAACCACAGTCATTTAAATTACCTTCAAGTCAGTTTTCCTCATCCTTAAAAATCTGTAAAGGATTTTTAACATGCATATGTAAACCAGTTAACTATCACTTTCTTAAATGTAACCCATTGTTTATAGACTACTTCCAAAAAGTAAATGTCTGAGCATCATTTAATTCAACAATATTTTTTACAGAGCACAGATTTTCTAGAGCTATAAGTCCTAGAAGGGCAGTGATGCCATTCCACACAGATAAAGCACAAAGAACAGTACTTGACAGATGATTTCAATAAATGTTTGTTAAACTGACAAACAGGTAAGATACTATGGTGATATGCAGATAGCTCTTGCTATTAAGTTCAATAACTTAAATAAGAAAAAGCAATTATTGCAATAGTTACAGAGCATTATAACATATGCTAAGAATATATGGATGGGAACGTTTAGCCAGGATGCTCAGAGAATGCCGCACAGAAGAGATGACAGTAAGAGCTGATGGATGAGTCAGCCTTCACCAAGAAATATTATTTGCTCTATGGTCTTTATAAACATTCAGAATGTATTAGTCATAAAAGGCTGTCTAAATCTTCACTATTCAATGCGGCAGCCACAGGTGGTGAATGAACATTTGAAATGCGGCTATCACTATTTCAGATTGCTCTAAGTGTAAAATGTACATGTGATGTTAAAGACAATTTTTAAGTAACATATAATAATAACTGATTACATGTTAAGATTACAATAGTTTGTTCATATCACTTTAATATGTTGTTAGCACTTATTTCACTTTAAAAAATATTTTTTCTAATGAGGTTCCCTTGAAAAGTTAAAATTATGCATGTGTTTCTTTTGGACAGTTGATTTAAACAAAAGATTTGAAAATACTGGAAAAATCGTAATTGCATATGGTCTTATGGTTATAGTGGGGGATTTAATTACCAAATGACATATTGAATAGTGAAACAGCTATCATACTACCATTATTACTCTATTAGGTATAAGCAAAAAACAACCTAAATGAAAAAGTTATTAGCATAATCAGAATACAAGTTCAGTAATTAATTATAAATAATTATTCACATCAATGGGCAAGTAGAACTTAGCTTTTTAATAACTTCTACCTCCCCCTACTTCAGCTTCCTTCTCTCCAAAATGGAGATAATATTGAAAGAAAGTATTTCACAGTAACTTTATGAAGATTAAGTGAATTTATATTTGCATCATACTTAAATAGTGCTACACAAAGTAAGCACTATCTGATTTCATTTAAAATGTCATTTTTCTGAATTTCTATAATAAATTCTTACACACTCCAGTTCCTATTTCTTTGGTCTTGCTACAATTTGAATCATATAACTGATGCACAGAAAGAAACATACACTTTACTATTCACACGCATATGATTTTGATAACCCCGAGTTAATTTAGTTGATGTGTTTGATTATCTACTCACTTCCATTTAGTGGAATAACAGATACTGGGCCTATTCATGAAGAGCATAACATGTAAAACAAATGTAGTAACGTAAGTAGAATGCAATAAGTACTATTCACCAATTCACCCAAAAAGACTTTTTCTCTTGGGTGCCCCATGCTAGGCTTTGAGAACATAATGGTTTTACAAAAGAGAGATTAAGATCATTACTTTCAAGGCTTTTTTTTTATATCTGAGCATGATAAACATTTATCAACTATGATATCCACTACAAAGGAAACACACAGGTTTTGTAATAAAGAATCATGCGAGTGAAGAGCATCTAATTTAATCAGGACATTCCCTCTTTGAAGGTAATACTGAACTGGGGCACTAAGAATAGTAAGAATCCAACAGGTAAAGGAAGCTGGAAGAAGGTCTCAGGAACAGGGTGGTACATTTGAACATCATGGAAAGGAAGGCCACGTGGTTCTTCCTACTGGGTGAGTGAAGGATCAGATGGTCTAATGTCATTGAGACATGAGCAGGTGTCAGAAGGTGTCTTGTTTGTGGGCTGTGAGGAACATCTGGATTTTATGTAAGTATATTTAATGTTTCTGAGATGTTTCAAGCAATGAAATAATTTGTTTTAAAAAGGGAAATGACAGGAAAAATATAGGGCTACTAGTGAAGTTGGGCTGTGATCACAGAGAGGTGTCATTGGAAGACACGCAAGAAAAGATGGAAAGGATGAGAGAAGTCAGCTTACCACTTTGTCTGGATCTATGTGCCGTGTAATTAGATATATGCAGATTCCCAGTAAGAGAGGACCCAAGTTTGGACTTGCACTTATGAACCCACACTTCCCAGGTAGCTCAGTGGTAAAAAATTCGCCTGCCAATATAGGAGACACAGGTTCAGTCCCTGGTCAGGAAGATAGGCTGGAGGAGGGCATGGAAACCCACTCCAGTATTCTTGCCTGGAGAATCCCATGGACAGAGGATCCTGGTGGGCTACAGTCCAGGGGTCGCAAAGTCAGACATGACTGAGCTCACACACATGTGCATACACGCAGCCTAGGCAGAGTCACCTATTACTTATAGTCACAAAGAATAAAGAGCTGTAATTAATAAAATCCAAGTGTATGATTCAGATAGATATCAAATATAGCATTCTTAACTGAAATTTAAACTGAATTTTAATGAAACCTCTTTGAAATCTCTACTGTAATAATTTTTTTCTTTTTGTCTTTAGGCCAGATCTCAAAAAAAGCCTAAAACTGTAGAATATTATGAAATGGGAACATTCTGGTCCAACAGAAATACAAGTTAGGGATAATGACAAAAATCAAATGTTCTTTTCTACTACTGAGTACACCCAAACATTCATGGATTCATTCAGTATCATGTATGATATATGCCTTGTCTGTGTCAGATCATGATTTTCTGAGACGCTATATATATACAATGATGAAATACTGCTCAGTCATTGCCCCCCAAAGCAGGGGTCCACCAGACAAGATAGACGAGTAGACAATCTGGTTTGGATTAATCAGCCAGGAAATATGCTTTAAGATTGTTTTGCCGCCTTAGGAACAGCACCCCCCTTGGACTCAGGAGCAAAGCAGGTTAAGTGCTGAATACAAAAAGGAGTTACTACTTGTTGGATTCTGGGGAGGCGTATTCCAAGCAAGAGAACAAAGCTTTTAAGAAGAGGTTAACAAACAAAGCAGGATGAGTCTGACAAAGTGCTACTCTGCAATCTGACTAAAGTACACTGTGAGTGGAGAGAAAGAAGGTTCTACTGAGAGGGAGCAGTCAGGTCATAGAAAGAAGGTGATTCTAGTCTGTAGGCAACGGGGAGCCACAGAAATCTTATTTTAAGCTGGGCGTGTTGCAATCACATTTGCTTTTAAAAAGCTTACTCTCTCTGTGTTTCTGTTAGATTGGAGATGATAGAGACTGGGGAAACTGCCATCAATTCAGGAGGGGAAACATGGACCCTGGCCAAAATCAAGTTGAGTATTAAGCCAGTGAAAGACACAGATTCAAGAATCAAAGTGAAATTAACAGCACTTAGGGGCTGACTGGCTACAGAGGATGGGACATACAGAAGACTGCAGGCTGACCGATTCCACTCAAAACACACACAGTTCAGTTCAGTCGCTCAGTCGTGTCCGACTCTTTGCGACCCCATGATCGCAGCACGCCAGGCCTCCCTGTCCATCACCAACTCCCGGAGTTTACTCAAACTCATGCCCATCGAGTCAGTGATGCCATCTAGCCACACAAGTAGGGACCAAATCAAGAGAAGAGGCAGGGACGCAGGAAGATTGTTCAGTGTATGATAATTTCAGACTTCTCATGTCAGCAGTCTGATAGAACAAAGACTGCACCTATCTAGTTCTGTTTAAGAACCAAACCAGAGATTTGCAAATCATCTGCATAGTTGAGAAACTGCGTCACATGCCTCAGGACAGGAAGAAGTTTAATTGCAACTGAAATTGATCTTTCCTTTCCCTAAAAAGAGTATCACAAAGTTCCTCTCCATTAACTATGTGAGTTAGAATGATTTCATTGAAGGCTCACGTGAGACAGAAAAACTGACCTAAGTACAATGAATATTTTATGCCTAAAGACAGCTAGTATATTTTGGTTGCCATGAAGAATAAGCTCACATTTAAAATACTCCCAAGCTTGAGAGGACACATCTAGGACTGTGTTAAATGGAGGACACTTTAAATTAGACAGAGTTCACCAAAGAAGTCCTAAAGCCAGTAGGTGAAACAATCTCAGACAGACCAGCCATATATACAGATCTACAGGTGGTTCCCAGAGACATATGAGTCTTTCAGACTAGAAAATACTTATGGAAAAATACCTCATAAAGGACATCCCCGAGGAAGTCTGGGCTGTGTTTAGGCCTTGGCTCTGACACCTTATAATGTTGTGCCTGTCTTCTCTAATACACAATTTTCTCACACGAAATGTAGGCATGGTGGTGGCTTAGTTGCTCAACTGTGTCCAATTCTTGCGACCCCATGGACTGTAGCCCACCAGGCTCCTCTGTCCATGGGATTCTCCAGGCAAGAATACTGGAGGGGGTTGCCATTCCCTTCTCCAGGGGATCTTCCTCACCCAGGAATCAAACCTGGATCTCCTGCATTGCAGGCAGATTCTTTACCGACTAAGCTACGAGTGATAGCTAACGTCTAACACTTAGTACCAGCTCATTCAATGCAATTCATTCCTTAGTATGTTTGCACTTATTTGAAAGAGGAACACACCTGCTACTGTAAGTGAGCCACTAGAATCTGCTATGTTATTATGTTTTATCTTTACAGATCACAGTGCAGATTCATCTTTTACATACTGTCCTCATTTTTTTCTTTGCAATTTAATATTTTTACTTAAGTACTACTATCATTTATAAAGCCAGGAAAATATTTTCTTGTTGTATCAAATCATGAGTGGTCTCCACAGTTAAAAGCAGAGGAAAATACTGTTAAGGTCTTGGTTTATCAGGGAAGAAAAGTGAAAAGAAGCATGAATCCTAAACATCCAGCTGCCAACCCTGGGCATACCGGAAGAGCACTGATTTCATGAAATGGACAGTGATTTCCACCAATGCCTTATAAACACTAAAGGTGGGCCAGTCTAACTAATCTCCACTGTGTCTGAAGAACCCAGAGCTAGAAGGGATGTTCTAGAACTTCAGTTTCTTGGACCTAAAGATACAAATAGGGAAAGAACAAAACTTAATATAAATTCATACAACTTAAATATAAGCAACTAACAAGGGATTTAATCTCCAAACAGCTAAATCAAAAAATGGGCAGACCTAAATAGACATATCTCCAGAGAAGACATACTTTCATGTGCCTCTTGACCATCTGTAAGTCAGACACATATCAAGTAATAGCACTTATATGTGGAATCTAATTTTAAAATGATGCAAATGAACTTATTTATAAAACAGACTAACAGGTTTCAAAATCAAACTTATGAGTACCAAAGGGGAAACACAGGGGTAAGGGATAAAATAGGAGATTGGGATTAATATATACCCACTATAAAAGACAGAAGCAACAAAGACCTACTGTACAGTGCAGGGAATTCCACTCAATATTCTGTAATAAGCTATATGGGAAATCTGAAAAAGAATGGATATAGATATAAAAACTGATTCACTTTGCTATACACCTAAGACAACATTGTAAATAAAAAATGATACTCTGATAAAATTAAAAACACACACAGGAAGGAAAATACTTATCTTCTAGGTTATCCAGCTACTATAAAATAAATATACAACTTACCTCTTATTAACATGTTTTAAAATCTGGTAAAGAAATAATAAGCAGTTTGCAATGGTCCAATCTTTTTCAAAACTGACTCAAGTCCTTTACATTATATTCAGACTTTCAATGGGAATTACTTGCCATTTCTAATGAATTTCTAAAAGTTTTGGCCATCTGTATGAAGCCGTATGAAAAAAAATAGCTTATGCCCTTCTAGATTTGGTTAGCTGAAGGTAATAACTTCCATTTTCATGAGATTATTTCCGCAGTATATTCGTAATTAGGTCTTACCTTGGTTAATAGGTTAAGAGCTTGCTTTATCAATAAGACAAAATTTATGGAATGCTCACTAGATGGTTGGCACATGAATTATCATTTAATTTTAACAACAGCTTTATGAATTTAGCTATATTATTTTCTCCTTTGAGATTAAGCTAGCCTTAGAAGAATTAATGTTCCCCCTGGTGAAGAGTTCGTATATGTTCAGTCAGTTGGTTCATTCAGTTGTGTCCGACTCTTTGTGACCCCATGGACTGCAGCATGCCAGGCTTCCCTGTCCATCACCAACTCCCAGAGCTTGCTCAAACTCGTAGTACATGTTGGAGGCAGGCATAAAAGCTAGGTTTTACCTAACTCCATAAATTCTTGCTTTTAAATATTATACAACTATGATTCTCATTGCTAAATTCTGGTTTTATAGAACTATAAATGCATTTACAAATTATACTAAGCCCCAAGAAAACACAAGAGTACAGGCTCAGATGCAATATTAAATGCTTCCTGTCCTCGCTGTAGGAAACTACACTTTGCCTTCACAGAATGTAAAGGAATAAACCCATTACCCAATGCCCATGTTGGACGCCTTCCAATTTTTAAAAGGATGCTGCATAATCTCTTATAAAACTGCAATTCTAATATGAGTTATAAATCAAGCTTCACCACATAATAAAGTAATCATGGAAAAGTACAATTACATATGTAAATTCTTCTTGGGAAATTTTGCACTGCTGAAATTGTAATCTTTCGAGCTTTGCAAATAATAAAATGTAGTTTAAATCTTTTCTGAAAAGAGGCAGGATGTAAAGTCATCATTTCTTTTTTTTATACCCTCATATTCATTGGTCTTTTTAAAAAAATTATGATGTATTTCAAACACACAGGCAAGAATAGAGACTAACATAAAGAAAGTTCTTGTCTTAAGGAGTTAAGTATTAGATTCCACTGAAGGCCATGATTTCTAAAATAAGCATATTACGAAAATAACATAGAAAAGATTCTCTCTAGTCTCATAGAGCCTCCTGAACTCTAAAACAAACAGGCTGGAGGATATGGTAAATGCTTTTTAAAATCTTTAAAAACAACCTTTTCAACAGAAGCCATTTATCTTCACTGATGTTTACAAAATAAAAGTTGACGATTTCACTTTTAACCCTATCACTGGAAAGCGTGGCCGAAGGTCATTCCTCTGTGAGCCAAACAGCATGGGTTGGACCATCTGCACGTGTTCTCAGAATGTGTGGGACGTCCTGACCGCCGGCGGCTGTGACTGCTCTGACACAGAGAGCATCGCAAACGGCACCTACCCAGCAGGGTCAGGACACAGGCCAGAATCGCGATCAGGGCCCCCGTGCTGAGCCCGGCAGGGAGGACGTAGGCCTCGGCGTTGCAGGTCTGGGCGACCCCGTCTGCGTCACAGTCACACACGCGGATGGTGAGGGTGTTGGTGCTGCTGAGGGAGGGCGACCCGCTGTCCACGATGAAGATGGGCAGGTAGTAGACAGACTGCTCCTGTCTCCGGAAACCATTTCTCCTGGTGAGGATTGAGGCTGTGTTGTCTAGGGTGAAGAGAGGAAATGTACAGAATACAAGATTTCTGATGGACTCTGCCCCCCCAAACCTCATCTGACTTAAACTCACTCTCCTTAGCTTCTTTTGACAGAGAGCCATATTTCCAAATACTGGTTCATCTGAACACATTTTTAAAAACTTACGTCGTGCTACATGATTACGGCCAAAGAAATAGTTATAAAGTAAAACTAAACAGAAAACTGTTTATACATCATTTATCATATTAAAAAGTGTATACTAGATATAGTTTTTACAATCTTAAATTTCAAACCATATGCTTATAGAAAGGATAATAATAATTAATAGGTTAATTTTTGCAATGTCATTGGAGAGATAGGTGAAATTTCCAATCCATCCTTTCTTTGACAATTTCCAAGCCCAATACACAACCAAGTAAAATAAGCCACTCTTGTTTTAATTAAAAAGAGTACACAAAGTTATTCAAAAGAGGAATTGCCACATAATTTTTAAAAATCCATAAGGCCCATAGCATTACCAAAACATCATGTATATAAACATTTTATCAGTGATAAATCAGGCCATTTGAAATTAATTTATATTCAATATTTTATTTCATCTAAACAATTAGTTACTATGAAACTTTTAACAGTGGTAAGTCTGAATGACATAGCTGTATGATATAACTTTAATTTCTATATCAGAAATAGACTTTTTAAATCTGCTAACAATTTGTTCAGTTACATTACCTTAATTAATAAAGGAATTTCTGTGATTTTAAAATTTATAGCAATTAATTAAAATATAATGGAAAAGAGGGAACACCGGGACCATAGTTTTATCTACTGTGCTTTAATATACAGTGTTATCAAAGAATTAACAATACTCTAATCAAAGAGCCAGCTGACATCTACTATCTCTAACAGCCCAGAAGAGCATGCACTCATGAGACTGGAATTACAAATGTAGCAGGAAGAAAAGTGGTGTTCAGCTGGTAGGTTTATATATAAACAAATCTTTTATTTTAAAATGTAAAATTCAAGAGTGTTCATTTAAAAACTACACATGGAGTTGAAGGATATTATGTTGAGCATGTTTCTGTAACTTAACACACACACACACACACACCACTAGTCTGCCTCCCTACTGATCAGATGTTATACATATTTATGACTTGATACACAAAGGTTTTTCAGAGTTGCAGATTTGTAATATAACATGCCTGGCATCAAATAACACACACATACAACAAATTGGGGAGTACATGCTGAAATGTCCAATATCTAATATGTGATTTTTAAATTTGTAGAAATGTCCCTATGCTTGCGAAAGAGATCATAAAGTTCACCATGTTCTCTATGTACCCCCTAAAATGGAACCCAACATTTGAACTGGTGATCCTTCTTCCTGTTCCTTATGTTTTCCTCCAAGATTCCCATAAGCAAGGGCTTGACTTGGGAAAAGTTTTTAATTGTGTGGCTGGATGAATTCCCAGAAAATCCAACCATTTTAGTTCCTGTGCTGGTCCAACAATCATGGTGGTGCTGGCTGATGACAGGTGGGGGAAATATTCAGACCCTCTCAGGCCTAAACTCTCCTCTGTACAAGTGCTGAGAATGGTCTTTTCCAACTGTGATGAAGGCAGAGAGCCTGGGATTACCCACACAGAGAATGTGCTTCCTTTTATGTTGCGAACAGGAAAAGATAGTATCCTCATTAAGCAGGGTGGCATCAGAAAAAATATTATTTTCAGATAGAATTTTTGAGGCCAAAGCTGAATTTTCTCCAGTAAAATAGTTGCCGGCTTCAGGTAAAAGCACTTGCAATGTCCATCGTCTGAAAGCAAGTCTTTTTAGTAATTCAGATTGGACTAACACATTCTACATTTGGTTTTTCTGAACCTTGATTCACATATTAAAACTGGAAAAATTACATTTTCTATATTGTTCGGGTATATGCTCCTCTCTGGTGGCTCAGAAAGGAAAGAATCTGCCTGTAATGTGAGAGACCTGGGATCAATCCCTGGGTTGGGAATATCCCCTGGAGGAGGAAATGGTAATCCACTCCAGTATTCTTGCCTGGAAAGTCCCATGAACAGAAAAGTCTAGCAGGCTATAGTCCATGTGGTCGCAAAGAGTTGGACACGACTGAGCGACTAACACTTTGAACTTTTGATAATCCTCTCTCTTTGTGTTTACACACACACACATACATACATCCAAGTTAGATAATAAATAGCAAGTTCTCATGCTTCCTTGAAAACTTGTTATGATTGTCTATATACTATCTACTGGAGAAGGAAATAGCAACCGACTCCAATATTCTTGCCTGGAAAATTACATGGACAGAGGATCCTAGTGGGCTACAGTCCATAGGATCAGGTAAGAATCTGACACAACTTAGTGACTAAATACACTACCTATATGGCTATAAGTGTGTGTGTGTGTGTGTGTGTTTATATAATTGAGCAAAACCAGAAACTAGCTACAGACATTTGGAAAATGTTTCTATAATGACATTTATAAAACTGCTTTTCTCTGAAGCAGAGAAATGGGATTTGGAATGACAGGAAATTTGTTATTCCTTTTAAATTCTGTATTTCTTTGCATCAAGAGTATATTATTTCCATGGATTACTTTTATGCTAAAAATGAAACAATAACTGATGTTGACACTGAAAATGCTATGTCAAAGTTGATTTAGGTTGAAATGTGTTAGGTCCAATTACTTTCCTAATGTCTCAAGTTATGCCTAGGTAATATAATCCTTACTAAGGCATTTAGCTGACCCTCTACTGATTAGATACTCTGGTTAAAGAGCTTTGTATACAAATAAGGAAGCAAATAGCCAGAAAGAAAAGACAGAGAGATGAATCTGTCTTCTTCCCTCTTTGGATGTAGGCCTAAAATGATTTAAGTAGCAGTTTCTTCTTCATGACGGAAAATCCATAGATAAAAATTACTTGAGGGGCTCATTTCCCTTTAATTAATGTCCTTGCTGTTATGAGAAAAAAAAAAAATCTCCCATCAGCATTCCTGAGTGAGAAAAAGCTCTCTTGTTTAGAAAGCGCCTACCTGTTGCCTCCTCTGGCGACAATAGTTAAACCTCACCTTTGTTGTCTTTCAATGAGAAGTTGTGGTTGTTTGTTGCATCAGTTGTTAAGCTGAAATAAAACTGGTGGCCATTGGATGGCTCATCTTTATCAACAGCGCTGACTTTCTGGATAACCTAGGAAGGAACAGACAATGTAAAACAGGACAGCAGGTCGGTGTGCTGTGTTTTTTGACAGAGAACAGAGCGGCTTAACACTGATGATAAATACCATCCTGGGGAATGAGCTGGGGAACGGTCCGGTGTACAGAAATGAGGACTTCCCTGGTGGCTAAGACGGGAAAGAATCTGCCCGCAATTTGGGGAAGATCCCCTGGAGAAGAAAATGGCAATCCAGTCCAGTATTCTCGCCTAGAAAACCCCATGAACAGAGAAGTCTGATGGGCTACAGTCCATGGAATCGCAAAAAGTCAGACACGACTGAGTGACTAACACACATACTGATAGGAACGCAATCTAAAAAGGGTTCTGAAAATCAAATCATGTTCTTTTCAAAATGCATATTTGAACTGACTTTTGTGAACCTCACAAATAAGCCATACCAACTGATTATACCTTATCAGAAACATCACAAGACACTGACAATATGGATAAGCAGACAAAACCACAAGGAAGCTACACTCCACTAAGTTCGTGGAACTTCAAAGTGTGTAAGCCCTGCTGTGTAACGTGGGAAATGGCCCAATCAAGCTCCATATGCTACATTTCTCTTTAAAAAAGCCTAAGCCCTTAACATCTACCATGGCTTTTACAATGTTTACCTTTCTTCTGGAGGAATTTTTTCATCATCCCAATTAAACCAGAATTTGAAAGTTCCTTTAATATTAGTTTATGCTATACATCAAAGTGTTGGTTTTGCTGAAACATGCTGATGATATTTCATCTTAAAGCTGGCAGGATTTCAAAGGCAACTACCGCTGGGTATTTTTAAAGAAATCAAGAACGAGGAGGCTGATATTCTGAAGCCTCTTACCTGGCCTGGCTGGGCGTTTTCACAAACAGTGGTCTCATAGTCCATGGCAAACTCAGGGGCGTTGTCATTGATGTCGAGGATAGTGATTGCTACATAGCCTCTTCCCACCTGAGATGGATTCTCTAGTAAAGAGGAAAAGACTTTCTCATTTACAGGCACACCTCGTTCTATTGCACTTTGCTTGAATGTGCTTTGTAGAGATTTTGTGTTCTACAAATTGAAGGTGTATGCCAACTCTTCATCAAGCACATCCATCAGTCCCATTTCTGCAACAATACCGGCTCACCTACCTCATGTCTCTGTCCCATTTTTGGTAATTCTCACAATATTTCAAAACATATTTATTATGTGTTATGGTGACCTTTGATGTTCCTAATATTCTTACATCTAAAGGTTCAGATGACAGCAATCTTTGGCATTAAAATATTTCTTAGGGTGTCAATGTTGTTTCTCTAGACATAATACTATTTATTGCACACTTCACAGACTACTGATTAGTATAACTTTCATATGCACTGGAAAACCAAAACTTGTGACTCATCACTTTAATACTCACTTTAGTGCAGGTGGCTGGAATTGAACCTGTAACCTCTGATCTCTGCTTAGAGTAAAGCTATTACTCCAATGCCATCTTTCTTAAGAAACTTATATTATGAACAGTTAGAATCAATCAAAAATGTCTGCCTCTAAAGCACAAATCTAATAAGTAAATGACCATGCTTCAAGTAAAATCTAGAATCATAACATTGCAGATTTTAAAGACAGCAACAGAAATTCTGATCCAAATGTCATATACACACAACAGTGACAAAGAAGCCATGAATTTAAATACTATCTGATGCTAGAGTTCCTTTTGTATGAATATATCTATAATATTACCTATGAATATATGAATTTATGAATTCATATATATATGAATAAATGAATACATCTATGCATATTACCTATGTATATATATACCATATTATAAACATGCATACAATGTAATTGTGCATTGTTCTCAAAGTTTCTCTCATCAAGGACCAAAATTAGTTTAGAAAATACAAACTTGAGTGTCTGGTTAGAGACCAGTTGACTATTTTTGTTAGCTACTGAACTAACCCATGTCAGCATAGATGCAGCACATGAAATATGACCACGAGACAAGAAGAAACTGGCTGAGGGTAAATCAGGCCCATTATTTTATGGTAACTGCATTCCATTAACTTTCTAAGTATTAGCAAACCAAGTTAGAAAATGAAAGTATATTTCACACCTTGAAATTAGGGAGTTTCAAAATTTTACTGAATACAAACAAGTATCTAGTAAAATTCAAGTTGAAATTATAAATTCATGGCAGCCCATTCTCCACTCTTAATGTCCTCCATCCTAATTTAATGTTAAACCTTACAACTTACGGCTCTCCATTGCAAGGACTGTGATATTATGAACAGCGTTCGTCTCTCGATCTAAAGATTTGGCAGTTGTAATAACTCCACTGTTGGCATCGATGTTGAAGTATCTCTCCAAATCTGTGTTTCTGTCAATTGAATACCTAATATTTAAAAAAATAAAAAAGCACTTCAATATTTATATCTGATTATAATTTGCTCTATTTATTTTGCTAATTGCACATCAGATCACCAAATTCTGCTGACTCAACAATCTGTCATATTAACATAGACTATGCCTGGTTTAAAACTGCACCAATGTTCTAGTTGATTCATCATCTGCTTGTCAGTAACCTCTGCTTTTCTGTCCAACAGTACAAAATAAAAAACAATCATATAATTAGCATAATTATCTTCAAAGTAGATTTGAATATGCCATTATAAACTCCAAACAGTGACTCCTAAAAAGCATTTACAACATATTTAGTATCCCTGGTCATGATTAGAGGTCCCTCTAAAATGAAATACATATAGATAACTCACCCATTCACATATACTGAATAACATCTTGTGTCTTAATAACTCCAGCCTGATCTTAACCTTTCTTCTTTTTGTATCACTTACTCAGGGACCACAGACATGTTTCATGAACCCCGCACCGTGCAGAAAAGGGAGCCCTGGTGCACTGTTGGTAGGAATGTAAACTGGTACAAGCACTAGAGAAAACAGGATGGAGGTTCCTTAAAAAAAGAAAAAGAAAACCACTCCTGGCCACATATATGGAGAAAACCATAATTTGATAAGATACATATATCCGATGTTCACTGCAGCACTATTTAAAATAGCAAGACATGGAAGCAGCCTAAATGTCCATCAAAAGAGGAATGGATAAAGATGTGGTACATACATTCAATAAAGTATTAATCAGCCATAGAAAAGGACAGAATAATGTCATTTGCAGCAACATGGATGAGCCTAGAGATTGTCATACTGAGTGAAGTCAGAAAGACAAGTATCAAATGATATAGCTTATAATCTAAAAAAAGGTGCAAAGTGAAATAGAAGGTAGAGTCACAGATGCAGAAAACAAACTATGGTCACCAGGGCGAAAGCAGGGAGGAATAAACTGAGACACTGGGATTGATACAAACACAATACTATATAAAATGGATAACTAATAAGGACCTACTGCGTAGCGCGGGGAACTCTACTCAAAACCCTGCAATGGGCTTCGTGGGGAAGGATCTAAAGAAAAAAAAGTGGATATATGTATAACTGAACCACTTTGCTATATACCTGAAACAACACTGTAAGTCAACTACAATCCAATATGAAATAAAAATCTTAAAAACTCCCTCAAATTATACAAACATTTTCTCAAAATATCTGCTATCCAAACATTAGTGAAAAACTAGTGTTCTACTTGTATTCTTATTCAATTATGCTATTTTTTGTTCCATATACAAAAGGCACCCTTTGCTCAATAATGACTATCTTCAAATGCACTCACCATCTTTCTACTTGGGTGAAATAAGGACTGTCATTTAAAAACAAATGAACGGACAAATAAACACACACCCAATTTCAGAAAGTATTCTATGCTTCCTGAGTACTTAACTGATGATTATTAAATAGAATCATCTATTACTACTCTGCTCTACAACAAGATGCAAGGAACATAAAAAGGAAAGAGAAGACCTCAAAAAAGGTTACCAAAAAAATTGACCACAAACCAGCAAACACTACTGTCTTTGTGCAGCAATAGGTATTTGGGTATTCAGAATATTAGAAAGCTATCTAATGGCTTCTGTTTTCTTGATGGCATAGGAGACAAGATTATCAGCTAAGAAAGAAAGGAGAAGGTGGTTTAAGGAGCAGAGAGAATTCCTTTTTTTAGAAGAGACCAAAAATACATAGACTAGGGAGAGAATAATGGAATAAGCTACACATTGTGGATTGCTCCTTTGAGACTTATGTCCATTAATTTAATGTGAAGCCAGTCATCCTATTTGTCTGTCTTGCTTGTTTACAGATGTGTGTGAAGGAGAGGGTTGGGTTTAGCCAGGTATAGGCAATCAAAGAAGAGCATGGTAGATTCGGACATCTGCACAGGAGGAGTGATAAAGAAGACCCAGGGTCTCTAAGTTCATAAGAGGGAATGGAGAAAATATGAGAAGGCAGATTGACATGACATGGTAGCATCACCAAGTGGCAGGACTTCCTCAGGATCCAGAATTGCTGAGGTGGGAGGTAGCAGATAGAGAGTAGATGCTTGAAGTAAGTTTTCTTTCTTTCTTTTTTTTTTTTTGAAGTAAATTTTCAACAGCAGCTCAAAGTTAACAAGCCAAGGGTATGTTCATAAGAATCTATGACAAAACTGGAGCAAAGAAACAGATCATTAAACTCAAAAAGACTAAGAAAGTGAGAGGCCAGATACTAATCATCATGCCAAAAGTGATGGTAGAGAAAGACAAAATAATCTGAGTACTAAAAGACTCAACAAATCAGTGTGATTACTGTATATTTGGTGCTGGATAGCAACAGGAAAGGTTTTGAGTGAAGTGTGGTGATGCATTCTGCCAAGAGTTGAGAGTTTGGAAGGGAAAAGAAAACTAGTTTGAAAATGCTAATGGCAGTACGAAGGGTGCTCACCCTCACCTCCAGTATCTGTGCTACATGAAACATGAGAGAAAAAATGCATCTTAACTGAAAAGTCCCTACACCCTCTGAAAAGTGAAAGTGAAAGTGAAGTCGCTCAGTCGTGTCCGATTCTTTGCGACCCTGTGGACTGCAGCCTACCAAGCTCCTCCATCCATGGGATTTTCCAGGCAACGGTACTGGAGTGGGTTGCCATTTCCTTCTCCAGGGGATCTTCCTGACCCAGGGATCAAACCTGGGTCTCCTGTATTGTAGGCAGACGCTTTACTGTCTGAGCTACCGGGGAAGTCCCTACACCCTCTACTTACCATCTATTTATTGCAGCTAAATGTCTTCATTCAAATCAAGACATTCTATTTAACCTGTCGGTCCTATCTCCTGACCTCAAGAACATTTTTCCTTGTGTTTGGACCCTCTTCTATCTATAAAGCTTTATTAGAATCAAAAACATGTGTTTTTCATCTAAAAAAAAAAAAAAACAGATTTCTTCCATTTGTGTCAAGTTCTTTGTTGGCCTCCATTCTGTCAAATCCATTGTTCCCTTCTCTCTTCTTACTTTCCATCTCATCCAAGTTTCCAACAATTGACCACTGACAGCTCCTTAAAACACATTCTCCTTTTGCCTTTATTAATACCATCTATTCTTTGGTTTTCTCCTACATTACTATCTTCCCTTTCAAGACCTCAGTTGGTTTACCCTTTCCTCCATGATCTTTAATTACTTCCCCCAAAACCTTTCCCACAGATCACCTTCTCTTTGGGAAAAAAAAAAAAAAATTTCTCCTTCCATCTTATATGGCCCTGTAGCATAACTCAGTTCTATAATTTTGATGACCCCTACCACTTATATACAAATCTCCTTGGTCAACCAGACTGACTTACTGAATTACTTGCTTAGTGGAACCACATATAAACAAACAATGTGAACTGAAATGTGACATTCTCAGACTGCTGTTCTGTCTCCTAAGGTCTCCCACACCACCTCCTCCCTCACTCTTCTCCACCTGAGCAAATGACATCACCTGTCACATGGATGCTCAAGCTAAAAACCTAGATTTGTTTCTCTCTCTTGTCCCTGCATCAATTTGTTAATATCTGCTCTCAAGTGCAGTCATTCCAAGCTACCACATACGAGCTCGGATTTTGCATTAGTCTACGCTTTATCAGCATACTTCTATTCTTATTGTCTACAATCTACTTTCCACACAATAGCCATGCAAACAAGAACAGACATAAATTTTCAGTTACATAGAAAAGCCAGATCTTCTCTGAAATACTGCTTTAGTGAAACCAGTTTATGTCATTATTTCACATTATTAATATATTCTCTCTTTATGTATACCTGTGACCAGATACACATAAATTATCATATATATAATTCAATGATAATAGAATAATTAATGTTTGACAAGAGAATATAATATCCATGCATCAATGGAGTCAATGCTAAAAAGCCTGAATTGCTCCTTTTTTTTTTTCTCAGTCAACTGTGGTAATGTTAGCATATTCAGGAAAAAAATAACTTCTAGATTCTTACAAAGCAAAAAGGCCTTGAACTTGCCACACAGCTCTCTAAATGAGTTCATGTAATTCCTCACAGACTAAAGTCAATAACTAAAACATCTGCCTCTATTATCAGTAGTCTCAAAGCTTCCCAGTATTAGAATAAAGGACATTAAACTCAATAATTCATTTAATATGTTAAATATCTCCAATTTCTGTTCACCTCAGAGAAAAACCCCCAAATCTTTTAGGAATAGAGTTATCACCTATGCCTCTGTAAGTTTTCAGAAGAATGGGTACTAGAGTTCCTACTATCCAAATATTAATCATTTCTAAATCATAAACTCTGAAGCTTCCGCTTATAAATTGTGTGGTAGCTTTAGTTTTAACTCTCATTTGCTGCTGCTGTTGTTTAGTTGCTCAGTCATGCCAGACTCTACGACCACATGAACCCACCAGGCTCCTCTGTCCGTGGGATTTCACCAGGCAAGAATACTGGAGTGGGTTGCCATTTCCTTCTCCAGGGGATCTTCTCTACCCAGGGACTGAACCAATGTCTTCTGCACTGGCCAGTGGATTCTTTACCACTGAGCCACCAGGGAAGCCTGACAACTCTCATTCAGCTCTCACTAAATAGCCATACCAGTGGTCATGTGTGGATGTGAGAGGTGGACTATAAAGAAAGCTGAGCACCGAATAATTGATGCTTTTGAACTGTGGTGTTAGAGAAGACTCTTGAGAGTCCCTTGGACTGCAAGGAGATCCAACCAGTCCATCCTAAAGGAGATCAGTCCTGGGTGTTCATTGGAAGGACTGATGTTGAAGCTGAAACTCCGATACTTGGGCCACCTGATGCAAAGAGCTGACTCATTTGAAAAGACCCTAATGCTGGGAAAGATTGAGGGCAGGAGGAGAAGGGCATGACAGAGGATGAGATGGTTGGATGGCATCACCGACTCAATGGACATGGGTATGGGTAAACTCCAGAGTTGGTGATGGACAGGGAGGCCTGGCATGCTGCAGTTCATGGGGTCGGGTCGCAAAGAGTCGGACACGGCTGAGTGACTGAACTGACTGAAATAGCCATACACACACACACACAAATAGATATGGTATTTGATAATTTGTGAATCATTCTGATATTTTTATGTCTCCCTTTCACTCATTCACATACTCAGCAATTAATCTGGAGAATCTGCCTGTGATACTCTACTTCAGGAAATATGGTATATAAATAAAGTATTTTGAAAGATACCATTTTTTTTCATGTTCCCGAGCACTTTTATTATTTTTTTCCATTTATTTTCATTAGTTGGAGGCTAATTACTTCACAATATTGTAGTGGTTTTTGCCATACATTGACATGAATCAGCCATGGATTTACATGTGTTCCCCATCCCGATCCCCCCTCCCACCTCCCTCTCCATCCCATCCCTCTGGGTCTTCCCAGTGCACCAGCCCTAAGCACTTGTCTCATGCATCCAACCTGGACTGGTGATCTGTTTCACCCTTGATAGTATACTTGTTTCAATGCTGTTCTCTCAGAACATCCCACCCTCGCCTTCTCCCACAGAGTCTAAAAGTCTGTTCTGTACATCTGTGTCTCTTTTTCTGTTTTGCACATAGGGTTATTGTTACCATCTTTTAAAATTCCATATATATACGTTAGTATACTGTATGGGTCTTTATCTTTCTGGCTTACTTCACTCTGTATACAGAGTGAAGCTATAGACCAATACAGTCCATTATACAGAGTGAAGTAAGCCAGAAAGATAAAGACCCGTACAGTGTATTAATGCATATATATGGAATTTAAGAAGATGGTAACAGCAATTAAAAAGAAGTATTCAGGAGGAAACCAACAAATTGCTGTGCTCAAGTAAGATGAAGGGAACGAGGGCAAGAGTGGGGAAGAGAAAGAGGAATTAACTTGAGAAGGGATGGAAGACTCTGGCAGGGACCAGGAGTAGACAAACAACAGTTATCGTACTTCTTAATCACAAGAACTTGGGATCCCCAGCATTAAAGGGGTCCCTAGTTTCTACCAGCCCCTCTGGACATGCAAAAAGCAGGAATTTCTATATGAGACATTAGTTAATGATAAAGTTACCTAAGGGGAAAAAAATTCCTTAACCAAGAGAAATAAAGAAAATATAGCACTTTTTAGAGTGAGTGGTACAAATTATCTCTGAATTAGTCTGGGAGGGCTGAGTGAGGCCAAGAGAGAAAAAAAAAACCACTCGGAAGAAGTTCAGAGCTGCACGCTCTTTCTAGCTCCAGATCTACTGGTTTGGGGGCAGAGAAAAACAATTGCCTGAGTCAATTAGAGGCTGAACAGGAAAGGAAAGGACTGGTGTTTCTCTCATCATGACCCAAAGTTATCTTTAATGCGACTTCTGCTGCAGTTAGTGGTGATTGCACACTCACAGTGATCCTTCTGGTTTCTATAAATTACAGCCTAAAATACTTGACTTCCTTCACTGTAGGCTGGAGTGACCAATCATAGAGATCGCTTCCATATTTTTGCAGCACCAGCAGTTAAGGTTTCTGCTCTCTGTATTTATTATGCAGATGCCTCCAAATCTCAATATCCAGTTCTCAATCCTTTGCCTGAGATTTCCTAAACTACCCCAAATACCAGCAACATCTTCTGTTAAAGGTCAGTATATCCAAAAGTGGATTCATCAACCTTTCCCCCAACAGTCCCTCCCCCTAAATATACTAAGAATTTAAAATATACTAAGAATTTAAAATATATACATTGCTTCCTAATCCTCAAACAGCTATGTAAGGTCATGTAACACACTTTCACTTGCATGCTTAATGTTCACCTGCCCTTAATTCTTATTCATAGAAACCTGCCTATGTCAGAGGCAGTCCTGTGTCCAGCTGAAAAACTGCACTAGCTAGCCTCCCTGTAGATGCAGTATCCTTACATCTGTGGGCTTCCCATGGCTCAGACAGTAACAAATCTGCCAACAATGCAAGAGACCCAGATTCAATCCCTAGGTAGGGAAGATCCCCTAGAGAAGGGAATAGCTACCCACTCCGGTATTTCAGCCTGGAGAATTCCATGGACTCTTAGCAAATGAGATGCAAAAGAAAATTTGCAGGTTGAGCATCATTCCAAAACTTCCATAAGGATAGGAGACAACTGCTAATTCAGCCAGCATTTGGTTTTGCCCCTTCCCCTCTATCTCACCTGGGATACGAACACACTAGAGAGCAATCCAAAAAGCATCTTGTAAATACAAGGTGATGAGTGCCTGGTATAAGAAGCCAAGCCCTTGATGACATTATCCTGCCAAATTGTCAGTCTTTGACTGCCTGGTGCCAGACTTCTCATTGGTAAGTCATTAGTGTTAAGCTTTGTTCCTACCAGCCAAGCACAATTTCTAAGGCAAGCAGGTACCATTACTGCTGCAGGTCAGGACTGGACTTTAAAGTCTCACAGCTGATTGTTGATGAAGCCCAGATTCAGAACGGTGTTCGTCTGCGCCATCTTTCCAGTAAGCACCGTAGTGCCTATAGATGAGCTTTTAGTCTCTGCCACCTACATTTCCAGGATTCAGCTTTACATTATTTTCCCCCACTGCTCTATCTAAAATTCTAAGGCAGTCACACTGACGTATTAATGGAATAAATGACAGTATAGTGTGTGTCTCCATTTTGGTGACTTTCCTCGTGTTGGTCCTTCTTTACTCTGATCTTTCCTCCTTCCAATTATTGTACTCCTACTATTCCTTGATGACAGACCTCTGGCAGTAAAGCACCAAGCCATCCCAATTATCAGGTTGGCCAAAGATTCTTTCGTGTTTTTCTGTAAGACGTTATGGAAAACCCAAACAAACTTTTGGGCCAACCCAATACTTCAGAAATTGTACCTTTTTAAGAAGGCTTGTGGTATATATGACTCAGGGACTTCACTACAAGCTCTCTGTGCCATATATATATATATATATATATATATATATATATATATACACACACATATATATATATATTTATGTATGTACCTTTTTAAGAAGGCTGGTTGTATATATGACTCAGGGACTTCACTACAAGCTCTCTGTGCCATATATATATATATATATATATATATATATATATACACACACACACATATATATATATGTATGTATGTATACCACCATGAACCACAGACTGGGCATTAAAAGGTAATATTTATAGCCAGGACCCTGACATAAACCTACTGTACCAAGTTGGACTCTTCATTCACCATTTGTATTCTTTATCTGCAAAATGAGAATATTTTACAAGATGATTTCTGATTTCCAGATTTAACACTGGAACTTTCTTCTAAGTTTTCGCTAAGATCTTTCCTCCTGCTAGACAACAAGTGGGCTGGGATTGTGTCTTCTATACCTGAATATCCCCAATGTTCTGCACATCTGCAACAAAATCAATCCTAAAAAAAGCCTGTAGTTATCGGTGCTGCTGTTCAGTAAGCTATGGAGATCAATTAAAACAGTCCTCTCCATATTCACAAGCAGCATGCTTGTCACCCAGCTATTGACAAGCACGTTGATAGTCACAAAGGGAATATACAGGTGAGCAGGCTGGATGAACACAAAGTCATCAGTGCTACTCCCCAGGTGGAAAAGGTAACATAATAAATAAGCATCGACAAATCTGATCAATAGAAATAACTGAATTGAGTTGAAACCTTAATCTCTTAAGTAATTTACAAGCGCACATATGTGTGTGTGTTGCTGCCAGCAGTGTAGAGGTTTGATACAGAACCTGCTAAAATTCTAGAACCACATTTTCTAACTGTGTGACTGGAGTCATGTTTATTTATAAACCATGGAATGTTAATGCTTGCCTTCTAGGGCTTTAATGAGAAATAAATTACTTCAAGATAAGCTATTGACTTCAGTACTTAGCGATGCCACTGTTTGCAGCCTCATCCCCATTTTCTAACAAAGGTAACTCAGTTTTCCTTCAGGAATTTCAATCTTCTCAATCCAACGCAAACTTGATGGGACTCAGAATGAAGATGCCCAGGACTTCCTGGGTAGGAGGACACGTGTCCTAAGACAGGACCCCAAAAAAACTTTGTTAACAGAGCCATGAGGAAAAAAAAAAAGGTTGCCAATGTTTCATCCTTTGTCTCGTTCAGAAGAGACTGTCCACACATTCTTGCTACTCATATATACAGAGAAACCTTCCTCCTCTCCTTTCTAAAGACTGGCTGTTCAACTTTCCCTTTAATTCTATGAGAAATTCACATGTAATTTAGATTAAAATAATATGTACAAATGTATGCACGTATACAAGCTGCTTAAAATACATAGTGAATTATTCAAACACCCAACTTGTGCTCAGACTAGTCACACTACATGCTGTAATATCTGATACTATTTTATCACCTTTCAGCTGAGGACATACCACACCAGGAATACCAAAAGAGCCTGCTGGTAAGTATTATTATGATCCTTGAACATAAATACGACTCTAGTTCTGTATTGGGATTGTCAGAAATGCCAAAAATGATCTCCATTACTTTAAGTTGGAGTATAGTTGCTTTACAATGCTATGCTAGTCTGTACAATGTACAATGAAATGTATACATATATCCCTCTTCCTCCTGGACCCCCCTCCCACCCACTCATCATTCCACCCTTCTGGGTCATCACAGAGGGCTGGGCTGAGCTGAGCCAAGCTGAGCGTCCCCCTAGCTATTTATTTTACACATGGTAGTGTACACATGTCCATCCCAATCTCCCAACCCATGCCCCTGCCCTGTCATCCATGACTCCTTAATCATGCTTCTTTGCATCTGACCTTTGTAATATCATGTTTCAATTCATTGGCTATTTTAGGCAGAGGGATTTCGGGCTTGCTCAACTGCCTGCAGCAATAAGTGTGCTCATTTCATCATATAGCATCAGACTCTAAGGATACAGCTGCCTAAAACATGGACTTTCCAGGTGGTCCAGTGGTAAAGAATCCACCTGCCAATGCAGGAGACACAGGTTCAATCCTCAGGTCGGGAAGATCCCCTGGAGAAGGGAATGGCAACCCACTCCAGTATTCTTGCCTGGAGAAACCCATGGACAGAGGAGCCTGGTGGGCGGTCCTAAAGACTCAGGAATGACTGGGTGGCTGAACACACACACATGCATACCTCAAACACAAATAGACCTTACATAATATTTTTGGCTGGTCCAAATCCTGCCACCCCTCAAAGGCCAGCCTAGACTATTACTCCTTCAAATGAGGTCACATGTCCAGTGAACTTGGAGTGATTAGTATTTTTCTCACAATTGGCCCTGTGAGAGCTCTGGCACTTTCCCCATCATGTACTGTTTACCTTCTACGGACTAGATTCTAAGTTCCTTGACGTCAGAGGAAATGTTTTATTCATCTGTTTTTTCTGTATTTTTCCAGTGTCGTGCACAAAGCAGGTTCTTAATCAATGTACGTGATTCATTGATCAGTCTGTGAATGCTGACATGAAGAATTAATAGTCCTCTAGACACTAGGCTGCTCTTACAGTTTTTCCCATCTTACTGATGAGAAACACAGAAGCGAAGCTTTTCCTATTCCGAAAAATGATCAGAATCAGCAGAACACAAATCTGTCTTTCCTAGGTCAGTTGATAAAGCCTGATATTTGGTACCTGGAGCCCAAATTTACATGAAATGGTAAGCCACTACATAAAAAGCAAAACGTCAGAAACATTCTAGCCCTCCATTACCCGCTTTTGTTTTCAAAAATTCTCTTTTTTTCCTAAGTAATCTCAATCACCTAACTTCCAGTTTTGGCTTCTAGTTTTCACATCAGGACAGAGGAAACGAAATCTAGATGCAGTGGTGCCCGGGTAAGCCCTCTCATGGTGTGCAAGCTGTAACCAAGACACACCAATTCACAAAGCTGGTATACTCCAGGGCCTCACTGGGCTCCGGGTCCATTTAGTCGTTCACCCTGTTGTGACTGTACTTCTAATCTGGTAAAACGGTAAGGTTTCAGGAGTAACATAGATGCCCTGATATTCTTTTAAGGATAGGGCAGATGTGCAGAGCTTTAAGTTGCTACATTAGTGGAGTACGTTAAAAAAAAAAAAATGCTGGGCAAGGCATGGATCATATGGGAAGAAGACCTCCATTTACCTTGCTGGAGGCAAGTAAATGCATTTCTTTTTAGAATTCTAATTTCTTGCCCCATATATCAGAAAATATTCCAAACACAAACAGCATATGCTAGATTTCAGTATCACGCCACAAAGAATGTCAATGAATTCAAACACTAATTATCCACTTTCCCATACTCTTTTACAATTCAAATATTATCTGGCCTAATTTTAAATAATTATGAGGAAACAAATACTGCCTTTTCCATTCCTCTGAGAACTACAATATCCTGAAAGGTACAGGAGCAGAAAGTTCATAATTGTAAGAGTCTTCAGCTTCCATCTCAACCTGGAGATTCACTTTTCCTAGGATCTCAGCAGACTGTAATCTACTCATCTGCTGGCATCTGTAGATGAAGGGCTTATATTTTGATAGTTACTTGAGTGCCCAATGCAAATATGTGTTTATGTCCATTAAACAACTATGCAATATTTACTACAATATCTTGGAAAATATGTGAATACAACACAACCTTCAGTAGATTGCCAATATAGTTCCTTATAAAATAGGTCTTCCTTCATTGACTTTACTGACCTTGAAATAAAAATGGCATGAAAACAATAAACTATAATAGAAGCAATGTACAGGGATAATACTTCCTAATATTTCAGTCATGACTGACAGTTTAAAAGCATCAGTTACTTTCCCTTTCTCCCTTAATATTCGAAATATTTGGGGTTGAGCAAGGACTGAACGTGTGCTGCTTTTCCTTTTCACTGGGTTATATGGAAAGATCTCCTAAAGGCACTTAGCAAACAGCAGAAGTAAACCAATCTTCTAGAGAATATTATTTCTAGAAGTTCCCCTCAACTCACTGAACTACACAATGAGGAGACTGGCCTCTTAATGACCATCATAAATGGATCGGGAAAGAGAAATATGTGAGAGAGAAGTCCAGAAACAAATAAGCTATGAATGATTGTGCTGACATTATTTTTTTTTTTTAAAGAGTAAGGCAAAGCAATGTTGCAAGAATATGAGCATAAATCTAGGTCAAGAAATTAATTTTCAAAAAGCAAAAGACATATTCACAGGCACACACAAAATAACATTTAATTCAACATTTAATTCAACTTTGAACAAAATGCTTATCTGTGAGATTTAGAGATTAGAAAAGGATGTAAGAAGCACTGACCTGAAATTTCAGGATCATCTTTATTAGTTTTAAGAAACTAAAAATGAGGTAAAAATACAGTGCTGGCCAGCTGATGGAGGACACAGAAGTCTTTACCTCCAAATTCAGCAGAGTCCACCCTTTGGCCTTTCTCTGTGCTCCAGGGAACAGACATGGAACTCACTTCATTTCCAACTCAAGTTACTACCCACTTGCTCCTACTCTCCCTTCTCCTTCCTCAAATTTTAATACTGCATTTTTTTTCAAATAAAATATTATTAAAAGTGAAATATTTACTCTGAAAGGCTCCAACAGAATGATACACAAGGAAATGGATAAAGAAAAAAATTATAAAATACCAATAAACCAAAATTTTCTCAAATCCTCTCACTAGCTGAAGTATTGAATTATCATGTATATTACTGTGTCTATTTTTCCAGTTCTCAATTTCATGAAAGCCTTCTCTCTTTCTCCCCATTAAATTAAGTGATTTAAGCAGAAGTCAGGCTCTCCTGAGCACGTGATCTATGACTACGATTGTACTGTGGTTGTTTGTTCATAGCGGAAGAAGACAAGTATGTCACTGGTATTGCAATGCTATAACAAAGCCCAAATTCACGTCTGTGTGCTTTAATAGGACTCAGTGGATGGAGCTGAACTTAAGTCAGGGAACTTTCTGACAATACAGGCTGGGCTTTTACAGGGAAGAGAAGGCTTATTCCATCTGAGTGCATCTGCAACTCATAGATATTCTAGTGTACAGAAGGTTATATTCTTAGAAATGGTTTATGACCACTGTGTTAAAAATAATACAGGCTATTACATAGCCTGAATTTGTTATATAGACAGAAGTAATGACTATGACTTCACTTTTAAAATAAGTTATTTTATACAATTCTTTAGTAGACTATGATATTAATGTCAAACAAAAGGGAAGGAAAAGAGAGCACTAATTTAATTACATATACATACCTCTACATATATATATATGCTGATTATTATTTGTATATTAATGATAAATTGATATTTAATTATTAAGTGTGTGTAATAATTTATTTATATTATATAAATAAGCCTAAATACCTATTATTTTAGGGAGACAGGATTATGAGCTCTTCTTAACTAAAAATCATTGTCTAATGTGTTGATGTTTTTCATGACACTCTGCAATCAATGTCTAGACTTAGCTCATAAGCTCAAGAGCACTTAGCATTATTAAATATCAGTTACACCAGAAGTTCAATCAGTGGTTAGCTGAACATATCTCAATATAAAACCTTCACTAGTTTTTGTGAAACGTGAAAGTACAAGTCGCTCAGTTGTGTCAGACTCTTTGGGGCCCCATGAACTATACAGTCCATGGTGTTCTCCAGGCCAGAATATTGGAGTGGGTAGCCTTTCCCTCAGAGAAGGCAATGTCACCCCACTCCAGTCCTCTTGCCTGGAAAATCCCATGGACGGAGGAGCCTGTGGGCTGCAGTCCATGGGGTCGCGAAGAGTCGGACATGACCGAGCGACTTCACTTTCACTTTTATGCACTTGAGAAGGAAATAGCAACCCACACCAGTGTTCTTGCCTGGAGAATCCTAGGGACGGGGGAGCCTGGTGGGCTTCTGTCTCTGGGGTCACACAGAGTCGGACATGACTGAAGAGACTTAGCAGCAGCAGCAGCCTTTCCCTTCTTCAGGGGATCTTCCCAACTCACGGATTGAACTCAGGTCTCCCACACTGCAGGCAGATTCTATACCAGCTGAGCCACAAGGGAAGCCCAAGGATACTGGAGTGGGTAGCCTACCCCTTCTCCAGGGGATCTTCCAGACCCAAGAATTGAACTGGGGTCTCTGGCATTGCAGGTGGATTCTTTACCAGCTGAGCTACCAAGGAAGCCCACTTTATAGATTTTATAATCAAAATTCAAACCATGAAATAAAAATGTGTTACTTATGAACCCAAATTAAGATATGAAATACAATCTAATTTCTAGTATATACTATATACTTAGATATTAAATATTTACTTGAAAAAACATACTTTATCATATGTACACATGTGAACACATACATATACAAAAATATGTATGTAGCTCTTAGATTATATGTAAGACTATAGGTAAAAGTGTGAACTGTCATGCTGTGATATTTTGGAACACTTACATATCATTATTGTTAGCCCTACAGAGTTGGTTATAACAACGTTTCTACTCTCTATACAGGCCTATTGAAAGAACATTTTAAATTAGTCCTTGTATATAAATAAGGTGTTATTTTAACAAGTAGATTAGACTAACAAACACATACTATCCATACAGACCAATATAAAAAAGGATCTGCTGAGAAATCAATTCCCAATTTAAATTGCTTATAAAATTAGTTTTCTAACATAAACATTTATCCTACAATGAGGACACACATCACTTTCTCTTTGAACACAGTTTGTGTTGAAAAAGTGCTCTGGATAATAGGCTGAACAGTAACATCAGCTCTGCTTGTGGATGATAATGGTGCCTAAAGATACAGTATTGCAGGACTTCCCTAGTTGTCCAGTGGCTAAGACTCCATGCTCCCACCGCAGGAGGCTCAAGTTCAATCCCTGGTCAGGGAACTAGATCCCACATGCTGCAACTATAAGATCCTGCACACTGCAACTGAAGATCCCACACACTGCAACTAAGGCCTGCCAGAGGCAAACAAACATATAAATATTAAAAAAAAAAAAAAGATACAACATTGCCACACAATAATGGCCTTGGATAATCAGGTGATATATTTTAGAATTAGTAAAATGTTGAGGGGTTCTGATCCTGTTTCACTTCTGCCGTGATGGCTCAATACATATATATAACTGATTTCTAACTGCTATAACCCCAAAGCTTCCCCAGCGGCTCAGTGGTAAAGAATCTGCCTCCAATGCAGGAGCCACAGGGAATGTGGCTTCAATCCCCGGGCTGGGAAGATCCCCTGAAGGAGGGCCTGGCAACCCGCTTCACTATTCTTGCCTGGAGAATCCCATGGACAGAGGAGCCTGGCTGGCTACAGTCCATAGGATCACAAAGAGTGAACCAGACACAACAGAAGCGGCTGAGCACTCACGATCCCAAAGCATCATGATGTAGAGACATGAGTTTTGAACAAGGGTGCACTGTTCCAGAATTATTGAAAAGGAGAGCAAGGAGCTCTTACCTCACTGGGCTGTTGGAAGAATCTGGGTCGTGAGCTGCTACAGTGCCAATAATATTCCCAACTTGGGTGGCTTCCGACACCTCCATGGGGTACAGGGGTGCAGAAAACACAGGGGGCTCGTCCACATCTTCCACGATTATCTTCACAGTTGTCGTGTCGCTGAAGGGTCCCAAGCTCAGAAAGCGGGGGTCGGCATCTTTGTTTGCAGCTTCTATCCGTAGTGTGTAACTTGTTTTGGCTTCAAAATCCAAGTCCTGTAAAGAAAGTTGTTAAGAAAATTAAATTGCCCATTAAATACTCAGAAAAGCAGAGCCTTTTCACGTATGCATGTCAATAAGCACAGTGCAGAACTCTACCAGGAAAATGTACCATCAGCATTCAAAAACAATAAATAATAATGTCAATCAGAATCCTTGTGGCTTTCTGGCTCACAGACAACGGTAAGTGCTTTTGAGCTAACTTAATCCACTCTGTGTAGTACATTGCATGAGTAAGTGCAGGTCTTTAGAATATTACTGGAACAACAACTGATATGATATAAAAATTTTTCCATCAGGGACCTCAAGGTAGTCTTCATCAACCATGTAATTTCACTGCACTACCCAGGAGTGCATTTTGAAAAGGGGGAAAAAGATAACTTTCAGTTGAATTTCTCATATACAACATCATTTTCATTGATTTAGGGGACTCCTTTACAATCCTAAGACTTCCCAGGTGGCACTAGTGGTAAAGAACCCACCTTCAATGAAGAAGATTTAAGAGATGTGGGTTCAATCCCTGGGTCAGGTATGGCAACCCACTCCAGTATTCTTGCCTGGAGAATCCCATGGACAGAGGAGCCTGTGCGGTCCGCAGGGTCACAGAGAGTCAGACAAGACTGAAGTGACTTAGCACACACACTTACCATCCTAAACTTTCAAGTGTACCGAATGCACCTGCATCACAAGAGGTGGCATACTGTAGTTATATAGCCAGAAAACATAGCTGATTCTCTTTTTTTTAACTTTTTATTTTGTACTGGGGTACGGCGATTAACAACGGTGTGATAGTTTCAGGTGAAAGGACTCAGCCATACGTGTACATGGATCCATTCTCCCCTAAACCCCTCTCCCATCCAGGCTGCACAGTAGCACTGAGCACAGCTCCACGTGCTATGCAGTGCGAACCTATTGGTGATCCATTTTAAATACACAAGTGTGTACATAGCTGATTCTTCTTGATGGAGCACCACTGTTTCCTCCTTCAATATTCCACCATCAGTACACACAGTGTCTGTTTATATTAAATGGTTGACAGTTATAATCTCTCTTCTATCATGTTTGAACAGGATTAACATGCTAACATTTTTCTCAGATACAGTGACCCGAGTCAAACCATATGGTAGCTTTAAAAAGTTTTAAGGGCAGTGAAGTGTACTTGTGAAGCACCATCTGTGAAAAAAAAAAGGGTCACAGGCCTGACACGTGGAAGCTATTTGTGACAACAGCATGCTTCTCTTTCTTCAAGAGGTATAGAGAGTTCCAGCTTGTTGGGACTTTCAATCTATCTTGCCACTGAAACACTGTCCCAGAATAACTGTTACATTTAATGCTATAAAAGCAAAAAATTTAGAAAGAAAACAACAGAAGCCACAGCACATATAAAAATTAATTATTGTAAAGCAACTATACTCCAAGTGAAAAAAAGCACAAACCTTAAAGAAAACAATATATTTGTCATTTTACATGTTATTTAATTTAAAAAAATCAGTGAGAAAAATTAGCTAAATGTATTGCTGTAGAACTGTAGTCTAAAGTCATCATCATGTGTATGGGCATATGTGTGCACACACATGTAGGTATGTATACATTCCAATTCATTCCAGAAGGATGTGAGGCTAATAAAAATGATGGCAATATATAAATATAAAATGTATATACACTTAATAACACACTCTATGTATATGTGTATATGCTATATGAGACATAAAAATTTATATACCACTTACATAAAATATATTAACATATATATACCTTAAAAACCAATACAAAAAAATAGGTTTATAATATCTGGGCCAGAGAGCACTTACTGAATTGTTTATCTGCTTAACATCTGTCTCATCTAGTAGATTTTAAATTCTAGACTGTTTTCTTCAGTACTAGCATACTCAGTGCCTATTCAGAATTTGATACATTGAAAAGCATTGATAAATTCTTAATGAATTAGAAAAAGATAGAATCCAGATATTCAGACCTCAGGAGCCTTGAAAATGAACTGAATCTTTGCTCCAGAGAATCCAGAAGGTTGAAGTGAGAGACGGGGGAAGAAACGTATATTGTTTTTCTTGACCAGAAACACTAGATATAATTACTATGGGAAAACCAAATGTTAATTCTTCTCTGAGGTTTCATATGAAAATGCATGGAATCTCCCTGGTGGCTCAGTGGTGAAGAATCTGCCTGCCCACGCAGGAGCCACGGGTCTGATCTCTGATCTGGGAAGATCCCACGTGCCACAGAGCAACTAAGCCCGAGCACCAAAACCATTTCTTGAGGCTACCTTTTTTTGGTCTACTCTCCAAAAATATTTCTAGCCCAATGGTTGTCAGCCAAAAGTGAGAATCAGAACCACTTGGGGAACTTTCTAATACCTTCCTAGCCCCTTCCAAGAAGATTTTGATTCAGCAGATCCAGGGTGAGTCACAGACATTCGTATTTTTAAAAGGTTCTTCAGGTCATTGTGATGCAAATACTCTTCTAACAAACTTGATGGTTTGGTGGTGGTTTAGTCATTAAGTCATATCCGAGTCCTGCAACCCCATGGACTGTAGCCCACCAGGCTCCTCTGTCCATGGGATTTTCCAGGCAAGAATACTGGAGTGGGTTGCATTTCCTTCTCCAAGGGAGCTTCCCAACCCAGGAATCGAACCTGGGTCTCCTGCATTGCAGGCATATTCTTTACTGACTGAGCTATGACGGAAATCCGAGAAACTTGACTTCCTCATTAAAATTTTCTTGGGCGCATACATGCAATCCAATACTTAATTTGGGTTCTGCTAAAACTAAAACAAAGCATTCTTATTTACCCAAATACATTTACCTAAGACACTCTCAACATACACATAGCTTGGATATGTACCTATTCAATTTGTTCTTATATTACTTACAAAACTGGTAAGTTATGAGAAAAATCTTATTTTTATATATTCTGTGACTATGTAAGATAAGATTAGGTTTTAAAAAAAAAGAAAAAGAAAAAACCCTGTTTACTATCTCCTTTTCAATCATTTCAAAACCACAACTTTTAAGATATTCATGCAGGTTTACCAAAAGGGACAGCAAGTCTTTCTGTATTCAAGTAAAAGTTTGACTGACTCATGAAAGAATAATTTAACATTTCCTGCACAAATGAACGCAATTATTTCATGGCAATTTTTTTTTAATGTGTCTAAAAGGCAACAAGATGCAGTAAAGACATCTGGATGCTGCCAAGTCATAAAGAAACACAGGATCATGCATGAAGATTGGCTGCCTAAAAGCTATTATGAAAATAGAACCATAAAAGAATTCTTATGAGGGCCCATGAATCAAGATTCCAGACAGAAGGAATTGCCACGCAGAATGATTTTCAGAGCAAATCACAATAAGCCAGTTTTCAAAGAGGGGTGTGGTGTGATAGATGGCAAATTGAAGAAATGACTTTTGCAGTAAAATGTTAATTCCTGCTTTCTCCTTCTGATTGATTTCTACATAAGCAATATATCCCATAACTATAAGACGTTGCCAACAAAGGTTCCTCTAGTCAAAGCTATGGTTTGTCCAGCAGTCACGTATGGATGTGAGAGTTGGACTATAAAGAAAGCTGAGCGCCAAAGAATTGATGCTTCTGAACTGTGGTGTTGGAGAAGACTCTTGGACTGCAAGATCAAACCAGTCAATCCTAAAGGAAATCAGTCCTGAATATTCTTTGGAAGGACTGATGCTGAAGCTGAAACTCCAATACTTTGGCCACCTGATGCGAAGAACTGAGTCTAAGACCCTGATGCTGGGAAAGATTGAAGGCAGGAGGAGAAGGGGATGACAGTGGATGAGATGGTTGGATGGCATCACCAACTCAAAGGACATGAGTTTGAGTAAACTCCGGGAGTTGGTGATAGTCAGGGAAGCGTAAGCCTGGTGTGCTGCAGTCCATAGGGTCACAAAGAATCAGACACGATTGAGCAATTGAACAGATTAAACTTCATGAGCAAAGCTATACTTGGGGAATGAAAATTAAAATAATGACCAGGGAAAGAAGAAGGGAAGGGAAGGAGATAAAGGTACTGTTTAAACACAGTCTATTCAATACTTGAAACTACATACCACTGGAGACTAGATATATTTGGAAATTTGACCAAAACACTGTTCACGTCACAGCCCAAAAAGGCAAGAAATTATGAAGGATTCTTAAGAATCTGAACTCAATATTCCATCACTTAGACCCAAGTTAGCAATGCCATAGAGAAGCTGCTTTATCTGTCGAGTGTCATCTGTGTCGGAGACACTAAAAGGAAAGCTGCTTGTTGGCCATAGTCCCTCCTAAATAATGAAATAGCGTTGTGTAAATTTATTGCCATCAGAAGACGATGAACTTTGGGATGAAAAAGCAAGCATAATAACTAAGACAGTGGTCAGCAACCTTTTCCTGTAAAGACCAGACAGTAAATAATTAGACTTTGCAGGCACTATGGTTTTCTGCCACATGAAAATGAACTAGCTTGGCTGTGTGCCAATAACACTTCATTGACAGGCACTAAATCTGAATTCTATGTAACTTTCACGTTTCACGCAACATTCTTTTTCATTGGATTCTTTTTTCCAATCGTTTAAAAACATAAAACTATCCTTAGCTCTTGAGCTGTCTAGAAACAAGCAGGCAGCTGTTTGCCAATCCCTGGTCTAAGAAGCCCCAGATAATAAGCTTCTCTCTCCAGATTAGAGGTTTACACCTCTTCCTCCCACCCTTTTTACTCCAAGTAAAATGAATTATTCACTACATACAGCATACTTGGTACATTTCCAGTGTGCATCATCTGCTGTTCCCTCCTGCTCATAGAACTGTGTCTGCCATTTCTCTTATGGGAATCTTTTAGAGATTGTGAGTGTGTGTCTGTATGTGTGTGTGTGTCTGTGTGTTCTATAGCTTGGAGCCCTCCAGGCTCCTCTGCCCATGGAATTTTCCAAGCAAGAGCTTGGCTAGATGGAGTGGGGTGCCATTTGCTACTCCACGGGATCTTCCAAACCTAAAGATCAAACCTGTGTATCTTATGTCTTGTGCATTGGCAGGTTGATTCTTTAACCACTAGCGCACCTGGGAAACCCATCTTCTTTATGAATGATTTCATAATAAGACTTATACTGAGACTTCTTTATATTGAGAGAGAGGTACCTTCAAACAGAAAGTTTTAGGCACATCTTTCAGGTTCATTTTAAAAGATGCAAGGTTGATACTATTAAAACTAAGTAAAAGTTGGTACTATTGAAACTAGCAAAAAGCTCCAGTGAAAGACCAAGATTATATATGTACTTAGGGGCAGACACACTATGGAAATTCTGAGCCATGTCTGCCCACCACCCATTTCCTTTCTGCTAGAACAAACAAGCATTCTCCAAACTCAAAGAGCAATAAGCATCCTGTGCTGGATGACATCATCACATCTTGGTAGCTGCCTACCTCACCAAGCAAGTAGGGTTGCTGTACATTATTCATAAATGTAAAGCATCTCGAACAGTGATGGGCACACAGCAATCACTGCGTCAGCATTTGTTGTTACTATCGTACACTGCCATTATTAGTGCCATTATTTCCTGCTAGGTTACGAGCAAATCAAATGGAAAGTAAAGGTTACATCTTTTTCTTCTGTTTCTCCCCAGGACACCTAGGCCTATGTCTTTGGCAAAATTAGTTTATAATATTCATCTTCTGAATTAAAAATCATTAACTGTCATAAACAGTGGAGTCTTATCAGATTCTCCCCACCTCCATTAGCTTCCTTAACAGTAAAACCTTAGTTAAAACAGCATCTTGAATTCATTTAATAAAATCTCTGCACTGAATTTTTTTTCTTCTTTTTATAGCTTGGTTTCTGGTCTACAGCCAAACACGCTCTCATGAAACTCAATGACCTTCTTTTAGGGCTTTTGCTTTTGGTCAGTGCTGCTGTTGATGTTTCAGGAACTGATCCAAGTTACATCCTTCTGGAAATTCTTCAATCTGTTCCTGAAACCATCACATGGAACCACCAGGGCTGTTCTCTGTGTTAGTGTACACGGGGGTTCCTGTCTATATATTTAGTGTCTTATGTTTAATACTGATTTTGTACAGAAGCACGGAGACCGTTCATCATCCTTAAAAGCATTTCTTTCTCTGGCGCTTTCAGCTGTCCTTTGGATCAAAGCATTAGACCCTGTTGCTTTCAATATCCTCCCTACTTCTTGATCAAATCAATATAAATCATTTTTACTAAGTCAATGGGCTTCAATGAGACTGTACCAATGGAAAAAGAACCCACAATCATAACTTGCCCTTGATGATTATCTGACTGTACATTAATCTACCACCCAGGAACTCAGAAGTAATCTACAACCCTGGAAAAGCTTTCTCAGTAAAGAACAATTTTGTACATTTAAACAGTTTAAGAGTGCTAAAGTTTTTCCCTTTTTCAAAAGCAAAACATGCCATTATTATGCATAACTACACTGCAGCCTTCCTTTCTCCCTTCCCTGAATTGTGCCCTCAGGTTGACCAAATGCAAACAAAACTTTTCCTCACTCCTGACCTCCCTTTTCTTAGAATCAACTTTCAGCAGGAGTCTTGCTCCAAGTTATAAAACTACCCGCTATCATGAAAACACAAGAAAATGTATGTTTCCTTTGTGTAAAACAAATACAGTGTGATCTACACTCACCCCATTCCACACACACATACTCCAGCCCTTAAAAATTCTTCAAGTCTTTGTAATATTTCTCCCCTAACTACAATATCCTTGAAATCTGCCTTACATGTTTAACTTTGTCCAGTGACATTTATGCTTTGACAGTTGCAAGTGACTTTTATCACTACAGACAGCTTTTGTCTTAAAATGTCTGTGAACCACAAAACCTATATCCAGATTTGTGCACTAAGTTATTTTTTATACAGAAGGCATCAAGGGAAAGGTGTGTTCCAAACTATTATATATAATAATAAATATATTTAACTAATAATTTAAAAATAATTATATTTAACTTATAAGCAGAGTACATCATGTGAAATACCGGGCTGGATGAAGCACATGTTGGAATCAAGATTGCTCGGAGGAATATCAACAACCTCAGATATGCAGATGACACCACTTTAATGGCAGAAAGTGAAGTAGAACTAAAGAGACTCAATGATGAATGTGAAAAGGGAGAGTGGAAAAGCTGGCTTAAAACTCAGCATTCAAAGAACTAAGATCATGGCCTATCACTCCATGGCAAACAGATGAGGAAAATGTGGAAACGGGGTCAAATTTCATTTTCTTGGGCTCCAAAATCAAGGCAGATGGTGACTGCAGCCACAAAATTAAAGGATGCCTGCTCCTTAGAAGAAAAGCTATGAAAAACCTATACAGTGTATTAAAAAGCAGAGACATCACTTTGCCGACAAAGGTCTGTATAGTCAAAGCTACGGTTTTTCCAGGAGTCATGTATGGATGTGAGAGTTGTACCGTAAAGAAGGCTGAGCGCCGAAGAACTGACATTTTTGAACTGTGGTGCTGGAGAAGACTCTTGAGAGTCCCTTGGACAGCGAGGAGATCAAATGAGTCAATCTTAAAGGAAATACCCCTGAATAGTAATTGGAAGGACCAATGCTGAGGCTGAAGCTCCAATACTCTGGCCACCTGATACCAACAGTCAGCTCACTGGAAAAGATCCTGATGCTGGGAAAGAATGAGGGCGAGAGGAGAAGGGAACGACAGAGGATGAGACGGCTGGATAGCATCACTGACTCAAGGTACATGAGTCTGAGCAAACTCCGGGATATAGTGAAGGACAAAGAAGCCTGGTGCACTGCAGTTCATTGGGTCGCAAAGAATCAGACACGACTTGGTGACTGGACAATAACATATATTGTTGTTCAGTCACCAAGTCGTGTCCAACTCTTCACGACCTCATGGACTGTAGCCTGCCAGGCTCCTCTGTCCATGGGATTTTCCAGGTAAGAATACTTGAGTGGGTTGCCTTTTCCTGCTCCAGGGGATCTTCCCAACCCAGGGATGGAAAACACATCTCTTACCTCTCCTGTGTTGGCAGGCGCATTCTTTATCACTGTGTCACTGTTGATGCCTTCACAGGTGTTCAGGGGTTAAGGGGGAGAAAAACAAGAGCTCTGAAAGTTTTGTCAGCTCTGCGGGTGTCTTCTACAAGGTACTGACTCTTTCCTGTCTCACTGTGCTAGATTTTGAGATCTATGATAGAAGCCAAATGTAAAATCTTACATCTCTCCAGCAGGTAACAATTGTCTGAGACAGGTAAGATAGATATTCACTGCCTACTGAATGAAGGAAACAAAACAATTTAAGAACAAATTATTTGAAATGTAGCAAAATGTGCTTAGTCACTCAGTCATGTCCATGTCTTTGCTACCTTTTAGACTACAGCCCTCCAGGCTCCTCTGTCCATGGGATTTTTTTAGGCAAAATACTGGAGTAGTACTAAGAAAGCTGAGTGCCAAAGAATTGATGCTTTTGAAATGTGGTGCTGGAGAAGACTCTTGAGACTCCTTTGGATGCAAGGGGATCCAACCAGTCCATCCTAAAGGAAATAAGTCCTGAATATTCTTTGGAAGGACTGATGCTAAAGCTGAAACTCCAATGCTTTGGTCACCTGATGTGAAGAACTGACTCATTTGAAAAGACCCTGATGCTGGGAAAGATTGAAGGCAGGAGGAAAGGGGGACAACAGAGATGAGATGATTGGATGGCATCATCAACTCGATGGACATGAGTTTGAGTAGACTTTGGGAGTTGGTGATGGCCAGGGAGGCCTGGTGTGCTGCAGTCCATGGGGTCATAAAGACTGAGCGACTGAACTGAACTGAAGTAGGTATCCATTTTCTTGCATCTCCTGCATTGCAGGCAGACTCTCCACCTGCGGAGCAATTGAGTAAACCCCTTATAGCAAAAATATATAAGAGCAAATACAGAATAAGCAGTAGAAAATTAATGGGTGTCCATTTTATAATTTATATGTCCATTTTATAATTTTATAAGGGTCATTATTTTAACTTTCAAAAAACTCCATGTGTTAATAGCTACTTCTCTTGTGCTTGATACAGTCATATTTTATAAGATTATTTACATAAAAAGTATCTAGCACTTACAGGTAAACTGGGACCCTAAGAACACTATTATGAATAGTTGCAGGAATGTTTAAGCATAAGACATTAAATCGTGTCAAGATACTAGGAATAAAATAAGTATACATATATCAAGAATTATTATTTTTATTATCTAGCTTTACAAGTGCCGTCTGACCTCCATGAATACTTACATTAACATTTTAACCTAGATTTAAAGATCACTGAATATTTTTTAAACAGCAACTCAAGCAGGTATACCTAACACATCTCCATTTTGTAAAAAATTTTTTAAAAAACTTTGACTATCAACTAAATGTGTTTACATTTCAAATTGCTAATTGCACCATCTAAAAAAGAGGTAGTACCATAAATTGCTGAATATATTCCCCAAGAACAATGCATATTTATACAGTTCTTACCCTGTGCAGGGTATAGTTCTAAGAGTGAATTTAGGTAGGCTGTTTGAATTTCATAAACAGAAGTTTAGAAAACAAGCCTTGCAAAAATGACTGTATTTCTGCCCAACATCAAAAACCTGATTCACAGTACAGCTCAAATTGATTCCCAACTTGCTCATGTCCATATTTCCCAGCATGCACTACTGACTGGACCACAAGCTTCAGTGAAAGGCTCTCCATCACTTTCAGGGAAGCCAAACCCAGTTCCGACCCAAACACAGTTATGTTTCTCAGGGGATCTTTATGAAATAATGGCAACTGTTAAACTGTCTTGATCCACATGACTACTTTGTGAGTCATGCTGACAGGGGAGAGGAGATTACAGTGGAAGTCAGCTGACCTGAGAGTCACCCTTACTTTTGCCATTTCATGTAAATGTAACCTGAAGGTTTTTTAGTTTCTCTGGAGAAGAACTGGGACCCAAGATCTTTCTTCTCCTTTCACAGTATCCACAGTATTTCTTTTGTTTTTTGGTTTCTTGCTGTAATGCATGGCATGTGAGATCTCAGTTCCCTGACCAAGACTGAACCTCTACCCCCGGCACTGGCAGGGTGAAGTGTTGACCAGTGAACCATGAGAGGTCCCTACAATATAGCCTCTCTCTTTCCATGTGCTTCACCTCCTCACTCCTTGAATCTGAGCCACCCAGTCCTGCTTCAATCAATATAAGTAGTGGAAGGGATGTAGGGTTAGTTATGGAAATCAGCTTCAGGAAAACTTGCAGCTTCTCTTCCTGCCATTCATGGAACAAACCCAGATTAGCTACTGGCTGATAGGAGGCATGCTTCCATCCCTTCTTATCATCCCGGCACATAGACAGCCACCTCTGCAGAGGAGCTCACGTAAGACCACCAAAAAACCACCCTGCTGAACCCCACCAAATCCTGACCCATGAAATCACAGCCTAAAAAACACTGTTTTAAAGCACTAGCTTTGGGGTGATTTGTTGGGTAGCAGCAAATACAACCACAAAAAGGAAGAGAATAAGAGTGGGTGACTTCACTTTTTGATATCTGATGGCCAAATATAAAGGGAAAATGAACAAAAATAGACTTAACCAAATAAGCTAATGGCAGAGAGGTCAGATCTATACATGGAAATTTCCATGAACTCCAGGCGTTCTATTCTTCAGTTCAGTCACTCAGTCGTGTCCGACTCTTTGTGACCCCATGGACTGCAGCTCGCCAGGCCTCCCTGTCCATCACCAACTCCCAGAGCTTACTCAAACTCATGTCCATCGAGTCAGTGATGCCATCCAACCATCTCATCCTCTGCCGTCTGCTTCTCCTCCTGCCCTCAATCTTTCCCAGCATCAGGTCTTTTCAAATGACTCAGTTATTCACATCAAGTGGCCAAAGTATTGGAATTTCATCTTTAACATCAGTCCTTCCAGTGAATATTCAGGGCTGATTTCCTTTAGGATGGACTGGTTGGATCTCCTTGCTGTCCAAGGGACTCTCAAGAGTCTTCTCCGACACCACAGTTCAAAATCATCAATTCCTCAGTGCTCAGCTTTCTTTATAGTCCAACTCTCACATCCATACAATGATTCTATTCTTTTTTTTTTTAATGATTCTATTCTAATCATTGCCTTATGGACTATGCCCTGTCTTTACTATAGGACACAGATTCCAGGATCCAACAGTCACCTCCCTCTATTGAGAATATATGCAAATCCTTTTATTGATCTAAATATGAGTTTTTATTTCCTTTCTCAATCAGTTATTTTTAAATTCTCTTAAAATACCTTAATCTGAGACGACTACAAAAAAATGCTTTTTCTGAATCTTTCTCTGCCCTATTAACTGAAATCTGTCAGTTTCACCGAGTAATAACTAAAAAATCCTTTTCCTCATTTTATATGCATACTTTATGGTGTTCCCAATTGTCCCCTTCATTTTAATTGCCATGCATATGCTAAGACTCCCAAACGTAACTCTGTACTCTAGACTTCCCCTTTGAGATAAAACCCTTATTCATGACATTCTAGAAACAGTTACCTAGATGTCACAGGTAACGCAAAAGTAATATTACATTTTAATCACCTCCACACTGCCATTCTGAAGGTACAGCACATTTTTCAGCTAGTTGCCCATACTAGAATCATTAATTTTATCCTTAAATTCTCTCTCCAACTTTCCTTACATAATCACTAAATCCTCTCTTATCTATTTCTTAAATATTTTTTCCTTGGAATCCTACCCATTGAAACTAATCTAGGGAACAACAACCAGGGGAAAAGAAGGAAAATTGTATTTTATCTATGACTTGTCCTGAGCCAAAAAAAAAAAAACCACACAAAACATAAAAGACTCACTGGAAAATGTCTTTGACATACACATATTCTGAAAAGATTACTCTGATAACTGCCAAAATCAAAGAAAACAGAAAATACTCCTAAGGAACAGAGTCTTAGTCCCTTAGTCTATCATGTGCTGACATTCACATTACTATCAACTTTCTTCAGGAACACTTGATTTCTTCTTTTTTAAGACCTTAAATTCATCTCTAATCTTGACTATTCAAAAACAAGTACATTTATACCTTAATAAGCAGGTAACAGTCTCTATGCACGCACCCATGTTCATAAAGATTAAAATGATGTTAGGATCGACTTCTGATACACAGCAACAATGGGTGGAACAAATTGGAAAATATTAATCTGAAAATCAGACATTCACTAAATTAGTTACTGTATTAATCTTATCACATCCAGCCTTCAAAACTAAAACCCGAAATGTATGCTTTTCCACAGTCAAAGGGCACGGAGATCTTTGCTCCATTTTGAGAAACGTGCATCCACAGCAGCAGGCTTAATTAAATAACATGTTTGAAAGGAAAAAAAAATGTAATGAAAAGAAAAAAAATAAATTGGAAATGTTGCTGGTTTCATTTTTCTGCACCACACATCAGCAGCATTTATGAAATACTGAAATAAACACTTGACTCTGAGCATTAGCCCCTCATTACTGCAAGCAGCAGACAAGGACACGTCTCAATAACAAGACAGCAGACCCAGAGCTCAGAAAGCTGTGCAGCCAAGTAAGTCAACAGGACACAGCATATTCTAACCCTGCCTCCCCCGCAGGGGATGGAGGCCAGCCGTGGTGTCAGTGCCTCCCCAGGAATGCTGTTAGTTGATGGTTTCGAGTTCATTCAGCCTTTTTGAGGGCATGAATATGAGGAGATTATGAAGATAGAGCAGTAGAATGGGCCTGAGGAACCTTAAATATGTTATTTGACAATATGATATGTGCCTCCACACAAGCCATCCCTGGGCCACAAACTCGATGCGTGCTTATCCTTCATAGGAAATGCATTTTGAAAATGCTCATTTTTTTTTTTTTTTACTGTACTGTAACTCTACGTAGTAATGTATTTTATAGAAGCAAAACCCATATGTAATCCCAACTGAGATTTTACACTGAAAACTGAAGTACATTAGAGGTAAGATTGCCATACTCAAAGGAAAAATGAAAGACTAAAGTTCCTACATTGTAAATTATGATGGAGAAATGTAAACAGAAAGAATTTTAGGTGGAAAGAAAGACATGGTTTTCACTCAACATGGGATAATACTTATGTTCGCGCTTTGTGGATGTTGAAGCCCTAGGTAACTGGTTATAAAGATCATCATCAAATCATTCATAAATGGCCACAGAAGTAGACTCTACTTTGCTTTAACTATTTAACACTATGGTTCTGCTATTATCTAAAATATACTTAAAATATATAATCATGTCTAAATGTACAGAAAGGATCACTGAATTCTAAAAGAAATAATTATCTGGTAATAGCCATACAAATCTCTAGCCTTGTGGTTTCTGCATATTTGATCATATGAATAAACATTTTCTATATCAGACATGAGGACAGTAATAGCATAACTGAAGGTGGTGATGGTGGTGGTCTACTCACATCTGCCTCTCGTGACCCCATAGATCGTAGGCCTGCCAGGCTCCTCTGTCCATGGGGTTTCCCAGGTAAGAATACTGGAGTGGGTTGCCACGTCTTTCTCCAGAGGGTCTTCCCAATTCCAGGATCAAACCCAGGTCTCTTGCAGATTCTTTACCAACTGAGCCACCAGGGAATCCCATATAACTGAAGGTAGTCTTGCACAATTCTGTCCTTATTTTTCTTTTTCTAACTAACGTATGCTTTAGAAAAAGACTGTTTTACTTTCTCCCTGCCCTTAAATTTACCCGTATGCAAAGTACAGTATACATAGCTGTTTCAAAATAGGAGAGTAACTTGCTCAAACTAGAATGACTCTCATTGTAACCATGATGGTGCATTGTTTATGAAAAAGCAATGGACTAGAGTTTTATTATGCTATAGAGTAGAAAGAAAATAGGTTCAGATGATTATCAAGCATGGTTCACAGGTACAAAATAACCTAATTCCAATAGAAATGGCTCTATCTAAATAGACATAAGAACACCATTATCCAAATGTGAAGTAGTATTTTAAGACACACAACAATCAGAACAAACACGTCTTGAACAAAGTGCTCGTCAACATCCTAGCAGTGCCTGGTTGTAAATGTTTTCCTAAAGTTAGGAGAGCCTGGAAAACTTTTCAACAAATGATCATTTTTTAATGGACTTCCCACTGCATTCTCTTATTTATCTCTGAAAATTTTAAGATATTCTGAGAACAATGGGAGAAAGCTTTGTCTTCTTTCAGAATTTCTTGGTTTTAGTCAGAATGCTCTTGTGACTCAGACTCAGAAATCTATTCTAAATTTCACAAATGATTCTACTATTATCTGGTCATGAAAAGAACAGTGAATTTATGGGACTCAATTGTTTTCTCAGACTCTGATCACTCTGAGGTGTCTCTGGAAATATTTTACCTAGAACAGAATATACACCCCAACTTTACTGAAATCTTGGTAAGCAGAACTGAAAATCAAAATCCTGTCCTTGAGGGCCATAAACAATTGCTATTTCTTGACAGAGAGAATCAGCATATCTTAAGAGACTTCCTTCATTCTGAGAAAACCACTCCAAAGAGAGAGTGACTTTAGTTAAAAAACAAAACAAAACATAATATACTCTTCTGAAATTGAGAACCAAAATAGTGGTGGTTTCATGATGGAAAAGAATCAGCCTGCAATGTGGGAGACCCGGGTTCGATCCCTGGGTCGGGAAGATCCCCTAGAGAAGGGAAAGGCTACCCACTCCAGAATTCTGGCCTGGAGAATTCCATGGACTGTACAGTCGTCCATGGGGTTGCAAAGAGTAGGACACTGTCACTTTCATGATGGAAAATCACTTGGATTTGGGAGTAAAGACTGCCTTTGTGAGCTCACACAGCTCACAGTTTATAAAATTTTTAAAAATAATAAAGTATAACACAGAAGGGTTAGGGATACAGACAAGAAGGATGGATACTCCACATGTAGTCCCTAAATGGTTAAATCCATGTGGCTGGATTGAAGACAAGAGTTCATACACCTCTTCTCATGAACTATAATGAAGCTACTGGCTCAGAGGTTAAAGTGTCTGCCTGCAATTCAGGACACCTGGGTTCGATCCCTGGGTCGGGAAGATCCCCTGGAGAAGGAAATGGCAACCCACTCCAGTATTCTTGCCTGGAAAATCCCACAGACGAGGAGCCTGGTGGGCTACAGTCCATGGGGTCACAAAGAGTCGGACACTGAGAGAGTTCACTTCACTTCACTTTGTAGTTCTCATTAGTAAAAGCTCTCCTGAATTCTAATACTTTTTCAATACATTCTTTTACAGTTTTCTAAATATATAACTTTATCAATGGTTATTTTACCACTTCCTTTCAATTTGTTGTACCACTCTGTCTTAATAGTTAAGTACTATTTTGTACTATAAAGCATTTATACTATATAAGGTATTACTTTGTCAACAAAGGTCCATCTGGTCAAGGCTATGGTTTTTCCAGTGGTCATGTATGGATGTGAGAGTTGGACTATGAAGAAAGCTGAGCACCGAAAAATTGATGCTTTTGAACTGTGGTGTTGGAGAGGCTCTTGAGAGTCCCTTGGCCTGCAAGGAGACCCAACCAGTCCATCCTAAAGATCAGTCCTGGGTGTTCACTGGAAGGACTGATGTTGAAGCTGAAACTCCAATATTTTGGCCACCTGATGCAAAGAACTGACTCATTGGAAAAGACTCAGATGCTGGGAAAGATTGAGGGCAGGCAGAGAAGGGGACGACAGAGGATGAGATGGTTGGATGATATCACCAACTCAACGGACATGGGTTTGGGTGGACTCCAGGAGTTGGTGATGGACAGGGAGGCCTGACATGCTGCAGTTGATGGGGTCACAAAGAGTGGGACATAACTGAGCAACTGAACTGAAGGTATAAAATACTTTATAGTAAAGTAGCTTCTTTACAAACTAGCTAGAATAATGAAAAATAAAATGGTGTTGAGTTTTGAATAACAATTTCTAAAAACTAATTTTAAAAGGTCAGATTTAAAAATTAAAAAACTAGAATTCAGATTATGAGCTCAGAAACAATAAAAAAAATAGTTTTGGAGTGAAGCAGTGATAACGAATCTCAGGGGAATGTCAAAGAGAATAGAAACAAACAAACATATACCAGATCTATTCTGGATCAAGAAAGGACAAGACTAGAGAAACTTCAAGGATTTAAATTTAAAGAAAATTAAAAAAAAAAATGTGCTACTTGACAGGCCAGGAAAAGTGGTAACATTTTAAATAAATGTTTAAGTAAATATCATTACAATTCAGAGCTTTGAAAAGAAGAGAAATGCTCAACGAATTAGAATAACAGTCCCAATAATAAGTGTTCAAGAGAAATCAGAACATATAACTTCCTACTCCAGACTGTATTTTATCATAGCTAAAAGTAAAATACCCTTTATTATTTATAAGCCATTGTTTGCAAAGCATTGTACATATGTAACAGGGTCCTTGCAAAGGAGGCATAGAGACGCCCTTTCATATATACTACGCTTCATCTGGTACCAACACCCCCTTCCACACTGCACTCCAGGAAACCGGCCCTACTTTTGTGCTTTGAGCTTAACATGCCATATGATATCCTCTATCTCATATGATATGGGCTTCCGTGGTGGCTCAGAGGGTAAAGGATCTGCCTGTGATGCGGGAGACCCAGGTTTGATCCCTGGGTCAGGAAGATCCCCTGGAGAAGGAAATGGCAACCCACTCCAGTATTCTTGCCTGGAGAATCCCATGGACAGAGGAGCCTGGTGGGCTACAGTCCACAGGGTGGCAAAGAGTCGGACACGAACCTCTGCACAGGTGGTTACCTCCACAAGAAAGCCCCCTTCCCCCTGTTTACCTGCAGAATAACACTACTGATCCACTGTGCAGCTTCTTCTTTAGGTCATGTTCAAATCTTTGAGTGACTAGCAGGGACTGACCAGTTGGCTGGCAGATGGGGCCTGGGCTCACTTGGGCACTTCTATAGGACCTTGGCTATTTATCCAAATCATTGTAACCATAGCTAACATCTACAAAAAAATTAAAAAAAAAAAAAAACCCACAGTATTACATTTTTACTAGACCACTGCCCAACAGTGAAAAGCATATGTGCACATACACCCTTCCTTGAACTAGAAAGACAAATTGTTGTACAGACAATTTTACAACCTCTGTTTACCTATTTGGTTTAAAGAAGGAAGAATGGGAGCGATTTCCAGTCTTGAAAGATGAGGGAGAATAAGTGCGCAGGGGTGGCTGAGCCCAGGAGAGTCCAACAGCAGAAGGAAATATTCAAAGACCCAGAAGAAAATTGATGTTGCTTCTAGGAATTAAGTGGCTTAGTGTCTATTCCAGACTATTGCATAAAACTAGGAGTAGTGGGACATGCATCTAGCAAACACAAGTCTGAATAATTCTAGGGGGGGTCCAAAACATAGCTCTCTGATGTCCAAGAAAGCAGTCAGAATATGAGCTTTATTTGAGGTTTTGAGAAAGGAGAAGGCCTGGATTAAATGCAAAACTAATTCTGAGCTACAGTGCTAGGTGTAGTCAATGCACAGAAAAAGTGAATTGCATTTTTGAATAAATAACTGCTCAAAGTGAAAAAAGAATTATGACTTCATAGTTTTTCCTCTAAAAACTAGATTAATATATAATACCATAAGCAATTCTGTCAAGTGAAACAAGTTTGCTGATCACTAAGCTTGACGTGCAAAATAAATATACAATTTCCACTGTTTATAATTAACTTTTAGAGGAGCCATGTTTTACAATTGTTTATTTCAGTATTGGTAAGAACTCTGTGTTGGGTTGGTTAGGCATTAGAATGCATTAGCAGACAGTGAAAATTATAATTTTTAAAAAGGAATTTGTGGGTGGAGGGAGCTTTGGAAATAAAAATTAGTTTGATGTATACCAGGTAATTACCCTGATTATCTATTATTTATGCAGAACTGTGTGGAGAAAGAGGGTAGGAGGAATATGTGAAGCAACGCTGTTGCTATTTAGTCACTAAGTCTTCTTGGACTCTTTTACAACCCCAGACTTTATTTTTTTGGGTTCCAAAATCACTGCAGATGGTGACTGCAGCCATGAAATAAAAAGACTCTTACTCCTTGGAAGAAAAGTTATGACCAAGCTAGACAGCTTATTAAAAAGCAGAGACATTACTTTGCCAACAAAGGTCTGTCTAGTCAAGGCTATGGTTTTCCAGTAGTCATGTATGGATGTGAGAGTTGGACTATAAAGAAAGCTGAGCGCTGAAGAATTGATGCTTTTGAACTGTGGTGTTGGAGAAGACTTTTGAGAGTCCCTTGGACTGCAAGGAGATCCAACCAGTCCATCCTAAAGGAGAACAGTCCTGGGTGTTCATTGGAAGGACTGATGTTGAAGCTGAAACTCCAATACTTTGGCCACCTGATGCGAAGAGCTGACTCATTTGAAAAGACCCTGATGCTGGGAAAGATTGAAGGCTAGAGGAGAAGGGGGCGACAAAGGATGAGATGGTTTGATGGCATGACTAACTCAATGGATATGAATTTGGGTAAACTCTGAGAGTTGGTGATGGACAGGGAGGCCTGATGTGCTGGAGTCCATGAGGTCACAAAGAGTTGGACACAACTGAGTGACTGAACTAAAGACTGCCAGGCTCCTCTGTCCATGGGATTTCCCAGGCAAGAATAGTAGAGTGAGTTTCCATTTCCTTCTCCAGGGATCTTTCTTACCCAAGGATCAAACTGGTGTCTCCTGCATTGGCAGGTTGAGTCACAAGCAAAGCCCCATTAAGCAACATTGAATAATGCTAAAGATCTTTAGCATGAAGAAAACTAAGAGATTATTATTGCCAATTATTTCTATGTAGATATTACCTGCATATTATAAACACTATAGGTCTATCTATTTAAATTTTAGTTTTTTCATATACAAGGCTTTGGATACCCTGTCTTAATACACATACATTCTCTTATAACGAGTTAATAGTCATTAAAATGTCACAAAACTATACAGTTTAGTCTCATATTATCTGTTACTGAAGACTATTTTGCTTTCTGAACATAATGGTTTTACCCCAATAAGATGTGGAAAATACATCTTCTACATGAGGATGAAACAACATCAGATCAATCTTTCACATTAGTAAAGCAGAGCAAGCTTAACCAACCATCTCGAGTAATACACCATTACTCATTTTGTAGTCTACATTAATGTTTCTATACACTGTTTTACTAGACCCGATATGACACATAACATCATGTTAGCATTCAACACCTGAGTTCTCAAGGGATTTTTTAAAGAAGCTCTGACTTTAACCTAAATATGAATTCTTGACCCTTGATATCTAGATGATTGACCTGGTTCTACACTTTATGGAGTTCAAAATGAACAAGATTCTCTTTATTAAATATTAAATATTTTATTGGTTATCTATGCCACAATGGTAAAGCTGCAAAATGTTCTACCATCATTATTTCTCAAGATTATCCTGTACACTGAATGTGCTTAATTATCCAAAGACAATCACTGACATTATATCAGAAAACAAAGGGGAAGAAACATTAAAAAAAAATTAGACTAACAAAAATTGTCTAATAAAAATTAGACAACATTCATATATTAGAATCCATTGGAGTAAATAAAACTCATTTTTAGTTGTCAATAATTTAAACTAAAAATAACACAATTTTGATTCCATATTTAGCATAAGAAATTATTGAAGCATTTAGCTAACTTCTCATATGATGAATTGATAAATCCTTATCAATTATTGGGCATTTATTAGGTATAAAACATTACTCAGTTGACTGTGCATGGGTAGGAAATCTTCTGTATCAAAAATAAAAAATCCATTACTCTAAATGCTTATAGAATTTGGAATGTTTTTGAGTCTTAATTTCATTAGGCAGAGGACAATGTCTTTTTTAATACCTTAGACAGCTCAACAATATACTACATTTTAGCCCACTCTCTGACATCTTTGTGATATATGTCTGCATTTAGAAAAGAATTTTCATCAATACTCAAAATAGACCACAAAGTGCTGTCAATTAAACATATTCTGATTTGGCTACTTAATATTCTTATAAGCCTAATAACATTGTAATTATAACTAATGCATATTATATACTGAAAAACAGTGAAGATCCAGAAACAGTTACAGTTAACATTTTAATGTTTTCCTGCAATCCTGTATTATATAAAAATGAAAAAAAATTTGAAACAAAGGGTCTGTAAAAATTTTGGACACTGCTTTTTATGTAATATTTTACATAATCATTTCTTGTATTAGCTAATACAGTAAGAAAATATCACATCATTTTGATGATGCACAAGATTCTATAATTTGGAAATACCAAACATTATCTGTTCATTCTTTTGTTCCACATTTTATAATGATTTCGTATGTTCATTGTACTAAATACCTTCATGAGATGTTGAGAAGGCAAGTTAAGATGAAGCCTTTAAATTACCCAAAATAAATCCTAGCAGATACTAACCACTATCTAGAACAGTAGTATTAACTATCTGTTACTTTTATATCATTGTAAGTTATCAGTAAGTCTTACCTTATTTTTTCATGAATATTATGCTGTGAGATTAAATGCATTTTTGAACAGTTTTCTTATAGGTTTTAAAAAAAAAAAACAATTCTCTGAAACTTCTAGATATAATATTAAGAAATTGAGTATAAAATTTTTCTATTAATGAAATATATCAAATACATGTATTTGTGTTTATTTCTTCAATGATTTATGCTATCTTAACATGATATATGAAATATATGTATGTATTCAATAAAATAATTCTGATATATATTTAAAATTTCTTGAATATGAGCAGATTGGTATCAGATGAGTCTTTGAAATCTTTGAACAGCACTGCATCCTAGTGCATTCCTTTCATTTTAGACAACAAATAAAACATTTACCAACAGTTGGCCTATCCTAGTTATTAAAACTTTTTACACAGATTGTCACCAGCTGAGCTGAAACAGCAGCTGTCCACTGGAAATAATTGCAGAAATGTTTTGCCCATTGGCCTGAAATCAAACATATGTTTTCCTGTAACAACTAAAACATAACTTTCTTTGTTGATGTGTGTTAATTATTGAGGGATGTTGATTACACAATTATACACCTGGACTGTCACACTAGCATAGAATCCCAGAGTCTTGAGTGTAGGCATTTTCACATATGCTTTAATTTTTAGTGTTTCACACATTTGAGAAAATATTACTACATTCTGAAACAATTTCTTTTGACTTATTTTTTCAAACATTTGTCAAAGATCATGTCTATACAGAAAAGAGGGAGCTTATTTTACCCCAAATCTAATCAGAGTTGGAAGCTAATTTGCAAATAGTCTTTATTTTGGATTATAATGATTTTTTAAAATCTCCTTTGCACTTATTTTTTATGATAGGTTTCATGAATTCTCCATGCTCTGTATAAATTTTTCAAATACTTTAATTAGTATAAATATTAAAAAAGAATAGCTGATAATACAGCTGGTGGTTTAGTTGCTAAGTCGTGTCTGACTCTTGTGACCCCATGGACTCTAGCCCGCCAGGCTCCTCTGTCCATGGGATTTTCCAGGCAAGAATACTGGAGTGGGTTGCCATTTCCACCTCCAGGTATCGGGGATCAAACCTGTATCTCTTGTGTCTCCTACATTGCCTGGAATATTCTGTACCACTGAACCACCTAGGAAGCCCTTTTTCCTGATTTTAGGGTTTCATTATTAGTCAACAAAGAAGAATATTCATGTCTTCAAGTAGATCACTTTAAATAGCATATTTGCCAGTTAAGCCCTACTGTTACAGAGCTATGGATAAGGGCTGTGGGTTTACTCAAGAGAATAGAACTGATAGACTTTAATTACAAATGTTACCCAATTTTTTCTCTACAATGCTGACATTTGTAACTAAATGAGTAGCTTTTAACCCCTAAACATAAAATAACAATGGTTCTATACTCCCATTCAATGTGTCTACTACATTATTCCATCAAAGCAGATGTGGCTTTTCAGTAATCCTCTATGATATCATCCTCACAAGAAATAAAAACAAAGAAAATATTACCTTCTGTATAGTAATGATTCCTTCCTGTGTATCTTTGTCAACGGCAATCTTGAAAATCCCTAATCCATCACCATCCACAATTTTGTAATCCATTTCAGCATTAGCTCCTATATCTGCATCAGCAGCTTTAATTCTGGCCACAACGGAAGCCACTGGCAATGATTCTGGGACGTTATATTGGTACGACCCTGTGAAATGAAGAACAAGAAATGAACAAAATCTTATACCAAACTAACTAATAAAATTTAATTATCTGGCTATCTTGAACCCTCTTTGCTTAATTTGCTTTTATGTCTTTATAAAATAAGATGATAAGGCAATATGAGACAAATGGCAAGTTTCATACAGCTTTAAAAACTCCAAGGAAATGATTACATAATAATCAATAAGTCAAAGACAGCCTGGGGAAAAGCATAAGAAGTATTCCATACCAGTATTTCTAGTGGTGAGAAATATACTTACTTTTAACGATAAAAATAAAATTTAAATTGTAAACAGAATTAACATTGAGACTTGACTATAGATAATTAATATGCAATTAATGTATATAAATATTTTAAAATTAAAATAGTATAGCTTAGACTTCAAATGGGCAAAAAATGAGCCTAACTAGTTCTCATTACTTAATGCTGGAATTTCCACAATAGTATCTTTTACTGAAAAAGTTTCAGAAAACTGGACAAGGAAGTTGATAAAAGGCAATAGTTATGACTTGTACATTAAACTCAGTTGGGGCACAACAGTACAAGAGCAGAGACTATGTTATTTGAACAGGAAGAAAGAGAAGCAAAAAAGGAAGAGTAACTTTTTCAAACTTTCTTTTGTAAAAACTCTTCACCATCCCTCAACTCAAAAAAAAAGAAAGAAAGAAAACCAGCTTGGGAGGCCGATGAAGAACCCTTTGAAAGCAGAAAATGCCCCTTCACCATTTCCCTCTAATCACCTACTTTCTCCTGCTTCCTCACCCTTTTCCGTTTCCTTTTGGCTGCTAACTGTGATGCATTTGCACTTTCTTATGAAGAAAAAAGAAAGGAAACTCTTTGAGAGAAACAGAGAAAGCAGATTGTATCCAAATGAAGGTACTACATGCTAGACTAAGAACCCTTGGTGTTTGCAATTCTATACATTTTGTTAATTGATTTTTAAAAAATGATCACAACATCATTTTTTAGTGACCCCTGTCACATATTTGTAAGTTTCTTAGGAAAATCCAAAAATTTCAAGCTTACAATAGTAACTAAAGGGTAGACAAAGAAAATCCCAGTCAAAATGAAAAAGTTAATGATATATTTTTGGCTTTCTTCACTTTAGTAAGAGAGTGTTTAATAAGCTAGAAAATGCTCTGTCTTATCAAACCATGACAACTGAAATCCCAAAAAATCTGTGTCAATTCTTATTTCTCTAGTTAAGGAAAAGAAACAGCTAATTCTACTGCGAGCCAAATATAATCACATTGTTTTATTTATTCTTGTCTTCCTCTCTTCCCCATTGTAAGCAATTAAGAACACAATTAAGGCTAGATTCTTTGGGGTTTGTTTTATGCTAAACTTAGGATAACTTTGTTTTGCCAGGAGGTATCAAAATGTCTGTTTTACAATAACATAAATATCAAAAATATGAAAAATAAGAATAAAACATCTAAAGAAGCAGTGTTTGAAGGAAAACATGGTGACAGTCATATTTCCCGAGAAAGTGTCCTTGTTAGACATAAGCCTCTCAGAAAAGCATTTAAGGATACTGTAGTCTACACAATTCTTCTCACTTTCTTGAGTTTTCAAAAGAATACCACATATACTTACAAAAAAGGAAAAAAGGACAACTGAGAGAATAAGATGAAATGCTTTTTTTTTTTTTTTTTACAATTAGGACACCTCTATCTAAGAAAAATTTTCTTTTTTTTCCTTTTACTTGGTTAAAGAAAATGCCATGTTGCTCAAAGAAACTAAACTGAGGGAATGTGGTTTTCTGGTTCTTTGGACTGGTTTCTTTAGAAATGCTGAGTGTCTGCATTAAAAAAGATGTGGTAGATAGCAAAAGCAATGTTCAAGGTTCATGAACTGGTTAAAAAAAAAGTGTGGAATGAGAAATAAAGTTCAGCACTCTTTTTTAACCTTTACAAAATAAAGCAGTACTTCTAGTATATAGAATTCATGAAGTGTATTTGAATGTTACTATTAATAATTGGGAACAACCACAGAGCTTACAGAATGTAAAGAGCAGCATGTCTTTGACTAAAAAAGAGTAATAGATAAACTTAATAACTGTCTAGTATTCAAAGTGAACCAAAAGAAAAAAAATTACATTTAAGACAGAATACAAGGTATAATTGCTCTTATTTGCTTCCAATACCTTTATTATTTCATATTACTGAATTAAAAATCAAGTCCCTGATAAAATAAAATTGGAGGAGAATGTAATTGAGATTAACTATTTGAGACTTATTTAGGAAAATTCCTTTTTATAGACATTCCTATAATCTGGAAAGGAAAGCGAGCATGCTTGCCACATGCCTCAGAACAGCTTACTTCGAGGAAAGCGAGGAGGGTTGTCGTTGACATCAGTGAGGGTCACGGTGACCGACGTGGTTCCAGAAAGCCCTCCGTTTTGACCAACCATATCCTTTGCCTGAATAACAAGCAAATACTGGTCTTTAGCCTCTCTATCCATGTTTGGAAGGGCGGTCTTGATGACTCCTGAAAAATTTCAAATCCCAGTAAAACGCATCATGAATCGCTGCATTTATACTAGCGAAGAACACTGATATAGGTAGAAACAGCTCGAGTCGTTGCCTTCTGCTGTTTTGCTTACTTTTAATAACTTTAAAACATATTAAAGTCCAAAGAGATATAACAACTATATAAACATTACAAAACGCAGAAATGACTGTAATGTAGAAGACCAGGGTGGAGAGCGTTATCTCTAGGTTTTATGGAAATACAACTCAAAAATACCAGCTTAAATAAAATCTACTCTAGAAGACTGGGCAGTTGCCTGTAAAATATATGACTATCAATCTTTTTCTCTCACCCTCCCCAACATCTTAATTCCCAGTGACATGAAATCACCATAAACCCTTTCAGCTATTGTCCCTACTACTCTCCCAGCAAAGTAACTACATATTCTCTAAATGATAGAATGTGTCATTTATGTTTAACAAACAAAACACCATTCCAAACTATGTTGCTGGATAACTTTAGGCTGCATCTGTTATTATAAAAACCTGAGAAAAAGTATTAAGGATGAGAGTGACTGTGTTCATGAAAAATCAAGATACTAAAAACATCAATGTGCTTTGCTGTTTCTTTCTAATAAATTGCATTTAATAAGGAGAGCCTTGAAGACTTCAGAGCTATAATAAACTGACTTCAGAACTCCATGCTGTTTGATAAGAAAGCTTGAACAACAATCACTGCTGCAGTAAATTAGTGGTTTTATATTAATAACCAATTATTATATAAATATATGAGACAATAGAATAATTATGAGCTAAAATTTACTTTGGTTATGGTCACCCACTGGTAAAGAATCCACCTGCCAATGCAGTAGACATGGGTTCAATCCCTGGGTCAGGAAGATCTCCTGGAGGAGGAAATGGCCACCCACTCCAGTACTCTTGCCTGGAAAATTCCACCAACAGTGGAGCCAGGCAGGGCTACATTTCAGAAGGTCGCCAAGAGTCAGACACTACCTAGCAACTGAGCAGGCACATACGTATATAAAATAACACATAAACTGAATATAATATACTTGGGCTTCCCTGGCGGCTCAGATGGTAAAGAATCTGTCCACAATGAGGGAGATTTAGGTTCAATCCTTGGGTCTGGAAGATCCCCTGGAGAAGGGCATGGCAACCCACTCTAGTATTCCTGCCTGGAGAATTCCTTGGACAGAGGAGCCTGGTGGGCTACAGTCCCTGGGGTCGCAGAGAGGACTCAGTATACGCACACAGAGATCATGACAAATGAAAACGCATCTATTCAATATTGCTCTATACAGATCTTGAAACTAGAAACATCTTTGCTAATTAGATAAGGAGGCTAGAATCCTACTTAATCATTTCTTGTACTTTCATCATTTCTGATAATGTCTTACCTACACAACTGGAACTCTTTTGTGCATCAATCTACTTTGTTAAAGGATTCTAACTTTTAGAATTTAAGTCAGAATTTAAATCTCCCATGACTCAGACCTGAGGGACAGGAACTCTGGTATCATGGACTTCTCAGGAGCAAAACTGGGCTGTCTGATAGACGATGGTTCTTTAGGAAGAAAATGACTGTAAACAAATTGGAATAAACATTCTTTTTCCTGCATGTTTGGCATAAAAATGTTTTTATACCCTCCAAATTTATAAAATGTTTTTAAAAGCTGCCATTTAAAACTGTTGCTCATGTTCAGCATAAAAGTCTTTATACCTTCCAAATTTATAAAACGTTTTTAAAAGTTGCCAATTTAAATTAATTAAATGCTGACTCTTCAACGGACACATATAATAATGATCTGTGTATATTTCAGCCCTAAGTTACAAGCCTGTATTATACTATACTTGGTCTGCCCTATTCATCACAATATCCTACAGTTTGGTAACTACTCTAGCAGTGGGAAAGAGATGAAAATATCTTTTAATAATTTAAGAATAATTTAAACAATATGTTATTGGTTCCAGTGTGTTAATATTCCCAGTTAAATAACACTCATACTATCTTAAGAAGCCACATTTTTGTTTAGTTCTGAGCCGTACCTATCAAATACAAACACACACATACACATATATACACACTTACACCTACAACACATCAATATTTTAAGCATTTAAATTACATTTGAGTAGGCCATCTATTGCCACCTGCCAATTCAGGAGACATAAGAGATGTGGGTCCAATCCCTGAGTTAGGAATATCCCCTGGAGTAGGGAACGGCAACCCACTCCAGTATTCCTGCCTGGAGAAGTCCCATGGACAGAGGAGCCTGGTGGGCTATGGTACAGGGCGTCGCAAAGAGTTGGACATGACTGAAGCTACTTAGCACACAGGTGATGTATTGTCACTGCTGTTTTAACAATCACTTGTTCTAATACACTACACTGGATGCTGCTGCTATAACCACAGCAATACAAGGTTACTTTAGCTCCTTCACTGAACTCTTTTGGTTATGTACACACTGCTTACAGAGAATCTCTAAAATATCACAATCATCACCAAAAAAAGCAGTCATATACTCATTTGGTTCACTGAAAACTGTCTGAGATGTAGATATTCTTTTTAGAACCATAATGATTCTATGAATATTTCATGTCTGTTCTTCAATACTTCCCTTAACTCTAATATTTAAGACATTGAGTATTGACCTCAATAAGACTCACTGTTACCAAGCTTAACAATCTCTAAGAGTCCTGGGACTTACACATCTCTACCTCTCTACGTCTTCCTTACTTTTCTTCCTTTTCTTACCTTTTTTCTTTCTCTTCTTCTTTCTTCCTATCATAACTGTATTTATTTATAATATTTTTAAATAAGTTAAGCATTGACATCTTGAATATTTGATAATGCACCTTTCATAAGATGTTAAGAGTAAGTTTCACATTAAACACATAATTAGTAGTGTTTCATACAGATGATAAAATATTAATGAAATTCTAAAACAATTTCCTACCCAGTTTTCATTTTTAATTTCTCAATATGTTTAAATGAGTTTGCATCCTGAACAGTTATTATAATGGTGAAAGGTCCATAGCATCTCAATTAGCCAGCAAAGAAAACACAGCTACCTTATCTTCTCATGGTTTTGCTCAGTGGTATTATTTGAAAGAAAACATAGAATTATCAGGGGAGAAGTCTGGTAGTCAAAGTTACTCACTTACTTTTCACACTTCTAATTGTCTCTTTACAAGTGATCCTATAAATAACACTTTTCCAAAGCAAAAATCATCACTGAGTTTGCAAAGAAATGCAGGGGGGCAAAGGTAATTTCCAAATACCTCAATTATTAAACTTTTTTTTTTTTACGAGAGAGAAATAACTAGGTGAGAATTGAATTTAAATAAGAATATTCAAACATAATAGATTTCTAGTTCTATGGCTTTTGCGAGCTTTTTACTTTTGAGTCTAAGCTGTCTTTATTTGGAAAATAATTCTCATAAACTGGATAGGATCTGCATTTTGGTGAATATTATATAGACACACACACTCACAGAGAAAATTGTTTATACTGTGTCCCTAAAGTGGTAAAAGCCAGTCTTATCTAGTCATAGCCTTACAGTTCTATGAGGCTTTCATGGGAGATAATAGCATTGTTTTAATAATCAATAATTTTAAGCCACTTATGATGAAAAGAATATACCCTGCATCTCTTTAGAAAAAAGAGACTGGCCCAGATTTTGGCTTTCTGAATAATAATTTCTCATTTACTTTTATATTTATAACTGATATTCACAAAATGTATTATGTGTGAAGCAAATTTATCACTGCCATTTTTCAACAACTGGCGAGTTTTTAGTCTGGGAATAAAATTTCAGATGATTTTCTGATGTCCTACCAGCCACCAATTTTCTTTCAAGCATATTGTCATGGAATTTTCTTAAGAATTTGTATGTGTACTACATGTAATAGACAAGAGCCATTTCTGAAGTCTGCCCCAGTTTAGGGAACCAAACAATTACAGATGCATGCAGCCTACTCAGTCAAACTCTGGGTTAGTCTCAGGAATCTAGGCAACCACATAAGCCTGGTAACACGGGGCTGGGCTTTTCATGATGTGTGGCTTCAACATACATTAGATGTTCACGTAAATCTCTGCCTAATAAATTTGTGGGGTTTTCTTTTTCCAGATTTTCTGTTTAAGACTTGTATTATTTGGTTTCTCTCCCTGTAAGTGAAGCCTATCGGTTCTGTTATTTAGTTGTGTCCGCCTCTTTGAAACCCCATGGACTGCGGCACGCCAGGCTTCCCTGTCCATCACCAACTCCTGGAGCTTGTCAAACTCATGGAAGCATTTAATAGAACCATAAAAAGATGGAGAAGAGCCAACAGTAGTGAAGATGGAAGGTTCTGGAACATCAAAGGATTTCAGAGCTGGTATCACATGAAGCAGAAAGGACTGAGGAAGGGACTGCCGTAAGCTGTGAGCGGACATCCTCAGAAAGCCCTGACAGCGGGGAGCCTCCTCCACACCGTGAGCCACGACACAGGACAGAACACCCACGAGGGGTGGAAGGAGCACTGAGTTACGACTGTGAAAGTGAAAGTCACTCAGTCGTGTCCGACTCTTTTTGCAACCGCAGGGACTATACAGTCCATGGAATTCTCCAGGTCAGAATACTGGAGTGGGTAGCCTTTCCCTTCTCCAGAGGATCTTCCCAACCCAGTGATCGAACCCAGGTCTCTCACATTGCAGGCGGATTCTTTACCAGCTGAGCCACAAGGAAGCCCAAGAATACTGGAGTGAGTAGCCTGTCCCTTCTCCAGGGGATCTTCCTGACCCAGGAATCGAACTGGGGTCTCCTGAATTGCAGGCAGATTTCCTACCAACTGAGCTATCAGCGAAGCACACTGTTATGACTGTAGTACTTACCTAAAACTAGGACAGAACAAGGACGCAGGCAATGCATGGTGCAGGTGCCATGTAGTCACACCTCCAAGTTTAACAAAGAAATCCTAAATGATATCTGATATTTAACTCTCCACCCGTTTTCCAAGGCCTATAGCTTTGGTGTTCTGTGCAGTCCCACTGGCCCTATGTTTGGATTCTGCTCTGCTGATGGCATTGGAAATCTTACTAATGTTAGAACAGGAAGCCTGCAGTTTCGTTTCAAATAGCACATCGTGTAGCCAATCCTGTCACATTGAAAAATGTGACCTATTTGCTTGCAGGTTTTAGAGTAGATAAACATACTAGAATAATCCTTAATCTCCCAGTAAATTGGGGGCCATTATGAAGACAGGTGATGGGAAGCTGAATGGTTCTTTTAAGGCTACATCATCTTGTTCCAAGGTCCGTTCTCTTTGCTTGTTGAACTGTCAACATTGTTTTTTGCAGCTACTCACATTCTTGTTTTGTGGACAGAGAAATTAAGGTAGAAAACACACTTACCCTCTGGTCATCTGGCCTGTAAGTAAAGCTACAGAAGAAATACATGCTCAGAAATTTTACTCAGGCTAAGTTAAAGATATGTGATTAATAAAAAGTAATGGATATTATTAATATTACTAATATTCCTTTTTAAAAAAAATAAATAAGTTAAACTTTCAGAGATACATTTAATAGTGATTTCCTAGGCCTATTTTACATAATATTGATCTGGCATGTTTTCAGCATTTTTCATGTCAAAAGTTTTACATGCTTCTCAAAAACGCTGATATCTAAAGATGTGGAAAAGAATGCTATTTCTCACAAAGATAAGGATCATACATCAACTCAGGCAGACTACCTCAAACTCTATGGCTCTTCGTATATGTAAGTCATGAAAAATTTCCATTCATTTTTTGTCAGAAAAACAGAATTTTTTGGGAAAAAAAATGCATTCTCTATAGTCCTCTAATATCTCTGCACTGGTGACTAGAGAAACAGAAGTCCCAATGATTACCATGACTAGAGCTTTAAAAACTCTAACAAAACAAAACAAAACAAAAAGCTCATCTCCTCTAATACACGATCCTTGAGACTGAAAGTTAAAATGAAGTTTGAAGTTCTAATCACGTGATGTCAGGATACAGACTACTGTCCAGTTGCCCACAGGGGAGGTTTTACCTACACAGGGCCTATGGGACACCTGTTATCTTACACAAAGCTAAAATCACAAGCCAGTCACTAGTAGCAGCAAAATATTTAGCCCTTGGGATTAGTACATGCTAGTTTTGGACCAGTTATATAACGCGAGAGGTATATAATTTGTGAGCAAATTGTCAGAGACTTGTCAATGTCTTTCCAGGCTGCAGCGTAGATATATAAAGGAACAGGTGGGTGTCTGAATTGAGGTTCTCAGATCTATCATTAAATCAGCCACGAGCACAACTTTACATTCACAGGATTCAGATCATAAAGCAGAGACTTTCATTTACTTCCCCTTCAATACTTGCTCAATCAGAAGTATTACTCCTCTGTCAGACTCTTCAGGCAGCTTCCAAACTTCATCACAACACGTATAAAACACACAATGCGGCCTCTGTGAACATTCTAATGAATGATGAACTGGCCTTGAATTTGTCTGTTTTTGTACATTACAGCTATCATTCTCAAAACATATTTAAAATATGCACTCCCCACACAGTGATTTGAGAATGAATGAATACTGCCATTTTTTATAATATGGAAAACAGGGTGGTGCATGGCATTAAAATATGAATATTTTAGGATCATAAGTATTTTAGGATCATAAGTATCATCAGTGATTCAAGATCATAAACTTGGATATTTGAGGAGGCATTCTTCTCCATGATAAAGACAAAATTACTAAAATACAGAGAAATTTTGGATTTTTTTCAGTGGTGAACAAAAGCAAGGGCTCACACCCACCCATGCTGCCCTGTACCAATAGCCAGAGAAGCATAATAGATAAAATATTATTTTATAACAAAGAAAACAGTGCTCCAAATTATAGCCTTACTGAATGCAAACCATTTCATTTTCAAAACGAAACAGAACATCTAGCCAAACAACCACATTTTCTATCCAGGCAGTTTTGCAACCCATATTTTTTTCCTTCTAAAATGAAAAAAAGTCATTTAATTTAGCTTTTGATTTAGCAGATCATCATCCTAATTGTTATGTTTCAACTAATTTCCCTGAGAAAGCCAGCCTCTGGAAGGAGAAGCTCTAACACTATATATTCTACTGCATGGCAGGGAGATTTTGCTGAAGATTTAAAATTCTACTGTATGTAATTCCTATGTGAGTTAATTAAAGAAAACAAATCGAAACATTGCAGAGGTAAATATTCAACATTTTCTTATCAAGTCAAGAGACAGCAGCTGAAAAACTTTTCAATATCTAATATTTTGCTTAATTTTGATAGAAATTTTGATAATGTAGTAAAATATTTTTAAAAGGTGTTGATGGCTCTATAAATAACATGCTGTTTATTACCATGGTACACATTTTGAAAAATGCACAATAAAAATAGAGTGTCATCAGTTTCAACTACATTGAACCAAAATAACTATTATTAATTCTATGCCAAGAAAGAAAGAATGACTTTACAAGGAGACGTCGCGTGTCAATTTTTACCTGTTTTGGGCTCCACTGAGAAGTATGGCTGACCCTGCAGGATGCTGTAGACCACTCGAGCACTGTTACCGTATGTAGGATCGTCAGCATCCGTCGCTGTCACCTGTACCACTGAGGTCCCTATGTGACAATCCAAAAATCAATGAATTATAAACTCCCAAATGCAATAAAACAAGAAAAATCACCAAACACTAAAGATGTTACATTAGCATAAAGATATAAAGATGCTTTCCAGTGTTCATTTTTCTTTTTCTCAGGTATGTGAAAAATGGATACATTTTTCTGTCTAAGACAAACTCTAAAAGATGATAAATGATAATTCCTCAGAAATACTTAAGGGATACGAAAAGATGTTGGTTAAAAAAAATAGGACTGACAATGCCAAGTTAGACAGGGATGTAATCTCAGAATTGGGTGGGACTCGACTTTTAGGCATCTCATCCATCAAGGTCTAGTAGCAAGTTTTTATCAAGAGCAATCTTTAAGTCTCAATCACAGTCTTAAAAAGCAGCATGATAGATTCTAGCACCTTGACCCTCAAATCATGGGGCAACCCAACTGCTACAGCGACAGAAATGGAAACCTCAGTAACAGAGTGAGTTCATAAAGAATATTTGATTGGTACATTTAACTGGTATTAGGTGGCTACTCTCAGTAGTTTTTTTCATTTGTTTTCACTAATTGACTTGTAACAAAAGCATGAAATGAACACTGAAACCAAACCCTCCCAAAGGAGAAAAAGCATAACTTGAAAAATCACAGCATTGGTTGCTTTTCTATGTTTTGTATGATAGAATGTTGTATTGCTTCTTCCTTTTACTATGCATTCACTTATTCCAGATAGAAAGCATTTAGTGTGATCTGTTGTTTTTTATTTCCACTTGGAATCTCATCCTAAAATATTAGCTACCCACATTTGCTTAGCTTAAATATGTAAACATTTAACATTTTAACATTTATTTTAAATTTATGTCCTAGTTGATGGGCATGGGACAACTACCTTTTTTTATGTATTCTTTCAAGGCTCAAGTTGCTTTCTAACAAATTCTTGAAAACACAGCATTTTTCATCTAACATCTGTTTTAGATCTATTCCTATGTAGATATTCCTTTCGAAATTCCTTAAATAAGTCATTAAATGCTGATCTTACTACAAATCTATTCTTTTTTCCACATTATGATTTCCCTAACTGATTCCATTTCCTTTCAAATTGGGTAAAAATTGTAAATGACACTTTTTAAATTCTGAAGTTTTATCTTTTTAATTTGGTAGACTTAGGAGATTGTGCCATGTGGCTGCTTGGCAGGACCACATGGTGAATGATATATATTTAAAAATCTTTTTAACAACTAGATTTTGACTATCATAAAATGTTAGGATCAATGACTGATATTCTCAATTTCCTCTATAATTCACCATCTTTACAGCAATATTTATTCTGGTGATATGTTTAAGTACCCACTTCCTACTTCACTGGAAAACAACTTGCAACAAAATAATGAAACCTATACCTCAGTAAATTTTGTTGTATGTATTATTTTTCTGAAGTGCTCATTAAATAATTTACTACACACATACCCAGTCACACAGACACACACCCCGGTTCTTGTGCTTATCTATGCTTTTCTGGCAACAAATAAGCAATCCTAGTGGACTATGAGGGTCTCAAATCTTATTATTTGTTAGTATACAATGAACAAAAAAAAAAAGTCCCTGAATAATAAACAAAGAAGACTTGTGTTGCATATACCACACTATTTAGTGGCTACTATAACTATTTGGTTACAAGTAAACACTTTGATAAACAGAATCATGATATGTTTTATATAAGCATTTACTGTGCTTAGCTCAAGTTTGGATATTTAATCCAGTGAACTCTCTCAGTGTCAAATAAATTCTGAAGACATTTGAAAATCATTTTCTAAAAAGTCCTGAGCCTTCTGGAATCGATCAAATAGCTAAATAACTTACACATGTGTATAACAGTCATATTGTTTGATATCAGAGTGGTACCAGTGGAACTAAAACTACAGTGCATTATTCAACTGCTAGAACAAAAAGCTCCCATTAAACTAATTTGCACTGCTATCTTCTACTTAGGAAAGGAAAGCCTTATAAAGCCCACCAAAAATGCCCAGGAGAATTGTAGCATTGAACTGAATTGCTTACACACACCTCAAAACCTGTTTCTCTAAACATTACTACTTCCTTCGGGGAGGACAATGCGCCTGCTCTTTTCTCTAAAACCTCCCAAATCTTGCTATTGTTGCTGTCATCATAGCTGTTGTTGTTTCTGTTATTAAGTCAGAGCAGCAGGAAGCATTCTGAAGGTGTGGGTGGTATTGAGAGGGTGTGAATAAGCTTGTTTGGTCAAAGAATGTTTACACAGAAGTTAATTATAGGCAGCTGCTGCCACTGTGGTTCAGAACTTTTCCTGACCACAAGCACCCTTGGTTCATTTTCAGTTTGTATTTCTTTAGCAGCCAGAGTCACAGTCCCAAAGTAATGTTCCCTCTCCCATCTGATAGGAACAGAAATTCAGGGTCACTAAATTGTGATTTCCCTAAAGGGCACCATGTAACACACGCCTTTGCAATTCCAGTTCCCTGCATAGCGGATATACAGATGAAAAGCTGGAATGAATGCAATGACCTTTATTCCAAGTAAAACAAATAACAATCAATCAATAAAATAAAACAAATCACAGTCAGTCAAGTATTATATCACATTGGTAAAATTATCACGGTTTCCCAGGTAACACAGTGGTTAAGAATCTGCCAGTCAATGCAAGAGAAACAAGAGACACAGGTTCAATCCCTGGATCAGGAAGATACCTTCGAGTAGGAAATGGCAACCCACGCCAGTATTCTTGACTGAGAAATCCCAAGACAGAAGAAGAACCTGGGCTACAATCCTTGGGGTCTCAAGAGTCAGACATGACTGAGCACATATACACAAAACTTTCAAGTTAAAGACCTGAGTTGAAATAGGTGTAAAAATACAAGCTCCATTATTATTTTAAATAAATTTCCTCCTTCAATACCATAAACAATAGGAAATAAAATATATAAATCAACTGGTCTCTGTTCCAGACTCATAATTTTTGTTTTTATTATTATCTTGTAAGATCATCCATATCTAAGTTACATACTGGCTGAAAACTATTCCAAAGGTACCTAAACAACTGGAATTTAAAAGAGAATTTAATAGTATTTGAAATACAGTATATACTAAAGGTAATCTACTTTCTATTTTTCCAGTCATGGAGCAATGATCAGAAGCCCATTCGGTAAAATGGCCTTCATTATTCTTTCATATATCTCACACTGAGTATCACTTTACCATCATTATAAACAGTATACATTTGAGTATAAATTCTCATGCATCTGAATTCCTGGAGAAATTACAAAAAGATTAGTGGTGGCAGGTGGATGGACATTTATGGGCTGAAGCACACTCTACAAGAAATAGACCAAATGTTAGCCTGGCTCCACTGATAGTCTACCTGATAACCTGGCCCTAGAGATATGCTTAGAATAGAGAATTATTACCCTAACATAGGGAGAAAGATAACCAAATCATCACAAGGATGTGTCTGGAATTTTTTTTTTTTTTGGGTTTGATACTAAGTTTATCTAGAATTTTTTTTTTTTTTAAAACCTCTTAAGCATAATTTAAATTTTTTTTGGGGGGCGGGGTGGTGAGCTGTACCACACAGCCTGTGGGATCTTAATTCCCCTACCAAGGATCAAACCTAGAGTCTGGGCAGTGAAAGCACTGAATTCTAACCACTAGTCTGCCAAGGGATTCCCTCATTTTTAAATTTTAAATATTAAATTGAAAAGGGACTGTAAGACCTAGGTAATTTCTTGAAGACATTGAGCAGTGTAAAAGAAGAATTTCTGAATTTCTGTACAAAAAAAATTATGTGTCAAAAAGCAGAATTTAGACACTGGCTACTAACACATCTCAAACATTCGCTCACTCAAAATAGTAATTTCTATACAAATATTAATGTGATTCTTTTTCCGGTACCTATGATGATTTAATTTTAAACACAAACCTCCCCAAATCAGACAGTGCAAGACCAACTTGGGCTTACTCACCCACAGGTGACATTTCGGGAACCCCTGCCGTGTACGGGCCGTCCAGGAACTTGGGTTCGTTGTCGTTGATGTCCTGAATCTTGATGACGAACTCGGACTCGGGTTCCACGGGCTTGTTGGTGAGCCGGTCCAACGCCTGGGCTCGAAGCGTGTAGTAGGCTTGCTCCTCGCGATCCAGCCTCTTGGTAGCATGAATATCCCCAGTGTTCTCATCAATAATGAAAATGGAACTTGCCCCTTCGCCTGACAAGATGTATTTGATGGAACCATCTCCTTTATCAACATCAGAGTGAAGCTGGTGAAAAATTCATGTGAGATGAGATTAACTTACAAGAGAGTCAGCGATATGGAGATACGTAAAAATAATTCTTATGTCAGGCAGCAGCATGTGAGATTTTATTGTTCTTGGAAAGATAAGCAGACCTGTATTGTGCACAGTGGAAAAGGCCATTTAGAATGTGTCAGCCTGCACTTGTGAGCAAGACAATTGCATTTCTTCTGGTACCCAGCCTCACTTCCAAAGGAATTTTATATTATTCCCAAAGTTAGAAACTTGCTGTCTGTCCTCGCCAGTTTTAGCCATCTTCTCTGACCAGAGTAGCTATTCAGTAAACATGTACAATTGGTCGATTCAATCATATTCCAAGCAAAGGGACTTGTTCGAGCACATTAGTAAGTTTAGATCTAATATATTATATAAAATGCTTAGAAATCATCACATCCTTTTCAGGTACCCTTCCTTCACACCCCCACAACTTCTCATGATTATTAAGTATGGATAGCTGTCCAGTCACTAAATGGGTCTCCAAATCCTATTTTATGTTTTAAAATTTGAAGCTGGAAAAAAAAAAAAACTTACACTGCTCTCTGAAGTAGGAATTTTAAATCAATATGTGCTTGAGACTTCAACTAAATCCTTTCTTGAAATACCAAGCACTGCATTAGATTTGCATGATTAACCCTGGCTCCGGCTGCAGGGGCAGCCCCTCCTGATTTGCATTTCATATCTGGAGCTGTCCCTTCTGTATATGTCAGAACATTATGTCGAACAGAGGAACCTGAGGAAACTCGGAAATAATTACATCTTTCCCTGAACTTCATAACCTGAGAAATGCAGCACCCACTCTGGAATTTCAACAATCTTTCATCCTCAGGAGCCGCTGTGATTCTGGCCTGCAATTAATACAAAGGCGAAAACCCAATTTACCAAATAGCAAGGCTGCCCTGCGGAACTATGCTGGCACTCTTTAAAAGACAAGGTGCATGGGGCGTCCCAGGTGGCTCAGTGGTCAAGAAACCACCTGCCATCACAAGAAAAAGACAAAGCACAAAACAATATAGAATATGGGAAACTATTTAGGTGAGTGGGTACCCAGTCCATTTCCATCTTTAGCTGTTGAGGATACTGCGTTTGTACCATGAATTTCTCTAAGTGATCCTTCCATTTCACTGTAACAGCTGTGTTTATACTCGGCTTCAGAATACTTAAGTACCTGATTCATCCTTTAGTTTCTATAGTTTTCAGCCAGGACAAAATGATATAAAAAAATTAATTTCTGGCACAAGTTTTAATTTAGCTTTGTTCAGGGAGGCATTAGCGAGTGAATCACTGTAGCAAGATTATCCAGCATATGGAGAAGATGTGTTCTTGAAATATAATGAATTATTTAATTTTCTTAAGTCATTCTCAGGGTGTCTATTATGTACATATGCAATAGCTTGTATGAGGCAAGCTAAAAATCCCTAAAGTTTGACTTCTTGAGCACTCCCCGTGTTCCAGGAACTACTGTTAATATTCTCTACAGAGTAACCCATCCCATGCTCACACTGAATGCCTTCATTATCCTTTTAACAGATGAGGAAACTGAGGCAGAGAACGGCCTGAGGTCACGTGGCCAACGCTGCAGCTGCATCCTACAGGTGGCACTAGTGGTAAAGAAGCTACCAATGCAGGAGGCATGAGAGATGCGGGTTCGATCCCAGGTCCAGAAGGTCCCCTGGAGGAGGGCATGGTAACCCACTCCAGTATTCTTGTCTGGAGCATTCCATGGACAGAGGAGCCTGGCGGGCTACAGTCCATGGGGTTGCAAAGAGTAGGACATGACTGAAGGGGCTCAGCACGCAGCACGCACAGGAGTCTGAAAACCTCAGGCCGGCGGAAAGCCCGTCCTCCATGCCTGCACTGGGATCCTGCCTCTGGGGGACGGGCTGTGTCCTGTGAGGGGGGGACATTAAAAGCCACTACAAAGGGGAACTCGGGGCAGAATAAAGCAACCCACCTGATCGCCCGCCCCCCACCCAGATTTTAAAAAAGACGATCAATGCTTCCAGGGCTTTACAGCCACACACTTCACAACGTGCCAGAAGGGAACTTTCTGACATCACAGAACAGCAGGAGACTCCACCACACTCAACAACACGAAGAACTGAGTCCCGAGACAAAAGAAGATAACAGAGGAGAGAGAATAAAGCCGGGGCTCGCCTGGTGGCTCAGTGGTAAAGAATCCATCTGTCAAGGCAGGAGACGCAGGTTCAATCCCTGGGTCGGGAAGATCCCCTGGAGAAGCGAATGGCTGCCCACTTGAGTATTCTTGCCTGGAGAATCCCATGGACAGAGGAGCCTGGCAGGCTACAGGCCATGGGGTCGCAAAGAGTCAGACAGCACCGAAGTGACCAAGCAGGAGCGTGAAGCAGAGTCCCCCACTGCACGCACCTCTCACAGCCCCTCTCTCAGCACCCCTTGCTCATCTGTTCCTCTCTGGATCAGCAGAGGGTCTCTACACTATTGCTGATGGTAGTGTGAAATATTAGAAAGAGCTTCTGACCATAGAAATACATAAGTAACACCCAGGCTGCATCTTTAATCAAGGCATGGGCTCCCATTCACGGGACCAGCCCTTGCGATTCATTTAACTAATTCCCATCAGCTGATGGCTGCCTTCACAGTGTGGTGATCCGATGTTCCCGGGGTGTTCAGGTAAGGGAGGATGCCTTCCTCTCCATAAAGTAAACACATGAAATCCTGACTGACCTTCGGCCTGAGCTCTGACACCATATTTGACGTTATGCGATATCGTTAGTTGTTCTCCATTACTGAGAGCGAAAGAGCTGAAAGGTAAAAAACGGTTCATATTGCCTGTTTTCCCAGTCATTCAAGGATCAGCATTCTTCTCTTCCACCTCTAACTGCCACCACCATCACCAACCCCTCCCACACACACACACACACGTGCACACGCACATCTATTGCAGGAGCCCTGAAATCTACCACCCTCCACATCACTGACATTTTCCTCCTAGCTGGGACCATCGCTAGGCTCGTAACCACTGCCAAAATTCACAAGCATAAAAACACCGTGAGTCTAACCTGGTGTATTTGTGGGGTTAGCAGAAGCATCTGCAGTTGAGAGTAAAGAATCAACTAGGAAATGTTAAGATGGAGATGAAATTAGCAATGATTCACACACTAAATCTGTGAGGCTTCGCTCACTATACTAACCTTAATAGGTGACGTGAAACTGATACTGTTAGGAAAAACTACTACCCTACTGTGCTGAAGAAGCATGCTCAGCAAAGAAAAATGCTGAGAAACTATGGAATGGCACTCTGAGTTAAGACGTGTGTCAATGCAGTCCCCCCGCCCCCTCCACACACACGCAAACATGGCTCGGTCTCTGTAAATGATTATTACAGCCTAGAGGAGGACTCTCCACAGTGAAAACCTCTGGCCAAGAAGAAATTTCTATGGTCCCAAAATGGTAAGCGAACAAATTAGCAATAAATGAAAAACACAATAAAAAGCAAAGATTTTTACTCTACTTGGAGCAGAGTAGAACTCATGATGTTTTGCCTATTTCATTTGCCAATATCCCCATAAACATCTTTTGATTCATCTAAACAATAACAAAATCTTGATTCATCACCAGAAAACACTCATTTTTACTGTCTGTGTCTCTAAACCTTTTTCAAAGTATTTGTTGTGGCTCCAAAAGTAAATATTTACATTTTTCTTTTTTTTGGCAAATGAGCACACACAGTGAGGAGCACACATCTCTTAGCTGAGTCCAGCTCATGATAAGGAGAACAAATAAGCAGGGAGGTGATCCGAGTATCATGCAAATTCAGGGTCCCTGTGTCACCTCTGTGTTTGGCAACAATGTAAGAAACACGAAACTGTTGAATTCCATCATGATCCACCCAGGCCAGGATGCAAAGCACACGTCACAGGTGCCTGAAGTATAATCTGTTTAATAATCTTGCCTGGAGAATCCCAGGGACGGCGGATCCCGGCGGGCTGCCCTCTGTGGGGTCACAGAGTCGGACACGACTGAAGTGACTTAGCAGCAGCGGCAGCAATGAGGAGAAGATGGGACGAATGGAGAGAGGAACAACTGACATAGATACACTGCCATGTATAAAACAGAGAGCTAGTGGGAAGCTGCTGCCTAGCTGAGGAAGCTCAGCTCAGAGCTCTGTGATGACCTGGAGGGGTGGGAGAGAGGCTCATGAGGTAGGGATATATGTATACATAGAGCTGACTCACACTGGACAGCAGAAACCATTGTAAAGCAATTATTCTCCAGTTAGAAAACAATAATAATAATCCACTATGACTCTATCATCCCCCACTCAATGGAATTACGCACTCATCACCTCTAATGCATCAACCCTTTCCTCAGTCTTTCTGAACAATAATCCCAACTTGGAATCTTAAAATCTTCCACTTGGGCTATAACAAAACTCCCGTTACTATTCACTTTGAATAGCTCACCATCATCTATGCTGTTACACTGCATGTCAGCAATGATCTTCCTAAAACTATATTGAAGTATAGCATAGGGTACGTCACACCCTTCATCAAATATATCTAATTGCTTGCCATGGTCTCTGGGTTTAACCCCAGATCTTAAGCACAGGGCTCCATGTGGCCATGGGCCAGCCCCCCGGGTGTCCTTCCCATATCCCAGAGGCTCTCTACGCCCCAGGCACCCAGGACCAGTGACTGCAGCTGAAGCAGAGCCAGCATCTCTTTACAGACCCGGCCTCCATCGTCTCATCCAGCATCTGACACCCAGCTTGACACAATGTAAGCTCCCTTTTACTGAAACCTTAACAATCCTATTCACCCCCACCCCAAGACATGTTGTTTGCATTTCTCTGACAAAATGCCTTTAATTCTGCTTTCTACTGAAAATCTGGCTTAATTGTTTTCCTACCCTAAGAGCTGGCTCCTCTTTATCACCATATTCCACATACTTAACAGACTATTGTAGTAAATTCTGTAAATTTATAATTCACTTTGGGAAACAGTAGTGCTTGTTTTATTTCAATTTCTATCCTTTTAAGTTTTAATAGCATTAAGTAGGAAGAAAAGAAACTAAACAAAAAACCTCCGGTATCTCTGGTTTGTTCTCCCTAATCCTCTGAAACCAGGGAGAGGGAATTCAGACACCTTGTTTTCTGTGCCCAGGGTGATGCTTGCACATTGATACCTTTGTGTTCCCTAAGAGACAGACTCCTGCTGGGACAGGCAGTCTTTCTTATTCTTGCTTCCCTAAGCCTTATACAGTACTCCACACAGACACAGACACAGGGGTTTAAAGAGGGTCTATAGACCACTGGACGTTCTCAGGTGGCAGAATACCATGTTCTTGATGAAAGAATCTGCTTGCAATGCGGGAGACCCAGGTTTGATCACTGGGTTGGGAAGATCCCCTGAAGAAGGGAATGCAACCCACTCCAGTATTCTTGCCTAGAGAATTCCAGGGACAGAGGAGCCTGGTGGGCTCCATGGGGTCGCAAAGAATCGAACACCACTGAGCAGCTAACACTACATTTTCAATTTAAAATTATAAAGAACAGCAACAACAACGGATCAGTGCACTGCATTCTGACATTTTTCTTGCATTTATTTAATCAACTAGGACCTGATATAAACTACCTGATCTATCACTGTGATCCGTCTAAAAATGGAAAATATTCCTCAATCTATTGAGGTAAAAAAATCAATATACTGACCCACTTTTCTTCCCTCTATGAACATGTTCCACTCTGCCTGTTTTCTGACTGTTGATCTTGTCTTTACTCTCCTGGTTCCCCTCCTCTATAAAATACCTGCACTTGAACTTCATTGAACAATTGTGACAACTACTTGAGACGATGCAGAAGGGTATGATTAATAATTACTATAATGTCAGGACTGCACTTATTAATGTTTTGCTTTTGAAAACATTACTTTATCACAAAAAAAGACCAATATAGTCATAAGATGAAATAGAATGTTTATCATGAAAGATAATGCTTATCATGAAAGTTTTAACACTAAAAATATAAAGCTAAAAAAGAAAGCCTCCATGATCCTGACTAAATATGATGATGGAAATAATTAATGTTATATTTAATTTTTCTGTAATGAATATTTGAATAGAAAAAATGCAAAATGCATATTATAGAAATAAAAGTTTATGCTGCTACATTTGTGTACAAAAATGGAGTAATGATGGCTGAACACAAAATATGCATATGTTCCTTTGAACAGCATATTAATCCATCAGAGAATGATTTATATATTGAACATTAGGCAAAAGATTTCTAAGGTAAATTTCTACTGCTGATTTATTATTATAGATTTTTTTTTTAAGTTTAAAACTCTGTTACAGATTGTTAGAACTCATGCAGTTCACTTTTGCTAAACTTTCACAAGGTTAAAATAATAAGTATGGAGGGCAGATTTAAACAATAATTGGCAAGGAAAAAACTGCTTGAATATACACATTACATGCAAGTTTTCTTTTCTTATTATGCTTTTAAATAGATATTTTCCACATACCACTGGATACCATGTAATTATCAAGCTGCTGAAGAAATATTACAGATGAAAACAAGTTTAAGCATCATTTTTTTTCTGGTTGAAATATTCCTAATTTATAATTATCATTGTGCTCCAGGGTAATGGAACACAATTTTCTTGTGAAGCATCTTTGAGGAAGATGCGTGCTTTGAGAAGTATAGGTATTAATTACTATGTGCGTGCATGCTAACTCGCCTCATTTGTGTCTGACTCTTTGCAACACTATGGACTATAGCCCGCCAGACTCCTCTGTTCCTGGGACTCTTCAGGCAAGCATACTGAAGTGGGTTGTCATTTTCTTCTCCAGGGAATCTTCCCGGCCCAGGGATCGAACCCATGGCTCTTATGTCTACTACATTGGCTGGTGGGTTCTTCACCACTAGCGCCACCTGGGATGCTCTTCATTAATACACATAAGGGCTTCTTTGATTGCTTAGTTGGTAAAGAATCCACCTGCAATGCAGGAGACCCAGGTTCAATTCCTGGGTGGGGAAGATCTGCTGGAGAAAGGATAGGTTACCCACTCCAGAATTCTTGGGCTTCCCTTGTGGCTCAGTTGGCAAAGAATCCACCTGCAATGTGGGAGACCTGGGTTCAATCCCTGGGTTGGGAAGATCCCCTGGAGAAGGGAAAGGCTCCCCACTCCAGTATTCTGGCCTGGAGAATTCCATGGACTGTATAGTCCATGGGGTCACAAAGAGTTGGACACAACTGAGTGACCTTCACACACACACTCACAAAGTAATAAAGGAAAAGAATATGATACAGAAGTACTTAACAAAAGATTAAAATTCCCTAGAACATCTCTTAAAAAAAAAAAGTGTATTTTAAAAAGGAAGGACTACTATGATTATTTTTATCCTCAGGAAAAGTTCACCCTAATGCAGTGGCAACAGACATTCATTCTGGGTCTCAGTCCATACTAAGCAGCAGAGTGGTATCAACAGCTAGGTCCATGAGAAGGAACCAGAGGTATGTCTACTGAATCTCTACTCCACTCCGTATCTTGCTGCCTTCAGTTCAGTTCAGTCACTCATTCTTGTCTGACTCTTTGCGACCCCATGAACTGCAGCACACCAGGCCTCCCTGTTCATCACCAACTCCCGGAATTTACTCAAACTCATGTCCATCGAATTGGTGATGCCATCCAGCCATCTCATCCTCTGTCGCCCCCTTCTCCTCCTGCCCCCAATCCCTCCCAGCATCAGGGTCTTTTCCAATGAGTCAACTCTTCGCCTGACATGGCCAAAGTATTGGAGTTAAGCTTCAGCATCAGTCCCTCCAATGAACACCCAGGACTGATCTCCTTTAGGATGGACTGGTTGGGTCTCCTTGCAGTCCAAGGGACTCTCAAGAGTCTTCTCCAACACCACAGTTCAAAAGCATCAATTCTTCGGCGCTCAGCTTTCTTTACAGTCCAACTTTCGCATCCATATATGACTACTGGAAAAACCATAGCCTTGATTAGACGGACCTTTGTTGGCAAAGTAATGTCTCTGCTTTTTAATATGCTGTCTTGCTGCCTTGGTCGCACCTAAATCCCAGTTTATTGCTAGTTATAGATCAGTAAAGGCTATGGTCTTTCCAGTAGTCATGTACATTTATAAGAGCTACACAATAAAGAAGGTAGAGAGCTAAAGAATTGATGCTTTCGAAATGTGGTGCTGGAGAAGACTCTTGAGAGTCCCTCGGACAGCAAGGAGATCAAACCAGTCAATCCTAAAGGAAATCAACCCTGAATATTCATTGAAAGGACTGATGCTAAAGTTGAAGCTTCCATACTTTGGCCACCTGAAGTGAAGAGCTGACTCATTGGAAAAGACTCCGATGCTGGGAAAGATTGAAGGCAAGAGGACAAGGGGCAACAGAGGATGGGAAGGTTGGATGGCATCACCGACTCATTGGACATGAGCTTGGGCAAACTCCGGGAGATGGTGAGGGACAAAGAAGCCTGGAGTCTGCAGTCCATGGGGTCTGTAAGAGTCGGACACGATTTGCTGAACGAACAACCGCAACAACCAGTCAGCATCCTCAGTGTCCACTTAGCCTTAAATCCTGAAATGAGGATAAAATGAAGTAATGTATTTGTAAGTATCACATAAAAGGTCACTTTCTATCCATACGTGTACATCCACATAGAGCTGTACCATGGAAGTACCTGCCTTCCTTAGTGAGGGAAATCTTGCTTTCGTTTCAAAAAGTTCTACACTCATGCCTATGGCATGGTTACTCGGAGCTTCATGTGAAGAGCCCTGCCTTTTTCACCAGGGACTGACTGATAACAACTCAGAAAAGAATTTTCATTCCACGTGCTACATGCCACTCCCTAGAGAAAGCTCCACGGCACACATCTCATCATCTCTCGGTTGCTGTCTCCAGGACACACAGCCACAACTTTCAACCAACTGCAAGAAAATCTGCCTGGAGTCAGCTTCTTACTGATCAAAACTCCTCGTCACTCCAATTTCATTGTGAGAGCACAGTGTTCTCCACTTCTTGGCTCCCGCCTAAATGCCAAGTCATAAAACGAAGCAGTTAGAGACCAAACCCTTGGAAGGTTTCAGCTCTCTTCTCAGGAGGATGACTTTAAATTTTGCTTCTTGAAGTGGAGGTTGAGCAGAATTTTTCTACAGAAACACTGCATGTCTACTCAGAAAAATTAACAATTTCATCAGCCATATGCTTACGATAAAAATATCAGAAACACCACAGAGTCAGACTCAACTCAGCCCCTGAACAACAAGAAGCAAACAAACTGGGAGTGGAAAGAAAACACTCAGAGACTCTTCTCACATCTGAGATGCCCCTCTAGGGGATCCACAGTGGGTCACCCATCCCATCCCACTTCACCCCAAAGGCTGGGTTGCAGCACCCATTTCAACTACTGGAAGTGCTGGAGTCAATCTCTCTGAGCCCTCACCGCTTGCTGTAGGAAAACACCCTCTATTGGAGGGAGACGCCTCCTTAAACATCACAGAGCTTCCTGGGGCAAGCAGAATACACAAGACCAGGAACTAGAATTACAGTGGGAATGCCCGTGTTATCCTCATTCCTACTGATGCTTCTGTTTCAAGAGCAGGGTGATTCCACTAGGTTCAGAGTGCTCTCTGCCTTGTCCCTGGACTCCCAGCACCAAGGGACCAAGAGAAGCAATGCATCCTGGTAGGTGTAATCCATCCTGACCACCAGCAGGAGGCACGCTTCTGTTGCACGAAGGAGACAGGAGGAATAGGCTCAGCATCTGGGTCCTTGGGCGACTCCTGATACTCTCTTGCCCCATTTTGATGCTAAAAGGACAAGGGCAAGAACCGCAGCCTGAGGCAGGCTGGGTGATGAGAGGAAAATGGTGCGTACTGATTGGAACCTGGAGACCACCTAGAGCATCAAGGGCTGTAGTTCATCTTACTGACCTTCCTGTAAATCCCACCAAGAAAAGAGGTCAAATATGAGCTATAGGAGCTGCCCCCTGAACGGACTACCTCAAGCCGGGGGCGGGGGCCCCTCTGCAGTCATCATGGGGTGTCATGGCAGTGACCGCCCAGGTTCACTTCCTACCTGACCCCAGGAAACGCTGGGAGTGCCAGGAGCTGATGCTTCTCAGCTAAGTTCTTCCTAAAAACTGTCACTCACCTGCGGGATATTTACCAGTCTGGCAAATTGCAAAAGATGGCAAAGAGAGCCACTTTGCCAAAGGTAATACTTCTTTCTCGGGGGCATCCCCCAGGCAATGACTGGCTGATTTCAAGCTCCTCCTGCTCCCCTGATCCAGGTTGACTTTGAAGAACCTTGCCAGCTGCACATATCCCCGGAGACTAGCCCCCTTCAAGGCTGCAACTTCACCGCAGTTCACCCCCTCCCACTGCCCAGCCCTCCCTCCCTCCCTTCATTACCAATTTTGATCCTGAGAACCACTCCAATACATCCCCAAAAGGCACATCCCTGATTCAGCGTCTGTCCCCCAGATGCAGGTAACTCACTCACTGACTAATGCGTGGCAGAGCCTGGCTGTCTGAGGACATCTGTGCTCACACACCCTAGGCCTCCTCCGGCAGGGGCACAGGCAGTGGAAAGCACATTTGCACAATTTGGTGAGAGAGGCGAGATCAGAGGGCTGGAGATCAGCAGGGGAAGCCACCAGGAAGAAGCTGCAGGAGGCAAAGCTCTTCAAAGACATTTCCCCGGGCGGAATGCCGCTTGCTTCCTTCCGTCCACACCTGATACAGTCTTATTTTTCCCATGCTCCCAAACCCTTTAATTTCTAGATACTTCACACAGTGAATGAACCAGTCACAAGGGTAAGGAGGATTCTCTGTGGGGTTTATTTGGAAAACAGGAAGAAGCAGAGGGCCTTAGCTCCCTGGAGCCCAGGAGCCAAAGTTCGACGTGCTTCTCCTTACACACCCCCTCAAGTTCTGCACGCCCAGGGCAAGTGTCTTTCATTCACCCACGTGGTGAGACGCCCAGACCCACTGCAGAATCGGAGAAGGGAATGGCAACCCACTCCAGTATCCTTGCCGGGATAATCCCATGGACAGAGGAGCCTGGCAGGCTACACTCCCTGGAGAGGCAAAGAGCCAGATGTGACCGAGCATGCCTGCACACACACGTTCACACACACACACCCCCCACAGGATAGTTCCATCAGAGTATGTGCCCATGAGCTTTATCATTATCAGTGCTTTTAAAAGATCTCCAGATCACACTATTATACTGGAGCCCGTTATACAGAGCGAAGTAAGCCAGAAAGATAAAGACCATTACAGTATACTAACACATGTATATGGAATTTAGAAAGATGGTAACGATAACCCTATATGCAAAACAGAAAAAGAGACTCAGATGTATAGAACAGACTTGTGGACTCTGTGGGAGAAGGCGAGGGTGGGATGTTTCAAGAGAACAGCATCGAAATATGTATATTATCTAGGGTGAAACAGATCACCAGCCCAGGTTGGATGCATGAGACAAGTGCTCGGGCCTGGTGCACTGGGAAGACCCAGAGGGATCGGGTGGAGAGAGAGGTGGGGGGGGGGGGGACCGGGATGGGGAATACATGTAAATCCATGGCTAATTCATTTCAATGTATGACAAAAACCACTGCAATGTTGTAAAGTAATTAGCCTCCAACTAATAAAAATAAATGTAAAAAAAAAAAGAAAAGAATTGTGAATAAACATTAAATATATATATATATATATATATATATATATACACACCTAATCTAACATTCACACACCAAGAGGGAAGAAAGGAATACAGAAGTGGAGGAAAATATTCTTCCATTTGACTAATGACATCATCTTGAAAGGCAAACAGGTTCATTAATTAGATAAAAAAGCAAAAATAAGCATGTCTGCAGAGCTGAGGCAATAATTTGCCTTCAAAGAATTCCTGGAATAATTTCAACAAACACAAAATCTTCCTAAATCAAAAACAAACCCATTTTCCAAGTCAGGTCCCTCCATGGGGTATGTAATTGTCTCATGGGAAACATAGCAGGTGTAAGAAATAAGAAGGCTATATTCTGACTCAGGTGACCTAAGGAGAAGACACATTTTTTCCTTCTCTAAATAACATTATCATTTAAAAATAAATGAGGAAAGTCAGGTCTCTTGTGAACCTTCTCAGCACCCAAGGCAACCAAGGGATGCCTTACCCTTCTGCCGCTGAGAGTCTGGATTTGTGTTTAATGCCCTAAAGGTGAAAAGTGTCTGTAAAGAAATGTAATAAAGTTAATAAAGCTATAGGAATGTAGGGGAGAAAAACTTGGCAGCCCAAAGTGTCTCTCTGTCATGAGGATTATTTTGAGCTGAAAACTAGACTCAAAAGACTCCGGAAGAAGCTTTGACCTGTCCTCTAACTGCCTAAAACAATTCAGATAGGGGGTCTGCTCCCCAAATAGAGCTATAACCAAACATGCCTGCAAAGAATGAGGTGGGTGTGCAGTGGGGGAAACTAGATAGGACCTGAAGTCCAGAGACCACTCTATACACCAGCACTTCTGCCTGGCCCAGCAAATATCTGCTCATCGAACACGCATGTTTATGGAAAAGTTCTCCCCTTTGAAGTCCCAAACCACTACCTTCAACATCCTCTTTTGCCTTTAACTGAAGATGGTAGTTACGGTGAGGGTTTTAGCCCTTGTGGCAAGTTCTTCTGGGCCTCTCCTCTCTATTTTAAATTTGTCTGATTTTCTGTCAATCTGTCTCAAACGAATTTAATGCTTAGACCAGCCAGCAGAACCTAGAAGGGGAGAGGAAAACTTCTTCCTCTTGACCTCAGCTTGCAATTTGGTTAAAAGAACTCAACAGAACTAATTAGTTTTTTTAATTTAAAAAATCTATGTCCTGAGCTTACAGAAAGTAATGTTAAAGGGTACAACAAAACAGTTTGCTAACCTAAACACAACTGTCAGAAAGGGGTGTATATGTTAAAGGAAGTGTTGTTAATAATACTTAGAATTTGTCTGATATCTTATGCACAAATTCAATTAGTATCACTTACAAATATACACACTAAGAAAACCCATTTGCTCTCTGTGAGGTTTAAAATGTTATACGTTTTCCCTGGGTTTCATCACATCACATTACAGATACATGGATTAGATGTATTATTCTATTTCAATTTGAATCACCCCAAACTCCTTGCAGCAGTGCTGTGATGATAATGATTTTCTGGCAGAAGCCTGCTACTGAGGGATATTAATGCAAGGAAACATTTCTGGAAGGCATCATTAGGGGTGGGCATATCCCCCCTAGTTTTCTATGTTGCTTCTATTAAGTAAAACTTCCTTTGTTACTGATCCAAAAAATTAATTTTAGAAATGCTGGCTGAATCTCCTTTTTCTTTTTTTTTTCATACATTATCTGTGATTTAAATAAAAAAGAAGTCCACACTGGAATAAACATGTATGGTCACACATGTCAAATATAAAACAATTATTAGTAATCACTGAGACCAGTGGGTTCTCGATTGCAATACTATGTGGGAAGGGACCATTTTAACCAAGGTGAAGGAATGACAGAAAATGTTCCTGCTAACGATCAGTTCCAGACTAACTCAGAGCCCCATCACTCCTGTTAAAGACTGTATCCTCTATTCCTTTCTGTGTATTCTTACACTTACTTTGAACTGCAAGGAGATCCAACCAGTCCTTCCTAAAGGAGATCAGTCCTGGGTGTTAATTGGAAGGACTGATGTTGAAGCTGAAATTCCAATACTTTGGCCACCTGATGCGAAGAGCTGACTCATTGGAAAAGACCCTGAGGCTGGGAAAAATTGAGGGCAGGAGGAGAAGGGGACGACAGAGGATGAGATGGCTGGATGGCATCACCGACTCGATGGACATGGGTTTGAGTAAACTCCGGGAGTTGGTGATGGACAGGGAGGCCTGGCGTGCTGCGGTTCATGGGGTCGCAGAGTCGGACACGACTGAGTGACTGAACTGAATTGAACACTTACTTTATCGCTTTATATGTGCAATCCTGACTTCTATCCGCTCTGCTTCACATATTGTTTTATAGCTCTCTTTTCAAATGCTAATAGTGAGAGCTAATATTTATTGAGTGTAATTATGTGCCAGACACATGGCCAAAGGGCCTTTAATTCTCCTAACAAACTTCTGCAGTGGCATTACTGGCCTAATTTTACACACAAGGAAAGTGTTATTTAACAGGATTAAGTGCTGTGTCTAAACTTACCTAAAAGGGTCAAACTTCAGTCTTAGAACTTGCCAGCAGCAAAGTCTGTATTTTACCGGATCTCATCTATACCACGCTGTCCCCTCCTCACCTCCCATCATAAGAACTGAATGACCTTAAATATCTTAGATTCTAGTATTCCCTGATACAAAAAAAAAACTCCAACAATTAGTAACACAAATGTCAGTTTATAGCTACTGAATTTCTGAGCTTTTCTTTTTTTTCTCCCCTGATGCCTCCTGATACTTTCACCCCACCCCCAAACAGTTGTCAATTCCCAATTTTTTTTTGAGAGACAGAGCTTTCAATATTTAATTAATTCTGCTTCTTTTAGTCTATCTTAAGAAAACCATCATTCATGCAAAGATCTATATACAAGCATTCCACTGAATCATTCCCTTTAATATGGCAAAGACTGAAAATAATTTAAACATTCAATCATGTATCTTTTATGCATCCATTCAATAATGCTTTTGAAGGATTTTTAGAAAAAAGTTCACAGTAGAAGAGAAATATCATGGAAAATGCTAAGCATGCAAAAGATTATATATTATGGTTACACAATCACTATATAAATAGAACCATAAAAACTAAGAAAGCATTCTAAAATGTTGACAGTAGTTAAGAGCGAATGACAGACCAGAACTATCCACCTCAAGAGCCACGTCTACTATTGTCTCTACCTCGCCCATCACTGCCCTGAATCAGGGTTTCATTACTTCTCACACACATTAACAGTGAAGCAAATCATACCATCCCCAAAATGCACAGACTCTCAACTAGTCTCCCCTCTTAAAACATCTCTGACACATATTATTATTAGGTGATTGTCTCCTGCATCTTATTAGAACATTAACAGCTTCATTGCTCTCCAGCTCAAGATGATGGATGACTTCTTAATACTTTCAAAAGTAAAGACCAGTTTAGCATCAAGGTCTACTGTGGCATAAGCTCGATGACCGTAAGGTGCACCATAATCACGTATTCTGCCACAAAAGAACAAGAAATCTGTATGGTATCATTTTAAGATGTCCTTATTTGTATGAGGCATCCCGCTTTCTGAAGGCAAAATGTAGGGGTGGGGAGGGGGGGAATGCACCTTATAATTGAGAGAATACGCTGTTTGGTTCTTCTCTATTTCCTATTTGTAATTCTCCCATAATCTCCTACACCAACCCCCTTCTGCCCTGGAACGCGACAGACAAGAACACATTGCCTAAGGCTTTCTACAATCAAATCCATCAGATTTCATACCAAAATTATTCCTACTTTGCATTTATCTAACATTAAAATCAAGGCACGTCAAGTAAAAATGAAAAGAGCACATGATGCACTGAATATTATGTTACTCAAGAAAACACAGTGCCACCAGCTTCAACAAGTGACAGGAATTTGTTTAATACCGCCAAGGCATGCATTTTCTCTAGAACATCTTTTAAGACGATCTTATTTTTACTTTCTTTGCAAAATCAAGTCTCCGTTGCAATCCCGCTGAGTGACAAGTCTCCTCTGGTGACAAGTAGTGTGATCACATGTTGTAAGCAGTTTATCATTACCACCATCAGCAAAAACCCTGTCTAATTCTTGCAGGGCCAATCTATAGACTGGACTAGGACTGTTATACAGGCTTTTAATGCAGTGAAAAATATTTTTTTATAATTACATGGAAATAAATATATTCACTGAAATTTCTCATGTGTGAGTGCTAAGTCGCTTCAGTGGTGCCGGACTCTTTGTGACCCTATGGACTGTAGACTGCCAGGCTCCTCTATCCATGGGACTCTCCAGGCAAGAATATTGGAGTGGGTTGCCATGCCCTCCTCCAGGGGATCTTCCCGACCCAGGGATCGAACCCTCATCATTAGGTCTCCTGCACTGACAGGTGGGTTCTTCCCCACTAGCGCCACCTACAATGTGCACACTTATGCAAAAAAAAAAAAAAAAAAAGATGTCTCAAAACTTTGTGGGATGGAAACTGAGACACCCACCCCTTCCTTCCTTACAAACACTCAAGTTGTGAAGAATAATTGTTAAATCCTGCAGTACACATGAAAGGGAAAGAAAAACCAGAAGCTGGATGATTCAGGGAGGAAGGAAAAGCTATTAAATCCTTCAAGGAGGGTCTCAGATATGGGTGAGCCAAAGGCAGCGTTTCAGACAAGGACTGGTTCGGTGCAGTTGAAAGCCCTGCCCCCTCCCTGGCTTCACTTAAATGTAATAACTTTTTTTAATATTGCAAAAATTGTTTATAGTTTTAAAAAAATGCTTACAGATTTTTTTTTTTAATAGAAATCAGTAAATAGCTGAGTTTTACTACAGGTCAAACAGAATCAATCTGCACAGATGAGAGAGCCTCTGGAAATAGGGTATGAAAATAGCGAAGCATGCTCTCTTATCCACAGCTCTGCAGGGCTCAGAACTACAAGATTATGATGCAACATTGCTGCCACAAAGCTGGAAAAATGTATCATTCCAGGATACAATCTTATTCCTATGCTTATCCTCTTAGGAAGAAGATACACACATTTTCCCATCTGCATTGTGTGTACTTGCTTTTTAATACAAAGCAAGAAAGCTAAAACATAAATGATACACAGCCATAGGGTGGAATACTGCCTATGGTTTTACCTACAAGTTTCTCGAAGGGGTAACACCAGAGCCTTTTCAAGGCTGAGGTATTTGATTCCTTACACTGAACTCTACAGACACTCACTTCCTTTTGAGCCCTAGCGGGCACATCAAATCAGTTCTCCAGAGGATAGAAACCAGAAAACCCTTCCTTTTCCACCTCTTTTTTTCCAGTTCTCTACGACGTCGTCCATATGTTTGGCCACTCTTGAGAATGCACTGGCCGAGCAAACATCCTGGTGCTCCGCAGAATGCAGCCGGAACTTCTAAAAGCCATTTTCTCATACACAGAACATCAGCTTCAGGAGCACTTAAGAAAACTGGCTAACACACCACCACAAAACAGTTAAGGTCATTTTCAAAACTTAATATCCAGCACCATATAAACAAATTAGCGTACTAAACGGAGAAAGGTTTTTTAGTCAAATGCCACTGAATTAAAGCTCGGCAAAATCAATTTAAAATAAAGGCCAAAGAGAAACAGAGAAGGGTAAGGAGAACTGGAGAATTCAGAGAATTATCGGGGGCTTCCCAGGTGGTGCGAGTGGTCAAGAACCCACCTGCCAATGCAGGAGACGCAGAAGATGCAGGAAGATCCCCGGGAGCAGGGAAATGGTGCCCCACTCCAGCATTCTTGCATGGAGCATCCCATGGACAAAGGAGCCTGGCGGGCTACAGTCCACAGGTCTATGAAGAGTCAGACACAGCTGAGCGCGGAGTACAAACGCAACTATTAGGGCAGAAGGAATCCAAACTAGTGAAGTTGTATCTGCAAACAAATTACGGATTTGTTTACAGAATCCCAGAGTAAACATTAAATTATTATTATATATTGGATCACTTAACATGGTCCCTAAGAATTCTAGTGGAATGTCTGGCATGAGTTTAAATGGACAGTGACCAACAATGAGAGGGGCATATGGCCTGTGACCAGAAAGCCTGGAGTCAAGGCAGGGCCCCATTGCTTATTACTTACCTACAGAACTTTCTTTCAACTTTAATTTCCTCCTATAAAGAAGTTAACTAATGATAATGTTTGCCCCAGTCTCAAAGAGCTACTGTGAGACTCAAGTAAGATAATGTATTAAAAGAAAGTGAAGTCGCTCTGTTGTGTCCGACTCTTTGCGACCCCATGGACTGTAGCTTGCCAGGCTCCTCCATTCAAGGGATTTTCCAGGCAAGGGTACTGGAGTGGGTTTCACAAACTACACAACACTAAATAGGGATCAGGTTTTACTGTGTTAGTAAACTATTTGACTTCTGGAGAAGGGAATGGCAATCCACTGCAGTATTCTTGCCTGGAGGATTCCATGGACAGAGAAACCTGGCAGGTGATAGTCTGTGGGGTAGCAAAGAGCTGGACATGACTGAGCGACTAACACACAAACTATTTGATTAAGAATACCGTGTAAAATAAAGCAGATATACTGTAATAAAAATTAATTTTTAAAAAATTTTAAAAAGAATACCATGTAGAAAGGATAGCGTCTCAGATGAAATTATTTCACTAATTTATATGTATGCCAAGTGCAAACATTAGATGTGTAACACTGAAATATACACATGCAAATACAGATGCATGTACACATACATACACACACATAGAAATACATACACTCAAACATGTTTTCTGTTTCAAAGAGAGAAGATAAGGGCAGGGGCTAAAGACAGAAGTGTCACTCCTTGGTCTTAGATTAAATCCTTCTTAAAGCACTTTACAACTTCTAAGGTTTGTTGCTCAAGCAAGAAACTGAAATCTTCAAACATTTTTTCACATTTCCAAAAGCCCTTTTGTAAACCTTTTTTTTTCTGTTCCACATCTTTAGATAATGCACTACAACACATACCCACAGTTACTCATTACAGTATGTGATGATTCATAATTATGTGGGAACATTTTGAGCTGATCAATTACCTTTCATAAATAGCTTTTATTAAGAGAGCACTAAGACCATTTAGTGCAATATTTTAAAAAGTATTTCTGATGACTTGGGTGAGAGGGAAAAAGAAGGAAGAAAAGGGGGAGAAAATAAAAATTGGTACATTGTACTTCCCCCCTACCCCGCCCTTCACTCCCAAAGGGACGTTAATAACTAAGCTTAAAACTCAGTTGCTTCTTCACTGAGTCATCAATCCTACTTGCTTCACCATCATCCAGGTTCAATAAACTGCTTCTCTCACTCACCTTTCCTGCTTAGGGATTTGAGTGATTCATTAAGGAATATCTCCATGTGGATATTCTTCGGGGGACTTCAAATTATTCAATACTTTCAAACTGCAACTTAACTTGATATTTCCTGTCTTGAGCCAGAAACACTGGATCTCTCAGGCACAATACAGCACTAACTACGTGGAAGGCACTTGGTTGATGCTGTAGATGTTGTTATTGTCCAGTCGCTAAGTCATGTCCAACTCTTTGCAACCCCATGGGCTGAAGCATGCCAGGTTTCCCTGTCCTTCACTATCTCCTGGAGTTTGCTCAAATTCATGTCATTTGAGTTGGTGATGCCATCATCCAACCATCTCATCCTCTGTCACCCCCTTCTCCTCCTGCCCTCAATCTTTCCCAGGCATCAGGGTCTTTTCCAGTGAGTTGGCTCTTCACATCAGGTGGCCAAATATTAGAGCTTCAGCTTCAGCATCAGTCCTTCCAAAGAATATTCAGGGTGAAAAAGGCCACCTCTCTTCCTTTTTCTGTATCATTCCCAACCTTCTCCACTCCACACTTAATTGGAAACATTTGATAATGACTCAACCCACTCCGATGTTCTTGCCTGGAGAATCCCAGGGATGGGGGAGCCTGGTGGGCTGCCGTCTATGGGGTCACATAGAGTCAGACATGACTGATGCGACTTAGCAGCAGCAGCAGCATACTTACTCCACTTTCCAAACAACTGTTATTCACGTTATCCTTTTTATCCTCCCTCCCAGGACCTCATTTCAGGCTCCACCACCTCTTACCTGGAATCGTTAACCATCACTGAACTGACCTTTTGCCTCCATTCTTGACCCCTTCGATGGAAAACCCTTTGACACTAGCAGTTGGCATTTATGAAATTCAAATAGGCTCACAACAATCCCCCAACTGTACTAAAAGACAAACAAAAACAAAAAACACGAAAAAAAATTCCTTAACGAAAATATTAATGATATGGCTCTTGATTCATGGCTGCGTCGATTCTCCTTTCTGCCCTGTTCTTTGGCCATCTAAATCAATCACAGACCCTTTATAACAAACTGTTTTCTCTCATCTCCATGCCTTTGCCCTGCCTGCTCCTTTGAGACAAGAAATCTTTTCCTCTCGTCCCATTTATTCAGGGACTTTCTCATCCTTCAAGGCTCAGCTGAAATATTACCTCCTCTTTAAAGGCTTGTCTGATCTCCCCAGGCTTCTTTTACTGCTCTTTCCTTCACCGTCCACTCCACATTATAAAACCCACAATCAGACAACACTTAGATTATCTGTAAGTTTCCTCACTGTGCTGTGACCGACAGGACAAGAACCATTCTTTACTCTTTGCCTATTTATATCCCCAGTACACAGTCAGCCCCAGGGGTGCACAGCCCACGGACTTCATAAATAACCCGAGTAAATGAACGCATATCCTGAAATATATTCATGATGACATAACTTCTTACAGGACCATTACAGACCACGAATTCCTCCTTTTCTATAGCTTCTTGAGTATCAGATTTCAACCAGGCCAATTTTCTTAGCTATGTGTATAATCTGAACTTGAGGAGAAGGTGGATCTGTCCAGATTCATGTTAGAAACTTTGACTCTCACTAACTGGCTAACCATCTGGAGACGGTTTCCATCTTAAAGAAAGCAGGGATAACTCTGCTTCTCTTTTTTCCTGAAGGACACACAGAAATAGCACTCACTATGAAGTGAAAGTTGGACCATAAAGAAGGCTAAGTACCAAAAATTGATGCTTTCAAACTGTGATCCTGGAGAAGACTCTTGAGAGTCCCTTGGACTTCAAGGAGATCAAACCAGTCAATCCTAAGGGAAATCAACCCTGAATATTCATAGGAAGGACTGATGCTGAAGCTGAAGCTCCAACAGGTTTTGGCCACCTGATGCAAAGAGCCAATTCATTGGAAAAGACCCTGATGCTAGGAGAGATTGAAGGCGGGATGAGAAAAGGGGCGACAGAGGATGGGTTGATCGGATGGCATCACCAACTCAATGGATATGAGCTGTAAGTTTGAGCAAAATCTAGGAAATGGGGAAGGATAGGAAAGCCTGGCATGGTGCAGCCCATGGGGTCACAAAGAGTCAGACACAACTTAGTGACTGAACAACAAATGCTATTCCGTACATTACACAGATGTCTGGCAAACAGCGTTGTAAGAAAGGTCTATCCAGTCAGGGGAGCAGTGACTTGCAGGAAACTGTAAGCCACCAGAACCTTGAGCATTTGTACTAGTTGAGCAGACCAGCTGATGGCCCCAATGAGTTCTGAACTAAATTATCTCTAAATATACCTGCTCATACCACTCACCAAGGCTTACAGTTGCCAAAGTGAACGCTACACACAACGTGGCAAATAGGATTTATTCCTTCCTTCATCCCTCCCTCCCTTTCTTCCCTCTTCTCTACCCACCCTACCCCCACTTTCTCTTTTTTTAATTTCACATTTTGGTATGTCTTATTGCAGAAGGACATGGCAACCCACTCCAGTATTCTTGCCTGGAAAATCCCATAGACAGAGGAGCTTGATGGGCTATATATAGTCCACGGGGTCACAAGAGTCAGACAGGACTTAGTGACTAAACCTCCACCATACCCAGGATGAGCAGACTTGATAAATCACCCCAGCTTAAATTTAATGACAATGACCCCCAGTGCTCTTCTCTTTTAAAACTGTTTGGTATTTAAACCTCTTTGATGATTTGAGCCAACAATGTAGAATCTGGTATACAGTCTAGCAGAAATAGCTCTAAGTAATAAAAATTCCACTGCACTTGAAGGGAATGAGGGGTGAGACCCATATGCATAAGTGGTATTTAATAAATCTTCATTGAAGAAGATTATGTTATTTCAGGTACTCATCTTATACCCAATTCTGCACCAAACCAGCCATATTTATTCCAGACAGTTTAATACTTGATGAATCTGAATCAAGTCCCGATTATACACCCTCATTTCCTGTCTATTCAAAGGTCAGAGTTCAGCAAACATATCAAAAAAACAAACATCCTTACAGCTAATATCTGCCTTTCTTCTCGTTTAAGATTTTTAAGGCACGATTTCAGGGCTTTCATTTCACTAAGACCTATCCCCCTAAAGAGCCAATGTGACTTACTTTTCTCTATTCTTCACACTAACTGGTTACGTCCTTTGCCTTGAGTTTCACCAACTTACTCAGGAAATATGTCACCCAGATGCCTACTGAGTGCAGAGTCCTATTTAACCCAGTCTACTCAGAAACTGTAGCTTCTTAGCCTTATCAGAACATCAGCTCAGGGCTGAGAATGCAAAAATGAAAGGCAAAGGTCCCCCCTTAAAGAACCCAGCCAAGAGAAGAGCCAGTCCAGTAAGCAAGGAATTACAGCTCTGGCTTTTTACACTCCTGTCCCTGCCCTTATGTATCAGGACAGCCCATTCAGTCTTTTACAGTAGAGAATTCAAAATTAAAGCAGCTCTAATTTTGTTTTTCCTCTGTCTACACTCTTAATCACTTGGTCCCAACCTCCTGAAATTTAGACTAAGAATTCTTCCAAATGTGTGACTTGTGTTGGATAATCACTCTATATCCTCACACCTGTTGTATCTCGTGGAATGAATGGCAAATAGTATGGAAATCCTTGTGAAATTACATGAACTGACACCAAAATGACCTCCACCAGTGAGAGAGCAGGACCCAGCGGTCCTCGCCGGCCCGTGGTCTCTGCCTATCTTTTGTTTTGTAGAAAAACTTTAAGCCAGAGAACAAGTTTAATCAGAGAAGTGAGAAAAATGCAAAGCAAAGAAAGCAAATAGGACAAAATAATAATAGTTCAGTCATTAAGTAAAGTGAAGGACCTTTAGTTTCTAAAAAGCTGTAGACAGGCCATGTCCTTGAGCTGTTCTGTATATCCTAAAACCCCTACCAAGTGGAAGGAATTAACTACATACGACCTGAGTGTATCTGTGACATAAGCTGCCACCACTGCAAGAACTGGCCTTAAAAACATGGGAACAAATCCACTCTGGAACTAAAGATTAACTGGACTCAAAACAATCAAGAAGACGCTGATCAGACCACTGATGAGCAAGTTCAAGGTGACTGTCAGAGCTGACTGTGCTATTTCCGCATGTAGCCTCCATTGAAGTATCCCTGAAACAACCCACTAAAAGCTCTTGCCCACTGACTGCTGGGGGAGTCAGCCTTTGGACCTGAGGCTGTCCTCTCCCCTCTGGCAGCCAGTCTCCAGAATAAAGCAATCACCAACCTTGCCTCTCAAACCTTGGCTTTTGAGCAGTGAGCAGCCAGACCTCACTTTGAGACACACCAGCAGCAACAGAAACAACAGCTCAGAAGTTAATAACTACTTCCCCCAAATCAGTAATCTTGCTTATCCCACTGAACACCTAAATATGTCACATAATTCAATGAATTTAAAACATGAATAAGATGTTTTGCAAGAAAAGCTTTCTATTTATATAAGCATGCATATACATACACATATATCAAATTTCTACTCAAAAACACATGATTTTTGGTAAAAACTTCCCAAGTGTTTTCATGCATGACTTTCAACCTGCATATGTCAATAAATGTTGCTAACGATAAAGATCTTTTAATTTGTTTTTATAAAAACACTTAAAATGTAACTGTCTTTTGTCAGGAATAATGAGTTTTCATCGATGGGCATGAAACCAAGGAAATGATCTGACCCCCAGAGTTATCAATCCCGAAAGCTATCCTTTGACACTATCATTTTGAACAAGAACCCAATCCCTTTGGAGACGTTATGTTAATATATTCAATTAAACATTTTCAGTAAAGATGTATGGTTTGCTATGCTATGCAGAGGTGGGTTTACTCTGAAGTTAATGCACCCTAAGCTTTGAGGCTGCACACCTATACAGGCCATTTCTAAGATCCAGGACCAGGGGGGAATGGTAGGCATAGCAGAGCAATTACAATTTTGTGAAACACCCAAAAAGCAACTGTTACATTTTTTTTTCCCTTGGGAAGCTTTAGAACCCACAAAACTCATATCTTTTTCTGGTTATCATCTTTTTCAAGGCTAGGTATGCTGCAGAAACATCATATATCATGTCAAAATGTTGAGTCTGAAAAATACTTCCTCATTCATCTCTACTTTACAATCAGGTACAATCACTGTAGAAACACCAGCCTAGATATGTGTTAAACGCCACAGTGAAAATTTCATCCTTACCAATTCATGTTACAGCTATATTAATGGAAAGCTTTAACTCAGATTTACTCCCACCACTTACTCCTGGACTTGGTTGCTTAGTCCTATCCGATTCTTGGGACCCTTTGTACTGTAGCCCGACCAGGTTCTCTGCCCATGGGATTTTTCAGGCAAGAATACTGGATTTGATTGCCATTTCTTTCCCCAAGGGTTCTTTCCGACCCAGGGATCAAATCTGTGTCTCCTGCTCTGCAGGCTGAACCATCAAGGAAGCGCCACCATTTACTTAAATTCGAGTGATACCTCTGGACCTAGGGAACTAGACTCTACATATCAATACAGGAGAGTCATGTACTTGCCATGAACACTACAGTTATAACACATTTTACACTGAATGCTCAGTATCTTATTATGTTGCTTTAAAAATTTCTGTTGCTCTTTATGATCAAACATTTTCTTATATTTAAAAGTTTAATTTTGTGTTAACCTCGGTTCTGTTTCCTTGCATAGAAAATAACTCTTCTAAATCAAAGTACTTTATAATTACAACTTTCATGTCTTCTCAGAGTATTAAAATCAGAGTAAAATTAATAAACACTTCCTCCATAATATATACAATGAACTCTAAAACCAATGCTACTAGGAAAACGACATATATTGGGTTCCCTAAATACCACTGGGTATTTTTTCACCAAGTCTTGTCATTTGAACCTCTCTCCAAAAATTTAGGATTTTCTCTCACACATTATATAGCATCTACTACCTTGGGCAGAGCTGTCTTGGAATGCTGGCTAATTAATGTATCTTCTATAAGTTTTGAGTTAGAGGATGTAGTTCTTAACTGACCACAGTTTGCCTCAAGAATGACACAATGAATTTCATACTATCACTTTTACCAGATGTATTTTTACTAAACTGCACTGAACACAGTACATAATCTCTACCAGACTGCTAGCATATTTTAAGAAAACTATCCAGTATTCACGCTGTCTTTATACAGAACTGTATGCTACATGTGTCCCTTTGGTCTGAGAATTAGCCAATACAAATACATACATTTTTATGTGACATATTTCATACAGCACATATGCTTGTTTTGTGCACACAGTCTAATAACTAGTTGCCTGAAAATTACGTTAGATACAACACATTGCATTTGGCAAAATCATAATTTAAATGCACTGCTTTTAAGTGGATTGATGCAATAAAGTAACCAAATCCTAGTTAACTGAAGATCAATCCAAAAGCCGGTCATTGAACTGTGGTCCCTGCAAATATCATAAAAGAACACAAGTCAATTTCCTTATTATCTATTTCTCCACCTGTGTGTCTACTGAATACCTTGCTCCAGAGGGATTTATGACAGCTTATAAGGATACTAAACAAATGAAGTAAGGGCAGCATTAGAATAATGAATATGGCATACACACCATTGATACAATGTATGAAATAAATAACTAATGAGAACCTACTGTATAGCACAGGGAACTGATCACTGCTCTGTGGCGACCAACTAGGAAGGAAATCTAAAACATGAGGGGATATATGCATACTTACAGCTGATTCCCTTTGCTGTACAGCAAAAACTGACAACATTGTAAAGCAACTATACTCCAAAAAAATTTAAAATAAATTAGAAGATAAAGAAAAATATGGCAACACAAAAAAAGGTTTAGTAATAAGAGGATGTCAAAAGATGCTACCAGAACTCCTTGTCAAGTTGTTTTTGCTGGATGAGAAATCACACATCTTGCGAGGTCAAGGGCAATATATCTGCAGCAGTCATGGGGACATGTTTCCAGTGACTTTTTCTTTTAATATGTATATGTCAACAGCATTGCCATTACATCAAAGAACCCTTCACTAAGAGCAGTTACAAAGGAGGCCAGGTCTGCTGACCCCACTTTCCTCTCTGTGCTCATATGTTATTCACTCCTCGCCACCCACACCTGCCCTTTCTTCTGCTTCAAACGTATCAGACCTCTCTCCCCTAAACGCCTCTCTTTTGTTGCTTCCTCTGCGTGGATTTACTTTCCCCAGTTTTGCCCACTTGGTTCACTCTACACCTCCCTGCGGACTCTGCAAAAACAGCACATTCAGTGAAGCTGACCACCATTTACAAGATTATATCCTCTCTATGGACACTCTTTATATCCATCCCCTTACATATTTTTCTCTAGATGATCTGTCAGCATCCACCACACTATATTTATTTGCTCTTGCCAGCACCCCCCCTACCCCAGGACAGAAGCTCCAATCTACTCTTGGAGTCTTACTCCATCTTCTCTTTTTGGTCATTATCCCCACTCCCTAATTGGTTCTGCTCAGAACTTCCACCAAACAAAATAAGACTGATAAAATGTGGCTTCGCACACTTGCAATCACTCATTCCAAAGTCTAAGTCAGGGGTCCTCAAGATGTCTGCTTCAACCCGCCAACATACTCTTGAGGGTCCACGAAGAGAGGGGTGAGAATTTCCACCTGTACCACAACATTTTGCACAGAAACCCTCTGCACCACACTAAGGGCTGGTGCTGGTACCTGACTAAATTTGGTATTCACAAGCGAAAGCTAGGATGCAATTATCATTTATAGACTAACTCAACATTCTACAAGAAATCCGGTTGCCATGACACAGTGCAGTGTTTCTGCCAACTTGCTGTAGCATATATGCACAGGCAATGAACAGAAAATTCTGCTGTTTTCAGGGAGGATGCTTTATCATCTGTGACATTTGGAGCTCTTCAGAATTTTCAACTATTGCTGTCCTGGCTTTGTCATGATCTTAGTTAGTTTACCTTCAACATCATTAATTTACTTTCCCCCTGGTTTGTCTATTTAGGGAGATTAGTTGCCTAGTAATGGGATGTGCAAGTGCCCATGCATCGTGGGCCAAAACATGACTCATGTCTCATTTGTTGTTTCCTCTGCCTGGATTTACTTTTCCCAGGTTGGTAAATTCTATATCTCCCTTTGGACTCTGTAAAAATACCACATTCAGTGAAGCTGACCACCCTTTAAAGACTTACAACCCCTCTAAGGACACTCTTTATATCCATGCCCTTATGCATTTATCTCTAGATAATCTGTCAGCATCTGCCACGCTCTACTTTTATTTATTTGCTCTTGCCAGGGTCCCCCCGTAGGATAGAAGCTTCAATCTACTCGTGGTGCCTCCCTCCCTCCAGTTTCAGTCGTGATCCCTACTCCCAGACTGGCCCTGCTCAGAATTTCTACATCTTTGCTCACATAGATACAGTTAAACTTTGTTATTCCTGATTCTGTCGTCACGAATTCATCATGAATTTGCCAACTGATGACCATTTATTTATTTGTAGTCATTTGTGGGCTTGAGCCAAGCAGCAAAAAGTTCAAATCTCCCAGTTTCTCCATTCCCAACTAAGGTTAAACACTCTGGGTTTCGTTTCAGCCCTTATAATGTAAATAAGTGTTTATTTTATTGTCTCTTTAGTGTCACTATTTTGTGTGTATGTTTGCACTTTCTATTGGTGTTTTTGCTATTTAAAGTGGTCCCCAAGTGCCATGCCTAAGTGCAAGCTAGTGTTCGTAGGGACAAGAGGGCTGTGATGTGCTTTAGGGGGAAAAATATGTGTGTCAAGCTAACTCCTGTTAGAGCTGCTGTCTGTGAGTTCAATGTTAATGATCAACTATATACATATGGATCAACTATATATATATCACAAAGAAGTTATTTATTATATATAAAATAAGGTGTCTTTAAACAGAAACACATACAAAATAAGGCTATATGCTGACCACTTGATGGAAATGACATAGGTTCAAAAGAACCTAACTCCGTGTTACCCCATGATCAGTGGGTCAGTATTTTCTCATTCAGAGTTCATGGCAACTTTGCAGAACATAATTACAATAAGTACTGAAAATCAACTACCCATACATAGCCACGCATCAATGGAAAATTTTGCTCCATTTTAACACTTCTGTCATCCTTATATTTCACGTGTACCTATGAGCAGAAATCAACCACTAGGTCCTTAGGTACCAAAGTTGTTTGCCCTATTTATGATAGTACCTCTCTCGTAAGTGGCAGAGGGATACTGAAATGTGGCAGAGGAATGGTAAGGGACAGAGGGAGGGGAGGGAGGGAGGAAAGAAACAGGGAAAAGCGAAAATGAAAAGGACCTGAATCACATACGCCGTTTTGCATTCCCTTCTGATAATATAGCCTTCTAAAACATCTACAAGATCGACTTGTAAACACAAAATTATTTTTTCTTGAGTGAAATAGCTCTAAATTTGTACCAAGAATCCACGTTCATGTATATAAAATGCGTATAGTATAGTTATTATATGTATATTTGCATGTATTTGCATGAAATGTATATGTACAGATTACATTCATGATATTTTAGAGAAAAATGTAAATGTTCACCTGATTTCTTATGTAAATCAATTTTTCTTTTCTCAATGACTTTTTATTATCTACTAACTGTGGTTGACATAAAATTTAGTACATCTGAAATAGCTAACCAAATGAAAGGCTGAACAGGGCCAATCTAAGCAAAGGGTTCTGAGCACCACCAATGTGAATATTCAGAATCGATTCTCTGAGAAAATGACAATGATGTCACCATAAGACAGAATTAAACTCAAGTTTGGCCGATGTTCCTCTAAAACACTAAAGAGACTGTCAATTCCTCCCATTCTATCTCCATTTGGGGCAGTTACTTATCTCTGTTTTCTAGCTCCACTGACTTCCAAAAGGCACTGGTGAGGACTATATGTGACATCAGATGGAGAACCATAACTTGCATTGGCCAAGAAGTTTGTTTCAGGTTTTTTCTGTAAGATCTTATGAAAAACCTGAAAGAACTGCTGGATCAGGGTCAGAGATTTGGGAAGGAAAATCTTATTGGTTTATCGGCCAAAAAGCCAAGACTAGAAGCAAACTGAAAGTGAATGTGAAAACTGTGCAGTCGTCTCTTTGCGATCCCATGGACTGTACAGTCCATGGAATTCTCCAGGCCAGGATACTGGAGTGGGTAGCCTATCCCTTCTCCAGGGGATCTTCCCAACCCAGGGGTCAAACCCAGGTCTCCAATATGGCAGGCGGATTCTCTACCAGCTGCGCCACCAGGGAAGCCCAAGAATACTGAAGTGGGTAGCTTATCCCTTCTCCAGGGGATCTTTCTAACCCAGGAATTGAACCAGAGTCTCCTGCATTGCAGGTGGATTCTTTAGCAGCTGAGCTATCAGGGGAGGCCAGAAGCAAGACTATTAAGGATATAAATCTAAAGACAAATGCACTCTCAGTTGAGGCAAGTGCTAACCTTGACCTTGTGTTTCCCTGAGAGGAAGAGCCTCTGTAAGGGTGAGATGCACAGGGCACAGAATTTAAACCGGTGGCTCATTCTTACTCGTGCAAGTTCTGATGGTAGAAAAACATCAAGGATGGCATATATTCCTGGGAATAAAAATGCACCAATTTCTCTGTCATTTTTCTTATTTGGGTCTTGTAACTTAACCCATCATGTTCTGAGTTCAGGGTGATAAGTTTTTTAATCAGCACGAAACCAGCTCTTGATTAAAAAATAATAATGGTAGACACTTAAGTATGCTTAGCATTTTGCTGTAGATCACCATGAAGTAAATACAAAGGAAAAGTCATTGACTCCCAGAAACATACACACTAAAATCACTAAGTGACTAAAATCAGTAATGACTAAGACACCTTCCATTGAGATATGATCAAAAGCAGAAACTACGAGAGAATTTAGATTCTCTGTGCAGACATGGTTACACCACCACCAAGGCAATACTCGTAATATCCTTATGTATACTTGTTTTTTAACATAAGAATATGGTATACTTATGTACCATATTTTATACACATTTCTAGGTTGAATTATTTAGCTATACTTTGGTGGTCTGTGGGTATGAATTCTTATTAGCATTCTCACATCATATAACACAGGGGCTAAAGGCAAAAGATTACTCCTAAGTTACAGGACCCTAAAACTGTAGTGAAGTTTGTGAAGCCAGAAAATGTATTCTCTCCACTCCACTAGGTACTTCTGTTTGGATGGATAGATTTGCTCCAAACTGAAGAGTTTTGGTTTTTTGTTTTTTTGTTTTTTTTCCTTTTCACCTAAAGACAAGCCTCACCATAGAGACTTTCTAATAAGCCTCCTATGAGCTTCTGGATGAGTTTAACATTCATTTTATCTAGACATCTTGAGGGGGTTCATGTTCATATGTATAGGTTGCCCTTAAACTCAGGTGGCGTTCATTTGGATATAGTCAACTGATCTGATTATTTTCATATGTGAAGAGATGTTTAATGACAGAAGCATTTCTGCAGCTTTATATTGTGGAACTTCATGTTAAGAAGCCCCGCTTCCTCTGTACCACATATCCTTTGGGTGATTTCAGTATCCTGCCTTTTATTTATTTTTTTTTAAAAGAAGGAAAATAACCTCTGGTCCTCTTTTTCCCTTGGACTTTAATTATACTACATGAACACCTGCCTACATGAACTGATTCCCCTCCAGTGGCAATTCCTAGAAGACTAGCAATACTTACCAACATGTACCCTCTGTGTCCCTCCATCAGTGTTTAAGACCGTCAGAAATGCAAGATAGTTTCTCCTTGTTTATCTTTCCAATGACACACACATACCAAAAATACCTGTTTCTCCAAATATCAAATTACATCAAGACATTCAATCCCCTCTCCTCCCTCAAAATATCAGAATTTCACTACTCCAAAAATGTTAGGCAAACGGGATTAATTCTCAACACATAAGCCAGAGGTGCTTAAATGCTACTAGTATTTGGAACAAAATCAAATTAATCAAACTCCAATTCTGAATTCAGAACTTAATGGAGTGTAGTAGGTTGGGTAAACCTTAGTGAGAGGCTTGAGCCAAACTTCAGACTAAAGGCATAATCGTTAAAAAAAAAAAAAGGAAAAAAAGGAAATTAACTGAGAGATTAACAAGCTTTATCTAGTTCCATTAAGCATTACTTTTCTTCAGTAAAATCCTAATAACACTGGAATCTCTTGCCTCCTGGGAAATTCTCAGAGATGTCATTAGCTTTCTAGTTGTGGAAAGTATTTGAGAATAAAACAATTGTGGGTATGTGTGTGTGTGTCCTGCCCTTTCTTCAAATCTGCGGTTTGAAAAGCTGTCCTATGAAATTTAAATCTGATTTGATTCTGAATATGTAAAATTTAAACAGCAGCCAAATCCTGGAAGTGTTTTTAGGATATATATCAAGTATGACTCATCAATAATGATCAAAAGAGACTGTCCAAGTATTCATTAGTAATGACTGAAAATGAATATATATGTTGTGAGTTGTTTCTACTATTTTATAAATGTAACTTACAACTGCTTTTCCCATCAAAAATAACTGTTATTTAGTGTTTAGCATTTAACACATTTCAAAGCATTTTAACAGATATTATCTGTTGGAGGTCCTGACCCCAACTCAGTGGAGATCTGGCAACAAGCATCCATTCGTGACAGAGAAGCACAGAAGAAAAGGACACCCGAAGGACTTGTCTGTGGTCCCAAAGTGGGCCAACGTGAGGAATCTTGCTTGAATTACTCCTGAGACTACAGGTTGCTTTGAAACTATGACACCTGACGCAGGTCAATCACAGAAATGGACTACAAAGTAATGGACTAGAAAGTAAAAATATGGATCACTATTAACAGCTAACCCTCCAGGAGTGCTTCCTATGTAGCAAAGATGAAGTACTCGACATAGATTATCTTCAGTCCAACAACTGTGTTACATAAGACTATTAATAAACCCCAATGGTTCAGCAGGTAAAGAATACTCCTGCAATGCAGGAAACACAGGAGACACGGGTTCAACCCCTGGGTCAGGAAGATCCCCTGAAGGAGGAAACAGCAACCCACTTTTCAGAGTTAGGTTGATAGCAGCTGTGTATGTGACCCTCTGAATCCACAGCTCTCACATCCCCAGGGATTCAGCCAGCTTCGAAACCCAGAGAGAAGGAGGGCCAACTGTAGTAGGCCATTTTATGTAGGGGACTTGAGCACCCTCAGATTTGGGATCCTCGGGATGGGGGAGGGGAGACTCTAGGACCAATCCCCTGCAGATGCTGAGGGATGATGTAATTCCTCACCAAGCAGTGATGATGAGGTTCCCGTTTGCATCTCCTTGATTTATGAATCTGTTAGGATTTAACAACTAACTAGGCTAAACTTCCTCCAGATGCACTGCCATAATGCACCAATTCACTACAATTTGTATTAGGTAATATACCCTAAGGTAAGCATGAAAACTGTCACATAATTTCCAATTCCCCAGGGATACAAAACAAAAAAGCTCCCTTTTCTAAAGCCCTTATTTATGGTATCTGATCCCTATTTCCTTTCTTTTAAATTTATTTTAATTGAAGGATTATTACTTTACAATATTGTGATGGATTTTCGCCATAGATCTACATGAATCAGTCATAGGGATACATCTGTGCCCCCATCCTGAACCCCCCTCCCACCTCCATCCCCATCCTGTCCCTCTGGGTTGTCCCAGAACACTGACTTTGGGTTCCCGCTTCATGCATCGAGCTTGCAGTGGTCGTCTGTTTTACATATGGTAATACACGTGTTTCAATGCTAGTCTATCAAACCATCCCAATCTCATCTTCTCCCATTGAGTCCAAAAGTCGTTCTTTACATCTGTGTCTCCTTTGCCCCACTGCGTGTTGGATCCTCATTACCATATTTCTACATTCCATATATATATGCATTAATATACAGTAATGTCTATCTTTCTGACTACTTCATTCTGTATAACAGGCTCCAGTTTCATCCACCTCATTAGAACTGACTGAAATATGTTCCTTTTTATGGCTGAGTAATATCCCATTGCATGTATGTTCCACGACTTCCTTATGGAACATCTAGGTTGCTTCCATGTCCTGGCTATTGTAAATAGCACTGCAATGAGCATTGGGGTACATATGTCTATTTCAATTCTGGTTTCCTCAGTGTGTATGCCCACCAGTGGGATGGTTGGGTCATATGGCAGCTCTATCCCCATTCCCTTTTATTCTCTACATGTTTCTTACTAGGCAGCCAACTGAAATCTTCCTGTTCTCTTTTGCACTGAACATTTGAGAAAGCCCAAAATAACCTACCTCCTTCCTCCATTCCTTTTCATCTTTTTGCTTCAGCTGAGTTTATGGCAGACTTCAAAACAGGGCTGTGGCCATCACAGGAATTCTAGGGAAGGTCAAGTCTGTGATTCTGGGTCATCAGGATGGGGAAACTATCATTCAAACCTAAGTCTATCTCCTGGGCCCCATGTCTTTCCAGAGGACTAGCCTGTATCCTTGAATACCTCTGAGAAACGGCAGTAGCTTTAGACTCTCCCAATACAGCCCTGAGGAAATCATGCACACTTGGATGCTCCGAAGTCAGAAACATGTGGGAAATGCCACGTCCAGGCCACAGAGCTGGGCGATGGGTTACGGATGCAACAGGTGCTCAGCCTGGAGACCTGCTTAGGCCAGAGTATTCAGATTTCTTAACCCTGCCCTAAACGTGCCCCTGAACTTATTGAACAGTGTGTGATACCCTATAGTTATATAGGCAGTGTTTATGCAAAGTTTAGAATGACATTGTCAGTAAACAATCTGTTAGAATACAAACAAAATATCTAAGAAAATGCCTACTTTAACTTTTAAAATGAAAGCAGAATGCTGAGAGCCTGAAGGGACAGGTAAGAGAAAGCAAATACCAGAGGCATGTGCAGGAAGCTTTTGGAGTCTGCAGAAGAGAGAACTGTCCCCTCATTTATCACTTTTACCCGAGGAAAACAGTATTTGGAGAAATTGATTTTGGCTTTCCTAGTTAACATGCAGTTTTACCACAGCTTCCTTTTAGCATATTCACTAGTTCCTTTATTGATCACATCTATTAGTCCAAACCCTAATTTTTTTCCTATTTTCTTCAAGAGATAATAATGCTAACAACAACAAAAATAACATTGGGACGGCCAAAATGTTCATTTGCGTTTTTCCTTAACATCATACCTATGGAAACCCAAACAAACTTTTTGGCCCACCCAGTGGGCAATGCAGTCATGTCTTGTGTTATGACAAAATTCATAGTAAGGGGAACAAAAATCTTGATTTTTCTCTTTTGAACTGACTGGATCAGTTGTAAATTATTGAGGTTTAATCCTGCCCAGGACCACAGTTGTATGGGGCTTGGTCACTTTCAGAGATGTTTATCCTGTGACCTTGGTACAGGGCTAAACAGCCATTGCTTGAAAAAATAATAAAAAGAGCTATTGCATGACTGTTGAAGCCTCTGGAGCTGCTTAAACTCCTTCCCCCACTTAAGTTTCTGTTTCTCCTATACATTCTTTAACTTTGGATATAAGGTTAAAAATAGAGTGCTGTGAAAACCTAGCTTGATCAGTGTGCCCAGAGTTTACAGAGAAATCGAACTTAGACACAAGTCAGAAGCCATAGACAGTGTGAAGAGAGTAGCACTGAAAAAATATATATACACACACACACACACACACGTAATGTGACATTAATCATGTGAACATCAGTCCCTTTTGTTTTTAATCATAAGTCCCACTGTGAAATCTTAATTGGATCTGAAATAAAACGCACTTCTTCCTCTGACACTAACCCTTACTCCTTACTCATTTGTATGTTTTTTCCATCATCAATTGTACTCACATTTCCAACAAATGATCTAATCAATGAAAAAAACAGTCTTGTTTCAGACCATTACACTCCACAACCACTCTCCCAAATTCATGAACACAGCTGTTGTGTCACAGCCAGAAGTCTATCTGCAGGTGCTACAATGATTAAGCAACAAGACCCCTACCCTTTGTAATAAGGCTCGTATTTTTACTTTCAATGTCAAGCTTCACAATACTATCCCATCATTTGACATGAATCTCTGTAAAAAGCACTTTCCCAAGGTTGTGTATCTACTCCACAATTCAAGATACTTTCATTTTAGACAAGGCTCTGTGTTTCTTCATGCAGTGCCTGTGTGATTTCAGTATTACAAATAAGCTCTCTCAATGTTCTATAGTCATCCGATTATTTGTCATCTGTTTCTTTAACTACTGATGGTTCATCATCTTTAACTATTGGCAACTTCACTTTTCTTTGCAGTTCAGTCACTAAGCCCTGTCTGACTCTTTGCAACCCATGAACTGCAGAATCCCAGGCTTCTCTGTCCCGCACTATCTCCTGGGTTTGCTCAAACTCATGTCCATTTAGTGGGTGATGCCATCCAACCATCTCATCTTCACTTTTCTTAAACATAATTATCATACACTGAATCCCAATGACTTGAGCTCACTATTATCTGCTTCTACAGAATAAGCAAAATCAATTAGCCATCTAAATTCAGCTGTTAGGATTCAACTGAGAAAATTACATAAACTGTGGCAAGGGAAGAGTATATGAAATACAAACCTGAGTTTCTCAGATATGTTATCAAAAAGAAAATGCCGACTTTTTCATTTCTTCACTTCAGAGAACCGAAAGTGTAATCTGTTACACTGCACGAAGATCCTGCTCCAGTGTGGACCCTTAAAAGACTCACAAATCAGAAAAATCTAATTTAAGCCTGGTTTGACTAATTCCACCAGTGATCATCACAAATCTTTCAAACTCGCATCTGTTGAGCATTATGTATGTGTTGTCCAAATCCTGATTGTGTGTTTTCAGTTAAATACCTTAAAACATGTCAGCATTTTAACTAAGAAGATAAGTAAATATCCTAAGGGAAGCATTCTTATCAGATAATTGTGCACTGTTTACACACAAAACTTGCTGGAATGATGTTAATCATTTTGGTTATGGTAATTACCATTCCTGTGACATAGCCCCATCTTGAGAAATTACTCTTCTGCATTTATCTTACAGCAGACAGAATTCGAGCTGAACTAGAAATGAAGAGGGCCTCCTTATACTCTCTTGGATTCCCCCCACCCCCACCCCACACACACACACATCTCTTCAGTTCACTCACTCAGCTGTGTCCAACTATTTGCGACCCCATGGACTGGAGTACGCCAGGCCTCCCTTTTCATCACCAACCCCTGGAGCTTGCTCAAACTCATGTCCATCAAGTCAATGATGCCATCCAACAATTCATCCTTTGTTTCCCCTTCTCCTTCTGCCTTCAATCTTTCCCAGCTTCAGGGTCTTTTCAAATGAGTCAGTTCTTCGTATCAGGTGACCAAAATTTGGAGCTTCAGCTTCAGCATCAGTCCTTCCAATGAATATTCACGACTGATTTCCTTCAGGATTGACTGATTTGATCTCCTTGCAGTCCAAGGGACTCTCAAGAATCTTCTCCAACAACACAGTTCAAAAGCATAAACTCTTTGGTGCTCAGCTTTCTTTATAGTCCAAATCTCACATTCAAACATGACTACTGAAAAAACCACAGCTTTGACTAGATGGGCCTTTGTCAGCAAAGTAATTTCTCTGCTTTTCAATATGCTGTCTAGGTTGGTCATAGCTTTTCTTCCAAGGAGCAAGCAGTATATTCATTTCATGGCTGCAGTCACCATCTGCAGTGATTTTGGAGCCCCCAAATAAAGTCTGTCACTGTTTCCATTGTTTCTCCATCTATTTGCCATGGAGGGATGAGACCACGTACCATGATCTTACTTTTCTGAATGTTGAGTTTTAAGCCAGCTTTTTCACTCTCCTCTTTCACTTTCATCAAGAGGCTCTTTAGTTCTTCGATTTCTGCCACAAGAACAGTGTCATCTGCATAGCTGAAGTTACTGATATTTCTCCCAGCAATCTTGATTCCAGCTTGTGCTTCATCCATCCCGGCATTTCTCATGATGTACTCCACATAAAAGTTAAAGAAGCAGGGAGACAATATACAGCCTTGATGTACTCTTTTCCCAATTTGAACCAGTCTTTTGTTCTATGTTGGGTTCTAACTGTTGCTTCTTCATCTGCATACAGACTTCTCAGAAGGCAGGTCAGGTGGTCTGGCATTCCCATCTCTTTCAGAATTTGCCACAGTTTGTTGTGATCCATGCAAAGACTTTGGTGTAATCAATAAAGCAGGATTAGATGTTTTTCTGAAACTCTCTTGCTTTTTCAATGATCCAATGCATGTTGGCAATTTGATCTCTGGTTCCACTGCCTTTTCTAAATCCAACTTGAACATATGGAAGTTCACAGTTCACATACTATTGAAGCCTAGCTAGAAGAATTTTGAGCATTACTTTGCTGGCATGAGAGATAAGTGCAATTGTGAGGTAGTTTGAACATTCTTTGGCATTGACCATTTTTGGGATTAGAATGAAAACTTAACTTTTCCAGTTCTGTGGCCACTGCTGACTTTGCCATATTTGCTGGCATATTGAGTGCAGCACTTTCACAGCATCATCTTTCAGGATTTGAAATAGCTCAACTGGAATTCCATCACTTCCATTAGCTTTGTTCATAGTGATGCTTCCGAAGGCCCACTTGACTTCACATTCCAGGATGTCTGGCTCTAGGTTGGTGATCACACCATCATGGTAATCTGTGTCATAAAGATCTTTTTTGTATAGTTCTCCTGTGTATTCTTCCCTTCTCTTCTTAATATCTCTGCTTCTGTTAGGTCCATACCATTTCTGTCCTTTATTGTGCCCATCTTTGCATGAAATGTTCCCTTGGTATCTCTAATTTTCTTGAAGAGATCTCTAGTCTTTCCCATTCTATTGTTTTCCTCTATTTCTTTGCAATGGTCACTGAGGAAGGCTTTCTTATCTCTCCTTGCTATTCTTTGGAACTCCGCATTCAAATGGGAATGTCTTTCCTTTTCTCCTTCGCTTTTTGCTTCTCTTCTTTTCATGGCTATTTGTAAGGCCTCCTCAGAAAACCATTTTGCCTTTTGCATTTGTTTTTCTTAGGGATGATCTTGATCACTGCCTTCTGTACAATGTCACGAACCTCCGTCCATAGTTCATCAGGCACTCTGTCTATCAGATCTAATCCCTTGAATCTATTTCTCATTTCCACTATAAAATCATAAGGGATTTGATTTAGGTCATACCTGAATAGTCTAGTGGTTTTCCCTACTTTCTTCAATTTAAGTCTGAATTTGGCAATAAGGAGTTCATGATTTGAGCCACAGTCAGCTCCCAGTCTTGTTTTTGCTGACTGTAATAGAGCTTCTCCATCTTTGGCTGCAAAGAATATAATCAATCTGATTTTTATATTGACCAGCTTGTGATGTCCATATGTAGAGTCTTCTCTTGTGTTGTTGGAAGAGGGTGTTTGCTATGACCGGTGTGTTCTCTTGGCAAATCTCTGCTAGCCTTTGCCTTGCTTCATTTTGTACTCCAAGGCCAAATTTGCCTGTTACCCCAGGTATTTCTTGACTTCCTACTTTTGCAGTCCAGTCCCCTATGATGAAAATGATATCTTTTTTGGATGTTATTTCTAGAAGGTCTCATAGGTCTTCATAGAACTGTTTGATTTCAGCTTCTCCAGCATTACTGGTTGGGCATAGATTACCCATTGGATTACCATGATATTGAATGGTTTGCCTTGGAAACAAACAGAGATCATTTTGTCATTTTTGAGATTGCATCCAAGTACTGCATTTCAGACTCTTTGGTTGACTATGATGGCTACTCCATTTCTTCTAAGGGATTCTTGCCACAGTAGTAGACACAATGGTCATCTGAATTAAATTTGCCCATTCCAGTCTATTTTAGTGCACTGATTTCTAAAATGTCAATGTTCACTCTTGCCATTCCTGTTTGACCACTTCTCATTAACCTTCATTCATAGACCTAACATTCCAGGTTCCTATGTAATATTGCTCTTTACAGCATCGGATTTACTTCCATCACCAGTCACATCCACAACTGGGCGTTGTTTTTGCTTTGACTCTGCCTCTTCATTCTTTTCTGGAGGTGTTTCTTCACTCTCCTCCAGTAGCATTTCATGCACCTACCAACCTGGGGAGTTCATCTTTCAGTGTCCTATCTTTTTTGGCCTTTTCATACTGTTCATGGGGCTCTCAAGGCAAGAATACTGAAGCGGTTTGCCATGGTTTGCCATTCCCTTCTCCAGTGGACCTCGTTTTGTCAGAACTCTCCACCATGACCCATCCGTCCATGTTGGGTGGCCCTACACTGCATGGCTCAAAGTTTCACTGAGTTAGACAAGGCTGTGGTCCATGTGATCAGCTTGATTAGTTTTCTGTGATTGTGGTTTCCATTCTGTCTGCCCTTTGAGGGATAAGGATAAGAAGCTTATGGAAGCTTACTGATGGGAGAGACTGTTGGGGGAAAAAGGGTCCTGTTCTGATGGGCGGGGCTCAGTAAATCTTTAATCCAAATTTCTGTTGATGGGTGGGGCTATATTCCCTCCCTGTTGTTTGACCTGAGACTAAACAATGGTGGAGGTAATGAAGATAATGGCCACCTCCTTCAAAAGTGCCCATGCACGCAATGCCGCACTCAGTGCCCCGATCCAGCAGCAGGCCACCTCCAAACCATACCTCCTCCGTAGACTCCTGGACACTCACAAGCCTGGGTCAGTCTGTTGTAGGGTCACTGCTCCTTTCTCCTGGGTCCTGGTGCTCACAAGGTTTTGTTTGTGCCCTCCAAGAGTCTGTTTCCCCAGTTTTGTATAAGAGTCCACATCTCCTGGTCACTATGTTATTTGTGTGGTGACAGGAGAGATGAAAATCCTCAGACTTTTGGTCTGAGAAGAATTAAGACTGGTTGAGGCCAACACAAATATTTTTCTGGCCAGTTCCTTTTCCCTAACTGTTATTTGTGGGAATGAGTTCAGACCTTCTCTTATGTTGAATGTTAAGCCATGGAAGGACTGATGCTGAAGCTGAAGTTCCAATATTTTAGACACCTCAGGCAAAGAGTTGATTCACCGGGGAAAAACCTAATGCTGGTAAAACTCGAGGGCAGGAGGAGAAGGGGGCAGCAGAATAGTGAGATGGTTGGATGACATCATCAACTCCAGGCACATGAATGTGAGCAAACTCTGGGAGATAGTGAAGGGCAGGGAAGACAGACGTGCTGCAGTTCATGGGTTCAGAAAGAGTTGGACATGACTGAGAGGCTGAACAACAAGAAGTCATGATGTACAAGAGTAGGCTAAGCTGATGCTTGACCCTACTTGCTCCATCTTTTCCCACCAGCTCAATGGAGGACAGCAGGGTATGGCCAACCAGCTATAAACATTCCTAATGTCTTTATAACCCCTTCAGGGATGAGCTAATGGTCCCCCCACTTGTTTGAAGCTGCACTTTTATCAGTTAAAACTCCTTGAGTATATTGTGTACTTCATATACCAAAAACTAGCATTTTTTACAGATGAGCTTATTTTTAATTAAATAAAAGTCCAAAATTTTTTCTTTCTAGACTCTCAACAGTTCATTATTTTTCCATACTCTATTCTGGAAATTTCTGTTCCAGGGTTCATTTCTAATATTTCTGTGTCCCAGCAAAATACCATTTTAATGCCTCTGTTAATTATCACACCATGTTATTCAATGTTCAATATCAAGATTTAGTAAAATTTAGGAAATAGCATTTAATAACTTGAGAGTCCACATAAATATATCTATTTTCTGTTGAATATATGCATTTTTAAAGGAAAAAGTTTGCAAAACATGTCAGAAGACCTTGATAGTACTGCAACTAAATCTGATACTTTGAAAGAAAACAAAATTATTTTCATAGAAGTAAAACAATGTATTTCCAGAAATTTACTTTCAGACTGGCCCTCTAACACTACTGAATTTTATCTCTAATGATTGCTCGCTTACTCTACTTATTGCACTTTCAAATGCATCTATTACCTCATCTCCAATATAAGAACCCCTCCTTCCTTGAACTCCTTGTGAGTTCAAGGCCTTTCTGAAGATTTAATCAGTACTGACTATGAATCAGAAATGTTATTGACTCTATGAAGAATTATTAGCAGAAATCATTACTAAATCTTTTCCAACATTAAACAGAATACAATTCATTGTTTAGACTTCAGCTCTCTTATGAATATATTAAAATGTAAAACATTCAATTGCAGTCTCTTTTACCTTAGCCAACTATACCTATTATTTTCCAAAGCAATGTTTTATTTATAATGATGAGGGTTAAATACTTTATGGCACACTCTACCGTATAAAACAGTTCTTTATATTTTGTAAGCAATGAGGAAGAAAGTTCTTATTTAAATATAGATTAGTAGACATCTTCTTGGAAGCCTAGACAACAGAGAGTAGTCTCACGTGCTTCGTAAGAAAAAAAAACCAAAATCAATTTCTCTGAGACACCCTAAATTGATGTGCTTTTGAGAAACAAGATCAATTACTACATAAAAGTATGGCTATTACCTGACAGCATTTTAGATTTAAATTTCATCCACGTTTCAGATAAACCCACAACCCCATCCTAAAAATGGACAATGGACCTTAATGAGCCATTCAATGCATATCCCTCAAATCACCAGTAATATTTATCCTAATCCATAATGGCAACTTAGATAATTCTATACCTTCTTCAGGATTTCAAAACATTCAGATTTTTTTCAGTAGAAGAACATGGCAGGCACCACCTTGACGAAGTGATCAAAGTCAACATCTGTAACAATGAGCCCTATTAGAAGCCCGTGTCTCCTGAGAAGCAGCAGTGAGCAGGGCACCGTACTATTTCTGTGGCATTCCAGCCCAAACTACATCTCCTGACATGTCTACATTAGGAAGAAACATGAAACTAACCCCGACTGTGAGAGACTCTACCAAATCACTAGTCAAGGACAGCAGACTAAAGAGACAAAACAAATGCAAGATACAATCCAGGATTGGTTTCTACCAGAAAAGTCACTTGACTGTAACAACTGGAAAATTCTGAATGTGACCTGTTGATAAGTAAAGAGTACTACACCCGTGTTAACTTCATAGTTTAAATAATAGGTATAGTCACTGCATATGTACAAGCTCAGGGACCCAGTTGTGTCTAACTCTTTACGACCCCATGAACTGTAGCTTGCCAAGCTCCTCTGTCCATGGAATTATCCAGGCAAGAATACTGGAGTGGGTAGCCATGCCCCTCTCCAGGGGACCTTCCCAACCCAGGAATCAAACCACATTTCCTGTGTCTCCTGCAATACTGGCAGATTCTTCAAGGAAGCCCAATAGGTGCAGCCATTAGTCATGTATGATACTACCATTCGGAGAAGCTGGGTCCTGAAATGATACTTTGCAACCTATGTGTAAGTCTGAAATGACTTCAAGATGGTTTCAAATTTTTACCTACTTGATCTCTATTTTACAGATGCGAAGATTGAAATATATGCATTTTAGAGCCCACAATAATGAGGAACTTGACAGTAGAACCCAGGGTTTCTGCTTACTTATCTTTTCACTATATAAAGCTTCCCCCAATATAGTTTTAGAAGATTCTGTCCTACTCTCTAAGGAGATAATTCCTTTTTTCTCGCCTCTGATTTGGAGACTGAATCGTGAAATCATAGAGTGTTTCCAGGTATCCTCGTGCAAGCCTTTGTTCACAGATCCATGAATTTGTGCCTCTGGTTATCCACCTCCGCAGCTACAGATCAGCTGTGGAACTGACTCCTTTCCATCTCCACCTGTTACCTGCTTGGTTTATCAACCAAACAATGCTAGGATGGAGAGGCTTTATTTTATCTCTTTTATCTAACACAGTACCTAACATAGAGCAGGTACTTAATATGTATTTGAAGAAGAGAAGGAAGCAGAAGAAGGAAAACACATGCGAGGCTGCCCAGCATGCCAAAGATGTTAACCATAGTTCTACAAACTATTGTTTCTCTCCAGTGATCACGATCACTATGACAGATAATCAATATAAATCAGATGAAACGATTAGGATGAAATTCCTGCCACGCTAGCACTCATCCATATATGCTTAAACCAGCAAAGCCGCAGTGCCTGCCCTGTGCTTACCTAATTCTATCATTTATCTTGGTGAGTCACAGACACTGGCTGTGTATCAGTGAGCAGGGCATATACAGTTGGTCAATTACACTTTTCTATAGAAAAGCCCAGTGTCATCCTTTTAGCTAGAATCTGGTCTTTGCATTTAGAAATTCAACATAAATATTAAAACCCAACAATTATAGACTGAATTTAGTTTTTCATAACTTTTGCTCCTACTCTCACCAAATGGGTGACAAGTGTGTGCAAAGACACACATTAGAGAAGACGGCATTTTAAATGATTTGATCAACACAAACAATCAGAAACTTTAGAGCCAATCTAGACTATCTCTAGCTTGAGTGTCTGTGTGTTTTCAGTCACTCAGTTGTGTCCAACTCTTTGTGACCCCATGAACTATACTCCACCAGGCTCCTCTGTCCATGGAATTCTCCAGGCAAGAATACTGGAGTGGGTTGCCATTTCGTCCTCCAGAGGATATTCTCGATGCAAGGATTGAACCTGTGCCTCCTGCACTGCCTGCATCAGCAGGTGGATTCCTTACTACTGAACCATCTGGGAAGCCCAAGTTTGACTATAATTAGGTTAATAACTGCAACTCCCCATCCTCCAACGTCTGGCTGTGTAGTCTCACCTGTAAAGTATTTGGTAGCTAATTACAACCTTCATTTCTAACCTAAGATAACTTTGAAGAGAAAATAGGCCATATTAAACTGCATTAATGGTATGTTTCTGCATTTTAGTAGCAAAATCTGATATATATTATTTTCATTATGGTTTTGAAAGAACACACAAAGATTTCGGGTTGTTGATTTTATGTGGAGAAAACACATTTACTACTTTATAGTCATTCCAGAATTTTATAAGAGCTAAAAATAACTGCCAAAAAATATTTCTAAGAGTCTGAACTTATTTGCATCCCACAGAGCTTATCCATGTCCAAATTTCTTTTGAGGCCACCAGGAGCTCCACATTTCTACCAGTGAAGTAACAAGAAGATAAAAGCCAGGGTCTTCACAATTCACCCTGGTTATAAAACTGTCATGAAAATGGGTTTCCTACGCATACACAGCACAAACTATTTGTTTTCTTTTAAGATGGGAGCCAATTTCAGGTAATCTACATATTTAGAGGATGCTTTGCTGTTTTCCCTCTGACATCCACAAAATGTAATTTTTACCATGATACCCTGGGCTAGCCAAAAAGTTCATTTGGGTTTTTCAGTAAGGTGTTATGGAAACACCCAAGTGAACATATATGTTCTTCCCTAAGTTCTTAATATTTGGGATTATTTTCTTTTTGTGTATCTAGTATATACCCCCATGAAGGAATCTGATTTGTAACCCAATTCTCTTAACACAATCTCTCTTCAAGAGGAAAGTTTCTTTTCTGGAACAGGGAGCAGAGCTTCCGGGCTCAGGAGACAGAGAAATCTCTCAGTGAGAGATATGGCTGTGAGGTATAATTAAATGCATCAAAGATGCTCAGCAACACTTTCAAGCCAGGTGAAATTGAGAGCAGAGTGAATCCCAGGCTGCATTCCTATGTCTTTGACTCTGACTAGGGTAAGAGGCATAAATTCTCCCTGAATGGGGGGGGGACGAAAGGGGAGTAGCAGAAAAAGTAAGAGTGATGTTAACAGCTCGAGAAGCAGACTGTGGAAGAAGCACGAAACACACATTTCAGCGAAAGTGATGGCCCGGAGCAGAGCGAAGGCCTGGCAGCCCATTACCCTGAGTGGAGACGGAAGACACTTAATACCAGACTCAGGCCCAGTGGTTTTGTAGACAAATTTTTTTTGTCAGATGGTTAGGGGATGGTAAGTGAGAAATGCCGAGGTGAGGAAAAGATGAGGCTAGAAAACTGCAGTGTGATGCGATCAGATGGCTGGACACAGCTACTTCCCATGCACTTCAAAGAGCCAGAGCAGGGTGATGTTAAATTCACAGGAAGAAGAGAAAAGAAAGGCATCTCTACCTTCATCCTTCCCATGAAAGGACAAGAAAACAGACACAGTTGTAATTAAGAAGTACTCTTGGGGACCTCCCTGGAGATCTAGTGGTTAAGACTCTGCACTTCCAGTAAAGAGGGCGCAGGTTCCATCCCCAGTAGGGGAACTAAGATCCCATGTGCCTTAGAAAATACTCCTCGGAAGGAAAGGTGCTCTACTTACTATGCTTTAAAACGGAGCTCCATACAGCACAGTGACTGGTTAATAATACTGTACTGCACATTTGAAAGTTGTGAAGAGAGTGGATCTTAAAAGTTCTCAACACACACAAAAAGAATTTCTAACTATGTAGAGCAATGGATGTCAACTAGGCATACTGTGGTCATCATTTCTCAATTTATACAAAGAGGGAATCATTATACAGTATACCTGAAAATAATACAATGTAGTATGTCAACTATGGGGCTTCCAAGGTGATGCCAGTGGTAAAGAACCCATCTCCCAATGCAGGAGACAAGGTGACAATCCCTGAGTCAGGAAGATTTCCCTGGAGAAGGAAATGGCAACCCACTTCAGTATCCTAGCCTGGAAAATTCCATGGACAAAGGAGCCTGGCAGGCTACATTCCATGGGGATGGCAGAGAGTCAGACACAACAGAGCACAAATACATCAATTATACTTTAACTTACAAAAAAGCTCCATCAGAGTAATGACTGCTTACCTAAGACTCAGCGGCTTGTCAATTTGAATCACAAGAAAACAATGAGATGCTCATGATAAAGGTCAGATTCTAACCCAGCCCAAAAGTGTGTCCTGGAGGCCTCTTACAGAGGATTCTGGAAGAACTCCTGGTCCCTTTCAACAGACCGTTCTATTTTCATCTTGAGTTATCAAAATCAGGAAATTGGCTAAAATAAAACATGATGGCCATCACGTGACTTCACTATCCTACCTTAAAGATCAAATTTTATTTAACTGTAGACTAATTTAGCTGATCTTGTTGGCCATCAGCCATTAACATCGTCTTCAACTTGGAAGGTAAAAAAATGTTAGACATGATCTGACATTTGAAGTCCATGTGTTTAAGGACTGAATCATTTACCCATATGTGTATGTCATAGTCTTATCCTATACAAGACATGTATCGCCAAGCACATCCAATATGAACCAATCTTATAATTAACTGCAATAAGTTTAAATACTATTTAAGACATAAAATAATGTCTAACTTTTATCTGAAGGATCACAGCTATAACACTGGACACATAACACAATAGATTATCCACAACCTGGTTAATTTATAATTAGTATGTAGTGAAATAGATAAATATGATGTCTAATTTATATTCCAAATATTTTATCTCATTATTTCTCAGTAAAAACAAACCAAAAAAAACCTTGATTTACAGATATCATTATTCCTCCTTTAAAGATGAGGAAACTATAATTTAGTAATATTAAGGCAACTTTACCTAAGTAATAGAACTAATAGGAAATGCCCGAGTCAGCAATCAGACCAAAGTCAATTTGATGCATACAATACATATTCATTTTGTGATAAAGTTAAACTATTAAGTTTATCAAGGTCAACATTTACATTTTCCAAATTACCTAAACAGCTCAATTTTCTCAGGAAGACTGAGAGTGTAGCCATCTAACCAGCATATGTTAAATATGCATTTGTGAACTCCATTATCTGCCTATCTATTTTTCTGCATATTAATCTAGAACTTTCTATACTGTCTTTGAAAACTGGTCATAGCCTCCCTCAAGGTAGAAAAAAAAGAAATAAAAAGAATATATATATATATATATATATATATATATATATACTGTACACATCCAAGTGATAAAAATTGTCCTGAAGTCAAAATTTCCCTTTAACTCTGCCCATTCAGGATACTAACCTAAAAAAACTCATTTTATCATCTCATACAGAAAGTCTACTGAGTATTCACATTCATTCGTCTCTCCTCTCTATAAATTCTCTCTCCATCTCAAATTACTTTATTGCCCTTTTTCTGTATTTTAATCAGTTAAGTGTTTTTTAAAATCTGTTTCCATCCTGAACATCTTACTGTGAAGAGCACTGCTGAACTCCCAATCCACAGCCTTCAAGAGACAAGAACCAACTTGTTTCCTGCCATATCAAGTCTGCTAGATGATTGTCTCTAATTAACTGAAAGGAAAACACAGAATATTTCCTACCTAATCAAGGAACCACACAATTTCTCTTATTAATAGAAAAACAGCAATGGCACTGCCCAGGACTTTTGCATGTATTTGGAACTTAAGTAACCTAGAGACATGCATTCATAACTTGAAATTGACTTAATGCAGATTATCTTGATAGAAGCAGTCTGAATTGTTATGGTGAAGGCTAAAAATTAAAACATGAGGTCTTTTAAAATTTTAAATTTTCTTGATTTCCAAATGTCAATCTCACTCAAGCAACTCCATTTAAAACCAAATTAGTGGCATATTTTAGTTATGTTTAGAAAATTTTACATTTGTGCAAAAGTGTGATTTCTACTGTGTCTCCCTTGTGGCTCAGCTGGTAAAGAATCCACCTGCCATGCTAGAGACCTGGCTTCGATCCCTGGGTTGGGAAGATCCCCTGGAGAAGGGAAAGGCTCCCCACTCCAGTATTCTGGCCTGGAGAAGTCCATGGACTATAGAGTCCATGGGGTCGCAAAGAGTCGGACACGACTGAGTGACTTTCACTTTCATTACTGATAACTACTGATAGTAGTAATAATTACTCTAATGATAATAACTAATAACTACTGATCCTTTGGGCTTCCCTGGTAGCTCAGACAGTAAACAATCTGCCTGCAATGCAGGAGACCTGGTTTGATCCCTGGGTTGGGAAAATCACCTGGAGAAGGGCATGGCTACCCACCCCAGTATTCTTGCCTGGAGAATTCCATGGACAGAGGAGCCACGCAAGCTATAGTCCATGGGGTCACCAACAGTCGGACATGACTGAGCTACTAACACTTTCACTTTTCACTGGTCCTTTATGAAATAGATGAATTATTATAGACCTATCCATTCAACCAAATTGGATGAATTCCTCATCATTAAAAATGAATGAAATTATGAGCTAAATTCTAGGTCACTAACATTGCATATGGCTAATGCTTTCACTTGATTTACAAGAAAATAAGAGCGATGGAAAGATCTAGTACATAGTAAGTATAAAGGATGGTGCTATTGATAAAAGCAGACTGGCTCTGAAAATACACATATGCACACACACACACAATAACTTGTGTACATCCTTTCTTGGGCTTCCCAGGTGGCGCTAGTGATAAGGAACCCACCTACCAATGCAGGAGACATAAGAAACAAGCGTTTGATCTCTGGGTTGGGATGATCCCCTGGAGGAAGCCACAGCAACCTGCTCCAGGATTCTTACCTAAAGAATCCCATGGACAGAGGAGCCTGGCGGGCTACAGTCCATGGGGTCGCAAAGAGTCAGACACGACTGAAGCAACTTAGCACACATGCATGCACATCCTTCATCAGGACACAAACATGCTATGATAGGCTAGAAAATTTCCTAATCCACGTACCTAGAAATCTTTAACGTATCTGAAGTCCTTTGTTACAACACAGTATCAGTATTTGTACAATACAGAGGCATTTAAAGAAAAATAAGAAGATATATATAATAAAGATCACCTTGACTTATGTAGACACCTCCCAACAAAAAAACAGATTTTTCACTCTTACTCAAGGTCTATTTAAATGAAACAATGAACCGTGAAACAAATACCAAAGATTCTCCTTCAATCATTCACAGTTGAAAATCTACTCAGGGATAAATTCATCAGTTTGCTGGGCTTCACTTTACCAGGAATAGATGCATAAAACTGACAAAAAAGCAGACATGCAGATGTATAGATGTCTTACAAACACATTGTACTTATAGAAACCCTTTACCAGGGCTCAGCACCAAGTTGAAAATCTCAGGACATCTTCACAGAGACGATCATAGTCAAACCTGCATCAAACTAGGAACTGGGAACACAGTACCAGGATGGTTGGGGAAAGGCCACAGGCCCTGAAGTGGCACCCTTCAATTCAGAAAGTGCTCGAATGGAAACCACTGCGCAAACATGCAGACAGAAAGCAGCAATGGTAAAGAATCTCCACTTGGGCACCACTTGGCCGCCAAATAAATACATCCCAAACTGCCCACCATTCGTCTAACATCACTTCTCGTGGACCTCTGTTCATGTTCATTTTTAACCAAAATGTTAATTTTAAAAAGGAAATTTTAATAGTCCATTAAAACAAGACCACCACTTAGAAATGTAGATTTGAACCGCTCATGATTTAAAAACAGCCGTCTTCATAATTACACTTTTGCCATTTTCAACTGTAAGTATCCGAACAGGATAGTAAGCCTCAAGTTAGTATGAGCATTATTAGCCTCGTTAACTCCCAGAAAGAATCTCAAAAATCTATTGGCTCATAGAACCCACTAGTCTTCATTTATTAGTGCAGGGGTCCCCAGCCTCTGGACCATGGACCAACACATCCTGTCCATCAGTGGAAGCATTAGATGAGAAATTGAGCAGACAATAAGTGTTATGCCCTTGAATCATCCCCAAACCATGTCCCCCATCCTTGTCGGAAGGAAAAACTGTCTTTCACGAAACCAGTTCCAAGCACCAAAAACATTGGGGACTGCTGTTGAGTGAGCATTCCTGCTCTAATTTTGGAAACAGCTTTACTACCATGCCACCATCGTGGTAAATGAGACGTGAGTACGAGTCTCGCCTGGACCTTGGAATAAAGCATCACTCCCTAAACTGTGGCTTCACAGGATGAGTAACACCTGGATGACTGTGCCAGCCTGGCTAACCAACGCCAGAAACCTCATGACAGCTCTGCATTTCTCATCTCCAAAGAGAAATGAGCCGCTCTCCATTCAACCACAGACATTCACAAGAATTGTTTGTGACTTGGAAAAGCCAAATACCCTACCTTTCCTACATAGAGGGGGTCTGAACCCATGTACTCCTCCAGCACGAAGAACTGATTCCACACCCAGCTGCGCTTCGTGCGTGACCTCCCTGATTGGAAATAGGGCTTTGATCCGGACCTTGAGAACTCCGCTTGACTCATCCCCGAAAAACACAGGAAAAGCGCGATCAGCTGCAGGAAATGGCAGAACTCCACTTTGCCCAACTTCATCTTTTTTTTTTCTTTCTTTTTCCTGTGTAAGAAAAAAACCTTGACAAGAGAGAAGGCACAGTTCCAGCTGGCTTAGTAGCTCTTGCCTCCGGCAGGGTGTCAGCTGGGAGTGCAGAGACAATAATTTGTAGAGAGTTCGAAGGGGAGAGGTCACAAGTGCTGAATAACCTTCGCCCAAGAATGGTGTAATAGGTACCTACCAGAACAAAGAGAAGAGCTGGTGTCAGAAACCGAAACACAGAAATAACTTTTAACTTGCACTTACTAACTCATTCTTTTTTTTTTTTTTACTTTGTTTTTAACACCAAAAACATTTTGCATCGGAGTACGGCCACTTAACAGGGTTGTGGTAGTTTCAGAGGATCAGTGAAGGGACTCAGCCAGACACATACACGTATCCATTCTCCCCCAAACTCCTCTCCCACCCAGGCAGGTCACGTAACACTGAGCAGAGAACCTTGTACTCTATAGCAGGTCTTTGTTGGAACTCACTCACTCTTGATCGTCCAAGGTATCATTATTTGCATTATCATTAAAATATAATGATAAACTTAAAATAGAAAACTGCAAAAGCTGTGGCCATGTTCACAAAGGACATAGATACTGCTGATGCAGAAATATCCTGATTCCCTAATGCATAAGGTTCCCTAATGCAACCTTAAAATTTTCCTGGTTCTTCTAGGGCATTCTCATTGGGAGCATATGGTTTATTTAATACAAATGGAGAAACCCATCGGTTAAAAAAAAAAATCTTTTTAATGCTAGGCATTTTTTTTTGTCCTTTTCTATCACAGTTTCATTTGTTGGTATTAGAATATGAAAGCCAAGCAGCTCAAAGCAGGGATTTAACCAAATGGAAAGGACATATGCTAGTTTAAACCTCTCCTGTGAAACTGTAAAGAGAAAGAAGTATGAGATGCTTCAAAACCGGTTGATTGATTCTAAGCCACCGAACACCAGCTGTTTTGATGTGTTCTGATTTGATTGTGATCAGCTGAAAAGCTCAGTGGTTTCCAATTTCTACCCTTCAAACTTATTGTCATGTCTGCTGTGGAGCGTGTTTGGTTATTCTACTGCACTAAAGTTATTCGTCGCTTTATAAATATTTACTGAACCCCTTGCAGCATGGCTTGTGCATAGTAGGGGCTTTCTCTGTCAACAATGACAGGATTGAATTATACTGATCATCAGAGGGGTGAGGAAATTCGACTATATGTGAGCCTGATTCTCGGTTCCACACACCTAAGAGGTGTGTCTTAGCAGCAGCGAAAATCTTGTATCCTAAAGTCTAGTTATTTCAGCTACTAAATTCTGATTATGCAAGAGATAATCAGCTTACAATGCCAACTTGCCAACACACCCCAAAACACAGAGGAATGAGAATTTATGACCAAGTGCTCACTTAAATCACTGCTGTACTTTGGGTTATGAATTCATTTGGTTACCTATAAATAAATCAACAATAGGATAATTAAGGCAAATAAGATTTGCTTTCAATTTTTGAGAGGAGAAAAATAGCCTTAACAACATAAAGCCACAAGATATCTCATTATCAAAGCAAAAAATACTCTCTGTGCCAACTTTTCCATCTTTCTCCCTTCTCTCCTGTAACAGAAATGTCTGCTAATCATCAGATGATTTCTGACAGTCAAACTGCTTACAGAACATGCCATATATAGAAGGAAGGTGAACTGTATTAAACATGTTAAAATGGTCCACACAACTGGAAGAAACAGGTTGCATAGACTTAAGCTCTATTCAAATGAACATATTCCTATTAAAGGTACTGCGATAAAGTTTTGAAATTTAGGACATTCCAGAATAGCTCCACATACAGCTAACTGCTATGTTCTGAGAACCCCCATGAATGATAAACTATTACTGGAGCATATTCACTGCAGTCTGTGCACGAATACCATCTCCCAGAATCCAGATTTCCCATCTGATGATCAAAAGTGAATTTGGTTCATTTGAAAATCACTCTAGAAAGGCGAGTTGTTCTACACTTAGAATTACAAGCAAGAAGGAACTTGGGGCGATTTACTGATATTCTATTGGATGAATGACCCTCAGCTAGGGTGGAAGTTCTCTGTACCCTGGTCTGAGCTAACCCACCTGAGAGACAAGTTACCTGCAGTTAAAAGAAGACAGGTAAACACTTAAACAAGGAAATGGTGTGCTGGTGTAGAGATTTATATATGCCGATTGGGAATTGGGGCCAGGCACTCCTGGTGAGTGGCCTTTAGTAAGAAGCAACGGGACCGCCTTCACAAACCAGGTTCCTGGGGATGGGGGAGGGGTAACCTAGGGTTGTGGTGACCAGACTGAGTCCAGCATGGGAACCCTTTGGCCAAAGAACATTTCTAGATTCATGGCTCTCTTTCCTCAAGAAAGAAGGACACTCCTCTCCTCGTAAAAACTACAGCAGAAATACTTCGGTCCCTAAGACCAAATATTTTAAAATGCAGTATCACCAAATGATGTCAATTTCAGTTCAGTTCAGTCGCTCAGTCCTGTCCGACTCTTTGCCACCCCATGGACTGCAGTATGCCAGGCCTCCCTGTCCATCACCAACTCTCAGAGCTTACTCAAGCTCATGTCCAGTGAGTTGGTGATGCTGTCCAACCATCTGATCTGTCAGCCACTCCTCCTCCCACCTTCAATCTTTCCCAGCATCCAGGTCTTCTCAAATAAGTTAGTTCTTCACATCAGATGGCCAAAGTATTGGAGTTTCAGCTTCAGCATCAGTCCTGCCAATGAATATTCAGGACTGATTTCATTTAGGATGGACTGGCTGGCTCTTTCTGGAGTCCAAGGGACTCTCAAGAGTCTTCACCAACACCACAGTTCAAAAGCATCAATTCTTCAGTGCTCAGCTTTCTTTATAGTCCAACTCTCACATCCAGACATGACTACTGGAAAAACCATAGCTTTGACTAGATGGACCATTGTTGGCAAAGTAATGTCTCTGCTTTTTAATATGCTGTCTAGGTTGGTCATAACTTTCCTTCCAAGGAGCAAGCATCTTTTAATTTCATGGCTACAGTCACCATCTGCAGTGATTTTGGAGCCCAAAAAAATAAAGCCTGTCATTGTTTCCACTGTTTCCCCATCTATTTCCCATGAATTGATGGGACCGGATGCCATGATCTTAGTTTTCTAAATGGTGAGCTTAAAGCCAACTTTTTCACTGTCCTCTTTCACTTTCATCAAGAGGCTCTTTAGTTCTTCACATTCTGCCATAAGAGTGGTGTCATCTGCATATCTGAGGTTATTGATATGTCTCCCAGCAATCTTGAGTCCAGCTTGTGCTTCATCTAGCCCAGCATTTCTCATGATGTCCTCTGCATATAAGTTAAACAAGCAGGGTGACAATATACAGCCTTGATGCACTCCTTTCCCCATTTGGAAACAGTCTGTTGTTCCATGTCCAGTTCTAATTGTTGCTTCCTGACCTACATACAGATTTCTCAAGAGGCAGGTCAGCTAGTCTGGCATTTCCATCTCTCAAGGAATTTTCCACAGTTTGTTGTGATCCACACAGTCAAAGAATTTGACATAGTCAATAAAGCAGAAGTAGATGTTTTTCTGGAACTCTCTTGCTTTTTCGATGATCCAGCGGATATTGGCAATTTGATCTCTGGTTCCTCTCCCTTTTCAAAATCCAGCTTGAACATCTGAGTGTTCATGGTTCACATATTATTGAAGCCTGGCTTGAAGAATTTTGAGCATTACTAGCCTGTGAGATGAGTGCAACTATGTGGTAGTTTGAGCATTCTTTGGCGTTGCCTTTCTTGGGGACTGGAATGAAAACTGACCTTTCTTTGGGATTTGAATGAAAACTGGCCACTGCTGAGTTTTCCAAATTTGCTGGCATATTGAGTAAATCACTTTCACAGCAGCATCATTTAGGATTTGAAATAGCTCAACTGGAATTCCATCACCTCCACTAGCTTTGTTTGTAGTGATGCTTCTTCCTAAGGCCCATTTGACTTGGCATTCCAGGATGTCTGGCTCTATGTGAGTGATCACACCATTGTGATTATCTGGGTGTGAAGATCTTTTCTGTATAGTTCTTCTGTTTCAATTCTGTGTCAATTTAGGCTACTCTATCAATTAAGGGAACTTGATAACATTGTTTCTATGTGAAATTATACCCAACCTCCAAAAAATTAGACAGCAAATGAATTTTTTCAGAATTCTAGATTTGGGGAGTTCTTATAATTAAATTGGAATTACTTGGTGACCCAGATGGTAAAGAATCTGCCTGCAATGCAGGAGACCTAGGTTCAATCCCTGGGTCAGTTAGATCCCCTGGAGAAGGAAATGGCAACCCATTCCAGTATTATTGCCTAGAGAATCCCATGGACAGAGGAGTCTGGAGGGCTACAGTCCATGGGGTTGCAGAGAGTGGGACACAACTGAGCAACTATGATATACATTTATAATTAAATACTGGTAAAGTCTGTGGGCATCTGCCTCAGATATAAATTCAAATCTGAGTCTGTCATGTCTCAGCTATGCAATTTTGGAAAAGATGCTTAAATTCTAAGAAAATAAGTTCCAGAGTTCCAGAGATGAATCTTCAAGCCTCCCACTTATAAAATAAAAATGTTAATAATTTCATCTAATTCATAGGATTAAATAAGCAAATCATAAAAAGCTAAGGATAGTCCCTGGCAAAAACTAAAAGCACTAAATATATATATGTATATATACACACACATATATGTAACATAAGTAGTATCAAACTTAAAAATTATATACATATATACATTTTAAGTTTAATACTACTTATGTTCAAATTAGTCTGTGATGTTTTCATTTTCATGTTATCTATAATAAAATGTTTCAGGAAACTCTTAACATTTAGTGAAAGCATTTTTTAACTTTTGATTTTGTATTGGGGTATAGTCAATTAAAAATGTTGTGATATTTCAAGTGAACAGTGAAGGTACTCAGCCACACATATGCAGGTATCTCTTCTTCCCTAAGCCCCCCTCCCATCCAGGCTGCATCATAACAATGAGCAGAGCTCCTTGTGCTATAAGTAGGTCCTTGTTGGTTCCCCACATTAAGTACAGCAGTGTGTACATGTCCATCCCAAACTCCCTAACCATTTTCCTTCCCCCATCCTTCCTCCTCCCTGCTCCCCGCCCCCCCCCCCCATCATGAGATCATTCTCAAAAGTCTGAAAGTTTCTGTTTTGTAAGCAAATTGAATGAAAACATTCTTAACAGTTCTAGTCAGTGCCCGGACAGCTACACAGATTATAAAACAAAGCATCTAGATGCATACAAACAATGGCAACAAAATACTTAAAAAAAAAAAATGTAATGTTTTCTTTCCTAAAGCCACATTCTCTGTCATTCTTATAAGTCAAAGACTGGTAATGGTATTGGATAACTTTATTTGAGTTCACTCAGGATGTTCACTGATAAGAAACATAATCTGGACTGGAAATAGATCACACGACCCTCCATCATTTGCTGTAATGACCTTGGATCCCTTTGGGACTTCATGTTCCACATTTGCAAAATGTGGGAGCTGAGCCGTATCAGTTTATAAAGTCTGTTTGTACAGGTCTTAATTATATAAAATTGCTTTTGTTGTCTTTTTTCAGTTATGAAAAAGTACACACTGTTAATAATTAAAGGTAAAGGGTAGAGAGATTAAGGAAAGCCACAGGGATATAAAGGAAGCATTTGACGTATTTATGGAATTGAGCATGAATTTTAACATGTTTAAATTACTCTTTTGCCTCTTGATTATTTATTTTCCATACAAGACTGCAGAGTGATGGAACAAGCTAGAACACATAAAACAACAAAGTGACAGAAAACGCCATGAGTTATTTCAGAGTCATTGAGATGACAATATCTGCAGAGGAAAGATACCTGAGAATTCTGTACTTTCCTACTTAAATCAAGGGTTTCAAGAGCAGTAAGTATTAACAGAAACCTTGATGAACAGGGATGACTTACCCTATCTCTGGATCCTAGTATCCAGAAGAGAAGGAGGCCCTGGAATTGACATTCAAAAAAATGTCTATGGAATGTTTCTTTTCATTATAATCACTCTCATGCTTAATATGAAAACTTAACCATAGACGTCAACATGGAAATCCTTGACTACTCCACCATGCTCAGAAGTCACAATCACTTTGAGAACAATCCCATTACATTTCTCTGCAGGATTTGAAGTATTTGCCAGTCTCTTGAGCCAAATTTCCTTTACTTTTCTTGATGGTCTACAAGAGAGTACAAGGATACTTCAACTGGCATTGTGTACATTCCTGGAGGATGAAATTCTCTTTAATGAGGCACATAAATGCCTCTAGAACACCCTCTGTACAGTGTGCTGGTAAAAATCAGAAAACCACATGTGAAGGGTTGTGATCTGAGTAGGGTGTTTCACAATATGTACATCAATACCTTGCAGAGGCTACAAACCGCGCCAGGAACATACCCTTGATAACAGTAGGACAAAGTGGTGTGGCAAGGGTCCGATGTCCCCTTTCTTTACCTGTCCCCCCAAATCCTGGCCTTGCTTTCCGGTCAGATCTGGTTTTCGAGGTAAAGGCCAGAACAACAGCTCAACCCAGCTCACCCTCCCTGGATGAGTTGGGTCACCATGGAAGACAGGAAGGGCCCTGAACCCTCAGGAAAAACCTTCAGTTATCTGCGGTCAATAAACGGAAGCATTCGAGACTTGACCTTGAGATTTCCTGTCCATAACCTCACCATACAGGCTTCCCATCTTCACACAAATGTCAACATGTCCAAAGGCACCAACCACAGTAACATCTTTTCCACATAAATGAACTTGAGCACCCAACACATTTCAATTGTTGACTTTTTGCACAATGGGTTAAACACAGCCTCACAAACCTGTGTCCCAAAATAGAAATCCGCACCCTTGTTCCTCAGACTTCTGCGTCCTATTCTGCCTTTCTTCTGCCTCCTCTCCTATCTCACTTTCCTATACAAGTAGGAGTTAACCAAGGGATGTTACATCAGAAATGAGCAGAGACCTCTGCACCCAAGCTGTGTCATGCGCCGACGTGTGTCCCGGGGGAAAACTTAAAAGGATGGCCCTCTGGATGTCAGGACTGCTGCCCGGGTCACTATGACCAACTCAGAATAAAGAGTGCAGAAAAATAATGTATTAGTATACAATTAGGTAACGTCTACAGATCTGTGACAACTTCTGGACAGTTACAGATGTTCACCATTATAACACTGGAGACAAAAACAGCAGGAATAGGTTGTCTCTGAGGAGAGAAGAGCTGAACAGAGGCCAAGCACAGACATTTCGGAAAAAAAAAAAACAAAAAAAAACTGGAGATGGCTACTGGATTGGTAATTAATCTAAAATCTAAAAACTCTGGGTAACATTTAAAACTTTGTTTTTACTTTGATATTTTAGAGCTAAAATTCGTCATTTTTAAAATTTGTAACATTAGTTAGGTCTTTCTCTCCCTTTTTTTTTTTTTTTTTTTGGCCAAACCAAAAATACATGAAAATCACCACAAATAATACTATGAGCAACACAAAGCACTTTAGTCAAAAGAATGCAAAATGAAGCCTCACAAAGGAAATCTTAAATGGACTGGAGCAAAAAAGAAAAAAGATAGATAGAGGTAAGAATCAGTCAAGTGCTATTTACTAAATCAACATCATTTGTTGACCTGAAATTACTTTATCATGCTACCTTTTTGTTCCAATTATTTTTGTTCAACTAAGTGGCAAAGAATTATTTCCAGGTAGATAGTTTATTATTCATTTAACCTTAATACCTAATATTATTTTACCCAAATGAATTTATCATTGTAAAATGTTCTTGTTTTCTGCTCCACTAACACCTCTGTGAAACTACTTTCAAAAATCAGATCAAGTGACCATCATGCTCTTAATCAAATGTTTTTTCAGACCTAAAAACAATGACTAAAAAAACCCCCCTTCATAACAAAAAAATGTATTTTTATTGCATCAATGAGCAAAAGGGCAAATCTTACAGAGCCTTTTCCATCTAAATTAAAGATGGCATACTAAAAACACTACAAGTAGCACAAAGTGTATCCTATTCAACCACTCACATTAATATAGAACCATAAGAGTAAAGACATGCCTAATTACCGACTAATTTATATTTGCTAAACTGCTTTTTTAAAAGGCACACAGGACTATCTGCCTTCTAGAAATAAGGAGCTATAAACTATGACTATCAATTATATTAAAAGAAGATAGAATATTACTAGTTTAGGTTTTCTGGCACTTAGTTAAACTGGAAGTGTTTTTTGCAGTGCAATATGAATAAACCAATGGCTTACCTCAGTTTAAGACTCTATACCATCAGTTTCTCTCAATCACAGGCAAGGAACAGATGCTCAACCTCTGTGAGTCTGCAGTTGCATCAGATACAAGTCTTCTGCAACTGTTGTGAAATATACTTACTTCATAACATACTAACAGGTAGTATACTACCTACTGGTAATTTAAAGACTAGAAGACAGCCTGCCTCTCTTTTAAAAATGGGACCAGTCTGGGACTTCCCTGGTGGTCCAGTGGTTAAAACTCCACACCTCGGTGCAGGTTCGATCCCTGGTCGAAGAACTAAGATCCTGCAGGCAGCACAACTCGGCCAAAAGGAAAAAAATAAAAAATATGGTCCAGTTCACAATTACGTGGAACATGAGAGTTTTAGAATAAATTCAGTAATTTGCACTTTCTATAGAAACAAAGGTAAGAATGCCATTTAAGGACTGCCAGTGAACTTGATAGAAAATACTCCACGAGAATCAGAGAAATCCCTAACAGGTAACCGCCAAACACCGTTAGAACATTCCCTGAGACATTTTGTTGGATGCTTTATAGTACAAGAAATCACAGTTGTAACAATAACAAAATGGGAGAGGAAAAAAAAAAATCTTGCTGCTGGCCTATTGGGAGGAAACTGTCATTTCCAGGATTGCTTTCAAGTCGAACTGCTGGGCTGGCCAAAAAGGTTGTTCAGTTTATGGGAAAACCTGAACAACCTTTTTGGCCAACCCGATACATTTTGACAAGCAACATGTTTTTAATGAATGCTTATGAAGACTGAACAACATCCATGCTTAAAAGTGTACTTCAGAGCAATGGTCAGAGGATACTCTGACCATATCACCACTGTTTCACGCACAACCTTCATGAATGAGCTCTGTAGTCTGGCGAAAGAAGCCTGCTCCCTTTTAGATACTCCTTGGGTATTAAATGGTATTATTTAAACTCAACAAGGAGAGACTGCCTCCTGATTTCATGTCTCCATTAAAGACCTTCACCTGCCCTCGCTTTCCCCAGGACAGCAGCCACGTATCTCCACACAGGTCCTCACTATTGCCACAAAGGTAGAGTGCGCTGCTTTGTAAAAAGGATCATACTGTTCACTGTTATGTTCATTCGTTTTTACAGTAGATCCACTGAACACATTTTGGGGAACACAAAAGCGGGGAATGATCTTTCCGACCTCCTCTTCATCAGTGAGCAGACACCATGAGTTACAACAGAAAGTAATCCAAAGGCAAGGAGCACTTCAAGAGATATGGCCACGCATCAGTTCCAACTATCACGCACAAATAGAGCTTTCAGAGATGACATCTAAGAGAAAGAATGAGGGTCATTCAGTGCTGAAGGAGGTAAACGCTTGCTTTCCTTGAGCATTCATGTTGGGGAAAAATAAATAAACCTCCAACCCACTCAAGAGGTAGAACCATAAAAGTATTGATAGAAGAGGCATTAGAAGAACCTATGGCAGTCTTTTCTTTCTTTACTAAGGAAAACGAAGCCTATGGTTGTGCAGTAGCCAAGGTCACACGGCTAGTTACAGATGGAATTGGGCATGACTGGGATGCAACGATCGTTTAAAGTATTTGTTAAATATTTCTCAATCTGATCATTAAGATCTAATTTATTACCTTCAGAATTTACTCAAATTTTTAATATAACCATGAGCTTGAATTTTCAAAGTAGGGGAACATCAAGGATTCCACTCAGAATGGACAAGAGAGTACAGAATGTAAATGGGATACTCAAGAGATCTCTTGTTCAGGATTGCATGTTTATATATTACCAAAAACAGAGTGAGCAGTACCCAATTTTAAAATTGCCTTTTCCCTTCGAAACAACTCTAGCATCCATAATAACTTCCTACAACGCTGTAATGCTATGGTAGTTAACTATCTGCACTGACATTTGAATAATAGTCCATTGGCTGTTTTAGAAATTGGGTAAATTCCGATTTCTCAGGAAAATACCTTAGGATATAAGATTGTACATGGATGGCTATCTGGTTGTTGCTATAAATCCTGTATTTCAAGATGCTCCTCTGTTCCTAACTACCCATGATAATCATTCTAGATTTAATATTTCATCTTCAGCTTTTAGTATAAAGATATACTATCATTTGTTTCATCTCTATACCATTAAAGTTTAGCATTAACTTCAATAATTTTAATACTGATGAAGCAGCCCTCTTCTTTTCTACTTAAAAGGTATAATTCTTTACATTTTAATTAGTGAGGCTGGGGACCCTCTGTGATATGTGACTTCTCACATAAAGAAACTGTGATCAAACCCATTAGCTCTCTGGGCCAGATAACATTACAACCACAGACCACAACCTCCTACCGTTAACTGGCCTAAATATTCAGGCAGGGGCCCTGGAAATGAATCACACAGCCAGTAGTCTGCCTCTGGTTATCAGACATGCAATGAAAACTTCTCTAAGTGGATTACAGAGTCAATTGCCACGAAGCACAAATAACTTCTGCTATGGGTGAAAGGAATGAAAAAGAGAAAACAACAACTGTTTACAATTAACTAGAAGCAGCCTACGTAAATTACAAAGAAAGTGACAGAGCAGAGTCCTTCTGAGCTCTCTGTATAGTATCAAAATGGTCAACTCATACTTGTTCCTTTGTACTTTTACAACTTATCTCAGCAGGATCAATTTTCACTTTTAATTTACCCTTGCATTTACACGACTTCAATAAAAGGCATCATGTTTCAATAAGCAGTCTGAAAAACAGTCAAACAGAAATTTCTACCAGAATGAAAATCTGAAATGAACGTAAAGACATGCATGCCTGCATATTCATCTGCACTGATAATTTTGTCGGTGAGGAGTCTCGCAGAACCAGGGGGGGAATGTTTGCAGGGGTATCTTTCTGCAAAACCAGCAAATTCCCAGAGGAGGCACTCGAGTACTGCTGGTTGCAGCTAGATCAGCTCTGCTTGTCAGAGGCTGAGGAGATGGTCACACACAGGACTCTGATCACATGCCTTCCTTGTCCTCAGCTCCCCTTCATCACCCCATTTAGAAGCAACTGAGTCCTTCATGCAAAGGAGAAAAGCTCCCATCACTGTCCTTTTGCAATCAACGACGGTGCCTCAGCTATTTTAGAAGTTTCTGAGACTCCCAATTTCAGCTAAAGGCTCTGAAGCCCTCCAAGCGAGTAAAAAACCTTTTTTGCATGTGAGAGAGAGAATCGTGATGTGATAGGAGCTACTAAGGCAGTAAATGCAAAATCTTATAAAATCAAAGAAGGATGGAAATCACTGAAGCATACATGTTAACAACACTGAACAACTGATGATACTTTACAAAAGATTTTTAAAAGACTGACAAAGTATTGAACTTGACTACAAAGACTGTAGTCACTTCCTCATATCACTATACATTCTGAGAAGTTGTTATCAGCTCTGCCCTCAACTAAAAAGGAGGAGAGAGAATGGGTGGATTTTTAGACATAGGGAGGCAGAACAGTGACCCACTCAGGATGCACCTGATCCTCTCTCCTTCACTGGACACTAAAAACTAGAGTCAATTCAAGGGTAAACCACAATAATACAGATGCTTTACAATTACCCTTCTACAAGAAAGGGAAAAGCACTATGCTATTAAATCAATAAAAGTCTACTTAAGAAGAGGTGTGAGCCTGTCAGCCAATTGTTAACACAATTCTAATAACCTATTGCAGCCCTTAATTACAATAATATCTCAGGTTGTAAGAGCACAATGCCCTTTTCTTAAGGCTGCAAACCTTAATGACTTCGAGCAGGGTGATGGTCTGCACTACTGATTTTTGTTTTCTTTTTTTTCTTTCCACAGACAGACTTTCACAGCTAGTTTTACCAGATAAGACTATTAAGGTTGGATGCTACCTAATTGCTTCTGCCACTCCACTCCATATGAAACACTAGCATAACAAGCCAGACGTCTATAAAGTTGCCAGTTTGACTATCTGCCTCAATTCTTTAGCATTTTAATCCATACTGTCCCAAGGAGCCCCAAAATGAACAAAAGGGTTCTTAATGGATTGCCCTTTATGTACTAACAAGAGAACAGCTTGTGTAAACAAAATCTAACTAGTTTCTTCCGCAAAGAAGTAAATCTGGTGAGTTACTGAAAGCTTCCAATACAATTACTTTCTTCCTTAGCTCTTCACTACCAACTTGTCTTTATAAAGACACTTAGAACTACTCTGATATCGCTGCCGGACAGCGTATCAATATGAACTTTCCTTTAAAAAACAACAACAAAAAAGCCTAATACTGCCCCTAAACTCTTAAAATATACATTTTTGTGCTCCTAACCTCAATTTTTTAAATGCATACTGTCACTTACCTCAAGCCATATATTAACACTTTTTTTTTTTTTTCTATTTTCCCCCATAAAGTTCTGCTTGTCTACTTTTGAATGCAAAATAATCTGAATTTCTGCCGGGTTACAGGAATTATGAAGGGCGAGTCTTTACTTAAAGATGTTTCACCTAATAAGTGCTCCAAGCAAGAGAAGATATTTCTTGCGAACGCGTTGAAAGTATATTCGGGCTTCAGTGTTCAGATCTCCAAAGCTACCCAGTCCTTGCTGGTTTCTTCACAGGTTCCCACCTGCCCACTGCTGAGTAATTCAGTACCAATCTCCACTCACCTGCACTATATCTAAGAAATCCTTGAGGTTAACGATCTAAAAGGTGAAGCCAATAAAGACCATAGGTCCTTCCTCGTGCATCCATGCCAGGAGCCTCAATACCCGCAAACAGCCGCGGACCAGGTGCGCCCACGAAGTCCACCAGTCAGAGAAGCAGGGCGCCCTTAGAACGCCGCGCACCTAGGGTACCGCCGGGCGGAGCGGAGGCGGGATGCCTCGCAGAGCCCAGCCCTGCGGATGCAGGGCACCAGCAGAATACTAATTACAGGAAAAAGCCAAACACCCTTACAGGAGCTCCACCGTCCAGAAGGGTAAACGGAGTACACGCAGCCAGTCGGATGGACGCGCGGGCACACGCCCCCTCGCAGTCTCAGACCGCCGCAGGAGCCGACCGCCCGGCCAGCGCGGAGTTTTGCCCGCATGTATCCTGGGTCAACAACAGCCCCTCGCGCTCTCGGTGGAGGAGAGCGGACCGGACTGCTTGCTCCCCTGCACCCGGACAACGCCGGGATCTGCTCGCTCAACTCGCCAACTCGCGTCGCACCCGATGTCCGTTAGCACCAGCTTGCCGGGCCCGGCTCCCTTCGCCCGCCCGCCCGCGCTGCCCGGCGGAGCCGCATCTCAGGGCCACCGAGCAGTAACTTGGGGACGCCAAGGAAACTCCGCACGGATCTCCCCGCCCGCTTTCCGCCCGCCGCGGAGTCCCGCTTCCCCAAGCGCGCTTGTGCCCCGCGGCGCCTTCCCCGGGACCCCCGCAGGCGCACCCACTTACCTGGGGGCTCGCTGCCCTCTCCGCGGCGTCCCGCGCCAGCCACCTGGGCGTTGGCATCCGAAAGGGCGCGCGCTCAGCAGCCGGGCGCCCGCGGGCTCCTGGGGACCCAGGGCGCGCGGTGGGGCGCACGGGGCGGACCCGCGGCGCCCGCTCGGCACCCGCTGTGGCCGGCGCCCGCTCTGATCACAGCCCTCTCCGCGGGACGCGGGCTGCGGGGACCCGGCGCGGGCCCCCAGCGCCCCGGTCCCGCCGGCTCGGCCGGCTCCCCGGGGCGGCTCAGACCCTGGGTCCGGAAGGAGCGAGCGAGCGGGCGCGCGTCCGGAGAGAGGGCGAGGGGGCGAGTGGGCGGGCGCAGAAGAGGCGGAGAGGGCGCGCTGGGCCGGGCCAGGTGGGCGGGCGGCGGGGAGGACAGGGTGGTCGGCGGCCCGCGCGGGTAGACAGCGCCGTGCGTGGCGGGACCCGGAGCCGCCGACACTCCGGCACCTCCCGGAGCCCGAGTGAGGGCTCTTGGCACCGCAGCCGCTCCGCCGCCGCGCGCGCACCCCCGCGCGCGCACCCCCGCGTACCCCTCCTCCACCGCCCTCCTGACAGCTCCGCGCAGACCGAGTCCTTCGCAGGAAAATCCAGGAGAGCGGTGGAAGTAGGAGGGGCAGCAGCCCATCCATCTCCCGGCGAGGTATTTGCATCTGAAAACGCCGAGCTGGAGGAGAGTTTGGAGAAAAAATTTTTTTTTCTCCAGCGCCCTCCCCTCCCCACCCCCAACCTGTCGCGGAAGCCGTGATCAATGGAGCTCCTGAGGCATGAAGGCAAAGTCATAAAACTAATCAGAACTTACAGTTTTCTTGTGCGTGATAGTTTTGCCCTTTCAATCTCCTCGGACTGCCCTAGTTCTACTTTCTGTACTTGCAGAAAATTTCCTCCCCTGCTGGGCTGGCTAATGCAAAACTTCCGAGGTGTGTGATTTACGCGCTGGGTGGGAGAGAGGACCCTCGCGAGGTGGGCAGGGGGGTCTCGTCTTCTTTTTAGGACGCGCCGCCGCCTGTAGAGTTGAGCACGCTTTATGTTCTGCTCTGGTGCTTGATTTAGTCTGATGCCTAGCTGTTCCGTCGTAGGGGTTAGGAAGGTGAGCAGATCTTTGCCAAGCGCGTTCGTTTTCATTTTTCTCATTCTGTCAATGGAGCTAGCCCTGCGTCTCCCATCCATCCGTAACAGTGATTCTCCGGATACCCGGCTTGTGGGCACGGCTCGTCCGTGTAAGCCCCTCTGCGTCCTGTATCCCTCAGGCACACTTACCCTCCCCCCAGTCTAGCTCCTCTAGTCCGTTTAGCTAGGTTTGTTTTGTTTTTTTTTTTCCCCCCCCTTTCTAGTCTATTTAGTCTTTAAAACTGGATTCTGTGCTAATCATTCTAACAGCAAACCTTTTTAAAGCGTATTCATTTCCAAATACCACGGCTGGCTATGCTATTTACTTACAATTGCTTCATTTTAAAAGTTGTGTCTTCAACCCCAAACCTCTCCAGGTCAGGTTGGATGACCATTTCACGGTCCATTTCCATTCACCTGCCAGCAATCCCGCAAACTCTGTACCTTTAGAACAGACCTCTTTATATCTTGCATAGATACCGCCTTGGGTTTCCCACGATGTACTTCTTCAACTCCACCATCCGTAGCGGAACATTAAACCTTGGCTTCATCTTGAAGGACTTTGACTTGAAGGATTCTCTGCGAAAATCCTCAATTATTCCGGCTAATATTCCACAGTCTCGAACTTTACATTTTTCTGGTGGCCTTCCTTTGGGTAAATGAATTTGCTTCTGGGATGGAACCTATTCTTATAGTTGCTCTGGACCAAACATTTCAGGAAGACAAACATTAATATCCAGCATGATTAAGACACAACACATGTTTAACTCACAGCAAATATTTGTTGAATACAAGAAGTGAATGGTTGTATCCCATCCAGTATTAACACAAATCTGAGCCCACCTGCCAGTTTTTAACCAGCTCATTGGCTGCCTGGCTCTTTCATCTATACGGGATAATGTGGGATCAGGATTTTGGTACTATACCATATATATTTATTAGCTTATTATAATCAACAGCCACCACATATGAAAACGGAAGGAAATGCAGATTTTTTTTTTTTTTTTTGGTGTTATTTTGGTCATACTCTTCCTAAAATTGTCCTTGATTTTTTATTTTCTGGTCCTCAGCAGAAATACTGGTCATCAGTTTGGGCTTTCATCCTGAACCAGATGTTTCCAGACTCCTTGCCTTTCTTTTTAAAAAATACCCTTAAACTGGCACCAGAAAGGGGACCACTTCCAGGGCCCGAGAGAGGCTCCCGTCTAACACGTGGGAATGAATTGTCGGAGGAGACATACATGCTGACATAGCAAGAAACTGTACCGGGAAGGGGCCCCGGGGCGGAGAGCAGGAGGGTAAAGGAACCCAGGGGAACTGCTCTCAGTCTCCGGCTTCATGGTGATGGGATTAGTTTCTGGGTGGTCTTTGGCCAATCATTCTGACTCAGGGTCCTTCCTGGGGGCACATGCATTACTCAGCCAAGATGGATGCCAGCGAGAAGGATTCTGGGAGGTGGTAGGACATGTGCCATCTCCTTTTTACCCTTCCTGAACTCTTCCAGGTGGTGGTGGCTTCTTAGTTCTGTGTTCCTTACTAGGATCTCCTGTCGGAAGATAACTCATGGAAATAGTTATGATGGTGCCTGGCCAGGGTGGGTGGTTTTAGCGGGTGTGCTTCCCCTAACAGAAACTGTAACCTTGACCTAGATTCCAGAAGGGGTGAGTTACCTAGAATACTAGTTCTGGTTCTGTTCCTCGTAGAGGAGGATCTAGGTTCCTCTCCCATCGAGTGCATGCCGAAGGCAAGGGTAAGAACCGGGGGTGCTTCCGACAATAACTGAGGGACATCTATTCATCTGGGGAGGAGGAGCTTAAGCTGAGACATGGTGATGAGAACGAGTTGGACTTGAGAAGCTCTGAAGGAAAATAGCCTGGGCAGAACAAGCAAGGACAAAGGTCTTGAGAAGGAAAGAGTTGGGTGTATTTGGGAATCAGAGAACCCAACGCAAGGGGGAGAGTCAAGATGGGTTACACTGGAGTAGTAGACAAGAGACAAATACTGTAGGGTCTTCTAGGTCCCTAGAAGGTGTTTGTGTTTTGTTTTTAGGAGGAAGCCCAACGTTAGGAGCAATAAATAAAGGAAATATTCCACAGGTTTACACTGTGGTCAAGTCCAAGGACATGTTTTTTAGACCCTTTCTCCTCTTCCGATAAATTTTGGTTAATTAGAGAACCTCGCTTTCTGAGAAATACAAATAAAAAGACACTGTACAAGATAAATCCCAAGATGATACCAAATGTTTAAGAGTCTATGAAATACAAACGTAAGTCATCACTGCAGATGCTGATTTATGAAATTTCATGCTTCCATTATTTCCAAATTTATGCTTTAATACTTATATTCTAATATATAACAATCTTTTAAAAATCCTCTCAGTTGAAAGTTTTGTTTCTTTACTGTCATATAATGTATACAAATCAATGTGTCCCCCTTTCTTTCCTACTTAAAAAAAATACTTTCAATGTACTTTCACTCTTGATTAAATCAATAAAGCTCTCTTTTGGAGAAGGAGGAATCCGAAGAGGTAACAGAACTTTGCCATAATTCCTGTTGTTATGGAAAGTATTTCCCTACACTTTTTATCTCCCAAAGGAAATTCAATGCAAAAGTACAAGGTTTCTGATGAGATTGATGATTCAGTTATATTCATATTCGTTCCATCCTGATCTTACTCTGAAACCAGAGATGTGGCTTGAGTATCTGGCAGCTGAGGGCAGAAAAGAGCTAATCATGAGGTCTGCATATTTCCAGCAATTCTGGGGAGCCCTGGGCAGGAAAACATAGATGTGGCTGAAGGTAAGATGCTCTCACCTTAGGCAAGCTCTCAAAAAGATCATTTATAGTTTCCTGTGAAAAATCTCTCCCCATATAAATGTGTGGATAATCATTAAAATGTATCTTTTCATTATGTGATGCTTAGAGTTTCCCTGAGTATGTCTGTATTCATCAATCTATTTCATCTAATCAGGTTCACATGCATTTTCTAGAAAGGGAAGGACTAAGTAGGACAGTAGATCTTTGTTGTCCTTCACTAACTTGGTAAATAGAAACAATGCCTGCTGCGTGATCCTTAGTCTAAAGGGTGAGAACACAAAGGTCAAGGTGCAGTTCTTATCTTCAGGAACCTTCCAACCTGTTGTGAAAATAAGAAGGTGGGTACATCTCTCTATACCATGATGAGCACTGTGATGAGGTAAGCAGAGTATCAGGCGTGGGAGCACATAACATGAACAAAAAGTCTCCAATGGGAGGAGCCAACATTTGGGTTGTACCACGAGAGCAATATGGGAGCATGAAGAGTCTTAGAAGGGAGATTGTGATGATAATTGCACAAGAAGGCGACACCTGGGCAGCTGATTTAAGTCAGCTTGGCACTGAAGGTGAGGAAGTGTTTAGGAAATTACTGTAGAAATCCAGGTGAGAAAAATAGTAGCCTGGACTCTAGTAGTGGCATTAGTGCATGAAAATCTCTTAGATACAATCAGAAAATAGAAGTAGATTTAAAGATATCTTGAATGCAGTTATCAGTAACAGCATAAATGATCACGGAGAGAATAAAGATGTTTGCTAGTATCAGCATCACGGTATCAGTGCCCCACCACCTCCAACAACATCTCTCTGGTGAGTGTGCCCCTCACAGGTACTAGCCAGGGCTAATCCCAAGTATGCAATGATACAATTTTTCTGCTTAAGATGCTCTCAAGGGCTCCTTGTTAATTATTTACACAGTCAGTCTGTCCAAAAGTGAATACTTGGAGAATATTAGTATCAGTTCAGTTGTTCAGTTGTGTCTGACTCTTTGTGACCCCATGAACCGCAGCACGCCAGGCCTCCCTGTCCATCACCAACTCTCAGAGCTTACTCAAGCTCATATCCATTGAGTCGGTGATGCCATCCAACCATCTCACCCTCTGTCATCCCCTTCTCCTCCCACCTTCAATCTTTCCCAGCATCAGGGTCTTTTCCAATGAGTCAGCTCTTCACATCAGGTGGCCAGAGTATTGGAGTTTCAGCTTCAGCATCAGTCCTTCCAATGAACACCCAGGACTAATCTCTTTTAGGATGGACTGGTTGGATCTCCTTGCAGTCCAAGGGACTCCCAAGAGTTTTCTCCAGCACCACAGTTCAAAAGCATCAATTCTTCGGCGCTCAGTTTTCTTTATAGTCCAACTCTCACATCCATACATGACTACTGGAAAAACCATAGCCTTGACTAGATGGACTTTTGTTGGCAAAGTGATGTCTCTGCTTTTTAATATACTCTCTTGGAGAGTATACTACTTAGTTAAAGGGCTTGAAGATATTCACAGAACAAGGGAGCTGCTGAGACAGCACAGAAGGCAAGGGTGTCTAATGGGGTCTAAGGGATCATCTCCTTCAATGTTCTCCAGGGTGAGGTGGGAAGGAGGAGAAGGGACAACAAAGGATGAGATGTTTGGATGGCATCACCGACTCAATGGACGGGAATCTGAGCAAACTCCGGGAGATAGTGACAGACCTGGAAGCTCTGGCTGCAGCGCACGGCATCACAAAGTCGGGCATGGCTTAGTGACTGAACAACACCAAGGGTGAGGAGGAGGCCAATGGACCTTTCAAGAACCACAGTAAGAACAGTACGTTCTCATTGAAAACTGCTGAGTGGTCTAAGATCTCATATTAAGCAATAAAAGTGCCCAAGCATGAAAATCCTTGATAGTGTAAATAAAATGAGAAAGAAAAAAATCAAAAGTCCTTTGTGAACTCACCTACAATAAGGTAGATGCATCCCAGTGGGTAGTACTCAGATTTCCGAGGTGATGCAATGATGCAGATGGACCAATACTGAGATTTCCATTCCCTTCAAATACACAGTATAGAGAACTTTGCCACACAAAAATGATAAGCACTGGGACTTCCCTGATGGTCCAGTGGTTAAGACTTCACCATCCAATGCAGAGGGTGTGGGTTTGATCCCATGTCTGGGAGCTAACATGCCACATGCCCCATGGCCAAAAAAACCAAAACATGAAACAGGAGCAATGTTGTAACAAATTCAATAAAGACTTTAAAAATTGTCCACATCAAAAAAAGGAAAAATGTTTTCAAAAAGAATGGTGAGATCTCATGATGAACAGAAAAGCAGAAACAAAAAGTTCAGACTTTTAAATCTGCCTATTTATATATATCATGCTTTAGATTACTGGTAGTTTACTCCTCACCCCAACTACTTAGAAAAAAAGAAGGAAAATGGAAACAAAAAGACACAGAGAGGGCTGCAAAAGCAAAGATGAAGGATTCCTTTTTTCCCCTGTTTTAGGCAAAGGAAGTTGTCTGGCTATCTTTCCAGAACTCTTCAGATATTGAAGGCTTCTTCATGGGACTTGAGAATATCTGAGATGTTGTTTGGTTATCATTTTAAATAAGGAGAATTTTCTGGTGCTACATGTCAAATTTATCAACATTTTCTTTCTGATGAACAAACTCAAAACAGATGAACATCTGACCTAGATTTGGTGTTAAACGCCAAGGCAAGGGAACTCTTACTTATTTAAATCATGTATGATACCGCGGCTGTGTAATTGTATATCTGGATTTAGAATAGTTAGAACACAAACTACCTTTTAAAAAGCATCTCAAATGAAAATTATCAGAAATAATAAAGCTAGACGTGTGTTGTCTCTTGAATTATAGTCTTTCCATAAAAACCATCTAAAACCATCATAGAGAAAAGTGATAATGCAAATTTCTGCTAAACATTGCTCTATCACTCTGTGATAAACCAGAGAATCTTCTGGGGGAAAAAAAATTAAGTGGATTTTCACAATAAACTCATTTCAAAAGTATTTGTTGAATATGTGCTGTGTACCAGGTTTGATGCCACATATTGCAGGAATTACAAAAGAAAGTAAGGCCAAGTTCCCACAGAATATTCCAGGACCATTCAGAACTATTTAAAAAGGAGAGATGAGGCTAAACTCAGTAAGAGAACAGTAAGCAGAAAGGTACAAGATTTGAAGGAGGAAGACACTTATTGGAGAGTCCCAAAAACATAACCCTGGAGAAAGCAATGGCAGTACTCTTGCCTGGAGAATCCCATGGACGGAGGAGCCTGGTGGGCTGCAGTCCATGGGGTCGCAACAAGTCGGACACGACTGAAGTGACTTAGCAGCAAAAATATAAACCAGGCTTCCCAGGTGGTTTAGCCGTAAAGACTCTGCCTACCAAGAAGACATGGGTTCGATCCCTGGGTGGGGAAGATCCCCTGGAGAACAGTCTCCAAGGAGCAATCGGATTTCATAGGGGATTTTTGTTTTTTTACATAAAATGAGATTCTTACACAGAATCTTCTGCTCGCCTAGACAGAAAGGGCTCCCTAAGCATGCGTTCTCTTGTTCGCCTGTGTTGGGACACCATTTCTCTGCCTGTTGACTAACCTGATGTACAGACTCAGAGAGCTGGCTTGCCCTGGGTTCTGCAGGCTTTATAGCTGGTGCCACTCAATTATATTTAGTGTTCTCCTAACACATGCTCCAAAATCACTGCAGATGGTGATTGCAGCCATGAAGATAAAAGACGCTTACTCTTTGGAAGGAAAGTTATGACCAACCTAGATAGCATATTAAAAAGCAGAGACATTACTTTGCCAACAAAGGTCCGTCTTGTCAAGGCTATGGTTTTTCCAGTGGTCATATATGGATGTGAGAGTTGGACTGTGAAGAAAGCTGAGCGCCGAAAAATTGATACTTTTGAACTGTGGTGTTGGAGAAGACTCTTGAGAGTCCCTTGGACTGCAAGGAGATCAACCAGTCCATCCTAAAGGAGATCAGTCCTGGGTGTTCATTGGAAGGACTGATGCTGAAGCTGAAACTCCAGTACTTTGGCCACCTGATGTGAAGAGTTGACTCATTGGAAAAGACCCTGATGCTGGGAAGGATTGGGGGCAGGAGGAGAAAGGGACGACAGAGGATGAGATGACTGGATGGCATCACCGACTCAATGGACATGAGTTTGAGTAAACTCTGGGAGTTGGTGATGGACAGGGAGGCCTGGCGTGTTGCGATTCATAGGGTTGCAAAGAGTCAGACACGACTGAGCAACTGAACTGAACTGAACTGAACACACGTGGAATGTGCGTGGACAAATGACCCTACTTCCAGCCGCTGCATGGAGCCAAGAGTACGGCTCTCAGGAGTATGTGTCTTTGAGGCTAAATTCATATTCAGAAAGCAAATCCAGGAAGAGAAAACAAGAGGAAACAATATACCTTAAGAAGAAAGAGGAGATGAAATGAGCCAGTTTTTTCCAAAGGCAGGTAAGCATGCTTAATGAAATCCTGAAGAGCTGCCTCCCTAGAAGGTACTTGTGCTTAAGAAGCACAGTCTTTTCATGAGCTTGAACTACTCCATTGACAAAGGTGATGTCTCAAGCAGTCATTATCTCTGTGAACTGCAAGTGGTTTCACTTTTCACTTTCAGGATTGAGTGATTAAAAAGGGACACCATCAGCATTTTTCCTTCACTTCCTCACCCATCTGGCCAAATGGTCACTCTGCACCCCAAGCTAATGAGGGTCTGCCACTACAAAAGAGTAAAGAAGAAAACTAACTCACCACTGATGCCGTATGTGAGGATCAACATACACAGTCCTTAGGGACAAAATAAGGCACGATATTTTCTAATCCGTTTGTGTGTTTGTGTGAGAAGATGTGGCAGTGGAAATCAATGCTCCTTATGCCACGTTTATTTGGTTAGGGCTTTTTAACTTTAATGCTGACAGGAAAATGTTATGCATATCATTAGAGAACTTAAAGATTGCCTTCCAAATAAATCTGTGGATACAAATTATGGTCTGAGAGGGTGAAGGGGCCTCAGTAAGCAACTGAATTATCATCAGTCACAGAAGATAATAGCTTATGCATGAAATGACCTATGACCTAATAAGACACGTTTGATGACACTTAAGCATATTCCCTCATTTTATCAATGATGAAAATGAAATTCAGGAAGATAAGGAGATTGGTTCATAATCTCATGACAAACTCCGGGTATGTGAATAAGAATCAAAACCCATGGGGCTTCCCTGGCAGTCCGACTTCACCTTCCACTGCAGGGTGTGCAGGTTTGATCCTTGGTTGGGCAACTAAGATCCCACATGCCTTGTGGCCAAAAAAACTAAACAAAGCAGATGCAATATTGTAACACATTCAATAAAGACTTTAAAAATGGTCCACATCAAAAAAAAAATTAAAAAAAGAATCAAAACCCAGTAATGAAAGCATGCCAGTTGGTCGACACAGCAACATCCAATGCAGGATTCCTAAAAATCCTAGATATGCGGACATAATTATTCACTATTTTGCATGTCAAATGCCAAGAAGGATTTTTGTTATTTCATAGCTTTTCTAAGCAGTGGAAAAATAATTTGGTTGTAGTCATTGTCACTTTTAATTTGACATTTTTTAATAGTTTGGATTGTTGTGGATTTATAATGATATGAGTGGAATGTATTTTCACAAATAATTCTGTAGACATGGCTTTCCATATCACACCTTAAAATTTTATTTAAGGTGTCTATGTAACGTAAATCTACTAACGTAAATCATCATTCTCATTCTTAGAACAATAAGACTTGAATGAGTCCATCGTTTTAGGGTAAAAAGCCTGTATTTTGGAGAACTATAAGGTCAAATGAATAGCTCATAGCAAGAAAGTAATTTGATGTTACAATCTATATTGACAGATAATTCAGTTCCTTTATCGAATGAAATATCAAGTAGTTCCCCAAAAAAGTTAAACAGCTACATAAGTTTATTTAAACCATAGGTAATGAATAAAAATAACTCTATTACTTGTTAGAAAATTACTAGGTACTCTTTAAATGTTTAAATATTCCCTATAGATTAAGACAAAATGTATCTTTCTAAATTTCTGAACAACAGCTCCTTAACCAACCTTGCAGATTTGCCTAATATGAGAGTCATGTTTGAATGAACACATAACAGAGCAAGGTAAACAATACTTCGGGTGTTTTCATTTGTTTAACCAAGGTGGGTCAGGTCAACACCCCTCTCATCATACTCAACCAGCAGTCAAGTTGGGCCCACAGAGTGAGTTTATTTTTGTGTGTGTCTTTCAGGGTTTATTACTGGAAGATTATATGTACATATCTCTGTTTCTGACTTCTCTTTCTTTTTTCATAAATGTTGAATATATATCTGGCTGTGCCACACAGCTTGAGGGGTCTTAGTTCCCCAACCAGGGATTGAACCTGGGCCCCTGGTCGAGGTAGCATGGAGTCCTAGCCACTGGACTGCCGGGGAATTCCCTCCGCCTTCTGCACACCGGAAATCTGACCACAGCTCCGGGTTCACGCTGTAAAGTATGACAACGTGAAGTCTTTCTGTTCCCTTGAGACGGGCATATACACTCCATCTTGCCACAGTCAGCTTACTCCTTCATTCACCGTCGGGCCACCATAGGTGTGTACATTTATAGTTCCTATTGTTGAAGGTGAAATGTCTTAGTCTGCTCCCACTTCTGTAAGAAGATGCCCTAGGGGATTCCCTGGTGGTCCAGTGGTTAAGACCTCACCTTCCAGTGCAGGGGGTGCAGGTTTAGTCCTGATGGAGGAGCTAAGATCCTACATGGCTCATGGTCAAAAAAAGAAAACAGGAGCAACACTGTAACAAATTCAATAAAGAGCTTTCAAATGGTCAACATAAAAAAAAAATCTTAAAAAAAAAAATACCCTAGTCTGAGTGGTGTCCACAACAAAGGCTAATTTCTCTTGTGTTGTCTGGGGACTCCACGTGTGAAATCAGTGTGTGGACAGGTCCAGTGCTGATGAGAAGTCTCTTCCTGGGAGTAGACGGCCGTCTAATTGCAGTGTCCTCACGGCTGAGGAAAGGTCTGGCTTCATCCTCTAATGTGGTCACCAACCCCATCGTGAGGGCTTCACCCCAAGACCCCACCCAAGTCCAGTGATATCCCAAAGGCTCTGCCTTCAAACACCATCACACAGGGGATTAGGGTCTCAACATATGCATTCTGGGCTTTGCTAGTGGCTCAGACAGTGAAGAGTCTGCTTACAGTACAGGAGAGCCAGATTCGATCCCTGGGTCAGGTACGTCCGCTGAAGAACAAAACGGCTCCCCACTCCAGTATTCGTGGCTGGAAAATTCCATGGACAGAGGAGCCTGGTGGTCCCAAAGAGTCGGAGACGACTAAGTGATTAACACTTTCACTTTCATATGAATTTGGGCGGAAGCACAAACATTTAGTCCATAGCACATGTGCATGCATGCATGCTCAGTCAACTCTTTACAACCCCGTGGATTATAGCCCACCAGTGTCCTCTGTCCATGTGATTGTTCAGGATTAGAGTGGGTTGCCATTTCCTCCTCAAGAGGATCTTGCCAACCCAGGGATCAAACCCGTGTCCCCTGTGTCTTCTGCATTGGCAGGTGGATTCTTTACCACTTGCAACACCACCTGGGAAGTCAATCCATAGCACAAGATATGCAGATAGGCAGATTTCAAAGTCCAAAGCTTTTTTTTTCCCTCCCATTTACCCATTAGACATAATTAGATCTTTTATACTTCTTATGCATGGAAGTTATCTACATGGTATATTCAGAGTGAATGGAAAACTCATGCTACACAGCTGAATCCTTGCATTACCTGGAAAACCTCCACACCACCCATCGGGCTGTGTATGCGAGTTGGCAAACAGCTTTTGAATTTTTTTTTTTTTCTTTTTCTCATTTAACTTATGCTGTCAAGGTTTTCCTGGAGTAGGAAATGGCAACCCACTCCAGTAATCTTGCCTGAAAAGTACAATGGACAGGGAGTCATGGCGGGCTACAGTCCATGGGGTCGGAAAGAGTCAGACACGACTGCGCACACCCACACACACATCAAGGCTTTCCATGGTTGGCTTGAATGGCATCTAGCAGTTAGATAAATCTATTACAGTGACAACTTTATTAAAAGCAAGAATAAGTACTACCTTAAGTCGCTTCAGTCATGTCGAACTCTTTGAGATCCCATGGATTGTAGCCTGCCAGGCCCCTTTGCCCATGGGATTTTCCAGGCAAGAATACTGGAGTGGTTTGCTCTTTCCTTCTCCAGGTGATCTTTTTGAGGCAGGAATCTAACCCATGTTTCTTATGTCTCCTGCATAGGCAGGCAGATTCTTTACCACTATCGCCAGAAGCAAGAATAACAAAATATGTCTTATTCTATTTCATGAAGACTAGTTATGAAATACTCTTAAGTAACCTTAGCTGTCCCTGTCTTAACTGGGTAATTTAGATGTTAATTAATACTCAATTTGTAAGGATTTCTTTCTTTGAAAAATACAATTATTTCAATTATGTCCAATATATTTTTCCATACTTATAACACATGATCTTTATATTCCTAAATTCTACTTCTTATACTGAATTTGTTTTTTTATTTTTACTTTTGGCTTAAAAATAGGAAAACTTGTTAAACATTAATGAGAGTCATAGAAACCATTGTTACAATACTACAGTTTTATATTTTACTCACACATCTATAAACAGTATTGGAAGTATAATAATGCAATTAAACTAAAAGCAATATTTTTAAAGACTTTGAAGCATAAAATTTTTAATTTGGGGATAAGATACATTAAACCCATTTAAATTAATACATTTATAGAGCATTTAAAGCAACTCTTAAATATGTCATGCATGAATGTACTGTGTTTGTACAAGACCCATTATTGAAGGAACCCTTATGTCTTCTAAAGAAATGTTTATAAATGCAGATATTTTCAGAAATATTAGCATTTCCTTTTTATAGTGGAACATGGATCATAGTCATTGAAGTCTACCCAAATCTATCAATCTCTTAATAGACATAAATCTACATCTATAGATTTTTCTTTCTATAGGTTTTTTTTTCCTCCAAAATCATGTGAAGGATTCCAAAGACATATGCCATCAATAAAAGTTGAGATATTGGGATTCACTTTCATCTGTTCATTTGTTGGTCTGAAGAAACAGAAGGCTGCAGGAGGCGCACACATATCAGCTGCATCACATCTCATTTGTTGGAAAGGTTAAAATTGAACAAAACTGCTCTGAAAAAGCATCTTGCAAAAGAAGTAGGTAACTGTCCCTATAAAAATTATCTAAATTGAACACTTCCTGCTGCCTAAAGTCAGGTAATGGGCATCAGATGAATAGATTAAATTTAAGGGAAAAAATAAATAATGTGTGAAATACTCATTCAAAAAAAAAAAAAAAAAGTAAGAACCTAGCAATTGCCCTCCAAACTGTCTGGACTTAGTATAAAACTTAATCAGGAATCTGGAAAGGAACAGATGTAAAAGAATGCCAAACATACATTCTCCCACACTTCTGATTAACTGAGCTGGAGATGGAGGTATTGAGAGATGTAACTTTTCCACCATTCTTTAAGTCCATTAAGCACTAATTGTGAAAGCGTGTTTTTTTTTTTTTTTCTTTTTCTTTCTGGCAGTTTTGCCAGGAAAGAAGAGGGGAAACAACACACACACACACACACACACACACACACACACACACACAAAACCCTTTCTTCCCACCCGTTCTGACAGAAGACACAAAAGCCCTGAACTGTGAGTGGGGCGACGTGTCCCCAATCCTTTCAGCAGAGAGCTTTTATTTTCCCCGTCATCAGGAACTCAGGCCCTTTCTGAAACTTATTGTCCCCAGCTAAGACCCTTGTGAAAGGCAACAGATGTTGCTAAGATTATCCCAGCCTGTCCACTATCCTGTTTCATTTTTCAAGGAAGAAAAAAAGAGAGCGAGCGAGAGAAAGGAGCCCGAGACCCGCCTGACACCGCGGCCCCGCGCTGCACTGGAGCGGGCCCGCCCGCGCACGCTCGGCCGGCCGCGCAGAGAGGGCCGCGCCGGCCTGTTCAGCCCGAGGTCACTCCTAACGCGCTTCTCAGCGGGCCGCGCGCCTTTCACACAGAGCAGCTGCCTCCGATTGCCGGAACAAATTGAGGTGATGCAGGCCACCAGCGGGGCAAAACTATAACTTCCATTCACCACGAAGGGAGGGAAGCGTTCAAAGCAGACCAACTGGGGTTGCCCACAATAAACCGTAGGATTAGATTTGCTACACTGGATATTATGGCACAGTCGTATTGAAAAGTGGGCCGTAATGACATCAGAAAGTACAAGATAGCTATGTGAGCGGCAATAAGGAAACAGAACTTGGGCATTTATTAAGTTACAGCTAATTAGCAAAGGCCCTACATTTCTGTGTCTTCGTGTGTTTGTTGGCGCAGTCCTGTCTGACTCTGCGATCCCATGGACCACAGCCGGCCTGGCTCCTCCGTCCATGGGATTTCCCAGGCAAGAATACTGGAGTGGGTTGCCATTTCCTGCTCCAGGGTCTTACTGATACCTGAGGAATTCTCATCATCCCCTAGGTAGACAACAAACTCCTCAGGTGCACTTGACTTGTATGGAAGGCTGACAACATTTATTAAACAAAACATCCATTGAACCAGGAAGTGATCTGAAGCAAAGTGATGGTTAGACAAAACTCAAGAGATGATCTTCCGATTTAAGCACAGAATTATATGAGTTGTTTAAAACTACTAAGATCGAATTACTCCAAAAACAAAGCAGGAAAGGAAAATATGTTCAAATGACAACAGAAACTCATTACAGAAAAAGCAGCAAGAACGTGAACATCGCTCAGTCGTGTCCGACTCTTTGTGAGTCCGTGGATAGTTCATGGAATTCTCCAGGCCAGAATACTGGAATTGGGAGCCTTTCCTTTCTCCAGGGGATCTTCCCAACCCAGGGATTGAACCCAGGTTTCCTGCATTGCTGGCAGATTCTTTACCAGCTGAGCCTCAAGAGAAACCCGGGAAGACTGGAGTGGGTAGCCTATCCCTTCTGCAGCGGATCTTCCTGACCCAGGAATCAAACTGGGGTCTCCCCCACTGCAGGCAGATTCTTTACTGACTGAGCTATCAGGGAAGCCCAAAAAGCAGCATGAATTGATACAAAGAATTTTCTCATTTTTCAACAGAGCTTTTGAAATGGTTATACAGAGAAATTTTTTAAAGGAGCTGTTTCAAAGATCCCATATTTACATTAAAAATAAAATATCCTTAATCCATCCAGAAAGATAATATCAAGCAAACATTATTTAAGAATAGATGAGGTTCTTTTTCTTCTTTAATGGAATTATATTTCTTAAATTACAAGTGTCAATTCCACGTATATTTAGTTCCCAACTTGTATGATTGTGTTAAAGTTCAGGATAATTATTTCCTGAGTCCCATTCAATCACAGACTACCCATTCATAGGTAGTGTGAGATTTTTGCATTTTGGAATTTTTGCTTCAGAATATTTCTTGTCTTATCCCCACTAGAACTGTAGTTATAGAGAGCAGGTAATATTCTTTGTTTATATTCGAAGAACTTAGAATTTTGCACAGTATAGGATCTCAGTCAGTAAATGAATTATGGTTAAATATTAATTTCTACTGCTTTAATATGTAAAACATCACAAAAAATAAACAAATACAAATATATGAAAGACACTGCAATTTGTCCTGTGTCATAAAGAATATAGCATATTTTTCAAACAAGATAGTCATGTCCTAAATTACAAGGGGCAAATTATTTTGTCAGTGAGAACTCACTGGCCTTTGCTTTGCCAATGTGAACATTGACCTTTAAGTGAATTCCATGGTCATTTAAATAGGGATGGACTCTCCTATTTCTGAAAGGATGATCTAAATTCTCAGTGGTATTTAATACAGAACTCTTTCTTCCATGTGGCCTCTATATTTTAATCCTCTGTGTAGCCCTTCCCCTGATGGGCAATTTATAGATTCTGCAACTCACTCCTTTCCTAATATATCTTAAAACTATCTTCCGCCAAGAAATTATGTCCCTAACGTCCAGAATTCACATGGACTTTGGAATTTGGCCACTCGTTTCTTTGATGGGTTAGATGCAAATAGAAATTATTTCTTCAAGATATACATGCTATTAATAAAGCAGATGGGGAATGCTATCTCGGTTTGGGAAGTTAATTACCCTGCTGCTGCTAGTGCTAATAGCTCTATAACAAATATAAATTCAGTGTATTGATCTGCTAGAGGGCAGTCCAGAGGGGTCTGGTACCACAATGAAATTTACAGTGAAATTAGCAGCAAGGAAGTTAGTGCCTGACCATAAACTGTTACAGAAAATCAACAAAGACATTTGGCATAGGGGAAATGGAGCAAATGGATATATCTGAGGGGGAAAAAATAGTTTATTAATGAACTTCTCAAACCACTGGGGGCAATATAAACCATAAATAGAACAGTTTAAAAAAAAATCAGGTGACCTGAAAACAATGTATTAAACACTCATATGTGCTGCTTCTTCCTTTTCTTTTCTTTTCTTTTTTTTTTAAGAATAACATTCAAGGATTGGCAGCATGTTTAACCTGTGTAACTTTAGGCAACAGGATGTGAATAAGAGGAAATGATCCTAGAGGTAATTAGACATTCGTATAGGGAGTAGCACCTGCAATTACAGTCCACTGGCTGGAGAGACTCACACAAGCTCTTCGTCTCCATGCTTCAGGGCAGAAACTACTTGCCAGATGGGTCAGGAAGACATCCCCGCTCCATGGTACAGTATCAAGAAATTGTGTTGTGGGAGCTTCTTTATTTCTCTTAGTGCAACATCTGGTGTTAGCCCCTGGACCAAAAGTACCCTCTGTTCAGGTGGTAACTCCTATTCTTTTCTCACTAAACAATTATTTATGTCAATGGAAGACATATGATCTTTACCTTCATGGCATTATCTTCAATTCTTAAAGAACTTTCTTGAGTTTTCATTGACCGCCCAAAGGGTGATTCTTTGGAAGTGTTAATTCTCAATTGTTACTGAAATTTTATTTGTCTTTATTGAATCATAGTGATAATAGGAATACAGGTAAAGGGTGAAAAATATCTGCAATGTCTATGTATGTAGCCAAGACTGGCAGCTGCCAAACAATATTGATCTTACTCTTTTTTGGGCATTTGTCAGACTGCCTGGAGCTGCACAATGTCAGGATCCCAAATGCTCCTGGATGGAGTGTGTGTGGGACTGGTGTGTGTAAATTTTGCCTCACATACTCAGGAGGAAATCCCTGCCTCGACTGCCCTGCCCTCCTCCTTCCCAGGTTTGAAAAGACCGTGTCCAGGGACATCTTAGAAGCTACACGGTAAACGTGGTAGAACCCTTGTTTGTCTTTGACACTGAATGGTTTTGTGGCTCAGAACCTGCTGATCCTCCCCTAAACATCATCTGAAGACAAGCAGACTTCTATCTTTTTGGTTCATTTTCCTTTGGGTTCTCTCCATCATCGCAGTTTACCTACCTAAATGCATCAACAATTTTTATTTTTGCAGGTTCCGTTTCCCTTTCATAGGAACTCAGAATCTCTGAATAGCTTATAAGGAAGCATAGTATAAGTGTGTTTATTCACTTTTAAAATTTAACATTTGAAAGTGTATTAAATATGTTAGGTCAGAAGTTAGGCATGAACAATAAGGAGTAGCATAGCCAAAAAAGATTCTAGGTGATCTCTAAACCTCACCTTAGACACACTCCAATGCAGCCCAGAAGAGCTAATGGATATGCTACGAAATAACCACACTGTTCTAAATCCACTGCAAGCATCCTAGCCTCACAGTGGATACAAACTAACCACAGGGACTTCTCCAACTCCTCAAGTGACTTGTGTCCTCAAGTGACCTTAGGGAGCCTGGAACCCATTAAGGGCTCATAAATATTCTACACATACTTAAATTTGATTATAACAGACTGAATTATGAGAAAGACATGCCCAGTAGAGCCTGATGTTATGGAACTTTGAACTGTCAATAAGACTGTCAGTCCTTGCCCACCTAGATGAATATGCAAGAGTCCTGTTTTGAAAACCCCCATACCTCATCACTTGGGGACTAGGACCTCACTTAGCTTGGACCACCTCTTCCTTGAGGTGTTGTTTCTTCAATAAACTTGCTTCTTCTTTGTGTCTTTACCAAGAACCCAGACCCTCAAAGAAGGGGTCCTCCTCAACTCTCCCTAACCAATAACAAATACAAATAAAATTAAATTTAAATACATCCTATCCAATTTGTTTGAGTACCACCTTTTTAAAGTCATTTCCCTTCCAATTTGTTTCTACTAGACAGAGGTGCTCTTAAAATCCCATCACCAAGCTGCCTAGGACTAAGCAAATGTTAAAAGTCACTAAAATTGGAAGACTCTACCTCAGAGACATCGTAGTATCTGTTAATATGTTAGAAGCCAAGATGTGGTATACACAACTTAATTCTTGTCTGTGATCTCTGTGATTTACATTGTTGGAGCCACTTATACTGGAGTTTCACTCTTTGGATTCAATCTTAATATTACATTTTATATAATCATTGCTATCGTGATGGAAAGCAACTTTAAATGTGGAACTGATTTTTAAGCATCAGGAATTTGCTGTTGAGCTTAAAATTGTTTTTCTATATTTGTTCACTCACATTTGTATGTTTTAACTTTAATTAATTCCAGTTTAAGAAATTTAAAATGTGCTATTTGATTCCACATGATTTATAGCAGCTGTCTCCATCTGTAAAGTGCACTCAGAGGACTCTTCCAGAAAATGAAGTCAGAACTCAGACATCTCACTTTACTTATCATGGGGACTTCAGCTTGACTGTTCTCAGTGATGATCCCCAGGTAGGGATAATCAGGAGATAAAGAGAAATTCAGTGTAGAAATAGCACAGTGTTGGTGGTGGTTTGGTCGCTAAGTCGTGTCCGACTCTGTGACCCTATGAACTGTTAGCCCGCCAGGCTCCCCTGTCCATGAGATTCTCCAGGCAGGAATACTGGAGCGGGTTGCCATGCTCTCCTCCAGGGATCTTCCAGACTCAGGGATCAAACCCATATCTCCTAGACTTCCCTCACCACCCACATGCAGTACAAAATAGCATTTTCACCCCTGTCTGCCTTCCTTGGTCCCGAACTTGCATCATCTAATGGCTGGATGATAGAAGCAGCTCTCCACGAGCCCCACTGTCCCTGTCCTTTGTATTGGCTCCTCTCTTTAATCCCTTCCCCTGCTGCTACTCATTTTTCTAAACTACTTTGGATGTTGCCAGTATTTTCTCCTCAAAATATATAGGATGTCCCTATTGTCGAAAGAGACAGGTCAGCATTCCTGATCCGTGGCTTTCAGGACTCTCCACGCCCTGCCAAGTCCCACCCAGCAGCTCCATCCACAAGCACATGCTGATGCCTGTATTGACTACTTTTTATTCCCTGAATGTGGCCACATTTTTATGCCAATTAACTTTGCTCAGACTGTGTGCTCTCCTACTATATCAAACCCCACGCGACCTTTAAGTCTCTATTCAAATGTTATTTCTTTCATAAACCCTGCTCTGAACCCCCTTGTAAGTACTCTTTCTCCTGTGAGTCCACAGCACGGCATTGGTTTCTTGATACAACACCCATGCCTTGATGCTTTATGTTATATCTCTTCTTTCCCCATCAACCATCAGGACAGCCGTCTTGACACAGTGACTGTGGGTGGACTTGGAACACAACTTTTCACGTGTGTTTTCAGTAAATGTTAGCTGAGCAGATTATTGTCGGCTTTGGAAAGGGATCCACACTGACTTCAGACATTTTTGCCCCTGAGCTTTCAATCTGTCTGTGAATAATTAAAAAATCAGTTGACCTTCTAATCCTGGGAAATCAAGGAGATGGTTAATCAAGGATTAAAGGAACACTGGAGCTAAGGGAGGCATCATTCATCCAACCTGGAAAGCTCCTCCTAGTCAATAATGTGAGTTATTTCACGCCAGTGGGCCAAACTTCTGTAAGACCTGAAGATTCCTTTTATATTAAATGGTTTATAATGATCATTTAATATTCTGATAAAGTTCCTAGATAATAAACTATCATGCCATTTGAAGCAACATAGATGGACCTAGAGATTATCACATTAAGTGAAATAAATCTGAGAGAGAAAGACAAATACCATGTGATATCACTTATATATGGAGTCTAAACTATGGCACGGATGAACCTGTCTACAATAGAAACAGACTCACAGGCATAGAGAACAAGCGTGAGGTTGCCAAAGGGGAAGGGCGGAAGGGGAGGAAGGGACTGAGAGTGTATGATTAGTAGATGCAAACTGTTTACATTAAGAATGAATAAAAAAACAAGGTCCACCATACAGCACAAGGACCTATATCCGAACTCCTGGTATAACTCATGATGGAAAAGAAGATAAAAAGGAATGGGTGATATGTATGTGTATAACTGGGTCACTTTACCATATAGCATAAATTAACACAACACTGTAAATCAACTCTGCTTTAATTAAAAAAAAAACACAGATAATAAACCCCTCTACACACTTACAATAACTAATAAAATAAATAAATATATTGCCCCAACAGAAAAATAAAGGAGATAAAATAAAGCAATTCATGTTACTAACTACAACAGTTCTTTAGTTCCTAAGTCATGTCTGACTCCTTTGCGACCCCATGAACTGTAGCCCACCCAGGCTCCTCTGTCCATGGGATTTCCCAGGCAAGAATACTGGAGTGGGTTGCCATTTCTTTCCCCAAGGGATCATCCCAAGCCAGGGATTGAACCTGCAACTCCTACACTGACAGGTGAACTCTTAACCACTGAGCCACCAGGGAAGCCCAATTTATGTTTAGATAATGTAGATTTCAATACATAAATTCTTAAATCACTGATCTCGATGTAGTTTGGAAGGGCAGAGGAACTGTTTCTTTGGGGCATCCGGAAAACCCATCCCTGGTTTCTATTATGCTCTCAGAAGAAACAAAGGAATAAACAATTGAGTCAGTTTCAAAAGCAGAGGGTCCTTTCCTTTGTTGTTGTTAAATTTAAGAGCAGGGATGGGAGCTGATCAGCATTTGATTGGAGAGGATGGCGTCTCCTAAAGTTTGGATGACCAGACAATCCGGGAGGAAAACAGCATGTCCAGAAACACAGTTCAATTGTCTTAAAGAACGTGCTGTTACCTGTTTGTTCATTCAAACCTGTAGTCTAAAACCTGGGGCTTTAAAATCAAGAGGTATCTTTTGCATCTTATTTTTTTCTTTGATCTATTTCCTCAGAATCTTTTTTTTTTTTAACGTGAATTAACTGCAAGGCAAATAAGTCAGAATAAAGTAACAGCCTCATACTATTATTACTACCAGCTGTGATGTTGACGGTGTGAAAGAATTTCAATCTAGAATGAGACTGGAGGATATCAAATGGGGACTCTCACAAACTCACCTGCAGGAAAGAAGAACTTAAGAACCGAGAGATGGGCTTCCCTGGTGCCACAGTGGTTAAGACCCTGCCCTTCCACTGCAGGGGCCATGAACTCGACCCCTGGTTGGGGAAGTGAGGTTGCTCATGCTGAGCAGACAAAAAATTAAAAGCAAAAACAAACAAACAACAAAAACACCTGAGAGACTGATTTCCGGTAAGTGCCTAGCTCACAGACCAACGCTTATTCCCTGACCAGTGCACACCCACCAGGAATCTCTCCCCATGTTTAAGTCAATGAACTTCCTGCTTGGATCTGGCTGGTCCAGCCGCTCTTTGCACTCCTTGCCCTAGATACAGCTCACCCCAAACCCTCAACAGACTTGTCTATAGTTTGCTACATTTTGCATTTTCCAAACTGCGACTCCTCTGCTATTCCCAGCTAAACTTAATTTCCGGCAACTGGAGTTTGCCTCAGTTTATCTCTTCATTTAGGTCGACAAAGGTTTGGCAAAGGCTCCAGACAGCATGGGGCCTGGGACTTCGCCCTTCTTTGGAGAGCCCATGGAGGGGGCGGGGGGGGTGGGCTTCCCTTGGCAGTGATGCGCATGCGTGCCTGCTGTTGCTTCCGTAGTGTCCGAATCTTTGCGACCCTATGGACCATAGCCCACCAGGCTGCTCTGTCCATGGGACTCTCCAGGCAAGAGTACTGGAGGGGGTTGCCATGCCCTCCTCCATGGGATCTTCCTGACCCAGGGATTGAACCTGCGTTTCTTATGTCTCCTGCCTTGGCAGGCAGATTCTTTACCACTAGCGCCGTTTGGGAAGCCCAGGAAGCTTATCAATGATCGCTTCCTAATAAGACTTGAAATAGAATTAAATTCTAGGGTCAAAATTTTTAGAGTTGGTAAATCTATTAGACATTATGTAATTCAACCTTCTCATTTCACATGTAGGGAAATAAGTTTCAAAGAGGACAAGGGGCCGCTCCCACCCCCTGATCTTTTTCTTCGCCCAGATCTTTTTAACTTGCTAGTGTCTGAGACTTGCCTGGAACCCATGGCAGCAGCCTTCAGGCCCAGGACTCTTCTGATAAGTCTGTGACTCCTTTAACCATGGCAGCTTTAGTTCCTCCCAAACTGTGCAGGCCCACAAAGCCCTGGTAAGCCACCTTTATTTCTTCAAATATTTTTCTTCCCATGGTTCCCCTACGGGTGCATTTCTTCAAGTAACCCCTAGAAAAAAGATAAATATAAAAATCCAGGAATCCTCATCTCAATTGGCCTCCGGAATGTATGTCTTTCTTTTCCCTATATATTTATGTTCTTTACTTTCAGCCAGTTCTCCAAGTCAGCTGGTCTGACTTGATAGAGCACTGATACCGTTTCCTACCTTAGGCTCTGTCTTTTATTGGCCATGTGATTATTGTTATTTTGAGTTTCTATTTATTGATGTCTACAACAAGGTAATGATATTTGTATCTCCCAGAGTTCCCAAAGGTATCGAATGGTAGAATGGTGACACTTTGTAAACTGAAGGGCACTGAACAAGTTCAAAATCTCTGTTTCCTTACTTTCAATTTCATAGTCACAATAAATGCACTCTGGAACCTTCCCTCAGTCACTCAATTTCTGAGTAATCTTGGGCTAACAGCACTTTCTCACTCTGCTGCTTTCCAACCTGCTAAAATTTAAAAAAAGTAAAATAAAACCTGTATTTCAGAATTAAGGGGACCAGACATAATGAATATGAACCTGTTAGTACAGTGTCAGGCACATAGTTCAAGAAATGGGATTTGCATTATTTTAAGTATTATTATTTCCCTAAAGCCTCATTTGTTTTCTGGTTTTCCTGACCCATGTCTTGATACAGCATTTCTGTGATATATTTGGACGAGTCATTTTGTTTCTATTTTAGAACTGCATCATCCTGACTCACGAAGTTGTTACTGAACCATCCTGTGAGATTACTTAGTGGTCATGAGACTGAGGGATAATCATGCTAAGGTGTTGCTTTATCCATTCTGTTGCAATAGAACAGGGAAAACAGTTGAGTACAGCATGTCTGATTGCTCAATGCAATTTTTGCCTATTTTCCAACACTTTTAATAACATACTTAAGCAAAATGAGATGAATATGGAAAATCTGAATCTCTTGCTTGCTCACTATGTATGTATCCTGTTACTCTAAATCCCAATACCATAAAAGAAAGAATTCTAAAAAAAAGAAAGTAAAGGGACTTCTGAAATACATCATCTTAAAGCTGATTGTTGTTTAGTCACTAACTCACATCCGAGTCTTTTGCAGCCCTGTGAACTGTAGTCTGCCAGGTTCCTCTGTCCATGGGATTCTCCAGGCAAGAATACTGGAGTGGGTTCCCATTTCCTTTTCCAGGGGACCTTCCTGACTCAGGGATCAAACCCACGTCTCCTGCATTGGCAGGTAGATTCTTTACCACTGAGCCACCAGGGAAGCCATTTAAAGCTGATTTTTTTTTTTAAGCTGATATTTTTTTTATAATAAACAAATGAGAAGAAAAATTGTGAAGAAAAGAAAAAATATCACCAACCTTGCTTTCTTTTCTTTTTCCAAACTGGATGCTTGATTATCTCTGTATCCTTCTCTTCACATTTAAAAGAGAGTAGTCTTACTTCTCTGACAAAAAGAAAACACAAAATTAAAAAAAAAAACAACTAGAAATATCACTAAATAGTCTAATTTCAGATTTGATACTGTATGTTTGTTGTATTAATATTATCATTTTCAGTTGTTACTTCCAAACTTGTTATAAACATACAGGAAAAGGGGGGCCTTCTTTTATAAGTGAGTCTCTTTTTTAAGCAATTTTTCCACATTGTCTAGACATCTGAAAAATCTGATGGGATGAAACTTCATTGTACTGGAGTTTCAGGGATTGAATCTTTTAAATGGACTGCTATATGATACTATATTCCACCTGAATATAGCATTTGTCTAATGTGCTCATTTAAATTCTTCATGGTTACAAGCATTTTCTCCAGTCTCAAGAAAAATCAGACGAGGCGCAAATCCTGCAAGAAATCTGAAGGTAGCAAATGACTCATCTGTTTTTAAACACGAAGGCTCACTCTTTCCCTCTCTAAACACTCTAGCTAAGGGCTAATTCCCCTTCATTCTCTTTAAGTGATGATAGATACTGAACGGCCCCAATTATATTGCTGCATATGAATGTGGTGTCTGATGAATGTAACTACAACAATCACAAAGCAACAGAAGTAAGAGGAAAAATGCCATAAACTATCATTTTTTAAATTGCCCCACAGGAGCAGAATTACAACATACACACTCAGAAAGGTATAAAAAAGAAATGCCTAGCAGATAAGATCTATTAGAGAAAAAAATTTACTATCAGTGGAAATATAACTTGGTATTCTACATTCTGCTACACAAATGAATGATCATGTCTAGTCCTTAAACTGTGTGGGGTGTATGTTTGTACGCGTGTGCCTTTCATATGTATAAGGGCTTTCCTGGTGGCTCAGACGGCAAAGAATCTGCCTGCAATGCAGGAGACTCAGGTTTGATCCCTGGGTCATGAAGAACCCCTGGAGAAGGGAATGGCTACCTATTCCAGTATTCTTGCCTGGAGAATTCCATGGACAGCGGGGCCTGGAGGGCTGCAGTTAGTCCATTATGTATAAAGATATATGTAATTAATAAAACATTACAGAGGAGGTATGCTAGATAACTGGAGAAGGCAATGGCACCCCACTCCAGTACTCTTGCCTGGAGAATCCCATGGATGGAGGAGCCTGGTAGGCTGCAGTCCATGGGGTCGCTCAGAGTCGGACATGCCTGAGCGACTTCACTTTCACTTTTCACTTTCATGCATTGGAGAAGGAAATGGCAACCCACTCCAGTGTTCTAGCCTGGAGAATCCCAGGGGCCGGGGAGTCTGGTGGGCTGCCGTCTATGGGGTCGTACAGAGTTGGACACGACTGAAGGGACTTAGCAGCTGCAGCAGCATGCTAGAAAATGAAAATGAGATCTTAACTTGGAATCTGATGTGAACTTTCCAATTTGCTTCCAAAAATGAACTTGGTAAAATACTTTTGTCTTTATTATACTTGTCAATGAAGTCAAAGTCCTCTTACTCAGTATGCACTTTTGCCCCACCCGGTGGCTGCCTCATAAACAGCCAGTGTTCTCAAAGTCGGAGAAGTCCTCCAAAAGGATTTGGGACCAGAAACACAAGGGCAGAAGCTCTCCTCGTGGCTGCCATTTGTACAGGAGGCTCCCGTCTCCATCAGTGATCCTGCCATCTGCACTGATCCTTGGGGGCAAATCGACCAGCGCGCCAGCAGCTTCAGGGCGACCACCAGATGCTTTCTCAGACAAGAAGACGACAAAGTCAGCTGTGCGCCCATCAATCGTAAGAAAGAGGAGCCACACAACTAGGGCAGTAAGATCGGACTGGTGAGAGGAAGATGGGAGAGACAAGGTGATGAAGGGAAAAAGGGTACAGATCCAAGAGTTTTTGCTCAATGCTAACTGTATGAATTTGGACAATTCGTTTAACCCCTGATTCCATATCTTTAAGACATCTTTGCTGTTTGGTTGCTAAGTCATGTCCAACTCTTTTGCAACCCCGAGGACTGTAGCTCACCAGGCTCCTCTGTCCATGGAATTTTCCCAGCAAGCATACTGGAGTGGGTTGCCCTTTCCTACTCCAGGGGATTTTCCTGACCCAGGAATTGAACCTGCGTCTCCTGTGTCTCCCAAACAGGCAGGCAGATTCTTCACCACTGATCCATCTAGGAAGTCCCTTTAAAACATGGATAGTTGTATTTTCCTGGCTTAGACATTAATTTAAGGAGAAAAATGGCAAAAGCAAATAATACAGTACCTGGAAAAAGGTAAAATATTTACAAAAATTACAGGAAAATATTTTATATCTGTATTTTTCTGTATGTCTTTTATATGCATGCATGTGTACATATACAAACTCAGACTTAATTTTATGATCAGTACAAAACCTTAAGAAAATAGTAAATTTAAAAAATGTATTGATATAATCACCTTGTCAGGGGTTGAAAAAACATGTAAGAAATCTTACTATAAAATATCTAGTTGTGTGAATAGAGTGTTCTTGTTTTTAACTGTTAGAGTTTTTTTTTTTTTTATTGTTTCTCCCTACAATATTACCTCAATTTAGGAAATTATTTCTTTAAAATATACTTTAAATTTAAATACTAAGATTAGTATAAAAGCAATGCTATTATTGCTATCACATTGTTGTTGCTGTTAGCTGCTAAGTGGTGTCCAACACTTTGGTGACCTCATAGACTACAGCCTGCTAGGCTCCACTGTCCATATGATTCCCCAGGCAAGAATACTGGAGTGGGTTGCCATTTTCCTCTCCAGAAGATCTTCCCGACCCAGGGATCAAACCTGCATCTCCTGCATCTTCTTGTGTTGACAGGTGGATTCTTTACCTCTGAGCCACCTGGGAAGCCAGCAATCACATTAGCAAACTTCGAAAAAAAAAAAGGAAGAGACTCTCCTTTTAACTGTCTTGGATACCAGCATGAAGTCTGTAAGACGGCAAATTATTCATCAGTGTAAATGAATACAATATTCTCAGTTGCCATTCTTCGAAATCCTCTCAGAACATGGACACTTGTATTATCTCCAAATCTCACAAGAAGAGGTGGTATTCCCTTTTAAGTATTTTCCTTTATCCATTCATTCAATTAAGCATTCATGCAGTCTTTAAAGAGTTAATTGTACTTTTAACTTGTGACTTGGTCCTTAGTAGTGGAAAGACATTTCCCATAGCCCATAAGGTCTGGCATCCTGAGGAGGGAAAGAAAAGTAAGTAGCATTGATTATGAGAGGGTAAGGGTAGAGGTAAGCCAAGGTTTAGTGGGAAAACAAAAGTATTGATACTGTTGCCAAATAGGTTCCTGCTTTGCAGCCCCATGGACTGTAGCCCACCAGGCTTCTCTGTCCATGGAATTTTCCAGGCAAGAATACTAGAGTGGGTTGCCACTTTCTACTCCAGGAGATCTCGACCCAGGGATCGAACCTGTGTCTCTTATGTCTCTTGCTTTGGCAGGCGGATTCCTTACCACTCACCACCTGGGAAGCCCCCCAAATAAGTATACTTATGATTTCCTAACACACGCCATCCATATTAAGTCCCAGAGACTGAGAGTAATTCTAGGTTGAATCTATACCTATTGTAAATGATGGGGTCTTCCCTTGGAAATTTTCAATCCTTCAATAGACTCCAGAGTTCCAAAATTGTTCCAAAATCTTGGTGGGGAGACAGTTTTCTGGTGCTTACAACTCTGCCATCTTCCCATAATCTTCCTGTTGCATATGTTTTTAATCCTTATATATTCTTGATGAACTGACACTTTTATCAACATATAATGTTCTTCTTTGTAACCTTTTTCCTAACAATCTGTTTTGCTTGATATTGGTATAGTCATTCTATCTCTTTTATGGTTACTATTTGCATATAATATGTTATTCCAACTTTGCAGTTTTAATTTTTTGTGTCTTTGGATATAAAGCAACCCTCTTATAGACATCATAGACAGAATATATTTGAATCAATTTTTAAAAATTCATTTTACCAATCCCTGCCTTTTGGTTGGAGAGTTTAATTCATTTCTGTTACAGCAATTCCTGATAAGCAAGGAATACATCTGCAATGTTGCTATTTGTTTTCTGTATGTCATAGTTTATTCCTTTTCTTTTTTTTTTTACTCTCATTTCCTATATTAATGCTTTCTTTTGTGTTTAGTTGATATTTTTAGTAAATCTTTTGTTTTCCTTCCCTTTTCATTTTGTGCATATTTTAAAAATATTTCATCTGTGCTTTCCATGGAATTATGTTTATCATCCTAAAGTTGTAACAGTCCAGTTCAAATAGATACCAACTTAATTTCAATAGCACACAACATCCATGCACCTGCACAATTCTGTCTTCCTGCTCTCCTCTATGTTGTTATTGTTATAAAGTATGTCTTTACAAATTATGTGTAAATGGATGTTAGAATATGGATGTGAGGTTGGACTATAAAGAAAGCTGAGCACCGAAGAATTAATGCTTTTGAACTGTGGTGTTGGAGAAGACTCTTGAGAGTCCCTTGGACTGCAAGGAGCTCAAACCAGTCCATCCTAAAGGAAATCAATTCTGAATATTCATTGGAAGGACTGACATTGAAGTTGAAACTCCAATACTTTGGCCACCTGATGCGAAGAGCTGACTCATTTGAAAAGACCCTGAGGCTGGGAGGGATTGGGGGCAGGAGGAGAAGGGGACGACAGAGGATGAGATGGATGAGATGGTTGGATGGCATCACTGACTCAATAGACATGAGTTTGGGTAATGGGAGTTGGTGATGGATAGGGAGGCCTGGCGTGCTGCGGTTCACGGGGTCACAAAGAGTTGGACATGACTGAGCGACTGAACTGAACTGAACTGAATTGAACAGACTTATTATTGCTTTATACATTTATCTTTAAATCTTGTACAACATTTTAAAAAATCTTACTTATTTCTTACTGAGAATGGAATGTTCCATGATTTCTGTAAACTAATTTTTACAACACTGCTCTTTGAGAAAAACCAGCCATTCAATATTTCTCACTGTGGAATAAATCTATAAAGCTAATTGCCTTTTCATTTTTTACACAATCAGGTCTTAAAACTGAATTAGTCATGAAGTGTTTGCTTCTAGTTTATTGTCTATTAAATATAATTTCACATCCACTTTCAATATCACCTTACTATACATAGACGAGTGAACTGAATTATCAAGTATCATGAAATTCTACATATTATCAAATGATAATTTTCCATTTTAGAGGAATGTATCTTAAGGGCTTCTCAGGTAGCTCAAGTTAAGTAAAGAGCCTGCCTGCCAGTACAGGAGATGCGGGAGATGCGAGTTCGATTCCTAGGTTGGGAAGATCCCCTGAAGTAGAAAATGGCAAACCACTACAGTATTCTTGCCTGGGAAATTCCCTGGACAGAGGAGCTTGGCAGGCCACAGTCTACACAGTTGCAGAGTTGAACATGACTGAGCACATAATGCAACACATTTTTAACCTTTTTTTACAAGTTGTTCAACTGATAAAAGATTAAAATGAGAACTGCATTATCGTGAGGGTGTTGATAAATATATCATTGACTTTTGAATGAAAGAGTACTTTATGCCTTAGTTTCTCCAGATTCAGATCAGTAATTATAATAGATGTCTATTAAAAAGAGAAGATAGCATTATCTTTAGGTTAACATAATCGTTTCATTCTAAAGTCTTCATATATAACATATGGCATTTTGCTGCTGCTGCTAAATCGCTTTAGTCATGTCCGACTCTGTGCGACCCCATAGACTGCAGCCACCAGGCTCCACCGTCCCTGGGATTCTCCAGGCAAGAACACTGGAGTGGGTTGCCATTTCCTTCTCCAGTGCATGATGGTGAAAAGTGAAAGTGAAGCCGCTCAGTCGTGTCCGACTCTTCCCAACCCCATGGACTGTAGCCTACTAGGCTCGTCCGTCCATGGGGTTTTCCAGGCAAGAGTACTGGAGTGGGTTGCCATTGCCTTCTCCGATATGGCATTTTACTGAAGCTCAATTGTTGTGATATTATGATTGATGTTAAAACATTTATAAACTGAAAACTTTAAGTGCTTGACTGATGTCACTTTTATTGTATAAAACCTTTTCTTTTTGTCTTTTAACATTAAAAGCACACTGCAAATAATTGTAAAGGCTAAGGCAATGTTTAAGTCAGGTAGGCTCTTGAGTTTTATGACCATAAAGGATTTCATCTTTATCTGTAAGATTTTTCTTACCCAAGTCCACAGATTTAAAGCTTTCAGTTATTCCTTTGAGCTTGTCAGTAACTGTAGGCTCAGTCAACAAAAGGATCCTACTAAAACACAACTCCATGGATTTGGAGTTTTGTGGGTGGGGAGTGTCCGTCCTGATATACTTTTGGAATTGATTAGTCTTATTAGCGGTTTGCCATTCATGGAGGTACATAAAAGAATCCTGATTGAAGAAAAACGGTGGGTAGTTAGCAGTTAATATCTTACCTTGGTGTCTGGCAGCATAATAGGCACCTAATTATATTAGATTTTTCCTTTTCTATTGCTTGTTAAATAAGCACATGCACATTCATGTACTCAGAAAAGGAATAAAAATGGTATTACAAAACCCTAGTACAATCTTCCCCGAATTCCTAAAGTTTTCATCTCTATATGAAAAAGTAGTTTCAGATATTCAGCTTTTAAAAAGCAATTATAGTACTAATAGTAACTATTAATTATTAGTTATAATTAATAATGATTATTATTAACAATAGCGAGTTGTGAAGGGAAGCCTGTCTGTTCAAATAGAGCAAAGCGCTTGATCCAGTAGAGGAGACCTGTGCATCCCCGGATACTGCTGCTCCGCCCACTACAGAGGCAGAGCAGGCTAAGTCTTATGTCGGGGAACCTTGGCACACGCAGTTCACGCCAGCCCAGCTCTCTGGGCTGATGCCAGCACTTTCCTCAGCGACTGCAGCTCGCTTGATCCTAGTCACCGCGTGGCTTAGCTAATCATTCTGCGTTGGGTGTATTTCTCAGCATACATTTTGGACTTAATTTGCATTTCTAGCAGATAATTTATTTCAACTCCCATTTTTCAATGCTGAGTACATGAATTAACCCAAATGTATCAGAACCAAATCTGAAGCATTTCTGAGGAAAATAACGGTACTTCATATGAAATATATTGTTAACATTGTGAGATATTATATTATATTGATACAGATATAAATAGATATTACATAGAGAGATATTACATTGCTGACATTCATATTGTTAACATTTATGAGAAAGTAGTAATTGCCAGAATAACATAGTGGCTCATAAATCACCACTAGAAATATAGATGATGATTATATCAAACTTTTTCTAGTTAGGATTGAAATCAGTCAATCTGTTTGGATTTCCAATCTGAATTCTCAAGTAAAAATGAAGGATTTGTGTACTGATGTGTTAAGCTGTCCTGTGACTACCTTCTGGTTATTTAACTTATCTGAAATTTAATTTCCTCATCTATAAAGTGGAAATATTTCATCTCATTTATAATGTAGCATGTTTTCTTAATTTTTCCTTTTGCACTGAGAACCATTTATGTCCAATTTTTAACATCCATAAAATGGGATCTTATGGAGGAGCTTTTAAAAAGCAAAGCATAGGACTTACCTGGTGGTCCAGCAGTTTAGACTCTGAGCTTCTGATGCAGGGGGCACCAGTTTGATCCCTGGTTGGGCAACTAAGATCCCACATGCTGCATGGCATCACCAAGAATAGAAAACAAAGCAAAGCCCAAAAGCAAAGCATAGCTTTAAATCCTCTTCAGGAACATGACTAAGAGCTATCAAATGGAGGAAAAGAAATGCTACATAGAGTACACAGTTCTCTTAGCATGTAACACGTAGACGGTTCAAATTAAGATGTGCTCTAAGTGTAAAACATACCAATTTTGAAGATAATATTAAAAAGTAGAAGGAAAAAGGGAAGAGAAGAAAAAAAGATGGAAGGAGAGAAAAAAGACAACAGAGTTAGAAGGATAAAAAAAGGAAGGAGAGAAGGGAAAAAAAGAGAGATGAACAAAATCATCCTCAGTTCTCGTTTTCTCTCCCCAGATGCTTGCCCTCCCACTCTGTCCGTGTGGAAGGATAGGAGGAGCTCAGGAAAATCATCAAGGAACAGTGTGACGCCCATCCCATCACACTTTGGTTTAAGTAATATGTTTATGTTATGTCTTGGGTCTGGAGGAGAAGCCCCACATTATTTACCCTTAAACCACTGATTAAACTTCTGTCTCCCTACACACCGCAGTACCTGCTTGTCTATGACAAGGCCTAAAAGTTCTATCCAGGTACTGTGTCTCTGTGTTGGTAACTGTGTTCTCACTGACCAGGTGTTACACTTCCATCCACCCTGGGTCTGACACTGCCTGCTCCTAACTTTTGTCCCATCCATGCCTATCATTTCATTATTTGAATCTCAGCACACTCTCCTTGCTGTTTCCAACACCAAGTGCTACGATCCTGGTTTTACAGAAACACAGAGAGCTTTTGGGACAGATAACTTTTTAAAACATTTAATAGAAATGAATATCTGCCTGGCTTTTTAAAAACCTAGCTCACTTTTATGCTTTAATTTTAAAAATATAATACACATATCTAATATTTAAATAATATTATACTGGGTTTCCCCATTATATTAAGTCTTCTACAAGCTCATTTCAACAATTTTTTTTGTGGAAATAAGATTCTTTGTTTTTTTATTATCAAAATAATTCTGCAATAATTACTCTTGGGCGTATATCATTTCACATCACTACCATGATAACATCCTAGTAGTTTAACTACTGAGTTGAAAGCTTGTATGTGTATGTGTGCTCGGTCATTCTGACTCTTTGAGAACCCAAGGACTGTAGCCTGCCAGCTCCTCTGTCCATGGAATTTTTCAGGCAAGAATACTACAGTAGGTTGTCATTTCCTACTCCAGGGGATCTTCCCAACCCAGGGATCGAATCCTTGTTTTTTGTGTCTCCTGAATTGGCAGGTGGATTCTTTACCACTGTGTCGCTTGGGAAGCCCCAAACTTCTAGGCATATTACCAAATAATTTTTCACAAAATTATACCCATTTATACATTTACTAGATGTGAAAAAAATGCCTGAATCACTGCAATTTTTCAGTCTTGAATAGTCTCATTAAATAACTGTTTTTCACTTATTTATTGTGGTAAAAACACTTAATATGAGATCTACCTTCTGGGAAAAAATATAAGTGCACAATACATCACTGTTAACAGCACAATGATGTAAGCAGATGTCTAGAATCTATTTATCTTCCAATATTGTATCTTCAAAACATTTAACAAGTTTAAATCATTCTCAACCCACCACTTTTGGCGGAACTTCTGTCCACTTTTAATTAATCAACATAATGACTGTGTAGAAAGTGGCAGATTATCAGGGCCACTTACTGAATTATTGAACATTTCCCTTGTTTCAAAAGGCATGTGTGTGTGCTAAGTCGCTTCACTTGTGTCTGACTCTTTGCAATCCTGTGGACTGTAACCCACTGGGCTCATCTGTCTGTGGGGATTCTCCAGTCAATTGTTTCAGAAGGAAATAGTGCCAACTGAGTAAATTATTGATTTCCCCCATTTTATTTAGCCAGTTGTAGACTATATAAACAATCCATAAAACCAATAAAATTTTAATCAATTACTTGGAATTTGCATGCTGCTGCTGTTAAGTCACGTCAGTCGTGTCCAACTCTGTGTGACCCCATAGACGGCAGCTCAATTTATCTAATTTTGAAGCTACCTTCTTTCAGCATCCATTCACAGAACTCCCTTCCTATTAATGAATATTTCTTATTTAGAAGGTTACATTTGAAGGAGTGAAAACTTTTATAACTAATATGTGAAGCCAATCCAAAAAAGAGATGTCCTGTGAAGTAAATAGGAAGTGTCTAGATCAAGTTTATAACAGTAAGACCAACACTTTACAATGTAAAATACTGATATTTATTTCTTGAATAGTCTATAAAAAAAATCTTATTTTTTATACTAACTCCCTCTCCAAATACCTTGTTCCAGTTTGAAATCATCTTGCATTTATTTAAAAGAATATCAAATTTCATAATTCACATAAACTTTCATAAGTATTTCCTAAATTATGTACAAATATTAATATATGAGTGTTGTCTTATTTGTAAATGAAGTATGTTATAGTGACAAAGAATTGAATATATATACTTAAGCCATTTTCTCAAATAAATATTCATTTATTGCATATAGAATGATTAGAATTTATTAAAAATTTTTCTCCAAAATATTTAGAAAATGTTAACATGTGTGGCTGGACAACAACCACACAAGTTGATATTCATTTACTATATCCAAAATAATTGGAAGTCATCGGAAATTCTTTTAAAGCACTCAACATGTCATTACTAATATCTAACTTTGTACCATTTTTATTCAAAATAAAATTAAAAAATAAAGAGGAACCAACAATAAAAAATAAATTTACATGTTAAAAAGGCCTACTCTTTAACGGGTTTAGTCGGTTTAGACAACAAATTCTATTATTGTAGCTAAGATAGATAAGACTATGAAAAATATGATTAAGATGTAAGTTGCAGTCTGTGTTAAACATTGTTAAACTGCTTTTCAGACCAAACAGGTGAACCCCTATGGAAATACACAATGGCTCAATTTTCTTATTGTTGATATGAGCACAAGGAACTCATTAAATTCACCATGAGCCTGTGAAGCCCAAGCTATACAATTACTCAGACACTGCCTCCATTGTCCTTTTAAGGGTTCTCTTCATTTGGACGATCCTAGACTTTTTGAGATAACAAGATGGTATGTCATCAACTATTCTCATACCTAGAAAATATTTTACAAAAAGAACCGTACTTGGTAAGTGAATGAAATGGTTAAGTAAATTAAATAATGAAGTGTGTTTAATCAAAGATACTAAAAAAAAAAAGGGTGACTAAAAAGTAAAATGGTAAAGTATTATAAAATGATCAAGAAGAACATATCTATGTTTAGTATTATTAAGTATGGTGCACTATTGAAAAAAAAAAGACTGCTTAAGAATATTGCTTAAATACACAGTGTATACACTGTACCTTAGCAAGTAAAATATAATAATGTCATGTTGGAATAATTTTGGAAAATATAAATATTTTGGAGACAAAAAAATTCAAACTCCACTTAAAGACAACATATGCAATGGGATACCACTCTCAGTAACTTAAGAGTGATTGAGTTCTTTACCACTGAGTTGTCAGGGAAGACCCAGGTAATGGTGAAATATTTAAACGAACGTTGAACAGTTTAATCAGTCACGTCCATATTTTATTCTATAAGAAGCCAAACAATTGGATTTTGAGACATTTCCTTCAGAGGTTTGATGTTCTACAGACAGCATTAATAGAAATATCACTTACTATAAAAAAGATGTACTTTCATTCTGAAAGAAAATTATTTTGATTAGCATGAGTAAATAATCAGCTTCATCTCAATCACAGATATATTTGCTGCTATTTTTATATTTAAAGAAGCAACTTTGCTTGAGATTGGCAGGCAAACTGTAAAATGAACATTAATTAGATTAATTAAGATTAACATTAATTAGCCTATAAGATTCACAGAAAATTTTATCTTATTTATTTACTAAAAATTCTGCTGCCATGATGAAAGAGAGTATTCAAATTGGTAACCTCTCTTTGGGGTCCATTAAATAATAGACAATCAAACATTTCTTCCTTTTGCATTTTGCTATTCTTTCAACAATGCTTCATTTTGAGGTCTTGTTAAGAAAAAAAATTCAAAATTGTACATATCCACACACTCTTTTATGAATAGTTATATTTGATTGCTTAATAAATGACATACTGTGAGGAGCACAGACATCCTTTGAGAAAGTTTTGCAGTGCTTACAAACATTTAATTGACGGGTAAAATGCAATCTTCTCCAAAACAGATGGTTCTCCTACTTCTCATTTCTAAGGCTTCATAGAGGGGTGCCATCTCCCCATTCTTTACGTCACCACTCAATACATCCACAATCAACTTGAAAAAAAATATTTAATCTGAAATTCAATCTTTATAAATATTGGATTTATTCTGCAGTCTCAATCTTCTGCAATTGGCAAATATATTATTTAAATGAATGAGTAGTTTTCTTTTTTTCCTTCATTTTTTTCCATTTATTTTTATTAGTTGGAGGCTAATTACTTTAGAATATTGTAGTAGTTTTTGCCATACTTTTTAATAAAATTGTTACAATAGAAATAATCCCATTGATTAATGAAAATTTCAATTGTGTGTCTATAAACATTTGATTTCAGGTAGTCACAGTCCTTACATACTTAAGGACTAAAGTACAATGATGCATAATAATGTCATACATGTATTATGCTTATAATATATAATAAAACAAAGCATAAAATTAAATTTAAAAATATGAATAGAATATAAATATCTAACTATATAAAAGAAAAATAAAAGAGGAATACTGTATAGCTACTTTATAAATTAAATTTTAAATGCCTATCTAGAAATATTTTATTATTGCTCTTTACATTAAGACAATTTCTAACTCTTAACTATAGGAAAGTTGCTTAACATTTATATTCTATTTCAAGTTTATTAAACAACCTTGAATTAAAAATTATAGTTCCCTTATAATATTTTATTTTTGAATGGATATTTTGATTATTCTCAACTTTCACTATTATGGTATATTTTACTGTAAAAGATGGGCTTCCCTATTGGCTTAGCTGGTAAAGAACCTTCCTGCAATGCAGGAGACCCCAGTGTGATTTCTGGGTTAGGAAGTTCCCTTGGAGAAGGGCTAGGCTACCCACTCCAGTAATCTTGGCTTCCCTGGTGGCTTGATGGTAAAGTATCTGCCTGCAGTGTGGGAGACCTGGGTTCCATCCCTGGGTTGGGAAGATCCCCCAGAGGAGGGCACGGCAACCCACTCCAGTATTCTTTCCTGGAGAATCCCATGGACAGAAGAGCCTGGAGGGCTGCAGTCCATGGAGTCACGAAGAGTTGGACAGGACTGAGTGGCTAAGCACAGCACTGTAAAAGACTAAACATTTTCATGTTTGCAGAGAAATCATCTTTCTTGTGACAAATAGTCTAATTGTAAAGATTCTTTTAGGGCATGCGGTACTTTCACGCTAAGACTATACTATTAACTATACTAGGAATAAGAGCTATTCATGACTATCATCACTTAGATATTAGACGGCATGGTGTGAGATTGTTATTAGTAGTTATTTCTTCTTTTACATCCCTTCATTCAGTTCAATTATGTCCAACTCTTTGCGACCCCATGGACTGCAGCATGCCAGGCTTCCCTGTCCATCATCAGCTGCTGGAGCTTGCTCAAACTCATGCCCATGGAGTCAGTGATGCCATCCAACCATCTCATCCCTTCTCCTCCTGCCTTCAATCTTTCCTGGCATCAGGGTCTTTTCCAATGAATCAGTTCTTTGCTTCAGGTGTCCAAAGTATTGGAGTTTCAGCTTCAGCATCAGTCCTTCCAATGAGTATTAAGGACTCATTTCCTTTAGGATTAACTTCATTAGCATCCCTTCATTAACAAATGGCTAAATCTACCACTTCCCCAAATATTAGATCAAAAGTTACTTTCTCAATTAGGTCTATGCTGACAACCCATTTAAATTACAAGTCTCTATCTAGAATCCTCACTCCCCTTACTTTGCATTAGTTTTTTCTATAGCCTTTATCATTTCCTCACATACTGCAAATTTATTATGGGCTTCCCAGGTGCCACAGTGGTAAAGACTCCACCTGCCAATGCAGGAGATGCAAAAGACTCAGATTCAATCCCTGGGTCCAGAAGATCCTTTGGAGAAGGAAATGGCAACCCACTCCAGTATTCTTATCTGGGAAATCCCATGGACAGAGGAGCCTGGTGGGCTACAGTCCATGGGGTCACAAAGAGTTGGGCATGACTGATCATGCAAACACACACACATACATATTTAAAATAAGAAATTAAAATTTCTCTTGATATTTATAGTAGCTTCACTTCTGGAGTGCTCAGCAGATTACGCAGCTGCAAAAAACGATGGGCTACACCTAAACCTATGCTCCACACTCACATCATTAGAAGCAGATTTTTACGCATGTTTGAATTCCAGAGAAACATTTGAAAGTTGTGGCAGGAGATGAGACGTTTTCAATGAGGGGACTTCCCTGAACATTTTAGAACTTCTTGTTTCACTGATTTTCAGCCAGCAGATGCTAGTGACATTCATCCATCCTCACAACAGCTAACAGCCATGCTCTAAAATGTCCAGTTCCTCTTGGGTGGGGCACTGCTCATATTTTGTGTCATTTCTTGGACAGGAAAGGCACTTTGCCATCTACTATAGGAATAAATAAATTCTCATAACATTAGTGATGATCTTTAAGTCTGGTGATACAAAGTGGAATGTGTTTCCATCTGATCGGCACTATTTACTTTGTAAAGCAAGGTCCTGTGCTAAGAGGGAAGGGGAAATTGAGAGACATGTAAGAGTGGAGAAGATACATACAATATCACTCTATTGTGTGGAAGAAGCAAGAAAAAGAAAACAGGATGAAAATAAATGCATACATACATGTAGTATATGTATAAGATCACATATATGATATATTTACATGTAATGTAGATACAAGATATATATGATTTATTTTTATGCCCTTTGCAATTAGCTTTTTGTAAAATCATTCTGAAGACCTAGTTTAGGATTCAAAAATGCAGCTGTTGGGTCTATTCCACCCTGAACTTATTCCACGTCACTACAACTAGTGAGAAAAAAAGCTAAGATTAACCACTGGGGCATATACACAAAGAAAATAATAATTAAAAATATATATATATGCAAACCTGTGTTCACAGCAGCACTATTGATAACAGCCAGGACATGGAGACAACCTAAATAATATCCATCAACAGTGGAGCGGATAAAGAAAGTGTGATACACATATATAATGAAACATTACTCAGCCATAAAAAGGAATGAAATGGGGTCATTTGTAGAGAAGTGGATGGACCTGGAGACTTTTATACAGAGTGAAATATGTCAGAAAGAGTAAAACAAATATTCTATTATTAATGTATATATGTGGAATTTAGAAAAATGGTACAGGTGATCTTATTTGCAAAGCAGAAACAGACACAGATGGAGGGAACAAACACATGGATACCAGCGGGGAAAGGAGGTGGTGAGATGGTTGGGACTGACATATACACACTACTGATACTATGTACAAATTAGGTACCTAATGAGACCCTGCCCTACAGCTTGGGGAACTGTGGTCAATGCTCCCACCTCAGTGGGAAGGAAATCCAAAAGGAGTGCTGTGTGCGCGTGTCGTTGTTTCACCTTACAGTACAATGGAAATTAGCACAACACTGTACAACAACTATACTCCAGTAGAAATTAATTTAAAAAAAGAAAAGGAGAGCTGAAGTTATTCACAAGAATAAGCTCATGGAAAAAACCCTGGAGTCTGTACTGGAAACGAAGTAACAATTGAAAAAAGGGGTTAGAGGAAGAAAGGAGAGGAAATCAGAGTTTTGAGGTCTTGGTGATGAAAATCAGGCCCTGAGGAAATAATGGCTCATAACACTTGGAATAACCAGACTGTGTGATCATAGAGGATAACTGATTTTATGACTTCATAAAACTAAACAAATTTTGTAGGCAAAATCTTTCTCTGAATCTTAAAACTACTTTAGTCCTTATTTATTGTTCTTAGTTTTTGAGTCTCGTAGATTTTTGATCCTGTTTACTTGTCTTGGAATGAAGAGTTGTCTAGCACATTTAGTGCTTCTAGAAAAAAAAAATGTTATGGCTTACCCTGTGTTTACTCACTGTCCACTGGGTACACTTAGATAGCATCAGAAAAGGATTGCTGGACAGAAGCCTTACGTTTTTATATTCAAGCGGCAATTTGGCGGAGTTTTTTGTGGCTCAAGCCAATGGAGTAAGGAAGACTGTTTATAGCATTTGTTTGTGTTCTAAACAGAAAGCTCTCACACCACCCAGTTTAGTAGGGAGGAAAAAAAATAAGCAAACCTGAGCTTCTCCATTTGTATACAATAGATTGAGAAGATCGATAGATCCATTTTCTGGGCTAGGAGATATTTACATAGTAAAATACTGCTTGATTGAAGTACAATAGTCTCAGAAAAACCTATGACATCTTTTTCTGTCACTAGGCTAAAGGAATTCAGGAAAAAACTCTAATCTCCAGTAAGGTACAGCTTGAAGCACAACATGCTGGTTCAACACCTCACAGGATACAATCGATCAATTCTAGTGTCTGTTTTCATTCTTCCGTGGAAAATCTTACATTATGCATAATGAGTGGTACTTGAGACGGAGCAGCAACTGGAAAGCAGGTAGACTATGATCCCCAGAAAATCTTATATCTATGCAGTAGGAGGGCAGTATCCAAGTTTTTTGTTGGCATTGATTCTGATCTCTTACTAGGGGAGGTTGTGGCACAGAACCAAATCATATTCATACCATCTGCTCCAATTGGCAAAGCTCATGTCAGCTGCCAATTGTGATTCTCAATTCAGCCCCGTAGGTCTTGTACTTCCTCTCAGATTATTGCAATGTTTTGTAGTTTACAGTGTTCTTGTGAGATTTGGTGTTTCTGAGTCATCATAGATGTTTTAAAGAAAAGTTGGTGGGAGCTTAGTACATTTTAAATTAAAATTTAGATGGTATAAATATATCATTTAAAGAATCTATGTTTCTTCTTAGGTTGCTATTATTGTTTCATATGTGAATGTTATCAATTTTTATGAAAATATATCTTTTTTTCTCTAGTTTCCTTCTAAAGCTTTCAAGTTTAGAAAAGTCTTCCCACAAGAACTAATAAGTACTCATTACTTCCCTGCCTTACTTTTGTTCATTTGGTTGTTTATTTGTTTACTATAACAGTATGAAAAGGGAAAAAGATATGACACTGAAAAATGAATCCTCCAGGTCAGTAGGGGTCCAATATGCTACTGGAGAAGGGTGGACAAATAGCTCTGGAAGGAATAAAGAGCTTGAACCAATGTGGAAGAGGTGCCCAGTTGTGGATGTGTCTGGTGGCGAAATTAAAGTCCAAAGATAAAGTTTCAATAATAATATTCACTAAAAAGATTCAATAATGTTCACTAAAATTATATACCCTGATTTACTAGCTATGTGGCCTTGAGTATGTTACTTAAACTTTCTAAGACCTTCTCATATGGATTATAAAATCTCCTAGTTCCTGAGCTTTACTAACTCCGACAGTTACATTTTAGTTTTCAAATTACTTGGCCTATCTGAACTATCTGACAGAAAGAAGATCCTGTCTTTTGGAATTTGTTTTTGCCTCCATTATAAAATGCCATCCTGAGCATTTATACCGCATATGCTTTCTTATATTCTCTTTTTTTCCACCCATACTTTAAATATTAGTGTTCTGCAATATTCTCTGTTTATTCTTTTCTTCCTCTGTTTGTTCCTCCTGAGTAATATTAATTGCTTTTAAGGACTGAATTTATAGAGTCTCAAATTCATATCTTGACTCTTTCATTTCTCATTCATAACACAACTGGGGTATGTCCCCAAATGAATTTATCCAACCCCCAAAACCTGCTTTTCCTCTTACCTTATATATGAGGACTCATCATCAGTGAGTTAGGCACTAACCTGAAAATCATCTTTGACTCTTTTTCTTCCCTTTTATCATGGATGAAGTCATTAACTCCTCCTACCTTGATCTCTGAAGGTTTACTGGATCCTTTCATACTTTTCAGCTGGACTATGGCAATAGCAAACTGTCTTATCTCCAAACAGTAGATGGAGCCACACCATTCCTTCTCCACAAGGTCAAGATTCTGAGAACATTCTTTAGTCATATCACTGCACTGATTAAACCCTGTCAAAATGTCTCCACCTCAAGTAAGAATAGCTTTAGGGTAGGGTGGTTTTCTAGAAGCTCCATAAGGAAGGTAGAAAATACTTATATGATAAAGATATATATATATATATATATATATGTGTGTGTGTGTGTGTGTGTGTGTGTGTGTGTGTATAAGATATATACATATATATATATATATATATGTTGTTAATAGAAGGTGCTGTTTTCAGTCTCTTTGAGGGGGTTCATATGATGTTGAATAATTAATTACTAATGAAAAATAATGGTAAAGTGAAAGAGAAACTCTAAATATCTGATATTATAAAGAAGACTAAAAGTACAAGTATTAATAAAGGTTATGATGACAAATTCATTCCAGTTCAGTTCAGTTCAGTCGCTCAGTCGTGTCCGACTCTTTGCGACCCCATGAATCACAGCACGCCAGGCCTCCCTGTCCATCATCAACTCCCTGAGTTTACCCAAACCCATGTCCATTGAGTCGGTGATGCCATTCAGCCATCCTCTGTATCCCCTTCTCCTCCTGCCCTCAATCTTTCCCAGCATCAGGGTCTTTTCCAATGAGTCAACTCTCCACATGCAGTGGCTAAAGTATTGGAGTTTCAGCTTCAGCATCAGTCCTTCCAATGAACACCCAGGACTGATCTCCTTTAGGATGGACTGGTTGGATCTCCTTGCAGTCCAAGGGACTCTCAAGAGTCTTCTCCAACACCACAGTTCAAAAGCATCGATTCTTTGGTGCTCAGCTTTCTTCACAGTCCAACTCTCACATCCATACATGACCGCTGGAAAAACCATAGCCTTGACTAAATGGACGATTGTTGGCAAAGTAATGTCTCTGCTTTTTAACATGCTCTCTAGGTTGGTCATAAATTTCCTTCCTAGGAGTAAGCGTCTTTTAATTTCACAGGTGCAATCATCATCTGCAGCGACTTTGGAGCCCCCCAAAAATAAAGTTTCTCAGTTTCCAGTGTTTTCCCATCTGTTTCCCATGAAGTGATGGGACCAGATGCCATGATCTTCGTTTTCTGAATGTTGAGCTTTAAGCCAACTTTTTCACTCTCCTCCTTCACTTTCATCAAAAGGATTTTTAGTTCTTCCTCACTTTATGCCATAAGGGTAGTGTCGTCTGCATATCTGAGGTTATTGATATTTCTCCCGGCAATCTTGATTCCAGCTTGTGCTTCTTCCAGCCCAGCATTTCTCATGATGTACTCTGCATATAAAGTAAATAAGCGGGGTGACAATATACAGCCTTGACCTGTTCCTCTTTGGAACCAGTCTGTTGTTCCATGTCCTGTTCTAACTGTTGCTTCCTGACCTGCATACAGGTTTCTCAAGAGACAGGTCAGATGGTCTGGTATTCCCATATCTTTCAGAATTTTCCACAGTTTATTGTGATCCACACAGTCAAAGGCTTTGGCATAGTCAATAAAGCAGAAGTAGATGTTTTTCTGGAACTCTCTTGTTTTTTCTATGATCCAGAGGATGTTGGCAATTTGGTCTCTGGTTCCTCTGCCTTTTCTAAAACCAGCTTGAACATCTGGAAGTTCACAGTTCACGTATTGCTGAAAATAAATTAAAATAAATTATAAATTACTGAAATAGTAATGCTCAAAATTCTACAACCCAGGCTTCAGCAATACATGAACCGTGAACTTCATTCCAGTAATAAGTATAAAGATAAAATGTTTTATGAATAGGTTGTAAGATAGTACTATAAAATATAATCCAATAAATACTACTTTGAGGTCAATACCAACAGAAGAAGCTCTGAAAAGTCATTTTAAAATCAAAAAGTAATTACTGACACAAAATAATTAACAAAACAGAATCACTTCCTATATTGGAGAACAGTCCACAATGAAGTTAGGAGGGACTATTTTGAAATAAGTTTTGTCAATCCCCAGAAGAATTTTTAGATTGGAGAATTAGTAAACAGTTGTATCAGCCTAAAATATATATACTGAAATGAACAGAAATATTGTGATAGGTGGAACAATGGCTCTGCAAAGATATCAATATCATGATCTAACCTCTGAAATCTATGAATACATTTTGCTACATGGTCAAAGGGAATTAAGGTTGCAGAAGGTTAAAGCTGATAGTCAGCTGACTTTAAGATTGGCACATTATACTCACCCAAGTGAGCCCAACACAATCACCTTGATCCTGAAAAATGGTAGAGGAAAGCAAGAGGGTTGGTCAGAGAGATATGGTCATGGAAGGGACAGGAGAGATGGGCTGAGAGAAGGATTTGACTCTATTATTTACTTTGAAGTGGAGAGAGCCATGAGCCAAGGAATGTAGGTGGATTCTGGAAGATGAGAAATGACTTCAGCCACGGAGGATATGGAGATCTCATGGCCAACAGCTGGAAAGAACAAAGAAATAGATTTTGCACTAAAGTTTCCAGAAAGAAACAGCCCAGCTGACATCTTGACTTTAGCCCAATGGGACCCATGTTGAGCTGATGATGGGGAAATTGGTACTTGCCTACTCTGAGTTCACCTCTGTATTAGTATCTATGTTGAGTACCTATATTGAGATCGCCTATTTGTTACATTGCCTGAGTTGGGTAAATTCAAAAGATCAAGCATGTAGTATACTTTACGTTTATGTCACCATGCATAGCCCCAGAGTCTTGGGACTCGTGTGTGTGTGTGTACAGGGCGGGGGGCACAGGGGGGCTCTTGCCAGGCAAGTCTTGCTGCAGAGCCAGTGTGCAGCGCCCATGGAATCACTCAGAAACACATGGCTGCCTTATTTTTTTTTTTTCTGAATCCTGTTTCAAAAAATTAAGGGCAAAGCTGTGCCTGTTTCAGTTCAGTTCAGTCACTCAGTCGTGTTGGACTCTTTGTGACCACCTGGACTGCAGCCTGCCAGGCATCCCTGTCCATCACCAACTCCTGGAGCTTGCTCAGACTCATGGTCATGGAGTCGGTTGGTCATGGAGTCGGTGACACCATCCAGCCATCTCATCCTCTGTCGTCCCCTTCTCTTCCTGACTTCAATCTTTCCCAGCATCAGGGTCTTTTCAAATGAGTCAGTTCTTCGCATCAGGTGCCCAAAGTATTGGAGTTTCAGCTTCAGCATCAGTCCTTCCAATGAACATCCAGGACTGCTCTCCTATAGGATGGACTGATTGGATCTCCTTGCAGTTCAAGAGACTCTCAAGAGTCTTCTCCAACACCACAGTTCAAAAGCATCAATTCTTCAAAGATCAGCTTTCTTTATAGTCCAACACTCACATCCATATATGACTACTAGAAAAACCATAGCTTTGACTAAATGGACCTTTGTAGGCAAAGTAATGTCTTAGCTTTTACATATGCTCTCTAGATAGATCATAGCTTTCCTTCCAAGGAGTGTCTTTTAATTTCATGGCTGCAGTCACCATCTGCAGTGATTGTGGAGCCCAAGAAAATAAAGGGTCTCACTGTTTCCATTGTTTCCCCATCTATTTTCCATGAAGTGATGGGACCAGATGCCATGATCTTAGTTTTCTGAATGTTGAGTTTTAAGCCAACTTTTTCACTCTCCTCTTTCACTTTCATCAAGAGTTTCTTTAGTTCTTCTTTGCTTTTTGCCAAATAGTGCTGGATTGCCTGGCTAATCATTAGAGGGAGAAAGAGACCCTACTGCATGTCTTATGCCAACATAAGTTTCAGTGAGACCAAAGACTTGAAATGTGAAGGAAAAAAAAAAACCAAAAACCCAAAACATACTAAAAAGAAAATGTAGATGGTTATATGCTATAGTGATGGTACAGGATTTCTAGGTACAGTACCAAATGTAAAATAACCAGCTTTTGAGTGTATAAAGAAAAGAGCCAGTAGATATGGTGACATACCCCAGAAGCTGAACGTCAAGAACATCACAAACAAAATTGAAAGGAAAACTACAAACTGGGAAGGAAAATGTGTAAAATGCATGCATTAACAAGGGGTAAATATGAAAAGTATTTTTATAAGTTATTTGCAAGTTTCTACCTTTAGTTGAAAACAGCCCCAAGTAGCAATTTATTAAAAAATTAACTATATGTGACCAGTAAGAACATGTTTAAACATGTTCTACCTCACTAGTAGTGTTGGAGAAGACTCTGGAGAGTCCGTTAGACTACAAGGAGATCAAACCAGTCAATCCTAAGGGAAATCAGTGCTGAACATTCTTTGGAAGGACTGATGTTAAAGCTGAAACTCCAAAGCTTTGGCTACCTGATGTGAAGAATTGACTCATTGGAAAATGCTCTGATACTGGGAAAGATTGGAGGCAGGAGGAGAAGGGGCCGACAGAGGATGAGGTGGTTGGATGGCATCACTGACTCAGTGGACATGACTTTGGGTAAGCTCCAGGAGATGGTGAAGGACAGAAAAGCCTGGCATGCTGCTGTCCATGTGGTCGCAAAGAGTTGGACAGAACAGAGCAACTGAACAACAACATAGCACCATAGCTAACACATGGAAGAGGTCACCAGATATTGACTGACAAGCTATATGAATAATTGGACAAATAATTGAATAAGTGAAGTGACATATATATATATATATATATGTTGTTGTTTGGTTGCTAAGTCATGCCCGACTCTTTTGTATCCCATGGACTACATGTAGCCCAGCAGGCTCCTCTGTCCATGGGGTTTCCCAGGCAAGAATACTGGAGTCTGTTGCTGTTTCCTTCTCCAGGGGATCTTCTGGATCCAGGAATCCAATCCATGTCTCCTGCATTGACAGAAGGATTCTTTACCACTGATCCAGTTGGGAAACAGCAATAAGTTCAAGTTTAGAAAACAGAACACCATAAAATTAATATTTTCTCTCTTCTCTGTTTTATAAATTTACCTGAACAGATTAAATACCTTCCTCATGACTTTTAAAAATTGATTCAGTTCAGTTTAGTTGCTCAGTCATGTCTGACTCTTTGCGACCCATGTCTGACCCGTGTCTGACCCATGAACAGCAGCACACCACGCCTCCCTGTCCATCACCAACTCCCGGAGTTTACCCAGACTCTTGTAAATTGCCTTTTCTTTCTAAATAGGTTTATTGCTTAAAGGAAAATAGTTGTAAAGAAATAGAGGAAACGGTGGTTTGTTATCACCATTTGTACTCTGTAATGAATTATTTGGACTCATCAAATTTCAATTCAAAACTTGAAATGCATGATCACTAAATCTATTTGGTGAATGTTAGCATACTGGTTTAGTGGGAAGACAGCATATTGGTAATCACGTATGAGTGGCACTCCCTGCCAGAATTTGATTTGTTCTAATAGACGAGTCATCAATTCTTGTCAAAGAAAAAAATTATAACTTAGGTATAGGCTATATTTTAAGAATATATTGGATGTTTTATATTTTAATATTAAAGATAATTCCTTGCTATCATGACATCCAGTCCAATCATTTCATGGCAAATAGATGGGGAAACAATGGAAACAGTAAGAAACTTTATTTTTTGGGCTCCAAAATCACTGCAGATGGTGACTGTAGCCATGAAATTAAAAGATAATTGCTCCTTGGAAGGAAAGCTATGATTACTCTAGACAGCATATTAAAAAAACAGAAACAGAAACATTACTTTGCCAACAAAGATCCATCTAGCCAAGGCTATGGTTTTTCTAGTAGTCATGCATGGATGTGAGAGTTGGACTATAAAGAAAGCTGAGCGCTGAAGAATTGATGCTTTTGAACTGTGGTGTTGGAGAAGACTCTTGAGAGTCCCTTGGACTGCAAGGAGATCCAACCAATCTATCCTAAAGGAAATCAGTCCTGAATATTCATTGGAAGGACTGATGCTGAAGCTGAAACTCCAATACTTTGGCCACCTGATGCAAAGAACTGACTCACTAGAAAAGACCCTGATGCTGGGAAAGATTGAAGGTGAGAAGGGGCCAAAAGAGGATGAGGTGGTTGGATGGCATTACTAACTCAATGGGCACAAGTTTGAGTAAGCTCTGGGAGTTGGTGATAGACAGGGAAGCCTGGCGTGCTGCAGTCCATGGGGTTGCAAAGAGTCGGACATGACTGAGTGACTGGACTGAACCGAACTGATACATATCTATGATCTACGTACATATCCACTTAGTGTGAAGAGAAATGAATGATAAATTGGATCACAAATTGGCCACAACTTCTCGAGACTTGGCCCCTATCAAGCATCAGTTGTATTCTTGTTTAGTGTGATGAGCACACTTCTTTATTATTCCCTCAGTTAAATATTTATGAAATTTGAAAAAATTCAACATTTATATGCTCAATCTCAAATGTGAATATTGTTACAATGAAAATTCAAATCTCCACTTTGAAGAAAAAGGAAGAAGCGTTGTTAATTTCTCATAGTCATCCAGCTCTTCCTTATCTATGTCCTCAATTGGCATTAGTTTTTTTCCCACCAATGGAGGCAGTGCATGCTAGATGCAATCTCGAAGCTTTCACCCACTGTTCAAATGCTTCCTAATTCAGCTTTAAAGAGAAGAGCTGGCTCACTCTATTTGAATAAGCCCTGGTTTATTACAGGCAACAGAATGATCAAATAAAAGCCCAGCTGAATCTTTCTCACAGAAGAGGTCTATTCATTTATTCTGTGCACTTAAGTGAAAGCTGTGTCAGCGTATGATGGTAGTGAAATAATACTAATCTTGATAACTCATTATATTTTTATAACAATTATCTCTCTGTTAGACATACAAGTAGACTTGTTAATCTATGCCAGATTAAAAACAAACAAAATAATTTTCTTTCCAAGAAGATTAATAAATTTGCCCTTGTTGGTTTTGTAATTAAAAGAGAAAATAGTATGCAACACAAATCAGATAAATACAAACACTGCTCTAATTTGATGATATATAAACACAATTCATTCCTCAATTTCATCTAAGGATGCTGACCGGTGATTTTACTTCTGAGTCAGAAATAGTGGATTAGAAGGATTAGACTTTCTCCCTATTGTACCTTGTTTCTATGAACAAAACAAACTCAGTAATGCTCTGTGAAATACATAAAAATCAATGAATACTCTTTCAATCTATTGTTCACCTCCTTACCAAATGGTAGCCCAAATATTCCTCATTTATTATAATTAATCAGTTCCTGAAAATAGACTGGATGATGAATTTTTAGATAGTGAGCTTTTATATACCATTCACTTAAATAGGAAAAATAATAACACATTTCCAGTCTGTATGTGTGTGTGTGTGTGTGTTTGCTCAGTTGTGTCAGACTCTTTGTGACCCCATGAACTATAGCCTACCAGGCTTCTCTGTCCATGGGATTTCCCAGGTAAGAATACTGGAGTGGGTTGCCATTTCCTTCTCCATTCCAGTCCATACAAAATGCCAAATTTCTTCACATATCTTGAGAACATTGTGAAATACCTATATAAAAACCCACAGAGGAGTTGTAGAACACAAATTAAACTATTATTTTTCAATTAATGGACTTTGATAGTTATTATTTTTTGCATAACATGATCCTGTACACAGTATCAAGCACAAATCCATTTTTTCTCTAAACTGCAACAAATATATGCTATAACTGTAATAACTATGTCTTTTAAGACATAGACTCCATGTTTTGAATGTAAGTGGTGTGATATTAAAATTACATAGGGACAACAGTCATAAACTGTGATGGATGGTCATTCAAATCTGTTATTAAAAATCAAAATATCATGATAAGAACAGATAAGGAATTCAAATAACAGGGAGCAAAACTGCCCCTTATCGATAGAGGGGTTGTTTAAATGAGGCTTGGTAATGAGAGTACATGGCTTCCCAGGTGGCACTAGTGGTAAAGAACTTTCCTGACAAAGCAGGAGACGCAGAAGACATGAATTCAATTCCTGTATCAGGGAGATCCCCTGGAGAAGAAAATGGCAGCCCACTCCAGTATTCTTGCCCTGAGAATCCCATGGACAGAGAAGCCTGGAGGGTGATAGTCCACAGAGGCGCAAAGAGTCACACACGACTGAAGCAACTTAGCAAAGTAAGTCATTGAGAGGGCAGAACTGAAGGAATCAGTAGCTGTGTGTACAGGTGGCTGGTTAAAGTTCATTCCAGTGAAGGAGGTGGGTCAACAGTGCTGACTAAAGGTTCATCCATTACCAAACCCAAGAAACCCATATACTTGACTATGATAACTCAGAGAACCCTGATAGAAGACCAACTTGTCATTACAGTGTACTTTTTTTTAATATGACACATCTGCTCATATTATAATTATGCTCACTAACAAGATCATTTTTGCATAACCCAAAATTTCAGCTAAATTTTTGGCATCTAGTATTCATAGCTACTTATCTTCCTCTTCCTCCGATCAGTGATGAGCATGAAAATGAATACATTAGGAGGGAGTGCTTTATTATCAGATCTGACAGTTCTGCCACATTTTCACTGATCACTACATCCTGGCCTTTCCAGAAGATATTAATATAAGATATATTTAATCCTTTGAGAGTGAAGCAGTCAGACTATACCCAAACAACTTGGAAATCAGCAAGAAAATGGTAAAAACATTTTTCTCCCATTCTCTGCATTTTGCTGTGAAATTTTCAGTCTTGAATGTCTCCTCGATGCCAAAACTCTTTTGTGAATCCTTCATTGAATCCATATCATCTCTATCAGTACCCTGAAGCAGACACTGCTTAGAATATGCTGGGATGGTTGTAAGACAATCTGGTCCCAAAGGTTTCAACAATCATGTATTAGGAGGCAAACAATTCATTTATCACCTCCATAAATCAGTGGATGCTTAGTTGTATCTGATTCTTTTTGACCCTATGGAATGTAGCCCACCAGGCTTCTTCTGTCCATAGGATTTTCTAGGCAAGAATATTAGAGTAGGTTGCCATTTCCTTCCAGAGAATCTTTCTGACCCAGGGAATGAGCTTGCATCTCCTGCATTGGCACGCAGATTCTTTACCACTGAGCCACCTGGGAAGCCCCTCCATTGATTGGGAACTCCTCCCTAAATCAATAAGTTCATGAAGAGTTACATATTATCAAAGAATTCTACTTGTAAGATTTTCCTATTGTGCTACAAATTTCTCTAATGTTAAATAACCTCCTTTCTCATTTAGGCTTTATGATTTGAATACTCTATAACAGGAAGCACCCTCTCAACATTAATTTAAGGGTCTGGAGTTTTGGGAGTGTGATGCTAACAAAGGTTTAACTTCTATCTTCACAATTTCTACACTAGAGCAAGGATGAGACTATGCTTGAGCACTGAAGGTGCCAGTACTTTTAGTCTTCTGAAATGATCAGAAAAGGTGTCATTTGTTTCCAAACAGACCTTTCCATCAAATTAGACTATCTGCAATGTAGCTAACTTGTTACCAGGAAAGTATGATGTAGTATTATATTCTAAATAAGTTGCTTCATGTGTGATCTTCAAATTACAGTCATGGACTGTACTACAATCTCCCAAGTCATTTGAAAGTTGCTCTGTGGCTCAGTCCTTTCAATCATCTCACTTTGTTTTATCTTCTTTTTCTATCCTCCAACACTTTCTGCTCTATCAACAAGATGCTCCTTGGCAAACACCCTGCCTATGGCTTCTCAGTCTTCTGCAACAATGTTCATCTAGTACTTCAGAAATATTACACAGTGCTCAAATATTCTGCATGGCAGAGCTTATAGTTTTTAGGCATACATATGCCTCTCGGGCTCCCCTAGTGGCTGGGTGATAAAGAATCCACCCGCCATTGCAGGAAACACAGGTGACATGGATTCCATTCCTGTTTCGAGAAGATACCCTGGAATAGGAAATGGCAACCTTACTCCAGTATTCTTGCCTGGGGAATCCTATGGACAGAGAACCCTAGCAGGCTATAGTAACTGGGGTCACAGAGAGTTGGACATGACTGCATGACTAAGCACAGCATCATACCTCTCTCAATAAATTTCGATACCAAAGTTTCTATTATTGAATTTTTTCCTAGGCTTCTTTGACTCATCTACTTTCCCCCCCCCCCCAGGATTTTATAGTCTGTATAAGACTTTCTTTTTAACTTAAAAATGAGGAGCCTATACAAATGATAATTCACAACCACAAATAGAAGACTCGATCCCATTAGAGTACAGTTGGGATACGAGGGTAGCTCACCCAGCAGACTCTCACTTAGACTCACACAATTCAAATGTTTTCTCTTGCAAGAATGAGCAGATTTGTCATAGCAGACATGGACTTTTGGGAAAATTTCAGAAGTTGTTATGGCAACTAGAAGAGTTAAGATAGTAAGGAGTTCCTGTGTATTTTATTTCAGGAGTTTCTAAGTGAATTCTGAAACAAAGTTGAAAGGCATTTTGGATGAAGTTAATTTAATCTTTCCAAAATTCAAACAACTATTTGCTGCCCATATACATGTCATAAGGAAAAATAAAACCCAAATGGTCTTTTTGCAGTTCAGTCACTGAGAAACTTGTCAGCAACTGTGTGGGGAGTAACTAGATGTCCTGAATGATTTCTTCCAATCCTGAGAGTTTTCAATACACTGACCTTTGCTAAACCATATAATGTGATATCTTTCAAATGTAAAGCTGGATTAAACTATTAAAATCTTTGCATTTTGCCATTTACTTCTTTATTAGCCGAGACAGCATTAAAAAATATGCTGTTATACACTACCCCCCAAATTTAGAAAATCGTATAGAAATGAGATTTTGGTTTGTTTGACAAAAGTTGTGTTCACATGTGCCATTCATATTCTTACAAACAGAATACATATTATTTAAAATGGCTTATTTATGGCAGTTGCTCATTTTGCCATGATTATGTTTGCTTATTTAATGTGTAACATAACTGCCTGCAATGTAGGAGACCTGGGTTCAATCCCTGGGTTGGAAAGATCCCGTAGTGAAGGGAATGGCTACCCACTCCAGTATTCTGGTTTGGAGAATTCCATGGACTGTATAGTCCATGGTGTCACAAAAAGATTCGGACATGACTGAGAGACTTTCACTTTCACTTTCTCGTATCTTTTTATGCATAAACTCTTAGAAACGGTGAGCTATATAAAATTCTCATTTCTGTCTTTCATGGCACCTCTTCTATTACTGATCAGGGAGTCAACCTGTATAGTCCTTGGTTTCTTCATTTTAAAATAAAAGTGGTGGAGGGAAGCTTAAGAGGGAGAGGAGATATGTATACTTAGAGCTGATTCACATTGCTCTACAGCTGAAACGAACACATGGTGAAGCAATTATCCTCCAGTTAAAAAAAAGTGGGTTTTTGGGTTATATGATCTCAGCTCTCCACAAATCTGAAATTCGAGTCTATCAATTAATCAGTTAGTTGCTTTTTATGATTCTGAATAGTTTTACAAGAGGTTTGAATCATGTAATACAGAAAATAAGAAAATAAACTTATACTAAGGCTGATCATTTGTCTTATTTGTCAATGACAAAGGTAAATTATGGTTTTATATATTCTTTTAACACTTATTAGAAATGACCTACATAAGTCTGTTAAAGTGATTCACTCATAGTAATTAATATACGCCATAATATCTTGTCTTCTATTCACAGAAATGATAATTATTTAAAGGTATTAGGTATTTTTTGGAGAAGGAAATGGCCACCCACTGCAGTGTTCTTGCCTGGAGAATCCCAGGGACGGGGGAGCCTGGTGGGCTGCCGTCTATGGGGTCGCACAGAGTCGGACAAGACTGAAGCGACGCAGCAGCAGCAGCAGCATTAGATATTTTTAAGTGTTTTTAGTACTTTATAAACATGACATAATGCTGTTCATTTAACAACAAGGAATATCATTGAAAAATCTTCGTATTTTAGCTCATATTATTTCTATCCAAACCAATTCTCTGTAGGAAATAATGCCAAACAATAACACTATTATATATGATGGAATTCTTTCAAGCAAGTCTATTCAGGAATCATATTTTAGGGTTTCTTTTTTTTCTAACTGAATACAGCAGAAAATGATTGAATTTTTCCCAATGCCTGTAATGCCACAGCTCAGCAATAATTTGCTAAAGGTCTGCAGTGACTCTCACAAAGGTTTTACTTAACAACAAATGTGTAAACTTGTTGTTATTCCATGCACTTCCTGTGACTTTAAACCATGACAACAGAGAAAACTGGAAGAGAGGGAAGTTATTAAGAAAACAACAACAACAAAAAACTGCATCATGTTTTTAACTGATTTAGAACTTGTGAGTTAATTATTATTATTTTTAAGTAATCAGTATGACTTTTTCATTCTGAAACTATCCAAATAATTGGATTAAATCTTTATGTTACACTTTTAATACATATTATTAATATTATGCATTATGCCATCCTGCATGATTTCAGGGAAAATATAAATGAATTGAATTCTGTCTCTCCCCAAATTCATATGTTGAAGTATTAACCCTCAGTATCTCAGAATGTAAACTTTTCTAGAGAAAAGTGAAAAAAGTGGAAGTGAAGTCGCTCAGTCATGTCCGACTCTTTGCAACCCCGTGGACCCACCAGGCTCCTCTGTCCATGGGATTCTCCAGGCAAAAATACTGGAGTGGGTTGCCATTTCCTTCTCCAGGGGATCTTCCCAACCCAGAGATTGAACCCAGGTCTCCCACATTGCAGGCAGACACTTTAACCTCTGAGCCACCAGGGGAGTCCATAATTTCTAGAGATGGGATCTTTAAAGAGGTAATTAAGTTAAAATGAAGCCATTAGGATGGTTCCTAATCCAATATGACTGGTATCCTCACAGGAAAAGAAAATCTGGACACATACAGATATAGACAGAAGATGTAAAGACATAGGCAGAACACAGCCATCAACAGGCCAAGAAGAGGGATCTGAAACAGAAGGAACCAACTCTGCTGATATTTTGATCTTAGACTTCTAGCCTCCAGAATTATGAGAAAATCAATTTCTCTTTTCAGGCCACTCAGATTGTCATACTCTGTTACAGCAGCCCTAGCAAAATAAGGGAGAAAGTAAGATGATATTTGTATAATTAAACAGGTTTTTTAAAAACACCCAATAATGGATGAGGGCTTCCCTGGTGGCACAGATGGTAAAGAAACTGCCTGCAATGCAGGAAACCTGGGTTCCATCCCTGGGTTGGGAAGATCCCCTGGAGGAGGGCAGGGCAACCCACTCAAGTATTCTTGCCTGGAGAATCTGCATGGACAGAGGAGCCTGGCCGGCTACAGTCCATGGGTTTGCGGAGAGTCAGACATGCTGAGTGACCAAGCGCACGCAGATAACGCAATAGTGGAATCTCCACTCACTGATGGGGCTTCACGGGTGGCTCAGCTGGTAAAGAATCCACCTCCAGCGCAGGGGAGCTCAGTTCGGCTCCTGACTTGGGAACTTCCCCTGGAGAAGGGGTAGGCTACCCACTCCAGTATTCTTGCCTGGAGAATCCCCATGGACAGAGGAACCTGGCGGGCTACAGTCCATGTGTTGGCAAAGAGTCAGACACGAACTGAGTCAGCACGGCACAGCCACTCACTGTTGGTTCAGGAATTACTTTCTTCTTGCTTTTCTTGTCAGTGACTCTACCTTCTATCATCTTTCTAGCCTTCCTTTTATTTTTTTCTCCTCTTCCTCAGGAAGCTTTTGTTTCCATGCTTCTTTTATTTTACTTTTACCCCCTTATATTTGTAATACTCAAAAGAAAGCATCTCAGTGAACTTATGGTTGGTTTTGGGAAAGATGAGGGGAAAGGATAATTAGGGAGTTTGGGATGGATATGTGCACTCTGCTATATTTAAAGTGGATAACAAATAAGGGCATCCTGTGGAGCATGGGGAACTCTGCTCCATGTTATGTGGCAGCCTGGATGGGAGCGGGGTTTGGTGGAGAATGGAGACATGCATATGTATGGCTGAGTCCCTTCCCTGTTGACCTGAAACTATCACAACATCGGCTATATTCCATTACAAAATAAAAATGTGTTTTTCCTTTTTTTACAAAAGGAAGTGTCTTAAAAAATAATGTCGGTAAAATAAGAAATTCTATGTAAACTCACTTTTCTTACACTGCATTTTTGCAGAGTAATATACTAGGTGTTACTTGTATCTAATTTGAACTTATTAATAATTATATGAGCAAGCATGGATCAACTTCTTCCTTGATGATGACTTTTATTAGCTTAAAAGATGCATACATCTAGATGTATTTTTAAGAAGTTGCTCTGTAATTAGTAACACTTTATTTCAATCAAGGAAAATTAGGTCATCCACATTGGAATAACAATACAGGGGAAAACATTTAAGTGATCATATATGTACTATTGTACACACAGTAGTAAGTATGTACTACTGCGCCTTGTGAGTACCTAGAGGTTTATACTTCTGCGAACATATCAAAACATCTGCATGTAGTCCAGTGATCTAGGGCTATGCATGGTATTTGACTCATGTGATTTTTTAAAAGGAAAACATTGCAATATTCAGAAGAGATTTAATGTAGTATAAATGGTTCTGTACTTCTGGAAATTTCTGTCCTAAATCACAGAAAAACTAAAATAACATCATAGATTTTGTCTATTTCATTCATTTTTAAAGTAATCTAATATTTTTGGTTCTACATCACAAGATGACCTCTCTTCCAAAAAATCAGTATTATTTGAAGTAGAGGCAGTATTTGGTCTTGGCAGAATGCTTTCATGACTCTCTTGCTGGTTATCTATTACTACATGACCAAAAGATAATGACATTTCTGAGAAACAGTGAGCCTCTTGTAATTCAATTAAGTTCAATTAGTAATAACATTCCATATGTTCTTGTACAGGCAACTATAAATAGAATCTACAGAAAACTCTTATACTTCATGTCTCTTCTGAAAAGAAATTCAAGGCAGCAAGAAATTATAGTCACAAGTATTAAAATGCTTAATTCTCAGGCTAAGTCTGTATGTGGTATTTATTACTTAACTGTGCTTAAATATGTCTGTTTGAATTACCTTGTATTGTCCAACATTAAGCAGTGAGAAAGCATATTTTATTTCCATATATGTATGCCATTATTGTTTGAAGACATAAGTGGGGACATGAATACCTACAGGAGTGGTTTGCCTTTAGCTATTATCTTGTAAGCCCAACAAAAAGACTTAATTGGTAGTTGTGAAAAGATGTCTGATTAAATTGGAAACACCTGTAGTGAACTATTGGCAAACTGGATAAACCAGTGTTTAAGCATTTTTTGCAAAGGATGTCTGCAATTTTTTACTGTTGATTTGGGGTTATTCAAATTCAACACATAAAATAACAACTGTAATTTTGCTATTGATAGTATTTCAAATCCATTCTATTTGATCTACTAGTCAATAAATATCTTTGTCTAGTACAGAAAAGATCTATGCTTAGATTTAACAGAGATTTGTAATTACTATTAAGACTTTTAATAAAGTGAAATTGTGAACAAAAAAACTTAGCACTGTGGAGTCCTGTGGAAGATTTCATAATAACTCACTGCCAAATTAAAGTTCGGGCCTTTTACACAAAGACAGAAATATAGATCAATGGAACAGAATAGAAAGCCCAGAGATAAATCCACGAACCTATGGACACCTTATCTTCGACAAAGGAGGCAAGGATATACAATGGAGAAAGGACAACCCCTTTAACAAGTGGTGCTGGGAAAACTGGTCAACCACTTGTAAAAGAATGAAACTAGAACACTTTCTAACACCATACACAAAAATAAACTCAAATGGATTAAAGATCTAAATGTAAGACCAGAAACTATAAAACTCCTAGAGGAGAACATAGGCAAAACACTCTCCGAGATGAATCACAGCAGGATCCTCTATGACCCACCTCCCAGAATACTGAAATAAAAGCAAAAATAAACAAATGGGACCTAATGAAACTTAAAAGCTTTTGCACAACAAAGGAAACTACAAGTAAGGTGAAAAGATAGCTCTCAGATTGGGAGAAAATAATAGCAAATGAAGCAACAGACAAAGGATTAATCTCAAAAATATACAAGCAACTCCTGAAGCTCAATTCCAGAAAAATAAATGACCCAGTCAAAAAATGGGCTAAAGAACCAAACAGACATTTCTCCAAAGAAGACATACAGATGGCTAGCAAACACATGAAAAGATGCTCAACATCATTCATTATCAGAGAACTGCAAATCAAAACCACAATGAGGTACCATTACACGCCGGTCAGGATGGCTGCTATCCAAAAGTCTACAAGCAATAAATGCTGGAGAGGTGTGGAGAAAAGGGAACCCTCTTACACTGTTGATGGGAATGCAAACTAGTACAGCCACTATGGAGAAGAGTGTGGAGATTTCTTAAAAAACTAGAAATAGAACTGCCATACCACTCCTGGGCATACACACCGAGGAAACCAGATCTGAAAGAGACACGTGCACCCCAATGTTCATTGCAGCACTGTTTATAATAGGCAGGACATGGAAGCAACCTAGATGCCCATCAGCAGATGAATGGATAAGGAAGCTGTGGTACATATATACCATGGGATATTACTCAGCCATTAAAAAGAATTCATTTGAATCAGTTCTAATGAGATGGATGAAACTGGAGCCCATTATACAGAGTGAAGTAAGCCAGAAAGATAAAGAACATTACAGCATACTAACACATATATATGGAATTTAGAAAGATGGTAACGATAACCCTATATGCAAAACAGAAAAAGAGACACAGATGTACAGAACAGACTTTTGGACTCTGTGGGAGAAGGTGAGGGTGGGATGTTTCGAGAGAACAGCATGTATATTATCTATAGTGAAACAGATCACCAGCCCAGGTTGGATGCATGAGACAAGTGCTCGGGCCTGGTGCACTGGGAAGACCCAGAGGAATCGGGTGGAGAGGGAGATGGGAGGGGGGATTGGGATGGGGAATACATGTAACTCCATGGCTGATTCACGACAATGTATGACAAAACCCACTGCAATGTTGTGAAGTAATTAGCCTCCAACTAATAAAAATAAATGAAAAAAAAAAATAAAGTTTGGGCCTTTTAGATGCAGCTATTAACTTCTGGAAAACAAACGGAGAAATAGTTAAGCCTGACTTTTGCTTAAATCAATCCAAGCTCATAAAGAAAACATGGAAATGATACTGGAGCTTGTCTTGTTCAGAAAATTTCAGTTAATAAACTACTTTCCATGAATTTTACTGTTCTTGCAGTTAAGGACCAGTACAAAGAGAATGGTAAATATTTCTATATTATAGAACCAGTATACAAAGATCTCAGAATATGTATCTTTCAGTGTGATCTCACCAAACTTTTGTCATCATCAGCCCTTTAGCAAGCTGTTTCATAGGGAATAACATTCTTTACTGGAAACTAGTTATGTTTGAATATCAATCACATCATTATCACCCAAGAAAGGAGATGTGAAGACGTTGTTTTTAAGCATCCATCTCTGCTGATGAGATAGAAACAGGATAACCTAACACACCACAACGCAAGTGCAATTTCTCAAATTTGGTAAGGTATTTGTACTTTGTGGTACACAGAACAATGCTCCTTGAAAAATATACACATCCTGTAATCCCCAGATCCTGTGTTATGTAACCTTAAATGGTATATTAGCTTCCTAGGATTTCCATAATAATGATCAACCTGCGGGGCTCTGAACAACAGAAACGTATTCTCTTATGGGTAAGGTGATCAGAGTCTCAAATGAAGATGCTAGCAGGGTTGAATCCTCTGGAGCCTCCGAGGGAGAGTTTATCCCACCCCCTTCCACTCTTTGGGTCTAATGAATACTTCTCTATCATTTATAAGGATTCTCTTCACTGGAATTAGAGCTCACTCTCATCTTCAATGATCTCATTTTGGGATCTTTAATTACATCTACAAAGATCTTCATTCCAAATAAAGTCATGTCCTGAAGTTCCAGGTGGACAAATCTTTCAGAGGCTACCCTCTACACACGGAAAAGAGACTTTGCAGACATGCCTAAGCTAAATCTCCTAATAATATTCATTTAGCTGTTTATTTTTAAAGTGTATTATTTGTTATTTGGCTGCACCGGGTCTTGCTTGCCGCACATGGGATCTCCTGTCTTCACTGTGGCAGGCAGGATCATTTAATTGTGGTCTGTGGGATCTAGCGCCCTGACCAGGGGTTGAATCTGGGCCCCTTGCATTGACAGCATGGAGTCTTAGTCACTGGACCATCAGGGAAGTCCCTAAGTTTCTTGGGATAGGGAGAATATTCTGGATGACATGGATGGGCCCAATGTAATCCTCCTAAGGAAATGGGTGAGAGGGAAAATGAGGTGTGACAATGGAAGCAAAGGACAGAAAGGAGAGAGGGCTCTGAAGATTTAGTTTGCTGGCTTTGAGGAGGAAGGAATGAGCTGGGAGTCAAGGAATGCAGTCGATCCCTAGAAACTGGGAAAGACAAGGAAACAGAACATCCCCTAGAGACTTCAGAAGGAGCACTGGGCCCGCTGACATCTTGAATTTGGAATTTTTGAGCTGCAGAAACCTAAAATAATGATTTTAAGCCTTCAAGCTTGTCGTCATTTGTTATAGCAGCAATTGGAAACCCCATCAAATTCCCACCATCAAGAAATATTGACACTCTACCTTCCTATGAGAGGAATTTTTACACATGGTTAAGATTCAGATTTCTAAGCCACATGGATGATATACTTACAAATGATTACAAATTAGTTTGCTACTGAATTCCAAAGTCATCTTTATGAGAATTTAGTAATAATGGAATTTTTTCCTAAATTCATCTTTGTTGTCAACACAAAATAAACACAGGATTATGAAAAATCTTGAAAGCTTTCTAAGTATAATTTTCATGTGAAGAAATAAACCTGTGTGTATTATATACTTCTTAAAGATGGTAGTGGTGGTGGTTTAGCTGCTAAGTCATGTCCAACTCTTGCAACCCCATGGACTGTAGCCCACTAGGCTCCTCTGTCCATGGAACTTCCCAAGCAAGAATACTGGAGTGGGTTCTTGTTGTCTGGACACCAATAACGTGTTTCATCAAATCAGGGTGCCTATATGATACTAATTGTTCTATTTAACTCCATCATTGCTTTCTAATATAATAGGATTTCACAATTAGAAAAAAAAAGATCCATTTTACTTCCATATCTGACAGGTTTTTGCCCCACAAAAATTTCAATTTATTTGAGCACTAACATTGTAGCTAACAACAATTTTGGGAAGTTTAGTGCTAATGTGAAAAAAGAAAATACCCTTGCAAAATTTACCACAATTGTTTACTTTCTGAAAATGAGCACTAAAACATTTGCATAACATCTGCACTGCTTGGAGGGTTGAAACACTAAGGCAATTAGCTCTGTATTCTATAATGCATATTGCAACTCAGGCAACGCTGAAGTTGAGCTAACTTAATATTTAGTTAGAAAAGAAAAGGCACTTTATTTGCCCTTCACTATTAGTGCTTCTGTAAACTGCCCAATCATGGTTAATGTGTTTAGAATCTTGTTTTCAAGACAGTTCCAGGAAACATCATTTTAAGAAAAAATCTCTAAGAGACCTTCATTTAGCCTTTCTAATATGTGTGCATTTACATCTATTTTGTGTACTTGAGTATTACAGATTTTACATAGCAGTTATACTATAGCCTCTAAAGCTCCAGGTCTCTTATAATAAATTATAAGGCATAATTTATAACAGCAACATGCCAAAATAACTATGTTATTTGAGATTATGGAGAATGAAATGGCAACCCACTCCAGTATTCTTGCCTGGAAAATCCCACAGACAGAGAACCCTGGTGGTCTACAGTCCATGGGATCATGAAGAGTTGGACACGACTGAAGCAACTAAGCATGCATTTGAGGGTAGATGCACTGAACAGTACTTTTCAAACTCTAGATAAACAGTGCCTACAATTTTAGTTTTAAGAAACTATGATACAACTAAGTAATCCTGTTATACTTTGTTTTTTAATAGAGTCATAAGATTTGACAATAGACTCCTGATTTCTAAATGCATTTAAATTGGTAATTTAAAATTTATTATTGTCATATTAAGTTCTGCATTAAAATCAGAATGTTATATAATAGGATGTTACATAGAATGTTATATAATGTTATATAATCAGAATGTTTTATTATAATCACTGTGATTATATGTACTATACCTTAGATCTAGACACAGCATCACTGTGTAGCTGTATGCATTCTACATGTAAACTTTAGTAATGCAAATAAAATATAGATGAGTATTAAAAAGGTCTGATGTACTGGAAAGACATGAGTCATCTCACAGCTGAACGGCGCAACATTCAAACAACTCTATAAAATACCTACAAATGCTAACTAAATATTAATTTGATAAAAAATATTTTCATGTCTCTTGAGGGTGAAAGAGGAGAGTGCAAATGCTGGTTTAAAACTCAGCATTCAGAAAACTAATATAATGGCATCTGGTCCCATCCCTTCACGGCAAATAGATGGGGAAACAATGGAAACAGTGAGAGACTTTATTTTCTTGAGCTCCAAAATCACTGCAGATGGTGACTGAAGCCATGAAATTAAAGTACGCTTTCTTCTTGGAAGATAAGCTATTACAAAGCTAGACAGCATAGTAAAAAGCAGAGACATCACTTTGCCAACAAAGTTCTGTATAGTCAGTTATGGTTTTTTCCAGTAGTCATGTACGAATGTGAGAGCTGGACTGTAAAGAAAGTTGAGCACCAAAGAACTGATGCTTTTGAATTGTAGTCCCGAAGAAGGCTCTTCAGAGTCCCTTAGACAGCAAGGAAACCAAACCAGTTAATCTTGAAGGAGATCAGTCCTGAATATTCATTGGAAAGATTGATGCTGAAGCTCCAATACTTTGGCCACCTGACGTTAAGAGCCGACTCATTGAAAAGGCCCTGATGCTGGGAAAGATTGAAGGCAGAGGAGAAGAAACAGCAGAGGATCAGATGGTTAGATGGCATCATCGACTCAATGGACATGAGTTTGAGCCTGGCATGCTGCAGTCCACGGGGTCACAAAGAGTTGACTTGACTTAGTGACTGAACCGCAACAATACTTGCCAGAGGAGCTTCCCTGGAGGCTCAGTGGTAAAGAATCCACCTGCCAAGGAAGAAGACATGGGTTTGATCCCTTGGTCAGGAAGATCACCTGTAGAAGGAAATGGCAACCCACCCCAGTATTCTTGCCTGGAAAATCCTACAGACAGAGGAGCCTCACAGGCTATAGTCCATGGGGTTGCAAAAGAGTCTGACATGACTTAGCGACTAAACGTCAACGACAACACATGCTTGCCAGAAAGAAAGGGAAGTAAGAGTTATCAGCAGTGAAGAGGTCATCGAGAGCAAAAATGGTGGGTTCCCAACTTGATGAGGAGGGCAGGTAATTCTGTCTTGGGGGTGAAGGACAAGTGATTAGTGGCTTTTAAAACCCAAGCAGGGGAAAGAAAAGGCATGAGTGCTCTTGATTGCAAGATGCGGAGTTAAAATGGAAACCTCTGTGAAACGTTTGGTTCCTAAAAGGGCTGTATAAACTCTACAGAGGAAATACTCACACATCCGTCCACCAGGGGCAAACTAAGAAGGCTTACTAGGAACTTCCCCAGTGCTCCAGTGGTTAAGAGTCTGCACACCAGTGGAGGGGCCATAGGTTCAATTCCTGGTTGGGGAACTAAGATCTCACATGCTGTGAGGCCAAAAAATTTTTTTAAAAAAAGAAAGCTTGACTGAGTCATGTATGTCAATGCTCAAAAACAGTAAAACAGAGTAATCTTCCCTCAAGACACTGACAACCACAGTTACATCTCTGTCGGCTTTGAAGTCTGAATTTTCACTCCTTATATGGAGTAGTGGGTAAGTTGGGTCACATATTTGCCTGATCATCAAGTGCTTCCTTTGTACTCAGGGACCTTTGGAAGGCTTCCACACTGCACACATGTAACAGCATGTTTCTGAGTCGGTTGGCATTCCTCTTTCCCCAAGTCCCTTGTAACTGGAACCTAGTCTTTCTCTCCAAATCCCTGAACAGCCATGCAGAAGCTTAGGTCACTATTCATTTCACACTCAGGTCATCTCTCTTTACAGGCATGGTGAGTAACTAAATGTGCTAATTAAGGCTGATCCTGAATGGGGTAGTCATTCTGTTACTGTCATCTTGAAATGAGTACCTGCTATGAGGCAGAGTTCTCTCTGAACCAGGTTCACATATTTCCCATTCAGTAAACGGGTCACTGGGGATTCCCCCCAAGATACCAAGATTGTTGGTAGAAGCAGTTATCACTCAGAATTGCAGTATAAGGAGATAAGATGGGAGTTCTGTTACAACTTTGTGTAGCTTTAAGACTCACTTATCACTGATACAATTTAAACCATTTCTAAAGAGCCATGGTGTGCTTCTCAGCACAGGCAAATTTGTATCAAAGTAGAACAAGTGAAAAGCAAGTGATGTTTTGCAGGTTTGTTTGCAAAGACACCGGGAGTTTCATGATTTAGCATTTAATCATCTGGCGGACTCAGTAGAAACACAGAGAATGTTTCTCAAAAGTAGAGTAGTTCTTTGGAGAAGAAGGCATGCCTTTGCTTCAAAACCCTGTGTGCAGCCACTCTGTCATTGTTCAGTTGCTCAGTCATGTCCAGCTCTTTGCAATCCCATGAACTGCAGCACGCCAGGCTTCCCAGTCCTTCACTATCTCCTGGAGTTTGCTCAAACTCATGTCCATCCAGTCGGTGATGCCATTCAACCATCTCATCTTCTGTCGATACCTTCTCCTCCTGCCTTCAATCTTTCCAAGCATCAGGGTCTTTTTCAATAAGTTGACTCTTTACATGAGGTGGCCAAAGTATTGGAGCTTCATCTTCAGCATCAGTCCTTCCCATGAGTATTCAGGACTGACTTCCTTTAGGATTGACTGGTTTGATCTCCTTGTAGCCCAAGGGACTCTCAAGAGTCTTCTCCAACACCACAATTCAAAAGCATCAATTCTTCATGGTTCACCTCTCACATCTGTACATGACTACTGGAAAAAACCATAGTTTTGACCATACAAACCTATGTACAGTCACTAGGGTTCAGATATAAGTCCTTGACAAAACTTGCATACAATAGTCTGTCCATCGAACACACATCAACCAATCCTATTGGTTCAATGATAAGGTCCAAATGTGAAAACTGCTTACATTCAAGTGTAAATCATATAGGTACATTTGCTTTTTCCTTGTCCTGTGTTCAAAGTACAGCATTTTAGACCACATGTCATATCATGTGTAATATCCTTAACTTTAGGGTTTATTTCTTCTAAAATCCAAAAAGGTCTAACAAGAGATGTATGTCTTTTAAAGTGATAGCGGCATATCTTCCTCTATAGTATAAAAGTAATACCCAGATCATCCTAGATTATTGTAACCCTCTTCTCTGCACAGAAACTATATCAAGATCCAATATTTTCATGGGATTCACTTCTTCCCTCTAAGCCTATGATATTTTCTGTTCTCTATGATCTAACAATATGGTATCAACAATAGAATGATTTGGTTTCATATTATTTCAGTGATGAAAACACTTCCATTTCTTTCAGACTAAGCTGCGGATACAGTCACAGATCAATGGGAGCCTGAGACAGCACAGTGAATGGAAGTGTACTGTTGGATTTGCCAGGTATAAACCCCAAACACCTTCTGTTGTGGTTTCAAGACTTGTCAGGAAGGGCAAACACACATTCACCAAATCACTGCCTGCAGACCAGATACTGAAGCCCGTTTATTTACTTTGGTAAAAATAGAAGGTATCCAGCTTCAGTTGGAGTCATCAGTGAATTAACCTTAAAAAATCCACTGTTGCTTTCCATTATGCCTCCACCTTTTGTACTTACAAATATTGACAGGTAAGTGAGAATGTGATAGAAAATGTGACTACCTCTGAATTATTTCAGCCCTTATGGTAATAATGAGGTCTCTCAGAGAGCCCAGATATGGAAGAAACCTAACTGCCCATCAACGGATGGGTATACATTACACAATGGGATGCTACTGAACCATAAATAATGAAATCTTTGCCATTTCCAACAACATGGTTGGACATGCAGGGTATTATGCTTAATATAATAAATCAGATAGAGAAAGACAAACACTTTATGTTTTCATTTATAGGTGGAATCTAGAAAATAAAGCAAATAAATCAGAGGGATCAAGGCTGGTGGGAGCAACAATATAAGGGAAGAGGATTAAGAGGTACAAACTAGTAGGTATAAGATACAAGGATATAATGTACAGCACAGGAAATATAGCCAACATTTTATAATAATTTTATTTTGAGTGTAACCTTTAAAAATATCAGATCACAGTGGTGTTTACCTGAAACTAAGATAATAAGTCAATTATACTTTAGTTAGAAGAAAAAAAGTTTTGGGCAGTAGTTCTCTAAAGATGATACTACAGCTTATACAAATTGAGTCAGAATTTAATAAAAAACAATAATATATTTATAACCATTGAAAAATTGGTTAAGTAAGATAAATCACTCAAATTCTATTGATAGCTCAAACAGGTGATTTGAACCTTAAAATATGAATAATATATAATCATCATTGTTGTAGCATTTATCCAGTGATTATGAATAAACACACACACACACACACACACACACACACACACACACACACAAATACACACACATGCCTGCAACTTGCCTTATGACGTTTGTATAACTTTTATACCAAAAGCAGTAGGAAAAAGAAAATTTATATTCCAAGGTCAAGAAAAATGTAAGTGTAAAAACTGTCAATTAGAATGTTAATGAATATAAACCAGCAAATCACATTTGTAAAACCTAATCATATTATATAGCATTTATCTCAGTTCAGTTCAGTTGCTCAGTCGTGTCCGTCTCTTTGCGACCCCATGGACTGCAGCACACCAGATTTCCCTGCCCATTACCAACTCCCGGAGCTTGCTCAAACTCATGTCCATCGAGTCCATGATGCCATCCCACCATCTCATTCTCTGTCATCCCCTTCTCCTCCTCCTTATCCCAGTTAAAACATGTAAAAATTATTTGACGTTAGGAAATATATATTTTGCTACATTAACAGAATATTATCTTAGTGCAGAAATGCATTTACTAAAACCAGATTCTATCCATGATAAATGCTCTTAGAAATACAGAATAGAAAAAAAAGGAAAAAAAAAACCTTAAACATGATTTAAAAAATCGGTAGCAAGAATTCTGTAATTAAAAAATCTGTGTCTGGCTCTTCATGAACCCAGGGATCGAACCCAAGTCTCCTGCATTGTGGGCAGATTCTTTACCATCTGAGGCACCAGGGAAGCCCAGGAACACTGGAGAGGGTAGCCTATCCCTTCTCCAGAGGATCTTCCTGACCCAGGAAGGCCCAGTAAGTGAACCAGGGTCTCCCTCATTGTGGGCAGATTCTTTACCAGCTGAGCTACAAGGGAAGCCCAAAAAACCAACAGTAAACTTTATATTTCATGCTGAAGTATTAGAAGCATAGCAGGCACTGGGGGTTTCCCAGGTGACGCTAGGGGTAAAGAATCCGCCTGCCAATTCAGGAGACACAGAAACGCGGGTTAGATCCCTGGATCTGGAAGAGTCCCTGGAGAAGGAAATGGCAACTCCACTCCAGTATCCTTGCCTGTAAAATTCCATGGACAGAGGAGTCTGGTGGACTGCAGTCCACGGGGTCGCTGAGAGTCGGACGTGATCCAGCGACAGCACACAGGCCGCAGGCCCCGCACCAAGGCTTTGCCTGTCTTCAGAACTCTCGTCCTGATACATGAACATTCAATGTGGCAATAATCTCCATAGTATGTGATCTTATTTTAGAACTTGAGGAAATTCAGAGCGTGTGTATTTCAGCCTCTTTATTTTACTGTGAGGAAACAGGACTGAGTGGGCTTAAGTAATTTGTCTAAATTTATTCAACTAATGATGGGTGGAACCTTGACTTGAAGCCAGTGTTCTGTGAAAGGAATAAGAAACCAGCTAAAAACATACTGGTTTAGCTTGCCTCTAATGAAAACAGCACACACACACACCAACTATAATCAGTCTTGTTTATTAAAGTGTTCACTACTTATTTAACAATGAGTATTAAGTCCAGAATTAACCTTAGTCACTCTTATCTCAAAATAAAAGAGAAATGGAAATGTATAAAAACAGAAGGGTTATTATTAATAAAATGATATGATAACAAATTATGCTAGTAAATATATTTTGTTACATGGAAAAAAAAGTTTAATAAAAAAGGAAAACCACTTTAAAATTCTGTATAAAATATGAGTGGTCTAAAAGTTTATTAGCTTTGCTAACATATTATAAAGCCAAGAAAAATAAAGTGCCCATTTCTTAGAAACCAGAAACTCAAAATATTTCATCAGAGGTCAATTATTACTTTAAGTATTTAGCAGAAATGAATATATTACATGCTCAATACAGCTTGATGCTCAGTCATATCCGAATATTTTTGACCCCATGGACTATAGCTTACCAGGTTTCTCTGTCATGAAATTTCCCAGGCAAGAATATTGGAGTGGTTAGCCATTTCCTTCTCCAGGGGACCTTCCTGACTCCAGCATTGAACCTGGGTTTGCTGCATTGCAGGGAGATTCTTTACCTTCTCAGCCACCAGTGCTATGTGCTAAGTTGCTTCAGTCATGTCTGACTCCGCTTACGTCTCCAGCATTGGCAGGCAGGTTCTTTACCACTAGTGCCACCTGGGAAGCCCTGAGCCACCAGGGAATCCCCAGACCTTTTATAAGTTACCTCTGAATGAAGGCTACTGTTATTCTGCTTCCTCAGTTGACTCCTCTGCCTTGCTGGAATGCATATCTAGGGTTGGGAAATTACACAATGTGCTTAAGATGCTAGAAACCTGAAAATTTATGTGAAATTTATGGGAAACAAAATTGGGCTTCCCTGATAGCTCAATTGGTAAAGAATCCACTTGCAATGCAGGAGATCCCAGTTTGATTCCTGGGTTGGGAAGACCTGCTGGAGAAGGGCTAGGCTACCCACTCCAGTATTCTAGCCTGGAGAATTCCATGGACTGTATGGGCTCACAAAGAGTTGGACATGACTGAGAGACCTTCACTTCACTTCACTATGTGAAAATGTGTCTGGTTTTTGGCGCACTGAGTGGGTCAAATAAAATCTATCCTCAAGCCTGCTGCTGCTGCTGCTGCGCTGCTTCAGTCGTGTCCAATCTGTGCGACCCCATAGACGGCAGCCCACCAGGCTCCGCCGTCCCTGGGATTCTCCAGGCAAGAACACTGGAGTGGGTTGCCATTTCCGTTTCCGTCCTCAAGCCTACTACCATCCAATTTGTAAGCTCTCCTTTAGACTTGTGGTTCACTCCTTAAGTTGTGTCCAACTCTTTACACCCCATAGGACTGCAGCATGCCAGGCTCCTCTGTCCTCCACATCTCCTTTAAACTATGAGAATATTAAATTAGTACTCATAACTTAATAAGCTTCTTACATTTATACTGTATCCTTTGCAAAAGTCACATTGGGAACTTGCCTCATTTCTCTTTTCCCTTTATTTATTTTTTATTCATTTATTTTGGTTTCAAGAGATGCAACCTGCAAATCACAGTTCTTATTAAATTTTTTTCAAAAATATTGAGATAGATAAAAAAAGACAGGCAACAATGTATGTGTAAATAGTGCAAAAACAGGAGAGAGAAGAAACTTAAGTGATGCAAAAGCAAAACTGCATTGGACACTTGTTAAAAGTGTCAATGATGACTTTATTCAAGACTATTTCAATAAGGTCAAGTCTTCTCAAGATTCTTATAGTAGAAGAGAGATTGAACTCAACTCTGCTGGACGGAAGAAGAATTTTTAATTGCCAGAGTGAGTTTATGGAAAAGTGCTAGAGGACATTAGGGGGAAGTCTGGTCAACCTGATGAGGCCACCTGTGTTTGCTAATTGTCACATGTTAAGAATCTTGTTAATGATTATTTTGGGGGGCTCTAAAATCACTGCAGATGGTGACTGAAGCCATGAAATTTAAAGACACTTGCTCCTTGGAAGAAAAGCTATGAGCAACCTAGACAGCATATTAAAAAGCAGAGACATTACTTTGCAAACAAAGGTCCATCTAGTCAAGGCTCTGGTTTTTCCAGTAGTCATGTATGGATGTGAGAGTTGCACTATAAAGAAAGCTGAGTGCTGAAAAATTGATGTTTTTGAACTGTGGTGCTGGAGAAGACTCTTGAGAGTCTCTTGGACTGCAAGGAGTTCCAACCAGTCCATCCTAAAGGAAATCAGTCCTGAATATTCATTGGAAGGACTGATGCTGAAGCTGAAGCTCCAATACTTTGGCTACCGGTTGCAAAGAACTGACTCATTGGAAAAGACCCTGATGCTGGGAAAGACTGAAGGCAGAAGGAGAAGGGAATGACAAAGGGTGAATGGTTGAATGGTGTCACTGACTTAATGGACATGAGTTTGAGCAAGCTCGGGGAGTTGGTGATGGACAGGAAAGCCTGGCATACTGCAGTCCATGGGGTCACAAAGAGTCAGACACTACTGAGAGACTGAACTGAACTGGACTGAACAATCTTGGGCTACTGCCTTCTCAGACTGGGAAGTAGGTGCATTATCTTAGATGACTAGATACCATAGGGGTAACTCCCAGGTCTTTGAGCAAAACATTTCTGGGTTGTAGAAGATTTCCATATCACAAGAGCAGAGAAAGAATGAACAATCACAAGGTTTCTCAACTAAAATTTCTAAGGGAGTCAAGGGCATATTGTCAGGAAGAAATCTCTCTAAAGTTAGTCCAAGATATGGGACCCCTTCAAACCATCTTGGTTTACAGATAACCACAGTGGAAGGATGGAAGTCATGATTATCTTTGCCAAGTATATTAAGTGCTTAAAATTTCCAAGGCAACTAATTGAACAACAGATAGATATGAATGGATGACCACATGTTCTGGTTTAGTGGAAAAGATCCTGATTAATTTCACTAGTTAATACATCAGATTAATTCTTGTTTGTGAAATCCTTGCAAGGGAAGAAGGGTTTTAAAATGCAAACTGGGTTAGAATTAGGATTAGGCTACACAACTGAAGCGACTTAGCAGCAGCAGCAGCAGGTACTAGGGAACCAATAGAGAAAAATGATGAAAACAATTTTTTGAGTTTAATTTGTACTTACACTATTACTGAGACTCACATGTATTTAACCAGAAAATGTTTAAGAAATATATACATACACACATATGTATATACATTTACTTGAGAGCTAATTGTTCAGTCTTTCATTTTACTAGGTTGAAAATTTTCCATTGAAAGTTTCAACTGACTCCATTGAAACTAAATTGGACCCCATCAGTCCAGAGAAGGCAGCATGAAATGCAACACAGTTCCAGGTCTCCACATGGTTTTTAACATTAGATGAGATACCATGTAAAAGTGACCCCTATTTTCTAGGTCTTGCAGTTATCAAACCCCAAAAGCCATAGCTCAGTAAAATGATATAGCTAAAATAACATTCAACTTGATTTTCTAAGTATGGGTTTTCCTACTATCGGAAAATAGTGTTTCTATGAAGCTTTTATAAGCCAAAATGGAATAAAGCAAAGAAGCAATTACCTTAGGACACATCTTACTAGGAGACACAAATAAATCAAGATAAAGCATAGATGCTCACAGATGCAGCTCAAAGCTATGGCAGCTTGATGTTGTTACTAAGATGCTGAGTGCAGTATCTTGGGAAGGAGATTGGAGGAATCACTCTCAGGATTTGGGGTATCTACTGCCCTACATCAGCTGCTACAAGATGAATGCTGAATGCTATTTACACTTTTTCCAATTTTTTGCTAAAGATGAAAATCCTTTCTGGATTTTGTTTGTCTATCACAAACTGGTACTAATGTAGATCTTTTGTAAAAGTGAAGTGGTATAAAGTGGACTTTTGAAATACAAGGAATAGCCTCACATAAATTCCTCCCACGAGTGTTGAGGACTTTTTGGGAACAACATTAACTTGTTGCAAACCTAGGGAATAATGCATTGCATAGCCCAAATGATATGTTAAACCCTGGTGGACTGAGTATCGATGCAGTTTTAAAAAGTGCCATATTGCTCTATCGAACAAACTGGGTACTGGGAGGTTGGAGATGTAAATTTCAGCATTGATTTCAGCTTCTTTGTACAATTGGACAATCAGAAGAATATATTTTAAAAATTCAAATGGAACCTACTATTGCATGCTAACTCTTTTCAGTAACTATATTTACTTTGCATGATATGCTGCCACCTCTTTTGAATGTCTGGGTTTTTTTGTTTGTTTGTTTTGTTTTTAATTTACCAGGTCTTGGATAAATTATTGTTTTAAGTGATTTAATTTTTTCTTTTAGCTACTGCTAACCATGCAATAAAAATTGTATATGACTTCATTTGATATAGAACAGAATTCTAATATCATAAAAATATAAAGGATTTAGTGACCAAAGCTTTTAAATAAATTCAATAGAATACCTTCTTTTCTCAGTGTATTTTTCAATGAAGCCATTAAAACTGGACTCAAAAGATAACCCTTATTGTTTCTAATCAATATGAAAAGTATAACTTATAAATTTGTAATATAATGTGATGAACACATGTGAGACATTCATACTTTAGCATATTTGAATCTGAAGAAGTTTTCAAAATTGCTAGTATCACTTGCCTTAGAAATAAATGGATTTGATTTATATTTCCCTGATGATTAACAATGTTGAGCACCTTTTTATATACCTTTCAGCCATCTGCTTGTTTTTCTTTGAGAAAAAAGTCTATTTAGATCTGCCATTTTTTATTTGAATTGTTTTCTTTTGTTTTGTTATTGAGTTGCAGACGTGCTTTATGTATTTTGGATATTAGCCTGATACTGCATATCAAGTATGTGACTTGCAAACATTTTATCCCATTTAGTAGATAGACTTTTCATTTTGTAAATGCCTTCCTTTGCTGTGTAGAAGTTCTTTTGGTTTGAGATCATCCCACTTATTGATTTTTGCTCTTGTTTTTGACGTTAGATGAAAAAAAAATCATCACCAAGACCTATGTCAGAAGCTTACCACTTATATTTTCTTCTAGGAGTTTTATGGTTTCAGGTCTTATGTGAGATATCACCTCACACCTGTTAGAATGGCTTTTATCAAAAAGACAAGAAGTAACAAGTGTTGTTGAGGACAAGGAGAAAGGGAGTCATAGTGTACTGTTGATGGAGATGTAAACAGGTGCAGTAACTATGAAAAACAGTTTGGAGGTTCTTCAAAAAATTAAACATAGGACAATCATCCAGAAATTCCATTTCTTAGTATATCTGAAGAAAGCAAAATGACTGACTTAAAAAGATATATGCACCTCCACATTCATTGCAGCATTATTTATAATAGCCAAGACATGAAAACAACCTAAGTGTTCATCAATGGGCAAATGGATTAAAAAAACTGTGGTATATCATTCAGCCATAGAAAAGAATGAAACCTTGACATTTATGACAACATGCGTGGACTTAAAGGGCATCATCTTAACGGAAACAAGTCAGACAGAAAGACAAATACCATATGATCTCTCTTATATGTGAAATCTAAAACAAACAACCAAAAAACAAAACAAAAACCCAAGATTATTAAAAAAAGAAAGAAATGGAATACTACTGTTGACCGTTTACCAACACAGGGACTGGGGTGCTGAACCTCTGTATGGTCAAAAACCTGCATATGACTTACAGTCAGCCCTCTGAATATGTGGTTCCTCTACGTCTGGGATCAATCAACCTTGCCATCCAGGGATTCAATCAACCGTGAGTCAGTAGTATTTACTACTGAAAAGAATCCGAGTGTAAGTGGACCCTCCCAGGTCAAATCTGTGTTGTTCAAGGGGCTGACTGTAATCTCATAGTCTAAATGTTAATAATGCAATCCAAAAAAGATCTAATTATCAAAATTATATTGATATTTTTATTAGAAAAATAAAATTTATTCCTAAGCAAAAGTTCATCCATGTTTTTTCATGGGGTTAGAATAACATAATTTCAGATTATAACCACTCATATTTGTTCAATCATATACAACCCAAATGTAGTAAAAAAAATTGTTAGGATAAACAGAGTAAAAAATAATACTAAAAATAATACTGAAGAATATTAAGGCAAAGACAGTCTTTTAAATAGGCCTAAACTATAGCTTTAGATGCACTTTAGAGTATATCTTTGAAATTGCGCTAAAAATTAAAGAAAAAACTAACATAAAGCTGAAGTTATTTTAGATCATGTATTTGTTAAATTTTTGACTGAAAAACTTTAAATGCATCTTAATTTCAATGTATTTATTAAATACTGAATCCTGACACTTAGGTACTCTTTTACCATAAATATTTTTGCTTGACCAAACATGTGTTTACCACCTTGTACATCAGGCTCAATTCTATAATCAAGTCTCTTTTCAAAATAAAAATTGCAATGAGCTTTCTTAAGAGACTCAGCTTTGGAAAACACATTTTCTATAGTCTTGCGGGTTTCACAGTTATAAACAACTAGTGGTAGAGGGCATTGCTGTTATAAAGCATAGTGTTGTGTGTCATATTTTCAATTCTTTTTTTAGTTTGTTTTCTAACCAACAGCCTCACTTCTATTTGGCCTGATCTAATTTCTTCCAGATTATAAGTCAATACAGGTTAACATGACTGATGCAAGAAGCCAGAATGAAAAATACTGAAGTTTTCATACAATTCTACAAACTGAAATTTACTTACAAATATGCTGCCATAAGTCTAAGCAGAAGGAATTGACAGATAAGACAGAGAAACACACTTTGCCACTGGATATTAAGTAATCCCATAAAGTCTTATTTCGTTATACTTTTACCTATTATTTATGATTAAAGGTGACTTTTAAATTGTAAAAACAAGAAAAATATACATGATTTGTTAATTTGAGGTTAACTTTTAATCATCCCTTTATTTAAATTTACAAAATTAACTCCTCTTTCATATAATTGCCATCTTTGGATGATCAATATCATAATTTATATTGTGGAGACAACAAAACAACTTTTCTCTCTCATTATCCTGTTTTTTATTATTTACATTGTATTTTTTTTTTTCCTCCAGCTTTATTGAGCCTTAATTCTTTATGTTACCTGATTACTAGCTTTTTAGGGCTGATTATGTGGAAGGATTTTACCTAGTCCCAAAGAACAAAAGCAAAAGGTAAGAGAAAATATTATGCATAGCTATGCATGAGGAGCTCTTTCTGGGAGCCCAAATGACGTGTGTCCCCGGGAAGCAGGAGGAACGCCATCACTCAGCGTGTGAACATCAAGCCACACACAAAGCAGGTGTTTTCTGGAGCAAATGGAGCGACTTGAGGGATGGGCTGCAATAAGGCTACAGGAATTGAAGAGTATGCCACCCATTTTCCATAAGAAATTTTCAAATTTCTTTATAAACTTTTGCCTTAACCACCTTTAACTTCACAGTAAAATACCCTTGGAAAACATATCATTCATCTTTACATGTATTTATAGCTCAAATATGTATTCAAGATTTTCCATTAAGAATAATATACTATTCTTACCTTGCCTGAATTCACACAGGAGTAATTCTCTACAGAACTACACTTCATTTACTTTTTAAGTGTATAACTCTGGGAATGATTTGAATATAATGAAAATGCTATTAAATGCACTTTTGTTGAACAGTATAAACCTCACTTTAATAACCAGAATGGAATCCAGTCATTCGTCTTCTCGGAGAACATTGCATGCCTGGTGTAAAAGGTAACGGAGCTCTGAGTGTACTACCTCTCCTATTTTAATGTCAAACCAAAGCCACGAAAGAATTACAAGGTATGACACATACATTGTTTGCTAAAACCAAACTCACAGCTCTACATTTACACCCTGGGTGCGAAAATCCCACATGGATAGAAGCATCAGAGTGGCTTTATTTTACAACTTTATTGGGAAGAAATGCATAAAAGATTTGTAAAAAAAAAAAAATATGGTGGAAATTCTAAGACATCTTGGAGAATAATAAAGGAAAGTACATAAAATTATAGTGTGAGGAAATTTGAGGAACATGTTTTGTGTTGCTGAACGCTGGTAAGACCCTGATGGAAGGGTGGAACTCACTCGGGCTCCTCAAATACAAAATAATAATTATTTTTCTTTAGCTTTTTTTTTTAAGCTCCCACATGAAAATGCTTGGGGGAAAGCATTATTCCTTTTAGAATACTACTGAGATTTGAAGATTCAATGGTTAAAAGAATGTGGGGTTGAAGGTGGAAAAATAAAAGATATCTTTTAAAAGAGAACATGACCTGTCTACTTCACAGTCTGATCTCAATCTCTCCCCAAATACAGCATAGTGAAGTCGCTCAGTGGTGTCCGACTCTTTGCGACCCCATGGACTATAGCCTACCAGGCTCCTCTATCCATGGGATTTTCCAGGCAATAGTACTGGAGTGGGTTGCCATTTCCTTCTCCAGGGGATCTTCTGAACCCAGGGATCGAACCCAGGTCTCCCACATTGTAGACAGACGCTTTACCATCTGAGCCACCAGGGAAGTCAAATAGAGCATAATACTATGTGATATTCTCTCAATTTAAACATCATCTAGAAACATACTCCATTAGGGTTGATAATTCTTCACAGTGTTTGGTGAACTCTGTTTCATTTCAAAAATATAATACAATTGATTGTATTCTTCTTAAAAAACAAGCAACCCTAAGTTTCTAAAACAACCTGGGTATTTTCTGGTTAGGTACTCCAGTCACCCTTAGGTGTTACAAACATATTATGAATTATATGTAACTAGCTGCACTTACATTCTCCACTGCTGCCCAGAGCGGAAATTGCAAGACCAGCTTTGACTCCACTTAGTCTCAAACCTGCACTATTCTGTCTTCATCTGACCTTGGAACACCAGCATATATGACCAGGACTGTTTGGGGGGGATCCATGAATTTGAGTTTGTTACAGACGTCATCTTGAGGCACAAGAAGACATGGTTTGAACTACAACAGGTTTGGGCTTGGTGAACATGCTAAGGCAGTGGCTTTCAGCCTTGCCAGAACATTGGAAGAACCTTGAGAACTGCTAAACATATATATAGTGGTACCTGACTACCACCCTCAGAGATTCTATTTTAATTGGCCTGGAGTGTCCCTGGGCAGAGGGCATTGCAAGCATTCCTGAGGTCCTTCTAATGTGCAGCAGAGCTGGAGACCTCCTTCTCTTAGTTGAGAGTTGTCTTGCTGGAAGGAGTGTAAGTGAAATTGGGTTTTGAGGAGGTATGTGAATGAGGGAGGAGAGAATCTGAGAATCTTTTAAAGGCAGAGTTGTGATGACTCCTACAGGAAGAGGAAATTTTTAGTCAGTCAGTTCAGTTGCTCAGTCATGTCCGACTCTTTGCGACCCCGTGGACTGCAGCAGGCCAGGCCTTACTGTCTATCACCGACTCCCTGAGCTTGCTCAAACTCATGTCCATTGAGTCAGTGATGCCATCCAACCATATCATCCTTTGTCATCCCCTTCTCTTCCTGCCTTCAATCTTTCCCAGCATCAGGGTCTTTTCCAATGGGTCAGTTCTTTGCAACAGGTGGCCAAAGTATTGGAGTTTCAGCTTCAGCATCAGTCCTTCCAATGAATATTCAGGACTGATTTCCTTTAGGATAGACTGGTTGGATCTCCTTGCAGTCCAAGAGACTCTCAAGAGTCTTCTCCAACACCGCAGCTCAAAAGCATCAATTCTTCGGCACTCAGCCTTTGTCATGGTCCAACTCTCACATCCATACATGACCTCTGGAAAAACCAGAGCCTTGACTAGATGGACCTTTGTTGGCAAAATAACGTCTCTGCTTTTTAATATGCTGTCTAGGTTGGTCATAGCTTTTCTTCCAAGGAGCAAGCGTCTTTAAATTTCATGGCTTCAGTCACCATCTGCACTGATTTTGGAGCCCAAGAAAATAAAATCTCTCACTGTTTCCATCGTTTCCCCATTTATTTGCATTGAAGTGATGGGACAGATGCCATGATCTTAGTTTTCTGAATGTTGAGTTTCAAGCCATCTTTTTCACTCTCCTCTTTCACTTTCATTGAGACTCTTTAGTTCCTCTTCACTTTCTGCCATAAGGGTGATGCTATCTGCATATCTGAGGTTAGTGATATTTCTCCAGGCAATCTTGATTCCAGCTTGTGCTTCATCCAGCCTGGCATTTTGCATGATGTACTCTGCATATAAGTTAAATAAGCAGAGTGACAATATGCAGCCTTGACGTACTCTTTTCCCATTTGGAAAAAGTCTGGTGTTTCATGTCCAGTTCTAGCTGTTGCTTCTTGATCTGCAAACAGATTTCTTGGGAGTCATATAAGGTGGTCTAGTATTCCTATCTCTTTAAGAATTTCCCACAGTTTGTTGTGATCCACACAGTCAAAGGCTTTGGTGTAGTCAATAAAGCAGAAGTAGATGTTTTTCTGGAATTCTCTTTTTTGATGATCCAACAGATGTTGGCAATTTGATCTCCAGTTCCTCTGCCTTTTCTAAATCCAGTTTGAACATCTGGAAGTTCTTGGTTCATGTACCATTGAAGCCTTGCTTGGAGAATTTTGAGCATTACTTTGTAGCGTGTGAGATGAGTGCATTTGTGCAGTATTTTGAACATTATTTGGCATTGCTCTTCTTTGGATTTGGAATGAAAACTGACCTTTTCCAGTTCTGTGGCCATTGCTGAGTTTTCTAAATTTGCTGGCATATGGAGTGCAGCACTTTCACAGCATCATCTTCCAGGATTTGAAATAGCTCAACTGGAATTCCATCACCTCCACTAGCTTTGTTCGTAGTGATGCTTCCTAAGGCCCACTTGGCTTTGCAGTCCAGGATGTCTAGCTCTAGATGAGTGATCACACCATCATGGTTAAATATAGGAAGAGGAAATTTTAGGCAAAAAACAGAGATGAGAAAGGCGCGTTAGGCAGTCCTTCTGCGCTGACGTGCCGTGTGGTGGTCTCCTCTATGTTCTTATGCTCAGTGCATGCTCTGCGGTGTTGGTTACTTGGGAGGGGGCCGTATGGTGGTTGAGATGATGTTCTGTCTCTATGAACCTACAACCCACACGTCCCTGGACCCCCTTGACCGTCCCTCCACATTCTGTTTTAATTCCCTTGTTAATTGTCAGTCTCCAGCTTCATTGTGAATCTCGTTGAGAGGGATTTTATCTTTTTCATCACTGTGAAAGCTTGCAGTGAGCCTGATAACTAGCTAAAATTTAGGAAATGTTCATTGAATGAATATTGAATAATGAACAAGTTGAATGAAGAATTTAAGATTCCTTTCACAACTAGTTCAGTCTTCTTAAGCAAATAAAGAAGATATTCCCATGCAAGTACTGACTTTTTTTCTTTCTTGCCTTACAGCTTTAAGAATTAAGATTCTCCTTTAAAGTCTCAGACAAGATCTTCTGAGACTCAGGACTCAGTTGGGGCCTGCTTTATCCCTTTAAAGAAGCTTCTAAAAGAGGTAATATGAAAAGTGACATCAAGGATAATAAATATACTGTGAATTCTACAAGAGAGTTGCCTTGATAAAGCTTCTCAGACTTAAGTAGTTCATCTTGGCTATCTAAGTGCCATTATCTGAGAGTACTTCTGCCCTTGGGAAGAACCATAGGATGTGAAAAGATTAAAGTAGTGTGACGGTGCCAGCTTATTTGAGGAAAAATTCTCCTTCAGTCAGCCAGGGAATATCCTTATCAAGATATAATCAAATAGTCCCATCTTCTGATTTAATGACAGGTATGCTTTGGTCTTCCAGTCTGGGCTACCCTTACTGTTCCAGCTAATTGTCTTCAATGCTATTCTAATATTTCCCCTACTGTTACACTCTGCCCTTTCTTATCACTCCCCCTCTGTCAAGTTGATGAATTCTCTTAGTCACCTCTAGAACCCACATTAACACTTATAAAAGATTTTCATTTCACCCTGTGCTGAAGTCTTCCAGACGCCACTGTTGTCATCTACAGACTTGAAAGCCTGTCGCCTCCACCCACATTCACTGAGGACTTCAGCAACGATCTTGTTCATGGCACCTCTCATTCTCCTGGACCATCGTTGCTTATCAATTGTACTTTTTGTTCCATAACAACTTTCATTTCCATCTCATGTTTCAGATAATCTCTGATCACAGGCTCTCATGCTTTAATCCCATGGACTTGTCCTTTGCCAGAGTTTGGAAGTCCTTTTAGAATTCTCTTCTGTCCCACTCATTTCGCCTACTGGTGCTCTTGGTTTTCTATTGTGTCATTCCAACAGCTGTCTTGCTTTCATACTTAGTTGCCTCCATATCATATCTTTCAGTTAGAACCAACCAATTCCAACACGACATTTGTCTAACTCTACATCACCTGAAATGGCAGCCACTAACCATATTTGGCATATGATATATGACTACTCTGAATTGAAATATGCTGTATGTATGAAATACATACCAGAATTCACTGACTTAGTATAAAACAAGAATGTAAAATCACATTAGTTACATTGGTTGTGATAATTCACAATATGTATATATGAGTATGTATACATACATACACATATCAAATCATCATATTGTACACCTTAAATATATATTTTTATTAGTTAATCATACCCCAATTAAGCTGGAAAAAATTAAAAACTAAAATTACATATATGGCTTGCATGTGTGGTCTGCATCATATGTGTGCTTGGGCAATACTGATTAACATTGTCAAGGAGCTTATATCCTTCACTGTCAGCTCCTGAGCATTAAACTTGGTGAGAGACATTATACAAGTATGTGTATTTCTAACCTAAAATGTCCATTTCTAGCCGAAAAATGACCATCACTACACTTCAGACAACCTTTAACTTGTCCCTAGGAAACTCAAGCCCTCAACTCTCTATTCACAATTCACACAACATATGTGTACTGAGTGCCAACCATACCAGTCACCAGTGAAGGAGCTGAGGATGGACCCGTGAATAAGAGATAAGAATCCTTACTCTCATGGTGGAGTCGGACAAAACACAAGGCACTTTAGGAAAACAAGTTGTTTGTTACATCGTTCACATCATTATTGCTCAGTCTATAAGTCATGCCCAACTCTTTGCGACTTCATGGACTGCAACATGCCATGCCTCCCTGTCCTTCACCATCTCCTGGAGTTTGCCTAAACTCATTTTCATTGAGTTGGTGTGCCATCCAATCATCTCATCTTCTGTTGTCCCCTTCTTCTCCTATCTTCAATCTTTCCCAGCATCAGGGTCTTTTCTGATGAGTCGGCTCTTCGAATCAGGTGGCCAGAGTATTGGAACTTCAGCTTCAGCATCAGTGCATCCAATGAATATTCATGGTTGATATTCTTTACGATTGACTGGTCTGATCTCTTTGAGTAGCTAGCCTAAACTGAAAATGTGATTCAGGCAACTGGGATAGAAAATGTCAACAGAGGAACATTGAAGAATTTTTAGACATAGTGTCCTGAAAAGGCCCCAGTGATTGCAGCATCTGGGGGAGTGAAGAAGCTGAGCTATGATTCTTGGGAGGAGCTTTCCAGGGAGAGGGAATGTCAAGTGCGAAGTCCTGGGTGATAGTGAAGCACAGCTGAAGGCCTGGACAAAGATCTCTATGGCTGGAGTGAGGGAGCCAAAGAAGAGAAGCAGATGGCTCACAGAATTTGTGAGCCGAGGGTGGGTGTGGGGGTAGAACACCAGCATATCAAATAGGTCACCATGTGGACTCTGACAATTTTAATAAAATATTTGGAGGGTCTTGTCCAGAGGGGTCATGTGATCAGGCTCAATCTTATTGTTACTCTGGATGCAGCATTGAGAAAAGAGAGAAGAGAGATGAAGTTAAAAGCAAGCAGAATGGTTGAGACGATTGCAACAATCTAGGTTAGAGGTGATGGTGGTGAAAACTAGGGTGGTGACAAAAGAAGTCAAGTGCCATCTCAGACAGAGGCAAGAATAGCCTCTTGCTTGACGTACTTCTCTGTGTCCAGATAATTTAGTTGTAGCCTTGCTCAGCCTTCCCTTTTTCCTTTTCCCAGAAAAAGAAGGAGCCTGGACCCTCTCTAAGGCTCACCCCCTCATCTGTCATCTGGATCCAGGGCACATCCGGTCAGTCACTGTTGTCTAACTCGGGGGTCCCCAACCCCCCCAGTCATGGACCAGCACCTACTGTCAGATCAGCAGTGGCATTAGATGAGAAGTAAAGTGCATAATAAATGTAATGCATTTGAATCATCCCAAAACTATCCTGCCTCCCTGCACATCCATGGAATAATTATCTTCCACAAAACTGATCCCTGGTGCCAGAAAGGTTGTGGTCAAGCTTATCTTTCCTTGTTGGTTCAATAACTAATTTTAAGAAAATAAGCCATCCTTCAAGCATTCATTATCTTCCCATCTCATTGTTGGCTCTATTTTCCCCCTTCCTTTCAGAGTTTTGCTCCCTGAAAGTATAATCTATAATTCCTGTCTCCAGAATCTCATCTCACCATTCATCTCTCTACTGCAGAGTGGTTTCAGTTAGCATCACTATAGGAAAATCCTTTTGACCTTCTGATTTGGAACTTCTTATGTAATTTTAAGTCCTCATTTTATTTGACATCTTGATGTGGCATTTGATAATACTGATCATTCTTTTTTGGAATTTGGACTGTCCCCTGTTTACATTTATGTTGCCATCGGTCTGTTAAATGCTGGAAGGCAGTCATATTCTACTTAAATTTGGCCTCTAATATCATGTATATAATTCAGTTTTATGTGCCTGGAGCTCACAAACATATACAAACAAATACATAAATGAACACTTACTTATGTTAATTTATATGCAAATATATTAACATAAATAAATATGTAATAATTTATGTTAGTATAACATAAACATATATATAAATGACACAGAGAAAAATTTTACATCCACTGAAGACAGAAGCATGAGTCTTCTTTGAATTCCTCTAATTTCTGTCGCACTTTCCCCTGATCACCACTGATCATTGTGGATCCAAAGTGAAGAAAATGCCAAAGTCAATGTGACTATCCTGACCCCTATAAAATCTTCAGCTATTTTACTCACTGCTACTCTATGTAACTATAAACTTAAAGTGACTCAGCAGTTGGAAAAGAGAGACAGCTTTGGTGTGCTGATAGTCCAGAAGGCTCAAAACTTCCATTCTTTCCATGTCAAAATCTAACCTATTGTCTGTGTATTTCCTAGTGAGCTTATTTTTTTCTTTGCAACTTTAACCACAATTTTAAAATATATTTCTTATGAAAAGCAGATTTCTTGCCTCTGACAATCTGTATCTCCACATGGCTGTTCTTCCTCTGGTAGCTCAGTGGTAAAGAATCCACCTGCCAAATGCAAAAGACTTGGGTTTGATCCCTGGGTCAGAAAGATCCCTTGGAAAAGGAAATGGCAACCCACTCCAGTATTCTTGCCTGGGAAATCCCACGGACAGAGGAGCCTAGTGGGCTACAGTCCATGTGGGTCACAAAAGAGTTGGACACAACTGAACAAGAACAAGCAAGAGCAACAGCAAGATCAACAATCTCCACGTGGTCACAACTGGCTGGATTTGGTTAGAATGTGGTAATTCAGTAACTTGAAAATCCAAGTAGATAAGCCGTCCAACACTTTGACGCTTTCTGTCTTCAGAAAGATGACTCCTTACTTACCAACCATGGTCAAGGTCAAATTCTGGTTTTAAAAAAGTATCAGTGCCAGGGCTGCCTCCCAAGACTTTCTCACTTGTAATCTGGAGTTCTTTTAAAACTCCTCCAGTGATTTTATTATGCAACCAGAGTTGAGAACCGCTATTCTAGACCAGTATTTCTCAGACTTAATGTGTATTTGAGTCAACTGCAGAGCTTGCTAAAATAAAGATTCTGATTCATCTGGAAATTCTACATTTATAAAAAGCTCCTAGGTGACGCTGGGCCCCCAGCAACAGTTTGACAAACAAGATTCTAGACCTTACTTGAAAAGTGAAAGTGTTAGTTGATCTTACTTACTACTTATAAAATAGAATTTTCAAAATTTCATGCAAAGAACTCAAATTTGAATAATTTCTCAGCATCAACAGAATTTTCCTTTGTTGAACCTAACACCTTTACACCTCTTTTCCTCCCTCCAAATTAGATTCCATAGTCAGGTGTCCTCATTAACATTCTGCATATTCTGTGTCCTGTCCCTTCGTCCTGTTTACTCTGGGGAAAACTCCAGTCCTGATCACAGACAATACTTGCCTCTGAAAATGAATGACTGGACTCTCAACTGGAGGCAAACACCCAACCATGCAGATTACTGGGCTTCCCTGGTGGCTCAGATAGTAAAGAATCTGCCTGCAACACAGGAGACCCAGGTTCAACCCCTGAGTCAGGGAAGATGCCCTGGAGAAGGCAATGGCAACCCTCTCTAGTATTCTTGTTTGGAGAACTCCATGGACGGAGGAGCCTAGCAGTCTATAGTGCATGGGATCACAAAGACTGAGCAACTAACACTTTCATACAGATTACTGGCTTGTAAATTGATTGTAAATCTCAAAGGGATATAAGTGAACAGAAAATCAAACCTGCTACTAATAGAGTCAAGCTCCCACTGTGAGAGGAAACTTTCAGCAAAGAAGTATATTCATAATAATTATAATCTACCTTCCTTCCTATTATTATGTTAACCAGGGAAGCATCAAAAACTAATAGAATGAGGCTGCATTCACTGTCTTTGCCCCTTTTCCCCATTCTCTCAATGCCAGTGGAGGTGGAGTTCAGAAGAAGAGGAAGAGAGAATCAGAGATTTAGATCACCTCTATACTCCCTTCCCATCACAGTGGGTCACACAAAAACATATTTACACACTCTTAAGTCCTGAAGCTGACACATTGGAGAGAAACCCTTTGACCTAGCTATGTGGCTGCCATTTTAAAATGAACATGATTGTGCCTTAAATGGATATCCCAGGTGGTGGAGTGGTAAAGAATCTGCCTGCCAGTGTAGGAAGCTCAGGACATGCGGGTTTGATCCCTGGGTTGGGAAGATCCCTAGGAGAAGGAAATGGCAACACACTCCAATATTCTTGCCTGGGAAATCCCATGGACAGAGGAACCTGGTGGTCTACAGTCCGTGGGGGCCCGAAGAGTTGGACAGGACATATCGACTGAGCACGCATGCACTCATGCCTTAAACACAGAAACATGACCATAATAATAACAGATGTGGCTACAAAGTTAAAGTTAAATAGTTTGGCAAAGATACAATTAAGGAGTATGGGTTTACATACCTGAGAAAAGGGAGGCATAGTGCAGTAAGTCCCCTACATATGAACCTTCAAATTGCAAATTTTCAAAGAAGCAAACATGCATTTGCATGTCCAATCATGTAAGTTAGTTCATGTGTCTGGCATGCATTGTCACATGTGTGCATCCTCTACAAGTGGTTGTGGTTTTGTGTGTTTTATTGTACAGTACTGTGTAGAGCATAGTAGTACAGTACCTTTATTTCAAGCCCAGGATGTTTGGAAGCAAGCAAAAGAGCAGTGATGATGTAGCTTTTACAGAACTATTCAGATATGACTAGACCTTCTTTTTCAAGAGAGTAGACTGAATCCAGCAAGGAATTAGAACCTGTGCTATCAAAGACAGGTGTGAGTGAGTTTGCAGCTTGCCCCTCATCTCCTTTGGCTGATATTCCTTCAGCTCCATCATCTCTCACCTCCTCTGCCTCCTCTGGTCAGTAACTCTTCTTGCCTTTTCACTCAATGCCAGCCCCTGTAAGCCAGCTGTTGTTCTGTATTACTGTACTTTTCAAGGTACTGTACTCTAAGATTAAAAATGTTTTATTTAAAAAAAAGAATTAAAAAAAGAAAAATGTTTTATTTTTTGGTTTGTTTTTGATGTATTATTTGTGCAAAAAGTATCATAAACCTCTTAGAGTTCAGTACTGGGGCTTCCCCAGCGGCTCAGTGGTAAAGAATCTACCTGCAAAGCCGGAGACATGGGTTCAATGCCTGGGTCAGGAAGACACCCTGGAGAGGGAAAGGTCAGCTCACTCCAGTGTTCTTGTCTGGAAAATCCAAACCAGATTGACAGAGGAGCCTGGTGGGCTACAGTCCATGGGACCGCAACAGACTCGGACATGACTGAGCAACTGGGCGCAGCATGGGGCAGTACTGCACGGCTAATTGTGTTAGTCGGGTAAGTAGGCTAACTTTGTTGGGTTTACAAACAAACTGGACTTATGAATGCACTCTTGGGACAGAGCTCATTCATATGCAGGGGACTTACTACAATTTGGAAAATGTAGAGCTGTTTCCTATGAAGACACCTCGTACCAGAGATGCTGATAACTTTCATCACTGCTTTGGCCACTGATTAGTTTTCTGATAGCTCTCTATATGTATTGTTCACTGTAATTACCCAGCCCCAGAACTGAATCTCTTCTCTTGAACAGCACAACTTTATGCATCATTATCCCTCCCTTATGTGAAGGAAAATTTTAAATGAAAACTAATATTACTGTGAATACATTATATTCCCCATTATATTTTTTCTCAATCAGGAGGATATTTTCCTTCTATCATGTTGTCTGCTCCTCCTGCCCATTAAATATTAGGTTGTTAGATTCTTAATTATTTCAAATGCTGTAGTTCATTTACTCATTAATGTGCTCAGTCACAAATATTTATTGAGCTCCATCTGCATGATAGGCATTAAGAATCACTAATAAATGAAGCAAAATTTGTTAAGGGTTTATAGTCTAAAATTTGCTCAGCTTTTCTTAAACTTGCTCTTATTGTTCCTAAAGTTGTGTCCATTTTTTAATATATCAACTTTTCAACATATATTTTAAGAAAATAGAATTATTTTCAATGAGTTACATAGAAGATTTGTCACCTGAAAACTGGGTTCACCTCTTCGTGTGTGTTGAGTCAATGTCCATAAACAAGCCGTACAGTGGGAGGAGGAAAGATTTACTGCAACAAGTAATGACACCCAGCAGAACCCTGTGGAGTCCTGGACACACCTCCTTCCTGGGTCCCGAATTTCTGGATTACAGGAAATAGGCTTTATTTAGTCTCTAAAACCTTCCCTGAGTTCCAAGGGGCTGTTCAAGCAGTCACTAATTAGGGAAGGGACGGAATCAAAAGAAACAATAGTGCATCCTTGGGGCAAGTCCTGGTTCCTTTCCCCTCAAGGGATATAAGTAACAATATCTTTGAGTTGTTTTGCAGATACTGAAAGCCCCACCAGGTGGAAGAAGTTAAATGTAGGATGCCCACATAGACCCCAGACTGGTTGGCAGAGCCAGTTGATAATGTTCCACTTAAATCACCATCAACCAAATAGAAGAATGTCCAAGAGCTAATCATGGACTCTTGATCCACTTCTAAAATACTCCTCACTACATCCTTTGGTCGAAAGACACAATTCTGAGGGCACTAGCCCATTGAGGCCCCCTTTGCGTGGGAAAGCAGTAAGGCTATTCTTATTGACTTTACCCAAAACTGTTGTCTCCAAGATTTTGTCAGGGGAGTTTGTAATTTCCTTGGTTCTGTCTCGCCACAGCAAAAATTCAAAGCGACGGATAGACCAGTCTTACAGCTCCATGTTACAGCTCAGTTCTATTTGACAAGCAAAGGAAAAAACATCCTCAAGGAGTGAGGGTGGGCTGACCCAAAAGATGTAAAGAGAAGCCAAGCCCCCCAGCTCAATTTTGGCTCCTCTTTTTATATGCTTTTTCTCTCCCCCTGAGCCTGCCCTATGTAAATTGGGCTAGCCAGGAGGGCTGTTTGTTTTACCTGAGGTCCTCACTCTTGTCCTCAGACCTTCCTTTGTTCTATTTTCCCAGGCTTTCCCCTTCTTTGTCTTTTAGCCACCGCCATTATGGACTCCTTTTTCTTATTCTAACTACCTAACAATTTAATTTGGTGTTGGGGTATGGAAACACAATTGGGCTTCAGTAAGAACACTGGATCTGTATTAAAGCAACATTTCCATAAACAGCAGAACTGGGGAAAGCTTAAGCTAAGGGAACATACATATGTATAAAGGGGTGTGAGCAGAGGAGAATTCAGTACATTATTGGGGTAAAGGTCAACAGAATCCAAGTCTTTGTTGTTTGAAGCCAGGATGGTCAACATCATTCCATCCTCCACCTGGGTGGGGGTCTTTGTTTCTACAGAACTCAAAGATATATTATGTCTATCCCTTGAGGGGCAACTGCTGCTGCTGCTGCCGCCAAGTAGCTTCAGTCGTGTCTGACTCTGTGCGGCCCCATAGACAGCAGCCCACCAGGCTCCCCCGTCCCTGGGATTCTCCAGGCAAGAACACTGGAGTGGGCTGCCATTTCCTCCTCCAATGCATGAAAGTGAAAAGTGAAAGTGAAGTCTCTCAGTCGTGTCTGACTCGTAGCGACCCCATGGACTGCAACTAGGACCCTGCTTTATCACTGCACTATAGTTTCACTGGACAGCAGCATCAGTGCAATGAACATGAACTTGGGCAAACTCTGGGAGATGGTAAGGGACAGGGAGGCCTGGTTTGCTGCAGTCCATGGGGTTGCAAAGAGTTGGACATGACTGGGTGACTGAGCAACAACAGCAATTGATTCATTGCCTTTTCTCTGTTTTACATTCCTTTGTTACCTTAGGATCATTAATTGCCAACACCTGTTATAGGGCGAGCATTGTGGCCAGGCTCAGGTCACAAAACTGCTTAGGCCAAATGGGTTCTCCTACTTCAAGAAGGCCAAGCATGATTCTCTTTCTCTGGGGATGCTCTAACCTATCTTCTTACAGTTTCTCTCCAACTTGTTTATAAAATACAGATTAAAAAAAAAAAAGTGTGAGTCTTATCGTCTTTGGAGCTTAGCATAGAAAGCATATACCTATTTATCAAATACACTGAACAAGATGCTAGTCTTAGTTTTACTTTTGTTAAAAAAAAAAAAAAAGAATTAAACCAGGTAAATTTGAAGATCTAGTTGGTTTCACTAGGCAATTCATGATTTGCTCAGTGTTCAATCTGATAACTAGCAGGATGCTCCAGGGGGTTGTACAAAATGAAAGGCTTTTATAGGAAGAAGGGTGGGGCAAGGGAGCTATTAGCAAAAGAAAATAAAGAGTTATTTTTAGAGCAGGACACCTTTTTGGGGGGAAATGGGGAGGAATCACCAGCATTTCTGGAGACTGCCTCTTCTCCCTGGGAGGAGAAGTAGAGGGTCTCACTGGCAGATTACCTCCTTGGTGCCAATCAGAAAATTCCAGGCTGGTTGATTAAGACTCCATTTCTGGTGAAGGCTGGAACTGCAATTAGGTAGGTATTAAATCTACTTTTGGTATCATGGGCTATCGAACAAGTGATTCCATTTTGGGCCTGTAGTTTTTCTCCTTAATACCTCTGACCAGTAGGAAGGAGAGGATGGGAGGAATGTAGAGTAGCATAGAAACATATACACTACCATGTGTAAAATAGCCAGTGGGAATTGGCTGTGTTACTCAGGGAGCTCAAACCCTGCGCTCTGTGACAGCCTAGAGGGGTGGGATGGGGCAGAAGGTGAGGGCAGATTCTAGAAGGAGGGGATATATATATATATATATATATATATATATATATGGCTGATTCATGTTGATATATAGCAGAAACCAACACAATATTGTAAAGCAGTTATCCTTCAATTAAAAATAAATAAATTAAAAAAAAATACCTTTGACAGCAATGGACTTTCCATAGAATGGAGTAAGCTTAAGTTACAAGGCCTCTCTCTTCTGCTACCTCAGGAGAACCTGTTGATGTATGCATGTGGTCATATACATTTAAAAAATATTCAAAAATTATGTACTTTTACCAAAATTATTCAAGATTTGTGTCTCCTTCCATTATGACTTTTCTCCATGACACTCCTCCCATTTGCGACTTCACTGGGATGGACTGAAGTAACATGTGAATGAAAACAGGCTGGAAGACCTACAATTTGAAAAAAAAAGAAAATTTTAGGAAAAGTATCATTAAAATAAAGAAACTGTAAACTTCTGAAATGAAAGCACGTATGAATACTAAATTCATTTAGTAAAGACCTGAGAGGAAATGTAGATAAAATTAATAAAATGCAAAACAAAAAAATAATAAATTAAGATAATTCTGCCACTGAGACACTAATTGCAATGAAAAATGATTTCAGATCACACCAAAAGCAGTAACTCATTAAAAGAAGCAATATAATTTGATGCAAATAATTAATAGGCTTTTACATTGTTTTGGGCTTCCCTGGTGGCTCAGGTGGTAAAGAATCTGCCTGCAATGTGGGAGACCCAGGTTTCATCCCTGGGTCAGGAAGATCCTCTGGAGAAGGCTATGTCTACTCCAGTATTCTTTCCTGGAGAATTCCATGGATGGAGGAGACTGGTGGACCACAGTCCATGGAATTGCAAAGAATCAGACATGACTGAGTGACTAACATTTGCATTGCTTGATAATCCAATTAGTGAAGTGGCATGAATCATATAAACATGTAGGAAAAATATTTAAATTTCTTGCTAATGTGTCATGAAATACTGATATGGACACAGATTACATAAAAATCACAATACAGCATGAAAACCATTACATTATTGGCAAATTGGCTAATGATTTATCAACTCAAAGAGTGTTTAAGATCAGGTATTGTAGAAGGAAAATTGAAATCATACATCTGCCTGAAATCATACATCTTAACATTTATACCTCACAGTTTTGGAGGCTAAGGAGTTCATGTTCAAGGGGCTGGCACATTCAGTGTCTGATGAGGGCCTGCTCCTGGCTCCCCAGTGCATCACAGAAAAAATGAACCAGGTCCCTGGAGTCTCTTCTTCTTCTGTGGGCACTAATCCCATCTCTGAGGGCCCTGTCCTCATGACTTAATCATCTTCAGAAGGCTCAACCTCCTAATGCTATCACATTAGGGGTTAGGATTTCAATGCATAAATTCTAGGGGGACACAAACATTCCATCCCTAATGGTACATAAGGAGTGAAATAAAGAGTTGCGTGATAGAGAATGAAAGGAGAAAGGAACATGATTTTAGGTAAGGTGATAAGGAAATGTCCCTAAGAATCAGCATTAAATGTTACACATGGCAGTCCAGTGGTTGAGGGTTTGCCTTGCAGTGTGAGGGATTTGATCAAATGTAGGTTTGATCCCCCATTGGGGAACTAAGACCCCACCACATAGTGGGGCAACTAAACCTATGGGCTGCAACTAGTGAGCCCTCTGGCCACAACCAGAGAGTCCCTGGGCCTCAACCAAAGCCATTGCATGTCACAACTACAGACCCAATAAAAAGTGAAAGTGTTAGTCACTCAGTCTTGTCCGACTCTTCGAGACCCCATGGACTATAGCCCACCAGGCTCCTTTGTCCATGGAATTCTCCAGGCAAGAATATTGGAATGGGTAGCCATTCCCTTCTCCAGTGGATTTTCCCAACCCAGTGATCAAACCTGGGTCTCTTCCATTTCAGGCAGATTCTTTGCCATCTGAGCCACCAGGGAAGTCCTGGAGACCAGATGAGGCCAAATAAATAAATATTTTAAAAAAATGTTACAACTAAATGATGATCAAAAAGATCTCAGGAAGAAATTCATGCAGAGGAAAGAGGAAATACAAAGTCTATAGCAGTATTTGGTATTTTAAGTTTTATGCCAATGCCTTCATAAGCTCCTTTCTTATTTGAGGTTATCATCATAACCTCCTTTTTTATTTGGTTTTAATTAAACAGATTTTCATAATACTTCCTCTGTCTAATGTTTTTCATGAAATATACTTAAATATGTTGAAGAGTACCAACTGAACATTCAGTTTTGCTCACCATGCTTCAATGAGTAAGTCTCAAAAGACCGCTGAAATCCTGTTTAAAATGAGCTCCCATGCAACTCGATATTTGTCTTGAATTACTTATGAGGAAACAACGTGTGATGAGACCTGACAATTAATTGCATCACTAGCAAAGGAAGAGTCCTTGTTAAGGCTGAGACAAGATGACTCGTGACCTCAGCGCTTGTTGAAGAAATGTTGTACTTGACAGCCTGCTGAAGCAGCTCTTTGAAAAGTAATACAGCAATTCATCACCTTCATAATTGATAATATATCCTATAAAATGATTTCATTTAAGGACAGACAAATAAAGGAACCATTTGGAAGGATGTAATGAATTTGAACAACCAAAGAAATCTGAAATAGAAGAGCACACTGTGAGAATAATAGTCTGCATGAAGTCTATTAATATGCACTTTGCCTTGGTCATGGGGCCAGAGTGAGATTGCAGTGGTCTAAGTTAAAATCCTTGTTCTCTCACTTACTAACTCTTTAACCTTGAACAACAATTTAAACTTTTTTACCTCAGTTTTCTTAACAATAAAACAATTACCATAATATTTAACATACAGCTTTGTAAATAATAGCTTCTATTATCATCATTATTTGGACTGATTTTTAAAAATATTAAATTTCCTATTACTTTATCTGTTTCACACAACTCCAATAAACAGAAAAGGTGGAAATAAATCATTTGCTGCTGATTCCTTCAGTCTATGGTATTAATTAGGATCTCTTTCTATTCCTTTGGTTACATATGAGTCTCTCTCTCTCATATATATATATATATATATATATATATATATATATATATAAAGGTTTAGAATAAACTAAATGTGATGGCATTAAAATTCTCAGGGCCAGGCTTCAACAGTACGTGAACCGTGAACTTCCAGATGTTCAAGCTGGTTTTAGAAAAAGCAAAGGAAACTGAGATCAAATTGCCAATATCCTCCACATCATCAAAAAAGCAAGAGAGTTCCATAAAAACATCTATTTCTGCTTTATTGACTATGCCAAAGCCTTTGACTATGTGGATCACAACAAACTGTGGAAAATTCTGAAAGAGATGGGAATACCAGACCAGCTGACCTGCCTCTTGAGAAACCCGTATGCAGGTCAGGAAACAACAGTTAGAACTGGACATGGAACAACAGACTGGTTCCAAACAGGGAAAGGAGTATGTCAAGGCTGTATATTGTCACCCTGTTCAGTTAACTTATTTGCAGAGGACATCATGAGAAATGCTGGACTGGATGAAGCACAAGCTGGAATCAAGATTGCCGAGAGAAATATCAATAACCTCAGATATGCAGATGACACCACCCTTATGGCAAAAAGTGAAGAGGAGCTAAAAAGCCTCTTGATGAAAGTGAAGGAGGAGAGTGGAAAAGTTGGCTTAAAGCTCAACATTCAGAAAACTAAGATCATGGCATCTGATCCCATCACTTCATGGCAAATAGATGGGGAAACAGTGGAAACAGTGAGAGACTTTATTTTGGGGGGCTCCAAAATCACTGCAGATGGTAAGTGCAGCTATGAAATTAAAAGACACTTACTCCTTGGAAGAAAAGCTATGACCAACCTAGACAGCATATTAAAAAGCAGAGACATTACTTTGCCAACAAATGTCCATCTAGTCAAAGCTATGATTTTTCCAGGAGTCATGTATGGATGTAAGAGTTGGACTATAAAGAAAGCTGAGCGTAGAATTGATGCTTTTGAACTGTGGCACTGGAGAAGACTCTTGAGAGTTCCTTGGCCTGCATGCAGAGTCAACCAGTCCATCCTAAAGGAAATCAGTCCTGAATGTTCATTGGAAGGACTGATGCTGAAGCTGAAACTTCAATACTTCGGCCACCTGATGTTAAGAACTGACTCACTAGAAAAGACCCTGATGCTGGGAAAGATTGAAGGCGTGACGAGAAGGGGAGGACAGAGGATGAGATGACTGGGTGGCATCACCGACTCAGTGGACATGAGTTTGAGTAAACTCTGGGAGTTGGTGATGGACAGGGAGGCCTGGCATGCTGCAGTCCATGGGGTCACAAAGAGTTCGACACGACTGAACGACTGAACCGAATTGAACCGATACCATTCAAAGTAAAATAATGATAAAGCCTATTTCTTCAAATGAAAATGAATTTCAGTAAACTGAGATATATAAATAACCTCTGATAATACAGATGATACCACCCTAAAGGCAGAAAGCAAAGAGGAACTAAAGAGTGTCTTGATGAATTTGAAAGATAAGAGTGAAAAAGCTGGCTTAAAACTCAACATTCAAAAAACTAAGATCACAGCTTATGGTCCCATCACGTCATGGCAAATTTTGTTGCTGTTGTTCAGTCTCTAAATCATGTCCAACTCTTTGCAACCCCATCACTGCAGCGTGCCCAGCTTCCCTATCCATCGCCATTTCCTGCAGCCTGCTCAAACCCATGTCCATTGAGTCAGTGATGCCATGCAAGCATCTCATCCTCTGTCATCCCCTTCTCCTCTTGCCCTCAATCTTTCCCAGCCTCAGGGTCTTTTCCAATGAATCGGCTCTTTACATCAGGTGGCCAAAGTATTGGAGCTTCATCTTCAGCATCAGTCCTTCCAATGAATATTCAAGGATAATTTCCTTTAGGATGGACTGGTGTGATCTCCTTGCTGCCCAAGGGACTCTCAAAAGTCTGCTCCAGCACTGTCTCTATAATTTTGCCTTTTTCAGAATGTCATAGAGTTGTAGTTATACAGTATATAGCCTTTTCAAATCAGTTTGTTTCACTTTGTAAAATGCATTTACATTTTCTCCATGTCTTTTCCTCACTTGACACTTCATTTCTTTTTAGTACAGAAAAATATTCTGTTGTTTGGACAAGCAATAGTTTATGTATCCTTTTACCTATTGAAGGACATCCTGCTAGTTTCTAAGTTTGGGCATTTATGAATAAATTTGCTATTAACACCCATGTGCAGGTTTTCATGTGGACATAATTTTCAGTTCATTTGGGTAAACAGCAATGAATACAATTGCTGGATCATATGGTAAGAGTATGTTCATTCTAAAGTTCAAGAGGCCTTATGTATTTTAGATAGCCATCTTTCACCAGATGTTTCTTTTGCAAATATTTTCTCCCAATCTGTGTCTTGTCTTTTTATTTTCTTGACAGTATCTTTTGCAGAGCAAATTTTTTAAATGTTAAGTCCAGTTTACCAATTATTTCATTCTTAGATGTTGTATCTAAAAAGTCATTGCCAAAACGAAGGCCATCTGAATTTTCTCATATGCTATTTTCTAGGAGTTTTATAGTTTTACACTTTACATGTAAGTTTGTGATCGATCTTGGATTAATGTTTTTGAACTGTGTAAATTCTTGGCTATTTTTTCTTTTTTTTAGCATATGGATGTCCAGTTCTTCCAGCACCATTTCTTGAAAAAAAACTTGTTTTTTTCATAGGATGTTTCCATTGACTTTTATCAAGAGAAGGGCAGATCATTTCCTTTACTTCTTATATTGGTTCTGGTTAAGATCCATTACATTGAGTTTTTTAAAGGGTCTAGTGGAAGAAAATTCTTCCCCAGTGGCACTCAGGGCTGTCTCCTTATAACGCAGTCAGTCTTATTTCTTTTCTAGGCATGTTAAATGGAATAAAACTTATGAAACAAAGTAAAAATTCTTCAAGAAATAATTTTCTCTCTGCTACAGAGACTGTGATAGAAATCTTTTGTCACAATTCATAGTTATATATGCATCACATAGTTTGTGATTTTTCAAATTCCAGCAAATTTGCTATGAATTATAGATAGATAATATAGATAATTGTATTATTCCACACAATATCAATGTGATTTTACTATGAAATTAAATTAAGTAAAAAACTTTGGAAAAAAGAGAGTAATATGACAGAGATTTTCTGGTATGTGGCATAATGTTACACAAAAGCTGATTTTAACTGCTGAGAGTTGTCACTTACATAAAATCAAGTTTTTGGCCTCAGTGTCTTTTCTGTCACTCAATCTGGTACTCTTGTGGACCACAAGAGTATCTCATATACATAATGAATATTTTAATAAGCCTCTGATTCTAATCTTAGAAAATTGATTTCCTCTTCCTGTTTTATAATAGTATTTATTGCCTAAAGGAATTTAACTCTATTTTCACCTCAAAATTCTTTATGATTGAGTGTTACGGTTTCATAAAGTAAATTAGGTTACTACTTCATAACCTTATCAAGTTCAAATAGTTATATGTTAGGTTTCTTAAACAAGTTATCTGTAGCCTACAACACAATACTTTGTCAATGTATGGTTTGGAATTTAATATTTTACAAATTATCAAGAAGTAGTTTTATTGTGGGTGACTCTGTGAAGAAAACAATCTCTTTTTGAAGAAAAATTGATGGCCTTAGTATATGAAACACATTTGCCAATTATTCACTTTAATGAGAGTCTGAAAGGTAATATACATTTTTAAAATGACCAACTAGGAAAGAGTATCTATATCTATATCTACCTATATATATGCACCTTATTATTCTAGGAATTAGCTATATGAAAATAGCAATGCAATAATATTTTAGAACAGTTCTAGTCCCAATTAGAGGAATATATCACAGTACATCTGTATTGTTTAGTAATGTATTTACCTCTATATAACAGAAAACCTAAGCAAAGAGTGTCTTACACAATAAAAATTTATTTGTTCCACGTGGTAAGTTGAAAGCTCCAGAGAATAGCAAAGAGAAATAGGAAGGCCTTCCTAAATGAACAATGCAAAGAAATAGAGGAAAACAATAGAATGGAAAAGACTAGAGATCTCTTCAAGAAAATCAGAGATATTAAGGAAACATTTTATGCAAGGATGGGCATGATAAAGGACAGAAATGATAAGGACATAACAGAGCAGAAGAATTAAAAAGTGGCAAGAATATACAGAACTATAAGACCCAGACAACCATGATGGTATGGTCACTCACCTAGAGCCGGAGATCCCGGAGTGCAAAGTCACGTGGCCCTTAGGAAGTTTTACTGCAAACAAAGCTAGTGGAGGTGACAGAATTCCAGCTGAGCTATTTCAAATCCTAAAAGATGATGCTAAAGTACTGCACTCAATATGCCAGCAAATTTGGAAAACTCAGCAGGGGCCTCAGGACTGGAAAAGGTCAGTTTTCATTCCAATCCCATAGAAGGGCAATACCAAAGAATGTCCAAACTACTATACAACAGCACTCATTTCACACGTTAACAAGGTAACGCCTAAAATCCTTCAAGCTAGGTTTCAGCAATACATGAACTGAGAACTTCCAGATGTACAAGCTGGGTTTACAAAAGGCAGAGGAGCCAGAGATCAAATTGCCAACATTCATTGGATCACAGAGAAAGCAAATGAGTTCCAGAAAAATGTCTACTTCTCCCTCATTGACTATGCTAAAGCCTTTGACTGTGTGTATCACAACTAACTATGGAAAATTCTTAAAGAGATGGGAATACCAGACTCCCTGACCTGCCTCCTGAGAAATCTGTATGCAGTTAAGAAACAACAGTTAGAACCAGACTTGGAACAAATGACTAGTTCAAAATCGGGAAAGGAGTACAACAAGGCTGTATATTGTCACCCTACTTATTTGATTTATATGCAGATTATATCATGTAAAATGCTGAACTGGATGAAGCACAAGCTGGAATCAAGATTGCCAGGAGAAATATCAATGACTGCAGATATGCAGATGATACCACTCTAATGGGAGAAAGTATAAATGAACTAAAGAGCCTCTTGATGAGGATGAAAGAGGAGAGTGAAAAAGCTGGCTTAAAATTTAGCATTCAAAAACTAAGATCATGGTGTCAGTTCCATAATGTCATGACAAAGAGAAGGGAAAAAAGTGGAAGCAGTGACAGATTTTCTTCTCTTGGGCTCCAAAAATCACTGCAGATGGTGACTGCAGCCATGAAGTTAAAAGATGCTTGCTCCTTGGAAAAGAATCTATAACAAATCTCGGCAGCATACTTAAGGTGCAGAGACATCACTTTGCCTACAAAGGTCCATATAGTCAAAGCTGTGGTTTTTCTAGAAGTCATGTATGGATGTTGAGAGTTGGACCATAAAGAAGGCTGAGTGCCAATGAATTGATTCTTTAGAGTTGTGGTGCTGGAGAAGACTCTTGAAAGTCCCTTGGACTGCAAGGAGACCAAACCAGTTAATCCTAAGGAAAGTCAACCCTGAATATTCATTGCAAGGACTAATGCTAAAGGTGAAGCTCAAATACTTTGGCCACCTGATTCAAAGAGCCAATTCATGGGAAAAAACCCTGATGCTGGGAAAGATTGAGGGCAGGAACACCAACTCAATGGAGGTGAGTTTGAGCAAACTCCCAGAGCAAACTCTGGGAGATAATGGTGGACAGGGCTATAGTCCACGGGGTTGCAAAGAGTAAGACACAACTTAGGACTGAACAATAACAAGTTAAAATACGGGAGTCCAGGGCTGGTGTGACTATTCAAGTTTTTCTACCCTTATATCTGCTATTCACAGCAGGTAGACTGTTGGTCCTTTAATGGACAGGAACCTGGTGGTCCGGAGAGTAAGAGAGAGAAAGAGGCTGACATCCCCTGGTTTACACGGAAAGCCAATAGAGAGAGCCCTGTTCTCAGGGCAGCGCTGCTGCGCGGAGGCACCGGGCGCCCTCTCGAGTGGGTGAAGGCGCAGTGCGTCTTCTCAAGAGGGTCTTAGAAGCCCGGCAAGAAAGTGAGCTCAGCAGGCCTCTGCACTCCAAGGAATTAGCCAGAAATAGAGAGAGAGAGAGAGAGAAAGACACGGGGACCCAAGCTCTGATGGAGCAAAGGTGTTTTAATCAGCATGGCGTGGGCGTATATACTGTCTTACAAGGTGGATATTCTCAGCAAAGATAAAGATTAAAATTCCAGACTTACAAAACATAAGACGATCCCTATCAAAGAGAGAGATGCAAACAATCATCCTTTACCATATGGCTCATAAAAAGGAAGAGGGTACTTATCACCGTAATGAGAAATGCCTGGATTCCTCAGCCCCGGGAAAGGCGTGCCTCTCCTCTTAATTCCTGAATATTCAGGAATTAATAAGGGCCAGAGGGTTCCTGACAGATCCAAACAGCACACAGGAAGCCTCTTGTTAAATGCTTCCTGACAGTAGACCTCTATCACCAGGTTTGTGTGAATGGACGTAAGAGTTCTGCTATACATGTGCATGCTCCAGGAAGGAAGAAAAGAATGAATGTTTAAGGGATAAAAAGTTCCCACATACCAAGACTTTTCTTCTCTCTCTCTCTTTTTTGTTTTTCAATTTAGGCAGATGCTCCATATTTAAGGATTTGTACCTATATTTTTTATTAAACAATTTTATGTTGTGTGAACCCCCAGTTGGAAAGGATGTTATTAGATGGAATATTTGATTTACTAGTCCTTACAGTGAAAAAAATCAAGTGAAAAGAAAGTTGATAATAGATATTTAGAGAATTAACATTGTCAATTCCTTTTTTTTTTTTTTTTTTTTTGTTATTTTTTACTATGGTAGAACAAGCCATCTCAGAACCTAGTGGTTTAGGATAACAATTTCATTTGATGGTCAAATTTGATTTTCAAAAAATTCTGAAGAATTTAGGAAATGACAAACTGCTTAGTTTGTCTCTGACCCGCAAGGTATAAGCTAGGGCCATTGAAAACACATTGAGAACATTTCAGCCATCAAGAGTAGACAAGTCATCAGCGTTTCTGGCAAACTCACAATATTATAGAGACAATTTTTTTTAGTTTGGAAGTGTCAAGGAACTTTGAACTTGAGGGTTCAATTTCAGAGAAAATGAAGTATAGAGAAATCAATCTGACATTCCAGTTTTCCACTGGATACATATGCCAATTTCTTAAGCTGCATAAAGCAAAGAAATAAAATGGTAAGTTAAAAGTCTCTAAAAAGAAGAGTATTTTTTTTTTTTTTTCATCAGTCTTACAGTGCTAGGGACACAAAAGCTGGAAGAAGAATCTGCTAGAAAGGAAAGAATCTAGAATATGCTAGATGCTATTCCCAGCTCTCAGTGAGGACCTGTGGCATACAAAACCAAAGATTTGAGATTAATCAGAAGGATAATCGTACAGAAACTGTACTCACACTTAAGTGAGCTCAGTTTCTGCTCTACTAAAAAAAATAACAGACCAGAGAGAGTAGAGCAAGGCATCTGGAAAATGTTTGTGAAAAAAAAAAAATAGGCTAAATTCATTTAAAAAAAAAATAATATTATCAAATTGTCGAAAACATTCCACATGTAGTATCCAGCTACAGTGGGCTGAATTGTGTATCCAAAAAACACACATTCAAGCCCTGACTTTGAAACCTGTGGATGTGACCTTCTTTGGAGATAGGGTCTTTGCAGATGTAATCAAGCATATTGACATCATGCTAGGTTAAAGTGGGACCTACATCCAATGACTGGTGTCCTTATGAGAAGAGGAGAGGACACACACTATAAGAGAAGGCAATGTGATGATGGAATCAGAGGTTGGAATCGAGCAGCTACAAGCCAAGGCATGCCAAGGATCACCAGTAGCTGCCAGAAGCTGAGGGAGACAAGGAATGATTCGTCCCTGGAGCCTTCAGAGGGGCCACAGCCCTGCAGACACCTTGACATCAGACTCCTGGCTCTCAGAACTGTGAGAGAACCCTTTTTCATTGTTTTTGGCCACCGCAAAACATACCCACTTTTTCGTACTTTGTTATCGCAGTCTTGGGAAATAAACACATCAGCATTCAGTTATATATTACCAGGAATTTTAAGAGACAGATCTAGAGAAAACCAACAGTGGATTCAGAGGATCAATGACAGTTATTACAATTTTCACAGCAATGCAGTGAGGCAGCTGGTGGTTGTCTGGTCGCTCAGTCATGCCCGACTCTTAGGGACCCCATGGACCGCAGCACACCTGACTTCTCTGTCCATCATGATCTGCAGTGTTCAAACTTATGTCCATGGAGTCAATGATGCTAACCAACCATCTCATCCTCTGTCGTCCCCTTCTCTTCCTGCCCTCCATCCTTCTCAACATCAGGGTCTTTTCCAATGAGTCGACTCTTCACATCAGGTGCCCAGAGTATTGGAGTTTCAGCTTCAGCATCAGTCCTTCCAATGAATATTCAGGGTTGATTTTCTTTAGGACGGACTGCTTTGATCTTCCTACTGTCCAAGGGACTCTCAAGAGTCTTCCCAGCACAACAACTCAAAAGCATCAATTCTTTGGTAACTCAGCCTTAGGAAGGTGATGGAGGTCTAATCATTTGAGCTTTAGAGTCTGATAGGTTTGGGTTTGAATATTGGCAGTACAATATCTGGTCTCTGTGGCGTTGGAAAAATTATTTAACATCTCTGAGTGCTAAGTTAATAATATTAAAAAATAAATAATAATACCTGTTGAGACATAAATTGCCATCCTCAGTAGCAGAACTTACATTGAATGTGCCTATCCTTTAAAAGAAATAAGCAAAAAAAACCCAAAACAACTACTTTTCATTTTGTATAACTGAAACTATTTTAAATTTATTCTCTATGGCCAGGGCCAGTAACTGCATTAAAATTATGAGATACTAAACTGAATAATTCATGGCTTTTTCTCTTATGGAACTCAGAAGTTCTTAGGGACAACAGAGAAAAATTATGTTTCACTTAAAAGGGTAAGTTCCATGACAACAGGAATCAGGTTTGTCTTGTTCATTCTTTGCACTCCAGGCCCACATGAAAATGTTTCCTGTAGTAAGTAACAGTCACTAAATATTTGTGAGATGAGTAAATGAACAGATGCATGAAAGTAAAGTGCTCGATATTGATGGAAGACCTCCCATGTTACAGGGGAGGATGAACTGTGTGCACCTGTATCAAGAAGGGAAGGAAGAGACTAAACAGCAGGGGGAAAAGTCATTTATAGCTTAAAAGACAATTAGGTGTTCATCCGCCTGGGTTGGTGGGAGAAGTCGAGCAGAGTGTAGCAAAGCAGTGGAAGCCAGTCTAAGCAATGAAAGCATGCAGTACTGAGTTCCTTTTTGCCCAGTAAACAGAACAGAAGGTCAGAACAGGTAAAAGGAAAACTAATGAAAGAAGCAGTATTTCTACAGTCATCTAAAATCTCTTTCCAACCTCCCTACAGCTGTGAGGCAGCTGGATTGTCAATTTTAGTGACTCCCTTGGCCTCCTCTTCTGGGTAAATTCCAAGACCAGTTGCCTTCCAGGCTTCTCCACTAGGTCACTTTGTTACTCATTATTCCTGGGCTTTATTACGTGGCTCAATAACTGATGTGATCAATGCATTTAAATCAGGGTAATAATCACTTCTTTCTAATTTCTGAGATACTATTTCAATGCCATACAGTCTTTAAATAAATGGGTCTTTATTTACAGGAATGGATAATTTGAGAATTCTAATCTCTATGGGAGATATTTTGGTATATATTTGACTGTTTCACACTTTTTAGGGACAATGTGACTCAAGCTCTCTTTTTTTTTACTTTATTATTGATATAGAAAATTGTAATATATTTAAAGTATAACACAAACATTCATTGTGACAGGATTCTGGTGGTCAAGTTAGTTAACACATTCAATACCTCACATATTTACTTCCATGCTTTTTGTTGTTGTTGGGAAAGGTGAAGTTCTATTCTCTTAGCAAATTTCATTTATACACAACAGTATTTTTAACTCAAGTCACCATTTGATCTCAGGCCTTATTCATCTTATAACTGACAGTTTGTACCTTTTAGCCACCTCTCCATGTTTCTATCACCCCTAGGCCCTGGCAATCAAAGTTCTACTCTCTGTTCCTATACATTCAACATTTTTTTTTTTTTCAGATTCCACATGAAGTTACACCCTGCAGTGTTCTATCTGGCATATTTTACTTTAAAAAATATCCTCCAAATTCATTCAAGTTGTTGCAAATGGAAGTATGTTGTTCTTTTTTAAGGATGAATTCTACATTTTCTTTATCCATTCATCCACCAATAGGTACAAGCATTTCTATACTTTGGTTTTTGTGAATAATGCTGCAATCAACAAGGGAATAGATATCTCTCTGAAACCCCGATTTTGTTCCCTTTGGATATACATATATATATATATATATATATATATATATCCAGAATTGGGACTGCTGGACTGTATAGTAGTTCTATTTAAAAAACAGAAACAAACAAACAAAAACCTCTGTGCCATTTTCCATAGTGGCTCCACCAGGTTACATTCTCACCAACAGTGAACAAGGATTCCTTCTCTCCACATTCTTGCCAGAATTTATTGCTCTCTTAGTTGATAGCCATCCTATCAGGTGTGAAGTGATATCTAACTGTGGTTTTGATGTGCAATTCCTGGTGATGAGTGAAGCTGAACATCTTTTTATATACCTGTTGGCCTTTTCATACCTTTCCATCTATCTGTATATCTTCTTTGAAAAGGTGTTTATTCCGGACCTTTGCCCAGTTTTAAATTGGGTTATTTGTTGTTCTACCATTGCACTGTGAGTTCCTTGTACATGAGGATATTAACCCTTTATCTGAAAGTGAAAATTGTTAGTCGCTCAGTCATGTCTTACTCTTTGTAACCTCATGGACTATAGTCAGCCAGGTTCCTCTTTCCATGGAATTCTCCAGGCAAGAATACTGGAGTGAGTAGCTGTTCCCTTCTCCAGGGGATCTTCCTGACCCAGGGATCCAACTAGGGTCTCCTGCATTGCAGGCAGATGCTTTACTGTCTGAGCCACTAGGAGTGGGTCTTATCTGATATATAGTTCTCAAATATTTTCTCTATTCCGTAAGTTGCTTTTTCATTTTGTTGACTGTTTCTTTTCATTCTTGTTGACTGTGCAGCAGCTTTTTAGTTTGATGTAGTCCCCCTTGTTTATTTTTGTCAGGCTCCATTTCTTAGCTTTACTCTTACCTCTGATGTGAGGTCTTGCCTGATATCCGGGCACAGATGTTGCTCCCTGATACTGAGCTCTTCCTCTGTTCCACAAATGATGTTTGTTATCTGCACTTCCTTTGGCCTGCAAGCTCATAGAGGCCAATGTTTTATTCCCTTGTTTGTATCCTTTGTGCTCAACAGTGTTCTGAGCAATCAGAAGTCACGCAATAAATATTAGTTGAATGAGTAAATGTATACAAAATACAGTGTCTATCTTAAAGGACATGACTTGGTAATAATCTAGAGTTTCTCCAAATAGACAGTTTTCTTTCAATGTACATGAACTTGTTCTGAACTTTTGTTTTCCATCAGATTTAAGGATTCAGTTTTCCAGTATGAAATCACCTTTTGTTAACTTCAGATTGGGATTCTCTGCTCCCCATGGAACTTACCTATGGCACCAGTTGTTGGAGTGGCTGACTCACGCCTCAGATGGATAGAGAGCTTTCTGAGGCTATGGCAGGGCAGAAGGTCTGTGGTATCAGGTCCTTGGTTAATCCATTGATCAACAAACTCAAGGACTCTTGAAGATGGAGAATGTGACCCAAAGGAGACACTCCTATTTCCCAGCAGCATCTATAGGGCAACCTTTTCCTTTTGAATATATTTTTTGACTATACTGTGCTGCAAGTGGTATCTTAGTTCCCTGACCAGGGATTGAACCTGCAACCGTTGCATTGGAGTGTGGAGTCTTAACCACTGGACTACTAGGAAAGTCCTCAACAATCTAATAGTTTGGATGAGAGTAACCTTTCTCTCCACTGCAGGGATGGGCCTGACATAAAATACATAAAATCTCATCCTTCTTACCCAGCAAATAACTCTATTGTGCCGACCAAAGGCCCTGATCACATCAAGACAGTCTCCTGGCCACAGCAAAGGCTTCATATCATGGAAATAATGTCAGGAAGTTTAAAGCAAGCAGTAATGGCAGAAATATAACTTAGCTTTGCACATCATAAATATGATTTTTAAAGTACATGTATAATACAATGGAGGGGCTTCCCAGGGGGCACTAGTGGTAAACAACCCACCTGCCAATGCTGGAGACAAAAGACATGGGCTCAGTCCCTGGGTCCAGAAGATCCCCTAGAGGAGGGCATGGCAACCCACTCCAGTATTTTTGTCTGGATAATCCCATGGGCAGAGGAGCCTGGTGGACTACAATCCATGGGGTCGCAAGAGCAAGACACAACTGAAGCAACAGCATGCATGCATGCATAATACAGTGGAAATTTTTCTGTTATAAGGAGTGTGTAATTTACTGAAAAACTTCTGCCTTTTATTTGCTTGCTTTGATTGAGAGTAACCATTCTGTATATTAAACAGTCTCAATGGGACTGATGTTTCCAGTGAGAAAAAAGATCAGTTCTTGCAGAAGTGAAAAAAATTCAGATATGGCAATAGCATGCGGAGCCTTCAAGCACGCTATGTAAACAGAGGTACAGTATAGTGTGGCACTAAATTTCATGGGTTAAGGCCATTAGAGAAAAAAGTATTCCTTAAAAGGCTACTTAGGGGAAAGATAGCCTTATTTTATTTTATTTTTTGAAAGGTTGAGAAATACTTCGTAGATCATTTGTGGCAGAACATGAATTCTCTGCTAGGCTATGTTTGTGTCTTCTCAGAGCCTGCTTTGCAATTTCAGGTGATGTGTGCAAGCTAACTTTCTTAGTTCAAGCAGCCCTCTAAATGGGAAGTCAAATCTACAGAAAGTAAGTTGTCCGACTGTGACGTGCCTCCAAACTAATTATATGTGCTCTGGGAATACCATTAACTCCTGGTGGCCTGGCAGCCAGAAGCAGAGGTCCCCGAGAAGAGAGTGGCATGCAAGTAACACAAGGGTTAACTGAACTCCAAGGTGGGATGGACTGGTTCTGCTGGGCAAAGAAGAGAGGAGAGAGGAGAGAAGGGAAGGAGGAGGAGGGGAGAGAAGGTAGAGGGAGGGAGGGGGTTGAGAAGAGGAGAGAAAGGCCCCGTGAGAGAGAAGTCACAGTTTTTTTGTCCCTACTCTCAGAAGCGACCCACGTTCACGTCTGCATATTCCATTCCTTATGAGCAATCGAAAGCATCTGAGGGCTTTAACACAAGGAGGCAGGAATTGCTGCGGGCCCTCTAGGGGCTGCCTACCCCAAGCCTACCATGGACCTTCACCTTTAGACCCCATTTCTGTTCAGCAGGAGCATGTGTACTCAGTCATGTCTGACTCTCTGCGACCCCAGGGACTGTAGCCCGCCAGGCTCCTCTGTCTATGGAATTCTCCAGGCAAGAACGCGAGTGGGTTGCCATTTCCTCCTCCAGGAGATCTTCCCAACCCAGGAATTCGAACCCGCGTCTCCTGTGTCTCCCGCATTGGCATGTGGATTCTGTGCTGCTCAGCCACCTGGGAAGCCCTCTGCTTAGCAGGTTCCCCTTAAAACCCACCCTCTCACTCTCTCCATTCCTGCCCGATTCGCAGCGCCTTCTCTTTGCTGTGCCTCCTGCCACAGCATCTTTGTTCATATCACTTCCCGAAAAGCCTTTCCCTTCCATCTTTGTATATTTAACTCTCACTCATCTTTTGGATTTGACATATATTCCATTATTTCTCATTTTTCCTGATTCCAGCTTAGGTCCTTTGATACCGTTGCCAGATAAAATATGAGATGCCCAGTTAAAGCTGAACTTCGGATAAAGAATGTATAATTTTTTTTTTTTAGTATAAGAATGTTTCAATATTTCAGTAAACATACTTAAACTAAAATATTATATGTTCTTGACCTGGAGTTCAAATTTAACTAGGCATCCTGTATGTTTATGTTTTAAACGTGGCAACTCTGCCTCTGAGGGATGTCATCGATCCCCCAGTTCCTGGGTCAGGTCTGGCCTATATAAGGCTCTTCATCAGTATTTCTTGGGGGTCAATGGCTGGTAATTTGTATCATTATCGATTTTCAGAATAAATACGTTATAGAAATCAGGAGCACGCTATGTATTAGTTACTTAATAAATCATGATCATTTAGAAAGACTCATTTACTGCACTTTTAGGTAGTTTTCATTTCATGAGCCAATATCAACTATTCATAGTGAAGTTGTAATTTATGTCCAGTTTCTCTTCATCTAGCAAACCCTGGCTTTATCACTCATTGTCCAGTACAGAACATAAACTTTTTTAAAAGTCCCTGGAGAGACAGAATTGTAAAATGGAAAGTGTAATTTTGACAGAGCAACATAAACACTTTGAGCTTCAGGTTTTTTTGTTGTTGTTTTTAATTAAAATGACAGTAAGAGTATTAAGGAGGATTAAGTGGGCCAATGAGAATAAAGTAGTAAGAAGAATGTGTTGCACTTAAAAGGCATTTGATGAATGTCCCTTTGGTCCCTCCTGACCTCCTCATCACCTACATATCTTAAATGAGCCAAGACAAAAAATATACACTGACAGTGAAAATAGGAAGCCTCTAAAACTCATGGAAGGACTCAAACGCAAAGAACGTGTTTCATTTGACGTTCCAGTCCATTTGGGGAATTTGTCAAACTAGTATAATAAAGGCAGTTGAGACCTGAATTGAGTCTGGTTTTTGTTTTGTTTTACTTTTTATTAGTTCTGAAGAATACAACAAATCTCTCTGAGAATAAAATAGGAATATAGAATAAAAAGAAATGTCCTATGTGATGATTTAGACTTTAAGCTCTGACAGAAAATAATAATGGGCCTAACTAAGGTTAGATTAGGGAACTAGAATCAGAAGGATCACTGAACAAGAGTAGGCAATGCACCCCCCTCCACTCAGACTATATTGTTTAATTACTGGTTAAATGCCAGGTTAATAATCACTATCAAATGTCACATCTACCTAAGGCTTTTCGGACAAGATATTAACAGTGCACTGACTTTGCAGATGGAGAAGGCAATGGCACCCCACTCCAGCACTCTTGCCTGAAAATCCCATGGATGGAGGAGCCTGGTAGGCTGCAGTCCATGGGGTCGCTAAGAGTCAGACATGACTAAGTGACTTCACTTTCACTTTTCACTTTCATGCATTGGAAAAGGAAACGGCAACCCACTCCAGTGTTCTTGCCTGGAGAATCCCAGGGACGGGGGAGCCTTGGTGGGCTGCCGTCTATGGGGTTGCACAGAGTCGGACGCAACTGAAGAGACTTAGCTGCAGCAGACTTTGCAGAACTTATGGTTTCTGTAGAGTTAAGGGCGCCGGGCAGAAAGCTTGTGTGGGGGACTCCGTTATACTTTATACAGGCAAACGTAAATTGTATCTGAGTTTTTTTTTAAATAGATGTGTAATTGACATATAACATTATATTAGTTTCAGGTATACAATAATGTTTCAATATTTGTATTTATTGCAAAATGATCACTAAAATGTCTAGTGAACATCTGTCACCAGTTATAAAATATTTTTCTTGTGATGAGTACTTTTAAGATTCATTCTCTGAGCAGATTTACTGCAGCAGTTTAATCAGGATAAATAATGTTTAAAATGTCATAAAAATCTGTAATTTCTCATACTTTATTTCTCCTAATGGAATTTGGTGGGGGATAAAACAGGAAGACTGTTAATCAAGATAGCCAAAATGCACCATACTTGGAGATTAGATTTTAAGTGACTATGTCTCAAAAACAAAGAATTTTTGAATGAATATTTTAAATCATACTTAGACGTATTAGTCATATTTATTGATATACTAAAGAGAGAACAAAATTTTTTTCAGATATATATCTTATTATGTTCAATCCAAAATGATCTGCCTTGTGTGATAGAAGTATATAATTTTGAAAATACAGATTTCAAGCTGGCTAAATAACTGGAGACATGACATCTATTAAGAAGATATCCTTTTTGATTGATGGGGAAATATTTAGCCTTTTTCTTTACATATTAAATGTAATTTAAGTGGACAGACTCAAGATGCTATTAGTGTCCAAATCTGCAATTCGGTTTATGAGGACATTGAAGGAATAAAAAGCCCAAATTTGATTAGAAAATAGACATTTTCCTTAGAAGATATGTGAATTATATCATACAATATTTACCATGTAATTTTTAATACACTAATATTTCATTTTGTAAAAATGATATAATTTTAGATGTTTAATAGCCATTCACTTATTTTTCTTTCCAGTTATAATTTTAGTTTTTTTAAAAAAATACATGTTTTAAGTTTCTTCTCTCTCTTAAAATATCTGAGTTCTAGAAAAGAAGTTAGAGTTGACTACTTACTCATGTATAAAAAAAGTGACTATATTAACAAGTTACTCCTGTATCTTTAGATTATCAGCTTGCATGATGTATCTTCCCCATTACCTGTAACTCACTGAATCCACCTCACCACACCTGTGCCTCCTCCCTCCCCAGCCCACACCGCTATTGGGAAGCCAGAGAGCCAATTACACCAAGTTCATGTACCAGTCATGAGCTCTCATTGATTACAGATGCATCCGTTCAGTTCAGTTGCTTAGCTGTGTCTGACTCTTTGTGACACCATGAACTGCAGCATGCCAGGCCTCCCTGTCCATCACCAACTCCCTGAGCTTGCTCAAACTCATGTCCATAGAGTTGGTGATGCCATCCAACCATTTCATCCTCCATCATTGTCTTCTCTCCTGACTTCAATCTTTCCCAGCATCAGAGTCTTTTCCAATGAGTCAGTTCTTTGCATCAAGTGGCCAGAGTATTGAAGTTTCAGCTTCAGCTTTCCATTCATTCATTCTTTCCAATGAATATTCAGGACTGATTTCCTTGCTGTCCAAGGGACTCTCAAGAGTCTTCTCCAAAAAAAAAAAAAGAAGAGTCTTCTCCACACCACAATTCAAAAGCATCAATTCTTTGGCACTCAGCCTTCTTTGTGTTCCAACTCTCAACATCCATACATGACTACTGGAAAAACCATAGCTTTGACTAGATGAAACTTTGTTGGCAAAGTAATGTCTCTGCTTTTTAATATGTTGTCTAGGTTGGTCACAGCCTTTCTTCCAAGGAGCAAGCGTCTTTTAATTTCATGGCTACAATCACCATCTGCAGTGATCTTGGAGCCTAAGAAAATAAAGTCTGTCACTGTTTCCACGGATGCATAGATGGAATTTTTGACTAGAAAATCCCATGTGAATATCTAGCAGGCATTGCAAATCAGTTTCGCTCACAATAATACTCTTGATCCCCTGCTCCCTCCACAAAATGTTGCTTCGTGTTCTAAATCATTGATCCACTGACCACAGTCATGTCCAATTCCTGAGTTAGAAGACTAAGCAGTGTCTTAGGTTCGCATTTTTCCTTGTCATCCAACATTACCTTTCAGCAAACCTTGGTACACTTAACTTGAAACCACAGCTGAATCTGACTCCACATTAACTACTAATATTCTGGCACAAGCCTCCGTGATCTGACACTTGTCCGGACCACTTCCTAAATGGTCTGTATGCTTACATTCTTGACTTTCCTTCAGTCTGTTCTCCGCTTAGAATCCAGAATTTTCTTTTACAAGTGGATCAGAGCATGCCAGTTCTCCTAGTGAAAAATGGCATCTTACCTCATAAAGACAAGGTGTTAAATGTTTTAAATGGCCCTTGTTAAATGTTTTACAAGGGCTTCAACAACTAGATGAAACATTTGCATCTCAGTTGCTATTCTCCTCTCCATCTATTTTAACTGCATGTACTTATGCTGCTCCTAAAACAAACCGAGCCCATTTCTGCCCCAGAGAATATCTGCTTCCTTCTCCCCCTAGAGTGTATTTCCTCATGTTTTATAACAGTTAGTCCTTCACATGATTCATGTCTCTGATTAAATGTTACCTTCTTAGGAAAGGTTTTCCTGACTTCTTTACCCCAAACAGTATGATCTCTTTCAAAGTAAACCTTTGCACTGAACAAAGCTAAGCTGGCAAGGAAGGCCTTGTTTGAGGATACTGAGATAGGAGAGAAAGGCCACAAGTGAGTCTGAGTGAAATAAAAGGAACAGGAATTTCATGGGAGGAGAGATCATAGACCATCCACGTTTACTAATTGGTTTTACCCAAAGGAAAAGTAAACTTTTCATATCTTCATGACAGGAGGTAGTTTTACACTTTGGAGAAAGGTACCCATCTAAGTGAGACTCCTACACTATCTTCCTTGATATTAATAGTTACCTTTCAAAGGGATGGTTACCATGTCCTTGACAAATACACTCCTGAGGTATAAAACTGGAAAGAGGTTTTTAAAAGACATATATGTGAAAGGAGCAGAGAGTTTATAATTACAGGCTTTCTAAGATAAACACTCTCCAAAGAGAGAGGTCTAACACTTTCTTATATACTAGCAAGACAAGTCGAATTTGAAATTAAAAACATAATACCACTTACATTAGCATCCACCAAAATTAAATAGTTATGTAAAAATCTAACAAAATACATACAGGATCTATAGGAGAAAAACTACAAAATTCTGAGAACAAAGTGAAAGAAAAACTAAATAAAGGAAGAGATAGTCTGTGGCTATAAATGGGAAGATTCAACATTGTTCAGATTATCAGTTCTTCCCAACTTGACTTACAGATTCATTGCAATGCCAGTCGAAATCCTAGAAAATTATTTTGTGAATGTTGGCAAAATGACTCTGTAGTTTATATGGAGAGGCAGAAAGACTTGGAGACGCAGACTGATGAAGACAGTCCGAGAGCTGACACCAGCCAACCTGAAGACTTCTTACAAAGCAAAGTAGTGAAGACAGGGCGGTACTGGTGGGAGAACAGACAAGTAAATCAAAGACTCCTACCCAAGCCATATGTCACAAACATGCCAACTGATCTTTGACAGAGGAGCTAATGTAATACAATGAGCAGACAGTCTCTTCATGAAGTGCTCTGTCCTTAGCCGTCTAGCCTTGCTGGGGCATAGTTGCTGAAATGAACTACGAACGTCTCAATGAATTATAGCCATCACCGGGCACCATGCCACATCCCAGTGAAGGTACTTGTTTCTAGACTTCCTCCTCTTGGCTACTGTGTGGCATCCACCCTGGAAGCTTATGATGATCGGAGTTGATTATCCCTGCCAGTCCTGTAACTCCTTTACTTGCCTTCTGGTACTTTGGCAAGAGGATCCTAAAGTGATCAGATGGTGGTCAGAGCAATCAGCTCAATGGAACCTGACAGAAGCTAGCTGCCCCCAGCAACCAGAACTTCTAACTGGCAGAGTTTAAAAAGGTGGACTGAAAAGCATAAATTCCACAATTCAATCCCTGAGCCTGGTGGCGACAGACGCTGTTTCCTGTATGCAGGCCAAGGAGATTCAGTACTTCATATCAGCCACTGGGTCAGTGCCTACACTGCACGATGGAGGAGAATGTCTCAAGTCTGCGAGTTACTTCCTTGAGTTGGCACTTTGCACTGAGCTTCCAGATTGGGTGTGTGTGGCTAATAATGCACATAGGACTGATGAGTCCTGTTGTCATCCACCACAAAGTTTCATGATCTGAGATGATATAGGTAGAACCACTGGGTACCTGCATGCTAAAATCGCTTCAGTCGTGTCTGACTCTGTGACCCTATGGACTGTAACCCATCAGGCTTCTCAGTCCATGAGATTCTCCAGGCAAGAATACTGGAGTGGATTGCCATGCCCTTCTCCAGGGATTCTTTCTGACCCAGGGATTGAACCTGTGTCTCTTACGTCTCCTGCATTGGTAGGCAGGTTCTTTACTACGTAGCACCACCTGGAAAGCCCAAGCCAAACCATTAAGTCCTACTTAATGTGATGGAATGTGAGGAGCAACATTTTATCTTCTATCTCAGAGAAGATATTCAAGGGTGCTTCAGATTTCTGGATTCCTAAAAACATACTGATGTTGCGGGTTCCTAAATCTTTTTGGTATTTAGGAGGCAGAAGGGTTGCTCCTACAAATCTTGTCTCCTCTGGGGTAAGCTCACCGAGTGAGGACAGCGACAATCTAGGGCCTCAGTGGACAGAGAAGTCCCGGAGGGAGGTGAAGTGCAGGTGTGTGGGAGTGACGGAGGAGCAGAGTCCTGTTCCGAAGACCCGGGCGATGGAGCGCACCTCGGTAAGGGCTGCTCTAGCTAGAATGCAAGGCAAATGTGCTGAGCTATGACATGCAGAAGCTGGAAGCCCTATGTGTCCACTCATGAATTTTCTTAAGTTTTTATATAAATTAAGATCTTGGTAATAGATATATATATGTGTGTAGCTAATTATTAATTGACTACCAAATAATCATCAAAGATTGGGAGGCAACTTCCATATGAGAAATAGAGGTGAGCAGAAGGACAATCATGAGCAAAGAAAGAAGGATTCTCTTGGGTTAAAAAATTTCTCATAGAAAGCTAAATGAGTAGAAAGGCTACCTATGTAGTTATGTATGTATACCTATGTGTGTAGCTAAAGGACAAAGGTAAAACATTAACTTAATCTGCAGCATTCATTCTAATACCCAAAAGCATCCATCATTTATATCTTGCCAAGAGAAGCAATTCAACCATTTATTGAAGTGATGTTCAAGAGTTTTGGTAACAGTGATTGCATGCAATACAATAGGCAAAATAATAATATGAAACATTTGTAATAATAATTAAAATCAATTATCTGTATGATATCATCTCTGTTCTTAGTCCATAGAGGCTTTAAAGAATAAAAATGTAATAGTAAATATAGTTTCTATCAGGAACACTTTCTATTTCTCATGACAATGGTATCTACTAAAATAGAATATATACATAAGGATGATATTTTAATTATAGATGAGCAATTACATTATTAATTGATATTTCTTACTGAACACACACTGTATGTGATTTTTGTGTCAGAGCGAGGCCTTAAAAATATTAACATGGAGATTTGTAAGGAACACACCTGTAGAAATTACTTGAGAATTGATGCAATATGCCAATGAGTACAAATGATGTAGTATTTCTAATCTTAGCAACTGCAATCAGGCTCCAATTAAGCAAAATAAAAAAAAAAATGTTCATGGATGAAACACAAATGGCTTTAAAATTTTAAAATTCAAAACCATGACTCTGCCTTTACCATATGATTCTACTCAGGCCTTAGAATGACTTACAGATGGAAGTCGGCATGGCAACCCACTCTAGTATTCTTGCCTGGGGAATCCCAAGGACAGAAGAGCCTGGTGGGCTAAGGTTCCAAAGGTTCCAAAGAATAGGACACAACTGACGTGACTTAGCACGCACATAGTTGGAAGAAGCTTTTTACTTCCTTCTAGCCCTTCACGTAATGAGCTGGGTTTAAGGTATGTGCACCCTGCAGGACATCGAACTCTGTCCTTTCGAATGCTGGAGCAGTATGACCTTGAGACGTCACTTGTTTCTTTCTGTATGTATGTTTTCGATATGAAGAAAAAGATAAAGTTTACATCTAAGCTTTCTCCTGGAACTTTTCCTCCTAGATTTAACACAATATCTATCAATCACATGCCAAAAGTACTTTATAAGGAGACTAAAGAAAAGAAACTCGTTTCTGAATTACCTAGTCCTTGTCACTCTGTACCTGACACTATTGTCATTTTCCCCCACATTGTATAATTTGTGTATATAGAAGTTACTTTGTCCTCAGATGTTAGAAGACGATAGACCACAATGAATAAATGCTTCCCACGCAACGTGTTAGGATTTTAGCAAAAGAACAGAAGAGCTTGCTCTCTTTCTCATTCCTACGGGATTACTTGGAAGTTGTTTCTGTCTTTGTCAAGTTGCTCAATCTTACCTGAAAACTTAGATGCTTGCTCTAAAGTGAACATTTGACAAAGAATAGCTCCCAGGCTGTTAGGGTTTTCCCAGTGGCTCAGTGGAATCTGCCTGCAATGCAGGAGACACAGGAGAGGCGGCTGCCATCCTTGGGTTGGGGAGATCCCGTGGAAGAGGAAATGGAGGATACTCACTCCAGTATCCTCGCCTGAAAAATTCCATGCACAGAGGAGTCTGGAGAGTTACAGTCCATGGGGTCACAGAGTCGGACACGACTGTGCACACACAGCCAGGCTTCTGTCCCTTGTGATCAGTTGCTGCTAAGCTTTACACCAAGAGCATCATGTGCCACACTCCTCTGGGGCCGCCAGAGTGGCTGCTTGGAGTGGGGCAGCCTGATCTTCAGGGCACCTGCTGCAGCCAAGCACCCATCAAACTGTCCTGGGCTCCCTTGGTGGTCTAGTAGATAAGAATCCACCTCCCAACGCGGGGGACATGGATGTGATCCCCGGTCTGGGAGGATCCCACATGCTGCGAGGCAACTAAACTCATGTGCCACAGCTATTGAAAGCTGGGCACTTAGACCGTGCTCTGCAAGAAGAGAAGCCACTGCGATGAGAAGCCTGGACACCACAGCGAGAGAGTAGCCCCAGCTTGGCACAACTAGGGGAAGCTAGCACACAGCAATGAAGACCCAGTACAGCCTAAAAAATAACCCAAAACCTGCCCTGCTCCACTGGAAGCTCTGACTGATGGGTCCCTGGATTTTCTGAACACTCCCTTGTGGCTCAGATGGTAAAGAATCTGCCTGCAATGGAGAAGACCTGGGTTTGACCCTTGGGTCAGGAAGATCCCCTGGAGAAGCGAATGGCTACCCACTCTAGTATTCTTGCCTGGAGAATCCCTTGGACAGAGTAGCCTGGTGAGCTACAGTCCATGGGGTCGCAAAGAATCAGACATAACTTAATGACTAATACACACACTCCATAAGCTAGCAAATTGCTGGCCTCGACATCAATATCCTAGTTGGCTCTGTAGGACCACTGAGAGAAGTGTAAATTAGTATGCCAGGTTAAAATTTGCCCTATGTTTTCATTTACTATTAACTCCTTCAGTTCACTATGAGAGAAAACAACATTTGTCAAAGGTCATTTGGAAGAAAGAGTTGCTGCTTCTACATAATAAATACCTTGGGCCTCAAAAGATTCAACAATCCTAAATACATTGCCAATTGATGACAGAATATTAATCTGGAACCCAAATACCTCTTATTATGTCTGCCCTAGTTAGAAAACACTTTTATAGCTGAGTCCAATTATTAACTTTCTAACACTTGTAGAACAAAACATCCACATGTACTGAAAGCACATATGAGGGCTGTCCTTGTTCTTTAGCTTCTTCCCAGCATAGCTCACAATCAGAGAGCTATTTGCTCCCAAACTGCATCTTTGCACTATAGAGGCTCCCTTTCTTTTTCCAAGCTGTCTGAGGTTCTCTTGCTGCCAACAGGATCCTTTTCCACTTTGCCATGGTTTATGGCCAATAATGAGCTACAGAATTCCATAACTCATCCAAATGATGAAAACTGAAGCATGCAGAGAAGTCCCACATTTCTCTGTGAGGGAAGGTGGCCCAGCACTCCAGGGTCAGACTGTCTGTCCTGTTAAGTCCTTCCTGATTCTCTTCAGAACAGTCTGATAAGAGACATCTGGAAACAGTAACTAGAAAATTATGAAATCAGTGAAATAGAATGTAATACTCTTTTCTTCTCTGAAGCAATAAAGTTTCTGTCATCTATGAGAGTAAGAAGGTGGAGTTATTAATTTTATTTTTGGCACCTAGAAAAGATACTCCACTTACTCCAGAAAGGTGAAGAGTGAAAAAGTAAGAAATAGAGATAGGATTTCTTTTCTTGGTCTAACAAATATGTGCTAGAGAGAAACATGACAAGATTTCTTTACCTCTAAAATGGTTATGAAATAAGATAGACTACCATCTGCAGAAGTAGAAACCATAAACTCTCATCAGTATGCCAAAAAAAAAAAAAAAGACTTTTCTCACTCTATGGTCATTTTCAGCTGGCAGTCTTGCTCCAAAGACCAAATTCAGTATGTGTTTTGCAATCTTCACATTTTAAAATGCATACTTCTAAATTAGATTAAGGAGTTACAAATGGAAAAAGTAATTTTAGCACTTGGAAAATTGTTTGGTTTGAAATTGTAGCACTGAACATGCTGGTGAACAAAATGAAAATTGAAGCTTTGTATAATTCAGTAAAGAAAGAGAAAACCAAATTAGCATTTGGTTATTTTTAATTAAGTAAAATGTAATTATCTTAATTAAACAAAACAGCCATGTCAGCAAAACTTTATTCCTAATAATATTTTGAGATGATTTTGTCAATATGCTTTTGGAAAGAATAATACACCAGTCTCTTATTCAACTTTCACCTTCTAATTTTTGCAAGGCACCATTTTACAAAATAAATACCCTAGTAAAGATTTACTTTACAGTATATGAAACAGTGCTTAAGAATATGCAAACACACATATGTGTCCACTGATGTCTATGTTACTGTGTTACTAAGAGGATGGAGGAGCGGGCTTCCCTGGTGGCTCAAGACGGTGAAGTGTCTGCCTGCAATGCAGGAGACCCAGGATCAATTCCTGGGTCAGGAAGATTCCCTGGAGAAGGAAATGGCGACCCACTCCAATACTCTTGCCTGGAGAATCCCATGGACGGAGGAGCCTGGTGGGCTACAGTCCATGGGGTCGCAAAGAGTCCGACAGGACTGAGAGACTTCACTTTCTTAAGAGGATGGAGAATGGTAGTTTAATGAAACTAGCAATGCAAATATCAGACCCTGTTTGCCCATTTGGAAATACTTGGAATATTTCATAGTAATAACTCAATTATTAAATAAAAAGATAGAGAAAACGTTCAGAGTAAAAGTATTGGTTCCCAGTAAATGGTTGTCGAACTGCATTTCAAAATGTGGCTTCACAGTGTATGTGAGCCCAGGGCTGGTCTCAAGGATGGGACTCGCTCAGTGTTCTGGTGTATGTGCCGCCATGTTTAACGGCACAGGCTCACAACCCACACGGAAGCAGGTACAGGCATCTTGGCAAATTCATATGGCTATTCAGCTGAGCTTGGTAGTGAGATGACCTTTCTAAATAACATGGATGGAAATATAAGGTTTTACATTTGAATTATTAGAATTAATGTCATTAATATTATCAAATATCACTATGGAAGATATTAAGTTTGGGCTAAATAGAGGCGGGGGGCTGCAAAGGTTTTTGTTCCTTATTTGCCTCCTTCATACATAATTACAGTTGACCCTTGAACAACATGGGTTTGAACTTTGCAGTCTACTTAAATGTAGGTTATTTTCAGCTTCCTGTTCTTTGTGTTGGGCAAAGTTTGTGTTTCGCTAGTGATAATAGTATATGGAGTGAAACAACATTGAGTCCAGATTTTATCCAAACTGCTTCATCTTCCTGCCCTTGGATGAATCACTTTTTTTTGAGGCAGAGATAGCACTATTTGGATTTTCAGCTGTGTGAGGGGTGGAGTGGTTCAAAGGTCAAGTGCACACACATTTTTGGGGTACAGGATGTGTTTCCCCACTTTGAATCACCATTACCAAACACACTGCCTAACGTGTGGCAAAATTTTAGTGAGTTATTTTTATATATGCTGACTACAGAAGAGTATGTATGTGTGTTCACCATACAATAAACCATGCCACATGAAGAGTAAATACTAAGTAAAATCCTCACTCCCTCCAGTATTCTGGCCTGTATTTGTTTAGTGTTTTGTATTAGAAGCCATTGAATTTAAAATGTTGTGCAGTGTGTAGTGAGGCTTACCTCATTTCAGAATGCTCATGGCCGGTGAATACAATGCGTTCTCTGTTCGGTGATACATGAAACCCGAATATACCATTATTCACCATCTTGGTGCCATTTGAAAAAAGGTAAGTTTCAGTTCTGACATTGAACAGGCTGGAAAGTTGTCACTCCCACCTTACAACAAGAAAGAAAACAGAATAAACTGAGTCAGAGAACTGAGTTCACTAAGCATAATAACAGAGCCCCACCCCCCATCCTCCCATCCACATTGAGATATATAAAATTCAGACGCAGAAAAATGAAGTGAATGGGGTACCTGGAGCTGTTCACCCAGGAAGTGCATGTGGAACCTGGAGCTGTTCAAGGCAGATCCTGAGACGAGGGGCTCCTTCTTGGAGTGGGAACTAAAGACAAGCTTAGGAGATGTTGGGAAAGGCCCACCCAGGTATCAGTCCCTTGGGCTTCAAGGAGACCAAGGAGACCAAATCCTAAAGGAAATCAACTCTGATTAGTCATTGGAAGGACTGAAGCTGAAGTTCCAATACTTTGACCATCTGATGTGAAGAACCGGCTTGTTGGAAAAGACCCTGATGCTGGGAAAGATTGAGGTTAAGGGGAGAAGAGCATGACAGAGGATGAGATGGTTGGATGGCATCACTGACTCAATGGACATGAATTTGAGCAAACTCCAGGAGATAGTGAAGGACAGGGAAGCCTGGTATGCTACAGTCCATGAGGTCGCAAAGAGTCAGACATGACTTAGGAAGTGGATGAGAACAAAGAGATAGCTACTGGATTAAACTACTGATATTAACAACATATTACAACATAGGATAAAAGAAGCACATGGACGGACAGTGAGATGAATGACGTCAATGCTAGGAGGGATGAGAGAGCAGCAGTGAGAATACTCAGTTAAAAGCCACGTGTGCTACATGTGAAGCAGGGTACCTCAGCTAATTAGAAGCTGATAAATGGCTTACAGAAAAACAGCAGGGAGGGAGAAGACCAGGAAGAAGATGAGTGATATGGTCTAAATTTAAACTAGACCTCAGAAAAAGCCTTATAGAGATTGTAGAGTTTAGGAAAGACAAGTTGATGGTGAAAGTAGGTTACATGGGGAAGAACATTTGGGGCAGAAGACTCAGTTAGATTTAAGTTTATGAACTTTCCATTTTATCACCCAGACTTCCCTTTCTGAAATGGGATCACCAAGTAACTACTTTATACCGTCATTCCTTTCCAACCGTGCTGCGATTCACAATAATACAAATCAAAATGTGATGTAAAGCAGGTTAGTCAGTGAAGTCCAAATATGATCTCTATAAAATAGGCTTGGAACATAGATTTAGGTCTGAAAACTCGCCGAGCAATTCTGACTGCATCAGGGGTTGGGAAACAAATAGTCATCACTCAGTTTTCTTTTTTTTTACCTAATCCCAAACTGTCAGACTAAGTTATATGACACTTCAGCATATCATAAAAGCTTAGAGGTTTTTTCTTTTTTTTTTTTTTTTACTTTGAACAAATGTCATTTATTGTGCAACTTATTTAACACAAAATAATTTCAATTTGTTATTTAGTATAAATTATAGATATTATAACAGAATAAAGTTTGAATCTGTGCTATATTACTATTTGCAAAAGTTCTTGTAAAGTTGCCAGTAGCATTCTATAACTCATCTATATGCCTTTTTTGAGCACCTTTTATAAATTATAGTGAGAATTAAGATATTGTAAGAAAATTAAGAGTAATGAATAACAATATTTCAAATAAGAAAAGGTAAATTCTTCTGAGTCCATAATTTATCATCTACACCAGAAGAACATTTAATCATGAGGATGGTTACATTTTATAACCAAATTAACAACTTGTTAATCCAAAGAGGCATGTAATAAACATTGTAGAATGAACATTAATAAAGTAACTTCTTGGAAAAGTCTTAATCAGGTATTTGCAAAACTCCAATTTCTAGTGATAGCTTCAAATGAAAGTTAACTAACAACCATCGCTCAGTGATGTTAGTTTTTTCCAAAGTTGTACCTTCTCTCTTTTATGGATAGAATTAGTAATTATTCACAGTACTGTATCTATAAAATTAAGTAAAAATTTAATATGATTTGACCAGTGAATGGAAGAACTCCTGAAAACTTTATTGGTTCACTGGCCATTAAACAACATATAGCTTGTTAAAGTGTCATCTTTCAGGGATCATAGACATACTTTGAGATTTATTTTTCTGTTTTAAGCAGATAGGCTATATTTTTTCTTAATCTGAAAAAATTAAATGTGGCCAGTGCCTAAAATCACAGGTTTGTTGATCAGAGATCATTTACTATTCAAAATGTTCTAGTTTCATAACCCCCTCCCACAAAGACACTCAATTCCTCTATGGGATTTGACTCAATATTTCTTCAATATATGGAAATTATTCTATTACATTATATAGGGTTCCCTGGTGGCTTAGATGGTAAAGAATCTGCCTGAAATGCCCGAGACCTGGGTTCAATCCCTGGGTCAGGAAGATTCCCTGGAGATGAGAAAGGCTACCGACTCCAGTATTCTTGCCTGGAGACTTCCATGGACAGACAAGCCTGGTGGGCTACAGTCCATGGGTCACAAAGAGTCGGACATGATTGAGCGACTAACATAACACTTATTAAAATTTGCATGGCTAATTATTAATTTTATTCAAGATAAAGCTATGAAATTATTTCCACTTATGGGGAGACATCGATTTGACTTATAGTTAAACAGGTATTTGATGCATTACTTATCTCTCTAGTACTCTCAAATGAAAACCTATGTCTATCTATTACATGCATTTTAAGTGAAGTGAAGTTGCTCAGTCGTGTCTGACTCTTTGCGACCCTGTGGACTGTAGACTACCAGGCTCCTCCGTCCACGGGATTCTCCAGGCAAGAATACTGGAGTGGGTTGCCATTTCCTTCTCCAGGGGATCTTCCCAACCTAGGGATTGAACCCGGGTCTCCTGCATTGCAGGCAGATGCTTTACCTTCTAAACCACCAGGGAAGCAGTATATAAACATAATATGTATGCATGCCCCATATATATAACACTGTAGCATTTTATTAAATGCTGTATAAGAAACCAGTATAATGTACATATTAAAAAAAAAATTCTAACTGATATCTAAATCTTTTTTAAAGTTTATGATTACTGCATGAAAGTGACAGTCACACGATACAGAGTTCTATGAGCTGCAGTTGGAGCCTGCTACAACCTACAAATGAAAGAGAAAAAAGAAGTTTGACCAAGGTCATATCAGGATTAACTCTATCTTTGTAAAAGAGTGCCAGGGGATGTTTAATATCCACATAGCAGACAGGACGAGGTTTTACGGTCTCACCTGAGAGACCCTCACATACTCTACTCAATTATTAATTTACTTCTGAAAGGCTGGAGGTTAAGACAGGTAGGATTTGAAAGGAAGTCTAAATTCCTCAATTGTACACTTAGGAGAACCCAGTACTTTGCAGTTTATACTTGTGTAGACATAATTCTTAACCTAATGTATTAGGTAAAGTATTTTAAGTGGAGTTAGCCTGTTCCTTTCTTTTACTTCTGTCTGAATGACAGGATGTAGCTTTGGAGCAAGGACTCAGCCTCGGTCCAGGTTAGATTCCTACCACCCCTCCCGCAGCCTCACCTCCCAGAAACTGGGTGTTCACTTCTTTGATGATGACATTTCAAAGAGATGGTTCCTAGGTCTTTGAGAAAGATATTCCTGTGTTGCTAAGCTGGTGAGAGACTTATTTAGCTTTTGAAAAGATTTACATACATTTCAAAGAGACTGAGAAAGAAGTTATAATTGCAAGTTTTCTAAAGTACAGGCTCAAAAAAAAGAGTGAGGAGGAATTTCTTTCCTTATTTTCAACAGTAAAATTTAGGCCTCTTATTTTTAATTTATATTTGCCTTTATAGTTTTTTTTTTCTTTTTAGTTGCTTTTCTGTTTTTTTTTTAATTAAGTTATAAATCACATTGATTCATCTGTCTATTCTTACACAGTTTCCCCATTTTTGTAGCTTTTGGGAAAGTCCTGAAATGAGATAGCAAGTTCCACAAATTTGTTCATCGTTTTCAAGATTATTTTGACTATCTAGGGCCTTTTCACTTCCCTATTAATTTTTGAATATGCCTGCTGCAATACTGATCGGAGCTTCACTGAAAGTAAAGATTCTTTTGGAAAGTATTGCTAACCTGACAACATTAGGTCATCCAGTCATGAAGGTGACATATTTTCCATTTCTTTGTCTTCACTAATTTTCAGCATGTCTCTTAGTCTTGTAACCAACGCTGTTACACATCTTATATTTTGTGAGGCCAATGTAAATATTGATGACATTTTTCCTTTGCTTACTGCACAGTTACTCTATTATTTCTTGCTCTTGTAATCTATAAACTTATCTAATTATTTATTATTCCTAATAATTTCTTAGGAATTGTTACACACAATTGATCATCTGAACATAAAAGTTTTACTCTTTCCAATCCTTGTGACTCTTTTTTCCTTAAAAAATCCTTTTATTGATCATCTATCATACAAAACTTATTCAGACTACACCCATATGAGGTGATGGGATCACAGGTAGAGACTAGATTGTCGTTGCTTAGTTGCTCACTTGTGTCCAACTTTGTAACACCATGAACTGCCAGGCTCCTCTGTCCTTGGGATTCTCCAGGCAAGAATGCTGGAGTGCGTTGCCATGCCCTCCTCCAGGGGATCTTCCTGACCCAGGGATCAAACCTGCATGTCCTGTGGCTCCTCCACGGGCGGGAGAATTCTTTACCACCGAGCCACTGAGCCACCAAGAAAGCCCAGAGAACAGGTTACCCTGTTCTATTTACCCAATAGAATTTACTAATTTACCCAATTTACCCAATGTATTTACAAAATCCATCATAAAGGCTTTTTTTAAAAACATTATATTTTCTTTTTTTTAAACTAGCATACAACACAAACCTAAAGTGATTAGTAGTTTGCATGCTCCCAATTTTGGGAGAAATGCTCCTTTTCGACAAAATCTTGTAACCCACGGAAAAGAAATTCCCACAGACTGACTGTCGTCACCCAACTCATTTTGCAAGCCATCTTTCTTTGAATCCCTCCTCTTTTGTATACACAAGTTGCCTTGTGACTTTCGTTTTGACCTTTTGCTTCCTTGCTGGAGCCAAGACTATAGGCGCCAAGGTGAATGGGAACATCAGGAGTGGGTGGGGTAGGCAGGGCACCCGAGGTCGGGAAATGTCAGGAGGCAGCCCCTGTTCTCATGTGCAGACCCTGATGGTGAGCATCCCCGTAGGAGGGCTCTTAACAGGGAAGCGCCTGAACGTAACTTCGAGAGGATCATTTTTAGGATTTACCCCTTCGTTTCAGAAGTACAGCCATCCCTACAATTGAACTTTAGTTCCTTCTTAAAAAAAAAAAAAAAACCACACACAAATAGTTTAAAAATCTTCAGTTATAAAAATGATTATTACTGTAGTCAGTTTGTATCAGGTTTGAATAAATCATAATTATACCATGTTTTCTGAGGAGGTGCTCATCATTTTGACCTAAGTATAATTGGTAGATATGAAAGTTAGGGTCATGAGATTGCTAATGCATAGCTCAGAATCTCATGTGTTATTTTGGGAGAGACAGTAGGAATAATCTAAAAATAAATAAATAAATGAAAAACCATGAATAACTGATATTCTCTTATTCCAAGCACTGTACCAGTCCTGCCTCTAATTTAGACTTTCCAAGGATTAATTTGATATTATCAATCTGCCGTTTACAAGGAGAATATTGAAGCTCAGGGAAAAAAAAAAAATCACTCAACCACATCCTCACTGCGTGTTACTTGTGGAGACAATCCTTTAGAACAAGAATTTTCTATTTGAATTGTGTGTGTGTGTGTTTTGAGCACTGATATACTGAAAGTCTGGAAGAGTGCCAGACAAGCATCATCCCTCAGTTAACATTTGCTGAAGGGGTAAGATATTTCTGATGCTGAATTAAGTTGCATTTCCATTGCTATCTCTGTTTCTTTTATTTTTTTTTTTTAATTTTTTTTTTATTTTATTTTTTTTTCCATTTATTTTTATTAGTTGGAGGCTAATTACTTTACATCATTGCAGTGGTTTTGTCATACATTGAAATGAATTAGCCATGGATTTACATGTATTCCCCATCCCAGTCCCCCCTCCCACCTCCCTCTCCACCCGATCCCTCTGGGTCTTCCCAGTGCACCAGGCCCGAGCACTTGTCTCATGTACCCAACCTGGGCTGGTTATCTGTTTCACCCTAGATAATATACATGTTTCAATGCTGTTCTCTTGAAACATCCCACCCTCGCCTTCTCCCAGAGTCCACAAGTCTGTTCTATACATCTGAGTCTCTTTTTCTGTTTTGGATATAGGGTTATCGTTACCATCTTTCTAAAGTCCATATATATGTGTTAGTATACTGTAATGGTCTTTATCTTTCTGGCTTACTTTGCTCTGTATAATGGGCTCCAGTTTCATCCATCTCATTAGAACTGATTCAAATGAATTCTTTTTAATGGCTGAGTAATATTCCGTGGTGTAAATGTACCACAGCTTCCTCTAATCCATTCATCTGCTGATGGGCATCTGGGTTGCTTCCATGTCCTGGCTATTATAAACAGTGCTGCGATGAACATTGGGGTGCACGTGTCTCTTTCAGATCTGGTTTCCTTGGTGTGTATGCCCAGAAGTGGGATTGCTGGGTCATATGGCAGTTCTATTCTTGATAATGGTATATCTCTGACAACATATTTGTGAAGATGATCATCATATTTTGCACTTATTTTTGAGGGGGTATGTGCTTTTTTGTAGTAAGACATTGGGTATGGTTCAGGACTAAGTTTTAGATTTGTCTGTACCTTATAAGTTTTCATGGGGGCTGCCGTATCCTGACTTCAGCTTATTATGTTAAGATAAGGTGAAAAGTTCATGTCATGCAGCTTGAACCGTAAGAAATGTTTCCTGATAGATAAGTGTGTTGTCAGGGTAGGAGCCATACTCATGACGCTGGCCATTAGCCTAAAGGTTATTGGTCCACTGGCAACAGAACACAAACAAAGGCTTCAGACCCAAAGACGAAAACTGGCCAAAATTAAACCAGTTTCTAAGAATAGAGAGAAGAAGAAAATCTTAAAAAAAAAAAAAAAACCCAAAAAACTAGAATAAAAAACCTAAAAAGAGAGTGCATAAAAAGGGCTGTATTCCTGTGGAACAAAAATGAAACAAATGAGCGACGGTTCAGATGTCCCAGTTAAACCTAACAGACAGCAACCACATTTTCCTGAATGAAGTTATTGATAGTACTGAAAGCTGCATGTCAAGACAAATCTTGTAAGAGGGAAGACTGAGTCTATAGAACTGGAACATACTGGGTTTATTGAAAATACCTAAGTGGGTATTGTCAGAAATAATCTTAGTTAAGAAGGCTATTCAAAGAGTATATTTTATGTCTAGCCTGGGGAAATCCAAGTTGTTCCTAGAACTCGGTTAAGGGTATTTTGAGCCTTATTGGAATACATGGCAAACAAAACATATAACTGATCCAGCTCTCAGGGAGCTTATAGTCTTATGTAGGAGACAGACATTAATAAAAACAGTATGAAAACTATGAATGCATTACATAAGACTTACAATCTGAGATTAGCGCTCCGAAGGAAAGCAACAGTCTTGAAAGAGTGCATAACAAAGACATAGGACCTCTACCGGGACTCTGGGGCTCTTTAAAGAGAAAACAGCTTTTAAGGTAATGTTGAAGTTATGGGCGACCAGATTTCCCCGGTCGCCCGTAACTTTTATAGGATAGATATAGAATGAAAAGAGAAAAATGAAGAACTGAACCTTAGGAATTCCAGGACATCATTTCTCGTAAAAGACAAAGAAGAAGCAGACGACCAGGTAGAGAATAAGAGACAATCAGTCCACGGAAGTCAAGGGAAGAGGTATTTTGTAGAATGTCTTATTCAGTGACTTGTCCATGAGAGTGATATTTCTCAACACGGTGGGTGGGTGGGTGACTCGGGGTCCTAGGGAAACTTGTCATTATCTGGGAACATTTGTGGTTGTCACAGCTGGGAGGAGCCACTGGATCTAGGGGGAAGAGGCCAGGGATGCTGCTAAAAATCCAACAATACAAAGGAAAGGCTGTCACAACAGGTTAACTATCCACTCCAAAGGGCTGCGAGGCTGAGTATGAGAAACTGATGCTAGAGTTGAGTGCAAAGAAGACAAAGTAGCCACAGATCAAACGAAGTGAGAGAGGAAGCCCTAGGGAAACTTCTAGTGTTGTCTGGGCATTCCAAGAGGGACGGATGCCATGAGCGGCTGAGAGGTGTTCTGGTCAGGGGAGCAGAGCCAGAAGCAGGGATAGGAGCTGCTGAGGACAGCAGTTGTGCAAAGCCACAGCTGCCAATAGGCACCAAGATTTAATGCCTTAGGGCATTTTTTTCAGAAAAGAAAAATCACATAATTGTTAAGGAACTCGGGAAATGTGAGTCATATTTGGAAGTTGGAATGAGAATAGCCAGCTTGTTGGACTGAGCACCCACAATTTATCATTTCCTCACTTTCTTGTTGACTTTAGGAATGATAGGAAATACTGGATCTATACATTTATGTCTAAAGGGGCTTATCAAATTAAAAACACACTACAAATATAAATTGATGTTAAAGGCCTAGAACAAAACTTTAACTTGATTCCATAATGAGAAAATATTCACAATTGTGTTCATTTATTGGATTTATTGATTAAATATAATACTTATGGATCTTATCCTATAGCTAGGTGTTCCAGGTGATGAGGCTTCAACACTCAGCGATATTTACAATGACCTTTTTTTCCTGAAGCATAAATTCTAGTTGGCAGAAAGGGGGAGAAAAAGCAAATCAATAAGTAAGATAGCTTCAAGCAGTGACAAGCTCTATGAAACCAATGAGACTAAGAAGAGGTACAGATGCAGCCTCTGATCAGATTAACAAACGTAGCTCTTCACTCACTTTCTAAAATCTATCTGATTTAATTGGCATCTGGAGTACTAAGAAATCTGGCTATGGAAATTTCCATATGTAGAGTGGTCCAAACTATGGCTAGGACAAGCAACAGAAAGTGCAAAGCGGCTGCATTGTATTTGGGGGAAGAGCGATAGTTGTGATAAGCAAAGACCAAGTTATGAAAGGCTTGTAAGTATATATATAGATACTAGATTTAATTCTGAATGCTTAACAGATCACTGCAGACTGTTCTATAGTAGAATTACATGATCTAATGTATATTAAAAGGCCATTCTAGCTGTTGTCTGGGAACCATGAAAGCTGAACGGTAGGACTATGGTAGCAACTGTGGGTATGGAGAAAAACAGGAAAAGTACATTTATGTTTTGGAGACAAAGTTGCAGATCTTGCTGTTGAGTGTAAGGGAAAAAGATGTGCATCAAGATTATGTCTAGGTTTCATTGTTGTTGTTGGAAATAATATTTTTTTACACATTTTAATAAAGTTTTATTATACAAATCACCATACTGTGTATGTTTACATACAATTTTAGTAAATTTTAATGAAATAGAAGTAAACAATGATGGATAGTACATTTACTAAGATTACTAATATGAGAAAGACTGGAAAGAAAAATATTTGGGGAGAAAAAGACAGTTATGTTTTGACATGTTAAATTGTGGCTGAGTATAAAACATCCAATAAAGCTATCAAGTAGCTATTACACTATACCCATCTGGATTCCAAGGAATTGCAGTGATTACACTACTGATCTGATCGTGAATGACCTTTGTGTATCTCCCCAAACAGCTCAGTGATAAAGAACCCACCCTGCCAAGCAGGAAATACGGGTTCGATCCCTGGGTTGGGAAGATCCCCTGGAGAAGGAAACGGCAACCCACTTCAGTATTCTTGCCTGGAGAATTCCTTGGACAGAGGAGCCTGGCAGGTTACAGTCCATGGGGTTGCAAAGAGTTGGGACACGGCTTCATGACTCAACAACAGAAAGTTTATGGATTGTCTAGACAGGATTAGTCACTTTGAACTCAGGGAGATAACTCCAGCCTAGAGTGGACAGATGAGACCCAGAAAGAAAGGAAGCAGAGTCAGCAAGCCGCTTGTGAAGAATTTTACTCGGAAGGAGAACAAAAAAAAAAGGAGATGGAAGCTGGAGTGAAACCTAAAAATGACGACTATTTGTATACTATTAAGATTACACACACATATATTTGCAATATGATGCAGTGGTGACTTGATTTCTTCGTTTGGACATACAATAAGCAACTAAACCGGAAGGCCACAACCTGCTCCCCTCACTTTCCTCCCCAGACATTGAGCTCTCCAGTCCTTCACAGATCACTAACCTTAGTAAAATGGATTATCACTCACTAGCTTTTAAAACCCTTTTTTGTATGTTAGAATATGCTTTATGATTTTAAAAGTTCCCCCCTTTTACATATGTGTTCTTTTTTTAAAAAAAATTGATGCATTCAGTTGAAACTCCTCTGGAAAAATGGCAATATCAGTGTGTTTAGAAAGCTTTTTGGGGGACTTCCCTGGAAGGCCAGTGGTTAAGACTCCGTGCTTCCAATGCAAGGGACTCTGGTTTGGTCCCTGGTCAGGGGATTGAGATCTCATATGCTGAGAGGTCGAAATTTAAAAACAACAACAACAACAACAACAACAAACAACTGGATACTTGAAAAAAATAAAAAGTAAATACAAGGATTTTTGAAAAAGAAAAGTTCTCTGGAGAGCTGGAACCTTGACATGGGAATGATTGAGTTAATGAGATAGGAACATGGGGTAACATTCTCTACTTGGAGAAGAAGCTACAGGTAATATAAAGGTTTAAGCCAATCCCAAGGAAGTAGGTAGTTGAAGGAGGTAGAGAAAATACATCTTAGAGGTGAGCATGAAAAGGACCTACGTGACGTGGTGAATAGATCAAGGAGTAAAGCAACAGCCACAAAGACCTTGTGCTACTGTGAGGCTGAAGTTATCAGGGATGATCCCAGAAATGGTGGAACAGAACCCAGTGTACTAGTTGACTGGTAGCTAAACATAATGAATGAAAGTAGCAAATGGTACTATCTAAGGTCAAGAATTTAAAAAGAATTATTTGGAGACGGAAGAGAAATATTTGAAGTTACCTCAGTTAATATTTAACACCTCTGATTATTGTTCCATTTATCTGTACTGATGCAGAATTAAAAGTTTCATTCACATAATCCATTTAAAATTGATATTATAATAAATATTGACAGAGATATTTTAAGAGATACATCACTGAAAGCAGCTCAGGTAGATGCTTTTGCAAAGGGGAAGAGGATATTTTAAATTTAGGTTAAAATATCATTTTGAGTTTATACTGTCTCATAAGACTGTAGAATTCTCCTGCAATATAAACGGTTGTATTATTGCTGGAGCAAATGGACTGACAGCTTGCCGAGTTCTGAACTATCTGGAATTGTTCTGGAAATTTTTCTCTAAGGCTAAATAGTGTGGCACCATAATTACTGAGTTTAGAGGAGGGAAAGGCAACAAGGACACCCTTGAATAAATGATATGTCAAAGCAGGGTTGACGGCGATAGTCATGCCTGGCATGGAGGAAATCTTTAATGATCCTTTTTACGGAGTTCAAAAAAAATCATTGCAATTCCCTAACTGACACGGGGAAGAGTGATCTGTCAGAGAACACTTAAGGCTAGCCAGCTAAATTGGTTTGAGGCAACCTGAGTAAACCAAATCTAATCTAATCAATAACACTGACACGTCAAAGAGATGTACATAGTGATTTTTAAAACAAGGAATCATATGAATTTTTATTAGGCATCATATTTTTGCCTTTTTAATGTCCTGATACATAGAATTTAAAGTAATATTTATATAGTTTCATGTTCTCTTTAGTTGTAGCAAGTAAATTATTTTCCTGTTGTTGTTCCCATTTGAGGGATAAATGACTTAACATGCAATTTTGTATATTTCTCAACACACACAATATATATATAACATCTAACTTCATCCTGATAAATGAGAGTATTCTATTACTTTTTGCCCCTTCGGTTATGTTTTAATCTCAGTCGGCTAATCAGAAGCCCAGCAAGTACTAAGCATGGAAAATTCTTCTTATCTTTTACTGATTCAGCTGTCTTTCAGCTTCCTTTATCTCAAACTTCTAAATGTCTCTAATTGGGCTACTCGCCCAACATTTTCACATTTCAGCATTATGATTGACCTTGAAGAAACTGTTCTGGGAGTCCACCGATACTAGTAATTATAGTTCCATTATGCCCCTACTTAATGCAGGAGATATTTAGACTTTGATCAATGCATTCGTTGCACTTATTGATTGATAATTATAATGCATTACTTGCTGGCTTTCCTGCCACCTTCATTAATTGCCTTGCCACAATGCAGAAATACAGTTGCAAGACCCTCGACATGCATTTTGCCAGAACTTATCACTCTACTTTTACATTTACTTGATGCTTAATTGTTCACTTCCACTGTTAAAGCCTCGGTTTATTATTCATTTTAGCTTCCTGGCCCCACACCTGTGGATATAAGCCACATTCACCACTCTTATCTCCTTTGGCCTGCTTCTTAACTCTGCTCTTGTAAACTTAGAACTTCTAGAATGTTATGAAAGAGCCCAGAGAGACTTTGTCTTTCATTTATGCTAGGATTTAGGAAGAATTTGCTCTTTAGATTTTGTGTTTTGATGTGTAAACTGAAGCCCTATAGATATATTGAGGACTTCCCTGCTGGCTCAGACACTATAAAGAATCTGCCTGCAATGCAGGAGACCTGAGTTTGATCCCTCGGCCTGGAAGGTCTCCTGGAGAAGGAAAAGGCTACCCACTCCAGTATTCCTGCCTGGAGGATCCCACGGACAGAGGAGCCTGGTGGGCTACAGTCTGTGGGGTCGCAAAGAGACATGACTGAGAAACCAACATTTTTCACTGTAAATATATTGATGCTTGTTAATATTACTATTTTTTCTTGAATCAAGGGCTTTTAAACATACTGTGTATTTTTGTGTTCAGTCACTAGTCACGTCGACCTCTTTGCGACCTGTTAGACTGTAGCCCATCATGTTCCTCTGTCCATGGATTTCCCAGGCAAAAATACTGGAGTGGGCTGTCATTTCCTCCTCCAGGGTTATCTTCCTGACTCAGGGATTGAACCTACGTCTCTTGCACTGCAGGCAGATTCTTTGCCACTGAGCCACCTTTAAGTCTGGGCTCAATGTTTTAAATATGCTACCTCATCTTAATCTAACAATCTAGTTTGAGATGGTGACGGGATTCAAGACTTCCATTGAGATACAAATATGTTTCCCCTGCGTGTCTGGGGAAGGAAATCGGGAGGGTGATGCACTGGTTTCGTTCAGTCCTTTTAGTTCACTTAAACCAGCCTAAATGATGGTCTGGGTCAAGACAGAGCAGCTCATATTCATTTGTGAGGAAAAATGTTAATAACCAATCTTTGTATTCTTGACCGGACGGATTGTTCTCACAGCCTTTTTTGGATATTTCAAATCATATTTTCCCTAAGTGCAGCACATGTTTTATTTCTGATACTTTGCTCGCCTATCCACTTAGTCATATTAGTGAACACATTCATCACGGTTACCCCCAGACCATTCCACGCAGTTAGATGCTGCCTATAAACCTCTCAGTATATTTCTTTCACTCTCTACACTTTAGAACTCTTCCCATATTTATGTAACTATGTATTTATCTGTTTAACTCCCTATTCCAACATGGCTACTAGATTTCACATCTCTCTGTTTCTAGTGCCTAGCATATGGGAGGTTTTAATTTATGTTTATCTACCTACCTATCTATGTATCTATCCATCTATAAAGAAGAAAGGGGAAAATAAAAAGTTCATAAGAATGAATAAAATCTCCTCTTATAAACTACATATATACCAATGGAGAAGTAGATAAAAAATTGAAGAAGAGTTATAGTAGGTGTCGACAAAGGCAGTTACGATATACTGTTACTTAGCAAAAATGTTTCCTTAACCTATCTGTACATTGCACTATTACTTTTGGTTTTATCTCACTAGTTACTTTTAAGTTTGGCTTAATTATAGGTGATCATTCCAATATTTAATCACATTGCTGCCTAAGAAATTAGTAATTTTTACTCTACATATGCTTGCCTCTTTTTCTCACAGTTTCTTCAAATGAGCTCTCAACAGCACCTTTTTAGCATGAGTGTTGGCTTTTCCTGTTGTCAACCTTCCAACTGGAGTTTTAAAATAAGAAAAGATTTAGTTGATAGACAGGAACTGAATAAAGATAAGTTTATAGTTTTTTTAAAAAGAGTACCTAATGACACAAATTTTATGTTTCTTCTAAAATGATTTTATCTATTTTATCAATTTTATAGTGAAATAATATAAGAATAAACAACACTTAATAAATAGGAACAATGATTTTATTTAGAACAAGAAATGCTTCACTTAGTGCTATTTTTTACAGTTAAAAATAGTATTTTATAATTTTAAATCATGATCCATTAAAAATGAATCTGTGAATTTCACACAATTTCTTCTATACTGTATAGAAGTATATTTGTCTTAACCTTACCTGCAGAGTCAGAGAACTAGATTGCTATAAAATGGATAGATTCTTTTGAGGGCTGTTGAATTGATAGAAACAATGTGTGAATAATGTATAAAAAAATCTCTTGATTATCTCCAGTTACATTACACAGTATCAACCCTGTCAACTCCTGCGATCATCTCAACAGCTTTGAGCAGCTTGGGGAATAAAACTAATCTATCACGATCAATGCAGTCTTTTCATCCTTAGCCACCAGGAAAGGGTGTGTATTACATTTTTACACAAAACCACAAGTGTATTTGGATGTTGAGAGGTGGGAGGAAAGGAGGAAAAGAGGAAAAAAATGTAGAAAATCTTTAAATTTATTTTAAAAAATGAGTTATTTAAAACTATGTTCACGAATCTATTGTCATACACATCCCAAGGGCTGTCTGCTTATTCATGTGTATTTTCAAAGTTTATTTACAATGCAGAAACAGCTATGTTTTTCCTGAGTGTAATCCAACTTAAATTAATATGTCTCAAAATAATTCATGATTTACCAGTGAAAATGAGAGCAGGCCTGCAAGTGTGCTTCTGTTTGGACAGTTGTTAAACCAACGACACTGAAAACAATTCAGCATTTCATACCATCTGTACAGACACGTTTCATTTGGAAGATTCTCAGATTATTGTCTGGATTTGCATAATACCCTCTATTAGATATTAACAGTTAACATGATTAAACTGTTAAAAGCTGATAAAAGTAAAATAATGTTTCTACACAATAGTTGTTAAACATACCTTTTACCCTAATATGAGTACTTGCTCCATTATAAAATTTGCTTCACAATCATAAGGTTAGAATGAAAGGCAACTGTTCTTACTCACAGGCATCTCTGAACATGCCACAGTGTCACCTAGTCTCTTTCCAGGGTACGTATGCTGAGTTAATATATAACACCACTTCTTCCATTAACACTATAATAATGCTTTTTTTTTTTCCCCCTCCATCAGCTACACAAATTAGATACTTGATGTATTGGGTGATTCTGACAGAGAGGTTATTTATCATTACCTAATAAAATGAAATATAACCCCATAAGCTTTTGTAAATCAAGGGAAAAAATTCAACCTTATGTAATGATGTAAGAAATAAAATTCACTAATAAGCCTTGCTACTAATAAATATTTAGATGCATTTTTTTAACCCTTTAAGGGCTTTCCTTGTGGCTCAGCTGGTAAAGAATTCACTTGCAATGCCAGGGACCTGGGTTCGATCCCTGGGTTGGGAAGATCTGCTGGAAAAGGAAAAGGCTACCCATCCCAATATTCTGGCCTGGAAAATTTCATGGACTGTATAGTCCATGGGTTTGCAAAGAGTCGGACTGAGTGAATTTTCAATTAACCCTTTAAACATAAATTTTACGTTGGTGTTTATATTTCTTCTATTTTATATTATAAAAGATGAAAGACTATTCTATACATAGAAAAGCTTAATTTATATCAATCTTAATATTTTAGAATAATTTTCTGACTCTGCCTGCCCATATTTTTTTATGCATTTTCAATTATCTTGTAAAACATTTTGTATTCTGCTATGCTCAACTGACAAATGCTTTATGCATGCTGTGACTGGCAGGATCTTGGCTCCCAGTAACATTGTCCCCTGGTGCTGTGTCTATGAAAATGTTGTTGTTGCTTAGTGGCAAAGTCGTGTCTGACTCTTTTGTGACCCCATGGACTATATAGCCTGCCAGCCTCCTCTGTCCATGGAATTGTTCAGGCGAGAATACTGCAGCAGGTTGCCACTTCCTTCTCCAGGGGATCTTCTTGATCCAGGGATCAAACTTACATCTCTGCATTTGCAGGTGGATTCCTTACCACTAAGTCACCAAAGAAGCCTATGAAATATTACATTACCTGAAAAAAGGAACTCTACATATAGTTTTATCATTCAGTTGAATTTAAGATAAGAAGATTGTCCTGGATATCCTGGTGGGCCCAGTGTAATCACAGGAGCCCTTAAGAGCAGGAGAAAAGTTGAAGAGATTTGAAGTAAGAGAAATAGTTGATGTGCTTGAAGATGGAGGGGTACATAATGAAAATATGAGAAATAAAAACATTCTATCAAAACCCACTGCACCAGAAGAGTATCCAGAACTCCAGATGAGAACAGTAGCCGCGACTTCAACTGATGTCCTGATTTTAGCACAAGGAGTGTCTTAGTAGAAGATTCAGACACATCATGCTAGACTTCTAACAAAAAGAAATACAAAATAATAAATGATGTTTCAAGTTACTAAATTTCCAGGAACTTGTTACTCAGTAGTAGAAAACTGAGACATGTATTTTTCCTAGTTGTGATTGTTATTCAATATGGAGATTGTTTTATGAGTAGGTAATATGGTCACTAGGGTTACAAGTGATGCAAAAAAAGCAAAAGGTAGACCTAGGTTTGAACCTCCAAGAAATCCCAGAAAACAGCCAGAAAGGCAAAGAGTCACAAAAGAAATGTTGAAATGTTTCCATTGTTTGCCCACAAATTGAGAAAAGTGCTCAGGAGAATCACAACCGTAAAATGAACTGTTCTGTCTGATGGAACCTGAGTCCTGTTATCGAACTCATTCCCAAGATTACATCATTAACTCTGCTTCCACTAACACTGTCCTAATTGAGTGGTTGGAAATAAATAGAAAGTGTAAATGGGGATTATATTAGTTAGGGACATTAGAGCAGACTGGTAGACTTCTACAGGCAGCATTGTATTACTCCAGTAAAGATAGACAGACCCCAAATGCACTACATACCTGGGGGGGTTTTCTGTAACTTCTCCTTGATTAAAAGATCAGATATGAAGACATTTTAGGGATGTTTAAGGGGAAGCAACACTTGGTTGCCTTGTAGAGTAGGATTTACAGGATGTAGGAAGGGAAGTGTTCAAGATTCACTGCAAGATTTCTAGTCCTGCCTACTGGGGGAAAAGGTAAAGTTGAAAGAAATGAAGTAGCTTTAATAAAGTGATTGGGAACATGACGGACTATAACAGGCCGATTTAAAATAATGTCTGAAATAAGATATCTTCTGTCATAAGTAACAGAAACCATGAAACCTCAGCCTTCAAAACAAATAAGCCCATCATCTCACATGGCAGCACGCAGGGCTGGTAGGTGGAGCCTTTCAACAATGACATCTAGAACTCAAAATTGTTCTGTCTTTTTTTCTGTTCACCTCAGCCTCATTTCAAGACTAGTTTCTCTTGGTGGTCTTAGGATAATTGCCCACAAAATTCAGCCCAAAATACTTTCCTATTCACTTCCTGCCTAAGATAAAGAACATTTCTCCCACTCATGATAAAATCCTTCTCTTCAGTCTAAATCAACTTAGTCTTGTTTCTTCCTTACAACAAGAATTGTCACCAGCGAGATAGGTATTGGTTCAGATTAGAATTAGATTTGCCCAACACACTAAACATAATACACACACTCAGTTCATAAAGGTAGTAAGGGAGCTGAATAGCTATAGTTTAGCCCCACATTTCACAAAAAACTTTAAGAGGAATCTATACAAATGCCATCCTGTTAGATGAGCATTGAAGGAATCTGGCTTGTCAGAGCCAGACCCCATATGGCAAACTTCAATTCTGTTCTTTAGATGATATCCCTTCTCATTGTCTTCCATGGTCCTAAATTCTTTCTCTGGAACAAACCACTTTGTTGGCCTTCATTTCCTCCATGTTTGCATCTAAAATGAGCACTTGGGAGTCAGCCCATTTGGGATACCTCATAGTTTTTAGCAGATCTCACCTTTTAATAGTACAAATTTTGGTCTCTGGGGACTGCCTTATGGATTCTTTTATACCTTATCATCATATACCAAACTTCAAGTCTATTTACTAAAGGGGCACATAGTTTTCTTATAAAAATGAACATATTAATGGTTTGGGGACATTCGTCTAATTACATTAGACTATGGATGTTATTGAAAGAAACCACATTTGTTAGACTATCAATGACTCAATTAAGGTTGTAAACTATGATCATCACAGAAATACAAATTTACTCATTGGCCATGAATGACTTAATCCACTCTGACCTCATTGATCCACTTCTAATTTATAATTAAGTACAAATACTGCAGATTCTCTTTAAATAACATATATATCTGTTAGCATTCCACACTGTGAAAAAGTCATTTTACAGGTAAAATAATTGTTACTCTGAAAGAGTAATCTGAAACACAGGTGGAAGATTGATTCTCGACAACACATTTAAGAAATGTCGTAAAATGCCCAATACTACACAAAAGCTAAGTAGGATGAGGACTGAGATAAACTAGGTGGATTTAAGGAATTAAAACCACTAATATCTCTAGAAATAATGTTTCATAAAGGGTTGTTTTCTAACAAATTGTGGAAATACATGTCAGATTGAAAGGAGAGGGTACTGAAGAAGTGCAAGTTATGGGGGTTGACTGCTCCTTCAAGACATTCAAAATCCAGAGAGAGAGAGAGGTTGTATGAGGCAGGACAAGGACTTTCTTTTTGCTAGCTTGTTTATTACATTGTGTTTATTTTCAGTTAGGGAAGAATATATTGTGTATTTATGCCTTGGATAACAAATGGTGCAGTTTATTAATAAGGTTGAATGTTCACTAGTAGAAGAAATAATTTATGGAGGAATGACCTGGATGACAGAACCTAAATTTGTACATTGTGGATCATTGATACATGTGAGCCTGCTTGTCCTAAATATGACTCAAGCCATACATTTGTTTCAGCTATAAAAGAGAAATTTCTTCATGTATTAAAAAAGAGAGAGAAAGATGCTGAGTCAATATACGAAGTAGTTGATTATAGAAACTAAGGAAGATGAGTGAGTTCATATTTCCTAATAGCAACCTTTCTAGCAAAGTATGAGTTAATGTCATCAGCCACCAGTGAAGCCTCCAGTGAAGATTTTGATCTTATCTATTTATTCCACTGTGTACAAATGCTTTACAGATAATTGTACCTCTTACTTGATGAGGCATGAGAACTTAAAACCAGTATCTAGTGCCAGTTGAATGCGACCTAGTATAATCACGTGCCATTTCTTTCTGGGTTTCCCTGGTGGTTCAGACAGTAAAGAATCCACCTGTAATGCAGGAGACCCAGCCCAGGTTTGATCCCTGGGTCAGGAAGATCCCCTGTAGAAGGAAATGGCTATCCACTCCAGTATTCTTGCCTGGAGAATCCCACGGACAGAGAAGCCTGGTGAGATATCATCCCTGGGGTCATAAAGTGTCAGACACTATTGTGTAACTAATACTTTCACTTTCATTTCTTTCTAGCTTTAATTTGTCTGATTCTTTACTAAGTTTTCTTTTTTCTTCAGAGCTCAGTTGTGCTTAGTTATAAAATGTTTGACTTTTACCGAACCCAGAACAAATTTTAGTGATTCACTAAAGAGGGAAGAGGTCAAAGGAAAAGTGACTCTTTAAGAGATTAGTCTAGGTAATGATGGCACAGATTTAAACTAAAGGCTTAGACATTAGCCTAGCTTCCAAACATTAGAAAGAACATGATTTTTTTACCAAGTTCGAAGTGATAAATATGGGAGTCAACCTCTGGGTTATAACTTTGAAAACAAATAGTGCTATAAAACCATGAATAAAGCTAGTGATTATTGGAAGAGAAGGAAGAGGTTAAGAGGCGATCTGATGCTGTCACTGAGGGACGTGCTGAATCTATTGTGTCTGAAGGACATACAAGTGGAGATAGCAATTTAGTTAGTAGTTTAAATGTATATCTGGAGCTAGGAAACAATCTCTGCAGCCAAGCATCATTATATATTCAATTAAGGAAGACAAAGGACAAGCCAATATTGACTAGGAATGACAAATATCGCTTTTTAAGAATAAAGCAGCAAGAGAGAATCTTGTTAGATGGAAGGAGAAAGATCAGTAGAAAGGATAGAGGAAATGGTCTGAGATGGTGAATTATAATTAGCATTTTAAAGTATTTTCTGTAAGAAACTATGTACACAAACTACATTTTTATTTGTTCTTACCATATACTTTCAGGATGCTATTACTATGTACCTTTTAATAAAGAAGAAGGTGGGCTTCAGAATAGGTTAAATAATTTGCACAGTTATCAATATATAAGACCTGGTCCACCTGGATCAAAAGCCATTTCTTTTCCGACCATACCAAGCTGCGTCTAGAAGATAACTCCAAACCAAAACAGACTTGTGGGTCACTTACGTAATAGCAACTTGGAGGTTCCAGGGAAACTGGGTGTAAAACAAACTAAGAGTGAGTTTGCTGCTAGAGGTTTTCCTTCATTCAGTCCCTAAGTCTATTAAGGAGATGGTCATCCTTTTTGCTTTCTGGTTTTCCTAATCATCTCGAAAGTCCATGCTTTATTTCCCCCTCGCTCTTTGTTATGACTTTCTCTGTTTCTCTCTTTCCAGGCAGAAGCAGAAAGAAAAAAAAAAAAATCCCCATTATGTTACGTGTCTGCTCATCAGCAAAACAAATTCCCATGGCTCTCTGTTTCTAATCAGAAGGAAGTAATTTTCCTTTCTCACCTGACTGATTCTCCAACTTGGCTCTCAGAGCTGACTCTCCAATCTCTCCCCCAAGGTACTCAGTTGCAATTTTCAGTTAGTGCTGAAGTTCACTCATTAAACATTTCACCACGAACTCCTCAAGTTACTGCTAGCCACTGTCCAACTCATTTAAGGTCGTACCAACAGTAACCAAATTTAAATTAAAAATCAAATCAAGCTAAAAATACATTAACAATCTAAGTAAGACTTTAAGATCAATCCTGTGCTTATTTATGTAGATAATAAAAGGACTGCTGACATAATCATAAAAATAGTCACCTTCACCTTTATCATCATTATCGTCGTCATCACCACTGCTGACATTTCGAGTATTCTCTAGTGCCAGACAGTTTGCTCTGTGCTTCTCAGGCATTGTTCCCTTTAGCTGCAATGTTTATACCATATGTGTAGTTTACTTAGTGAGATTCAATACATGCTTATATTTGTAAGGTTCATATATGTCAATCTAGCTTAACAAATTAGGTGTTATCAACACTTTACAGATGAGGAGATAAAATTTCAGTGATACACCTCTCCAGGGCAAAGTCAGTCTGAAATATGCTTATTTTTTTAAGTTCTAGAAACACATGAGAAGTTAGACCCAAGGGAGACTGATCTCCCAAAAAACATCTTATATGTACTTATATCTTGTGTGCCTGCTAACTCACTTTAGTCAAGTCCAACTCTGCGACACAATGGACTGTAGCATGCCAGGCTCCTCTGCCCATGGGGTTCTCCAGGCAAGAACACTGGAGTGGGTTGCCATGCCCTTCTCCTGGAGATCTTCCCAATCCAGGGATCAAACTCTTAAGTTTCTTAAGAGACTTCCCAACCCAGGGATCAAACTCTTGTCTCTTAAGTCTCTTGCATTGGCAGGTCCTTTACCACTAGTGCCAAAAGGCCTATACTTATATCTTAAATACACTTACATCTAGATTTGGTTATCAACCAGAAAAGTTCATGGCATGTATAGTATAAAATATGCATGAATGTGTGCAGTAGTAACAAATTTCATTTCCTTAGTAAAATGAAAGCAAAGATGAAACACTAGGAGAAATAGTAGTTCAGTTGGAATGATTGTGGCTCACATCACAGCATCTTCTCCACTTTTATTAGTCCTTTAATTATTTGGGCCTTGAAACACAAATTACATATTACACTAAAACATAACTTCTCTGTCCAAACCAGCGCTCAACTTGCAAAGGCAGACACAACAGAAGAAATAGGTTGAAGGCTTCAACTGAGTGGCAAGGAAACGTATTTTGTTTAAATGAAGCATCTGATTCTAAAAATGTGCCTGTGAACAGTTGCTGAAACAGAGTCAGCGCCACAGATCACCTTGTCAGGGCTCTGACAGGAACGCTGATGTTTAAAGGTGAGTTCCAACTGTTTCCTTAATTTATAATGTAGGAATCCTGCAGCCACCTGTCTAAGGGAAGCAACCATGCAGGGTTTATTGGTCCCCAAGCACTTCTGATGCCCGTCTTGTTAGACCTCTTGTACCAATCAGCATTTCTGGTAGAATCTAATCTGTTATCACCTATTTTTCATGTTCCCAAACTCGTGTCAGATAATTTCATTTAAATCTGAAAGGGGAAACAAACAAAAACCCTTCATAACTGAAAATACAATATATCTGACTTGGCTAATGTTCAAATTACTACTCTATGAGGAAAACTTGCCCTCTTAGGGTTTTAAAGACTTTCCGCAGAAATAAGCTTTTGAGACTTATAGAACATTTCAACCAACTTACCAACCATATTTGGAATGCTATTAATAAATCAGGCATCCCAGGCCCTGACCATAATCTCATTTTCCTCCCACTGCATAGTATCCACCAGATATCTTTCTCTTGGTTCATCCATTGATGTGTTGTCACTTGCAGCTATGTCAACAAGGTCAAGAGCTGACAAAGTCTAACAAGGCTCAACTGAGCCAAGGCTCATATTTAAGCATCAGAAAAATAGATCCAATTATACCCCCTAGGGTCATGAGAAAATTAAATCCAATAAAATATAAAACCTCACAGCCAACTGCCTGGCCTTTGGTAAGTGCTAAAAAATGTTAGCACTTTTTTTTTTTCCTCTCCATCTTTATTCTCTCTTTCATTCACTGATATAGACAATAACTCTCAAATGGGACCTAATAGGAGCTAAAGAATTCATATTCATTCCTTCACTTACTTATGGGTCACAGTCTGATCAGTTGCCACTACACATTATCATATTTTTGTTCTCTGGTCAAAGCTTTGGTGTGACTTACCTGGTGGCTCAGACAGTAAAATATCTGCCTACAGTGTGGGAGACCTGGGTTTGATCCCGAGTCAGGAAGATCCCCTGGAGAAGGAAATGGCAACCACTTCAGTACTCTTGCCTGGAAAATCCCGTGGGCGGAGGAGCCTGGTAGGCTACAGCCCACAGGGTTGCAAAGAGTCAGACATGACTGAGCGACTTCACTTCTTCAAAGCTTTGGTTTTACCAGTAGTCATGTATGGATGTGAGAGTTGGACTATAAAGAAAGTTGAGCACTGAAGAATTAATGCTTTTGAATTATGGTGTTGGAGAAGACTCTTGAGAGTCTCCTGGACAGCAAGGAGATCCAACCAGTCCATCCTAAAGGAAATCAGTCCTGAATATTTATTGGAAGGATGGATATTGAGGATGAAACTCCAATACTTTGGCTACTTGATGCGAAGAATTGACTCATTTGGAAAGACCCTAATTCTGGGAATAATTGAAGGCGGGAGGAGAAGGGGACGACAGAGGATGAGATGGTTGAATGGCATCACTGACTCAATGGACATGAGTTTGAGTAAGCTCTGGGAGTTGGTGATGGACAGGGAAGCCTGGTATACTGCAGCCCATGGGGTCACAAAGAGTTGGACATGACTGAGAGACTGAACTGGAACTGGAACTTACAGAGAGGGCTTCCCTGGTGGCTCAGTGGTAAAGAATCTGCCTGCTAATTCAGGAAACATGGGTTCAATCCTTGGGCCGGGAAGATCCCCTGAAGAAGGAAATGGCAACCCACTCCAGTTTTCTTGCTTAGGGAAATCCGACAGACAGCGGAGCCTGGCAGGATACAGTCCATGGAGTTGCAAAGAGCTGCACACAACTGAATGACTAAACAATAACAACTTGGAGAGAGTCCTACTCCTTCTCAGTTTTAAGTCTTAGAGTTAGGTTCAGGGTAGCAGTATTCCTTGAGAACATACGCCATATTATCCTGAATGCATTTCCTTTTTAATTTTTTCTATCTGTGTTGTTGTTTGCTTAGTTTATCTTGTTTTTGAAAAAAAAATATTGCAAGGTGGAAAACATTACAGAGAAGAAATACTGAGTTTTATAATTGGGAAATATAGGCAGAAGTATGTGTGACTATTTCTGAGTTATGGAAGATAACTTTTTTCTCATATGTAACATCTTTAAGTTATATGGCATATTCTCTTATTTAAAGTATCCATGGTAAGAGTGGATGGAAGAGGGGTGGAGAGAGTCATCAAGCATACTTTAAAGACTGGACTGCTTTACTCTCTATTTTACACTTTCAGAGTGGAAGGAAGAGTTTGTTATATAGCCAAGTGGGACAGCCTCAATAGTAATATACATATATAGATAGATAGATAGATAGATAGATAGATATGAGATAAGTATATATATGGTATGTGTAAAAGTTAAATGTTTCCCATACATTTGAGTGTCAATGCATTCTACATGAAAATACTTTCAGAAGTCCTCATGGACAGGTTAACTGCAGTCAAAGACATTAGATGCTCTGTGTAAGGCAGTGAGATAGAGTCCTCCTGTGAATATTTGATAACAGTATTACATTACAATGCTTGGGCAAGTGCCAACTGAGTGTTAGGAAAATGAACTAAGTGGGAAGAATAACATGACTGTCTTGCATGTTGATTGACTGATTGGCTGAGTTCTGTACCTAGATAGCTCATATAACCTTGACTTCTCCATCCATAAACTGAAAAAATTATGCCTGTCTATCAAAAGCAACTATCCCAAAGATCAAGTTTGTTTTTACTAATGTAGAATATTTGGAGATCTTTACATTAATTTATTTAAATTTATCTTCTCTTATTAATAATAAATCATAATCTTCTAGCAGAGAAAAAGTTCCATTTGCATCCTAAAGTGTAATAGTGAATGAATGACATTTGGATGAAATTTGCTTCCTCAGGTGCAAAGTATATTTTTAACAGACTACTGCTAAAAGTTCAGGAACATGGCAAGCACTAACTAATACACATGACATAACAGAATACTAACTGGCACAACAGTGTGTGCAATAAATATGCATTAAAAATAAACCAAAGCAAACCTTTATCTTTAAAATCATGATTCCTCGGGGCAAGGAAATTGAAAACTTGAAAGAAAATAGAAAGAGAGAAGGATGAAAGAAAACTGTAATTACTTGCCAGTTCATTTCCAGGGACTATGCTGGGCATTCTACATTTAAAAAAAAAAATTTTAATTTAGCTTTTTAACTATTTCACTTACTTTATCTCACTTAACCATTTTACTCTTTGAAGAAACTAAAGTTTATTTCATTTTGTTAGTTCAAAGATTCACAAATAACAAAGTAGAGTGTAACCATACCACTCTTGGGGGAAACACTGATAGTAGGGCAGTCTGCTTGTGCAGGGGTAGAAGGGTGTGGGTACTCTTTGTCTCTTTTGATCAATTTTTTTTTTCTGTCAACTTACAACTGTTCTAAACACTAAAGTCTATTTTAAGTGGGGAAAAAAAATAGAGTAAGATGGTTCTGTAAATTCTATGTAGGGTTCTTTGTTCCACTTTGTGTTATATAAAACACTCTTCTAGAAGGATCAGTGATAACCAGGGAAGGATTTGCTTTGTGTTTCTCCTGATAACATTGCTGAGTTAATTCAGTATGACAAATCTTTAGTTAAGAGACTAGTTTGTACTTGTGGGGGCTGAGTGATATCAGTGAACAAGGCACATGGAGAGAGAGAAAAAATTAACAATAAACATAATAAATGAGTGTGTAATATAATATAGAAGAAGGTAATGATTGGTGTAACATATATATAAAATAGAGTAGGGTAGAAAAAATCATGTATCTTGGAGTGAACTGCAATTTAAAGTTATGTGTGCAGAGTAGATAGGTCTCATCACTAACATAATTTTCAAACACAGACTTGAAGATAACCACATAGACAGCTTAGATAACCAGAAAAAAAAAAATTTTCGGTCAAGGGCACCAGAAAATGTAGAAAAACATATTGGTAGGACACTTTCTGGTCTGTTCCCTAAACAGAAGGATGTGGCCAGTGAGATGGAGTGAGTTAGGAAGATAAATGTAGAGGATAAATCCAGAGGTTATGGCAGAAGGTGGGGTATATATCATGTAGGGTCATGTAAGCACTTCAGCTTTTCCTTTGAGTTCATCCAGAATTCACTGCAGAGTTTAAGGGTAGGAGTGACATAATCCGTCTTTTGTTTTAAGAGGATTACTTGACTTTGTCAAGATTGGCCTGTAGGGAGGAAAGCATACAACCTGGGACATTAATGACATAAATCTAGGTTAGAAGTAAGGATAGTTCAGACCAGGGTGGCACCAGCGGTATCAGTAAAAGTGGTCATGTCATAAATGTATTTTGGAATTTAAGACAACAGGAGTTTTTGTGAGCTGGGCATAGTGTGAGAATCAAAGAAGAAACAAAAATGAATCAAAAATATTTTGATCTAAACTACTGGATTATTTAAGTTGCCTTCAACCAAGATGAGTAATATTGCAGCTGGAGGATGTTTCTAGGGATTCGGAATTCTGTTTTAAAATGTTAAATCTCAGCGTGTATGTTAGATATATACTAACTGCTGGATGTATACTAAACATTCGAGAGGAGAAATCTAATAGGTGGCTGAATACACACACATGAGTCTGATTTAGAGATAGAGCTTCAGTGGTGTCGGGATTTGGGTGGTGTATAAAGTCATGACCCTGAACAAGATCATCCAGGAGCACAAACAACCACAAAAGACAGATTCTGGGCAGCCACACTGAGGAGTCTGGAGAAGATGAGGAACCAATAACTGAGAAGGGGAAGGTGTGAGTAGGAAAGCAGGTGAAAAGAAAAGAGGGAGTGTTGTCTTGCAAAGCTAGAGAGGAAGTCTATCAAACAGCTGGGAGTGACTGATTCTAATGCTGTTGCTAGATTAAGTAAGCGAAAAGGTAAGAATGGACCACTGAATTTAGAAACGTGTAAGACAGCAAGAGATGGAAGGCAGGAGGAGACAGGGATGACAGAGGATGAGATGGTTGGATGGCATCCCCGACTCAATGCACATGAGTTTGGGCAAACTCCAGGAGATAGTGAAGGACAGGGAAGCCTGGTGTGCTGCAGTCCATGGGGTTGCAAAGAGTCGGAGCAAGGACTGAGCAACTGACAGCACTTGTGCCTTGTTAAGAGCAGTTTAGTGGACTTGGGAGTGGGGAAGGTAACAACATAATTGTAATATGTTGGTAGAGAATAGAAAGAGGGAAACTCAAGAAATTTTAAAGAATCTTAGTGCAAATCAGAGTTAACAGAAATTATAAGTGAAAGATGACTTCAATTCTAGAATGCAGATAACCTCAATGAAAGCTTAAAGCTAATAGTTTGACTGCATTTTCTTGGTTTTGTACAATTTCATGGACACACATCTATATGACTAGAAATCTTACATACACATGGAAATTTATTTTAATTATGTAAAAAATTATATAGTAACAGACTCATTCACTTAAATATAAACTTTTTGATTTCAGTCATAAGTCAAGTATATCACACCACTGGCACAATTAATATACTATAGGAAATAGTTATACAGAAATATATACATTTAAATGCTGTTTGGAAAACTACATAGTGCAATACATATGGTCTTATTACATCAGTGAGCATACTCTCTGCTTCTCTTGGGTTCACATTTGCTTTAAATTTATATTCCTTTAATATAATTAAATGTAATGTTTGAATCAAATGCTAAAATATTCATACAGACATACTAGAGAAAAGTATATTAACTTCTATTAGAAAAAATGTAGGATAGGGTAGAGGGCAAACATCTCTACTGTTCTTAAACACTTCAACCTTGGATGAAGAAAAAGAAGACATTTTTATGTAATGTAACTCATTAGCACTTCTAACTTTTTATATGATCAACACCAAGAAATGACCAACTGGAACAGAGTGTTCAGCTCTTAAAGATGAATTTGTGTCTACAGCATATGGTACGCCTGTAGATAGAACACACTACAAGTTTACAGACCATGTTACCTTTCTAAAAAATTCCCAGACTGATCCTTAGGAACTAAAAAGCAAGACCTGCTGTATTTAACAATGTTTATGAAACTATTTTTATTTTACTAATTATGTTTCCTTATTCCACTGGCAAGTGATTTTAAGGCCTTTGCTGAGAAGCCTGTCTAGAGGAAACTGACTCTAAACTAGGCTGTTTTCTATTATACAAGTGGGTTCTCTGTGATTCTCAAGTGAGATCGAATAAATAGCACAATTCAGGATACCCAGTGATGATAGTGGTCAGCTGCTTAGAGAAGGAGCATCTTGCCCTCATGGATGAATGTGAGCTGAGTATACCAGCTAAACAACTAAGGCTGCCAGAGGTTCCCAAACCCCTGCAGGACCATGAGTCACAATTATTTAGCGGAGCCTTTGTCGATATCCTAGAGTATGCCCATGAATACCACATACTCAACTTAGCAATGACCAATTTAAGGTGTTCATTTTAATTTTTCTTCTGGCCAGAGGACAACTGGCGGAGTTGGTGTCTATTGGAAGACCTTGATGTCACCGGGATAACATAACAGAAAAATTCAGACTACAAAAGATCAGATATAGATATTTTACACACGGTAAGGGGCCATTGTGCCTGCATTTTCCTAAAGACAAATAAATCAATCTTACTGCCCAATGCATAGGTTTTGCTTTCACTTTTATAGTGTTTAGGGAGTGAAATAGAAAAGAAAATAGTGCCAAACATTATTAGGTGTTAAAAAAAAAGTTTCAAGTCATCACTTGTTAAAATACTTTGGTTCTGTCGTTTCCCTGCCCAATATTAACAATTTTAAAATATCTTTTTTCTCCACATGAATTCAGAAAAAAGAGGATAACAGAATATTTGCAGTGTACTGAAATCCAGGGCGATGTGTGAGTTAAAGAAGTTCCGCGTTACTCCACAGCCACTGGACGGATAGGGTGTGAGCTGTGCTAGGAGAATCGGCCCCTCTGAAGGCACATTTTAAATGACACATGCACAGCTGCTGCATGCAGAACTGTGAGGTTTCCTGTATCTATCAGGGCCACATCATTAGCTGGGCTCCCTGAAGTTCTTCCACGATAGATATAACAGGCATTTCCATCTCAATATTCTGCCTTTGTAGTTTTCCTTTGTAAAAGGAAAGCTGATGCTTAGTATTCTTTTTCTTATGCTTGAGTTGTGTACCAGATAAATCTAGAAGACTGCCAGTGGTTGTCTTTGTTTTGACCCTCATCAAGTCAGAGCACTTCCTATGAGTACAGCCCTTTCTGCCATTGGGGAAGCAGAAGTGGCTATGTTCCCCTTTCCTAATTTCCCCCAATAGGGTTGTCATATAAACTTCTGTTAAATGGAAATTAGGTTATTTTCCTAACTGTTTAGTGTAACTCAGGACAGCATTTATGGAACAACATAACTTCATATTTCATTTTTGCTTTTCATTATTCATAGTCATTTTAATATATTTGGACAGGAAAAAGGGTAAGTGAAAAATACAGGCAGAAATAGAAAAAAAAAAAAGATGAACTAAGAAGACTCTATCAATATATTGATTGTCCAGAAAATTATTTTACTTATTTATATTTTTTATTTTGGTTTTATTTTTCCCATTTTTAATCCCCCCCCAAACTATAATATGAAGTGAAAGTGAAATCAAAGTAAAAGTTGATCAGTTGTGTCTGACTCTTTGTGATCTCCTTGACTATACAGTCCATGGAATTCTCCAGGCCAGAATGCTGGAGTGGGTAGCCATTCCCTTTTCCAGAGATCTTCCCAACCCAGGGATTGAACCCAGGTCTCCCACACTGCAGGTGGATTATTTACCAGCTGGGCCACCAGGGAAGTCCAAGAATACTGGAGAGGGTAGCCTGTCCCTTCTCCAGAGGATCTTCCCAACCCAGGAATTGAACCAGGGTCTCCTGCATTGCAGGTGGATTCTTTAACAGCTGAGCTACCAGGGGGAAGCTGGAAACTATAATATAGTAGACAAGTTATAATTACAGTAAAGTAATTTTTTAGAAAGATATAAATCAATTCGTTACAAGTACACTCTGATTTTGCAATGAAATTTATCTCAATTGAAACTTTTATAGAATAGTGGAGGTGCAACTGACACTGCAATAAACTGTGCAAATTTAAAGTATGTGATTTGACAAGTTTTGAACACGTATATACCCATGAATCCATCAACATAATTATGATAATGAACATACTCATTACTTCCCAGAGTTCCTCATCTCTCTTTTGGGCCTCTCCTTCCCATTCTCCCTCACATTCCCACTTCATGCCAACTGACTGCTGATCGACTTTCTATAACTATAAATTAGTTTGCATTTTCTAGAATTTAAGATGTCTTTTTTCTAATGGAACCATACTATACTCTTTTCTGCTTTTATTTTCATTCAGGATAATTGCTTTGAGATCATCCATGCTGCTGCATGAATTGATAGTTTATCCCTTTTTGTTACTGAGTGGAATTCCATTGGAGGGATACAGCACAGTTTCCTGATGCATTCATGTGTTTATGGCCATTGGAATTGTTACCAGTTTTTTATTATTACAAATAAAGTTGCTATGAATATTTATGTACAAGTCTTTGTATGGACATATGCTTTCATTCCTCTTGGGTAAAATCTCCAACTATAATGACATGTTTTTCAATTTCTCCTTGCAGTTATATTAGTTTTTGCCTAATGAATGTTGAAGTTCTGCTATTAAGATGTTAAATGGCTAGGACATTTTAGTGTACTTGCTGAACTGACTCCTTAATTATTATGAAATAAACTTCTTTGTCTCTGATCTTTGCTCTGAAATTTACTTTGTCTGATACTGTATTAGTTTTCTAATCATGCATAACAAGTGACCACAATTTTAGAGACTTAATACAACATCTGGTGGCTCAGATGGTAAAGTATCTGCAGGAAATGCATAAGACCTGGATTCTATCCCTGGGTTGGGAAGATCCCCTGCAGAAGGGAATGGCTACCCACCCCAGGATTCTTTCCTGGAGAATTCCATGGACAGAGGAGAATGGTGGGCTACAGTTCCTGGGATTGCAAAGAGTTGGACATGACTGAGCAACTAACATTTTCACTTTCAATACAACATTCCACTTATCATTTAACAGTTTCCTTGTGTCGGCAGTCCAAGCATAGCTTGTCTGGATGCTTTGTTCAGAGTCCAAGGTGTTGGCCAGAATGGGTTCCATCTGATGGCTTAACTAGGGCAGAATCTCCTCCCAAGGCCATTCAGGTTGTTGGCAGAATTTATTTCTCTGCAGCAGTATGATTGTAGTTTCTGGCATTTTGCTTAGTGTAAGCTGGAGGCTATCACTAGGTCCTAGAGACTGCTGACAGTTTCTTGTTAAGCAAGCTCTCCAACCTGGCCACTCATTTCAAGCCTTCAAGGGGAGTATCTCCCTGCAAGGTAGGGCTTGGTACTTCCACTGATAAGTCAAGACCCACCCAGGAAGATCATTCTTTTGGTTACCTCAAAATCATAATGATTAATTACATTTGCAAAATTCCTTCATGCCTGACATTTTCTGTTTGCTGAACCAATTACAGGTCTTGCCTATATTCAAGGGGAAGAAATTATACAGGATGGAATAGGGGATGGGGATCAGAGGGCAACTCAAAGGTTAGTCAATCACAGATACTAATGAAGTCAATCCAATTTAATTTGATTAATGTGACTTAACACACTGGGTTTCAGTATTTTCTGTTTAACCTATATATATCCTTAAAATATTTTGAGATTTTTGGTTTGTTTTTGCTGCTGTTATTGAAGGCAGCATATAGTTGGATCTTAGTTTTTCATGTGATCTTATTAACCTTTCATTTTTTTGGTGGGTTCTAGTGTGTTCATGTCAGTGGTTGTTCAACAGCTGGTTGAGATTTCAGTGTTCTGGCAGGAGAAGATAAGCGCACGTTCTTCTACTCTGCCATCGTGAACCAACCTCTTTCTCTCACTTTTAATTAATATATTTTGACCATTTACATTTAATATGATTATTGACAAGGATGGGTTTAAAGTCACCATCTTGCTATTTCCATTTATTTGCCCATTCTTAGTTTCCTTTTATTCCTTCTTTTTGATTGAATAATTTATGATTTTATTTTATCCTCTATAGGCTAATTATTACTGCACACTTTTCTGTGCAATTGCTTTGGGATTTATAGTATATATTTATAATTTATCATTGTCTACCTTCAAATGATATTATAGAAAGTGAAAGTGTTAGTGCTAAGTCATGTCCGACTCTTTGTGACCCCATGGACTATAGCCCGCCAGGTTTCTCTGTCCGTAGAATTCTCCAGGCAGGAATACTGGAGTGGGTAGCCGCCATTCCCTTCTCCAGGGGATCTTCCCGACCCAGGGACTGAACCGAGGTCTCCTGTATTGCAAGCAAATTCTTTACAGTTTGAGCCAGCAGGGAAGCCCAGATAACATTATGCCACTTCACATATAGTATCAAAACCTCCCAACAGTATACATCCATTTCCCCTCTCCCAGTCTTTTGTACTCTGATGCATATTTTACTTCTACATATTAATATTTTATAAACTGCATATTACCTCCAGTAACATTTCCTTTTACCTTGTAGAGCATGCCAGCGATTGTGACTTTTCAGTTTTTCATATATGATAAAGTCTTTATTTCACCTTTTTTTTAAAGTTTGCTTGATACATACTTTGTGTTGAAAGATGTGGTCTTTCCATGCATTAATGTTGCTCCTCTGTGTTCTTACTTATATTGTGTCCATCAAGAAGTCTGCTGTCCTTTTATTTTTATTCTCCTGTACATGACATCCACTCCACTGCTTCTCTATCCAGTTACTTTAGAGATACTCCCTTTATCACTGATTTTAAGCAAGTTGATTGTGCAATTTGCTTTCTTTCTTTTTCCTTTCTTTTCCTTCCTTCCCTCCTCTGGCTTACTGAGCATCTTAGATCTGTGGGGTTGTGGCAAGCAAGTGACTGTTGCTGTCCGTGCCAAGAGCAGGAGTCCCAGGATATTCACCCACTGCATGGCTTGTGGGTAGTAGACTCGTCATGAAAGACACAAGTCATGCAGGCACTGGATGGAACAACACTTGCCTCACACAGAGAAGGGGCAGAACAAGATCAGCTTCATTAGTGAGTGTGTAGTACCTCATGCCCAACAGGAGTTGCCCCATAGCCAAGGCAAGGAAACAGTTTGCAAAGGATGCCATTTCTTTCCCACCAGGAGCAGACAAAGAAGTGGGGTTGGCCAGGTGCCATAGGACACACTATTTAAGCAAAACAGAGATGCATACATGAAGCCCAGGAAAGGGAAACATACTCCCAAATAAGACAGGAAGCCTAGCACAGGCAGTGAGGGCTCCTAACCTCCATAAAAGCAAATATTGCAGGGCCAAGGTGCATGCTTATGCAGCCAAATAAGGACTGAGTAAGTTGCAGGCGCTGCCTTTCCCAACACTTTGTAGTTCTCAACTGACTCAGAAAATTTCATCCATTATTTCTTTAAAGATTTTTGCACTCTCTTTTTCAGAGACTCCAGTTACATATAAGTAGGCCTCCTGAAACTTGCTTACAGCTTCCTGATGTCTTGTGTCTTGATCTCTCTGTGTTTATTCTGTGTTTTAATTTAGATAGGCTCTTTGCAAGTTCAATCATCATTTTTCACCTTTTGGCAGTATCTACTCTTAATCTTATTTAGTGTGTTTTTTTAATCTTAGACTTTGTTTTTTCGCCTCTAGAAGTTTAACTTTTTTTCTTTTTAAATAGATTTCATACCTCTACTTAACATGCTCTACCTTTTTTCTACCTCCTTAAACATATATGATAGTTATAATAAATGTTTTTAAAATTTTGTTTACTCTCTTTATCATTTGTGTAATTTCATATGGATTTCTAACTCATTGATCTTTCTGCTTATATGTGTCATACTTCTGCCTTTCTTCTATGTTAGGAAATTTTTGACTAGATGCAAAGCATTGCAAATGTTGCCTTTTTTGAGTGTTGCATAATTTCACATTCCTTATAAACGTTCTTGAGTTTGTTCTGGGGCAAAACTAACTTCCTTGGAAACTTCGATTTTTTAAAAGGTTCTTTTCAGCCTTTGCTTGTGGGAACAGATCAACTTTTAGTCTAGGGTTATTTCAGCTCCCTAGAGAGGTAATATCTTTCTAAGAACTCTGTGAAACCCTGAGGATTGTAAGATTTTCCACTTTGCCTGGTGTGGACACGAACTTTTCCTGGAATTCTCTCTGCTTCTTTCAGTTATTTCTTTTCTGGCCTCTAGAATTCCCATATGCTCCTTTGTTGATCAGTAGTCAGCTGAACAATTAGAGGTGGACCCTCTGCCCTTTTCAGCAAGTTTCATTCCATGCTTCTCTGTGGACTATGTTCTCCTGACCCCACTGGATTCGGAGGTAGCTCTCTGCAATGCAGGAAAATTGGCCTTCCTGCATGTCAGCCTCATATCTCTGTCTGGGCAGCAGCCCTGGGTAATCATACGACTTGCATCACTTGTTTCTCCTCTCAGGGACCACTTTTCTGCATTTTGTTGTTTTCAGTCACTAAGTCCTGTCTGACTCCTTGCAACCCCTTAGACTACAGCACACCAGGCTTCCCTGTCCTTCTCCATCTCCCGGAGTTCACTCAAACTCATGTCCATTGAGTCAGTGATGGCATCCAACCATCTCATCTTCTGTTGCCCCCTTCTCTTCCTGCTCTCAATCTTTCCCAGCATCACGGTCTTTTCCAGTGAGTTGGCTCTTCCCATCAGGTAGCCAAAGTACTGGAGCTTCACTTTTAGCATCAGTCCTTCCAACAAATATTCAGGGCTGATTTCCTTTAGGGTTGGCTGGTTTGATCTCTTTGCTGTCCAAGGGGCTTTCAAGAGTCTTCTTCAACACCACAGCTCAAAAGCATCAATTCTTCAGTGCTCAGCCTTCTTTATGATCCAACTCTCACATTCATACATGACTACTGGAAAAATTATAACTTTGACTATATGGACCTTTGTTGGCAAAGTGATGCTGCTGCTTTTTAAAATGCTAAGTTCTCATCACTTTTCTTTCAAGAAGAAAGTGTCTTTAATTCCAAGGCTGAAGTCACTGTCTGCAGTGATTTTGGAGCCCAAGAAAATAAAATCTGTCACTGTTTCTCTGATGCCTAATATATGAAAATCATTTTTTTGTATATTTTTTTATTATTTTTAGTTGATTTAGAGAGGAGTATAAATTTGATTCCTGATATTCTATTGTGGCCAAAAGAAGTCATTCTAATTTAAACTTAAGATTTCATTTTTCTTTTCCTTGAAACCCAAAAATTGGTTAAAATGCCAGTCTTTCAGTGTTATAGAGTCACATAAGTCTCATGATATTTTAGGTCGTATTTACAGATTTTGGCTAATTTTTTCTTTGTTTCAAATAATGTTGTAAATTCTAATGGACTATAAAGATTTGATAGAAAACTCTAGATTTTTATTTTATTTGATTGATCTATATTCAAATACATGATAATAATCAATGACGGTACTAACACATACCCAGATCAAAATTAGGTTACATTCTTGAACAGAAGGCATGCTTAAACATTAGACAGAGATAAAATTTTTAAAACTTAAGTGCAACATTTTCTCAAGGACAGTTATCACAAAGTGGAACGAAAAACTCACTTTGGTTGTTTCACAGTTTGAATAGGCATGGAAGCATCAGGGAGGTAAATATTTAACAACGTTTAGCTGCATCAGTTATAATGACAGTCACGATATATACCATGGGCCTATGTACTTTAAGCATAGTTCTCTTGATAGTGCAACTGAATCTTCTCTGTCTCTTACTGTGTTCCTTTTAATTTATTTTTATAATGTGTTCTAATTTGCTTCTTTTCACTTTGTAGGGGGTCATGATTTGGGCAAGTTAAAAGTTTTCATGATGACGCTGTGACAGATAAGAAATAGCACGCCAGTTGCCTGGTAAAACACAGAGTGAATGTCAACACCCTTATGATCCTAATAAAGGAGAACAAATGAAACAAAAGATCATCACATAGGGCATCACAACTAAATTGTAATGGACATCCTGTGATCAGTGATGACCACAGGGAATACTAAAACAAGGAAAAATTAACAACATGATTGATACCAGTGATGACAGGTATCAACAGAAGTCTGCCACTAGCAGAATGAGAATCAGACATAGAATTCTGTAATTCTGACCATTTTCCATCTACCACATCTACCTGTTTGCTAAATTATCAAGAAACATGTGTGTGTGTGTATGCACACCTAGTTACTCAGTCGTTTCCAACTCTTTGTGATCCTATGGGCTGTAGCCTGCCAGTTTCCTCTGTCCATGGATTTTCCAGGCAAGAATACTAGAGTGCATTGCCATTTCCTTTTCTAGGGAATCTCCCTGACCCAGGGATCAAAGTTGAGTCTCTTGCATTGCAGGCAGATTCTTTACCATTTAGCCACCAGGTTAGCCCAAATTATCGTTTACTGTAAATCATGGTATACTATAGAGAAACTAGAATACTATGATTTTTTAACGCAAAGAGAAAACTCTTGGAAAGTAAAGTATGTGGTTTAGAATTTTCACAATAAACAGGATAATAAACACTCTTTGGTCATTATTAAAAACTTTTGTTGAATATAAATGTTGATTTATAGAATAGCTTGCCTGATTTGAGGTTAGCAATCAATATTTAGTATTTTTAATAAGTCTGAAAGGCAGCTAGTCTAAGAAGATGTTGACTCTGAAATTATACTATTTTGTTTCAAATTTTGATTGCTCCCTACTTTCTAGCTGTGTGAACTTGGGCAAGCTATTTAACTGTTCTACAGCTGAATTTCTTTGTTTTTAAAGGAGGATCTAAACTATATCTATTTTTGAGAATTGCTATGTAGATTCAACTCACTAATACAATACAATCTCTTAGAGAAATGCTTGGCATATTAGAATATTTAGTGCTTAAAATAAAGCGATAAACTTTGTTGCTGGATGAAAAATGATTGATCCAAAAAAAACTTTTGTGATAGTAAGAAAAATAGAATGTAGGTCAGATTATATAATCTGAAACACACACACACACACACACACACACACAAATCCAAATGGAACCTTTGGATGTAAAGGAAATGTTTAGAAAGATTTCTAGTACTGCACAATATTCTAAATTAATTCATAATTAGAAGGTCTACCATTATCAATTCCAGATGACATAATTATAAAAAACATTATCTTTCATTCTTTCCTTTCTTTTTATTTGCACTTGAGGAAAAATTTCAAAAAAGAGGTGAAGAAGTATGGTTTTAATGGTCTCCAACAGTATACTCAAAATACAAAGTGATCTTAATTGTTGAGGGGACAAGAGTATGATTTGGTCCCAAGACCAATGAAACATTTTGTGAAAATATAAACATTTTCTTATCCCTGTACACTATTAACAGTGCAGAGGGAAATTAACAAACATAGTAAAAATAATACATATTTAATAGACCTTAAAGAAATACATTAGAAACATTGAGAATTAAAGTGCTTTATGTCCTTGTAAAAATGTATTAAGAGCAGTTTGAACAGCGCTAGTTTTCTCTTTCTGTAACTTAGGATATGAAGGGAAGCAGATTGTCTCTAACTTTGTATCAACTTTCAACATTTTATTCTTTGTATTTCTAATGTCATGAAATATCTCTGAATTCTTTTAATGAGAAATTGTTTCCTATGTCACTTCCTCAGGGACATCTAAATCTCCTTTTCTTCACAACTTTTTTCCTCATTATGTCTAATCACTTCTGCATTTTATCAAGCAATTCTTAAAGAATGTCCCTCTGTTACAGACTATTAACATGTTGATTTTCTGTGTGAAGAAACTGAGGCACAGAGATATTAATTTCCCAATGTCACAGCATAAGCCACATGTGTGTGTGCTAAGTCGCTTCAGCCACGTCCAGCTCTTTGTGACCCTATGGACTGTAGTCGGCCAGGCTCCTCTGTCCATGGAATTCTCCAGGCAAGAATACTGGAGTGGGTTGCCATGCCCTCCTCTGGGGTATCTTCCTGACCCAGGGATTGAACTCATGTCTCTTGTGTCTCCTGCATTGGCAGGTGGGTTCTTCACCACTAGCGCCACCTGGGAAGCCCAGTATAAGACATAACATACTTCAGACTTCACCAGTTCAACCCTCCAGACTTCACCAGGACTTGACCTGCTCACACTTGGAATAATCTGGATGATTAAAATGTCATCACCTGGGCCTTGTCCCAGATCAACCAACTTCAACTTTTTAGAGATGAGGCTCAAATTTTGGAAGCTCAAAAACTTCTCAGTTGAGTCAAAGTCAGAGATATGGTTGATAGTAATTGTTCTGGGGCCTCCAAACATAACCAATAAGCCTCAACAGCATTTAAAAACACAAGATGAAAACAGTCAACTGTCTTAAAACAATCAGTAACCGGTATGGTTGATTTCTATCATATAATCCCCCTCCAAAATTTCCAGTGATTTGAATCTGTAAGAATTGTCACGATATAGTTCAAATACAAAAAGGGAATAGGTATATATCCATGGTTAGGATAGGGTAGAGAGAAAAAGACTGGGTTAAAAAAAAAATCAATCAAACTTCAACACTGAAAAGTTGCCTGTAAAATAAAACTCAAATTACTGAGCATACACTAGTTTTTGTTATCATATGCCACTACATGCATTGTTTTCTCAAGCTTTGTCTTTCCAGTCTTTGACATGAAGACGTACTCTAGGTAAAATTGCCTCTAACATAGGTCCCCTGGGGACTGATTTCAGCTGGCCCGTATCATGCTGCATTAAATTGTATCAAGTAGTGTTTTAACACACTAGGAATACTGTGAATAGATTTTTGGCTATTTAAAAGTTCTACAATTTGGCAGTCAATTTTAAAACTACTTTTTTCTTCATTCTAAGAAACCTTAAATGGCATCAGTAAGGCTCTTAAAAATATTTTTTGAGTAGAGATGCATTTTGTTCTGAACTATTCTTCAAACAATAGTGAACTTTCAGCTTTTAAATTTTTTTATAATACTCATTCTTTACAATACGGTGCCCTTGCCAGCATCTCTAGAAGAAATCAGTATGAATAATGAAGAAGAATATGTTCATTGCAGTTGTTATAGTAAATGAAGGGTTGGGATCTTGCTTAATGCAATAATTTCTCAATAAATGATTAGTCATATATATGTGGTATAAATAATATGTGAGTATGCTCTTGTTAAATAGCACAGAAAATATGGACTCTCTTGTCTTCACATCTGTACATCATACTATGGACTATGACTGGCCTATACATTTCAGAAACAATGCTGAAAGGCATCCTTAATTTTTATAATTTTGATTTTGATTCCGGTGAATACTGAGAGGAAAAAAAAATGTTCCAGTAAGCTTTATTCTATAACTTAAGCAAATCTTTGCATAAACAAAATTATACTGAGAATAACTAAGTTTAATATAAAGGCAGTACTTTACTTTGATTCAATAACATTCTGATTATCTACTCTCTAAAAGAAAATACTGCATTATCTACTTTAGGGAAATAAAGTAGATATTTTTGTTCATTTTTGTGTTTATTTAAACACACCTGCTAGATGGTAATTACATGTACGGCACACTCCAGTAGGCAGACCAAGATTTGTTTTTCAAGTCTGCAGAAAAGAAAAAACAAACTTGTGGAAGTAATTGTGGGAAATTTCTTGCCAAACTGCCAGTCAATACCCTCTTCTTCCTCTGAAGTTATGAACCAAATCCTTAGGACATATAAGAGGGAGCAAGGCAGATAATCTGTACTCAAGGAACGTGTAAAATCGCTCACAGTGTCTCCCACATGATTGCTGGAAGTACTGGTCCTTGGAAAATGTTTTACAGCCCAGAGATTTGCATGTGGAACCATGTAATGCTAAGGAGACTGCTAAACTGGGATGTTTAGCAACCTGAGGCGATGAGTGCACTGGGGATACGAAATACCCATAAAGTCAGCTCTCATGGGATTATAGTGTTCCCGAACCAAAGGCAATTCAAAAGATCAATTCACCCCACCTATTTGTTTTACAAGTAAGGAACCACAATAAAGCCAGTCTACATTATTTGTCTAAGGACAAATAGCTAAACAAATGGCACTGATAAACCATAAACCAGTCACTTCCATTCAAGCATTCTCATGATTAAAATTTCCCAATGCACAGCTACCCTGTGACTGAGTCAGCTACACCGTCAGTCATGCTATCTTGGGATCAGCAACCAAGACGACGACACAGCTGCAAAAAGCGAAGCGCAGCTCTGCCCGTTCCAGGCACTGCCAAAGGCGTATCAACTGTAGCTCAATAAAGCTGTTTTTAAAAAGTTTATTCTTTGGTAGAAAAATTCTATATTAATAATGTTGTTACATTTTATATCAGACTTATTACCATTTGCTTTTTCCATGTCAGATAATTGATAATTTATTGATAGTTAACAATGATCCAGGCGCTTCATTCTAATTACAAATAATATCTCACTTAACTGTCACCACTAACAACAGCTTGAAGAAGAAATATGTAAAAACCTCTGAAAGGAGAACTGACTATTGCAAAGAAAGGAAACTTTCCCAAATTAACATATCAGCTCAGCTCAGTTCAGTTCAGTTCAGTTGCTCAGTCATGTCCGACTCTTTGTGACCCCATGAACTGCAGCACGCCAGGCCTCCCTGTCCATCACCAACTCCCGGAGTTTACTCAAACTCATGCCCATCGAGTCGGTGATGCCATCCAGCCATCTCATCCTCTGTCATCCCCTTCTCCTCCTGTCCCCAATCCCTCCCAGCATCAGGGTCTTTTCCAATGAGTCAACTGTTTGCATGAGGTGGCCAAAGTATTGGAATTTCAGCTTCAGCGTCTAGGCTTAATAATATAAAATGCTAATAACCCCCCAAAAAACCCTAAAGTTTATCAGAAATAAACAGATTACAACAGAAAAATAGTTTTAAACTGTTTTAGTTTGATATAGTTACAGAGACCCATGACGTTGTAAGAAAAAAATAGACTGAGATCTTCAGTATCCTTCACCCGGTTTCATCCAGTGGTAGCTTCTTGAAAAACAACAGGCAGCATCGCAGCCACGATGCTGACACTGATACGGTTAAGGTACAGAACGTTTCTATGACCCAGGGATCTTTAGGAAAGTGTTGAACTTCAAGAGCCACATCTACTTCTTTCCTGTCAACTGCTTTCAGACCTGACAACCGCTAATCTGTTCTCCACCTCTATAATTTCCCTCACTTCAAGAATGTTAGATAAATGGAATTACAGCGTGTAACCTTTCGGCAGTGGTTTTTGTTTTCCCACTCAGCATGGCTCTCTGGCTATTCATTCACTTTCTTAGGTGTACCAACAGTCCTTTCCTTTTTATCAAGAGCAGGATTCTATTGGTACAGATGAACCACAGTTTGCGTAATCACACACATATCAAACGACAGTTGGCTTGTTTGCAGTTTTTGGCTATTATGAATAAAGCTGCTCCAAATATTCACTTACAGGTATTTTTTTTGTGAATGAAAATCTTTGTTTCTTGGAACAAGTGTTCAGGAATGTGATTGCCAGATCATATGGTAGCAGTTACATGTTTGGCTACTTTTTTTTAACTGCCAAATTGTTTTTCAGGGTGGAAGTGTCATGTTAAGTATAAAAGGCATGCTATTCAATTGTAAACACTCTATTGTATTCCCACTACCAGGGTATGAATGACCAAGTTTCCTTGCATCTTCACTGGTAACTGATGTCACAACATTTTTCTATATTTGCCACTTTGTTAAGTGTGTGGTGACATCTCATTGTGGTTTTAATTTGCATCTCCCAAATGGCTAATGGTGTTGAATGTATTTTCATGTGCTTATTCACCATCTGCATATCTTTGGCAAAATATCTCTTCATATATTCTGCACATGTTGTAATAGGACTGTGTTTTTATTATTAAACTTTGAGACTTTTTCATATATTCTAGATTCTAGTTCCTTGTCAGATATGTGATTTGTGAGTAATTTCCTTTTAGTCTGTAGTTTGTCATTTCAATATTCTCATGAAATAATTTTTAAAGCAATTTTTAACTTTGATGAAGTCTAATTTACCTAATTTTCCCTCTAAGGAAAGTGTTTTTGGTGTCAAACCTAAATAATTTTTGGCTTATCCCTAAATTCTGAAGATTTTCTCAAGCTTTCTGATTTCTAAAAGTTTAATAGTTTATGGTTACATTTAAACCCAAGATTCATTCTAAATTTCTGTTTGTATAAAGTGTGACACTTAGTTCTGCTCCTTTTTTTCCTCCTATGGATATCCAATTGCTCTAGCACCATTTTGCTGAAAAGTTTTATTCAACTGAACTGCTTTTGCACCTTTGTAAAAAATCAATTGAACATATTTGTGTGGGTCTATTTCTGGATTTTCTATTCTATTTCTTTTTATTGATTTTTGTGTCTACACCTGTTCCAAAACCACACGTCTTGATTATAGTAGCTATGTAATAAATCTTGAAATTGGGCAGATGGGTTCCTTCCATGTTATTATTCTTTTTCAAAGTTGTTTAAACTATTATAGTTCTTTTGTCTTTCTACATTAAGTTTTAAAATAATCAAGTCTATATCTAAAAACAGTCTTGGTAAGATTTTGACAGAAATTACATTAACTCAGCATATCAGTTAGGGGAAAATTGACATCTTTATTATGCTGAGCCTTCCAACCCATGAACACAGTATTGCTTTCTATTTATTTATTCCTATATTTAAACTATGATTAGAATCAAGTTTCTGAAGAATCTTCAACGAAATGAAAAATGCTTAAACAGTCACGTAAAGTAAAAAAGGCATATTATTAAATTATAAATAGTCTATACATTAAATAGTGGAAAAGATAATAAATATGCATTGAAATTTTCAAGGAGAAAAGAACATTCCAACTGTTCAAATGAAATTTTATATTTGGATTTTATTATGATTATATGAATGGTGTCCATTATACTATTCTCCATTCTTTAAGCTTTCCTGATATTTTTTCTTTTAAGGAATATTAACATTATTGATTTTATAAACATGTAGATCAAATACTTATCCAAAATATACTCATAATACAATTAGTTGTTTATAACTATATCTTCTATGCCTGTCATAATAGCTGAAAAAATTTTAATATCAAAGTACTGAGGAAACTTTTATATAAATGAGTAAAAATATGAAGCTTTATACTACAATTTATCTATTTCTACTGTATAATTATACATAATTAAAATTATATTTTCTTTCAGAAGATGCTTCTTATGTGTCTACTGCTGGCCAATCCTATTGCCATTCCCAGTATTTTCCTTAAATCCTCATTAAATATCTAAAAGATTATTTGCTTATCTGAAGATAGTAACAAATTCCTGTGAAACTACCCAGATTTTTTTTTAAATTATTTACTTATGTGCTCATTTGCTCAGTTATGTCCAACTCTTTGTGACCCCAGAGTAGCCCACCAGGCTTCTCTGTCCATGGAATTTTTCAGGCAAGAATACTGGAGTGGGTTACTCTTTCTTTCTCCAGGGGATCTTCCTGACCCAAGGATCAAACCTGCATCTCTTGTGTCTCCGACATTGGTAGGGTGGATTCTTTACCACTGTGCCATCTGGGAAGCCTGCTACCCAGATTTTAGGTGTAAAACACAGTTTTATCTCTAGGGTATCTGATCACAAATTCAGGAACATTTCTTTCCTAAAATAGAGGTAAAGTTTTAAATATACCTATAAAGAAAATACAGGAAAATTTTATGAGTGATTTAAATTTTCTCCATATTTCTAAGTTCTTTGGCACTGAATGGGGGATAGGAGGGATGGGAATTTTTATGCTTGTATGTTTTATGATGTTACTGAAATTGTAAAATACATATAGTTCACAGAATGAGGAATTTAGTTTATGGGAATATGAATTCTTCATTAATAATGCATAACCATGCTCTCAGTACATTTCCATGAAGTGAGCTCTTAAGTAATTCAACATAATTCTACCAATTTTACAGTGGCAATAATATTGCCACAGATTTTTCTTTAAAGTTTCAATTTTAAGGTTATATCTATTGTGTACTGAAAAATCTTCATGACACAAAATGACAAATACTAAAAGACATTTTAGCATCAGCTGTAACTGAAATCAGTTGTAGCATCAGTTGGTCTTACTATGAACATTACTCTTAATAAGTGAGTAAAACTCAGTTACTGACAACATTGGCATTCCCCTATTTAGAACACTGAGATGTACCATTAGTGAAAGTGAAGTTGCTCGGTCATGTCCGACTCTTTGCGACCCCATGGACTGTAGCCTACCAGGCTCCTCTGTCTATGGAATTTTCCAGGCAAGAGTACTGGAGTGGGTTGCCATTTCCTTCTCCAGGGGATCTTCCTGACCCAAGGATCGAACCTGGGTCTCCCACATTGCAGGCCAATGCTTTACTCTCTGAGCCACCAGGGAAGCCCTAAGAGTTGTACCATTAGGTGTCTGCTTAAATGATGATATAGCAAGATGATCAATATTCAGGTTTGCAGTCGGTGAGTTAAATAGATACATGGACAATCAACCAATAGGCTGTCTATGTTGTGGCTAATTGTTCAGGTTCTATAGTAGTAGTAGGCTCAGGCTGTGAAGTTTAGTTCCATTACTTGATAACATTGAGACTACAGTTGAGTCAATCAGTCTTTCTGTATCCCAGTTCCCTCATCTATAAAACTGAGCTAATCATAAGGCCTACTTCAAAAGACTATTGCATCAAAGAACAGTAAAGGGGGCACGATCCCTGCATGGATAATATTCAAGAAATGTTTTATCGGTGCGATTAGAGAGTGTAAACTGTTGAAGAAGTTATCCTATTTCATGAGTTTATACTAGATGAGTCATATAATCTTTATTTCATATTGTCTTTTGAGAGTTTTCTGGATATAGCCCCAACTGGTGTATATGTGGGAGGCATTATACAGACTGCTTAACTTTTGAAGTATGCAACATGACCTACCCAAAGAAAGTTTTAGCAATCATGTGGGCTATAGCAAAAATACTCTATAATTAGAGCCTTATGAGATATTTTTATCATTGTAACTAAAACAATTATCTGAACTTATACAACACTCTTGGTCAGGCCTGGTGGAAACTTTCCTTGAAAGACATTTTTACAAAGTGTGCTGAATATTAGAATATTTTTACTTTCTTTCAAAGTATTTATATTACAAGAGCTTTGGCTTTAGAGATTGTTCTTAAGAGGAAGAAAAGTCCCATTAAAAAAAAAATGGCTTGTAAGGCATTTTTCAGAAATATGTATAAACGTGGGACATTCTTCAGAAGAGTTTTTTGTGATAATTGTATTCTCCAAGAGTGCTGATTGAACTAATTAAAAATTGCAAGTCTTATCAGGATTATTTGTTGAAATCTATTTGGCAGCCTCATTTATTTCACATACCTCAGTAGTTCATTCTTTTATACTCAGTTAAGAATGGTAGCAGTAATTCAAGTAAAGAATGAAAGTTGATAAATGTTTGATAAACAGATAAGACCATATCTCATTCTTTGTACCTCAGAAAATGACTCAATGAATGGTTAAATCCAAACAGTAGGAAATAGCCTTTTAAATCACCTGTTAATTTAATTTGTGTTTTGCTTTTATTATCTGGAAATATGCATTAGGTAACAACTCTTCAGCTTCTTATTCCAATTCTTTCCCATCAGTTCAATGTGGGACCAAAGTTAATTTTTGGTTTATTAGTGGTTGGCAGGAGAGATCCATTAGGGGACTGCACATGGTAATTCTAGAAATAATTTTATTCAAACCAGGCCCTATACAGGTAAGCTATGAATACACACTTAGTATTCTCTTTCCAACAAGTGATTTCTATGTATCTCTTGTGCTGCTCTTAGCTCAAGGCATAGAAATTCACCCAGGGAAATATGATCAGAGAACCAACAAAGTGAAGAAAATATGGAGTGAAGCAGAGTGGGATGGAAATTTTAGTTCTGCTGCTTACCAGTCCTGTGAGCTTGAAAAAGAAAATCAATAGCTCTGAATTTTAGCATCTATTTGCAAAACAGAGTAATAGAACTCATCTTGCAAAATTGTGGGAATAATGTATATCAAGTGTATGGAAGAGTTCCTGAGAGGGAAAAACTCAGCTCATTATCAAAGTAGAATAATTCTAACAAGCAAAACTATTAAAAAGTGCAATGGATATCCTCATGTATATGATCACTTATTGTGATCATTGTAATGGGATTCATGCTTTAAAGAAGAGGGCTGGTTCAGTTAGCTCCAGAGATTCTGGAGTCTGATATTAAGTTTTGGCCAATGTGAGTCATGAAACTGACTTAACTATTTATGTGCTTAGTTGTTCAGTCATGTCTGACTCTTGGCGACTCTGTGGACTGTAGCCCACCAGCCTCCTCTGTCTGTGAGGATTCTCCAGGCAAGAATACTGGAGTGGGAGGCTATGCCTCCAAGAGATCTTCCCAACCCAGGGATCAAACCCAGGTCTCCCACACTGCAGGCAGATTCTTTACCAGCTAAGCCACAAGGGAAGCCTGAGAATACTGGAGTGGGTAGCCTATCCCTTCTCCAGCATATCTTTCTGACCTAGGAATTGAACTGGGGTCTCCTGCATTGTAGGCAGATTCTTTACCATCCGAACCACCAGGGAAGGCCTTAACTACTTATACTTGTGATAAATCTGTAAGTGTTATATATGGTTGCTTTGAATACTTATTTCTCCATTCTACTAAAAAAAAAACACACACACTAACCATAAAATTAGAAACTCTCCCTTTCTGTTGATATAATAATGCCATTTTTATTCTTATGGAAACTTGTAAATATAGAATTTCAGAAGATATAAATGAGAAATTAAGGCGCAGATGGTGAATGGCTCACACAGTGAGACAAAAGGTAAAACAGAAAGTAGACTGACTTGAATTCTTTCCACAATATTTGTAAATAATTTTCAAAAACCATTTCAACTGCAGAGAATCAATCAGTTTATTCAATAAGTTACTGACCATACCAGGAGTCATCATCGTCAGTGCGTGCGTGCTAAGTCACTTCAGTGGTGTTTGGCTCTTTGCAACCCCATGGATTGAAGCCCACCAGGCTCCTCTGTCCATGAGATTCTCCAGGCAAGAATATTGGAAAAGGTTGCTCTGCTCTCCTCCAGGGGATCTCCCCGACCCAGAAGATCTTCCTGACTCAGGGATTTGAACCCCTGTCTTTTACGTCTTCTGCATTGGCAGGCGGGTTCTTTACCACCGGGAAGCCCCAGTGTCAGTAGATCTATTAATATAATAACTACTCTTTTCCCTGAATGTCTGCCAACTGGAAACAAAGTCTTAAGTATCCCGTGCACATTTTCATGAAAAACAATTCAAACTGTCAGAGAAGCAAGTTTGAAAATGTCCCAAACTCCATTCAAGATTCACCTGAAACCCTATCCTAGAGGTTTTGCAAACAACAGACATAATATATAAATTCCCAGTGAATGCAAAGGCTCATTTCCAGGAAGAAAACAAACACTTGAGAATATGTTTCTGAATTTGAATAAGAATAAACCTGTGGGAAGCTGTGGAAGCTACTATCGTTAACTTATATTGCACTGAAAAGATATCAGACCAAGTTATTATATCTCTTGGCTGTGAACTTTCGCAAGAAAGTATTTCACTATTAAAAATGCTAAAAATTCAGGAGTTTTCCCTACAAAAATAGGTTCTCCCCCCACCCCCCCAATAAAAATAGTTGTGCAATATAGGGGGAGCAGCTTTGAAAAAATCACCTGAGCTGGTGACTGAACACGATGGTGGCACAGGTGGTTCAGAAGTGAGCCCTCCTCGCAGAAAGCCTGGGCACAGTAGCCATAATCGAGGTGTCCCTGTGAGACGCCTAGAACCTGGGGGTGAGGCTGAGGCACCTCTTTGTAGCACAAAAATCAAGAAACTCTAGTCAGGGGCGTGAAAGGAGAGGTTTCAGCGAAAGGAGTGGTTGGCTCCGTTGCCTGTCCCAGAGGCTGGCCCAGGGCTGCCCCAAGAGAATGCCCCTGCCTACCTTTTCACCAACAAATGTCCGTCTAGTCAAAGCTATCGTTTATCCAGTGGTCATGTATGGATGTGAGAGTTGGACTATAAAGAAAGCTGAGAGCTGAAGAATTGATGCGTTTGAACTGTGGTATTGGAGAAGACTCTTGAGAGTCCCATGGACTGCAAGGAGATCCAACCAGTCCATCCTAAAGGAGATCGCTCCTGAATATTCATTGGAAGGATGGATGCTGAAGCTGAAACTCCAATACTTTGGCTACCTGATGTGAAGAACCGACTCATTTGAAAAGACCCTGATGCTGGGAATGACTGAAGGTGGGAGGAGAAGGGGACGACAGAGGAGGAGATGATTGGATGGCATCAATGACATAATGGACATGGGTTTGGGTGGACTCCAGGAGTTGGTGATGGACAGGGAGGCCTGGTGTACTGTGGTTCATGGGGTTGCAAAGAGTTGGACATGACTGAGAGACTGAACTGAACTGAAGTATTAGACCAAGAAACTGAAATTTACCACTTAAGTCAAGAGGAGGGTGAAGGCCACTGAACAGAAATATTTACTTAACTTTGGTTGTCAAATTTGAGATTTTTCTTATGTCCTTAGTAAAAAGTTTTTTTTTTTTTTTTTTGAATGGGGAAAGAGTTTATGTATTCTAGCACGTGAAAACTTAAAAAAAGAAAAAAATATTTCAAAAGGAAACAAAAAAATTGTCTGAAGAGGCAGTCTGGAACAGAACTTAGTTATCTGATGGAATTAACAATATTTTAAGGAATGGGTTTGAGCAATTTCTGAAAGATTCTATGAGATCAAATTCCCTTATGTTGAGTTGGATTCCCCCAGAAAGCTAACTTGCAGACTTGTGAGGAGCCTAGTAACCTTTAACCAGACAGTTCCTTTCTTATACACCATCAAAAAATTATTATCAGGTCACCTTTTTTTATATAAAAACTTTCCAGCTGAAGGAAATGTTTGAGTTAAATTTATTAGAAGTCTCACTTCCTGCAGCAAGCTTAAAATAAAGCATTGTCACATGTACACAATCAGTCAGGTAGTATCAGTATGCAGGATGGATCAAAGTTTTCCTTCAACTCTGCTATGAAAACAGTGTTCAAGCAGAAGGTGGAGAGACCCAGCAGAGGTAAGATCTGTTAATCAGGTTAAAGTACTGATTGGTTCTTAAGATGGAACTCAGTGTCATGGAGTAAGGAGATTCTAAGAAATTTCAGATTGAGGGGGAAGCAGAAAACAGGAGGAATTAGATCCTTATTTTCAGTTTGGAGCTTTTGTGGGGAATTGCCTTGCATGACACAGGAGCACTAGTGCATTCTATGAGGGGTTATAGAAATCTGCAAAGATGGCCCAAAAGAGAACAGACAAGAGGAAATTTTCTGGTTTTAGCAAGTCAGCCATCATCACTTGCCTTTGGCAGAATCTCAAAGTCAGACACAGGAGTAAGAAAGCTTTACAGTGAAAAGAGGGAAGGCCCCAGGTCTAATGTATTTGGAGGTTGTTGCCATGGGGAAGTTGGGAGCAGTCCACCACTTTCGCACACTTGAGTTACAGTTGTTTAATTTCTACCTTTCTTCTATGTATATGTTCAAACGAATAATTAACTACACGATATCAAAATGTGACACTTCTAACATAGCAAATCAAGTGGCCAAAGTTCATGCAACTCGTAACTTCTATTAGAACTATAAAGAGTAAACATAGGGTAAAACCATATATATATGGCTGGCAAATTACATAATAAACAGAAGCTCCAGTCTTATTTACAATACATATATTTCTAACGATCAAGAGCAGGCATGGGGCAGAGCAAAGAAATTTGACAAATTCACTTCTAAACATGCCGCATAGCTGAAGAGATTGAAGCCTTGAGAGCCAGAGGTGTTCTCTAATTTCAAGCAAGAATGTATCAATGTTATTTTCCAGTGATCAGCATCTCCAAGAGCTGCCTGACCCACTTTTTTCTTTGATATGAGTAGGAAATACAATCACACTAGCGCACTAAGGTAGTGGAATATTGAAGAATGTTTTATGTGAGATGTTTTAGCCCAATAAACCCTACTTAGCTAAGATTTGAAAGTGGAAGTTTCTCAGTCACGCCTGCCTCTTTCGACCCCATGGACTATACAAAAATTTTTATTTGAACATTTATGTTTTTATGGCTGGTCCTGTGTGGCGAGATACTTCCCATTTGTAAAAAGAAGTCCAAAATGTAGATTTTAGTGTTACAGCTCTCTATTTTTAAAAGCTGTCACTTTTAACTGTTTGGTGGCCAAAAATTGAAAACAATCCATGATAAGAACAAGTCTGTGTGAGGTAACTAAGGTACTAGTTTCTGACCTAGTTATTATTTTGTTATAATAAACAAAAATGAAAAAGTATTAAACTTAATGTCTAAAAATGTATTTTGCCTTATATTGATCTATGTTAAAAAGTAATGAATACATAGGTATGTAAAAAATAGCATGAGATCTGCCACATTGATAATCAATGTTGTGAGTTTCAATTTCATAAGACATAATAAATCAGTTAAGATTTCAAAAATGTATGTTTTAATTCACCTAACATCTAAGTTACTATTTTCTTCATACAATTTGTTTGTTTAGAGTTTTTCATTGATGATTGCAACAAAAGAGCTTGAATGACTTATTTTCTTTCCTTATCAGTCATTGTAATAATTCAGTAGAATTTTTTAAATGGACCTTCACTAACAGATTATGATGATCATCAGGAGAGTAATAACATAAGGAAGGATAAGAACATTCTGAAAAAGAATAAACTTTAAGAAGCAAATTGCTTAAAATACCATATATTAAGTATTACCCTAAAATTATAGGAACAAAAAATAATCTAACACAAACATAGTAAAACAGTCTGGTGGTGGGAATATTTAGAGAAATAGAATTCTACAGAAGAAAAGGTCCAAAACAGATTACTCTATGTATAGTCACTTGGAAATAATTTAATATGGAGCACACTACTCAATAAAAGGCTTACATAAGTTTAGAAAACAAAATATAATTTTAAAAAAAAGCAAGCAACAACAAAACCAAAAGATCAGAATCCAGTAATATGCATGTTATTAATTCTGGAAGAATATATAAAGGCATAACACAATATTAGAGAAAGACTCATTTTTAAAGATAATTTTCAAAAGAAGTTGAAATGTCTGTCATACTAATGTAAAAATGAACATTTGTTAAATGATGTTATTTAATTCATTCAGTGAAAGAACTAGGAAAATATTATAAATAGTTCAAAAGAGCATTCAAATAACAGACATAAAATTACAAGAGTTGTAAAATAACTCAAAAACCATGAAGAGTTCTAGAACTGAATACTAAAAAAAATATGTTATATGTGCATAACAGTGGTAAAATAGCTCAAACATAGATGGCTTTGCATGATCTAGACAATGCAGTGGCTTTTTTAAAAACACATTTTCTTCCTTAAGGTTTTCCCTTCATTCTATTATAAACAATCTCAAAGAAAGATTATTCTGTATCACTAAAGAAGGCTCTTGTCCTTAGAGCTGTACTGATTATTGACCTAGCTGTAGCAAGAATGTAAACTTACCACCTAACCCTTTTTTGCTTTATTTCGTTGTAAATTTCATCGGCAATCTCTGATAAGGATTTTAGAATCTTACAAGCTGTACTGAGGCCAGAAATCCAGGTCAAGACACTCTGTCCACCTGGTTTGACCTGTGGTACCTGTACATTTAGGTGAATTCTCAGCCCCCCAAATATCTTAAGTTTCCTCAGTTATTCAGGAAGTGACCTTCCTTACTGACCTACAGGGCTGGGAACGCTGTAAGCCAATGCCAGTCCAGTTTTCCTAGAGGGCTTTGTAAATACTGCCCTGTAAATTCAACCTTAGTTACTTAAATGTTTTTGGTCATATCTGACTAAATGAGCCTCGTTCTTAAGTGTGACATTTCAAACAAGCCCTGGATGGAAAAACAACATTTTCCAATTCTACCCTGGTAAATAAGAGAACAGTTTCTTACTGAACCTATGTATGTAATTATATTGCTGTTCCAAATCCAGGAGTGGGATGGTTAAACAGGGATCATAAGATTTCATTTTTTTAAAGTGTTTCATTTTAGTTTACAAAATCAGAATTCAGTAAATTGATTTGGGTTATAGATAGTTTAAAAGAGAGAGAGGGCTTCCTACTACATCCAGAAAATGAAATAGTGAAGCAACATTAACAGTATTCAAAAGAAAATACAAATCACCCTCAACTTCCATCAGTTCATTATGCTCATCCTAAGTCATGTCTGACTTTTTGCAATCCCATGGACTGTAGCCCGCCAGGCTCCTCTGTCCATGGGGTTCTCCAGGCAAGAATACTGGAGTGGGTTGCCATTTCCTTCTCCTGGGGATCTTCCCAACTCGGGGATCGAACCTGGTCTGCTGCATTGCCGGTGGGTTCTTGACCACTGAACCACCAGGGAAGCAACAGCTCACTCACTCCTATGTAATTAATTCTTATTTCACTGAATCTTGAGATTGAAGTTTGGCAAAAGTGTACACATTGTGTTACTTCTTTTCAGACTCATTTTCACACAAACTCAAATCTTAAGGCAAATTAAATTCCTTTGTGTAAACCTACAACTTTTATATCCATTCAGGTTTTGTTCTTCATGTTGCACTTTCTCATACTGGGATGCCCAGACATTTTCCTCTAGGTCAAGAGCTGAGATTTTCCACTAATAAATGAAAACCTACACTCATTGTCTTGTATACAAACTTGTACTTCTCTGCCATATGGTTCCTAACTTCATTTATGTATACTAATTATAACTTTCTCACCTAAGGCCAGACATCTTAGAGTGTGAAGTCAAGTGGGCCATAGGAAGCATCACTACAAACAAAGCTAGTGGAGGTGATGGAATTCCAGCTGAGCTATTTAAATCCTAAAAGATGATGCTGTGAAAGTGCTGCACTCCATATGCCAGCGAATTGGGAAAATTCAGCAGTGGCCACAGGACTGGAAAAGGTCAGTTTTCATTCCAGTCCCAAAGAAGGGCAATGCCAAAGAATGTTCATACAACCACACAGCTGCACTCATTTCACATGCTGGCAAAGTAATGCTCAAAATTCTCCAAGCTAGGCTTCAATAGTATGTGAACTGAGGACTTCCGGATGTTCAAGATGGATTTAGAAAAGGTAGAGTAACCAGAGATCAAATTGCCCACATCCATTGGATCATAGAAAAAGCAAGAGAATTCCAGAAGAACATCTAGTTCTGCTTCATTGACAACAGTGAAGCCTTTGACTGTATGGGTCAAAACAAACTGTGGAAAATTCTTAAAGAGATGGAAATACCAGAACACTTTATCTGCCTTCTAAGAAATTTGTATGCAGGTCAAGAAGCAACAGTTAAAACTGGACATGAAACAATGGACTGATTCCAAATTGGCAAAGGAATACATCAAGGCTGTATATTGTCACCCTGCTTATTTAACTTATATGCAGAGTGCAACATGTGAAATGCCAGGCTGGAAGAAGCACAAGCTGGAATCAAGATCACTGAGAGAAATATCAATAACCTCAGATATAGAAATGATACTCACTTATGGCAAAAAGCAAAGAGGAACTAAAGAGCCTCTTGATGAAGGTCAAAAAGGAGAGTGAAAAAAACTGGCTTAAAACTCAACATTCAAAAAGCTAAGATCATGGCATCTGGTTCCATCACTTCATGGCAAATAGATGGGAAAACAATAGAAACATTGACAGACTTCATTTTGGGGGGCTCCAAAATCACTGCAGATGGTGACTGCAGCCACGTATTTAAAAGATGCTTGCTCCTTGGAAGAAAAGCTATGACCAACCTAGACAGCATATTAAAAAGCAGAGACATTACTTTGCTGACAAATGTCCATCTTGTCAAAGCTGTGGTTTCTCCAGTAGTCATGTATGGATTTGAGAGTTGGACCATAAAGAAGGCTGAGTGCTGAAGAACTGATGCTTTTGAACTGTGGTGTTGGAGAAGACTCTTGAGAGTCCCTTGTATGGCAAGGAGATCAACCCAGTCAATCCTAAAGGAAATCAACTCTGAATATTCAATGGAAGACTGACGCTGAAGCTGATGGTCCAATATTTTGCCATTTGATATGAAGAGTAGACTCGTTGGAAAAGACCCTGATGCTGAGAAAGATTGAAGGCAGGAGGAAAAGGGGATGACAGAGGACAAGATGGTTGGATAGCATCACCAACTCAATAGACGTGGATTTGAGTAATTTCCAGGAGATGCTGAAGGACAGAGAAGCCTGCCATGTTGCAGTCCATGGAGTGCAAAGAGTCAGACACAACTGAATGACTAAACAATTATAACTTTTAATCAGAGTAACTTCTCTTTTACCAAAGAACTATAAAATGGACATGGTGAACCCTCTGACACACCAGCATTTTAATAGACTTAACAGAATTCATGAATACACAAAAACACACGTTTCTACAGCAAAATCTGTTTCTTAAACAATTTTTTAAAAGAAGTGAAAATGAACATGTTCATTAACAGACTGGTCCTGTTGTATAGACAGTAAGTTATAAAGATAGAACTTCTTTGTAATATAGAAAAATTAAAATCAAATGTACATAAACTTAAAATGTTGCTTAGTAATACATATTTCAGTATTCTGTCTTATAAATGACATAGATATTCCATGAATATCAATTAAATATCAGTAGAAAGCATTGTTAGCTAAAATATTGGAAAGTATCTCCCAGATGACATTCTACAAACATAATTAAAATTGAAATTATTGAATTTTTTGTATTCAGGAACAATATTGAAATTGTTATATTCTGAATAAAAATTCATTTTGATTAAAAACAAACTTGCTTTTTTTCCTAATCTTAAATATAAAGTAGCAACTGGTGAATATCTAGCATTACCGTCAGGGTTATATGAATAAAGGATAATTCAAGAATAAAAGAAACTAGTTATGTAGAACTTTAAAGGGAAGCATAGATTTTATAAAATTTATTTCTACTTAGTGTGTGTTTCTGACATACCAGTGGAGGAATTCACAGTTTCATATTTGTTGAAGGGTATTTGCATTCTGGTACTACTAGATAAAATTCATTTATTTCTTATGACTACTGGAAAACCTGAATTTTTTTTAAAGATGTGAAATAAAGCCACCTTTATTGAGACATCTAACCACAGCATAAGGGAAGTTATCCCTAAGGAAAACGTTTTAATTTCAAAAGAAGCCTACCATTGAAATGTCATCCTTTTGCAATAAACAGTTGACAGCACCTGAAGAGATTTGAAAAGGCATTCAAAGAATAAATCGGGAAAACAGACTTTGTTTGGGTTTAACATAGATTCATTTTACTAGGATTATCTGAAATCTTCAAGTAGGCATATTAAAACTCAAAGCTTTAATTATGGGGAGGTAGAAGAGCCAAATGAAGAAGGAAATGGCAACTCATTCCAGTATTCTTGCCTGGAAAATCCCATGGGCAGAGGAGCCTGGAAGGCTGTAGTCCATGCGGTCGCAAGAGTCAGACACGACAGCAAATAAACCACCACCAGCAACAGAGAAGCAAGATGCTGGTCATCTGCTCACATAATGCTGGGAAATAGTAACAGCTGTCATGTGAAACAGTGATGAATACTCTGAAGAAAGCTAGGAAAATTGGATAGAATATTTGGTAGGTGAAACAAAAGTGTTTCCTCAGGGAATAAATAAGGATGAAAACTTATTTACTGCAAGCGATTCTTACCCTTCAAGGGGAGGCAGTTTATAAGGAATCAGCTTAATTTAGCCTTTCCTAACCACTATTAAGTCCCTTGGACTGTAAGGAGATCCAGCCAGTCCATCCTAAAGGAGATCAGTCCTGGGTGTTCATTGAAAGGACTGATGCTGAAGCTGAAACTCCAATACTTTGGCCACCTCATGTGAAGAGTTGACTCATTGGAAAAGACCCTGATGCTGGGAGGGATTGGGGGCAGGAGGAGAAGGGGTCGACAGAGGATGAGATGGTTGGAAGGCATCACTGACTTGATGAACATGGATTTGAGTAAACTCCGGGAGTTGGTGATGGACGAGGAGGCCTGGCATGCTGTGGTTCATGGGGTTGCAAGTGGTTGGACACGACTGAACGACTGAACTGAACTGAACCGAACCACTATTAAATCTCAACTCTGTGAACCTGGGAAACTTTCACTAATACAAAACAAAAACTTTAAAGATCAGTTTTGAATATTAAACAGCTCTCAGTTTAGTTCAGTCCCTCAGTCATGTGCGACTCTTTGTGAACCACAGGACTGCAGCACGCCAGGCCTCCCTGTTCATCACTAACACCCAGAGTTTACTCAAACTCATGTCCAGCGAGTCAGTGATGCCATCCAACCGTCTCATCCTCTGTCGTCCTCTTCTCCTCCCATCTTCAGTCATTCCCAGCATCAGGGTCTTTTCAAATGACTCAGTTTTTCGCATCAGTTGGCCAAAGTTTTGGAGTTTCAGCTTCAGCATCCGCCCTTCCAATGAATATTCAGGACTGATTTCCTTTAGGATGGACTGGTTGGATCTCCTTGCAGCCCAAGGGACTCTCATGAGTCATCTCCAACACCACAGTTAAAAAGAATCAATTCTCTGGTGTTCAGCTTTCCTTATAGTCCAACTCTCATCCATACATGACTACTGGAAAACCATAACTTTGACTAGATAGATCTTTGTTGGCACAGTAATGTCTCTGCTTTTTAATATGCTGTCTAAGTTGGTCATAACTTTTCTTCCAAGGAGCAAGTGTCTTTTAATTTCATGGCTGCAGTCACCAACTACAGAGATTTTAGAGCCCCCCAAAATAAAGTCTGTCACTATTTCCACTGTTTCCCCATCTATTTCCCATGAGGTGATGGGACCAGATGCCATGATCTTAGTTTTCTGAATGTTGAGCTTTAAGCTAACATTTTCACTCTCCTCTTTCACATTTGTCAAGAGGCTCTCTAGTTCTTCTTCACTTTCTGCCATAAGTGTGGTATCATCTGTATATCTGAGATTATTGATATTTTTTTCCCAGCAATCTTGATTCTAGCTTGAGCTTCATCCAGTCCAGCATTTCTCATGATGTACTCTGCATATAAGCTAAATAATACCTAGCTAATAAAAAGAAGCTCTTCAACTGAAGCCCCCTGACACTTCTCATCTCTGGGTTCTTTTTTTTTTTTTTTTTGCTTTAGCTCAGTTTGGAATCAATTCTCTTTACTCCTCCTGAGTATTATACTCCTGTGTGTCCCAAAATCTCAGCTTTGTTTTTCTTTCAATAAGCAAGTCTGATATAGGAACCATAAGGTCAACATCTTGAACAAATCTTTCTCTTTTTTTTCTTCAATACATTCTGACAATTTTATTATCTTTTTTCTTATCCAATATAAAAAGACCTGTCTCCTGACTGCAGCTCTGAAGTGTGCAGCTGCTTGGTGAATCATGCCCGATGAAACTGATTTTCAAGGGTCAATCCAAATAAATGAATATAACATTACTTCTCCAGGAAGTCAAACAAAGGGACCAGTGTAGCTGTCAATAGCACCCTCCTATGTGAAGAGCTAATAGCTGTAACATAATATATTCCCTTAGCATTCTGTTCTGCTTAGCAGATTGAACTAAGGTACACATTCGTAATCAATATAGTATGAAGAAGGTAATAATGACCAAGTAAATGCTGAAACTAACCACACTATTTTTGTCTTGTGTGTATTCAAATATTTATGCATGTGATTAATTTTCAGATGATGGTAGCTAAATATAAATTTGTACATTTTTCTCCAAAACATTTCTGTAGCTAAATATAAATTAAATTCTCTGTATTCTCACATCCCCCTTTAGTTAATTACACCTATCCCTTCTTAGGAAAGATTTGTACTTCTTCCCCAGATTTCCCAGCATCCTTTCAAATAGTCAGGGGAATGTGACTTGTTCTGGCTATGGGCTTTGAGGATAAGTGACATGGGTCCCTTTGGGATCTTTGCATTTTTTGTTTTTGAGTACCTCTGCCATTCTTTCTTTTTCTGCATAGATGACAGAGGAAGACACCTTTTCCAGGATATGTGGCTACAAGACAGCAATGCCTCCATCATCTTGAATCTGACTGATGCCTGGATCAGATAGCCTACCAACCTACACTGTACATATAATATGAATGCAAAACAACACAGTTTGGGGAATTGATTATTATCATAAACATTTCTACCTCTTACACTATATCCCCTTAAAACTGTTAAGTTAAGAATATATTAAATTTGCACTGTAACCCAACTCCCTTTCTACCTAGAAATTGGTATTATGAAGAATATTTTTATCTTCATATAAAAATTTTGCTTCTGCTACTCCTCCGTACTTATCTTTCATTTGGTATTTTATTGTGGTCATCTAAGTACTGAATTCTTCCCATTCTTTGGGAACTTTGTATTCTGATTCACAGTACTTTCTTACATTCTACACATTAATTTGGAATCCAATAAGATAGCCTGTATTTCCGTAATCTCTTAGTTTCTAGGGATTTCCATCTGCTTTCCACTTTAGCTTCCTATCTTGAATAACACTTGATATCACTTTAACACCTCAGCATCTAGAAAGTTTTCATTCCCATTCTCATATAATGCCCTAAATATCTTCTATTTTCTTTCTTGTCTCCACCATGGTTTTTAGGAATATCATTTTCTGTCCTTGCACTTGTGTCCTTTCCTCCTAATATTAATAGCAGGCTCCTCTTCTTTTTACCTAATTTACACAGCTCAAATACTGTGGTCGAGCTCTGCAATGCTGATTGTTTGCCAGTGTTCTCAACATGTCTATCTAATTAGCCTGCACGCACACAAGTGCACACACACACACGTATACATACACAATACAATAAATGCTTGACCTTGGATCAATCTAAGTGTACAGCTCTATGCTTTAAAAACCAAATTGTATATTGTCCCTGAAGTAAGTCCATAAAATCATGTAAATAATGTTCCCAAGTTGCAGGGCCTCTTTTTTATCAGTGGGTATTGATTTTTGGTTTTTTGACCATGCCATATGGATCCTGCCATGCAGGATCTTAATTCCCTGGCTAGGGATCGAACCTGTGCCCCCTGCAGTGGGAGGGTGAAATCCTCACCACTGGGTGGCCAGGGAAGTCCAGTGGTTATTGATGAACCTTATCACTTTCAGGTATAGCAAAGCATCACCATCCACACACCTCATTTGGATAGAGTACTCCACTTCTTTGAGGAGAAAATAGAAGGTATGGCATAAGTTTAAAAAAAAAATCATCCCCAAAGAAATTTTCAATCTGCCTCCAATCTTGAGTCCTTTTCTTGATTCTTCTGCATCACAGTGAATGTGTGAGTCTTCTTCTGCAAAGGGAAAATATGTCCCATACGTGTGTGCCTTTAAATACCCTCATTCTGCTTTACAACTTCCTTCTGTCATATTTTATCTTCTTTCATCTTTGCTTTTATGTTCTCCATTTTTATTGATTTTTATCTTACTCTTAAGCATACAGAAAAATAAAATAATTTGAATATATATATATATTTGAGGATAATAATTAGCATCACTTCAGCTTCTTATTGGCCCTGTTTTTTAAAGAAGTTTCCTCTTTAGATTTTCTATTTTGAATTTTTAGATTTCTCCAGCTGTCTCAGGGTTCTTTGTTGTTCTGTATATATATGTGAATGGAAGACCAAGTTGAACATGACAGGTGATGACTGGATCTTCTTGAAATAAGAGAACTGAATGTAATTTAGATATAAATAAATAAAGATTGATTTAATAACAGCAAAATACAGCTTTATTCCTTTAGTCTGGGGGCAGCACTGAAATAAAAAAGAATATAAATAAACACATACTGCCAAGTAGTAGATGTGAAAAAAGATAAATAGGGAACTACAAAAGATATTAACTGTAGAGAGAAACATTCAAGTGAGGGTGATCTTGGAAATCTGTCTGGGAAATAACGTAAGTCTACACAAATGAAGTGATGGGTATTCTACAATGGAATATTGCTCAACCATGAAAAGAAACAAAATTGGAATTATTTGTAGAGAAGTGGGTAGACCTAGATCTTGTCATACAGAGTGAAGTAAATCAGAAAGAGAAAAACAAATATCGTCCATTTAACTCATACATGTGGAATCTAGAGAAATAGTATAGATGATCTTATTTGCAGGACAGCAATAGAGACACAAGTGTAGATAACAAACATAGACACCAAGTGGGGGAGCAGGGGCTGGGAAGAATTCAGAGACTGTGATCAACATATGCACACAATTGATACCACGTGTGAAATGGATAACCAATGAGAACCTACTGGATAGCACAGGGAACTCTAGTCAGAGCTCCGTGGTGACTTCAGTGGGAAGGAAATCCAAAAAGAGAGGATATATGTATACATATAGCTGATTCACTGTGCTATACAGTAGAAACTAACCAACATTTTAAAACAGCTATACTCCAACAAAAATTAGCTTTAAAAAATGGAGTGACGGGTAAAGTAAAGTAAAGGTCGAGAGAAGAACATCCAGATGGAAGAAGCAATAAGAACAAAGGTCTTGAAGTGTCAGCAAACGTGGCGAGTTAGAAGAACAAGGAAGCCAGGCAGAGTCAATGAAGCAAAGAGGCATATACTATTACTTAAAAGGTTAGGGATTAATTTGATTAATTTCCTGATCAAAAAGTAAAATGTTTCAATATTGCCATATCTTATCCCTTTTCTCATGAAAAGTATTCTTGAAATAACTTCTCTAGTCACTCAGAGGGTTCTTGCTTGTTTATAAACCAGATTATCCTTTTCAGTCTCCAGGTACATCTGGCATATTTTGCTCTGCCTTGTACTTCTAACTCTCCTAGAACTGACCCCGAGTCTCTCTCTGCTGCCACCGTTGAAGGTGCCTTTGGTGTTATCATGGTGTTTATATAAAAATTACTCAGGAGGCCAGACATTGCTCATTTTGTGCAGAAGTAAGGAAATGGTCCTTTTCTTGACATTCTAAGCACACTTTGCTGCTCAGGCTCTGCATCACATGGCTAAAACAGGACCTCAGCTACTCCTCACCTTTGCTCTTCTGGAGCACCACACACGAACACACACACACACACACACACACACACACACACACACACTTCCTTATCCTCCAAGGCAGATCACTGTCTTTCTACAGTACTGTCTTTATTAATATAAAGTCAGGAAAAACATAAACTGCGCCTTGGAGGATGAACCCAACAGACTTTTCAGTTTTATGCAAATAATATAGATAACCAATCAGAGATACAGAAAGAAATTTTTACAGAAGATTGATACCTTAAGAGTTCTTTAAAGAAAGTTTACAGTAGTCTGCCTAATGGTGAATTGAAGTATCCACAACTCTCACTAGAAAAATTCTTGCGGCAAAATTCAGATGAAAACCTGGGTCCTTTTATCATAATTTCAGGTGTTAAAATTAGAAAGCAATTTAGATTTCTAACTAAGTCACAACATAATTTCAGTGGACTTATCCTGTTCATTTATGTGTTTGTGATGTGGTGTGTGTGTGTCTTACTTAACCTAGCACTTAGCATACTGCACTATTTAGTAACTGAATATCGATGATTTAAATGGGAGGTAGCAAAAAAAATGTAGACTATAGTTTGTGGGCTCTATCATTGTGAACAGCATTATTGGAGGCAAAGTCCAAGTTTTTAATATTACCAAAGAAGCATTTAGTGTCTGCAGAAAGTTCTTCACTCTGTATCTCACAGTGATGCTTTGATGGAGATATGTTATTTATCAACATTTGCAGAGTGATTTCAAGTGAAGGAGGATGTCAGCTTCCTTTTAGATATAAGATTTTTGAGGTTAGAGTCACTTGCTTTGGAATCATTCCAATTGCAAAAGCGCTATGAGAAGAAATTTAAGTACATTACACTGAATTTTTATAAGGATCCAAACGTATATGCTTTTTCAAAATCTCCCATTTCAGGATCTTTTTCATGTGTTGCTTGTTGACTGTAGCTCAGCTAGCTTTAAAAGATTTCTCCCCTTAAATCTCAAGGATTTCTCCATTAATCTCCCCCACATACCCTGGCACATTTTTAATGCTCCTCTCCTGCTTAGTTGAACGGAATCAGGTTTGATGTTTTGTTTCAGTCATCCTGGCCTTCTTTCTCTGTATATGCCTATCTTAGATATGGAGCAATATTTCTTTTGTCCAAGTCACCAAAACTCTCAAAGTCAACGCCCAGCCCCTAGTCATCTTTAAATAAGCTGCAGAAGAGCAAAACATACTTTGAAATGTATGTGTTTTTTCTCCAATGGGAAGTTTAAAATATGGTGAGTTATCACTGAAATGTAACATATTTATACACACAGACAGGAATGTGTTTATACAACCTATTTTTGCTCCTCACTTTGCTCCTCACTGAAATTTGCATCTAGAGTTGTCATGAAAGCCCCAGCTAGCCCGTAGCAGATAGGTTTGCAAGCAACTTGAGTGTCTGCCAGCTGGTGATGTGTGGGTTTCTTTTTGTGCTTCCTTTGTTGCTGTTGTTTAAATCAATATTCCTTTAGACAGCAAGCAGAACTTAGAGTTCAAGGATTATAACTCTTTCCATCGCTTTGCTTTCTCTAGTGCTCCAAATAGTGAGATTTATATTCAATCATATTCTCTGGCTAAACTGACTAAGCTGATCCCTGTGGACAAACAAAGTCACTTTTCTGAATCAAAATGTATCCTCTGCCTTATGTCTTTCTTCCCACAAGTTGAATAAACCAGTTTGATTTTTTTTAAATAAAGGTTAACTTATAGGTTAAAAATGACTCTATAATAATGAATTTTAATAATTATACTGCAAAATGATATATATTTATATAACTAATATTAGTGATGTTGGCTTTCAATATAAAAAAATCAATATTACAGAATTGTTATTTCCATGGGACTTCTCTGGCGGCCCGGTGGTTTAAGACCTCTTTCCAAGGCAGAGGCTATGGGTTTGATTGGGGAGCTAACACCCCACATGCCTTGTGGACAAAAAACCAAAACATAAAAGTAATATTGCAAAAAATTCAATAAAGACTTTAAAAGTGGTTCACATCAAATGAATCTTAAAAAAAATTACTTTTAGAGGATCTTGCTGTGTATAAAGATGGTAATGATACCCTATATGCAAGACAGAAAAAGAGACACAGATGTATAGAGCAGACTTTTGGACTCTATGGGAGGAGAGGGTGGGATGATCTGAGTGAATAGCATCGAAACATGTATATTATCAAGTGTGAAACAGATCACCAGTCCAGGTTGGATGCATGAGACAAATGCTCAGGGCTGGTGCACTGGGATGACCCAGAGGGATGGGATGGGGAAGGAGGTGGGAGGGGGGCTCAGGATGGGGAACACATATAAATCCATGGCTGATTCATGTCAATGCATGGCAAAAACCACTACAATATTGTAAAGTAATTAGCCTCCAACTAATAAAAATAAATGAAAAAAATAAATAAATAAAATAAAAAGAAAGTGAAAAAATTACTTCTATATTATATTTTGATGTATTACATGAATCAAGAAATATTTAGTTAGCCTTAGGAAAGGCAGAGTTACAAAAATCATCAAAGAAACCATTTTAATGTATTTTATTACTTTATTAGAAGTGGCATGCACCACTCCACTCCATGGATTTACTTTAAATTACTGCTATCATAGAGTTAAAATGTTATAGTTTTATCTTCTGATACTACAAGATATTAAATGGTTTAAAAATATTACAAGACATTCAGGGGAAATAAATCATGTATGCAGTGCTGTAGGCTGTCACCCATCTCTAGAAGTTCATGTGCTCCATCTTGCATTTCTGGTTATAACATGATCCACTGCCATTAAATGGTAAGAATTTAGGACCCTCTCTGCATCCGTAATGAAAATAAGATAAAATTTACTCTGGAGCAGCATGGTACTTAAAAGACTACTTTTCTTTCTAATGATTGACAGGACATTGGAACAAAATGCTTAATTTTGTATTTCTGCTAATGTTACAGACAGGATTGTAATAAGCCACATGACTGGCTTTTTGTCAAGGATGAAAAATGCCAGGCTTAAAGCCTATAGGCACAACTATTTGTGATAAATTATTTTTCATTTCAAGAAAGATACTGAGTGAGTAATTTTATGGTTTTCTGAGTTTAAACTCAGCATGATTGAATGAGATGGTCCTGTTGATCAAAGAGCCATAATTCCCCTCTGTAGTGAAGGTGTTATATTAGTGAATCAACTTCAAACCAAAGAAAGCCCTGGGTGTGTTCTGTGACATGCCTTACATATCCTGGATTGCTTTTTGTATTCTTTATAGTGATTCATTTTCATCTGCAATGTAAAGATTGCTCTGAAATTTAATCTCAAAAATTGCTTTCTTCAAAGCTGTAGTACAGAAGAAAGAACATGAGCTTTAGAATCAAGACAAAACACTTGGCCTGCCATTAAACAGTGATATGGCTTAGTAAGATTCATTTAAATTTTTAATATGTACAACTGGAAAAATGTTAATTTAGAAGGTACTATAGTAAATATAGGGCTTCTCTGGTGACTCAGCAGTAAAGAATTTGCCTGCAGTGCAGGAGACATGAGTTCGATCCCTGGGTTGGGAAGATCCCTGGAGAAGGAAATGGCAACCCATTCCAGTATTTTTGCCTGGGAAATCGCATAGACAAAGGAGCCTGGTGGGCTATAGTCCATGGGTTTGCAAAAGAGTCACACACAACTTAGCAACTAGATAATAACAATAAATAGCAAACATACTACAAAGTGTATTTAAACACCTAATAGAACACTTCCACAGTTTAATTTTTCATTAAATGGTATCTGTTGAGTATTTTGCATTTTCATACTCGAATACTTGATCACATCCATTAATTTTAATTTCTCTTGTTTTTTATTTAATGTAGAATTTTCAGCTAAAATAAAAGTTAGCCTTTGCTACCTTTTGGTCTCCAAATTTTACTATGAAAAGATGGTGCTGTAATTTAGTTATTCTGGATCTAAGTCTATTTATCTTTTCACTATACTGATGTCTCAGTGATGTCTAATACCACAAGGTCAATGTTATTCTTTTAGCAACAGAGACATCACCATAAGATATTAAAGGGTGAACTCAAGTTTCAAAAAGTGACAGTGTGTGGGAGCAAAATTTGCCACCCCAAAATATGTTTCTTTGGCATAAGGATTAATTTAGCCTGATTATTTTTAAGAAACTGAAGATTTGAGAAGTTTGTTCTTGTTACCTCCCCCTTAACTGCCTAAAACAATTTGGATAAAGGCCCTGTTCCTGGAATAGAGCTATCCCCAAAGATATTGGTGAAGGATATGAGCTGGTTGTCTGATGGGGAAACTCAGCAGGGTCTGGAGAGCAGAATTCACTCTATGTCTGCTATCTCTGCCTGGCCCAACAAACATTTTTTTTTTTCCCCCCTCAAACATGTGCTTCTCCATCTCCTTGCAAATCACCTTGCTCACCTTTGAAATTTCCAACCACTACCTCCACCATCTTCTTTCATTTTAGGTGAAGATGGTATTTAAGATGAAGACTTCAACAGTTTTAGTAAGTTCTCAGCTTCCCTGAGTCTCTCCCATGTATGTGAAGTTGTGAAAGTGAAGTTGCTCAGTTGTGTCTGACTCTTTGCAACTCCATGGACTGTAGCCTACCAGGCTCCTCTGTCCATGGAATTTTCCAGGCAAGAGTACTGAAGTGGGTTGCCATTTCCTTCCCCAGGGGATCTTCTCGATCGAGGGATCAAATCCAGGTCTCCTGCATTGCAGGCAGACGCTTTACCAACTGAGCCGCCAGGGAATCTCCTTATACATGTTATCAAACCTGTCTCATGTTAATTTAATTCTTAGACCAGTCAGAAGAGCCTAAAGAAAGAGAGGGAAATTTCTTCCTCCCTGACATTAGATGCAACATTAATACCTCTGAAAATGACATCCAGAGCCTCTACTTAAGGTTTCAATAAAATTTGAGCTTTACAAAATAGGGGGAAAAATAACTTTGTTTTATGATCACAGATGGTGTTTCTTATTTTTAGTTTTTGGATTTAACTTATAGCTCCATTCTCTTTGACCAGTACAGCTAGTTTATGGAATTGCTCAACAATTTCTAAGGATTATCAAGAGTCAAAAGTTATTTTTATTTTTATTTCAAATGGTATTTTTAGATTGCACAAAGAGACAAGTTCACCATGCATACTGAAGTTCTGAGATGAATAAATCTTTATTCTCTGTTTTATTCTTTATGCCTTTCAAAACGCATATTTTAGCTTCCATGCTTGTGTCTTAGGACTCAAATTTCTTGAAATAGTGATGGGCACATCACATTTTCTAATGAGGATGTGTACACTATAGTATTGGATTTTAACCCACAAGGTATAAAATGTACAGACTATATTTTCAAAGACTTTTTTCTATTGGGCATAGCTGTTTCACTGTTAAGGTTGGTGCAACAGCAAAAAGGATCATCTGTAAATAAACAGCTGTTTTTAGAAAATAATACATTTTAGGTACTCTTTGAAATTTCAGTGAGTTATGCTGTAACCAAGAGAGACATAACTCATACTTTCTTTCAAAGGTTCACCTTGAGTAGGAAAATGTAAGTTTTGTTTTCTTCTTAAGATATAAACATAGAAGAAAAAAATTAGTCCTTAGAATTTACTCATAGATTCACTTTTCCTTGACCAAAGAAATAAAATGTGCAGTTAGCAATGATATTAAAGTGTCAACATAGCTCTGCTTATAAAATAAGTGTTTGAGAAAAATCTTTGCACAAATACTGTTGTTATTGAATTGTTGAGTGATTGCAACTCATGTCCTTGCCGAGGCCAATCTAAAGGGGCTATTTTTCAAAGCTATCAGCTCAAACTATGTCTACTCCACAGACCTAATAGAATTAAGACAGAAAGTAATAGAGAATTTCCATTAACAGACAAAAGTGCTTAAAACAATGAAGTCACTGGATGGTGCAGTCAAATTTAAACCGATTATGGTGTTGACTGTTTCCATATGACCCACTCAGTCTCTAAAATGATTGACACTATTTAGACACATACACATTATATTTATAATAAGCACACATTAGTATAATACATACCATTATTTTTGACCTAAAAAATTGCAGGGTAATTCAAATGAAAATTTTGTATTAGAAAGTGATTGTTGTAGAAATGTTATCTTGTGACATATAGGATCAAATCAGAAAATATTGTTAACAGATATAGCAAACTTCTACTTGTTGATTGGGGATTGAGTAAACTAGATGGTCACTACACTTACTAAATCAGGTTCTGTGTCAGTATCTGAGTGAATCAGAATAAAAAATATGCTACCCTTGAGTTGAATGAACAGATTAATAGCTGTTCAGCTAACTGAATAACAACTTATTTCACTTTCCCCTAGTGGAATTGAAGAAGAATAAGTAAAACAAAATATCTTTAGGGGTTGAATGCTTGGTTCAAACACAATTTACATAAGTCTAACTAAAAGAGTCGTACCAAAGCAATATCTAATTAACCTCATTTAATTCAGTTTGATATGTATTTAGATCACGTAACATTCCCTGACTGTGTATATGAAATGGGATAAGAATGTGACTGATGAAAATATTTCTCCACATATTTTATGTACTCACAAGCAGAAAAGATACACACACACACACACACACACACATATATATATATAATACTTATGATGTATAGTGGGCTTCTCTCGTGGCTCAGGCAGTAAAGCATCTGCCTGCCATGTGGGAGACCCAGGTTCAATCCCTGGGTTAGGAAGATTCCCTGGAGAAGGAAATGGCAACCCACTCCATTACTCTTGCCTGTAAAATTCCATGGACTGAGGAGCCTGGTGGGCTATAGTCCTATGGGGTCGCAAAGAGTTGGACACGACTGAACGACCACTTTCATTTTCACTTTCACTTTATGATGGGTATGTAAGTTATGAAACATCTGGAATGCATTCTGAGTTCTTGGCAATTATTGCTTTCCGTTGGCATTTTATATTATTTTGGGAAGAATTTTTGCTTGCTTATTTTGTCTTTATTTTTGAATTTATATTATCTAATCATTCAAGTACAGGATGGGAATCACACCTAATAACTCCCTCAAGAAATGGTAATGCTGGTGGGTCAATTGGAATGTCTCGCTAATGTCAGCTGTAGGAAATAGACATTGAATTTTCTCATGTAACGAGAAGCATGTGAGCCAGTGAAGCCATTGGTCTTCTGGCTGCCTGTGCCCATCCAGTCTTATTTCTGTGATTCCCTTGGCTTGTCTTTCATGGTGTGACCAGCTGCTGTGGCTCTGGTTTTCATGCTTATGTCTCCATGGTGGTGCCAAGAGTCTCCTGCCTTCATCTCATTAGCTAGATCAGTGATATAAGTAAACCCCATCTGTGAGACAGACTGTAAAAGGACATATCTAGCTTTCACAATCTCTCTAGCAAGTGCAGGCAAGGAGATAGTGGTTGGGATTGAGGTTAGGGTGAGCTTGCAGTCTTCATGAGAGCTAGTGGGTAAAATTGGTCCCATTACATATTTTCATAAGGGAAAGCATAAAGTTAAATAACTGCTTTTATTACTCCCAAATGAGGAGAAATTGCGCATGAATAAAGATCTAGTTTGCAAGAGGGAAGAGGAATAAAGACAATGGCAAGAACTCAGGAAAGGATTTAAAAATTAGTGTCTATAAACACACATTTTGCTTAATCATGAAGGGTCCAAAACACCTACCTGTGAGGTGTTTAAACATCAGCATCTCACTATTATGACTTAGGTGAAGTGCTATAAGAAAGCAATATTAAATTCCTTGCTATTATATACATCTAATGTATATAATATACAAGAGAAGAGCATAAGTCAAATAGAAGTTTTAGCAGAAATAGATTTTTTTATGATGATAAAGATATACTACTTTATTAGAAAATGAGTGATTGCTTTTTTAAAAAACTATTTTTATATCCTGGATATTACTTTAGTTAATTTACATTAACTAATTTACTTAACCATATTGTGTACCTAAAAAGAACAGTATCTGAATTTAAACCTGATAGTAACTATTTTTCTCCCATTTTTAGAAAAAACAAAACAAATTCATCCCAAGGCACAAGCTCTGAGATCCTGAACTAGCTCTCTTGCTGTCGAACTGGAGTTTTGCCCAGATAGCCTGCAGTGAGTCTGACCCCCTGGAGTAACTGCTGATACTAGATTCCCTGCCATTCTCACAAATCTCATAAAAACGTGCAAAATTTTTACTTATACAAAATAACTCATTTTATCTTGTAGGAGAGGAACAATTGTCCCTCCACCCTACTAAGTTCTTTGGATAGTGTAATAATTAAATTGACACAAGACAGATAAACAGGAGAAAATGAAATTATGTCTGTACAGGAGTCCTTTAAGGCTATGAGGCTCATATGCAGTCAGGCCCCTGGGGCTTAGATGTCATTCTGAGTTAAGGAGCAGAGGGGTAGGAGACTGGAGCTTCAAGAAGGAGGAAAAAATTTCACAGGAACATGGGAAGAGCAAATGTTCGGTAAACAAATGTTCACCATGCCACACTGAGGCAATGGGAGACAGAGAGGAATTTGATCTCCAGGCTCAGCAATCTCCCCATCAGCTTACAGCAACTCCGTCATCATCTTTGTACTTACCTCACTGATAGTTCTCTTCCTGGACCAAGTTCTCTACCTAAATTCTCTCTGGCAGAAGACAGAGAGGTAAAACTTTTTCTTGAATCTGCTGGATCTTGATTGCCTTCAGCTCAAAAGAATCCACAGCTCAAAATAGTGCCACATTTTGGGGAGACATGATCTGAACTCCTTCAGTCCCCTCCCAATTTAAAAAGTCCTAAGAGATGAAATGGCTGTTTGGTAAAATATTAAAATGTAAGTTATATTTATAAAGAGAGATGAATAAAAGAAAAATGATATCTCTGAAAAATGCAAATATTTATAGCAAAATGCTGAATATTAAGTTCAGTACTTCTTGAAAGTTTTGACTCAACAAAGATAGTCATAAATACACAGCATTGGTTTATTTTAACTCACTAAATTTGTTTTAATTTTAGACAAATTTTCTGTGTTTATATGGGTAGAACCACTATTGAACTGTAAGTTATAAATAAAAGTGGAAAAATCTTCACAATTATATCAGATGAAAAAATGCTTAAGGAAGAAATTTAAACATTTTAATTATTTTTTGAATAAAGCTAAAACCCTTTGTTGAGAGACATAAATAATATTTTACTAAAGAAAGAAATATTATTAATGAAAAATAAAGAAATGCCATTCCTCTAAGATTAAGTATTTAATAATTTTAATCAAAATTACAGGGTTTTGGATCTTCATGATTCTAAAGTTTTCTAAAAATAAAGTAATAACACTGTCAAGATATTTTACAAAGAATAGTGAAGATTTTTTCATGAGATATTATATTTATATTTGACATTATATTTATGTTTGATATTTTCAAGCATCAAATATTGATAATGATAAAAAATAATAATCATTTGAACAACATTGTCCTAATATTGGAATAGACAGATCACTATAATACAAAAGTCTTAAAACAGATTAATCTATATGTTGTAATTTCATATTTTGAACCATAAATTAAATGAATTTCCTATTGAGCTCTTAATTTTAAAAAGTTACTGACTTTAAGTTAGCCTCCCCCTTCTGAAGGATCTAAAGATAAAATTGTACAGAAGAAGATACTGCTTTGAACATTTTAATGTATTCAAAATAATAAAATCAACCTCTTTTCTGGCAGTACAGAGTAGGTTATTCAAACTAATCATCCTTCTGAAAATTGCTAATAAAATTCTTGATAACATCAAAAATTTGAAAAAAATCAAAATGAACTAAGCCAAGTTAAAAAGGGATAAGAAAGAAAACACATCTTGGTGGGGTTAGATTTGTACCAGGAATGCAAATTATCAATTAATATAGTCTACCACATCAGTAGAATTAAATGAAAAATATCCAGCAATTCTCTCAACTGATGCAAAAAACAAAAGCAGTTTCAAATCTGAGAGCAAATATCAAAGTAGGAATATAAATAGATGTTCTTAAATAAATGTTCAAAACATACAAGAGAATAACAAGGCTATCCATGTGACAGCCTTCATATCTTTTCTACTTTGTGCTAGAATTCTAGCGAGCTCAGTAAAGTGAGAGAGAGCAAGAGAGAATCAGAAAAAGGAAACAAATCTGTTATTACTTGCAGATATAATTGCCTATAGATTAATTAATTAATGGAATTGCAAGTATTGCAACATATAAAGAAATTATCAATATATCCCTATATGCCAAATCCTGGCAAATATTTTCTGCTGACAGCCAGATAGTAATTATTTTAGGTTTTGCAGTTCATAAGGTCTCTCTCAAAACTACTCAATTCAGTCATTGCAGTCCAAGAGTAATACTTAAAATACATAAAGAAATATACTTGACTGTGTTCTAACTAACTTTATTTACAAAATCAGGATAAGGGCCAGATCTGGCTATAGACTATAGTCTGCCAACTCTGATATCTACTTACTATCAAGTGATACAGTTCAAATTAAGAAACAAATAGAAGTATTATTATATAGAAATATTTTTAAAGATGCAAATCATTCTATAAGGGACATATAAAACTCTTTTGAATACAATAAAGAAGTAAATGGAAAAAGATACTGTGTTGCTGTTCAAAGCTCATTCAACTCAATATGATTAAGTTTAGTGCGAACTAATCAAAGTCCTTTAGGTTTGCTTATACGGACTTAGCGGAACTTGACAAACTAATTCTAAAATGTATCTCTGATGTCAAAAGTTAAGGATTGGTAAGGCTCTTTTGAAGAAGAAGGGAGTGGTAGAAGGATTTTTCTCTACCAGAAAATAATTACTTTTAAAGTCATTGTGATAAATGTGGCTGTGGACAAGTAGAAACAAATGGGCCACTTGAACAAAAAAGGGAAACCTGAGAAGTATTCACATATTGGCTCTTCATCATATGACAGAGGTGACACGGTAGAGCAGTGATGAAAATAATGCTATCTAAAATCCCCACCAAGTGAAAAAAATGAACCCCTATCATAGACTGCACAAAAAATCTACCCCAAGTGGATCAGGGAACTAAAAGAAAAGTGCCAACTATATATCTTGAAGGAATTAAATAGACAAATATTGTTATGATTCTAGGGACCTGTAGGAAAAAGTAATTTAAGTGAGTCAAAAAGTAAAAACTTTTCAACAAGGTTGCATTCATCCCCCCAGGCTAAGCCCTCCAACCCCAGTAACCATTGAGTCCTCTTTGAGGTGGACAAGGGAAGGGAGCGAGTTGGTCGAATTGTCTTAGAATTGTTGGTAGATATTGTACCTAAAACTGCAGAAAAATTTCGTGCATTGTGCACAGGAGAAAAAGACATTGGACCCACTACTGGGAAAACTCTCCATTTCAAAGGATATACTTTCCATAGCATTATTAAGAAATTTATGATTCAGGGTGGAGACTTCTCAAATCAGAATGGGACAGGTGGAGAAAGCATTTATGGTGAAAAATTTGAAGACGAAAATTTCCATTATAAGCATGACAAGGAGGGATTTCTGAGCATGGCCAACGTGGGCAGCAACACAAACGGCTCCCAGTTCTTCATCACCACCGTTCCGACTCCGCGCTGGGATGGGAAGCATGTAGTGTCTGGCCAAGTGATTAAAGGAATGGGTGTGTCAAAGATTCTAAAAAATGTGGAGGTGAAAGGTGAAAAGCCTACCAAAAATGCGGGGAATGAAAGAAGGGGATGATTGGGGAATACTCCCAAAGGATGGATCTGGTGACAGTCACCCAGATTTCCCCGAGGACACAGATGTGGATTTAAAAGATGTAGATAAAATTTTATTAATATCAGAAGACTTAAAAAAAAAAACATTGGAAATAACAATTTTCAAATCCCAGAATTGGGAGATGGCCATTAAAAAATACACAGAAGTTTTAAGGTATGTGGAAGGCTCCAGGGCTGCTGCTGAGGACACAGATGGAGCGAAGCTGCAGCCTGTCGCTTTGAGCTGCGCGCTGAATATCGGCGCTTGCAAACTGAAGATGTCTGATTGGCAGTGCGCAGTCGCTAGCTGTTTGGAGGCCCTTGAAATAGGCCCATCAAATCCCAAAGCACTGTACCTAGAGCCCAAGGATGGCAAGGATTAAAAGAATATGATCAAGCATTGGCTGATCTTAAGAAAGCTCAGGAGATAGCACCAGAAGATAAAGCTATCCAGGCAGAATTGCTGAAAGCCAAGCAAAAGATAAAGGCACAGAAAGATAAAGAGAAGGCAGCTTATGCAAAAATGTTTGCTTGATGAGGATTTTGCTTAAGTGTGCGTTGATTGTATGAGTGAGGAAGACAGTTTAACGGTTTGTCTGTTCAGTGTGATCCCTCTTGTGCTCCCGCTGATACTTCAGTTCCCCACGTTTACAGTCCAGGAATATGGATAGGGACTTACTCTTTAATACACCAGTGTTACAAACTACAATGGCGTCGATTCCCTTTTCAGGGACTCTGCGTTATTCTAAGGATAATGGTGTCTCCAGCTTGTTTTTAAACTCCTAAAGACACATCATGCTTGAATAAACAGACAAAAGCTTGAAAAAAAAAAAGTAAATACTTTTCAATAAAAACTATCAATAAATGTAATCACATTAAACTGAAACCCTGATAAGTAGGAGAAATAAACTTATATAGACAGTGGGAGGAGACCTTTGTCACAAAGATTACTGACAAAAGAATTAATATAAGAAATACATAAAGAATACCTATAAATCGACAGGAAAACATAAAAATTGGTGGATAATATTGAACAGGGCCTTTTACAAAAGTAGAAATCCAAGTAACAAATGAATGTGCTCAATCTCACTATTAACTATGTAAAATATTTTAATGTACTATTAGCCTCTTGCTGAATTGATGGGTTTTAAATGATGTGTTGGTTATATATTTCACAACTAAAGGAGGAACCTCTAATAAAGATATTCTTATTAGCCTCTTCAATTTTTAAAGAGGAGAACCTAGAAACAAGGGGCTTCCCAAGTGGTGCTAGTGGTAAAGAATCTGCCTGCCAATGCAAGAGATGCAAGGGATGAAGCTTTGATCCCTGCATCGGGAAGATTCTCTGAGTAGGAAATGGCGACCCACTCTAGTAGTCTTGTCTGGAAAATCCCATGGAGAGAGGAGCCTGGTGGGTTACGGTCCATGGGATCTCAGAGATGGACACGATAAGCGACTGAGTGTGCGCACACGTGCGTGCGCGTGCGTGTGCACACACACACACACTCCAAGAAACATGGAATAAAGAAGTTTTTCAAGTCATATAGCCAATCCGTGGTAGCCTCAGATGGAAACCAGTCCAAATTATCAATGTACCCCAGCTTCAGAATGAAGGTTTCTTGTTTGAGTACTTGCTAAATGGTGAGCCCTTGGATGCTATCTCAAATCTTTCAGCAGGTGCCTGATTGAACGTTTGTGTTATGTTGGATAGGGAGGTGCAACAGCCAGGAAACTCTGAGACAAAATAAAGTTACTAGAAGGGAAAGTCTGGATTCTGTGTCCTGGCAGACCTCTTTGAATTGAATTTCATTTCATGTGAAAGCAAGTATTAGCGGTAAGGTGCTGAAGAAGCTGTTTTCTTGTGAGAAAGTTTTAGAACTTGTGCCCTGGGTACTGGTTTCAGATTTCAGATGGTGACTATGCAAACAGTCATTGGGAAATGGATCCTTTGTTTTCCTCTAAAGAACTCGACAGTGTCTGGAGGAGGAGGATGGAAAGCCTTGGTACCTATTGCCTCTGGGGTGGATGCTGATTTTCTTGCTCTGAGATCCAAGCAACAAAGCTCTAAGGCAGCCCCAGGCATCCTCCATGGTGAATTGGGAGAGAGGAAAAACAGGGCAAAAATAGAGTGTGAACTCCAGTGTGTAGACAGGTTTATAGTCTTCAAAATGCTTCTTCATACAGTATTAGTGAGAATGTCCCAGAGTCCCAAGGGTCTTTCCTTTGCTGGTAGGAACAGAGAACTTGGAATATTGACTCGAATGAACATCGTTTGTGTCAACAGACTGTGAAACCTTACAAAGTTTCCCGATGCAGGTGCAGCATGCTTAAGGAAAGATGTGGGTAAACTATATTTGAACTGGCTTGCTTTGAGGAAGTGTTAAATAAAGTAAAATGATAAGTTAATTAGTAATTTAGATTTTCAAGAGCAAAACATACCTATAGCTTCTTATAAATATTTATTTTAATAAGTATCCCAAGTGAAGGTTAATTTAAATATTCATATGCTTTCAAAGGCAATCTACCTCTTAATTGATGATGAATAATAAACAGCACTATTTAAAAGTGGAAATCCAAGAGATGAATAAGCATATAAGGAGATTGCTTCAACCTCATTATTAATTACTTTAAAAGATTTTAATGTTACACCAGCATACTCTTTTTGCTGACTTGGTGGGTATTAAATTATGTATATTTTATATGATTTATGTCACAATTAAAGGAGGAAAATACCATGAAAGCAAATAAACCAAAATAAGAAAAATTGGTCTTAATTTTCCAAAATGCAAAGTAAAGAATAGTTCAAGTAAAACGTTAAAAGATTAAAGACAATACAGTCTATTGTTAAAGTAATTTATAAACCCTTATAATATTCTATGATCAAGTGAAAAAAGGCAGCATAGTTTCTGTGCAATTAACTTTATATTATATTAAAACTTTTACACAGAACAATCACCCAGTCTTCTTATAGTACTCTAAACTTTTTTTCCCTGTAGCCTCTATGAACATATCACATAAATTATTTATTATATTCATTCCTTATTTTCTACCTCTGTGCTGGAATGCAAAACCCCTATAACCAGGGCTTTGTTTAATTCACTGAAGTATCCCATGCAAAGAGAATATGTGCCCAATAAATATTGTTGACTAAATGGTTGAAAAGTAAATTCATTAAGGTATAAGACTGAATGCAACTTAGTGTTAATGAAACTGATAGCAAGAGGAGTGAATATCCCGGGAAAAGTTTATACATTTTTTGGTTTTATTCAATTACAGTGAAAAAAAACATGTGAAAAGTCACTTATTTTTGTAAAAGGGAATTGATAGTTTGTATAGTATATCTATTTGGTATTGGCACCTGACAATGATGCAAGCTTTGACTCCTGAATAGTTTAATAAAGGTTGAGAGGACATAGGTCAAGCAACTCAAATGCTTTGCCATCACCCCTCTCACCATGACACTGCAAAATTCACATAACATAAAATTAATTAAAGTATATAATTTAGTGGCATTTAGTATATCATTTACGTGTAACCACCACCTCTGTCAAGTTTCCAGATATTTTCATCACTCTTAAAGGAAACCCCATACCATTAAGAAGTCACTCCACATCCAAAACTGATCTCAACCACTGGTAACCACCAGTCTTCTTTGTCTGGAGGGACCTATCATGGACATTTCATGTAAGTGGAGTCATAAACATGTGATCTTCTGTGTTTTGATTATTTCAATTAGTATGTTGTTTGTTAGGGGCTTCCCATGTGGCTCAGTGTTAAAGAACCTGCCTGCCAATGCAGGAGACACCAGAGATGCGGGTTCCATCCCTGGGTCAGAAGATCCTCTGAAGTAGGAAATAGAAACCCACTCTAGTATTCTTGCCTGGAAAATCCCATGAACAGAGGAACCTGGTGGGCTACAGTCCATGGGATCGCAAAGAGTTGGATACGACTGAGCGTGCGTGTGCGCGCACACACACACACACACACACACACACACACACGCTGTTTTTGAGGTTCATCCATACTGCTGTAGGCGGCAAACTTCATTTCTTTTTAAGGATGAATATTTCTTTGTATGCACATGCCATAGTTTGTTTCTCTGTTTCTCTGTTGATGTACATAGGTTGTTTACACTTATTGGCTCTTGTGAATAATACTGCAGTGAACACTACTACAAGTATCTGTTCAAGTTCTATGTTCAAATCCTTTGGGGCATATACCTAGGAGTGGAATTGTTGAATCATATGGTAATTCTGTTTGCTTTTTGAAGTACCATCAAACTTCATCGTTTTGCATTCCCACCAGAATTGTATGAGGATTCTAATTTTTCCACATCCTCACCAAATCTAATTTTCCATTTTTTAATGTTATAATCATCCTAGTGGATGTGATGTGGTATCTCATTGTGGTTTTGACTTGCATTTCCATAATGATTAATACTTTTGAGCATTTTTTCACATGCTTGTTGGCGATTTGTACATCTCCTTCGGAGAAAACTCTTTAAAGTCAATTTTTAGATTGTTGTTGTTGAATTTCAAGAGTTCATTATATACTGTCGATATTCAACCTTTATCATATACATGAGTTGCAAATATGTTCTCTCATTCTATAGATTATTTTCCCCTATTTTGATATGAATAATTTGATGACAAAACACATAATGTCACTCTGGAAAATGTATTAAGATATTTTGAAATCAACTACAGATATCACAACAAGTGAAATTATAAATTTGAACATCTGCAGTTATTATAAATTAAATTTATGATCAACAGTAAGGTTATTTAAAAATCTATCAGAATCAGAATTTGTTTCAGCTAAATCTATGGTAATCATATATAAAGTCTAGAAAAATATCTTAAGTGAACATATAACTGATTCTACAAGTTACAGAATGAAATTTCAGAGTAGATATACTTTTGATGTAAGTAAATTTTCCTCCTTTTTATTAAATTGGAATCTTTAATTAGTAAAATATAAGAAATTTATCAATTGCAATCATTTTAAGAATACAGCATCAAAAATTAATATAATTCATATTGTTTTAATATAATTTATGTTGTTAAAATAATATTGTAATTTATGATGTTATAATGAGTATCACCTACCCAAAGATAATAAGCCATCCCAGTGCGACTTAATAGGCTGTATTGTCTATTCCAGTAAAAAAATTTGTATGACTTCCTTTAACCTGAGTTAGGATTTTAATTTTCTTTTCATGCTATTTCTCTTTGCAGGCAACATATGTTTTCCACAACAATGAGAATTATGTGCCTGGAGAATCCAGGCTCTAGCTTTAAAGTGAAATAGTTGCTATAAAATGCTGTATCTTGAGTTTTGATCATAAAATTTCCAAATGTAGGTATCTCGATCAAGTACTAAAACAAGACAACTCTTTCCTTTATCATACTGAAATAGCTGGTTATTGCTTCTCTGGGGAATCGGTGTATTACCTTCAAAGACAGAACTTTACTGTCATCTGGTGCTGCAATAAATGTTCAGTACTGTCCCCAGTGTTGAGTGAAATGTTGAGTGAACTTGAGTTTCCTTTCCCAGTTCTGTAGTTGAAAATAATTGCTTTGCTTTTCCCAAGTGATAGTTGTAGCAAAATAGTTTTGAAAAGAAACTAGTTCCTAAGTATGGGTTATTGAAATTAATTAGTGTTCACATTGCATTGTGAGCTGTCATCCCTGGAGGACTGCAGTAATGAGCATTGAGATTAACCACACACACTGGGGACACCTTGTTACTATTATGCCTTAATGTTATATAAAAATAACATATTCCTTTCACAGACAAAAATATACTAAGGACTTGGGTACATTCACAAACCTAGGAGGATGAGGATATAAGAAACACAGTGTCTTAACTGTTTCTTAACTATTTCATACTATCTGGTTCACCATATTTTCTCAAGCAATATTTCCAAGTGTCTGTTCTTAAAACTAGCATAGCATAACAACACACTGTTATCAAATCGTCACTTTTAAAATAACACAACATTTGGTTTAATGATCCCCTTTTAATTAATTGAAAGGAGTGTGTTTAGAAAACTGTTGATTTATCAAAACAAAGTCAAGTGATGGATAATGGCAAACACACAATTGTAGTCAGTTTCCTATAATCTCACCAGGTATTGGCCAAGTTTCAAATTTAGTCAAAACATTTGCTCCAAGAAGGACTTTAAAAATTAACCTACTTTGGTTTATTCACAGCCTGATTAAACAGATAATTAAAACTTACAGATGCATGTCCCTGTTAAATTACTGTAGCTTGAGTGAATTTGTGGGGTAGATTATTAGTTGTTCATAGGCTGGCACAAAATAAAGCAGTCGCTGTGAAGAAGACATAACAAGATTCAGTATTTTCTATCTTTTACATGTTTATTTAAGGATTCCTTTTAATTAACTTGAAAGGAGTGAGAAACTTGGAAAAACTGTGGAGTCTATATGTGACTAAAGAACTTTTTTTTACCTCAACTTTCTTCAGCTAGCACTATTGTTCATTATTCTCTTTCTGAATGGGATTGATGATCAGGAAAATTCTATCTGCATTAAAATCCTTTTGTGACAAATAAAAGAATTAGGACATATTTCCTGAACATGTTGAAATGGTCATTTACGATGACTCGCTGCCAAAAGTGTGGTCAAGTCTATATTGTGGATCTTTCCTGTTGGACTGCCTGAATTTCAAATTAGCCTCAATTATTAGAAAAAAATGGAGATTATGATATTTTAAGGATTGCTATGAGTACTGAATGAGATGACATATGTGAAATTCCCCAGTACTTCTTCAAGAACAAACTCCAAGTTTTGCTTCTTTAATTCATTTGCACACATAGAAGAGGCAGAACATAAAAGAGAAATAAAACAAAAGAGCCTTGGCCTTGATCTCTTCCATATGATGCTTTAAGTTTAAATATTTTATATACTCTCTGAGATTGTAACTCAGGTAGTTTACCTTTAAAACTAAACAGTAATTTCTTTAAGTAACTGGGAAGACAAAGGGAAAGAAGATACTTTCCAGAAATAATATTGGCATTTTGTATATACTCAGAAATTATTTACCTTAAAATTTTTAAGTTGTAATTTCATATATCTATTTTTATTATATGGGCTTCACTAGTAGCCCAACTGGTAAAGAATCTGCCTGCAGTGCGGGAGACCCTGGTTTGATTCCTGGGTTGGGAAGATCCCCTGGAGAAGGGATATGCTACCCACTCCATTATTCTTGCCTGGAGAATCTCCATGGGCAGAGGAGCCTGATGGGCTACAGATCATGAGGTCGCAAAGAATCAGACATGACTGAGTGACTAAGCATATATTTTTATGATATATTTGCTCAGTAGTCTATATTATTCTAATTCAGGATTCTTGAGACAAACCAAATGCAAACATCTCAATTTTCCATTCTTTCTTAGTGCAGCATGTCTATCGAAAATCTGCTACATGCTGTGTTGTTCTAGGCTTTAAACATACTATGCTTTAATGTGATTTCCATAATGAAATATAATTGGTTATACCAATCATAAGTGATAAGCAATACAGTGTCAGATGAGGAAAAGTAGCAAAAGGAAAATTAAGCAGGGTACAGTTTAAAGAATGGCATACTGAAGTGTAATGGCTGGAGTGGCCAGTGAAATACAGGGTGATCAAGAAATTGTAGGAATTCTTCCTGCAACAATTATAAATTTAATGTAGTTCTGATAAAGAATAGAATGTGATATTTATCTAGACACAGTGATTCTAAAAAATTCAGAAAGTATAGTTAAAAATGAAGGGAAAATAGATAGCTCTACTAGAGTTTATGTACTGGGCAATATAACAGATCACTGGAGAAATAAAGGATTATTCCAAAATGTTGCTTAGAAAATTATTTAAACTTTTAGAAAATTACTGATCTTTACCTTACATCATATACCACAATCAGCCAGTACAAAATTAATAGGCTTAGGTAAAAAGTAAGCTATTAATAAGAAAGCATTTCTGAATACATAAACAATACTTTTGTATAAAGGATATTTTAAGTACAAAAGCAATTGAATAAATAAAAATGTAAAAGTAAACTACATAAAAACTTAAGACTTCTAAACATATAAAAGTACATTAAATATAATAAAATAAACCCAACATATTCATTAAAAGACTTTAACAGATGAATCCCTAATTTTACTGAGGCAAGTCTGACAATGTAGATGTTCTAAGATTATGCTTGCATGGTAGCCCCTAGCCACATGTGACTATTAAGCACTTGAGATGTGACTGGACAATCTCACCAGATTGCCTCATCTTCATCTCTCTCAGGAGTGTGTTTAGAACCTAATGGTAAAGGTGGTAATAATGATGATAATGATTTTGTTATATACCATTTAGCATTTTCTTCTACCTTCACCCCCTCTTTCATTCTTGATGTTCACTTGCTGGAATTTGGGGAATCAAGTAATTTTGCTCCCATAACACTGCAGCTTTCTGATTTACATAATGGCTCTGAAATGTTAATTTCAAGGTCAAATAACTCAAGAATGCCATGTTGTGTATACAACTGAAAAGAAAAAAGAAATGTTAAGCAATCGACTCCAAATAAAACCATCACAATATTAGCTATGAAGAACAAGGCAGTGTAGATAAAGAAAAGTCTATGTTCTAAAATAAAATTTTAACAGTGAATCCCCCTTATCCACTTTAGTTCTATTTGGAGAAGGGCTTATGGAATCATATCTGAGATTTTCAGCTGTCTGTTATTGGATGGGGACAGATTCAGGTCATATAAACTTTTATAAAGACAAGTGGTACTTGGGAATTGACTGCATACATCTGTGATGCTGGCCAACATACATCCCTAGATTCTGAAAACCTGTGTCAGAATCTACTTGTCCCCAAAAGAGCCTAATGACTACAACATTCCACTATTGATAGCATTTCAAAGTTGGTAGAATACAAAATGAACAGATAAGGAATACTTAATTTACTTTGATTAAATAACTGCATCTATGAATTTATATGAAATTGTGAAGAGAACTGTGATGTAGACAAATCATGTATGAAGGTACCATATTTATTGATGTTGCTATTTTTACTATCTTAATACAATAACAATTTTAGTTTGAAGAATAGTTAATGATGGAGATGATCATTAAACATTTAAAAATATCCATCGTCTCATTATACAAAAATGACCACAGATAATGTTTTTATTATGTAGCTGTCCGTATATGTGCGTTTATATGTCCATAAGCACCGAGTCTTAATAACATTCTATTTGTTACTGTCTTTCTTTGCGTTTCAATTAGTGTAAAGTCTCTGTTATGCTGAGGATCAAAGATAATGCTTATGAAGCACTTGATACTTTTCTCACAGAGAGGTTTCTCTAAATTTCAGTCTACTCTTCTTGTTGATCATGATCTATATCTTCTTATTGTTATGAAGCTGAATGTGTTTTCTTGATAATTCTGGCTGTTTACTCAAAATTATAAATTGTTCCGTTGATGGTAACTAACTCATTTCAACTATATAGCTCATAATCTCTTCCTATTTAGTGTTATATCCAATAATCTGTATTACTTTTGGCTGCATTTAGTAGAAACCTGAGCACCATAGTTTAATGAAATAGAGATATATACCTCTCACACAGAAAGAAGTTAAGATGCAGGAAGTGCATGGATGGGTACTTCTCTATGTCAAAAGAGACCTAGTCATCTCACTGTCTTTAGTCTGTGACTTGTGTCTTGATATGTTGGCATATCTAATGAATAACAATCACAAGTCAGGAGGAATGGGAAGACATTGACCATTGGCCCAAGCTATTTTTACTTCTTAAAACAGGAAAAGGATGATTTTTATAGAAATTTCACAGATCGAATGCAAGAATAGTCTTTTATTTGTATTTAATTGTCTGCAACTGAGTCAAAAGGCAACTGATAGATACAAGTGAGTAGACCGGAAAGTGAAGTGAAAGTGTTAGTCGCTCAGTCGTGTCTGACTCCGTGACCCTGTGGACAGCAGCCCACCAGGCTCCTCTGTCCATGGGACTCCAGGTAAGAATGCTGGAGTAGGTTGCCATGCCCTTCTCCAGGGGAGTGTTCTGACTCAGGGATCGAACCCAGGTCTCCTGCATTGCAGGCAAATCCTTTACTATTTGGGCCACTAGGGAGTATATAGGAGGTATTTGTAAACGTACATTTTTCTAACCCCCAACAAAACAGAGTCTGTTGGAAGAGAAGATGGGGATCTGAATATTGGGGAAGAAATCAGCAGATAGATCTGGATCTGGATCTGAATCATGATATTCCAATTTACTAACAGAGACTTTTGTCAGTTCTTTTAGTCACTTTGAACCAATTTTCTCATCTATTAAATGGTGAAATAAAATCTATCTTTCTGTGTGGTTATGCGAAGTTAATAAGACAGTGTCAATCATTTAGTGAAATACAGAATCATATTGTGTTCTCATTGTGTTGATTTATATAAAGGGTTAGGCTTGTGATATAGCGTTTATATATATTAAATATCTGAAATTTTTCTTTGGCAGTAGATGAGGTTGAAATCAATAAAAAGTAAGAAAATTTTGTTTTAATTCTAAAACAAGCAAATGACTGAGATTAAAAAGTTTTTTTTCATTACTTTTCCAGAAAACATAATTAAGAATTAATGCTAAATATATCATGCCCTTACTATGTTCAGTAAAACCACAATAATATAACATTGAAATTCCTACCCATTTGTATTTTTATGAGTCATTTAAAAACAGCATTTCTTTGGGAATAAGTAAACAAAGATGGCATATTTAAATCTATATTAATCTAATGTATTATTATATTTTAAAGATGAATTAGCTATCATTTGAAAGCATTTACATGGCGAGTGTATATCAGCGAATATAAGTCAAATTTGTAGGGCATAACAATTGCTCCAAGGTTTGATTATGACTTGGATTCTAAATAAAGAAAGGAATATTTGTTAAACTGCATATTTGATGGAATCTTGGTTGTTTTTTATTAAGAATTTTTAAATCTTCAGAAAATGGATTCATATAATTGAAGCCAAGAGAAAATCCAATGACAGTGGATGGAAAATGTCAGGGGGAAATACATTCTCTCTGAAATACAGAGCTTCTTGTTTGTTTTGTTTATGTCTTTTATTCTGATTAGGTTATCCCAAAATAAAAACTGAATATAAGAAAGTACAAAGGTAATGAATGTAGAATCAGAGATGTTTATGGGATCAGCACCATTTGATATAAATTCCTCATGAAAAGCTTCTGAACATCTGGAATAGTTTTTCCAACATATCTCCATGTTTTCACATGGTACATCCTTCATGTGTCTCTCTTTCACATTCCCATTAAAGTTATTACTCTAAGACATCCCCTCAATGGTCAAAACATCAGATTTTCCCTTGAGTAGCAGAGAAGAAGATTCAATTAATTTAATAATGAAGACCTTTCCCACTCTAGGTTTATAATACTTTACTATTTGTTTTATTTTCTTTCCCCCTAGCATTTCTTCCCTCTCTGACCTGAGCATTCATGAGAAAATCCTATGGTTTTGCTCACGATATTCCATCCCATTTCATCTAACTTATCCTACTTGTTTTAGCCCATTGAATCTTGTTAAAGGCTGGCTAAAGTTTCACCTACTGTGAGTCCTTTCACAGCTTTCTTAGGCCAATTTAGTTACTCCCTCATTTGTGATCCCACAAACTACATGGTCCATGTTGACACTAAAGCATTTTTTATAACTGTAATGTTATAAAAACTTCCTCCCACTTCTACTAGGTCAAGAGCGCTTCTCTTTTTGCACTGCCCAGTGCCAAACTGGAGGACCTGGTAGCTCAGATGGTAAAGAAACTACCTGTAGTGTGGGAGACCCAGGTTTGATCCCTGGGTCAGGAGATCCCCTGGAGAAGGGAATGGCAACCCATTCCAGTACTTTTGCTCAGACACGGACAGAGGAGCCTGGCAGGCTACAGTCCATGGACTAACATAGAGTCTGACACGACTGAGTGACTAACACACAAAGTAACCTCTCATAAATGCTTGTTAAAGCAAATTAATATCCATAGAATATGCAATAGGTACAGTCAACATTTATGCCATACTTTTTCTTTCAATATCTACTTTTCTGGGATCAGTGCCCCTTTGCCTTTGTGACATATTGGAAAGTCTATCAATGAAATTTTACCTCTACATTCACCTTGTTGAGTATATTCTTGAGTACCACTGCATGCCTCTGCATACATCATCTCTTTTCTCAAAAAGTTTTATCATTTTTAATTACAAAATCTTAGGTCATAGAGACTACATTGCATAGAATATCTGCTTTCTTCCAGGTCAGTTCAGATCAGTCGCTCAGTCCTGTCTGACTCTTTGTGACCCCATGGATTGCAGCAGGCCAGGCCTCCCTGTCCATCACCAACTCCTGGAGCTTACTCAAACTCATGTCCATTGAGTCAGTGAGGCCATCCAACCATCTCATCCCCTGTTATACCCTTCTCCTCCCACCTTCAATCTTTCCCAGCATCAGGGTCTTTTCAAATGAGTTGGTTCTTTGCATCAGGTGGCCCAAGTATTGGAGTTTCAGCTTCAGCATCAGCCCTTCTGATGGATATTCAGGACTGATTTCCTTTAGGATGGACTGGTTGGATCTCCTTGCAGTCCAAGAGACTCTCAAGAGTCTTCTTCAACACCACAGGTCAAAAAAGTCAGTTCTTTGGTGCTCAGCTTTCATTATAGACCAACTCTCACATCCATTCATGACTACTGGAAAAACCATAGCTTTGACTAGACAGACATTTGTTGGTAAAGTAATGTTTCTGCTTTTTAATACGCTGTCTAGGTTGGTCATAGCTTTCCTTCCAAGGAGTAAGCAGCTTTTAATTTCATGGCTACAATCACCATATGCAGTGATTTTGGAGCTCCCAAAAATAAAGTCTGTCACTGCTTCCATTGTTTCCCCATCTATTTGCCTTGAAGTGATGGGACCAGATACCATGATCTTAGTTTTCTGAATGTTGTGTTTTAAGCCAACTTTTTCACTCTCCTCTTCCACTTTCATCGAGAGGCTCTTCTTAGTTCTTCTTTGCTTTCTGCCATAAAGGTAGTGTCATCTGCATATCTGAAGTTATTGATATTTCTTCTGGCAATCTTGATTCCAGCTTGTGCTTCATCCAGCTTGGCATTTTGCATGATGTACTCTGCCTATACGTTAAATAAGCATGGTGACAATATACAGCCCTGACATACTCCTTTCCCAATTTGAAAATAGTCTGTTGTTTCATGTCCAGTTCTAATTGTTGCTTCTTGACCTGCATACACATTTCTCAGGAGGCAGGTCAGATAGTCTGGTATTCCCATCTCTTTAAAAATTTTCCACAGTTTGTTGTTATCCACACAGTCAAAGGCTTTGGCACAGTCAATAAAGCAGAAGCAGATTTTTTTTTTTTTTTTAACTCTCTTGCTTTTTCAGTGATACAACAGAGGTGGGCAATTTGATCTCTGGTTCCTCTGCCCTTTCTAAACCCAGCTTGAACATCTGGAAGTTCATGGTTCACGTACTGTTGAAGCCTGGTTTGGAGAATTTTGAGCATTACTTGGCTAGCGTGTGAGATGAGTGCAATTGTGAGGTAGTTTGAACATCCTTTTGCATTGCCTTTCTTTGGGATTGGAATGAAAACTGACCTTTTCCAGTCCTGTGACCACTGCTGAGTTTTCCAGATTTGCTGGCATATTGAGTGAAGCACATTCACAGCATCATCTTTTAGGATTTGAACTATAAAATTTGAGCTATTTCTTCCAGGTATGTCTTAGTAAAAACTAATATGCCTTCTTTTAATGTTTTTTATACCCATTTAATGACCTCTCCTTAAAAGCCCATCTTGTCCTCATTGAGTCTCTGCACTGGGAGTGGAGGTGAATCTGCTAGCCTCATCAAGTTTTTTAAAATAAGTTTTAAGTTGTAAAGATTGCAAGGAAAATGAAAAAATCTACTGTCAAAATTAGGCGTTATTCATCCTGACATTTTTCTCTATGGTTATATTTGGCCAAGTAGCTAAACATATGTGAGTAGGAGAATAATATTAGATTAGAGTCCAAAATCTGTTACTGAGGAAACTAGTAAGGTCATTTGATTTCTTTGAACTTTAGTTTTCACATATGTAAAATGTGAGAAATTTAGATAGTATTTCTTTCAAAAGAAATGTTCTTTCCTTCTCAGTAGTTCTGATTTTAAAAAAGAATCTATTTTAATTGATTCAAGGTTAATACTATTCATCATAAAAATTCACATTTAGGAGCCTATGTAGTAAATCATTTTCAAATTCACTGAACATACAATATAAACATTGAAGGGGGAAACTTAAACACCACTTAGTTTAGTCTTTCTCCTCACAGCATAGACTTCATATTAGTATCTGTACCAGGAGATTATTTTCTATCAGCCAAATGTTTTGTGAAATATGAAATTGATTACATTAAAACTTAAGCTGTTTCACTGTTGGACAAGATGGCTTATCAGAACATTCTTACAGCTACCAGTTGCATTTCTAGCTCCTACTTAACAGTTAAGTATCTAGAAACCCCAAAGAATGTATTCCAAGTACTATGGAATACTGTCCGTGATGATGAATTTGAGCAGGTGAGGATTCAAAGAAAGAGTCTTTGTAGAAACCCATGACATCATCTTTGGAAGGCAGAATCCTGCAAAGCATGACCCCATCCTCAAATTCCACACCCTATTTTCCCAGTACTGTGAATATAATGATGTATCACTCTGCAATTCAGTTATATTATATGGCACAGTTAATGTTACCTGAGGGAAATTTTCCAGCTGGTCCTGACCTAATCCTATGAACCCTTAAAAGCAAAAAGGTTTCTCAGGCTGGTGGTAGAAAAAAAAGTGAGAGGGATTTGAGATTTGAGAAAGATTTTCAACTTTCTGCTGTCTTTGAAGGAGGCCACGTGAGAAGGAATGCAGACGGCTTCTAAGAGCAGGGAGTCACCCCAGCTTAGAGATGGCGAGGAAATGGAGACCTTAGCTCTCAGCTGCAAAGAACTGACTTCTGCTGACAGCCTGGATGAGCCTGGAAGCGGATTTCATGCAGACTCTTCAGGTGAGAACTCACCCCAGCAAATACCTTGATTACTGTTTCGTGATACCCTAAACAGAGAACCAAGTCACAACCTGCCACATTCTGACCCTCCAAACTGTGAGTTAATAGATAGATTTTGTTTAAGCCACTATATTTATAGTAACTTGTTACACTATAATAGAAAAATGATAATAAATTATGTAAGAAACAATATGGTACAGAGTTTATTTATAAATAGGGTACTGATATGACAAAAGTTTTTCCTAAAATTTTACCAATGGATCTAGAGTGTTTCCCTCAAAGGAAAATGTTCAATGAGGCTGTGATCATGAAAATTGCAATATTTCATCACAAAGACTGATATTTTGTGTAAAAGAAAACATAACTGTACAATCCATAGAATTTGCAGAGAGGTCTCATATGCTAATAACCAGCATTAGAAATTTAGGCAGAAATAGTGTAACTGAATAAAGGCAATTAATTCAACTGCATAGGCTTTGTTCATTTAATTAAGATGATCAGACACTTTGTAGTCAAATTTTATGGTCACACAAATTCTTCTGACTTGTAAAGAAATGTTCTTTTATAAAAATGCTTTGAAAACTGAAAACATTGTATAGAAGAAAACACATAACTAGCACTTATTGAGCAATTCCTATGGGACAGGAGATATTCTAGTCATTGAGTATTAACCCACTTAGCACAATAATTCTATGAGGAAATTACTATTACTATGTTATTGATACTTTATGGATGAGGAAACTAAGGCACAGGGAAATTGTGTTTATTTTCTTAAAGCCTCAGAAGTTGTGGCTGGTAAATTTGGACACTGAAGCCAGGCTCCAGAACCCATGGCCTAAACACTGTTTATTATTTGTATGTGTGTGACTTAGATTGCACAGAACAAATACTGAAAATCATTTTATTGGTGTATGCTGATCACTATCTCTCTTATGTTTTGAAAATAAACTATGTACCCTCTTGTTTATTACCTCAGCATCATCTCTCTAATTTCTCTGAGAATCAAATATAGAAACAGCCTAATTGTCCATGAAGGCACGAATGGATACAGAAAATGTTTAAATGTACACAGTGGGATATTATTCAGCCGTGAAAAGAACCAAATCTTGCTGTTTGCTATAACATGGATGCATCTTGATGGCATTAAGCTAAGTAAAATAAGTCTGACAGAGAAAGACCAATACTACCTGGTATCCCTTAAATGTGGAAATTTTTTTTTTTTAAATCCAACTCATAGAAAGAAAATAGGAAAACAAATGCCAAGGGCAAAGGGGTGGGGAAAGTGGAGAAAGGCCGCTAAAACACTATGAACGTTCAGCTATGAGATGAACAAGGCCTGAAGATTTAACATACAACATGGTGCATGGTGACTACATCTTGATAATGTATTGTATACTTGAAATTTGCTGAAAGAATAGTACTTAAATGTTCTCACACATTTATATAATCTCACACATTTTATAAAAATGTAAACATGTGTGGGGATGGATATGTTAATTTACTAGATAGGGATAATCCTTTTACACTTATCAGATCACCATGATATACACTTTAAATATCTGATGCTTGTGTATGTTAATTATACTTGAATAAAGTTAAAAAAAAAAGAACCAGGCATTTTCTGCTAAAAACATTCCATAGATAATGACTTTCCTGCTAACAAAATCCATTGCATTTTTTTTTCCCCAGTAAGCCTGTCATTATTATTTTCCCTGTGGAAAGAGAACAATCCTCCTGGCTTTTTCCTCTCCTGGTAGGAGCACAGACATGTTGCTTAAATCCTTCTTAGAAATGGTGACAATATTCAAACCGAGAACATCAGTGGTGAAAATTTCATTAGGGAATTTATTTGGGTAAAACTTGGACATTGCTAGCCCTTGGCTCACTACACATACACAGATGTTTAATCTTTAAGATGTGGCCTTAGCAATCATTTGTCTTGTACTAAGATTAAGCTATGCCAATATTTAGACACATGTCATATTCATTTCTGTATTCTCAGCACCTGCCATAGAAATTAGCTCATATTTTCTGCTCAAAGAAATGTTCAAAAATATTTGTTGTTGAATTTCTCTAAGTTTAAAGAAATAATGAATCCATTATCTTGAAAAATAAAAAGGGCTTAGGTTTTATCTTTTTGTGTCATCATTTCATTTGACCTTGAATGTAGTGCCTCACCCTTCACACACAATGAAGAGGTCAGTTCAAATTCTACAGCTGGTTCAAAGTGAAAAAAATAGTATCTCCTTGACATTTTATCTCACTTACAAGAATGATACAACCTAACAGATAGGACTTTTAAAATTATTTTACTTACTTTGAAAATCTGTATATTTCATCACTAAAATATGTTTTCATTTTGAAGTTGTCAATCCCTCAAACATTATAAGGCCTTATTCCAAAGATTTGGCAAAGATCTAGCCAGTAGCAAGTTAAAAGTAGTCAAAATATGCTTTGGAAAGGCCTCAGAATTTTATTTGTAATATTGCTTAACTAAAATCAATTTAACATTTCAGATATGCCATGTCACTAATAATAATAATCAGGATTCTAATATAAATTATATTTATATATTCAATAGCAGTCACATCTCCTCAGATTTCAAGAGACAAAAGTAGAAACCATTTGTCCAGCTCTTGTTATGCAGTGGGGTCTAAGTGAACACTGAATGGGAGTGATGTGGAGGAAAATCTGGACACTATATAACAGCTCATCCACATGTCCATGTCACCAAGCCTTAAGATGTGACTTAGAGGCAATATGCTGACACGGACAGATAACCCAATTTCAAGATCTAGATATATATTGTTCACAGTGAAGAAACACTACATTAGGAAACAGATGACTTAAGCATAAGTTTTTGATACAGAAAAAATGATCTGCTTGACCTTAAACAATTACTCTTTCCTTGTTTTGTTTTGTTTTTTCAATTGTAATATAACAGCAAAGTCTCTGTATATCTACTTACAGAGTAATAGGGATGTATTTGAAGAAAGCAAGCTTTCTTGCTTCATCATGATAGCTGTTTTACAACTGATACTATTACCCACATTATGATCTTCGTTATTTGTAAAGTAGAACAATTTTAGTTCTGAATCAAATATTCTAACTATTTGTGGATGAGTTTAGAGTTTTTGGCCTTCCTGGTGGCTCAGATGGTAAAGAATCTGCCTACAATGCAGAAGACCTGGGTTTGATCCCCCTGGAGAAGGGAATGACAACTCACTCCCATATCCTTGTCTGGAAAATCCCCTGGACAGAGGAGCCTCATGGGCTACAGTCCATGAGGTCGCAAAGAGCCGGACACTACTGAGTGACTAACACTTAAGTGTTTTAGATCAGTATATGGTGAGTGTAATGGGGAAAAAATGTTGATGTTAAGCCAGTTTTGTTCCCACCTCTTTTGTAAGCCCCAGAAAGTAGATTGCTAAAAGAGATTTGATATAAAATCTGGGAGCTCAGGAAAAAAAGATCTGTACTTGAAAAGTTAAATCACTAACCAGTAAGCTGATTTTCCCCAAATGATCTATTTCTCCTTAATTAAAATATTTCCCAATTAAGATAATTTCTCTGTTTCTGCTTTAAAAACACTAAAGAAGATAAGTAGACCAAAGAGGATAGTACTATTTCCCAGGTAAAACAATTTCTACTTAATTTCTCATTAACACTTTTTAAGAGAGCATATGCTTCTATGTAATTCTTTCAACTATCTTTCTTTCACATTCTACAATTACAGATATGTAAAAAAGGACTTCTTAAAAAGCAAAAATAACTATATATATAAAAAAATTCTCTCCCAAAAAGCCAAGAGAAAACTGCAAGTATAGTCACTGTAATTCTAAACTCACAGGTCAGGGGAGTAAAGATAGACACAAAGCAACAGTGTTAGGAACTGTGTTCATGCCTTCCTGACCCCTAATTCCTATGTTGAAACCTTAACTCAGGGTGATATGATCAGGAGATGGAGGCTTTGGGAGGTAATTAGGCTTAGATGAGGTCATCAGGGGGCGTCCCAGGTGGTTCAAGTGGTAAAGAACCTGCTTATCAATTCAAGAGACATTAGAGACCAGGGTTCAATCCCTGGGTCAGGAAGATCCCCTGGAGGAGGGCTTGGCAACTCACTCCAGTATTCTTGCCTGGAGAATCCCAAGGACAGAAGAGCTTGGCAGGTTACAGTTCATAGGGTCACAAAGAGACAGGCACATCTGAAGCAACTTAGCATGCACACGCAATGTCACAAGGGTGGGGTCCTTATAATGGGATTGCCTACTTGCTCAGTTGCTAAGTTGTATCCTACTCTTTGTGACCTGCCATGGACCATGGCCCTCCAGGCTCCTCTGTCCATGGGATTTTCTAGGCAAGAATACTAGAATGGGTTGCCATTTCCTTCTCTAGGAGGATCTCCTGATGCAGGGATTGAACCTGGGTATCCTGCCTGCATCTCCCGCATTGGCAGGTAGATTCTTTACCACTGAGCCACCTGGGAAGCCCATGATGGGATTAGTGCCCTTGTAAGCAGAGGTATCAGAAAACTTCTTCTCTGTGTGTGTGTGTCTCTGCCATGTGGGAACGAAACCAGGAGGTAGTTATCTACAAGCCCGCAGGGCAGTCCTCATCAAAAACTGACCATACCAACACTTCCTAGCCTCCGTACTGTGAGAAACAAGTTTCTGTTGCTTATAGCATCAACCTATGGTATTTTCTTATGGCAACCAAAGTTAAGACAGTTTCCCTTGCTTTGCAGTTCTCTCCATCTCCACCCTGCCTAATAAATAACCTATTTTTAACAATGTTAAACATTGAATTAATTCTATTCATTAGAACTGCACTATTCAATTAGGTAAGCCACCAAACATAGGTGGCTAATGAGCATTTGAGATGTGGCTGAATTGAAGTGTGCTGTAAGTATAAAATATTCATCAGATTTTTCCATAGGGTCGCAAAGAGTTGGACACAACTGAAGTGACTTAGCATGCATGTATAGTATCAAAAAGGAGAGTATTAAACACTCCATTACTAATTTAAAATTTTAATTATATGTTGAAATACATATTGATTTAAATAAAATATATTATTAATGCTAATAAACATTTTAAAACTTTAAAAAAAAAATATGGTTACTTCTCAGGTGATGCAGTGGTAAAGAATCAGCCTGCCAGTGCAGGAGACCCAGGTTCAGTCCCTGGATGTGAAGATCCCCTGGAGAATGAAATAGCAACCCACTCCAGTATTCTTGCCTGGAAGACCCCAGGGATGGAGGACCCTGGTGGGCTACAGTCCTCGGGGTGGCAAAGAGTTGGACACCATGGAGCAGGCCCGCATATAATGTGGTTACTGGAAAATTTAAAATCATGTCTCTGGCTTGCACATGTAGATGACATTATGTTTCTAGTGGACAGATTTAGAATCTCTCCTTGTTTCTATTAAAAGACAAATCCTGATTACAAAAGTAATATTAATGAATCAGTTATATCTTGTTGCTCATGAATTGTCAAAACCGGAAAGGTGCTTTCAAAGGAGACATTCTTATAAAGAGAGAATTATGATATCATGTTGGAAATAATTTGGGACTTTATCAAGAGCAAGATAAGAAATTTACAAGGGAACTTGGAAGACCTGCTTTGTTCCAGTTCATAGCAGATCAAATGTTATCCAATAGGGATTGCAATCAAGAACTCATAGCATGTTAGAGCTGCAGACACCTAGACAGAATATTTTCAGATAAGGAAAATAAAGCTTTGGATATAATAATTTACTGCTTCCTTTTCAACTTTATCTGTGGTCAAGCCCTCTAATGTTTATTACACGTTGTTGTTGCTCAGTTGCCAAGTCTTGTCTGACTGTGACCCTATAGACTACAGCATGCCAGGCTTCTCTCTCCTCCACTGTCTCCTGGAGTTTACTCAAATTCATGTCCATTGAGTCAGTGATACTATCTAAACATCATCCTCTGCCTCCCCCTTCTTTTGCCTTCAATCTTTCTTAGTATCAGGGTCTTTTCCAAAGCATCAGCTCTTTGCATCAGATGGCCAAAGTATTGGAGCTTTCCAGGCATTTGAACTTACCTCCCTTTTAAATGGAAACAATACTGGATTCTCTTCTAACTCATTTATGCTTGATATTGAGAATATTCCAAATAATATTTATCCTTATGAATTCATAGCAAAAGGAAACCAATTGTAACAGCAAGATTTCATCACTCATCTCTCTTACTTTAGAAAAGTTAGCAAAAATATAAGTGTCATTCCTGAAAAGCAGTGTTGAAGGTTCAGAATTTTATAAAGATTGGGTAGATTATATCTTAGCATTAAAAAAAATAAAAGATGCTCCATATTAGGGTAAGTAAAAATTGAATATATTATTTCTACCACATAAAATGGCATTTTCAAACTTAAGTTAAATCAGTATAAATGAGATTCCATATTTTGTATATTAAGATAGACAGGCTAATAAGTGATTTAGGGAGGGAGAATAGACAGGCTATGCCCTGGATTCTTCACCTTCCGCTGCACCAAATTCATAAGTGTTATATGTTCACCACCATAAGGCAATACCACCTTTATTGTTAGTTATGGATGATGATCCAAATTCTGAGCAGTATCTTATTCTATCAATATGTGTTGGATAAAACATGAAATGTATGTTTTCCTTTGACCCACATAGTAAGTGAAGTCACTCAGTCGTGTCTGACTCTTTGCAACCCCATGGACTGTAGCCTACGAGGCTTCTCCATCCATGAAATTTTCTAGGCAAGAGTACTGGAGTGGGTTGCCATTTCCTTCTCCAAGGGATCTTCCCAACCCAGGGATTGAACCAGGGCCTCCCGCATTGCAAGCAGACACTTTTATTGTCTGAGCCACCAGAGAAGATCTTGGCCCACATAGAAAACAGGCTAATTCTTTGCTTTTCAGCAAGGGTCTTTTAGGGTGTAGCCTGGTTTTGTTTCTCTCGATATTACTGCTATGCCTGTTGGAGAAAGCGAGGAAAGAGAAGATCTTTATTTCATGGGTCTAGAAAAGAGACAGAATATTTGTATTTCTGCTTTGACAAGATCCAGATCCTTCTAAGCCTCTCAGTGGCATGAAAACTCAAAAACAGAAAGCAGTAGGACCTATTGCATTGTCACATGTAATAATGGAGGGGCCATATCAAAATGAACATCACACAGAGGAAATTTTATTTACTCTCTCTTCCCCAGTGCTCAGTGAAAGTAATGATGGTGTTTTATTAAACCATGTCAGAAATTCTCATTTTTAAAGAGGGTTAAGGACATTTTGACATTATCTTAAATATTCCCATGTCCATTCTGGGTGAGCTTTAATTATTTGAAGTCAGTTACGGGGACTTCTTTGTTGGTTCAGTGGCTAAGACTCTGTACTCCCAATTCAGGGAACCTAGGTTGATTCCTGGTTGGGGAGCTAGATCTCACATGCTGCAACTAAGAGTTTGCATGCCACAACTCAAGATCCCGCATGCTGTAGTGAAGATTGAAGATCCCATATGCTCCAGCTAAGACCTGTGCTGCGCTGTGTCAATCAGCCATGTCCAATTCTTTGTGACCCCACAGACTGCAGCCTGCCAGGTTCCTCTGTCTACAGGGGTTCTCCAGGCCAGAATACTGGAGTGGGTTGCCATTTCCTCCCCCAGGGGATCTTCCCAACCCAGGTATCAAACCTAGGTCTCCCACACTGCAGGAAGATTCTTTACCATCTGAGCTACCAGGGTAGCCCAAGAATACTGGAATGGGATCGTCCAGTATCCCACTCCAGTAGTGGAATACTATCAGGGAAGCCCAACTAAGACCTGGTTCAGCCAAATAAGTAAATAAAATATTTAAAACAAATAAAGTCAGTTATGGAAATATCCTGATTGTTACCACTGATTCATTCAGGAAGGAGACTTAGGCCAATCCATGTGCGGCGTTCCCCACACCAAGAGCATCTGCATAGTTTGGGCTGATGAGATATGGGAGGTTTTCTGCTGGGTTTTATGCTGGATCCTGCAATGTTTCTTTACTTGATTTGAGATTAACAGGAAGGGACAGTGTCTGTCATTCAGATGTGCCACTTAGAATTTCTGTAGATGTTTGATGATCAGAGGTTAAGGCCGGGCACACAGAGGTTAAGACCAGGAATACTGAGGGCTGAGATGAGAGAACTGTGATAAAATGGAGCTTGAAACCTTCAATAATTAAGTCAACTGTAAAAGTGTCTCTGCCTCTAGACTTTCACTTACAAGAATCAATATCATAGTTCCTTCTGTTTTAAAGCAATGTGACTCAGATTTTTCATTTTACCACAGCCAAAAACAGCCTAATGCTGTGAGGGAACTATTAGAGTATGCTGACATGCAGACTGACCTATGTAGCTGACCTTAAATGATAAGTAATTTCTTTTATTGCCAGAAGCTACTTTGGTAGCCATATTGCCTGTCCAAACACAATACCATATAAGAAGTTCAGGGTCACTGACACTCATCCCAACAAGTAGAAAGACAATGAGATTAAAATCGTGTTACCGTCTTTGCACTTACAGTGATCTTTTGTTGCTTAAATATTGTCATGCGACCAGAATCCTTTTATATTGAGATCAAGAAAGGTAACATGTGTTTCAGCAAATGAGACACAGCTATGCTTGAGTCCATTAGACTGTCCCCTGGGGCCCAAGAAGCTACTTAAGCAGTACATTTTTGGTATATCTCACCATCTGCTATTCAAATGTTTCCCATTAACCGTGACCACCAGTGGTTTAACCTTTCAGTATCTTTCAACTATTTCTTTGACAGTAAAAAACAACAACAGCATCAAAACACCTGTACTAGGATAGATGTACAAAATTCATTTTGAGGCTTGTATTGTACAGCTTGTAGATCTGTCATCAACTAAATGAGGGCATGTGTTAGATGAGTTGCATGTCCAGATACACTTCGCTGTTCTGAATCCATCTATCTACATTGCTGAAAGGCCATGAAATAGCTTCCTTGATATTTTATTACCATCGAGCTGTAAAATTTAATGGCAAAGCCAACATTGTCTAAAATCTACCTCTTATGGAAGAAAGGGACCATGTGGAAGATTTAGAGCTTAACCAACAAGACACCCAGAAGTAGCAAATGAACGCCTGGAGTGAGCTTTTGTTCGTTAGAACTAAAATCACAGCTGAACGAAACGACTTGCCCTTCATAAAAATAGTGTTCGACATATTTCAAATCCAAATGCTTATTTCTTCCTTCATAAGAGCACACATTTAATGTAAATGTGTTCTATGCTCTCTACTTCAGCTGAGGAAAAGCAGCTATTGTGTTACAAATCAAATCCCTTCACACAATATCTTCCTTTCACTCATTTGTAGAAAATGCAAAGGATATCAGGGTTGTCAGAATAAAAAATTCTTTTCCTTTAACAACAGCACTCAGGAGTAGACTTCAGAGCTATAAAAGGAACTTCAGAGACTGAGAGAGGAAGCCCTAAATTGTTTATCATTACTGTGTGAGGAAGATAAGACAAGTCAAGTCTGAACCTGGATTGCTTTATTTATGTAGTACATTATACTTGTAAAGCAATGGTAACTATTTCATGTATTTAAAGCTCGGTGCCACTCTCTGGTCCTGTTTGACATTCATTCTGCAGAAAATAGCATATTTTAAAGAATAATCTACTAGAAAGCATGACTTGATTCCCCACCAATGGTTTTATCCAGGCTTAATTCTATCAAAGTGGAGCATTTAGAGAGAAGCACAGATAACCAACACTTTGTATGCTGTGTTACTGTGGTTACCAAATCCTCTGAGATAGTAGCTTAATTTAGCAAATTTGGACCCAATGGCTAAGGATTTGGAGGAATAAGTATGACTCTCTGAGGGATAGGTTACAAAGATGGACATATCTGATCTCAACTGAAGGAAGAAACACATAACTGAAATTGTGAGAATTAATTTGCTCATCTTCTGCTTTACTTAGGGTCCTTCTCTTGTCCATTCTCCATTCAGAAGCAAGGATGTTTCTATATAAATGGAGATCACAACATATTATTTCCCCAACTTAAAATCATTCAGAAGTTTATCACTATAAAGTCTAAGTTCCTTACATTTGCCTACAAGTCCTGTTACCATCTGACTCTTGTGTGTGTGTATTATTAGCTCAGTCGTGTCTGACTCTTTGTGACCCCATGGATTGTAGCCCACCAGGCTCCTCTCTATGAAATTCTCCAGGCAAGAATACTCAACTGGGTTGCCACTTCCTTCTCCATTCACCCTCAAAATCAACTCCAGCAATTCATTCTCACTTCCCTCCTTCTTCTCTTCCCTCCCACACTGGAATCCAGAACTTTTAAAAACGTTCTTGTAAAATGCTGAGCCACGCATGGTTTTCAATTCTGTGGCTCCAGTTAACCCTCTCATCAGCCCTCATTCATGGATCCTTCTCCACATCTCCACCTTCTCACAAATCATCCCTTGTTGAAGTGATAGGTCTGCAAGCTTTCTCTGCCCCTTCTGCCTATAATATCCCCATTTGTGTTCTGCCTTCTGTGTCTTTTGCAGCAGCTGTCACCATTTGTATTTTTTTTTTTCCTTTTTGTCTTTATGATCAGTTTTTACTCAGATATCTGACAACTGTGAGGAAATGTTTTTGAAAGCAGAAGAACATACATAATGGTTGATTTTCTGAGTTAGAATGCAAGGGTTATTACTTTTGTCTGCTTTCATCAACACAAAGTCATTAATTTATTTCATGAATTTCATTATCATTTGTTGAACATTAAAGGGTATAAGCTACTGAGTTGGCATTTCATAGCTTACATGCTTTGTAATGATTCTTAAATTTAAAAAAGACTAAAAAATCTGATGAAAATGAATTGTTATATTAAATATGTTGATGGAATTTTTAAACCAGAGATTAGGGTCATTGGATATAAAAGAGTGTTCTTGGCTGAGAGATCAATATGGATATGTTTTGCATTGGATTTTTAATTAGCTTTGAAAATTTAGAAGAATATTATGTAAAAGTTTCACCTTAAGTCTTTTCTGGAATAAATTATGTGCATGGGGGTAGGTGGAAAATTGAGAAAATATTGGCTGAAGTTAGTTAATTAATTAAATTATTAACAGAGGATATTCTGATCTTATACATAACTAAAACATGTGGAAAGCTGTCATAAAAGAGGTTTATTACTGTTGTAACTGATGTAAAAATGTTATTAGAGTCAGAACAAAATATGTGCTTTTAAGCATGTGGCCGTGGAGGACTTCTTTACTGCCTGAGCAACCAGGGAAGCCCAAATGCAAATTCCAGAGAGGGGAGATGTTTCCGCCTGGTTTCCAACCAGGGACCTTTTGTGTGTGAGGCAAACGTGATAAGTGATAATCACTACACTATGGAAACTTGCTTTTGTCTGAAGGAAGACTCAAATCTTAATATTTCAGTCTTAAGAAATCATAATGAAGACTTCAGGGTGAACTCAGTAGCTGGTATGTGACACTAGAAATCTGGCAAAAGAGAGAGAGAGGGATATCCTCAAATTCTGAAAACACACTATCCAAATCTTGGAATGACTCCAAAATGTTTCATGCATGGAGCAGAGCACAAAACAAAGACAACACACCCAACTAAGTCCAAAGGAAGAGAACGGCGGTTTAGCTGCTTCACCGCAGAGGAGGTAGAGCCTGAAGCTTCTCAGCCAGGCCTTCTGGACGTTCTCTCTCCCCCAGAGCTGATTGGAAGACATACCTGAAGCGTGTGCGTGTTTGGGTGTATCTTAAAAAGAGAGACTGGGCTTATCAAAGGTAGATTTGGAATGTTAGGAAGACTGTTATTCAAGACACTGAAAAATAACAGGAAGAAGAAAACAGCTAAAAGCAAAGTCTATAGATAAAAGAATGATAAACAGTTCCTGCTATCAAATGCTTTACATTTGCTTTACAGCAATGTGCACTTGATTCTTTCATTTGAATTGATCTGTGCTTTTGAACATTAAATAATGACTTTTGAAAAAGACCACTTAAAATTATGAATAACACTATGCCCCCAACAGTAAAGGAAATTAAGATAACAGGTGATTTTTCTTTTGGAAGCTGACAGTATTTGTATATTTTGTATTTATTTGTCTTTCTATAAATATAGAATATATACATTTAAAATAGATTCAAGAGAATGAACAAAACTCTTCTGGAAAAGAAAAATGTAGTTTCGTTTGTTATCACTAACTAGCTTTTGCCTTTGAGTGTCCTGTAAATTTCAATTTTCTGATTCTCAGTTTCTTCACATAAAAAATAAATTGTATTTAGTAACTGCTGATGTGTTTTCAGCTATAGAGTCCTCTGCCATTTCTATAAAAGTAAGGCAAAGAGAATTATAAAATTAAGACAAAGAGACATTCCTAAATTCCACTTAAAGTAATATTTGCATATGGCAATGCATATATATACATATATATATACATATGAATTTTTAATAAACAAATTTTTGACTGCACACATAACATGTAGAATTTTAGTTTCCCAACCAGCAATCAAACCTTTTCCCCTTGCATTGGAAGCATGGAGTCCCAACCATTGGACCACCTATATATGATGTTTTTATATGCACTAGGAAACCAAATATTTGTGTGACTCCATTTATTGTAAAATTCATTTTATTGTCATCTGGAAATAAAATCACAATATCTCTGAGGTATGTGTATACTCTAAAAATGATATATATATATCATGTAAAATACCATAGAAAAAGATTTTGGTAACCTCACAAAATAAGAAATGTGAGTATCATATAACATTTTGCCTAGGAACACTGATACTCTACTTAGATGCATAAATGGTTTCATATTTTTAATTTTATGTTTAGTCAGTTGTCTCATGCTTTAAATTCCTTTTCCAATTAAATATTTTGAGTACAAAAATTCATCACTCTAAAACAAAACTAATCTGGAGGAATTTGAAGACTAGCAGAAGTAGTGAATTGAAACAGCATAAACATTATAACATATTTTCTTTGTGGATGGTTATAGGACATATGAGAAAGATATTCCTTTATTTAAAGTTAAATTTTTAAAAATGGACATTGTTGAATGTACTCATTTCTCAGACGAGCATCCATTATATAAGTCTCGAAAGGTCTGCTCTGAAATACCTTACTATGATGCTTTTACTGAAAAAAGTAGAGCATTATACCCCTAAGCAGATACAATAATCAAAATCAGGTTGTTTTTTTAATTTCATGAAGTGACTAGAGTAAGAATGGGAATACATTCCATAAAGAGAGAGAATGAACCTTAAAGACCATTTAATACAGTTATTTTCACCTGCTTGTATCTTTTCAAATCTCTGGGCAAACTCCAATATAAAAATCAGATCAAAACACAGTCTGTCCTCCCCACATGGGGGTCCTCAGATTGCTACTCTGAATCCATTAAAACTCTGCAGCGCACAGACTGAAAACCACTGATCTGATCTTGCCATCATTTTCCAGATGGCAAAACAGAGTATCATGAAGACGAATGTATTTGCCAAAGCTGGTGGCTTGATGTGTGGGAAAGCTGGATCTAGAAGCTGGTCTGTTGACTCCAGCTCTTGCCTGCATGAACACCTCTTGCCTCCTTCCAGAAGTGGTAAATACAATCTATGTCAAGTAGATGAGAAAGTACTATGCAAATAGATTGTCCTTTGATCTCCTTCCTTTATTGAAAGAGTCCTCTTGCAGAACTCTGTCTGCATGGTACCAGACATCTTAGGGTGATAAGTGATGAATATACCACAGAAAGCAAAGAGATCCACACTATTTTAAGAAGGCAAATTGGCTTCCCAAGTGCTTTCAAATGGTACTCACATTGTGTAAAACTTTTCTAGAAAATTCTGCAAACGCTTTCCACCAAGTCTAATCTTTTATGTTGCTTTTTCCTCAAATTGTCCAAACCCAGAGTGGAATGACTGGCCTGTAATAACATAATGTCATTTAAAAATCACTCTTAAATGTTACAATTATTAGATGACAAGATAAAAGTCATATTAAAAGCAAAAGATTTCCTTTCAACAGTTTTAAAATCCTGTGGCATCCTTTAACGGAGAAGGCAGGTATTGGTGCTTTTATCACTATTACATTGTTAATGATATTTTAAGTGTTATAAAACACAAAGGACCATGTGAACTTTCCTCTTGGAAAATAGTCTCAAGTGTGTATAACATGATCATGAGATGCCCACATTAAAGACCTGACTAAATCCAACATACTGAATACTTAGTGTTATACAATGCACTTCTTTTAATGTTAGTCAAGCAATTCTGAACTTCCCAGGTGGTTCAGTGGTAAGGAACCTGCCTGCCAATGCAGGAGACGCGGGCTTGATCCCTGGGTTGGGAAGATCCCCTGGAGAAGGAAATGGCAACCTACTCCAGTATTCTTGCCTGGGAAATCCCATGGACAGAGGAACCTGGCAGGCTACAGGCCATGGGGTCACAAAGAGTCAGACACAACTGAGCACATAGACACACGAGCAATTTTGCTTTTAATTCTTAAAAAAAAGAAAAAGTTCAAGAGAACTTTATTAAAAAAAAAAAAAAACAGTTCAGAAATTAACTTGCAAAACCAAAAATTCTGTTTTTACTAAACAGCTGTAATTTGTCTAGAAATCTTACTCCCTAGGATCAAACTCGCATTTCCTACATTGGCAGGCAGATTCTTTTCCACTTAGCCACCAGGGAACACTTCCCAGGTAAGAAACATTCTGCCAATACAGGAGAGGTAAGAGATGAGAGTTTGTTCCCAGAGTTAGAAAGATCCACAGGAGGAGGGAATGGCAAGCCACTCCCGGATTCTTGCCTGGAGAATTCCATGGACAGAGGACCCTGGCAGGCCACCATCCACAGATTTGTGCAGAGTGGGACATGACTGAGGCAACTTAGCAGGCACACAAGCCCCCAAGGAAGCCCTATCAGTGTGTAATGCATTATTATTATTGCTATTTTATTTCTAGATTTAACTTGCCATTTATTTTTGGCTATGGATGTATTTATTCAGGTACTTTTAAGGAGCTACAAACTTATAGCAAATTTAAAAAAAAATGGAATACAGTCTCATTTTCAGTTGACTAATATAACCTGTTCTATTATCTCTCATGTGTGTTTTGCCCTCACCTATGTTTGTTTCCTGAGATGAAAAGTAAGATCTATGAGTTTTATTTGTGAATATCCACATGAGCTAATCAATTATTGAAAAAAATTTCTACATGGTTATTATTTGGGACTACTGGTATACTTTGGTCCTCTTTTCTAGCTTCTATGTTAGGACAATTTCATTTAATCATTCTTTTTCCTCCTTTTCCATTTTCTAAAATAGAGAATAAATAATAGTAAAAACAATCACAACTGGTTAAAGGTAACCTTTATGAAATAATGATTTCAAAAATAAACTTTCCTTTTACCATGATTATTGTTTTGATTTTAATTTCCTTTTTTTTTTTCAGGTTTTAAAACTTTCTATTTGCATATTAAAAAAATTGTGCATTCCAATAATTAAAACCATTTGAACAACAACAAAAGAAATGGCACTCTGATTAAACTGCATTTTACAGCCCGCAGAACACCTTGGACCAGCTTTTTAACTCTAGATTTCACTGTCGTCCCACCCAGCTTCCTCCTTCGCCAACATGCAAGTTCTTTTCCTTCCCTGCAGCCACATAGGCAGATGGGAGAGGCAGGCGCGGCCTACGTTGTCAGTAGTTCTCCATTCTTTGATGTGAAAAGGGGTAGCACAGTCATTTAAACTCGATCCAACCTCTTTGCATCTTACAAAGTTAAACAGCTAAAAGAAGTAAAATAAGAAGGCAATGCTTGTGGAATGTACAGTGCATACTGGCGGCGCAAGCTTCATTACGACTCGCCTGCTTGCTTCTCCTGTTCAATCGTTTCTTTCGAAGGCAGTGGGTTTTTCTCTTGCGTTTCCGTTTTCTTCAATTTCGACTTATCGAACTTCTCAATCTCAGCCATATCGGGCTTGTCAGACATTGTTGCGGAGGGCGCGGAGCGAGCTGCGAGCGAGCGAAGTCTGGTCTGTGATGTGGCCGCCGCCGAGTGCCTTAATTTCCTTTTCAATTTGACCACTGGAAATTCTGGCTCCTTCATTTCTTTAGGGTTATTCCTGAACTGCCAAAAAGTAGTTACTTAATTAAAATTTTCCAAATTAATGATGATTTTATTTTATTTTCCAAGCAATGAAACAGGTTAGTACATAAATATCCTTATTTCTTGTAACATTCTGTGTGTGCATGCTCAGCCATATCTGTATATTAAAGATGCAGGTTGGAAAATGTGTGTCAAATGCTATTGGGCCACATTTACTGACAGAGTGGTAAAAAGATTAATTTTAGAAGTCAAATATTATTTTAACAATTGATTATTCTTGATTTAATCATACAATGCTAAAATATTATTAACATAGAAACATTTTTAGCTTATTTTCTTTGTAACTTACATAGGTATAATTTTGTGCTTGTCCAAATTTGAAGCAAATTGCAACCCACTCCAGTATTCTTGCCTGGAAAATCCCATGGACAGAGGAGCCTGGTGGGCTACAGTCCATGGGGTCGTAAGAGTTGGATGCAACTTAGAGAAAAAACCACCACCACCTTTTCTTATAAGCTTTATATGCCTCATTATCCACAAATACATAGCCAATTTATCGACAGACATCTATTTCATCTTTGTACTAATGCTATAATAGACAATACAATGAGAGACTTATATAGCTTTAAATATATATGAGTCACTGTTCTAAGTACTTTTCTACCTTTTATTATTGAGCTAATAAATATATATCCACATTTTCCATGTTGGGAAACTGAGGCACCAAAAGATTAATGAACTCATTACTCAAAATTGCACATACTAGGAATCCTGGTTATTAATAGAACCAGAACCTGGACTGAAGGACTATGCCCTTAAGTACTATCCTCAAATAAATTCAGCTACTTAAAGCTTAATTAAACACCTGCTAAAAGTCTTATAACGTTTAAGACTTTGTCATTCATTTGGTTACACAATATCAAATTGATGGGCAAAAAAGTAAGAAAAAATCATCCATCATGTGTTTAGCCGCTCAATCATGTCCGACTCTTTGTGACCCCATGGGCTGTAAGCCTGCCAGGCTCCTCTGTCCATGGGGATTCTCCAGGCAATATACTGGAGTGGGTTGCCATGTCCTCTTCCAGGGGAATCTTCCCAACCCAGGGATCAAACCCAGGTCTCCCACATTGCAGGCAGATTCTTTATCATCTAAGCCACCAGGGAAGCCCAAAATCATCAATCAATTTTATTATTTTTTTGCCCTTCAGTGATTTTTAGGGCTTCCCTGATAGCACAGTTGGTAAAGAATCCACCTGCAATGCAGGAGACCCTGGTTAGATTTCTGGGTTGGGAAGATGTTCTGGAGAAGAGGTAGGCTACCCACTCCAGTATTCTTGGGCATCCCTTGTGGCTTCCCTTCCCTGGTAAAGAAGCAACCTGAAATGTGGGAGGCCTGGGTTTGATCCCTGGGTTGGGAAGATCCCCTGGAGAAGGGAAAAGCTGCCCATTCCAGTATCCTGGCCTGGAGAATTCCATGAGCTCTATAGCCCATGGAGTCACAAAGAGTCAGACACGACTGAGGAACTTTCACTTTTTCAATGATTTTTACATTTTGTTTGCATCTCAAATTAATCAAGTTTTCCAGCATATGCACATGCACATGACATACACAAACAACAACAGCAACAACATGATGTAGATAAAACCTCTCAAATGTACAACCCTCGTGAATTTATATATCTTGTAATTTAAAGTTTTCCTATATTTTGCTCATATTGATAATCTTGTTAGTCATATTTCAAAATGATGAGTGTGACTATGAACTTTATATATTTATATACTTAGTTTCTTTTGCAGACATATTTCTGTTTAATTTCTGCCTCAGAAATATAGCCTTTTTAAACAGCTGTTGTCAATATTCAGTATACAGTAAGTCAAAAGCATACCATAAATCTGATAAAAACGTGGATGGAAAAAGGTTTTATCTTTTCTAAATATTAGTAAATAACTTGAGTATTCCTAAAATTGTCATAAATATTAGTAAAATTGCCAACAAAGGTCTGTCTAGTCAAAGCTATGATTTTTCCAGTAGTCATGTATGGATGTGAGAGCTGGACAATAAAGAAAGCTGAGTGCCAAAGAATTGATGCTTTTGAACTGTAGTGTTGGAGAAGACTCTTGAGAGTCCCTTGGACTGCAAAGAAATTCAACCAGTCCATCCTAAAGGAAATCAGTCCTGAATATTCATTGGAAGGACTGAGGTTGAAGTTGAAGCTCTAATCCTTTGGCCACCTGATTGTAAGAACTCACTCATTTGAAAAGACCCTGATGCTGGGAAAGATTGAGGGCAGGAGGAGAAGAGGATGACAGAGGATGAGATGGTTGGATGGCATCACTGACTCGATGGACGTGAGTTTGAGTAAACTCCGGGAGTTGGTGACGGACAGGGAAGCTTGGTGTGCTGCAGTTCATGGGTTGCAAAGAGTTGGACACAATTAAGTGACTGAACTGAAGTGAACTGAAAATTGTCACCTCCACTTCTTGTTGTTCAGTTGCAAACTCATGTCTGACTCTTTGTGACCCCATGGACTGCAGCAGGAGAAGGCAATGACAACCCACTCCAGTACTCTTGCCAGGAAAATCCCATGGACAGAGGAGCCTGGTAGGCTGCAGTCCATGGGGTCACTGAGAGTCTGACACAACTGAGAGACTTCCCTTTCACGTTTCACTTTCATGCATTGGAGAAGGAAATGGCGACCCACTCCAGTGTTCTTGCCTGGAGAATCCCAGGGACGGGGGAGCCTGGTGGGCTGCCGTCTATGGGTCGCACAGAGTCGGACACGACTGAAGCGACTTAGCAGCCACAGCAGCAGCAGCAGGACTGCAGCATGCCAGACTTCCCTGTCATTCACGATCTCCTAGTTCACTCAGATTTATGTTCATTGAGTCAGTGATGCCTCTGCTAGTAAAGCATTGTATTTTTGTCTGTTGATTTGTAATAAATTGCACATCTCTTTGAGGGATTTACATTTTTCAGAAATTCTTCTTATGGTAATAGTTACATTGTATTATAAAATGTTATTTTACTCCTTTAAAAATATCCAAAGTAAATATAGCCTCAGAAGAATAACATGTCATAATGAGATATATTAAAACTACATTTTCAATTTTGACTTTTGGATATGCTTTGCATCCCAGATCTGAATTGAAAATACAGGTGGCATCTCAAAAATTATGTATTTCAAATTAGAATGCAGGAAGAATGTCTGAAGGTAATGCCCCAAACTCCACCTGCTGTCACTTCGGTAATTATATTCCTCTTCACATTTCACTGGCCAACTTATATTTACATCTGTGAACATCTCAATATTTATTTAATCTTCAAACAAGAAATCTGTAAACTTCCAAGTGCCTTGACTTTCAAGTTGCTTCAGTTTTTATCTTAGAAAGTGCAATTTTAATTTAAGCTAAAGATGAAAAATCTCATGCTAATTTTAAAAATTCCCTAAAGAATTTCAACTTTTTCTTCTATCAATAATGATATTGGGGAAAAAAATGAAATGTCCAATGCAGTGCTTTTAGTTCAAAGTCATTATACTATAAATGCAAATAATCCTTCTTTGTAATCCCAAATCACTTTGTGGAAGCTAGTAAGGTAGAATTTAATCACAATAAACAGGTTAGGTTTAAAATAGATCCTTTTGATAAAAAAAGAAAAATAGTTGTTTAATTTTTATGTCAGATATTAATAAAACATACCTTCTTTTCCCTCCAAAATATTTTTGTCCCATTGGATATATAATAACTCAAAATTATTTGCCTAAATTATTAACCCAAAACATAACTGATTAAATGAGTCAAGGTTTATATGAACCAATTTATATGAATCGGTTTTGTTAGAGGTGGAGTTGTCATGAAGTCTGTACATTTAATGACCTGGGACTCATCATTTCACCTCTGTAGCTATTGCTTCACCACTGCCAGCAGATGGAGAACATTGCAGGATTAATTATTGCTGCAAATTGTTATTTATTAGTGCTCTGCACACCATGCTGCCTTGAATAGATGCCTCCAGAACTCTTTTCATCCACTATATTTTAACATTACATGTCACAACCTTCTAGTGACTTGTGAAATCAATTTACAAGACAGACCCAGGACAGAACATAAAGGTGAACTCTTAGAATTTATCACAGAAAGTTAGAATATGCACCAATTATATATTTTTTCAGTCTTGTGCATGTATGTGTATCTCTGTGTGTATTTGAATACTGAGTTTTTATACATATTTCTTAATGTCAGTTCTGGAAAATGTTTGAAAGACACTACTTTGAATGCATTGAAAATATATCTGATAAACTTACTTTTGTAAATTTTTTTACTAGTGTAAAAAAATATGGAAATTGCAAAATAATTAATGTGACTTTTTTTTACTCTGTATTATTCTGTCTATTGCTTTTCTATTTTGGTGGCATTCTATCTTATGTTCTTCCTTCATAATAGCATTCTATTTTCACTTCCTAATTTTTACCAGGACACACATTTCTTTTTTATTGGTTAAGTAGGCAAATATCATTCTCTACAATGTGTCACTAACTGTGATAAGGACTGGAGATATAAGAGTATGTATAAAACAATATTCAGTCTTAAGAATCTGACAAATTTATTGAAAGAAACAGAAAAGTAAATAAAAAACTATTTCTCAACTAGAAGTATCATTAGAATTTGTTGAAGCTGAAGATAAGTGAGACAGTATTGTCCAGAGCCCATTTTTTAAAGAAATTTAGAAGTAAAGAAATTTTATAAAGAGACAAGGGAAATGATTCCCTGACAGAAAGAGATAAGAACACCATGAGGTTACTTTAAACTTGATAAATAGGAAAAGGAGAAATAACAGTCTGGCCCACCAGTGTTTGAAGTTTAAATGGCATCTGAAGAACCTCTCTCCTGTGTTACCTGTCTCAGAAGAAATTCTTTCAGCTATATTGATAATATAGAAAACAGAAAATCTTATTCTTGCTACATGATTTACACTGTGTGAGAAACTGTCTTTTGTGCTATTTTGCTATTTCTCTCTGTTGGTGACTGAACTATAAAATCTCCTCACTACTTTTGTGTTGTGAATTCAGAGATGTCCTAAATTTAGTACTTCTTTTGGGAAGAAGCCTGTACCGTCCCTAAAGAATCTTAAAATGATCCCCCATATCTATAAGATGTAATCTTTCTGTAAGTGTATCTATATATATATATACACACATAATATATTGTTTTTAATAATTCCTATTGCACTCTGATTCATCTCTGTAAATGTTCAAACTAAACAAAATGTATTTCTTGCCATATACACTTTAGAATTTCATTTGATTTTATAAATTCATCAAAAATGTTTCCAAAGTAAAGACAAAATCAGGGACAATTTTCTCACTCACCATAATGTACCAAATACCAACACTATCCCAGGCACTGGAACGCAACCAAAAAAAAACAAAAAAGAAAGAAAGAAAAAAGGCATAATCTTTGCTTTGTAGGGTTTAAAATGTAGTAGAAAAATAAATGGAGATTGAGGAGATGGGATCGTCAAAGTCCAGATTTTGGCTTGTGCAATCATGGGAACTATGGTAAAGAGCATTGGAGAGAGGACAGGTTTGAGGACAAGCGACATGAATGTGTTCAGGAGTATTGAATCTGAGGTGTTTTTAATGCTTCTAACTGGAAATATTAAGTATGCAATTGGGTATATTGTCTGGAGCTAAGATGCAAAATAGAATCCGGGGATACAAATTTGTCATTGGTCTTTTGAAGCAGTGTCATGAATGAGATTTCATTATAAAAAGTGAGAAGAAAAAAGGTCTTCTCATATGTCTTTTTGACTGCATGTGTCATTAAACCTGGGGCTTTCCTGGTTGGCTCTGAAATGCAGGAGACACAGAAGATTCAGGTTCAGTCCCTGGGTCCGGAAGTTCCCCTAGAAGAGGGCCTGGCAACCCACTCTGGTATTCTTGCCTGGAAAATCCCATGGACAGAGGAGCCTGGCAAGCTACACCCCATGGGGTCGCGAAGAATTGGGGACAGCTTAGCACCTGAGCAGCAGCAGTCTTAAACCCCATGGCAGGGTTTCAATGTATATTTTCAACTGAATTAAACAAATGAATTTTAAGCTTATTTATAAAGTGTTCTAGAACACAATCTAATATGTTTTTGAACCAGGGATTCACTGGGAGAACAAGATAAAATAAATTAATCATTTATGTCCCAGTTTTACCATTTATAAGAAAAGGTAAACAAAACACTAAATTTATTATTGATCAATTTATATCACAAGAATACCATAATTCATAACAGACAATATTGTCAGGTAGCAGATACAGACACTTATCTAATCCCCTGAGATAAGACTGTGGTAGATTAAATAGGGAAAATGTTAGTTGCTCAATCCTGTCTGACTCTTTGTGACCCTATGGACTGTAGCCCACCAAGCCTCTTCTGTGTCCTTTTTTACAGAGTGACGGGGTCTGTGCTCCCTCTCAGAGTATCTGGATAGGCTTCTGGAACTGTATGAGCAGCTGCTTGACCAGAAAACAATGGAAATTATACTTTACCATTTCCTGGGTCTAAGCTTCCTGTGATGGTTAATCTCATGTGTCAACTTGACCAGATCATGGGGTGCCCAGATATCTGATTAAACATTATTTCTATTGTTTAATGATTTTGTTTAAATAAAAATCACAAACATGTTGTAGCCACTGAAGGCTGGAAATGAAGAACCAGTATAGAAGAAAAATTTGTGTGTTTCATGTATATGTAGTAAAATATTTGAAGATGAGTCCTTTAAGAAGAGCATATGTTTGAAATTAAACTTTAGTTAATGGTTCCTGTTGAGGTTTCTTCCTACACATTTTTCATACTTCTTTAAGGACCTAAACTAAAATTTATCTCTATGCAATGCTTCTGCAGTTAGTTATATCTTCTAACATGTATAAATAAGTATGCATATACATTTTTCACTTCTGTGTTTTATTTCCAGTGAGACTAATCTGCAGCTATGCCTAAATCCCTTTGCTTGCTTATAAGGCAAGGTAGAAAATTATTTTGCATGCTTTATTTATTATTTGCATATTACTATATAACAATATTCAGTTCAGATATTTTAAAAGAGATTTATAAAAAATATGGTTTCTTTCACCGCAATTACAGTAAGAAATATTTTTCAAGAGGCACATTAAAATAGTAATATTTTAACTGTGGTTGACACATCCTTCATAATTACCTTTGTTCTATTATAGCACCTTGCAAATTGAATTAATTCACACTATTATAAAGCCAAAATACAGGATATAAAATCACTGAGCACCAAAGAATTTAAGCTGATGTAGGTTCTGTTATGCAAATCAATCAAGTCACACTCCATTTTTAAATTGAAACACACTCTTTTTTTCAAACATATGAACATTATCTCCTGTATAAAACATAAATTAAAATAGAATAAGAGAAGACGTTAGTTCACCCCAATGACCTCCATTGAGCTCTTCACCTTTTAGAACCATAAATATGACTTAGTAAATCTTATCTGTCAAGAGAAACAATTCATCCTTCATTAGAATTTGAATGATTTGAAATGAAAGAAATGAATTAAAGCCAGTGATTGGCAGTATTGCATTTTTAGTGGAAGGCTACCAATTTTACTTTCATCACAGGATTTGAGAGGCAAATGCAGTAAAATATTCCTTCTGGTATCTTTCAGAGCAATTATTTATCTCCAACTATTTACACTTTGTAAACCATCCCAGCTAGGAAAAAATGTAAATATTGGGCTATTGCATTTAATTTCTATTTAAAAATTAGCATTTAATTAGCATATAGGCTAATATCAGAATATATTTGCATCACAAATTTAACATGTGAAAAGCAAACAATTAATTTCCCTCCATATATCTACTCAGTTGTTTAGTCCAGAAATGTTAGTCATCCTAACTTCTTTTTCTTAGAAACATCTCAAACTGATAGCAGCCATACCTTCTAAATATGTATGTGGAATCCAACCACCTCTTACTATCACCAACTACAATTATGTTCACAGCATCATGGTTTCTTGCAAAGAAGTGGGCATGATGTTTGCAAAACAGAAATTATGTGTTGCCACCTTCCTCTTTAAAAGATGCTATTCACATTCACAAATCCAGAATCTTCCAGTGGACAGCAAGAACCTACATGATCAGGTCCATTTCTATTTCAGGGCTTGTCTCCTGTCATTCTCCATTCACTTATTCCTCCTCTGGGCTGCTGGTTATTATCCATGACAAGTATCCTCTTATCTCAAGGTATGTAGAGTTACTGGTCTCTCAGTCTTAAATAATCTTCTCACCGATCTTTGTGGATTTCTCCACCACTGAATTCAAGTATTTCCTTTTTAGATAGGACTTCCTTGACAATCCTGTATAACATGTTATCTCTCAGCCTGAAATAGGTGTATTAAGTTGGCCAAAATGTTTGTTTCATAATGTCTTATGGAAAAACCCAAATGAACTTTTTGGTCAATCCAGTATTTTTACTGTAACCTTATCCAGAAAATAAGTTCCAAGAGAATAGGACCTTTATTTTATTAACTGCTAGATTGGTGGAATACAGTAGGTGCTTAAAAATACTAGCTGAATAGACCTAATGCCAAGTTAGGTAGGCTCTATTACCTTTGCTCTATCTAACCACCATATTTCTTTTTCCTGCCATGAAAATACATTTTGATACATTAGTTACTCCTTTTATTCACATCAAAGAGGTGATCTATACAATAGGCAGAGAAGCAATTGGAATGGAGACTCAATCAATTTTAGTAATGGAAGGACTGTGCAAGAGATCTCTCTCTAGTCTCAAATAAATGCAAATTCTGGACCCATAATAGTTACTGGATGTGTGTTAAATGATTGATACAATCATGTTCCATTTATAACATTTTACTTTATCTTTGCCACCACTACTCGGCTCTTTTGTGATACCATGCCAGTCTCCTCTGTCCTTGGAATTTTCCAGGCAAGAATACTAGAGCAGGTTGCCATTTCCAACTCCTGGGAATCTTCCCAACCAGGGATCGAACCCACATATCCTGCATTGGCAAGTGGATTCTTTACCACTGCACTACCTGGGAAGCCCTTGTCACCACTACTAATGATATTTATTATTGACATTTCCTGACAATCTGCAATGATAGAATTCACTAAATTTCCCTCAATATTCATTTTATCCTTTATTTTAGTTAGTAAAACCCCCAATTTTAGCTATACATATGACCATTCAGCCTGAATATTCTTTTGGCTTTCTCTCTGCCCAGAGGCACTGTTCTTTCCTTAAGACCATTCCTATGAGGTGGTTCATAGGACCACCTTCATCTGTGGTTGTGCTTTTTGGGTTTTAGAAGTTGTTATCTCCTGTTTCCTTTTCAGATCTAGGCCTTTAAGCCTACCTATATCTTTGTAACTAACCCCTTTATTAAACTCCTCTCATTTTTAGCTTGAGTGTAACATCTTCCCCCACCCCTACTTGCACCATAGCTTTCTGAGACCTCAGTTGATACAGAAAATAAATAAATAAACAACAGACCATTAAGTAAGTATATTTATGGGAAAAGTTTGCTCACATATATGACATCTTTCTTGCTGGGAAAAAAAGATACAGATAAAAGCATCTACAGATAAAGTAGCTATGGCACCTTAGTTGCTCAGGATTGTAGTAAATATAAAAATTGCGGGGTAAGCTTGTTCCTGCTATTGGCCCTAAAAGTGATACATTAAAAAAAATATCAAAATGATGACTTTGGATGTTTAACTCATTCTTTGGATGGGAATTTAGCAAATGTTTGTTGGGAAGATAAGACTGAGGGTCAGACTCAGTGGCTGATTTCATAGGTTGCAGAACTGTAGTACCAATTAAATGTTCATTCCTACCAGGTAAGGTGATGCTAAGGTAAGAGAGGTGATGGGAAAAATGGAAACTCTGATATTGGGTATAAGACACTTGATGCTAAAAAGCTCAACTCTCAATTATTTAGAATCTCATTTTCTGGTGAAAGTAGTCTGTCTTCCTTTTGTATGAGGGAATCAGATTTTTCCTACCTGAAAAATATTTAAATTACTGTATATTGGGTAGTTGCCTTCTAAGAAGATTCTGTCTAGCACTCACTCTGATCACTCCTTATTTTCCTCCTTGCTCATAATAAGTTATTCTCTAGCCTATTGCCAACATAAAGATATAAGGCTTAGCAGAAAATAACCTATCTATTGAAAGAGTTACATGACATTGTCAAATCTGATCAACAAGAAACTGACAATCACAATGAAATTGTATTAATATTCTGAAGGTGTTAGAGAAAGCATACAAAACGCAAGACCTATCAACCTGAATTTATTGACATGGGCACACTGACTCAGTGTTCTGGATTTAAGATGTTGTCTTGAGCCCTGGGGAATGGCATTTATATTCTGTGATGGGGGTAACTGCTTCACCTGAAGTCAAGGAGGATGGGATTTCAGACTTTCCCTGACATATTCTAGAGGAAGGATTACATGGGCTCAAGCATGAGAATATTGAAGTGGATCTATTTTGTGCAAGCTCTTAAGTCAGTCTTAAGCCATATCTACTGGAGTGATTTAATCCGGGAAGGCATTCTCTTTACCACAGAGGTAAAACGTACCTCACTGATAGGAGAGGCTGTATCTTGAGAAATTCATGGTTAGCTCTAGGCTAGAAATGAAAAAGGGAATACCACAAACAATTCAGTTCTTGAGCCAAATGAGAAGAATGAAATCACAGTAGGTAGAGGTAATCTTAGACGGCACTTAAAATCAGAGGCAAGCTGGTCACAGATGCAGAGTGGAGGAATTAGTCACAGGGAAAGCATAGGATTCAATAAGTTTATTGATGAGGTCTCTTTAATAGTTAATCTATCCCAAAGTTCCTGGGAATGAAATTGATAAGCAAAGCAATAAAGGCAAGTCAATGGATACTGAAGGGATAAAGTTTTGTGTCACTCAATCATGTAAAGAATCCAGATCAGTCAAGGTACTGCCAGAAGGCAAGGGGATGTTGGAAACAGGAGAGTGGCCAGTACCAATTATGATTTACATTAGTTCGTTGTTCATTTTTCCTTCTTTTTCTGTTACTGCATATGACAAGTGCGGATAGTAACTGAAGTTAGCTGTCAGATCAGGGTGTGATTAAGTGGACTCTGTCCTTAGACCATAGCTGGTGGGACTTAGTATGTTGTCTGTTTAGGCAACATACTTTTCTTCAGGATAAATGATAAAAAATGGTTTCTAATGGAAAAAAAGTAATGAACTGTGTATGCCATTTTTTTTTCCCCCTCTTTGCTCATTGGTTACCTTCTGTGCTCTGGGAGGCTGATGTTAGGAATGGCATCCAGAGAGTTCACTTGTCCTTGGGACTGGTGTTTAGAATGTGTCTCCCAGTGCCATTCAGGGCAAGAAGAGAACAGGATCAGGTATTTATTCCCCTGGTCCTGCCCATTCCAGAACTGCTGCATGTTGCTGCTTCATTCCACTGAAAATCACAGGTCCTGTCAGATGGCTCTCTCCTGCAGATTCTGGTAAATTCTCTCTTCTAGTCCCATCAAGCAAGATGCCAGAGGCTGTGCTGTGGTCTCCTCTTACATGTCTCACCACTTCTTTTTGGTTCTGTTCACCCTGTCCTGCTGTTGTAAATTGTCCCTTCACTACACTTCAAATAGGCCAATGAATTATGTTCTGTGTTCCTTGTTGGGACTGTGGTCGACATACTGAGTCAGCTTTGAACATGCAGTCAGCACAACTGAAAGGGCAGCCAAGCTCAAGATCAAAGGAACCCGGGGCTGTCCTTGAACTTCCTGCTGAGCAGAGCTGCCTACCCTTCCTGGACTCCTGCTCACCAGACTGTCGTATGAAATAGAAAGATGTTCTCATCTGTTTGAGGCGCTGAATTTTTTACATCTTTGTCATTACAGCTTAGCCTCTGCTCTGATTAATAGACCTACTGTGTGCCTAGCATGGAATTAAGGGATTTACACAAAATTTCTCATGTGATTTTTCCTAAACTCTCCAGTGAAGTGAAGTCGCTTAGTTGTGTCCGACTGTTCGTGACCCTGTGGACTGCAGCCCACCCGGCTCCTCCCTCCATGGGATTCTCCAGGCAAGAATACTGGAGTGGGTTGCCGTTTCCTTCTCCAGGGGAGGGGATCTTCCCGACCCAGGGATTGAACCCAGGTCTCCCGTGTTGCAGGCAGACGCTTTAACCTCTGAGCCACCAGGGAAGCCCAGAGGTTACCATTAGTAGTCACATTTTATGAATGAGAAAATTGAGCTTCATGAGCACTGAGTAAAATCTGTGCTGTGCAGTTCTTAGTCATTCAGTCGTGTCCTACACTTTGCAACCGCATGGACTGTAGCCTGCCAGGTTCCTCTGTCCATGGGGATTCTCCAGGTAAGAATACTGGAGTGGATTGCCAGGCTCTCCTCCAGGGGATCTTCCCAACCCAGGGATCGAACCCATGTCTCCCGCATTGCAGGGGGATTCTTTACCATCTGAGCCAACAGGAAACCCCAACCTGAAGTCTATCTTTTTCCAAATGTGTAGTCTTCCTGTTACACTCAGCACCTCCCTAAATAGGTTTGATTTACTTCACTCCAGGATCCAATCCTTATAGCTTCTTTAGAATTTACCTAATCAACACTCTTCTCTCATCTTCCCCCAATCTGGGAAATGATGTTTTAAGACGGAATGTTGCACAAGCATAAGATCTAAGAAATAATCCTGGCACCCGGGAGAGTGCGCCCAAGCCTCTGGCTGCCTGAACCGCTCAGGCCGGGGAAGGCACAAAACGCAGGAGCAACCGAATCTGCGCTTTTGTGGAGTACCCGAAAACTGGAACCGCACTCAACGCAGGGCCCGCTCCATATAGAGCAGCCGGGAGCCTGAGCGGTGTAGACGGCGAAAGCACAGACACCCGTGAGCGGGGCAAACCCAGTGTGGCCGGAACACGGTGAGCGCTATCCACACAGAGCGGTGTCTGTCTGCAGCGCCCCGCCCTCCCCGTAGCAGGACTGAACTGAACTAGCGAACCTAAATAAGAGATCACCTCCGCCCACCTGTGTCAGGGCGGAAATTAGACACCAAAGAGACAGCAAACAGAAGCCAAATAAACAAAGGGAACCGCTTCAGAAAGGACCGGTGCAACAGATTAAAATCCCTGAAGGTAACACCGGCTACACGGGAAGGGGCCTACAGATATCGAGAAGTGTAAGCTGGAAAGAGGAGCTATCTGAAATTGAACTGAACCTACGCTGACCGCAACAACCTCACAGAAATTCCTAGATATATATGTACATTTTTTTTTAATTAAAAAAAAAAAAATTTTTTTCTTTCCCTTTTTTTTTTTAAATTTTTTATTTTTTCTCTTTCATTTTCTTTTATAATTCCCTATTACTCCCCCATTACTCCTCAACTTTCATTTTCATATATTTTTACGATTTTTTTATTTGGGAAAAAAAAAAATTTTTTTTTTCTTTTCTTTTTTTTTTTTCTTTTTCTTGTTTTTCTCTCCTATTTCCTTTTAGAGTCCTCTAATACTCCTCTGTTATTCCTTAACTTTCATTTTCATTTCACTATAGCCACAAAAAAAAAAAAAGAGAGAGAGAGAAACCCTATTTTTAAACTGAACTTCATATACAGTTCTAAATTTTTTTGTTTTTGTTTTTAAATACTGTATTTCAAAGAGTCTAACCTCTACACTAGATTTTCAATCTTTGTTATTCTCCCTCACAACACCTCTACTTCCTCCATTCCCCTTCTCTTCCCAATCCAACTCTGTGAATCTTTGTGGGTGTCTGGGCTACAGAGAACACTTTGGGAACAGATAACTGCGTAGATCTGTCTCTCTCCTCTTGAGTCCCCTTTTTCTCCTCCTGCTCACCTCTATCTCCTTCCTCCCTCTCCTATTCTTCATGTAACTCTGTGAACCTCTCTGGTTGTCTCTCACGGTGGAGAATCTTTTCACCATTAACCTAGAAGTCTTATTATCAGTACTGTATAGTTGGAGAAGCCTTGAGACTATTAGAAGAATAAAACTGAAATCCAGAGGCAGGAGAATTGAGCCCAAATCCTGAGAAAACCAGAAAACTCCTGACCACACGGAACATTAAGGAATAAGAGACCATCCAAAAGCTTCCATACCTACACCAAAACCAACCACCACCCAAGAGCCAATAAGCTCCAGTACAAGACATACCACGCAAATTCTTTAGCAACGCAGGAACATAGACCTGAGTGTCAACATACAGGCTCTCCAAAGTCACACCTAACACAGAGACCCATCGCAAAGCTCATTACTGGACACTCCATTGCACTCCAGAGAGAAGAAATCCAATTCCACGCACCAGAACGCTGACACAAGCTTCCCTAACCAGGAAACCTTAACAAACCAATCGTCCAACCCCACCCACTGGGTGAAACCTCCACAATAAAAAGGAACCTCAAACCACAAGAATACAGAAAGCCCACTCCAGACACAGCAATCTAAACATGATGAAAAGGCAGAGAAATACCCAACAGCTAAAGGAACATGAAAAAAGCCCACCAAGTCAAACAAAAGAGGAGGAAATAGGGAATCTACCTGAAAAAGAATTTAGAATAATGATAATAAAAATGATCCAAAATCTTGAAAACCAAATGGAGTTACAAATAAATAGCCTGGAGACAAAGATTGAGAAGATGCAAGAAATGTTTAACAAGGACTTAGAAGAAATTAAAAAAAATCAATTAAAAATTAATAATGAAATAAATGAGATCAAAAACACTCTGGAGGGAACCATGAGTAGAATAACAGAGACAGAAGATAGGATAAGTGACTTAGAAGATAAAATGGTGGAAATAAATGAAGCAGAGAGGAAAAAAGAAAAAAGAATAAAAAAAAATGAGGACAACCTCAGGGACCTCTGGGACTATGTGAAACGCCCCAACATTCGAATCATAGGAGTCCCAGAAGAAGAAGACAAAAAGAAAGGCCATGAGAAGATACTCGAGGAGATAATTGCTGAAAACTTCCCTAAAATGGGGAAGGAAATAGCCAACCAAGTCCAAGAAACCCAGAGAGTCCCAAACAGGATAAACCCAAGGTGAAACACCCCAAGACACATATTAATCAAATTAACAAAGATCAAACACAAAGAACAAATATTAAAAGCAGCAAGGGAGAAACAACAAATAACACACAAAGGGATTCCCATAAGGATAACAGCTGATCTATCAATAGAAACCCTTCAGGCCAGAAGGGAATGGCAGGACATACTTAAAGTAATGAAAAAGAATAACCTACAACCTAGATTACTCTACCCAGCAAGGATCTCATTCAGATATGAAGGAGAACTCAAAAGCTTTACAGACAAGCAAAAGCTGAGAGAATTCACCACCACCAAACCAGCTCTTCAACAAATACTAAAAGATCTTCTCTAGACAGGAAACGCAGAAAGGTGGTATAAAAGTGAACCCCAAACAACAAAATAAATGGCAACGGGACCATACCTATCAATAATTACCTTAAATGTAAATGGGCTGAATGCCCCAACCAAAAGACAAAGGCTGGCTGAATGGATACAAAAGCAAGACCCCTATATATGCTGTCTACAAGAGACCCACCTCAAAGCAAGGGACACATACAGACTAAAAGTGAAGGGCTGGAAAAAAATATTCCACGCAAACGGAGACCAAAAGAAAGCAGGAGTTGCAATACTCATATCAGATAAAATAGACTTTCAAATTAAGTCTGTGGAAAGAGACAAAGATGGACACTACATAATGATCAAAGGATCAATCCAAGAAGAAGATATAACAATTATAAATATATATGCACCCAACATAGGAGCACCGCAATATGTAAGGCAAACACTAACGAGTATGAAAGAGGAAATTAATAGTAACACAATAATAGTAGGAGACTTTAATACCCCACTCACAACTATGGATAGATCAACTAAACAGAAAATGAACAAGGAAACACAAACTTTAACGGACACAATGGACCAGCTAGACCTAATTGACATCTATAGGACGTTTCACCCCAAAACAATCAACTTCACCTTTTTCTCAGGTGCACACGGAACCTTCTCCAGAATAGATCACATCCTGGGCCATAAATCTAGTCTTGGTAAATTCAAAAAGATTGAAATCATTCCAGTCATCTTTTCTGACCACAGTGCAGTAAGATTAGATCTCAATTACAGGAAAAAAATTATTAAAAATTCAAACATATGGAGGCTAAACAACACGCTTCTGAATAACCAACAAATCATAGAAGAAATCAAAAAAGAAATCAAAATATGCATAGAAATGAATGAAAATGATAACACAACAACCCAAAACCTATGGGACACTGTAAAAGCAGTGCTAAGGGGAAGATTCATAGCATTACAGGCCTACCTCAAGAAACAAGAAAAAAGTCAAATAAATAACCTAACTCTACACCTAAAGCAACTAGAGGAAGAAGAAATGAAGAACCCCAGGGTTAGTAGAAGGAAAGAAATCTTAAAAATTAGGGCAGAAATAAATGCAAAAGAAACTAAAGAGACCATAGCAAAAATTAACAAAGCTAAAAGCTGGTTTTTTGAAAAAATTAACAAAATTGACAAACCATTAGCAAGACTCATTAAGAAACAAAGGGAGAAGAACCAAATTAACAAAATTAGAAATGAAAATGGAGAGATCACAACAGACAACACTGAAATACAAAGGATCATAAGAGACTACTACCAGCAGCTCTATGCCAATAAAATGGACAACTTGGAAGAAATGGACAAGTTCTTAGAGAAGTATAACTTTCCAAAACTGAACCAGGAAGAAATAGAAGATCTTAACAAAACCATCACAAGCAAGGAAATTGAAACTGTAATCAGAAATCTTCCAGCAAACAAAAGCCCAGGACCAGATGGCTTCACAGCTGAATTCTACCAAAAATTTAGAGAAGAGCTAACACCTATCTTACTCAAACTCTTCCAGAAAATTGCAGAAGAAGGTAGACTTCCAAACTCATTCTATGAGGCCACCATCACCCTAATTCCAAAACCAGACAAAGATGCCACAAAAAAAGAAAACTACAGGCCAATATCACTGATGAACATAGATGCAAAAATCCTTAACAAAATTCTAGCAAACAGAATCCAACAACATATTAAAAAAATCATTCATCATGACCAAGTGGGCTTTATCCCAGGAATGCAAGGATTCTTTAATATCCGCAAATCAATCAATGTAATACACCACATTAACAAATTGAAAGATAAAAACCATATGATTATCTCAATAGATGCAGAAAAAGCCTTTGACAAAATTCAACATCCATTTATGATTAAAACTCTCCAGAAAGCAGGAATAGAAGGAACATACCTCAACATAATAAAAGCTATATATGACAAACCCACAGCAAGCATCACCCTCAATGGTGAAAAATTGAAAGCATTTCCCCTGAAATCAGGAACAAGACAAGGGTGCCCACTCTCACCACTACTATTCAACATAGTTTTGGAAGTTTTGGCCACAGCAATCAGGGCAGAAAAAGAAGTAAAAGGAATCCAGATAGGAAAAGAAGAAGTGAAACTCTCTCTGTTTGCAGATGACATGATCCTCTACATAGAAAACCCTAAAGACTCTACCAGAAAATTACTAGAGCTAATCAACGAATACAGTCAAGTTGCAGGATATAAAATTAACACACAGAAATCTCTTGCATTCCTATACACTAACAATGAGAAAACAGAAAGAGAAATTAAGGAAACAATACCATTCACCATTGCAACAAAAAAAATAAAATACTTAGGAGTATATCTACCTAAAGAAACAAAAGACCTATACATAGAAAACTATAAAACACTGATGAAAGAAATCAAAGAGGACACAAGCAGATGGAGAAATATACCATGTTCATGGATTGGAAGAATCAATATTGTCAAAATGGCTATACTACCCAAAGTAATCTATAGATTCAATGCAATCCCTATCAAACTACCAACAGTATTTTTCACAGAACTAGAACAAATAATTTCACAATTTGTATGGAAATACAAAAAACCTCGAATAGCCAAAGTAATCCTGAGAAAGAAGAATGGGACTGGAGGAATCAATCTGCCTGACTTCAGACTCTACTACAAAGCCACAGTCATCAAGACAGTATGGTACTGTCACAAAGACAGAAATATAGATCAATGGAACAGAATAGAAAGCCCAGAGATAAGTCCACGAACCTATGGTCACCTTATCTTCGACAAAGGAGGCAAGGATATACAATGGAAAAAAGATAACCTCTTTAACAAGTGGTGCTGGGAAAACTGGTCAACCACCTGTAAAAGAATGAAACTAGAACACTTTCTAACACCATACACAAAAATAAACTCAAAATGGATTAAAGATCTAAATGTAAGACCAGAAACTATCAAACTCCTAGAGGAGAACATAGGCAAAACACTCTCTGACATAAATCACAGCAGGATCCTCTATGACCCACATCCCAGAATTTTAGAAATAAAAGCAAAAATAAACAAATGGGACCTAATGAAACTTAAAAGCTTTTGCACAACAAAGGAAACTATAAGCAAGGTGAAAAGACAGCCCTCAGACTGGGAGAAAATAATAGCAAATGAAGCAACAGACAAAGGATTAATCTCAAAAATATACAAGCAACTCCTCCAGCTCAACTCCAGAAAAATAAATGACCCAATCCAAAAATGGGCCAAAGAACTCAACAGACATTTCTCCAAGGAAGACATACAGATGGCTAACAAACACATGAAAAGATGCTAAACATCACTCATTATCAGAGAAATGCAAATCAAAACCACAATGAGGTACCATTATACGCCAGTCAGGATGGCTGCTATCCAAAAGTCTACAAGCAATAAATGCTGGAGAGGGTGTGGAGAAAAGGGAACCCTCTTACACTGTTGGTGGGAATGCAAATTAGTACAGCCACTATGGAAAACAGTGTGGAGATTTCTTAAAAAGCTGGAAATAGAACTGCCATATGACCCAGCAATCCCACTTCTGGGCATACACACCAAGGAAACCAGATCTGAAAGAGACACGTGCACCCCAATGTTCATCGCAGCACTGTTTATAATAGCCAGGACATGGAAGCAACCCAGATGCCCATCAGCAGACGAATGGATGAGGAATCTGTGGTACATATACACCATGGAATATTACTCAGCCATTAAAAAGAATTCATTTGAATCAGTTCTAATGAGATGGATGAAACTGGAGCCCATTATACAGAGCGAAGTTAGCCAGAAAGATAAAGACCAATACAGTATACTAACACATATATATGGACTTTAGAAAGATGGTAACGATAACCCTATATGCAAAACAGAAAAAGAGACTCAGATGTATGGAACAGACTTGTGGACTCTGGGAGAAGGCGAGGGTGGGATGTTTCAGGAGAACAGCATTGAAACATGTATATTATCTAGGGTGAAATGGATAACCAGCTCAGGTTGGGTACATGAGACAAGTGCTTGGGCCTGGTGCACTGGGAAGACCCAGAGGGATTGGGTGGAGGGGGATGTGGGAGGGGGGACTGGGATGGGGAATACATGTAAATCCATGGCTAATTCATATCAATGTATAACAAAAACTACTGTAATGATGTAAAGTAATTAGCCTCCAACTAATAAAAATTAAAAAAAAAAAAAAAAAAAAGAAATAATCCTTAAGCCTGTCCCCACTTCCTGACTAATCTATTGGGCTTTTGTGTAATAATGATCAAAAATAGAAAGGACATTTAAAGACTTCATGAAATTTATTTGCTCCTCTATAAAGTAAGCAGGGATTCCCTGGTGGCTCAGGCAGTACAGAATCTGTCTACAATGCAGGAGACCTGGGTTCAAGCCCTGGGTTGGGAAGATCTCCTGGAGAAGGGAATGGCAACCCTCTATAGTATTCTTGGATGGAGAATCCTATGGACAGAGGAGCCTGGTGGGCTACAGCCCATAGGGTCACAAAGAGTCGGACACAACTGAGTGACTAACACTTTCATTTTCACATAAAGTAAGTAGAGTCAATAGTGATAACACAGTTGCAATTAGATAAAGACACTTATCTAGGATCCACATCTTTTACCTGAACAAATGTAAAAAAAAGAAATTCTGTTAACTTTGGCAATAGCTCTTAAGCTGCCAAGGGCTTCCCTGATGGCCAGTTGGTAAACAATCTGCCTGCAATGCAGGAGACCCCAGTTCGATTCCTGGGTTGGGAAGACTTGCTGGAAAAGGGATAGGCTACCCACTCCAGTATTCTTGGATTTCCCTTGTGGTTCAGGTGGTAAAGAATTCACCTGCAATGCAGGAGAACTGGGTTTGATCCCTGGGTTGGGAAGATCCCCTGGGGAAAGGAAAGGCTACCTACTCCAGTATTCCAGCCTAGAGAATTCCATGGACTGTATAGTCCATAGGTCACAAAGAGTTGGACATAACTGAGAGACTTTCACTTTCACTTTAAGCTACCAAAAGGACCCTAATCCTTGAAATGTTTGACAAAAAAATGTATCTTGGCAAAATTATTTGCTTATTTTTCAAGGGCAGTGTTGTCACATGCTTTTCAACAAGTACAAGCTTAGATCATTGAAAAGTCTCATAAACTCAAAATTATAGAGCTTCAGTTCAACTCTTTATGTTCTCTTTCTTCTTATTCTCTGTCCTCTTCTTTTCCATATCCTGTTATCAAGTGTATTTCAAGAATATCTCCAAATACTGCATGTGGTTCTGTAAGTCAGTGAGAATACTGATCCAGTGACACTGTTGGCTTTGTGGCCCTATCATGTCAAGTCTGGTGAGGAGAGATGCAAGCAGATGTGCAGTTACCTTTTTTTTTTTCCAACAATTATATAAAAAATAGTTGAGCTAGAATTTTAAATAATTAACCAGATTCCACCCTTTATGCTTTCTATGACATCATGGATGTTTTTGAGAGATGTTTGAAGATAGGTATGTGGTTTATAGAATAGCAGCTGTGGGACTTTGAAAATTCAGGGAACTACCAAGAGACTTCAGGTCTACTGAATATTAAGGCATTGTTCTTATACCTCAATGTATACTTTATTTATTGGAGTAATACATGTTTTTACAAACTCCAACTGTCTGTAGACTATATTACAAGAATGGGCACTGGATTTTATTAGAAAGGCTGAATTCTGACCCCAGCTCTATCTGAAATGGATTTTGTGACCTCTATCAAATCATACTTCATAGCCGAAAAGGAAAATAGTTATTGTTTAAAAATCACTGCAACAGACCATTCTGCATATTGACAAATGATTTGTAAGGGAAAGACTGAAGAAAATGCACAAACTTCAGATGTATGCTACTAAATTTTCTTTCCTAAATTTATTTGTGTTAAATTTCCACCTTTGTGATTTAGCTTTTGGGATTTGAACGTAGCTTTGATTTTCTTTGATTGGGATTTATTTTCAGCTTTGTGGAGGTATGACTGACACATAAAAAGTGTATGTATTTAAGTTGTATGACCTGATTTTAAGGTATACTATGTGAGGATTTAACATACACATACATTATGAAATGCTTATCACAGTCAAGGCCATTAACACACTCATCACCTCACAGTTACCGTGTGTGTGTGTCTCTGTGTGTGTGCACGTACACGCACGCCTGTGATGAGAACCAATTTTAAAATATCAAAACTACTCTCTCTTCACTCTCCATTTTCCTCTAGTTCCTTCATCAGGTGGCAAGAACTGTGTGAGACTGTGGGGTTTATATCACTCTAAGTTTTCCATTAAATAGTTAATGGTTTTCTTTTACCACAGTTTAAGAAGCCAGACAATTCTCCTTTTGGATTTTCTGCATTTCAGGAAGTTTCATTCTTCCCTCAGGGCTTACAGGGCCATCTTTCAAACTTCAGAAGTCTTAACTTCAGTGCAAAGATTAAAAAGAAGGATGGAATGTCAGAGGCTTCCCAAAATAAACAACATTGTTCCAGTTGTGAAGACCATCTTAATCCCAGATAAAACAGCCATAGATGGAATAAATAACTTTATTAAAACTGTAGAAAAGTCTTGGTTATAAACCATGGTGTATAATGCAGCCTTTCTGAGGTAAAACCACGCACTTAGTCTTTAGTGTTTCGCCTGCAATGTATTATCTATTCAAAGGCTATACTCAGAGGGGTGCTTGTTAGTCCCATTTTAAAATAAATCTGAAGTTTCTTCAACATTTTCAGCGTGTATGCTCTTACCGGCAGAATGAATACCTCAAAAGGATCCAACAGAAACCATGAAGAAAGATGGACAGCCCAAGTTAATTCTCTTAAGAGGGATGTAAAAATATACTATTTTAGTTTTCCAAGATACTGGATATTTGTGTGTGTGTGTGTGTGTGTGTGCTTAAAATTATATATCTGTTAGACTTGGTATTATCCCTGAAGGGATTCTAAGTAATGACTTTTCTGTTGTCTCTGTTTTTGAGATAATCTGTATTTGAAGGGCACAGGCGCCAGGGGGACCCCTTCCAAGACCAGAGAGCAGGCTCTTATCTAACACTCCCTTTGAGGGAGTCAGGAGGACGTTGAGGGGATTTCCCCTCCCAGCCCTTGCCAAAAGGACTTGGAAGGGGCATTTACTGGGGTTACTGAACTTACATTTTCTCTTCTTGGGGTCTTGGTAGAGGACAATGACAGCTTGAACAGAGGGAATCTCATCTTCCTTGCCCTCACGTTTACAATAGAAACTAAACTGAAAAATAGTGTTAAATCCTAATGACCCTGAGGTGGGGGGCATTTTTTTCCCCTTCCTTCATGGGGTATATAGGCCTGTACTGAGTGCAGTGTCTGATGAACCTTTTCTTTTCAATCTGCCCAGCTGCAATCCTTTCCAGTGAATCAAAAGACAGGCCAGGGCAGATTCTGATGGGAAATTAGACTTTTTTTTCTCTTTTGGATGGTGGCATAGTCTGTATCCTCTTATCAGGGGACCAGTGCCAGCATGGATGACCCTACTTCTGATTCTAGAGCAGTTGTAAGCCCTCTCCTGATCCTAGAGCACCTGATTATATTGGTCTTGTTTAGTTGCTAAGTCATGTCTGACTCTTTGAGACCCCCATGGACTGTAGCCCACCAGGCTCCTCTGTCCATGGCATTTCCCAGGCAAGAATACTGGGAATGGGTTGTCATTTCCTTCTCCAGGGGATCTTCCCGAACCAGGGATTGAACTTTTATCTCCTGCATTGACAGGCATGTTCTTACCACTGAGCCACCAGGGAAGTCTGCCTGATGATAAAAACAAAAATGCTCAGGAGTAAGCACAATCAAGGGGTTAGAACAAGGCCCCAAGTTAGTTAACCCCTAGACATACTTCTAAGGTTTTCATTTTTATCCAAGGCCAGGTTCGACACTACCAAGCTCCATCAACCACTTTTACTTGGAGGCAGTGGGCCAAATGAACAACCCAGTGAGTGAATTTTTAGAAACAGGGAGCTTAACTGAGGGCTTCTATTACAGGATTATCTCTCCAAGAACAGATAAAGCACAGCTGACAAGGGAATAAAGGTTGCAGTCTTTCAGAAAACCTCCTACCAAGACTCAGAAAAGGGAAGTGGAAGTGTTAGCCACTCAGTCCTGTCTGACTCTTTGTGACCCCATGGACTCTAGCCCACCAGGCCCCTCTGTCCATGGGATTTCCCAGGCAGTAATACTAGAGTGGGTAGCCACTTGCTTCTGCAGGGGATCTTCCTGACCCAGGGGCTGAAACCAGGTCTCCTGCATTGGCAGGGAACAGTCTGAACCACCAGGGAAGCCCATGGAGACTCAGAACTTCAGATCCAAACACTGACAGGCAGAGTAAATGGAACTACCCCAGGTTTTCAAGATTTCAAAGGGAGAAAAGGGAGCCAGGTTGAAAGAAGAGGGGAAAGAGGAGGGATGAAAGGGTGGGCTTATGGGCATCTCCTGACACCGCAGACACCCAGGCATCACAGGACTCTTCTCTGAGGTCACTGGAAGGGAGGATGGGAACTTGTTCTCACAGAAATCTGCTATCTGCAGTTCTCTGCCAATGGAAGGTGATCAAATAACCCTGACCCTCAGATAACTGAGGCTCTTCAACAAGACTCCTGCATCCAGCAACAGGACGGAAGGAAGGAGGGTAGGAAAGAAGGAGGGGGTGAAAAGAGGAAAGAGAGAGGGAGGGGACAAGAAGTCAACAAAGTCTCTGGTTGCTTACCTGGTCCAGGCACTCCGGTCAGTCGTTTGCGTCAGGAGGAGACCAGGGACAGATGGGTTCCAGGAGCAGCTGCTGAGTCTGGTCTGCTGGTGGGTGAGCTGGTCCCTGAACACCCCGTGGCTGGGTCAGCAACCATGGAGAAGGGATCCCCCTGGGGTGCCAAAGATGTTGGGGGAAGACCCTTTCCAACACCCAAGAGTGGGCTCCTGTCTCACTCTTGGATTGTCCAGACACACATGTGGACAAAGCAAGTGGCTTGACTGGAAGGGGCGCTGGAACTGCTGAGAGCAGTGTGGTATGAGACCCCAGGACAGCTTTGCCGTGTGGTTCTCTGCCTCAGGTTTCATGGAGGTGGATTTAGTTTCCAGGTTGTCTCTGGCCAGTCATCTTCTCATGGTCACATGGGGTTCTCCTCAGGACTCTTCCTGGTGGTGGTGTTGGTTTAGTCGCTAAGTCATGTCCCACTCTTGCAACCCCATGGACTGTAGCCTGCTAGGCTCCTCTGTCCATGGGATTCTCCAGGCAAGAATACTGGAGCCGGTTGCCATTTCCTTCTCCAAGGACTCTTTTTGGTGGCTCACAAATCTCTCAGCCAAGTTGGATTCCAGTGCAAGCATTTCCGGGAAATTGCCTGGTGTCTCCTGCTCTTTGCTCCCCACCAGAATTTTGGCAGCAGCTTGTTAGTTCCATGTTCCTTATCGGGACCTTCTGACATGAGATAACTTCTGCAGGCGGTTATTTTCATTCCTGGCCAGGGTGCAAACTATAGGTCAACAATTCCCCAGCACTGACCTAAGAATCAAGAGACTAGTTATTGGTACCTTACAAACTGTTACAAGAGAGCATTCATAGTGACTCTGAACAATAAGCTAGTAACCTTGTTTTCTTTCTAATTTCCCTACCACAGACCACAAATAATATTGTAAGTGAAATGAAAATAAAATTCTAATAGCTGCTAAGTCGCTTCAGTCATGTCCGACTCTGTGCGACCCCATAGACAGCAGTCCGCCAGGCTCCCCCATCCCTGGGATTCTCCAGGCAAGAACACTGCCATTTCCTTCTCCAATGCATGAAAGTGGAAAGTGAAAGTGAAGTTGCTCAGTCGTGTCCAACTCTTAGCGACCCCATACACTGCAGCCTATCAGGCTCCTCCATCCATGGGATTTTCCTGGCAAGAGTACTTGAGTGGGTTGCCATTGCCTTCTCCATGGATGCTGTATAGTTATATATTAATAACTAGATGAACTTCATGGCTTAAATAATGGTATTTATTACCTTGTAATTTCTGTGGGTTAGGAATTTGTGTTTAACTGGGTCCTCTAGGTCTCTTATGACTTCAGTCAAAACGTCAGCTGATGTAGACAAATCAAGTCGACCGCAGAGAAATCTGCATCTAAGCTCACTCGGGTTGACAGCATTCTGTTCGCTGTGTTCTGGTGAACTCAGGACTTCCATTCCGTGCTGGCTGTGAGTTGGAGTCCCTCCTCAGGTCACTGTCACGTGGGTCTTTCTGTAGGGACAACTCACATCAAGTCAGGCAAACCAGAAGCAACAGGGAGAGAGTGCAAGTGACCTGGAAGTCACAATCTGTTGCTACCTGATCTTAGAAGTCGCATCCCATCACTTTTGCCATATTGTCATTGTTTAGAATCAGGTCACTCGGTCCAGCTCACATTCAAGATGAAGAAGTTGCACAAAGAGTGAATACCAGCAAACGACTCAGCAGCCGCTGATGACACAGAAGTTACGGTGCTTGAGCAGGCACTTCTCTGGGTTATAAATTTAAAATCATGACACAGTTTGCATCTACATTATACCATTCATTTTGACAAAATGAAAAAATTAGTTCAATAATTGAGATGCTGCCAAATGAGCTGAATCATAACCCTGTGAAAATTTTAACAAATGGACTATTTCTCCTTTCACTTTGGGATAATAGTTGGTAATTACCTTTGAACATGTTGAGTGAACATTCAAGTGGGACAGGATCACTAAATTCCTGTCTGAAGTAAAAGCTGTGTGATTGCAAATGTCTCAGTTTGGAGAGACCTAAGTGAGGAAGACATTCACCCAGAAGATGATGCCTTTTGTCTTTGGTAATACTTGATATATCTAGGACAAGTCCTTTTGGGTTTGCTGTTCCTCGGTTACATATTGAGAGTGTAATTTTCCTAGTTGCCTCCTTTATGAGAAGTGTAGGGAACTGAGGTCTTCCCAGGTGGTGCTAGTGGTATAGAATCCATCTGCCAATGCAGGATACGCCAGAGATGTGGGTTCTATGCCTAGATCAGGAAGATCCCCTGGAGTAGGAAATAGCAACCCACTCTAGTATTCTGGCCTGGAGAATTCCATGGACAGAGGAGCCTGGTGGGCTACAGTCCATGGGGTCGCACAGAGTAGGACATGACTGAGCATACACATAGGGAATTGAATTTGTCACCGAACTCTTACATAGGAATCACTGCTATAAAATTTTTGAACTGATCATTAAATCAAGATATATTGCCTTGTTTACAATGGTTATGTATCATACATGAAGATTCTTATTTTTACATGCTGTATATTTATCATGTCAGTATCATTACATACATAATGACCTATATATTTATAGTCCATTGCCATCAGTAATATTTTTGTGGTAATTCATTTATTTTCTTTTTTGAAATTCTCTTTTGGCCTATTAGTGGAATCATTAGCATATTAAATAGTAGATCCCTTTACTTATCAATCTTGCTCTTACTCCCTTTGCTACTAGTTTCCTTTAGACGAATTCTAAATCCATTTTACTCAAATTTGCTCAATGATTTATGTGTTCATGCTTAGTAAGTTTACTTTTTTCCTGTTGTAAATGATCTAATTAGTTAAAAATTAATTATGAAGAAGTCAGTGAGTCTAGCATTAAAGATTAACATTAAATATTAGTAACTTTTAGAGCTATCTGCTGCAAAAAGGAAAACTTAGCTGATGAATGATAATTTAAATTGCTTGCTTACTCAATGCTCCCTACACTTCCTGTTGAAAGAGCATGTGATATTAGAAGAAGACACAAAAGTTCTAATGTATGTCACAGGGAGTCTAGTTAATAATACTGAAGTTTACACTTGCAGTTTGCTAAGAGAATAAATCTTATGTTCTCACCACCCCTATACACACACAAAGGTAACTGTGCGAGGTGATGGATGTGTTAATTAGCTTGATTGTTGCAAGCATTTCTCAGATATACACACGTAAAATCAAATTGTACACTTTAGATGCATACATTTGTTTTGTCAATTTTACCTTAATAAAACTGGTGGAAAAAAATCTGTCAAACTCTCAAATAAGCAAATTACATACTTACGAATCAGTAAACTTTTTTTCTATATGTTTAACTTATTTTGCTAACATTGTCCTGAAAAATAAAAGAAACCATTGTTGCTATCGTTTACTTACTAAGTCTTATCCGACCCTTTGTGACCCCATGGACTGTAGCCTGCCAGGATCCTCTGTCCCTGGGATTTCCTAAGCAGAAATACTGGATTGGGTTGCCATTTCCTTCTCCAGGTGATCTTCCAACTCAGAGATAAAACACACTTTCTTCTGCATTGACAGGCTGATTCTTTACCACTGAGCCACCAGGGAAGCCCCCAAAGATCTGTTTGTATCTTATTTCCCATTTTTTAAGACTTTACACATATTTAAAGTGACATGATTTTTAAACAAATTCTGTAATAACATAAACTTAGTTAAAATATTTTTGTCAAATAAAAAATTTAATTTCAGTAGAATAATAATTTCTCACTGGAAAAATATTTCCTCAACACTGACACATTTCTCAAGGCATGTAAGTTCTGATTTTGTATTTAATATTCTAGTACTGTCACTTTTTTGTCTGAACATATCTAAGGTAGAAAAGTACTGCTTTGATTTTCAATATTGCAAGTATATTCCACTTGTAGTCAAATGTATAATGTTCTCACTGGGAGAAGAACACTATTTTAGGTAGTCATTCTGCTTATTCATAAAGCTAGAGAAAAAAAAAATTAAGAAGTTTGTGTAGATCTTAATTAAACATAGAAATTAATTGAAATAGAAATAAATTTATATATATGTATATTTAAGTCTGAAGACACTACTTCTATTTTATAGAAGAGTCTGGAATTCTAGGGTGAATGATTGTACAATGAATAAAAAAAAATTAAGATACTGACTTTCAGTTCAGTTCAGTTGCTCAGATGTGTCTGACTCTTTGCAACCCCTGGATTGCAGCACATCAGGCTGCCCTGTCCATCACCAACTCCCGGAGCTTGCTCAGACTCGTGTCCATTGAGTCAGTGATGCCACCCAACCATCTCATCCTCTGTCATCCCCTTATCCTCCTGTCTTCAATCTTTCCCAGAATTAGGGTCTTTTCTAACGAGTTAGCCCTTCACATCAGAAGGACAAGGTATTGGAGCTTCAGCTTCACCATAAGTCCTTCTAATGAATATTCAGGATTGATTTCCTTTAGGATTGACTGGCTGGATCTCTTTTCAGTCCAAAGGATTAGCAAGAGTCTTCTTCAACACCACAGTTCAAAGATACTAATTTTAATTGTATACATACATATATGTGTGTGTATATATATATATATATATATATACACGCATACATATATATGAAGAAGGAAATGGCAACCCACACTGGTACTCTAGCCTGGACAATCTCACAGATGGAGAAGACTGGTAGGCTGCAGTCCATGGAGTCGCAAAGAGTTGGACACCACTGGGTGACTTCACTTCACTTCATATATATATAAAATGTTTGTTTAAATGTACTTAAGCTATAAAAGCATGAGAATTTTGAACAATAGCACAAGAGCTTACTGTAAGATTTATATTTAACAACTTATAAAGGTGAATTGAGATTGAAGTTTGAATAAACTTTTGGTAATCTCGACAGAGAAATATTCCTCGACAGATTCCTTTGCAGATGATTATTAAAAATGGCTTAGTATTAATGCATCAAAAGCAGAAATGAGAAAATTTGTTTAAGAATTAAAGAAAACCCTGCAATTGGAAGAGACAAGAGTCTAGATTGGAAATTTTCTGACTTAATTACATTACTCATCCCCCAAGGCTTTAGAGATGTAAACTGAGGCAGAAACCTATAGCCTTGTAGTTTAATTTGCCAAAAAAGAAAAAGAAAAACTGAGCTCAAGCTGACAGATCAGCTGAAAATAGAGAGGGATTTTTCTTTTATCTGACAGTGAGAGGACTACAGAGATAAGACTCAGTATAAATATGAAATTTTGCCCATATCACAAGTTGAAGCTGAATTATCATGTGCAGGATAAATGATAGGGAGTCTGGTGAAGAAGTAGGCAGAAACTGCAATATAGTCTATTATTGAAATACAGAAATGCACGAGGCAAGATTTGTAAATTTTCTGCTTAATAGAGTGTAGCTTAGTAGAGAGTTAAAGTCATATAAGCTTGAATTGTCAGAGAATTTAGTCCAAGACCAGCAAAGCAGCTGGAAATTAATTGGACATTCCAAGAAGTGAAGAAAACAAAGAGAGCCATCTCACATGTCTGAGTGTAATCTCTGCTTCAATTCTTGGTTGATCACCAAATTAAACAAGACCTGGGGTAAAAATAAAATATCAGGAAGACATTAGAAGGAAGAGGAGGTGCTGCATACTGAATCCCATGGGAGACATAGAGGTTTCTTTAGGTAACAGCTAGTGGGTTAACTGCTACTAGAATAAGTTAACTGATAGAATAAGGAAGCATTAATTAATATTATAAGGATAAAGCAGAATAATGCAAGAAATGTAGTCACAACAAATTATTATCAACAATGTCCAAAGTTCTTCCCAAAATTCCTAGACATGCTAATAAAGAAAAACATATAGAACCAGTTTGGGGTCGGTTAGACAAGCTGCTTGATTTACAAGGCTACTGTTACATGCTTTTCTATTCCCTATGTACTGAAAATTTGGAATGGTAAATCCAGAACTAGGTCTTGGGTATGTTGCAGGAGTGTGTAACATCCTCTGTCCTGTCTCGCTGCAGCAAAATTTGAATTGATGGACAGACGAGTGTTAAAGTAATGTACGGACCAGTGTTAGAGCTCCGTGTTACAGCTCAGTTTATTTAGAAATCAAAGGAAAATACATCCTTGAGGCATGAGAGTGGGCCGACCCAAAAGGCACAAGAAGAAGAGAAGCCCCCTGCTCAATTTGGCTCCTCTTTTTATTTATTTATTTTTTTTCTCCTGCTGAGACACCCCTATGTAAATTGGGCTAGCCAGGAGAGCTTTTGTTTTACCTGAGGTTCTCACTCCCGTCCTCAGACCGTCCGTTGTTCTATTTTAGTGGGCTTTTCCATTCTTCGTCTTTTAGCCACTGCCATTTTAGACTCCTTTTTCCTATTCTAGCTACGTAACATTACCCTATCAAGAGATGGGAGGCCCAATTCTTTGGGAATAGAGGCATCGAGGTCTCTCTGACTACTTCCTGCCAACTGGGATGGCGAGGGGAATTGGGCTTCCTCCTTTTGCTAGTCTCAAGAGTCCTTATAGCAGTGTCCATATAAGGGTGAGTGATATTTTCTGTGGTCAGCTGGAGTTTTATATGTCCTTGTGAAACTGACACTGCACGTTGTAGCTTGCTGACCTGGGCAGAGACAAAATGGGTTAGACAATTGATAATACATGGAGCAACCATAAGCAGCAACAATATGGTGATGACAAGGATTAGTAGGGGCATTAGCCAACTCCAAATTTCCCCTCCCCAGAAGAAGGACCCCCCCCAAAGAGACCCTGAGAACTCTCCAGCTCATTCTTTGAGGTCCTGTAGGATCTGAAAAAAGTTTCTCTTGAAGACTGTTTGAAACTTTAAACTTAGCTGGAGGTATTTACCCAGAAACAAAGCATCTCATTAAAGATGGCTCAAATCCCTCCTTGTTCAGGGATCAGGAGATCTATCTCCTTTCTATTTTGGAGTACAACCCGTGCCAAGCTGTGTTGGCTCTTTAGAGCTGTCCTGAAAAATCTTATCCCCAGAAACTTAATTTTGGGGATATTCATTTGAATGGCACTCATTTGTAGTTCTGAATAGGTATCTGAGCTCTCTCAGGGACTCACAGGTGGATTGAGTGTCCTCCTCTGTTTTCTTCTGCAGCTTGACTCATGAGTACTGAATCCAGGAGTCATGTCCTGGTACTTTGACTGCTGTGGGGGTAGAAAGTATTACAGGGTTGAGGCCCTTCCATATGGGCTGGAATTGAGCCTCTGGGGTCCCATCTTTCCTGACTTTAATTAGCACTTGAGGCCCTGGAGTATAGAGTCATGGCTCTTTCGAATCTTTTGGGTCCTGGTTGACACCCCACAAGTATATATCCTGTTGGAATTGCCCAATGGCCATGGTATAAGACTGGAGGGACCGAGCCTCTGGATCAAGGAAGAGGTCATCAACATAAACAAAAGGTCTCCTATAGAGCATCTCATAGGACTAAGACCAACCTGTTCCTTAGGGGCAATATGGATATGGAGGAGAGCTATTGGTAAAGGCTCCTTCCATCCCAGGGAAGTCTCCCAGGTTATCTTTTTTATCGCTGATTTTAAGAATCGGTTGGCTCTTTCTACTTTTCCTGAAGACTGAGGCCTCCAGGCACAGTGGAGATAATAAGTAGTGCTCAATGCTTTAGAGACCCCTTGGGTAACCTTAAAAGCAAATGATGCCCCATTGTCACTTTGTAATGACCTGGCCAGACCAAACCTTGGGAATGGTTTCATGGAGCAGTTTTTCCTACCACCTCCTCGGCCTTTTCAGTCCACATAAGAAAGCCTTCAATACATCCTGTGAATGTAGCTATCATGACTAACAGGTATTTATACCCTTGAGAAACTGGCATCTGGGTGAAGTCCATCTGTCAGTACTCTCCTGGGTAGGTCCCAGACCATTTGATGGGCTGGGCCAGTTGGGATCTTCGAGCTCCTTGTGGGTTGTTTAATTGGCAGGTGGAACATTTGGAGACCACTTGCTTTTAGTCATTTGGAGGCCCATTCCTCGGTAGGACTTTTCTAGTAATCTTTGGAGGGCCTTCTTCCCTAAATGAGTGGCAGCATATAAGGAGTTAACCATCTTCCCCTGGAGGTTCCCAGGCAGAAAAAGGAGTCCCTCCTTTTGGAACCGCCCCATATGATCTTCTTGAAAGCTTTCACTTTTAGCTTTAAGAGTCTCATGTTCAGTATATGAAGGAGTTTCTGGCAAGTTAGTTCGTGGAACTAAGGTGGCAGCCCCTATTAGGTCATGGTTCTGTAACGCTGCTCTCTTAGCTGCCTGATCAGCTGCTTGGGTCCCTCGTGCCACTTCCGTGCTCCCTTTTTGGTGTTCTTTACAGCGGGAGGCTGAAACCTCCGCGGGCAGATGGGCTGCCTCTAAGAACCTAAGGGTTTAGTCACCATAGCTGATTGGAGACCCTTGGGTGATCAAGTGGCCTCTTTCTTTCCAAATAGCTGCATGTGCATGTAGCACCAGACAGGCATACTTGGAGTCAGTGTAAATGGCTATTCTTTTTCCTTTTCCCAGATCTATAGCTCAAATCAGGACTATGAGCCCAGCTAATTGGGCTGAAGCACCTGCTGACAAAGGTTTAGCCTCTATGGTCTTGAAATTGGAGACTACTTATCCAGCTCTCTTTTTTCCATCCAAGACAAAGCTGCTTCCATCAGTGTACCAGATTTCCTCAAGGTTGGTCAGGATCTCTGGCACTCCCTCTCGAGGATTTGTCCAGTGGTTCAAAGTTTCTAGGCAAGAGTGAAAGGGGAGAGCGCCCTTGGGGTTAGGCAGGAGGGTGGCAGGGTTAAGAACCTCACAAGGGGATATAGTCAGACCTGGATTTTCCATCAGCTCTACTTGATATCTGAGGTGCCTTTGATCAGACATCCATAAATGGCCTCTCCCATTCAGGAGTTGTTTCACTTGGTAAAAATAGTTACTTTGTCCCCAAGAGAGAGTTTTAAAGCATCTTCTATCAGGACTGCAATAGCTGCAAGATTTTGAAGGCAGGGAGAGAGCGCTTCCCAATAAGGGAATGGGCACTCAGGGATCACCAGAAACTGGTGGAAAAATATTGTCCATCCCAGCAACAAAGAAGTGCTCAGGTGAATCTTTTTGTAATTGATTTTCCTGTAGCACCCAAAATGGTACAGGTCTGGGGGGAGAATGCTCTGGAGCCAGAGCTCAGGACAGAGTAGGTAGCACCTGTGTCAACCAAGAAATTCTCGGAAATATCCAGTTGCACCCTTGGCTCTGGCCCTGTGATGGTTACCTGTGACAGGCGGGCTGGCTGAAGCTCAACACTTCAGTCCTTTTCAACCATCATGAGGGAAGGCTTAGCGCTTGACCTTGAGGCTCTTGGGTTCCGAGAGCAGAATGCTTCCCAATGTCCCAATTGATGGCATTTGTAGCAAGCCTTTTTAGGAGACTTGCCATGGTTTGGACACTCTTTGGCCTCATATCCCACCTGTTTATAGATTAGGCATTTACCTCATGCCTTGTCTGGCAAGGACTCAGCGTTTGCCATAGGCCTTCCCTGGAGGGCAGCCAGAATCTGGGCATGCCTTGTCTCTTTCCTTTTCTCCCTTTCCGGGGCCTTGGCCTCCCTCTCCTGTTCTCTGTTATAAAAGGTATTGGTGGCTGTTTGGACCATCTCATCTAAAGATGCAGCTGGGTCCTACTGCTGTAGCTGTTGTAACTTTATCCTGATACCTGATGCACACTGGGACAAGAATTTGTCCTTTAAAATCACCTGTTCCTCGTAAGTATCTAAGTCCAGACTGGTAAACTTTTTGATGACCTCTTTTGGCCTTTCCAGAAAAACAATGGGGTTCTTGTTAGGTTCCTGAGTTATTGCTGAGACTGGGCATAGTCCCAGAACTAATAGGCCTCCATCTATTTCTATGGGTGGACTTCCTTAGGGGTGAGTCTCTTGAAGCTTATCCTACCCAGTACTGTTGCAACCTAAGAGCCGGGCATCCCTGAGTCAGGGTGCAGATCCCCAGGCAGATTGAGGCTTGACAGTCTCCTGGAGATAGAATCCCCAGGTAGGTCGAGACATGTCAGCCTCCTGGAACCCCTGGACTGGCAGATCTCTGAGCAGGTTGAGGCATGACAACCTCCCAGGGACCAGATCCCTAGGCAGGTCAAAGCAGGTCGACCTCCTAGGATCCCCAGGCTGGAGTTGGACATACCTAAGGTCTCCAGTGTGACTAGTACTGGGTAAGATTAAGGGTTTGTAATCTTAAATCATTGCTGGTTTGTTCACTGTGGATGGGAATTGATATTATGAATTAAAGCAATCCAAGTCTGTGCCCTGAGATTGGGAACCCTGTGAAACAGCCATAAGCCTTATCCTCTTATGAGGGAATGTAAGGCACTGATTTCCTCCCCTAGTCCTCCATAAGAGCAGTTTAGGGTGTTTCCAAGGTAAATATCTCATTGTCATAGACCCACTTTAGGTAATAACAGAAATAATGACAAAGGAGTGAGTTATCTGGTCCTATTAGGGGCATTAGGAGTATTTTAATAATAATAAGTGAGGTGTAGCAATGTTGCCTACAAGGAGGCAGGGTCCTGGTTGTTAGAGTTAGTAAATGGCTTAAGAACAAATTGATAAGAGGCAACAAACCAGATGTTCCATAAAATGGAGTGGAGATTTGATCCAGAGGTATGTTTATAACTTTAGGAGAAGGGTGGTAAAGGTTTGGGTTCAAATGGCCTGCAGGGCAGATTCCCAAAGTGTCAAACATTATCCCTGGAAGCCCAATTACCCTTGAATGGATGCCACCAACAGATGGACTTCTAGCAGGCTTTGTGTGTCTGTCACCTGCCCTATTGGGTTCACTGAGAGATGCTGTTGTTGTATATGTTGTAGGAAACATGGAAGATGAAGGCCTGAATATCTAGAGAGATTGGATATTACACAGCATTTCTCTCCCAAAGGCCAGCTATTTTCTGCTTGTCCCTAAAAAATGACATAGCCCAAGGGTATAACATAAATGGATTAAAATCAAATGGGTACAAGATGACAACTGAAATTCAACTAATCCAGGATCCTCAATGTGCAAGCTAAATGACACATTCAGAGGTGCCAGGACAGTTCCAAGGCACTGTCAAAAGACTGAGGAGTGGGTGGCTCCCTAATTGTTGGAATGATTCTCCCACTCTTAGCATATGAAATCGCCCAGTCTGTGAAAACTAACTACCTTGTACTCCATGGCCCCTCCCCTCTGTGATGGCCCACATCCTGTGGAGTGTGTTTCTCTCTGAATCCAGGCAAATCCACCTCTTACCCATCACTGTGTGTCTCACTGAGTTTTGGCAATAAGACATCAAGAGCCTGAGTTTCATTAGGTCCTGAAGCCAGGCACCTTGGGTTTTGTCCAGGCTCAAGTCCCAGGAAAGAGAAGCTGAAGGATGGGAGGAAAAAGCAGTGGGAAAAACATGCTGAGGAATCCCCCTCATAGCCTGCCAGAAAATCTGCTAAATATCTGACCCGTGCTCATGGTTTTCATGGGTCTGATCCTTGACACAAAGAAGATTAAGGACAGAAGAACCCCCAACCACTTGGGCAACAACTACTAAGTAGCCCCTTCCAGATCTCTCAACTGCACCCAGTGCCACATGCCTGTTCGTGGGGGATTCAAGGAAACAAGAAATGAGAGGTTGCAAAAGAATTAAGATTTTGTTAGGCTTATGTCCTTTCAGCCATAGAAGCAAGGACCTCCTGCCTTAACTGGAGGTCTTCTGGAATCTGAGACAGCCGCGTGAGCTTTCTCTTGAGTTTGTTTTTGCTGTCTGGGTTTCCAGCATGCTGGGCTTCTTGTCACTTCCCCTGCACTGGGTTTTCTTCGCATTGAGCTTTCACCGTGGGAGCTTTAACCAAGTTGGTCTTCGGCTGTACTTGGCTTCCGCATCGTGGGGGCCAAGCTGAGATTGTTTCAGCCAGTTAGTTAAATCTGAGAAACAGCACCATGGATATCATGGGAGTGTGTGATTTCCTTGGTTCTGTCTCGCTGCAGCAAAAATTTGAAGCGATTCACAGACCAGTGTTATGGTTCCATGCTATAACTCAGTTTTATTTAGAAATCAACGGAAAATATAACCTTGAGGCATGAGGGCCCGTCTATCCAAAAGACGTGAAGAGAAGAGAAGCCCTTGATTCAATTTGGCTCCTTTTTTTAAATGTTTTTTTCTCCTGCCCTGAGCCTGCCCTATGTAAATTGAGCTAGCCAGGAGGGCTGTTTGCTTCACCTGAGATTCTCACTCTGGTCCTTGGGCCTTCCTTTGTTCTATTTTTGTAAGCTTTTCCCTACTTTGTCTTTTAGCGAACACCATTTTGGACTCCTTTTACCTATTTTAACTACCTAATAGGTGAGATATACATTTATGAATGATAAAAACAAAAAATAGATTTGACAGATGAGGCCCATGCAGAAACTGCTTAAACAGATACTCTTTTTCTAGTCAGGCAAACCAGACTTGATGGTTGTATTAAAAAGGAAGAAAACCAGGAAATACATTGGAACTAAGATTATACTCTAAGCCAAGTTAAAAGCTTTATTTGTGGGATTGAAAATGGGGAATGGTGATTGCAACACAATACTACTAGAGAACTTTGTATAAATAACATTCTATGTTATATATGATAATGTTTTGGAAAACTTTGGACAATCAGTTTGGTTTGGAAGACAAGAGACTTTTATCTTTGACTACATGACAAGTGTTCCTTCTGTAAAACAATGATATGCATAACATGTCACTATTTTTTTTTTTTTCTTGAAGCATGGGCAGAACCTTGCCCTTAGACACAAACTTCTTACTCTTCAGTGCTTTGATTAAAGAAAATTATAATTGGATGTCATCACTGCCAAATATTTCTGCCTGAGACCAGGATAAAGAATGATGGGATCAGGTCAGTTGCTCCTCTGAATCATACCAGGCCCTACTGATGGAGCTCTTTGGCTCTCCCTCCCCAGACTGCGGGATCTCAGATACATAAAAAATCAAAACAGTGGGGGGAAAACCCTCACCCTCCAAGAAATTAGAAATCAATACAATTAGTTCTTGATTTTATCCTGTGGAAATTTTTTTTTTACCATGGAGAAAACACCTGGAGGGAGTTTAGCACTGATGTGTTAGCCACTCTTAGCCATTTGGTTCTGTAGTAGGGATAAGCTTCCATGGCCATTTAACTTTGGTTAATCTGTATTTGGGGGGCTCCAAAATCACTGCAGATGGTAATTGAAGCCATGAAATTAAAAGATGCTGACTCCTTGGAAGGAAAGTTATGACCAACCTAGACAGCATATTAAAAAGCAGAGATATTACTTTGTCAACAAAGGTCTGTCTAGTCAAGGCTATGGTTTTTCCAGGAGTCATGTATGGATTTGAGAGTTAGACTATAAAGAAAGCTGAGCACCAAAGAATTGATGCTTTTGAACTGTGGTACTGGAGAAGACTGTTGAGAGTTCCTTGAACTGCAAGGAGATCCAACCAGTCCATCCTAAAGGAAAGCAGTCCTGGGTGTTCATTGGAAGGATTGATGTTGAAGCTGAAACTACAATCCTTTGGCTACCTGATGTGAAGAGCTGACTCATTTGAAAAGACCCTGTTGCTGAGAAAGATTGAGGGCAGGAGGAGAAGGGGACGACAGAGGATGAGATGGTTGGATGGCATCACTGACTCAATGGCCATGGGTTTGGGTAAACTCAGGGAGTTGGTGATGGACAGGGAGGCCTGGCATGCTATGTATGGTTCATGGGGAAGCAAATAATCAGACACGACTGAGTGACTGAAGTGAATTGAACTGTGTGTCCTGCTTTGTCCCAAGAGATGCGAGTGATGGTGATGGATATGCATCTTAGCAGAAACTTGATGCTTTCCCAAAGTTTGGAAGCTTTGTGGGTCTTGTTTCCTCTTCCTTCTAATCCCTATCTCAGTTTTTCTCTACTATGAGAAAGACCACATCTACTCACAGCCCCATTTAAAAGGTGCAAGACTTACAAGTTTGTTGAGTCAAGCCTGGAGATTTTTAGGGCTGTTTGTTGCTGCCATAAATGTTTGGAACAACATGGTTTTTGGTGAATCTCCTTCACCATGTATCTTATATTTTCATATCACTCTTCTTGCAAAGTTCCGTTATTTGGATCTTGAGAAAGAGAAAAGAAAGCTTAGAAAAATTACTGAAAACATACTCTAAGTTCTAAGGAAAATAAGGAGCAATAGACTTGGAAGCACTGAGTCAGTCACAGCAGAATTATATTTGGCTAAACCTTTAAACATCTGCTAGGGTAGAAAGAAATTGGCAGACATCTTTGCACTTACTCTGCTACATCAGGTAAGGTCACATATAAGACAACCTGCTCTCTCTGCCCCTCTGATCCTCCCCAGCCAGTGCAGGTGCTGGAAATTAGTTCCCCACTGGCATTAATCAAAATTCCCACAAAGAGCTCCTGCTCTGCAGGTCTGTTCCTTGGATCTCTCTCTCTCTCTCTCTCTTAGTCTTTATCTCTCTCTCTCTCTCTTTTTCCATCTCTCTCTTCCCTTCCTCCCAACAGTAGGACCTCAGAAAGCCCTCTTGCCGGTGAGTCCCTGACATTCCTTAGTGTATATCTGCATGCATGTATGCTCAGTTGCTTCAGTCATGTCCGACTCTTTGCACCCTTATGGGCTGTAGCCTGCCAGGCTTCTCTGTTCATGCGGTTTCACAGACAAGAATATTGGAATGGGTTGCCATGCCCTCCTTTAGGGGGTCTTTCTGACCCAGGGACTGAACCCACATCTCTTGCATCTTCTGCATTGGCAGGCGGGTTCCTTACCCGTAGCACCACCTGAGAAGCCCAGCACATATCTGACTGACTCATAAAAGTGTGAATTATTGTGATCACAGGCTTCAGTGTGTGTATTTTGACCTTATTCTTTTAAAGGGGTAGCAGCAGCAGCCAGTCTGACAGAATAGGATGTTAGACTTTTCCTTCCCATCTTCTACCAGAATCCTTTCATATTGTGGCCCAACATATCATAAAAATCACCAAGAACAGAGGAGTGAAGCAAACTGCTACAGATAGACCTTTTGATGAGAGAAATGAAGATGTTAAAAATATCCTTCTTTTAAAAACAGTATCTATTCTGAATGTGCCTATGAGTATTTGTGTATATCTATTTGCATGTGCATATGTGTATGTGTGTGTGTGTGTGTGTGCAAGAGGTACTAATGTGGTTAAGGCCCCTAAGTCAAATGGCCTGAATTCAGTTTTGGGCTCCGTGATTCCCAGCTGTTGGAGTGAGAGTGTCTTGGAGTGTGAGATAATGTCTTTATGTCATTCTCCTCATTTAAAAAAAAATGAAAATCACATTATAGACTGTTCAGGTTCTTTGGGAATTAACTAAGTACATCAGCAGATAAACAGAAAAAAGCATGCAATAAATATATAGGGAGTGTTTTTAGTACCTATTTTTCAACCTTTCTCTGTCTCTTGAAGTTATCAGGGGTCATATAATCACCCATGCAGCTGGTACCAGAACAGCTGATGCATTCACAGAATCGAGCAACCACTTCTTATCAACATTCTGGGAGGACACAAAGTCACCCACAGAAAGCCATGAATGGGAACCATATTGTGTTTCAGGGAAACACAGACCAAGTTGTTTAGGCTACATTTGTCTAGCCGAAAGTTTGATTTATAACATCTCCTTCAACTCAGTTTGCCAAGCCAAAAATCTACCTGGAGTTTTTCAATCAGTATCCATTCAGTGTAAAGAAGATGCATTTAGCTAGAGTATCCCTGTTTGCAAAATATTTCCCAGGAACCTGCAGGAGTTGACCCTGACTCAGGGCTTCAAGAGCATAGCTATGTCCTCATTAAAGACACAAGTAACAGTTATGAATCTTCCTGTCTACATTACCATCCAGCCCACATTCCATACGGGGCTTATTAAAGACTTTGTCAAGTGCATTACTGGTTTGGAAATATATCATTCTAAATGCTAATGTGGATGCAGTAAGAAAGACACTTTCATATATTACTGGTGTAAGTGAATATGGCTACAAACTTTGGAAAGTAATTTGGCAACATGAATTAAGGGTCTTAAATTATTCAAGCTGCATAAATTCCATTTCTATAAATATATTCTAAGGAAATAACCAGAGAAATTGACAACTATGTTAACAATGATATTATGTATAAAAGCAAAAACTGAGGAAAGTTCAATAGTCAATAATAGGAATTTGGGTGAATATACTATGGTGTAGTTATAGATAAAATACTTGCAGAAATTACAACTATAATAATAATAATGACACAAAAAATGTTTATGAAATAATGGCACTTGAAAGAAACAATCACAACCAAACAAATATAAGGAGCCAATTTATATATATATACACATATATATGTTTTACATAATATATTAACTAATACATATAGATGAAAAATCTTGGGAAGTCATATAGCAGCATATTAAAAATTGTTAAGTCTGAATTTCTGAATTCTGATTTTCCTGCATACTTTTCTTTTTGTTTTCTAACTTTGAGGGCTATAGTTCATTTCTTTTCTGAAAAAATGTATTTGGAACTTTGCTATAGTTAGAATATGAAAATTGTTATAGTCAGTTGGACTGTCAGTTTACCAATAATATTATAACCTGAAATAGAGGTTAATATTTAAAAATTCATTCTAATTAAATTCCTTTTGATTTCAAGTACCCTTTCATCTGTCTCTCAGTGCTTAACAACCATTCACTTGAAATAGATTATCCTTTAGTTTGCAACCTCCCTCTCCAATAAAAACACACTTTCATGTCTACTAACAACTCAGTTTTCTCTTAGACAAGATTAGTTCCTTTCTTTTTTAATATTTCTCTTTTCTTTTTTTGTTGTTCATTTAGTTTTTCTCTTAATTCTTCTTTTTCCATTTTAAAATAAAATATATAAAATGGTAAAGACATTTATTCGAGTTTGCTTATATAACTTTCTTCAGTAATTTATGCATAATTATCTCAAAAGCAACATGATATTCTTCAAAATTTATTTTCCTTTCCCTTGGTTATTTCTAGTCTGATTACTGCCAGTCATGTGGGATATTAAAAAATTCAAAAAGGTAAAGGGAAAATGTAGATTGTTTGCCTTAATTATTTTTTAGCAGCAACGTATTTCTAAAGATAGCATTATGCTGAATTCCAGTGTATCAGGCAGGAGAATAGGGGATGTTCTAGCTGAAGAGAGAACAGCTTGGACCACAGGCTCCTCACTTCCTCGCTTGCCCCAGGAGCCACCGCTGAGCCACTTGCAGTATCCCTAAGGATGTTCCAGGAGACTCTTACAAGCCTGGAAGAACACAGTAGGAGATCGATATGCTAGGATATTCTGTGCATACATAACATCACATTTTTGCTACTTCACATTTGAAAATAAGAAATTGCATTGCTCTGCTTCTTCTGTACCATCTGATAAAGACATTTTCCTCCTCGTCCCTCCTCTGCTCATCCATTTACTTCTACCGAAGTCCAAATGGATGAAAGCAGCAGGAGCTGTGCAGTCAAAAGACAGCTACTGAAAATCTGTCGAATCACCCTACTGAGAACTGCTGGATACACAGCTTCTAGTAGCTTGTTGTTTATACAATGGGGCACTACCACCTTCAGAATTGTATGAGTGTGCACAAGAATTCTAAAGTTATGACTGTGGAATATAAATATTTATCAATTGATTCACAGATGGAACCTTGAGAAAACCTTGGAAAGAAGAGGCATATTTCAATGCTTATGCACAATTACTTTTTTCCATTTTTTGTTTAAAACATACAGATCATAGGAAGCAACAGAGAATGCCTATATAACTTAAATAGATTCAAGAATGACACATGTATCTCAGGGACACTCATCTAATTGAAACTGCACAAGGAGAAATGTAGTATTTAACCTTGGTTAGGAAAATTCTGAACTTTTATTAGAATAAGAATTTCATATCTAATGAGTTTAATTTATTAATGCTTATATAATGAGAGACTTTAAGTACTTCACAAATATTATTTTAGTTCAGGTAATAGTATTAGACTGTTTATAGATTTTAAAAATTAATTGAAGAGAATTTTGTATACATTATTTTTAGAAACTCTATTACTTTCTAAATATCATGTGAAAGCTTCCAGAGTTAGGAGAATATATACTTGCCTATTTTTGCATTTTATTAGACAATTTCTCAGGGGCTTCCCAAGTGGCTCAGTGTTAAAGAACCCAAGGCAAGAGACATGAATTTGATCCCGGGGTTGGAAAGATCGCCTGAAAGAAGAAATGGCAACCCACTCCAGTATTCTTGCTTGGAGAATCCCATGGACAGAGGAGTCTGGTGGGCTACAGTCCATGGGGGTTGCAAAAGAGTGGGACACGACGGGGTGACTAAACAGCACCAACAACGAAGAGAATTTCTCAAGGTGTCTGCATCAATCATTAGTTCTTATTCAAAATGTAGCCCATCTGACATAAGACTTAAGAAGAAAAACTGCAAAATATTCCAAGTAAAGACATAAAATATGATTTGATGATGCTAGGGTTCCCATCATATAGCATGTGTGTGTGTGTGTGTGTGTGTGTGTGTGTGTGTAGATACATAAATATAATTATAGATACCTATAGATATAGATCTTCTAATACATAGTGAACTTCCCTTGTGGCTCAGCTGGTAAAGAATCCACCTGCAATGCAGGAGACCTGGGTTTGATCCCTGGGTTGGGAAGATCTCCTGGAGAAGGGAAAAGCAACCCACTCCAGTGTTCTGTACATAATACAAATAGCTAATGAAGAAAGTCAGGTGATGCTTCAGCACAGTCACTACTATTAATATTACTGGCATGTATTAGTTTGTCCAGCTCATCCCCACTTCTTTTCAGGAAAATTCCTATCCCTTCTATTTGAAATTGCCAAATCCATTCTCGCCGTGGAAATCTAAAAAATATGGGATACTCAAGCTTCTGGACACAACTGATTGGTTCAAGAGTGGGCAGCTGACACAGGCTAACCCACTAACTGTCCTTCTCTGGGAAGGGCTAAGAAACAGGAGGAAAACATCATTCCAGGAAGCTGCTCCAAAGATATGTCTTAAAAGAGCTGTTTATGATGGCTATTTTTCTTCTTCCTGTGAACTTCAGACCGTAGCAAGCAATACAATTTATAAACAGTATAAATTATAAAGATGGATAAAGAATAGTGTGGAAAGACCAAAAAAAAAAAAAAAACAAAACAAAAAACCTCTTAACAGAATATCTAAAACTTTCTGATCCCAATGGAATTTTATTCATGCGCTATACCAATACCCTTATAATAAGCTTACAGTTAACTGACTCTTTTACTTCAGCAAATTCCAGCTGGTTTTGGTTTCTATCACCGAAAAGTCTGCACTTGATTGGTTCTGAAAATTAGTAATACTGCTGCTGATAACAGAATATATTTTCTTTAAATAAGATTCTCCATATTATTTCATGGACGCTTAAGAGATATCACCACTTTTAACTAGTTAAAATTTTAAATGTTGAATTTAGTCCGAACAAGCAAGATATAACATTTGAGTGATATACAATTGCCAATTTATCACTTTCACAACAGCATTCTATACAACATTGAAAGCTGGAAACAACCCAAATGTTCATGAACAGCAAAAACAATGAATGTTCCATGGACACAGTGGAATATTATATAGCAATCTATGTACAACCACAGTTCACAATTGTACACAATACTAGGGGTGAATCTTTTCGAAGTAAAATAAACTCAAAGAGTCTGAAAAGATTATATATGACATGATACACTTAGCACAATTCTAAAAATAGCTAACACATAAATCTACATTTTAGTAATACATGTCATGAAGTGAAGTCCTACACAGTAGTAGGTGAGGAAATGATAATCATAAGATTTAGGAAGATGCTTAACTCCAGTTAAAGAAGGCAGGGAAGAGGACATGTCTACTTTTGCTTGCCTATCTAGCTCCAACATTTTATTTAGCATAGATTGGATGATATTGAACGTGAATTGTGAGTCGGTAATTTATGCACCAGCGACATACTTGTGAATTACAAGCAAGGTGACCTGGTGGTATTTCTGAATAATTGTTTCTCTCACTTCCTAGGAAATTTCACCTTTATTAGCTCAGCATACTTTCCATTTTTTAGCTCATGAGAAAGGGTCCACCAAAAGTTTGCTAGTAGTTTGCCTCACATATTCTAAAAAGTCATCTGTTATCAAAGAAAACTAAGAAATATATTTTTCATATAGCCCAAATTCTATTCACATCAGAATGGTTCTGACTAAACTACTCCCCTTTTGACTGTGATTATGAGTATAAATCGGCTTCCTTGGTGGTTCAGATGGTAAAGAATTTGCCTGCAGTAGTCCTGGGTTAGATACCTGGGTCGAGAAGATCCCCTGGAGAAGGGAATGGCTACCCACTCCAGTATTCTTGCCTGGAGAATTCCATAAACAGAGGAGCCTCAAGGGCTACTGTCCGTGAGATCACAAAGAGTCAGAAAGGACTGAGCGATTGACACATATACCACTATAAATACAATTTTATTCCTCCCGTGGATTGACTCTCTAGGTAGAAATCAAGATTCTGTTTTAGAACACCAATTACCCTACACGGACAGTAAAACCTGATCAGAATGGCTGTGTGTTAGTAGGATGGATTCTGTTCCATGAGGGCTTTAAAAGTAGGAAAATGTCCCATCTCACAAGTATAACTAAGCTCAGCATTGTTTTGTAACATGCGATTGTATTTTATGAGCTTTCTAGTTCCCTTTTAGCCTAGTAACTATATTATCTTTATGTTGTCAATATTTTTGTACGAATTAAAAATACTAACAATTTGCATATGACTTTTATCTTGAGAGCTGCAGGTGGTTCAATTTCCCTTTTCAAGTCATCATAGACAATGCCATTAATTGCAAGCATAGCCAAAATGAGTATTCTCTAACTGCTTTAATACATAGCTGTTTTTGCAGGAGAAGACAATAAATAAAATCACAAGAACTTCATCCATTAGGACATTTGGACTGAAAATTCTCCGAACTCTTAAAAGAACTTTTGCCATAAGAAGCTTATGGTTGTATATTGTTATTCCAAACTAAGATATGCAAGCACTGTAATAACTTATAAAATGCCAAGGCATAACTTTCTGAAATGAATCAATAAAAATATGCCTTGGGTGGGTCCAGAAGCAGTTTTCTGTATTCACTGAAAAGAAACATTCTTAGGATAAGAGATTTTCATGCACTCTGCACTGTGTATACATAATAATGGGCTCCTTGGTAGCTCAGCCAGTAGAGAATCTGCCTGCAATTCAAGAGATCTAGGTTCAAGCCTTGGGTCAAGAAGATCCCCTGGAGAAGGGTATAGCAACCCACTCCAGCATTCTTGCCTGGAGAATTCCATGGACAGAGGTGCCTGCAGATTATAGTCCATGGGGTCACAAAGAGTCGGACATGACTGAGAGACTCACACACGCGCGTGCACACACACACACACACACACACACAAATAAACTTATCCAGGTATGTTTTATAAAGAAACACTAAGTGGTAACATTTCCTCCTTTACTTCAATTCTAGACAAAACCATTTCTGTAATATCAGTTTCTCTGGGCCACTTTGAGAATCCATTAAACTCCTTCCTTATTTTCATTAAAATCCTTCTTTATTTTCCTCTCTCTGACATCTCATCAACCAGCAGTCCTGTTGATACTATTTTAGGAATTTCACTGGTGTGATTAGCCCTTTATTTTGCATTTTGCTAAGGATATAACTATGGATCCTCAGACAGCGGGGTTCCCCAGGTGTTTCTCGTGCCCAGCCTACCCCTCCGACTGCAGAGATCCCCGAAGCTCGGGCTTCCTCTGGCCAAGGCGGCAGCGTCTGCGTCTGCATCTCGCTTCTGCCGTTTTCTGACTGGGACCTGGTGCTCTGCGCATCCCAGGCCATCCTTGCCCGGCGTCTCCATCAGGACCTGCGCTTTCCTACCTCACATACTCAGAGCCGCCTGACAGACCCTGCGGGCTCCGACTGAACCTTGCAGTAACTAGTCAGTTAGTTAATTACATTGAAGGTAATTTTTAATTTATCTTGTGCCAACATAATTTAATCTTGTTTCCTGACTGGTTTCTGTGCCCCTAAATCTTCCTCTGATTCATAGAATATGCATTTACTAGACAAATCCTTCAAAATTCCTCCTTTTACTATGCCGTCCCTCAATTATATTATTTAATAAACTCTAAACCCTGATAATGGTGCCCAAACTTCTCAAACCACCATTTAGGCTCTTTGATAAACCACCCAGAGAGCGCTGCGCAGCCATATTCTCAGTAACGGTTCTTTAAAGAGCCCTCTCTTGCCGGTTAATTATCATCATTTTGGTTAATCCAACCACTCCCCTGTGCCTTTAAATCTTCTGTGTTTTGTTAACATTGTCTAAATATTATCATTCCTTCACTTATCTCACTTATTTTCATTCCCTAAGAGCAAACTGAAATGTCATACTTTCTACAGAGAACGGCCAGATAATATTGTTCCAGAATGAACCCTCCTTACATGAACTCATGGAAATCTTAGTGCCTCCGCTCTCCTTTTGCGCCTTATCATAAATGACTTTGGTTTTCGTTACTTAAACATTTACCTCAATAATCTTATCTTCCTAGATATACTTAGAGGGAAGAAGCTGAAATAATTTTCAATTCTTTATAATACCTTGCTTCTCAAGTCAGTATTAATAATAATAGTCCCTGCTGGCCCCTAGACAGTTTTCTAGTAGTTATATTGACAAGCAACAAACTGATATAGCTTTAATCTCACTGAACTTTCAGCAGTAACTTGTTACTTTAGGCATTTGTAAATCTATGAAACAGACTTACTTGATTCTTACATGCATCTCAGATTCTCTGAGTTCAAGGATAATACTCAGACTTTAATTTTTTATTTATTTATTTATTCTTGACTGTGCTGGTCTTTGTTGCTGTGTGGCCTTTTCTTGACTTGCAAGAGCGGTTACTGTCTAGCTGCGGTGTGCGGGCTTTTTGTGGTTGCTTCTCTTGTTGCAGAGCAGGGACTCTAGGAAGCACGGGCTTCAATAATTGTGGGGCGCGGGCTCATTAGTTGCACCTCTGGGACTCTAGAGCACAGGCTCAACAGCTATGACACAAGGACTTAGCTGCTTTGAGGCTTGTGGGTTCTTCTTAGACCAGGGATTGAACTCATGTCTGCAGCATTGGCTGTCATCCCTGGTGGCTCAGAGGTTAAACTCTCTGCCCCCAATGTGCAACACCTGGGTTCAATCCCTGGGTCGGGAAGATCCCCTGGAGAAGGAAATGGCAACCCACTCCAGTATTCTTGCCTGGAGAATCCCATGGACGGAGGAGCCTGGTGGGCTACAGTGTGCGGGGTCCCAAAGAGTTGGACATGACTGAGAGAATTCACTTTCACTTTCACTTTCTCCTGCATTGGCAGGCGGATTCTTTACTACTGAGCCACCAGGTAAGCCTAGACTCTAACTTTTTTACAACAATATTTCAATTGTGGCTATCGCATTTTGATCCAGCAACCTCAAATTAAAAAAAAATTAAAGTAATGTATGTATAATGTAATGAATATTTTTTATGCATATTTCCTTCCATGTAGGAAATGTTTTCATTTGACACAAACTGTGTACCTTAAAGGTACACGCAAGCTAGTTTCTAGCTTCAATTTTTCATTACTTTGATTAATTTTTAAATAATTCATGAAAGAACATTAAAGCAATAAAAGCTGTCAAATTTATGACAGATTTCAACTATGCATTGGTCACACAAAGCTTTTCAGCTTTTCATACAATCAGAATTATGCGTATGAGGGAACTCTTTGAGGAGTAAAATAAGACAGCTATTGGCCATTGGTATACTTTCAGAAAAAAGGAAGATAACAGCAACCAATAGTTGAGGGTAGTTAGGGACACATAAAACTAATCTAAGTCAAGAATCAGTCATTACTTTTCCAATGGAAATAAACTCCATCTGGGAGGTTTCTTACTTCCTTGGTTTCAATGACTGTGCTGCTAAGTCCCGGAGGTAGCAATTCTAAAAATAACGTTTGAAAAGCTTTTCTGACCTGAATGTCAGAAACTGACCAAGCAAATAAATATAACAAAAGGAAGCTAAGGGAAGAAAAAATTGGAGGTAGAAATGATTTTTAAACAATATGAATGTAAGAGAGAATATAAAATTATGTATATATCCTTTCACTACTTCTTAAAAATAGAATATATTTTGAGGTTCATAGTTTTGCAATTACTTATTTTCTTTTTGAGACAAGCAAAAACAGACAGAAATTTGTAAAGGATTCAAATAAACATAATTTAATTTTCCGAACTAAAGGGAGTTGTAATTATGAAGAAACACAGAATGATGCTAACCTTGCACAATTTCAATTTGGGGGGACTTCCCTGGTGATCCAGTGGTTGGGACTTGGTGTTACCAGTGCAGGGGATGTGAGTTTGATCCCTGGTCACAGAACAAAGAACTCACATGCTGCTTGACCAAAAGAAATTTTTTTTCAGTTTTTGATTGACATTTGATTACTAACTGGTGGATAGATTTGTCCTCTCTGGTTTCAAAAATCAGGTCATGTGCCTTGTCCTTTAAAAAATTATCCATTTTTAAAGCTTAGGACAGTCTCAAATGTAAAATATGTATCATGCAAAGTATGTGTGTATGTATGTATGCTCAGTCATGTCTAACTCTTTGTGACTCAAAGGATGTGTAAAATACATACATAATCAAATATTACTCAACATAAAATTTCTAGAAGAATATTGCCAAGTATTGACAGCTATCTCTGATATGACATTCTCCTGGATGCTGTATATATAATATGTGTGAATAAACATGCATATGTAAGAGAATCTATATAGGTAAATGTAATGTATGTGAATGTAATCTACAGCCTAGAGGATAAATACCATTTGAAGGATTGTCAAATTTTAGCTATGAAAGGCCTATATTCACTTAGATTTTGTCTAAAACAAAACAGAAGCTTTACATCAAGCATGTGAAACTTTATTCCTTAACCAGAGAAATATTATTTTACTTTCCAGAAAGTTATTAAATCATTGTTTATTCAAATATTTTTGTTATTATTTTTCTTATCTAAAGCCTCATAGTTGGCCATCTGCTACATCTCCAACCAGACTTTACTGTTAAGATTCCCCATGTATCTTGTTAGATAAAATCTTCACATTTGTCAGAATACAAATTCTTACCCATATTTGTTGTCAAGACGTAGTCTTTTACTTAATATTACACATATTATAGGATGTCACTACTTTCCACTCTAAGTAATGAACCAGAGTAAGCCTCAGAGAAAACCTCTTGTGGCCAGAAACATTTTCCTTTCTTCATTTATAAATGATTAAGTTTGACAACTACAAGAATAGTTACAACACGCTAAGTGCAAGATCACCTTCTGTGACTCTTTGTGGATATTTCCACCAATTTCTATATAGAAAATCCCAAATATATATCTCCAGTCACTAGGACTTCACCAAACATTTGGAGCCACAATTGTTGATACCCATTAAATGCAGTACAAACAAATAGGGCTTTATGCTTCTATAAGCACTTAAAATATGTAGGTAGGTCCTCAATAGTGGTTTATTGATTAGATGCCCTAATAATGTGCAAGGGAATACATGAGTATTCTAGAGGGAGTTGGCAAGTTAGATGTGAACAATTTGATAAAATTAAATGATAAATGACATTAAAGCAATTTAAGATAGATTGAGATTTTTTCAATAAGAAGCAGAAAATTAGCCATTCCAAGAAGCTTTGAGTACTATATATGGTGAGGCCAAAGATCAATGTAGGAGCCCTGACTGATGAAATCAGGGTTACTAGCAGAAAAGCAGACTTTGTGGGAACTCCTACAGGGCAGAGAAAGGAGAGATCAGAAGTATCTGGGAAACTCACATATGCAAATGAGCAGCATCTTAGCGCTGTGACACTCCAGAAGCTCAGCCATCATTCAATGGCTAAAGGTAGTGAAAACACAGAAGACTTACAGAGGTTTGGAAACAGGAAAGAGGTGCAGTGGCTGTGAAGAGTAGCTGTCACTAGGCCAGGTGTAAGACTCGGGAAAAACATAGAGCCCAGTGAAGCTTCAGTTAACACCTGGAAGAGTGTGGTGCCAACCTTCCTGGCAGAAATGTCAGTAGCTATAAACACAGATTATTGACCTTCAGATAACTGAGCAGCTTAAGGTCAGAGATGAGGTTCAAATAGTAACCTTACCAACAAGAAGAAAAACCAAGGTGAAGATGTACAACCCGAATATAGCCAACATTGTTGTCTGAATGTAAAGAAGGAAAAAAAAAGTGTAATGTGAGCAAAATATAGTACTACAGATGCAGAAGAAAAACACACTTTTGAGAAAAATATGTTGAGGGATGTAAAAGGAAAATATGGAAAATGTCTTTTTATTCAATAAAATTTCAAAAGTATGTTATAAAATTAGATATATATGATAAGGTGATAGATTCAAATCAAAAGGAAACCAAAAAGGATGCAAACAAATATGAATAATTAAAAAAAAAATCTGCATGCCAGAGGAGATGTGTAGGAAAATAAGAATGCAGCTGATAGATGAAATTTTCCTTAGAAGAAACAAAGAACAGAATCAAGTTTACAGAATATGTCATCTTTAATATACAGGACAAAATGCTTGAACATGAACAAAAGAACATCATAAAAAGGTTGAACAAAAGGTCATTAATTTAGAGCCAATTTTTAGATAAACAACCCTGCTCTAAGTAGCTGAACAAATGTAATAAAAACTATAATTGAATACAACCTGAACTAGAGAAAGAGCAAGAGTCTTGAAATTAAAATAGCTAATTGGATATTAATAATATTTAATGAAAAGATGTCAATCCCTAGACATATCCTGTGATCCTTTTTTTAATAATAAAGAAAGAGAAATTAACTTCAATCTTTGTCTTGGGAGTTACTTAAGACTATTTAGGGGAAAACATTGAAAAGGAACCCTTTCTTTTAATTTTTTCTCTTCAATAAATTTAATTGCTTGCTTTGGTTGTTACCAGTTCTGTTTCTAATTTATTCTTTACATTTGAAATTTGGAGTTTGATGATCAATTTTAACTCATTATTAGATTCAAAACATTTTAACTATAGATTTCCGACTTTTACATACATAAATAGTCATATCTCTCACTTAATTTCTTTTGCTATGTGTCAATATTATTTTTTAGGATAGCTGCTCATTTATCAGAAACTTCATGCTACTATGAAAATGTTTCTGTGATTCCTTTGTCTTGCTACAGTCCTACAATTGGAATTGTCTTTTATCAAAACACACTGAAAAGTCATGAACAAAACAGAGAAATAATACATATTTCTTTCATTCACAAAGAGAAAAAGTACACTAATCTTATAGAAAAAGGAACTTGTTTTACATTTTTTACATTTTATTAACACTTTTATCACCTTCTTGATAAAAGTTAAGAAAGGCAATGGAATCAGTCTGCTTATAGGTTTTTGTACAACTTTATTCTCGCCTATTTAGGCAACAATGGGCATATTTACTTTATGATATATAAAAGACACTTCTATTGTAGAAATCTATACCTAAATATAAACAGATTTTATAAAATATAAAATATATTGTTCTTATTATCTGTTAGATAAAATGCTATATTTCTTAATTCCCATTAAATTCCTTTATCTTTAACAAATAAATTTTTTTAGTTAATTATTTTGGGCATTGACCCTTAGTCTCAGTTTGAAACAAATGTGAGACAAACTTTAACCTTTTCAAAGAATCACTTCAGTCAGACAACTGTGTGGCCAATCATTCTATGCTGCAACTCCAATTTCTTAATTTCGTTGAGTATTGTATCCCAGTGCTCCCAATTATGCCTGTGTGCAGAGAGCAAATCTAAACTACCTGAGCCCTGAATGAGTGATTCCAGGATTTAGAGTGCCCCCAGAGGTGTGTTTTCTTCTGCAATGAGCTTGACCTAGAGGCAGTCATGTCAGCCCACATCCTGTTTAAAAAATATATATATTTTTAATTGGGCTTCCCTGGGGGCTCAGACAGTAAATAATTTGCCTGCACTATAGGAGATCCAAGTCCAATTGCTGGGTTGGGAAGATCCCCTGGAGAAGGAAATGGCAACTCACTCCAGTATTCTTGCATGGAGAATTCCATGGACAGAAGAACCTGGCAAGCTACATCCTAACACTTTCATTTTTAATTGGAGGATAGTTGCTTTACAATGTTGTGTTGATTTCTGCTATGTATCAACATGAATGAGCCATAGGTATACATGTAACCTCCTTCTTGAACGTCCCTGCTACTTCCAACCCCATCCCACCTCTCTAGGTTTTCATAGAGCGCTGGGTTGAGCTCCCTACACTGTACAGCAAATTCTCACTAGCTCTCTATTCTACATGTGGCCATGTCTATATTTCAACACTGCTCTTTCCATCTGTCCCACCGTCTTCTTTTCCCTCTGTGTCCACCACTCTGTTCTCTACATGTTTCTCCCGTGCTGCCCTACAAATAGGTTCAATACCATTTTTCTGAATTCCATATATATGTGTTAATATATGATATTTGTTCTCTTTTCTGACTTACTTCACTCAGCATAACAGGCTCTAGGTTCATCCACCTCACTAGAACTGACTCAAATTCATTCCTTTTTATCATTATCCTTGACTCTATGTTTGCAACTCGACCTAGAGTAAGCTTCGCTGCCTCCAAGCATTGTATGACATTCAGGGTAGTGACATCCAATCTTCATGGACTGTTAAGCATGGATATTTATTCCATCCTTATTTTTGGTAGAGTGAAGACTCAGATGAATGTGTTCAGAGGCATCTGGGCCAATGATACAGGCTGGGGATGGGATGACGGGAAGGAGTCTAAGAGTCACTTGAGAGACCACGCTGTCTCACTTCTATAGAGTGAAAGGAGATGTTGTTGTTGCTCAGTCACTAAATCGTGTCCAATTCTTTGCCACCCCATGGACTGCAGCACTAGAGCCTCCCCTGTCATTCACCATCTCCCAGAATTTGCTCAGACTCACATCCATCGAGTCGGTGATGCCATCCAACCATCTCACCCTCTGCTGCCCCTTCTCCTCCTGCCTTCAATCTTTCCCAGCATCAGGGTCTTTTCCAATGAGTTGGCTCTTCACATCAAGTGGCCAAAGTATTGGAGCTTCATCTTTAGCATAAGTCCTTCCAATGAATATTCAAGATTGATTTCCTTCAGAATTAACTGGTTTGATCTTGCTGCCCAAGGGACTTTCAAGAGTCTTCTCCAGCACCACAATTTGAAAGCATCAATTTTTCAATGCTCAGCCCTCTTTAAGGTCCAACTTTCACATCTGTACATGAGTACTAGAAAACCCATAGCTTTAACTATACAGACATTTAATGGCAAAGTGATGTCTCTGCTTTTAATACACTGTCTAGATTTTTCATAGCTTTTCTTCCAAGGAGCAAACGTCTTTTAATTTCATGGCTGGAATCACCATCCATAGTGATTTTGGAACCTGAGAAAACAAAATCTGTCACTGTTTTGTTTTCCCATCTATTTGCGATGAAGTGATGGGAACAGATGCCATGATCTTAGTTTTTTCAATGTTGAGTTTTTAGCCCGCCTTTTGAAAAGTTTGGTGACACTCCAAGCAGAATCTATGGGGTCTGGGAACTGACCTAGCAAAGTTGGCAAACACTGAGGAAGGATTTTGCAACCAAGCATCAGAGAGGCTGCCTGGCTGCCTGTGCATGGCGGCAGGCTGGTGACCCCTTCCAATGCCTTGTTCACGGATTTCTAAGAAAAGCTTGGAACTCATTTGCATGTACTGCCCAGATCCTGGCACGTGCAGAGACTATTTCTGCATAATTTTGAAATGAGTCAGAAAAATATTGAGCCTATGACTAAGGGAATTATAGTTAGAAACTCAAAAAACTCCAGTGGAGGAAGATTCCAACCCATATGCTATATGCATTTTAAAGCTAACAACCAAGTGGAACTTGAATATTAATGTTAATATAAGCATGTGTGCATCTGTGCTGTGCATGCTAAGTCACTTCAATCATGTCTGATTCTTTGCAACCCTATAAACCATAACCCGCCAGGTTCCTCTATCCATGCGATTCTCCAGGCAAGAATACTGGAGTGGGTTGCCATGCCCTCTTCCAGAGGATCTTCTCAACCCAGGAATTGAACCCACATCTCTTACATCTTCTGCATGGATAGGCAGGTTCTTTACCACTAGTGCCACCTCATAAGCCCTCTTATAAGCATGGGAAGACAAAAACCCAGAGAATGATGAAGACTGTGAAAGTCTAGTTTACATGTCTTAAAAAAAAAAAAAAAAAACGAAAAACAACACGCACTTTCTAGAGCTACTGCCTGTTGTTATCCTGAGTATTAAATGCATTTTCAGAAGGAGAGAAACAATTGTATGAGCCAAATATTATTCCTCTACAGTTTGGAAAGTAAGTTGTTTATCCTCTTGAGTCTAACAAATATTTGGAGACGATAATATTTAGCAGCCTTGAGAATCTCCATTCTAGGCTTGCCCACAAGCTTACTCAATGCCTTGTGCTGTGTGCTCAGTCACTCTTTGGGGGCTGATTCTTTTGTGACCCCATGGACTGTAGCCCACCAGGTTCCTCTGTCCGTGGGATTTTCCAGGCAAGAATACTGGAGTGGGCTGCCATCTCCTTCTCCAAGGGATCTTCTTGACCCAGAGATTGAACCCACATCTCTTACATCTCCTGCATTGGCAGGCAGATTCTTTAGCGCTGTTTAGTTGACAGTCTAACTCCCAGTAGATGTTTCTTGTGCCTTTTACATTCTTCCTAGTTATTAAAGATTTCCTTCATTATATTTATTTATTTTTTTTTCCCCCTCTTGGCTTTTCTAAGTAGAAGACTGGAAAGCACACATGTCAACCAAAAATCTATGGGGATATTCACAGTGTTTGAACAACATATGGTGTGTTTGGATATATAGGACAAATCTAAATGTTTGCAAGGAGTTTTGTATTTCACAATTTTGAATTACACCACAATTTACTCAAATTCATCTCACATATATTATCACAGAATAGATATTACTTAGTTCAAAAGTTTGCAGAATATACCTTACAAAACATTAGAAAAGATATTCCAGGTTTAGAGGAGCATTGCGGGTGGATAACAATTCAGCTGTTAAAATACCAGGTTGTCCCATCAAGAAGGAAAATTTCCAGTGTTGCACGGAATGTCTCATGACATTTGTGACTTTTTCTATAATAGAAATGATTTTTCTGTTCAGACAAATGCTGAAAGTTCTACTGAGTGCCAGGGTTTCCAGCATGACTTCAACACACAATGAAGTGCGCACACAGGGAGGCAGTGCAGAGTGATGGTGTCACGGGAAGGCACGCCCATGCTGCCCATAGCTGGGCGTGCAATGTGCAGAATTTAGACGGGGCAGATCTCAGTCTCTCTAAGGAGCTTGCTAAGTCTTCCTAAGTCTTCCAAAAAGACTAAAATTCCCTTCAATTTTCATTAAAAGGCACAAGATACCAAAGAGTATTTCTAAGAAGACAATGAAATAAGTCATAGAAAAAAATTCTACTCTTTTCAGTCCTTAGGAAGGGGTCCATAAATTCTCAAGTGAGTATAAAGAATATTATAAATTAGATTAAAAGATTCTTTTATATATATATATATGTACACACACGCACACATTCATTTTATATAATTATTTATCTCATTAAATATATGCATTTAATTTTTGATGATATAAATACAGATTTAATTATTCAGTGTAAGCTCCACTGGGGAGAAGGCAATGGCACCCCACTCCAGTCCTCTTGCCTGAAAAATCCCATGGAAGGAGGAGCCTGGTGAGCTGCAGTCCATGGGGTCGCTAAGAGTCGGACATAACTGAGCGACTTCACTTTCACTTTTCACTTTCATGCATTGGAGAAGGAAGTGGCAACCCACTCCAGTGTTCTTGTCTGAAGAATCCCAGGGGTGGGGGAGCCTGGTGGGCTGCCGTCTATGGGGTCACACAGAGTCAGACACGACTGAAGTGACTTAGCAGTAGCAGTAGCAGCAAGCTCCACTGAAGTTTTAGTTTTTGAAAACCTTAAACAGATATTTATTTTACCAACATATTCACCAGTTACTAATTTAATTGATGAAACTGAAACAAGTCTATTTAAAAATATTTAATAACTATCAGCAATGTATTTTCTCCTCACTGAAAATCTCTGATCTCCTTTGTTCTTGGTCCACAGCTTGGTATTATGTTGTATTTTAACATGTTTTATTCTTAATGTGTTAACACATAGATCATACTATGTTGCCAATGTCAAAATGCTCTGAGTGATTTCATCACAATAAGTTTATTGTTGCAAAGCACATTTGCTTAATTTGACACAATCTTAAAATCAAGGAACAGCACTAATATTAAACGTGTTTTCTATTTTAAGGGATGATTTCCTTGTGGCTCAGTGGTAAAGAATCTGCCTGCAGTGCAGGAGACCCAGGTTTGATCCCAGGGTCAGGAAGATCTCCTGGAAATGGGATAGGCTACCCACTCCAGTATTCTTGCCTGGAGAAACCTATGGACAGAGGAGCCTGGTGGGCTGCGGTCCATGGGGTTGCAGAGTGGGACACGACTAACTCTTTCACTTTCTATTTTAAGGTATTATGTTAATTAGCAAAATATATAATCAGTTTATTGGATGTGATGTCTTAATTTGTATTTCTCATATTTTGATTTACTTTGAATTATATTAAATCACTTTACTTGTTTTTCTTTTCTTTTATATATATGTTTGATAATGTCTGTAACAATTCAAATGCTGTTATCTAAAATGTTCATTTGCTATTTCATTTTCATTATATCAAAGTCTTCTTGGATTTAACATTTACTTCAATGCTGCAATTTCCAAGGTGCGAGTGTTCTGATATTCACTTTTTCAGTGTCCTGTCCCAAAGAAGCTGTGTATAACTGTACCCCAGTATCGTTTAATACTTTTTTCTCTTATTTTATTTGCATGTCTGTGGGTTCCCTGGTGGCTCAGTGGTAAAGAATCTGCCTGCCATGCAGGAGACCTGGTTCCACCCCTGGATGGGGAAGATCTCCTGGAATAGGAAATGACTCCCCACTCTATTATTCTTGCTTAGGAAATCCCCTCGATGGAGGAGCCTGGCAAGGTAGAGGCCCTGGGGTCACAAAGAGTTGTCAAAAATCTTTAGGAAATGGAAAAGTATTACTTCCAATTATTGTTAAGTTTAATCAATTATGTATAAGTGGACTTATTTTTCATGTTGTGTGAACATAAGATTCTTTTTCTTAAAAAAATAATAATTCCTGAGAAATCACTTTTGGTTAAAAAACTGTACCATCAACTATATCATCTTCTACTTTCTGGTTATATAACTATAAAACAAAGCTGAATCCCAAGTGTGAAGAGTACAAATTCATACAGACTTGTTTTAGTTTTTGATAGTTTTTAAATAAGAAGTGCTGTCTTATGGAACATTTAAACTCTTCCCATTGTCATCCAGCTTCATTTGCATGTGTCTTCCAGTTTGTCTCTTATGTTTGTAAATGTTGCTCTTGTAGATTGCCAGAGTTTGGCGATATGTAATACCTATTTTTTATTTATGTGTAAATGACATGCAACTGTGAATTACAAGACTGCAGGAATGGAATAATAATGAACTCATTTGTGGTGAAGTGGACTCATTATCTTGCCAGCTGCTGATATTTTCCCAGCCAGTACTTTTCCTGGCAAACAAGATCCCAGGGGAGAAGTCTTCAGTCTAGCTAAAGAAAATCATCCTTTGCTTTAAAAATCTTTTCAAAATTCAGTATTCATTGCTTTAATAATAATAATACTAGTAATAATTTTAAAAGCCCATATTTGCTTTTCCAGTGGTAGCTGGTTCTCTAATGACTTCTAAATATGTACAAATATCCCTCAATATACTTATTATAATATTGCTTAATTTTAGGTTAAATATTGCATATGAACTACAAGTGAAATATAAATTCCCAAGAGGTGCATGTACGTTTGTACGAAAGCAATGTAAACTATCAATTTAACTTCAGAATATAATAAATGGTATGGTATTTATTTATTTATTTATTTATTATTTATGGTATTGATAAATTTGGATCTTAGGTGGGTACATTACATACACACATATGCATGCCTGTACCTTCTTGGATATATGCCGACACTGCAAAATTCATTGCAACCGGAGATGAGTACAGCAAGGAAATGACAATCTATTTTATTCTTTTTGGAGAATTCTGATTCTGTAAGTCTTAGAGAATACTGATTTCAAAACCTCTAAATAAGAAGTACTTGCTAAAGAGTGATACAAATATGCTAATAATACCACATAAATAACTCAACTTCTTTTTTTTTATGTTTAATTTCAATGTGTATGTTCTTCAACATGTTTGGCATTCAATTAAGTAAGCTCTGCCTTCAATTTTCAAGAGCCTAGAGGAAAAATAAATTGGGGGGCTTTCATATTTCTTTATTCTCTGTATAGCCCAATTATTAGCAACACAAGCTGCTATTATATGGCATGGTAAGCTCTTTTTTTCTTCAAAATTCTTTCCAAAATACATGTGCCACCTACACTATAAAATATTTTTGAATATATTAAAAAGACGTGTTTATAGCAAAGAATCGCAGCTCTTCTATTTTGTAGCAACCTTACGTACTTAATGTCATTTGGGTTCTTTCTAGTCCTTTTTCTCACTTGGCACAGTGCTTCATAATATCTAAGAAATAAGTCTTTTTTTTTAATAAAAATAAAAATTTCAAAAGTTTTTCTATCTTTAGATAAACATAAAAGCCAATATTTTGAAAGATTGCTGACATATTTAGAAAAATAAAAGTGTAGTTACTTTAGAGAATGGAAAGTTGTTTAAATCTGCCCCAATACACTAAGAACTTTTTCTTAAATACACTGCTTTTGGTGGGAAATACTGTCACACATTTAACACACCTCAAAAGACTATTTGGAGAAGTGCAAAGAATATTAGAAAGAGTGTCAACAATTTCTAATTGTTATTAATACATCATAGCATTGTCAATTACATATAATTCAATTAAATACTTCTTCACCCTACAAGTATGAATCTCAGGATATCTGGATACATTTATAATATACCTAGATTACAAATCAAAAGCAGATGCATTTGTAGGATACTGCTATTTTAAACAGCTGATGATTACATTATGTCACCTGTTTTACTGGAGTCCTATAATTCAATTTTCGTCTTTTTTCTTTTGGCTGTGCCGTGGCACATGGGCCCTTAATTCCTGGACCAGGGATTGAGCCCATGCCCCCTGCATTGTAAGCAGAGAGCCCTAATCACTGGGCCACCAGGGAATTCTCACCCAACTTTCAAAAAGAGTTTGAGTGAAGGAAAAATATATGCAGTGGTAGAAAAGGTTGGTACCAGTGAATGATATGTCACTTTCATGTAACCATCTACATAGTTAAATTAAGCAAGTCTATATCATACATATTTTTTGTTATCTCATATCTTCATGTCTCACCAAAAAAAAAACAAAAACAAAAACCAACAGAGGGGGAAAAAAAAAAAAACGGACCAGGTCCCTGGGAGAATAAAATAAATGTATACAGAGCATGCACATTTGCTCCGTAAGAAGCAAACTATTTTTAAACAATTAGCTCAAACCATAAGGCGGTATGGTGTGAGCAATACCTGTGGGCGTGCCAGTTGTAAGAGGCCCATGACAATCTGCAGGAGATAATTTAGCAGTAGGAGCATCTGGCGCCTTGGCAAGCTCTTTAGGCATTTTTCTTGGCACCAGGTAGTTACCTCTAGGTCGATCACTTGATGATACATTTTAAAAGGTCTATGGATTATTTGGCTAACATTTAACCTGTGCTGATCTCTTTTCCCCTTTTTATTCAATATTGCCTTTATTAGATCAAACACAATGTGTCTGTGTGTAAGTGAATCAAAGCTTTATTATTAATCTGAAATATGAAAAAGTTATGGAGATCATATCATTATAGAAAACTCTTTCCCGAATCAGTATGTCTATGAAACACCATCCCCAGTAATGATATAACAGATACCTTAAAGGAAAGTTTTGATTGAATAATACAACACTGAACACACATTAAGTAACAAATAACAGTGTTGAAGTCTGCTACTACCAAACATAAATAGGAAAAAGCTAAACAAAACAGAAGCTCATGGTCTGGATTCCTGGATGATATATGGTTTCTATATGTGATATTTGATTGAACAGAGCCAAGTTAAATTAGTTTAGTTGTGAGGCTGTCCAAATGGAGTAAACTAATTATTAGAACAGATGAATTATTTCAGTTGCACAGGAATGGTTAATTTTCTTGCAAAGCCTTTTCAAAGATGCACATTTTGCACAAGATATGAAATTCTGCATTATTTGCACAGAAGTGTGAGTTTCAGCATTTGCAGGAAGCATTTGCTATTTGGAGATTATCTCTAAAAATTATGATTAGGCATTTGACATGCAACAAATTTCACTACAGCTTATATTTACATCCATATGTACCTATGCTCATAAATATATGCATATATGAATGTGTATCTGTTTAAGTATGTGTATATGAATCAGATTAAGTTGGGGACGTGTTTCTTTTTTCCACACTGTCTCCATGCACCTTGCCTTGAAGTCTCCCCCTTAAAGGTGAGACTTCCTTCTTTAAATTTTAATATGGTTGTCAGCCCCTGACTTGCTCTGCTTAAAGGGAGGTTTGCAAACCCAATACAGGTAGAGATTTGAAGTACACTTGTGGAGACTTTCCTGATGGCCCAGTGGTTAAGATTTCTACTTCCAATGCAGGGGATGTGGCTTCCATCCCTAGTGGAGGAGCTAAGTTCCCACATGCCTTGGGGCCAAAAAAACCAAAATATGTGTGTGTGCGTGTGTGTGTGTATATATATATATATATATATATATATATATAAAACAAGAAGCAATATTGTAACAGATTCAATAAAGACCTTAAAAACAAAGAACAGAATACACTTGTGCAGTAAACTCTGCTTCTTGCTCCGAGGTTCAGTTCAGTTCAGTTCAATTCAGTTGCTCAGTCGTGTCTGACTCTTTGCAACCCCATGAATCGCAGCACGCCAGGCCTCCCTGTCCATCACCAACTCCTGGAGTTTACTCAAACTCATGCCCATCGAGTCGGTGATGCCATCCAGCCATCTCATCCTCTGTCGCCCCCTTCTCCTCCTGCCCCCAATCCTTCCCAGCATCAGGGTCTTTTCCAATGAGTCAACTCTTCGCATGAGGTGGCCAAAGTATTGGAGTTTCAGCTTCAGCATCAGTCCTTCCAATGAACACCCAGGACTGATCTCCTTTAGGATGGACTGGCTGGATCTCCTTGCAGTCCAAGGGACTCTCAAGAGTCTTCTCCAATACCACAGTTCAAAAGCATCAATTTTTCAGGGCTCAGCTTTCTTCACAGTCCAACTCTCACATCCATAAATGACCACTGGAAAAACCATAGCCTTGACTAGATGGACCTTTGTTGGCAAAGTAATGTCTCTGCTTTTTAATATGCTGTCTAGGTTGGCCATCACTTTCCTTCCAAGGAGTAAGCGTCTTTTAATTTCATGGCTGCAAACACCATCTGCAGTGATTTTGGAGCCCCCCAAAATAAAGTCTGATACTGTTTCCACTGTTTCCCCATCTATTTGCCATAAAGTGATGGGACCAGATGTCATGATCTTAGTTTTCTGAATGTTGAGCTTTAAGCCAACTTTTTCACTCTCCTCTTTCACTTTCATCAAGAGGCTCTTTAGTTCTTCTTCACTTTCTGCCATAAGGGTGGTGTCATCTGCATATCTGAGGTTGTTGATGTATCTTCTGGCAATCTTGATTCCAGCTTGTGCTTCTTCCAGCCCAGCATTTCTCATGATGTACTCTGCATATAAGTTAAATAAGCAGGGTCGCTCTGAGGTTATTGCCGTACAAATAGCTTCCACTAGACCACAAGTGAAATGTACTGAGTCATTACCACATAGCTAACCTGAGGCCAAACAGAGCATGGACTCCCCAGCCAACACAAACATTCATGAGAAGAAATGCTTACTGTGTATCCAAATCTTTGTTGCAACTTCTCACCTATGCAATGAACTTTACATTTTCAATGCATTTTCTAAATGCTTAAAGGCATTGTTGAATACTCTTAATCCAATAGAGTTAATACTTCTTATAGACTTTATTAATATAATTTTTAAGGAAGAATTTTACATAATATTTTTATGTTCTTAGGGATGGAGAAGACCTTTCTTTAACAGAGAAGGGAAAATATAAACCTTGTAAGGAAAGATAAACTTTAAGCTACAAGAGAAAAAAATGAACAAATGTCAGCATACAATTTCCTCATAAGGATCACAGAAAAACAAGTGGATTAAAATATCTGTAATATGCATTAAAAAGCACACATAACAAGAAAATGGTATATCTGAAATTATAAAACAATGTTCCATTAACTATACAAATAAGAACAAATCAAAAAAATTAAGAAAGATCCTGAAAAGCAAATTGTGACAAAGGCAGTACAAAGGGTCAAAAAAGAGTGAAATTGCAATTGGACTTCACTAAAAGAAAGAGATACATGGCTTGTTTCACCTTAAAACAAATATCCTTAACAATGTTTTTGATTGCAAACACATTGTAAGAACGGTTGTTCACAGTGTGAGAAGTTGCAAACTTTCCTAAATGGTAGGACATGATTAAAGAAAGAGAAAGACAAGTTTCTTTCACAGTACCATCTTATATTGCTGAAATTTTATACAGGTATGCGTGTATAAAGAAAAATAGATAAAATACAGAATAAATTTCTATTACACATAAAGTGAGTGGTCCCAGGAATTATTGCACCATTAACAATTGTTCTTGCCTTTGTGAGTTTCATTACTCAAAATTCGTTCTTTTTTGCAAATCCTAGTGCCAGTGAAGTTGCTACAATTCCGTTTCCAATTTACATTCCTTGTTTACCTCAGCCTCTTATCTGTTTTCAAAATTTTTTGCTCATATTGTCTGACATACTGTGTTCAACAACTGAATAATTCTCTCGTCAGTATTATTTATCATCATCTCATCTTTTAAGTACTAAAATCTTGAGGGCAGGGGTTGACTTTTACATTGTTTCTCTGATCAGTCACAGAACAAAGAATATTGACAGGTATAGAAAAGGCACTTGGAAATCTTTTTTGATGATTATGTGATTTATTTGTATAGCTATTCAAATTATTCAAGAAGTTCTTTCAAAACTATTAGTAATGAATTCTTAATTTTTTCTTCAAACTCATGTTTAAAACAGTATTGAAATATTGTTGGAATTAAGAATGAAATAGAAATACAAAATTAAAAAATCTAACTATCTCCAGTGGATTAGCACGTTAAGATCTAGGACTACAAACAAGAAATATATAAACTCTAAGACAATGTCTTTTTTATTACAGTAATTTAAATTTTTTTTCCATTTTCCATGTCAAAGGAGCCTTTATGACCATCATTTCTTTAGTGTTTAAAACACTACATGAAAATTTTCTCTAAATTCTATTTATCCCAACAGTGATGCTATTTTAAAAGATATTCTGAAGAAGAAATAAGGTCTTCCATCTTCCACTAAACAAGAGCATAGCATTATCTACATAAATAGTAAATGATAATAATCCATATTATAATTATAAGCACCTGTTTCCCTTGTGGCTCAGCTGGTAAAGAATCCACCCACAATGTGGGAGACCTGGGTTTGATGCCTGGGTTGGGAAGATCCCCTGGAGAAGGAAAAGGCTACCCACACCAGTATTCTGGCCTGGAGAATTCCGTGGACTGTATAGTCCATGGGGTCGCAAAAAGAGTCGAATATGACCGAGCAACTTTCACTTTCACATACATGCACGTGTATATTTTTATCAACTCTTCTTTTATTGAATTAGAAGGGGATGAATCAAGGTGTGCATTCTGTCCTGTCCTTCCCATCTTTCTCAGGATATACACCTCACTTTCCCTTGCCTAATAATGGCAAAAGTCCTAAACATTAATACTGAATATTTATAGAACACATTCTGAGTCTAAAAGAGAATACACAGAAATTTATTTATTATAACAAACTTATGAGGTTGGTTCTATTTGTTGTACTGTTCTACAGGTGAAGAAGTTGAGATCTGGTGAAATCATATGCATATCTGAATTATAGTCAATAAACTGAATAATCAGAAGTGGCACCGAACCTATCTGATCCAAAGTTCAACAGACTTCTAAAATTTGCTTTCAGAAAACCTTCCCCTCACTCCAACCTTAGTCATCTTAAAGCAAATTAAAACATGCATGTACACACATAAACCCATGTCCACACATGAATAGTCACAGAGAACAATGAAATGACCCAAACCATGATTGGAAATCTCAGATCTACAAGTTGGATTTAGAAAAGGTAGAGGAACCTAAGATCAAACTGCCAGTATCTGTTGGATCATAGAAAAACCAAGGGAATTCCAGAAAGACATCTACTTCTGTTTCATTGACTATGCTAAAGCCTTTGACTATGTGGATCATAACAAACTGTGGAAAATTCTTAAAGAAGATGAGATTACCAGACCACCTTACCTGTCCCCTGAGAAGCCTGTGTGCAGGTCAAGAAGCAACAGAACTGGATGTGGAAGTACAGACTGGTTCAAAATTGGGAAAGGAGGATGTCAAGGCTGTATATTGTCACCCTGCTTATTTAACTCATATGCAGAGTGCATCATGTGAAATGCCAGGCTGGATGAAGCTCAAGCAGGAACCAAGATTGCTGGGAGAAATATCAACAACATCAGATATGCAGATAATACAGAACGGCAGAAAGCAAAGAGAAACTAAAGAGCTTCTTGATGAGGGTGAAAGAAGCTAGTGAAAAAGCTGGCTTAAAACTCAACATTCAAAAAACTAAGATCATGGCGTTTGGTCCCATCACTTCATGGCAAATAGATGGAGAAACAATAGAAATGGGGACAGATTTCGCTTTCTTGGTCTCCAATATCACTGTGGATGGTGACTGCAACCACAAAATTAAAAGATAATTGCTACTTGGAAGAAAAAATTACTACAAACCTAAACAGTGTATTGAAAAGCAGAGACATCACCTTGCTGACAAAAGACCTTATAGTCAAAGCTGTGGTTTTTCCAGTAGTCATGTATGGATGTGGGAGTTGGGCCATAAAGTAGGCTGACCACTGTAAAATTAGTGCTTTTTAATTGTACTGCTAGAAAAGACTCTTGATAGTCATTTGAACAGCAAGGAGATCACACCAGTAACTCTTAAAAGAAAGCAACCCTGAAAATACTTTGGAAGGACTGATGGTGAAGCTGAAGCTCCAATCCTTTGGCCACCTGATGCAAAAAGCTTACTCACTGGCAAAGATTCTGATTCTGGGAAAGACTGAAGGCAGAAGAAGTGGGTGACAGAGGATGAGATGATTGAATAGCATCACCAGCTCAATTGACAGGAGTTTGAGCAAATTCTGGAAGATAGTGAAGGACATAGAAGCCTGGCATGCTGCAGTCCATGGGGTGTCAGAGTCAGACATGACTTAGCAACTTTGAGCAAATAAACCCCAGACCAGAAAAGAACATCAAAAATAAAACAAAACAAACAAGAATGCTGATGTGATACAGAGACACTATTGATGCCACAGTATGTTTTTTTTTTTCCTGTTAAATAGAAGTTATTTGATGCATAATCTAAAAGGGTCCGTCTCCTTTTCTCATTAGACTCATTATCCTGTTCTTTAATTAGATGACCTTCCCTTTCTAAGAGGAACCATCTTGAATGGGAGCTTTTTTCCTTGCTGGGACTGTCAGAATCTTGGAATCAAGGGCCGCCTAAGTTTCACAACATTTTATCTTAATCCATTTTTCTCACCTGGCTTGGAATCAAGCATGCCAGAGCCCTATTCCTTTCTTATGCAGTGTTTTACAGATCTATGTGTTAATTATTCTTTTTTTACTCAGCTAAGATTAGTGCTAATGGATTGCCCAGAACTTCACTGAGACTCAAATATCTCTTTATTCAGAATCACATTATTTACAAGTAATATAAACTCCCTCCAGGAAAATCTCAGGCTACCTTCATCACTGCTCCAGCATTGTTCATCTCCAAAATCTAGCATATAACAGAAACTTTACAAGTATTTGTTGAACAGATGATAAAAAGTAATACATTTTGCATTTAATTAATTTTTTTTATCCTGTTCAAACTCAACTGTCCTGTTAAGACATTATAGTTTTTGTTTTGTTTGCTAAGTTATGGTGTCTGATTCTTTCGTGACCCCATAGACTGTAGCCCATCAGGCTCCTCTGTCCATGGGATTTCCCATTACCTATTTTTAATTTTATTTAGGATTACTTGCTCAAGTTGGGATTGAAAGTGCAATGTGCCTGAAGAATTTAAGTGAATTGATTCAAATTCAAATTATTTAAAATACTTTTTTATTCAGTTATTTTCCTTCTTCTCCTCTCCCTATCTTTCCCCTTTGAACCCAACTGCTTGAATATTTATTGTAATTTATTTATTGAAATAATATTTATCTAAGGATGTATTATCCATGATGGACTATTGTAGATGACAGCAATGCAAATGTAATATAAAGTGTAAGGCAATAGAAAAATAAAAGCCCCAGGTAAGACAAGAGTAAAATAAATGATTTTTGCTTTTGTTCCTGTTCTTTGAACAGTGTACAGCCTTTTAAAACTTCATCCTGATGTAAATGCACAATTTAATATATATCATTAAGGCCTTGACTGCCACTTTTGCCTGTGAACTTGAAAAGTAGCATATCCATCTAGGGATGAGTCCCAAATCCTCTCTCCTAGCATCAAAATGACTGAAAAAAAGATCAGTAGTACTGTATGACATAACTTATATGTGGAATCTAAACAATGAAACAAACTAGTGATTATTAAAAAAATGAAAGAGATTCGCAGATATAGAGAACGAACTAGTGGTTATCAGCGGTGAGAAGAAAAGAGGAAGGAGCAAGACAGTGGTAGAGAATTAAGAAGCATGAATTATGGGAGTTTCCTGGTGGTTCAAGGTTAAGAATATGAGCTTTCACTGCAGCAGGTGCAAGTTTGATCCCTGGGTGGGGAAATAAGGTAACTTGCCACCCGGTATGGCCAAAAACAAACAAACAAACAAAAACTAAACACAAACTATTAGATATAAAATAAATAAGCTACAAGAATATATTGTACAGCACGGAAAAGATAGCCAACATTTTATAACTATTAATGAGGTATAAGCTTTAAAAATTGCAAATCACTCTATTGTACACCTGAATCATAATATTGTACATCAGCTATACCTCAATTAAAAATAAATCAAAATAAAAGAAATTTAAGAAAGAAACAAAGGAAAAACAATCAATAATAGCACAACCCTGGGCTCTATGTGTGCCCAGAATATATCTTTATATTTTTTTCTAATATGAGAGGAATTACTTCATCTTGAATAACTTTAAAATTTTATTTAATGGTTTGCTATAATTAGCAAAAGATGCATTTCAAGCTCCACTTTTCCTTCCATCAGTTCTACTGGCTAAGGGAGAATAAATCTTTCCCTTCTTGTTTTTTTTTTTTTTTCCTCCACCTGCTCAGTTAGCTCCAGCCTGTAAGTGGTCATTTATATTAGATGAAGATAAAATCAAATGGCTGCCAATTGAAATTATTAATGTGTCTCTTCATGACCTGTGGATAAAAGAGCAAATGATTTGTCTAATTAACATTCTATAACTAACCCTCAGACTGCCTGTGGCACTTTACCCAAAGTGGTTTTCTCTTGTTTTAGTTTTTCCTTTTTAAATAATTGCTGATGAACTTGAAATCTCCAACTACCTTACTTCGCATAGAATACTGGAATTTCTTTTTAAGCCCTGAATTGCCTCTGGTCCTCAACTGAGTAACATTTAATAACACCTAAAGAATATAATGGCATCCTGGTGGCTCAGATGGTAAAGAATCTGCCTTGCAATGCAGGTAGACCTGGGTTTGACCCCTGGGTCGGAAAGAAGGGGTATATTAGCAATTCTCTCTCCCAGGGTTGAATGGCCTTGTGCTTTTTTCTCTCTTAAACTCCCATTTATACTTGATTTATCTTGTGTTCTTATTTTCCTTCTTTAAAATCTTTTATTTCTCCCTATTTAGTGTCCAGTCTAATCCTGTCTGTCTCTCAGGTTTTTTTTTACTATGCTTGTCACTTTCAACTCCTCTGTATCTTTCCTCTATCTCTTTTCTTTTCCTTTTATCATTCCTTATTATTTTCTTTCATCTTATTTCTAAATATCCCTTGTTTTCCTCCTCTTTTTTTTTTTTTTTCTGCAAGCCTTCAGATTTTTCTTTTTTTCTGAGACCACTTAGATTTTTTTCTTTTAGTCCGTCATGGATATTTTTACTGTCGTCTTTCTCTGCTCCCGTCAGTGTGACCTCTGACTCCTTCTCTGGCCTTTGGCTTTTTTCCTCCTCTTATTCCCTTGTGCTCAGATTCTCTCACTTTTTTGAACTCTCCTTCTTTTTCATCTTGCCTTCTCCAAAAATACACTCACTCCAGTTTTCTCTTTTGCTCTGTCATTGAGTGACATGTACAAGGGCTGTCCCGAGACAGAAAGTTGCTAATAATATACTTTAAAATGTCTAATTAAACACACAACTTTGTACCTCATTTTTGAAAGATACTAACAGGTAGGGAAAAAACAAGCTAAATTATGGAATGCAGATTGAAACCAAGGACAAATAAAAAACAATACATGGGGAAAAGAAATGCTTCACAAAGTCAGAGTTAATCCTTCCTCAAATGCTCTAATGGCATAAGTTGGTCTTTGGGGAAGTTTCTTTTATGGGAGCCCTGAGATGATCATTTTTAATGTAAATATGTAATAGGATGACCTTGTTAAGAAGTTACGAGCCAACACAGAGATATCCTGCTTACTAAAATGAAAACAGATATTCATTTTCTTAATTCATTGATTGATTAACAGCAAGCAGAATGTTACAGGAACACTATCACTTGTAGATACAGTGGTGTGCATTAGTACAGCCCAGCAGCTGCTATGCATTGAATAATTAGGGGTTGGTTGACAAATAGTCACTACTCCCTGAGTGAGTTGTCACCTCCCTAGCCATCTTGGACTTCCCCATATCCAGCAAGTGAAGGACTGATGCCCAGACCAGTGGGAAGCTGCTCTTTATTGCTGTAATGCCCATTTTCAGTGTTTATTCCAGATCTGTTGCTATCTTTAAACTTACCCTGGAAAACAAAAACTAAAATTGAAATGTTGCCTTTTTTAGGTAAACTCAGAATCTGCTTCATGCCAGTGGTATGCATTGTATCAGGGTTATGCACAAGTTATATGAAGAGAAAATATTAATAAAAATACAATATATACTTGCACTTTCCCCATATGTCATCTCATTGAGTTTTCATTTTGTTTTATTACTTCAATTTTTTAAAATTGAAGTACAGTTGATTTAAAATGTTGTGTTAGCTCCATGTATACATTCAATGTATACATGTTAGTTACATGTATACAGCAATATTGCAGATTCTTTTCCCTTATGGGTTATGACAAAACATTGACTAGATTTCCTTGTGCTATACAGTAGGCCCTTGATGGTTATCTATTTTATATATAGTAGTGAGTATCTGCTAATCACAAACTCCTAATTTATCCTTCCCCCATTCTTTCCCCTTTGGTAGCCATGGAAAACCATGTTTTCTATGTCTGTGGGTCTATTTCTGTTTTGGACATAAGTTCATTTGTATCATTCTTTTTTTAGATTCCACATATAAGCAAAATCATGTATTTATCCTTCTCTGTCTAGATTACTTCACTAGTACAATAATCTCTAGGTCCATTCACAGCATTTCATTTAGTTTTGAAAGGAATCCTCCAGCCTGGTCTGGTTTCTGGCTGAGGGACCAGGTTGTACGTGAACAGGGGTGGATCTGATGCTGAGGAGGGTACCAAATCTGCTTTGCTCCTGCTCTGCTCATTCATATGATTATCTCAGGGGACAATGGGCCACGCAGTGGCATTCCCCGCCCTTACATCATGTAAAACTGTCAGGCATAATTTCCTATTTCCTCCTGACCTGTATTTCACATGTGGGTGAGTGTCAACAACTGATAGCAAGAGCCTAGATTTTTCAAAGCAGTAGGGCACGTGGACAGGAAAAGAAAAAAATGGGGAGCTGCAATGTCAGTGTGTATGCACATACTCTACATTTGGGCACACTGGATTCTTTTTTAAAACATGAGAATAAAACTATGAATTAAAAATGTAAAGTGCATTAATGAGCAGCATAAATGAACAGTTTTAAAATAAAAGTTTAAAAAATAACAAAAACTGGTGTCATAAGGCTCAGTATTATTTAGGCAAACTGGTTTAAATTTTTTCCCACAGAAAAACACTGTCTTTCTACATTTTGGTCATTTATAAAGAGATGCTTACCTAATGTTCAACTCTTTACAACCCCAAGGACTGTAGCCCACCAGGTTCCTCTGTCCTTGGAATTCTCCAGGAAAGAATATTGGAAGGGAAATATTAGCATTTCCCTTCTCCAGGGGATCTTTCCCACCTAGGGATCAAACCCAGGTCACCTGCATTGCAGGCAACAAATATCTACTCCTCAGCCTGCCATTCATGCTTATACAGTCTGTCCTAAGCTCATTTAGCTCCACACAAATACTCCATCTAAGCACAACTTGGTTTATTCTAAAACATCTGCCATACTTTGATTCTTTATCAATATGTTACTCTAGATCTGAAAGGCAATTTCCCTATAGCTATATATCCAAATCTTATCCATCCATCAATATGTCTCTTCTTCATATAGCCTTCATGCATTTCTTCTTGTCCCCCAGATAGACCTACCTCTTCTAAAATCACTCTGTATTTTGTACCTACTCCCTTCAGGTACTTGTTATATTCAACTGGGTATTTGTTGCTGAATCTGTGTCAAATCTTCCCTTTTAAACCATGAGTATTTTGAGACAGGAATGAAGTCATTACTCATTTGTGCCAGGCAACAGGGCATAGCCTAATGCCAGATTCAGAAGGGGTACTTAATAAATAATTAATGAATAGAGCTTCAACATGACTTAGCTACAGTCAAGAGCCAATTTTTTGTTGTTATTTTGTTTCATAAAAAAATTACCTAGAATGCTTGAACTACTGGATTATAGCTCAGGCCATTGCATACTTAATTGCTCTGCTTGCTACAAGTGGCCTTGCATAGAATTATATTAAACGCCAACTGTGAAAGATAGTGAAAGATTAATAACAAACCAAGGGGCAATTGGACAAACAAAATTAAGGCAGTATTAAGGCATTTAGTTAAGTAAGTTGTGAGATATTAGTCTATTTATTCCTTCCATTTGTGAACTCATTACATTAAACTTTAAGAAGAATATTGGCTTATTTTGCAATATAAAATGAAATATTTCACAGTTTTAATTATGCATCACCAGCTTCAGGGTTCTTTAGGTTCTTTATCAAAGATAATACATTTATGAGAAATGAATTAGTTTGGTCAAAATTTCATGAAGTTACATGAGGTCTCCCTCTTCTCAAATCTAATTCTTATAGAGAGTAATCTATATATTTTATGTCATCTTGAACACTTGGAGTGCATTTTATGCTGGTTAGAACAGAAAGGTGATAGAAAAATAAGGATCTGTTATCAAAATATTGACTTTATATTGAAATACATCGGTGATTTAAGTATAAATATTGATTTAGTCATGGGGAATCTTGGGTACTATAGTAGTCCATCACTGCAGTGTTCCCTGAAGGACAATGACTATTTCACAAAGAAAAAGACATACTAGTTGTGGCTTCTTGTTTTAATTATTGCTTTTACTCAGCTCTGAACTTCCTTTCCAGGTTGGCCATATTTTCTTCCTTGCTTTCACAACCAGTAGCCAGTCTCTCTTTCTTCCTCCTCTATATTAATGTATTATATATGGAGTTAAATATACAATATATAATGTATATGGAATTATATATAAATCAACAAATACACATACTGTATATATTTATATAAATATGGAATAAATGCTGAATGAAAGTCTTCAGTTAATGTCCTATACCTTTGAAGCTCAACATTCAGAAAACTAAGATCATGGCTTCTGGTCCCATCACTTCATGGCAAATAGATGGGGAAACAGTGGAAACAGTGGCTGGCTTTATTTTTCTGGGCTCCAAAATCACTGCAGATGGTGACTGTAGCCATGAAATTAAAAGACGCTTACTCCTTGGAAGGAAAGTTATGACCAACCTAGACAGCATATTAAAAGGCAGAGACCTTACTTTGTCAACAAAGGTCCATCTAGTCAAGGCTATGGTTTTTCCAGTAGTCATGTATGGATGTGAGAGTTGGACTGTGAAGAAGGCTGAGCGCTGAAGAATTAATGCTTTTGAACTGTGGTGTTGGAGAAGAGTCCCTTGGACTGCAAGGAGATCCAACCAGTCCATCCTAAAGGAGATCAGTTCTGGGTGTTCATTGGAAGGACCGATGCTGAAGCTGAAACTCCAATACTTTGGCCACTTGATGTGAAGAGCTGACTCATTGGAAAAGACCCTGATGCTGGGAAAGATTGAGGGCAGGAGAAAAGGGGACAACAGAAGATGAGATGGTTGGGTGGCATCACTGACTCTATGGACATGGGTTTGGGTAAACTCAGGGAGTTTGTGATGGACAGGGAAGCCTGGCATGCTGCGGTTCATGGGGTCGCAAAGAGTTGGACATGACTGAGCGACTGAACTGAATTGAACTGAACATTTGAAGAAACCCCATTATGAGTTGCTCAAGGATTTATCAATTGATTTTCATTAATCCCATCGTATAGAAAAATTTTGTGTATATGCATACACATATACATACACATATATGTATACACTGACATAAATGTGTCTGTAAATACCTATATATTCAAATGTTATATTTTAATATATATTTAACTTAAAATTGATTTCTGTGTCTCTGTTTTTTTCCTCAGTTTATTTGCACTTACTATCCGAGGTAAAAGAAGCCATTTGTCTATAATTAAGTAATGAGTCAATAGGTACTTATTTAACGAAGTGCTGTGAAACACCATGCCTTTTGGGTTGAAAATGTTTACAGTAAGGAGCCCTTCAGTTCAAGAGATAAGACAATGATTTTCACTGGCAACTGAGTGAGCACTGAGGAAAACAAAAAATATCTACAAACCAACAATTATTAAAATCTCCATATCTAGAAACAATTCCTGAAGGAGAACAACATAAGTAAGTAAATATCTTGACATGAATCCAGGAAAAGTTCTGAAAGAAAGCAGATACGGAGGGAGACGGTGATGGTGACAGCAGAACACAGAGTAACTGTTAGGAAACATCTGTTTTCCTTCAATTAAAATTGTTGAAATGTGCTCTAGGAAACAAAAGCTGAAAATGAGAGGATTAACGTTTATTTTGTACTCTGTGTTTAAATAAGATAAAATTGCAAGGAAAATAAAGATATAACTGTAGAATTAAAATCTGCCTTTGAAGCAATAAAATGTAAAATTGTTACCAAAGAGAAAATTAAATTAGTGATATGAAGAATGAGCTTGAGAAAGCTCTATCCAGAATTCTTTTTGCCAAACAATGAAAGGAATAGTGGGAAAAAAATTGATATGCATATTAATGCAGAGACATCAGGATAATAATTATATTCATAAAGGTAAGCTTACAAAAAAGAAATGGAATAAAAATAGAAATTTTGGCAATAAAAAACAAACTTTTTGGAAAATGAAAAAGAAAAAATTGATATAAAAATTTCTCCAATTTTGATGCTTGCATTTTTTAAAAATAGGTTTAAATACATTTTTAAAAATCTCTGAATTAGAAGTAAAAACAGTACATGTATATGTTATATATATATATATATACACCAATTCCTTTTAGAAAATAAATAAATAAAATACAGTTCTTATAAAGAATAGGAAACAAGAAAGAAGCACAAGTCATAGGCCATTAAAAGATTTATTAAAGAGTTATGTGTTTGTATATCTGCTTGGTGTGTATGTATTTGTTTGTGTGCGTGTATATTTAATAAAATAAGCTTTTGCTTTTTATGGCAAAATCTATGAGACAGAATTGGTCTCAACTCAATACATCACCAGTAGGCAAGATGCTCAGGCTATGGCGTGTTTTATTTCATACATTCATTCAATAAATAATTATAAAATGCCTAATAGTTCCCTGACACTTTGCTCTAGTACTCAAAATAAGAAGATTAAATGTACAAATCAAGATGCTGAAACAGTATCCATCGAATGTGAAAGATAAGTGAATAGTTTAATAATTCTCACATGGAATGATCATTGCTATGAAGAGATGGAAAGAAAAGGAAAGGCATCTTATTCACAACCAAGCAGAGTGAATAGGAAAATAGTTCAAGTGTTCCTTCGGGACAACCTTCATTTCTGTAAAGGCATAGTTTTCTGAATCTAATATCTGATATATCTAAATAATTAGAATATTAAATTATGCAAATCAAAACTGTAAAAAATAAATTATAACTTGCTGAGGAAAAGGACTGAAAGCTTAGCAAATAATAAATTCAGTAGAATTCTACTGTATATTTCTCGTGCTTAGTCATGGAAATACTGAAACAAATGAAATTCAGTACTGGAAAATATACTCCCATTGCTACTGTTTCTATAGCTTACATTAGAAAGAAATAGTTTGTGGTTAACATATAGATAAAAAGCAAATGAAATTCTTTAGCACATGACACAGAAACTATCTTTGAAATAGGACTTTAAACTTCAATTTAAAGAAATTAAATTATTGTAACATTGAAAATAGACCCCTGTTTCAAGTAATTATTCCCTAGCTAAGGCTAAATGCATATTAAATCAATCCTGCTTTTGAAAATTTTGGAGTTGAAAATGTCTTTAAAATATTCTTCTAAAGTTGCCTTAAAATTAAAATAGCCAGTCTTAAAAAAAAAAAAATCAGTTTTTAAAAATAGTTCTCCTCCTTCAGGATCTGAGAAACCAAGTTCTTTTTGTTTTTTTCCCTCAGACAGAAAGGACACTTTATGACTAAGTTGTAAACCATTAACAGTACAGTGTCATAATTGAAAGGTTAACATGGTCCTAACTTTAATGGGGTAATCTGTATCACTTCATTTCCCAACTGCTACAAGGAGATACAAACAAGTATTAAATACATTATCTGATACTTTGGCAGGTGTGTGAGAGGGAGTCATCTTGTTCAAACCCCTACAACTTGATTCTCTTAGAGACACCTCTGGCTATACATAAATATTCCATGTTTCCACATATGAATATCCTATCCATTTAAATATACATACCTATGGATGATTCATGTTGATGTATGGTAGGAGTCAACACAACATTGTAAAGGAATTATGTTGCAATTAAAACCAAAATAAAGAAACTAGAAATATCCCATTCTTTCTTCAGACTTCAAAATTGGCCTCTGAGTTAACTCAAGTATACCTCCCCCTCATATATTCAGAAATAACCAACTCTGTGTTTAAAAAGAACTGTGAATACCAAGATACAAAACAAGCAACCAAACATTACAGAATAAGCTCAAGCTTTCTGTATCAAACGGTACTCACACTATATACCATGCTCCTACTGGTTACAGGTGGCATTTTATTTATACTCGTACTACATGCAGGTGGCATTTTATTTCCATCTCATTTTTTCCCCTCCTAACTTGTATTTTATTATTTCTCTTCCCTCTCTGTGATTACTACACTGTAAATTCCTTTGAGGATAGGAGTCATGAATTAATTATCCCATGCATTTTCCACAAGGGAGAATAGGTCTTTATAAGCTTCCATAAATAATGTTCCTAAAATATTATTATTCATTTAACAAACCTACAATACGGCTATTAAGTTGTATTTTCTTCCAATTTCTTCCTCAGTGAAAACGCTTGGTATAGTTTGACATCTTGTTCTGGCTGTGTAACCAGTGATACCTTGCTTGATGTATCTTAGACTCTGACACCTTTTGTGATCATCAACTTGATGACTAATGAAATTAGCAGAAAACATTCCTGTATTTCTTCTCTAAGAATTGACTTTTAAGAGCCTAACTCTCAAAAGAGTGGAAAGGATAATGTGGACATAAACCCTGTCCTCTATTTTTAAAACCCTGTCCTCTATTCTACAGAGAAAATAAATTTCAAAAAATGTGACTTCCCCAACATCTGTTCCATAACCAGCTAAGGCCGGCCAGTATGCCGATGAGGCCTCACGCTGCCAAAAGTGCCCGATGTGTGGGAGGAACGTCTGGCTCTGAAACAGCAATGGATCAAAAAGGAGGGCAGAGGACAGCGGGGTGGGAGAGGCAGCGACGTGAGAGGGGAGAGCGTGCCAAGCTCGCTCAGAGATCGCCGACATATGTCCATTTGCTTTGTACGTGCGGGCTGGTCGAATCCATTTCAGAGGGTGAATTAAAATGCAAGAGATGGTGAGAGATGATACTTCATTTCAATGGAAAATGAAAAGAGGTACAGATGGCGAGGATCTGCTTGCCTTCTATTACCTGGAGTTATAAAGGGGGTAGTTTGTCACTGCGTCACCCTTTTTGGCGGAAGTGGTACAAATCGCAGTGGGCAATTCTGATGTTTTGGGTAATTACTCTTCTCAGGCTCTAAGCCCTCAAATGATTTCCAGAGTATAAAATGCCAGCAAGGAAACAGAATTGTGCTGACTCAGGTTTAGGAGTAAAAGCAAAATGAAATCTATTCTTTTAACCCAACATTCGAGATCTAAGAAATAGAGAAAGGGAAAAAACAAAGCAAAACTCAACACTTTCATTGAATCTATAAAAGTTCTGTCAATGTTTTCATTACACAAACAGATAATTAGTCGTGCAGTGCATGTTGAGGACTGAAGAATGAACACAGAGTTGTGTTAAGTATGACATAACATATTTGCCTACGGAAGAATCGCTGTGGAAGACTGGAATATTTTATGGTCTTTGAGCTTGTTCTCATTTCGTTTGTCTTTAAATATAAAATATAATATTTAATTATGAAATAAGTCAAGTACACAGAATAAGACAATAAAGAATATCAGACAAGCAATCACTATTTATAAAACATTTATAGTTGCCGTAATAGGTGTTTGTGTGTGCTATCTGTACATTTATATATATCAAACTGTTGTGTATAGGTCCTATACATTGCTATATATTGCTATATCCATCAAGTATAAATATGTTATGGGTATTTTTTACATAAAATATATGGTAATGAATCAAAAAATAATGTTTAGACAATGTCTTTACATATGGTTAACTAGTCCATCTGTTGCCCAGTGATTTTCATTGTGCTTCAAGGGCCTATATGTGTCTCTCTGTCTCTCTCTATATATGTGTGTGTGTGTGTCTATATATATATATATATATATAATCCCACTTTTTTTTCTTTTTTATAAATTTTCTTCTATCTGTCTCTTGTTTCTAGGCCATTACCACACAGTATGAATTACTGGCTTTATAACAAACTTTATTATCTAATACAGTAAGTTTGGGCATATATTTCCTTATGAGAATTATTTCATCTTGAACCAGTTCATCTCCTATATGAACATTTGGATCAGCTTGCCTAATTGCATTGTAATTATGAGATAACTTGGGAGCAAAAAGGGATCTCTTTGTAATTTGGGGTTAATAGGTATTTTAATTTAGATCTTTTTTGTGCACTTTAATAAAATGTGATAATATTTTTTTTACAAACTTTGAATAATTCTGTAATATTTATCCTAAAAAGTTTTAGTTTTGGGGCGATTACAATTTTTTAAAGTAATCTTTTATAATTTTTTTCTCGTCTATACCAACAAACATCCCTTTCTAATAGTATTTAAGGTTTTAAGATCACATTATCATTTATACAATAATTCCCTCTCCTTTATTACCTTTTATATAATTTTCATATTTTGTTCAGCTGAATTGGGTTTCCTGCAGAAAGACAGTAGTGATAGTAAACACTGACTGAATGGAAAAATTATTTTATGATTTCACTATGTTCTAATATGTACAGTATAAGATGTTGGTAAGATTTATCTGGAAAAACTTTGAATGCATCAAATTTCATGTATTTTTTGTTCCTTTTGATCCTTGTGGTTTGGAAGTCAAACACTCTGTTTACCACTAATTCTTCAACAGTCAGTTTTGACCTACTAATGTGTAATGTTTTCAAGAGCTCTAAAGTTTCCCGTTATACAATGCTTTAACTTTGATCTCTGACCATTTTAGCTCTTCTTTTAAATTACCCAAATTGCCACTATTTTTATATTGACTTGAGTGGTTATTATTTACTTAAATCTGTTTGCTCAGTTTCATGCTCTAATTTTATCTCGTTATCTCTTCACTTAAATAAAACATGAAAAAAAAAGTGAAAGTGTTAGTCACTTAGTCATGTCCAACCCTTTGTGACCCCATGGACTGTAGCCCACCAGACTCCTCAGTCTATGGAGTTCTTGAGGCAAGACTGCTGGAGTGGGTAGCCATTCCCTTTTCTAGGTGATCTTCCCTGGATGCAGGGGTCGCAGGGGTTGAACCCAGGTCTCCCACATTATGAGCAGATTTTTTACTGTCTGAGCCACAAGAGTAATCCATGCCTACCCTTGTACACTGCTTTACTTGAGTATAGAAATAAAATGTGTTTTTTCATCACAGTTTGAAACACCAGAATTTCAGTTTGGTCATGATGCGAACATGCTTTCTCAGTTTTTCATGGTATGAAGTTATACATTTTGATTTTTTTACCTTTTGTATTGCTTTCATCATTTTATGCATACTGATTTTATACCCATTTGAATGAAGAGTTCCAAAGAATAGCAAGGAGAGATAAGAAAGCCTTCCTCAGTGATCAGTGCAAAGAAATAGAGGAAAACAATAGAATGGGAAAGACAAGAGTCTCTTCAAGAAAATTAGAGATAGCAAGGGTATATTTCATGCAAAGATGGGCACAATAAAAGACAGAAATGGCATGGACCTAACAGAAGCAGAAGATATTAAGAAGAGGTGGCAGGAATACACAGAAGAACTATACAAAAAAGATCTTCACAACCCAGATAACCACGATGGTGTGATCACTCACCTGGAGCCAGACATCCTAGAATGTGAAGTCAGGTGGGCCTTAGGAAACATCACAATGAACAAAGCTAGTGAAGGTGATGGAATTCCAGTTAAGCTCTTACAAATCCTAAAGGATGATGCTGTGAAAGTGCTGCACTTAATATGCCAGCAAATTTGGAAAACTCAGCTGTGGCCACAGGACTGGAAAAGGTCAGTTTTCATTCCAATCCCAAAGAAAGGCAATGCCAAAGAATGCTCAAACTACCACACAATTGCACTCATCTCACACGCTAGCAAAGTAATGCTCAAAATTCTCCAAGCCAGGCTTCAACAGTACATGAACTTTTAACTTCCAGATGTTCAATGTCATTTTTAAAAAGGCAGAAGAACCAGAGATCAAATTGCCAATGTCCTTTGGATCATTGAAGAAGCAAAGGAGTTCCAGAAAAAAAATCTACTTCTGCTTTATTGACTAGGCCAAAGCCTTTGACTGTGTGGATAGCAACAAACCAAGGAAAATTCTCTAAGAGATGATGCTGGGAAAGATTGAAGGTGGGAGGAGAAGGGGATGACAGCAGATGACATGGTTGGATGGCATCACTGACTCAATGGATATGAGTTTGAGTAAGCTCTGGGATTTCGTGATGGACAGGGAAGCCTGGTGTGCTGCAGTCCATGGGGTCTTAAAGAGTCAGACATGACTGAGTGACTGAACTGAAATGAACTGATTTTATACGTAGAGATTGGTAATTATCCCAGATCCTTCTGGACTATTTACTGCGATTCCACATGTTGATGACTTGTTTTCTCATGTGGATTCTAATTTTAATTTTTTTTTTTTTGCTTATTTTTAACAAAGAATATTATTCTCAAGGTCTTAACATAAGTTATGAATCTGCCTCTACAGCACAGATTCATACAGCTTCTTTCAGAGCCCTGGGGATTCCATGGACACAGATACTCCATACACAAAAATACTGTATTATTTTCTTAGCTTGACATTTCTTTATCTTCTGAGCAGAGTAAGTAGCTACCATATAATCACAGATAGCACAGGGTTGAGATATTTATTTTTTATAAAAACAAAATTTATATTTTTATTTTAAATCTTTTTTTGAAGAGCTTTCTTGCCATTTCTCTGGGCAAAGGTTGGGGGTTGGAATAGACAGTTTCCTGACCCAAGGTTTTTATTTCTGTTTGTCATAGAAAATTCTGACACTATGATTCATCTCCTTTCTTTACAATTTTCCATGTTTCTATCTCTATTAGTAAGTCACTATTGAAATTGGTGGGCATCTTCCTGACTAGCAAAAACCCTACATTGAAAAAGTCAATATAAAAGAAAATCCAAAGATGCTTTGGTATTTATATTTTCATCATTAGATATATAATTGATCTTATTAACTAAGATTTATGAGATAGTGTTGTTGGAAAACTTGTGGGAATAAATGACTTGGTGAGAAAATTGAAATGTGAGTGGTTAACATAAATAAAAATAAAGCTTTTAAAATGAATTTTAAAATGGTGAAAGAAAATGTTCCTGTTTTGAAGCTTAAGTAAGATATGAAAATGATATGCTACAAAAATGTCCTAAAAGAAGTTGGATATTAGGAAAATGATTAAGAAGCTATCTGGGAAGATAGTTTATACTAATATGTATACTTGAATCCTTGAATATTATTAAAAATCAGCCAAATAAGTAACTTATGGAAGAAATAAATGTCTTCAAATCTGAATTAATCAAGTAAAACCTTCCCAACCACATCTTGTATACTTTTAGCTCAATAGGGTTGCATTTCCCAGAATCTTGTGATTGTAGACATGTGCTATAAATTGATGGATATACAATTTTTTTAATACAAATCTTGTACAATTAGGTATATTAATTATGAAGCTTACTTTTTAAAAGAAAAAAGTCTAGGTCTTCTGCCCATTTATTATTAATTTTTTTTTATTGTGTTCTTATTTTTTGCTATTGAGTTATATGAGCTGTTTGTATACTTTGGAGAGTGGCCCCTTGCTGCACTATCATTTGCACATATTTTCTTCCATTTGGTAGGCTGTCTTTTTGTTTTGTCAGTGATTTCTTTTACTGTATGAAAGTCTTTAGGTTTAGGTCCAATTTTTGCATTTTTGCTTCTATTTCTTTTGCCCTAGGAGGCAGATCCAAAGAATATTGTCAAAAAGCTTTCTCTTCTAAGAGTTCAACAGTCTTATTTAGGTATTTAATCATCTTTTGATTCTGTTCCACTGATCCATGTGTCTGTTGTTGTGCCAGTATCATGCTGTTTTGATTACTGTAGCTTTGTAATAGAGTTTGAAATTGAGGATTGTGATGCCTCTAGCTCAGCTCGGGCCAGGTTTCATGAGGAAGTGGTCCACAGGAAACCCAATAGCCATCGCAGTAGACTTTGCTCTCCCTGCCACTGGGTGGGGTGGGGGGGCAGTCAGCATGCATGTCTCCTTATGAAAAGAATCCAGACTTCCTCAGCTCCTCTGTTTCTCTCAGTTGTCCTCCAGCCAATCTGGGTCTCATCTTCTCCATAGAACCTTTGGCTTTGTATTCAACTTATGCATCTGTATCTTAAGAGACATTTCAAAATAATGATGACAGGTATCAAAAATGTTCATCAGTGGTACAGCAATTTGACAGTTGGAAAAGAGTCCAAACTCTCAAATGCCAAAAGACTTAGGAAACAAACAAATAAACAAACAAAAACTTTTTTTTTTTAAGTTCAGCACAGAATGCTTAAAAGTGTGATTTTCTTAAAAAAAGCATGGTAGTTTCATATTAGAATAACTTACTATGACATCGTGAAATGAAATCTATTCCTAATGTGTCTGAATTTGCATATGCAGTGGTTCTACTCTACCAGTACAGCCCATTTTATTGAGCTTTTGCATGCAGGGAGAAAAATCCTGAATTCTCATTTACTTGAGGCTAAAAATTAATGACTTTGGTTCAATTGCAAAGTAGGCTAGTGAGGTCAGGAATTGAAATCTTTATTTAAGATACTGATTTTTTTTTCCCCTTCTAAGTTTCTAGAAGCAATAAAGTGCCTTCATCATTTCCTTCTGTATGTTAGCGATGACAATTCAATAGCAATAGAGACACTACAGAGCTATACTGCAAAACCGAGACCGCTCCTAAAATTTCTCTCCTAGTGTTATTCATCACCAACAAGCCTTTCCTTTTGCATCCTTTTCTGTTGTTTCCTAACATAATAGCAAGAACTCGAAGTGCCTTCCTTTATTCCTAGAAATGCAACATTTTCAGTAATTTCTACAGCAATCATAAATGATGAAGGAAAAACATTGGTGGGGTATTTGATATATTAATTATAAATATGTAGTCCTTACAGAAACACAGTCCAAACAAATGCATGAATAATGAAAGCAAAACATACACAGTGACTTCTACAATATGAATTTTGCTACATTCGAAGCTAAAAAAATGTATTTTATTTTTCAAAGTATTTTTATATGTCTGCTAAAAATACTGTTATGAATGTGTCTATGGCCTTGAAGGTTATAGAGGTCATCATGTGAAGTCTGTCAAGGTAACGGTGTCTAATTCCACATTCTGAATATAGAAGGCTCTAAATGAGAATGTTCTTTGCAGGATAAGGACCTCCAAATCTTTAAATCGTGTCCTGTTACCCTGAGACTGTTCCTAACCTGAAGGAAATATATAAAGGAGCCATACTATTTAAAAACCACACTTTATTGCTTTTTTGAGCCTTCATTCTGGTCCTTATTCACTCTATCCAGATACTATTGATGGAATTATTTTAAGTTACCTGGAGCTTTTTCATTTAGATTTGAGGGAAACTGCTGCTATCTGCCTGAGGCTCTTTCACAATATCTACTCTGATTTCAACTTTTGACCTTCAAAGAGGTAATCTTTTAAATGATAATTCCAAATTGGAGAAAGTACAAAATAACTATTTGAATATAAAAAACTTTTAACATCGGTGTCTTCTACCAAAACCAAACAACCTACTAGCTTCTTGGCAGAATTTTCTAGTCAGTAATCAACTTGGAGACTGCCAACAACAAAGAGCTTTGTTTGGGTGTCTTAGGTATTGCAGCTGGGGAGACCCAAATTCTGGTAAAATCCAAAAGTGTTCTGAGGGAGATAAAGAATCAGGGGCTTATAAAAAAACTGTAGGTTGTTCAAGTTGTCTGCCAGGAATTATGATTAACTCTGACACAGGAAAGCAAGTATTTGTCCCTTAGGGGAAGGTTGTCATCAGAGGGATTAAATGCAAGGGAGAATCTTGTGTTGCAGGTGGATTCTTTTCCGTCTAAGCTGCTAGAGAAGCCTGATTTTGGGATAAGCATCCCATAAGTATCTTGAGTTTCTGGAGCATTGGGAAGGTGTTCTGGATGCCTGTGTTGAGACAATCAGTCGTTAAGCTTCACATATCATCCAGGCTGAGCCATTCATAGGTCACACTTCCTCAGAGACTCCTGGCTCCAGTTTAGAGAGTTCTCTTTGCAACACTGCCTCCATTTTTACTTTCCTTTTATCAGTATATTCTTAGCAGTAACCTTACAAGAGTCTTTAAGTTGGAAGCTTAGGAAATTAGTAGGGGGCAAGAGGAAATACCATACTTCCTCTGATGTTGGAGCCTGTGGTCCATAGTCAGCAAAGCCCACGCATGCTATTGATGTAAATATACAGTCTTATAATATCTGATTGCATGCAGCCTACTAAAATATAGGTTCTCAATAATACTTGAAAATAACTGCTAATAAAACATTAACAAATTTAAAATTTTCTATTATAAACCTTCACATCCCACATTACTAAGAGTACTATAGTCACATCTGGAGAGAAGCAAATTTTCTTTAACTTAATAAAGTTCTAGGATTTAAAAGCAGATTCTGTGGCAAGTTTGATTTCTGGATCCTGTTTGGAAAAGCTCAAGATTTACAAGGTATCTTCTTTTAGAATATAAACTTTGTAGGAAATGACTATGTGTCAATTATTTTCCTAAATTTTTGCTAGAAATATTTACCAATTTAATATATGAAGATATCTTATAAGGAAAATATGGAGTGTAATGTGTTTCATGTAGCAGCAGATTTCTTAATATTAAGCAGGAGAAAAAGTATTCAGAATTTAGACTTATAATACTCAGAGTTGTAAACTTTTTTTGGTTTGTTTTGCTATCTTTTTGCACATGAATTAAAGTATATTGATTAAACTTTGTCATCAGCCTTTAGTCTTTTGCTCTCTCTTTCATTTCTAGAATTAATTTTTTTCCTGTATCCTCATTTCATCTCCATCATTACAGATTTACTTTCACAAAATAGCTAATTTGATCTATCTTCCAATATTTGTTGGCATTTTGTACAATATCAGACTTTTGGCCCATGGCTCAGCTTAAACCTAGTGTAAATCTTTCTAAGTATATAAACCCTCAGAAACATCTATAACACTTATAATTTCATAATCTAATTATTATAACATATAATAATTCAATTCAAATCAAGTAATGTATAACATTACACATTTTAGAAATTCTAAGCTTACATTCAGAAAGTCTATGAAAATTAAGCCCAGAATAGCCTGTGTTGGCACTTATCCGCATCGATTTTTAAATTAGCAGGTGTCATTTTCTTATGAGTTCAATTGAATATTGAACACTTGAATGTTCTGTGATTAAAATCACATGAAAATCTGGTAAGATACTCTAGAAATGCAGCTACCTAAAAGCATGTGTGTGTGTGTGTGTGTGTGTGTGTGTGAGAGAGAGAGAGAAGGTACAGAGACAGAAAGATAGAGAAAATTGGCTTTCATACTCAGCTCTCCAAGGCAAGAATTCTACCTGGATTTCTTTGCTGCATGGAAAGAAGAGTGGACATCCTCAGGACCAGCTCACCTGAAAGAGAGGCCAGGAGGCCTGAGCCTGATGCCCAATTGTGGTTTTTGCTCCCGTCTCATCAAACACATGATTGTTCCTCCCTCACAGGGGCTAGATGAGGAGCTTAGAGACCAGTTTCCCAAGTATTCAAAAGTTCTTACTGTAGAAATAAAAACAGGGAGGCGAGGACAGGGCAGGAGTAGTTCCTCCTATGCCAGGTATATGCAGTTGATACAGCTTCTATAAACTTTATTATAATTGAGCCTGATTTATAACCAAACCTCTGTGCTTCTCAGGCTGCTAAAACTGTCACACTAGCAGCATCCAGGGGCTGTTTTAAGACTCAAATGCGCACTTTAAGATTAGTCCTCCCCAGAGCAAGCAGCACAAGGTTGCTACATAAACTACATATGTTGGAATCTATAATCCCTCAGATGCATCTTTTTTCATCTCAAACACAGACTATGTTGACTTTAAAGATAAGAAAAAGAAATATCCTACAAAGTCATTCATTTTCTTTCCCCCCTTGATTCTCAGATTTCTGTTAAGAGATGCAGGGATTTCTAGTTGACAGAAAGCAGTGTATATGAAGTGTTCAACTTCAGGGTTACAGTTCAGTTTCATGATAAAAATTTAAAGATGGGAAATGTTTACATAAAAATCATATGGAAACTGTTTTCAGTGAAAGAGACAAAATGATAGAAAGTAGAATTCATCATAATCAAAAACTTTTATCTGTAATCAGCAAACATCAGTTGGTAGGATAGAACTGGAGATTATATTTGGTTCTATTTTTTCACAAATGGAGCCAGTTAATCTGTATGAAAGTTGCTCTTCATTTTATGCAATCAGTTACTTTGTCACTTCTCTTCCTCCCTATTCTTGATTCATTTCAGTAATGTCCATTATGAGGAAAGGAAATTAAAAGACTTATGTTATTGCAAAGGTTTGACATTCAATAAATCATATTTTTGAAAAAATGCCAAGTTTTATTCATTAATAGAAGCATTAACATGACAAACTTGGAAGTTTCTCTGTAGAATGTTTGAACTTAAAAGCTTGTGAAGAATAAGAACATCAGTATTTGTTCAGACATTTGTATGTAATTATTGCTAGATTTCCTAATTAAAAGTGTCTAGCTGTTTTAAAATAACTGTGAAAATGATTCAGATGCATAAGGTTAAAGCTGAAACTTTAAAAAAAAAGAATTGAGATAGATTTACAAATAATGTTTATACCTATTGGCTAGTTATTAGGAAGAGAATTGAATGATTTCTGACCATAATTTATGTGATGAAAATAGAGGGTCAAAATCACTTAGCTAGAAACTTTGTAGATGTTTAAAGGAACATTCCAATTAAGCTAGATAAGAAAATATCATATTCTTTCCTGTGATAATTTTCCTTGGCAAGAATCATGACACAGGCAACTCATTTCCCTACAGAAAGAAGAGCATAGTAAGTTTCAGCAAGTTTGATAATAAGAAACATAGGTTTCACTAAGGGCAAGAATTTCCCCTTGAAGTTAGGAAAGCTGAAGTAAAAAAAAAAAAAAAAATGATTAAGTGACTTCCTCAGAGTCCTGGATATAGTTAGTAGCAGAGCCAATAGTATAGCTTAGTTCTGATGCTTGTATTAGTCAGCAATGTTCCCACCACAAGCTGTTGTCTTAAGCCTGAACAAGTACAAATATCTTAAGCTGATGACTAAGAAGGATCCTTTAGAACAGCTTATTATACTTAAACTAGGCATGTTTCTTAATTACAGGTAAAGCATATAACTTCCTGTGTTTCCAGAAAAAATCTCCATTTTTCTATCCTAGACTCTCACGGCAAATTATTCAGTGGTTTATTACAAGCACATTGAAGCACTGGAATATTTGTGTGGAGGGAGGGTTTTAGGAACCATAATCTGTTTGTAAGTGAGCCTTGAGGTTATTTTCACATGGCAATTTACATAATAGTGGGAGAGATGGCAATTTTCCATATTAAGCAGTGTGTATAGAGAGGTGTTGTAGATTTTACAAAAATTCAATGTTTCCAACCAGCTTCTTGATTCTGAACTCTTAACCGAGGTCAGTAGACTATGAAAGTTCTATTAGGATATGTAGCTGCCCTACCCCCACCCCTTTTACCAAATCCCTGTTATCTCTCTTTTGCTTCTAAATCTCCTTCTGATACACACACACACACACACACACACACACACACACACACACTCCCCTCTCTTTTGCAGCACTTTATGCTCTTCTTCTCTGAAGTCAAAAAGCTATCATTCTCTCCTTCTCTCCGAAACAAATTGGCTAAGTGAAAAGTGTGCAATTTTCACACTAGCTGCAACTCAAGGATGTGTGAAATCTTCCACATAGTTTGGCATGAGATCAGCAAGGCTAGTTGGTTGTCAGCTTGTTCTCAATGATTGATCTTAAGGAGAATTTTCTTTCATCAGCCAGAAAGGAGGATCATTTGGCTGATTTATTATTATGGCTCATCACCTTGGAAGTTTCCTTAAAAGACCTTTCTGCATGACATGTAATCTCCATCAGGGAAAGCATTTTACATGACATCTGCAGTTTGATACATACTTGGAATATAAACTGTTTTAAGATTTTAGTTAATGTTCTACATTGCACAAATTGCTGTTTTAGCATTTATTGCTGGTCATATTTTTCTATCTTTAAAAAGTGCTTTGGACCTATCTAGGCACTGTGGTGTGATTAGATTACTTATTTTTCCCACACAATTCAGATGAAATCTGCACATTGTTCAAGGTCTTTCACATGGATAGAATGTATCTAAAATTATGTAGAAATATGCAGCTCTACAGAAATCAGACAAATTGACTAGAAGACCAGATCTTAAGAATAAATATTTAATCTCCTTTAGGGACCAGCCATTATAACAATTCTCCCCAGGGTATTGTATCAATTCAAATACCTTATTTTTAATATTCTGCTACATAGTTTCACATAAAGTGATAGTTGGTAAATGCATTGATATTAATGTTTTCCCTTATTGCTATCAAAATATATAAGACATTTTAAAACAGTAAGATCTTATAAATGTTGTTACCAAAAGGCTGATACATAAAAATTTAACAAAGATAATTAGGGCTTCATAGCAGAAAGAATTCTTAGAAGGCTAATCTTCCTATCACATCAATGGAGAAACTGAAGACTTAAATTAGTTCACACAATGAATTACAAGACCAAGTAAAACTGTTCACTTGTAACTTTTAAATAATAAATTATGCTGTAAATAAAATAAATAATAAGTTAAATAATAAAACATACTATTACATTATATATACATTTGTACACCAGGGCTTCCTTGGTGGCTCCGAGAGTAAAGAAGCTGCCCAAAGTGCAGGAGACCCAAGTTCGATTCTTGGGTCAGGAAGATCCACTGGAGAAGACAACAGCAACCCATTCCAGTATTCTTGCCTAGAAACGTCCATGGACAGAGGAGGCTGGTGGGCTACATACAGTCCACGGGGTCGCAAAGAGACAGACGCAACTGAGTAACTAACACATGTGTATGCACATATATATTATTCACAGTCTATTTGTGCATACTAAGTCATTTCAGTCACATCCGACTCTGTGACCCTATGGACTGTAGCACTCCAGGCTCCTCTGTCCATGGAATTTTCCAGGCAAGAACACTGGAGTGGGTTGCCATTTCCTCCTCCAGGGGATCTTCCTGACCCAGGGATGGAATCCATGATTCTTATGTCTCTTGCACCAGCAGGCAGGCTCTTTATCAGTAGAGCCACCTTGGAAGCCCTCTCTATTATATATAATATATTCAATATATTTTAGCATATGTAAAACAAAATTCATATACTATATAGTGCAATACATGTATATATATCTTACTTATAGGACCACTATTCACAGTTTATTTTTTATTCTCATTTCATATATTTACATTGTACTAATATACTATACAAAATTAATGTTTTTGGAAAAGAAACCCAAGTGGTTACGCACTGTGTTAAAGTGGATACCTATTGGAACCAGCTTACATCACTCTTTATTACATCTAGCTCTACTAAATTACTCAGATGATTTGTTAATGATTAATTAACAAAATAAGGGATACATTATAGGAATGCAGACATTAATAGCCTGATTTCTTCAAATTTTAAGTATGCATTTTAAGTCACTTAAATCTAATTCTGATATTCTACTGCAACTTAGTTGCAAACTTAGTTTCAATTTCCTTTCTAGGTATTTCTATTTCAGTAATAAAGCTTTAGGAATTAAAGTGTATCTGTATTAACTATTAGCTGTTAAACTTAGTTTTAAAAATTTGATCTAATATACATATGGGGCTCAAAATCCAAGTCAGAGTACGAAAACACACACACACACACACATACACACACACACACATACACACACACACACATACACACACACACACACACACACACAAAAGGAAATACAATTGACAATTCATGGACCATAATTTTCAAAAATTATAGAGAAAATTCAGTCGCTTCCAAAAAATCAAAAGGATATTATAATTTTTGCCCACATTTTCAATATCATTCTGCTCTAATTTTTGTCAGTTCTAAGGCAACAAGGAAAAGTAGTCCATGAAGGAACTTTGTGAAAAATTAAACCAAATTCATTTGGATTTGAAAGAACAAACTCATACCATTGAAAGGGAGAATTTGATAACATGAAGAGACATTATAGAAGAAAGCTCAGGATACTTCAGTGCTACTCTTGACTTTAAAATTTCAAAAAGTTAATTAGTTGTTTTCACACAGCTTTTTGTATATAAATATTTTTATCTTCCATGAAAATAGAAATTGATCAAGCAGAACTAGTTCAGTTCAGTTCAATTGCTCAGTCGTGTCTGACTCTTTGTGACCGCATTTGGGCAGTAGCACGCTAGGCTTCCCTGTCCATCACCAACTCCCGGAGTTTACTTAAACTCATATCCAGTAGATGTTTTTCTGGAACTCTCTTGCTTTTTCGATGATCCAGTGGATGTTGGCAATTTGATCTCTGGTTCCCCTGCCTTTTCTAAATCCAGCTTGAACATCTGGAAGTTCATGGTTCATGCACTGTTAAAGCCTGGCCTGGAGAATTTTGGGTATTACTTTGCTAGCAAGTGAGATGAGTGCAATTGTGCGATAGTTTTAACATTTTTTGGCATTGCCTTTCTTTGGGGTTGGAATGAAAGATGATCTTTTCCAGTACTGTGTCTACTGCTGAATTTTCCAAATTTGCACATATTGAGTGCAGCACTTCACAGCATCATCTTTTAGGATTTGAAATAGCTCAACTGGAATTTCATCATCTCCACTAGCTTTGTTCATAGTGATGCTTCCTAAGACCCACTTGACTTCACATTCCAGGATCTCTGGCTCTAGTTGAATGATCACACCATTGTGATTATCTGGATCATGAAGATCTTTTTCTGTATGGTTCTTCTGTGTATTCCTGCCACCTCTTCTTAATATCTTCTGCTTCTGTTAGGTCCATATCATTTTTGTCCTTTACTGTGCCCATCTTTGCATGAAATGTTCCCTTGCTATCTCTAATTTTCATGAAGAAATCTCTAGTCTTTCCCATTCTATTGTTTTCTTCTATTTCTTTGCACTGATCACTGAGGAAGGCTTTTTTAATCTCTCCTTGCTATTTCTTGGAACTCAGCATTCAAATGAGTATATCTTTCCTTTTCTCCTTTCCTTTAATGTCTTTTCTTTTCTCAGCTATTTGTTAGGCCTCCTTGGACAGCAATTTTGCCTTTTTGCATTTCTTTTTCTTGGGGATGGTCTTGATCATTGCTTCCTGTACAATATCAGGAACCTCCGTCCATAGTTCTTCAAGCACTCTATCAGATCTAATCCCTTCAATCTATTTCTCACTTCTACTGTATAATCGTAAGGGATTTGACTTAGGTCATACCTGAATGGTCTAGTGGTTTTCCCCACTTTCTTCAATTTAAGTCTGAATTTGGTAATGAGGAGTTCATGATCTGAGCCACAGTCAGCTCCTGGTCTTGTTTTGCTGACTGTATAGAGCTTCTCCATCTTTGGCTGCAAAGAATGTAATCAACCTGATTTTACTATTGACCATCTGGTGATGTCCATGTCTAGAGTCTTCTCTTGTGTTGTTGGAAGAGGGTGTTTGCTATGATCAGTGTGTTCTTTTGGCTAAACTCCATAAGCATTTGACCTGCTTCATTCTGTACTCCAAAGCCAAATTTGCCTGTTACTCCAGGTGTTTCTTGACTTCCTACTTTTGCATTCCAGTCCCCTATAATGGAAAAGACATCTTTTTTGGGTGTTAGTTCTAGAAGGTTTGTAGGTCTTCATAGAACCATTAAACTTCAGCTTCTTTAGCATTAATGATCGGGGCACAGATTTGGATTACTGTAATATTGAATGGGTTGTCTTGGAAACAAACAGAGATCATTCTGTCATTTTTGAAATTGCATCCAAGTACTGCATTTTGGACTCTTTTATTCACTATGATGGCTACTCCATTTCTTCTAAGGGATTCTTGCCCACAGTAGGAGATTTAATGGTCATCTGAATTAAATTCACCCATTCCAGTCCATTTTAGTTTGCTGATTTCTAAAATGTTGATGTTCACTCTTGCCGTCTCCTGTTTGACAACTTCTAGTTTGTCTTGATTCAAGGACCTAACATTTCAGGCTCCTATGCAATCTTGCTCTTCACAGCCTCAGACTTTACTTTCACCACCAGTCACATCCACAACTGGGTGTTGTTTTTGCTTTGGTTCTGTCTCTTCATTCTTTCTGGAATTATTTCTCTCCTGATCTCCAATAGCATATTGGACACTAACCAACCAGGGAAGTTCATCTTTCAGTGTCCTATCTTTTTGCTTTTTCATACTGTTCATGGGGTTCTCAAGGCAAGAATACTGAAGTGGTTTGCCATTCCCTTCTCCAGTGGGCCACATTTTGTCAGAACTCTCCACCATGACCTGTCTGTCTTGGGTGGCCCTACATACATGGCTCATAGCTTCATTGAGGAAGTGGTTCACGTGATCAGATTTGTTAGTTTTCTGTGATTGTGGTTTTCATTCTGTCTGCCCTCTGTTGGAGACAGAAAAGAGGCTTATAGAAGCAGAACTAGCGTGTATCCTATTCTTTTTTTATGTGATTTTAAAGTATTGTCTCAAAGACCACAAAAGTATTGAAAATAAAAAAATATTTTATAACTAGAAGCTTTATTATGTACTCTTGCATGATAGGGATTTCAAGAAATTTCTTTAGGCTATATTTGCTCTATTCTTTGGAAATTGCAGTTAAAACTGATTTCAACATCACTTTAAAAATGCACCAACTTCTGCATTTGACACTGTACAGTTATAAAATTCCAGTATCTAAATAAAACTCACTATGCATTTCCAAAACCAAGAAATTGTGTTCTATGACCATGAAGAAACATTACCAGTAAATGGAGACAGAATTCACTACCCCCCCAAGACAGAAAGATGTAGTTAGGATACTAGAAAACTTAAGGACCTTTTACAAATATGCTCAATTTTCTCAACATGTCCAAAAAAAAAAATCAACATAATCAGAGAAAGAGGAAATGAAGCTGGTAAAGATTTTTCAATAAAAAAAGGAAAAAAAAGAAAAAGGAAAGAAAACTAGGTAAATTGAACATCATCACATCAAGTCAGAAGTTCTACATACCCTAAAAACATAGAGTACAAGAAAAATTTTAATATCCAAAATGATGGTTTCCAAATTATACTTTGCTTCTGCTCTGGTCACTTCCCACGTGGCTCAGATATTAAAGAATCTGCCTACAGTGCAGGAGACACAGGTTCAATTCTTGGATCAGGAAGATCCCCTGGAGAAGGAAATTGCAACCCACTCCAGTTTTCCAGCCTGGGAATCCCATGAACAGAGGAGCCTGGTGGGCTGTAGTCAACAACTCTGCCCTGCACAAAAAACTTAACTTAAAAGAGTTACCTTTTCAATTAAATGCATCACATTACCAATTCACTCTTATTCTTCATTTAATTGTTTTTCAGAGAGTTTCATCATTCAAAAGATGGAAGGTAAAGAAGTGATTATCTGGCATCAGTACTTTTGGCTGATGTAACATCCATGGTTATGAAGTGGAAAAACACATGGCCAAAGTTCTACTTATCCAGATAGTGTTTTTGTGAATGCCTGGTAAACATGGGGCAGGAAATTTGAAAATATACTTTTGACATAATTTCACATTGTCCTGTTGTTGAATTTTCAGCAACCAATTCAGTTCATGTCTGAATTATTCAATTTCTTGCTGATTCCAATTTTTAGGAAAATTTTAAGTCTTAGTCTCTGATACTTCCCCTTAAGTTTGTTTCTCATTGTATGTGGCTGATGGGAAGTGTGTGGAAAAAAGATCAAAAGATTTTCAGATGGATTTGCTGGCCATACATCATTTTATACTAGATATCACATCGCTTTTTACTGTTAAAAGTAAGACATTTGTTTTAAATATGTGTGCATCTTTGAGTTTAGCATGTCATTATCATAAATAAATTTGTACTCTTTTAAGTTATTCTTCAAATCAAACTTTCCTCTGTTTCTTTAAAATGCATAATATACTACACTGTTTCATGACTTTTCAACTTTCTGAGACAAAATTGTAGAAGGAATCCTCATTTAAAAAAAATCACTGTGTGATTCAATAATATTAAAATTACAGTATGGAAAGTTTCATAAGTTGATATTTCTTCTGTTAAATGGACTTGCAACTGCAAAACATTCTGAATATATTGTTTTAAAGAAACATCTTATCTTGCAGGTTTGAGTTAAGTATGCACAAAATTTCTTTGGAATAAATTTGCAAAATAAGTGTTTTTGGAACAGAATTTTGGATATTGAAGCTAATTATAAATTACTGAATAGTGCCTGCTGCACTGAAATGTTGGTAATACTATTTAGCACTAATATGTCATGGAAAATTTTGGCAGGAGATAAGAATGACTGGTTTTGTTGAATCTAGCTTGAACTGATTTTTTACAAAATCTCATTTTGCTTTTCTTTTCCTCTAGTTAACTGTTTAGGTGATTTCACCCAAGTTTATTACAACAAAAAGAATAGCATTGACAAAAATAAGACAATTTGTAATTATGAAATCTTATTTCTTTGAGGAACCAAATGATACTGAAATGATATTGATATTGAAAACATTTTCATTGCTCTGTTTGTTTCACATGACATTCTTTTGCGGAGCATTCCTAACAAAGATTAATTTCATTCAATGTAGATAAAAAGTGAAAACTGGTCATGATCTTTTCTGAATCATATTAATAACATTGAGATAAACTGTCTATGAACTTTGTGTTTTTTTACATCAACATAATTTTCCAAATTGAAAGCCCATTCTGAGAATTGTTGGGAATTTCTCAGGTTGACAAATGATGGAGAACAATGAAAGACTAACTGGTCACGATGTTCATATGCATAAGTTGCTTTGGGGAAAGAAGGGCCTTAGCTGAAAAGTCCAACTGCTGCTTGCAGTGCTACATCTCTGCCCCTTTAGAAGAAAAACTACAGGAATAATTACCAGTCTTCAGTTTTTATTAGGCTTGGATTCTCACTGCTGCTCTTCATTCCCAGTCTGGTAGTTTAAAATTGTCTTATTGTATGTATGTGTACATGTTGGTGTTGTTTAGTTGCTAAGTCATGTCTGACTCTGTGACCCCAGGGACTGTTGCCTGCCAGGCTCCTCTGTCCAGTGGATTTTCCAGGCAATAATACTGGAGTGAGTTGCCATTTCCTTCTCAGGGGATCTTCCCGACCCAGGGATTGAACTTATGTCTCCTGCATTGGTAGGTGGATTCTTTACTTGCGAAGCCCTCCTGTATGCATACCTATATTCATATATCCTCATATATTATGTCTGCATACAAACATGATGCACAGCATGGCTGATGCAATTTGCTGAGAAGATGGTTGTGAAAGCTTTCGAGTCTCGCACACGCACAACAGACTGCAAACCACACTACAGTTTACAAACCTCTAGCCTTGAGTTTGATGCTTCATTTGCCACACTGCTACTCTGCCAAATGGTACGGTGGCTCTGATCCAGATAACTAACTATGGTGGAGCTACATAGAGCGGTGGACGTCTGGCTCATGCAAAAACAGCGTCCAAAACGTTCAGAAGGGAAATAACAACAGCCTCAGTTCACTGCCAGTTGGTACTAATCAAGTGTCTTCTTGTTCATTGTTGCATTCTATTTGCACAATAATTCTTTCTGGAGACATTATAGCTGTCTGGAAGCTCTATTTTGTTTAAAGGACTAGATATTACAGACAACTTCTCATTCAGAAATGTTGAGAGTTTTCTAGTTAATATTGCCAAGTTAACAACTGCTTTTTCACTTTTTCTAACCAAGCAAGAAGAGAGACTTATTTCAACCCTATGTTGCCAAAGACACACTCAAGTGCCAAAGCAGCTTGAATTTAAAAATAGCTTTCCAAACCCATGAATGAGGTTATATCATTTACACAAACAGTTTCACTTTCAATAATTGAAGGAATGCTTTCTTAATGCCGCTTCCTAATTCACAGCTTAAAACATGAATCAAAATTTCTTACTAGACTTTTCCGGTGTTTAAGACTTCACCTTCCAGGGCTGGCAGTGAGGGGTCAATCCCTGGTTGGGGCACTGAGATAACACAAAAGCATAACACTTTGGCCATAACTCTTGGCCAAAATCATAACACTTAGGACAGAATCATTACTGAAATAAATTCAATAAAACTTTTTAAATGGTCCACATAAAAAAAGAACTCTTAAAAAAAATTGCTGTTCTAAAACTACCCAGAACTATTCAAAATTATTATGGCAGCCAAGTTTGTTTTTAATTAACTTTCTTTATGCTGTGGTCTGACCTCCAATCATCAGTTATAACAGCAGAATTTCAAAGGCAATTTATGTTACATGTTTCAAAGTCAAGGCATTTTAAGATATTTACTTATGTAGAACACTTTACATATGAAATTTTGGTTAGAGAAATGGTTGTTAAACATGCTCAATTCATTTATCCCATGATTTCTTGGAAAGAAGTGACCACAACACATTCAAATTATTGGGAATTGAGCAGTTTGGCCTAAATCTAAGCCTGAAACAAAACAGAAAACATATACATCTGTGTTTATTTAGGATCTGAAAATGATTACTTAGATGTTCAATTAAGTAAAATTTTCATGTCTTAACTGTTAATTGTTGTTACTCAATTGCCAAGTTGTGTCTGACTTTCTGTGACTCCATGGACTGCAGCACACCAGGCTTCCCTGTCCTTTACCATCTCTTGGAGTTTGCTCAAATTCATGTCCATTGAGTCAGTGACGCCATCCACCCATTTCATCCTCTTCTGCTCACTTCTCCTCTTGCCCTCAATCTTTCCCAGCATCAGGGTCAGGGTCTTTTCCAATGAGTTGGCTCTGCATATCAGGTGGCCCAAGTATTGGAGCTTCAGCTTCAGCATCAGTCCTTCCAGTGAATATTCAGCGTTGATATCCTTTAGGATTGACTTGTTTGATCTCCTTGCAATCCAAGGGACTCTCAAGAGTCTTTTACAGCACCATAGTTCACAATTAAATTTCTACACTTGCTAATTTAAAATATTATACTTGCAATTACACTTTTGTAACTTTTATTAATCATTAATAATACATTTAATAAGAGACTTTTAATGGTAAGCTCAGAAAATTTAAATGGACTCATAAATAAGTAGGATACTAGATAAGAAAATGCATATAATTTACCAATGATAGAATTAAGAGCTTCAGTACTTTTAATAAGCATCTGTCATTTTATAAATAGGAGAAAAATATACTGATATATTTCTCACTTGCCTGATCTTTCTCAGTCTATGAAAGTCCATCACACTTCCAATTCAGTAACACGTTTGCCTCTAAAAAGATTTGTGTACATTTGAATCTTCCCCTTAGCTAAAGGAAGGACAGGCGACAATGTCAGTTGAAAGTCTTTTATTACTGTAGTTATAGTTAATTTTCAGCAATAAAACAGATTGTACACTATTAGTATAATACTATATTTATTTTAACTATTAGTCCTGTTTCCTCTATTACGAGGATTATTGTACCTGTGTTTGGATGAAGATATCTAATACAGGGCAACTAGGGTCTTGCAAAATAAATACCAGCAGGTACAAGGCAAAGATAATATTTTAAATTGAATTTATGTAATGGCACTTAGTATTTTCTTTGTATAATGTTCATCCAGGTGCATTCATTTAAAATACCTACCATAAATTCTAAAATAACAAATTAGCTTTAAGATGAAAAGGCAGAGATAAAAAATATCTTGCCTAATACAAATTATGAGACAGGAATTAAGTGCTCATACTTACGTGCCTTAAATCAAACTTTCACACAGTGGTGGAAAAATCCTCGAGATTATTTTCAGCTTCCAAGACACGTGGTTATTCCTCATCACCCAATCTAATGGTTCCTTTAACCCAATATTCTTATTTCTACCTACACTCTCCTGCCATAAGTTAAACCTGGTCCTCAATGTTTATATAAACACCTGACATTTTTTACTTGCTTAAAATCCTGGACAACTGTATAATGCATGAATTTCTTTCCTTCCTCAATGATATTCTACATTCCATGTAGATTAGAACGAGGCCTTGTATACTGACTGATTTTGCAATGAAATGGCAGGTAAATTTTATTTTTTAAAACATACATATAAGCACATTTAAAACATCCTCATAGTTGAAATATTAATCAAAAGGTTGATGATAAATTTATCCAAGTATAATCGTTACATCAAAAACTTTCTTTAACCTACTTTTTAAATAATCCCATGGCTTTATGGGCTTCAGTTTTACCCAAATTCATCCTAAGTGTTGATCCTGAAAGTGAAACTGAAGTCGCTCAGTTGTGTCTGACTCTTTGCAACCCCATGGACTGTAGCCTACAGGCTCCTCCGTCCATGGGATTTTCCAGGCAAGAATACTGGAGTGGGTTGCCATTGCCTTCTCCAAGAGATCTTGCCGACCCAGGGATGAACCCAGGTCTCCCACGTTGTGGGCAGATGCTTTGCCATCTGAGCCACCAGGGAATTCCGTTGATCCTGAAAGTCAGTGTTATTTTTAGATGACCTGTCAACCATTTTCCTGAATACAAGCTCTCCCATTTGCAACAAGAGGCCAAACTTATAAGTGTGAGTTTTTGCTTTAAGAGAGTTCTTTTCTCTAAAATGAACCTGAGCTTTATATCTATTCTATACAAGTGGCTATTTTACATTAAGAAACAACTCACCATATTCTGCTAATGTTCCTCCTCTTTTAAACTCTTAATTATATTCAATGGACTATCACATTACTCACAAAGAATAAAATAACAGCATAATGAATATAATGTATTTTTGCCTTGGAGTCAGCAGGATGCTAATATAATAAACTGATCATCTAATTCTATAAACACATGCTTACATGGTGAGTTAAGTCACCAATGTGTAAACTTGTATTGTTAGCACAGTTAAATGTTTGGTGTTTTAGATTGGATGAGTTTAAACTTGTCGGGCTGAAGATTCCACTTTGCACATATGCAAACAATAACATCAACTCTTTGAAACTTCAAGAACACCAGGCTCCTCTGTCCATGGGGTTTCCCAGGCAAGAATACTAGAGTGGGTTGCCATTTCCTCCTCCAAAACAACAACATGAAAAATGAAAGTCGCTCAGTCCTGTCCGACTCTTTGCGACCCCATGGATTATACAGTCCATGGAATTCTCCAGGCCAGACTACTGGAGTGGGTAGCCTTTCCATTCTCCAGGGGATCTTCCCAACCTAGGGATAGAACCCAGGTCACCTTCATTGCAGGTGAATTCTTTATACCAGCTGAGCCAAAAAGGAAGCCCAAGAATACTGGACTGTGTAGTTTATCCCTTCTCCAGCAGATCTGCCTGGCCCAGGGATTGAACCAGAGTCTCCTGCATTGCAGGTAATTTCTTTACCAACTGAGCGCCCTTAAACAACAGCATATGTTTACCTAATATAGCTAGTTTCAATATATTACACTAAAGTGAAGTATAATTTCATATTTCCTATATTTTTGATAAATGTTACTTATAAGAAGCAACAGATGTGTATGTCTTAATTTTTTTAATAAACTACAAATTATATAAAATAACTTGCCAATTGAAAAATATGAAGTACAAAATGGTAAGAGAAGTAAAATAAATTTCTACTAAGAAAAATGATTGTGTATTTAATTAATTAAGGCATTTTCAGCTTAAAATGTACTGAATAATATTGAGTCTTATTTTTCACTGTTTATAATCTTTTATATGAGGATTATGTTTTGTGAACTTTGATTCTTAACTTGTGCCACCTATAATACACATAATAGTCACTGTATTTATTTGCAGATACATGACTATTGTTTAAACTGAACAAAAGTAAAACAGAAATGTCTCTAAAAGTTTCAGAACAGAAAAATAACTTAAAAATTTACTTATTATGTAATCTCATTTGTTGAAATATTTAAATATCTTTAAATTTATATAAAAGATATTAACTTTTTTGGCCCTTAGAATTATGCAAAATATTACTGATAAAAGTTAAATATAGTTGAGATATATATTAAATAATATTCTAGTATCAATTATTATGAGACACATTCCAAATCTTTTTTAAAGAGAAACAAATTTAAATCCTTGGCTGAAGGAATAAAGATATGACTTCTTAAACATAACAAAGAAAAAATTGCTTAATTGGACTGTTGATCTCTTAAAGTTAAGAATTTGTAATACTTCTGAGTGCTATAATTGCAAAACATCCAGAATAGAACTTGGTGACCCTGGCTTTCTCCTCCCAGAAAAATGTTCTATTGAATATCCTATCCATTCAATGATTCATTAACATTATGCATTTTGGGTTTTAAATATCTTATTTATTAATTGATCAGAATCATGTTGCTTTAATTCAATAACTAGAAAATATCAATGTGTTTGAATATAAAGAGACTGTTTTAGACATGGTTTTGGTATTTAAATATAGATACAGATTTCTCCATTTTGTTCCCCAGCTATTAATAATAAAGCAAAAAGAAAAAAAGTAAAAGATAGTTTTCTTAAAGTTCTAAAGCATACTTTATTATTTTCATATATATTTTTTACAGTCAATGATACCATTTGGGCTTGTTTCATCAATAGATATAAAATTGAAATGATACAGCTTTAATTTTTGAAATCATTATTGATATTGGAATATAGATTGTAATAACAGTTGAAAACACTTATTACTAAATATTTCCAATAAGTAACAATTATGCATCTCCAGCATTATTTGCCAAATTCTGAAGGATTTGTTTTTGGTTCACAATGAAGCAATTTTTGAATAGTTCAATAAAAACACTTTTATTTACTCAATTCTAGTTAAAATTTTGTATTTGTCAAAGTTTCCACTCATTGGTGAGTTCCTTACAAGTAATAATGATGTTTCTTTTTTTTTCTTTGTACTCTGATTGTATTACTCAACTGCTCTGATTATATTATTCAATTCTTTAAAAAATGTATGTGCTATCTTTTTCATTTATATTCATTTTAATTTCTACATACAAGTGCAGGGTAGAGATTACACCAGTATAATGAGTTGCTTCATTGAGCCAGGTATTGAGATGGTCAGTTAGAACAATGAGCCAAACCGAGAATAACAATCTAGGCTTTACTCTCGAACAAGAGGCCACAAGAGACAGTCTTTTATTTTTACCCATGAAACATCACCTGCAGAGTCAGGTGCATGGGTGCAGATGGAGGACCCATCTTCCTCCTGAGAAGGCCTGGAGAAAAGGTTCCTGCCACTTTATGGATCTGGGAGAGAGCCACGAAGAGCCCAAGTGGAGAAAAATATCAAGTCCCCTCCAAGCTAATTCCAGTAAATAGGTCTCTATGGAGACACTTTACAAGTGTCTCAGCCGAGGTCCCTTGATGAAAAGATCTCCCAAAGGAGGTGTCTGGATGAGAAATACAAAGACGCCCAGAACATGACTGGCTTCTGTGTCCACCCCTCTTCAAAGACTGAAGGGAACCCTTGTTACTGCGCCCAGGTTACTGTAGGGAGGGCAGATTCTCTGTGTCATGGACCGGGGAGTGTCCTGCACTTGCCAGTGGTCAAAACTGAAAGCTCACACAAAGGGTTTGGTCTGCAGTTGGACTCCTCATGCATAGTCAGGTGTTCGTATGTGTCCATATGTGTTCATATATATCCTCAATTCAAAGTAAGAGTGTTACCAGCATGAAAGGTGCATATAAACTAGTGTAGAACAATGTGGATAATCTTTAAGTCAGTAATGACTGTTAATGGCTGTAAGTCATAAGGAGTTCTATTTTTAGAAAGTTTCCTGAGAAGTGATCAGAAGATGGGTTAAGATATATGTGCCTAAACGTTTTTCACAGCTTTGTTTAAAATAAAAAGAAATTTAGAAAAATTGTCATCAGAAATATGAAATCTAATATATTTTTATATCATACAGGAGACTATTAAGCAATTTTAAAGATAATGATGTGGATGCACATTTAAAATGGAAATACATTGTACAAAATATGCTGTGGATGTAGAGTTGATTGGTTGATTGAAAAAAGATTACAGTGAATGATTCTTCCAGTTTTATAAATATGTAACTCTGTGTATGTGTGTTTCTTTGCAGAAAGGCATAGGAAATATTTCAAGACAGATAAAAATGTCCTCATTAACTTCTTGAGTGAAGACTAAAAGTAATTTTTTGAAGTCTTTTCCTAAGTTTAAAAATTTTTCTGTATGTGTTTTCTGAGAGGAAAATTATCTAATTGTTTAATTAGATGAAAATTAAAAAGAATAATTGAGATCAGTTCAGAAATTGATTTGTATTAACACACTACAGTGATCTTCTTAACAGTTTTTGGCTATAGCAAAAGATAATACTGTTCTTAAAATGCTATAATAATGTGATTCAATTATTTTTATCTGTTACTTTATATTTTTACTTATAAAGGCTAATTAAATTAAGGTAAAATTTGAAGGGAGAATGTTTTCTTAAAAAATTGTCATCTCTAGAAGAATATATGAGTATTTGTGTGTTTGCTTTGTATTTCTATGAAACAAAATATCACATATTTAGCAGCTTTAAAGAACAAGTGTTTATTATAGGTTTCTGTGGACCAGGATTGTGGCTGTATTCTAATTGTGTCTTCTGTTTAGGGATGCACAGAGCTTCATCATGAAGATGGCCAGGGATGTGATGCTATCTGGTCTTGGTATTTGCTTCTAAGAACTCATTAGTTGTTGACAGATTCACTTCAGTTTCTTGAAGTAAAAGGACTTAGCTCCTTGAAATCACCCGACTTTCATGCCAGGTAATCATTACTATAAAGCCATTTGTTCTTCAAGACTAGCAGGACAGTGTCTCTATTGCTTTGAGCCTCTGACCCTAAGAACTTCATTTAGCTGATTAGGTCAGGTCCACCAAAGCTAACCTTTTGATTAACTTAAATACAGTGAATTGGGGATTTTTAATAACATCTTGCAAAATCCCTTGACTTATGCCAGACAGCATTATCTAACCAAGGGAGGAGGGCTTTGCAGGTGGCTCAGTGGTAAAGATGTGGGTTTGATCCCTGGGTTGGGAAGATTCCCCAGAGAAGGAAATAGCAACCCCCTCCAGTATTCTTGCCTGGGAAATCCCATGGACAGATGAGCCTGGCAGGCTACAGTTCCAGAGGGTCACAAAAGAGTCAGACATGACTTAGCCACTAAATAACAACAACAACAATCAAGGGATTAGCACGTTTTATTGGTTCAAATCAAGTTATAGCTACTGTCCACACTCCTAAGGAAGAATCCATTATGAAGGCACAACTCAATAGTGGTCACTCTAGGGTATGTCCATTACAACTGGAAAATATATATGGTACTTAGCAGAGATTCATATAATTCTCAATGAGTACCCATGTTGTCCACATCTGAAATCAACTACTTGATATATTTTATCCATTAGTTTCTGTTAGATTTCTCTAAAAGCTCCCTAATGTTTTGATAGAATCACAATATTTACAGAATATTCTTGATGTAAACTTTTAAACAGCTTTAAAGAAGTCTCATTACAATTTCATGAGCTATCTGTTTCTATCTGTATATACAAATGACTTAACTAACCTCAGTGGCAAAAGTTAAATACTTCCTTTACATATCTGAAAAGTATTTGAGGAAACTGATGTTGAGCTCCAATACATTTTGACCAAATTGATGTTTAAACATCAATCACTTTTTCATTTATAAATAATAAATTCTGTTAAATGTTACTTTTCCAAAACTGAATTTCAGCTGATATGCATTTGCAAGAATCATGAAAGTTGGTTTTAGAAAACTTCATCCTGTGGAATTTTAACCATGGAAAAAATACTTCAAAAGTTAACAGAAGCCTTTTAGCTTACAGTTTCACCTGAGGCAGAAATACTTATTTTATGTTATTCATCTTCAGCATTTTAGAAGTAACATTCCAAATCTGTTCAATTATGAAATGTATAATTTGTGACTCAGGCCCAAAAATGATTACAAAAAACACTCCTCAACAATTCCTCTTTTTATTATGAGGTGCTTAATTTGTGTCAAGTACTCTACAAAGTACTAGAGATTCAGAGATGAGGACTTCTGTTTCTAATAATGTGGATCAAGTTCTTTATTAGGATCGAATTTTACAAGGAAAACAATAAAACTGCTGGGTAAACAGTTCTGATGACCTGAATATATTCAGATGAGCTGTCAGTCCAGTAGGACAGGGACAAGATAAATTCTTGGGAAAACTCTAAAGGAAGACATGCAGGCATAATCCTTGAGCATACAAATATTTTTTTCCTATCAGTCCTGACAAGCCAACAAATGCAGGCTTTAGTTCAAAGTCTCATGGGATAAGGATAAAGATAGGGTAGGGATTAATTAAATCTAGGGTAGGGATTGTATAAGAACACTCACCACAGTAAGCTGGGTACTCAAAAGACTATATCTTTGATATAAGGATAAACTAGATGTAGCTTTGCTTCCGTAATCTCTTATCTCCATAAATCTCAAAGGACTTTTGGGGACATTTTTTAACCTGGTATTGAGTTAAACAGGATAAAACCCCTAAATAATAGAATAATACCACTATGTATGAACCTTGAAGATGCAAAAATTCAAAGATGTGCGTTCCTTCAACATCAGGTGTAAGTGAAATTGCAACTTGTCCTCCTTCTCTTTGCTGACAACCCTTCAGCTTTACCATCTCCTGCCTCCTCTCCCTCCTGCGTTCAGTAACACTTCTTGCCTGTTCACTCTTTGCCAGCCTCTGCATGCCAGCTCTTGTACTGTACTACTGTACTTTTCAAGGTACAGTACTGTAAGATTTAAAATGTTTTCTTTATTTTTTATATTTGTCTTTTACACATTATTTGTGTGAAAAGTATTATAAACCTATTACAGTACAGTACTATATTCTGTACTGTACTGGATTCCCCAGGCCAGGAGAATTTTCCTGAATTCGCCTTCTCCAGGGGATCTTCTACTATACAGTCAATTATGTTTAGTGCCTAGGCTAACTTTGTGGAATTTATGAATAAATTGGACTGACAAACATGCTCTCATAGCTGAACTTGTCCATATATGGTGGACTTACTGTAACACCAACTAAAAGAATACTTAAGATAGCCAACACAGTATTAAGTGGGAACAAAGTTGGAGAACTGACACTTCCTGAGTTCAATTCTTACCAGAAATCTACAAGTAGTCAAGACAGTGTAGTACTGGTGATAAAGTAGACAAATAGATCAGTGGAAGAGAATAGAGGGCCCAGAAATAGACCCACATAAACATGGCAGCCTGATCCTCAACACAAAAGCATAGATAATACACTAGCTGTTGTATTTTCAACAAAAGGTGTTTGAGCAACTGGCTATCCACATGCAAAAAAAGGATCCAGTTATACCTTATACTCTCCACAAAAATTAATTCAAAATGGATCACAGACTTAAATGTAAAATGCAAAACCATAAAACTTCTAGAAGATAACATAGGAAAAAACTCGAATGGGTATGGTGACGGCTTTTAAAATACAACACTAAATGTAAAATCTATATAACAAATAATTTTTAAGCTGAGCATTATTAAAATGCAAAACCTTATGCTCTGTGAAAGGTAATATCAAGACAAACCACAGACTGGGAGTAAATATTTGCAAAAAATACATTTGATAAAGGATGATTAGGGTCAAAGAACTCTTAAAACTCAACAATGAAAAAAATAAGCTTCCTGATTTAAAAAGAGGCCCAAGACCTAAATAGCTACCTCAACAACAAAGACACACAGATGGCAAATAAACATATGAGAAGCTGCTCCGTATGATATGTCATCAGGGAAATAAAAATTGAGACAAAAATCCGATGCCACTGCACACCCATTAGAATGGCCAAAATCCAGAACACTGACAATAACAAACGCTGGCAGGGATGTGGAGCAACAGGAACTCTCATTTACTGCTGGTGAGAATGCAAAATGATCTTGGCACTTGGAAAAGTGGTTTGGCAATTTCTTACACAGCTAAACATACCCTAGCCATATGATCCAGCAATCATACTCCTTAGCATTTACTCAGAGCAGTTGAAAATTTACATTTACACAATAACTTGCCCATAGATGTTTTATTCACAATTGACAAAACTTGTAAGCAAACAAGATGTCCTTTAGTAGGTGAATTGATAAACTATGGTACATCCAGACAATGGAATATTAAAGAGAATTGATCTCTAGGATTTACCTGGTGATCCAGTGCTCAAGACTCTGCACTTTCACTGAAGGGGGTGTGAGTTTCATCCTTGACTGGAGAACTAAGGTCCCATATTTGCTGTTATTGTTTAGTTGCTAAGTCATGTCTGACTTTTTGAGACCTTATGAACTGTAGACCTCTGTCCATGGGATTTTAAAATTCCAAAAAAAGAGAGAAAGAAAGAAAAAAACAAACAAAAAAAGAGAAATTAACTCTCAAATCATGAAAAGACAGAGAAACATTAAATGCGTGCTATCAAATGAAAGAAGCCGATCTGAAAAGGCTACAAACTGTTATAATCCCAGCTGTATGATACTAGGCAACAGGCAAGTATGGAAAGAATTAAAAGATCAGTGATTGCTGGGGAAAGAGGTTTATAGACAGAACACAGAGGAGTTTTAGGGAAGTGAAAATATTTTGTATGGTGTTATAATGATAGTTATATGTCATTTTACATATAACAGAGCTCATAGAATGTATCACACCAAGAAAGAACTACGGACTCGGGTGTTAATGACCTGTCTGTGTATGTTTATCAATTGCAGTGAATGTACCACTCTGCTGGGGATGGTGAAAATGGGGGAGGCTATGCCTGTGTTGGGGCAGGATATATGTGGGAAATCTCTGTAGCTTCCCTTCAATTTCGATGTGAATATAAAGCCAGACTAAAAAAATAAGTCTTAAGTCAAATTTTAGAAATCAAAGAAAAAATAGAAAAATATATTCAAATTTTACTCCAAATGATGGCAAAATAAGCAAGTCAAATAAAACTTTCATTTTAGGCTATGAATAAACTGTTAAGAAATTATGGGGGGAGTGGTGATGAACATAAAGAAAAATGTAAGAGTAAAATCACACCCAATAAGTACCTATCAATAGTAGAAGAGCTGCTTATCAATTGATACCAAGGTCAAAAAGTGGACAAAGAATCTGGGATACTTGCAGGATATTTATTTTTTAAAATATTTTTTAAAGATCATTTATTTATTTATCTGGCTGTGCTGGGTCTTTGTTGCCGCAAGGGCTTTTCTCTAGCTGTAGCAAGTGGGGGCTACTCTGCAGGTGTGGTGGGTGGGCTTCTCAGAATTGGGGGCTTTTTTCATTGTGGAGCATGGGCTCTAGGGCGCCTGGCCTTCAGTAGTTGTGGCACATGGGTTCACTGGTTGAGGTTCTGGGCTTTAGAGCACAGGCTCAATAGCTGTGGCTCAGGGCCTTAGTTGCTTCGTGGCATGCAGGATCTTCCTGGACGAAGGAGCGAATGTGTCTTATGAATTGACGGGAGGATTCTTTACCACGGAGCCACCAGGGGCGGCTCTGCGGGATTTTTAAATGTAGAGAAATAAAATTTCATTTTCTAAAGTCCAAATACGATCTTTTTATATTCCAAAATGATAATCTTCTAAATCTTCTCTTCTCATTATGTAAAATAAATTGTGAGCTTCTAGCCATGGAATTTGGGTTAGGATTAGCTGGTAGCTCAGAGGTAAAGAAATGCCTGCTAGTGCAGGAGATGAGGGTTTGCTCCTGGGTCTGGAAGATACCCTGGAGGAGGAAATGGCAACCCTCTCCAGTATTCTTGCCTGGGAAATCCTATGGACAGAGGAGCCTCGTGGGTTACAGTCCATGGGGTTGCAGAGTCACACACGATTTAGCGATTAAACAGTAGCAACAACAAGCCATGAAGAAGTGAATCTGTCCTGCCTTCCATTCATTCTTCTCTTCCTTTTCCTGATGGAGCATGTTAACATATTTGCTGATACAAATATATAATTCTGCTTCTGATTGTCTTTCTCTTTCTGCCTGAAATATCTTTTCTATGTGTCGTTCAACAGATGGACACTTAATTGTCCTTCACCACTCAGCAACATGTATAAATCTACTATATTTCTGCTTCATTTATTTATTTATGCATCTTTCTTCTTTATTGGACTATAAACTACCTGATGGCAGGAATTGTTTGATTTTATCCATCTTTACATACCCAGGAATTAGCTCAAGTTCCTGACAAAAAGCAATCATTCAATAAACTTTTGTTGGTGGCTGAGTAGGTGAAAACGCACAGGTAGAAAGAAAAGAAGGATGTAACTTTAAACTGTGGTCAGATGTCTGTACTTATCTACTGACTATTTTTTGGAACAACAATACACACAGAAGAGAAATAGAATTACTAGCAACTTAATAGCTTTTAAATAATTATATTTTAAAAAGTTAATGAAGAGCTCAGAAATCAGAGAATCCTGACATGTGCCAAACACTATCTTATAAAATTATAGTAGCAATCTTGCTGAAAATTTAAAGTGTGATAAAGGAAAGATACAAAAGTATATAAATTCATTAGAGGAAAGCAAAGTGTAGCAGATTAGAGACTAGAAGATAAATGTCAACAATTTCTCATTTAATAGATGAGTTGGGAAAGAAATAAGAAAACCAGGAGAACAGGACAGGCTGCCCTATAACTATGTCATCGTTGAAGTATGTGTTCATGGCAGATAAACCCCTCTGAAAGTAAAATTGGTGAACACATAGTATGCTAGTTAAAAAAAATAGCAAAACAGCATGGATTTACTGATGCTATTTATGGCATATTTATATACCATAGCTTTTACAGTAACAAACAAAGAATAAAAGGAGTCCATTTTGAAAATTAAGTTACAATTAACTAGAAAATCTAGAATATAAAACTAAGAATTTCAGTAAAGAGGAAAATAAAAGGGAGTGATGCAAATAATGTCACTGTAGATATTAGTGGGGCGACTGAGAAAGTAAGTATTCTTGGCATGTACCTTGATGGGAAGGGCTTGCAAAAAATAAATTCCAAGTGCAAAAGATGGATATTTGACTTTTCTCATTAGACTTTGAAAAAATAAAAGTTGAACAAGCAGTTTCTGTTGTGAGTGTTGCATTATGTGTGTAGGATTTCACCACCAGTACAGTGTTGTACTGATGGGAGTCATTTCTGTTCTTAATGGACAACAGGTTAACTACTTAGGTGATAAATCATCTACCTGATAGAAAGGAAGGACACAAGTGACCAAGGTATTCAATCACTGGGTGCAAAGTTAGAATCTTCCCTTAAAAAGTGATGGGCAAAAATCAGAACTTCTATAAGTCTTCTTTAGAAATTAAAAGGCATTTTAAGAAAATCATGTGTTAAAGAAGAAAGCATGGTATACTATAAAAGCCTGTGGTCATAAAAAATGTATTATTACTCAAGGACACATTGAAGACATGTGTTATTAATAAAAAATAACAACAACTTTATCTTTAAGAGGCTTTATGAAATACAAGACTTGAAGAAATCTTGAAGATTTGAAGAAAGATATAAGCTACAAGATAAAAGATGCAAGACTTGAAGAAATTCATAGGAAATGCTTTGTATAATAAACACACTGATTTACTTCCATGCTTTCAATCTGCCTGAGACACAGCCAACATTTCTTCTGCCATCCCCCTACCCCAGCCTCTTATCTATATGAAGGATTATTTTCTAGGGATAGGTGCTATTTATTCATGGAGGACTTACCTGAGTCCTTGGACTTGCTTAAGTTATCACCTTGTACGTGGTGGTCTCCTCTTTGAGCTGTCATGATCACTAGGCCAGAGATGATGTCTGTCCCTCATATGTATCTTGCCAACACACATCAAGTAATTAACAAATTGTTAAATAAATATGTGAGTGCACATTTTGAGATTTTGTAACTGTAAAATAAAATTATGGAATTCAATAATGTAATGTGTCTTAAAAGGGAATAAGATAAAGGTATGGGGAGAATAAAAATTATTCTGTAGAAAATTTTCAAGTTTTATGACCTTCCATACTGCCATAATTCACTATGTTTCTAATTACTGAGACAGCAACAATAGTAATGAAAATTAACATGATTCTATGTAGGAAACAATATGAGATAAACAATCAAACTGGAGTGAAAGGTCAGGAAATGTGAGGAACTATTTAAACTTAGATTAAAATAAACTAATTTACACAACTTTGCAAATAAATTGGAGTCTAGATGAAAAAGAATTTCCCAGAAAAGTACAACGTATCAAAATTGATCTTGGTAATAACAGAAAATCTAAGCAGATCAATAACAGAAAAAAATAGAGAAAATCTCACCCACCCAAAATAAATAAATAAATAAATAAACTTAGATATAGAGCTTTCTAATAAACAGATTTAATTTTTAAAAGCAAGAAGCTTCTGTCATATTTATTCCTGTAATATTTCTACTGCATTTACAAGAAATAGTGAAATGTTACTTAAAGTTGGATGTATTAAACTCTGCATTAATTGCCTTTTAGCAAATGTTTTCTTTTTCTTACATCCTGTGGATTTTGGAACTTCATGAATGAATCATCCAGCATTTTTAAGTTGTATATAAAAACATAAGATACAATATTTCAATGGAGTTTTTGAGGGAAAAAAGCTATTGGGTGATATATATCTTCCATATGAAGTCATTCTTTGTGTGCATGTTGATTAGATTTGATCAGTCCTTGATTGATGCATTTATTCATTCACTATTTACAGAGTGTCATTATTTACTAAGTATATGTTACACACTCTTCTGGACACTTGGAATGGATGAAAAATACTGTTTGTTTGTTTTTGCAGATGGATTGATGGTGGTAAGAATCTCCTTGGGAGAACTTCTAAGCCCAGGTCTGAAGGATAAAAAGAAATCATGCTCAGATTTCCAACTATGGTTGGGAATTTTAATATTTACTTAAATTGAATGTTTGTAGCATAGATTCAGTGATTCTTTTTTAGTCTATGAATATGTCCTTGAGGAAAATCAATTTTAAGGTAAAAGTTTGAAAATAGAAGAAAATATATGTCAAGTAGCTTTGGAATTTTCCCAAGCAAGACATATGGTGCTTTGAAGCAAGATAATGCAAAACAGACACTCATTAAAAAATTAGTGAAATATTTTATGGTTGAAGAAGGTGATGACAGGGCAAGTTATTTCATTCACCTATTCAGTATTTTCTTCCAAAGCACCTACAAAAGTGGCAGCTATTCTTCATGGCTTCATATGATATAAGAATGATACAAGAAGTATGAACAAGAAAATACTTGCCCTTGTGAAGATTATATTTATTAGACAGATAATGAACATGAGTGTTCAGTTGCTCACTCATGTCAAACGCTTGGTGACCCCATGGACTGTAGCCCACCAGTCTCCTCTGTCCATGGAATTTTCCAGGCAAGAATACTGAAGTAGGTTGCCATTTCCTTCTCCAGGGGATCTCCCCAACCCAGGAATCGAACCCTTGTCTCTTGCATTGACAGGTGTGTTCTTTACCACTAGTGCCACCAGGGAAGCCCCAGATAATGAACATAGTGATAAGTAGATAATTAGATAATGTACATTCAGATACTTATAACTGTTTAATGCCAAGATAAAATAGGGGACGTAGATACATAGAAGGAGAAGATATTAAGAAGAGGTAGTAAGAATACACAAAAGAACTGTTCAAAAAGATCTTCATGACCTGGATAATCATGATGATACGATCACTCACCTAGAGCCAGACATCCTGCAATGGGAAGTCAAGTGGGCATCACTACTAACAAAGCTAGTGGAGGTGATAGAATTGCAGTTGAGCTATTTCAAATCCTAAAAGATGATGCTGTGAAAGTGCTGCACTCAATAAGTCAGCAAATTTGGAAAATTTAGCAGTGGGCACAGGACTGGAAAAGGTCAGTTTTCATTCCAATCCCAAAGAAAGGCAATGCCAAAGAATGTTCAAACTATCACACAATTGCACTCATGTCACACTCTAGCAAAGTAATGCTCAAAATTCTCCAAGCCAGGCTTTAACAGCATGTGAACTGTGAACTTCCAGATGTTCAAGCTGGATTTAGAAAAGGTAGAGCAACCAGAAATCAAATTGCCAACATCCACTGAATCATCAAAAAAACAAGAGAGTTCCAGAAAAACACCTACTTTTGCTTTATTGATTATACCAAAGCCTTTGACTGTGTAAATCTCAACAAACTGTGGAAAATTCTTCGATAGATGGGAATACCAGACCACCTGACCTGCCTCCTGAGCAATTTGTATGCAGGTCAAGGAGCAACAGTTAGAACTGGACATGGAACAACAGACTGTTTCCAAATCAGGAAAGGAGTATGTCAAGCTATATATTGTCACCCTGCTTATTTAACTTATATGCAGACCACATCGTGTGAAATGCCAGGCTGGATGAAGCACAAGCTGGAATCAAGATTGCCAGGAGAAATATCAATAACCTCAGATATGCAGATGACATTACCCTTATGGCAGAAAGTGAAAAACTAAACAACCTCTTGATATAAGTGAAAGAGGAGAGTGGAAATGTTGGCTTAAAATTCAGAAAACTAAGATCATGCCATCTGTTCCCATCACTTCATGACAAACAGATGGGGAAACAGTGGAAACAGTAAAAGACTTTATTGTTTTGGGCTCCAAAATCACTGCAGATGGTGTCTGCAGCCATGAAATTAAAAGATGCTGGCTCCTTGGAAGAAAAGTTCTGACCAACCTAGACAGCATATTAAAAAACAAAGACATTACTTTGCCAACAAAGGTCTGTCTAGTCAAAGCTATGGTTTTTCCAGTAGTCATGTATGGTTGCAAGAGTTGGACTATAAAGAAAGCTGAGTTCTGAAGAATTGATGCTTTTGAACTGTGGTGTTGGAGAAGACTCTTGAGAGTCCCTTGGACTGCAAGGAGATCCAGCCAGTCTATCCTAAAAGAGATCAGTCCTGGGTGTTCATTGGAAGGACTGATGTTGAGGCTGAAACTCCAATACTTTGGCCACCTGATGTGAAGAGCTGACTCATTTGAAAAGACCCTGATGCTGGGAAAGATTGAAGGCTGGAGAAGAAGGTGATGACAGAGGATGAGATGCTTGCATGGCATCACTGACTCAATGGATATGAGTTTGAATAAACTTTGGGAGTTGGTGATGGACAGGGAGGCCTGGCATGCTGCAGTCCATGGGGATGCATAGAATCGGACATGACTGAGCAACTGAACTGAACTGAACTGAGTAAAAAGTATAGTTGAGAGAGAATGATAAAGACCAAATATTTTAAGTGAAACCCTCTTTGAGAGGAAGAAGTGGTGGAGCAATTGTGATATATTTTAGAGTAAAAGGATTAAGCAGTTTTGGAAGGGGGAAATTGGAAACTTAGTAGAGCTCAACTAGGCGATTCATTATTTCCATACGTCATTGACTGAGTTTACCTGATGCAATTCAGATGATGGAAGTCTGTCTTCACTTACTCACTATGTCCTTTATTAGGGGGTGCATGCTCAGTCACTTTGATTGTGTCTGACTTTGAGATCCTATGGACTATGGTTTACTAGGCTCCTCTTTCCATGGGATTATCCAAGCAAGAACACTGGAGTGGATTGTCATTTTCTTTTCCAGGGAATCACCTGACCCAGGCATCAAACCTGTGTCTCTGACATCTCCTGCCTTTTCAGGCGAGTAGTACCCTACCTTTAGTAGGGTAGGGGATGATTGCCCTCAGATATTTTGATCAGAGTACATGCATTTCCATCCATGCATTTCCTGTCTCTAGGTGTTCAAACTTCTTATGTGGGTCAAAGCTTCAAGAGAAAGGAATCTAGGAGCAAGATGAAAGCGAAATGATTTTGTGTGATCTAACTTTGAAAATAGTTCTGTAAGTTGAAACTGACACAAGCCCACCCATATTCAAGGGCAGAGGACATAAGCGATATGCCTTGTTGGGAGATCTGTCAGAAACATGTCACCATATTTTAAAGGCAACACCAAAATATACTTCTGGCCATTTCACTTACTCCAAAATGCAAGATGAAGTCATTCTTCAATAACTGATAGCATAGGATTGAATTCAAGGAATAGAGTCTTCATTTGAATCAAATCCAGACACAGATGCATATTAGTCACTTAGTTGTGTCCAACTTTTTGCAACCCCATGGATGGTAGCCCGCCAAGCTCCTCTGTCCTTAGGGTTTTGCAAGAATACTGGAGTGGGTTGCCATTTCCTACTCCAGGGGATCTTCCAGATGCAGGGATTGAACCCATGTCTCCTGTATTAGCATGCATATTTTTTATCACTGAGCCACCTGGGAAGCCATATTCTGAGTCATTCTTCCTCAAAAATATGAAAGAAAAAAAAAGAAAGGAAGAAGAAGAAGAAGAAAGAAAAAGAAGAGAAGGAAGAAAGAAAATAGGTTGTGTTTTCAGCTCAATATTTTTCTTGACTTGCTTCCTTCCCACAGAAATTTTAGAATCTAATTATTTTCCCTATCCTGTTCTGCTCAAATAGGTACAATTCTGTAAAAAGTATGAGTGTCTTAAGTATCCTCCTATGGCCTATTCCACTAGGTAAAGGACATACCCACAAATCTCTTTGAGATAAATTTTCTCTATGTTGGACATTTTATAAGGCTGCAGTTGGAAAATGCCTGAAGGTTCTTAGAAATCCTTTCATTTAACAAATAAGACCTGTGGGGCCTATCTTGAGATCCATAGAAGGCCTTTGTCCATCTGAAAGTGTCTTTGAAGCCTCAGCTTGAGTCTTTTTAAGGTTTTAAAAGGGTTTTTATAGTTACAACTTTGGCTCCCCCTTCATACTGAGATGACAACTTGACAGTGAGTTGGATTTAATATTTTCCTGGAGATTTTTCCTCTTTTGGGGAACTCTTTTCTGGTTGGGAAAAAAAAAAAAAAAAACACTGTGCTGCTGGCCCCTTAACCTTTAATCCATTTTCTACTCCAAAACTAAAGTTATAGCTTTCATTCAGTTATCCTTTTATTTATGACAAGCAAATGAAAGAAGGCAAGTGACAACTTTAACACTCAGCCCAGAAATCTCTTTATTAGATCGTTGAGTTCCTTTGGAATATTTCCTATTTTTCACATTACTGCAGGCAACGGTGTTGCCAAAATTTCACTATTATATAATAAGAGCCCTCTTTTCTCTACCTTCCAATACTTTTTTCTCACTTAATCACAGAATCTCACCAATAGAGTCCCTTCAGATCCTTGGATACCACTGCCCAATCCCATAAAAGTTTTAGGTTTTGTTACAGCAGCATCACACTTCCAGGAGCAAAAAGTATTTTCTATTTACTTTTTACAGTGAAACTAACTATCCTCAAACTTAGTGGCTTAACACAACAGTCATTTTGTTGCTATCATGATTTGGGGATCAGTGGTTTGAGCAGAACTTGGCTAGCTGATCTTTTTGTTCCAGGCACTATCAGTAGAGGTCACTTGGTGGCATTCAACAGGTAGATGGGCAGGTCTACAGGGTCCTAGATCATTTCACTCATAAGTCTGATTCCTTGATGAGGATGACTGGAAGGCTGGCATCAGTTAAAACTGTTTATAGTTTCCACGATAGTAACCTCAGGGTAGTTGGACTACTAAAATTACATCTTAGATCAACAAGCCCAACTGGTCCAGTGGACAAGATGAAAGTTCTATGGCTACATGTTACCTACCATTGGAAGGAAAGCTGCTTTTCTGTCATAATCCATTTGCAAAACAAACACAAACCTGCCCAGAGTAGAGGGAAGAGAATATAGATCTTAGTGGGGGTGAGTGGCATATCAAAGAATTTGAAGCTTTTAAAATCATGTCTTCCATCAAAAAATATCGATGCATATATAAAACTGTGCTGTGTTCACACAGAGATGTAGTCATACAACAATGAAAGTAAATAAACTACAGCTGAAGATATTATCATGAATAAAACTTTTTAACATAATGTTGATTGATTAACTCAAACCATAGAAGACCATACATCACATGATTCCGTTTGTATGAATGTAAAAGGCTAAAAAAAACTAAACTGTATACTATTTAATTATATGTAGATACATATTGAAAAACAAATTAGAATAGTGGTTACCTCTACAAGCAAGAGACAGAATGCAATGGGAAAGGACACTCAGGTTCTTCTAAAACATTTAGCTAACTCTTTCAGCTAGCTATTGAAAGAAACACTATTTTTTTCCCTTTTAACTGATCATATGATTTTAGCCACTTCTAAGGTATGCTATGTTTAAAAAAAATTTTTTTTTTAAAGGAATGAAGGAGAGATGAACAAATGAAGAACTCTAAAGAAAACTTTTGAGAAATATAAGAAGGAAGAGAAAAAATGTAGAGCTGCTAGAAGAGGTAGAGAGTAAATACAAATTTCATGTTTCTTCATTGGGGAATAATAGAATAAGGGACTGATTTAGGAGAAATTGGGGCTTCCCTGTAGCTCAGATAGTAAAGAATCCACCCACAGCGCAGGAGACCTGGGTTCGATCCCTGAATTGGGAAGATCCCCTGAGGAAGGGAACGGCTACCCACTCCAGTATTCTTGCTTGGAGAAAGTGAAAGCAAGTGTCACTCAGTCATGACATTCAGCCGTATCCAATCTTTTCAACCCCACGGACTGTAGCCTGACAGGCTCCTCTGTCTATGGAATTCTCCAGGCAAGAATACTGACGTGGGTAGCTGTTCCCTTCTTCAGGGTATCTTCCCAGCCCAGGGATCCATCCCAGATCTACCACATGGCAAGTGGTTTCTTTACTGTCTGAACCACCAGGGGAGCCCAAGAATATGAGTGGGTAGCCACTCCAGAGAGAACAGCAAGACCAGAGAAATTGCCAAAAGAAATATCTTTGTATAAATAAATTGAGAAACATCTTTGTAGAGATCAATTGAGATAGAAATTGCAGCTCAAGAAGAGTTCAGTATTTGGCAGAAGGAAAGACATAACCCACAACATGTGGGTATAACAGATTTAGCTGCAGATGTCTGATAACAATATGAAGAACTGCTTTTAAAAATAGGTGTATTAGGCTAAAACAGTCGTTTAAACTTAAACAGGATGCCATTTACTGATCCTCAAACGAAAACATAACTGCCAAAAAACCTGGACAATGACATGCCACCTAGACATTCTTCATTCTTTCTCTAGGAAAAGCTAGATGGTAACCTAAATATCAGTCAAAACAACACTTGTAGTTCCTCAGAAATCGGAATATGAGAATTTGCATGAATAATTTTAATTGGTGATGACATTCGGCTGAAATATCCATCCAATTATTTCCATCTTTAGTGATAATTTTGCCAAAGAGACTGGATGATGACATTAAATTTTGCATTGCTGAATAAACATGCCCCATTATCTGAGTCTTACTGACCAAAATTTTAGGGAAAAAATAGGTTTCTAAATCTACCTCAGAAAATAGCTATCTGAATTGTACTTAGAATATCTGCTACCTGTACAGTCTAGTAAAGATTTTAATATATGGTTATGACTTAAAACAGATAATATTATTCTCAGTACACTTATACTGACACACCCATAACTCATGCTAAAAGACCCTGAGTCAAATATATGAATACAGAAAGAGCTCACTAATGCAAACTTCTCCTGTCAGAATATCTCTTGCTTCCCTCCGCATTTTATGTATTTTATACTCTCCATTTTCATCAAATGGAAGTGAACTAGATTAAACAGATTTATCAGTCTAACATATACCTACTAGTAGTCAATGGCCATGGTTTTTATTTTCCGGCTTACACTGAAAACGCAATTGGTGTAAATTACTGGATAAACATATAAAAAGTGCTTCATATTTGTGTTATGGCTTTAAAAGCTTTTTGAAAATAAATATTAATATCAAGTAAGCACTTGCACACTGTTTTAAGTACAATTTATATTTAGCAACTTTAGGGAATCAATTCATAGAAATGGCAGTGCAGCAAGTAAAGTGGAAAGCTAAATAAATTATACGCAAATTGTAGGAAGCCACTGAAGAAGTGAAATAGCATTGCTGGGCAGATTTAGTGCTTTCTTTATCGGGGTGTATAAATTGTACCTCTAATAGGCTGACTGTACACCAGAGTCACTTTAGGCCATCTGTGCTCTAGAGCTAGGAAAGTTAAGACTGTTTAAGATGTAAGGTGCATAAGGAACACCTAAAGTCAAGGAGATTTTCAAGTAAATTGATCAGATGGGTAGTTTTCCCAGCTTAGGAGTTTAGCTGCTAGCGATTAACAGTTATAGATGTAAATCAAAGCATTTACAAGCTAGATGTCCACCACTGTAGGTTCTCACATAGTATTTCCATCAAGTCTCACTTCACTTTCCTTTGAATGAAATGATTGATTGATTTTTCACAGCTTGCATGACTCTGTGCTGCCCTAGATCCATCTCCACTCTCCATGCTCCACACTGCGTCTGCATCATTGACTTCCTGCCAGCCATTTGGCTGCCAGGACCCAGAGTGACATTTAATGATCTTTCGACGTGGCAATGTCACATTCGTCACTCTTTACCCCTCATGACAGACCTCAATTCAAATGCAAACCTGAAATGGAGACTGACTTCCATCCAAACTCTGATATACTTTTGAACTGACAGCTATCAACAAAGATCGACAAGATACACTGATGAGGGGATAACCTGCTGCTTGTACAGTAATTAAAAATACTAGTTCTAAAACCATCCTGAGAAATCAAGGACATTTTAATTTCATGAGGCAATAGTTCTCACAAAAAGCTTTGAGGTGGAAATTGTATTATCTCAGCTGTCATATCAACTAACATCAAATATCTACACACACTTGGAAGTGATAATCTACTTTTAAAGCAATATTCTGCTTTATAAAACAAATACAATAATACCCAGGCATGCTCTTTACAGAGTTCTTAAAGGGAGAGGTGCCTCCAAAGTTATAAACAATCATTTAGAAGAAAAGAAAAATCAGTATAATTATATATATTTTTTCTCTAAGCATCTTCTTACTTTGAGTCATCTTACTCTGCTGTAGGAATACTGTATTTTACATTACAGTTTTGCCCTAAGTCAAATATCTCCCTGATATTTGTACTTTCCTAATATCACTGCATAAAACTATATTTCATGAAAGTTTAGGGGTACTGAATATTGGTATTGCATTTCAATAGTGAAGTGAAGTGAAGTCGCTCAGTTGTGTCCTACTCTTTGAGACCCCATGGACTGTAGCCTACCAGGCTCCTCCCTCCATGGGATTCTGCAGGCAAGAGGACTGGAGTGGGTTGCCATTGCCTTCTCCAGGGGATCATCCAAACTCAGGGATCGAACCCGGGTCTCCTGCATTCCAGGCAGATGCTTTAACCTCTGAGCCACCAGGGAAGCCTGCATTTCAATACTATTTAACAAATAATTGTTAGAATATACAGAGAAAATTGGGACTTCCCAGGTAGCACTGCTGGTAAAGTACCCACGTGTAAATGCAAGAGATGTAAGAAACATGGGTTCAATCCCTGGGTCTGGAAGATCCCCTGACTGAAGTTCATAGGGTGGCAAAGAGTGGGACATGACTGAAGCAACTTTGCCTGTACACAAGTGCAAAGAAAAGAAATGAATTCAAGTTTTTGAGTCCTTCAGCATTACTTGCTAGCTTAAACTCCAAGTTAAATTTCACTTCCTTTCCAGAGACTAAGAGGTTCTTTTAATTAGGAAAACTTTGCTAGTTATAAGCACTTTATTTTCACTTTTCAGTTAAAAATAAAAAGAAAGAAAGAAACTTCAAAATTACGTTGTCACTAATCTAAACTTTATAAACTCAGAGACTGTGTCTACCTTTATGTTTTCCTATCCACAGAGCCTGGTGTCAAATGAATAACTGCAGTACTAAGTTGAACAGAGGCATCATATTAATTTCAGAATGAAGGACAGAAACTTTTCATATATGTCACAGTATCAGGAAAACCCCTACCTATTGTTGACTTTAAAAATAGTCACAACGTAAACACTCCATTTCTCACTATTATACTCATGAGAGTATTTCTCTAAAACAAATTTTTCTTTGATATAATCTCCCTTTGTTTTAGACCTAAGGCAATTTTCCACATTCCCTCCTACATTTTGTTAACTGGAGTACATTTCTACTCTTTTATTCTAGCTATCTAATGCTTTAAGAATGGAGAACTATGGCCTCTCACAAAATTTATCATATTCTAAGTGCTCAAGAAACATTTCTTGAGTGTAATTGATGTCTTCAAAGCATCAGCCTCAAGGAACTTACAAATATATAAAGAAAACTGGGGCTTCCCAGGTGGTGCTAGTGGTAAATAACACACCTGCCAATTCAAGAGACATAAGAGATGTGGGTTCAGTCCCTGCATTGGGAAGATCCTCTGGAGAAGGAAATGGTAACCCACTCCAGTATTCCTGCCTGGAAAATCCCATGGACAGAGGAGCCCAGTGGACTATAGTCTGTGCGGTCTCAAAGAGTCATATATGACTGAAACAACTTAGCACTCATGCACACAAGAAGCCCACAGAATTTTTATGGCGATTAAGCTTCCTATAGTGGATTCTTCCTATAGTGGATTCAGACTTAAATTGAAGAAAGTATGGGAAAAAAATAAACAATTCAGGTATGACCTAAATCAAATCCCTTATGATTATACAGTGGAAGTAACAAACAGATTCAAGGGATTAGATCTGATAGAGTGCATTAAGAACTATGGATGGAGGTTCCTGACATTGTACAGGAGGGAGTGATCAAGACCATTCCCAAGAAAAAGAAATGCAAAAAGGCAAAATGGCTGTCTGAGGAGGCCTTACAAATAGCTGAGAAAAGAAGAGAAGATAAAGGCAATGGAGAAAAGGAAAGATATTCCCATTTGAATGCAGAGTTCCCAAGAATAGCCAGGAGAGATAAGAAAGCCTTCCTCAGCAGTCAGTGCAAAGAAAGAGAGGAAAACAACAGAATGGGAAAGACTAGAGATTTCTTCAAGAAAATTAGAGATCCCAAGGGAATATTTCATGCAAAGATGGGCACAATAAAGGACAGAAATGGTATGGACATAACAGAAGCAGAAGATATTAAGAAGAGGTGGCAAGAATACACAGAAGAGCTATACAAAAAAGATCTTCATGACCCAGATAACCATGATGTGATCACTCACCTAAAGCCAGACATCCTGAATGTGAAGTCAAGTGGGCCTTAGGAAGCATCACTACAAACAAAGCTAGTGGAGGTGATGGAGTTCCAGTTGAGCTATTTCAAATCCTGAAAGATGATGCTGTGAAAGTGCTGCACTCAATATACCAACAAATTTGGAAAACGGTAGTGGCCATAGGACTGGAAAGGTCTGTTTTCATTCAAATTCCAAAGAAAGGCAATGCCAAAATAATGCTCAAACTACCACCCAATTGCACTCATCTCACATGCTAGCAAAGTAATGCTAAAAATTCTCCAAGCCAGACTTTAACAGAATTGTGAATTTCCAGATGTTCCAGCTGGATTTAGAAAAGACAGAGGAACCAGAGATCAAATTGCTGACATCCATTGGATCATAGAAAATGCAAGCGAGTTCCAGAAAAACATCTACTTTTGCTTTATTGACTACGTCAAAGCCTTTGACTATGTGGATCACAACAAATTGTGGAAAATTCTTAAAGAGATGGGAGTACCAGATAACCTGACCTGCCTCCTGAGAAGTCTGTATGCATGTCAAGAAGCAACAGTTAGAACTGGACATGGAACAACAAACTGGTTCCAAATCGAGAAAGGAGAATGTCAATGCTGTGTAATGTCACCCTGCTTATTTAACTTATATGCAGAGCACATCATGAAAAATGCTGGGCTGGATGAAGCATAAGCTGGAATCAAGATTGCCAGGAGAAATATCAATAACCTCAGATATGCAGATGACTGCACCCTTATGGCAGAAAGTGAAGAAGATATAAAGAGTCTCTTGATGAAAGTGAAAGAGGAGAGTGAAAAAGTTGGCTTAAAATTCAGCATTCAGAGAACTAAGATTGTGGCGTCCGAGCCCATCATTTCATGGCAAATAAATGGGGAAACAATGGAAACAGTGAGACTTTATTTGGGGGGGCTCCAAAATCACTACAGATTGTGACTGCAGCCTTGAAATTAAAAGACGCTTGCTCCTTGCAAGAAAAGCTATGACCAACCTAGACAGCATATTAAAAAGCAGAGACATTATTTTGCCAACAAAGGTGTATCTACTCAAAGCTATGGTTTTTCCAGTGGTCATGTATGGATGTGAGAGTTGGACCATAAAGAAAGCTGAGCACCAAAGAATCGATGCTGTTGAACTGTGTTGTCGGAGAAGAGTCTTGAGAGGCCCTTGAGCTGCAACGAGTTCCAATAAGTCCATCCTAAAGGAAATCAGTCCTGAATATTTATTGGAAGGACTGTTGCTGATGCTGAAGCATCAATGCTTTGGCCACCTCAGGCGAAGAACTGACTCATTGGAAAAGACCCCAATGCTGGAAAAGATTGAAGGTGAGAGGAGAAGGGGACGACAGAGGATGAAATGGTTGGATGACATCACTGACACGATGGACATGAGTTTGAGTAAGCTCCAGAAATTGGTGATGGACAGGGAAGCCTGGTGTGCTGCAGTCCATGGGGTCATAAATAGTCGGACATGACTGAGTGACTGAAATTAACTGAACTGTGTGGATTCTGGTGGTACTCCTACTATCTGGGCACCTATCAGCCCATTAATATTGCCTGTTAGCCATTCAAAACTGTGTAGCTATCTTCTTTTTCAAAAAATTGCCTTGAGCCCAAAGAAGCCATCTCAGTCAGGGGTCTTCCCCACTCTTGGCCCTCTCCCAGGGAGATCTTGCTATAAGATGCAGGCTTCTTGCCTCAAGACAGGACTGACTGTGGAACAAGTCCCTTTGTCCTGAGAGCACTCCCACAGTAAATCACTTATACAGGAATTCCCATCTTGTGCTCTTTCTGGGGAAACTGACCTAAGACATTTGCTTCTGTTAATGGTTCTAGAAAACAAATTCAAAGGATAAGTTTCTGAATTTGCATCACTTATCAGCTGATTGCAAGGAATATCCCATTTCTGGTGGCATGTGAAGTAATAAAAAGTTCCTGGAGACCACAGCAATGTGTTTCCAAAGACTTTTGCTCATTTAAATTGGGAGGGATTACAGGCACCCTCTTAGGAATTTGAAAGGTATAGAAGAAATAGCAACTGTTGAACCAGATGGCTATTTCTCAATGTGACCAATTCACTTAAGGGTGGAAAAACAAGCCAGGATAATTAATTAGCAATTTAAAGCCAAATGTGAGAGAGAGTGTTCACAGTATTTAAATAGATCCTCATCCTTTACAGCCCCTAATAAGACACATTTGAGTACCAGGGGGCAAGACTTCACTCTGAGAGTGACAGACATTCAGGGAACCCTCACCGGACAGTCAGTGGCCGGGGGAGGAATGGGGCCCTTTGATTTGGTTTGAGACTACCTTGGCAGATACATTTGAGAACACTGAAAGCTTCACTTCTCCTGTACTGACTGAATCTTCAAACACGGCCCACCCTCCCTTGTTGGAAGACAGAGACCCTCTTCCTGGAAGAAAAGGCACAGTACTCAAGTTTGGCAGATACATTACGAGATAAATGCTTCTTCACTACAGGGTCTGTAGCTCCCACCCATGCCACCCTGCCCCTATGCCCGTGATATAATAACTAGGCTCAAATCTCAGCCCAGGAATGGACCCTGTGTGCTAGAACAAGAAAGGTGGAGTTTAAAGTTGGATAGAAGCGATTACAAACATTAAACAGGATCTAAAACACCGAAGACCCTAGTGACAGTTCTGTTATGCGTTTCTGATGGCTCTTGGGCACTTGGACAAAGTTACAAGAGTGATAATTCATATTAACTGGAGTAGACACACCAGAACCCTCATAACAAACTGTGGCAAAATGGATCAAAAGTCTAAGAGAAATAGGTGTGTCAATCAGGAATATGACTGGTCGGTACTTACGGACATGACTTATAGTACCTGGGGTCTCTAGGAACTTGATGAACAGCAAAATAGTATTGCTTAGTATATGCATTAGGAGAGACTAAGAATGGAGATGCTGAAACCAACAGGTTGCACATTTTTTTAGACCTACATCAGTTGCATCTAACAGAGAGGACTAGTCCCCATTAGAAGGAATTTTTAAGACCAGAAAAAGAATAAACACTTGATCTTCCCAGTCTTCCAAGATACATGTCCATTTCCTAAGGCAATGATACTTTAGGGAAAATGGACTTTCAAGTTCTTTTGAGAGCTCTACATGGGAATTATATAATGGTTGGAGTTTCAACCCATGTCTGTGTCCAAATGTGTCCCTGAAGTCCATGGATTTGCCTCTTAGTCATTTCTTCAATTCCTCATATAAAATTTGAATGGATACACTTGACTATCAACAACACACTCTCAATGGGACAAGCGCTGCTATCGCAGGAAAACTTCAGGTAGGAGCCTCTGAAATTGCCCCTTCCTCATGTCCAGATAATAAATAAAAAGCAATATTGTATCTCAGGGGAATAACACACGTTGATGTCACACTTTAACATTTGAAGGATGTATTTATTATATGTCTGGCCCTTGCAAAACTGGATAGCTAGCACCACATAATAGGGGACTACTGCAAATTACATCAAGCAGTAGCTAAGATACACATAGTACTTTGTGTGACTCTTGATAGAGCTATTTTTCAACAATGAAAGCAAAACAAAAATGTTTTTTAAGAAATACAAAAGGTAGAAGTATTCATCACCAGTAGACTCACACTCCAGGAAATATAAAGAAAATGCTTCAGGCAACAGAAAACTAATATCAGATGGAAACAGAGTATGAAAAACTTGGATAAATATATAAGATAATTTTCTTTGTTTATAAGTCTGCTTAGAAGAAAATTTATTGCTTAAAAGCTATAACAACACCGATTATTGTGAGTAGGTAGAGTTGCTACTGGACAAAGAGGAGTATGTTTGACACTTCCATGATCACTTGGGTATGGCTTGGTACACAATTGTTGTTTAGTTGCTAAGTTGTGTACAACTCTTTGTGACCCCATGGACTATAGCCAGGCTCCTCTGTCTGTGGATTTCTCAGGCCAGAAAACTGGAGTGGGTTGCCATTTCCTTCTCCAGGGGATCTTACTGCTTCAAGGATTTACAGAAACAATGACCAGGGTTTGTGTTTCATTTTTCAGTAGTAACAACATATAAGGATTGATACCTAATTTCATACATCTAAACCAGCTACAAACAGCCCTGTCCAGATGGCATTGAAAAATAACCCCCAAACCAGAGCAGTTAAAAATCAGTCTAAAGGGAGTAAGTTCTTAATATCACAGAAATCATCAGAACTACTTGAGTAGAAAACTTACATGTAAACAGAAATATATAACTGTTTTAATTTTGTTTAAAAATTTAAAAACTCTTTCTGGAATTCATTCTTATGGGATAGCTATATTATAATTTTGTATGAAAATGAGATGGTGGTAACCATTTCTGAATGAGTTAATATATCACTAATGAATATTGTACTGTGATACTGGTAAATAGTCTCAAGGAATGAGAACACGCTTCTATAAAGCAGCTTTTAGGGTGCAGATCCTAAAGTTTTCTGGAGCAATATTTTGTTTTGTAGCAGGAGCATCTAACTTAGCATATAGACCCAATGATATGGATTTGCCCAAGGACTCTTGCTGTGAAAAGTAATTGAAAATATTGTCAATTCTCTCACATTCACAAGGCATGTAATTTCAGACCAACCTCCAATATTTTCACAGTTGCTGATTCATTCTTTATTCCATTCATTTAATGTGAGAATGTGACAAATATAGTTTTTTTCTATACAGATTTACTGTTTATTTGAATCAGCTGCTTCATTCAATTTGTATACAGGGAAAAGAAAAACATTAATTTGTATATTATCATATGCTAAAATACCCCTGAGTAGAAAAATAGTAGAATTAATATGAGGATATTTTTATATATTATATTTCAAGAATTTAATCAACAGAGTTCAGATACTCACTCTTCCACTCACTCTAGGCAAAAGTACAAATTATTTGAATCAATTTCGTGCTCATCAAGACTAGCTTGACTTTTCTGAAACCTAATCATTATGGTTTTATAAAAAGCTTTAGAACCACCAAAAGTATCTAGCATTTTCACCTTTCCACTTTATTATATAAGGACAGTAGATGTAAAATATCAGCTTGTACCTAGTCAATTGAATTAATTAGTTTGGATGAGCCAGGATGGAAGTTTGTTATAATTTTATTTGCCCTGAGCACCATTTGATTCTGTCCTGCTTGGTGATGATTACAGTTAATTTAAGGATTTCCACCAGTGTTCCTTATTTAAAATTAAAAACATGTATTTGGAAATATTTCTCCTTTTGCTTGGTTTGGGGACAAAGTATAGGAAATATACTAAAGCTGAAATAAACAATCCTATCCATAAGAAGCCCAGAGTTTAATTTGGGAGACAAATACAAGTTTGATAAATTTTATATGATAAGATGTATATGTAAAGTAATGGAAACTTGAGTAAAAGAGCAAACTCTGCTTGGAGCACTCATGACATAACTTAGAAAGGAGGTATTAATTAGTCTGGTCTTGTTTGCATTTAGCCCCAGAGCTAGAATAGTGTCATTACATGCTTCATCTGAAGAATGGATGATTTCCCTTGTTCCTAGCTATGTCTTACTTAATTTACAACAATATTTTTTTTCCATCTTATTCCCCTTTATTACAGTCTCCTTAGAAGAACTGTATTTTTTTTTTCCCAAACCTAAATGAAGTTATGTCATTCCTCTAATTTTACATCATTGGCTTCTGATTAAACCTGAACAGAACTGCAGACAATTTTTCATGGCCCACAAGGCTTTCCATGATCTGGAACTAGCTGCCCAGATCTCCAATGTTAACTTGTGCTGTTATCTTTAATGGTCCATTGTGCCCCAGCCATTCTGGACTTTTCTGAGACACTTGGACACACAGTTTCAATTCTCTGATATTCTCTTTCCTTTTTCCCTGACCTAATTTTCTTTCAAAGGATCATGGGCCTCAGTCCTTCTCAACATTTAAGGGCATTGCTCAATTGTAATCACTTAATTTAAAATGTCTCTTTTGCTGACTCTGATTACTCTCTTTTACCTATTTTGCACTTATAACACATGTAACTAATTTAAATAATGTTATTTATATTTATTTCTATTGTGTATTATGAGTTTCCCTGGTAACTCAGACAATAAAGAATCTGCTTGCAATGCAGGAGACCTGGTTTGATTACAGGCACTACTTTATATTTTTGTTTTCTATCATTTCTTTTGTATTTCGAACTATGGCTGGCATGTAATAGGGACTCAGGAAATATTTTGAATGGCTATATCCCTCTTCGAGTGCTTCCCAGGTAGCACTAATGGTAAAGAACCAGCCTGCCAGTGCAGGAGACATAAGACATGCAGGTTCAATCTCTGGGTCAGGAAGGTTCCTGAAGGAGAGCATGGCAACCCAAGCCAGTGTTCTTGCCTGGAGAATCCCAGGGGCAGAGGTGCCTAGTAGTCTATGGTCTGTAGCGTTGCAAAGAGTCAGACATGACTGAAGTGACTTAACACCCATGCATGCATCCATCCTTGAAGCATGAATTGCTCTTCAGAAGAATAAGCATATAGATGCATAAATATATGAAAAATGCACATATCATAATAATAAATGACTTATTTTGGTCAATATATCACACAATGACATTTAGAGGGTTGTAGTGATTTTAAAAAACAAATAACATCCCAAAGTTAAGAACATAGCAGAAAAGATTTAGGGTCCTCTAGAAGAAGGGCTTGGGTGTTTTCTACAGTGGACTCTTTTCGACTGGCTCCCAGTCTCTGCACCCACCATTCTGAATTGGGAGGTGGGACATCCTTTGCTATTCTGATTAACTCTGGTGAAGACTTTGGCAGGCAATGTGTACCTGGGTCTCAGGTCTGTGACTTTGCAGATTCTCCTGCCTCTTGCCCAAAGAGAGATATTTTTCTTATTCCCTTCTATTCAGTTTCCAGCAGTCCTAAGTTCTCTTATTCTTTACTCTGAGTAATACATCTTTTATTCCATGGGGTGGCTAGGGCAGGTAGAAATGCATAGAGTCTCACCAGTGACTGCTCATTCATCTCTCAGTAGATTCATCTGCAATCTTCCCTACAAATGCCTGGTGGGTTTAGAGAAGAAAGGCTGCAAGAGCAGGCAAATCTTTTTTTGCTGGAAGCCCCCAGGGTGTCACCTTCTCACACCAGTCTTGCTTGGTTATTGCAATTCATTCAGATATGTAGCTGAAACTTCTCACCTACTATCCATATATATGGATAGTATATATGTTGGGCCTATTTTCTCAATTCATCCCTTTCACTCCCTCCCCCAGTGTGTCCACAAATCCGTTCTCTACCTCTGCATCTCCATTTCTTCCCTGCAAATAGGTTCATCAATACCATTTTTCTGGATTCCCTATATAAGTGTTAATAGATTGGGGGAAGGGAGGGAGGCTCATGAAGGAAGGGATATATGTGTGATTATGGCTGGTTCACATTGCCGTATGGCAGAAAACAACACAATGTTGTAAAAATTTAAAAAAAAAATAGCTGTATCTTCTTACTGGTTTAGAGGATGTCCAGAGTCATCTGCTCAGGTATACAAAAGCTCAGGTTTTTATTTTTCCTTTTTTTATTGTCACAGTAGGGACCTATCTCTACCCACATATTGGGTTGTTTGCTCTGAGTTCTCAGTTCTCCAGTTGTTTCAAGAAAAGTCACTAGTTTGCAACTTGTGAATGACTAGTTTTTCTTTTTATTCCTTATTTTCTTTTTATTTCTTTTTCCTTCATTTAATGATGTTCTTTCCAGTTCTACATTTCTAAGATAAAACTTGATGTCTCAAGTAACATTTGTCCTTTTACAAGAATTATTTTGAATTTCTTATCGACATTTCTTAAAAAAAAATAAGAATGACAATATTAGAATATATTATAGCTTGAGATCTGAAGGTTTTTCCCAATAGTTAGATCCTTCTTTTCAGATATAGTCAATAAATGTGCACTGAGTGTTTATTGTAGATGAAATGTGTAGCCTACCCAGATGGTAAGCTACAGAAAGCACTTTGTAAAGTATACAGATATATTTCCTATCCACTGAGAAGAATAATTTTGGCAGCAATTTTAATATGTGAACTATCCAAATATCATTTCTATTTATATATGTATAATTTATATTTGGGTGCCTTCCAACATACATTTAATAACTGGAGAGTTATGTAACTGGAGACAAAAGGAAAGCCACCACAACTAAATGTATTGACAGTACTCAAACCCACTCAATAATGAGAACAGAATATTTCTTTCTAAAAGTTACTAAAGAGAAGAAGGAGAAACAGATGAGAGCAGAACACTATAATTCATGTGCATCCCGGCTCCGCGTTAGCATTTCTTTCTTCCTCACTAGGGAAGCTGGGAGACATTTTAGCATGTGGCTGAGAGAGACTTCCTTGTCCAGCTTTTAAAACTCTCCCCTAGATTTCTGGTTAGATATTCTCTGTCTCTCTTATGCAACTCCATGCGACTGTGTACAGGAAAGGCTTTTAGCTACTAGCGGAAGATGATATTGCACTCAGGGGCATCTGTAAGCCTCTGTGTATGGATGCTAAGTCACTTCAGTCATGCCCAACTCTTTGTGACCACATGGACTGCAGCCCACCAGGTTTCTCTGTCCATGGGATTCTTCAGGCGAGAATACTGGAGAGGGTTGCTATTCCTTTCTCCACTGCAAGCCTCCACCACTATGCAAATCCCTGTATATCACACACAGAGGTATATGTGTAATTGTACATGCATAGGTTCAGAGAGCCAATAAATATCACATATATAAATATCACTTCACTTTGGGGCAACCAAGTGAAGTGGAGTGTAAGTCACTCAGTCATGTCCAATTCTTTGTGATCCTATGGACTCTGTGGTCCATGGAATTCTCTAGGCCAGAGTATAGACCTAATACAACTCCTTTTTGCTTCAATTTTCTGGTTTGAAAATGGAAATTATCATGCTCTGGTTTTATGGCAATCATAATCTAAGGATGGAGTGATACAGGATAGCAATGTACAAATTCTACCATATTTTTAAAAATTTTATTACAGGGACTTCCTTGGCAGTAAGATGGTTAAGTCTCTGCATTTACACTGAAGGAGACACCAGTTAGATCCTTGGTTGAGTAATTAAAATCCCACCAACCATGCAATGTGTTCAAAACAAAACCAGAAAACTTTATTTCAGAGAATTTCTAATGCATACACAAGTGATAGAACAGTGTGTTGAATCCTTACCTATATTTAACAATTGCATGTCTTCCCAGGAAGCTCAGGAGTAAAGAACCCGCCTGAGACATAGGAGATGCAAGTTCGATCCCTGAGTCAGGAAGATCACCTGGAGAAGAAAACGCCAACTCACTCCAGTATTCTTGCTGAGAAATCCCACGGACAGAGGAGACTGGCAGCCCACAAGATATTAAAGAGTCAGAAACAGTTCAGTTCAGTTCAGTTGCTCAATCGTGTCCAACTCTTTGTGACCCCATGAACTGTAGCATGCCAGGATTCCCCGTCCATCACCAACTCCCAGAGGTTGCCCAAACTCATGTCCATAGAGTTGGTGATGCCATCCAACCATCTCATCCTCTGTTGTCCCCCTTCTCCTCCTGCCTTCAATCTTTCCCAGCATCAGGGTCTTTTTCAGTGAGTCAGTTCTTCACATCAGGTGGCCAAAGTATTGGAGCTTCAGCTTCAGCATCAGTCCTACCAATGAATATTCAGGACTGATTTCCTTTAGGATGGACTGGTTGGATCTCCTTGCAGTTCAAGGGACCAAATGACATCAACAATAACAACAATTGTTCAAGTCATGGCCAAATATTTTGTTTGCCTCTATTAACTTCTGCCCTCACCGAATACTAAAAGACAAGTCTCAGAAATCATATCAGCCATAAAAATTGCAAGTATAATTTTTTTTTATTAATACCATTATCATAGCCTGGTGTTTTAAATAATTATTGCATCTCAGATAATGAAGGTGAAATGATTAGAGAGCAAAATGTGCCATTTAAAAATAGCAAATATTGTAAAAATTGTTGAAAAGGACCAGGAGCAAACATTTAACCTTCTCTAACACTTAAGAAGGTTAAAGGATTTACAAGTTTAAAAGAAATAAAACTTTCCTGAAAAATGTATTAAAAGTGTTTGCTTTATATTTTGAAGAACTACTTCATTCTATGTGTACATATTAGGTATTAAAAGAGAAAAAAAAATAAACTAGAATAAAAATATGCATTATAAGTGACTGTTTCATCTATTTTTAAAAAACTACTCAGTAACATGTTTTAAATATGTTTCAGAAAACTATTTATATCATAAATCAATGAATGATAAATGAAACAAATTAATCAAAAAGAGGATGGGTTATACAGAAAGAAATTAAAAACTATGTTATATTTTAAAATGTCTGATCATCAAATCAATATTCTGGTATGGTTTTCCCAGTTTTGTCTGCGTGTGTGAGATGGGGTGTGTGTGTGTGTGTTGTATGTGTTTCCAAAAGATATGTGAAAGTTAATAATTGGCTATCATAGTCCAACAGTGTCAAATTTCACTGAAAAAGTCCAATCCAATTAAAAATATATCCTGTTTTTACTGTATGAAGCATAGTTAAAGTTTGCAGGAGAGAAAGACCAAAAGGCTAATTTCCAACTTAAACACCCTTGCAGTATTGTACAAGCAAGAAACACCCAAAGATACTTCAGTTTCTTTATGTGATACAGATTTTTATTTTTACTAATTCTGAAATAAGGTCTTTACTTCTTATAATTAGAAAGCCAAGATTTTATAAAACTAAACTAGCAATAACAAAATTAACATCTCCAAATCTATATTCAGATTTTACATGCTAACATTTATTTAATTCTGTTTTGTGCATGAAAAGTGAAAGTGAAAGTTGCTCAGCCATGTCCAACTCTTTGTGACCCCATGGACACAAAATCCATGGAACTCTCCAGCCCAGAATACTGGAGTGGGTAGCTGTTACCTTTTCCAGGGGATCATTCTAACCCAGGGATCGATCCCAGGCTTACCACATGACAAGCTGATTCTTCACTCTCTGAGCCACCAGGGAAGCTTTGCATATTAAGTTCTAGTTATGAAGCAAAAGCTATTAAAATTGAAATATTTTCAAAGGCAAAAATGTCCAACACACTTTTTAAAATTTAAGTCAACAAGACTCTAAAGAGATCAAATATAATCCACTTCAAAACACAGGGCATTCTTTCTAAAATTGAGGTTTAGTTTTAATTCCCATGTTATTTAAGCATGTGTACTCAATAAAATTATTAACTAGGAAGAGCAAGAATGTGGTTTTATTAGACCAGGAAAAGCCTGTGCAATTGAATTTAGATGTACATAGTCAAAATCCAAGAACAAGTTCAGAGATATTTGATGAAGCAACAACTCTTGTGACATTAAACTTAAGTTTCCAATTTAAATGTTCATAATTTAAATTTCAAAATATTTTCTTTACCTCCACCAGAAATCAGAATGAAGACTAAAAGGAATAATTAGGGATTCAAAAAATATTTATATTCTTGTTTACATCATCCCCATAAATATATGTCCTATGAGAATGTATTTTATGATGGACCTAGGAAAACTACACCAGATAATTGATTTGAAGGTTTTATTACCTGCAAAAGATGCCAGTATTTAAGAGCAACTAGAGCATTCTCCATAATCTGAGAGGAGCAAGGCTGATGGACATAGAAACTTTCTGAAATTAAGGGAATTATTAGATTCCATTTTACACTTTGCTTTGGAGTAAAATTTGTACATCTTGAAACTTGACATCATATCCAATTTTCTTTTTTCTAATTTTCTCTCCTAACTCTTGTCATCAATTCTCTTGGTCTTCTATGCATCTACATCACACCTAGTAATATGCACTTTTTGAGCAGCTTAGTGTTTATTGGTATAATGCCCTGACCAGTTTCCTTTTCATAATGTTTGTCTCAGATTATAAGAAATTCTCTGATAAGACTGTTGTTGTGAAGTCTTTAAGTAGTGTCCAACTCTTTGTGACCCCGTGGTCGGCAGGACACAGGCTTCCCTGTCCATCACCAAGTCCCGGAGCTTACTCAAACTCATATCCATCGAGTTGGTGATGCCATCCAACCATATCATCCTTTGTCATCCCCTTCTTCTCCTGCCTTCAATCTTTCCATGTCAGGGTCTTTTCAAATGAGTCAGTTGTTCACATCAGGTGACCAAAGTATTGGAGTTTCAGCTTCAGCATCACTCCTTTCAATGAATATTCAGGAGTGATTTCCTTTAGGATGGACTGGTTGGATCTCCTTGCAGTCCAAGGGACTCTCAAGAGTCTTCTCCAACACCACAGTTCAAAAGCATCAATTCTTTAGTGCTCAGCTTTCTTTATAGTCCAACTATCATGTCCATACATGACTACTAGAAAAACCATAGCTTTGACTAGACAAGCCTTTGTTGGCAAAGTAAATGTCTCTGCTTTTTAATATGCTATCTATGTTGGTCACAATCCTTCTTCCAAGGAACAAGCGTCTTTTAATTTCATGGCTGCAGTCACCAATACTGGAGTGGATTGACATTTTCTTCTCCAGGGAATCTTCTTGACGCAGGAATCAAACCAGCATCTCTTGCATTTCAGGCAGATTCTTCACTGCTGAGCCACCAGGGAAGCCCCTGATAAGAATAACTGTATGCAAATTTCTTTTTCCAATACAGTTTAAATATCATAAAGTTCAGATGTATTTTTGAAGGTGATGCCACTTGAGTAAATAGTAGAACTAGAACAAGCTAACATACATAATAACACAGGTGTGATGAATATAAGATTAAAATGTGTGTATCTATTGGATGTCCCAGTATTTATGCAGGCTGAACACAAATATTTATTGAATCATATAGGAATAAAAATTTAGAAGGTCACTTTCATTTTTTACTTTGAGAATGTTGATAAATATTTGTTTTTGATTTCACTCTAGAAATTAAGTTTCTTTCATCTTGCCTTATTTATTTTCCATTAATTTTTTTTATATGAGTGCAAGTCACTAAATAAAAATCATTGAAGAGGCAAACTAATATTGTGCCTAAACAATGAACTATCGTGTCTTGCATTCTAATCCCTCTCTAGTCAAGGATAGTTCTTTTCTATTTCTATTCAAGTAGTTGTTTAAACTTTTAACTTGTTAAGTGTTGAATATTTTGAAATTTTGCAAGTTAATTCCTTTATGAGGATAACTAATTAATAAAGCATTAGCTTATAGAATAACATTTACTGAAGCATATCATTTTTCAAAATTAGAAGAACTCACTTTGAAGTATTAATACTTCTTGATGGATATGTGATCATTTGTCATATTTTACTGAGTGTTGCATAGAGTTTGACAATTATTTTGGTTACAAAATAACAAAAGATAGTAAACAAATTTAGGTAGAACAAGGCTATGGGGAAGCAAAAACAAGATGACATACATGATTATGGTCTTCACTCATCAGATAAGCGATACAGTACAGACTCTAAGACGTGTTGCCATGAGGCGCCCTGTCCTGCTATCAGTGTTTAAGGGCAGGCTGTTGTAACAGATCACCCTCTCTTACTTAGTACCTGCTTCATGAAAGATACAAGAGTGAAAACTTCCAGCAAAGCAGTCTCCCATTGATTCACATCTTCATCTCTTGTTGGACCTTGGCAGCCAGTCTATAACCTGAATATTATTTTCTTCCTTGCAAAAGAATTTTCACATAACGCTTTTATCATTTTTTCCCCATTTTGTCCTACTTTTAACAAAGTAACTTAGGAGACATAAAAGTGCTCTTCTTCTTGAAAATCTGCTATAACAGAAGATCATATAGAATATTCATTTTTTTGAAACGATCCCATAATTGTTTGAAGTCTCTTTCCTGACCATTCAGTTTGGGACTCCAGCTGTATAAGAGTACACTCGAGACATGAGTTTTGATGTTTTCCCTCAAACTCAGGAAAATCCTTTCACTCAATTCTCATTAAAAAGCCATAATGTTACAACAGAATACCTGTAAAAAAACAGGTATTCATAAAACCCTCATGTATTAATAATCATAAATGTTTTAACACTGCAAATAGCTATAGTCTACCCAACATGAGTCACATGATGTATAGTTCACCATGCTTCTGACAAAATTGACTGGTATCTTTCCTAATGGATCAGATGGTAAGGAATCTGCTTGCAGTGCAGGAGACCCAGGTTCAATACCCAGATTGGAAAGATCCCCTGGAGAAAAGAATGGCAACCAACTCCAGTATTCTTGCCTGGAGAATCCCAAGGATAGAGAAGCCTGGTGGGCAAGACTCCATGGGGTCACAAAGAGTTGGACACGACTGAATGACTAACACAGTAACAGAAACTCCAAGCAGATTACCAAACCACAGCATGTTGACAAGAGTGATCCTACCTTCTCCTTCTTTTTTAATTAATTATTTATTTTACTTTACAATATTGTATTGATTTTGCCACACTGACTTGAATCCTCCATGGGTGTACATGTGTTCCCATCCTGAACCCCCCTCCCACCTTCCCTCCCCATCCCTTCCCTCTGGGTCATCCCAGTGCCCCAGCCCTGAGCGCCCTGTATCATGCATTGAACCTGGACAGGCAATTTGTTTCACATATGATAATTTACATGTTTCAATGCCATTTTCCCATATCATCCCACCCTCACCCTCTCCCACAGAGTCCAAAAGACTGTTCTATACATCTGTGTCTCTTTTGCTGTCTCACGTACAGGGTTATCATAACCATCTTTCTAAATTCCATATATATGCATTAGTATACTGTATTGGTGTTTTTCTTTCTAAATAATAGGCTCCAGTTTCATCCACCTCATTAGAACTGATTCAAATGTATTCTTTTTAATGACTGAGTAATATTTCATTGTGTATATGTACCACAGCTTTCTTATCCATTCATCTACTGATGGGCATCTAGGTTGCTTCCATGTCCTGGCTATTATAAACAGTGCCATGATGAACATTGGGGTACACGTGTCTTTTTCAATTCTGGTTTCCTTGGTGTGTATGCCCAGAAGTGGGATTGCTGGGTCATATGGTAGTTCTATTTCCAGTTTTTTAAGGAATCTCCACACTGTTCTCCATAGTGGCTGCACTAGTTTTCGTTCCCACCAACAGTGTAAGAGGGTCCCCTTTTCTCCACACCCTCTCCAGCATTTATCGCTTGTAGACTTTTTGATGGCAGCCATTCTGAAAGAGACACACCATCTTCTTTTATATTATGCCTTTTCCAGCAGCTTATGCTCAACACTGTCCCCTTACCTGTAGGGTCTCCTCAGTCAACATGTAGGATGTTTTGAGGAAAGATCAAGATAGTGTGAAAGACCAAGGGAAGACAAACAATGAAGATGACTGATTTTAATACATTTTATCTCATCCTCTGAAAATTAGACAAGTGATATGGACAAAACAAATCAAATTGATTTAAAGCAATGACCATAACACATTTATGTTTAAGGGAGACTATTTCTTAAAAATAGGAACGTCAAAAAATGTAACACTGCTACAGAAATGCAAAAATATGTCTTGAAAAATGTGTCCAGACATTCTTTTTAGGTGTAGGATACATGCAAAACTTCTGCAATTTATAATTATGACACTATATTTATAGTCCAATGCTATTGAATTTTTGGCTCAGAGAAATAGTCTCCTTAAGTGAAATAATAATCACCCTGTCTCAGGTGTACCATCAGCCAAGTTGTCTTATTTATTAGTATTTCCCAACTTCATATTGGTTTCCTCAGTGGCTTCTTGAATGATTTAAGTATTACTACCCAGGGGAAAAAACGGAAATACACATCCAGAATTTAGTTAATTTTTTAAAAACTTATTTAGTTTCCTAAGGATTTAACCAGTAACCAATTAAAGTTTAGTTACTGAACATCTTAATTTGGGTTAACATCTTGAGGTGACTTCTGTTTTGTTAGCTTTTCATCAAATTCAATTTATTTTGGGGGTCCAGCTTAATAAAACATTTTGCAAATGACAGTACACATTGTGGAAATTGAATATCATCCACATATCATGTGTTCTTTAACAAGAACAAAACAAGCATGCTTACCCAGTCACAATTATATTCACTCAGTCAGAAACACTGCTTGCCATCTTTTTAAGGAGAGTCTCACGGGGGAGTCTGAAGAACCTTCACACAGGGAGATTGTGGAAAGCCAAGTTTCTTAGTAAGAATGCGAGTAGCAATGCCTTATCATTCTGGAACTATAAGTTTTGCCTATTTACCTCAAGAACCTTATGTTTTCCAAACAACTTTTAAGTGAAATTTAGAAAGATTTCTGAAAAGATACTAAGTAGATTTTCATATTCAATTTCTATTGATATCAGTTCCAAATTCTGTAGCACTTCACATGTTCAGTCCATGTAAATATATCTTCACAAATGTTTGCTTTCCTAAAGTCTCCACACTAAAAGAATAGATACATAGATAAGAGATGCAGTACTTATTTTTATTAAATAAATAAAGATTTTTTAAAACATACCCAAATAATTTTTTCATTCTTCTTCAGGTTCAAAGGGCAAGGCTTTGAAGCATATGCCACAATCAGATAAATAGATAGAACAGTTCTATTTTTTTTCCTAGGGAAAAAAAAAGAGAATAGTTAAGAGTTATGATGTGGCAATCTATAGAATTATCAGTAATTCTATATTTTCTGGTTGTCAAAGGAAGTATTTTGAAGAGCAATAAATTCTAAGATTTAGCATATGGAACTCTTTTTCTCTGTACGCCTCCGTCATACATACCATTCATTGCCCTGCAATGACTAGAAAGAAATCACTAGCATTCTTAAATCAAACGTCTATTAGAGGTAAGTTTTGAAGAATTCCTTCAATCTGTTCTTAGAATTAAACGTGAATGATTGGCATAGAGTTTAGATGCTGATATGAAACAAAATTATATGTCAATATAATGATGAAACTGAAGGACAAGCAAATTATTTTCTAAAATGCTTTTATATGTTCCTATACAATCGAGTGAGATGTTGTTAGATGGTTTTCTTTGTTGTTGTTGTTTAGTCATTAAGTTGTGTCTGACTCTTTTGCAACCCCATAGACTGTAGCCTGCCAGGCTCCTCTGTCCGTGGGGATTCTTCAGGCGAGAATACTAGAGAGGGTTGCCATTCCTTTTCCAGGGGATCTTTCCAACTCAGGGATTGAACCCATGTCTCTTGCACTGGCAGGTGGGTTCTTTACCGCTGAGCCACCAGGAAAGCCCATATGCTTTTCTTAAGGCAATATATAAAATATTCTCTTTGTGTCTATGTGAGGCCACTCATTTTTAGAATCTGGACCACTGAAGATATTCTGGAGGAAAGGAAAGAGAGTTGAATTACATCTTCCCAAAATTCATGTCTACCCAGAACCTTAGAGCAGAGCTGTAATTCATTGTCCTCATAAGAAGACGCTTATGGTGAGCATGCTCAGTCATGTTTGACTCTTTGCGACCTCATGGACTGTAGCCTGCTAGGCTCCTCTCTCCATGGAATTTTCCAGGCAAGAATACAGGAGTGAGTTGCCATTTCCCTTTCTAGGGGATCTTCCCTCTCCAGGGATCAAACCCATGTCTCTTGTGTCTCTTACATTGCAGGCAGATTCTTTACTGCTGGTGACACCTGGGAAGCCCATGAGAAGACACTTAGACCCACACAAGGAAGAAGGTCAAGAGACAACAGAGACAGCAATTGGAGAGATGCAGCTCCCATCCGCGAAGCACCAAGGCAATTCTGCAACCCCAGAGGCAAGGGGAGAGATGTGGGACAACTGTTTCTTAATTAGAGTCTCCAGAAGGAACCATGACTTCTCTAAGGGGTAAAGAACCCACCAGCCAATGCAGGAGACCCAGGTTCAGTCCCTGGGTCTGAAAGATCCCCTGGAAGAGCAAATTGCAACCCACTCAAGTATTCTTGCCTAGAAAATCCCATGGACAGATGAGCCTGGCAGGCTATAGTCCATGGGGTCATATGTGTGGGACATGACTGAGCACACATGCAGAAGGAACCAACACTTCTTACACTTTGGTTTCAAATTTCTGGCCTCCTGAATTGTCAGAGAATAGATTTCTGTGGCTTTAAGCCACCATATTTGTTGTACTTCTTACATGAACCCTAGAGAGAATGTTAATGAAGTAGGAGAGCAAAAGAAATATTTTACTGCCATCCTTTTTTGACATATAAGGGAAACACATTTATTATACTAAAACATTTGCTCTTAAGTGTTTTAAATAATTATGTCAAATATTTTAATATTAAAGAAGAAAAGAGTATGTCTATATATGTTACACATACACTCCAAATACATATAAGTAATTTCTTATGAACACTTATTTCTGATTTGCATGATCGCATTAAACAAAAATAAGTCATGGTAAGTAGGATTTCTTATATTACCATATCAAAAAAAGAAAAGGTGTGTGAACATTGTGGATCTTGACTTCTGGCCCCAGAGCTATCCTTTACTTAGATCTTAGCAGCTGGGATTATAACTCTTTTGTGTATGATTCTAAATCTCTGAATCAAAACTCTGGACAAAGTGAGCTGCAGCCTACTGTAAATCACTGGTTATACTTTTCCCTTTCTAAACAAATACTAAAAATTTTATTTCTCTGAGAACTCTGCATAATATTCTATCGTGTGATATTTAGAAAGTGAAAATCGCTCGGTTGTGTCCGACTTTTTGCAACCCCATTCTCCAGGCCAGAATACTGATGTGAGTAGACTTTTCATTCTCCAGGGATCCAATCCAGGTCTCCTCCATCATGGACTCTTTACCAGCCGAGCAACAAGAGAAACCCAAGAATACTGGAGTGGGTAGTCTATCCCTTCTCCAGGAGATCTTCCCGATCCAGGAATTGAACCAGGATCTCCCGCATTGCAGGTGGATTCTTTATCAACTGAGCTATCTATAAGCAAATTTCACTTCTATTTTCTAGAAGGAATAAGATTGCTTTTTGAAACAATTTGACAAATACTACTTCATATACATTAGGCTCACTGTTTTTCTTGCACAAATGCTTGTAATGTAATAGCGATCCACTGAAACACCAAGATGTCAATAATGTTTAATAACTATAAGATGTTTATGTAAATGATATTATAATAAAACTACATATTTTAAATGATATAGGTGATTACATAATATGTGTTTGTGTACGTGTGCTTACTTGCTCAGTCGTGTCCAACTCTTTGTGACTCCATTGACTCTAGCCTGCCAGACTCCTGGTTCATGGGCTTTCCCAGGCAAGAATACTGAAGTGGGATAACCATTTCCTCCTCCAGGGGATCTTCCTGACCCAGGGATCAAACTCTTATCTCCTGCATTGGCAGGCAGATTCTTCACTACTGAAGTCACCTGGGAAGTTCCAGGTACATAATATAATAAGTAATGCATTTGTCTGTGCCAAATCATTTCCTCAGCTCTATTCTCCAGAAGCATTTTGCTCTTCATATTTCAGTTACAGAATCTCTGTAGGCTTCACTAATCTCCAGATATTTTACTAAAGGACTTCCTTAAGTGTATTGCTAAATACCTTCAGATGGTGACTGAAGCCAGAAATTAAAAGACACTTGCTCCTTGGAAGAAGAGTTATAACAAACCTAGACAGCATATTAAAAAGCAGAGACATTACTTTGCCAACAAGTGTCCGCCTAGTCAAAGCTATGGTTTTGCCAATAGTCATGTATGAATGTGAGAGTTGGACTATAAAGAAAGCTGAGTGCTGAAGAATTCATGCTTTTGAACTGTGGTGTCGGAGGCGACTCTTGAGAGTCCCTTGGACTGCAAGGAGATCCAACCAGTCTTTCCTAGAGGAAACCAGTCCTGAATATTCATTGGAAGGACTGATGCTGAAGTTGAAACTCCAATACTTTGGCCACCTGATGTGAAGAACTGACTCACCGGAAAAGACCCTGATGCTGGGAAAGATTGAAGGTGGGAGGTGAAGGGGACGACAAAGGATGAGACAGTTGGATGGCATCACCAACTCGATGGACATGAGTTTGAGTAAACTCCGGGAATTGATGATGGACAGGGAAATCTGGTGAGCTGCAGTCCATGGGATGGCAAAGAGTTGGACACGACTGAGCAACTGAACTGAACTGAGATACCTTCTAACACATAGTTGACTTCCTGTTCAGGTCAACTCCAAAGAGGAAAGAGAAAACAAAACACTATCTTTACTGAATTTAAGCTCTGCAAGAAAATGCCATATGTGCAGCCTCAACTGTCTTTATAGAGCCTGGAAAGAGGTGATTACTGCATTCCTCAGTTCAGGTGAGGGGGAAAAAAAAATTGTTATTGTGTTCCTTTACTGACACAAGGGACAATGAGGACAGAGAAAGAAGGCTGATATTAACATGTGTGAATGTCAGCAATAAGTAAAGTTCTGTTGAGTCACAGGTTGTTATTAAAGCTGCCCATCATATTATCAGTGTGAAGTGATATCACTTCTCTAGAATTAATATATACCCTATATATTGTGTATATGTTGTGTACAATATATACTAGTGACATTATGAACAGAGATAAATCCAAATATTGAATTGCATTTTTTTTTGCTCTAAAGAGAGGAGGAAATTATTAAATCAGTTAAATCATAAGCATTGCATTTAATGGACACTTTAAAATACTTTATGGTAAAGAAATCTATGTGTCTGATAGTTAACAAATAAATCTATTCCTGCAATTCTCTTTTTTCAAAATAATTTACTCTTGCATGATAGAAGTATCGTATATAAGAAAATAATTTAAGTGGCTACCATTAGTAAAATGAGACTTCAGTACATACTGACAGTGTCTCACTATAAATCTTCCACTTATTTATTTGATTATGAGTATTCACATTTAAACTTGGAACTGTCAAATGAAAAAATGTAATAATACATGAGTAATATTCTGCCACTTATTATTCTTTAGGTGACCGTTAATATGTAAGACATTAAAATGCTTGTAAAACTTTTTGCTGTCTACATTTTTACTATATTAAAAATGTATTCTTTTTATGACTTGTCTACTTATATGAGCTTTCTGGATTTTACTATTTTAAATATCATAAATATGATCTAGGGAAATATATTTAATGCAAAATTCTTCAATTATAAAGCATAATCTTCTTGCTTTATTTGATTTTATTTGAGATATACATATACAGTTTAAATTTATACATGCATGCACATAATTGAAATTGTTCTTTATTTTCAAGGGAAGATAATTTTCAAGTCCTTCAAGAAATTAATATGAATGTTGCTTTCCCCAACCCCCTGTCGCAAGATATGAGATCCTAGGAGAATTAAGGACAGCAAATTATGTATTAGTTTGTAGCGGTGGCATTTTAGAGCCAGCAAATTCAACTTGCAAATTGGAGCTCAGCTGCTGGTTTAAATCAGCTGAAAATGAAATGGAAACATCTTATTGAAATGTTCATTTGATATAGGTGGATATCTTTCCAAGAGGAATAATGTGAACCCAGTTTATGGGGAGGACTAAGATGATAAGTCAGGAGCAGTGTCTAGATCACAAGAACACATCCAAAAAGACAAAATATAGATTATGAGGCACTGAAGTATCTGAGAGACTATGCTCTGATAGACTGCCAAGCAATCTAAAAGGTATTTGCTTTTTATGTCCCCTCATCAGTCATGAGTTAAGTGACAGATGACTAAAGCTGAGATTCATTTATTTACCTGTTGGCAATGAAGCCTGACTTGCTTCAATTGATCCTCCCTGTGCTCACCTGGAGGCATTCAGTTCTTTGTTTCTCATGACAACATAATGGCATGTTCTGTTTCAAAGATCTCCTATTTGTCAGAATTACCATGGTGCTCAAATTTTAAAGACTCTTGCATGAACATAGAGGCACTCAGGCTTCAGAAAGCACAGCTTAGTTGATGGTCCTGGGCCAGTGGTCCAAAGGAAGGAAGCTGTTAATACAAGACATCTCTTAGAGGTTATCTTCATGGTAAAAACAAAAACAGCATTAAAAAAAAACTGATTATGAAATCATATACTATGTACACTTGTTCATCCTATTTTTATGTATTGACTGAATCCCTCTGATGTGCAAGGCAAGGTTGTGATGGGTAGACACTTGTCATGGTCAGAAGCAAGAATGAGTGAGGTGAATATAAGTCATAGCCAGATATCCCTGGTAGTTCAGATGGTAAAGAGTCTGCCTGCAATGTAGGAGACCCAGGGTGGATCCCTGGGTTGAGAAGATCCACTTCTGTATTCTTGCCTGGAAAATCCCATGGACAGAGGAGCCTGGTGGGCTACAGTCCCTGGGGTTGCAAAGAGCTGGACACAACTGAGTGACTAATACATTCACACTTTTCAAGGTATAGCCATTTGAACTTTGCCACCCCCTGACTTCCACCAGATTATTGAGGCCACAAAGAATATGTTCATGCATGCCAGGCTGCTTTTAATGAAGGAATGAATTGACCTTTACCATTTGGAACTTTCCTGGTAGCTCAGATGGTAAAGAATCAGCCCGCAATGCAGGAGAACCAGGTTTGATCCCTGGGTCAGTAAGATCCCCTGGAGAAGGAAATTGCAACCCACTCCAGTATTCTTGCCTGGAGAATCCGATGGACAGAGGAGTGTGGAGAGTGATGGTCCATAGGATTGCAAAGATTCAGACACGACTGAAGTGACAGCGTACACGCACTTAGATTCTGACATTCAATTCACACAGTTTCCTCGTGTGTCTCCAGGGGGAAGGAGCCCCAGTCATCTGCACTGGAAACCAGCTCTTTGATGCATTTTATTGACTTTTCCTCCTTCTGAGTGTCACTGTCCTTGTGCTTCCATTGTAGTTTTCTGAATCAGCTTCTCAATAAATTACCTGCTCCATTTCTCAGAGGCTGCTTCCCAGGACACACAGCTAAGACAAATATATTATAGTATTCCATCAATATTATATCTCAGTGTATTAATTCTGTCCCCATCAAGTGACATTTATGTTGTTTCCACTGTTTTATTGCTTTGAACAATGCTGCTCTGAGCATTGTCCTATGTTTCTCCTAAAGTACAGCATATGCATGCAAATAAAGTTTTACGGAATATGCACTCAACTATTAGCAGTGGTTATTTCTTCCCCATAGGATTAAAAAGCATTGAACTTTTGATGGAAACATTCCTTATTTTGAATTTTTTACAATGTACATGTATTTGTAATTAGGATTTCACATATGAATATATATATAGACATATGAATATGCATATGAATGAATCAGCATGGATGAATATTCATATACATGAATAAAGAAGAACATTAAATACAGAATTGAAAGTTATGTGAACTCCTGAATAGTGTGTTTCTTTTGTCAAACAACTGACAGTAAAGAATAGTGTTTATAATGACTGTATGCTTAGTTGCTCAGTTGTGTCTGACTCTTTGCAACCCCATGGACTGTATGTAGCCCAGTAGGTTCATCTGTCCATGGAATTCTCCAGGCAAGAATACTGGAGTGGGTTGCCATTTCCTACTCCAGAGGCTCTTCCCAAGCCAGGAATCAAACCTTCATCTTCTGCAGCTCCTGCATTGCCGGCAGACTCTTTACCGCTGATCCACCAGGGAGGCCCTAGGAAATGATTCAGTTCAGTTCAGTTCAGTTCAGTCATTCAGTCGTGTCCGACTCTTTGCGACCCCATGAATCGCAGCACGCCAGGCCTCCCTGTCCATCACCAACTCCCAGAGTTTACTCAAACCCATGTCCATCGAGTTGGTGATGCCATCCAACCATCTCATCCCCCGTTGTCCCCTTCTCCTCCTGCCCCCAGTCCCTCCCAGCATCAAATGATTACCTGGATTCAAATCCTATTGGCTCCCTACTGGCTGTATGATCAGGAGCAACTCACTTATCACTGCCTTGGTTTCTTCACATGTAACTTACAGGTTTACTATAGGGAATAAATGATATATTCCTATCACCAAAAATTTTGTCCAGCCCTTCCTTAGCATTACATGCGTTTGCTGTAGCATCCTATTCTACTTAATGCAAATATATTATGCATTAAGTCCTAATTGACAGGCTTATAAATAAACAAGATGTGGCTTATTCCTTTCAAGATACTTAGTATCAAATAGGAAAGATAAAGCACAGACCCAAATTCCTTTAACATACACGAGGACATATGTAATTAATGCAAGGATAGTGATATAAAGGAAAATCCTATAACATCAATCAGTAACCATTGGAAAATAATGTTTAAAAGACAGATGCATATCTAAATAAAATCACTGCTCACTCACAAATTATTTAAAATACTGACCTTGTATCAGCAGTAATTCTTATACAATCCATGGTCTTCTATTGCAGCAGCCCAAGTCAACAGTGACAGAAGCTTAGAACTGCTAGGATTTAGGCACGAAGGACAGAAAAACAACACTGGGTTAGAGAGAGAGCGGCATATCCTGAAAGGAGAGGAGAACCATTCTATCCACTTCCCACTTTTCAGTGCTGTCATCATGTAGACTGTGTATCTGGGTACTGGTTTAAGGCCTTTATTTGTATGACCATTTGACATAAGTGTCTGTGCTGGGTGTCATGCCAGGTACATCAGACAAAAGGGTAAACCAGACAGAAATAGTCCTAACCCTCCTGGGCTTGATTGTTTTAATTATTTTAACCCCAAATCCCTAGTATAGGCTGATTTCTATTGATGTATCACGAAGACATGGAGTTAAGTCCCAAGCTAGTTGCTGTCATTTTCCTTTGCCCGTCTTAATAAGTAAGGGTGAGAGAGAGAGCAGTGGCTTCTTTTATTCAAATCATGAGTAAAGCCTCCCAGAAGCCATGCATTTCTAGTGCTTAGAGAATAAACATTTATCTAAACTTTCCCTTTGTGTTATGACTAGCATGGCACCGTGCACAATTAAGATGTTTTTTGTTAATGCTGTATAATCAGAGATTCTAATAGGAATTTTCTGACTAGAAATTGATTATGACTGCCTTTACTGTACTGTTCACAGACATACAAATTCTGGTATACTCCTTTTCCATACTGTTTCAGAAAAATCAGGGTAGTGTATACTATTTTGTCAGAGTAATATTCAAATACATATTGACACATTTCTGCCCAAAGACCATTTAACTTTAGCTCTGTCCTGTCTACTAAATCAGCAATTCTTGAAAAAATGATCAACAGATTAGTGGCCCTGGCCCATTAAAGAAGGTATGTGTGTGGGTGTATACTCAGTTGTGTCCAACTCTTTGTGACCTCATGGACTGTAGTCTGCCAGGCTCCTCTGTTCATGGGATTCTCCAGGCAAGAAAACTAGAGTGGGGTTGCCTTTTCCTGCTACAGGGGATCTTCCCAACCCAAGGACTGAACTTGCATCTCATGCATCCCCTCAATTGGCAGATGGATTCTTTACCACTCAGCCAAGTGGGAAGCCAGGAAAGCCATGTGACAATACAAAGTAAGAATGACAACTTTAACCTGGATTTTCAAATATTTTTTCAAATAAACTATTTCTGAATTTCAATCAATGCCATCACACATAATTTTGTTGATCAAGACGTCCCAAAGTGTTGGTATAGTTTAGTGACAAACTCTTGGTCTAAAAGTATTTAAAGCTTTGAGACTCTTGACAATATGATCTTACATCAGTTTTTCTATGGTTTATATCTGTTTTCAGACAATTTGCCAAAATATTTGTGTGTGTGTGTGTGTTAAGTTGCTTCAATCGTGTTGCTTGACTCTTTGCAACCCTGTAGACTCTAGCCTGTCACTCTCCTCTGTCCAAGAGATTCTCCAGGCAAGAATACTGCACTGGGCTGCCATGACCTCTTCCAGGGGATCTTCCCCACCTAGGGATCAGACCGGGATCTCTTAAGTCTCCTGCATTGGCAGTCAGGCTCTTTACCAGCACCGCTACCTGAGAAGTCCTTGCCAAAATATGCCACTTGCCACTTTTTAAACATCGCACAAGTTTTCTGCTTTCATGTACTTGCTCATGTTATTTTCCAGGTGTTCATCAACAACACAACCTGTCTATGAGATAAAGCTGAGTTGATCATTTTCCACAACTAAGGACTGTCTCAGAATGGAGAAGGGAATGTCAGGATTTCTTATAATTTGGATGTTTGGTTTAAGGTTCATCTTTCAATGCAGGAACTTGATTATGATTGAGAAAAAACATGGTAAAATAGACTAAGATTTGTGAATAGGGTAACATGAGGATTTTGGCCAGCACATGCATGAGTGCTAAGTCACTTCAGTCTTGTCAGACTCTTTGTGATCCTATGGATGGTAGCTCACCAGACTCTTCTGTCCATGAAATTCTCCAGGCAAGAATACTGGAGTAGGTTGCCATGTCCTCTTCCAGGGGATCTTCCCCTCCCAAGGATGAAACCTGCATCTCTTACAGCCCTTGCATTGGCAGGCAGGTTCTTTACCACTACCACTGTGGCTGGGAGTTCAAACAATTTAAAGGCACAAGCTGTCTATTGATGTTTTCCACTGAAGAGTTGCTAGGGCTCTCAGAAATTTCCAATAATGAACAATCAAGCCAGTTGTCTTAGCAGGACAGTCCTGAAAGAATGAATAGATACTAATGAAGACTGAAATAGCAAAGTCATATTGAACTAGGTTAAGGTTTGGTTTAGGTTATTGTGGTAACGGCCGAGTGTGGAGGTCAGTGTTTCTGGTTCTCAGTTCATTTGCTAAAGTACCTCAGGAATTTTGTTAAAATATAAAATGGTAAGTTTTGCCCTCAGATATTTATCCAGTGATAAATCATCAGGAGCTCTTTCCATGTGGCCAAAAGTAGTAAGTTTAAAATTAAGATAAAACAGTAGAGGTTAAAGAGTTCTTGGAAGTGACAGGAATTTGTTTCTTCCTTTCCTAGCCAATGTGAGAAATAAGGATCATAGTTACTATGTTATATTAGCAAGTCCCTCTGCAAGATTTTGCCATTGTAAAACTCTGATACCTTCTAGATGGAACTCGGAGCAGTTATGTACTACATCATTTTGTATAAGTGATTTGAGCATTTCAGATTTTGGTATCCACAGTGATTCTGGCACTGATCCTTTGTAGATACCCAAGGGTGACTGTGTGACTTCATTATAATACAAGTGTATCAATGGATATGGACCCAAGAGTATGTAGGACTAACTGTACTTAGGCATGACAAAACATTTTGTCGGGAGAGTGTGTAATTTCCTTGATTTTGTCTTGCCACAGGAAAAATTTGAAGCGATACATGAACCAGTGTTACAGGCCCGTGTTACAGCTCAGTTTCATTTAGAAAGTAATGGAAAATACATCCTACAGCATGAGGGCAGGCCGACCCAAAAGACAGGAAGAGAAAAGAAGCCCTCAGCCCAAATTTGGCCCCTCTTTTTATATGTTTTTTCCCCTCCCCAGAGCCTGCCCTATGTAAACTGGGCTAACCAGGAGGGCTATTTGTTTTACCTGAAGTTCTCACACTCGTCCTCACACCTTCCTTTGTTCTATTTTAGCAGGATTTTCCCTTCTTTATCTTTTATCCACCACCATTTTGGACTTCTTTTTCTTATTCTAACTACCTAACATTTCCCCCCTCAAGAGATGGGAGATCCAATTCTTTGGGAGTAGGAATGTCAAGGTCTCTCTGGCTACTTCCTTCTGAACTGGGAACTTGAGGGGAATTGGGCCTCCCCCTCTTGCTAGTCTCAAGAGTCCTTATAGTGGTGTCCATTTAAGGGTGAGTGATATTTTCTGTGGTCGGCTGTAGTTTTTATCCTTGTTGAACTGGCAAGGCATGTTGTAACTTATTGACCTGGGCAGAGACAAAATGAGTTAGACAACTAATAATACAAGGAGCAGTCATAAGCAGCATCAATATGGTGATGAAAGGGACTAGTAGGGGCTTTAGCCAACTCCAAATTTCTCATTGCCAGATGGAACTCCCAGAGAGAGATTGTAGCCACCCCCAATAACTCTCCAGCTCCTTCTTTGAGATCCTGTATGGTCTGAATGTTTTTCTTGAGGACTGTGAGACTTTAACTTAGCTGGAGGTATTTACCAAGAAACAACATGTCTCATTCAAGATGGCTTAAGTCCCTCCTTGTTCAGGGATCAGGAGATCTATCTCTTGTCTATTTTGGAGTACAACCCCTGCCAAGCTGTGTTGGCTCTTTAGAGCTATCCTGAGAAATTTTATCCCAGAAGCTTAATTATGGGGGTATTCATTAGAATGGCACTCATTTGTAGTTCTGAGTAGGTATCTGAGCTCTCCCAGGGGCTCACAGGTAGATTGAGTGTCCTCTTCTGTTTTCTTCCATGGCTTGACTCATGAGTAGTGAATCCAGGAGTCGTGTCCTGGTACCTTGACTGCTGTGGGGGTAGAAACTATTACAGGGTAGTGGCTCTTCCATGTGGGCTAGAGTTGAGCCTCTGAGGACCCATATCTTCAGACATTGAGTCCCTGGACTGTATGTTGGTGGCTCTTTAGAAACCTTTGGGTCCTGGTTGACATCCCACAAGTGTATATCCTGTTGAAATTGCCCAATGGCCATGGTATAAGACCAGAGGATCTGAGCCTCTGGATCTAGGAAGAGGTCATTGACATAAACAAGAGGTCTCCCATATAGCATCTCATAAAGACTAAGACCAACCTGTTCCTTAGGGGCAATACAGGTAAAGCCTCCTTCCATCCCAGGGAGGTCTCCAGGGTTATCTTTTTTATTGCTGATTTTAAGAATTGGTTGGCTCTTTCTACTTTTCCTGAAGACTGAGGCCTCCAGGCATAATGGAGATAATAAGTAATGCCCAGTCCTTTAGAGACCCCTTAGGTGACCTTAAAAGTAAATGATGTCCCATTGTCACTTTGTAATGACCCCGGTAGACCAAATCTCAGAATGATTTCATGGAGCAATGTTTTACCACCTCCTCAGCCTTCTCAGTCCAGGTGGGAAAGCCTTCAATCCATCTTGTGAATGTTTCTATCATGACTAATAGGTATTTATACCCTTGAGAAACTGACATCTGGGTGAAGTTCATCTGCCGGTCCTTTACTGGGTAGGCCCCACATTGTTGGACAGGGCTGGGCCAGCTGGGGTCTTTGAGCTCCTTGGGGGTTGTTTAATTGGCAAGTGGGACAAGAGGAGACCACTTGCCTTATAGTTGTTTGGAGGCCTGTTCCTCTGAAGGATCTTTCTAGTAATCTTTGAAGGGCCTTCTCCCCTAAATGAGTGGCAGAATGTAAGGAGCTAAGCAACTTCCATTGAAGGTTCCCAGGCAGAATAAGGAATCCCTCCTTTTGGAACCACCCCATATGATCTTCTCTAAAGCCCTCACTCTTAGCTTTAAGAGTCTCACCTTCAGTGTAGGAAGGAGTTTCTGGAAAATTAGTCTGTGGAACTAAGTTGGCAGCCCCTATTAGGTCATGGTTCTGTAACGCTGGTCTCTTAGCTGCCTGACCGGCGCTTGGGTCCCTCATGCCACTTCTCTGCTCCCTTTCTGGTGTCCTTTACAGTGGAGATTGAAACCTTAGCGGGCAGATGAACTGCCTCCAAGAGCCTAAGGATTTGATCACCACATTTGATTGGGGACCCTCGGGTGGTCAAGTGGCCTCTGTCTTTCCAAATAGCAGCATGCGCATGTAGCACCAGACAGGCATACTTGGAGTCAGTGTAAATGGCTACTGTTTTTTCCTTTTTGAACTTTAAAGCTCAAGTCAGGGCTATGAGCTCTGCTAATTGGGCTGAAGTACCTGGTGGCAAAGGTTTAGCCTCTATGGTCTCAAAATTGGAGACTACTGCATATCTGGCTCTTCTTTTTCCATCCAAGACAAAGCTGCTTCCATCAGGGTACCAGATTTCCTCAGGATCAGAGGATATTCTGACAATCCTTCTCGGGGTTTTGTCCAGTGGTCCAAGGTTTCTAGGCAAGAGTGAAAGGGGAGCGAGCCCTTCAGCATAGGCATGAGGGTGGCAGGGTTAAGAACCTCACAAGGGGATATAGTCAGGCTTCGATTTGCATCAGCACTAGTTGATGTCTGAGGATCCTTTGATCAGGCATCCATAAACAGCCTCTCCCATTTGAGAGTTTGTTTCTCTTGGTGGCTGGCAAAAATAGTTTGCCCTCAAAAGAGAGTTTTAACATATCTTCTATCAGGATTGCAATAGCTGCAAGATTTCAAAAGCAGGGAGAGATCTCTTCCCAGTAAGCGAGTAGGACACTCAAGGGCCACCAGAAACTTGGGAAATATTTCTCCATCCCAGCAACAAAGAAGTGTTCGGGTGAATATTTTTGTAATTGTTTTTCCTGTAGCACCCAAAATAGTACCGGTTTAGGAGGAGAAGACTCCAGACTAGGAAGTCAGGACAGAGTAGGTAGTCCCTGTATCAACCAAGAAATTGTTAGACCTACCTGCCATATCCAGTTGCACCCTTGGCTCCAGACCCGCGATGGTTATCTGTGACAGGCAGGCTGGCTTGAGTGAGCTACTTCAGTCCTGTTGAAGCATCGTGAGTGAAGACTTGGTGCTTGACCTTGAGGCTCTTGGGTTCCAAGGGCAGAGTGCCACCCAATGTTCCAATTGATGGCATTTGTAGCAAGCTATTTTAGGAGACTTGTCACGGTTTGGACACTCTTTGGCCCCATGTCCCACCTGTCTACAGATTAGACATTTGCTTTGTGCCTTGTCCTTCATGGACTCAGCATTTGTCATAGGGCTTCACTGGAGTGTGGCCAGCATCTGGTCATGCCTTGTCTCTTTCCTTTTCTCCCTCTCCTGGGCCTTGGCCTCCCTCTTCTGTTCTCTGTTATAAAAGGTATTGGTGGCTGTTCAGACCATCTCATCTAAAGATGCAGCAGGGTCCTGCTGCTGTAGCTGTTGTAACTTTATCCCGATTCTGATGCACACTGGGACAAGAATTTGTCCTTTGAAATCACCTGTCCCTCGTAAGTATCTAAGTCCAGACTGGTAAACTATTAGAGAGCCTATTTTATACTTTCCAGAAAGGCAATGGGGTTCTTGTTGGGTTCCTGAGTTATTGCTGAGACCAGGCACATCCCCACAACTAATAGACTTCCTTCTATTTCCATGGGTGGACTTTTGTAGGAGAGACTCTTTTTAAAACTTATCCTACCCAGTACTTTTGCAACCTGAGAGTCAGGCATCCCCGGGTCAGGGTGCAGATCCCCAGGCAGGCTGAGACATACAGCCTCCTAGACATTGAATCCTTGGGCAGGTTGAGACAGGTCAGCCTTCCGAGAATTGGGCCCCTGGGCAGTCAAGTCGGGTCGACTTCCTGGGACCCTCAGACTGGAGTTGGGTGTCCCCAGTGTCTCCAGCATGACCAGTGCTGGGTAGATTCAGGGGTTGTAATTTTAACTCATTGCTGGTTTGTCTACTGCAGATGGGAATAGATATCATGATGTAAAGCAATCCAAGCCTGTGCTCTCAGACTGGGAACCTGGTGAAACAACCATAAACCTTATCTTCTTATTGCTCTGAGGGAATATATGTCACTGTTTTCCTGCCCTAGCCCTCCTTAATAGAAGTTCAGGGTGTTTCCAACAGTAAACATTTCATTGTTATAGACCCACTTTAGGCAATAACAGAAGTAATGAAAAATGATCAGGTTATTTGGTCCTGTTAGGGGCATTGGGAGTATTTTAATAATAATAAGCAGGGTGGAGCTATGACACCTACAAGGAGGCAGGGTCCTGGTTGTAGGAATTAGCAAGTGGCTTAAGAGCAAATTGATAAGAGGCAACAGACCAGATGTTCCATCAAAGTGGAGTGGAAATTTGATCCAGGGGTATGTTTATAACTTTAGGAAAAGGGTGGTAAGGGTTTGGCCCCAAATGGCCTGCAGGGCTGATTCCCAAAGTGGCAAACTATCCCTGGAAGCCTAATTGCCCTTGAATGGATGCCACCAACAGATGAACTACTAGCAGGCATTGTGTGCCTGTCACCTGCCCTATTGGGTTCACTGAGAGATGTTGTTGTTGCACATGTTGTAGGAAACATAGAAAATGAAGGCCTGAATATCTAGAGAAACAGGATATTATACAGCATTTCTCTCCCAAAGCCAGCTATTTTCTGGTTGTCCCTAAAAAATGACATAGCCCAAGGGCATCACATAAACCAATTAAAATTAAATGGGTCCAAGATGACAAGTCAAATTCAACTAAACCTCGATCCTCAATCTTCAAGCTAAATGACACATGCAGAGGTGCCAGGACAGTCCAAGGCACGGCCAAAGATTGAGGAGTGGGTGGTTCCCCAATTGTTGGAATTATCCTCCCACTTATTAACATATGAAATCAACTGCATCGCATTCTAAATACATCTAACTGCATTCTAACTACAAACTAACTACATCACACTCCAAGGCCCCTCCCCTCTGTAACGGCCCACACTCTTGAAGTGTGCTTCTCTTGGAATCTGAACAAATCCACCTCTTACCCATCACTGTGTTTCTCACTGAATTTTTGCAATGAGACATCAAGAGCCTGAGCTTCATTAGGTCCTGAAGCCTGGCACTGTGGGTTTTGGCCAGGTTCAAGTCCCAGGAGAGAGGAGCTGAAGGACAGGAGGAAAAAGAAGTGGGAAAAATATGCTGAGGATTCCCCGTCATAGCCTGCCAGAAAATCTGCTAAATACCTGACCCGTGCTCACAATTTTCATTGGCCTGATCCTTGGCACGAAGAAGATTAAGGACAGAAGAACCCCCGCCCACTTGGGAAACAGCTACTAAGTAGCCCCTGACAGAATTCCTCCATTGCACCCACTGCTGCTCGCCTGTTCACGGGGTATTCGAGGAAACAAGAAATGCGAGATTGCAAAGGAATTAAGATTAGACTAATGTTAGATTTCTGTCTTTCCAACCATAGGAGCAAGGACTTCCTACCTTAACCAGAGGTCTTCTGGAATCTGAGACCGAGCCACATGAGCTTTCTGCTGTTTGTTTTCGCTGTCCCAGTTTCCAGCACACTGGGCTTCTTGTCTCTTCCCCTGCACTGGGTTTTCTTCGCATAGAGCTTCCAATGCAGGAGCTTTTGCCGAGTTGGTCTTCTGCTGTACTTGGCTTCCATCTCCGGGCTGCGGAAGGGGGGAGAGGGGGAGGGGGAGGGGGAGGGGAGGGGCTGAGCCAAGATTGTTTCAGCCAGGTTAAATCCAAGAAACGTCACCATAGATGTTGGGGGAGTGTGTAATTTCCTCCATTCTGTCTCACTGCAGCAAAAATTTGAAGCGACGGACGGACCATTGTTACAGCCTGGTGTAATTTTCTCAGATGGACCAATGTTACAGGCCTGTGTTACAGCTCAGTTTCATTTAGAAAGTAAAGGAAAATACATCCTCAAGGTGTGAGGGCGGGCCGACTCAAAAGATGGGAAGAGAAGCGAAAATCCCAGCTCAACTTGGCCCCTCGTTTTATGTCTTTTTTTCTCCTCCCCCTGGGCCTGCCCTATGTAATTTGAGCTAGCCAGGAGTGCTGTTTGTTTTATCTGAGGACCTCACTCCGGACCTTGGACCTTCTTTTGTTCTATTTTCGCGGGCTTTTCCCTTCGCCACCACCATTTTGGACTCACTTTTCCTGTTCTAACTACCTAACAGTGTTATTGGCAAATGCTCTTTAAACACAAATGAAATTAATAATTAAGTTGTTTATACAGTCATAGCTAAAGTCAGGTGGTTTTGATTTCTTTGTTTTAGATCCTGAATCAAGAGTTCACATCCAAAGCAAAGTTTTATCTTAACTTTGCATGGCATAGAGTCCCATATATAGAGAGAGATCTGTTAAATGTTCATGACTCTACATTTTACTTTTCGAGATGGATAGAGGGAAAGGGAAGAATTAAGCAGACTTGTAAGCATCTGTGTCTTCTTTTCTCCACTCTGTTGCCAGGAAAAGAGTACTTCAGCTACCCTGTAGAAATAGTAATAGACATTAGATAGGAGAATGGAGACTGAGAATCAGGCTCTTTCATTAGCACGTTCCCTCCTCAGCTTCAAAGAGCACTCCAGTTCACTTCTTCAAGATGCTTAAGCAAGCTGAGCTGCTATCAAGGTGGCCTTAGGCAAAATGTTGGAGGGGAACAATGGCCTTGAGAGACCCACCTTCCTTTGCTTAACAGCTTTACCTGCCTCAGGGGAAGTCCCTTTCGTTCCTCTTCAGAACTGTAATTCCCTCCTAACAGAATTTCCTTGCAGGAAAGGATTTGATTGCCCTCATTGACAACATGGAATAAATATAAATCAATGAGCTACTTCTCTGAAGTACTTGTATTTTTAGCTTTCAGTGGTACTGTGGGATAAAATCCTATCTGTCGTCCTTAAAGGAATGACAGGCATCAGCTTTGCAGATGAGGGATATTTTGCAGGAGAGAGTTGCCTTTCTTGTCTGAAATCAGTCCATCTAGATTGCATTTCACTGCTGTTGTGCTCCCAACATAACCTTTGGTGAGTAAATTTAAAAATAGTAGTCTTTGAATTTTACCTTAGTTAGCTGAAAACACTTGAAATTAAAGCCTTCTTTAAACAGATGATTACAAACAGTTTGGTCCGTGTATTGCATATTATAGAACAAGGGATTCTCGGGCAGCCTGGATGCTGCTGCTGGTGGTGGTTTAGTCTCCAAGTTGTATCTGCCTCTTCAATCCCATGGGCTGTGGCCCACCAGGCTCCCCTGTCCATGGGATTTCCCAGGCAAGAATATTGTAGTGGGGTGCCATTTCCTTCTCCAGGGGATCTTCCTGACCCAGGGATCAAACCTGTGTCTCTTGGATCTCCTGCATTGCTTGTGTATTCTTTACTGACTGATGGATTCTTCCCTGAGCCATCAGGGAAGCCCCTGGATAGTATGTGGTGGGATCATTTAACTGCACAATAAATATGTAGGTAAAATGGTGCCTGTGTTAATGATAATAATACTCTTAGCAAGAATGCAGTGGAGAGAGAAGGGCAGTGATATCTTCCAAAGAGGATTTGGTGCACCAGATTGTGCTGTTATACAAACAAGTGGCAACTAAACCAAAGCAAAGCAAAGACTGATTCCTAGGGTGCAACATTTCAGGTCACTTCTGAATAGGAAGCCAATCTAGATACTTTGGTCTCTAAGAGAAGTACAGAGAAGAGTGATTTTGATTGATAAATAGCATCTAGTAGCTTAGAAGACTCTTGAGAGTCTCTCAGACTACAAAGAGGTCAAATGAGTTAATCCTAAAGGAAATCAACTCTGAATATTCATTGGAAGGACTGATGTTGAAGTTGAAGCTCCAATACTTTGCCACCTGATGTGAAGAGCTGACTCACTGGAAAAGACCCTGATGTTGGGAAAAATTGAGAGCAGGAGGAGGGGGCAACAGAGGATGAGATTAGTTAGTATCACTGACTCAATGGGCATGAATTTGATCAAACTCTGGGAGGTAGTGGAGAACAGAGGAGCCTGTTGTGCTGCAGTCTATGGGGTTGTGAGGAGTTAGACATGAATTAGGGGCTGAACAACAACAAAATTTATGATTTAAATCAGTGTAGAAATTGGACAGAATAACTTAGAGCAACTGGTTGCTTTTCTATTCTGCTGAAAAAAATTAACTTTCTTTGTAGATATCCCAAATTAGTTTCTAGTATCAAAACAGTTGTTGGCGAACAATGTGTGTGTATATGTGTGTGTGTGTGTGTGTGTGTGTGTGTGTGTGTGTGTAGCTCAGATGGTAAAACGTCTGCCTGCAATGTGGGAGACCTGGATTTGATTCCTGGGTTGGAAAGATCCACTGGAGAAGGAAAGGGCAACCCACTCCAGTACTCTTGCCTGGAAAATCCCATGGATGGAGGAGCCTCGTAGACTACAGTCCAAGGGGTTGCAAAGAGTCAGACATGACTGGTGACTTCACTCAGTCGTTTGAAAGAATAATTTTTAACCTACCATATAGGCAGAATTTATAAACAAGAGAACAAAACATGCACATTTAGACAACACATTTCAGTAAAGGAAAATAATGAGCAGAGGTAACAAGTTGGCGGAATTTTTGAGCAAATACTCTACTTGAAGGCAAATGCTCCATGCAAGAAAGAAAGCAGAGTCTAATTCCAATACTGGGGTATTTCTTTGCACTCTCTATGTGTTGATCTCATTTAGTCTGTCCATTCTATGACTTAGGCTTCCCAGGTGGCACTAGTTGTAAGAAACCCATCTGCCAATGCAGGAGATACAGGAGATGTGGGTTCAATCCCTGGGTTGGGAAGATCCTCTGGGGCAGGAAATTGCAACCCACTCCAGTATTCTTGCTTAGGAAATTCCACAGACACAGGAATATGGTGGGCTACAATCCATAACGTCACAGAGTTGAACATGACTTAGCGTGCACACACACACACACACACACACACACATTCTATGACTTATTGGATCTAGTTGTGATGCACTCACTTCCATTCAGATCTGTTGAAATAAATGTCTTGGCCCAAGATGAAACTGCTCATATCTGAGATGCCATGTCAGCAAACTTAGATAAGTTTTGTGTCCCTGTTACTCTTTCTCTTGACTGGAAGTACTATATATAGCCAGTCAGCCACCCCCCAAACCCAGGCTAATTCTGGGCTCCACTCTGGGCTTCTTTCTTCCTTATTGATTTACTTTCTTTTTTTTTTTTATTAATTTATTTTTTATTGAAGGATAATTGCTTTACAGAATTTTGCTGTTTTCTGTCAAACCTCAACATGAATCAGCCATAAGTATACATATATCCCTTCCCTTTTGAACCTTCCTCCCATCTCTCTCCCCATCCCACCCGCCTAGGTTGATACAGAGGCCCTGTTTGAGATTCCTGAGCCATACAGCAAATTCCTATTGGCTATCTATTTTACATATGGTAATGTAAGTTTTCATGTTACTCTTTCCATGCATCTCACCCTCTCCTCCCCTCTCCCCATGTCCATAGGTCTATTCTCTATGTCTTCTTTGTTCTTTACTCTTTATCTTACAAAAGCTTTCTGTTTTCCATCCTATTTTACAGTTTTCCAGCTTTTGGAGATAGAGACTACCTTCTTCATAAAGTGTTTAATTTCTTTGTTTGTATCACCTGAATTATCTTCTTTAGTCATTTTTTTTAACATATCAAGCTTCTTTTACCTACGTTCTGAATTATTCTTAAGTATTATGTGCATGAGCATGAACAGTTACATAAAGATATGTATATGTATCACAGACATATAACACACACATGAACACACATACACAGAGAGAGAGAGAAAGACAAAAAATTCAAAGGCAAAAACATAAGGAGACATGTTATTTGTGTAATACTGGGTAGTTTCCTCAATTTTTCTCTTACTTTAACCAGTGTCTATGTTTGACCTAATTTTGTCTGTAGACAACTTCAAAAAGAGTTATTTTAAAATTTCCTATAATTGTCAATGTGAAGAATATAGCTTATGAGAAGATCCCATGAGAACTGTACTATATATTATTGGTAAAAAAAGAAAAGTATATTTCATCAGATATTATAGACATGAATGTGTGTGCTATGCTAAGCTGCTTCAGTCTTGTCTGACTTTTTGTGACCCCATGGACTATAGCCCACCAGGCTCCTCTATCCATGGAATTTTCTAGGCAAGTAAACTGAAGTGGGTTGCCATTTCCTTCTCCAGGGCATCTTCCTGACCAAGGGATTGAACCTGTACTCCGTGCATTGTCAGGCAGATTCTTTACCAATGAGCCAGAGGGAAGCCCAGTATAATATTGGGTTAGCCAAAAGGTTCGCACATCTTTATGAAGATATCCATAATATCTTTTGGAAAAACTGAATGAACTTTTTGGTAAACCCAATGTATAGTGAACTTATTTTTGATGTTTCTGATTCAAATTACTTAAGATTCTACACCTTTTTTTATTTGTTTCATTTTATTTCCAGTGTCCCATACAGTTACTTCCTGCACACTGCAGACATTCAATATATGTTTTGAATAAAAAATGAATCAACATTCAAATATATTTATAAGGTTTTACCTTTGCCAGTGTAGTTTCAACAACTATCATGTCTCACCTGGATTTTGCAATCCCTTCTTAACCAGACTCCTGGTCTACAATCTTGCCCCCTTGATAGAATTCCCTACTTAAACTCCTCTCCTGACATCACCACCTCCATGTACTATGCTGGGTTAGAAACTCCCTAAGACCCTGGACTTTAGCTAATACATTCATTCTAGATATACTCCCCATTTTCTTGGTGCATAAGAAACAGTAAATTTTTGTTGCACAAAAGCAATAGCAACAACAGCAGCCCCCTCCCTCACCAAACGTTCTTATTCCTCTAAGTAAGCTGCTGCTTCTTTTTTTTTTTTTTTTGGCTGTGTCTCCAACAAATCTAAACTGCAGCAGGACTTTCATCTTCTGTCTTGAGTAACGAGAATGTAAGGAGTACAACATGTTGGACAGAATACATGATTGATGAGTGAAAAGTTTTAACAGAAAGAATGAGAGGCTGACGTGACTATTGGTAAAGTTGGGAGGACAGAGGTCAGAGAAACTGTTGCCAATGACATCAGCCTGCTGCTCCAAAGCAGGGAGTTCTGAAAATCTCAGCCAGCAATTGCTGAAAATCCAGGATCATCTTACCCTGAAGCCCCTGTCAATCTCACCAAACTCTGAGAAGCTCTACCTTCTATTTCAACCTCCATCATTAACATCAGTGCTGCTCAGGAAAATCTCTCAGCAGCTATTTCGGACCTCACCTTTGCTCATTCACACTTACGACTCCATCTGGAAAATAATGACTTCCCTTCCTCTTTTGCCCAAATCTTTATTGTAATTGCCCATTGTTGGCAGATTCTGACCTGTTGTGTACAGGAGGAAGGGGATCTTGGGAGATTTGACTTTTCTACAGTGCAAGTTAAATCCCAGAAATGGGTGCCACAATGCTACTGAACTGAAAATAAATAACCAAGCAAACATACTTCCCCAGAAAGTTAGGACTCTTGGAAAAAAGCTACAATTTCCCCCACTCATTTATTTTCCTTCACATAATATTGTTGTTGTTATTCTTTGTTTAGTTTTTGCTTTATGGTTGTCTTTCTGCCTTATTCTATGCATAAATCTTGGGTGAATCTAACTTAGATTTATCACCCACCTGGCACCTAACTCAATTATCTGGTCCCAGCTGCTGTATTAAGTGTACAGTACTTCTGTAACACTTCACATTTTCAAGGGAAATGTTTGATTTATCTAAAGTACTAACTAGGCTGTGTATTGTAACCTGCTCTAAGTTTATTTTGCTCTTAAAATTTCCTATCCCATTAGAACAAAAACTATAAGGCTTTCTTATAACTCTACATATATTATCTTACAGAAAGACTAGATATTCTCATTAATATATTAATAAATATGCTAAAGTTATTAGAGGACTGTACTCAAAAGTGAAATAACAAAAAATATTTAATGATAACTCTCTTTTAACATAATTAATTTGGATAAATAAATACCTGCTGAAGTATTTTTTATTTTGTTTTGAACAAAATATTTGCTTCCTTTTAGCTTTATTTCACTTTTCCCTACTGCCCTTTCTGTGTTAATTATTTAATAGCTAGATGCTAAAAGACCTAGGAGAAATGAAAAGGTTATTAAGTAACTGTTAACAGGCAATTAAGAATCTCTGTAAATGGCTCATTGTCCCAGAAATTCATACCCATATTTTATGGTTGCCAAGAACTATTGTCATGAGATCAAAAACCACTATGACCCTCCATGTTCACAGGAACCCAAACACTTACAAAATACATCACACATTTCTCTAAAGGTGAGCATTTATCACTATCTATGTGCACTCTTGCAGTGTCTTTTAGTTGCCTGCATTTATTTTATTTTTTATTCTGGGTAATTCTCTTCTTTTTTTTTTTTTTTTTTCATTTATTTATATTAGTTGGAGGCTAATTACTTTACAATATTGTAGTGGTTTTTGCCACATATTGACATGAATCAGCCATGGATTTACACGTGTTCCCCATCCCGATCCCCCCTTCCGCCTCCCTCCCCACCCCATCTCTCTGGGTCTTCCCAGGGCACCAGCCCTGAGCACTTGTCTCGTGCATCCAACCTGGGCTGGTGGTCTGTTTCACCCTTGATAGTATACTTGTTTCAATGCTATTCTCTCAGAACAACCCACCCTCGCCTTCTCCCACAGAGTCCAAAAGTCTGTTCTGTACATCTGTGTCTCTTTTTCTGTTTTTCATATAGAGTTATTGTTACCATCTTTTAAAATTCCGTATATATATATGTGTTAATATATTGTATTGGTCTTTATCTTTCTGGCTTACTTCACTCTGTATAATGGGCTCCAGTTTCATCCATCTCATTAGAACTGATTCAAATGAATTCTTTTTAATGGCTGAGTAATATTCCATTGTGTATATGTACCATAGCTTCCTTATCCATTCATCTGCTGATGGGCATCTAGGTTGCTTTCATGTCCTGGCAATTATAAACAGTGCTGTGATGAACATTGGGGTACACGTGTCTCTTTCAGATCTAGTTTCTTTGGTGTGTATGCCCAGGAGTAGGATTGCTTGGTCATATGGCAGTTCTATTTCCAGTTTTTTAAGGAATCTCCACACTGTTCTCCATAGTGGCTGTACTAGTTTGCATTCCCACCAGCAGTGTAAGAGGGTTCCCTTTTCTCCACACCCTCTCCAGCATTTATTGCTTGTAGACTTTTGGATAGCAGCCATCCTGACTGACATGTAATGGTACTTCGTTGTGATTTTGATTTGCATTTCTCTGATAACGAGTGATATTGAGCATCTTTTCATGTGTTTGTTAGTCATCTGTATGTCTTCTTTGGAGAAACGTCTGTGTAGTTCTTAGACCCGTTTTTTGATTGGGTCATTTATTTTCCTTGAATTGAGCTCCAGGAGTTGCTTATATATTTTTGAGATTAATCCTTTGTCTGTTTGGTTTGCTATTATTTTCTCCCCATTCTGAAGGCTGTCTTTTCACCTTGTATATAGTTTCCTTTGTTGTGCAAAAGCTTTTAAGTTTAATTAGGTCCCATTTGTTTATTTTTGCTTTTATTTCCAATATTCTGGGAGGTGGGTCATAGAGGATCTTGCTGTGATTTATGTCAGAGAGTGTTTTGCCTATGTTCTCCACTAGGAGTTTTATAGTTTCTGGTCTTACATTTAGATCTTTAATCCATTTTGAGTTTATTTTTGTGTATGTTGTTAGAAGGTGTTCTAATTTCATTCTTTTACAAGTGGTTGACCAGTTTTCCCGGCACCACTTGTTAAAGAGGTTGTCTTTTTTCCATTGTATATCCTTGCCACCTTTGTTGAAGATAAGGTGACCATAGGTTTGTGGATTTATCTCTGGGCTTTCTTTCTGTTCCATTGATCTATAGTTCTGTCTTTGTGCCAGTACCACACTGTGGCGCTGATAACTGTGGCTTTGTAGTAGAGCCTGAAGTCAGGCAGGTTGATTCCTCCAGTTCCATTCTTCTTTCTCAAGATTGCTTTGGCTATTCGAGGTTTTTTGTATTTCCATACAAATTGTGAAATTATTTGTTCTAGTTCTGTGAAAAATACTGTTGGTAGCTTGATAGGGATTGCATTGAATCTATAGATTGCTTTGGGTAGTATAGTCATTTTCACTATATTGATTCTTCCAATCCATGAACACAGTATATTTCTCCATCTATTTCTGTCCTCTTTGATTTCTTTCATCAGTGTTTCATAGTTTTCTATATATAGGTCTTTCATTTCTTTAGGTAGATACGCTCCTAAGTATTTTATTCTTTTTGTTGTAATGGTGAATGGTATTGTTTCCTTAATTTCTCTTTCTGTCTTCTCATTGTTAGCGTATAGGAATGCAAGGGATTTCTCTGTGTTAATTTTATATCCTGCAACACTACTGTATTCATTGATTAGCTGTAGTAATTTTCTGGTAGAGTCTTCAGGGTTTTCTAAGTAGAGGATCATGACGTCTGCAGACAGTGAGAGTTTTACTTCTTTTCCTATCTGGATTCCTTTTATTTATTTTTCTGCTCTGATTGCTGTGGCCAACACTTCCAAAACTATGTTGAATAGTAGTGGTGAGAGTGGGCACCCTTGTCTTGTTCCTGACTTTAAGGGAAATGCTTTCAATTTTTCACCATTGAGGATAAAGTTTGCTGTGGGTTTGTCATATATAGCTTTTATTATGTTGAGGTATATTCCTTCTATGCCTGCTTTCTGGAGAGTTTTTATTATAAGTGGGTGTTGAATTTTGTCAAAGGCTTTTTATGCATCTATTGAGATAATATTATGGTTTTTATCTTTCAATTTGTTAATGTGGTGTATTACATTGATTGATTTGTGGATATTAAAGAATCCTTGCATTCCTGGGATAAAGCCCACTTGGTCATGATGTATGATCTTTTTAATATGTTGTTGGATTCTGTTTGCTAGAATTTTATTAAGGACTTTTGCATCTATGTTCATCAGTGATATTAGCCTGTAGTTTTCTTTTTTTGTGGCATCCTTGTCTGGTTTTGGTATTAGGGTGATGGTGGCCTCATAGAATGAGTTTGGAAGTTTGCCTTCTTCTGCAGTTTTCTGGAAGAGTTTGAGTAAGATAGGTGCTAGCTCTTCTCTAAATTTTTGGTAGAATTCAGCTGTTAAGCCATCTGGTCCTGGACTTTTGTTTGTTGGAAGATTTCTGATTATAGTTTTGATTTCCATGCTTGTGATGGGTCTGTTAAGATCTTCTTTTCTTCCTGGTTCAGTTTTGGAAAGTTATACTTTTCTAAGAATTTGTCCATTTTATTGGCATAGAGCTGCTGGTAGTAGTCTTTTATGGTCCTTTGTATTTCAGAGTTGTCTGTTGTGATCTCTCCATTTTCATTTCTAATTTTGTTGATTTGGTTCTTCTCCCTTTGTTTCTTAATGAGTCTGGCTAACGGTTTGTCAATTTTATTTACCTTCTCAGAAAACCAACTTTTACCTTTGTTGATTTTTGCTATGGTCTCTTTTGTTTCTTTTGCATTTATTTCTGCCCTAATTTTTAAGATTTCTTTCCTTCTACTAACCCTGGGGTTCTTCATTTTTTCCTTCTCTAGTTGCTTTAGGTGTAGAGTTAGGTTATTTATTTGACTTTTTTCTTGTTTCTTGAGGAAAGACTGTAATGCTATGAACCTTCCCCTTAGCACTGCTTTTACAGTGTCCCATAGATTTTGAGTTGTTGTGTTTTCATTTTCATTTGTTTCTATTTATATGCATATTTTGATTTCTTTTTTTATTTCTTCTATGATTTGTTGGTTATTCAGAAGTGTGTTATTTAGCCTCCATATGTTGGAATTTTTAATAGTTTTTTTTCCTGTAATTGAGATCTAATCTTACTGCATTGTGGTCAGAAAAGATGACTGGAATGATTTCAATTTTTTTGAATTTACCAAGGCTAGATTTATGGCCTAGGATGTGATCTATTCTGGAGAAGGTTCCACGTGCACTTGAGAAAAAGGTGAAGTTGATTGTTTTGGGGTGAAATGTCCTATAGATATCAATTAGGTCTAGATGGACCATTGTGTCATTTAAAGTTTGTGTTTCTTGTTAATTTTCTGTTTAGTTGATCTGTCCATAGGTGTGAGTGGGATATTAAAGTCTCCAACTATTATTGTGTTATTGTTAATTTCCCCCTTCATTCTTGTTAGCATTTGCCTTACATATTGAGGTGCTCCTAAGGTGGGAGTTGCCTGCATTAAAAAGAAAAAAAAGAAGAAGAAGTATTTCTGATTAGAAATTTCTCCGGGGGTCTTGACCAATTAAGTATACATTTCTGGATTGAGACAGAATTGTCCCTGGGTCTCTGTCCTTGCCCCGTTTTAACTCAACCCTTCTGTATGCAACTGGCATTGACAATTGAATACACTTTTTTGACTGTCCCATTGTTAATGAAAGTGTACTTTTGGGTCTTCTGTAGATGCCAAACAGAGATTGAGCACCTGGAGTGAAAAATGAAGTTTTCTCTCTCCTAATCTTTACCTGAATTAATATACAAACTTCAGCAGTCCATTTATTTTTGCATGAAACAGAAACTTCCATGAATTAATGCAGTTCTCCTAAGTACCACATTAGTATGAACCAACAGCCAGACCAATTGCCACTTTGCATCTCTTTAGGGTGAAACCAGCATATAGCATAGGTAAGACTTATCATCTTATGATGTTTTCAGTCTTTCTTTTCTGCTTGGAGTATTTACTAGCACCTCCAATTTTAGTTTTTTCAAATACTGTCTGCTTTCTCCTACTGGCATAGATAGTTAATGTATATGCAAGTTTGAGTAGACTCTGGGAGTTGGTGATGGACAGGGAGGCCTGGTGTGCTGTAGTCCATGGAGTCATGCGCAGTTGGACACAACTGAGTGACTGAACTGAACTGATGCACCTTTCAGTTGTATGAATGATGATGATTCTCTGTGTGTGCCAATGCGATGAGATTGCTGTATGTTCTCACACATCAGAGTGCACACACATACACAATACAGAAACACCCACATGTACACACTGGTGAAATACAACCAGCAAATGTCTTTGTTAAAACAAGGTCCCGGCATGACCTTTGTTTTTTGGACTCTGTGGGAGAAGGGGAGGGTGGGATGATCTGAGAGAATAGCATTGAAACATGTATATTATCAATTGAGAAACAGATCCCCAGTCCAGGTTGGATACATGAGACAAGTGCTCAGGGCTGGAGCACTAGGATGATCCAGAGGGATGGGATGGGGAGGGAGGTGGGAGGGGGTTCAGGATGGGGAACACATGTAAATCCATGGCTGATTTATACCAATGATGGCAAAAACCACTACAGTATTATAAAGTAATTAGCCTCCAACTAATATAAATAAATGAAAAAAAAAAAGAAAAAAAAACTTAATGTGATTCATTTTGTCAAAATTCACAATCTCCCTCAGTGATTAACAGCGCATGTTCAGCCTCAGATGGAAAGATGATTGATGTCAAATGTCAAAAATAGTTGTGCACAGACCTTTCTGCGTGTCACTGGCTGGGACTGTGATGTGAAACTATAGTGTTCGAACAGGGAGGAAAATGTGTCTCTTTGATTAAAGCCCCCACTGTTTAAATGCAGGGCACTGAGCACTAGTAAGAGAAGACAAGCTGTCACCATCAAACAGGTTCTGATAATAAACTTTCAGGCATGAAGGGTGAAAGTGTTCTGTAACCTTAATTCATGTCATTGTTTTAAGAGCTTGTGTTCACAGCATTCATGGAAAATGACTAAGGGTGCTAATATCATACAAACTGCATAAATTAAACAATGGCCAGAGGTGCTTGCTATCTTGACAGCACTGAGAGGATGTTAGGTAAAGGTGTGATGCTTCCGAACTAGCTCAAATGACCTTTCCAGATGTGTAAATTCCAAGCCCACCTATTGTAATTATATGTGATGACTGAACAGATATTATGCAGGCAGGAGTTGAATGCAAATAAAGTCAATAAAGATTTTATACAAAAATGTTCTAGTTCTTGGCAGGCTATAATTTGCAGAAACAACAGTTAAGCTTCCAAAATAAGACCCTTTAAAGAGGAACAAATCGTTGGGAGAAGCAGGACAAGGAAAGACATGATAAGAGAATTAATGCTTGTCAGTTTGTTGGAATATGAAATCTTTATAGGTAACACAGTACCTACCAAACAGAAAATCTTTGCTGAAGTCGTGATGGTAATGCAGTGATCTTATCTCACCAGAACACATTCAATTTAAGCATTAACTAGGTTTGTTTCAGGTAAATTATCCTTTTTCCTATGAGGAAATTTCAGCCTGGTGGGTTAGCACTCTTTTCCATCTGCATAAATGTTCTGAGGTCCCTCTTACTGATTGGTCTCACTTTATTTTTTATTTTTTTTTGAATTTATTATTTAATTGGAGTATAGTCACTTTACAATGTTGTGTTAATTTCCACTGTATAGCAGTGTGAATCGGCTATGTGATAGTTGCTCACATAGCTCACATAGTCAGTTGTGTCTGACTTTTTGGGACTTCATGGACTGTGGCCAGCCAGGCTCCTCTGTCCATGGGATTCTCTAGGCAAGAATACTGGAGTGGGTTAAACAAGATGTATACATATATCCTCTCCCTTTTGAGCCTCGCTCCCACCCCACTCCCATCCCACCTCCTAGATAACATTACACACACACAAGATAACATTGCTGTGATACTACCATTGTTGTTGTTTAGTTGCTAAGTCATGTCCAATTCTTTGCGACCTCATGAACTATAGCCCACCAGGCCCCTGTGTCCCTGGGATTTCCCAGGCAAGAATACCAGAGTAGGTTGCCATTTCCTTCTCCAGGGGATTTTCCCCACCCAGGAATCAAACCTGTGTCTCTTGCACTGGCAGGCAGATTCTTTACCTCTGAGCCACCAGGGAAAGACCACTGTGAGCAATCCTTGCATTATTAATATTTAGAATATGATTTTTTAAATGTGGAAAAAGCAGAACTGTTGAAGTCACCACATTTTAAGGTTTAAAGGAAACTTACAGTTAATCTTTCACTCTCTCGTAAAAGTAAGCCTTTTCTTGATTAAAGACAGTATCAACATTTTGTGCAATACAATCCATGGAATATTCTTTCATTCTGAAACATTCATTGATGTATCATTGGCGGATATGTTTATTCTCCATTTTTGCACACTTTATTTGCATCACTTCTATGTGAATATGATAATAAGGAATATATCTGCATGTAAAGACAGAACTCACATGTGCATATATAATTATAATTCCAAGACCCTGATGTTAGGAAAGATCAAAGGCAGGAGGAAAAGGGGACAACAGAGGATGAGATGGTTGGGTGGCATCACTGAATCAATGGACATGAGTTTGAGCAAGCTCAGGTAGTTGGTGATGGACAGGAAAGTCTGGCATGCTGTAGTTCATGGGGTCTCAAAGAGAAACAATTGAGTGACTGAACTGAATTGAACTTGAACTGATTCTTCTCTAAAGATTCTTGAAAAAATAGATTATTTAAAACTATAATTCACTCACTATTTTTCTAGGAAGCATAGCAAAAGTGATAAATACTTAAAGTTGTGCATTAAAAAATCTGGGGGATCAGTTATCCATTTCATGGCAAACTCTTCCTTATCCAGTTGAATAATTGCACATTTAACTTTATATCTCAGAAAAATTCAGAATTCTTTAAATTTTGGTTCTGTTAACCAGTTGTTTTCTTTTACTAGGAAAAAATAAAAGCTAGCAGTAGACAATAGCTTTATCAGGATTGACAAAGTGATCTCAGTTTATGTGGCAAGCAATTAATGAACGTGGTATCTATCATGAAAATAAGCAAAAGATGAATATTCATTGTATCTCCTACTATTTAAGCAGGTTCTTGCATTGGTCGACATTAACATAGCCTGGTTATTCATAAGGTGAAATATAATTTCAAAAGTTATTCTGCTGCATCTTTTGACATCACCAACCTGGAGCTACTGACAAAATGAATCATTTCAAACAGGGGCATGACACTAGCAGAATAAAATAACCCAAATGCTGACAAGGAGAGGGAGCAAATGCAATGAACCAGCCAATTTTCTCTCTGCTCCAGAGCCACAGTATCAGAAAGTACAAGCTATTAGTTCAAGGGATGAGAACTAAGGAGTTGTAAATTATTCTGCTATTTTAGATTTTATCATGCAAACACTTCAGCTTCTTAGTAGAAGTATACTTACACACAAATATGTGTGTATAAGCGTAATGTGTGTGTGGGTTTGTTGCTTAGTCATATCTGACTCTTTGCAACCCTATAGACCGCAGTCCCACCAGGTCCCTCTGTCCATGGGATTCTCCAGGCAAGAACACTGGAGTGGGTTGCCATTTCCTTCTCCAGTATAAGTGTAATATGTGCTGACAATGTGGAAGAATGTGAGAGTGATAGTTGCTTAGTCCTGTCTAACTCTCTGCGATCCCATGGACTGTAGCATTTCAGGCTCTTCTATCCATGGGGTTCTCCAAGCAAGAATACTGCAGTGGGTTGCCATTTCCTTCTCCAGAGGATCTTCCTGTCCCAGGGATCGAATCTAGGTTTCCTGAATTGTAGGCAGATTCTTTACCATCTGAGCCACCAGGGAAGCCCCATACTGACAACATTTAGAGTTATTTTACTTCTCATAAATTCTGAACTTTAATACATTAATCTCCTCAGTATATATTACTCTTTATATTATTAAAATACCACATATATTTTACATCAAATCTCATCAGAAAGATTTTCTAGTATTTAGTTGACAACTTCCCATAGAAGTGACCACTTGGTGTTATATTCTTGATTTTATATTTGACATTATATACTCAGCAAAGGATCTTGCCACATAAATATGCAGAAATTGTAGTTAAGAATAATAATGTCACTAGCATGAGTCACATTATTTTATTTAAACTTCCAAATAATTTGGTATGATATACACTTAGAAGGACGAGATAATTCAGAGTGGGGTTACATTTTGGCTAACAGAGAAGGTGTAAACAGAGAAGATAGAGGTGGACAAACAGAAAATAGATTAAAAAGTCATGTGCACATGCATTAACATAATAATAGAGATATTGAAAATATCTCACTGAGACTGTGGAGTTAGACTAGCTTGTCCTAGGGAACGTTAGGCAAACACAGAAAGAATAGAAGGAAGGGAGGTCGGGGAAGGGAAAGGAGGGAAGTGCAGGGTGACATAGAGAATATCTGTCAACTCATAATCTTTTCCAGCAGAATTTAATTTTGTTAAACATTTAAATAATCTGCCATTTTAATAATCTCTGATTCCCCACTCTTAACATATCCTGTACTAATTCTACTGCCTAACAGCACTCAGATCACAAAAGCGCACACTGCTGTATTTAAAATGGATAACCAGCAAGGCCCTACTCCACAGCACAGAGAACTCTGCTCAGCGTTCCGGGGTGGCCCGGATAGGAGAGGAGTTTGGGGGGAGGATGGATACATGCGTATGTATGGCTAAGTCCCTCCACTGTTCACTCGAAACTATCACAGCATTGTTAATCAGCTGTACCCCAATGCAAAATAAAAAGCTTAAAAACTAAGAGTATAAGTGAAACATCTTACAAATTCTGTCTCAGTTTTCCCTAGTGTTTGCCCATGTTCTTCTTGCCTGTAGCCTGAGATCAGAAGTATTATTGCCTACAAGTTGCATAGCGCGGCACTCAGGGAATGCATCCTCGATGCATTAGGCCAGGAAGGAGGAAAAGGGGATCACCATCGGGGAAGAATACAAAAATCAGGACAGCATTGCCAGGTGTGTATAAAGCACAACAAGGGTAGAGGCTGAATTTGTATTGCTGGGCAACTAAATGCCTTCCTCCTCTGCATCCCACAGTAGCCACCAAATGCCTACACCGGTTTTGTTCTCCGTGCAAGCAGAGTTCTCTTCTCAAAATGCACATTTGAAAATGCCTCCCCCCATTAAAATAAAATAGGTTGAATGCATTCTCATTGTTCTGGTGTAGACCAAATTCTTCACGGTGTCTGGGAGATGCTGCGTGTGTTCCTTTTTATTCTGCTACGCTTTTAACGTTGGACTCTATTACAAAGCAAGCCTTTCTTTAGCACTAGCTCCTTTTTTCAATAGGAACTTTGCCTGTATTAACGCTAGCGCAGCTCTTTGGAAAGATATTGCCTCCTTTCTTTACCTCAGTAGCTCCTTTGCTGGTTGTATGTTTTGTCTCAGGGTCTGAGGTGGTTACTTTTATAGTCAACTTGACTGGACTGGGAAAGCGTTATTTCTGATTGTGTCTGTGAGGATGGTTTAGGAAGAGATTAGCATTTGAGTAGATTGTCTTAATTACTACAGCTTTATAATGTCTTGAATTCTGGTGGTTTGAACATTTCAATTTTGTTCTTTTTTCCAAAATTGTGTTACTTATTTTAGTTCATTTGTTTTTTGGTGTTAATTATAGAATCAGTTTTCGGCATCTTAAGAAAATGGGAGATTAAGTTTCTTTTTTATTTTATTTTTAATTTATGTATCAGTTTGGAGAAAATGTGCAATTAACAATATTGGCAATCTAATTCATTAACAAAATTCTCTCCTCTTATACTGATAGTCTATCTGATTCCTTTCATAAGTGTTTTACAAAGTTCAGAACACAAAGTTTACATATACTTTGTGATATTTATACATGAGTATTTTATATCGTTGATGTTATTGCAAGTGAATTTTTAAATTTTAAACAGGTAATTGTTCATGAAATCCACTTAATATTTTTTATTACCCCTGTCCTAATCCTTGTTGATTTATTAGATCTAGAAGACATTGTGTAGTCTCTTTGATGTTTTTTTACATAAGTGACTGTGTTATCTTCAAATATAAACATTTATTTATTCTTTTCCAATCTCTGTGCATCCCTTCCTTTCTTTTCCCTGCTTCATTCCCCTGTCTAGGGTTTCTGGGAAAATACTGAATGGAAGTGATAAGAACAATCATTAGTGACTTGTTCCTGAATTTAGGAACAAAAAGTAAAATATACGGTATTATGCCAAGTGTGGATGGTAGATTTTAATTGCTTATTCTTAGTGTTTTAATATTAATAGACCTTGAATTTTGTCAAGTGGTATTTCAGCATACATTGGGGTAATTATATGATTTTTTATTTAGTATTTTATAGATAAATCTCACTGGCTGACTTTTGAATGTTGAACTAAACTTGCTTACCTGGAAAAATTCCCACTTAGTTATGATGTGTTATCTTTTCTATATAGTAGGCAGTACAATTTGCTAATATTTTATTGAGGATGTTTACATCTATATTCACAGCAGGTTGCTTCCCAGGTTTCTTTTGTGCAGTATCTCTGTCTGGGTTTGGTTTCACTTTAATGATGATCTCTTAGAATAATTTAGGAGCTATTGCCCATGTATTTATGTTCAGGAACAGTTTGTGTAGAACTGATACAATTTCTTCCAACATTAATAGTAGAATTCATCAGTAAAACTCTCTAGGTTTGGAAGATTTTTTTGAAAAGTGGTTTTATATTTAACTAAAAAAGTAATTATTTTAATAGACACAGAAATACTAAAGTTATCTATTTATCTGTGAGTGTGAGTAAGCCTTTATAGTTTATTTCATTCAAGGAATTTGATCTAAATCCTCCCATTTGTTAGTGTAAAGTCATTCATGGTCTATCCTTACTGTTATGCTGATATAAGATCTATAGTGATAGCTCTTCTTTCATGTGTAGTATTGATGATCTGTTTCTTCTTTCTCTTTTCCTTGATCAGTCCTGCTTAAAGTATATATATTTTCTCTTTTCAAAGAGTGGATTTTGTTTTCAATGATTTTTATTTTTTATGTGTTTTAAATTTTGTTTTCTGATATCTGTTATTACTTATTATCTTTAGCTATTCTTTCCAACTGTCTTTTTTAAAAATCTGCTTCTTTTAAGATTCTTAAAATAAAAGCTCAGATAATAAGTCTTGTATCTTATTCTAATATAAGCTTTTAACTCTATAAGATCTATTTTATTACATTATAGCATTTCATACCATGAAAAAAACAGCTTTTGTTGTTTGAAAGAAATTGTGAAATATATTTTCCAATTTATTTAATTCAAAATATAATTTTTTAAAAATTTCCTGTGTGACATGAGTTGCTTTTACGTTGTTTAATTTTTGTATATTTGAGAACTTTCTCTGGCTATCTGTTATTCATTTCTTTTAAAATTTCATTGGTCAAAGAAAACAATTTGTATTCTTTAAATTTTTAAAAATTTTTATGGTTTACTGGATGGAATGGAGTATAGTCCATCTTGTTAAATGTTTTATGTAGATATGAAAAGAACATGTATACAGCATCTGCTGATATTTGACAAGGGAACAAAAATGATACAGTCTAGTAATACATTTTCTCTTTTCAACAAATGTTGAAACAGCTGAAAATCCACATAAAATAATAAAATTTAGACATACACTTTACACCCTTCACAAAAATTGTTTCAAAATGAGTTATAGACCTAGATGTAAAATGAAAACTACAAAACCACTAGAAGATAAAATATTGAGAAATAAGAATAAGAGAAAATCTGAGAGACTTTTGATATGGCAATTACTTTTTAGTTGCAACACTAAAATGGCACAATCCATGAAAGAAATCACTGGTAAACTGAAAATCATTAAGATTAAAAACTTCTACTCTGAAGAAGACAAATGTAGAAAGAACTGGAACACAAGGCATGGACTAGGAGAAAATCTTTGCAAAACATATATCTGGTAAAGAACTCTTATCCAACACACACAAAGAACTATTAAAAGTCAACAAAAGAAACAAACAATGCAGTTAAACATGGGCAAAAGACCTGAATAAATACCTTACCAAGGAATATATAGAGATGGTAAAGAAACATATGAAAAGATGTTCAGCATCATGTGCTATTGGGGAGTTGCAAAAAACAACAACAACAACAATGAGATACTATCATACACTTAATAGAATGGCCAAATCCAAATCACTGTCAATAGAAAATCATGGAAAGGATGTGCAGCAATAGAAACCCTCATTCATAGTAAGTGGGAAATCAAAATAGTTCAGCCACTTTGGAAGTCAGTTTGGCAGTTCTTTTTTTATAAAAAGAGATACTCTCATGTTATGAGGCAGCAATAGTGCTCCTTGGTATTTGCCCAAATAAGTTTAATATTTATGTCTGAAAAAAAAACCTGCACATGGATGTTTATAGCAGCTTTATTCATAAATGCCAAAATTTGGAAGCAATCAAGAAGTCCTTGAGCAAGTGAATAGAAAAATTAACTGTGGTACATCCAGATAATGAAATATTATACAGAGTTAAAAATAAACAAGCTATCAAGCCATGAAAAAGCATGGAGAAATCTTCAATGCCTATTACTAAGTGAAAGAAGCTAGTCTGAGAAAGCTACATACTATATGATTCCAAGAGCATGACATTCTGGAAAAGAAAAAACTAAGGAACAGCAAAAGATCAGTGGTTGCCAGGGGTTAAGAGGAGGGAGGGATGAACAGGTGAGCACAGAGGATTTTTGAGAGCAGTGATATTATTCTGCATGATAATACAATGTTGGACATTTTATTTATTCTTTTGTCAAAATCTGCAACATGTACAACAGCAAGAGTGAACCCAAAGGTGAGCTGTGGACCTTGAGATATAAACGTGTGTCAATGTAGGTTTATCAGTTGTAACAAATGGACCGCTCTAGTCTGAGATGCTACTTGTTGGGGAGGCTGTGCATGTGTGTGAACAGGGATTATCTGGAAACTGTATTTTATGCTGAATTGTGAATCTAAAACTGCTCTAAAAAAATCTATTCAAAAAAGTGTTGATTCTGCTGCTGTTGGTTAGAATTTTCTATACATAATGCCAGTTTAGCTTTTTCAATGCCAGTTTAGCTGTTTTTGCTTCTTCTTACATGGGCTAAATTTTGCCATGTAAATGTGGCATGTTTTGTGCAGGAGGTTTCTGCCCCTACGTCTGCTCCAGAATCTCTCTCATAGAATTAATCTAGGATCTTAGCCTCAAGAGTTTCCTGCTTCTGTTTTTCATTTTTCCCTCAGATCCTTTGCCTAGCAATATATTGTCCCTCCCCATTTCTTAGAACTTTTGAGAGAATCATTTCATCAAGAAGAGAGAATGGGGCTTTGTGATTTTCCTGTCAAGGCAGACAACCCATCGTGCATACTGAGGATTCTGAGGTCTTATTCTATCCGCAGTCTTTATCATTTGCATCCAGTGAGAAGTTTGTGGTGTAGTGTGTGCAGGAAAATACACTGTCCTTTCTTAAGTCCTTTCAAATAACTTGTTAAAATTTCTATTTTATTTCCCTGATTTTTCTTTTCTACATCTTTTATGTTCATTATTATACATTTAGTCAAACCAATTGCTCTTTGAGTATCTTAGATTTCATATTCATTTCTGGGAATATTGTATTTTTTCTTCTATTTATTTCCTATGTTTTGCCATTTCATATTTGAAATGTTTCTGAGTTTATGCTACATTTTCTTAGGTCTTGCATTTGTTGTATGGTATGCATTTGTGCTGTTATTTGCTCATGTGGGGTGTTTTAAGTTCTGTTACCATTATGAAAATATTTTGAATCAACTGTATGGTTGTGCTCAAATCCTACCTTCATTACAAAAGCTTCCTTAATCCCTTCAATGTTATTAAGCAGGATGTATGTTACTTGTTTTCCTGTCAGTTTTATTTGATACACTAGATTATAGACTCTTCATGGAGGATATATACAAGTTTTCTATAATAGCCTTTATTGCCCACACAATAGATGCTCAAAGTTAATAAGTGAATGAATGAAGGTGTATGTTTTATAAAAATTCTTTCAAATGAATCATAGATTTGTTTTTAAAGACATTATAAACAGAATTCTAGAAAGGATAAACATATGCTAAAATGACTCCAAAAATTGCTTACCTATGACACTCTTGATTCATATCACCATTTCATTTTCCTTTATTTAACTGAAAGTAAGCTTCCTGTAAAGGAAATATTGTCCCAAAAGGCCATGGACCAGTCAGTCTGTACATAGCCTGGTGACATCAGTATCAGCTGTGGGAAGCTCAAGGCAAATGTCATTTCCTATCAAATGCAGCATCAAAATAAAAAGTGTCCCCAAAGATCTCGAAGGACACTCACAAAGGTGAGGTCATTGCCAAATTTTCCCTTAGGTGGCTTCTCACGAGTTTGAGAATAAGCTTTCTTGTTAGCTTATCTTGGTGCATTGGGAAGATGATGGTTTGCTAGATACAAAATAAGAGTAGACAATGCAAGTTACTATTGAAATGACAAGATAGATCTATAACAGCTATATTCACAGCAAAGTAAGGATGAAGGTACCCTACTATTTGCACCATGGGTAATACAAACCAAGGAGAAATAAATGGTTTAATGCCACTTATTCCCACCTAATTTTTCAAGAAAAGATCCTTATATTCCCCAAATGTCTTAACTCAAGGAGAAAAAGCATTTGTTTACAAACAAACAAATGATTGAATTAATATACTGTGTCCAATGATCTATTATTGTCAATAATTCTGTTTCTTAAACTTAGTCAGAACCTGGAGGTACTTTAAGGAGTTGAAACAGTTTAGATTACTTCATCCCAGCATGATTCATTTACTCTGCTATTTTCTAACCATTTGATTGAAACTAAAAACTTCAAACTGGATTCCAATATATCCTTTACTAGTTTAGTATTTTCTTAGTTAATCCATATTATTATTGTTTTTGCATTCCAGTGCAATCCATTGTTATCACTTGGCTAAACAACATACCTTGGTGAAAATGAATGAAGTTTCTATATTTATGGGTAAACTTTAGCTGAAATGCTTCTCTGTAGTTCATACTCTAGGACAGAGAGAAGCAAGATGACAATTCTATCCACCAATCCAGCATCACAAAAGATATGAATGTTATGCTGAAATACCAAGGACTAGACCACATTGCTAAATTTCTTTTCTTTTATTATTAAATGTGGGCTTCCCTGGTGGCTCAGATGCAGTAAAAATCTGCCTGCAATGTGGGAGACCTGGGTTCAGTCCCTGCGTTGGAAAGATCCTGTAGAGAAGGAATCCTATAGCTACCCACTCCAGTATGCTTGCCTGGAGAAATGCATGGACAGAGAAGCCTGGTGGGCTACAGTCCATGGGGCTGCAAAGAGTTGGACATGACTAAGTGACTTTAAAAAATTTTTAAAAAAAATAACAATGTTAGATTAGGGGGTAAGTTTAAAGCAGTCATTCCATGTCTCTTAATTTATTTGATCTTTTAAAAAATAAAACTTGACCTTGTTATCAATTTAGAAGATATATTTTGAATGGTCATAGGGAGTTATCATATTGAAATGCATGGTCCCTATTAACTATTGTCTGAATTTTGTTTCCCAGAAATAAACATTTTAAATTTAACAAATTATTAGATATAAAGTCTAAATTTCCCTTTCAGTACCTAGGGTTCTGATTCAGTTTAATCTCATAGCCATGGGGAGTTTTTTGTTTTGGTTTTAAATGTTGTTATACTTTGACTTACTGAAAAACATGTGAATGCAAAGCCTCAAATCCTCTGAGTCTCTGATTATAACATGATGTCCTCTGTATTCAAGACTTTACATATCAAAAGGCCCAAGGTAAACATTTCAAAACTTATTTTTGCCAGTTAAATATTGCCATCCATTAGATATAGCAGAAACAAGGTACAGATGTCATTATTTTTACCTTTTGCTACAAATTAAATGTTGTTTCACCCCATGGAGTTCCTAGTCTGAAGTTTCTAACATGCAATTACATTTGCAAGCTCAGTTAATACTGGCACCTGGGAACTTGATAATTTGCATGTACACAAAGCTCAGGCTTTCATTCACAAACAATATCCTTGAATAAATAGTTCTGCAGTAACCAAAAAATCAAATTGATTTGATATCCTTAAAAAACTCAGGCCTACCATGCGTCCTCTGCTTGCTGGTCAATTTGTAGTTGTTAGAACTGTTGTCTGTTAAATAAAAACACTGATGGAAGTCTCCTGACAGAGAAATTCTTTGGGGAGAGAACCCAAAAAATTCAGGAAGAGTATTTGGCTCATTTTGGATAATTTTTGAGTTTGTTTTATTCTCTGCTTTTGGACTATGTAGACATGGGCAGCCAAATTGCCATACTTTTGGAAAAATCATTCTTTGCTTACAAATGTACATAGACAAATAAGACTCACAAATAACTAAGCTAGCTAAAATAATTAACATTCATCCTTTTTTTTTTAACCTCTAGCCAGTTGAGAGAACTTAATACTTAATGTTTTTAACTTCTATTTTTTGATATGTTTTAAATACTACTTTACAGAATTTAACCAATCTTTTTCTCTTGTTTGCATGTTATCAAATTTGGTGGCTAAAACAAGAATTATGATGTCATAACTTAAAAATAAAAGTATATCTCTTTTAGTCATATGCATTTTGCTACTTGTATGACCATTTAAATTTTGTACTGCAATCTCCTTTTTATGTAAGTTCTTCACTGTATTTTGCATTTTTCAGTCCTCACTGTTTTTTGGGAGAGCTTCATTTTGGACCATTAAAAGTAAATCTTAAAGGTTACCTCTAAATAATGCCTCCTGTTATTCATCACTTTAATCATTGCCTAGAAAGAAAAAAAGTAAAGGGATTGTCAAGAGTAAAAAAAAATGATGGTGAATTCAGTGAAGAATGAATTTAATTAAACTTCCAGTTTAAATGTAATGGCTCTGAAAGCAATAAATGTCTTTTAAATCTTTGAAAGTAAATAAATAGAAGCTTCAGGTAAGAGGTAATAATAAATAAATACTATATATGTATATATTTATGAGACAAGTGTGCTTTTTATGATAATATCAATTCAGCTTGCACGTGAAATTAAACTTTATTTTAAAAGTGACATTAACTTAGAGTCTTGTTCAATATTGGAAAACACTGAATGGACAGATACCCAAAAGTAATGTTAATGTGAAAGTTGTACTAGACAAAGTGAAACAGGTAAGGAAGACAGTATCAATCTTCAAGGCAGCACTATTTACAATAGCTGGGACATGGACATAACCTAAATGTTCATCAACAGATGAATGTACAAAGAAGAAGTAATGCATGTTTAGAATGTAATGTTACAGAGCCATAAAACAGAATGAACTTGGGTCATTTATAGAGTTGTAGATGGGCCTAGACTGTACCACACATAGTGAAGGAAGTCAGAAAGAGAAAAAAACAAATATTCTATTAACACATGCATGTGGAATTTACAAAAATGATAGAGATGATTTCATTTGCAAAGAAGAAATAGAGACCATATACATGGATACCAAGGGGAAAAGAGATGGGATAGGAGGAATTGAGAGATTGGACTTGGCACATAAACACTATTTACACTCTGTATAAAATAGGTAACTATTGAGAACATACTGTATGGCCAGGGAACTCTACTTAATGAACTGTGGTAACATGAGGGGAAGCAAGTCCAAACGGGAGGGGATACATGTATATGTATGGCTGATTCATTTGCTGTATTGTAGAAACATACACAGCTGTAAATTAACTATGCTCCAATAAAAATTAATTCTTTAAAAAACAGTTGCAGTAGGGCAGAGAGAATTTGTGAGACAGACCCATTTAAGCTCAGTTAAGCTGAAACACAGGCTGGATAGATTTTAGGAGATATAATGGAGGTGAGGGGATCATAGCCCATCTGTGTTTGCTAACTGATGTTCACCAAAATTAGCTCCTACCCTCCCACAGAGACTACGGAATAGACAGGCTATCTCCCTGGGCTTATGTGCTTGAAACAGACAGTTTGAGTTGTAAAACAGGAGAGAAGATTTAAAAAATTGTACATTTCAGGAGAAAATATTTGCAAATGATCTGACTTACAAAAGATTAGCCTCAAAAGTATACAGACAGCTTATAAAACTCAATAACAACAACAAAAAACTCAATCAAAACTGAACAGAAGACCTAAATAGATATTGATATTTCTCCAAAGAAGATGTACAGATAGATGACCAATAGCCACATGCAAAGATGTTCAATGTCTCTAAGTATTAGAGAAATGCAAATCAAAACTACTATGAGCTATCACCTCAACACCAGTCAGAATGTGTGCTTGCTAAGTAGCTTCATTCATGACCGACTCTTTGACACCCTGTGGACTGTAACCCACCAGTCTCCTCTATCCAAGGAATTCTCCAGGCAAGAATCCTGGAGTGGGTTGCCATTTCCTCTCCCAGGGTATCTTCCCCACTCAGGGATCAAACTTACATCTCTTGTGTTTCCTGCATTGGCAGGTAGGTTCTTCACCACTAGTGTTGCCTGGGAAGCCCGGTCAGAAGAGTCATCATTAAAAAGTCTACAAATAAGAAATTCTGGAAAAGATGCAGAGAAAAGGGAACCTTTCTCTACTGTTGGTGGGAATATAAATTGGTGTAGCCACTGTGAACAATAGTATGAAATCTCCTTAAAGAACTAAAAATATAGCTGTCATATAATTCAGCACTCCTACTTTTGGGCATAGATCCAGACAAAACTAATTCAAAAAGAAACATGCACCTGTTTGTTACTAATAGCACTATTTACAATATCCAAGACATGAAAGCCCCTAAATATACAGTGGCTGAAGAATGAACAAAGAAAATGTGGCATATATACACACAAGGAACAAGGAATACTACTCAGTCATAAGAAAGAGTGGAATAATTCCATGCGCAGTAACATAGATGGACATAGAGATTATCATACTAAATGAAGTAAGCCAGACACAGGAAGACAAATATATGATATTGCTTACATGTGGAATCTAAAAAAATAAAAAAATGACACAAATGAACTTATACACAAAACAGAAAGAGACTCACAGACATAGAAAACAAATCTATGGTTACTCTGGCCAAGTGATGTGACTCATTAGAAAAAACCCTGATGCTGGGAAAGATTGAAGGCAGGAAGAGAAGGGGATGACAGAGAATGAGATGGTTGGATGGCATCACTGACTTGATGGATATGAGTTTGAGCAAGTTCCGGGAGCTGGTGATGGACAGGGAAATCTGGCCCCTTGTAGTCCATGGGGTCTCAAAGAGTTGGACATGACTGAGTGACTGAATTGAACTGAACCAAAAGGGAAAAGGGGTGGGGGAGAGAGAAATTCAGTTCTGTTCAGTCGCTCAGTCGTGTCCGATTTTTTGCGACCCCATGAATTGCAGCACGCCAGGCTTCCCTGTCCATCACCAACTCCTGGAGTTTACACAAACTCATGCCCATCGAGTCGGTGATGCCATCCAACCATCTCATCCTCTGTCATCCCCTTCTCCTCCTGCCCCCAACCCCTCCCAGCATCAGGGTCTTTTCCAATGAGTCAGCTCTTCACATCAGGTGGTCAAAGTATTGGAGTTTCAGCTGCAACATCAGTCCTTCCAATGAACACCCAGGACTGATCTCCTTCAGGATGGACTGGTTGGATCTCCTTGCAGTTCAAGGGACTCTCAAGAGTCTTCTCCAACAGTACAGTTCAAAAGCATCAATTCTTCGGTGCTCAGCTTTCTTCACAGTGCAACTCTCACATCCATACATGACTACTGGAAAAACCACAGCCTTGACTAGACGGACCTTTGTTGGCAAAGTAATGTCTCTGCTTTTTAATATGCTGTCTAGGTTGGTCATAACTTTCCTTCCAAGGAGTAAGTGTCTTTTAATTTCATGGCTGCAGTCACCATCTGCAGTGATTTTGGAGCTCCCCAAAATAAAGTCTGACACTGCTTCCACTGTCTCCCCATCTATTTGCCATGAAGTGATGGGACCAGATGCCATGATGTTAGTTTTCTGAATGTTGAGCTTTAAGCCAACTTTTTCACTCTCCTGTTTCACTTTCATCAAGAGGCTCTTTAGTTCTTCACTTTCTGCCAAAAGGGTGGTGTCATCTGCATATCTGAGGTTATTGATATTTCTCCCAGCAATCTTGATTCCCTTGTGCTTCTTCCAGCCCAGCATTTCTCATGATGTACTCTGCATATAAGTTAAATAAGCAGGGTGACAATATACAGCCATGATGTACTCCTTTTCCTATTTGGAACCAATCTGTTGTTCCAAGTCCAGTTCTAACTGTTGCTTCCTGACCTGCATATAGGTTTCTCAAGAGGCAGGTCAGGTGCTCCGGTATTCCCATCTCTTTCATAATTTTTCACAGTTTATTGTGATCCACACAGTCAAAGGCTTTGGCATAGTCAATAAAGCAGAAATAGATGTTTTTCTGAAATTCTCTTGCTTTTTCAATGATCCAGTAGATGTTGGCAATTTGATCTCAGGTTCCTCTGCCTTTTCTAAAACCAGCTTGAACATCTGGAATTTCACGGTTCATGTATTGCTGAAACCTGGCTTGGAGAATTTTAAGATTGTATATTATATTATAAAAGATTATATACATGCACATACACATACCTGTATAACTGAGTCACATTGTTGTACACCAGAAACTGATACAATATTGTAAATCAGTTATTATACATCAATATAAAGTAAATAAAATAGAGCATAAAAACATTTACATTTCAAGGAAGGAGAGAAAAAATTACAATTATAACGTTTGTAAAGTAAATGCTGTAAGAAAAGGCAGGTCAGAGATAGCATCTGGAAGAAGCCTGTCTAAAGTTTTAGTGGAGGGGCTGTTTAGGATTATCTCTCTATTAGGACTGATCATGGCTAAGAGAAGCATGTATCCCATTTTGCTCATTTTTTAGTGTGCTTACCGGTATGATTAGAGTACATTAGTGGTAGAGAGCACTGGGAACTTTGGGGTCTCGCTCGGAGACCACGGCTGCATCTGAAAAGTCTCTTTCCAGCTCTATCTTCTACCTGTCACAGTGGGTTTCAGAGTTCTGTTTCTCTTCAGCTGTTTCCAACTGGTTGTAAGGCAGTGTTAGCATGTCTGACTTAAGATATCAATTCTTGTTCTCAGTTCTAGATAAATTTGACTTCTCTTCTGCGTCATGTAATGTCTTGAAAAGTCGACATAGTAAATATATTTCTTAATAGTTATTCTATTATGTAGATTTATAGAGTAGATCCCAGGTTTATAGTGAAAGTTGCTCAGTCATGTCCGACTCCTTGCAAGTCCATGGACTATATAGGCCATGGAATTCTCCAGGCCAGAATACTGGAGTGGGTAGCTTTTCTATCCTCCAGGGTATCTTTCCAACCCAGGGATAGAGCCCAGATCTCCCACATTGCAGGCAGATTCTTTACCAGCTGAGCCACAATGGAAGACCAAGAATACTGGAATGAGTAGCCTCTCCCTTCTCCAGGGGATCTTCCTGACCCAGGAATTGAACCAGGGTCTCCTGCATTGCAGGTGGATTCTTTACCACCTAAGCTATGAGGGAAGCCCATGGTGTACTTTGCCAAAACTCAAAGAAGCCTGAGTGCCAGAGAATTGATGCTTTTAAGCTATGCTTCTGGAGAAGGCTCTTGAGAGTCCCTTGGACTGCAAGGAGATGAAACCAATCAACCCTAAAGGAAATCAACCCTGAATATTCATTGGATGGACTGTGCTGAAGCTGAAACTCCAATGCTTTATCCACCAGATGTGAAGAGGTGACTCATTGGAAAAGACCCTGATGTTGTGAAAGATTGAGGGAAGGAGGAGAAGTGGGAGACAGAGGAGGAGATGGTTGGATGGCATCACCAACTCAAATGACATGAATTTGAGCAAACTCCAGGAGATAATGAAGGACAGGGAAGCCTGGCGCTACAGTTCATGGGGTCACAAAGAGTCAGATATTGTTTAGTAACTGAACAACACCGCCAAAAACAAAAGAAATTAAAAGTTCCCCAAACTAACCTATCATTAACAGCTATTCATGCTTAGTGTGCTTCTATTACCAAAAAATTGAAGTGTACCATTATAAAATGTATGGACACAATTTGATACAGAGAGAATGAGTTGAAAAACAATGCCCAATACCTTCAATGACATAGAGAAAGGGTAAAAAAAAATCATTTTTGTAGTGTGTACTACAATGAGATTACATAAAAACCAAGCATGAAGAGGAAATCAAAATTCTGTGAAATTATTTTACTGAAAGCTAAAATACTATAAGTTTTTTTTTTTTTAGCTTGTTTGCCACAAAATCTCTTACTATTCCTACTGCTTGCCACTGTCTGCTTCTTCCTGGCTGCTATGTTCTGAATATATCCCCTTTAAATTTATATGTTAAATCCTGAGCCCCAATAGGCTGGCATTAGGAGTCAGGACCCTTGAGAGGCTCTTGGGTCCTGAGGGCAGAATCTCAGGAATAGGATCCATTCCCTGTGAAACTTTCATTGGGATCCTAGCATCTTTCACTATATAAGGACATAGTGAGAAGACACTGGTCTAAACCAGAATGAGGACTCTCATCCAACTTTACCGACACCCTGATTTCAGACTTCACAGCATCCAATATGTGATCAATATGTTTCTATTTTTTAAGAGCTAGCCAGCCTCCAGTACTTTGTGACGGCAGGCCACATGGACTAAGACACAGGCGCTGCTTTGGGTGACACTTCTCAGCTCTTGTGCAGACCCCTAAGACATCCAGTGTTCATGGGAAATAGCTCAACCATTGAATTACAAAGAAGAAAAAACACTCCTCTCACCCTTTAAGCCATTATGAGAAAAATCTTTCATATATTAAACCACTTAGATTTTCAGTGTGCTCATCAAGCCATTCATATATGATTAAAATATGAGAATGGAGTTTAGCTCAATTAGAGATGTGAGTGGGTAAATATCCTTTAGATATTCCCCATTAAATATTAGACATGTGACCAAAACTCATTAGCAAGCAATTTTATGTAGCATTTTCTCATACTTAGCAAGAAATCAGTTATTTGAGCTACAGATAAAATGTGATTTAAAAAAAAAAATATACTTTAGAAGTTAAGGATGCCATTTCAAAGTTTACATTTTGTTAACAAAAGTAAAATTCATGCCTAGATGCAGGTAATGTGTCTCAGCAGGTAATGGCAGAGTTTTCTAGATGTTTGTCCAAACTTTCCCTTAAAAGTATAGTCTTAAGCATATTTACTGTCCCAAAGTAGTTTGATTAAAGATTCTAAATCCTACAGTATAACCTTGGCATGGAAGATGTTGAGAACAGGAGTTAATAAAATACCCCCTGCATGGTGAAAGTGACTTGGCTAGATTTATAAAAAACAATTTAGCTCTGAGCAAAGTGTCCTCAAGTCAGTGGTTCTACAAGGATGTAAGGTACAAGATACACAGTGATATAATCAGGTGAAATAAACTGCTAAATGGAACTATGTAGTGTTCTCCTGAAGGGTATTGGAGACGTCCCAGAGAAAAAGCATAACTTTGCTTTTGCTTTATTGATGCAGAAGTTTCTTGAGGTGACTTTCTAAAGTAGAATATTAAACTAAGGTTATCAGTGGTTAAGGTCTACACTTATTTGCTATGACTGGAGAGCAATGCATGTGTTTTACATAAATGCTAGATGAAATCATTTAGATTCATACATAAACAGAAAGACTGGTGCCTTGCTATGCCCCACAATATTTTGAAGTAGGAGATGGCTTACATAATGAGGGTCTTTCACAATACTGTACTGTGATAAGGATCCAAAGAACTTTTCTTAAGGAAAATCTTTGGGAGTGAAGCAGCCACAACCCCTCTACAGACACCGTTCCCCAAGAGAGTTAACTGTGGAGCATCGTTGATGGGCAGGCTTCAGTTGCACATTTGGCTGCATCTCAAATTTTGCTTTATGGCTACACTGAGCGTGGAAGGGAGATTAGTAATGCATCATTCTGAGAAAGTTTCATTCAGGTTGACCAGGAGTCTTCAGATGGGAAACTTTTGACCTGAAGACTCCTGGTCAACCTGGATGAAACTTCCTCAGATGTGCACTGTGTTGAGGTTCTTTCTACCCAATCTTCCCTTCCCTCCCACACCTTGTGCAGAGGTCAGGCATGCAACATGGTGTGAAGGATCTACCCTGGCTGTTTCTGTTTTTAGCCTTCACACATGTTTTCCCTAGTACATTTCTTGTACACCTAATCCCATCTTGATATCTCCATCTAAAAATATCTGAACTGATACTACATGTATTTTGAGACCAGATCACTGGCCCAGGGATTATTTTTGTCTCTAGAGTGAGGTGTTTGTGAAAAAATGACAAATACTCCAGCCAGGTTTTAAATATTTTCACTTATGGAAAAAATATATATTAAAGTTCAAGAGCAGAATCTGTTGCTTAAAAAAAGAAAGAAAGAAAGTCAGTATGTAGCATTGAAAATAATATGGTAGCTTGATCTTATATTGTATATCCCCTTCTTTTTCCTATTTTGAGAGTTTAGACCAGAAAGCTCTTGACAAAGAGGTATTTCCAGTTGACTCTCATCCTTTAGGAAATAACACATATTGTTCTTTCAGTTTGCAGTACAGCTCAGTAATCAATATAGGTAAGGAATGGTGAGAATAAAAAAGAGAAGCCAATTTATACTTTTGAGAAACAATGTTTGGTGTGAGAACTATATAATAGGGTAATCTAGAAATATCTGAAGATATATAGATAAAATAATTTAAAAAGCTAAATATAAAATATGTGGAATTTGCTTTATAGCAAAATTAATGGCAATCTTTTTTTTTAGTATTATAATATTTGCTGTGGGTTAGGAAATTGGTAAGCTATCACATGATCATAATAGTTTAATTTTTCATTTTAAAAAAAGCAAGAAGAAAAACTTAGAAGAACAATGCAGGGAACTGGGCTTCTTGGGCAAAATTCACAATATAAACAATTTAGCAAAAGTTTTAGGCTTCCACAAAGTTGTTGGCTGAAGTCAGATAGTCAGTGACAGATTGGTTGAGTCTCAGACAAACTGCACACAAAAAGATCTAATCAAGATGAGAAAAGCAGTGGGATAGACACTCAAGCCATTGCATTTCCTCAAATCACTGGAAATTAAATCATTCCCAGCTGTATCTCAGTAGATAGCTCTGTTAAAGATAAAATATGTTTCTCCTTAAATAGAGCGACACCTTCTGTGATTGTCTAGACCATCTTAAACCATTGAAAAGTTTTAAAAAATGGGTTAACCCTCAAAATAGTCAAGTTTTATGCTTCTGACACAAACCATAGGAGACGTTGTGAGCTTTTACTGTACACAGTTTATGGAGGGATTAAGGTAAATATGTTTCTCATGATTCATGTCTTACTGTGCTGTGCCGAGTCACTTCAGTCATGTCTGACTCTTTACGACCCTATGGACTATAGCCCACCAAGCCCCTCTGTCCATGAGATTCTCCACGCAAGAATACTTGAGTGGGTTTCTATTTCCTTCTCCTGGGTCAGCCCAGGGATGGATCCCACTTCTCCCGTCTCTGCATTGACATGCGGGTTCTTTACCACTAGCACCCCCTGGGAAGCCCCACTATTCTTGTCTTACATATCATGTGTATAGTACACAGTATAGTACCATGTATACATATATGTTTGTGTTGTATACATAATGTAAAACTCCACTTTCAAATTTTACATATATCCTCTCTATTTGGTAGCCGTCCAATTTTTATGCAAACACGGTGAAATCGTGACTGTCATTCAGCATGATTGTGACTTGTTTTTGTTGACTAGTGTGTCTGCTTTGTGTTTTACACAGACTAAAAGTCAGGGAGAAGAAAGGCTGCCAGATGGAACCTCAATGCTTTCAGCCCCATGGGCACTAGAGAAACATGATTTAAATCTCTCCAAATACTGCGATTGTGCACTCTTGCTCTTATGTTTATTATTCAGCAAGCAGGGTGTACTTATTACCTAAGAGATATTAATACTTTATACCTAGCTATAAATAGGGAGAGCTAACTCAGTTATCTGCATCCTAAGAATGAATATCTTCATTTTGTAGGTTGAAAATTATCCAAAATTATTTTGTTAGAATTTCTTAAAAAAGCTTTTTAAAAATAAGCAGTCTTAGACTAAATTAGACTTTTCTCACCTTTAGGGACTTTCTTCTTTCTTTTGAAATAATCAAATGTTATTTTGATTATTTCTTTAAAAAAGAATCAGATGTTTTAGTAAATAAATAGTTCTATTGAAAATCTTGCTGAAAAATGATACGTGTGTGTGTGTGTGTGTGTGTGTGTGTGTGTGTGTGATTTTTGTGACCAGTTTTCTCTGATAGGACATTTTCATTGTTTGATTCAGAAAACTTTTCTAAAACATTTCTGTGCTGGCCTTGTATGGTACTCTGAGACATTCAAATAATTCATTATTGAGAAGATACTCTAAGCAATTAAAAGCATTTTGCCTCAAAAATAAACCTCTGAAGCAAACTGGTATTTACAAACAATCTCATTTAATACACAAAAAAAGTTGGAAAACTTGTAGGATCTAAGATCATCTATTAAAAAGAATGAAATAATACCACTTGCAGCAACGTGGATGGACCTTGAGATTGTTATACTGAATAAAATAAGTCATATTATATGACATCCCTTATATGTGAAATCTAAAATGAAGTAATGCAAATGAAATTGCTTACAAACAGAAACAGACTCACAGACTTAAGAGAATGAATTTATGGTTACTGGGGGAGAAGGATGGGGGGAGGAATTAAAAAAGAAAAAGTTATTGGGACTCATGGCTAAACACTATGCCCTAATTCCAGAACGATAAGTGCTCTGCATAATTTTATGAGATGATCAGTCACATACGGCCAAAAAACGGGGGTTGGGGGGGTGGATGACAGGAGAACCAAGGTCCTAGTGACGGGAAGTACGCACCTGCAGGGCCACATAAGAAAGAGGCCAGGGTAGATAGGAGGCAGAAGACAGGGGAGGCGGAGCCTTTACTGGTGCTAGAGGCGGCACAGTGGTAAAGAACCTGTCTGTCAAGGCAAGAGACATAAGAGATGCAGGTTTGATCCCTGGGCCAGGATGATCCCCTGGAGAAGGAAATGGCAACCCACTCCAAGATTCTTGCCTGGAGAATCCCATGGACAGAGGAGCCTGGTGGGCTAAGTCCGTGGGGTCACAAAGCCACAGGCATGACTGAGTGACAGAACGTACAGAGGAAGGCAGGGCGCAGTGAGTGGTTAGGATAGGGTAGTTGGAATAATTTTGGTGGCTTTAGAGTTGGCTTTAGGGTTGGTCCCTAGATGCCTGGTGCCTTACCAGGCTGATAAAGGCAGAATTTTTTCTCGGGGGTGTATGGCCAGAAGGATGAGATCTGGCTCTGCACTGGTTAGTTTGCATATTAAAGATGTGCTCTGGCCTGACTTTTTAAGAATCTCTAAAGAATTGGCTTCCCTGGTGGTTCAGTGGTAAAGCATCTGCCTGCCAATGCAAGAGATGTGGGTTTGATCCCTGGGTCACAAAGATCCTCTGGAGAAGGAAACAGAACCCACTCCAGTATTCTTGCCTGGTAAATCCCATGGACAGAGAAGCCTGGTGGGTTACAGTGTATGAGGTCACCAAGAGTTGGACAGGACTTAGCGCCCAAACAAAAACAAAATTTGCTACTGCCAAGAGATGGAGGGGGTCTCTCTCCAGTAAGAAAGTTTCTTTTTAAAAAAAAAAAAAAAAAGTCAAAATGGTATAATATACGGAAAATAAAGATATAGATATACACAGTAGAGTAAAAATGATAATAACACCTACATATTTAAGTTCATTTGTCTTATATTTTAGCCTTGCAAACCCGAGAGCCCAGCTTTGCAAAGGCATTATATTTTCTGTAATGTTTTATTATATTTCTTCCTGTTTCATTTGTGTTCTTAGCACCATAAATTAGCATCAGGGTATTAACTGGAATTCCCTGTGCTATACAGTAGGTCCTTTTTGATTTTCTATCTTATATATAGTGTTCTGTGTATGTTCATCCTAACTGAATCACCTAAAACTAACACAACATTGCAAATCAACTATGTGTGTGTGTCTGTATGTGCATTAGTCATTCAGTTGTGTTTGACTCTTTGTGACCCCATGGATGGTAGGCTGCCAGGTTCCTCTGTCCATGGGGTTCTCCAGGCAAGATTACTGAAGTGGGTAGCCATTTCCTTCACCAGGGTATCTTCCTGACCCAGGGATCAAACCTGGGTCTCCCACATTGTGGGCAGATTCTTCTATACTCCAATAAAAGTTAAAAAAAATCATACCCTCAAAAACAAAAGCAGTATCTCTCAGGAAGCAAGATGATTATATTTGTGGAGCCAAGAATAGAATTCAGTGATGTCCAATATCCTTTCAACCCAAATGTATCATCTTTGCCATTTATATGAAATCAAGCTTTGAAATGTCCAGTGAAAATTATATATAAACCACATCTCAAAACATTATAAATCTAATAAAATTGGATACTTGAAATTAAGAAAATACTAGTAGGAGAAAAATAGATGTAATATATATTAGAATGCTTTGATTATTATGAGTGAATAATATATTTGGTTTTGATATTCATAACAACCAAGATAAAAAGAAGAAAAATATAAATTATACATTTCTTATTTTCATTTAAAAGGGAGAATATAATATCACCCAGAGAGATAATCATTTTTTTCTGGAAATTGAATACTAAATGGAGTTAGCAATGTGAATGGACTGTATACTGCATAATCTATTTATATAATGCATAATTTCCTTCACAATATAACTTGTATAAACAAAATAAATATAATTTTATTATAGAAAATATAAGCATTTCAACATATTTAAAATGCTAAACAATTAAAGCAAACAAACAGAAAAAGTGGTCATACTTTCAAAGGACTGTGTGGTCTGAACTGAAAGAAAGAATAGATATAATTAAAAACACATACCTTCTCAAATTATAGTTAGAAATTACAATTTCTAATTACAGATGTATATTTTCTTAGTATACTTTGAAATTGTATTCCATCATCCAATTTCAGTGGGACTTTTTTGTTGAAGTTCAGAGGAATATTCACTGACCGTGGAAAGGCTGGAAAGAGCAGACTGGTCATGATGTGCTTTTATGACCTCTAATTTGTTTTCACCTTGTGAAAGATTTTAGCACTGACTTGGAAAGAAAATGAAAGTGTTAATCACTCAGTCGTGTTTGACTCTTTGCAGCTCCATGGACTGTAGACCACCAGGCTCCTCTGTTCATGGAATTCTCCAGAAAAGAGTACTGGAGTGCTCAGTTTTTAGCATTGACTTGGAGTGAAGGTGTATTGCTTATATGCCATGCATTTTGGCCATACCTTTATTTAACCTACATCACTATAGTGTGATATACAACTACATTTTAGAAGTAGAACATAATATAAATATGATTCATCCCCTTTTCCAAACTCATGTGGTCACCCAATATCATTGTTAAGATGTAAGCTACATTGGAAAATTGATTTATCTTAACCAGCATGACATTTGTCAACAAGATTGAGCGAATTTAATTGGAAGAATTTAATTTAGACTAAATTACACTTATAAAGCTATAACTTTAAATAATGTTATCAAAAAGGAATCTGATTAATAGTATAAAAGTTCTGGCAACCCTATACATTGGAAAATTGTTTATAAGGATTATATTGAAATCTTTTTTTTTGCTTTCTTTTTTATTTAATTAATTTATTTTTTACTAAAGGATAATTGTTTTACAGAATTTTGCTGTTTTCTGTCAAACCTCAACATGAATCAGCCATGGGTATACATATATCCCCTCCCTTTTGAACCTCCCTCCCATCTGCCTCCCCATCCCACCCCTCTAGATTGACACAGAGCCCCTGTTTGAGTTTCCTGAGCCACACGGCAAATTCCAGTTGGCTATCTATTTTACATGTGGTGATGTAAGTTTCCATGTTACTCTTTCCATACATCTCACCCTCTCCTCCCCTCTCCACATGAATAGGGATTATATTGAAATCTTGAATAAGATAGTAAATCTGGATAACTTAAACTAAATATTGCATCCCTTGAAGCCACAGTACATAATTGTTTTTATATACCCTTGCCTAGTGCAAAGATATATGGCTCATATATGAGCCTAATAAATAGTGAAATGGATAGAATTATATGATATAATGAGATGCAACCTATTTCATCTTTCTTAATTATTCCATCGCCTGGAAGAGCAGAGGTTAGTTTCCTGCACAATTTTGCCAGGGTTCTTACCCTGACTTTTCTCATGTACTTACATTCTTACTTCTCCTTCACTACTATTATGATTTACTCTATTCTTTTTCTTTTTTTTTTTTTTAATTTTTGTTTGATGTTTTGTACTGTAAGGATGTTCAAGTGTTTTAGAAGTAGTGAAGATAATAACTAATTTTTCAGTTCAGTTCAGTTCAGTCCCTTAGTCATGTCTGACTCTTTGTGACCCCATGAACTGCAGCATGCCAGGCTTCCCTGTCCATCACCAACTCCCGGAGCTTGCTGAAACTCATGTCCATCGAGTCGGTGATGCCATCAAACCATTTCATCCTCTTTCATCCCTTTCTCCTCCTGCTTTCACTCTTTCCTAGCATCAGAGTCTTTTCTAATGAGTCAATTCTTTTCATCAGGTGGCCAAATATTGGAACTTCAGCTTCAGCATCAATCCTTCCAATGAACACTCAGGACTGATCTCCTTCAGGATGGACTGGTTGGATCTCCTTGCAGTCCAAGGGACTCTCAAGAGTCTTCTCCAACACCACAGTTCAAAAGCATCAATTCTTCAGTGCTCAGCTTCCTTTATGCTCCAACTCTGACATCCATACATGACTACTGGGAAAACCAGAGCTTTGACTAGACGTGTGTCGGCAAAGTAATGTCTCTGCTTTTTAATATGCTGCCTAGGTTGGTCATAGTTTTTCTTCCAAGGAGCAAGCATCTACATTTCAGTTTTATGTGCACTTGAAAAAAAAAAATCCATGCTCCTGTGACATTGACAAAAATGATTTATCCCCTGCAGGATTAAAAACTCCACAGTGTAATATATTAAAAATTATATCTTATTCCCACCTGATTTTCAATACACATTTATACAGGTTGCCCTTAATGTTCACATTTGAACTGAATGTCATTGAATATATTTTGGCTTAGCATTCAGGTCTCTTTGGTATTATTGCCAACCTTACCTGCTTTCTCTCATTCATCAAACCCTGTTCTTCATATCATTTTCTAATTATTTCTTAACCTCTCTGGAGTAACATAGCAGCTTTTTTTCCCCCCTCATTATGCTATTCCTTCATTTTTTGTTCAATTTCCAATTCGGAACTACAATAAAAGTTTTAGAATTAGTTGCCACAGTAGTGATGTAGTGTTTTGTATGCATGTGCTTGCTTGCTGCATAAGCAGAGTCTTTTAGAGAATGACTTTACTCAAAGGAAATTAAATATTATCATACTTAACAGAAGATAATTACAAGTACTAGACTTAAGAAACTTCCTCAGATAGACATTTCTTTGTTTTCATCTTCATTGAATTCACATTATCCTTTCTGAACCATAAGCACCTACATTCTTCAGTTTCAAAATTATGTGTACTGTAGAAGAGTGAGTTTATAAAAGCGGAATCTTAAAACACAATGAAGCAACCAATGGTAGAGACGTTGGCAAAAACAATGATACTATTTTTTTAAAAGTTGTTTTGATCAAGAAATGCAGTTTAACCTATCAAATTTGTGTGCCAACTTTACTGTCAGCCTCTCAACACAGATAGGTTTCACAAACGAAGGATCACTAAAATTTTGAAGGTTAAAATTACTATTACTTTCAGAGAAGATTATGATGCATCCACTTCCTTTTACCTATTAGGAACTTAGCAGCATGTGAGAAAAGATCTTTTTAAGTCTCTTCAAAATTGTGTTTTCCTGCCTGCCTGGGATGAAATAGAATGAAATTGTTGTTTGGTCATTAAGTCATGTCCGACTCTTTTGCAACCCCATGGGCTATAGCCCACCAGGCTCCACCGTCCATGGCATTTCCCAGGCAAGAGTACTGCAATGGGCTGCCATCTCCTTCTCCAGGGGGTCTTCCCGACCCAGGGATCGAACCCAGGTCTCTGGCACTGGCAGGTGGATTCTTTGCCACTGAGCCACCTGGGAAGCCACAGTGAAATTAGGATACTGATGTGAACTAACCCGCAAAAAGGTGAATTTTATACATTGCTATTTTGATATCATAGTGTGATGACATCCAGTTTTCTACTCTCAAAATCCCCACTTAATTTTGAGGTTTCCATCTGTACTTCTGCGACACATCAATGTCAATCTTCACTTCCTTCACGGCTGTAAGAGGGCCCTCCAAGTAGGCTGCATAATTTTCCAGTGCTTAGAAATGAAAATAAATAGGTTTACTGTCCCCTGTGATCACTTTAGCAGTCTCTGTTAAGGAGGAATCCAAAGTAGCTTGAGGATTAAAAATGGCATCTGAAGATTAAGAGAATTTAACATACCTCATTGCTGCTTCTTTGAAAGCCTTATATAATTATTGCATTGACACAAGAATGCTTATAGAATTATTCATCTTCCTACTTCTAAATACTGAGAAGCAGTTCTTTATATTTGGAACTAGTTTTTACTCCACAATTTAAAAAAACACACAATTACAAAAAATGCATGAAAAAATATCATATTCTGTATTCTCCGAGTTTTTCTTCTATGTTCTCAAGAGGCATCTAGGTAATTAATTGGAGCATCTTTGACCTGCGTTGGGCTCACATATTTCCAGCTTCTCATAAAAAAGGGAGTTTCCCTCTCTCGGTTTCCGTTTGAAGATTCTGAGGGGGTGGTTTTGATTGTTCTGCTTGACCCTTCCTTTTTATGCTCTTAAACCCAGGCCCTGTGGTCCACGAGATGGGCTCAGATAACACTCAAAAGCATCCCATAGTAACTAAAAGTAAAGGAAGGCACGGTGACTGCTGAGTGGTGTCTACTGGGGCAAGGGGGCCCAAAGAGTCGGGGCCATTGCTGGAATCCTGGTAGGGCTCTCAGTCTTTCCAATTTCATCTGTTACTCAGTGTTTTTCTTCTCCACCAGACACAGAACCAGAGGTCAGCTTGCTGTTTCTTTCTGTAGCTGATATTTTCTTGGAATTCTTCTCCCCTCCACTCCAACTTGTTTTAATCTAGACTCAATATTCCTGTACCAGATAATCTGGAAATAAGGGCTTTTCTTATAGGTGTTTTGCTTGCAATCTGTATGAGTAAGAATTATCTGTGCATACCCTTAGGAAGCAGATCTTGAATATTCATTGATGATTATTCCTATTATATAGCAGATGCTTCAGAAACAATTATTTAAAGGAAGAGAAGCAGAAGGGGGTAAACAACATTTCAGAAAGCTATAATATCAGTAATCATTAACCTATGGAGAAGGAAATAGGAAGCCTTAATGAATTATTTTTTAAAACCTTTGATCCGTTGTTCTAAATATACATGTTGCCTCAGATATCTAAAGGACAGGTCATATTCCTATCCATACTGACAGTCTTGTGCCTTCAGGTGACAGAAGTCACAGCACTTGAGAGTGAGCAGCTGATGTTCACACTTGTCGCAGGGTTAAGAGAAGATACAGAATGGCGTAAGGAGAACATTTTGAAACCTTCTTTTCCAGAAATAATTCTGAAAAAAAAGCTTTTGTTCACTCTCAAGAATCTTCACCACTGCCTTTTATTCTGGGTTGATGAGGCCCTTCCCTCCATCAGATTTGACTCTCATCCATGATGAACTGCAGATGATTCAACTCAGTAAACACAGTGTGCTATGGTTAGGAGCTCGGGTACTATGAAGCTTCTGATGCCTAACTTTCCTTCACCCCCTCTATGGCCAGGTGTTCATGAAGCCTGGCTCTGTACTGCCTCCTAAGCACTTTCATTTTCATTCCTCTGTCTCCCCTGAAACCATCCTCCTGACTGTCCCATAGCTCTTGCCTGAGCTCTAGAACAACCTATGCAACTATCACCATATTTCTAGACTTGGCCCCTCTGTTTCCTTCAGTGATCCTCCAGGTATATCATTCCATACTTAAGACATTTAAGGAAGTCCCACATTGCCCTCAGAATAAGGTCCAGAACCTTTATTTTATTTATCCTTTTGACTGGAGCAGTAAAAAGAATGTTGTGTTAGTTCCTATCACACAGCAAAAGGAACACATATCTCCTCTCATTTGTGGATTCCCTTCCCATTTAGGCCACCACAGAGCATTGAGTGGACTTCCCTGTGTTATCGAGTAGGTTTCATATCTTCAAACAGATTTGCTTTTCTTTTTAATCTCATTCTATCTTACCCTTCAGTTTCTCTCCACTCATTTCTATTTTTCATAAGTTGTGCTGGCCATACCACGTGCCTTGTACTTGCATGAAAATGCCTTCTCCCTTCAGACAGTTTCCTCTCCAAAGTTCTTCTCTAGTTTTTATTCACCAGCCTAATGTGTACTCATCCTTTAGGTCTGAACTGGAGGTGATGTACTTTGAGAAGTGTCAGAATCTGTAGTTTTGGATTGAGTTTCCCTTTTATGTGCATTTGTCATCCTATATTTTGATTGCCTTTTTATATTTCATCTTTCACTAGGTTTTAATCTCAATGACCATGTTGATAATACCAGTATCATTCAAATTTTTATTCCTCATTTCTAATGCATCTCTAAAATGATCCCTTCAGGACATTTTCTCATCATCAAAGTAAATTTTATTAACACACTGAAAGACTTATTACAAGAAAAGAGAGTGGACAATTTTAGGATCTTATGTGGGAAAGAAATATTTAAAGACTCCACACCACAGTCCATTCTGAACTTGATCTTTGAACATGATATCATTGGTCAAAAAGCAGAGAGGTCAAATTCTGAATCTAGACAATTGAGGCTACACATGTCTCTGATGGGCAGGTGGGTTTGCAACCTGGGTTTTTTGACTCTGGCTACTGCTTTCCCTGGTGGCTCTGTTGTAAAGAATCTGCCTGCCAGTGCAGAGGATGTGGATTCAATGCCTGAGTCAGGGAGAGCCCCTGGAGAAGGAAATGGCAACCCAGTCTAGTATTCTTGCCTGGGAAATTCCCAGAGGAGCCTGGCAGGCTACAGTCCATAGGGTACACAGTCAGAGATGGCTTAGCGGCTAAGCAAGACAACAACCGTGTTCCTATACCAGATAATATCAGTAATGGGGAAAAGACATTAAGGAAGTACACTTAGATTTAACCTGGCCATCAATATCTGTTTTGCCTCCTATTCTCCCAGTGAAGCCTCTAAACAAGCAATCTGCCAGTCAAAGACTGAAATAAAGCAAATTTGATTTCCTTATTGAGTCATTCTTCACTTGGCGCCTATCGGTTTCCCAGGTGGTGCAGTTGGTAAAGACTCTCCCTGCCAATGCAGGAGACCCAAGACACATGGGTTCCATCCATGAGTCTGGAAGATCCCCTGGAGTAGGAAATGGCAATCCACTCTAGTATTCTTTCTTGGAAAATCCACAGTCAGAGGAGCTACAGTCCATGAGATCACAAAGCATTGAACACAACTGAGCACACACCACCACTTAATACCTGGTTCCTGTGACTAAAATGTTAGAATTTGTTTGCTAATATCTTTCTGGAGTTTCCAATTGTCTTTTGTTCAGAATGACTCTTTGAATCCTGTATATATATTCCTTGCCCCAATCTGTGAGGCCTGCACACTTCATGATTTTCTTCAGGTTTTTCATTTTAATTGTTTCACTATTGAATGCCAGGTGTGGACAGTGTATTCTTTAGCTCCTTGGGCAAAGAAGATGTTAATTTGGTCTAAAGTACCAAGTAGTACCTAATGTTGATAACTAAGGAGATTTTTGTAAAAATGTTAGACTTGTGAATAAGCAAAACACTAATTATTTGTTGGAATTTTTGCATGTTTGATATTGGCTCTGAAAAGATTATTCAAAATTTATTCTTCAACTTTATAGAAAGCAAAAATAAGACTACTTATCCAGACTAATTGGCAAAGAAATACACTCATGTTAAATACAAACTTTACATTTCATAAATAATATTTTGTCTACTCACAGTGACCAAGACAATGGATTGCTGGATAAAGCCTTCATATTGTGAAAGGTAACATTTGTAAAAGGATATTTTTGACCTTTGTTTCTATTAATATGCTTCTAACTATTCTCTAGTCCACCGAAATCACAATAGTAAATGAAAGGAACATTTAAGTGCTGTCATTAATTCTCTGTCTCACAAAAGCTAGCTGTCTACCTTCTAAATTATCTGTGCTTCTTGTGTAGTGAATGGAAAAAAAATTACTGTTGCTAACCTGGAGTCCTTTTGAAGAGAACTTTTCTTTGTACAACAGCTCCTAGGGTTTAATACAGTACCAAGGTAAAGCTGAATGGTCTAAAACCTATTAGAGTTCTGGAATTAGGTGCAGGTAAGAAAATTACCCTCATTAAGAACATTTAGTCATCCCAGTAATTTTTCTATTGGTATATGCTTTATAATGTACTTTGCCTCTTAGGAAAAATATGTGTTATCTCAAATAAATGCAATTATAGGCAACCTGGGATATACAAAATTATTATGATAGTATTGTGATATTGTTAAAGGGTTGGATCAAGAAAGTAGCTGGCATGCAGTATGTCACTAGAAACAACATGATGTAATAATGCCACAGAGTTTATCAATAGCTTTATCAGTATTATCAATGTCCATATGGATTATTCCCTACTTACTTAAGTCATAACCAAAGCAAGTTATGATTTTCTTTGTGATTAGTAAAGAAAAAAATTAGCTCATGAATACAAGAATAATGAGTCAAAATGTCATATGTAAAACTGTATAACAACCTATTCAACAAGTATATATGGAACTGTTGTATAAAGATTGTGGGTGGAGGGAAGATAAAGGCTAACAGAGAAAGTTTGGGTCTTCCAATAAGGGCAAAATGATATTCATTTGGAGAAAAAGTGAAAGCTAGTCACTCAGTCTTGTCCAATTTTTTGTGATCCCATGGACTGTATATTGCCGGGCTCCTCTGTCCATGGAATTCTCCAGGCAAGAATACTGGAGTGAATTGTCATTTCCTTCTCAAGGGGATCTTCCCGACCCAGGGATTGAACCTGAGTCCCTTGCAATAAAGGCAGGTTCTTTACCATTTGAGCCACAAGAGAAGCTCGTTGGCGAGCAAAGGGATTATAGATTTCTTCTTGTGCTGGTTTGTGATGTGTGTGTGAGTATTCAGTCTCTCAGTCATGTCCAACTCTTTACGATCCTATGGACTGCAGCCCACCAGGCTCCTCTATCCATTGGATTCTCCAGGCAAGAATACTGGAGTGGGTTGCCATTCTTTTCTCCAGGGGAGCTTCCATTCAATCCATTCATGGATTGAACCTGTGTCTCCTGAATTGCAGGAAGATTCTTTACTGCAGAGCTACCCGGGAATTTGTATAATTTTCAAAAGTGGAAATGGAAAAAACAAGGGGATAAATGCAAACTAAAGAAAAGAAGCAACTTGGGGAAAATTTTGGGTTGTGGAAAGAATATGTAATCAGATTTGCCAATATCAAGCAGATACCGGAGAATAATGGGGCAAAGAGTAGAAAAGTAGAAAATTTCTATATGATTTGGCTCACCAATCTGATAAGAAGTTTGAGCATGGGGCAACACCATTGCATCATTTGTCTTACTAAAATTTTTCACATAACATTTGAACTTTTTTAGCTTTTTTTAAACTAAATTGGCAGTCCTACATTGGCAGTCACTGGGAAAATGCACTTTGCAATTAGAGAAATTTAGCATAAAATATTTTAACACTTTCAAAACTAAGGATATTTATATTTATATATGTTTGCACATATTTTTGGGTGACAGGGGAAATAAATGTTGTTTTCCTTAGTCAAATTGAAATGAGAAATACCTGAATCTCAAATGTTTAAATATTTTCAGCCATAAAGCAAACTAATAGTAATTACCATATTTTGAATGTGAAAAGGCTAATTAAACAAATAAGTGATATTTGTTCACTGTGATTATTCAGCTTTCAGGGAAGATTTATGTATATGTATATGTATATGCCATAAACCATACCCATATCCTTTGTATAGATATGTATGTATATGTCTTCAAACTGTGGTGCTGGAGAAGACTGTTGAGAGTCCCTTGGATAACAAGGAGATCAAACCAATCAACCCTAAAAAAAATCAACCCTGAATATTCACTGATGCTGAAGCTGAAGCTCCAATACTTTGGCCCCCTGATGTGAAGAACAGACTCACTGGAAAAGACCTTGATGATGGGGACGATTGAGGGCAGGAGGAGAAGGGGACAACAGAAGACAAGATGGTCGGATGGCATTACCAACTCAATGGACATGAGTTTGAGCAAACCCTGGGAGATGGTGAAGGACAGGGAAGGCTGGCATGCTGCCGTCCATGGAATTGCAGAGATTTGTACATGACTGAGTGACTGAACAACAGCAATATGCTGTTGAGTTTAATCTGATGTCCAGGTCACAATTTTATAAATAAAGCATATTAAACAGATGTATTTTCTTCTAGGTGTAAGGGTTATAGAAGAAAATATTATTTCCAATCCTACTTCACTAAGAATTGTACAATTCCCTGTGAAGATATATTTTCACTAAATTGCTTCTGGACATTTTCATGGCTTTCCCTTTAATGCTGTATCAAGCAAGTGTTTTATAGCTCTCTGGGAAGCTGAAATTTTATATCAAATTTTAAGCAGTTGGAAATATCAAGGATGAAATTAACCTCAGATTAAACAAAATCTTTGGGTATATTGCTTCTTCCAAGCAGTAAAAAGGACAGTATTTAACACAAGCTCTAGAAGCCACACACCAATCATCTGTGTATTAAAGTATTTCTCTGATTTGGTGGAATATGGTAAAAGTAAGTTCATCCCAGCAGACACATTTCGGGAACTTCATTGTCCCAGGTTCCATGGAAGGCTCGATCTTCACATTTTCTCTGACGTTGTCGTGGCTCAGCTGTGCTCACCTGTTCCGGTCGTGTCTGACTCTTTGCGACCCCATGAACTGCAGTCCACCAGGCTCCTCCGTCCTTGCTATTCTCCAGGCAAGAACACTGGAGTGGGTTGCCATCGCCTTCTCCAGGGGATCGTCCCAACCCAGGGATGGAAACCGGGTCTCCCACACTGGGGGCAGATTCTTTACCATCTGAGCTACCAGTGAAGCCAAATAATAGTTGATTGGTATTAATTCAGATTTCCCACCTCTGCTTTGTTCTTTGCTCTACCAACTTCACTGTCCGCACCCTGAGTTATTTTATCAAGCTATTCAATGCCTATCAGTTCCAGAAAATTTTCCTCCAAAACATCTGTGAAATTTTCCCTTAAGTTAATGAAAAAGGGGGACCTTTTTTCCAGGTCCCCCACTCTACTGCCACATAAAAATCAATTTCCTTTCTTTCACTTATAGTGATTATTTTATAGTTCACAGTGTTTTTTTTTTTAATCTTTTCATTTTAATTATGTCACTCACAGCTCTCCCTATAAGATTGACTTTTGTAGATTTCAGGGGTCAGCTCTCTCTGCACAGCAGCTAACAGTGGTAGAAGCAGATCTGTACTTCATCAATGTGTGATAGCAACAACTGTTAGTGGTGGCTGCTGTTATTAATAATTCAGGAAATCAGAAAAATCTGGGAAGCCTAGGAGTTAATGGAAAAGAAAATTCATATATTTTTTATGGATCCCAAGTGAAGGAACCATTAGCATACTAAAGTCTTAAAAGTCAGAGCCTGTACACATAACAAGGTAATAACATAACAGCATAAATATAGAGCTTCCTCAAGTTAATTTTACAAGCGCCAAGAGACTATCTTCGCTGCGACCTCAGATTTTTTAATCCTACCAGCACATTTGGGTAGTTAGGATAACAAAGACCTGAAAAACACCAAAAGATCCCTTAAAATTTTTCTTATAAATTTACTGTTGAAATCCTGAAATGTCTGTTAAATTTCTAAGATCTTTTTTTAAGTTTTAACCAGCTTGATTTTAGTATTTTCCCTATGACTGCATTTGAAAGATTAAATTAGCTAATTGCTTATGTTTTGTATTTAGCGCAAGTACAAAAAAAAAAAAATTGTCCCATTTTACTCATTTATTCTACTGCCCTTCCCTTTCTCCACCATTTCTTTCTTCACATCCTTCCTTCCTACCCAACTTCTTTCCTTGCTTCCTTTCCATGACTTTTTAAAAACTGTTTGAAAGTTGTTTGACCTATTGTAGTTGTTTTCAAACTTTCTGTCCAAGTGTTTTGTTTTGTTTTTAATTTAATTTTTATTTTATATTGGAGTATAGTTCATTTACAATGTTGTGTTAGTTTTAGGTGTATAGCAAAATGATGAAGTTATACATAAGTGTACATCCATTCTTTTTCAGATTCTTTTCCTATATAAATTATTACAGAATACTGAGCAGAGTTCCCTGTGCTTTACAGTAGGTCTTTGTTGATGACCTATTTTATATACAGTAGTATGTGTCAGTCCCAATCCCCAACTTATCCCTCTCCCAATGCTTCCCCCTTTGTCCAAGTGTTTTTACTGAGTTTTTGACACAGACTTGCTAAGTAATGGCACATAGATCAGTGGTGTGCAGCAGTGAGTTTTTGTTTCCTAGGCGTGTGTATGGGATCATTGGTTGATTTTATTCCAGGTATGGAGCCTGTAGGTCCTAGATGACTCTAGCTGTCAGCCTGGATGCAGGTTTGCATCACCTGTTTTCATTCCGGCACTCAGGTGGGAAGAATAATAACTATCCCAGGGAAGTTCTTTTCCTGATCAACTGTCAGTGTTTTATAGCTGAGCTGTATATCTTGGGTGCATTTAAGTCTCTGATTATATCCTAAAATTTTATTAGCCAAAACAAGTTTACAAAGTCCGGCCAACATCAAAGTGTCTGTAACTGTATTTGGTCTACAGCAGGAGAGAGGAGGGTGGGACAATTCAGAACCTCTAGGCTCTCTCAAAGAAGAATGCTTTTCTTCCCCACAAAATCTGCCATGGCATTCAATGTAATAACTGGATCATAAAGATACTTTATTGGAAAGTATTAATAAGTTCCATTTTCACATCTATTTGTAGTGATGTAATCAATGCATAGACAAATTGTGTTGCTGGTGTTATGGCTTTGTTAGGTTAGCATGCGTTAAGTGGAGCACAGAGAGCGGGAAGGTAAGTAGTCTCTGTTCAACAAAAGAGATCAAAAGAAATTGAAGTAGAGTTTAGTCCTTGCGGTTCCTGGAGGGAGGACCTGACAGGTCCCTAGAAGCCCCATGGGCCGGTCAAGGCAGGATGCAGAGAAGGTAAGACCGGTGCCCATGCCTTTATTAGGACTAGGGGCTATGTGGTGGGTGAACGGGCTCCTGAGCAAGAGCTAGATTGGTCAGTTCAAACCGAAAGAACAGGGTTTTGGTAACCGCCATGGGGTTCTAATCTAAGGGGCATGTAAAGCACAATGGTGCAAGGAGGCAGCGGTTAGTATGATCACAGAGGCTATTGAGGAAGTCACAGCAGGAACTTACACGTGCTTGTACCGCTGCGGCTGCTGTCTAGGGTGTGATCTTGAACAGGGGCACTCATGTCAGTCCAACGTCCCTGCAGGTTGCTTCTCCAGAAAAATGGACACCGAGGCAGCGATACCTTAGGTAGGGTAGCTTAACTAATCTCTCCACAGATGGACATGACAACTTGAAATTGGGGAATGTGAGTCAGAGTTCTATATTAATGGGAAAAACCCCAATTCAGAATTTGTACTGGAAAATACTAGCACCTACGAGGTCATAATTAAAACAGAAAAAGAGAAAGAAAAACTAAGCCTGTCCAATGTTAGCATTTCCATAATTAATAACTCATGTAAAAGAGGTCTATATGCATTGTCCTCAGTGATAGGAAAAAAAAAGTTTTATTCTGATATCTGAAGAGTAAATGAATAAACACATTCTGTTGGTTTAAATTATTGAAAATGAATAGAACAATTTTTGAAAATGAAATCTAAATCACAAATATCTGGCACATCTGATTTTCAAGAGAACCTTGGTCTCTGTGTAATAAAATGTGAGGATTTAACTTTGGCTTCATTTCAAAAGTTCTTCAGGAGCAGAAATTTTAAGTCAATATCACTTCAATGCCCTAAATAAATTTCTAGCTTGAAAATGACTTCAGGAGTAGAGAGAATGGGAGAGAGGGGAGAGAAAGAATAAGTTTGAACTCTCGGGTGATATTCCAAGGTGGATACCGTTGGAACACTGGATTTAGGATTATTTGACTTTAGATTAAACATTGCCTTACCCTATGTTGAGTTACCAGTCTAATGAGAAAATGCTTATTTTTAGTAGATAGTTAGAATTATGTCTGTCCTCAAAGCAATGGTCATGTGATTGCTGTAACTATGTCATTAAAAAGATAATCTCTCTTCTTTAACCACAGAGTATTACATAAGACTTAGAGCTTACCTGATATTAGAGTCTAGTGATCAAAATAAGTAAGTATAAGATATTTTTGCCATTTGATAAAATTCCAATGAATTTTATAAAACTATGGAGGGAATAAAAGTTATCTATCCTTTTGAAAATAATAAAATGTCTGGAATAAATGAGTACATTTTCTTTTTAAATGGCCATTTATAAAATTTCTAGTAAAATATTTTCCCTGAGAAAGTGTCCATTTTACAGATATTTTGCTGCTTGAATATATGAGTGGATATTACCTTGTCTTAACCTGTTTCTTTAAAGATCATCATTGGTTAGATTGTTTTTAAACATATGCATAATTTGCTAGAGTTGGCAGAAAATTCTGTTAATCTGGTTGTACAAAAGTTAAACCACACAAAAAAATCTTACGACATAATTTCAAATTATGTCTTAAAGGAAAACAGTCACTTGAAATGTATATTTTTTGCAGACTTTCCTCTTTTTTAGTTTCCTTTAAATTAGGTCTAAATTTTGGAAATCAAAAATGACAGCAAGATCTTCTATTTCTTCCTGGTTCAGTTTTGGAAAGTTATACTTCTCTAAGAACTTGTCTATTTCTTCCAAGTTGTCCATTTTATTGGCATAGAGCTGCTGGTAGTAGTCTCTTATGATCCTTTGTATTTCAGTGTTGTCTGTTGTGATCTCTCCATTTTCGTTTCTAATTTTGTTAATTTGGTTCTTCTCTCTTTGTTTCTTAATGAGTCTTGCTAATGGTTTGTCAATTTTGTTTATTTTTTCAAAAAACCAGCTTTTAGCTTTGTTGATTTTTGCTATGGTCTCTTTAGTTTCTTTTGCATTTATTTCTGCCCTAATTTTTAAGATTTCTTTCCTTCTACTAACCCTGGGGTTCTTCATTTCTTCCTTCTCTAGTTGCTTCAGGTATAGAGTTAGGTTATTTATTTGACTTTTTTCTTGTTTCTTGAGGTAGGCCTGTAATGCTATGAATCTTCCCCTTAGCACTGCTTTTACAGTGTCCCATAGGTTTTGGGTTGTTGTGTTTTCATTTTCATTCATTTCTATGCATATTTTGATTTCTTTTTTGATTTCTTCTATGATTTGTTGGTTATTCAGAAGCATGTTGTTTAGCCTCCATATGTTTGAATTTTTAATAATTTTTTTCCTGTAATTGAGATCCAATCTTACTGCACAGTGGTCAGAAAAGATGACTGGAATGATTTCAGTTTTTTTGAATTTACCAAGACTAGATTTATGGCCCAGGATGTGATCTATTCTGGAGAAGGTTCCGTGTGCACTTGAGAAAAACACACAATTTGTATGGAAATACAAAAAACCTCGAATAGCCAAAGTAACCTTGAGAAAGAAGAGTGGAACTGGAGGAATCAACCTGCCTGACTTCAGACTATACTACAAAGCCACAGTCAGCAAGACAGTATGGTACTGGCAAAAAGACAGAAATATAGATCAATGGAACAGAATAGAAAGCCCAGAGACAAATCCACGAACCTATGGTCACCTTATCTTCGACAAAGGAGGCAAGGATATACAATGGAAAAAAGACAACCTCTTTAACAAGTGGTGCTGGGAAAACTGGTCAACCACCTGTAAAAGAATGAAACTAGAACACTTTCTAACACCATACACAAAAATAAACTCAAAATGGATTAAAGATCTAAATGTAAGACCAGAAACTATAAAACTCCTAGAGGAGAACATAGGCAAAACACTCTCTGACATAAATCACAGCAGGATCCTCTATGACCCACATCCCAGAATTTTAGAAACGAAAGCAAAAATAAACAAATGGGACCTAATGAAACTTAAAAGCTTTTGCACAACAAAGGAAACTATAAGCAAGGTGAAAAGACAGCCCTCAGATTGGGAGAAAATAATAGCAAATGAAGCAACAGACAAAGGATTAATCTCAAAAATATACAAGCAACTCCTTCAGCTCAATTCCAGAAAAATAAATGACCCAATCAAAAAATGGGCCAAAGAACTAAACAGACATTTCTCCAAGGAAGACATACGGATGGCAAAAAAAAACACATGAAAAGATGCTCAACATCACTCTTTATCAGAGAAATGCAAATCAAAACCACAATGAGGTACCATTACACGCCAGTCAGGATGGCTGCTATCCAAAAGTCTACAAGCAATAAATGCTGGAGAGGGTGTGGAGAAAAGGGAACCCTCTTACACTGTTGGTGGGAATGCAAATTAGTACAGCCGCTATGGAAAACAGTGTGGAGATTTCCTAAAAAACTGGAAATAGAACTGCCATATGACCCAGCAATACCACTTCTAGGCATACACACTGAGGAAACCAGATCCAAAAGAGACACGTGCACCCCAATGTTCATCACAGCACTGTTTATAATTGCCAGGACATGGAAGCAACCTAGATGCCCACCAGCAGACGAATGGATGAGGAAGCTGTGGTACATATACACCATGGAATATTACTCAGCCATTAAAAAGAATTCATTTGAATCAGTTCTAATGAGATGGATGAAACTGGAGCCCATTATACAGAGCGAAGTAAGCCAGAAAGAGAAAGATCATTACAGTATACCAACACATATATATGGAATTTAGAAAGATGGTAACGATAACCCTATATGCAAAAAAAGAAAAAGAGACTCAGATGTATAGAACAGACTTGTGGACTCTGTGGGAGAAGGTGAGGGTGGGATGTTTCAAGAGAACAGCATCGAAACATGTATATCTAGGGTGAAACAGATCACCAGCCCAGGTTGGATGCATGAGACAAGTGCTCAGGCCTGGTGCACTGGGAAGACCCAGAGGGATGGGGTGGAGAGGGAGGTGGGAGGGGGGACCGGGATGGGGAATACATGTAAATCCATGGCTAATTCATTTCAATGTATGACAAAAACCACTGCAATGCAGTAAAGTAATTAGCCTCCAACTAATAAAAATAAATGGAAAAGAAAAAAAAAAAATGACAGCAAGCCAAATTAAAGAAATACATATATCTTCAACTGCCTCCTTTTATTTCAGCGAGCTTCTTTCCCAGATCCAGCAAGTTGTATAATTATGATAGTTTCAGTACAGCATCAGTCATCAGACACGTAGTACTGAGCATACACTGCATCCAGTACAGGAAAACGATGATGACTGACTGCTGTTTTAATCAAATAACACAGAATGGCTGGCTGATAAGCAGGAATTTATTTCTCACAGTTCTGGAGGCTGAAAAGTCCAATATTAGGGTGCCAGTCTCATTGGCTTTGGGTGAGAAACTCTCTTATGGCTTACAAATGGCCAACTCTTTGCTGAATCCTCACGTGGTGGGGAGAAAGAGGTACTGGTCTCTTCCCCTTCTTCAGTTCAATTCAGTTCAGTTGCTCAGTCGTGTCTGACTCTTTGCAGCCCCATGCACTGTAGCACGCCAGGCCTCCCTGTCCATCACCGACTCCCAGAGTTTAGTCAAACTCATGGCCATTGAGTTGGTGATGCCATCCAACCATCTCATCCTCTGTCATCCCCTTCTCCTATCACCTTCAATCCCTCCCAGCATCAGGGTCTTTTCAAATGAGTCAATTCTTCGCATCAGGTGGCCAAAGTATTGGAGTTTCAGCTTCAACATCAGTCCTTCCAATGAACGTTCAGGACTGGTTGGAACTTTAGGGTGGACTGGTTGGATCTCCTTGCAGTCCAAGAGACTCTCAAGAGTCTTCTCCACCACCACAGCTCAAAAGCATCAATTCTTTTGTGCTCAGCTTTCTTTATAGTCCAACTCTCACATCCATGAATGACTACTGGAAAAACCATAGCCTTGAATAGATGGATCTTTGTTGGCAAAGTAATGTCTCTGCTTCTTACAAGGGCACTAATCCCATCCTGAGGGTTCTACCCTCATGGTCATATCTAAAGCTGATTACTTTCCAAAGGTCTCATCTCCAAGTACTCTCACATTGGGAATTGGGGTTTCAACATATGGATATGGGAGAACACATGTATTCAGCCCATAGCAATAAGGTACCAGTAACACTTTTATGGTGCTTATGCTTGAATAAGAAATCATGTAAACTGTTGAATAAAGCAGTAAGTGTGGTACTATAGAAAAGATTCAATATTGTAAGAACTTAGAAGGAGAATATTAGATAAATGGTGTGACCTTAAATAACACAAAAAATGATTAGTGTAAATAATGATAGATTTGTTATGTCTTCCAGAGATAAGATTTATTCTTGATGGCTCCAGGAAAGTAGAAATGCCAGAAAGTCTTCTGAGTTTCCAAAGTATTCATTTTCTTTCTGTCAGTTACTTATCTCTGCTACACAAGGGTCTATCCATTTCCCATGGGAGACTGAAAGCCTAATTGGAAAGATATGTTAGTGTGGAAAGATCACTGCATTCACTTTAGCCCTAACAAGAGGTGGTAGCCAAATTACTTAACCTATTCTGATATTTTTTTATACATAAGAGTTATTGTGGACTGATATTTACTAAACTATGGGCTCATAAATTAGATGCTTTATTGAAAAATGGGGAGAAATATATTCATCCATCCAGAAACAACTAGAAATTTGCATGAAATATAATGAAAAGCCTGAGAATGAATGAAAAGCTCCACTGGACATTTCTACCTAGTTCTGAAAACTTTCTTCTATACCTCTCCCTTTTATTTTTTTCTGATCTCTCAACCAACCAAACTGTATGTTATATGCACATTTATCATTCTCACAGAATTTGGAGAATTAATTATTCTGATTTTGGACAAGAAGTTAAAGACAGATTTTACAGCTTCAGCAGTGCTTCCACTGGAAATTGTGGATTACTGCAGAAAAATAGTCTAGCAGTTCCTGAATTTCCATGATTTGGAAAAAAGAAGTAATAAGAAGGAAATTAAATGCCTACAGGTAGAAAACTTCCTACTATCCCTACCCAATTCACACTCCATAGCAGAATTTAATTGAAACTTTCATCAGTCCTGGCAATACCAAACCCAAAATGCAGTACTAAATACAAAACACATTTTCCTTTAAAAAATCTATTCTCTCAATAGCGTTTGCTGTGTTGAAGTAGTAGAAAATGAGTGGAGCATGGAATGTAGAAATGCAAGTGAAGATGGGAAATAGGAAATGACATAGGGAAAACATCTTTTATTTCTTTCTCAAAAATATAGATAGGAGATAATACAAGGCCACATGTGTATGGTTTATAATAAGTTATCCTATATTAAAAATTCCTCTCCTTAGGAGGCAAATATACATACACAAGGGCACTAATATAAAATACTAATAAAAGATGAAATGAACACATTTTAATGTTTTAAGAATGGCACTCTGTATAAAAATTCTTGAACTCTATGTAAGCAGATATGATTCAAAGGAGTAATCGTAGAGATGAGCTTTTACTGCTAAAGGCTTACTCTCCTAATTAAGCAATATGTCATATTAACATCCCTAGATACTAGCTTAATGCAAATTCCTACTGCATTTATTTACCTATGTATCTGCCCATCTCTCTTCAAAAGAGCTAACACTCATGCTTGTATTACAGAGAACAAAGAAAACCACACTGAAGAAAACTATCCCTACTAGAAAACGTTGTTATATAAGGCTCCAAGGTGTCTAAGGTCCAGCACGCGGGGATCAGAAGGGAAACTGGCTTTTAGATCTACCAGAGTCAAGGAAGTGAAAACCAGGGGACCCAGGAGAGAGGGGCTACCCGATCAACAGTCTGGACGAGATGCTAGTCACAGAGCCACTTTAGGTTCAGAGACAAAGTCTAGCTGATGACTACACCCCCTGGAAAAGTGCCCTGTAAATTCTTCAACATCCTCTGCTCAGAAAAGTTAAAAGAAGTGCTCTGGGCTCTGAACACCTGGAATTCTATAAAGAATGCACCCAACACAGATAGAAAAAGAGGTTTAAGGAGGTGGGAAGGGGACAAATTAAGAGTTTGAGATTAGCAGATACAAATTACTATCTATAAAATAGATAAATAACAAGGTCCTACAGTATAATATTCAATATCTTATAATTAACTATAATGGAAAAGAATATGAATTATAATATATATAACCAAATCATTTTGGTATACACCAGAAAGTAACATAACCCTGTGAATTAACTGTGATTTTTTTTTTTAAATAAAGTAAACAGAGAAAAGGATCTTTAAGGGGGGGAGGGATACATTTAAACTTTCTTATTGGCATATACAAATTAATATATAAATATATAAAATAAATAAATAACAAGGTCCTACTGTGTAATATTCAATATTTTATAATTGACTATAATGGAAAAGAATAATATAATATATATAACTGAATCACTTTGCTGTACACCAGAAAGTAACATAACACTGTGGATTAACTATAATTTTTTTTTTTAAAAAGGAAAGAAAAAAAGCAAAAGAGGTTGAAATACTCTCTGGTTTGTCAAAGCCAGTAATACTCACAAATATTCTTAATGGTAATTGATGAATTCATTTGTCAGATTTCTATTGAATCTATTATGCTTCAGACACTGTATCAGATGCTGAGATAAATCACCAGTAAAGACACAGGCAATCCCATTTTCCCAGAGCTTAAAGTCATTTTTTTCTGTTTGTTTTTTTTTAAGTGTGGACATAACCAAAGAAATAATAAGTAGGTTTCTGTATGTTTATTATTCAAGACGAGTGGAGAGAGAGGGCTGCTCCTGAGGTGGAAAAGCCAGCAGCAGGAATGCATAAAGGAAAAGAGTGGCCTGGCCCAGGCCGGCGTAGAAGGTCACCAGAGCTGTAACGGGAGCGTGCTCACTGTTGACCCCTGTGTGCGGCCCTGGTGTCAGGTCTGAAGGAGAGCGTAGAGAAAAGCAGGTACATTCTCCATCGAAAGAGTACATGGCTGAGACTGCATGGCAAGACTGAGACTGCTCATCGAGAAGCAGGGCTTGAACAAACTCCCATTAGATGCACTATATAAATAGACGGACGCTTGTTAAGAATACCTGCCTCTCTGAAAGAAGCAGCAATTACTATTGCCACACAGTTTTTTTTTTTTTTTAATTTTATTCTATATTGTTTGATTCACAATGTTGGGTTAGTTTCAGATATACATGTGTCTCTTCTTTTTCAAATTCTGTCCCCAATTAGGTTGTTAGAGAATAGTGATCAGATTTCCCGGTGCTATACAGTAGCTCCTTGTCTTTATCCATTTTGAATACAGCGGTGTGTACATGTCAATGCAAAATTCCCTAACTATTCCTCTTTTGGGTGCTCTTTAATGTAAAAGTTTGATTTGTGTGTGTGTATGCAGAAGACAACCAATCAAACGTTGTATTCTTGTTGTCATTGAGTCGCTAAGTCGTGTCCAACTCTTTCTCAGTCCCATGGACCGTAGCCTGCCAGGTGCCTCTGTCCATGGAATTCCCCAGGCAAGGATACCGGAGTAGGTTGTCATTTCTTTCTCCAGGAGATCATCCGGCCCCAGGGATTGAACCTGCATCTCCTGGCAGGTGAATTCTTTACCACTGAGCCACCAGGGAAGTCAGGAACCAAACTTTCCTGATGCTACAAACATATTTTGGACATAGCTGATGCAGTTAGAGCAGGAGCCAGGACCTAAAATTATAATATATTTTATAATATTTCAATATTATACTTTTCTATTTTAATTAATTTTTAATAGGACATTTAAAAGTATGCTTGTGTAAGGAACTTCTGGGTAATGAATTAGTTTATTTAAGGGATAATTCAGCTGATTTTTGTCAGAAATCATTAAAGACAAAGAACTGATCTTTTAAATTCCCCATTCACAGATGTGGGCGTGATCCACTGGTGTTTTTATATAGACTTTTTCTTTGGAAACTAATTTCATACACTTCATCTGCAGATGAAGTACATTTTTTTTTTTTTCATTTGGTAGTACAAATTTTCATGTTTACATTTGTAGCATTTTCCTTTAGGAAAATGAAAGTGAAAGTGAAGTCACTCAGTCGTATCCAGCTCTTTGCAACCCTGTGGACGGTAGTTTACCATGCTCCTCCGACCATGGGATTCTCTAGGCAAGAATACTGGAGTGGGTTGCCATTTCCTTCTTCAGGGGATCTTCCCAACCCTTGGATCAAACCCAGGGATCGAACCCGGATCTCCCGCATTGGAGGCAGATGCTTTAACCTCTGAGCCACTAGGGAAGCCCTTTTACTCTGAGTTTTTATTAATATAACAGGGAGATATAAGATCAGTTCAGTTCAGTCGCTCAGTCATGCCCGACTCTTTGCAACCCCATGAACTGTAGCACACCAGGTCTCCCTGTCCATCACCAACTCCTGGAATCCACCCAAACCCATGTCCATCCAATCGATGATGCCATCCAACCATCTCATCCTCTGTCGTCCCCTTCTCCTCCTGCCCTCAATCTTTCCCAGCATCAGGGTCTTTTCCAATGAGTCAGCTCTTTGCATCAGATGGCCAAAATATTGGAGTTTCGGCTTCAACATCAGTCCTTCCAATGACCACCCAGGACTGATCTCCTTTATGATGGACTGGTTGGATCTCCTTGCAGTCCAAGGGACTCTCAAGAGTCTTCTCCAACACCACAGTTCAAAAGCATCAATTCTTCAGCACTCAGCTTTCATTATAGTCCAACTCTCACATCCATACATAACCACTGGAAAAACCATAGCCTTGATATAAGATCAATTTGCAACAAACAAGTAGCTGATCCTATGCAGAATTTCAACAATTAATAGAAAAAGCAAAGGTAGGTCAGCTGCATTTAATTATCTGAGAGAGAAGAGAATCAAAATAAGAGTAATGGACAGAAAGCATCTCTGGGAAGCAGTGTGGGGCCAGTTGCCCCCCCACCCCAGAACCTGGAGTGAGAGAGTGAACTGTTCAAATATGTGCAAAACCATGAACATGTGGGAAATCTCTGTGCTGTGCATCTAACTCAATTTCCTCACAATAATAACTAACATAAAAATACTTATTATTGTGAAACAATAAGTAGTTTATAATGAATATGTCTTCCCTGGTGATTCAGACTGTAAAGAATCTGCCTGCAATGCAGGAGACTCAATTTTGATCCCTGGGTCAGGAAGATTCCCTGGAGAAGCAAATGGCTACCCACTCCAATATTCTTGCCTAGAGAATTCCATGGACAGAAAAGCCTGGTGGGCTACAGTCCATGGGGTTGCAACGAGTTGGACATGACTGAGTGACTAACACTTTAACGAATAATTGCTTCCAATGATAAAACTGCTGTTGTGATAATTAATTAAAATGATAGAGGTAGAAATGGAGGCCTGGTATATCACTAATATTTCTGACCACTTTCAATGTGGTTAAACAACATCATGTGTGTGTGTGTTCAGTCACTTCGGTCGTGTCCAACTCTGTGAACCTATGGACTGTAGCCTGCCAGGCTTCTCTGCCCATGGGATTCTCCAGGCAAGAATACTGGACTGAGTAGCTATTCACTTCTCCAGGGGATATTTCTGACCCAGAGGTGGAACCTGAGTCTCCTGCATTACATACAGATTCTTTATAGTCTGAACCACCAGGAAAAGTCCAACAATATCCCAAGTGCCTATTAAAGACCGAAAGCATAGTGCAAGCTTGCTATCATTTGATAAACAATAGCTCTCCAGGGCAGATTAGGCAGAGGTTTCCCCAGGTGTTTCTGACCAAAGAGCTTACATGACTTCTTGAAACACATCCTTAAGCCTCTGGATATGCCTGTAGGCTATGGGGATACTCTGGTTCTGAAATTAGTCTCTTTGCTGCTAGGCATATTTCAACTTGGTTATCTGGCCTATCCGAGCTCTCCTATCCATTTTATGGCTCCATGTGAATCTTCAAGGAAATTTATTGTGTCAAAAACTAAAATAAAAATTGAAGCATTTGAATAGACCTGCCAATGTGCTTAGCATACTGATTAGTAGTCATGACGTGTGTTGTTGTTTAAGTCACTCAGTTTTGCCCAACTCTTTGTGACCCCATGGACTGTAGCCCGCCAGACTCCTCTGTCCCTGGGATTTCCCAGGCAAGAATATTGGAGTGGGTTGCCATCTCCTTCTCTAGGGGGTTTTCCTGACCCACGGATCGAACCCGTGTCTCCTGCTTTGCAGGTGGATTCTTTACAGCTGAGTCACCTGGGGAGCCCCCATGATGTGTTTAGGACAGGAGTATATTTTATATAGTTCCTTTCATGAATTCCTCAATGTAGGGCTCAAAAACACAATGTCTGCTATTTCCCAGATTGGGAATCCCAGGGCAGCTACTTGTAGGTGCCCTAATAAACAGAGCCTGGGGGGTGGGTTACCTGGTGGAGATTCAGTGAGCAAGCATTGCTCTACTTCGTGAGGGTTGACAGTTGAAGATTTAGACTCCATTGTCCTACATGTTTTCCTCAAAAAGACCTCACTATGTTCCTCACTGGGCTTCCCTGGTGGATCAGTCAAGAATCTGCCTGCAGTACAGGAGACCTGGGTTTGATCCCTGGGTCCAGAAGATTCCTTGGAGAAGGCAATGGCTACCCACTCTGGTATTCTTGCCTGGAGAATGTCAAGGACAGAGGAGTCTGGCCATGGGGCTGCAAAGAGTCGGACATGACTGAGTGATCAGCACTTTCACTTTTCACTTTCATCTTCCTCACTCCTGTGTGTTGGTCCTGGGTTTCCATGTTGTTACTGCAGTTGAGCCATTCACGGCTAAGCTCCGACTTTTGAAGGTGAGCTTTGGTCCATTTTTGAGGCATTTCTTCAGCCCTTCCTCCGGCCTGTCGTACTTCTCTTCAGAAGCAGACGTGACAGCTGCACCCCCGTTTCTGTCAGCTGTGCTCCTCACGCTTTCTGCCCAGCTAAGTAATGTTGTGACAAACCTTGTGTTAGCGCTGGGGCTTGGCCAGGTGCCAAGACCATATTGTCTTGTCACTAGTTGTTAAGTGTGGCTTGAGGAGGACACTAAATGCACTTTTCAGTAAGTGGCATCTGTAGCAGGCCCACATTTTGAGTCATATGGAGATAGCCAGGCACTGCTCCTTCTTCAGAGACCTTTCATTTATATTGGAACTTAAAGCTGTGTCGGTTTTAGAGTCATCTTGTCAACTTCCTCAAAGATTGGCCTGCTGGCTTTATTCTGTCCTTCTCCTCAGCCTTCCTGACAGGACATGCGACTATGTCTTGTGGGCAGTTGTGACTCAGCATCGCTCACTAGCACAACTTAAGCTGGTCTTCCCACGGACTCCCACCAGAGAAAATGCACAGAACCAATCAGATAAGCTAACAGAATTAAGTCAGGATGATAATTGAGCATTATAGAGCGGGGTGGGGGGAGGCTGTCTTTATGCAAAGCTGAAGAAGTCTTTCTCCACAAGAATTCCTTTTAGGCAGCATTTTACTGTCACCTTAAGAGAATCTGTCTATGTATAACTAATTTGTTCTGCTATATACCTGAGAGTAACACAGCACTGTAGATCAACTAAACTCTGATTAAAAAAAAAAAAAAAGTAGAGTGGACACCTTTTGTTTGGAATCTAGCAAAAAGAGACAGCAAGAGATTCCTTTCTTGTCAGTACAAATGGCTGGTGTTCCAGCCACGGTTTGTGAGATCTGATGGTCAGAAAGGAGTCTAGGTAATACGTATTCATATCAACTTAAACCCTTAGATTTTAGGCTTTCAGAAGAATTCAGAAAGTGACCACAGTAGAGTTTAACTCTTTCTTTGATGTTTCCATTAGGAAAACATAGGAGAAAAATCTTTCTGGAAAAGAATCAATAAGAAAGTGAGGTAATGCCTGTAAAGATTATTGTTAGGGAGGACCTGGTGATGATATAAGTTAACAACCCTTAGCAGGGTAAATAAAGCAGCGGCTAGGACTCTGTGCCTTGCTCAATTTTATTGAGGCATTTTGTCTTATAACTGTTTAGTTTTTCTTAGCCCTTAATTACAGCACGCCCTTCAGTCTTATCCACTCTATTATTGGTTCTCTTTCTTTCTATCTCAATCTCTGTGTGTGTGTGAGAGAGAGAGAGAGAGCCTGTGTGCATGTAAATTTACAATCTCTGGATATCTCTGGGTAAAACTGAACCACAATCACTCTTCAGGGCACAGACCAACCCAAGTAAGTTGACCCATGACACTAGATGAGGACTCAGACTCAATTTCTGTTAATGAGGACATTAGTCTAGGATGCATCTGAAAGAAGGGTGAAAAGAAAGAGAAAGTTAGTTTCTCAGTCGTGTCTGACTCTTGGCAAACCCCTGGACTGTAGCTCACCAGGCTCCTCTGTCCATGGAATTCTCCAGGCAAGAATACTGGAGTGGGTAGCCATTCCCTTCTCCAAAGGATCCCCCCCAACCCAGGGATCAAACTGAGGTCTCTTGCATTGGCAGATATTCTTTACCATCTCAGCCACCAGGGAAGCCTGAAAGAAGGGTAGGATAGGTAAATATCCCCAAATAAAGAAAGCATTAGGAAAGCACTGCAGAAAGTTAAAACTACTAAATATCAACAAAGCAATAGGTTAATAACAACTGTTATATGACATATGCTTAATAAAGAGAACTAGTGATTACTTATTAATCACAATATTGATACCAGGTTCATGAACTAGAATTCCCTGAAAGGACACAGCTCTATAAGAAAGTCAATCATCTTCCTATCTTTTGGATAAGCTTCAACATTATCTATAAAATGGGAGAGTAGTAACTAATATAGATTTTACAGGGAATACTTAGTGATATTAAAGCATGCAAAGTGATAGATTAGTTCCTTGTGCGTCAGACCCTCAGTAAGTGGTAGTAGGTGGTATTATTATTGCGGTTATTTTAATTGGTTTTACATATCTGTTTGATGACACTTTTACTGGTATTGTTTGCTACTAGACACATTACAAGTTTGAAAAATAGGAATTAGTTAATTTGCAAAATAGCATAATTTATAAGATTAAGAATAATTACTGCAAATCATAGTGCCTTATCCATAGACAATATTGCTGGCAAGCTTTCTGGATTATATAACACAGTTGCCCACCATCAATGGCTCCTATGCTCGCTCTGTATGATGGATAGTTAGGGAGTTTGGGATGCACATGTACACCCTGCTATATTTAAAATGGAGTATGAACAAGGAGCTACTGTGTAGCACATGGACTCTCCTCAATGTTATATTGCAGCCTGGAGAATGGATAAATGAATATATATGGCTGAGTCCCTTCACTGTCCATCTTTTGACAATATTAACAACATTGTTAATTGGTTACACCCCAATGCAGAATATAAAATTAAAAAAAAATAATGTAAAGCTTAAAGACAAGATGATACTCTATCTCCTAATCTTGTAATACATCATACTCTTTCCTGCATAAATGCTGTGACTTTGAGATAATCCAAATATTATCAATATAAGTGAATTAAAATATTCATTAATGGGAAAACTTGGCCCTAGGTTCCATCAACACCAAGCATTGCAATCATTCACCACCATTTCTGGTGGTGTTATTTAAAAATTAAAATTAATTAAACAAGTTATCTTTAAACTCTATATTTATGATCATTTCCATAAAGTAATTAAAAAATCTTATCATTTTTAGATTGTTTAGGCATAGTGGAAGAGTGGAAACAAGTTTATTATCTAACTCCTAAGCTTCAGCTAGAGTCCTTAAAGACGATTTTTGCTAACCCAGAAAATTCAACATTAAAAAAAAAAAAAAAAACTGTGGTTTCCCCTTGTTAGAAATGATGAAGGTTTTAGATTCCCTTTCAGGCTAATATCACCTATTGGCAAGAGAAAGGAATTATGAAGCACATTTAGCAAGATAGATTTTACCACCTATGAAAAGATTAAGCTTAATTATGAATTCAATTTATAAAGTCTAGTGTCACCAGGAGATATTTCAGCTCTAGATTCTGAGTATAGCAATATGCTTTAGTTCTAATTTAAAGTGACCGGAGACTCGGCTGACAGAGGAAGGACATACTGTGCCATAGCAAATCAGATACAACTTGGCTGCTATTCTAATTTTTTTTCACTTTCTTTTCCCTTGTAAAAATCTTTATGGCTATCATTGTTTAAAAGGACTTTCATGCCCATCCTTCTATGGCAAGAAACCTCTCTGTAATTTCCAACAACCAGAAATATGATTATTGAAAAATATGAAAATGCAGGTTTTTAGAACATCCTGCACCCATCTGGCCTACTTTCTTTCTCCCCCTCCCCCTAAAGTCACATGAAATATGACTTTTCTTTCCACAGGTATTTAGGATAAAATATGATCAGAAGATATGATCCTGCAGGTTGCAAATCCACCAAGTGTCAAGAGGAATTAGCTTAAAGATGCTTTGCAGCTCCGATACCTGGAGTTTTCCAGAATCTTCCTTCTAGAAATAAACCACCAGGGGAATGATGAGGTTGTTACATTCTGCTTCTTTTCTAGTTCTGCTCTGAATCATTTTCCATTTCTATTCTTAAATCCTTTACAACTGAGATGCTTCCCTTGGATGAAGACTGAAATATTGCTGCGTGGAGAATAAAGACAACATCTGTTCCGAGAGCAGGCGCTACGAGGCTGGGATGGAAGCAGGGAATGGGATTTCTCTCACACATTTTCCTTTTTTTTTAATGTCAGTTTTTTCAGCTTTGGAACATAGTCCGAAACCAAAATGGTCAGAGGAGTCATCTCTTTTCATCTTAAGATATATTTTATTAGAGTGAACTTAGAAAAGAAATAACATTTTGCAGAAGGTTACTTAGTTCACTTATGAAGTGACGGCTAAAGAAAGAGCATTCTATCTCTTTCTCATTAGCCAAATTCTTTCTTGTTTCCCTTTTGAGTAAGTGACTGTACATGATAGTCTCCAGTAACCACGCCCCCACCGTCTGGCCCCCACCATAGTCATTCTGAGAGTGACCAGGTTGCTGCTAATAATTATTCCAGAACAATGGACATTCTCCAGACCACCCTTGGTCAGCAGGATTGGGTTAGGGAGGAAAGCAGTTATCCTGGTTTTCAGAAACAAAATTATTTTATGTTAAGATTCATATGACATTCATTATTTTCCTTTTTATTTAATAGTTCTTTTGTTATGATAAACCCGTTGTTTTAAGGCAGTGACCCAGATATGGAAGATCATATTACTGCCGAAGGCACTCTGGCTGAGCCTATAATTGGAGCTTGTAAGACTCTAGCCATGAAATTCCTTCTAGTAAGAGGTATGATCTTCCAGAAGACAATTGGGGATGCTTTATTTGTCTGCATAGACTATTTTCAATCAAGGTAATACATAAAGAAAAGGTGCTTCCTTGCCTGAAGAGGGGTCAGTTCTCTTCAGTTTTACATTTCTCATATGGACTCCAATTTTCCAGGAGAAAAAGACAGAATCTGATCTCAGTAATAGCTTTCGAGAACAGCTTGCCTTTCCTGGAGTAGTTAAAAAAATATATAAGTACTTCCCATGAGCATATTATTTGAAGTGATGTTTCTCCAAGCATGCATTTTCTACTTCCTTACAAGTATTTCTCTCCAGATGAAGCAGTAAAACTTTGGCAGGAAAGCAAGTCTTTACCTGTAACTACATTGGCTGGGGTTAATGCCTGATATTATAAATCAAGAGTTAACTGTTAAGCAAAGGGTTGACTTGGATGAAAAGAATATTTTAGAAAAACACTGAGGTTGGAAGTGACACTTATCTCAACAAAAACAGCTACATCTGTAAAAGACCACCAGTACTACCACAGGACAGAAAAGTGATAGCAAGCGTTTTTCCAAATATCTCATTGCAAAACACATTTTTATCATCTACATGGCTCTGTGTGAAGCAAAATGAAAGCTGTTCTATTAAAGAGTGTATGTATCACAATATATGTGTGTGTATATATATATATAAGTAACATGTATATATACATATGTGTATGTGTCACAGATACACTTTAAAAAATTTATTGGAGTGTAGTGGCTTTACAATGCTTTGTTATTTTCTACTCTACAACAAAGTGAGTCCCTCATATGTATACATATATCCCCTCTTATTTGGATTTCCTTCCCTTTTAGCTCACCACAGAGCATTCAGTAGAGTTCCTTGTGCTAGATAGCGGCTTCTCATCAGTTCTCTATTTCACACAGAGCAGTGTGTAGATGTCAGTTCCAATCTCCAATTCATCCCGCCATGCCCTTCACCCCCAGGTATCCATAGATCTGTTCTCTGCATCTGTGTCTCTATTTCTGCCTTGCCAATCTCTAGCACTTTTTTAGATTTCACCTATATGTGTTAATATACGATATTTGTTTTTCTCATTCTGATTTACTTTACTCTGTATGACAGACTCTAGGCCCACCCACATCTCTACAAATACTGTTTCATTTCTTTTACTGGGAGAGTGTTAGCCCATGATATGTATAACATCTTCTTTACCCATTCTTCTGTTTATGAACATACAGGTTGCTTCCATTTCCAGGCTATTGTAAGTAGCACCATAGTAAACATCACAGTACATGTATCTTTTTGAATTACTTTTTTCTGGGCATATCCCCAGGAAACAAACACACTTTTGCTTGGAGAGACTGTAGGTAGAGTATCTAAAACTTAACTGTGAAATGAAAGAGAAAGGCAATAATAGGAAGCTCTCTTTACCTAAGATATAACTTTATCCACCTATTTATTGCACACAGTTGAGTAGTGAGGTTTAATATAGTGATTTCATTATTAATGCATAGTTTATTTCATACTAAACGATCATTTTTTCAGATATTTTTCTTTAAGCCTTATGACACCCTGAATTGAAAAGCCCCTTCAGATGCTACCTGGGGCTTGCTCTTCAGGTGATGTTTCTCTTAGCTAATATTCCAGTTTCCAGAATCGTGAGCTGCGATCCATCTTTTAGAAAGATGCTTGAATAGATTCCGTTCCTCTGGCTGACATGCTCTATATTCATGGTAGTTTCCTGCAGTCTTGAAATCGCAACTGCACTGTGTCGTGACTTTCACTTTTTCCATCTGCTTAATTGAACATACTAATGATAATGCAGAGTAGTAGTTACTTCAGTTGCTCAGTCCTGTCTGACTCTTTGTGACCCCATGGACTGCAGCACACCAGGCTTCCCTGTCCAACATCAACTCCCAGAGTTTACTCAAACTCATGTCCACCGAGTCAGTGATGCCATCCAACCATCTCATCCTCTGTCATCCCCTTCTCCTCCTGTCTTTAATCTTTCCCAGCATCAGAGTCTTTTCCAATGAGTCAGTTCTTCACATCAGGTGGCCAAAACATTGGAGTTTCAGCTTCAACATCAGTCCTTTCAATGAATATTTAGGACTGATTTCCTTTTGGATTGACTGGTTGGATCTCCTTGCAGTCCAAGGGTCTCTCAAGAGTCTTCTCCAACACCACAGTTTAAAAGCATCAATTCTTCAGGGCTCAGCTTTTTTTATAGTCCAACTCTCACATCCATACATGACTACTGGAAAAACCATAGTTTGACTAGACAGACCTTTGTTGACAAAGTAATGTCTCTGCTTTTTGATATGCTGTCCAGGTTTGTCATAGCTTTTCTTCCAAGGAGCAAGCATCTTTTAATTTCATGGCTGCAGACAGCATCTGAGTGATTCTGGAGACCAAGAAAATAAAGTCTCTCACTGTTTTCATTGTTTCCCCATCTATTTGACATGAAGTGATGGGACCAGATGCCATGATCTTATTTTTTTGAATGGTGAGTTTTAAGCCAGCTTTTTCACTCTGTTCTTTCACTTTCATCAAGAGGCTCTTTAGTTCCTCTTTGCTTTCTGCAATAAGGGTGGTGCCATCTGCATATCTGAGGTTATTGATATTTCTCCCAGCAATCCTGATTCCAGCTTGTGCTTCACCCAGCCAGGAATTTCATGTGATGTACATGGCATATAAGTTAAATAAGCAGGGTGAAAATATACAACCTTGACATACTCCTTTCTAGATTTGGAACCAGTCTTTATTCCATGTCCAGTTCTAACTGTTGCTTGTTGACCTGCATACAGATTTCTCAGGAGGTAGGTCAGATGGTCTGGTATTTCCATCTCTTAAGGAATTTTCCACAGTTTGTTGTGATCTACACAGCCAAAGGCTTTGGCATCATCAGTAAAGCAGAAGTATATGTTTTTTCCGGAACTCCATTGCTTTTTCTGGGACTTCCCTGGTAGCCCACTGGTTAAGACTCTGCACTTCCATTGTAGAGGGCCCAGGTTCAACCCCTCACATGCTGCATAGCACAGACAAAAAATAAACAAATAAAAATAAACAACAATGCAGAGCGGCACCTGGCTATTTTCAGGATGTGGCTGTTTTCTTTATAATCCCACAAGGGATCAAAAGGAGCAGGGACAGCTTCTTACAGTTTCAGCTATTTGGTGACAAGTACCACGTGTAGTATTTAATTCTTAATGAGTACACAGAAAGGGATGAATTCCAGACTCTTAACCCCATGGAACAAATACCAGAGAGAAGCATGCTCTACCACCACGGGTTTCATTAAAAAAGAAGTATTAGTTCTACTCATGTCCTGTCTTTTTTTTAATACCTATATTATTCAAGTGGTGAGGTGAAAGAAATCCAATTTTTTAAGTACTGGTTTCCCAGTACTGATAGCTTAAAGCATCGAGTCCTTTGCTTCCCTAGGAGAGCATTTCCAGAACTAGATCATGTGTACATGTCCTTTCATATTCCTTGACTGAGATTCCTGACATATTTTTGGTTTTTTTAAGACTGAAGACAAAAACAGAACATTTGACACATTCGGCACCCAGTAAGCATGACTGGCATACATTAAGAAAATTACTAAAGCTGTCTAGTATTGACTTTCCAGGTCGTGCTGGCGCTAAAGAACCCGCCTCTCAATGCACAAGACGTAACAGAGATAGGTTTGATTCCTGGATTGGGAAGATAGCCTGGAAAAGGGAGTGGCAACCTACTTCAGTATTCTTGTCTGGAGAATTCCATGGACAGAGGAGCCTGGCAGGCTATAGTTCATGGGGTTGCAAAGAGTCAGACATGACTGAAGCGATTTAGCATGCATATAGTGTTAAACGTATGAAGCTGTTATATAGATCACAGAGATGGAAATGCTGAGGTCTACCTAATTATAGACACTTCAATAGTTATACATGGAAGGAACTTTAGATGACATGATTTTTAACCCCTTCATTATATAGAGATGAATCTGAAAAGTAAAATATTATACAAGACAAAGTTTTCTCCCCCTCACTTTCAACATACAACATCTGAAACGCCACAGAGAAGCTAAATCTACAAGGACTCCAAAAGATATTAATGTCTGTAAGGTTAATGACCCAAATCCTACCGTAAAATGATGTAGCACATTGTAATTTTCTGGACTTAAAAGATAGGTCACAACTTGCAACTGATAATCTTCTCTTCAGCACAGGTTCTGGGAAATATGCCTAGGTGGTAAATTTCTTTCAAAGTACTACAACAGGAACTATCAAATGAGATTTAAAAAGGAAAATTTTGCAGGTAGTAAAAATGCTTTATGATGGATCACTGGTATTAAATGTAAGAAACTCAACACTCAGAAAACTACACTACAGAGACCTGATCTAATTTTTCAAAATAATTTTGCATGAGCTGCTTTTTGAGTTGGCAAAAGCTCAGCTATTGGAACATTAGATATCTCTGCCATTTGGGAAAGGTAGGATGCAAATGTTCAAAGGCTTACGTTTATGTTACCAAGAACAATAAAGAGGGCTGAACAACTTAATAATGGTATTACCTAAGGGTTGAAATTGTCTCTGATAACTCTATGCTGCTAATAAATTAATGCTTGAGTACTATGTATCAGGGAAAATCTGAAATATCAGAGTTAAGAAATCTGTCACTCAGTATTTTGAAGAGATTCTGAACCACCTGCAAGATGGCATATGCTAAAAATTAGTCAGATTTTAGTTACTAACCTAAAAAAAGTAACAGCATTGACGCAGCTGATGACACTTTAAGCCTGTCTTTCAATACTCATCCCCAACTGCCTCTCCTGCCATTTAATTTCTTTATAAAATGATGACTATTATGTCAGTAGGCTTGTAAGAAAATATTGGTAGCTACTGTATTCAGGATTGAATTAAGTGTGGTGATAGTGTATTTAAAATTTGTGTAAAAGATGTTATTTTGCAAGTTCAAGTCACAAATACACTAGAAAAGAGAATTTTTGTCCAGGAAAAGTTTTTAACTGGAGTTTTCATCCATCTTCTGCATCTTAAGATGCATAGAGTTTGCATTTTGTTAGGCACGATGGGCTATCATGTTTGTTGGTTGCTTTTTAACTAGTTTTTAAATGATTCATTTAGATAAAGAATAATAGACTGGTGAAAGAGTCATGAATTTTTTTCTTTTTAAAGAATGCAATAGTTCTCAGTATAAAGCATACAAAAATAAATTTTAGCATTTTGATGATGACATTTGAGTTTCAATCTTGTGGATAAGAGAACTAATAAGAGTACATCCAAACATTGATTTGAGGAATATCATTAAGTACTAATTATTCTCAAGTACAAACTTGAGGTTTATTCTCAAGTACAAAGGCGAAACTGCAGTTTTACATAAATATATTTAACTGGTAATAAATCTTATGTGTATAGAGCTTTTACTACCATAAAGCCCCAATCCAGTTACAAATTAAATCAATGTAAAACTATATCCAATAAAATTCTAATTAGCACCATTAATATTTTGTGATAGATGATATTTTATAAACTAAATTGGTGATACTGTCTTTAATAGCAATAGATGTAATAGCTTATTTTATATCTACTTAATTACTTTGAAATTGAACATGATGAACAATCATTTGAATAATCATTTCTAGAATTGTTATTGTATTTTAAGTTAATAAACTATCCTTGAAATGATATTAAAATACTTTAAGGATGCAAAGATAAATTATTCACTGCAGATTTTGCATATTACTTGTAATCTGTTATGATATATACATGTAAGATCCCCAAACCATATCTATATCTTCACGGTAGATATTCTGTTATAGTCATGGCCTTGTCATGGCTCAATTCTGCTCTTACTTCTTCGTATGAACCATAGAGAAAACTTTGTCCATTGTCACTGTAACATTTTTGTTACCAACTTGGGACAAACAGGAAACAAGAATGAAAATATGGCATTAAATTTGGAAATTTGAAATGTTTCCAAATATTAATTTATAAATTTTTATAAACTAGTGTGAAGATGAAAAACTAAAACATTGACCAAGTTCACTGACACTGTGGTAGGCAGAATAAAGACTCCTCCCAAAAATATACCCACTCTAATTCTCAAACCCGTAAATATATTACCTTACATGGCAAAAGGGCTCTCTAGATGTGATTAAAATTATGAACCTTGCATGGAGACATTATCCTGGATTATCTCAATGGATATAATCTAATCACAGGAGTCTTTAAAAATGCATACTTTCCCATAAGAGCTCAGGGTGAGACCCTGTGAAGGAAGAAGGACTTGGCCCAACATTTGTGGTTTTACATATAGAGGAGGCCATATGCTAAGGAATGTGGGTGCCCACAGACACTGAGAAAGGCAAGGAAACCACTTCTTGCCTGGAACTCTAGAAAGGAATGCATTGCCGTCAGCACCTTGATTACAATCTGGTGAATCTCCTGTCAGACTTCTGACCTAAAGAATTGTAAAATAATACATTTATACTGTTTAAGCAGCTGAGCTTATGATAATGTGATCAGGACAGAAATAAATCTCATAGAGTTTTTGTACGAGGTAAATCAAATTTCTAACATCATAATCTATGGCCTAGTGGTAGATGCACTCAAATGTGTCTGTTAGAAGCAGTGTGATTATCAACTAAAATCTGGACAGCAAGTGTTACAATGGAATTACATAGAAAAGCATGGAATTAGACTCGGCTCAAGTAGAGGATGAATCTGGGAATATATGAGTAAAGTGAAAAGTGAGTAGGAGTTAGGAAGACGTAGAGCTGGGGAAGTGGGGAAGCTCTGCTTAGTACGTGTCATGGCAAGCAGCCAGAGAGTGCAGCTTGAGTTAGGATGTAAATTAAGTGGGCCCAACTGGATTGCAGTGCAGAATCACATCAGAGGGCAGAGGACAAGGTCAAGGAAAGAAATAGTGTCAGTGGAGGTAACCAGGGACCAGATTATGTAAGAGCATCTGAACCATCTTACATTGTTTAAAACTCACCCTGTCAGAAATGTTTTTGGTAAAGAAGTGACATTATCTTCTACAAGTCAGTTTATGTTGGGGTCCTAGGCTATCCTACAAAACAATGATGCCAGTTAGCATTCAGTTTGTTTGGTAAGAACTGGAAAGTTCCATTTTGTGTGATAGTGTTATCATATTTTGTTTCTTAAAAGACCGAAAAGATTTAACTATGTATTAGGTAAGAGTTAAGAACTATCAAACTTTTTTTTTCCATTCTCACAAACCTCCTTTGTGACATTATTAAAATTTGTTTAAAACATTTAATAGCTTAGAATGCAAGCTATTTTTAATCTTTGGCTCAAATAGGCACTATACTAGCTGGGAGAACGTTATAATAGCTTTAAGTTCATAACACATAATTTGCATTCAGTTTAGAACTGGCTAAAGAACTATCCTCCCATAAAAAGTCTCACATCAAATATTGCAAAGCTTGAGCTATGTGCATTTTTTCTCATTTAAGTCACAATGGAGCAGATAAAAGGAAAGAAAGCCTGCATGGTTGAGCGCAGAGGGGGACAGGCACTGTGCCTCTCAAAGATGGAGGTCTGAATTCTTCTCAGAGACCTTTGTGCTTTCAGAATGAAGACATGGACAAGGCAGTAAGAAATGGATGGTGGGTACAGATAGAGTGGAGGGACAAAGGAGGGTTGGTCCATTCTCCCTGAAGGTTTCATGTGATGGAAATGGAAAAGCCAGCAACCAAGTCTTTCCGTAGGAACTGGTGGACCAGTGGGAGAAACACAGTAAGAAAACCCAAATGCTGGGTGTTGTTGGACGTTCTGTGTTCAGTGGTTCAGTCATGTCCAACTCTGTGAGACCTCACGGACTGTAGCCCACCAGGCTCCTCTGTTTACAGAATTCTCCAGTCAAGCCTGCTGGACTGGGTTGCCATTTCCTTCTCCAGGGCATTTTCCCCGACCCAGAGATCAAACCTGGGTCTGCTGTACTGGCAGGCAGATTCTTTACCACCAAGCCTACCTGGGATCCTATTTTTGTCTTGCATCTTGAGAAAGGTATTTAAGCTCTCTGCTTTTTGGCTGCTTCGTGGATACAATTAGAGCATGCGTGTCCTGGACTGTTCTATGACATCTCAGGGTTTTGTAACCTGAGCTGCATCACGTTTGGGGCAGAAGAGGCTATCATGGGGGGAGAGGCTGAGACGAGGCTTTCAGTGCTGCTTCAAGCACAGAAGTTTCACCAGTGTCTGTTTCACTGACTGGCATTCATACGCCTTTAAAAAAAAAAAAAGATTTCTGCTTTTAAAAACCTAAAAATGTGATGATAACTGCACACCATCGATCTGTTATTATCTCCAGGTCGGAGACTCTGTGATGCAGAATTTTTGTCTTGTTTTGCATTCCTTTTGTAAGTGTCTCCTTTTCTTCTAATGCCATTATTGATTCTGGAGGCAACAGGGCCTCCCAGGAAGACCTGCTTTCCATTTTCCTTGCATGAAAAGCTAGAAATAGCTAAAATAAATGGATCCATGAGGGGCTTACCATGTTTTCAATCACCAAGGAGGAATTCCCAGACTTCAATTCTAATCGTTCCAGATAGAAAGACTCTAGGCAGAAATGAAACATATTACCTTACATAGTACAATCAATTATCTGAGAGTACAGTATTTTAGATTTCATGACAGTCTGCCCTTCCTTCTGCTCTCCACCTTTATGTGATTACCCACCTTCTGATCATTTCTGTGCTCTTTAGCATTTATATAAAATTACAGGCCAGGAAATGAGGCAGATGTATAACAAATACATGTAAAGTTGTTTATTATTAGCAACGTCTCCTGAAAGTTAGAATGGAGATAGGTTGAAACTAGGAACTAATAGACCTTTGGGGTTATTTATCTTTTTCATTGGTTGGTGCCTTGCTACTAGTCAGCGAGCTGAACCTAGATAATTGAGAGTCTGTCATCAAATAAGGGTCCTTGAAATTACAGTTTTAAGTATAAATGATTGTAAAGTCAAATCATACACACACTACTAACTTGTAGTTATAACAGATGGATTCAAAGATATTTTTACTTATTCAGGAATGTCATTTCCTTCTAGTCAGCCACCATTTATTTAGTTGCTAAGCGATTGGGTATATGAAGACATACAAAGTAGGAGAAATAGTGTTTTGCTTTTAAGAATATTAAAAACAAATGAAGAAGAAAAGGAGAAAGAAAGAGAGAAGAGAGAAGATTTAGAAAGAGACCTAGAGAGAGAAATATCAGATATATTCATATGATCCATAGCCTGTAATTATGAAAACTATTATAAAAATTGTGTCGGTTGAAGGATTGATTTGTAGATTTTTAGAATAAAATAACAAAAAATTAAAATTATTACTCAGCATTATATTAAGACTCCAGTTAAAAATGTTTATGCTTTGCTTAAAAACTTTTAGGCACTTTTTGTTTCCATATTAATGTTTGTTCATTCTTTCTTGAAATGTGCTTTTGAAAATCTTCCCTTTGCTTCCCCTATTTTTTCTTCCTGTGGACAATTATGTGTTATGTGTTTTTCTAGTTTGTTTGTTTCCAGAAAATGTGTAAGATAACCATGTCTCTCCAATAACTCCATTTGCTGCCTTTGGGGCTTTTCGTAACCCACCAAGCTCCTCTGTCCATAGGATTCTCCAGGTAAGAATACTGGAATGGGTTGCCATGCCCTGCTCCACAGGATTTTCCCGACCCAGGAATCAAACTCGCATCTCCTGTGTCTCCTGCATTATAGGCAGATTCTTTACCCACTGAGCCAGCGGGGAAGCCCTTTAAAAATAACTATCAACTAGTTTTTATACTACGATATTGAAGTTTAATAAACTCATTTTGTTCAGCTGAATACCAAGGTAACCTTTATTTATATAATTTTAAAAAAACATAGACCCATTACCTGATGATGGGATAAAAGATAAGATCATGAAGCAGTTACATCTTTGTTGTTTACTTTTGCTTATTCAAATTACTATTTGTAAAACTTCAAGCATTCACAAGACAGCATAGAGTGGGGGTTCTGGTCTCTTTGACTGTTGTATATGAGTAACAATTTTTAGACGATATATCATAAGTAAGGAAATGAAGGGATTCTGCAGACAGAGTGACTGGGCACCCCTCAGACAAAATCTAGACATCCAGCTCCTCCCAAGCTTTCTTGCTTTTCCATCCTCCACCGGTCCTTCTGCTTCTCTGATCGAGGACAGTCATGCCAATCGGTACTATATACCCTGCATCAAGGCTCCCTTTGGTTCTAATCTGAATCATTTCTGGAGTCTTCTACTTTCCAATTGTTGAAACTTAAAGTTACTATTTGGGAACTCTGGTTCCATTCTCTGTCATCTCTGTTTCTTAAGTACTTTTTGCAACAATGGAACTGGAAGCTTTATACAATTTGAACAGTACTTTGTAGGAATTTCCAGTCTTCCATTTTCAACTGTGCTTTTATAAAAAGTTGAGCCACATTTTATTGTGTTATTGCCTACAATAGTAAAATAATAGCCCACTAAAAGATACCTCTTTTTGAAAAAAAGATTCTGTGCTGATGAAAAATACCATGTGACATTACGGTAATTTTTAAACAGTTTGACTAATACTCTCATAAAAATAGAGAAGCGAAGCAATATTTATTTTCAAAACTGATCATGTTGGGCTGTGAAGACAGTCTTCTTTTTAGTCAAATATGAGTGTAATAAAGGGGCATTGCCTCCTTATTTCATGAAATTTTTTATTATATATTTTGTTACCTAAAAGATGTTGTTACAAGTTAGTACTTGTATTTTTGTTAGTACTTGTTAGTATTTTTGCTAGAGAAAAATTAGGTGAGAAAAAACTATTGCCTTTGATGGAAGGTGGGAAAGTTGAACAATTGAAGAGAAATATGCAAGCATCATACGCTCGTGGTAACATGAAATGATCTTCCAAATATGTTTCATTGTTGTTTTACTTTCCTAAATGGTTGTGAGTAGATTTTCAGTTCTCAGAAGGCATGAGGCCAGCCATAAAGATTAAATTCATTCACTTATTTTCTCATCTTTTTCTTTACCAAATAAGACCTAAATTTTATTCAACATTCAATCAGTCATTGTTAAGAATCTTACCTGTGAATTACAAGATACACGATTTGGAAAGTGAAAGTTGCTCAGTTGTGTCTGACTCTTGCGACCCCATGGACTATACAATCCATGGAATTCTCCAGCCAGAATACTGGAGTGGGTAGCCTTTCCCTCCAGGGGATCTTCCCAACTCAGGGATTGAACCCAGGTCTCCCGCATTGCAGGCAGATTCTTTACCAGCTGAGCCACAAGTGAAGCTGAAATACTGGAGCGAGTTGCCATTTCCTTCTCCAGGGGATCTTCCTGGATCAGGGATCAAACCCAGATCTTTTACCACTGGAGCCAGGAGGGAAAAGGAACTTTACCCACTCTGGGTATATTTTGGTCCATTTTCTAGACTCTCAGATATATAGATTTACTATTGCAGTTACAGAACTTAGGAAGGTCCTAATTAGGGCTGCATTTTATTGAGTCCCACAAAACATTCAACCTAACCTGTGGAAAATGTAGACTTTGGTACTCTCCATTTTCCATCAATAGAATACTCAAGGTGTCCTTTCTGCTTTCCTCATCATTCAAACAATAAAGCGAATTCCTTTATGGATAAAGAAAAGTATTTTTCTTTATACTACAACAGCTAACTCAATTTCAAAATCCTAGAATGGATGCAAGAATACTGAATTTTTAAAAAAGTATTAGTTAACTGTTTAATATTAATGCCTGCAAAAACAAAATAAGCACCAGAGATGTTATAGGAATCTTATTCTGAATATTGAATGTGAATGTTCTTTAAAATTGAATATATATAATTTTTTCTAGTAACTCCATAAATTATGTCTCTTCTACTCTGTGATGGGACTATGGCATAAACTCTAAAGAAAAGAGCTATATTATTTGTCACTTTTAAAATTTTAATAAGTGTAATTTAATCAGACTGCGGAATGAAGTAAAAAAAAAATCTGTTTCCTTTGGACATGATTGCAGTTGAATGAAAGAGATTATAAATGATTTATAAAGGTTTATAACTTCAGTAACTGGATTTCTCCATTGGTATAGTAAAGAATGACAGACGATAAAAATAACCACATTTGCTGAACTGGAGCAACTTTTCTTGAGATATTTGATTTTTATATTACATTTTTAAAGGAATTTTCCTTTTGAAATTTTTTGATTAATCATTTAATTTTTCCCCCAAAGTTAGAATTATGTGTAATGCTTGAAATTATATTTAAAAATAAAATCAATGAATAATATTATGCAGGAAAAAAACACTTAAAATTTGGAGTAAGTTTGGAATGTCCTTTGGAATGTTCTAATAAACTTTGATAACATTGTACAAGCTATTTGTTTATGATTTATAAAATTTCCACTCGGGGTTATGTCTCCATTTTCATTCTTGGTATTGTTATTTAATCCTTTCTCCTTTCCTTTCTAATAACCTTTGCTTCAAAGGAGCCTATTTTATTGGTATTTTTTTCCCAAAAGCAGTATTTGTTTTTTGGGGGCTCAAATCTTTTTTGTGTTTCATTACTTTCTGTTCTTGAAAACATTCCTTTTTCCATAGGTTTTATTTACCTCATCTTTTCACCTGCCTTACATTGAACTTGTAACATTTATATCGTCTTTCTCCCTACATTTAAATAAATGCATGTCTATATATAAGTGCACTTCAATAGAAGAGTTTAACTGCATTCTACAATTTTTTGCTATTTAGTACTTGCTTTAAAAATGTGATTATTTTAAACCCAAGGGTTTTATAAGAACATTTAATTTTTTTAGATATGGCTTTTTAAGATAGTATTTTCATGCCATTTAATTGCATATATTTCTCATTCTTCTCTTTTTGTTTATAAGGTGTTCATATGCAGAACACATATCCTGGGAATTTTTCATCCAGCTTGAAAATATTATCTTAAACTTGTCATTGTTCATATGACTGCTATTTTCTAGAAATCTGTTATCTTCTTAAGTGACTCTTACAAGAATTCATCCTTAAGAACACATCTCAAATGTACTTGACATACATTTTAAAATCACTGATAAGGGAAAAAGTGTTAAGGTATCAGGGAAATTTTCACTTTGAGGAAAACTTCATTAATTGAAACAAAAACGTTCAATCTTCTGCCGTGAGGGTGAATGGGTAGGTGTGGACACCTGAGAAGAATGTTTATTTCAAGAGATTCTGCTGTTATCCAGGCAATGAAGATGCCAATTGAATAGCACCGTTGTTTTATTTCCCTTCAGGTAGTCATCTTTAGCGTATGGTTAATGATAAACTCCATAGATAGTAGAGATTTTTAAAAATTGCTCTCTTGTTGTGATTTACTTAAATTTATGTCTGAGAAATGCATTTGAGGTAAGAAAGTTCTAACAAAAACTCTTGAAGTTTATACTCAAATCTGTCTTTTAAAAAATGTAGCACAATTACACAAAAAGTTTGTTGCTTAAACACATTTTTGTCATCTATCCCCACCACCCTGAATATTCATTGGAAGGACTGATACTGAAGCTGAGGTTCCAACACTTTGGCCACCTGATGTGCAGAGCCGACTGGAAAAGACCCTGATGCTGGGAAAGATTGAGGGCAGGAGGAGAAGGGGATGACGTGAGTCTGAGCAAACTCTGGGAGATGGTGAAGGACAGGAAAGCCTGGCGTGCTGCAGTTCATGGGGTTGCAAAGAGTCAGAGCAACTGAGAAACAACAATCCCAACAACAAAAAAGTATGCACACACTCAGTATAGTATGAGTTATTTTTTATAACATTCTGACTCTCATTATTATCTTGTAAGCCTCAAAATTTCACTTCTAAGAGATCCATTGCCCATTATGAACAGCTATCCTCATTCCTTAGATGTTCGATAGCAATTTAGTGGTCATTTAAAATTTAAGAAGTAATTATGAAGAAAAATTAAAATAGTGGTCTTCACATTACTCACTATATAGGCTAATTTTCAAAGTAAAAAAAAATATTTTTCATAGTAGCAGTTTCTCTGACATATTTCCCAATGTAAAATGCATGTGAAATATTAATGCTAAAACTAAAGAAATGGTAATGGGAACTTATGAGAATTTAAAGCTAATTATCATGATTAATTTAGCTTCACCTCTAGCAAAACTAAACTGTACTAAATGTGGACACTATTATCACTCACATTTTGTTTTTGTTAAATGTTAATATTTTGAGTACTAGTATCCCGAGTACCCTATATTTCTATTGTGTCATTTTCAGAGTGGTACTTTTTTGAAGGTGATTCAGTCTAAATGGATCCAGTTTATTCCTGTAATTTATTTTTATATCCTGACTTTTGTGCTAATACAGAGCAGGTACAAAGCTGACTTGCTGTCTGGGTAAAATTCCCGTGTTCTGCTACAGGCATCTTACTTTTTCAGTGATATCTAAGATAAAACATGGTAAGCATAGGAAAATAGGAAGATCTGAATTCTAACTGCATCTCATTTACTCACAAGTTTGTCAGGATGATTAAAATTTATACATATATATATATACATACATATCATACATACATACATACACACACACACACACACACACACATATGCATATGTATAGGAGAAGGAAATGGCAACCCACTCCAGTATTCTTGCCTGGAGAATCCTGTGGACGGAGGAGCCTGGTGGACTGCTGTCCATGGGGTCGCAGAGTCGGACACGACTGAAGGACTTAGCAGCAGCAGCAGCATGCATATGTACTGTCTACAACTGTATTTTTATTACAAATTTGGTTCCTTATTAACACTAATTTGTAATTGTCTAACCTTATCATTAGTATGCATGACCAAGAATAAAGTACCTGTCTTCCACCCTGCTGGCTGAGGGGGTAAATAATCCACTTGCAATGCAAGAGACTTGGGTTTAATCCTAGGTCAGGAAGATTCCCCTGGAGGAGGAAAATGGCAACCCACTCCAGTATTCTTGCCTGAGAAATCCCACAGACAGAGACACCTGGTGGGCTACAGTCTGAAGGGTCTCAAAGAATGGGACGCAAGCAGCTAAACACAAACCAAAAACACAAACCTTCATTTATACCCTCTCCCCCTTTTTCCTAAGAAGAATAAACACTGAATTGTTATATTTAGTAATTTTGTCAAATCAGAATGCAGCAATTATGTGGAAGATTTGCTACTGCATACTTTTAATCATATTAATGTGATCATTTCTTCCAGTCATATGTATAATGCTGACCAATGCATATATTACAGATTTCTTTCAAGACTGTAGAAAATGAAAGAGGGTAGAGAACACTTACTCCAAAGCAAATTATTTTGATTTGGGAACTTGCACAATTAAGAGACCACAAAAATGTTAACAAAACACATAAAAATAATTAAGCTCTCCCTTTTTGCCAGTGCCTTCCAAATGTAATCACATTCAATCATCACAATGATCTTATTAATTAGGTTACCATTCGTTTTTATTTTATTTGAAAAAAACATTTTATGTGCATAAAATATGATTAATTAGAAACACTGAATCATGGTGCACTTTCAGCATTGATCCAAGTATGACCATTTTAAAAAATTTACTTGGTATTTAGTTATTCATTATAAATTTAATAAATACAGCTTCCCAGGTGGCACAGTGGTAAAGAATCTGCCTGCCAATGCCGGAGACCCAAGAGATGTGCGTTCAATCCCTGCATCAAGAAGATCCCCTGGAGGAGGAAATGGCAATCCACTCCAGTATTCTTGCCTGGGAAATCCCATGGACAAGGGAGCCTGGTGGGCTACAGGCCATGGGGTTGCAGAGTCAGACATGACTGAGCATGCATGCATGCACATAATAAGTATATGCTGACTGAGTGTAGAGTCTGATAAAGCAGAATTTTATTTGTACTAGGCTAAGACTGTCATTTGTCAGCATAGCAGGACCCAAGTCTATACAAGCAGGCCTGTCTACAAGGGCCCTGAATCTGTGTCTGTCCAGGGACCATCCCTTCTAACTGTATGATTTGAGAGGTTTCTAAAAATGAAAGTAGAAAATAACTGTGAAAAATGTTCAGTTGTCAGGGTTGTGGCAGAGTGCACAAATGTTTTGTTTTTTTTTTTTTTCTTGAGGAACTAGGGAAAATATCAATTAATGTTTTTAATTAGGAGGACTTTAATCAGCACTGCCGGCCTGAACAGATCTGTAGCTCTAGGTCGGACTAAGTATCATGCCTCTTTGAGACTTAGACATGCATAGCTTACTGGTTCACATGAGATTAACACCTGGCTAAAACAGAGCTTTTATAGGAAGCATAGAGAATCCTCATTGAAGAAGACACAACATAAAGAGAGGCAGTCAGACCAGATAAGCTTAACCCATGACCAAGTCTTTCCCATCATGATGTCTATTACTTGAATTTATTCCATTTCCTAATATTAGACATGTGTTGGTGACCAAAATAGACAGGGGCATAGCAGACAAAATGTCATTGCAGGCATAAGTACTACTATTCACATATAATATCTGAGTCTGGAATAATAAAACAGCCCCTTTCCTTTGTCTCAGACCACTCTGCACCCACAGCCCTCAGGGCATCTGGAGACAGAGACCCCCCAGTAGCAGCCCTCTTAGCAGAGTCCTAGATCACCCAGCAGAAATGGTGGTTCCTGGCCCAGAGTGGATATGCCCAGGGTCTGCAGGAACCATCAGTAGCCGCCAGAGGGGGTGCTGATGCCTTGTGGACCAATCTGGTACCCTTGAGAGCTAAGGTTCATACAGCCCTTATGGAGAACAGTATGAAAGGTCTTAAAAAAAAAAACAACTAAAAGTAGAGCGACCATATATTCCAGCAACCCCACTCTTAGGCCTACATCTAGAGAAAAACCTGGTTCAAAAAGACACATGTACCAAATGTCCACTGCAGCACTGTTGACAATAGCCAAGAAATGGAGGAAACCTAAATGTCCATTGACACAAGAATGAATAAAGAAGATGTGGTACATTTATACAAAGGAATATTAAAAAGAATGAACTAATTCCACTTGCAGAAACATGGATGGACCTGGAGACTATCATACTAAGTGAAGTAAGTCAGAGAGAGACAGATATCATGGTATCACTTATATGCAGAATCTAAAGAAATGATATAAATGATATACATCATTTACAATATGAAATGATATATTTACAAAATAGAAACATACTCACAAACTTAGAGAAGGAATTTATGGTTACCTGGAGGAAGAGGGGACTAGATTAGGATTTTAGGATTGACATGTACATACTGCTATATTTAAAATAAAATGACTTTCTATGTAAAAAAAAAGAAAGAAAGCAAAGAAATCCTCCCAGGGACACTTCTCAGAATGCAAGAGAACATTTTCATCAGCGGTTGAGCTAAGCAGGAAGGGGCAGGCCAGAGCCAATGCCTTTGGCTTCTTTCAAGACTCAGCACATTTAGACCTGGAGAAAATGGAAGACAGAACATTCTCTGTCTTTTCTTCTCCTCCTTTCTCTAGCCCTTCAGCCTAGATCTTTTACTTTACTGAGAAACTTCTCACCACTGCCTTATTTCATTTTTTATGATGATTGCTCAGTAATGTGAGAAATATCACAGCCACATGTGCAAATAGAAGGCCTATTTCAATACACTGACAGAATCAACTATGATCTCATATTTTGGGGCATGTTCATCACATATTGATTCAACACAGATCATTTTAAAAGGCTGATTTTTATCTCGGTTTTCATAAGAAAAAGTGAATTTTTTTCTAACAAAAGAAAAACTAAAAATGCCCAGCATTGCTAAACAACACACAAGAACCAGTGTAACTAAGCTGTAAAACTCCATCAGAAATAATCTCCAGAAGGAACACATTAGATTGGGAGAAGAGAAATAGAAACCAACACAAATCTTAGAAATTCCATAGGACCGTTTAATCATCACAAATAAACTGTGGTGATAATTTCCAAAAGAGTGTGTCAGAGAAATTATACTCCTCATGTGGACCCATTGATCACTGACAGACTTTCAGGACTAAATTATTAGATGTAAAACTGACCGGTGGAAACAGAATTCCACTGGAAAACGATAGGGAGTCCATTCAGACAATTTTTATTTGTCCTTTAAGCTCTAGTTTCTAAATTGTGCCTCTGTTTGCATCAGTTGAATCCAGTTTACTTCATCCTTATTTTAACAAAATAGGATTGCTGTAAATAAATATCTTCCTTACAAACAGGTCTCATTGCAATAACACACTTAGCAGAAAAGTAAATTGAGTAAATATTAGTCACCTAAATTGTGGTTTTAGTCAGCCATCGTATTTTCCAGGAAAAAAAAAATCAGGAGGAGAGAGGTTAAATTAATCAGTAAACATGTGAATCTGAGTCTCTTTTGTAAGCCTTAAAATCTGTTATGTTGTTAGCACTATAATAGCTTCTGGGATGTTAATAACAGAAGAACAGATTTCATCTAAGCCTAAGATGAGCTTGAAACTTATTTAAGAAGACAACACAACATGAAGGAAAACAGCATCTAAAAGCTGATAATAAGTGTAAAATATGTGGCAGATTTTGATGTTAAAGGGAAACAGAAAAAAGAATTGCTAAGACTCATATGAGCTTGGTCTTATAAAGGTTTGAAGAAGTAAACCAAAAGCTTGGGGAATTATACTGCTGTCTTTAATCTAGATTTATCAATATGAAGTGGAGGGGAGCAAAAGGTAGTGACGAGTGTTAGTTGTTCAGTCACGTCCAACTATTAGGATCATAGACTGTGGGGAAGGATCCTAACAACGGCGAAAGAAAGTGGCTTTCTTATGTAGGGTCACTTTGCTTCTTTAACACACATTCCTCCTCCTACTGGGGCTCCCCTGGAGAAGGAAACAGCAACCCACTCCGGTATTCTTGCCTGTGAATCCCATGGACAGAGAAGCCTGGAGGGCTACAGTCCATGGGGTTGCAAAGGTTCAGACAGGACTTAGCAGCTAACACTTTCACTTGCACTTCCTCCTATTTTCATGTTAAATTCCTTTAAAAAATCTACATAGACTGATCTTCATTTAACCTAGAATCACTTATCTAAAATGTTTGGTCATGAGACCAGGACAACATAGAATAAAGTTTACTCAATTCCCAGTTCTTGTTAAATCCATAGTTTATGGTTATGTGATTATAAAATTTAAAATAATTAGGAAAAATATTTCTCAAGTCCAAAGCCCCAGTTAGCTATAAAACACACATAATGAAATTTTAAATAAAACGTAGCCTGCAAGCTACAATGTGAATACACTACCTCAGAAGAAGTTATCCATCTATTTCCATTTCTTTTCCTCTTAAAATGAAAAAATAATGAGAAAAATCAGGTGTCTTGAAAATAAATTAATTGTTATTGAAGAAATAATTACTGAGGGTTTGGTTTTTTTTGTACTGAGTAAATTTGTCCGACTGTGCAAGATAGGAATATATGTTTTTCATTAACAATGTTTTCACTGATTAATAACTGATAAATGTTTTTAGTGAGTTGGTCAGATTAGTTTCAGTGTGAGAATAATAAGGAAGTTATCACCATATAAAGAATTATGACCTTTAGTTCAAGAAAAATTGCATTTTCTTGACCAAATTCTCCACCTGTGTTATAACCCATGTACTCATCTGAGTTAGCTAGGAAAGCTTTTTTGCAGCTCTATGCTGAATGTGTTTGTTATCTGCACAACATGGTTATCACAGCATAGCCTAACAGATGCTGAATTTTTATACAATGAAAGTGGCTTTTAGGACAAAAGTATGAAAAACAAACTGATAACATAGGCTATCAATCAGTCAATCAATCAGTCCCTGAAATCCATTTGATCCTTTGAATATGATTCTCACCACATAATATAGCCTGATTTTGAATCAAATAAATAAAATAAGCATACTTGCATGATTGATCTCTAAAAGCCTATGTTAACAAAATAATAGAGTCAAAATAATTCCTTCCTAGGACTGCATTGAATTACCCTAGTATGTTGTATGAATTTCCCTGAACATAAGGTCCCAAAGAGAAAGCAGTTCTAATTAGAACTCTGTTAAATGTAGGCAAAAATATACTCTATTATATTCCAAAAGTCCCTTGAGAGCAGAGACTTGGTCTTCTTCTGGTCTAGTCTTTATCACCATTGATCCTTCTGAATTAAGTGCTGTGCCAGCCTAGAAATAGAACTCTAATAAATATTTCTCAAAGAGTGAATAAATATTTTAATTTTCTTTTTGTTCTCTAAACCAGATCAAGTGGGGTAAGATACTATTTAAAATATCAGGATATTGACATGTATTTACTGACATGGCAAGCAGGTTTTAAGCATTGATATTGTGCTTTATTAATAAGTAAACACCAAAGGTGTATGAAAATCCTGTGCTGTCATGGTTTAGCTATATCTGGTTAACATGTCAAAGGACTGGTGGTTTTGTGTTCTTACTTATCATTTTATACTTTGCCGATGCATAATATCTTCTTGCCACCTGAGACCCTGGCTGGCATCATGTCACCTCCTAGTCCATTAAAAGTGTTCTCTTTAAGTATCTTATCAACTGAGAACACTCTTGTGAACTTCCTTTAAGGATGACAAATGAATATGTTAAATTATTCTGTGCTACTACATGATTGGAAAAGACCCTTCTGCTGGGAAAGATTGAGGACAGGAGGGGAAGGGGCAACAGAGGATGAGATGGTTGGATGGCGTCACATATTCAATGGACATGAGTTAGTGTGAACTCTGGAGATGGCGAGGGACAGGGAGGCCTGGCATGCTGCAGGGCATGGGGTCACAAATAGTTGGATACAACTGAGCGACTGAACAACTATCTTAATGGTGCTAAATATTGGTGTGGGCTTCCCTGGTGGCTCAAATGGTAAAGAACCTGCCTGCAATTCAGGAGACCCAGATTCAATCCCTGGGTTGGGAAGATCCCCTGGAAAAGGAAATGGCAACCCACTCCAGTATTCTTGCCTGGAGAATCCCATGGACAGAGGAGCCTGGCTGTCTACAGTTCATGGGGTTGCAAAGAGTTGGACATGACTGAGCAACCAACACACACAAATACTGGTGTAAATATTAATAATAACTACAATGGATTATATTATATACCAAATTATACTTTAAAAGTATAATGGAACATGCTGTAATTAAATGGCAGCTTTTGTTGACCTGAAACAAACAGAATGCCAGATATTTCTCCAGCAAAGATCGGTTTATTTGGCGTCATCAGAGACTTGCAATTCAGGGTCTGTACGCATGGTGAGCCCTGTGCAGGTTCCCCCAAGACAAGGGAAGGGTCCTTTCACAGCAGGGAAAGGGAAGTTGGGAGAACTATGTTCAGCAAAAAGTCTATGGCTTTTCCTGGCTGAGTCCTTACTGGTCGCAGAGGGTCTTTCGTCTTCCTGTTGAGTGCATGCGCAGCTGCTCATTTGTGTCCGACTCTTTGTAACCCCATGGACTGTAGCCTGCCAGGCTCCTCTGTCCATGTGATTTCCCAGGCAAGGATCCTGGAGTGAGTTGCCGTTTTCTTTTCCAGGGGATCTTTCTGACCCCGGGATTGAACCCGTTTCTCTTTCATCTCCTGCATTGGCAGGTGGATTCTTTACCAGTGAGCACCTGGGAAGCCCTCTCTCCTTGTTCAAAGCTATTATTTCAGGGTATGACAGCTCTCCCTTCTGGTTTTCCCATTCTATTTAGTTGAGGCTCTTGTTTTATTGATTGTTGATGTATTCCACCTTGTTTTAAATCAAAGTTCCTCCCCCAGAGAAATCCAAACCCTGGCTCATCACCAGCCCTCCTCCAACCCTGAACAGTGTTGATTTCACAGGGAGAAACCACTTTAGCTGCCAAAAAGTACACACCAAGCATGCTAGGGGATAAGTGACTTTTTATTCATAATTTCCCCTCTGAAGCCACGCGTGAATTTTTAACAGCACAGCTTCGAAAACAGTTTTGTTTTGTTTTTTTTTTTTTGCTGTTTAAAACTTATACCCCCAAACATAGAGGGGTACACTAGCATAGGCCCCTTAAAGAAATCTCGGAATCATCTTCTACCTCTGCTTCGTTGTAGCTTCAGACTTAGAATATGCAGGAGGCAATTGTGATTTTGCACAATCAGGTCACAGGACTGTGGAGGTGTTGGCTCCAGGCTCTTTCTGTTACAAACAGCGAGCTCACCCCTGGGAGAAAGATTCAGATACTCGAGGAGAATGGATTTGTTCTGAAACATACTGCAGAGAAAGGTCTGAGTTCACATAGTTACCAAAATTTTTGCAAATTTTTGTAAATAAGCCTCCAGCTTATTTACTTAAAACCCAATTTTATTTTCACCTGTACGAATGCTGTCACAAGTAAGAGGAAAAGGTGAGTGAGAAAGCAGATGTCAGTTGGTATCACTTGGAGGGTGATGTACACTGGAATGGAGTCAGTGTTGATGAACCCTTCCCTGTGGGTGATTGAAAAATGCAATCCTTATAATCAGGGAAGGTCAGAATTCTTATTTTTCTCTATCCTTTGTATTCTTCCAACTTTTAGATCTAAGGAAAGAAAACGAACATTTGCAAACATTAACATATACTGATATCTCTTTAAATATCTCATGAGTAGAATATCTCATGTAGATTTTCATGAATTTCTGTGCTTCATCCTATCACATAAGGACGAACAACCCATTTATTTATTGAAATTCTGACCCTGGTGTGATGATGAATCTTCATTCTTGATTTCAAGTTACTGATCCCAGCAAATTTTGCCCCTAGTATCCAACATCCTTGAGACTTTTTTTTTCTTCCCTGTAAGCCATTATCTTTAGACTAGTTTTCCTCATACAGTTCTCCCCCTGTCTTTTCACATATAAGAATAAATCTACAAGTGTTAATGCATAAAGCACATAGGAGTGTAATCAGCTTCCTCAACAACAGTAAAGAGGAGACTGTAAGGTAGACATTACTGACATCTTCATTTTATCAGTGAAGGTATTATGACATCTTTGACTTTTATTGAAGCTCAGAGTAAGCAATTTACCTTTGACACACAGATGAACAGTAATGGGTCTGGGATTTAAACACATCACCCTGGAAAGCCTCTTCTCTTTCCACAGACCATGTTCATTGCACCTCCCAAGCCCTCAGCTTTCTTCTATATAGTTATGTGAATTACATGCATAAATATGAAAAGACTCTGAAATTTTATTTTTTAACTATTTTATTTCTCCTTCTTGATTTATGATCTATAATTGATATATACTCATATAAGTTTAAGGTATACAGCTTAATGATTTAATGATGAAATCATTACTACAATAAGTTTAAATACCATTTAAATAAATTAAAGTATTAATTATATTAAGTTAGACTCATACAAATCTAAGCATTATATAAAGCCACACATTTAGGTTAATTTGCTTTTCTTGGGTTTTTATTAGTAGAATGAATGATAATCTCAAGAAGATATTGTTGATTATCAATTTGTTATTAATATTATACTTGGGCTTCCCTGGAGGCTCAATGGTAAATAATCTGCCTGGCAATGAAGGAGACACGGGTTCAGTCTCTGATTATGGAAGATCCTGCATGCCCCATGATAATGAGTCTGTGTTCTAGAGCCCAGGAGCCACAACTACTGAGCCCATGTATGCCAACTGCTGAAGCCCAGGCACCCTAGAGCCCATGCCCTGCAACAAGAGATGCCACCGCCATGAGAAGCCCATATACTGCAAGTAGAGAGTAGCACCGCTCACCACAAGTACAGAGAAGCTCGTGTAGCAACAAAGACCCAGCACAGCCAGAAATAAATACCTTTTTAAGAAGAGTCCATTAAAAATATATTATCCTTGAATGGTTGCTGCTTCTCTTTCTCATAAGTCTCTTATTAATAGTAGCATCACTAATTGTGTCTGTCTTCAGTTCAGGTCAGTTGCTCAGTCGTGTCTGACTCATTGCGACCCCATGAACCGCAGCACACCAGGCCTCCCTGTCCATCACCAACTCCCAGAGTCGACTCAAACTCATGTCCATTGAGTCGGTGATGCCATCCGACCATCTCATCCTCTGCCGTCTCCTTCTCCTCCTGCCTTCAATCTTTCCCAGCATCAAGGTCTTTTCAAATGAGTCAGTTCTTCGCATCAGATGGCCAAAGTGTCTGTCTTACTAGAGTCTAAAAGAAAAACTGAAGTGAGCTTTGATCATATAAGTGCTTGAGAGATGATTGTTTCTCAAAATTTGTAAATATTGCTCTTTGAATTTTATATCTTCTTGGCTTTCCCTTGTACTCTTTTCCCTATGAAAAGAATTACTGGCCTTATTCTAAAATTGAGAAGGGAAAACAAATTAAAAACTCTTCAATTCTGAACTCAAATTTCCTCTTCTTTTTCTTATGTGGAAAATTTGGTGTGAAATATTAGAGATGTGGAAACATATTTCACAAATGAACAGATGGAGGAGTTGCAAAGGGAAAAAAAAATGTTTAGATTAAACTACACAAAAACATTGCAAAATATCCATAGAAATTAAAGTGTACATGACAATTTTCAAAAATGTTTTCAAGACTGAATGACTGACAATCAAATGTCTTTAACATACGGATAGTTTTTAAAAACCAAAAGCAAATACTTAGTGTTTTTGTTGTTGTTTAGTCGCTAAGTTATGTCCGACTCCTTTGCAACCCCATGGACTGTAGCTTGCCAGGCTCCTCTGTCCATGGGATTCACCAGGCAAGAATACTGAAGAGGGTAGCCACTCCCTTCTCCAGGGGATCTTTCTGATTCAGTTATCAAAACTGGGTCTCCTGCATTGCAGGCAAATTCTTTACCATCTGAGCCACCAGGAAAGTCCTTTTGTAGGTTAGCAAAGACGGAAACTGTGAAGCCAATTAGAAAACTGTGCTTTACTTTCTGCAAGAAGATAAATACTTTAACCCCTCACTGTGTGTTGAATGTTGTCCCGCATAAATATATGTCTCTCAAATTCTGTCAGCAGAACCTTACATGGAAAAATAATCATTCTGATGTAACTAAATTAAGCATTTTAAGTTGAGGTCATCCTGGATTTCCTAGGATGGACCCTAAATCCAATGACACGTGTCCTCATAAAAGTCACATAGAGGGACACGTACAGAGAACACCATGTGACTGTGGAAGCAGAGATTGGAGCTATTTAATCACAAGCCAAAAAATGCAAGCAGCCACCAAGAGCTGGAGGAATCAAAGACAAATTCCCTAAGAGCCCTGGGAGGGAGCACAATCCTGCCAACACCTTGCTTTGAGACGGAGAAACACACAAAGGCACTAAAATAGATAAATCAAAAAAGACCTCTGCTTGGCAAAGGAGCAAATTATTGAGACACACAATAACTTGGATAGATCTCAAGGGCATTTTGTTAAGTAAAAATGCCAATATCAAAAGGTCACCTGCTGTAGGATTCCATTTATATAACATTTTTGAAATGGCAAAAATTATAGATGAAAGCAGATTAGTGGTTGTCAGGGGTTAGGGACAGTGGGGCAAGTGTGATGGATGTAGCTACAAAGAGATAGCACAAGGGTGATCTTTGTGGTGAAACAATAGTTCTGCGTCTTGATTGCATTGACAGTCACACAAATTTACACATGTGACAGGATGGCACTGAACTTTATATATATATATTGAACAAATATGAATTTCCTGGTTTTGAAATTGTGCTGTAATTACATATAATGTGAGCATTGGGGGAAACCGGGTGAAGGACACTGTTCAGTGCTATTTTTGCTGCTTCCTGGGAAGCTCTAAATATTTTCTAATAAAAATATTTGAAATATCATTATCAAGATGATGACAACCATTTTGGCTTACTCACCCAAACTTTTAAAACGTGGACAAGTTAGGAACAATTGGTTTAGTATTTTGAAAAGATTTCCTAGAGAAATATTGTATTCATGCACACAGATGAGTCATTACAGTTTTAGAAATATTAGGAATAATTTGACTGTAAAATAGAAAGTTACTCCAAGGGCATACTATGCACCTTTTAAAATTCTACTATAGAAGAAAAATCTGCCTGATTACATATAAAAATGCAAATAAGTTACTTATTTTTATTGGAATTATTATGTGTTAAGACTTTTCACCTTACTTTTCTCATGTTGTTCTACTTTTCCATTGTATAACTAATGTGAGGTAAATATTAGTTTATTATACATAGGCCATATATTAGTTTATCTTACATAATGAACAGGCTTCCCCAGTGGCTCAGCGGTAAAGAATCCACCTCTAAACCAGGAGACATTGGTTCCATCTCTGGGTCAGGAAGATCCCCTGGAGGAGGGCATGGCAACCCACTCCAGTAGTCTTGCCTGGAGAATCCCAAGGACAGAGGAGCCTGGCAGGCTACAGTCCATAGGTTCACAAAGAATTAGACAAGACTGAAGCATCTGAACATGCATGAATGCACATATAGTGAAAAAAAAGTCCTGAGTTTCTCCTGGCTTATGCTTTCTAAAAAGATGGTTAATAACATTCCCAGAAGTGTCATGGCAACTACACAAATGAGGGATTCCATTCCCAGTTCTCATTAAGATTCCTCCTATACAGATAGAATGCAGCATCAGAAAAAGAAAGCACCGCATCCACATAAATTTTTAAAAAGCTGATCTCCTTAAGCAGACCAGATATCCACTGGGCTAGCAAAACCAGTGCTTAATAAGACAAGGGCTAGTGTCTCACTTCTGTGCCTGACTTAACAAGCAAAAGTGAAGTCTCCATTTTTGAGCATCAGCAGGAGCTAGTCCAATATCTAGATAATACAGGCCCTCACAGAAACCACTGGAATCCCACTGTATCTCAGCCAACCTGAGCTAAGGGTGTATGACTCTTCAAGATCACTGGCTTCTAAGGGCATCCTTAGAAATAAGGAAATGAGATTTATTATGATCTGTGTGTGCTCAGTCGTGTCTTTTTTGCGACCCTTTGGAGTGTAGCCTGCCAAGCTTCTCTGTCCATGGAATATTTCAGGCATGAATATGGAAGTGGGTTGCCATTTCTTCCTCCAAGGGATCTTCCTGACCCGGGGATCAAACCCTCATCTCCTGCATGGCAGGAGGATTCTTTAGGCTGAGCCGTCTGGGAAGCCCTTATCACGATCCACTCTGTACCAAGGATGGTTCCTCACATGTAGATACTGTAAATGCTTCACAGTGTTCATTTTAGTCTGTCAGTGTAGTCATTTTGGTCAGGTTCACAGATTTCTTGCAGGTTTAATTATTTATAGGAAGCTGGACTAAGAGGGGCTCCTTGACTATTTTGTTTGAAAGTCTTTTGTCCAAGGTCAAATGAAGCAAACAAGCAGTGGTCTTATATTATTCTCTCTGGATGAGGTACGCAGATGTGAGAGATATTTTTTCAGTATCCTCACCAGGTGTTGAAGCCCCAGTGGGAAACAGTAGGATTTGGGAAATAAAAGCATCTTCTTTTTTTCCCCCTCTCTATTCTATATTTTCCTAAGCTAGTAGAGAATATATGCATTTAACAATGAGTTAAGCTGTTTTTAATACTTTCTATCAGTCAGAGTTAGGAAGAACCCTACCAGTATAATTGTGTCAAACATATTTCTAAGTTTCAGATATGATAAAAAGAGATAATGGGATTCTTCATTTAAACTAGAGACAATAGGATGTGAATGTGATTGTTTATGTATAATAATGAGAGCATTTAGGAGAGTGCAGTTCTTCGAGAACAAAGTTAGTTTATACTTTAATCAGATGTGACTTCCCTTAAAATTTGTTCTACTTTAGAACATAGACAAGAAAGCAATTACAATTTTTATATTAAAATTACTACTTCTCTAATGTCAAAATGAAGATATATGAAAGAACATGCATATTAACAGAATTCTAATCTTTGAATTTTGCATGAAATTACCCTAATACTTAAAGAAAAGGAAAGTATGTCTGTTGTATTCAAAGCACAGATTTATAAACAATAATACCTTTTATTTCCAGAGTATGAAATATATTTCACAGCATGTTTTCATGAACATAAACTAAAGCGTTAAGACAGCAAACAAACAAAACTCTACAGTGAATGCTGAATCTATAAATTTAGCAATAGACTTGGGCTAAAACCAGGAAATGAGGAAAATCTACCAGCAAATTTATTAGTAAGAACCATGCTTTTATGATCTATTGCCAATAGGAGTTAACTATTAACTAATTTAAATGTGTGTGAAAAGATTTAAAATTGTATTTCTTTGGTAATATTAGCTTAATGAATGGCCATTTAAAGATGCTAAAGATATATTCAGGTCAAATATAATGAAAATTTCAAGCACTTGAAATTCAATTTTCTTTTTTATTATTTGCAAATCAAAATAGAGAAAAACACTCCACCTAACAAATTAGGTTACTGTTTACAAGCATTTAAAATTTCAGGAGGCAAATGAAGTTTTAAAAAGACACACTAGAGTCATTATATTTTTTTCATTCTTGACTAACTGAAAGTCAGGATGACCTTTTCAAAGGTGGTGACATTTCTAATGTTCAGAGAAAGACTGAAGAATTAAAATTTATCTAATGCAAAAAACCTAGAACATCTGGCTGAAAATCCTTTAATTTACACTTTTTTGGAAGCAACTTGCCATTTGTAGCTCTTCTGTCACTGAGGTAGCTAAATAATGCTCTGATGGGAGAGTACCTAGAACAATAGGTGCCCTGGATGTTCATGAATTGTGGGATCAGGTTTGTGCTCATTCACATCCATCCTATTTAATGAATGCACAGTATTAATTCTAACCAGCAAAAGAATTAGCCACTGGAATGGGTGAAAATAGACTCTCGACCCTAGTGAGGCGATCTGGGGACAAGGTCTTTCCTTACTAGACAGGTACAAAGTCATTTAAGTATTCAGAATGGGCAACATCTGTATAATAACTTCCTCTGAAGTAAGTCGTGATAGAGAGTAGCATATATATATAGGCTTCCCTCATGACTCAGCAAAGAGAATCTATGTGCCAATTCAGGAAATGCTGGTTCAATCCCTGGGTCAGGAAGATCCCCTGGAGGAAGGCATGGCAAACCACTCCAGTGTTCTTGCCTGGAGAATCCTATGGACAGAGGAGAGTGGCAGGCTACAGTCCATAGGATCACAAAGAGTCGGACATGACTGAAGCGATTTAGTAAACATGGGGAAGAATTGACAGTTTTGTTACCAATAAGAAGTAGTATGGAATCCAGAAAGAGGGCACTGATGAAATTTTCTTCAGGGCAGCAATGGAGACATAGACATAGAGAACAACAACAACAAAGTGATATAGACCGAAAACAAAAAGGTACTTGCTTCAGAAAACCAGCCATTTTATGATTTTTTCAAACCAAACAATGTCTATACAGCTACAGTGCCTATATTCTGACCTAGTCTATAGCAACACAAATTAGACTTAAAATAGAAGTGAAAAAAAGTAGATGCTGCAGATGTAGTTACAACCAGTGGGAGATGGTTCTAATTTGAGATGGTTGTGTCACCTATCAATTACTTCCAATCTCCTCAGTCAGAAGAGTTTAGCTAAAATGTATACTCCAGAGGGATTAGCTAAAATTAAAATACTCTAACAGGGAATCCACACTCCAGGTGTGGTTATTTAGCAATTAAAACACCTCCAGGGATAGTTAAAACAACTTTAAATCATTCTAAATCCTACCTAAATCTTATCAGATTAACTTATCCTTTATCTTATTCAATAAAGAAGTAAGAAATTGTTTTCATTGATGAAGTGAGGAATGATGAGGCCCTTAGTTGCTCAGAGAGGTTGTATAGGTGTTGCTCTCCCCACAGGAATAATGTGTTAAGAATCCTACAAGCCCATCAGCCTAGTGTTTATTCAGGATTGCTCTAGATCTGAAACATGTAAAGTTCAGTTCAGTTCAGTTGCTCAGTTGTGTGTGACTCTTTGCAACCCCATGGACTGCAGCATGCCAGGACTCCTTGTCCATCACCAACTCCTGGAGTTTACTCAAATTCATGTCCGTCGAGTCGCTGATGCCATCCAACCATCTCATCCTCTGTTGTCCCCTCCTCCTCCTGCCCCCAATCCTTCCCAGCATCAGGGTCTTTTCCAATGAGTCAGTTCTTCACATCAGGTGGCCAAAGTATTGGAATTTCAGCTTCAGCATCAGTTCTTCCAATGAACACCCAGGACTGATTTCCTTTAGGGTAGACTGGTTAGATCTCCTTGCGGTCCAAGGGACTCTCTAGAGTTTTCCCCGACACCACAGTTCAAAAGCATCAATTCTTCAGCTCTCAGCTTTCTTTATAGTCCAACTCTCACATCCATACATGACTACTGGAAAAACCATAGCTTTGGCTAGACGGACATTTGTTGACAAAGTAATGTCTTTGCATTTTGATATGCTATCTAGGTTGGCCATAATTTTCTATAATAAAGCGTCTTTTAATTTCATGGCTGCAGTCACCATCTGCAGTGATTTTAGAGCCCCCCAAAATAAAGTCAGTCACTGTTTCCACTGTTTCCCCATCTATTTGCCATGAAGTGATGGGACCGGATGCCATGATCTTTGTTTTCTGAATGTTGAGCTTTAAGTGAATGTTTTCACTCTCCTGTTTCATTTTCATCAAGAGACTCTTTAGTTCTTCTTTACTTTCTGCCATAAGGGTGGTGTTATCTGCATATCTGAGGTTATTGATATTTCTCCCGGCAATCTTTATTCCAGCTTGTGCTTTTTCCAGTTCAGCGTTTCTCATGATGTACTCTGCATATAAGTTAAATAAGCAGGGTGACAATATACAGCCTTGATGTACTCCTTTTCCTATTTGGAACCAGTCTATTGTTCCATGTCCAGTTCTAACTGTTGCTTCCTGACCTGCATACAGATTTCTCAAGAGGCAGGCCAGGTGTTATGGTATTCCCATCTCTTTCAGAATTTTCCACAGTTTATTGTGATCCACACAGTCAAAGGCTTTGGCATAGTCAATAAAGCAGAAATAGACATTTTTCTGGAACTCTCTTGCTTTTTCAATGATCCAGTGGATGTTGGCAATTTTATCACTGGTTCCTCTGCCTTTTCTAAAGCCAGCTTGAACATCTGGAAGTTCATGGTTCACGTATTGCTGAAGACTGGCTTGGAGAATTTTGAGCATTACTTAGCTAGCGTGTGAGATGAGTGCAATTGTGCAATAGTTTGAGCCTTCTTTGGCATTGCCTTTCTTTGGGATTGGAATGAAAGCTGACCTTTTCCAGTCCCGTGCCCACTGCTGAGTTTTCCAAATTGGCTGGCATGTTGAGTGCAACACTTTCACAGCATCATCTTTCAGGGTTGGAAATAGCTCACCTGGAATTCCATCACCTCCACTAGCTTTGTTCATAGTGATGCTTCCTAAGGCACACTTGACTTCATATTCCAGGATGTCTGGCTCTAGGTGAGTGATCACACCATCATGATTATCTGGGTTATGAAGATTTTTTTTTTTTTTGGTCCAGTTCTTCTGTGTATTCTTGCCACCTCTTCTTAATATCTTCAGTTTCTGTTAGGTCCATAAAATTTCTGTCCTTTATTGAGCTCATATTTGCATGAAATGGTCCCTTGGTATCTCTAATTTTCTTGAAGAGATCTCTAGTCTTTCCTATTCTATTGTTTCCCTCTATTTCTTTGCACTGATCACTGAGGAAGGCTTTCTTATCTTTCCTTGCTATTCTTTGGAATTCTGCATTCAAATGGGTATGTTAGTCCTATACAACAAACACTCTACAGCTGATCTTAGAAGAGGAAATGGTAACTCACTCCAGTAATCCTACCTGGTAAATCCCATGAACAGAAGAGTCTGGTGGGCTTGAGTCCCTGTGAGTTACAAAGAATTAGTGACCCAGCACTACAGTTGATCTGGCTAGAAGAACCTTCCATTAGCTATTTCCTTTTGTTCAAGTGCCTAAAAGGACAAAAAAGACTTCATGAAGCTTACAGGTAGCCTTTACAGGTAGCCTATTATTTTATTAGAACTTCAGAACTGAGAGAGCATAGAGGGGAAAGGTCAGATAGGGTGTGTAACACATCCTCCTCTGATTCACAAGAGGTATGCATATTTTCCAAAGAACTTTCCATGGTGAATGGGATAGATTTTGAGCAGAGACAATGTTTCCATACACTCAAAGTATCTCCCCATTACTGTTTAGTCATCAGAAAGGGAAAACTAGTAGCCTTAAAATAGAAAATCCTAGAAGACACCATCATAACCAAGTAATCACTCTAAGATTTATAGTAAAATACACTGACATCATGCACCCGCTAATATGGTGAACTAAGAATAGCATATCACGTCTGTGGCATCTTTCTCTTTGATGGATGACCATATATGGGAGACTATATTTTACCTCTAGTCTCTTAGGGCTTTCCAGGTGAGCCTGGGATTTAAGCTGACGTAAGACAGATCTACAGGAGAAAAACGTACACATTTATTTTAATTGTTATATACCATGAGCCCTTATAAAGAATGACAAAACAAAGAAATGCTGAAATCAACAGATTTTCATATTAGGTTGGACAGAGAGACAATTGTGGAAAAAGAACTAAAAACTTCATGGAGATGAGTTATGTTAATAAGGTCTGCTTATAGAATTCTCTTGTTTTCAATTTCTCATCCTGATGATAAAAATGTTTCTTTCTGGTATAAGCAAGGCATCTTTTAATGAGAGTTTTTAATTCTTGTTTTCACAAATAAATGGGGAGATTAGAATGCCTTCTTGCATCTGCTTTTTTTTTTTTTTTAAGTGTCTTTAACTTAAAATAATCTTTCTGCTAAAGTGGGAACTTTGGGGGTGATATATTCTGCCACCCTTCACCCTAATATAGTCATAACAAAACATCAGACAAACAAATATATGGATAATCTACAAAATAAGTGCCAAGTCTTTTAAATGGATTAAGGTAATAAAACCAGTGAATTCCAAATAAATATTGTAGCTTGGTTAAAGTAATATTATACCAAATTTAATTTCTTACTTTTGATAATTTCTCCATGGTTTTGTTAGATGTTAATGTAAGAACAAGCTGGCTAAAGACATGTGGGAGCTCCCAGGATGACTTCTGCAACTTTCCTGTGGGTCCAGAATTATCTCAAAATAAAATCTAAGAAAGAGAAAAAGAGAAAAGGAAAATCATATCTTAAAAATTTAACCTTAAAGATCATTCAAATCAAATTCCTGATGTAATAACCTATACTATATGGTTCACAGATATAAGGCAAAATAAAATCACAACTATGATATTCTTCATATTTTGAAGGATAAAAATTTGTTATTTTTGGAGACATTCTCTATGTTTTCACTACATTATACTGAAACTAAAATACAGATAGAGTGCTAACAGGAAGATTAATCGTGATTAAAAAGTAAATGAAATCACAATATGTAGAATATAATCAAAGACTGTGCAGGACTTAAATACACTAATTAAAATGCAATTTAAAATTGAAATAAGAGAAAACGATATTTAAATTTAAGTAAGAGAAAACTATAATTTCCACATTGCTTCAAGAGCTCCTAGTGCTTGAAAGTAAAGAAGAGAATATGATGAAAATATATATTATGCTTTCTGTATGCTTGATGAAGCCATTTCTATGTCATGAATAACAATGGTGGTATTGTTCCAATGGAATAAAGTGGAAAAGCCATTGTTGGACTGTCAGAGGATGAAAGACTATGGTACTAAGAATACTAAGTATAACTATTAATAATCAAAAGATGTGAATTCTAATGGTACCCCACAGACATTTGAGAAGATACTAGAAGTTCTTCACAATGATGAAGTGAAGATGCAATTAATTAGTCTACAATGTACTGAACAATGTCATAGTATAAATAATTTTAATCAGTTGTCAAAGTAGAGCATTTTCATTCAGATTGTTATTCAAGTCATTCTGCTCACATTGAAACTCAGGCTCAAGAAAGGCTAGGAAGAGAGAGATAAATATCCATGCAAAGATGGTTACTTTTCTTTTAAAAAGGCCATTTAGAAATGCCTGAATATTAGTAAACCTGGAATGCAGTGTTTCATTGTGATTTTAAAGTCTACAAACTCAAACTATCTTGCAATACATTTATTTTCTAAAAATTCATTCATTTCCAAAATAGCTATCAAGTATCTATTGTATATCAGAAACTGGAATATAGGTATATTGTTGTATAAATATATAAAAACAGCATCCCTCGTGAAGCATGTATTCAATTCAATTAGTTAGGACTTTTTCATCACAAATAACTGAAAACTCAAGCTAAATTAGCTTAGGCTAAAAGAGTACTTGTTAGGTGAAATAATCTGAAAATTCAAGCGATGGAACCGGTATCAACCAAGCCTAGACTCCCTAACTGATCATCGAGTTTGCTTGTTGGACTCTGTCTCAAGGACCACATAGTATTAAGTCCAGCACACAAGCCTTCAATATCTAAACCACCTCAGATGTCCTGTGTAGTCCTAAAAAGAGTAAGCTTTTTTGTGAGAACATAAATTCTATAATGCATTGCATATTATTTTCTTTGATTAGATTCTATGTCAGTCTTTGAACAAATTTCTTGGCCAAATGAATATGAAGAATGAATTAACTTATGCCTGGATTTTGTGTTACACCTAGGAGTGAGGGATGAAGTCACATTACAAAAACCATATGTACTGGGTGGTGATGGCAGCAAAAGGAATATTATCAGAGCAGGAAAGTGCTTACCAGGTGACTTGGCGGTAAAGAATACCTGACAATGCAAGAGACACAGGAGACTCCGGTTTGATCCTTGGGTCAGGGAGATTCCCTGGAGGAGAAAATGACAACCCACTGCAGTGCTCTTGACTGGGTAATCCCATAAATAGAGGAATCTGGCCCATGGGATGGCAGAATCAGACATGACTTAATGACTGAGCATGCAATCAAGCATCTTTGAGACCGACTTCATATAATAGTCAAACCTGATTCTAGTACTCTACTGTTGTAGGATCAGGTTTATCTACCAAATAAGCACAAAATAGGAACATTATTACTTCCTTGGTAAATAAACTATTAAATGTAGCAGAAGGTCACACAAGAACAAATTATTGCAGGACCGTGGTATGATCATAAATTACCTCATTGCTAGAATTAATAGTGGGCATATTCATTTAAAATACAGGCACACACATTTATTTCTCATGCAGACATATAGTTATTAAACTTTTAAAAGGTTATGATAAGAACAATCGATAAATAAAATTAAATGTCAAAATAAATATTTTCCATATGGTTGACATTCAATCTAATAGTGATTTAGCAGATACTTAAAACCAGACCAGTGTTGTAGAGTGGAAATATAATGCAAGCCACATAAGGAAAGTGAAATGTTTTAGTAAATATATGGAAGGATAAAATGAAATAAGTGAAAGTGATCAAAATAATACATATTTTGTTTAATACCATATGTCTTAAATATTACAGATTCAGCCTATAATCAATGTAATAAATAAATAAATTAAATATATTAGAACTTCTGTTTAATTTTGAGAGCATCTCTCAGTTCAAACTTGGTGCAATTTAAGTATTTATTAGTAATGTTTCTTATAGCTATCATATGAACATCAAAGCCTAAAGAAAATGAAGGCTGCAATGATGAAAATTAAAATGCTTTAATTTCAGGTACTTGCAATCTCATGTAGTAAACTACATATGTGATTAGACCCATAAAATGTAATGTTTTAAGATAAAAACAAAAAAGATATTTGTAAAAATAGAATGAAGTCAATTCCAATAAAAAGAATTAAAAGGGTTAAACTCTGAGCTCCCCAAGTTAAAGCACAAAATTAATTTTTTTTCTACAGTAGAAATTTCATATATTCTTTGAAGATGAGATCAGAATTGATCATATTTAATCAACATACAGAGGCAATTTGGTGAAATGAGAGGACGGTGAAGTACATCATAACTAACTCTTCTAATCTTAGTTTTTGAATGTATTAGCTGTGTGATTTGAGGTCAATTCTCTATTGCTTTCTCTGTAAACCTAGAGGGATTAGAACTGTTGTTGCTCTTCAATCACTAAGTCATGCCTGACTCTTTGAGACCCCAAAAACTTCAGCACAGCAGGCTTCCTGGACCTTCTTTATCTGCCGGGGTTTGCTCAGATTCATGTCCACTTTATCGGTGATGCCTTCCAACCATCTCATCCTCTGTCACCCCCATCTCCTCCTGCCTTCAATCTTTTGCAGTATCAGAGTCTTTTCCAATGAGTCGGCTCTTCCCATTAAGCGGCCAGAGTATTGGAGCTTCAGCTTCAGCATCAGTCCTTCCAACAAATCATTCAGTTCAGTCACTCAGTCTCATCCCACTCTTCGCGACCCTGTGGACTGCAGCGTGCCAAGCCTCCCTGTCCATGAGCATCTCCCAGAGTTTACTCAAACTCATGTCCATTGAGTCAGTCCATTGATGCCATCCAACCATCTTATCCTCTGTTGTCCCCTTTTTCTCCTGCCTTCAATCTTTCCCAGCATCAGGATTTTTTCAAATGAGTCAGTTCTTCACATCAGGTGCCAAAGTATTGGAGTTTCAGCTTCAACATCAGTCCTTCCAATGAATATTTAGGATTGCTTTCCTTTAGGATTGATTGGTTTGATCTCCTTGCAGTCCAAGGGACTCTCAAGAATCTTCTCCAGCACCACAGTTCAAAAGCATCAATTCTTTGGTGCTCAGCCTTTTTCATGGTCCAACTCTCACATCTGTACATGACTGCTGGAAAAACCATAGCTTTGACTATATGGACCTTTGTTGGCAAAGTGATGTCTCTTTTTTAATACACTGTCAAGGTTTGTCACAGCTTTTGTTCCAAGAAGCAAGCATCTTTTAACTTCATGGCTGCAGTCAGTGTCAGCAGTGATACTGGAGCCCAAGAAAATAAAATCTGTCACTGTTTCCACTTCTTCCTCTTATTTGCTGTGAAGTGATGGGACTGAATGCCATGATCTTAGAGCTAGCACATACAACATTAGTGAATGACACTTAGAAAATTGTTCTATATAGTACTTGTCTTATATTTTAGAGTGTTAATTGTTAGTTTAATTATTATTATTTCAAAATATAAATGCATTTTAAATGTCACTTATAAAATGTTTGTTTCAGGCCTATATTCTAATTTATTGGTTCTCAACTGGGGCAATTTTACCTCCCAGAGAACTATTAGAAATGTGAAGAGACATCAGTTGCTACAACTGGGGGGGGGGGGGGGGAGGGCAGGCGCCCCTAGCATCTAACAGGTAGAGGACAGAGACAGAGGTAAATGACTCATGATGTACACTCTCTTCCCTAACCTGAACACATACAAAATTATTTGGGCCCAAATGCCAAAAGGACTGAGATTGAGAAATTCTGCTATAACTGAAAAGCAAATATAAACTTTCAGAAGATAGTGTCTATCATCCATAAACTAGCAAATTTTCAATTATTTTTAAAATTAGCTTCTCTTATCAAGAACTGGACTTTTTTCCCCTGATCTTTCAAATGTTGGCTATTCTCGGCTTGTTTTGGCAACATTTGTGGTGGCAGTAACTGTCTGTTTCCCACACTCGATCCCAAGAAATTTTCATATTCCACTCACTCACTATTTATTATCCACCAAGGGATCCAGTCCAAGCTAACCTCCATGAGAGCTAGACCTGATGTGTACCAGTCAAGGCCAATCCACAAGCTGGCTGAACACCACACTAGCAAGTCTGCCCAACTGACCCATCGACTTGTGAACAAAATAAAAGCTTTCTGTTGTTTACCAAATGAAGTTTGTGAATGTTATTCAACAATGTCTGGCAGACACCCTGCCTATTCTTCCTTATATTTCTCAACCAAGAGCTTTAAAGAAGTGTGTATGCTGACCACTATTGAGAAGCAAAAGGTGGGAAGTTTCTAGAATACTTGGTACTTGAAAATTTTAATGAAGAGCAAGTATTTTGAATCTATTAGTACAGTGATTTTTCACTTGCCATCTATATAGCAAATACCCATGTCTAGAAATTTTTTTGTCCCCTACCAAAACATAGACTTACATTTATAATAGAAGAAACATGCTTTAGAATTCTTAAAGTGATGGGAATATCAGACCACCTGAACTGCCTCTTGAGAAATCTGTTTGCAGGTCAGGAAGCAACAGTTAGAACTGGACATGAAACAACAGACTGGTTCCAAATTGGGAAAGGAGTACATCAAGGCTGTGTATTGCCTTCCTGCTTATTTAACTTATATGCAGAGTACATCATGAGAAATGCTTGGCTGGAAGAAGCACAAGGGAATCAAGATTGCTGGGAGAAATATCAATAACCTCAGATATGCAGATGACACCACCCTTACGGCAGAAAGTGAAGAAGAACTAAAGAGCCTCTTGATGAAAGTGAAAGAGGAGAGTGAAAAAGTTGGCTTAAAGCTCAACATTCAGAAAACTAAGATCAACGGCATCTGGTCCCATCACTTCATGGCAAATAGATGGGGAAACAGTGGAAACAGTAAGAGACTTTATTTTTTGCGCTCCAAAGTCATGGCAATTGGTGACCATAGCCATGAAATTAAAAGACACTTACTCCTTGGAAGGAAAGTTATGACCAACCTAGACACATACTAAAAAGCAGAGACATTACTTTGCCAACAAAGGTCCATCTAGTTAAGGATACGGTTTTTCCAGTGGGCATGAATGGATATGAGAGTTGGACTATAAAGAAAGCTGAGTGCCAAAGAATTGATGCTTTTGAATTGTGGTGCTGGAGAAGACTCTAGAGAGTCCCTTGGGCTGCAAGGAGATCCAACCAGTCTATCCTAAAGGAAATCAGTCCTGGGTGTTCATTGGAAAGACTGATGCTAAAGCTGAAACTCCAATACTTTGGCCACCTGATGAGAGCTGACTCATTGGAAAAGACCCTGATACTGGGAAAGATTGAAGGTGTGAGGAGAAGGGGATGACAGATGATGAGATGGTTGGATGGCCTCACCAACTCAATGGACATGAATTTGAATGAACTCTGAGAGTTGGTGATGGACAGGGAGGCTTGGCATACTGCAGTCCATGGGGTCACAAAGAGTCAGACACGACTGAGTGACTGAACTGAACTGAATGTTTATTAATAGAAGAAACATGTTTTAGAATTACTGAGAATGCCAAGAACACAAATATTATCTAATCAGAAAATGTTTTAGAAAATATAGTTCCAAAGTGATTATGTAGATAGAGCATATATATTTATTTTATTAAATTAGTTTATATAACTTTATCTGAATATAAAATTTCACTTTCTATATGGTTACCTTTCCCAAGTCTCCTTTTTCCCCAAACTAAAGTCTAAAGAAAAATCAAATATTAAGTTATAATCAATAATACAAGATGCTTTAATTCTGTTTCTTTTTTTCTATGATAATAAATAAGAAAGAAAATTTAATAGAAAATCTAAGATGTATCATTTATAAATTAAGAACAAGAATTGCTGAAAATTGTCTTATTTCATAAGCATTAGGAAAAGACTAGTCATATAATATTATATATTCTTTAGGACCGAAGGAAAAAAAAAGAGAGAGCAGTCAATTTTAAAGATTAACTCGACAATTAGGAGAAAAATCTGGATTGCGGTCCAAGCTTTTCCCGTATGTGTGTGACCTTGGGCTGTTTCCACTTTTTAGATCACCTCTTAAATCATTTTTAATTGCAAATGTTACTATTCTCCAGGGGCTCAATATAAAAATTCTAACAATTCTATGTCCATATCCATTCATTCTGAGTAGCTTATTCACTATTCTCTAATCATGTAATTGACTTTCATATGCTCTTAAATAGACATGAAATAATGGTTTACTAAAGCAATTGGTCACACATATTTGCTCTGTCTGGAGTCGGAATCTGCAGAAACTCCTTTTCCTGTGGTCTACTTGCTGAAGTGCAAGCTTGCTTTTAAAGGTGAAGAAATAGTAAAATATTCTATTGTGAAAATAAACACATGACATCATACATCAAAATTTCTCTTTAAGCATGAAATTATTTTAAATAAAGTGACATTAAAGTGAATTAGTCAAACTTAAATTTTTGACCATTCATGTTTATGCTGTGTGAATCATCACTTCTTTGCTAGTAAGAGAAGTTAAAGGATACACAATTTTTTTCTTTTATTGGGATCCTAAAATCTTTATTTTTCCTCCATCTTCTCCTCATTCTTTTACTAATTAATTAGGTTAAGAAAAACTCTCAAGTGAGACTAAAAATTTGATCCTGCACTATCATAAGGGGAAGATTTCCTGTATTAAATTTTCTTATCACACACTGCATATTAAAAAGAAAAATTATTTGCTATAACATCAAGCTGATATCCATCTAAATATAAATTTTTATGACAGTCAAGAATCATGAAACTTTTATATAGGTAAGAAAAATCATAGGAATTACTGCTGTGGGAAATAACGATGGTTGAAGACTGTAATTATTGTTAATTCTTACAGATGTATTTACACATCATAAATCCTCTTGGAGATTTCCTGCTGATATTGGACTTCTATGTCCAAACCTATAAATAAAGAAAACAAAAGAAAGCAGAAAAAAGATTTTTGAGACATATAAATAATATTACAGAAAAGCTACATTTTAGCTTAAGTGATACATTACATTACCCATCTCTGGTAGGTTAAAAGCCATACTTTTTTCCCCATATAATGTAAGATCATTGGATGCTGCCTGTATTAAAGATATTTCCCGTTTCTTTACTACTTATACAGTAGACAAGGTTTGTTGTTTTTTGTTTGCCCTGCTATGATGAAGTGTGAATCTTTATTTTTTGGAATGGAAAATTAACTAGAGTCCCCAAGTAAGCCTTGCTATCTTGTTACCTGAATATGAGCCTACTGTAATGTCACAATCATATTACCAATATTAAAGAATCCCCAACTTCTTAATGCAATGTGCCACAGAAAATGTATGCCCAGGAAATGTTTACTGGAGAAAATGTTTACCAAAATAATATCACTTGTTAGTAAGAAGGCTGAATGTTATTTTTGCTTTCATTTTGCAAAAAGAAATATGGTTGATCCTTGAGCACCACAAGTTTGAACTGTATGGAACTATTTACACATGGATTTCTTTTTTCTTTTAAAAAATAAATACTCCATTACTGCTTCTTAAGTTGCTTGAATTTATAGATGCAGGAACTTTGAATACAGAGGAATCATGAATGCAGAGGAACGGCTTGCACAGAGAGCCCATAGGTTATAGCTGGGTTTTTGACAGCCTAGAGGGCTAGTGGGCTTCCCTGGAAACACAGACGGTAAAGAATCCGCCTGCAATGTGGGAGACCTGGGTTTGATCCCTGGGTTGGGAAGATCCCCAGGAGAAGGGCATGGCAACCCACTCCATTATTCTTGCTTGGAGAATCCCATGGACAGAGGAGCCTGGGAGGCTACCGTCCATGGGAATGCAATGAGTCAGACATGACTGAGCAACTAAGAATGGCAGAAGGTTGGTGCCCATCATCCTGATGATGTTCAAGCATCAATTGTATTGGGGTTGAATGACCTTTGGCACCATAACATTTTGAAAAAGTTATCTCCAAACTTCAATGTAGTTACATAATATTTATTTTTAATTTTTATAAATTATTAGTATAGTAAAACAGAATATCTAAATACTAAAAAACACATAGAATTGAAACAGAAATGGAAATTTGTTTTAGTTTGGTCACCCTTTACCACCAAGAAGGCAAAATCTAATTCTGCCAGATGGAAAACAGTATTGTTTTCAAGAATTCCAGAGAAAATTCAGCCCAAGATTTAGCAAACCTTGCTGTCAAGACATGTGTCATTATGTCTCACCTAAGTCCCTGACATATGATATATACCTATTGCTATTTTTAATTCTCACTGATGAATTAGTGAGGCTGTGACTTTTTTATATTAGTACCTCATATATTTGAAGACATATGAAAGTAGTCTGGGCTTCCCAGGTGGCACAGTGGTAAAGAATGTGCCTGCTAATGCAGGAGATGCAAGAGACGCAGATTTGATCCCTGAGTCAGAAAGACCCACTGGAGAAGGAAATGGCATGCCACTCCAGTATTCTTGCCTGAAAAATTCCATGGGCAGAGAAACTTGGCAGGCTATAGACCATGGGGTTGCAAAAAGTCAGACACGACTGACATGAAATCCGTCTACAGATTTATTTTCTCAAGACAATCATTTTTTCTATATATCCAGTCATTAGGGTCTACTGAAGCTCTGATTATAAATTCAGATGACCAGGTCACATACTATAACAAATGACTCTCAATTTTTAGAAGAGAGGTTCAGGTGTCTGAATTTTCAAAAAGCACCCCATGCCTATCTAATTACTTACATGTTTGTAAACATCTGCTAATAAATATTTTTGGTCAATGAATTAATCTCTAACAATAGGGTAGGAAAATCTCTTTGCTTGAAAATATTGAGCAGAATCAAATAGTAAAAAATAAATCTAGGTGGATTAAAGTCAAATGTCTAAAAGAAAATAATTGCCAAGAATTGTTTTTATCATGAAATAATCTGAAGAACCTTAGAAAGCTATATTTAAGGACTGAGATAGTTCTATTTTTATTAATATTTTTATTATTATACAATGCATGTTTATTAAAAATTTTTCAGAATTTTTTTAAAAGGACAAAGAGAAGCAAGAAGAGTCACCTATACTTAAACTTTCAGATGAGATAATTGTTTACATTTTGGTGTCTAGTTTCTACTTGTCAATGCATGTACATTTTTTACAAAAAAAATTGTGGCTCAGCTGGTAAAGAATCCGCCTGCAATGCAGGAGACCTGGGTTCAATCCCTGGGTTGGGAAGATCCCCTCGAGAAGGGAAAGACTACCAACTCCAGTATTCTGGCCTGGAGAATTCCATGAACTGTATAGTCCATGGGGTGACAAAGAGTCAGACACGACTGAGCAACTCTCACTTTAACTCTAATATGTATAAGTGTAAATTAATTTTTAGCTAAAATATGTTTAAATTTTTCTTCATATTTTCATATCATCAAATATTCCTTCAACTTCAAATTTATTACCTGTATACTTTTGGTTATTTAGATGTTTACATTTCAGTTAACAATTATGAAATTATTCCATATTTTATTGCTTAATTTCTTTTGTTCTTAGAGATAATGTTTGGTGAATATCTTTATTGCTGACTCTTTTAATATATCCATGATCACTTCTGTGCCATATTTCCTTTGAAATCTCCAATTTGTCCCCCCGCCCCATATCTCATCCTAACTTATTTTCAATAGTCTTTTATTAAAGCACCCATTTTCTACACGCCAATACTTAGCATTAAGATTTGTTCATGCATTTTTCTCCCTCTATATTTTACACGTTGGAATATCAGGCAGATGCTGGAATATATAAATAAATTTGAAATGTTTATCATTTTCTGTACTTCAGATCAGACTAAAAAGCAGGGGGATTATCTTTTTCTTTAAGATTTAAAAGGCATTCTAGCATTAAATTATGAAAGACTGATACATAAAAGAGCATAATATATCAGAATATTGCTATTTTCTGATTTATACTGAGTAAGTGAACTTTAGTCATTTAGATATTCATGGAAATTATTTTCTTTTTTGAGGCTTAAAATTTATTAATAAGAACTTCAACAACATAAGAGCTTCTTTTCTCCTTTTTAATCTGAGTATATCACTTTTCAAACTGTTTAAATGTGAAGTTCCTTTATTTCCATTTTTATTGAATTAAACTTTGAAGTGTTTTTCTCATTAGATAAACCTTAAAAACAGTGCTTGTATTTACTTATTGATTCTTCTGGATTTTTTATTGTCCTTGTACTTAAAATTATGAAATCTGTGTTTTGCTTTAATTTGGTTCAAACGTAGCAAGACATCTCCAATGTAGGAAGAAATTCCCCAGGGGAAATTCCCAACCCAGGGATCGAACCCGGCTATTCCGCATTGTAGGCAGACGCTTTTACCTTCTGAGCCACCAGGGAAGTCCGTAGCAAAATATACGCATGTGTTATTTGTCTAGTAGATTATTTCTGTGGTAGCCAGACCTCACACATATGTAAATATCAGGCAGACTCTTGCAAATAGCTTTCAGTATCATCAGTCAGTTCAGTTCAGTTCAGTTGCTCAGTCGTGTCCGACTCTTTGCGACCCCATGAATCGCAGCATGCCAGGCCTCCCTGTCCATCACAAACTCCCGGAGTTTACTCAAACTCATGCCCATCGAGTCGATGATGCCATCCAGCCATCTCATCCTCTGTCGTCCCCTTCTCCTCCACAATCACAAGTTGCGGTTGTTTTAGTAAAGTGGTCTCCTCTTTTCCCGGCATCTTGTTCTGATTTCATGGATTACGATTGGTTACTTGCAAAATGCCAATTCTCATCATACGTTGACACTGGGGTCCTTTCTATGACAGTTCCACGTCGTACCTTATAGGACGGTTCTCTTCATCCAAGACCTCAATACCCTTTCTGTTTTCTTGCCATTTGTTTTCTGAGGTTTTCTTTCTCCATTTATTTGGAAACATGATTTGGGATGATATGAAACTTGCATCAAAAAGCAACCGCTAGGTGGCACTGGTCAGTCAGTTCAGTCGCTCAGTCGTGTCCGACTCTTTGCGACCCCATGGACCGCAGCACACCAGGCTTCCCTGTTCATCACCAACTCCCAGAGTTTAGTTAGACTCGTGTCCATTGAGTTGGTGATGCCATCCAACCACCTCATCCACTGTCGTCCCTGTCTCCTCCGGCCTTCAATCTTTCCCAGCATCAGGGTCTTTTCAAATGAATCAGCTCTTTGCATCAGGTAGCCAAAGTATTGGAGTTTCAGCTTTAGCATCAGTCCTTCCAATGAACACTCAGGACTGATCTCCTTTAGGATGGACTGGTTGGATCTCCTTGCAGTCCAAGTGACTCTCAAGAGTCTCCCCCAACACCACAGTTCAAAAGCATCCATTCGTCAGTGCTCAGCTTTCCCACTGAGGTCCTAAGGTGGGAGATTTCCTTCTCAACTAGTACTGCAGGGGAATCAAAGTCTAATATAGGGAGGACTTCGTTGGTGGCTCAGATGGGAAAGAAATCTGCCTGCAATGCAGGAGACCCAGGTTCGATCCCTGGGTTAGGAAGATCGCCTTGAGAAAGAAATGACAACCCCCTCCAGCATTCTTGCCTGGAGAATCCCATGGACAAAGGAGTCTCTAGGGCTACAGTCCCTGGGGTAGCAAAGAGTGGGACATAAGACTGAGTGACTAACACTTTCACTTTTCACGTGATCTCCCCTGTGAGTGTAGACTGGGACTAGTTCTGTACTGTTTTTGGCACAACTGAGGAAACACTTACTCCCATGGCTTGCTGCAGTCAGTGGCTCAGACAAGAAACCTTATTTTAAAATGTATGGTTGCAAGACAACAGACACTTTCTTAACTTTGTGCATTTACAGTAGAGAAATCATGGCTTGGGAGGAACAACAGCCCAGTTCCCTTGTTCTATAAATTCTGGGTCTCTAAATCATAAGTCAGATTCTGGGAGAAGTACAAAGGATTAGCTCACCTTTCTAACATAAACTCATTTTCATAAAATGAAATCTGCTTAGCCCATGAAAGTTATTCTTAGATAGGTTTACTTCAATTGAACTATTTTTGTTTTAAATTATCATTGTCTCTTCTTTCCAGATCCTTATTTTTAGCTCAATTAGTTTCTTTTTCTGTGGGGCCATGATTTCCTTCTTTGTTACCTTTTACATATTTTATAAGGAAAAGCTTTATCCAAAATTACTATACAGCTGGCAATTTTTTACTGTAACATTTTGCAAGTCTTTGAAGCATGAGAATCCAGTACTCTTTAATATTGCCCTCAAATAAGTGAGATTTTTTTTTTTTAGATATTTGATTATTTTGCTGTTTCAATTTAATTGACAAAGAGAAACTAGTACAGCCAATCCAGTAGCCTAAGCCTTATCATAACCAACAGGGTATTGTTTTTGAAGAACTTTAATATATTATCCAATTTTTTTACAGTTTTTAATAAAGGCAGCTTTTAACCTCTCCATCTTTTCCTGACATATTTCTAAAAGCCACAGTTTTCCAGCTTACCACTGAACTCTTTTCCCCTTCATATCAAGTTTCATTCCATTTGTTTCTGACCACTTGATCTTATGAAGTCATTTTCAATCTATGTGGAGACATGTTGAGGACACTATTCTTATATTCTGATGCCAAGATATCAACTTTTGATTGAAAGTCCAAATCACAACAAGTCAGAGCACATTAGCTACTATAATTTTCTTGGCTCAAGTATGTTTTGCATAACAGCTCTATTCTTGTTACAAATATGTTCAAACAATTTCTACTTAATTTTTCTTAATTTAGCCTAATCAATTCCATATTTTGGTATCTTTTGTAATCTAGCAAAATGGTAGAAGTTTACGGTGCATTCAGAAGTCACATGGGCAGTTCTGGAACAAAAGGGGATCCCACAAAAAAAAGGGGATCCCACAAAAAGTGCAAAGAGTTATCTATACAGATAAATGGAGGAATCAGCATGCTGGCTTAAGAACCAGAATTCCATTCCCACCAAGGGTCTCTTTCTAAAGTTGGTATACATCATCTATATTCGTGAAATGAGAGTATCTAACATCCAACCACTGAACTAGACATCCAGTGAAATAATTTTTATGCTATAATACCCAAGTGGTGTTTTTGTCCCATCTAAAATATATATATATATGTATATGTATATACATATATACATGGTAAATTGTGTGCTAATCAGCAGGTATTTCCTTTGCCAAAAATGTTCTGTAAGAGAAATGACAAAGTAGTTATTATTTAAGACACAGAGATAAACACATGCACACACAAGTGTACACAAACAGATACAAAGAGCAATTTCACCTACATTTTTAGCATTATCCCTGTTTCTTTAGACTATTAACTTATTTACATGTGTTTCCTTCATGAGAAAGACCATTAATGAACTGAAGAAAACTTCTGTTTTTAATGGTTGTTACCCATGATTAGACATAGCATTATAAAAATGATGTTTAATTTCTCCAAAGAAGACATACAGATGGCTAACAAACACATGAAAAGATGCTCAGCATCACTCATTATCAGAGAAATGCAAATCAAAACCACAATGAGGTACCATTACACGCCAGTCAGGATGGCTGCTATCCAAAAGTCTACAAGCAATAAATGCTGGAGAGGGTGTGGAGAAAAAGGGAACCCTCTTACACTGTTGGTGGGAATGCAAACTGGTACAGCCACTATGGAGAACAGTGTGGAGATTCCTTAAAAAACTGGAAATGGAACTGCCATATGACCCAGTAATCCCACTGCTCGGCATACACACCGAAACCAGATCTGAAAGAGACACGTGCACCCCAGTGTTCATCACAGCACTGTTTATAATAGCCGGGACTTGGAAGCAACCTAGATGCCCATCAGCAGATGAGTGGATAAGAAAGCTGTGGTACATATACACCATGGAATATTACTCAGCCGTTAAAAAGAATACATTTGAATCAGTTCTAATGAGATGGATGAAACTGGAGCCCATTAAACAGAGTGAAGTAAGCCAGAAAGATAAACACCAATACAGTATACTAATGCATATATATGGAATTTAGAAAAATGGTAATGATAACCCTATATGCAAGACAGAAAAAGAGACACAGATGTATAGAACAGACTTTTGGACTCTATGGGAGAAGGCAAGGGTGGGATGATCTGAGAGAATAGCATTGAAACTTGTATATTATCAAGTGTGAAACAGATCGCCAGTCCAGGTTGGATGCATGAGACAAGTGCTCCGGGCTGGTGCACTGGGATGACCCAGAGGGATGGGATGGGGAGGGAGGTGGGAGGGGGGTTCAGGATGGGGAACACATGCAAATCCATGGCTGATTCATGTCAATGTATGGTAAGAATCACTACAATATTGTAAAGTAATTAGCCTCCAACTAATAAAAAATAAAGGAAAAACTGATGTTTAAAATTCATCTCCATCAACATATTTTTGAAAAAGGTATTATTTTAAAGGTTATTTCAGTTAAAATGAATTCTTGTTTATTCATTTATTTTGAAAACATCAAACACAGGAGAACATAGAGAAAGTTCAGATGGTAAGTTATTCAGTATTATTTTGCTAAGGCAATCAATTTTTGCCAGGCGTAATTTGTTGTCAGCTGAATTTGAATTAATTTTACCTGTTCTTATTTATTTGATTGGATATTTTTAATAAAAAATTAAACATTTTAGAAAATTAAACAATAGAAATAATACCCTAGAAATAAATATATTGTTTTAAAAACATCAGTTTTCAGAGACTACAAATGATTAGCTACCCAAATAACATAGGCAATATATTCATTTAGGTAGTGAAAATTTTGATTCTTGGAATAGGATATGCTAACATCTATGTATACTAATGACTTAACAGCAGAATTAAGGTAATACAGGGAAAAAGACAGCAATGGCCTTTTTGACATTTAGTCTCATTACACATTGCTTATGAGTCAGGAAGTGATAAATTAAGTCTGTATTAAGGGTATGCTAAGAGATCTAAGAAAAATCAAACACATATTTAGAATTGCCATTTGTACATTTCTAACACCAGTCTTCACAGATAAACCTGCATATGCAAACTGAAATTTTCGGAGTAGTTGAAAAATTAGAAAGAATATGAGATTTGCTAGTAACTTTCAGTTTGCTTAAAATACATAAGAATTGAATAATTAGAATGTATCTAAGACAGAAAGCGTAACATTAATTACTCTTGGAATAAAAATATAAATGTTTGCTTGGAATTTTATAGCCTTTGGACACACACACTATATTAAATGTATTATATATTATAATACTTAATGTACTATAATATGAAATCACAATCTCATGTGTCTTTGGGTTTGTAATTATGTGTGGAGAGAGAGAGATTGTTAAGAAGAAAAATAATAAACAAAAGCTGGGTCAACTGGAAATAATTCAAACACTGATTATTTTTCAGCAGTTGTGAACCATTTTAAACTCTTGATTACATTTGATTGCCCTGACATTTTCTCTGACTAAGATGTCTGTCCATCAACTTATGCAATATAAATTAAAATTCTTAATTGGGAGTTAATCCAAAAGCTTAGTGCTTTCTTGTTTGTTTGTTTTTTTCCTGCAACTTGTAGGGATATCTTAGTTGTAACTGGGGGCCAGGCTCTTCTCTGATGCATGGAAATTAGGACAGTTAAGCACGACAAAATATTTTTCAGTGTCTCATTGGATTTCAATCGGCCTCAACCATTCATGGACATGACAAACTTCCTCTGTTTTGCTGAGCCTAGATCTTAACTCTGTCCTACAGATAAACACCAAGTTCTATACTGTTTGATAGTGCTTTTCCATACACTGGCTATTCCAGAAATACACTGTGGCATTGTTCAGTATTTGCAGAAACTACATCACCACTGTAGCTGATGTCACTGTCAGTATTTGCAACTTAGTTAGGGCGAACCTGTGTTTATCCATCTGTAGTTATTTCTACACCGTGAAGCTACCAAAAAAGCCTTTGGCATTTTTTGGTTTTATAGTCTTGGCAAGTGTGAGAATTTACTTGGTAAAAGATATTATTTTATTGTAATTTTTCTCTTCCTCTCTTACAGCTAAATCTTGATAGTTATTTCTTTTAATATTATGGTGTAACTTTACTGTTAGCTTCCTATGGATATTTTTTCACTGTGGGGATATTATAAAACTGTTGTCAATGGTACATTGGGTCTCTTAGGTTAAGGTCCATGGCTATAATTATATGAGTGGAAAAAAATACTAGCTTGCTTTAAAAAATAATGGGCTTCTTAATAATATGTTTACAATATAGTTGTTATTCTATTGATTTAAAGAAATGGTTTCCAACTTTTCTTTTTAATAAATATAAAGCCATAAAACCGTTTAAGAACATTTTGGAAATAATTAGTACTCTGTGATAAATTTAATCTCATTGCTTTAAAGAGGAAAATGTTAAAATCTCCCTCAGAAATAAGATTTTAGAGAAAAATCATTGACTTTAATGGCTCAAATTTTTTTCTCCATTGAAATAAAATAATTAGATACATTTCATATATTAATAGTTTTGTCACAGATGTTTATTCTGATTTCATTTTGCTGGATGGAGTTGTGGGAGGAAAAAATAAGAGATTAATACAGTTGCCTCATAATGTAACTCAATGTATAACCATTTCTTAGATAACTAATTTAATAGGGTAAAAGTTAACTATATATAGAACAATCATGATTCAAGATAGAACATTTATATTATTATCATTTTTATATTATATTATGTTATTGAAATATGATCTTCAATTAATACAATAAAGCAATGATTTAAATAATGTGGAAATAACATTTCTAAACAACTCTCTTCTTTAAGATTTGCTTTTATCTTGTAATCCTGTGTGATGAAGTGAAATTCAAATGCAAATTATTTAATCTTGGATTCTTTTCTTGGGGATGGGAAGGGATGATTTAAAATTTTTATTATTTTTGGTTATAAATATTAATCATCAGAGATAGTGGAGAAAAGAACCACAATATCTTATAAATCTGAAAAATTCAGAGTGTTATTTTAGTTAGTGCTAGTCACTCAGTCCAATTCTTTGTGACCCCATAGACTGCATCCCACCAGGCTCCTCTGTCCATGGAATTTTCCAGACGAGGAAAGTGGAGTGGGTAGCCATTCCTTTCTCCAGGGGATCTTCCTGACCCAGAGATCAAACCCAGGTCTCCTACACTACTGGCAGATTCTATACCATCTGATAAATTTTAAAGTGCTATTTACTAAGATATTATTTTTTTAAGATGTCTGACAATAAAATATTAATAATGTGTAAAAGCTGTTTTGTAGAAATGATATGAATGATTTTACAGATAGAAAACTTTTTTTAGACCTTAAATTGTAATTGAATTGCATCATGCTTCTCATTGACAATAAATTCAATATGTATTATTTAAAATTTAAAATCACATGATATAAAAGTGAAACATAAAATTTCTTAAAGATGTTATTATTATGTTATATTGATAGAGAAAATGGATAAGTTTTAGAAATACAATAATTTGCTATTTGAAAATAATCTTTGGGAAAGATATTTGTTGTTGTTTAGGTGCAAGGTTGGATCTGATTCTTTTTTTTAATTAATTAATTTATTTTAATTGGGGGCTAATTACTTTACAATATTGTAGTGATTTTTGCCATACATTGACATGAATCCGCCATGGGTGTACATGTGTTCCCCATCCTGATCCCCCCTCCCACCTCCCTCACCACCCATCCCTCTGGGTCATCCCAGCGCACCAGCCCTGAGCACCCTGTCTCATGCATCCAACCTGGACATATGATAATATACATGCTTCAATACTATTCTCTCAAATCATCCCACCCTCACCTTCTCCCACAGAGTCCAAAAGTCTGTTCTGTACATCTGTGTCTCTTTTACTGTCTCACATTTAGGGTCATCATTACCATCTTTCTGAATTCCATATATATGCCTTAATATACTGTATTGGTGTTTTTCTTTCTGGCTTACTTCACTCTGTATAATGGGCTCCAGTTTCATCAGCCTCATTACAACTGATTCAAATGAATTCTTTTTAATGGCTGAGTAATATTCCATGGTGTATATGTACCACAGCTTCCTTATCCATTCATCTGCTGATGGGCATCTAGGTTGCTTCCATGTCCTGGCTATTATAAACAGTGCTGCAATGAACATTGGGGTGCCCGTGTCTCTTTCAATTCTGGTTTCCTCGGTGTGTATGCCCAGCAGTGGGATTGCTGGGTCATATGGCAGTTCTGTTTCCAGTTTTTTAAGGAATCTCCACACTGTTCTCCATAGCGGCTGTACTAGTTTGCATTCCCACCAACAATGTAAAAGGGTTCCCTTTTTCTCCACACCCTCTCCAGCATTTATTGCTTGTAGACTTTTGGATAGCAGCCATTCTGACTGGTGTGAGATGGTACCTCATTGTGGTTTTGATTTGCATTTCTCTGATAATGAGTGATGCTGAGCATCTTTTCCTGTGTTTGTTAGTCATCTGTATGTCTTCTTTGGAGAAATGTCTGTTTAGTTCTTTGGCCCATTTTTTGATTGGGTTGTTTATTTTTCTGGAATTGAGTTGCATGAGCTGCTTGTATATTTTTGAGATTAGTTCTTTGTCAGTTGCTTTGTTTGCTATCATTTTCTCCCATTCTGAAGGCTGTCTGTTCACCTTGCTGATAGTTTCCTTCATTGTGTAAAAGTTTTTGAGTTTAATTAGGTCCCATTTGTTTATTTTTGCTTTTATTTTCATTACTCTGGGAGGTGGGTCATAGAGGATCCTGCTGTGATTTATGTCGGAGAGTGTTTTGCCTATGTTTTCCTCTAGGAGTTTTAAAGTTTCTGGTGTTACATTTATATCTGTAATCCATTTTGAGTTTATTTTTCTGTATGGTGTTAGAAAGTGCTCTAGTTTCATTCTTTTATAAGTGGTTTTGTCCGATTCTTTGTGACCCCATGGACCATAGCCCACCAGGTTCTCCTGGCCATGGGATTTCCCAGGCAAGAATACTTGAATGCATTGCATTTCCTTCTCCAGGGGATCTTCCCTAGCTAGAGACTGAACCCATGTCTTCTGCATTGGCAGGTGAGTTTACTGCTGAGCCACATATATGACATACAGTGCAATAAATAAATATAAATGTTATTGATATGAAGAAATTAATTGCAAAAAATTCAAAATACCTTTCTTTAACTTTTTAAATTATTGTTAATATGCTTATGATTAGTTCAGCTTCTTTTGAATAAATATTTTGAAAAGTATATTGTTTAAAATGATACATATGTGCTGATTCTTAACCATCATGTTAAAATGAAAAACAATGAAGAATTTATCCCTGTTTTTCAAATGTACTTATGCTATATAAATGGAAATCTTGGAATTGTGCAATTAAATTTCTTCCTATTTTCTATCTCTAGTTGAAAGTGGAGTAATAAATAATTATTGGCTTTCTGGCATTATAAATAAGATATGATCATCATTTCTTCTGTTTCCTAGTGAAATTTCCCAAGATTTTAGTCAAGATTCTCATCAGGAGATCTACTTTGAAGCCTTGTCTATGTTTTGTTCCTATCAGCTCATCCACTGAGTTTAACTTTCAAGACATTAAAATGTAGAATATCAATTGTCTCTTAGTACAATATATATATAGGGCTTCCTTGCTGGCTCAGTGGTAAAGAAGCTGCCTGACAATGCAGGAGACATGGGTTCTATCCTTGGGTCAGGAAGATCTCGTGGAGTAGGAAATTGCAACCCACTCCTGTATTCTTGCTTGGTAAGTCCCATGGGCAGAGGAGCCTGGTGGGCTATAGTCCATGGAGTTGTAAAATTTTCTGATACGACTTAGTGACTAAACAACAGCAACATATATACATGTATGTGTATACATATATATATATATGGTTTTGCAGTGATTAGGAACAATTTAAATTTACTAGTAAAAGCCAAATCAGTTAGACCAATAATTTACCCACTCCAATATGCTAACTATTACTTAATTAGCATACACACAGATTTTGCAAATTAAACAAAAGGTTATTGAGGAGAAATACACTATGAAAACTGTTAAATTTGAGAATTGCAATTGTCTTTAAATATTCTTTTAGCATAAGACCTAATAATTAGTATCAGTATTTCAACCACAAAGATATTTTAGAAAATCGAGCCTTCTCACTTAATCTAGTTCTCTGTTAGTTTTATAAATAGCATCCCATTTTTGCACTCATTTTATAGATTTTTTTATCCTATGATACTTTTTCATCCTTAATTAAAAAGAACATAAAATTCATATTATATCTAAATCTCAGGAATGACGTTACAAATTGATAACTTTGTTTACAAACTTTACACTGAGAAATCACCAGGTGTACTATAATTCAGACCGTGATGTGTTTGAGAGTAAATCTGATATTACCTTGTTTCAATACCGAGGGTTCTTTGTTCCTGTCTTTCAAACTGCAACTTCTCTGCTGATGGCATCTACACAAGCCACAGAAGTTGAAACTACAAAGTTAAGATAAAACCTTCACAGTGCCCCGTAGAGAGAACACATTATCGGACCCCTAATGATGCTAATATACACTGCCAAGAGCTGTCACTCCAGAAGCTATGGCAGGCCCAAAGCAGAGAGTGGGGAATAATGACACATTCTGAAAGCTAACAAAGGAAAACAAATGCATTATGTATATGGATATAAGAAAATGAACAGTGGCATCTTCAAAGGAAGATGCCTTTAAACTTCAGTCTCAAGCAGGCTTGTCTGTGACACTTTGAAGCTAATGTGGACAAGCCCCATGTCCTCAGCAGTTCCAGCCTACCTTAGCATGACCGTTCAATAAAACTTGAAATGATCACAGCATGCGTTCTGTCAAAACACTTCATCAAACTCAAATGTGAAGCGACAGGTCCTGGGAGAATGGGACTTGGTTTCCCTTCAGAATAGGATTTCTAACATTTCTCAACCATCCCCTTGATCAGTGCAATTCTATGTGGAATTTGAAGGAATTGACAAAAGCAATGGTGCCTTTTATGTAGCAAATGCTCTCATTTTCTCCTCTGCTAATGCCACGTTGACTGTGAGCGTGAGTTGTTCTTGGGGGGATTTCATTTGCTGCATTATCTTTTAAATATAGGAGAAAAAAATCAGTAATACATAAAACAAGTGCCGCATAAATGATGATATTTCACCTCTCTGTGGATGTGGGATTCCTAACCAAGATATTATGGGTAGACCAGAAGTTTTGCTTCAACTCCTGTTACACATGAGCAAAACGGGCAGAGAGGTTAATTGATTTACTCAGGGTCATAGCGGAGCAACCCTGAACACTAGTGTTTCAACCTCATGAGACTAAATCTTTGAACTCTTCGCCAGTGAGCTGAGTGAGACTGAAATGGAAAATAACGTACTGTCTGTTGGTATTAGGAGAAAAGGTCAGTACAACATGATTATTCAGGCATCCATGCTTTTATTTACATCTGTGATCACTATATGAGGATCACTGACGTGGTCCTGTCTTAACACGAATTTGCATTGCTAAGTGCACTTTATTTTCTTTTCTATTTATTTATTTTTATTAGTTGGAGGCTAATTATTTTACAATTGTGAAGCAAGCCAGAAAGATAAGTGCACTTTATTTTCAGAAAAAAATGCCAGATTTGAATTATCAGAAATCAATATCCCAGGTTCCCTGATGAATAAAAGCTTAAGTTACAAAAGTGGACATTTTTGTACATCGATCTGTTAGTATGACTAAACTTGACTAGAAGAAATCACCTGTGAGTATAAAAGAATTATTTATTTTTGACACAGTCTTTAGCTTCTCTCTTGAAGCTTGTGGCTCTGGTGAAAAAAGACATCCATGCTTTTCAGCATTTCACAGAGCCCAACACGTGTCATTAGAAAGTAAAAACTTCCATCAGCTCACAGCGAGTTAGATTCACACAAGCAGTTTTGAAATTAGTGAAAGTCCTCCAGGCTACCTATTCCTCTGGAGGATTTAAGAGGAAAGCAGGAGATGACAGTTGGGCATTTCTCAGTTTTTCCTTCCTATTTACCATTCCATCTATGTGACCTTGGGAATACCAATCCTAGGATTCATTTTAGTGATTTTTTTCATTGACTGAAATAGAAGAATGGCAACCTGATAAATAAGAAAAATAGGGAAATTTCTTAGATGTTAGCACCTTAATTGAGATTCTTAACTTACAAAACAAACCAATAAAAGGTTGCAGGGCATTATAGCAACACACCAAAGATAGTGCAATTTTATTAAAAAGTGTATAGTTCATAAATTTATTATAATTTTTGTATAAGTTCCTGTGGCAACTTCAGTTAATCTTATCAGATCAGCAACTTTAAAAATAAAAGCAGCACTTGGAGTTATCCAGATATGATTATTCTCTTATGATGTTTACTTGTAGTTCATCTACAAACAACATCAAGTTTTAGACTGCAGAAGTGCATGATAGTTTTACAATAATAGGTCTTGATATCATGTTTTAGTCAATAGTAGTTTAAGGAGCTGTTATATAAAACTTTACAAAACTATTAAGCCGTGACAGTGAAGCAACATGTTATCTGGAAAACACAGTAAATACTGAAAGTTAGTGACTGAAATATCTACTTTTATTAAGAATAAAATCTATACATAACACTATAATATCACATGCTTATCATGGAATAAGAGGAAAACCATCCAAAGAGAAAATGATCACTTTTATTCTAACTCTCCAATGATTTTGAAGTTATTTGTTTGATGTATTTCTACTCAAGATTTTTTTTTTTACATGTTGAGTTTTTTCATGGTTTTGATCTTAATAGATATAACTTTGTCTTGCTATTTTGCACTCATTAATGTCAAACTTTCCAGAACTAACAGATGACATCCCATATGTTATTTTGAGTATAAGGCATAAACTATATATAAACAATTTAGGATCTGTCACAAAGGAATTATTCACATTAAAAATAAGAACCTAAATTTAGGTTCAAAAACAAGGCTCTAAACTCTTGCAAAATTGTGGCATGAGAAATGATACCAACTTCTTCTTTCCCAAATAGTGCTGATATTACGAGTAGCATGGATGATCTCTCTCTTTCTTTGGGGGCCAGGGTGGCCACTGAGAGTTGTTTTTGGCAGAAGACACGTCAGTGCCTTCTGGAAGGGAAAAATATCTTGCACATGGGACTCTGTTCTGGAACTGCTACACCAACAAGCGCTGAGCTGGTAGGAAGTGTTGAGTGGCTTGGGTATCATTTGACTCTTCCCAAGTCTTCACCTTTACGCTCATTGCATTAGATGCAATCTGAGTACAATCTCTTTAACATATAGGTTCACATAAAGCAATGAAGTGCCCTACATTTTCTCTTAGGTATGTCCCATCTGCCATATTAAGCAGCGACATGACCATTGGTAGCCTAGAGATGTGCCTTTTTCAATAGCAGTCTAGAGAGGGAAAATGTCATGGTGTCATTCTTTGGGATGCTCCCAACAACTGGGATAAAGAGGTCACACATGTGACAAAGATGCTTTTCATTTCATGTCACTACCCATTGTTGTTGTTGTTCTTCTTGTTTAGTTGCTAAGTTGTGTCCAATTCTTTGTGACCCCATGAACTGCAGTATGCCAGTCTTCCCTGTCCTTCACTATCTTCATTGAGTCAATGACACCATCCAACCATCTCATCCTCTTTCACCTCCTTCTCCTCCTGCCCTCAATCTTGCCCAGCATCAGGGTCTTTTCCAATGAGTCAGCTCTTCACATCAGGTGGCCAACATATCAGAGCTTCAGGCTTCCATACTGCTCTCCACACTACCACTATATCCATACTATTATCAAACTCTCCCATTGCCTTCATCAGCTCCTCTCCCCCCACCATCACCACAATTCCAGGATTCTTCCCCTTTTCTTTCTTTCCATTTCTTCCTTCCTTCCTTCTACTACTGCAGGTCCCACTGAGCCAGCACTAAGCTTTGCCTGCATAAATGTTCCCCACTTTTTGTCATCTAGAGTTCTGAATGACCAGAAGGCTGATCCCTGACTCTTTGTCAGCTGACGTTGGCAGGTTTAACTAAATTTGAGTATTGAAGAGAGATAAGAGGGTAGAAAGAAGGAACAAGCCAGGATATTTTTCTCCTTTTTTTCTTAGGGGTTGTTTCCAGCAAAGAGTACATACTTATGACTCAAACACCAATGGAACAGGTCTGTATACTTTGAGTTGCTGCCTGCTGACCCTTTGACAAGCCTCTTTGGCCCCAGCATCATTACTGCCTTGTGTTGTCTATTTCTCCACACCACCTGGAGATCTAACAACCTGTTACAGCTAATCTATGCTATGTCACTGCCCAATAATCATCTTCTCAGCTTCTTCTGTAGCTTTTGTTTAATTCCATGCATTAAATTCATTTGACCTAAAATATTTAGAGAGGTATGTGTTTCCTGGTTTGACACTGATTATTATAGTACTTTATCAGCAGAGCTCCCAGAAACACACCTCTCACAATGGGGTTTTCAGACTGAGCTTATCACCTGTTTGAATATGAGCACAGTCATGATGCTCTTGCAGATGGCAAATGAGATAACAGTGATTTGTGGCATGCCGTGACATCATTTTTACTTAACTCATCATCTGTAGATGCTGGAGATGAAGGGCTGTTCAATGTCAAGGCAACAGAAAATCAAGTTCTTCTTGTATGCAACCCAGATGGTAGCAAGTGTATCAACATTTGCTACAGAAGAGTATTTTGCCCACTTCTAAAGATGAAGAGTCGACCAAAAACCAAAAATCATACACTCATATCTACAAACTCTCAGTTAAAAGCAGCCTTGGGATATTAAAACACTTCTAGGATAACCTTAAAATTGCATCAACTCCCACAGCTTCAGGGATATGGCTGAAAATTAGAGTAAAATGTAAGCGTGCAAGAGCGTAAATAAAACACAAGCTGATTACACAGCACCATCAGTCCCTTAGTTAAGATCAGGACATTATTGCTTGAGTCTAAGGCATTAGTGAAGAAGTGGTGGGACTCTGAGATTTGGGAAGGGGACATTTGTGTGCACTGACACTGTTGAGAATCTTAAATCACTAAATTTCTCTCATCCTTCTTACCAACAGAACCAGCTCCAATTTCACTGACAAAAATGCGGTCATCAGTTAAATTGATAGTACTAAATTATGTCACCTGACACAGTTTGTGCATGCCTGAGCTTTTTAAGCCTTTCCTGCAACCCCTAACTACCTCCAGGCCAGTAGCAGTAGTTATTTCCAAAATATTCCAGGGAAAGAATAGGTTTCCTTCAGGAGAATATTGCACACAGAAGAGGAATTTTGAAATGTTAATTTGTATCTGTACATACCTGGAGAAAATCATAGTAATGGACTTAAATACTCTCCCCTAAAGGACGAAATTTAATTGCACTTGAAGCCAAATTTACTATCACGTTGCACTAAATTTCATTCTGAATTAAAGTGCTGGTTAGAGAAGTTGGAATTGGTTCTGTTTGTTCAGTTGGCTCCTGAAGTCTGCTCTCCATAGTTTATATTAATGAGGTCAGAAACGCTGGACCTTTTCTGGCATGATATCTAGGAGGGCATTCAAGTCATAGGGAGACGGTAATGCTCGTGTGGATTTGAGAAAAGTGGTTGCCTCACTCTCCCTCAGCAATGCATCCTCAGAGTGCCTAGAAGACATTCCTTTTCAAAGGAGTTGATAAATGCACTTATGAGGAGAATACTGTTTTTTTGTTTTTTGTTTTAATTCATTTTTTCGGAGCACAGTTGTTTTACAGTGTGGTGTTGGCTTCTCCTCTATAGCAAAGTGACTTGGCTGTATATACATATACACATAGATCCCCTCTTTCTTAGACTTTCTTCCCATTGAGGTCACTGAAATTCATTAAGTAGAGCTCCCTGTTCTATTCAGCAGGTTCTCATTAGTTATCTATTTTATACATAGTATCAATGGTATGCATGTATCAATACCTACCTCCCAACCCCCCCACCTGCCCAGTCCCCTTCTATCCCAGTTTGTATCCATATATTTATTATCTACATCTGTGTCTCTATTTCTGCTTTACATATAAGATCATCTATGCCATTTTTCTAGATTCCACATATATCCAACCAGAGAATTTCTTAGAGAATTCTTAAAAAAACCTCTGTGGTGAGTGTACCCCTGGGCGAGTGATAAATGTGGATTTGGGTTGTAGAATCGAAGTTCTTGATTTCAGTGGTAATAATGACATCTTGGAGAGTGGGGCCCTAAGGTTTGTTTTGGTGACACATGGGTTCAATGACCATCACAGGCAGCAGAGCAGTGGTAATCAAAATATTTTGACCCACACATCATTTTGTGGTGATGGTTAACTGAACTCCAAGTCCCTGAGAATAAAACAGATGTGCAGCCTATCAATGTCTTACTAGATCCATACACAAGGCTAAGATCTAAGTTTGGTGAATAGAAATTCATATTGCATCATCACAAAAAACATGTAATCATGAGCTGTTACAATCTCCCAGTTCCCAAAACGAGGTCAGTTCACACACAGGATGACTGACCCGCCCAGGTACTTCAGCACTGACTGTCACATAGTCTTGGAAAATCCCAGACCAGACCATTAGTCCCTCCACCACAGATTGGAAGCCCCTTGATTAGAAAAAAGGCTGAGTCCCTTGGAAAGGGACTGAGTCCCTTGAGAATATACTTAAATCTTTCTCCAAAAGGACCAGAAGCAATATAATATAACAAACAGGTGTTCGTTGTTCACTCACTAAGTCATGCCCGACTCTTTGCCACCCCACAGACCGCAGCACACCAGCCTCTTCTGTTCTCCACTGTCTCCTGGAATTTGCTAGAATTCATGTCATTGAGTTGGTGATGCCATCTAACCATCCCCTGCTGCCCCTTTCTCCCCTTTCCTTCAGTCTTTCCACAGTGTGTATATTGTGAACAGACACGGAAGCAAAAGACATACTCAGGATTTAAAGACTTTATATTGGCTCTGAGTTGATGTGATTTCTAAGAAACTAATACACCACCTTGCCTCAACTGTCAGTAAAAGAGAAAAGAATTATGGAACTCAGGTAACCAATGCAGATTTGATAAAAATCCATCTTTAATTGGGACCATGTTTCAAGGTACATAATCAAAAATTGGCAGAAATTCCATCTGCACTGGCTCTCTGACCTATAGCGTGAAGGCCAATGAAATAGGAAAGGCCAAGTGAAAACCCATGGAACCAAATTTCTTTGTCACTGTAGTAACAAAAAAAGACTATCACACTCCTCAGAGAATCGTGGTAGTTGATTCTGACATCAAAGATTGGAAGACACATACTATTCCTCTCACTATTACCTTTAATTTTCCTGTTTGGTTGTCATAAAAATCAACTGCATCTCGATAATCAGTGTAGATTTTTTATAAATATGATTATAGAGTCACTCCAATCGCAGCTGCTGTAACAGATATGGTATCTCTGTTACAGAAAATGAACACATGGTTTGCTTTAATGCACCCTTGTTGATCTGCAAAATGCATTTTTCCCCATACCAATTATCAAGGATGATCAGAACAGTGTGCTTTCAGCAGGGAGAGATAATATTATGATTCCCCCATCTTCCTTCAGGGATGTGTCAACTTCCCTATTATGCTTTTCAAGTCTCCAGAACTTTGGTCCTATGGAGGTCCCACCAAACATAATTTGCTCCTCCTCCTTGATTGTCCTTGGTGAGCAGGAAGGGGAAACACCCCAGATGTAATGGATCAGCATATGTTTGCCCAGAGGGAGAATAAAACGGCAAAATTCAGGGCTCTGCCATTTTAAGGAAGGATTTAGGGAGCAGATGGTGCTTGACATGTCAGTATATCACCCCTAAAATGAGACGAGGTGTCTCATCTTGCACTAATGTGACCAAATATACAACACTTGTGGGGCTCCCCGGACTGTGGAGGCAACAGCTCTAAATTTGCGTGTGTTCCCTGGAAACTTTTACCAAATAATCCATAAAGTTCCTAGTTTTGAGTGGGACCCAGAGAAACAGGACTCTGCCTCAGGTCTAGGTGATGTGAAAAGCCACATGTAAACTAGGTCTTAAGGCACAGCAGGTTTGATGAAGCTCCAGTTGTAAAGGAAGTAAGTGAAAACACTGCTGAGGCTTCTGAAAAGACACAGTTGGAGGGTTATAAGTTGTGTCTTTGTTCTATAATCAATCAGTTCAAAATTATCTTTCAATTTTCATAGTTATTTTTTCTTAACTCATGGATTATTTAGAAGTACAGTTGACCCTTGAACAATATGGGTTTCAATATGAACAATATGGGTTTCAATATGAACAATATGGGTTTCATGGGCCCACTTCTACATGGATTTTTTTCAATAGTAAATACTACAGTACTACATAATCTGTGGTTGGTTGAATCCGTGAATGTGGAGGAGCTGCGGATATGGAGAGCTGACAGTCGAAGATTAACCACAATGTTGTTCAAAGGTCAACTGGATATTGCTGATTTAGATACACATTTAATTTGAAAGTTGTATCTGTTAACTCCAATATCTGTATTTCCCAAGGGTATGATTCTGTTTCTCTGCCTCTCTCACTCATGCACTTTCTCATCATTTAATCTTCTCTCATAGCATATTGGTAATTTTGATTGGCTGCTAGATATTGCGACTTAGCAGCAGCTAGATAGTGTGGATGAAACATTTTAGAGACCACTTGTGGCTATGCATTTCAGTACTTCTCTCCAGAAGACTTTGTTTCTGCTTCTGGGAGGCAGTTAAGGGGGTTGTCAGATAACCTAATCCACCAAGATTCCTCTATTATACTGCTTTGTGAGGACTGGGTATGTTTTTCCCATTATTTTATTTAGAGAAACCAATGGAAACTTTAGGTATTTTCTAGGGCCTTTACAACTTGGAGTTATGGACCCTCCTGCCTCATAAGGTGACCAGACACTCTTCTCATATAGTCAACCTGTCAGTTCTGTTGAGAATTACCAAATGCTTGAGGGGGAAAGAAGTGCTAACTACAGACTCTATGTCCCTGCATCTGCCTTTTATTTGAGGCCTAGCTTCCGTCAGTCCATCCTGCCCTAGTGGGTTTCTATTGCTTTCAAGCAAATATTTTTAATATTAGGTTTATTTTTTATAGCTATTCTTGATTACATGCTCAGAACTCTAAAAGTATTTTGTCATTACCAGGGCAAAAAATCATAATTGTTGAGACTTTGAATCTCTTCTAATTACAAAGAGGATGAAAGGGTCTTCATTTTAAAGAAAGAAAGTTGCCTCTGATTAGGTGGGAGCATAAAGCTTTATATGATAAAGTGAAGTTCACAGATGAATGAGAATGTTGCTGATGAAAGAGAGGCAGAAAATACCTATTTGGTTTTGTTTACTAGCTTTTCTTCTTTTCTCTGCTCTGCTTCTTTAGAAAAGGAAAGACAAATCTTTCAGAGTGCATTTTCCAGGCTCCTGTGTCCCTTCCTTTCACTTCTTTTGGCCAAAAAGAAGCATCAAAAGAGGATGGGGAGCAGGAGGAAAGAATGGAGCGTCCCCCCACACATACGCACCCTTGCCAGTGGCATTTTCATCAGGATCACGTCTCTTCTGTGGCTTCAGCTCTCCTCCAGGACCTGTGGCACCTGCTCACTCCTTTCAGTGTTGGATGATCGTGCTTTCTGCTACTGCTTTTTCTAGGTTGTCTTCCTATACACTGGTTGTTTTCTCATCTTCTTCATATATCTAACCAACTTAAACTCCCTTTGTATCACCTAATCAAATAAAAATGGCAAAAAAATAGAGAAATATGAAGGAATTCTGCAGTGCCAAGTAAGATGAGGGTTCAATTCTTCCAAATTTTGACACAATGACTTTCCTGTAATAGACTTATCGCAAGACAGGAAACACAAGTTTTGAAAAATGACTTTGTGTCTTCAACAGCTTTCAAGAGGATGTTTACTGCTCCTATGAACCAAAGCAACATGTCATGAAGAGGGACAATCTTATTTTGAAAGGACTCAATGGGGAGGAAAAAAAAAAGATTTCTGAACTAAAATCTTGATGGATGTAGCAACTAGCAGATTAGATTTTGAAGGGATTTAAATTAATGATGTGGGGTAAAAATGAAATCTTCACTTAGGAAAATAACTCCCTAAAACGACTCCCAGATTGGATTAAAAATAAACATTAAATGACTTCATGTTTATGAGATTTTTTTTTAAACTGACCTATCAAGCATAAATATAAAATGAAGATAAAAATTATATTAGACAAGCACAAATGAAAGAAAATAGTGAAGGCAGTATTAATAGCAAGGCATAATCAAATAAAAATGATACATAGGAAAAGCATTTCACATAGATAATACAAACACCAACAAATTTCATGGTTTCAAAGTATATTAAGTAAATATGATCATATCAGAAATGTATAACTGAGAGAGTGAGTGCAATAGAGAGAGAATGGGTCATGTAGTGGCCAAATGCCATTTTCTACATTTGACAATTTATTACACTGTGAAATGTACCTTTTCAAGGTTTAGATACACAGAAATTTTATGTCTGAGCTTCACAGGATGTTAGATTAAAATATATGGCTGGTTCTGACAATTAGACACAGTTGCATGGGATTCTGATGCAGAATTGAGCCATATGAAGCAACTGATTCATTTTGTTGATTCGAGTTGTGGTGGAAACAGCATGTCTCCAATGTCAGTATCTACTTTGTCAAGACTGTTTTGCATGTGGTTCATGAGGTTAATTCTGAAATTTCAGCCTAAAGCCTTTGCCCCAAGATTTTCAATGATTTTATGGGTCACACAATATTTATTCTATCTCCACAGGGTCCTCCAATCTTCGCCCAATAATGCTGACAAGTAAGAAAACTTAGTGCAGTTTCAGAGACCAGGTCTGGATGTCCAGCGTATATAATAGCATTATTTTCAGCCAGAGCCAGGTTGAACATTTTATTTTTTTAGGCTCACTAAAGGACAATATCAAGAACTTTTAAGAAATGTATGGCAGAATTTTTTCCTTAATTTCTCTTTCTGTTTTCTCATTGTTGGTGTATAGGAATGCAAGGGATTTCTGTGTTTTAATTTTATATCCTGCAACTTTACTATATTTATTGATTAGCTCTAGTGATTTTCTGGTGGAGTCTTTAGGGTTTTCTATGTAGAGGATCATGTCATCTGCAAACAGTGAGAGTTCTACTTCTGTTCCAATATGGATTCCTTTTATGTCTTTTTCTTCTCTGATTGCTGTGGCTAAAACTTCCAAAACTATGTTGAATAGTAGTGGTGAGAGTGGGCACCCTTGTCTTGTTCCAGACTTTAGGGGAAATGCTTTCAATTTTTCACCATTGAGGATAATGTTTGCGGTGGGTTTACAATATGTGGCTTTTATTATGTTGAGGTATATTCTTTCTATGCTTGCTTTCTGAAGGGTTTTTATCATAAATGGATGCTGAATTTTGTTAAAGGCTTTCCCTGCATCTATTGAGATAATCATATGGTTTTTATCTTTCAATTTGTTAATGTGGTGTATCACATTGATTGATTTGCAGATATTGAAGAATCCTTACATCCCTGGGATAAAGACCACTTGGTCATGATGTATGATCTTTTTAATATGTTGTTGGATTCTGTTTGCTAGAATTTTGTTAAGGATTTTTGCATCTATGTTCATCAGTGATACTGGCCTGTAGTCTTCTTTTTTGTGGCATCTTTGTCAGGTTTTGGTATTAGGCTGATGGTGGCCTCGTAGAATGAATATGGCAGTTTGCCTTCCTCTGCAATTGTCTAGAAGTGTTTGAGTAGGATAGATTGTTAACTCTTCTATAAATTTTTTGGTAGAATTCACCTGTGAAGCCATCAGGTCCTGGACTTTTGTTTGTTGGAAGATTTCTGATTACAGTTTTGATTTCTGTGCTTGTAATGGGTCTGTTAAGATTTTCTATTTCTTCCTGTTTCAATTTTGGAAGGTTATACTTTTCTAAGAATTAGTCCATTTCTTCCAAGTTCTCCATTTTATTGTCATATAGTTGCTGATAGTAGTCTCTTATGATCCTTTGTATTTCTGTGTTGTCTGCTGTGATTTCTTCATTTTCATTTCTAATTTTGTTGATTTGATTCTTCTCCCTTTTTTTCTTGATGAGTCTGGCTAATGGTTTGCCTATTTTATTTATCTTCCCAAAGAACCAGCTTTCAGTTTTATTGATTTTTGCTATAGCCTCCTTTGTTTCTTTTTCACTTATTTCTGCCCTAATTTTTATGATTTCTTTCCTTCTACTAACCCTGGGGTTCTTCATTTCTTCTTTTTCTAGTTGCTTTAGGTGTTAAGTTAGGTTATTTATTTAATTTTTCTCTTGTTTCTTGAGGTAAGGTTGTATTGCTATGAACCTTTCCCTTAGCACTGCTTTTACTGAATACCATAGGTTTTGGGTTGTTGGGTATGCATTTTCATTTGTTTCTATGCATATTTTTATTTCTTTTTTTATCTCTTCTGTGATTTTTTGGTTATTCAGGGAAAGTATACAGACAATAAATGCTGGAGAGGGTTCAGAGAAAAGGGAACCCTCTTACACTCACTGTTGGTAGGAGTGCAAACTAGTACAGCCACTATGAAGAACACTATGAAGCCACTAAGAAATCTGTGGTGATTTCTTAAAAACTGGAAATAGAACTGCCTTATGACCCAGAAATTCCATTGCTGGGCATACACACTGAGGAAAATAGAATTGAAAGAGGCACATGTACACCAATGTTCATTGCAGCACTGTCTACAATCGCTAGGGCATGGACGCAACCTAGATATCCATCGGCACACAAATGGATAAGATAGCTGTGGCACATATACACAACGGGATATTACTCAGCCATTAAAAAGAATTAATTTGAATCAGTTCTAATGAGGTGGATGAAACTGGAGCCTATTAATACAGAGTGAAGGAAGTGAGAAAGAAAAACACCAATCCAGTATATTAATGCATAAAAATGGAGTTTAGAAAAATGGTAACAATGACCCTATATGTGAGACAGCAAGAGAGACACAAATATAAAGACAGACTTTTGGACTCAGTGGGAGAAGGAAAGAGTGGGATGATTTGAAAGAAGAGCAGTGAAACATGTATATTACTGTATGTGAAACAGACCACCAGTCCAAGTTCAATACGTGAAACAGGGTGCTCAGGGCTGGTGCGCTGGGACAACCCTGAGGGATGGGATGGGGAGGGAGGTGGGAGAGGGGTTCAGGATGGGGGACACATGTACACCCAAGGCTGATTCATGTCAATGTATGGCACAAACCAATACAATATTGTAATTATCCTCCAATTAAAATTAAAAAATAAATTTTAAAAATCCATGGCTGATTCATGTCAATGTATGACAACTAATAAAAATAAATGAAATATGAAAAAAAAAGTGCATGGCAGAAAGGTAATGAACATGGTTGCAACAACCTGGCAGGTAAATACAAGGAGAAGGAAATGGTAACCCATTCCAGTATTCTTGCCTAGAAAGTTTTTTGGACAGAAGAGTCTAGAGGGCTCCAGTCTATGAGGTTGCAAAGAGTCACGTATTACTGACTGAGTAACACTTTCACTTTTTCACAAATACAATAGCCATTAAAAATTGGCAACTACATTTTCCCTGGTGGCTCAAGGGTAAAGAATCTACCTGCCAATGCAAAAAAAAAGGGTTCAATCCCTTGGTCAGGAAGATCCCCTGGAGAAGGAAAAGGCAACCCACTCCAGTATTCTTTGCTGGGGAATCCCATGGACAGAGAAGCCTGACAGGCTAGAGCCCATGGAGTTGCAAAGAGTTGAACATGATTCAGTGACTAAACAACAACAGCTTGCTTCAGTGTCCATCTCTTTAGAAAGTACCCTAGAGCATCTGATCATCACCAACAACTACAGTTTGAGACTGAGGCCAGGTGTAGGGAGGAGTAGTGTATTTTGCTTCTTATATCATGTAGGACCTTGCTCTATCAGTAACCCTTAGGTATGTATGTCATCTACTGACCTTACAAAACCACTCATGGTCAACTTGGATTATTTCTTGGAGGCCACTAAGTCAAAACAGGTCTTATGTGACAAAATCTTTTGTTCAATGGAAGTGATTTCAAACACAAGCAACCATGGCTACAGGCAACTCTTAATTGTCCACCGAGGGAGCAAAAAAGAAGCATATCATAGCAAAATGTTAATCCTTCCTTAAGTTTGAAAAAAGGGTGCAGGGAATAAAATTGTGCAAGGGAAAAAAAAGAACATGGGGGAAAAACCATTTTGTAATTTTGAATGAACGGTTTTGTTTTAAAATCACTTATGTAAAATTGATTTTTTTCTGATGTCCTGAAAGGGCACACAATTCCTCCAGGAAGCAAGTGTGGCTGTAACTTAGTATGGAGAATAAAATATAAGGAAAGTGTTAGTTGCTCAGTCATGTCCCTTTGCGACTCCATGGACTATGGCCCTCCAGGCTCCTCTTTCCATGGAATTCTCCAGGCAAGAATATTGTCATGGGTAGCCTTTCCCTTCTCCAGGGGGGGTCTTCGTGACTCAGGGATAGAACCTGGGTCTCCAGCATTGCAAACGGATTCTTAATCATCTGAGTCAAATTGAAATATAAGGAAGATTAAGATATATTTTTGGAAGTTACTGAGTTTGGCTTTTGCTGTGTGTGCATGCACGTGTGTGTGTATGTGCATGTGCTTATGTGTAAAATGATTAATTTTATAGAAAATGTTAATGACATATTTCAAAGAACTGTAAGACTGGTGATACACTTCCTTGATGTACTAATGCTTTGGAAATACATTCAAATATTTAGAGGATGGGAGAAAACTATTTTAGTTGGGCAGGCACTCATTGATAATCCACTCTTTGCAAGGCAGCTGCCAATCCCTGGGAGTATCTAGCAATTAGGCTCAAGAGACTATATGGGAGCCCACAGCCTTGCCAGGGAGATAAAAGGAAAGCAAATGTTTTCAATAAAATGTGAAACATGCAATAATAGAACTATGTACCAAGTGTTTTCAAGAGTGGAAATGTAAGACCGAATAAAGCATTTGAAAAATAAAGAGGAATTGGCAGAGAGTTAAAATGCTGCTAGGGAAATAGCCTTTGTGAAAAACAAGAGGTTGTTCTTGGGGGAATCTCATATATTACAGTTTTTCTTTGTTTAAAATAGGATAGAGATCAGGATGTGAAGGGGAGTTAAAACTACATAGGGAGGGAAAGTACAAATCAAAGTGAGTGTATTTAATCTATGAAAGACACTGGCCTTTTAAATAAAGGCTCTGAAAATAGAACTGCATAATCAGATTTGTGTTTGAGAAAAATATTTGTATTCAGTGGCGAAGAATGCATTAACATAGTCCAGGATAAAGGCAAGGTGACAATAATTAAGAATTATTACAACATTCTTGGTAACAAAAAATTTAAGAATCAGAACAAAGGAGGGAAGGAGGGAGAAGGGGCAGAGACAAAGGGAAGCAAAATCAATAACAAATGAGATTTTGTCAGGTCAGTGATAATGTTGAAAATTTTCTGCTTCCAGTGACAGGTTTGATGATGGTGTGATTGTGACATGGTTGTAGAGGAAAGTAACCAATTTTGGAGAGACGGCAGGCACTTTAATTTTGAATGTGTTGAATTTGTGGGGACTATGGGACTTCCGGGTGGAAATGGCCACTAGTAAATTAAACATAGAGATTAGAATTTAGTAAATAGTTTTGGAGTAGAGAAAGATTGTAGACACTAGTTTATATCTTTTTTAAGGTATTTTCTTTTTAAACATTTTTTTTAATTGGAGTATAGTTTTTGACCATGTTCTGTTCATTTCTACTGTACAGCAAAGTGAATTAGCTACATGTAGATATATTTCCCCTCTTTTTTGGATTTCCTCCCTATTTAGGTCATTACAGAGCATGGAGTGGAGTCCCCTGTGCTATTCAGTAGGTTCTCATTAGTCATCTTTTTATAGTATTTTATAGTATCAATAGGCTTCCCTGGTGGGTCAGATGGTAAGAATATGCCTGCAATGCAAAAGACCCAGTTCAATCAATAGTGTGTATATGTCAATCCCAATCTTCCAATTCATCCTCTCTTCCCCCTTGGTATCCATATGTTTGATTTATTTTGAAAAGTAATATATAGAAACACAATTAAATTTTAAATAAAGCATTTTAAACATTGGCCATCTATATATTTTTAGATTTAATTAAGATATTTGAGAGCCTAAAAGAAAAAGGCATTTACCAAATCCATGTTATTTACCATTTTTCTATTTTAAAAGAGAGCAAAATATTAAGACATTTTCCTTTCATTCCAACTGGAGGCCTGTATAGGACACAATATGAGCCCAACATTAGGACCTGTGAATTGTCAACTACTGGACTTGTCAAATTTTGTCAAATATTGACTTTATAGTTGCTAAATCTTAGAAATTTATCATTGGATGAGGCACTTTCATCATTCTGCATCTTCTCTGAAAAAAAAGGATATTTGCTTACGTGATCACTCAGATTCTTTTTAGATCTACCATTTAATCAATTCATGGTTTTTTTTCTGATAATTAGATAATGTAAAAATAAGACTTACTTCTGCTAATTAAAATGCATCTATAGAAGCACTATTAAAGATGTCTGATTTTTGGAAAACAGAATAGGAGATAAAATATCCTCATCTCTATTATAGTAACTATAAATATGAACGGCCAAAGTGAGCACTCCTGGCCTCCTGGTATAGACTCACGAAACTGCAGAATGTAAGCAAGACAGAAATCACAGTCCCGGGCACGTGTCTTCTGATAGCCCTGTGTGGGCACGCTAAGTCAGTTTAGCGTGCCTGACTCTGTGCAGCCCTGTGGACTATAGACTGTCAGGCTCCTCTGTCCGTGGGATTCTCCAGGCAAGAATACTGGAGTGGGTTGCCATGCCCTCCTCCAAGGTATCTTCTTGACCCAGGGATTGAACCCACGTCTCTTATGTCTCTTTCACTGGCAGTCAGTTTCTTTACCACTAGCACAACCTGGATTTTCTATCTTCCACTTTATAGATACTTGCACTAGAATTATCTGTAAAGGAACTTGGACTCAACATTTTCAAGTGATAGAGCAATGAATGAATACATCTGAAGGTGGAGGACGTTTAGAAAAACGTGTTGTCTCTATTGTTTTAAAATACATTTTGTTTTGCTGCAGTGATTTCCACCATTTTGTCTTCCAGGTCACTTATCCATTCTTCTGCCTCGGTTAGTCAGTTAGTGTATTGTTCATCTTTATTTGCTTGTTCTGTAGTTCTTCGAGGCCTTCGGTAAACATTTCATTAACCACCTCCATTTTTATTCTGAGATCCTGGATGATCTTTAGTATCATAACTCTGAATTCACTTTCTGGAAGATTATCTAGATCCACTTCATTTAACTGTTTTTCTGAGGATTTATCTTATTCTTTCATCTGGGACATAACCCTATATCTTTTCATTTTGATTGACCTTCTGTGATGGTGGTTTTTGTTCCAGAGGCTGTGGGGTTGTAGTTCTTCTTGTTTCTTCTGTCTCTCTATTGTTTTATTTATTTATTTATTTTTTATTTTTTTTTCCCATTTATTTTTATTAGTTGGAGGCTAATTACTTTACATCATTAAGTAAATGAACTATAAGGCAACATAGGGTTTCCAGATGTCCCCTTGAGACACCAAAGAGTTTAAATAGTGTTTATTTGAAATATCAAAACTATAGACACCATTCTATATATGTACATATAAAGTCTATATGTTCTGAAATCTTCTTCTAAGCCCATCCATCCTTCTTTCAGAAGCACCCAGTAATCATAACAGTACCAAAAACAGACACAGAAGTTCAAAACTGACAGAGCACATCGATTCACCCAATAACACCAGTAAATATGACATTGCAAGACAAAAGATCCTAGAACAAAGTAATATCTGGATTGCTTCTGAATGACTTAGGAAAGAAATTCATGCTCACTTGAAGCCAAAATATGTTCATTAGCAGACCTTACAACAGGCAGGTAATGAAATTAACACAGAGGAAGAATCCAAACATCACTAAGCTATTTGATAACTTTCACCATCATGTATGTTTAAGCAAAGCAAAGAAATACTAAATAAATATTTAAACAATTATGTGAATTAGTGATTGAGGACATTTTTTGATGTACACTTTTTATAGTGAGCAAAAGCAAAAAAAAATACTGTGAACAAGGACTTTTTAGAGTGTGTTTTGATACATTAGGAATGTCTGCATCTGATATATTGAACTAATTTTCAATGATGTAGAGGCTTTAACTAAAAAATTGAAAGTATCCATGTGCAAATAGAAAAATTTTATACAATTTTTCCTCAATTACATGCAACAGTCCCCAATATTAGGATGAGCTCAGTAACTTCTAAATATTTCTAATATGGAGCCTCCTTACTTTTTCATATAAACCTAAATATTAGCTTTATTTAAATAGATACATGCAAAGGATATTGTCCAAATAGCTGCAGTGTTTATTTACTATTTGATCAAATACATGGACTTCTTTAATCTTTCAAATGGCATCTGGTCAAATTTTGAGGACGCTTTTGAAATGACTGCTATTTTATTTCCTTGGAGAATCTTTCTGGCCAGATGCATTATGTTGAAACTTGCAATTTCTATATAGAATAAATGCTGGAATCAGTGCAATATTTTCCCACTTGAAATTACTAAAAGGAGAATGCTCTGGTGACAAAATATATTTGGTAACTACATAATGAACTTTGATAGCAAAGAGCATTCAAAGAGAAAATATTTGATGCTGCAAAGTCAAATATTTATTTGCCTATGGAGAATAAAATGGGAGATCACAAAATTAAGGATAAGTATTGATTTATAAACAGAGCGCTGCATTGACTGTCAAAAGCATTTTATCTAGTGAGATGATCCATTAACTAGATATAACTATAAGAATTCAAGTCTATTTTTTCATCTTCTTCTGTTGATCTAAGGCACAAAACAACTCCTTACTGAAAAATGGTAACTTATCACGTGTGTTCTTTAAAGGTGATTTCTATTTTTCAACTTGTTCTTTATCATTTGGCCTTTGAAAGTTAAAGTGTTGGTATTACCATTGTCCTAAATCTACACAACTATATTTTTAATAACTGCTCATTTGATTTGGATGTAAAATAAATAGGAAAGTGACCTTTTCTATTTATATAACTTATGCAGATATTGTTTACCTTTCTTTTGATCTTGAGCAATCTACTGCTGATATATAACTCTATGTATCTATTTTAAATTATCATTTGGTGCCTGAATTGTGGTCTGCTTAAGCAAAATATATACCAATATCTGAGATACATGTCAGAAGTATAACATCAAAAATGATACAGTCACAGCTTTTACATGGGAAATTAAATGTAGATAATAAATTATGAAAACCTATAATAATTTGCTTGAAGTATGGAGAAAGCACAAAATTAGAATAAGCTGTTGATACACTAATTCTATTAGTAAGGCAGAGCTTTCTCAAGTAGGTAGCATTTGAGATGAGTTTTATATGATACTGATAGACATTGCAGAATCAAAACAATAATTAATTTTTTTACAAATTTTAAACAACAATTTGAAGGTAAAAACCTAAGACATCTAGTTATTTATTTTCCAGTCGCCAATCCATGATTAGATTTTATGACACTTATTTGACTGTCTGAAGCTCTTGCAGGTCACCTGTGTCATGAACAAAATTAACACACCTTCAGCTATCCCATATTTGAGAAACCAGGAAATGAACAAAATGATAGTGGCAAGGTAATCTAGAAAAATTACCTCACTAGGCTTTAGCTTGATATCATTAAAAAATTATTCTTTCAATCCAGTATAAAAATACTATTTTTGAGAAAAGTATACTAGAAGCATTATAAGGAGGTATGCTGTCCCCATGGTGAAAACTATATTTCCTTTATTAGTTTTCCCTAACAACTTGGACATTTGTCAGTGATAACAAAGGAACTCAGAGGATTCAAGGTACCTTTCCCATAGTAAGTTCTATAGAACAGACTGTGGGCAGCATGAGGCTATAGGTACCATTTAGCTCATAAAGGAATACCCATATTCTTTATAAGCTAAAGGTTGCTTACTAAAAATAGCTGTGATGTATCACAGGAAAACATACTTCTTCTGACCTCAGGGATGGGTTTCAGCCTCTTCTAGACATTCTTCCAAGAGAATGCTTTATAAAGCATAAAATTACTGAATTGAGACTGTTCTGTGATATAACATGGCTGTAGCATATTTTATTACAAAAGCTTGCCAAAGGAACTCCTGGAACCTGCCTAAATTTTCATTCAAGTGTAGAGGGAAAAAATCTAACTGCATGGAATAAATGTGTAGAATTAGAGGGAGACAGGGAGAGAGCTGCTTCACAATTCAAATCATTCATTTTTTTTCCTGTAATTTCTTGCAATTTTCTGTAATTTTACTAGGCACTAGAAGGAGATGCAGGGTTGTATAGAGCAGATACTGTTTCTGCTCTATAAATATAAACTAGCATATTTAAAGATGTTTAGACCCTTGTGCATAATAAATTATAGATAATACTTGTTGTGATTATAGTATCTGGAAGGTATGCACAGAATACATCCATCCTAAATGGTAATAACTCTAATTGGATGCAGAATAGAAGCCCAGGGGGCCTCCCAATACAATGGTCATGATGGAACAGGGTTTTGCAGGGTTGATAAAAGAGCTCTGAATGTACCTGATAGCGCAAGCAATTTAAGCGTCATGTACAAAGTCATAAAACATAAGACACATTTGCGAAGATGTTGTAAGATTTTGCCTTGTTTATGTACTCCTCTCCCTTAATAGAATAAATAACCCTTCACAGTAAATGTATTATTAAAGTAATAATGTACAACCAGAGTAATATTTTAATGGAAAGAACAGGATGCCCTGAATTTTCCACCACCTACCTCTGTGATTTTGAGAAATTTATTAAATATCACCATACCTTCACTTCCTCATCTGAAAAGCAGTCCAAATGGCTAGGATCTCTTTCAAGTCTATTTTTTCATGATTGTATCATTTCATTATTTATAAGGTAGATTTTTTTGGAAAAAAAATAAAAGTTGCCCCAGTGATACTACTGAGATATAATCTATAAGAATAGGAAGAGATATACTACATTTGAGAGAAAAATATTTCATTTGAAACATTAATACAATCATCATTTTTCTAATAATCAGACCCAAGTGCAATCAAAGGTGATCAATCAAATGAATTTCCTCCTGGGGCTCTGGATATGAAGATTAGCAAGAATTGTAATATTGTAGACATGAGGATAAAATTAAATGCCAAAGGGAAATTGGTCATGAGCTGAACTGGTATCAAACTACCAGCCTCTTTATTCAGTTAAGAAAAAGAAGTCAGGAAAAAAATTATTCCTTGAGTTATAACAAGGATAAAATTAAAGGTAAGATTGAGACAATTTTTTAAAAATGTCTCTGCCTGGTTCAAGACAATAAAACAATTTCGAACATAGCAATAATATTAAGTTTTGTAGAAGTTCCAAAATACTTTTAAAGGTTTAGAACCAGTGGTATACAACTGATTATATAATACTTACAGCTAACTTACTAGGGATTAATACACTACCTATCACCATAGCATCAATCCACTTGTTTACGGTTAATGTTCTTCAAATGTTTATTTATACAGACATTTATTCACTTAACAACATTTTCTGAGCTTTGACTATATTTGCAGCCCCATGCTAGGTCTTGGGAATATAGCTGTGATTTAAAAAAAAAAAAAAACACCCCGCCCTTATACAAAGGTCTTGCATTATAATGTGGTGAGACTAAATTAATAATTTAAATAAATAGATTATAGTAAATTATGTGAAGCAAACAACATAGTGTACTAGGGGTTGGTGGTTTGCAGAAGGAATTTTAAAAGAACATCAGGGAAGGAAGACATCCTTGAGGAGATATTCTTTAAACTGTTTGAACTAAGACGGTAAGGGTAAGGATGGGCCAATCATGAGACGATCTGAATTAAAGCAATCACACCAAATAAAGTAGAATTAGATCCTAATTGAGATGTGGTCATAAGGCACTCTATTTCAGTAACTTGATGTTGTCTAGATTCATAAATTAATGTTGTCTAGATTCAGTAACTTAACATTGTCTAGCACTTTGAACTTGGCAATTGTAGATGATTCAGTTCAGCTCAGTTGCTCAGTCGTGTCCAACCCCGTGGACTGCAGCACGTCAGGCTTCCCTGTCCATCACCAACTCCCAGAGCTTACTCAAATTCATGTTCATCGAGTCGGTGATGCCATCCAATCATTTCATCCCCTGTTGTCCCTTTGTCCTCCCACCTTCAATCATTCCCAGCATCAGGGTCTTTTCCAATGATTAGTTCTTCTCATCAGGTAGCCAAAGTATTGGAGTTTCAGCATCAGTCCTTCCCATGAATATTCAGGACTGATTTCCTTTAGGATTGACTGGTTTGATGACTGAGATGATAAAAAAAAAGTTACCATCTCTTTAATATCCCATTCTATCCTGACCAACTACAACCATAAGCAAATTCATTCTTAGAAACAAATAGTTACTATATCATATAACTGAAACACAAAATACCAACATGTTACACATCAGCTGCAAAGGAACTGTCCCTGTATGTGTAAAGAAAGATTGGAATATGCTTTGATGAGTGTTGTCAGTAACCAGACCAAGTCACTGAGTGCAATTTTCTTTCTCAACCTAGCACTGTGATTCACTCCCCTATGTTCTTGAATCTGCCAATTTAGTTGCAACTGTTCTGAAACAACCTTCTGCAGTGTCATCTATGTTCTGAATGACTTAATAGAGCAGAGCAACATTTACCCTGGGTCCAGAGGAATCCCGACTTGAATAAAACACAGCGTTATTTCTAGCTATAGCGAGTCCAGGGTGCAATTATATACAAGAGTCACAGACATATTTTGTAGTGTTCTGACAATAATAACCCGAGGTATTGTACATATGCTTGTAATTCTCATCCCAGTCAAGTTGGCATTCGTGGCCAATCATTTGGTATTTAGATTAGAGGGCCAATTATGAAAATATAAGCTGAGTGTGTGAAGAGTCACTCATACAATAGATAACACAGATGGCCAAAGAGATATCCAGCTCATCTAACTACTAATATTTCCCTGCTGTTTTTAGAAAGCACTTTTGATAAGAAACAGCATTTTTAAGATGGCTTAAATATATGAACACACACGACAAGATCTGGCCAAAATCAGGCAGTGGATAAAGGTCACAATTTTCCCCACAAGACTCTGTTGGATTTATATACAGAGCTCACAGATTTTACCTCTTTGTAGGTTTCTCTCCTTTTGGTTATTTCAGCAATCAAATTACTTTCAGTATCTATTTTAAAAATAATGTATGTTCTTGGTCATCACATATGACAATATTTTGTAAAGAAATAATCCCATTTTAAGCATTATGACCAGGGATGAAATGGGTAGTTTGGTGATAGTATAAACCTGAACCATCAACTAGAATGTGTACTATTTTTGGGTGCTTCCTAGGCCTATGCATAAAACTTTGATGATGATTTGGATAATATGCACATTCAAATATTTTCAAACAGTATAATTAAAATTAGAAAGTTCAACACTTTAAGCAAAAGCATCACACCAATATAAATAAAGAATAACGGGAATCTTTCTGTGCGCTCTGTACCTCTCCAGGGAAATACTTTGCTATAGGTATTCCTCATACATGAATTTTTCAGAGCTATTAATCACACATCTTTCATGGAAGAAAAATAAAAATGGGAAAGTAATTTGATGTGGGAAAAACACTGGTAAATATACGAATGTACTGAGACATTTGGGCATGTCTCTCTGTGTTCTCTCTGGGGTTTATTGCCTTTTGAACACAACTGTCATTTCAAATTCTTGCCAATATAGACAAAAGTATAGCTTAACTTCATTGTCAATATACTGTTCAATAAAAAAACTTTGAATCTCTTGATGGAAAAGAACATAACATTCTATAAAACACTGTTTGCAATCATTGCCATCATTAATGACCATTTATGGGAAGATATTTTAACATTTGAGTTACCATGTGCTTAGTTGCTCAGTTGTGTCCAATTCTTGGCGACCGCATGTATTGTAGGGCACTGGGCACCTCTGTCCATGGGGGTTCTCCAGGCAAGAACACTGGAGTGAGTTGCCATGCCCTTCTCCAAGGGATCTTCCTAGCCCAGGGATCAAACCTGGGTCTCCCACATTGCAGGTGGATTCTTTACCACTGAGCCACCATAGCATAGATTATATTCCTATAGAATCTTTTTTGCCCAAAGTAGCACTAAGTAAGGAGAAGGAAATGGCAACCCAGTCCAGGATTCTTGCCTGGAGAAATCTCAGAGACAGAGGAGCCTGGTGGGGTCTATGGGGTTGCACAGAGTCGGACACGACTGAAGTGACTTAGCAACAGCAGCAGCACTAAGTAAGTGTCTGTGCTGAAAGTTGGATCTAATGGCATTGTGAAGGCTTCATTTTATCAATGTTATTCAAGTCTCATACTTGCTAGGTCATGTTTCAGAGGAAAGCAATAAGCATCATTTTGTTAATCCTTGGGTTCAGTTCAGTTCAGGTCAGTTGCTCGGTCATGTCCGACTCTTTGCAGCTCCATAGACTGCAGCGCGACAGGCCTCCCTATTGTGTTGTTCATCACCAACTCCCAGAGTTTACTTAAACTCATGTTCATTGAGTTCACTGAGTTGGTGATTCCATCCAACAATCTCATCCTCTGTCGTCCCCTTCTCCTCCTGCCTTCAAACTTCCCCAGCATCAGGGTCATTTCAAATGAGTCAGTTCTTCATATCAGGTGGCCAAAGTATTGGAGTTTCAGCTCAGCATCAGTCCTTCCAATGAACACCCAGGACTGATTTCCTTTAGGATGGACTGGTTGGATCTCCTTGCAGTCCAAGGGACTCTCAAGAGTCTTCTCCAACACCACAGTTCAAAAGCATCAATTCTTTGATGCTCAGCTTTCTTTATAGTCCAACTCTCACATCCATACATTACTACTGAAAAAACTGTAGCTTTGACTAGATGGAACTTTATTGGCAAAATAATGTCTCTGATTTTTAATATGCTGTCTAGGTGGGTCATAACTTTTCTTCCAAGGAGCAAGTGTCTTTTAATCACACGGCTGCAGTCACCATTTGCAGTGATTTTGGAGCCCCCAAAAATAAGATCTGTCACTGTTTCCATTGTTTCCCCATCTATTTGCCATGAAGTGATGCGACCAGGTGCCATGATCTTTTTCTTGGGTTACCTTTTTTTTTTTTTTCATTTTAACAAACAAGATGTATAAAACCTTAGGAAAAATAGCTCAGTGAAACTATTCCAGAGTAATCATATGACTTATCAAAACTGGGAACAAAAGATAGAGTCAAAAGCTGATGCTTCTTTAGTTACATTCTGATCACAGACACTTGAAATCTTTGCCTCTTTGTAAAACATTTTGAAATAAATGAAAAGAGAGCAAAATATTTGTATCAAGTCAGAGATAAAAACCTTTCTATAAATCTCTACCAAACAAAGACAATTTGGTAATATGAAGCACCTGTTTTCTAAAGATGCCATACCTAACCCAAAAGAGGCCGAAGAAGTCTGAGGATTATCTGACATTGTTAAAGCACTTAGTACTCAGTCATTGTGAAATATGCATGTGGGATCCCACTGAGTGCTCAGGACACTGAAAAGTGAAAGTGTTAGCAGCTCGGTCTTCTCTGACTCTTTGTGACCCCATGGGCTGCAAGCCACCTGGCCTCTCTGTCCATGGGATTCTCCAGGCAAGAATACCAGAGTGTGTTGCCATTTTCAGGGATCTTCCTGACCCAGGGATTGAACTTGGGTCTCCTGCATTGCAGGCAGAGTCCTTATTGTCTGAGTCATTCAGGAAGTGAACTCAAGGATCTCTTACACCTGTAAAATATTATCTACTTAAATATTATTTCCAGCAGACAGTGAAGAACAAGTAGAACACAAACTCCTGTTGAGGAGACATTGGGAATGTGTTTACTCAGTTGTAATACACTTATGATTTCAATTATTTTATCACTTAAGGCTCTGTCTTTCTTTGATGGCATTTCTTAATAACTTGAACATATTCTATGCAAATTGATATCTTAAGACCTTATAAGCTCATAATTACTGCTAAGATAACTTTTAATTTTATCAGAATCAAAAAGAATGTCAAAAAGGACAAGCATAAAATGCATCATATGGGAAATATCTCCTTGTTGGCCAAAAAAAAAGAGTATCCCTAGTTCACAATTTATCTGAAGTAGCAACCTATTTTTGAGTATTTCGTTCTTGAGTATGTGAGTCATTCAATAGGGTCTCTTCAGTTAACTAAAATGACATATAATTATATTCCAATTTAAACATTCATCCATAGTTTAAATTAGAAATTCTATGTATATATTATGAATAAGAAGAAATTGATGGGTAAATTTAGAAATAACTTGATGACCTACATTTATTTACCAATCAACAGTTATGTCTTAAGAACCCATTATATATTAGGCAAGGCTTTTGCTTTGGGGTATAGGGAGCTTGGAATTTATTGAAGAAATCAGGCTTTGACACCCTAGACATAGTAGGGTCTCAGTTATCATCATCATTAGAATCATCTAATGATTATATATAATTGATTGCTGATCATGATGATGATCCTAAAATTATTTTTCTCCAATTCCTTGAAGATTCTAACAGACACAGGAGGACTTCCTAAGTGGTTTGATGGTAAAGAATCTGCCTGTCAATGCAGGAGACACAGGAGACGCCAGTTCGATCCCTGGGTCCAGAAGATGCCCTGGAGAAGGAAATGGCAACCCACTCCAGTATTCTTGTTTTGAAAAATCCCAAGGACAGAGGAGCCTGGCATGCTACATCCATGGGGTGGCAAAAGGAGTCGGACACAACTTAGCGACTAAACAACAACAAAATAGATGTAGTAAACAGGCTGAGGGAATAATAGGAGAGAGAGCGTTTAGTGGAAGAATTTAAACTCTGCCTTTGGGCAGAAAAGATATTCTGAAGACCTCTTTCCCTTCAAGGAAGAACCAGTTTTTATGGATCAGCAGTATCTGTAACTATCTATTATACAATAAACTACAGTAGTCTATATTTTTGCTGAATCTAGCCTCCAACTGTGAACTCTACCATTACTGAAATGCTCAAAAAGTGCATTGTATGTGTAAGTAATTCTTGTTCATTGATCATGAGATATTTATAGTTTCTACCTCCTGCCCCCAAATGTCGAGTCTTCATATCAATTTTCAGAAGCCTCAAACTGTCCATCCAGTCATCACCACAGTGCAGTCATGCACTCCTGAGTAGCTTCATTCTCTCTGTGGGATACTCATACCTCTTATTTGCATTTCCCTCTGCTCAAAATCTTAGTTTTGTTCCATCTAAAAGTGACTCCAAAAGTTGCTCATCTTTCCTTAGGATTTTGGCAATCAGATACTAAAGCATACTTGTTTGTCTTGGAAAGTTTACAAAGATTTTCATCAAAATCTATTTCATTTTCACTTAGTTCAACCTTTTTTTTTTTCATAGGATTCAGCCAGGTGTCTCGGAGAGGACTGGCTCAGAGACAAATTTGAAATGCCAACATTTTGTTTCTCTAGGTATAGAATCATCTTTCTCCTAAAAATATTATATGTTCTGCTACAGAGTGTGCTTTTTTATGTAAATTATTTCATAGGTGACTGGATACAGGATGGATCCATATAATTGGAGAGTCATCATGTTGGTTGATTGCTGATGTCTCTCAGAACATGGTTTTGAAGCAATCATGGGAGATTAAAGAGAAAGTATGCATAACAAATGAAGATCAAGATAAGAAATGTGAGAAAACTGATACTCTGACAGGGGTATTTTTCTAAAGTCTCAATAGTAACTGGTTTAATGTATTCAAGACTCTTCACTACGTTAACCTAGTGAAGCACCAATACTTTGGCCACCTAATATGAAGAACCAACTCATCAGAAAAGACCCTAATGCTAGGAAAGATTGAAGGCAAGAGGAGAAGTGGATGACAGAGGGCGTTATGTTTGGATGGCATCACTGACTCAATGACATGAGTTTGAGCAAACTCTGGGAGACAGTGAAGGACAGGGAAACGTGACATGCTGCAGTCCACGGGGTCACAAAGCATTAGACATGACTGAGTGACTGAACAGCAATGTTAACTTAAATGGGAAATCATGGCTTCAGATCAAGAAATTGATGAGACATACTTTCTCCTTCTCCATGTTTGCACATATTAAGACATTAAATCAAAAGTAAGGCAGATTGGAGGCCCAAGGATCAACCTATTTATTACAAAATTTTAAATGTGAATATCTAACCTAATGTGAAATCCATATAAATGTAGAACCTCAACTCCAGAACTAGGCCTAGTAGCGGGCATGGCAGCCTGGGTTTGCCTCCCCTTGCGTGTGTACATGCATGCATGGTTGAGACGGATTGCAGAGGTGGGGCTGGAGAATACTAGAATGTTGAAAACAGAGGGGAACTGTAGTTCTTTCTCCTCAAGAGGCAAACCAGAGCTAAGACAAGCACATCCAAGGCTTCCCTGGTGGCTCAGTGGTAAAGAATCCACCTGTTAACCCAGGAGATATGGGTTCGATCCCTGATCGGGAAGATCCCACATGCTGTGGAACAACTAAACCCTCATGTCACAGCTACTCAGCGTGTGCTCTGGGCCCAGGAGCCTCAACTGCTGACACCCGTGCGCCCTAGAGTCCATGCTCTGCAACAAGAGCAGGCACCGCAATGAGAAGTCCGTGCACTGCAAGTAGACAGTAGCCCCGACTGATGCAGGTAAAGAAACTACTCTTTCCATATTTACCAGACAGCCAGGAGACTCTCAAGCAGTGGAGTCTAGAATTTTATCAACTTTACAGAAACAAGATGTTTCAGCTGCTATCTGATAAGACAAATGTCCCCTTCCAGGCTGCTTCCCTTCCATCACGTTTGCGTTGTGCTGGGTAATATTGGTGGCGGATGGATTTGGTTTTGGATCAATCAAATGAAAAACTGAGTTGGAGATGCATTGTTTGGATTCACTGGGATGAAGCATGGGGCTCCCTTCTATGCATCGTCAGGCTGACATCGCCCTTCAGAAGGAGGAATGTTGCTGCATAGACGCCCTTCGATTCTGACGCGTTAAAACAAATAGGGCCAGAAATGCCATCGAGTCCCTTGGCTCCAAACCAGCGTTGCCAGATGTGTGTGGGTAGTGGGAGGGTAAACAAAATCGAAAATGTATGGAGCCAGCATTTAGCTTACAAAAAGAAAAAAATTTTAATCTTCTACTACCTAGATGAAGGAAACATGTCAGAGATTTTCTCATACTTACAATAATTTTTACAGTTTCAGATCATACAAATTTCTACAGTTTTACACAAGTGGCAAATTCAAACCAAATATTCCTAAACTACCAAAATGAAAACAAATTTTTTTTTCGGTAGAAGTGCTAGAAGAATGACCACACTCTCTTCCTATTATCTCCATAAAAATGGCATTAAGTAATATTTTTATGTAAAGAGAATCAAATACTAGGACAAGAAAAATGGAGTAGATTTATTATAGAGATGCCAGGTTAGTATTGAACAAATATATATATATCTTACCTTTGGGATGTTTAAGATAACTATCAGCCTTTTTTTTTTTTTTTTTTTTACTATTAACCTTTTAAAAATTTGAAATTTCTAGTAATGCATTTTCTCATTCAAAGTAAATATTTACTTCTGTACACACTTTGGTGTTAAGTTTGCAATCTTTCAGAGAACCCACAGAGCTGAGCATGTTAAAGGGTCATAAAACCTAAACCAAGGCCTCAAAAGACAAGTCTGTCATGGCAGGTCACATTATTCAGCCATAAAGAGGAAGAAAATTGTGCCATTTACAGAGATGTAGATGGACCTAGAGACTGTCATATGAGTATTATGTCAGAAAGAGAGGAACAAACATCATATATGAATGAAATATGTGGAATCTAGAAAAAATGGTATAGATGTTCAAACCAGAAATAGAGACAGAGACATAGGGGTCAAAGGTACAGACACCAAGGGGGAAGAGGCGGTGTGATGAATAGGGAGACTGATTGACATCTATTGAATTGGCATCTATTGAGTTGACCACTGATACTATGCATAAAATAGATAACTGATGAGAGTTGACTATATAGCACAGGGAGCTCTACCCAATGCTCTCCAGTGACCTAAATGAGAAAGAAATTTTAAAAAGAGGGGATATATGTATACATACAGTGGACATCCTGGTGGTTCAGACAATAAAGAATCTGCCTGCAATGCAGATGCTGGTTCAATCCCTGGTCCGGAAGATCCTCTAGAGAAGGGAATGGCAACCCATTCCAGTATTCTTGCCTGGAATATTCCATGGACAAAGAAGCCTGGTGGGCTACAGTCCATGGGGTCACAAAGAGTCAGACATGACTGAATGACTAACATTTCACTTTCATAGCTTATTCACTTTGCCATACAGAAGAAATGCAATATTATAGAGCAACTATATTCGAAACAAACAAAAATTCCATACTATGGTTGATAAATTTAGTCTGTAATATTTTCCACCCATATAATGTATCCACATCCTATGCCACAGTATCTCTCCACAAAGCCAAGGTCATCATCTTTGATTACATGCTCCCCAGGCCTACTAAAAGCCTATCACTGGTTTCTTGAGGCCTAATTTTTACTTCTCATCTCATTTTACACCTTTCTCATTCCTTTCTTGGCTCCAAATATCAACATCTGATAATGCTACAATTTCTTCCACATGAGTTCTGATTACATGGAGAAATAAAATAGAGCTAGGCTGATAGAAGCCCACTAAATAAGCTTGATAATGATGATAATAATAATAATAATAATAATGTATTTATATGGAAAACTTCTATTTTTTGTGCTTATCATTGTTCCATGCCCTGAATATACATTAACTAATTGAATCTTGACAACACCCTGATGTTAGGTACTGCTTTTATTTCTCATGAATGAGAAAACTGATACATGTACATCTAAACAAATGAGAGTCACGGAAGAGTTACACTTTAGAGTTATGGTTGTGAACACAGGCTGTTCGCACCAGAGTACAAACTCTTCAACAAATGGTCTTTTTTATGGGCCAGACTTATGCAATCGAGATGTAATTATAGCTATTGTTTGGAGGAAAGGCGAGAACCAGTGGTTAGGAGGGGCTGGATGAACTGGAACGGTATTTCAGAGTAAGGGCTTTACTGTTGCTCACACAGGAAGCTAATCTGTTCTCCCCAACCAGTACGTTACTGCAGATTAGATATAATAAACATACAAAACAACCTTTGGGTTTTGGTGGATTCCAAACTTTATGCCTGTTTAAAATGCAGGAATTGGTTTTTGCGGAAACATAAAATGTTCTTTTATGTTTCTACATTTCTGTACTATGGTCGCATGTTTTTGGATGTCTGTGCTAATTTCTTCTTGAGTGGAACATCCACACCCTCCAGCAGATATTGATGTACAGCTTTAGAGAGTAAAAGCATCAACTCAATACTGTTCCCAAATGCTAAGCTCACTTAGGGAACATTTTCTCTGTCGTAGTACAGTTTGTAATATCTTTTGTTTTAAATTGCCTTTTCATCATTTACGCCTTTATTTAGGCTATTTTAGGGGGAAAAAAAGCCGAAATACTTAAGAGTATTTTCGTTCAACCAGTGAACATAATGTATATTTTAAAGCTCACTCTTCTTTGAATGCCGGGACTGCTCAGGAAGCGTACAAAAATAAGATAGGGAAAACATGAAAATATGCATTTAGTGAGCTGATTACATATATTCTTTAATAACTCTTTTCTTGAATACATAAGACATAAAAAGTAGTAGCGTAAGCACAGTGAAGACCAACCCAACACAAAAGTTGAAATCTTAAAAACAACAATAACAACAACAACAACAACAACAAACAAAGAAGAAAAAGCATTTCACATGACCCCTACATTATAAAACCATTTGTTCTCTCCCCTATCACAGAGTCATTCTGGGGTCATTTGCCCCACTTTATTTTTTATATATTTTTCATCACTTACCAATTTTATTTTATATATGTGCTTACCTCTTTGTTGTCTGTCTCTCCACACAATGTCAGGAGCGTAATATCAGAGACCTTGTGTGTGCATGTGCGTTTATGGTTATATCCTTAGTACCAAGAACTGTGCTGCGATGATCAATTAATATTTACGAGTAAAGTGCACTTGTAAGAGGAGAATCAGCAAGAAGACAGGACCTCAGAAAATAAAACCAGGTCAGGAGAGCAGAGCAAAAGTCCTGAAAAGAGAAAACAGCTGGGTGCTGTATCCTCTATTTGGAAGATTATCTTTCTGTCTCTCTCTGTCTCTGTCTCTTTAGCTATCTATATTTCCAAAGTTTGATGTCAGTGGTGATTTATCTTTTGTTTCATTGTTCAAGGCCTGACCCAGTTTAAAGGAGCAGTTTTTCAAACAAAAATGGTCTAGGCTCAGCAAAATTTGAAATAAGTTTATTAGTCATCTTTCACTATTATGCAGTATTTTATATTTGAAAATGCTTAAGTGAAACACTATCAGACAAGATTCAAGCATTCAGCTAATGGGTTAAATACTTTGGTTTCATAAAAGCCCTCTCCAACCATCTCTAATGGAATATTATGATGTGGTTTTAAATCTGGGAGATATATTCATATACTCCCTATTCTGAGACAGCCTGGTTACTTCCTGACCCTACAGCCTCTATAAAAACTCAATGAAATTAATGTTCTTATGGCCTGAGTTTGAACTACTGGGACTCATCATATATCCCAAAGGGTAGATTTTAATATCAGCAAAAGCTGTACCGATTTGGAAGCAGCCTAATCACCTTTAAGTTTCCAAGTTAGCTACAGTAGTTAATACGGTACAACTTACTCCAAGTTCGGGCTTTCCAGGTGGCCCAATGGTAAAGAATCTGTCTGCCAATGCAGGAGATGCAAGAAATGCAGGTTTGATCCCTGGGTAGGGAAGATCTCCTGATGTAAGCAATGGCACTCCACTCTAGTATTCTACTCTGGGAAATTCCATGGAAACAGGAGCCTGATGAGCTACAGTCCATGGGGTTGCAAAGAGTCAGACACAGCTGAACACACACACACACACACACACACACACACACACACACACTCCTGAAGTTCAAAGTTAGTGCATGTCTTTTAATGACCATATTTACCTATACCTTAGTCTTAACCCACCTTAAGAAGTGACGTGAATTTTGGATTGAATTCAGTGTCTGGAATCTGGATCACAGGTGGTTCAGATATTCCAAAAGACCTGCTGCCTGGACTTTGCTAACTCCTGAAAGACTGAATTATCCAGTTCAAGGGAAAATATAGAGGAGGTTTACTTCTAAGATCCAAGGGCTCAGTTTTGAAAATATCTCTCCAATTTATTAATCTTGAGATCCTTCAGTCTTCTAGGGAGCTGAGGAAGGGTAGATGAAATGATCAGTTCAGTTCAGTTCAGTTCAGTCACTCAGTTTGTGTCCCACCCTTTGCAACCCCAATGAGCTGCAGCACGCCAGCCCTCCCTGTCCATCACCAACTCCCAGAGTTTACTCAAACTCATGTCCATTGAGTAGGTGATGCCATCCAACCATCTCACCCACTGTCGTCCCCTTCTTCTCCTGCCTTCAATTTTTCCCAGCATCAGGGTCTTTTCAAATGAATCAGTTCTTCGAATCAGGCACCCAAATTATTGGAGTTTCAGCTTCAACATCAGTCCTTCCAATGAATATTCAGGACTGATTTCCTTTAGGATTGACCAGTTGGATCTCCTTGCAGGCCAAGAGACTCTCAAGAGTCTTTCCAACACCACAGTTCAAAAGCATCAATTCCTCAGTGTACAGCTTTCTTTATAGTCCCAACTCTCACATCCATACATGACTACTGGAAAAATCATAGCTTTGACTAAATGGAACTTGGTGGGCAAAGTAATGTCTCTGCTTTTTAAAATGCTGTCTAGGTTGGTTATAATTTTGCTTCCAAGCAGTAAGCGTCTTTGAATTTCATGGCTGCAGCCACCATCTGCAGTGATTTTGGAGCCCCCCGAAATAAAGTCTCTCACTATTTCCCCATCTATTTGCCATGAGGTGATGGGATCAGATGCCATGATCTTAGTTTTCTGAATGGTGAGTTTTAGCCCAACTTTTTCACTCTCCTCTTTCACCTTCATCAAGAGGCTCTTTAGTTCTTCTTCACTTTCTGCCATAAGGGTGGTGTCATCTGCATATCTGAGGTTATTGATGTTTCTCCCAGCAATCTTGATTCCAGCTTGTGCTTCTTCCAGCCCAGCGTTTCTCATGATGTACTCTGCATATAAGTTAAATAAGCAGAGGGACAATATACAACCTTGACATACTTCTTTCCCTATTTGGAACCAGTCTGTTGTTCCATGTCCAGTTCTAAGCACATATTGACTTAACAGTCTTAATTTGTTTATGTCAGTGTCTGATACATAGTATATGCTCAACAAATGATTGTTAAATAGTTTGATAGTTTTTAAAATACCATTTAAATGGGATGGTTCCCTCCCCCTCTCACCAATAGCTCTGTCCAATGACAAATCTATAACCTTCCTTTCATTCTCCTGCCTGGGGCTAGAGTTAGTAATAAGAAAAATGCAAATATGATCATGTCAGTCTTCTGATTAACTCCTTACAACAGCTCAACATTGCCCTTAGGATTAAATCAGCTCCAATGTGAGCAGGCAGAGCTCTTTAGCTAGATTCTGGTCTGTTCTCCAGCTTTGTCCTATTTTCACTGTTGGACAGTCTGCCCCAGATATCAGAAGCTTCTTCAATTTGCAGATCATTGTGTTCTGTTCTGTTTTGTTAAATCTAAGGCCTAATTTGGATATGCTTAAGATAATTTCTGCTATTACAAAAATAACAGCTATAGCTGTAAATGTACATATCTTTTGACAGTAGTAACATTTTTTTAGGAAAAATTTTAGAAGTCAAATCAATGAACAGAAACATACATTTCTTACTATTTTTGATACCACTTTTCAGTTTGTTTGATGGAAGATTAGTGTTGATTTATGCCCCAGACTACTGTGCAACATGATACTTAATGTCTATATCACTGTCAAAAGCATATATTCAAGGGCAATTTAAAAAGTTACTCCAAAACATCATTATTTGAATAAGTTTTCATGATAATTGTCTCTTCATGACTTTATCCCTTTTGTTGGTTTTTGGTTAGGTTATTAAATTAAAATAAAAGTTTAATTTTATACTTTTGTGTCTTATTATCATGGCTACTAAATTCACTAAAAACTCACTAAAGCAAAAATGTCAAAATTCTTGTTTGAAGCATTACTTCTGTGATTAATGGAATTTTTAATTGGCAAGTTGTCATTGCATGTGTGTATATGTATATAACATATATACATATATATATAAATATAACTTGTGTGAATATAAATTAATGTCATTTAATCAATTACTCAAAATGTATTGAGTTTATAAATGAATAAGAGCATTAAAGATCAGTATTTGTATGCATGGGTTAGCACACTTTCAGAAGCAACTAACAGATGACCCAACTCAGGAAAAGCAGATTTACTGGGCTCTCAAACTGACATATGGAGAGATGTATATCAGGCTTCCGGTTCAGTCTGATCAAGGCTTCTGCTGTGTGTTTCACTAACTTTGTTGCTGCTCATTTCTGTTCCTCTCCAGGCTGCCTTGACTTGCGTTCCCAGGGTTTTACAATAAAACCTAAGTATGTTTTCTATTATACTTCATTCTTTTATGACATGAGAAACATCATGAAATTTACCATTTGTGCTTATCACGTGAGGGTGATAAGATATTATCTTATCTAAGACTCTCAGATATTCCTCATAACAACAGATCTCTCATGAGAAGAGTGTACAACATTATTGACCCTGGACTTGTACAGAAACAGAAATCAAAAGAATTTTCAAGAAGTTTATTGACAGGTCACTTTAGTGTATACACTTTATTTTTGTACCAGCATATGAAATTCATATTGTTAAAGCCATCTCAGACAATCAAGGGTCACTTTGTATTAATGCAGACAGGAAAATAAACACTGGGGGGCAAGGAACTCAACTGATAAGAAGAACTAAAGATTTTAGGCAGAGCCAAAGGGTGTTTTTCTCCACTGAAATATTTTTAATTTGAATACAAAGGTGGATCCAAAATCTCTTTAGCTCCTAAGAGAATCAATTTAATTTAGTAGGAGATGAGAAAACAATTATTTTGAACAATTTGAAGAATCAAACACTTGGAACTATTTAATCAAAGAAGCATGTTATTTTGCCTCTCATTTCTTCTGAAATATGCAGTATATGGAAGCTTTCAAAGACTGAGGCCAACTTCTGAAATTTCAAATTGACAGTACTAAATTATTTGGGGAGGCTCAAATTTGAAGCCAACTGCAGTTGAATCATCTTAAATTTTTATTCTTATCTCATGAATTTTTTTTTATAATTATTTAAATTTGCATTATTATGTTATCATCAAGATGACCAAAATACATCAAACATACCGTTGTCTTACCAGAGAAGATTCAAAACCATATATATATATATATATATATATATAAATAAAAAAAAAATATATATATATAAGCTATGGTTTCTGTAGGAGAAAGCAATGGCACCCCACTCCAGTACTCTTGCCTGGAAAATCCCATGGACGGAGGAGCCTGGTAGGCCGCAATCTATCCAGTCACGAAGAGTCGGACACAACTGAGTGACTTCACTTTTGCTTTCACGCACTGGAGAAGGCAATGGCAACCCCCTCCAGTGTTCTTGCCTGGAGAATCCCAGGGACGGGGAGCCTGGTGGGCTGCGGTCTATGGGGTCGCACAGAGTCGGACATGACTGCAGCGACTTAGCAGCAGCAGCAGCATGGTTTCTATTATGATTATAGCTATGAAAGCATACACATCAAAACAAAAATATGTGCAGTCATCATTAAAATTAGGACCTATTAACCAGGCTTTCGCAGGCAACCCAGTCCCCTGGAGAGAGAGAGAGTAAATATTAGAGTCACATTATTAGTCAAGTATGTTTGTCTGGAATTTTTACTTGCTGAAATTAAGGCACATCTGACCCTACTTAAAATTCATTCTAATATTTTTAGATACCTTAAAAGGAAGTCTTCCATTTTCCTACCTTCACTGGGATTCCCATTTCTGTTCCTACCCTGCCCAGTGACCCCTATCCCTGATGCTTCTGGTCTCGAAGATCACCCAAAGAGCTTCTGACACTAAGATTTCTCACAGCCTCTTTCTGATACAGTGACCCCAAGATTATGCTCACTCTCAAGGTGCATCCAGCACTTCCCAGCAAGGTGACTGGTGTGCGTGGTCACCATGGAGGCAAGACTCAAAGCCTTTGTCTCAACACACCTCCACAGTGACCAAGCCAGGATGGGGACTAGTGAAAGTGCCACACTGCCTTTTACGGTTTCCACCAGGAATCGGCAAACATACCTTCCACTCACATATCATTGGTACAGTAAGTCACATACATGAGATCCTATTCTGTCACTAGAAAGAGAACTGGGTGAGATCTGTAGTCACTATAATCACAGGGGTTTCAACTATCTCTTTTCTTAGGACAAATTGTTCACAGAAGATTCCTAGACCTTTCATACCTTTCATACCATTGGATTTTTGGTCTGTTGGCAACATTCTTCATCCAGACATTTTCAGATGTGTTGGAATCCTTGGCTAAGTGCTATGTGTGGGTGCTAAGTCACTTCAGGCGTGTCCATCAAGAATACTGGAATGGGTTGCCATGCCCTCCTCCAGGAGATCTTCCTGACCCAGGGATCGAACCCCTGTCATCTCTTATGTCTCCTGAATTGGCAGGTGGGCTCTTTACCACTAGGAATCCTCTGGTTAAGCACCACTGGGAATTAACTGTGGGTTTGCTATGCTGTGGCTTTTTGTTTATTGTTTCTTTATGTCTTTGTTTTTCTATCTAGAAAACACACATTCTGGTTACATTTTTCATCCTGTTCTAGTGCAGAGCCCCTTCTTCCCCTGGAGGTCTCTAAAAATATTTTTTGACCAGATACTTAATTTTTTCTGGTTTAATAGCCTAGTTCTAGATAACTAAAAATAATTTGTACCCTTTCCAGAATCACCTAGTCATACACATAAGACCAAGGCATGGATATTATAGAGTTTAAGCATTCCTTCACTCCTTTGCTCAAATTACTAATTGGTTCTACAATAAACTCTTCAGAGAAATATTTATGGGGTGGCTATTACATAAATGCTGACAATAAACTGTCCTGCTGATCAGTGAGCAATGCCCTTATTTTTCCAAAGAGCTTGCTACTTTCGGAACAATTATCCATGACTGAATCAATGCATGAAAAGCTTTCCTGCCTATTCTGTATTATTGAAATATAGTTCATGGTTAAATACTTCAAAAAACTAGCTAGGAAAGAGCAGAAAATTCATTTGAAAGAAGAAAAGATAACTGGCACTTCCCTGAAGAGCTCTGGGCCCAGTTTTCTAAACAGGTTGTTTTAAACTGCTTTTCTCCTGGCTGTAGGTCCTTATTTTGTTGGATTCCCTCGTATCACCAACATTTTTTTGTCCTCCTTTTCATCTGTAGAGACTTTTTTCCAGTACATTTCAGCCAGAAGGCCAGGAGAGCAGCTGTCTCCACTAGAGAAACCTATTATTTGCCAGATGGATGGGCTTCTACCTGGATTCAATTGGTTGTTTTCCCCAACACCTCAGGGTACCTCGTAGTCTTTGCAATAATCGAAGACTTGTTCTAATCTGGATCAGAGCCGGTCTACATTTTAAGAGACTTAAAATCATGTTTATTTATTTTAGGCTGTGATATTTAGGAACAGTATGTTTCTGAGTAAGCAAAAGGAATGATGGATTTACCCTGAAGTTAATGAAGGTTAAGAAATACCAAAAATTATATAAACTTCAGGGCACAGAAAATCTGGATTTCTCCTTGCTAAAGTAAATTCAGATTCTTGTAATCTCAGTGGAATGTAAAATCTTCATAGTCAATTACTACTATAACAAGTTTTTTTGCTTGTCTTCTTCTTATATTTCATTTCAGAGCCTCTAAACTATGGAAAGAAAATAAAAATAGTGGCCATATAACAAAATCAAATAAGTAAGAGTTCAAACAGCATATTGAGTCAGTTACCTACATAGGGAAGACGGGTTGGACTTAAAAGATTGGTGTATAAGCAATATAATAATGGATGTAAAAAACACCTTGCACATTCCTTGGCACAAATTGCACATTTAATAAATGTTTGTTGAAAAGATGAATGGGGACCAATGTGCTAAATTAGTTTGTCAGTTTTCTGTGTGTCTCACCTATTTCTCAGCTTGTGTAACTATGTTCCACCAACCAGTCTATCAAATAATATAAAACCATCTTTGATAGAAATAAAATCCTTACTTTTTCTGAAAACAGTCACATTTATAGGCTTATAATTTAAAATGGATAATTGTTATAAGTAAATCCATCTCATACTAGAGAACAGATTTTCATTGAAAAACACTGGATGAGGTAACTTCTCAACGTTTCCTGCAGGCACAGGTCTAATAGAAATTTATTTTTTGGTAAAAGCTTCTGTAATATTGATACTTTGTAGGGGGGAAGCTTTTTATAATACTTCTAGAACTGATGGCAATCATATTCAGTGAATTAGTTTTTGTTTAAGGTTATATTGGTTATATACATAGAAATTGGTTATATACATAGAAATCAGCTCATTAAGGTGAAAAAAAAGGAAATACATATTCTATATCTCTAATACTTCTGTGAAAATGTGCATACTTATTTTTTTAATGTTTAGTTAAGACATAGAGACAAGTGACCAGGGCAGATAGATACACAAATGCAGGTGGCTTTTAGAGAGTTAACATGAAAAATTTGATTAGATAAGAAATAAGTGCCTGTATCCTCAGATGCTACATGACTGCAGGAAGGAAGATTTCCAGGCATTGTTTTGAAATATATAGGGAGTTACACTGAAATTGACACTTGGAAGAATCTGAAAACCATGACAATAGTTCTGTAAAGGGATGGTAATTTGGCTATATAATTAAATTGGAATGTGTTCAGTAAGCAGATGTGTGCAAATAAAGAAACATCTCCGCTCCGGGTTTGCACTTCTTGATCTTTCTTTTGTCTGCCTTTTTATGAGGACACCCCATGGCTTTCTGTTGTCGCTGTGTTGTTGTTGTTGTTCTTCTCACTAAATTAGCTCCCGGCACTAATACACTCCATAGGTTTATTCAGGAGCCTTGCAGGCTGCAAGGTTCCATTTTGTCAACAGATGGCGTAAGGAATGATTCTCCATGCTCAATGACTTCAAAACAACATTTTGCTATTGCTGTCCCAAAGTTGATTTGAAATTATTTCCATGCTATTGTTAAATGGAAACAAGCTTATTCAAATTTCAAAAGTCATTGAGAATAGGACACTCTCTGTGAATGATATAAACAGCAAAGATGTTTTTCCATGAAACAAAACCAAAAGTCAAAAAAATGCCTTAATGAGAGAAAACACTACTAAGGGTCTCTTTCACCTACCTACCACAATATACGATTAAGCCCAGCTTCCACTCTTTATACCCCACAAAGCAGGACTCAAATTCCCATGAAAATATGAATGGCAATCTATTCTCAAATAATTCTTAGAAAGTTCTTAGTGACAATTATTTTACTTGTATAAACTGATACAGTTTCACTATATTTCACTTTAGTGCTACTACAATAGCACATGGGAGCTTGATTCGATATACATTTTGAAATAAAAGTAAAAGAGAAAAATTTCTAATATAATAACAGAAAAGAGAGAGGTAAATTAAAAAAATTTTAGGGCTATAAATTCCTCCTTGGAAGAAAAGCTATGGCAAACCTAGACTGCATATTAAAAAAGCAGAGGCATCACTTTACCAACAAACTTCTGTATAGTCAAAGTCATGGTTTTTCCAACAGTCGTGGGGGTTGGATCATAAGGAAGGCTAAGAGCCGAAGAATTGATGCTTTCAAACTGTGGTGCTGGAGAAGACTCTCGAGAGTCCCTTGGACTGCAAGGAGATCCAACCAGAAATCAGCCCTGAATATTCATTGGAAGGACAGATGCTAAAACTGAAGCTCTAATGCTTTGGCCACCTGATGTGAAGAGCCAACTCACTGGAACAGACCCTGATGCTGGGGAAAATTGAGGACAAGAGGAGAAGGGGACGACAGATGGTTGGATAGCATCACTGACTCAACGGACATGAGTTTGAACAAACTCCAGGAGATAGTGAAGGACAGGGAAGCCTGGTGTGCTGCAGTCCATGGGGTCTCAAAGACTCAGGGATGACTTAGCAACTGAGCAACAGTAACAAAACACTTTATCATTGAATTTAAACTGTCATTTATTGATGGGAAAATGAGAGATGAACACTGCCTTGTCCAAATCACTCAAGAGCACCTCGATGTTCAGTGCTCTCATGATTCATAGTTCTGATCACAGAGGTTGATTAAGTCTTTAATATTAAGACTTGTCCTGCCTCAGCTTTTCCTGGGAGGACTGAAAAGGCATACACAAAAGTACTGGGTCAAGCAGAGAGACTTTTTACTAATACCTAGATATTTGACACCAAAAGTGATTTTCCAGATAAACTATTATTTTTAGTGTGAAAATGTTTTAATTTCTCATTGATGATTTTTATATTGATTACATGTTGAAATGGTAATTGGGCTAAGTAGACTAAATTACTTAAGTTAATTTTCCATACTCCTTTATACTGTTTTTAATGTGATTGTTGAAAAAATTTGCATTAAATTTGTAGCTATGTTTTTATTTCTATAGCACAGCACTAGAATAGATGATTGATTTATTTTTTTTACTTAGCTTTGGTTTAGCATTTATTTTTTTTTTAAATTGTATTGGAGGATAGTTGCTTTGCAATAGTGTTAGTTTCTACTGTATGACAGAGTAAATCAACTGTATGTATACATATATCCCTTGTTTTTTGGATTTCCTTCCCGTTTAGATCACCATAGAGCATTGAGTCAAGTTCTCTGGGCTATACAGTAGGTTGTCATTAGTTATCTCTTTTAGCCATAGTATCAAGAGTGTATAGATTTCAATCCCAGGGGTGGGATGAATTTGGATAAACTCTTTGTGGAAATTTGTTGGTGATTTTAGACTGGAAGAGTTCTTTTTGCATAAATTAGGAGATTTAGAGGCCTCCTCCTTGGAACATCTAGCATGTGGTTGGGCATTTTGTTGGTGGTGGTGTTATGGGGGAATGGAAGAGCTTTCCTCTTTCCAGGAGGGGCAACCAAGCCTAAAGAGAGAGAGAGAGAGAGAGAGAGAGAGAGAGAGAGAGTGAGAGGGAAATGGAGAGCGGAGTCATGGCTGTGATGCCATAGTGTTAACATTAGCCTCTCAATCATGTTGGGTAATTTGTGACCCCAAGGACTGTAGCCCACCAGGCTCCTCTGTCCATGGGGCTCCTCTAGGCAAGAATACTGGAGTAGGTAGCCATCCCCTTCTCCAGGGGACCTTCCCTACTCAAGGATCGAATCTGGGTCTCCTGCATTATTGTAGAGAGACTCTATAAACTGATATTTTCCCACTAAAGTGCCTCACTACTCCTGCACTCATCTCTGAGCTATCGCATGTAGGGTTGTAATTAACATTGGTATTTATTTTTACTAATCCGTGTGACTGTTTAAATGCTTTTGAAAGTTGTTTGATATTATTTTGCAATTGTATTGAGTTCTTACTGGCAGAAATTGATTTTATGGGAAAGAGTAAATAATACTGAACTCTGGAAATTTTCAACAATGTCAAGAAGAATTTTATCTGTGATATTTTAAAATGATTTTCCATTATTTTCTTTCACATTATACACTCCTACACTGTATACACTATTTGCATAACAATGTGGAGTGTTTATGAATAACTTAACAAATTCATATTCTCCATCAACCCTAATGACAGCATTATTAGCTCAACGTTTAATGCATAATCACGGCAGGAGGTTTTTGAAACATTAAGTCTGTAGAACAGAAGTGTAAAAATTGGCAAGAAAATCAGACAGTTCTTTTCCTGTACACAGAGCTGAGTTACCTCTCAGTTCCTTACGGTCTTTTTCCCACCTTCTTTTCCCTTTTATTCTAGCAGTTCTGTTCAATATCTGTTATATTCGATTTTAAGTCAACTTCATTTTATAAATAATCAGGAAAAAGATTGTCTATAAAAGATGATACAGATTTTCAGAAAACAGAAGATTCTACTGTCCTCCAATGCCAGGAGAAGAAGGGTGCACTGCTGAATATGCTAGAATTAATCTTGCATGTAACACCATGGAAAATAAACAATATAATTTAAAACAGTTTCTTAAAATGAAACTGGTAATTTATAGTGTTTTGAATGAATTGTGAAAAATTAAACCACATAATGAATACCAGGAATGGATGAATGAACACTGAAATTTTTGTCACCAGTAATGGCTGGAATCATCCTATGATATTAGGAATGCACCATTGAAGCCCGAATGTGTGGCAAATGACTGTCTTCCAATCACAGGAAGGAAGAGTCCAGCAGTTTCTAGATTATTGTGTAGGAGTTGAGGACATTTGCTGTATTGGTATTTATATAAGAAAAAAAATTGTAAATGCTTGCAATAGAACTGTTTTGTTAAATAGTAAAAAATAAAAGCTAATATAGCAAAGCCCATGCATGAGGATTGTGGGATTAGTTGTATTCTGATTATTAGTGTCTTTTCTTTTTAGGACACAGCTTTGAGATTTGAGAATTTAACTATTTCTAAACCCAAAATATAAAAGTAGTACCAGTTTCAAATTCCATGAAGAATCAGCTCTTAGCTCTAAGTATTGTGGGAAAATCTGCAAATCAAGATCACTTTTGTGCAAGCTTTCTTAGACAGCAAATTACCTTGATAAAATGTATATCAGGGTAACATTGATAAGAAAGCAATATAATAACTTGACTGGAATTTTGTTATTATTTCTTAAAATTGTAAATTTATAAATAAAAATTTATGATGAAATGCAATTGAATGCTCTCACAAAGGACCAATCATTACATAAACCTACTAGGTCCTCTGCTGATATTTTTAAAAATATTTTTAATGAAGTGCACTGATAAATGACTACATAAATGCTATGGAAACATCAAAAGGACAAATTCCTTTTCCCTAATCTACTAGGTCATATTTGCAAACTACAAAAATTAATAAATAATTTTACAAATTGGAGATAAAGTTTAAATACTTCATTTCCCTCAAAAGACATTCAGTTCAGCAAAAGACATTGGATTCTTCTAAATAGAGAGCAACGGGTTTATTGGGACATAACCCCACTGTAAGCCAACTTGCAATGGGTTTATTGGGATATAACTTCACTGGAAAGAAAAATCCAGAGAGAGTACTTAATAATTTAATGAGAATATAAGATAGTTTCAGTACACCTAGTTGAAAGCAAAACCTGTCCTAATTTTTAAGTTACTCTACTTGTTATTCTCCATTTAAATGTAAAATAATGTTGTCTATAAGACTTACTTTTGCCAATCCAAAATAAATGTTTTCTTTCTTCTGGTTACACAACAAATGTATCATAATTTCTGGCTTAAAATCCATTTCAAATGATCTTCTCAATGGCCCAACTCTTTCCACTGTTATTTAATTCAGACCTTGCCATCACCAAGCCAACCTGGCTGTTTCGGAATATGCTCCTTATTCAGGCTTTCCTGATCTGAGAACGATTAGGATATTTCCTACAAAAATTACGAGGTAAGACTTTTAATTTCCAGACAACTTCATTCAAATGGTGAAAACTGATGACACGGATACCACGCTATAGGGTAACGACAGCCTTAGTGGGAAGCTAAACAGAGGCCAGCGGTGCTGAGAAGTGGAGAAAAGAGAAGGTCTGACCTCTGAATTAATGATTAGACTTTTCAATAGTTTTCATAAAATTATACCTTAGATTTGTCAGATAAATGGTTCCTCTTTATATTTATTATTGCTATTGTTACTTCACTTGCTTAGGCTAGCTTGAGTTGGAATTCAATTATTTGCAACACTGTTTTGACTAATGCAAAAGTCAAAGAGAGATAAAATTATTAAGATAATCTAAAATGACAAAATAATTTTGATAAAGTGATAAGATAAATATTACCTTTATCACAAAGTATGAGAAAATAATTTCATATCCAGAGATATATAGGTTCAGGTCTCTAAACTGAGATCACCTTTCTATAAAATATATTTTCATTTTTGTTTATTATTGGAATCTATAATAATGTACCAGCAGTAAGACTGGTTGAGATCTAAATTTAAGCTAACTCAAAGATGAGGATCCTTTGGGAACTCAGGTGGTTATCTCTATTCAAGTTTAAAGTAACCAGTGACTTTGAGAAATCATTAAATAGTCTAAACTTGTTTGTCTACTAAATGATAGTAATAATATTTGCATCTTAGCATCATTTTCAGAACTTGATGAGCTAATAAATGCAAAATCTCTTGGCACAATTTCTGACAGCATAAACAAAACAAAATAAATTATTATTATATTTTTTCCTAACTAATGAATCAGTGTTCTATCAAATAAGATGGATCAAGTAGCAAGATTTTTGTTCTGGTAGAGAGAGTGGAGAATTATCAATAAATAAGGCAGGCTTCACACACTCTTGTTATAGTCACTAAGTCATGTGTGACCCCATGGACTGTAGCCCACCAGGCTCCTCTGTCCATGGGATTTCCCAGGCAAGAAAACTAGAGTGGGTTAGTGGGTTGTCATTTCCTCCTCTGGGGAATCTTCCTGACCCAGGGATCACACCTACATCTCCTGCACTGGCAGGTGGATGCTTTACTGCTGAGCCACCAGGAAAGCCCAGCTTTGCAACACAATGGGGGTAAATGAAATAAGGTCACCAAGGTGACATCTTGAACAGAGCCCTGCAGAAGCTCCCTGAGCCTGCGGGCAATGAGGTAAATTCTGGATCGGAATTGCTGGTGCATGAGGGGTCATTAATATCTTCATCTGTGTGCTGAGGAAGATCTATGCACTCTATTGAATAGAAGTCAGGGTTTTTCCTGCAGAGTGGCTCCTTAGACGTAGGCATTGAGAAAGACCAGAAATGTAGGCATTGAGAAAGACCACTGAAAAGCTGCCCATCACCCCCGATCGCACATACAGAAAACCTGCACCAGTGCCAAGGAAATGGACCTACTGATTTGATGTACTGTGTGAAGAGAAGACTATCAATTTCCTCTCCTGCCTCCACTCCCAGGAGAGCATTTATCCCCTAGAAAAGATCTGGCTCAAGACAAACAAGAGTTAACAGCTCTAACTGGACTTTAGTTCCTATTCAAGGAAACAAAGAAAAGCAATGAAGTTGGTCCTCATGACTTCACCCCTGCAAAAGATCCAGATTACAACCTTCCACCATCCTCTATCAGTCACTTGAACGCAGGTCATTTTGGATACTTGACCCTAGTGTCTTCCTTCCATTAGAATGAAGCTTCCCTAAGGCCAGTTTGCCAACCTCCAAAGCTGTTATCCTGGAAGTTCAAAATTGCATTTCATTGGCTTCTTTATTCTTTATTCAAAAAATGTAGTATGCTTTATCATTATTAACTCAACAGATTTATACTGATTACAAATCTAAAATCTAATCCAGATTAGGAATGAAAAGAATTGTTTTGCTTTGCTCGTTGACTGTTGAAAAGCTGCCTTTAATTCATATACTAAAAAAAAAAAAATTTAAATTAACTTTAATGATTAAAGTTTAATGATTAAAATTTAAATTAAAGCACTCACAACTATTTGCACTTTCCCCCTTCGTGAATGTGATCATTGAAATCACAAATATCCTTAACCACATGCTGTGACTTTTCTACTATTCAAGGTTGAGGTCCACAGCCGGGAGATAACATGTCAGGACTCTTTTTAACACTTCACTTCAAAATACAAGCTCTGGCAGGTGTAAGCCATTCCTCAGGGAGCACAGATTAATCAGACTTGGGATATTCAGAGGAAGCACAAGTTTGAGACTCATGCTGTATTTATTCACTGCACTTTCTGTTTGAATTTTAAAAGCCCTTATGTGGAAGAAGTTTCAATTGTGTGATTGAATTTTAAAAGTCCTTATGTGGAAGAAGTTTCAATTGTTTTACTAGAAACGTTTTTTAGATATGGCCATCTTAGCTTATTCCAAATATCATGTAAGTGGAAAGTCAGTGTCAGTTTCTCAAGAGATGACCTCTAAATTTGGGAAGAAATGCCATTAAAATATATAACTCTACTATTGCAATTGATTAAAATGAAAATCAAAGTAGATGTCAAACAAAGAAATGTTCTGGTATATTCTTGAAGTGGAAATGTCAGGGGCCATTGAAAAGCCATCCCAATTATCACTGAATCCAGGATGGTCTGTCTTTATTTCACTATCAGTGGCCAAAGTAGCGTGGCCAGATGTCTCAGCTTGACGGCTCAAACCATGCTCCTAATGGGCTGGCTCTGGGTCCACTGAATTTTGTCACTTTACAGGCTATTCGGGTGTTATTTGCCATCAATTCTCTTTTTCAGTGGCTTTGCCCGCTCCCCTGGCCCTGTCTCTTCATCTATCCATGCTGTACATACATACAAGTTCATCAAATCCCCATCAACTCCAGGGCAGCCCAATCTGGCACCTGAAGAGCATGTTCAGATGCTACACCCTGAAGCTTGAAAACCTTTTAGTTAGTGCCAGAGCTCTTATTAAGCCAACCAAATAGTTCCAAATTATATCTACCAGGGGCACAAAAAGCTAGTGGTGAGGGGATCCACATGAAATTTTTGTGTGATACTGAATTTTCTGCAGTTTTACTTCACTTTTCGTAATCAATCTTTTCCATATGCCTACAATTGTTAACCTTCCAGTTATAGATTTCACCTTGTCACCAACTCGAAAAATTTGTATGGACAAAATGCAGCGCTGGGCAAGAATAAGAGAGAAGGCAAAGGTAAACCAAAGGGTTTTCAAAAAGAAGTACTTCCTTGAATGTAAAACAAGAAGACTATCCCAGGTTCAAGGGGAAATTATTCTGTTTTGATAATTGTTGTTTTGACATTGTAGAGCTTCCCAGGTGACACAGTGGTGAAGAATCCACCTGCCAATGCAGGTGATGCAGGAGATGCTGGTTCGCTCCCTGGGTCAAGAAGATCCCCTAGAGGAGGAAGTGGCAACCCACGCACATATTCTTGCCTGGAAAATCCCATGGACACTGGAGCCTGTTGGGCTCAAGTCCATAGGGTTGCAAAGAGTCAGCCGTGACTGAGTGAGCACACATTCACACACCCATGCACGTTTTGACACTGCACTCTACATTGGAATGCTCATATGTAGGGAAAAACTAACAAGCATTATTTGCTGTGTATTTAAAACTTTGGTTGATGCTGTGAGAGATATAGGGTATTTATGAAATAAACACTCTGTGATTGCTCATAATCTAGTTTGGCCCAGTTTTAAAATATGCCAAAACTTAAGAACAAGAATAAAACTATATTAATCCTATCCGATTTTGCATAATACAAACTATGTATACTGCATTTGCTTAGAAGAAAGATACCAGAAACAATGAGAAATTTCCCCTAGGTTTCATGGTGGTATTTAAAAGGGTCCTGAAATACTGGTAGAATTTGAAGAGAGGGGAGGGAAGAATTTTTTAAATGATTTTGGCCTTTTAAAGACTAGAAAACCCAATTGAGCCAGCAGTAATTTGAGAAAATAAATAAATGTTTCCACCTATTACATTTGAGGTAACTTTTTACAATGTCAAGGAAAACTAATACACAATGACAGTGTCATTATGAGTGTAGTAGACACATGATATACTCCCTAGAATTTGTAATCCTTTTTTAAATTAACATATTCACTGTCATTGAGGAAATATCCTCATATGAATTTTTGTTGTCACACGTCATCTTTCCAACTAAGAGTGAACTGTGACACATTCAAGAAAATCCCATCTGTTACTTTTTTCCTGGACTTTGTTGCTCAAGTAGAGTAATAATGTTTGGAACCAAGCAATCTTGAAGCATGAATACTTACAATCTATCACTGTGACTCTCTGAATTATACAATTTAAATATTATTTTTTAAACCAGGTTATTTTTGTTGATGATTATTATTTTTGTTGAGTTCTTGTCATTTTCAATTAATATAGATAAATTCCCATTCTCTGATATGAAATAAAAGAGATGCTGTGTTTCTAACCTTTGATGTGTGTGTGCCAAATGTTGAAAGTTCCAGAGTCAAAAGTCCCATTAATCACTGAGGATTTGCAAAAAGACCCACTAAAAATGTCACTGTGTCTATAGAACAAACCCAGGGTTCCTAAGTATTTCATACAAATTAACTTTAGAAGCTTGTGTAGATTTCCTTGTCTAGGGAATCTGCAAACCCAATGCCTGTATAACGTATCTTTCTTACAGTTCTTAAAAAGGAGGTAAGATTACTCCTAGAATTGTGGTAACATTTTTGCTCATGCTTACTGGTTATACATTCTAAATATCTTCATTTAAACTATAGCTAATTTAACTTAATTTCTTTGATGACTAGGTTTATTATACCAGTAGACATCTGCATATTGGCCTATAAATAGCCAGCATCACAATTCTTAACAGAAAATGAGAATCACTTTCTCCCAGTCCTCTGAAATCTTTCGTGGAATCACAGCAGTTCCATTTGTCCAATACTTATCAAGAACAGCGCCAGGAAGAAGACGTAAATTTCTACTGAGTATAGTTGTTTTTCTTTTTTCAGATCTTTCAGTTTGAGTTGAACATATAATCTAAGGAATTTCTATGCTTAAATGCCATGCTTAAATGAAAATGAAAAATTATAAACATTTTAAAAAGAACATCTGTCCTATGCATACAGGGTAATAAATCTCCCACTTTGGGGTATAATGAGAACTCTGGCATTCATAATCAGAACATCCTGGATTTGAATTCCAGCTTTCTCAGTGAACTGTGTGATCTTGAACTAGAATTGTACACTTTCTGATTCTCAGTTTCCCAGTGCCCAGACGTGACTACTAATAATTTATGCTTAAAAAATAGGCATTACTTCTCTGCACTTGCTTTAAATTTGCAGGTGGGATTTGCCTCAGTCCTAGCCTCAACAGAGTCATACGCTTTAGATCCTCATCCCTCTTGTGTTATTCTGTTACAGAGAAGAGATTTATAATGTTCAAGGTATAGAAAAATGGCTAATAATATTAGAAAAGAAAGGTGAACTGAATTCCTAGACAGAGAGGTTGGGAAAATAGCAACAATTGCGCTGGAATCTTACAGTTCAAGTACCCAATCGATACCTTAGAAGATAAATGACCTTGGATGCATTGTTAATTTTTTTGGAAATCATCTTTCTTGTTTTAAAGGTGGAATGTGACAGTGAATGGAAAATCTATTTGAAAAGAAGAAGCCAAACACAAATCTAAGACCTAATTTTAGTTGCTGATGATATTATCTGTTAAATTTAAGTTCAGTTCAGTTCAGTCACTCAGTCATGTCTGACTTTTTGCAACCCCATGGACTGCAGGACGCCAGGCCTGCCTGTCCATCACCAACTCCCGGAGTCCACTCAAACTCATGCCCATTAAGTCAATGATGCCATCCAACCTTCTCATCCTCTGTTGTCCCCTTCTCCTCCTGCCCCCAATCCCTCCCAGCAACAGGGTCTTTTCAAATGAGTCAGTTCTTTGCATCAGGTGGCCAAAGTATTGGAGTTTCAGCTTCAACATCAGTCCTTCCAATGAATATACAGGACTGATTTCCTTTAGGATGGACAGGTTGGATCTCCTTGGAGTCCAAGGGACTCTCAAGAGTCTTCTCCAACACCACAGTTCAAAAGCATCAATTCTTCGGCACTCAGCTTTCTTAAGTTGTTCAGTAGTAATTCTATCACATGCAACTTCTTTTAAGTTTTACTAACCTTGGTTGTTGGTTAACTGCTGTCCTCTTCTCTTATAATTCCCTGTTGAATTATAAGAGGACAGTGTGTGGGAAGGGGCTACCCAAAGAGGAGCCACAGTCTCACAGTCTCTGCAGCTGCGCACGGCTATCCTCACGGTGCCTACTCACGGAAGCCATGTGCTTGGTCCTGGGCCAAGATAGTTAAGAAACATTTCCTTAATGAATAATATATGCACTTAACAAATATGTATTCCCTGCATTGATGAAAAAGTGACACAAATAATATGTAGCTGTTCATGTGGAAAGATCTAAGAAGAAAAAGCTATCCCGTGTGTTAGGCCACAAGGGAAAGTCTTGTAAAAGGGGGCCTGTGAAATCTTCTCTAATGAAGGATGAATAACTTATACAAGCAAGAGACAGGTGGGGCTTGGGAAAGTGCTGGCTGATGAGGGGAAACGTTTGCAAAGAAGCTCTGAGGCATGAAGGAGGCTGGTGAGACACATTAGCTAGGGGAAGGCCAATATGCCTAGGACAGGGAAAAGTGAGGTGGGGAAGAGTGAGGCAGTAAATGCAGTGACAACCATTATGCTGACTGCTTAATTATTATTTATTTTTATAAAGTAAGGCTAGTGAGCACCACTGTACCATTCCTTTGCTTTTAATATTCTTGCTATGCTTCCATAAAAGTAAAAGAATGACAAGGGAAAAAGAAACTTTGTAGCAAAAATATGAGTTTGTATAAACACACAAATATGTATACACACACATTACAATTGTGTGCCTATGTGTGTGCTGATCTTGAAATTTAACTGGTGTAAAGATTTTGAATTGAAACATAACCACTTTGCAAAAAAGTTCATGATGAGTAAATGTTAAATGTGTAATGAAAGAGAACTATAGAGAAAATGACTGACAGAGAGAGAAGCCCATAATTTCCTCCCAATAAGAATTTGCTAGACTTTTTATTAGACATAAAAAAAATCAGAAAAAACATAGTTAGACATTTTTATAGAATCCTCTGAATACCAGTGGCAGTTTTTAAGTCAATGGTTCTGTATTTCAGATTAACATTGTTCTCATTTTAAAATGCCAGATGACCTGCATACACCTTTATCTCCTAGCTGAGTCCCATGGGAAGATGTTGAAATAAAACCTGTTCAATTCTTGGACTGTTGGGTCAGTGTTAAGATTGTCATAAACACAAAAGAAACATTCTTTATATACCAAGAGAAGTATTTATTCTTTCTTAGGCTGACAAAGCTCCATATATTCAATGTTATGGTTTTTCCACTAGTCAAGTACAGATGTGAGAGTTGGACTATAAAGAATGGATGCTTTTGAATTGTGGTGCTGGAGAAGACTCAAGAGTCCCTTGGACTGCAAGGAGATCCAATCAGTCAATCCTAAAGGAAATCAACCCTATGATGATGCGGAAGCTGAAGCTCCAATATTTTGGCCACATGATGCCAAGAGCTGACTCACTGGAAATGACCCTGATGCTGGGAAAGATTGAAGGCAAAAGAAAAAAAAAGGGTGGCAGAGGATGAGATGGTTAGATAGCATCACTGACTCAACAGACATGAATTTGAGTGACCTCTGGGAGATAGTGAAGGGCAGGGTAGCCTGGTGTGCTGCAGTCCATGGGGTCGCAAAGAGTCAGACAAACTTGGTGATTGAACAACAAGGGCAGAATAAACATAAAAATGGTGATCATTCTCTTTCCCTGGAAGTATCCAAGTCTCTCCAACTACTTTCCAGCATCCTAAATTAAAGAGTGGGGTGCCGTTTGTTCAACACAACTATTTGTGTTATAGTGCGCCAGTAGAAGTTCACCTCCAACACAAATTTCATTGTTCAATATAATTGCTTAAATGTTGGTGTAGTTTTCCTTTTATGGAAGTGAAGTAATCAAAACGGAAGAGATCCAAGGACACACAATTCTTAAGTATAAGGACCAGAATAACAACACTACCAATCAAAATAACAGTTGAAGCTGAATGCTGAGTACCAGACACTGAACATCACAGGTTAACTCATTTCATTTTTATGAAAACCATGTGAATGAAGTAGAGCTTTTCAGATGGCGCTAGTGGTAAAGAAAGAACCTGCCTGCCAATGCAGGAGTTATAAGAGATGCAGGTTCAATCCCTGGGTTAGGAAGATCCGCAGGGGGAAAGCATGGTGAGCCACTCCAGTATTCTTGTCTGGAGAATCCCATGGACAGAGGAGACTGGCAGCTATAGTCCATAAGATCACAAAGAGTTGGACATGACTGAAGCGACTTAGCATGCGTGCATACTTGAATGAAGTATGTCCTCTCATTCACATAGAGACTGAAAATTGAGGCACGGAGAGAGGAACTGCCCTGGCCAAAGTCACATCTCATTTGAACCCAGGACGTCTGCTCCTACAGCCCATGAGCAGTTCATGGCACACTGTGACTCACAAAGGGGCCTCCCCTTTCTCCAAAACAACAGCATGTGGAGAAAGAGAGCTGGGTTTCACCGGAAATGGTATTGGATCCTTCAATATCATTATCCTTCATTAAACTGCAGTGTTAGCACCAAAGTGCTGGCCTGTTTTTAAATCCCAAAGGCAGATGGTTATTTTTAATGCATTGACCTAATTGCATGCGGTGATCTAAGGTCAACATAAAACTCCAGAGAGAGCCTGAAGTATCAACTAAGTTTCTGCTGAGCAGTACTCTGTCCTTAAGAAAATTTTTTGATTTTAGATTTAATGGCTCACTCAGAGCCATCACATCCTATTGCACGCTCAGTGCTCAGTCAGGTCTGACTCATTTGCAACCCCATGGGCTTCAGCCCACCAGCCTTCCCTGTCCATGGAGTTCTCCGGGCAAGAATACTGGAGTGGGTTGCCAGCTCCTCCTCCAGGGGATCTTCCCCACCCAGGGACTAAACCTGTGCCTGTGTCCTGCACAGGCAAGTGAATTCTTTATCACTAGTGCCACCTGGGAAGCTCTAATATATTATAATAATAATATAATTAATAACATCAGAATATATTGATATGTTGACTTACTAACACAGGCCTCAAGAAATCATACTCACGTTTCAGAAGGTCTACAATCTAGGTGAGTTTGGGCTCAAGATAAGCGGTGGAAGGAAGAACTGCATTTGTTTATGAATTATCATACTCATGAGTCAAGACAAATGAATGTTCAAAGGTGCATTAAAAATACTCATTTTAAAAGATAACATTATTTTTAAATGACCCAAAATCATTATACTCTCACTGGACTCTCCCTGCTTATTTCTCTGGGTCTTTGCATTTACCCATTTAGGAGCAAAAGCAGTGTCTCCTCTCCATCATCAACTCCTCAGCATCGTGTTTACTTTTCAAAGCCTTGGTGCCATTTGTCTTCCTCCTCAAGGCCTTCTTTGAGATATTCCATCAAAATTAATTGTGCCGTCCTCAGCACTCCCATGGCAAAACTTTGTATTTTAGCAAATTAAATTTCTCATGGTTTACTTCATTATTCATATGCTTCTGTCCCCATAAGAGGTTAAACTCTCAATAGCAGTCACTATTTCTAATGCATCTTTGGATATTCATTGGTCCTAACTCAGGCCATGGCACAGAGTGGGTGCTTAAACCATGTTCATGGAGCGAAAGGGCATCCTGGGGACAGGCTTTCAGCGTTATGACATCCCAAGTTTGACTGTGGACGTTTCGGCCATGGAAAATGTCGTGCAGGATGTATTTTTCAAAATTAAAGCTAATTAAAATTAATTTTCTTCTGAGAGTCATTTTAGAATTTCACAAGAGCCCGTGTGATAATTAGGGACACAGGGGTGTCACCAAGCCTGGAGTGGGAGTTACTGTTCCATCAAACATGACCCACTGAAGTCGTTCCCGGGTGGCTATTAATATCACCGACTGCAAAATGTGTCAAGGTTTATTAAGTGAAAATCTCATAAAGGTTTGCAAATAAAGTAGTGGCTTATGCAATATGGATGGCATGTGTGGTTTAGTTCCCTACAGAAGAAGGGAATTAATAAACAAAGTAAAGCACCGATGTGTTTATTCTCAGGAGTGTCCTTCAAGGATGTTGACGAGAAGTGCTGAGCACTTCATTCTTAGCATTTAAGAGAAATACAGCATGAAGTGTATATGAAGAATAGAGTCAATGTGAATCTTTTGGACTTGTAATGAAATAAAAAGATGGCTCTGTGCTCACACATAAATTAGACAGCAATCAATATTTTAATTTTAGCTCTACTGAGATAGCATTTTTCTTCTTATGATTCTTCATTGCCAATACAATTGGATGGTTAGACTCAAGCCAACTGGAATACAAGAAAGAGAGAGTACCCAAAGGACCAACGTTCTCTGCCTGAGTCTAGGAGCCCTTGCAGGCAACCCTTCAGGTGAGGAGGGCTTGAATTAGGTGTTACGGTCTGGAGAGAGGTGATGGGTAACTCTTCATTAAAGTTAAAAGGTGAAAAGCCTTGGGTTTAACTGAATTAGATGACAGCACACATAGAGTGAGAAAGCTTTTCCACAGAGCTGACTCTCTCTGGAGGAAGGTAGTTTAATTCTTCTTGTCATCAGGCTGAGAGAAAGTGTGGCCCTAGTTAATTTCATTTCTCTGATGGGGGAATAGTATCTGGGCAGAAATTTACAGGGTTTACTGTAAGGAAGGTGTGGATTTCTGAAGTGCTTCTGCACCTGGGAACCAGGCTGGCCTTGGCACAGCTCACAGGTCTGACCTTTCTGGAAAAATCCTGAAATAGCCTGAAGAATGTCCCAATATAATGACAATCACTGGTTTCTTATGTAAGTGTTTAAACTTTTGATCATCCAGTCATGTCATGATAGAGTCCGGAGACTGGCAGCACAGACGGTCCAGTTACACTCAGGGAGGCTGAAAAAGCAACATTTTACTCCTCAGTTATTCTAAGAGTGGCTTTTAGGAGCAGGGACTTCCCTGCTGGCTTGGACGGTAAAGAATCTGCCTGCAATGCAGGAGACCTGGGTTCCATCCCTGGGCTGGGAAGATCCCCTGGAGAAGGGAATGGCAAACCACTCCAGTATTCTTGCTAATGAATTCCATGGACAGAGGAACCTGGCTGGATAGAGTCGATGGGGTGCAAAGAGTCAGACATGACTAAGCAACTAACACTTTCACTTTAGGAGCAGAGATATTATATATGAAAGAACAAAATGAAAATTAAGCTTAGTCCATAATCTGAGGTTTTTTGCAAAAGTCCCTTAATATTAAAAGCATACTTTTAGCTTGAAATATAACTAAGAGTAGAGAATAGCAAAAGAAATTCTACAAATGAGAACAATTTAAACAAAGTCAAGGAGTCAATAGTATTACAATAGCTATAAATTGTTCATTATCACTCTGTCTTCTGAACAGAAAAATAAAACACAAAACAATTCTTCCCACGACAACAGAACTTCTATTATTTGACCAAACATTTTCTAATTTGATAGCAGATTTCTAATGTCAAATATGCACAATACAATAATTTCAACTATCTCAGTGGTATGCGAGTCCCAACATGCTAAGAATGCCTAATATATTTTAAACTAATTAATTTGCTTTAAAAGAAAAAATAATAGTTGCATCAAGAAAATTTAAAAAGTGCTAATTAATTGCTACTCTGTTTGGAAAGAAGAAAATGGGAATCTTGAAACAAACTTAGTGATGCAGGTGAAAGCTTTACCATGTCTTTTTAGTTGGATATACTCCCAAATTTAAGCAAAACAAGAAATCAATAATTTCTTCAAATTATAGCTAACTATGCCTTCTTAAGTGTTTTATTCATTATATTATTCACTCCTTTGCTAAATGCAGTTGAAAGAGAGAACATCTAAAAACATAACAAGATCACAAAGCCATGCTGGTTTTTCAAGCAATTATTATAACACTCATAACAACAATGATAGTAACAAAGTATCAGTTCTCATGCCTTAAAAATTATAAAATATCAAAAAAAGAAAATTATAAAATATCTTTCCTATATGTAACATTGCACAAATATAGCATACACATTAAATGTATACATAAACATGGAATTTTTAAGACAATGAGAATGAGTTTCTAGTAAAGTAATTTATTTTATTTCATATATTAATGATCCAATCTTGGGTATTTTGAACAATGTGGTTAAATATGGTTCATTGATTTTGAAAAACAAATGTTAATGCCTTGACATGAACAAGGTAAGGTCTGAATCTGAGTTAATATTGAGAATTAGTTTTATTATTTACTTATTTTTTACTACAATAATTATTTATTGCTTAATTTTTTGACTAGTATAATTCCTTTGTTCTTCCCTGTTGAGCATTGTTCTTGTGGACTGTGTGAATATGTAATTTTAAGCGAACAGCTCAAAACCTATTGAAATTATCTACTTAATAGATTTTCAAGCAGTTTAGATAAGAGGTCCCCAAAGCTTTTAAATATGCAGGTATGACATGCTTTGCCATATACCAAGTGAACCTCTGGAAATTAATCTAAGTTTTCCAGTTATTCCCCTCTCAATGCAGAGTGCTGAAGTAGTCTCAATGATGTTATAACTCTTCTTTTCATTAACATTACCTTTTATTATGTGTTGTATAGGTTGGTTCACATTTGGCTTCAACTTGGACTTCTTTACTTCAAAACCAAGCCTGTGAATCATCTCTTGGTTGAATTTCAAGACTGATGCTATCTTTGTAATGTTAAAGAGTAAACTAAGGAATATGGAAATTTTCAAGATTTTGTTTGATCTTATTTTATGTATTTGAATCAGGTAGCACTGACCAAAGGTAATTAGGACAACTTTGAAAGGAGCTAAGGGCAAAGCTTTTATAGGGGTGATGCTGAAGCAAAGCAAAGTAATTGTTTGATTGGCTAGAGCTTAAGATGTTGCCTTATTTGGGAAAGCCTGGTTGGCTAGTCCTGATTGGTTGATCTTAAGTTTCACTTTCTCTTATTACAACATGATAACTCTGGCTTTTTTTTTTTTAATTGAAGTATACTTGATGTACAATAATATATAAGATACAGGTGTACAATATAGTGATTCACAAGTGTTAAAAATTATACTCCATTTATAGCTATTATAAAGCATTGGCTATATTCCTCATGCTGCACAATATATCCTTATAGATTATTTTATTCCTAATAGTTTGTGTCTTTTAATCCCCTACCCTTCACTGACCCTGACACATTCTCTCCCCCAACTGGTAACCACAGGTTTGTTCTCTATGTCCATGAGTCTGCTTCCTCTTTGTTCTATTCACTAGTTTGTTGTATTATTTTTAGATTCCACATATAAGTGATGCATTTCTGTAGCTAATATTTAATATTATATATTAGAGATAAAAGAACAATGGCCTATGGTGTTGCTGTGAAGTCTCAAATAATTTTCATTTTAGAAAGCTACCATCTTTTCTTTAAAAAGCCCAAAATAAAATACATATTCAAGCTAAAGATTTTTTGAGTCTTTTGAAAAGTAACAAAAGAAAAAGTGTTAACATTTGCCTTAGGAAGAAATAAATATGCCATGTAAATGACAAATGTTGTAACCTTCACCTCTATTATGCTGGTCTTTCTTTTTCTTTTCTAGTCCTGCTAACCAAAGCACTAATTCAAATATTATTTTCAGAATTATTAGAATATGATATGTATAATAGCAGACATAAAAAAAATGCAAGCCTGCAATTGTTCCCTATTTTTACCTAAAATATATGCTAGCTAGTTTTGTATAAGATATATTTGGAACAAATGCATTAAATCTTAAAAATAAGGATTCCAGACTTTGCATTAGAAGCAGGGTATACTAAGCATATATGTGCCAAGGAGCTTGTTTATAACCCTAAGATAGTTACAAAATCTTTCTGGCTTATGGTAATTGTATTTGTAAAAAGAGGCATTCGAGATAAAATTTTCCTTACCTAGAAATTCTCTGGAAAATAATTAAAATACTACTTCATAACTGTGATCAAAGTTTAGAAGAACTGGCATTTTCACAGATACTAGGTTAGCACTCTAAGAGTCAGTTCTTCATGAAGTCATTAGTTAATTCATCTATTTTTACTCTCCTGTATTCCTCCACTTACATATTTAAAAGATATATACCTATTGTTTAATCAGTGGGATGCTTTATAACATATGCTGAGATTTAACAGTAAACAAGGTAGGCATGGTCTCTAAATTAAAAAAAAAAAAGCAAAAAATACCTTGGAAGGAGTGATCAGCATAAAATTAATTATTAAACTGATCAAATTTATTGTTGTTGGTCTGTAAAGACGATGTAACTTTGCATTAGAAGGAGGTACCTAAATTAGTCTGCGGGACAGACACCTAAACTTTTCTCATACATTTTAGGTTGAGTTAAGAGAGTCAAGCGGAACTTGTGCCCAGCAGAGAAAGCAACTGGGTCTAACCCTGGGAGGGCAAACAGCTTAGTACTTCAGCAAAAGTGAAATCACTCAGTCATGTCTGACTCTTTGCAACCCCATGGACTATGTAGCCAACCTGGCTCCTCCGTCCATGGGCTTTTCCAGGCAGGAATACTGGAGTGGGTTGCCATTTCCTTCCCCTGGAGATCTTCCAGACCCAGGGGTTGAACCCGAGCCTCCCGCATTGTAGGCAGACGCTTTACTGTCTGAGCTACCAGGGGAGCATCCCAATAGGGCTCAAGAAACCTACTTGACTTGATGACAGGCAGGGTGAAGGGGGCACCAATGAGAGATGCTGGGAAGTCAGCAGGACCCTGTGGGCCAGTCTACTTTCTGGCCTCTGTTACGCTGAGAGCAATTGCAAACCACTGACATATTTTAAGAAAGAGAATGAAAGGCTCATATCTTCTTTTAAAGAATTGATTGGGGTAGATTGGTAGAGAAAGCCGCAGCAATAGTCTATGAAAGATTCGGGTGAATCACTGCTCACTGTCTTTGAGCGTGAGGTTTTAATGTAACCAGGTAGAGTGTAAGGAATGCATTACTTACGTGAGTTGTTTCCACACGGGAACATTAAAAGACAAAGGCTCTTATCACTGTTTTACCAGTGGGGAAACTGAAGCTCCAGACAGGCCTAAATAATTTGCTCAAGATAGTGCAGTAGATAAGTGGACAACTGGGGAGAGAAGAATAAACAGTCTGTCTCCAGAATTTTGGCTCTCAATCAGATTTTCTGTAGACCAGGAATTAGGCACAGAGATAATGTGGAGTAAATACACTGAGATACTTTGCAGGCTGAATTAAATGAGAAGCTTCCAGTTTCATGAGTGGGTACCTGGCACAGACGGAGATAAGAAACACTACTGCTTCTGACTCAGACAGTAGAAAATCTGCTTGAAATTCAGAAGACCCAATTTCAAAATCTGGGTGAGGAAGATTCCCCTGGAGAAGGGAATGACAACCCACTGCAGTATTCTTGCCTGGAGAGGAACCTGGTGGGCTACAGTCCATGGAGTCGCCAAGAGTTGGACATGACTGAGCGGTTAAACAACACACACAGTCTATAAATACTCTGTGTGGATACTGCTCAGTAGTGTCCAGCTCTTTGCGATCCCATGCACATGCCAGGCTTCCCTGCCCATTGAGTTTTCCAGGCAAGAATACTGAAGTGGGTTGCCATTTCTTACTCCAGGGGATCTTCCTGACCAGGGATGGAGCCCCTGTCCCTTGTGTCTCCTGCACTGGCAAGCAGATTCTTTACCACTGCGCTATCTGGGCTTCCCCTATAAATACTAAATCATCCATTCCCCCTCCAATTTTTTTAAGAACACATGACTTGAAATGGATCCATCCCTTCTTAGTTTCAGAAAAGCAAAACTGCAGTATCCAATGGAAAAAAAAAACAGTCAGTAACTGAAGGAAATTTTGAAGCATTAGTGGATTAGTCTGCAAGGACTGCTGTAACAAAATGCCCCAGACTAGGTGCCTTAAAAGGCAGAAATGGATTTTCTCATGTTTCTTGATTCTATACATCGGGTCAAGGTGTTAGATGGTTGCTGTTTGGGGAAACCTCTCACCTCCAGCTGCAGATGACACTTTCTCACTGAGTCCTTGCTAGGCCTCTCCTCTGTGCTAACCATGGAGAGAGAGACCCTCAGAGTTTCCTCCTCTATCATGAGGACCACAGCCCTATGGGACTTGAACTCCACTCTTCTGACCTCATTTAACCTTAATCACCTCCCTAAAGGCCATATCTCTAAATATAGTCACATTGGGAGTTAGATCTTCAAACAATGAATTTCACAGGAACACAGTTCAATTCACAACAATTAGTGATCAATTGTGGGTGATATTGATAACCTGTGAAATATTTAATAGTATTATTCCAAGCTCAAGTTGAAAGGAAAATGTGCCTTGATGCATGTATGTGAAGCTATTTCTGTTCATTAGGAAACAAATTCAAATTATCTAGTGTAGTGCATTTTCAATCTTAAGTATCAAAAAAAATAATAAATAAAATCTTTTATAACAGCTATTTGAATGTTTTTTCTTAGCATAAAAACAGATGCAATGCAAAAAGAAAAATAATATCAGAAGTAGTTTCAAGAAGGAGGCTAAGAATTAGGAAGCCCAATTTGAAGAGTTACTAAAATTCTGTATTTTAATTATACAGAATTTGAGATATGTTAGGAATGTTTTGCATCAGTTAAAATAAGTTAAAAAATTAACTGAACAGCTAACAGACAACCAATTACACCTAAGGACATATGTTCCAGAAATGTCTACTTTTGAAGCAGGAAAAAACAAATAGATCTTCGGTGTCTGACAACAGCTGCTATATCCTCTGTATTCACCTTGTATTCACCTTACTGACACAAAGTGTCAGTACTTTGAAATTCACAAGAGTGTGGTTTATTTACCTGTGTTTTAGAATGGTTCAAGTATTATTTTCTATATCAGCAGCTAATGGCATCATCTTGTAATCTCCTTTAGGAACATTCATTTTTGATTATTTATCTTCTCTTCAACTATCCCATGTTCTTTTCTTTCCAGTGGAACTGCTGCGGCTGCTAAGTCACTTCAGTCGTGTCCAATCTGTGCGACCCCATAGACGGCAGCCCACCAGGCTCCCCCGTCCCTGGGATTCTCCAGGCAAGAACACTGGAGTGGGCTGCCATTTCCTTCTCCAATGTGTGAAAGTGGAAATTGAAAGTGAAGTCGCTCAGTCGTGTCCGACTCTTAGCGACCCCATGGACCGCAGCCCACCAGGCTCCTCCATCCATGGGATTTTCCAGGCAAGAGTACTGGAGTTCGACCTTAATAACTTTGAGAAGCGTGGCAGCATCTCTTTGGAGAGTCATCAGGAAACCCTTAAAAGTAGATCAGCTGTCAGGATTCTGGTAGATGTAAGAAAGCGCAACCTATTCTCTTCACCTTGGAAACTTCAAGACCCTCATTTCTGCAGAGCCGCTGGTCAAACTGTCAGTCTTTGATTTTGGAGGTGAAATCTATTGGCTAAACCTGATATGCTTCTTTCTAGCACATTTTATACATGAGGGAGGATTGGAAATACTTCAACCAAATCACATAACATTTTAAATTTATGAATATGATAATGCTTGCATTATTTCTCTATATTTACATTAGATGAGAACTATTAAAAAGACTTTGAATTTCTAGATAAATTTATAATGGAAAAGGTCATTGTGCACGTAATTGCTGTTAAGGTTATCTTTATTCTGAATAATTTTATTATGTATTTAGCATTTTACACCCAAATTAATGTCAATGTCAATAATAGAACAATATACCTTTTCTCCTCAAAAGTAACCTACATCAAAAAATATAATAGAAGTTATGAAATTCACAACCTTAGAATTTGGTTAAGAACCTAAATTTAAAGGGAGGCTGTGACTTCAACATTCTTAAAAACAGCTAGTCTGATTATTTAATAGTACATGGGAGAATTTGGCAGAAGAATAAAGCAAAAACATATTTTCAAAGATTTCATAAAAGGAACGGTTAATCCAAATAGAAAATCCGATTTCCAAAACATTGTGAAATTGATTTGCCTTAATTATTTCTGAAATAAGGGTATATAAAAATATATTGAAATTTTATCTATAACCAGCTTTCATATCTCCTCTTTCTCACTCTTACTAATTATAAGTAATAATAACAATAAAGGCAGTATAGGCAGTGGTTAAATGAGAAGGCTGTGCTTACTTCTGGAGTTCAGTGCATCTTATTTGGGCGTTCAGACCTATAGATAGAGCTGTGTCCTTCTCAAGCAGACCACATCACGTTCTGGTGGATGTTACTTGATTTCCCTCAATGGGCTCCAACATCTTGGGTGGGCAATCCAATTATTTAAATATAAAACTACCTAGAAGTGTTCTGTACCTCAGAACTTAAAAAGTGTAGTAGTTTGAGAATATTTTTTCACAGTCTATTCGGGAATAATTACTTTTCAAAACAAATGATATTGCAATTCTACTTTTCATCAGATGACACGAATTCATTAATGACAAAAACTTTCATAAGGGCTGAAATTTCTTCTTTTTTCCTGTCTGTATCTTTTCTCTTTCTTTCTTCCTTTCTCTTGTGTATGTGCACATGTCTGTTTGTTTTCTACGCTTCCCTAATCTTTGTCACTCTGTTCCATGATGAAGTCACATAATGCCCTTCACTGAGGTCATCTGCTCTTCAGTTCATTTATGTGTGCTCATTCATTCATTTATTCATTTTTTCGTCAGGTTCCTTTCAGTGATGTCAAATAATTCTAAATCTCTACACTAGCAATATAGATTTTTATTGACTATACATAAAGGAGAGCCTTCTAACAAAGATCCCCATCAAATGCCTGATGACAGGTACTGATTACAGTGCTTGTAATTGCAAGCGGCTAATAGAATGGAAATGGCTGCTTCCAAGCTTTCTCTGAGTGCTGCTGTCTTTATTGTGCTTCCATTTAGGCAGGTTTTGTCGATGACTCTTTTATCAGGAAATCCAACATCCACTGTGGAGATAGCTTTCACTCCCACAAGATCAAACTTCGCTATTAATCTTTCACTGTTAGCAGCTGCAGCCGGAGTGGAGTCATTTACCATGTCACTCCGACTCTTAGTCTGGCTTCATGAAATCATATAGCATAACCATGAGGTAAGTGTGAGTTTGGGCAAACTAATAAAAAAAAAGGTAGCAAAGACATCAATTTTTCTCTCATTTCAAAAATGAAATATATTATATTAATATATAGATATTGAAAGGGTATATGTCTAGTGGAAATCCCATTAAATACAAATATCACAGAAAGTTACAGGAAATATTGGTGCATCTTTTCCAATCTGTATAGTGCACATATGTATGTGTGTACTTTCCATAGTTAAATCACAAATTATATATATATATAAACACATACACACACACACACACACACACACACACACACTCACACACACACACACATATATATGTATATCACAACAAGCTCATCATATTCAATATATATGATATGAGACTTTTTTAACACTATAAGTGGGCCTTTTTCCTAGAATAATTATAGATCTATCATATATTTTTAAGATTTGCATTAGGTTCCAGTTTTTGTACTCCAGTGTTGTCAAACTCTCTTGATTTATATTTGTCATTTTTAATTTGTATTATTGGAAACAATATTTCAATAAATATCTCAGTGTATATGCCTTATATTTGCGACATTGTTTTGTTTTATGCATCTTAAGAGTACAATTTTAAAAATCAGTTGGTAAAAAAAAATCCACTTACATTTTTTGACAAGTTACCTAAATTTATTGGTTTCATTGCTTAAATATAAAGCAATAATATGTGAAAATATCTGTGTCTAACATCCTCATTAAACATGTATGTTCAAATTTTGGCTTTCAATTTTTTTAGGAAAATCTGTAGCTCTTGGTATTAATGCCTAAATAAGATTATCTAACTATTTTCATATTTATTTTTCATTGAGATTATTTTCCTCTATGTTTTACCTTTTTACATGTCTTTCAAATTTTCCTTGCATTATATATTTTGAGTGGTTTGTACAGAACAGGAGCATTAATACTTTGTGTATTATATATCTCACAAATGTTTTCCTAACTGTTTTCGTGGGGCATTATTTGTTCTCTTCAACAGAAATTTTAAATTTTTATATAATCAAGCTCCTGTGTCTTTGTATTCATGAGTTTTTTTACTTATGGGAATGTAAGAGTGTGAGGGTAGGAGTGATTAAGAAGGTTGGAGGACTCCAGTTTAGTAAAGAGATCACTTTTAAACTGTAATTGTTGGGAAGGTAGGTTATAGCCACATCTTGAGGGGAAGACTATCAATAAAAGTGCAAGGATGAAAATATTTGAAGTACTTAGCAGGGCTGTGAGTTAGCAAGTTTTGCCAATTAGAACAATGACATGAGAGAATAGTGGTGGAAAGTCTTTCAAGACTATTACAACAGCCCGAACTACAGAATTTTGTCCTTTGCTTTCGACAAGCAAGTGACATAACAAAAGCAGTGTTTTAGCATTGACTTAACATGAATCAGATTGTCCTCTCAAAGAAATCAGACTTACAAAAATAGGATCAAGTTTCAATAGCAGTTTCAAAGTTATAATGATTTCCAGAGAAGCAGACTAAAATCTGGACTTAGACAACAGCTCCCTGGGTCCTTTCCTCTAGCATCTAACATATGTTCTCTGGACCAGCGTAGACGAGTAGTCTCCAAATGAGTTAAGTGGTTTCTTATTACACACCAGAAATATTTGGTCTATTAAATCTCTCCATTCCATACCTCAGCGTATGCACTACTCTCTCAGAGAATCATGTCTCTTAGCTTCATAGATTCTGGAATTAAGCCATCTCTCTAGGGATATCTGATTAAGAGCATCCTATAATAAGGACCATTTTTCTACCAAATATCATTAGTCTGTTTGCCTGGAACTCCATTTATCATGTTAGGGAGGACATTTAGATCACTGCCTACTCTCCTTTCTTTCCTCTGATAGCATCATCAGGTAAGGATGTGTGTGGATCCTAAGACAGTCAATTTAATTTCATCAGCCCCAGTGATCACTATACTATACCTAATAGGGCTTCCCAGGTGGCTCAGTGGTAAGTAATCTGCCTGCCAAACAGGAGACTCAGGAAAAATGGGTTCAACCCCTGGGTCTAGAAGATCTCCTGGAGGAGAGAATGGCAATGTGCTACAGTATTCTTGCCTGAGAAATCCCATGGACAGAGGAGCCTGGCGAGCTACACAGTCCATGGAGTCACAAAGAGTCGGACACAACTGAACAGGCATGCGCGATACCTGGTAAATTGCATCAGATTGAACGATCAACTGATTCAGTGGTGTGGGCGTGGAGAACAAAGAAATGTTTATTTATTAGAGAGGGATCCTATAAACCTTTTAAAAACAAGAATTCAAAACCACTTTACCTACAATAAATAAGCATTGGCAGTGATAGTCAATCTTCATCTACTTTAGACAGGGGTATTAGAGACTGTTCCTAATCAATTGTCAGGAAAGAAAAGTATGCAAATATAATTATACTAGATGTATAACAATGTGAATTAAAATAGAATATGAAAGAATTACAAAATATATCCAGGTTAGAATTGCAAACTTTAAGTCAAATTGAGAAGCTTTCATCAATAAATTCATCTGGTTAAGAGATGCCTACCTACAAACAAGATAATACTGGCTCCATCTTTACAAAATACTGATTTTAAAGCTAAACTAAGGTATACATGAAAGGTTGTGGAATGGAGAATTCGAAATATCTGTTTGACACAGAAAACCGTACATCTCCAAAGAGAAAAGTCAATTCCACCTGTTGCTAACAGCAGTCAAGTAGACTTTTAGTTTTGGGTTTCTTTATTTTTTCTTTTTTTCTGATAGAAGTTTAATAGCATCATTTTGGACTGGGGCTATTATTGCCACAGGTAACTTGGTTTCTCCTCTGCATTATAATTACCACTAAAGGAAATGGAAGGTGGTAAAGCACTATTCTGTCTAATTTCCTTTGATTTTCTTCTTCAGAACTTATTTTTTTCCTTTAAACCTTTGCTCCACATTTTATTTGTGTTACTCCACAAGCTGTGGGACATAATAGCAGCATTTTAGCACCGTCCTGTTCCTTACTCTTGGTGTATAAATCACAGCAGAGCTGCTAACAGCTTGTGACTGACAATCTTCCTTGATAGACAATCTGCGATCCTTTCAGCCTTTTACTAATAAGCTCATTAGGCGAGAATGGCTAGAAATCCTTTCTGGGATGTAGCAATGAACCACAGCAAATTCAGTGCATGTCTGACCACTCAAACTTTAGAGAATCAATCTTTCCTCCATCAAAACTTTGTCAAGTCCTGCTGAATGTCTGCTGAAGGTTACCGATTCTATTCTTAATAAAAGTTTGTCAGAAAAATCAGAGACGCTCTCTTGTCTAATATAAATCAAGGGGACATTTTTCTATATCATGTTTTCTTTTTCTTTTTTAATTTTAGTGAATCAACCTGTGAAAAATGTTTATCAGATGTTCAAAGTTGCCATGAGTTTCAAATCGAAAGTGAAAAATACTTTTTTTTTCCTCAGTAATTCAGTTAGCAAAAGAGATAAGGAAAAGGGTTTGATGAAAATATTCAGATTTTTATCATTTATTATGTTCATTTGTAATGGATGATGAAAAGTTTGCTAAAAATTTTGCTAGTAATTATAGTGAGAAGAACTCAATGCTATGTGTATATTAGTGAATGATGATTAAAACTCTAAGGAAAATACATCAATGTAAGGTTTATACACTGATAGGTGTATGTAACATAATTATATTCTAGTTGTTTTTTTTAATTTAATCTCATTTAAACCTCATATTTTTACTACAAAGTGAAAACTTAGCCCCAACTTTTTTACTGGACCAAATAAGTTAAAATCTATACCTGACATGAGTAATTAGCTATGACACTCTTTAATTTGACATTGTAGAAACAGGACTGATAGAAAGTGTCAGAAAATGCACAAAGGTTTTTATTGCCCTATTCATGGGATTACTCACAGCAGTTGAAATTTAGGAAAATACAGAACAATAATCAAAGTAGCTACAATGAAAAGCATTTAATTTTAGAAAGAAATCAAAGAAAGAGCTAGCAATTCATTGATTAGAACATGAAATCAGATGAGCCCTGTGTGTCTTTTTCATACTTAATTTGATTTAAATAGTTTTTAATATAATACTAGCAATTATTCTACATGATGATCTATGGTGCTCTAAACTAATTGATATTAATAGTTAACATGTACCATATATATATATATATGTCTGTATATATATGAAGAGAGAAAGAAGATATATATATATAGAGAGAGAGAGAGAGAGATATATAGATATATAGATATGTCTGTATATATATGAAGAGAGAAAGAAGATAAATGTAAGAAGAAGATAATGGCATTATATATATTCAAGTATTTTTTTAATCAATAAAAAAATCAAATAAAACAAAAACAAAAAAACAAAAACATCCACTTGAAGTAGAAACAATAAATTCATATATACGTCTGGGCAGTAAGAAATGAGCATTGTTCAATCTTTTACATATGTGAGAAGTTAAAACATTTTAGAAATGAAAGTCAATTTATTATTAAGACTAGAGGTGGTAAGTCATATTTGTACCAGCTCAAAAAAAAAACCATCAGGTGAACTTTATGTTTGAAATTCTAATTCTTATCAATTTCCCAAGCAGAAATATGCCCAATGTAGAAGTGAGTCGGAAAATAAGACATAATGGTAGGAAGGCAGTATTTCTAACCCCAGTACGTCAAACAGGGAATCCAACTTTGGGAGACGAATGCAGTCTCCTAAATGATGCCTGCCTGCTCCAATTCATGGACAACTTGCTTATATCATCAGGCTTGGACATGATATTTAAATATCTCACTATCACCCCCAGGATGTGCATGGTTTTGACAAGACTCTCTGTCTGCAGATAACTGGAAACACAATATTAATTTGTAACCTTAACAAATGCCAATAAATTATGGGGTTACAAATCACTAAAGTGATCACTCATTTCCTTTCACTTTTATTTTTTTCTAGATACAAGAGCAATTAATTACTAATCTGCTGTTATTTAGAATGATGTCAAAACATTTTATGGCACAATAAATATAGAGGATTCCATTTAGAAAACATATTACTTCTAAACACATAAATGTTTTACTTTTTATCATCTTATTATAATCTAATTAAGTAAACACAACCTAATATGGAGGTAATTGGTTGTATAAAGTACAAGAATGATAGTTACAAAGCCAATGGAGTTCACATAAAACCACTTTTATGAGAATTGATGATATTACTACCACAAGAAATAAACTTAATTTGTTCAACAAACTAGAAATGAAGACAAAATGAAAATCAACAAAATTATGATATTTGCGAATTACTGCGGTATATAATCTTTCCAAGCTTATTGCTGGATATGAATGGGGCACTTAGTGCCCCATAAAAATTACATGCTATTATCTTTAGACTCAAAGCCTTTGCATTTCTTCTGGTAGCAACAGAGATACTATAAGAAGTGGAGAACATTCATAAAAGAGATAAGTCAATAGACACTTTGCTTTGTACAAGCTAACTACATAAAATGGGGGGAAAAAAAATCTCTCTCCTTCTCATCAGGAAAGCACTGATCAGTAAACTTTGCACAGAAAGTTAAGAAACAACTTTTCTAGATATACTATTCATTTTCTCAAAATCCCAGTAACAAAATTAAAAATAAGTTAAAGCTATTTTCAACAGACAAACATATACACAGGTACTACAACCATATATTTTAGTCCCATGAAACTGGGAATCTATACTAGAGTGAGGAAATAACCTGCAGAAAAGTTAAGAGATTAAGTCTTAAACAGAAATCACATGACCCTAACTTTTAGTGTCATGATCTTAAAAGTCTTAGACCAAAGAGGTCAATGCAACCACGTGAGTGTGAAAGAACCAGTAAAATAACTAAAGTAACTCAAGTGGACACTAAAAAAACTGTAGGGAAACAATGGAAACAGTGAGAGACTTTATTTTGGGGGGCTCCAAAATCACTGCAGATGGTGACTGCAGCCATGAAATTAAAAAATGTTTGCTCCTTGGAAGAAAAGCTATGACTAACCTAGACAGCATATTAAAAAAGCAGAGACATTACTTTATCAACAAAGGTCCATCTAGTCAAAGTTATGGTTTCTCCAGGAGTCTTGTATGGATGTGAGAGTTGGACTATAAACAAAGCTGAGCACTGAAGAATTGATGCTTTTGAACTGTGGTGTTGGAGAAGACTCTTGAGAGTCCCTTGGACTGCAGGGAGAGTCAACCAGTCCATCTTAAAGGCAATCAGTCCTGAATAGTCATTGGAAGGACTGATGGTGACGCTGGAACTCCAATACTTTGGCCATCCGATAAGAATTGACTCATTGGAAAAGACCCTGATGTTGGGAAAGATTGAAGGCAGGAGAAGGGGACAGCAGAGGATGAGATGGCTGGACAGCATCACTGCCATTATGGACATGAGTTTCAGTAGGCTCGGAGAGTTGGTGATGGACAGGGAGGCCTGGGGTGCTGCAGTCCATGGGGTCGCAAAGAGTAGGACACAACTGAGCGACTGAACTGCTGAACTGATATGTGACTAAGGTTGTCATATGCTGAGATAAAGTTTTCCCAACTCCTTCCTTGCTCTCCAGGTGATAGGCAGTGGGGGAAGTGAAAGAATGTGAGGGATGCACATGAGTCAGTGGATACTGTGGCACAGCCCCGTTGATGCGCTGTGTGAGTCATGACTCTTGCTGATGTACACGCGGCTTGAGTGCTAAGTTGCTTCAGTCATGTCCAGCTCTTTGTGACCCCATGGACTGTAGCCAGCCAGGCTTCTCTGCTCATGGAATTCTCCAAGCAAGCATACTGGAGTGGGTTGCCATTTTCTACTCCAGACGATCTTCCTGACCCTGGATCCAATCTGTATCTCTTGCCTCTGCTGCATTGGTAGCTGGATCTTTACCACTAGCATCACCTGGGAAGCCCAGGGTACACAGTTGTTGTTCATTTTCTGTCATGTTCAACCTATGAACTGCAGCATGCCAGGCCTCCTTGTCCTTCACCATCTCCCCGAGCCTGCTCAAACTCATGTCCATTGAGTTGGTGATGCCATCCAACCATCTCATCCTCTGTTGTCCCCTTCTCCTTCTACCTTCAATCTTTCTCATCATCAGGGTCTTTTCCAATGAGTCAGCTCTTTGCATCAGGTGGCCAAAGTATTGGAGCTTCATCTTTAGCATCAGTCCTTCCAATGAACATTCAAGGTTGATTTCCTTTAGGATTGACTGGTTTGATCTCCTTGCAGTCCAAAGGACTCTCAAGAGTCTTCTCCAGCACCACAGTTTGAAATCATCAGTTCTTCCACACTCAGCCTTCTTTATGGTCCAACTCTCACATCCATACATGACTACTGGAAAAACCATAGCTTTGACTAGATGGACCTTTGCTGGCAAAGTATAAGTCCTTCAGTCGCATACGACTCTTTGAGACCCCATGGAGTATATAGCCTATGGAATTCTCCAGGCTAGATTACTAAAGTGGGTAGCCATTCCCTTCTCCAGGGCATCTTCCCAACCCAGGGATCAAACCCAGGTCTCTAGCATTGCAGGTGGATTCTTTACCAGCTGAGCCACAACAGAAGCCCAGCAAAGTGATGTCTCTGCTTTTTAACACGCTGTCTAGGTTGGTCATGGCTCTTCTTCCAAGGAGCAAGCATCTTTTAATTTCATGGCTGCAGTCACCATCTGCTGTGATTTTGGAGACCCCCAAAATAAAGTCTCTGTTTCCATTGTTTCCCCATCTATTTGCCATGAAGTGATGGGACTGGATGCCATGATCTTAGTTTTCTGAATGTTGAGTTTCAAGCCAGTTTTTTCACTCTCCTCTTTCACTTTCATCAAGAGACTCCTTAGTTCCTCTTCACTTTCTGCCATAAAGGTGGTGTCATCTGCATGTCTGAGGTTATTGATTTTTCTCTTGCCAATCTTGATTGTAGTTTATGTTTCATCCAGCCTGGAATTTCACATGATGTACTCTACATTTAAGTTAAATAAGCAGGGTGGCAATATACAGCCTTGATGTACTCCTTTCCCAATTTGGAACAAGTCTGTTGTTCCATGTCTGGTTCTAACTGCTGCTTCTTAACCTGCATACAGATTTCTCAGGAGGCAGATGAGGTGTCTGGTACTCCCATCTCTTTAAGTATTTTCCACAGTTTGTTATGATCCATACAGTCAAAGGCTTTAGCATAGTCAGTGAAGCAGAAGTGAATGTTTTTTCTGGATATCTCACACATTAGTGAGAAATAATTAATTCTAACTGAAACAACATCCCACCAAATGAACCTGAGAGACAAGATGTGCAAGGAACAATTTCCAAGTAATTTATATGTGTCTCAAGAAAAAGCTGGAGATGATGTATAGAAATAAAAAAATACAAAGTACCCACTAAGGTTAAATTCACAATATCTAGCTTATAGTAAAGAAATAATAAGCTACTAGACATGCAAAGATATTGGGAAATGTGATCCATATTTAATGAGGTATAAAATAAATTATAACTGACTCAGATTGACTTTCCAGTGATGAAAATGATTATGAGTGAGATGAAAAACAATGGAATTTGGGGGTAAATGACACATTGCATTTTGTAGAATCAAGATCAGTGAATCTGAAGGCATAGCCAATAGAAACTATTCACATTAAAGAGAGAAGGGAGAATAGACAGCAAGAACCAAAGGAACAGAGATAATCTGTGGAACAACATCAGGTAAACTGATAAATGTGCAATCTGAGTCCCTGAAGAGAGCATACAGATAGGAAAATATTGGAAGAAAAAGGAATATGCACTGCCGTGTGAAAAACAGTGGGAACCTCCTACACAGTGTAGGGCGCTTAGCCCTGTGTTCTGTGGGGACCTAGAGAGGTCGGGGGGAGGGTGTCAAAGAGAGAGAAGATGCATGCATACATATAGCTGATTCACTTTGCTGTGCAGTAGAAAATAAAACAATATTAAAAAGCAACTGTATTCCAATAAAAAAGAATTTAATGGCTAAATTTTTCTAAATTTTGATAAGAACTGTAAACTCTCAGATCCAAGAATTTCAAGAAACATGAGGAAAACTACAACAAAACATATGATCATTAAACTGTTCAAAACCAGGCATGAAGAGAGAATCAATATCAGTCAGATTAAAAACAAGGAAGCTTGGAGAGACAAAATTAAGGAGAACAAAAACTTCCCATTGGAAATAATTTGAATAAAAACAGTGGAGCTACCTTCAATAAACTGAATACAAGGAAAAAATAGAAAAAACAAACAAAAACTTTTCCAACCTAGAATTCTATGCCCAAAGAAAAATAGAAAGCTTAAAACATTTTTTCCTTAGACATCTAAAGACTAATGACATTTATCAAGGTTAGGATCCCACTGAAAGGAATGTGAAAGAAGTCCTTAGAGAAGAGGAAAATGAAATGATATAGAAACAGAAATCTACACAAAAGGATGACTAGAAATGGCAGTTACAGAGATGAAGGTATTAATAATTTTTTATCCAAATATATTTGAAAAAAAGAAGAATAAAAACTGCAATATTGCATTTATAGCATACATAAAATAAAAATACATGATAACAACACACATGTTTGCAGGGAAAGAATGGCAGTATACTATTTTGAAACTGTTTTACCTTATTCTATTTAGGAAATGGTACGATATGATTTGAGAGTAAACTGAAATAAGTTAAATATGTAAGTTATAAACTCTAAAAGCAAGTAGTAAAATTTAAAAAAAAGCTATAGCTAATTACCTAAAAAGAGATAAAGATAGAATGATTAAGAATTCTTAAGCAAATAGCATATAGGCTAAAGAAGGAAAACAGGATAGAAATTAGAAAGTATTTTTAAATAAAGAAAATGGAATGGCAACCTTTTCAGCCTTGTGGGATGCTGATGAAGCAGTGCTTAGGAAAAAGTTCTGGTACTAAAGACCCCAAACTACTGACCTCAAATTCTAGATAATGTAACTACCAAAGGGAAGACAAATTACCCCAAAGTATGTCAAATAAAAGCAAAGATACAAATTCATGTAAAATCTATAGACTTGAGAATAGAAAAAATAAAGAAAAATTGATGAAACCAAAAACTTATTGTATGAGAAAAATCAATTAAATGGATGAAATTCTTCAGGAAAACAAAAACACAATTTATAAATATAGAAATAAGACAAATGATATTCCTACACATTCTACAAATAAAACAAGGATATTATGAACAAAATTACAAGTTAGATGAAATAGATCAAATTCCAGTCAAGAATAAATAATTACCTAAATAGTCCTGTAAATTAAAAAAAAAAAGCCAATAAGTAATCTGTAATTACAGATCATTCCTCAGCCAGGTGCTTTCATTGGTGTATTCTACTAAACTATTTACAAGGTAAAAATACCAATTCTACACAATGCCTTCCAGAAAACTGAAGAGGAGGAAATACTTTCCGATTCTTTAAAGTGAGACCAATATCACTCTGATACCAAAACCAGGCAAAGGTATTACAAAGAATATAAAACTGGACCATTATTCATCATGAATATAGACTCAAAATCTCAAGAAGGTAAAGTAAGCCTAAAAAAAAATTTCACTTTGAGCATAAGTATTATGAATATGAAAGAAAAAGCCAGAATCTCTGGGAACAGATTTGCAAATCACATGTCTGAATAAGGATTTGTATTCAAAACACATAAACTCTTTCTGCTCATAATTAGAAGACATACGCAAATGTACCTTAAGAGTGCTTTTAAAGATGTTCATCATCATTAGTCATTAGGAAAATAAATGCCACATCCACACTGAGAGACTATTTCACATCCTCTACAGTGGCTTTAATACAAAAGGAAAGAAAATAACAACGATTGAAAAGAATGTGAATAAAAGGGGACACTCCTATATTGCTGGAAACGGAAAATTGTGCAGTCACTTTGTAAAGTAGTTTGGAATCTTTTAAGAAGTTGAAAATATATTTACCATAAAACCCAGCCATCGCATTCCTAAGTATCTACCCAAGAGAAATGAAAATACATGTCCCCACAAAGATTTGTATGAATGAATATTCATTAAAAAATTATTCCTGATAGTTCAAAGTGAAAATAGCACAAATGCCCATAAACCATTAAATGAATAAACCCAGTGTGGTATATCCAGGCACTGGAATAAAGAGAATGAACAGGTTAACTTCCCTGATGATCCAGTGTTTAAGACTTTGCATTCCAATGCAGAAGGCACAGCTTCTATCCCTGGTTGGAGAGCTAAGATCCCACATGGTTTGTGACCAAAAATCTAAAACATAAAACAGGAGCAACATTTAACAAACTCAATTAATTATATTAAAAAATGGTCCACCTCAAAAAAAAAACAAAAAAGAAAATCTGAAAAAAAAAAAACTATAGGTGTATCCCACAGTATGGATGAACCTACATACAGTGTGCTATCATGCATAAAACAACTTTTTCTGTAAATATTTCAGGTTTGCCAGCCACATACAATCTCTATAGCATATTTTTTTTCTTTTATTTTCTACAATCCTTTAATAATGTAAGAACTATTCTTCATTTACAGGCCCTGGGCTTTAATTGGCCCAGAGTGTAGTTTGTCATTCCCAATGCTAAATGAAAGAAGCCAGATATGAAAAACCACAAAGTTCAAAGGAATACCTACAGTGTGCTGCCTTTTGTGTAAGAAAAAAGTTGGGATAAGAAATATATCTGGATATGCTCGTTTGTGCAAAAAGAAACACATAAGGATGAATCAGTAACCCTGCCATCTTGAGATCTGTCCTCAGCAGGGAGTATGTGGGAATGGCTAGAAAGGGATGGGGCGTGTCAGCTCTTTGAGCTTACCTTTCTATAGAGTTCCAACTTTTAGAATCATGCCAACAGTTCACACACAAAAATAACATAAACTTGGCAGTGAAGGTGGGAAAAGGATGGAATAGCAACACAAACAAATAAATCTTGCCATATTTAAAGTGAATAACATAACCATGCTAACTGAGAGGAGGACCCAGACCAGGTATGTACTGCAAAGAGTCTGTTGGAGATTCCATAACGTCTCCAAAATAAACATAAAGACAAGCTAAAGACAAAATAAACCACAAAAAGTATGTAGTTTGTCTGTGAATCAAAATAATTTCTAAAAAGTTAAAGATAAATTATTTATAAAGCATTTTAAGATTTTTTTCAAAGAAATTTATTATCATTTCTATCTTAAACATAAGGAAGTGGAGACAGACATCATGGTAATAAAACAGCAGATTACATGGTCTGAACCCCCAATTTCTTAGTTTGTGGTACAGGCAGCTTTTAATTTTCTGTGGTAGTTTGAGAAAGAAATATGATGTTTAACAAATTATGAAAAGTTATTTTAATTTATAATTTTTTTCTTTCTTCTGAACAATTTTTTCTGTCAGGTATTTTGGAGTCAAGGAAGATGGCAGGGTAGCAATAACTTGAGGATTCATGTAAGTCATGTCTGGAAGTGCCTGTTCTGCTTCTCAGAATTTGAACCTTACAAAATTTACGATAACTTTAATATCCTCCATTTCCCTCTATAAATTAAGATGAACAATATTCCTGGTTAGAAGTTGAAAGCATTAAGTTAAATAATTAATTTTAATAGCCAAAAATAAATCTAAGTACACTGAGTCTTTGGGAAATGAACACTATTTGTACTGTTTGTGTTTGTAAGGACATGAACAGCAACCTCATTTTCTTTAGCAGCTCCTACTATATTTTGATAAAAAATATGGACAGTTGGGAATTCCATGACAGTCCAGTGGTTAGGACTCTGCTTCTACTGCCAAGGGTGTGGATTCAATCCCTGGTTGGAGAACCAAGATCTCACAAACTGCTCAGTGAGACCAAAAAACAAGACAAACAACTCAAAAATATCAACAGTGGATGGAAAGACTAAGGAATTCTGTGGAATAAGTTCCAAGGTTCAGATGAAGAAAAGAATAAATTATCTATTTCTTTGTATAAGTATTCTCTTGGATCTGCTTCAAGGAAAAAAAAATAGAGATGAAAGAAGATCTGGGCAGTGATGGAGAGTTGTATGTAGAAGAAAAAGTGTCTTTAAGTGAAAAATCTACTTTGCAACTTGCAAGGAAAGTGATATCTTGAGATGAAGTAATGAAAATTTCTTTAGGCCAACACATGATAAATTGCCATAAGAGCTTTTTAGCTGTAACACCAGGTTTAATCATGTTGGGAACTAAAAGGATCCCAAATGCATAAAATCCTCCTTTAACCAAAATGAAATTACACCACCGAATGTGCACGCTCTGTACCGAGAAAGTGCAAACTGGAATATTTATGAGAATCCATTTGTAAATGACACTAAGTGATTGCTAGAAAAATGGCTAAATATGCAATTCAAAAGAAGAGGCCAAATATACTTTACCCTTGGGAGATTGCAAAAGTTTTGAGGCATCTGTGCGCTCTTTATAGCCCAGGGAATGAGAAATAGCATTTTGGAAAGAGGCATGTTGGTATAGTCAAGGATCTATCTGAATGATTTTTTTTCTCACCTGTGAAATGGTGAGTTTAGAAGAGTGGTTTCAGTCTCTTTTCATCTAAAGGTCTATTCTAAGTAAAGATAAGTATATAATTCTAATCAATTATGTGATATACTTTATAAAAATAAATCAATTTTATTTTAACAATGCTTTATATAAATTTACAATAGGAAATAGATGATGAATGAGCTTCTCAATCAATCATACTCAACACATAGTATATGATCATATTAAAATATAGAAAAGGATTCTGGAAAGATACATTCCTAGGTAGTAACATTTATCTCCATGCAGTGGGATCATTTATTCTTTTTCATATTTTGCTTATCTGTGTTTTGTCAGATTTACTGGGTAGTGAAATTTGCAAATCCACCCTTTACTAAAATCTATCAGCATTTGACATAAACAATGTTGACAATGATACCTTTAGGGTATTAACAATGACACAAAGCAATGTGTATGGAAAACCTAATACAGTTCAATATTAAGTGTATACGATTGGTAATAATAACAACTGATTCCTTTTCTCTTACTCAAGGCTGATTCTACTCCTTTGTGAGACATTATCAACCCTCTCAAGGCTGTCATTCAGCCAAGCACACCATTGGTTTCCATAACTTTACCCTCACTAACAGCCTGGCTGAGCTGCAGAACATACACTCTCGAGGATTCTCTGATCCCACGTCTGCTGCTCTGCGTAAAACAGAATCTGCTCTTTCTTTGCCCTAACAACATAAAGTATGCTCTGATGCATGATACCACTTTTATATCAGAGTGACAGGAAAATGACTCACCTAATCCTCTTTCATTGTTTCATAGTGTTCAACTAATACCATAAGCTCAGAAATAAGTTCCACACGTAGTAAAACACTAGGGGAAAAAAAGAGTCCATTTGTCAGTATGTGCTTAACCATCTTCACCAAAATAAAAGCTTAAGGGGTTGATGTGGGACCCTACAGTAATATAAATACTCCAGATGCCCTCAGAGGCTCGGTGATGACTTCTCACACCTCTTCAGAATTACCTGACAATTCTACCCCCGGGATCAATGATGCTGGGGAACTGGCAGCATGTTCCTCCTGTTTCTTTTCCACGTTTGCCATTCTCCAGAGACTTTTGCAAGATTAGAATAAAATGGTCTAGTGAGTACACTATTTGTAGTTTTTAAAATTATTTTCACTTCTGAAGTTAACTTTTTACATTCTTAGTGATTTTTTGTATTTAGAAAATGATGTATTATTTTTTTTTGCTAGAAGCTTAAAACACTAGCCATGTAAAGTGTTATTTTTAATAAATACTTTCTCAGATCAGTCTGCAATTTATTGAGCTACAGGAAAATGACTGCTTCTCTCCATTACCTACTCATACACCTTCAGGAACAAATTGCATGATACATTAGCTCTTTACTCATTTACTGAGCATTGTTGGGTGCACACCTCAATAAGCTGTCCAGAAATTTCCATGTTTGCTCTTAGCACTCTGCTGACTCATCTTCCAATTCTCCTTCATGCCTAGTCATGTGACTGAAGCGATGGGTGTCCTGCAAGTGACCTCTTATTTAAGTCTTCTGTGCAAGCAAGCATGCGTGTGCAATCCATCCTAATTAATGCATCCCCAGGAGCAAAAGTATCCAGTGAGTGGTTAGGAGACTCAAGGGAGGAGCCTGAGGAGTTGATGACCTTCTCTTCGTCTTGTCAACCTACATCACTCCACTGAGATGCAGGTGGGAAACCTGTGGAGTAAATCGCTGAGATTTGTATACGTTGTTTGTTTCAGCAGTTGACATATTCTACAAATACCATGCCTTTTGCCAGTTTCAATGTAAAATCAAACGGGGGCTGTTACTGCCCTAAATAATGTGCTTATGACATGCAGTCCCATAAACTAGAAGCTCACATGTCAACTCGCACTTTTAATGATGCTGTGGGCAACAAGCTGGTATAATCAAATTTGAGCTATTACATGTCTGACTCAATTTACATAATATGAACCACATGGGGTGGAGAGGTTATATCTGGAGCAGGAGAGGATGATTAGATTTTTTAAACAAATTGCATATAGAAAGTATAATCAGGGTTGGATTGATTCATGGAACAAGATTTTTTTTCCCCCCAGCTAGAATTTGTCCTCAGAGACCTGAAGAAATCAGAGGTTCACTCTCTGTGGCCCTTTTAGTCCTCCTTGGTCAGTGTAGTCTGTGTTCCCTAATATGCTCATAAGATTCCATAATATAGTGTGATTTTCATTTAAAATGCCTACCTATTTTAGAAAATACATTACTTGTGGTAATTTGCACTGCACTCTAAAGAGCAATGAAAAGACATAAATTCTTTTAAATAAATATATAATCTGGAATGTATCTCATTTTGAAAGCTAGCAGATATTTGTTTATTTTGTAAAAAGGTACTAAGTATTTCATATAAGAGCACTCGGTCTCTAACACAATGCATGTTCACACACACACACACACACACACACACACACACGATTGTCACTAAATGACAATTCTACCTCTCAGGCTGCTATTGAACCCTGAGGACGTATCTCTCCGGAAATCTTTGCACTGCTTTCTCTAATAAAAACCACAAACAGCAGAGTCAAAGACGCAGAGGTGGTGCAGTAATATCTGCAACAGGTGTTTTCTGTTCCTCACAAAAGCCCTTGGTATTACCTATGGAGAAAGGAGGGATTAAGTTTCGTGAGCTAAATCTCCAGGTTGTCTTTTAGAACACTGGTTTCCAACATGTTCTCATTTATCAGGCCCAGTATTTATCACTAAGGACTTGTCTTTTGTCATGGGTTGTTTTGAGGATTTTAATCTGCCAAAACGTGTATACCAACAGCTGCAGGAGGGAGCAGTACCACTCTGGGGGGAAGACAGGGGCAGGGGCCTTGCCAAGCGCGGACCTGACCCAGTCAGGCTCTGCTGTGGGGCGGCTGTGGTGCTGGAAACACGTCTGACAGTTTCAAAACACTAAGGTTTCCTGGTTCTGCCGAGTACCTAGGATAGACAAGCACAAGAGATGTTCTCGACCAACCTAAATGGTAACAAGCATTTTTCAGATTCCATCAGAGCTAAGCCCACAAGGTAAACTGAAGTCTTTTATTTTTATTTCTAAAGGTTTTTATACACTTTTTTAATTAAAAATATTGTAAGGAATATAGTTGCTTTAGGGCTTCCCAGGGGGTACTAATGGTAAAGAACCCGCCTGCCAACGCAGGAGACATAGGAGACTTGGGTTTGATCCCTGGGTCAGGAAGATCCCTTGGAGAAGGAAATGGCAACCCACTCCAGTATTCTTGCTTGGAGAATTCCATGGACAGAGAAGCCTGGAGGGCTACAGTCTATGGGGTCGCAAAGAGTCAGACACGACTGAAGTGACAGAATCCCCATAGTTGTTTAAAAAAGTTGTGTTGGTTCCTATTGTACAGAAAAGTGAATCAGCTATACGTGTACATATGTCCCTTCTTTATTGGACTTTCTACCCGTTCAGGCCATCATAGAAACCATAGAAACAGACATAATAAACATACATGGTTTTATGCTGCTAAATTAATTAACATAGAAAGCATTAAAATAATAGAGAAAATAAATGAAACCCAAAGCTAGTTGGAAAAGATGAATAAATGTGATAAACTTCTGTTGAGGCTAATTAGTAATACAAGGAGAAGAGATACAAGTTCAAACTAGCCAACATGTACAATGGGACTGCAATGGTGATTATGTAGTAAATGGAAAATAAATGTGCATTAAGAACTGTATGCACATAAATTTGATATCTTAGAGAAAGATACATTTGTGAGTTAAGCTACCAAATTTCACTAATGAGGAAATAAACTGAGTAGTTTTCTATCTTCTAAATATATTGAATTTATAGTTTAATTTCTTTCACAAACAAAGCTTCAGATTCAAATTGTTTTCAATGGGGGAAATCAACATAATACCTAAAGAAAAATAATAGCAATTCTACAAGAATTATCTGGAAAACTGAGGACAAGAAAAAGTTTCCCATCTAATTTTACAGAGTTACCCTGATGCTGACACATGCCAAAGCTATAAAAAATAAATAAATAAATAAAACACTGCAAACATTTTTTTCATAAAACTGAATGCAAATATTATTGAGGCTATTAATGAAATAAATCCATATATATGGATATTTGTATACATGTATATATATATTCATATCACATGATGGAAAAGATTGCACCATGATTAAGATTACATTACAAGCAACAAGAGTTCATTAGAGAAATAGTTTGAAATATGAAAAACAATGCAATTCACCATATGAATATACTAGAAAGGAAAAACTGTATGATCTCAATAGGTACAAAAAAAAGTATCTGGAAAAAATCATCAGTTATGAAAAGAAAAAAGATAAAACTAGGAACAGAGAGGAATTTATTTCTGTAAATAGGAAATCATCTTTTTAAATATTATAACTAGCATAATAGTAAATCATGAAGGAATGAAACTAAGATAAGAAAGAAAGAATATTCACTCTTACCAATTCTATTCTACATGCTACTGGAGGTCCTATTCAGGGAAACAAGAAAAAGGGAAAAAAAAATAAACAAAAGGTATACAAATTGGAAAGTAAATAGTAAACCTCTGCTTGCAAACATGATAGCCTATAGAAAAGCTAAGGTCATCTGTAGAAATACTACCAGGAACTTTTAAGGAAATAAGTAAGATACTAGAGCAACATACAAAAATCAGATATATTTCTATACACTAACAAGAAACCACAGGACATCTGAATTATAAAACAATCAATTTATAATAACATTAACAAATTGGAAATACTCAGAATAAATTTAACAAATTAAAAAAATTGCAGTGACAACTGAAAAAAAATTGCTGAAAGAAATTGCACAAAAGGAGAGCTATATACTATATTTATAAATTGTAAGACACAATAGTCTAAAACATCATATCCCTCCAAATAGACCTATAGATGCCATATAATTCGAATTAAAAATTTAGCACTTTTATTAAATTAGCAAGATAATTCTAAAATTCTTATGGAAACGTAAAAGATCTAAAAGTGTCAAAACACTTCTGAAAAGGAAGAAGAAATGAACCACCTGATTTCAAGATTTAATATAGAATGACTGCATCCAAAACAATGACATAATAAAGTAGCAATAGAATAGGTAAATAGAAAAGAATCAAGTCTTGAAATAGTCCTATACATATTTAGTCATTTGAATTTTTTAATGTATAAAGTTAATTCAATGGGAAAGTGTTTATTTAATCACTAGGTCATGTCCAACTCTTTGCAATCCTCTGGACTGTAGCCCACCAGGCTCCGCTGTCCATGGGATTTCCCAGGCAGGAACATTGCAGTGAGTTGCCATTTTACTTCTCCTGGGGATTTTCCCTACCCAGGGATCTTCATCAGATGATACTGGAAAAGTTGTATATCTATATCCACTAAAAGAAAGTGAATGTGATCCCTTACTTTGGACCTTCTACAATAATTACAATGGATCATAGTCCAAAAGTTAAAAAATAGGATTATAAACCTGCAGAATAACATATAGGAGAAAATCTTATGAAATGTAATGGTTAGAACCCAAAATGAATCTAAAAGATATCCACCCTTTTGTGTACATACACCTTTCCCAAGTGATTGAACACTGATCTAGCGAACCTGGGTTCTTCCTGGAGAAACATATTTTAAACATGGGAGAGATTTGATGTGAGGAAGACTCTCCAGTGCTGACTTTGGAAACAGAAGAGATAGAGGCAAGGAATTTGGGTAGTGTCAAGGAATTGAGAGTGATCCCCAGCTGATAGCTAGCAAGGAGATAGGGTATGCAGTCCTACAACAATTAGGAACTGAATTTTGCCACAAACTTGAGCTTAGAAGAGAATCACCAACTACAAATGAGGACAGAGCCTTGCTAAAACCTTGATTTTTGCCTTGTGATGTTCTGAGCTGAGAAGTAGGACACAGTATGTCTGTACTTCTAACTAACCCAACTAATAAATGGACATTGATTTAAAATGGTAAGACTGTGTAATTTGTTATAAAACAGTAGAAAACTAACATGGGTGACTTTTGGCTAGACAAGTATCTCTTAGGACACACAATGCATAAATCTCCACCCACGTCCCCCGCAGAATTCAATGGTGCATTTCATCAAAATCAAATACTTCTGCCCCATCAAAGATGTTTAAGAAAATCAAAACAGACCACAGCCTCTTATATAATACCGGTAAATGTACATGTAACAAATAATTGTTATAGTAATAAACTTTAAAAATACAAGAACTTAATATACAACCCATAAAAATGAATAGAGGTTTTGAAAGAACATTTCACCAAAGGAGATGTCAATAACCAATAAGCACATGAAAAACTGTTCAATATCATTAATTATTTGATAAATGCAAATTAAAACCACCTCTAGATGCACATCCACTAGGGTGACTAACCTCTTACTATAAAATAAAATAATTTTAAAATGCTCAATAATATTATTAAATTCTACTTAAGTATCAGGGCTTCCCTAGTGGCTCAGGGTAAAGAATCTACTTGCAATGCAGGAGACACGGCTTCAAACCCTGGGTCAGTAAGATCCCCTGAAGAAGAAAATGGCAATTCACTCGAGTATTCTTGCCTGAGAAATCCCATGTCCAGAGGAACCTGGAATGCTACAGTCTGTGGTGTCACAAAAGAGTTGGACACAAATCAGCAACTAAACAACCACAACCATTAAGAATCGAAGGTTTCTCCAAGACATATGAGACCGAAAAACAACTAGTTTGTGTGGCTGTTTTTCTGCTTCTTGAAAAGTCCATTCTTTCCTAAAATGCTCAGAGAGTTTTGTGTCGAAGTGTTTCTGTTCTGCAAGGCAGGAACGAATCTGGGCTCCTTGTGTGTTGTCTCTATTTCATAGCACATAAATCAAATATAAAAGTCAGACTTCCTTGATTATCAAAATAAAAATGTACAGACATTCAGACACACATACATACATAAAAGTTTTCTTACACAAAGCACTTATGAGTATCACAGACAATTGATAGGTTGTACATGGTGTATAGATGGAAGAGATGTTTATGTTCTGGCAACATGGATAACTTCAAATTTAACATTAGTTGTCTCTGTTGTGACTCTTACAAACTCAACTTTAATTCCATAAGGATAGAAGCTATGAAAAACTGAGGCAGCATATTAAAAAGCAGAGACATTACTTTTCCGACAAAGGTTCATCTAGTCAAAGCTATTTTTTTCCAGTGCTCAGCACTCAGTTCAGTCACCCAGTCACGTTCGACTCTTTGCAACCCCATGGACTGCAGCACACCAGGCTTCCTGTCCTTCACCAACTCCCGGAGCCTACACAAACTCATGTCCATAGCGTCAGCCAGGCCATCCAACCATCTCATCCTCTGTTGTCTCCTTCTCCTCCAGTAGTCATATACAGATGTGAGAGCTGGACCATAAAGAAGGCCGAGCTCCAAAGAATTGATGCTTTTGAACTGTGGTGCTGGAGAAGACTCTTTAGAGTCCCCTGGGCAAGAAGATTAAACCATCAATCCTAAAGGAAATCAACCCTGAATATTCATTGGAAGGACTGATGCTGAAGCTGAAGCTCCAATACTTTGGCCACTTGATGCCAAGAGCCAACTCATTGAAAAGACCCTGACATTGCAAAAGATTAAAGGTAGGAGGAGACGGGGGCGACAGAGGATGAGATGACTGGATGGCATCACCAACTCAGTAGACATGAGTTTGAGCAAACTCCAGGAGATGGTGAAGAACAGGGAAGCCTGGCGTGCTTGGATCACAAAGAGGTGTACATGACCATGTGACTGAACAACAATAACAATTCCATACAGAGTAATGAAATATGCTCCACTCAGAGGTAATTCATTCTTAATGAGCAAGCTGGTGTCTGCTGCAGAAATAATCCATCGAGGGAATCTTTTGGAGAAGAACTACTGGTGAAAGAAAAAATTAGTTTTGGGGGTCCTGAGTTTCTGAGTAGGCCAAATATTGCTCATCCTTCTGCCTATCTTTAGTATGCTGAGCCTTTGATGGACTGATAGGAAGTGACTAACTGTGCTATAGAGTTGGCCTGAATAGTGAGGAGTGTTATCAGGGAAGGTTTCCAAAGATGTGAAATAAGGAAGATCCTTTTAAGTAGTGTTTAAAAGGTGGGAGAATGAATTAAAAGACATTCTTTCAATGGAAGGAAGCTGGGTAAAAAGGCTTTTGAAATGCAAACTTGCCCGGCCTATGCTGCTTGTAGGTAGAATGCTGATCTGTCTGGGACAAGTGGGTGCATTAATGGTAGCTGATGAGTTTGACACAAATCTGAAGCAGATTGTGAAGGGCCCAGATTTTGTAGGCAGATCAAGAATGTTGAACTTTATGCTGAAGACAATGGGGAACTATATTTTAAGTTGGTGGATAGTTTTGCCACTTCAGTATTGTAAAGTAAAACAATTTTGTGATGCTCGTACTGAGTAAGTTGTGGTCTCATGTGACACAGTCCTTGCCCTGTTCCAGTCCATTTGTGATCCTCTGGGCCATGAAAGTACTTTTCTAATCTAAGGTTGTATGTTCTTCTCCATCCTCACACATAATTTAAGTGCATTTGCATTTTAACATGTGCTGAAAAGATACAGAGGATTTTAGCAATGAAATTATTTTAAACAAGACAAATAGAAATGGTGTATAAATCTGTGGGGATTGTATGGTTTAGTCTTGTGTATTCATGCTGTTGTCAAATAGACCCCCATAACTTTTTAATTTTGTAAAACTGAAACTCTGTAGACATTAAATAGCAACTTGTCTGCCCCCGCCCCCTGACCCCCCATTTGGATAACTCATATAAATGAAATCATACAGTAAATGTCTTTTTGTGACTGACATTTCTCAGAATAACTTTTAAGCATCTATCAATTTTCAGTAATGCAGGAAAATCCATTTGATTTTAGGCTTTTCAAAAGAAAAAAGTGGGTGACCCCAGATTACAAGAAATATTTACCTTTTATATTTGGTAGTGATATATTTCTTAGAAAAGTTTTGTTATAGCAAGTCAAGTCCTTTTTTAAAAAAAAGATTATACAAAATGATTCAGTGATATTTTCTATTATACATTTAATAGATTTGTAACTAAATCAATAAACATTTGTTGAGTTCCTGCTTTATTTCATGTTCTATTTTATCTCTGGAAATAACAGCAGTGAATTGTAGAAAGTTTAATTAGAGAAACTTTCATTGAATTTATTGTACAGGGGGGCGAGGTAACAATTAAGATAGACAGTTGATAGATACAAGACCACCAGGTAATAAGTGATGTGAAGACATGCTATAAAGCTGTATACACTAAAAGTGGGAGGCAGCCAAGAAAAACTAGAATAGAGAGTGGGATCTTCAAAGGAGAGCAGAGCTAACATGAAGCCTATGACCTATGAGTCTAAACACAAATTTATTTTGGAAAGTCAATAATAATGTATTCATGTTATTTTATAAAATATCTCCATACTAGACTAAATGTTCCTGTCTTCATTCATTATTCTGATATATAATTACTCCTTGTATCAATATAACAGAGATGTCTCTTTTCCATTTCTCACCCATAAGGTTCAAGACATTTCATCAGCTCACTCCCTTTGACCTTAGACTCTCCCCTCTGAGTTTTGTTGAGCTGCAGTATTGCTGGAAGAATAAAATTAGATTATATTGATGAAAGTGATGTATATACTACAAATTCTGATTTAAGGATGAGATTGCTTCATTATTGTGTTTAGAAGTAGAGGTGGTAGTAAGAGAAGTAGCATTTATACTCTGTTATTTATAGATTAAATACCACTTAATAGCATCATGGACTTTCACAGCTGAAAGGAACCTTTGTGATGATCTTATCATGTTTCTTATGAAAGAGATTAGGTCAGGCCAATCAAATGAGAGATTACTTGTTACAGGGATGCTTGTTCAGGAGATCAAGCCTCACAAAGTCAGGAGATGCAATGTCTGTGACTGAGAGGGTGGCTCACTGTCTAGCTCTCACCTGGACAGGAAAAACATAATAAAGATGAAAATAGAAACTCTTGCTCTCCCCATCCTGCTTGCCCATCACTAGAGAGTAGAAGCCGACTCCCCATAGTCAACTGTTTCCTGGGAATAACTGGCAGATTTGCTATGCAATTCAGCATAGATACCAGCCTCTGGAGAATATGGCAGGCAGATGAACTTGGATGCTGCTTTAATTAAATCCCTGGAGGATCCCAATTACTAGGAGACACCACTGCTCACTTCTTTCAGATATCTGCATATGCAGTCAAGATCAAAGGTGTTTGTAGATGCAAATACCTGTACAACAAACATTACTCGTGTTTAAGGTCTCCTAAACTCTCCAGAGAACATCCCAAGAATGAAGCTAGGAAAAGTACAAGGTCTTTCTCATATATATGTTACTGGAGTTTCAGATACCACTTGCCTTTCTGTCTTGAATATGATGCTGTGTCAATTGGGCTAAATACCAGTCATCCGGACATGGGGTTATTTGGTGATGTTAGCCAGAAGAAAAAGGAAGAACCAAAGATAGTGTAGTTGAAAGGTTAAGAAGTTTTAATTCAGACTATTTTAATTAGCCAAATGAACTCAGGCAAGATATTTAACTTTTTCTAATCTCATGGGTTTATTTTCCCCCCTCATTTGTAAAATGGAAATAATTATACTAAATTTTGAAGTCACAAATGTAAAATTTACTGCTTCACAGAATTATTTCCAGATACAGGCCAATATCTTTACTTTTTTTTGCATCAAGTGAAAATAGCCTTAAGGCTCTGCTCTAGTTGTTGGGCTTGTTTTGACCTAAGATTCATTCCTTGTTTTTTTTCTCCTCTCTTCTCCCTAAGGCAGGAGGCAAAAATGTGCAGGCTCCAGGCCTGAGGTGCTGGGCCCACCAACTTCTGGTTGTGTTAGGGCAATGGGTGACACTGTTAGAAAACTATAGAAAGGTAGAATTTGGATTGTTTTCTTTGTCAATTTCTGCTTTGGATCACTGGCAGCTTCTATTCCCTAGTGATGGGTAAGGAGGATGGGGAGAACAATGTGTTTCTAACTTCTCTTGGAAAGGACCACTGTGATTCCAAACACCATAGTTGACTTAGGACCCTGGGCTGTAGTAACACCATCCCCTCCTTTGTTCCTCCAACATTTGGGTGGAGGTGACTTTTTGATTTCCTAATCTTGGGTGACAAATACTTTATTGATAAACTCTTGACAAATTAAGAGATTTTGTGGAAGTCAGAAAAATCTAGTTCTAATCCAGAGGAAGAATAAAACAGTGATTTTTTAAGATGGGAATATCTGCTAATCACTGTTGTTGTTGCTTACAACCAAATACAATTCTTACAAAAATATTTATAAAAGTCACTGTTTGAAAAATAAATGGAACCTTAAACATTAATTGTTGGGTGCCAAGCCACTAAGATTTGTCCAACTCTTTGCGACCACATGGACTGTAGCCCGCCAGGTTCTTCTGTCCATGGTATTTCCCAGGCAAGAATATTGAAGTGTGTTGCCATTTCCTTCTCCAGGGGATCTTCCTGACCCAGGGACTGAACTTGAGTTTCTTCCATTGGCAGGTGGGATTAAGTGCAACCAGTCGTATGACAGAGCATATTTTAATGCACTTATCAGGCTGGGTTCAGAAAGAAAGTCAGTAGCCTGAGAGGCTTGAGAGGTCAAAAAAGGCAGTGTAGATTAAGCTGGAATCCCTAAGAACAGCATCGTCAGTGGGTAAGATAGGAATAAGAAAATAAGATACAGTGCAAATATATGTCTATTTTAAGTCTTGACTTTTCATAAAGTGAAGGAAAAAGGGAAAAATATCAAAATTCAAACATTCAAATTGAGAATTCCCATTACTTCTATAGCCCAAACCATAATGCTAAATTGCAAAACAACCCAAGTCTCAGAAAAGTCCCCAAGACAAAGCAGCAAAACCAATGGTATATAAGCAAAAACCACTAAACACAAGTAAACAAGCTTCATGAATGAAAGTTAGTGTACATAATTCTGCTGACTTTGTAAACATGCCAACTTGGGTCAGAAGAAATCGGGACCCCTGATTTCCTTCTCTACACTTTAGGTTAGTGTTGGACACAGAAGCATTTTGCGTGAGATTTGAGAGTAGAGGATTAGAAGTTAATTCTTAAAAGAGGTGAGAAAGGCTTATTCAAGTTTTGGTGCATCTTCTGCTCATTTTGTTGACAGCAGCCCATCTCAAAGCTCCTGGTCCCATGGAATCTCTTGTTTTAGTTTTTTGGGGGTTTTGGTTTTACAGATCCTGGCAATGAGCCAGTAAGGTTCTATGGCAAGAATGCCAATTCCTCCTGCTGTAGCTCATCCATAGCAGCAAGTATAGAGCCTGGGAGACAGGAGGGTCCAGTGAGGATGCCTCTTTTCTCTACGTTCCCTCACTTTATCTGTTTTTCATCCCAATCCCCTATTCTATGACATCAGGCTCATCACTGGATGCAGAAGAAACAGATGAACTAGGTCTACATTACCAGTCCCCATACCTTCAATAGATCAGATTAGTATAATGGATCTCTTATTCTGCGTGATTCTAGTAGTTCTCTGAGTGAACCCTCAATAATGAAATTTAAAACAAAACAAAACACGTAATTAGACCCACAAAGATAAGACGTAATCATCAGTAATTACAAAATAATTGTGAGGTTTGGAAGTTAAAAGTGGTATGAGTGGCCGCTGTAATTATGAAAAGAAATTTGATCAGTTGGAGATAAGAGCTAAGTAAGACTTGCAGAAATGAAAACTGTAAAACCTAAAATTACAGAATGTCTATATTTTAACCTGAGGGTGTATAAACTGAAAGAAAATAGATAATAGAATATGTACAATAGAGTACAAAATATATACGATAAAGTCAAAGAGAGAAATATTAACATGGAAATTAAGGGAAAATAAGATCAGACTAAGAAAAAGAGTTAAAAAATACATAAATTCTTCTGGAAAACAGAAAAATAGGATACACACTCAAAAAGCAGACATGAACCACAGAAAAATGACAGATGGGCATATGCTATTATGATTATAGGAGTAATACGTAAGTAGAAAAAAAAAACTACAATAAAGCAACAAAAAACAATTAAAACAAAACCTAAATATCATTTCCATGTATATGTGTGTGTGTGTGTATGTGTATGTGAATGTCTGTGTTATATTTTGAGTTTCTTGTTTCCGTAGGAAGTTACCTTTCATCAGATTTAGAAAATTTACTATTTCTTCAATGCTGTGAAGACTCAAAAATTCATCTGAACTCTCAGATTCTTAGAAATAGTTTTTATGAGAGCTCTCAGAGTCCAGCCTTGTATATGTTCATAACACAGCAACAATTTTTATAGGACAGAACAAAACAGTTGATAAAAGGAGAAATAAAGAACACACCCTAAAAGCTAAATATTGCAATTCTCCCCTATCCAGTTAATGTTTAAAAGACAGAAAGGATATAGACTTAAATTATATAATTAACAGGCCCACTGTAGATTTATATATAATTCTGAATGTACTTTTAAAGTGTGAAAGAAATACTCATAAAAGTTATCATAAAGGGACCACAAAGAAAACGTTAGTAGTTTTCACAAACAAATAATACAAAGACTATTTTCTGACCAAAGTGAAGTAATATTAGAAATAAGGTTTTTCTACCTAGAAGATTTTGGAGATAGTTTTATATGTTTGCTTTGTTTGTCTGTCTGTTTTCCATAGCAACCACTAAGAAACACCTGGTATTCTGTTCTCAAACTGCCAGCATCCATCCTCTCACTGGAGCTGAGTCAGATCGTCTAATCAGATCCTGTGTCAACCTCTAAAACAGGGACAATTGGTTAAAACAAACACACAAAGACTGAAACTTAAAGACCTAATTGAGAAACAACGATCAGTTGCAAATTTGGAGATACATGTAAAACAAAACCAAAGCGTATGAAGCAAATCACTTCAGATTTTACATGCACAAAGGGTTACTGTAAACCAAAAAAATAAAATTAAAACTATGAATTCAAAGTACTGTCGTTTAGACCTGTGTTCCCTGATTTGGGTGGGCCTTAAATTTATGAAAATTTTGTGCAAGCAGAGAGTTTTTCATCAGGTTTTAAATTTCTTTGGAAACTTCTAAAAGGTGCATTTTGCATGTTTTATCAAACAGATTAGAGCTATGTATATTGTAATAGAAAGAATGAAGAAAATATGCACTGCTTACTGTTTTAAGAGAGGACAAGAGTGATAATTATTCAAGATATTTCTAAAATCACTATGCTTGTAAAGAACTCTTTTGATCTCTCTTTCTCTCTCTCCTGGTGGATTTATGGTGGGTTCAGTGGAAGACTTTCTTATCAGTTAAAGGTTCAATTTAACACTGGACTATTCCCACATGTTGCCAATCAGCAGAAAGAGGAAGGGAGTTACACAGAGGGATATGGTGGTTAATAAAGCAACACCTCAGATCTTTCTGCAGTTTGTCCAAATCAATACATGTAACTATTTTTATATAAATGAAGGCAGTAGCCTGATGTATAGTGGAAAGGGTCAGCAGAAAAGGCTCACACTTCTCTCCTTGAAATTCTAACAAACTACCTGAAAAGGAAACATCTAAAAGGCTGAAGGTCACTTGCAGTTTACTTTTGAATTACACCATGGGCATCATAAAATGACATTGTGTTCATCATCAAACTCATGTCTGTATTTCTCTGCAGCATAATATGCTAAGGTTGGTACTATTGCATTATTATTTCTACTTTTGTTCAACTGCAGACATCCCCTTGGTCTCATGTTAGACTGCTTGAATGAAGGTAGAAGATGGAATGTAGGATATTGCTCTTCATAAAAAAGTAAATAATTCATACAAAATTAAAGTCTTACCAATAGCTAAGAAAATAATTTAAATTATACTTAGCTAATTTCTCAATAATCTAAGATAGCCTTTCTCAACAGTGGTTTCAGGAGAGATTTAAGCTCTAATACCCTAGATAGCAATGCTGTTGTTTGCTCAATCCCATCTGACTCTTGGCAACCCCATGGACTGCAGCATGCCAGGCTTCCCTGTCCTTTACTGTCTCCCAGGTTTTACTCAGACTCATGTCCACTGAGTCGATGATGCTGTCCTACTATCTCATCTTCTGTCGTCCCCTTCTCTTCTTGCCCTCAATCTTTCCCAGCATCAGGGTCTTTTCCAATAAGTCAGCTCTTTACATCAGGTGGCCAGAGTATTGGAGTTTCAGCTTCAGCATCAGTCCTTCCAGTGAATAGTCAGGGTTGATTTCCTTTAGGATTGACTGGTTTGATCTCTTTGCTGTCCAAGGGACAATCAAGAGTCTTTTCTAGCACCACAGCTCAAAAGCATCAGTTTTTTGGTACTCAGCCTTCTTTATGATCCAACTCTCAGATCCATACATGACTCCTGGAAAAACCATAGCTTTGACTAGTAACAATATTAATGTTGTGTAATGGATTCACTTATTTTGTTTGGAGAGACTTAATTAGTTATCTTCCTTTTCCAAACTGTATTGGCAAATAAGTTAACTTGCCAAAAATCTTCAGGTTTATAGAAACAAAGACCCTTGATCTACTAGTTAAGGAGGAGTTGACTCACCTAGGCTTTATTTAAGTCTTTTAGTACTTCTTAGTACCATAACCACAAAGAAACACCACTTATCTGTTTCTGAAACCATAGCCCCTATCAAGTAAGCAAGACATAATTAAATGGCATAATTGAAAATTTAATAATCTGTGAAAATCTATAAAAATCAATCTCAAAAGGCTAAGAATTTTAAAAAGTTATATAGGTACAACATAGAAATACTATATTTCATTGATTCATTCTTCCAATTAAAAAGTACTTATGCCCCTAAGAACCAGTAATTATGCTATAATTTCAGAATTTGAGAGTGAATAAGCCTTATGTTTTCTCTTAAAGCTCTCATGATTATTTCAGAGATAGGAATGTAAAGATCTAATTACAATACTGATATGAAATGGTATAATTGAGAGAGATATAAATTGTTACAAGATTATAAAAGATACAGTAAAAATACTGCCATTAGCAGTATTAAATTGGACCATATGAAATTGGGGATATCTGATGGGTTTTGATCTAAAGAAATTGCAATTGTACGTAGCTCAGTCTAATATTATTAGTTATCATAGTGTTAAAATTGAGCTTGATCTTGAAAAATGATATATGGTTAGAATTAGGTTCTGCAGCAAGTGACCTGAATATTATAATGACTTAAACAAGACAGAATGACATTTTTGTCTCTATTAAAGTGATATTGGAAGTAAGTGATCCGGGCTAGTCTGTACTCCACATTACCAATTCCTGATGACCTTGGCTTCTCCAGATGAACATTTTGCTGTCTGATCCTGGTGTAACCCTCAGTCATCCTATTGCAAACGGCAGGAAGGAGGCAGTGATGAAACAGAGGGCCAAAGGATATGTGCCCACTGCCACTTCAGGAGAGTTTCAGAAGTAGACCACAAGACAACTGCACATATCCTGTTGGCCAGAATCTTAGCACAAGGCTGCTTAGCCTCAAGGGATGTTGGGAAATGTAGTATTTCATAGGCAGCCATGCACCAGCTGATAATTCTAGTATTGTGGGTGTGACGGGGTAGGGGAATTGGGAATGCGCCAGCTTCTTTGCCACTCAAAAGTAGTTCACTAGTTACATGAGAAATGGGGAAGCCCTGGCAGAAAAGGCAAACTGGAAGACCTTGTAGTTGAAGCAACAGGTCAGAGAGTAAAGGGCCTTATGTGTTAGGTTAGGACACTGGAATTTATACCATCGTCCATATGTAGCTACTGACGGATTTTGAACTGGTGACTGAATCAACAGATTTGCATTTTAGGACAATCATTCCCCAGAAGGACTGGTTAAGGACAAGGGCAAAAGAAAGGACAATTTCTTTTTCGTGTGTGTGGATACTGGGTTAATTTCCCAAGCCCATTGTCTTTAACAATATCGATGAAAAGAGTAAAGTAATAAAAATATGAAAGGCACATTAAGACTAATATGTTCAGTTTGTTCACTTAATTGAATTTTAAAAAGAATAAATTTAACTCTAAACTTAGCACACAATGTGTAAAGTAAATGGGATGTCCAGGAATGTAGAACTGCTGTGTAACTTAGCTTCTAATATTAGTAGATAGAAATATATTTTAAATGTCTACAAATTAAAAAAAAAAAACTAAAATTTGAAGCTATCAAAGACATCATTTTATTATACGAAGTATTAATGTCAATGCACGAGGTGTGCGTTCGATTTGGGTCAGAAAGATCCCCTGGAGAAGGAAATGGCAACCCACTCCAGTATTCTAGCCTGGGAAATTCCACGGACAGAGGAGCCTGGTGGGCTATAGTCTGTGGGGTTGCAAAGAGTCAGACATGACTTAGCAACTCAACAACAACAATTAATTTTTAAAGTTTCATTTATTTTTTTAAATACAGTGATTTTTGTAAGTGGTTTTGTAAGAATTGTATTTTGCACAGTAAGTCATTCTTTCGAAGTCAAAATTTTAAGAACTATTATAGTCTAGCTGCTTTATTGTGTAAGAATTTTTTAAAAAAATTTACATTTGTTTTTAATCCCCTCTTATAACTACCTGAGGGTCTGAAGAAAGTGTTGAAGGGGAAACTGATATAAACTTTGAAGTTATGTTGCTGATAGCTGTTTGGACATTTGGCTTTGTTGTTGTATCTAAAAACCAATAGAGTGGTTCATAAAACTGGGTGCAGAGCACATTTTAGAACTAATAAAACAAATTGACTATTGATGATGCTCACAGGGCAAATCCAATTACATCTCACAAAGCTTTATATTGCTCTGTTTCTTCTGTAATGTCTTCTATTTATTTATTTCAATTTAAAATTCGGGTAACAAGTTCAAAAAAGATGCAATGTGGGTAGGCCGAGAGTGGCCTTAAACTTTAGAATCAGAAGTCTCAAGAGAAATTATGGGCTTACACTTTGGATCTCTTGGTGTTTGGGCACATCATTTAAACTCTTTTATTAAGAGTATCAAATTTATGAAATGAAATGTATAGCCTTCATTAAGTATTATATGGTATATGTCCACATATTTTATAAACTAGATAATGAAATACAAGTAAATTGTTATTATTAATTTAGACAATGAAGAGAGCTTGTGTGTAACAACAAAGAGCAATTTTTAAAAAACACAGATTTTGGCACATGCAGACATACACACTCATTTAGCGATTGTCCTTGTCAGACTTTGCTCTCTGACTCACCTTGCTTTTTCCTAATGACATTTTGGATGAAAAGGATGGATTTTCTTATCATACCTTTCCCAGAATTCCAGCACCACTTCACATGATCATGAAAATATTTTATCTTTCATTGTACCCCTGCTACCTGCTACAGGAATGACAAATGCTACAGGGATGACAATACTGCTGTTTGGAACTGAGAAATATAATTAGCAGATACATACAAAATATTTTAATGACAGCCCCCTTCTGAATGCCTACACCTGCCGGACACTGTAATAATGAGGCTTGCCTGCCACTTGAACATTGATCAGATGTCCCACTGGGGCTTGAAAAATGTGTGCTTCAGTTGTCATCATGGACCTGGCACAACCCCACATCAGGGATCAGGGACTCTGTGAAATATTCAACAGCTGCTGCTGCACCAAGCAACATTTTGCTTTATTTAATTCCATAGGCTTATTTGCATCCTCTTAATTTTCTTATGCTAGGGATTAATCATTCATGAAAATAATAATTATAAAACTCATTTGAAAGCTTGAAAAAAAGCAGGCTCCTTTTGATGGGCATTGCTTCTGAAAGAGGAGAAAAAAATAAATTCATGCTTAAAAAACTTCAAAGCTATATCTTCTAAAATTGGGGTGGCCTCAATTTTTTTCTCCCGTAAAATTGGTCATGCTGCTTATCCTGTAGACAACAGTAGGTGAAAAGAAGACGCTGTAAGTAGCTAACTCCAATACTCTATATTTGTAAGAAAATGGAAGCAGTGGTTTATTTTTTTAGATTAAACTGAGAAGTAAGTTCAATCAAAAGAGCAAAATAATTTAATGAAAATATAGAAATTTTAGAACTCATTTTCTAACAAGGATTCATTTCAGAGACTAACACTCTGACATCTGAAGAGTTGATTGTTCAGCATGTGGTTTGAAACTCTCATCCCCATATGAAAAAGTGGATTCCTTCTTTGTATAAACCAAATTTTTAGAAAATGCTTCCTTATATTGAACTCAAGTGACCTACTCACTCTGTAGTCTGAAATTGTCATGGGTTGGGGGTGAGGTTCATAAACTTTTTTAGTGTCTCTTCAGTTTATTTCAATATTTGGAGAGAACTGCCTGTGTGTGTGACAAGTATGTTCTTTACTCAAGCCAACATGCACAGCCCCTGATCTGTGTTTCTAGTTTTGTCACTACTTCCCTTCCTGTCCTTAATTCTGACTCTCACGTGACTACACTCCACCACATGATCCTACCTACCCTTGTCAGTGAAGTGAAGGTCGCTCAGTTGTGTCCCATTCTTTGTGACCTCGTGGACTATACAGTCCTTGGAATTCTCCAGGCCAGAATACTGGAGTGGGTAGCCCTTCCCTTCTCCAGGGGATCTTCCCAACCCAGGGATCAAACCTAGCTCTCCCACATTGCAGGCTGATTCTTTATCAGCTGAGCCACAAATGTCAAATTTTTGACTCTCATGATAACACTAACATTTCTGCTTACAAATTTCATTTCACTTATTTTAGTTATAAAATAACATTTATTTAAAGAGTAATTTCAAAATAATCTACTCACTTTATCTTCACAATAAATTATCTGAGGTAGGCACTGTTACCCTTAACTTAAACAAGTAAGAAAACACTCTCACACCAAGTTGGTGATTTTCTAGCAACATAATAATGCACATATTTTTGACCTATTGCTTCATGTCAGGTATTAAGCAATGTATTTTGTGATCTTTAAAAATACTCTTTGAATTAGGAGTTATTAATACCTTCACAATAGAGTTGGCAGAGTGAGTCACAAAGTGGTTAAGACCTCCCCAGTGTCACAGTTAGTAGCCAGAAGACTCATAGCCATCTGAATAGTAGTAGTGGAATTTTCATAAAGCAACTTACAAGAGCCTAGCTTCATCTGTGTCGAGTACTGTATTAGAACCTGGAGGTGTATAAATTTAAAAAATTATGTTTCTTCGATAAAGGTACCTTAGCATGAAAAGTAAAGATGTATGCACATAAATAAGCACAATGAAAATTTTCAAGGTCTGTAACAGATGAATGCACCTTTTAAGCTTGTAGGCAAATGGCATAATAGAAGTTGGCACTCAGTTTTACTTTACTGATATGGGTCAGATGAAGGTGTCAAAGAAACATGAACCCCTGATGCTGAAAGATGGGTTGGTTATTATCTTTGTAGGCAGTCAATCTAAAGACAAGTACAGAATTTTCTGTTCAAAACCAAGGAATTGTGAAACATGAAATGAGGGTGAAATTACAAATACTTCTATGCCTCCTACATGTTTTATGGGTGGACCACACATGGAAAAAGAAGGTGAGCTAGACTGAACCCAGATAGAAGGCTGAGGTAGGAACTAGATCATGAAAAGCCTTCTCAACTAGGACCATGAGTCAGAGATTATTCATTAGAAATATTTAAGCAAAAGAAACAAGATAATTTATTCAATATCATGTATTAATTTTATTCAGTTAAAATTATTGAGCATATGAATCCTGCCAAGTGCTAGGGAAATCAGTAATGACAAAAACCAAAACCAGATAAAACCTTGAATTCATGGAGCTTATTTCTGATCAGCATTTTAGTAAGATAGTTTTGCAAATAGTGTGGAGCTCATAATGCGAGGGGAAAATACTGAAGGCAGGAATGTTAATTTGAAACTACTGAAAATCTTCAGATTAAAAAGAAACTACAGACAAGAATGTAAGTAAGGATGTTTTTAATAAGGATGAATAGAAGGTTGTATGTAGTTGAAATTTGCAAGATTGGTGACCCATAAGATCTGAGGCTAAAGTGAAAATGAAAAGTATTTTAATTGGGTTTGATCTAAACCTAAGTTTATCTGTATTCCTTTTACTTTTCTAATTTGATTTAAAACCACTTTGAAATGGATGGGTAGAAACATAGAATCTCCTGACAAATTACTCGGCTTTTCTTTCTCCATGAGGATATTTATACATTAATCTACAACATACGCTGTCTTTGTTCCTACCACTACAATAAGTCATATTTCAGCACAAAAACCAAGTCTGCTGAGTTAAATTGAGATTCTATACATTCCACTCATATTCAAGGGGAAAAGATCACAAAGGGGCAAAAATGCTCAAAATTGTGGATCCTAGCCCACCCTGAGCCTAAGTGTGTCCACCATAGTTATGTTTCACGTGAGGGAGTGCATTACAAAGAGAGGGAGAATGCCCTGCGATTATTCATTTACTGTCAGATTTCTACACATTTACTTCCATTAGTTGCATCCACTTGTGTGACTTCAACCATTGCCCTCTTCATATTATCCAATATATTCCAACTCCAAATCACTCCCCAAATTCAAGCTAACTTTTCACATTGCTGCGTATTTCATTATTTGGATGTTCTACCAAGGCTTAATTATATCACGCCATATCACTTTTGATTATCCCTTTTGATATTCCCAGTTTTCCTTTTGAAATTCCCATCCTGTTGCCTCTGCCGTCAGCCTCTGAGACCTGCGATAATCTTTCCTTTTGTCCACTAGCATTTAAAGTTCTGTGCATTCTTCTTCCGTGATCTTGCCGGAGCCTGCCGGCAAACGAACTGGTCGAGAACGCAATTACCAGAGTACCTGAGAAATATAAGACTTAGACAGACTTAGAAAGACTTAGACAGACTTAGAAAGATGGGGTTGAGAGGGACAGAGTCAGCTTGCGTCTGACTCTGCCAACTTTATTGAAGAATACCACACCTATATATATGCTAACAGGAGTTGCTAATAGATCAAAGGTTTGCATATGTGCAGAGCTACAGGCACAGATGTTTTCAATTCCTCCAGTTAAGGACAGTAAAGCATCACCTTAGCACCCAACTGAAATCAATAGAACATTAACTGGATAGAAAACAGGCTTCAATCATGACGAGTTTATCAGCAACAGGTGAACAGGTGAAAGATCGCTACAGCAATTTCCTTGAGGGAGGTGAGAAAGGCCAACCTGTGCTTTAATAAATCAGGGGTGGCGGGACAGAGAGGGACCTCTTGATCTCTCTCAGAGCCAAGAAGGAGCCTGAGCAGTCAGGCTGGCTCCCCGCAATCTGTCTCCATCATCCCCCTCTCCATTTCTTCCACTCTATTCACACCCTGATTCTGTCCAAATTAAGCCATATGAAAAGAATTGTATCAGATCTTTTTACCTCCTTTCTATTATAATCCCCTTTAAATTCATTTCATCCAGTGGTGAGGATTAATATTACTAAATGCTGATAGAACTACATTACACTACTCAGGACCAGTTAATGGATTCCTGTTGCCTACAAGGCATTGTTCATATCTATAGTCTCACAAAACAGTCCTTCATAATCCCTTCCTGTCCTGCTTTTTCAGGTTTATCTCTTGCTACTTCCTTTCACATACTCACAGAGTAAAATGCTACATAATGGGTTACTTTTTATTCTGCAAAAGTATTACACATTCTCCAGTTTTCATGCCTTTGCACTTGTAAAGAAGAAACCTTTTTCTTCCCCGAAATTTTATAATGGTTTATCTGTACTACTCTTGTATAGCACTTCATGACTTTTATTATAGTTTTGGTATGTATTTTTTTTCCCTTTCATTTCCTGAGAAGAGTTGTTCATATTATCTGGCATCACCCACGACTCCCTGTATTTGCTTGGCATATAATATCCACTGGATATCTATTTCTTGAATTAATAATATGTTAACTAATGATTTTCTCATTGAAATGCCAGAAAAAAACCTATTACAAATTTATGAAACATGCACTGTGTTCAAAATGTATGAAAAACACATGTAAATAATACATGTTATTTATTATGTCATTTATTCATATGCATTAATGTATTCTCTACATATTAACAAATGAAAAATGTATAGTCAAGTCTTCAATTGGATCAGTATCTTCACATTTACTTTAGATAATTCATACATTAGAACAGCTTTCAAAGTACAATAAAAATGTTTCTTTTCTTAGATCCCCGAGAACAGGGAGACCAATTGTTGTACAAACAGTTGGTAACTTCTGTACAACGGATGTACAGGATCTAAGTTGAGATCATAAACTATCCTGAAAGGGAGTATTTAACCCACTTGATGTTCAAAATCAGGTTTAGCATCATGATTCTTAATCATAAAATGAAACATTAAATTTCTCTCAATATTAAACGTATCTAAAGGGTTAGAAGTTTAAATTGTGTTCTGGGAGGTGGGGGACAAACAAAAAAACTCTCACAACTTTTCCTTATGGTCACAGGGCTCAGAGATGGACCTCCAAGCAGCTCTGTCTTCAATAATGTAACACACAGTGAAATATCCATGTATAGAAACTATGTCATTTACTGCCTGTAAGTGCCCTCTTAAAGTCAGTAGATTCTGACACTTTGCTACCCACAGATCACATGCTGAAACCCATAGGAGTTGGTTATTAAAAATTGAAAGCAGGACACCATTTCCTCAGATTGGATAATTGGAAGCTAGTGAAACGTCTCGAATATGGGTGTAATAACCAGGATGCTGTTGGCAAAACATGAGTAATCTGAGTGTTATATTTAAATTTTTAACTGACCCTTTGGCAGGCAGGTTCATGAAAAAGTAACGTTCAAAGTAATAATCGCTTTGTTTTGCCAATCTTGTGCGGTTGCAAGACTATCCACAATCTGCTATACCAGTATTAGCTTATAGAAACAAACAAACAAAAATTAAAGGTTCATAAGAACAATATCCTTACATACTCTTTACACTAATTGATAATAGAGGGTGCTGTATAAAGACATCAAATATCATCAAAATGTTGTATAAATTATTGTATAACAGTATCACAGTTAGTGTTCACAGTGATGTAAATAGAAAATGATGCTTTTGTAAAATGTCATTTATTCTCTTCTATTGAGAGACACTGACTCAATGGACATGTGTCTGAGCAAACTCCGGGAGATGGTGAAGGACTGCTTGCTGCAGTCCATGGGTGGCAAAGAGTCAGACATGACGCAGCAACTGTTAAAACAGCAACAAAGACTTATAATGCCTCATCTGGGCAACAAATAACCCCCAGTTCTCCACCCCAACTCCAGCTGGGACTTTACTTTCCACTTTCCTTTACAGAGCAATTTTCTGAAAATGTGTTTTATACATTTTAGACAAGATATATTTAAGACATGACTTAGTGACTAAACAACAACAAAAAAATTAATTTCCTGCCCAAGTTACTTTTTAAACTTTTTAAACTTGGTTTCTTTACTATTATTTGAAAGTATTCTTCTGTTAATTTATAGTTTATTTCCTCCTTCCCACACTCCAATATAAGCATCATGAAAGCAGGGGCCTCATTTCAGCTTTTTTTTTTCTTCCCCCACTCTAAAACCACAGTATCCAATAATGGTAAACACTCAGTAAATATTTTTCTGAATGAATGAATGGATGTTGTTGAAATGGCAGATTCTGCTTTAGCCTGGTTATATTTTAATTAAGAGAAATTATGACTATACTGAAGCCAAATTGCACAACTTGAGACATTTATACTCTTTTTGTCTTCATTAAACTCTAAACCTTGACATAAACAAAAAAAAGTGGCATAGCTCCTGTTGACCAAGCAACAGTTTTTGTTCTTGTTTTTCAGGATTATTTTACCTGCATCACATTACACAAAGTAAAAATTATTATGCTACTGAATCTGTTTCATATAGGCCCATTTATCCTGCCATTATCCAATTATGCACTTCAATAAGCTAGTTTACAATTAATGTGTTTCTATTTGTCCTACCAGAAATTTGCTCAGCCCAGGTACATTAGCTGTGAGATTCATCACCTCCTGGCTGAAACTTTTATGTGTATATTTTCTTTAGAACTATGGCAGTGGTCTACTCTGAACAGCCGTGGTAAAAACGTGTTACTTTACAGTCAATGTGCAGAAAGAACTACCTATAAACAAGAAGGGTTTGTTTAGAATAGACATAAACAATTCTCATCCTCTTGCACAGAAGCCAGAGACTTCTGGATAATGGGGGACTGACTCTCCTGTTTGAATTCTTCAAAGCTTTGTCATAGTACATTTCATGCCATTGCTAAAAAAGAAAGAGCAATTCATATACTTCTTGTTATCCTCAATTCCCTCAGCTCAGTCTCTTTCATCTTCGTAGCCTGCAGCTTATATTTACATGCACTACAGTTCTACAGCTGATCTCTCAGCATCTCCTCATCTCACTAACATGGCAATGCACCCAAAACACCTTATTAATGGATTTTCCTAACGTTAAGCTTCTTCAACAAATATGTTTTGAGCTCCCAATAATATGCCTCAAAATCTGCTCTTCAGAAACTCCAGAATGATCGATGACCTGCCTACTCAAGATCACAGCATCAGTAGCATTCAAGTGTCAATGGCAGAAGGACTTTTTAGGAAGAAATTCAGGGTCACGAACCTTACTCCAGATCCCCTGCGTCTGAATCTGGGCTTTAAGAATCACTCCCAATGCTTTCTATGTACATTAAAGCTCAAAAAGCCTGCTCTATGACAGCCTTCTGCAAAGTCCTCCTAGGACTCCCCTGAATTAAATCGTTCAGTAAGGTAGCTTGTGCTTCTTCTCTAAACATCTCTCTTGAGATTTCATGAGTCAACTTATTCTTTAGCAACACCAAACTGTTTATAATTCCCCACCCTGACAAAGCAGTGCTTTCTAGGTTTCCACATTTGTACTTACAGACAAATTAGTGCTACATAATGGTTAACAGTGTGAGTGTTGCATTAGAGAGAACTGTGTTAAACTCTCAGCAAAACATATTAATATCTGAGGGTTCTTGAGACAATTACTTGACTTCTCTAAACAGCTGCTTTTTCATCCTAAAATAAGGCTAATTCTAGTACTTACCCTGTAAAGTTGTTATGAGAGCGAAATAAAGCAACATAAATAAGGCCTAAGACATTCTGTCACAGGGTCTGACAAAGAAGTGAGCACACCATCAATATAAGTATAACATTATAATGACCTCCAGGAAAGCCTGCCTCCTCAGTGTTTGTGTCCAAAATCTACCTGGGTGACATGCCCTCTAATTAACTCCCCCTTGTCGACTTAATTAGGTGTGTTTCCTTCACACTCCCTTCATACCTTTCATACGTATATATATTATTCTCTTATTATTATTGACTTAGGAAACTCATTCATTATAATTTTAAGTTCAGTAAGGGGAGTAATTCATCTGGGTAGCAAAAAGCATATTCCAAAGGCATTATGTAAAAAGTGACTGAACAAACAACAGAATGAAAATATTAGTGATTGTTACAGAAACCACTAGTTGCCTTGGATATCCACTCTGGCAGTCGTTTTTCCTAAAGGCCACAGGCTTGTTTAGAGTAGCAAGGTGCTTACTTGGAGGTAAGGCTTCAGGGCTGCCTTAGTGACACAGTTCTGACCAGTGAGTAATCTTCATGGAAGCCGATCATCTTCATTTTTCTCATGTTTTCCTTCCTGCCTTCAGACCAAAGACTGAGCCCTTGTGACTGGGAGAAAGATATGAAAAGTTCAGTCTCATGCCAAAGACTTTTGACAAGCTTTACAGCAAAGGGAGTTGAAATAGCCTATGATAGAGTCACATGGCCAATTCTGGACTGCCAACATATGGGCTTCCTGGAAGTGAGGGGAAAACATTCTTTTTTTCATTAAGCCAATATATATAGGCTCCTGAATGCAACCAAACAGAAGCCAAAACATTATGGCAAATTAATGCATTCTCCAAAGAATATCTAAAGTACTTAAACTATTTTATAGGAAAAGTATTATTAAGGAAAATTTTATATTATTATATATATGCATATGGGTCTTCCCCAGTGGTTCAGTGGTAAAAAATCTGCCTACCAATGCAAGAAACACACATTCAATCCCAGGGTCGGGAAGATCCCCTGGAGTAGGGCATGGCAACCCACTCCAGTATTCATGCCTGGAGAATCCCATGGACAGAGAAGCCTGGTGAGCTACACTCTATGGTGTCGGACACGAACTGAGCAACTAAACAACACAATATATGCATATGTATAATTAAATATATTATACACATATATATACTATCTGAAGTACTTTAAAGTTTATGAAAAGTGTTTATCTCCTGATTTCCTCTGTATTTACACATTTAAGAATAAAAACTTGAATATATTGCTAGTTATGTTCTTAATTAGATACAAGGAAAAGTTCTATTCTCTAAGAATGTTTTATTTACTTGGAAAATGAAATGGCAACCCACTCCAGTATTCTTGCCTGGAAAATCCCATGGACGGAGAAGCCTGGTATGCTACAGTCCATGGGGTGGCAAAGAGTCAGACATGACTGAACAAGAGGCCACAAAAGCAGTTTTTCAGTCACTCTCACCTCTAGATTTTCTTTTTACATCTTTCCTTTTATTTACTTTATATTTTAGGGAGGGAAGACTACTTAACATAGTAATTATTAAATAGATTGAATTAATCCATAATACCCTAAAATTGTGTGTGCAAGATCTGGTATGCCTATTTATTTTTCTCTGGAGAGTTTCTATAGCTTTTGTTGGCTATTCAACATCATGTAAGGATAACTACACTTAAAGGGAGAGGTATTACTTCATATATAAAATTACTTCTATTTCTCAGTGTTACTGTCACTTCTCGGATATAAAACGACTAAATAAACTACATCGGGGAACAAAACATAATTCATGTAGTTTTAGAATCTATTCGTTAATCTCCATCTTCTAAAATCATTTGCAATAAAATAAGAAAAAGACAGAAAATGGGCAAATGTAGCTTCCAAGGCAAACTCTTAATTTAAACATATATAACACCAAAAACTTACTTTGCTGATTTTGCACTCATTCATCTATATTTAGATGACAGTAATGAAAGCTGCAATTTTCCTTTGAAAATTACAAATCTGTAGCAATAATTGTATCTGCACCTACTCTCTGCCTATTTTGGCACTGTTCAAAAATATTTGTATGGCTAGAGAGCAGGTGTTCGCAATGGTATGTGTTCCATGACTGCTTTCCTGTGCAAAACAAGAACTCAGCAGCATACTAAACCTGCACCCAGGTGCAGAGGGTGAAGGGCTTCGCCAGGCCCGGCTCTGTGAAGTGAGCACCATTGACATGAATCCTCAGTTCTGCTCAGTGAGGGCCTCCCTGACCCTGAACCATTGATAGACTGGGAAGGTCATTGTTTAACTTGTTTCTTTGCAGACAATAATAGTCACAGTAAATATACTTTGCTTATTTTACTGTAAGATTTTCTTTCTCGCTTCAGTTGTAAAATAGCTTCTGTTCCTGTGATCTCCTGGAGACAGCTCAGGGTATGTCAGTCAACAAGGCCATAAAGTCATGAAAAAGTTACAGCAGCATCTTTTGCTAGACTGAAAGACCCTGGAAGACAAAGGCTGTAACTCATTGTGATCAGCTATCCATTGAGTGTGTTGTACTAAACTCAGCAATATAATATACTGAGAAAATGCCTGTGATATTACATATTTAATCAATGGGAGCATGAGTAGGCTAGAGATGGTGAATACTAGGACTCCACTCACTGGAACAACAGAAACAAGCCGGAAACGCAGTTCATTCTTCATTATGACTGTTATCAGAAATGGCCCAGAGAGTGACCATAGAGAACAAGAGCCAACTGGCATTCCTAAAATAAAAATTCAGATTGTTGAAATTATAAATATGATGTTGTGAATGTTTTATGGTAAAATGTGCAAAAATAACTAAAATATAAATATGGACTATATTTCTCAGATTATTTGCTCTTGGAGTGAGTAGCAGAGAATTATATTTAAACTGGTTTTAAAATATGAAAATTAATTAATTTACATGAGAGAATATTCAGCTCTAAAGGGGAGATCAACTTTCATTGATCCAATGGCTTAATGAAGTCATCAGGGATCCAGACTCCTGGAGTCATTTTGATCTTCATCCACAAGGTTGGCTTCATCTTATCCTATCTCTCTGGCTTTTTGGGGGATGAGCAACAGAAGGAGCCAGGGATGGAGCCACTCTTGTTTGTGGACACAAGGCGATGAAAAGAGGCCATCTCACAGGAATCAAGAAAACTTTCCCCAGATAGAACATTTCTAGATATTTTTTCAACCAAACTGGGTGACAGTATTTTCCCTAACAAAATCTACATAAGGGGAATAGGTTTTTGGTTTTTTTTTTGCTTGTCTTTTGGATGTAGTGGGTGGCATGTAGGATCTTAGTTCCCTGACTGGGGATTGAACCAATGCACCCTGTTTGGAATTCAGAGGAGTTTTAACCATTGGCTCACCATAGTGCTAAGTCGCTTCAGTCAAGTCTGACTCTGCGACATTATGGGCTGTGGCCTGCCAAGCTCCTCTGACCATGGGATTTTCCAGGCAAGAACACTGGAGTGGGTTGCCATTGGATCACCAGGGAAGTCCCAATTTGGGGGTTTTCTTTGTTTGTTGTTCCTCCAGTGACACCCATCTCTTCCATCTCTGAGATAGGTTATGGACGTCCATGAGCTGCTGCCTAGGTGGGATGCAACTGTGTAGATATTATACATGAAAAGATACATGATTTGGGGGAAAATAGTTTTCAGAATAGTAGGCAAAATAAAGCATATGCATAGCAAAAAAGAATTTCTTTTCTTAATGAAATATCTGATTAAACAAAGCAAAATAATATGAGTATGAAAGAAAAACTCACACGAAGCAGACGATCCTGCCAAAGCGGAATTGTAAATTTTATAATTATCCTGGCCCACATAATCTGCTTTAAAATGGCCAAAAAAAATGTTGAAAAAAAATCTACAAAGACATCTGTCTAAATGGAAAGCCCTGGAAAGAAAAGAGCTATTGCTGAATGTATGGTGAGTCAGCCCTATTCTACCCACATGGGGGGGCGGGTCCATGTTAATTCATCCAGCACGGCTCTACCTGCCTATACAGTGTCATGCACTTTGAAAACCTCGGCTTGTGTTCCAACCATGCACACATCAGACAGAAAACCAATACAATGTTCATTCCACCCTAAATCGAATGGTAGGGAATGGAACCTAGTGGAACAGGATCCAGCTGAAAAACCTGGGACTTGAGACTTCTCATAGTCAAGCTGAGCTCATTTGGCCTGATCTGGCACGTGGTGTTCCTCACTTATGGATGCTTCTGTGCACACCCACTTCTGTTTAGGTCACCCGAGTGGCATATTTGGTGAATTCCCTTCTCATCTTTTGTCTTTGTCTCTTTGTTTGATCACAGTTCTCCACCCCACCATACATCTATACGTGAAGCTGTATTTGTAATTTGACTCATTATATTTTGATGATGAAACTTAATTTTCAGAGATGCATCTTAAGGAAACAGGGTTTTTAAGCATCAACTGTTTAACATTCACTTGTACCACAGAATATGCCCCAAACTTTTCCCAAAAAGCATTTACTTGTTTATAACCTAGTTATATTTGAGCAACACTTTCTTGCACTCTTACCCACTGTCAAATAGATAGGTGTTATAAATTTTATAGTAGTGCTCCTAAACCTGACACTGCAATATGCGAGGCACCCTGATAGTTCTCTACTTTATATATTATTTTTATGGTGAGAATTAAAGCTTTTATGAGGCTGTAATTTTTGACATTACCATCACTTCCTGGGAACTCAATGTTATCCTATTCTACAAAGAGCTAAACAGGAGAAAGAACATATTTCCAAGGTCAAGTGCATCTCTCAAACCTGGAAATGATAGACTGTAAGCAAAAAACATCTGCACATTTAAAAAAGAAGCACATTAAAATAAGAAACACATACCCAATTTTTGATAACATGTTACTTTTACTTTAAAAAGTTTTGCAAATTAAAATGCTAATGTTTGAGATACCATAATATTTGATTATTGTAAATAAAACCAACATACTTTAAAAGAATATCAGTTATATAAATGTTATAAAAGCAAATGAATTAAGGGGATTATTAAGCCCTTAAAATAAAATAACACCTATCAAGGAAAAGTAGCATTATTTTATATAAAAAAAATGTAGTATTCCTCGATTATGTTCTTTGGGTAATTTAAAAAGGGATATATAAGATGCTTGTCCTGTAAGAATTTGAAACTCAGTAACAGAAAACATGATGGAATTCAACTTGAAGGAATGCTGGAAATTTCAAATAAATATGTATTATGAAATATATTGATGGACAATATAGTAAGGAGTATGTATTTTTATTATGTATTATTGACTCTGACCCAATTCACTAGAAAGTTGCTTATGATGCATCTTAGGAAGCATTGTGGTATAAAGGGGATAAAATAGACTGCAATCAGCTCTCCTATTTCCTAGTACAGTGTCCAAGAACAAATTTTTAGCTTTCTTATTTTAAAATAGTTAACTTTAAAGTGTTTAACTCACAGCATTATACTGAGTATTGGATTAGGTCATATTATACCACTAGTTTTTGAGATAAAATTCACGTATCTTAAAATTTTTTCATTTTAAACGCTTTAAAGTATACAATCCAGTGTTTTTTAGTCTGTTCTCAATGTTGTACAATCATCACCACTCTCTAATTTCAGAACATATCCATAGCCTCCCCAGCTCAATAAATCCTTGAATTTTCTCCTACCTCCATCCCCAGGCAACTGCTAATCTGGTTTCTGTCTCTATGAATTTTTGTATTCTGGAGATATGAAATAATGGAATTATACAATATGTAGCCTCTGGGGTCTGACTTCTTTCATCTAGCATAACATGTTCAAAGGTCAGGTCAGTTTCAGCATCCACTGTTATCTCCTTTACCTGGCTGAAAAATATTCCATTGGATATACTATATTTGGTTAATCCATTCAGCAGGAGATGAACATACAGGTTATTTTGCCTTTTTAGTTATCATGAATAATGCCACTATGAATTTCAAGGACAAGCATTTGTGAGAATACATGTGGATTAGATATTATTTAAAGCCTAATACCATCCGATTGTACCTAATCAAAATTAATTTCTCTTTTTTAGCCCTAGGAAACCTCTGCAATGAGACACATAACACTCAATTCCCATGCAACAAAGGTCAAAAGCTGCCCTTTCTCATCTACCACCTTCTCTGCCTGGAGGAGAAAGCATGTCAACCTGTATGTTTCTGTATGTCAGGATCTCTGAGGGATTTCCCAGGTAGTTCACTGGTTAAGGGTCCATGCTTCCAATGCAGGGAGCCTGGTCAGGGAACTAAGATCCCACGTGTCACAACAAAAACCCTGCATGCCAGCGGGTAAGACCCGGCATAGCCTAATAAATGAATGGAGCTCTAAAATAGGAGCTCTGAGCTCACTCATTATTAAAGCAGTTGCAATTCCTTCTCTGTATTTTACTTTCCTTTGCACTTCTGATTATAACCTTTAAGAATGATGATTTTAAACATGTGTATATTGCAGAATTTAGTAAAGAGTGTTTCTAAGTTTTGTGCAGGATGACAAAGTGTCGGTTTACAGCAACAGTTTTCTTAGAAGGAAACGGTACTTAGTGGAATGACACCTCTTCAGAACCGCAGGCACCAGAGGAGGCAGTGTTCTAAGCTGGATGAAGAGGCTCACACTGAGATTCATTTATGATTTCTTCCAGATCTCTTTCTTTTTCCTGAAGACGGTTCTGTCAACCCTCTAGGAAACAAGGGTAAATATATCTCCTATGGCACAACAAGTTATCAAAAATATTTCTTGAAGGGATGCTCTTGGTCCTGTCCTCACACATGAAGTGTGAAGCACTGCCTACTCCATACTATTTTTTTTTTTCCCTCAGGCCAATATCTAGGCCGGGCTTCCCACATAGCTCAGTCGGTAAAGAATCTGCCTGCAATGCAAGAGACCCCAGTTCAATTCCTGGGTTGGGAAGATCCTCTGGTGAAGGGATAGGCTACCCACTCCAATATTCTTGATTTTCCCTTATAGCTCAGCTGGTAAATAATCTGCCTGCAATGTGCGAGACCTGGGTTTGATCCTTGGGTTCTGAAGATTCCCTGGAGAAAGGAAAGGCTACCTATTCCAGTATTCTGGCCTGGAGAATTCCATGGGCTGTATAGTCCAAGGGGTCTCAAAGAGACAGGACATGCCTGAGCAACTTTCACTTTTCACTTTCAATATCTAGGCTATCTTCAGAACTACTCTTGCTCTTAAATGCTGAAATACACTGGATGATTTAGCTTAGTTTTCTTGCCTCTGCTTGTGTCCTCTTTCTATTTATATGTATCTGTACACAGCCAAGGACCCTTTCTGACCATTTGTTACCCTTGAATTCGGGCTTTAGTCACAAAGTACCATTTTCTTTTTGAAAAAAGAGAAATATGTAAGATTTTCATCCAGTGGCCTAAATATATTACAACAAAACTGAAAGCAGAATCATCTTTCCTCTGTCATTGATTCTAAAATAAGTATAAATTAACCTCCCTTCATCTGTCCATACCTTTGACGTCTTACATTAAACCAGTGTCACCGGTGTATGCTTCAATGTAGCTGTAAAAATGGTTCTTATGAGTTGAGTATTTATGAACTTCACCTAGGAATAATACCCTGTTCTGTGAATTTCAATTACACACAATGTGGATTGTCCTTAGGCTCTGGGCATCTTTCTTTGTCAGACACAAGGTGATCACACTCTGCATCACTTGCTACCCAGATGCCACCTTACCTTTGGCTCAGGATGCCAGAGCTCCAGTTCTAAGTGTTCTCACCATGAGCTTCTTTTCCACAGACATCTTGGATGAAAGAATTTTTGTCACATCAATTTTTGCCATATAACTAACTGCTCAGTCACTAAGCTGGGTCTGACTCTTCGCAGCTCCACACCCCTCTGCCCATGGGGTTTTCCAGGCAAGAATACTGGAGTGGGTTGCCATTTCCTCCTCTAGGGTATCTTCCCAACCCAGGGATCAAACCCATGTCTCTTATGTCTCCTGCATTGGCAGGCAGATTCTGTACACTAGTGCTACCTGGGCATCAAACCATTTGGCCTTCAAAGATAACAATGAAAAACGCAAGAGAGGCATTACAAACGAACATAATGAAATATGAGAATTGGGTAAGAAGCAAAGACTTCATGGTGAAATACAAACTATTTAAATAATTTTAAGTGTGTGTAGAGTCATGGGCAATACTGGGCGTTTAACTGATTTTAATTTATGCCTTGTACTTGGGAGTGTTTGTCTTTCAAGTGTCTCTTTCATAGTGTTGTATATCTTCTGCTCCTCATGCGGTATCTCAGTTTTTCTGCTAAAATTTCTTCCTCCATTAAGAGAGGCATCAGTTTCCAAACTCAGTGCAGGTTTGGAACTGAGCTTCACACTGAGGTGCGAAGACCCCTACAGTGCTGTTTGTCGTCCGCGTCCTGTCATAGATTCCTTGATAGATGTTCCAAGTTCTGTGGGAAATGTGGGTTCGATTCTGCTCAAGGCCCTCGGTCTTCTCCTCCTCTAATGTGGTGTGTTTCAAACTAAGAAACCAACTCCTGGGGCCAATCATAATCACCTGTCAGCTCCATGAAGGCAATAACGTTGCTGACTGGAAGAAACATTAACGCATTTCAACCAGCTGAAACCAAACTGTCAGACCAAAAACCGTCAACCGGTTATTTTCTTATTCACAGCAAAACTGTCTCATGGCCAATTATGTAGCTGTATGGTGAAAACGCTTGTAACAAAGACACTCGCAGTGAAATTCCTGGACATGCTCAGGCGTTCCACCCCCCAAGACATCTGGCTTAATTGGCTATGGCTTTCTGTCAACAAGACTGCTCTCTTCGGGCATAGGTATCAACAAATTGTTTGGTTTTATTTTTATGTGATTTTACAAATAGGAAAGTTTTTGGAAATTTTCATTCAGTAGTGAAATGAAAAATATTTCCAACTCAATCTTATTTTTACAGCCTTCCCCCACTTGAATTTAAGAAACAGTTGTCCTATATTTTATTTGGCCTGTTTTTAGTTAGTTTTATTTGCTTCAGAGGCTTTGAAAATTGATCTCTTGCTTGAGCATAATATACATAATTGAGATATATTCAATGGACTTCTTAGTTCTTTATCAATATTGTTTTGTGTAGGAACTGTAAAACATTTTCATGTAAGTTATTCATTGCCTATGTGAAGCATGGATTTTCAGATAAATGCAATGAGCAATACAGTCAAAAACATTTTATATACATTTACATATAATCACACTCACAGAAAAATATATATGTTTAATTGTGTGTGTCAGAGCAAAATATATTGATAAAATATGCTGCTCTGTTTTCAGAACTTATGAAAAATGCTAATACTTCTTAAACTTGCATAATATTTATTATGCAAGACGCCAATTTATTCATTTTTAATTGATTCATCTATTTAACAAACTTCACCTTATTTTTTTTCCAGTAATTCTTGGAATGAGGTGGGCTACATTGAAAAAATAAAGATGCCTGTCTCAAGAGTCTTAAAATCTGATGAATAAAACAAGAAAACGAAAAACAGTATAGTGCAAAATTATAATCCACTCTGGTGTCATAAGAGATTTGTAGATAATGACACGGCATTTTAGAGGGTAATAATGATTATGAGACACTCAGCTTCAAGCTGGAACCTAACAAGAGGGAAGGTTTCCAAAATTGGTGACACTTGGACTGAATGGCTCTTGAAGGACAAATATGAATCAGTCAGGCTACAAAAATTAGCCAAATGAGTGTGCATAACAAGAGGGAAGAGGCCATAATGTATAATTAGGGACACCAACATTTAAAATAAAATCTGATGAAAGTAAAGAAAAGAAGAAGAATATAATGTTATCTGAGTAAAGGAGAAAAACTTCAGAAAGGGAGAAGTGGTTAACCGGGTCAAATGATGCTGAGAATTCAAATAAAATAATACTGAAAAGTGTCCAGTGATCCACTTGAATGCCATTAGAGATCTTTCAGTATGGTGGTTACTGTATAATCGAACTGAGGTGTGTTGTAAGGAACAGAGGTTATAAAAGCATAAATGAGACCCTGGGGCAGCATTCCTTGACATGAAAAAGAATAAAAATATCCCAAACTAGTTCAGCATCTCTCTTCCTCCCAGGCTCTGCCAAATGCTATAGTTTTGTACTTTGAAGCTGATAAAATGGATGTTGACTTCACACTTATCCAGAGAGAACAGCAGCCTGAACATACAACATACCTCACTTCACGTGGGTAACAGATGTTTACAAAAGGAATTTCCATGAAAACTAGCATTGTAGTGGAAGAGACAAAGACCAAAAGAAGGCTTATTCTGTTTGAATTTCTGGGTTCTGAGAAACATGATCTCAATTAAGTTTATTTGGTTCCTGCCTAATTTTATGGCAAAAAATATTTCCTTCTGTATTCTCAGTCCACTATAGACCTCTGCTTACTTTCCATATCCCAACTTGTATTAGATAAGTTTACTTAACATACTTAAATTAGGCTGATACAATTACTTTTGTAAACCAAGCTCTTTTACCTTTAGCTGCTTTCTTAGCTGCTTTCTTAAAATATACCTTAGTTTCTGTCCTCAGTCAAGAAGAAAGTGATAATTTCATTTCTTGGTCTGGATTCCTCCAAGAAAAAGTCTTTTTTTAGGTCTCAGAAACTAATTTATGAGAAGAGACTTCTTCAAGCCCAAGTGAAATATCCTGCTCTGTTTTCCAGCTCAACATTTATGGTCCCTAGAGAGTCTGTGCGGGTATCTTAAGGAGAGGTCTTTTAAGAAAAAAAAAGAGTTAATATTTTAGAATTAAAAAAAAAACAAAAAAGAAATGTAGCTGCACATAATTAATCCCTGCTATTACAGAAATTGTTTGGGGACCCTAGAATGGTAGGCTGCTTTCCTTTATGTTGTTGTTTAAAATAGTTATGGCATTTTTAAATAGCAGAAATTAAAATCATTTTATAAATTTTGACAGGGACATGGTGCCTAGATCTAGCAATCATTAAAAACCTCTGGTGGATAAGTAAAGCGTATAAGTAAATTGGCTCATCGTCACTTCCATTATTCTCTGCTGATACTGGCTTAATTTAAATTCTTCTCTATGACCATAAGCTTCTTTACTACAAAGACAGGTCCTTATCTTCTTTATGCATCAAGTGTCTAATTCAGTACCTGGCATATAGCAGCCATTCAATAAATGTCTGAACAAATATATATATATATATATAAAAAACCTAGGGAAGTGCTGAAAATAATTTTTGAACTAATAATATGTCTTAGAAAACTACGAATTATGATTCTACCCACTAGTTTGCTTTAATCACGAATCAGGGCATTCGTTTCTGAAATATATAAAAATGTTTATCCTTACTATGTTCTTCCCATGATATTTATAACTGTTTATCATTGAAGGTCAAATTCTTAACCATGTCCAAAGAAGGTGAAACTCTGGTTTACAAGGATTTGATTTCCATTTTCAGTCTTGTCTGCATATTTCCTTGAGTCAAGAGTACAAAATGTTTCCCTCATCCCCAAACTCAAATTGAAGTTGTATAACTGGTTAATGCTTCATTTAGTTTATGGGTTCAATGTCTATGTAGTGGTTTGAATGTCGGCTTGCCCTTAGAATGTTTTTTCTCCTTTATCAGTGTTGTCTCTCCTGATTGTCACCAAGGATTGCATCTGTTTAACTTCCTTTCTGTTCTGCAAAGACCACTTCTCTTCTGAGTGGCAGCCTAAAGCCAACGTCTGATTTGGGGGCAAATTGCTAGCTTTGCTTTGCTTCAATCAGCTCAAAGTTGTGTGGCCTTGCACCTGCCAATGAGGGTGCAGAGTGGAAAGAAAAACTCCTGCCCTTAGGAGGGCTCTCTGGCTTCTCTGAAGATTAGGGCCAAGTTGCCATATGACTTTTCTTTAGCATCAGGTTGTCAGGGGAAAACCATGTGAGGGGTAGCCCAGATAAGATATTTTGCTGTTTTTCGTGGTTTTGAAAGTTATGTTAACCTCCTTGAAAATGAATTCCTTCATTCATTCTAACTGACCGATTCCTGTCATTTGCGTAGGACCCTCTCCTTGACTGTGATGAGGAGGAAGCCAGAAAATTTTAGACAAACCCATCTGATGGATTAAGATCCCACTAACCAATACCAGTCCTGGGTGTTCATTGGAAGGACTGATGCTGATGCTGAAATTCCAATACTTTGGCTACCTCATGAAAAGAGTTGTTTCATTGGAAAAGACCCTGATGCTGGGAGGGATTGGGGGCAGGAGGAGAAGGGGACAACAGAGGATCAGATGGCTGGATGGCATCACCGACTCGATGGACATGAGTTTGAGTAAACTCCGGGAGTTGGTGATGGACAGGAAGGCCTGGCGTGCTGCGATTCATGGGGTTGCAAAGAGTTGGACACGACTGAGCGACTGAACTGAACTGACTGAACTGAATGAATACTGAAACAAAATAATAATACTAAACAATAGCCCAATAATTAACCAAAGCAAAAAATTGCATCTCATTCATATTTTTAAATTGTCTAGACAACTTAAGAAAATAAGAATATCTAAAAACAAGCAAAAAATGCTAAATATGATACAAATATATTTCTAATATTTTCTGTGGCGATGCACAGAGTATTGAAAACAGACCTACTTTTCATGTAGCATCACAGTGGAAGATATGCCTGGATAAATGTCCTGCAAACACGAGCACATATTGACACACCGGGTGTGCTTGCCCTTCTTTCGTGAGACCCGAATGATTTCACACAGGGTCTTCAGAGCATTGCTTCCCACATGTGCTTTATCCACATCTGCACCATATTATCTCTTTCATCATCGCATCCTCCAACTGTTCACATTTTTACATGATGGGTCTCGTATGCTTTCACCAAATGCCTTCATGTTCAGGCAGGTACTTAATCAATGCTTCATCATGATAATGATTTATGGTGTTGTGGTCATTATTTTTTTCAGGCCTTAATGACCACTAGCAGGTAAAACTAAATCAATAAGTACTTAGCATCTGTGGAAACAGAAGGTATTTGTCTGCTAATCAGGGTGGTTTTGACGTGTTCTTTATTTCAGCAAGCTGCCTGATTACAAAGGTTACTGCCACTTTGGGTTGATTTATGTTATGTCAAAAAAAAAAATGCTAATTCTAGAAAGTCTCTCTGATGTCCTAAAGGCCATTACCTATAAGGTCTGAAAAGTGTAAAAAGTGTATTTCTGTCTTCCTTCCTCTGTATGCTATTAAATTTAGAATTGCTCTGTGGCTGCTCTAGATCACATCTGACCACTAGTGGCAGTAACACTTTTCTTTCTGTCGCTGTCTCTGTTAACATTCCATTACAGCAAAGCAGTCAAGAGTTCAGCTAGGTAGGACATCAATCCAACAAGAAGTTGGCACTGTGTTAAAAAGAATGAAATAATACCATTTGCAACAACATGGATGAACCTAGAGAGTGTCATACTGAGTAAAATAAGTCAGACAGAGAAAGAAAAATATCATCATATGACATCTCTTGTAGGCAGAATCTAAAAAGAAATGATACAAATTAACTTACGCTGGAGCGGCGAGTGGCTGAGAGGAGATACCCCACGTCCAAGGTAAGAGAAACTCCAGTAAGACAGTAGGTACTGAGAGAAGGCATCCATCAGAGGGCAAACAGACTGAAACCACAATCACAGAAAACTAACTAATCTAATCACATGGACCATCAGCTCAGTTCATAGTCTTGTATAACTCAATGAAATTAAGCCATGCCATGTAGGGCCACCCAAGATGGATGGGTGATGGTGGAGAGTTCTGACAAAATGTGGTCCACTGGAGAAGGGAATGGCAAACCACTTCAGTACTCTTGCCTTGAGAAGCCAGTGAACAGTATGAAAAGGCATAAAGATAGGACATTGAAAGATGAACTCCCCAGGTTGGTAGGTGCCCAATATGCTACTGGAGATCAGTGGAGAAATAACTCCAGAAAGAATGAAAGGATGGAGCCAAAGCAAAAACAACACCCAGTTGTGGATGTGACTGGTGACAGAAGCAAGGTCCAATGCTGTAAAGAGCAATATTAAATAGGAACCTGGAATGTTACTCCATGAATCAAAGCAAATTGGAAGTGGTCAAACAGGAGATGGCAAGAGTGAATGTCGACATTCTAGGAATCAGCGAACTAAAATGGACTGGAATGGGTGAATTTAAATCAGATGACCAGTTTCTGGTCTTACATTTAGATCTTTAATCCATTTTGAGTTTATTTTTGTGTATGGTGTTAGAAAGTGTTCTAGTTTCATTCTTTTATAGGTGGTTGACCAGTTTTCACAGCACCACTTGTTAAAGAGGTTATCTTTTTTCCATTGTATATCCTTGCCTCCTTTGTCGAAGATAAGGTGACCATAGGTTCGTGGATTTATCTCTGGGCTTTCTATTCTGTTCCATTGATCTATATTTCTGTCTTTGTGCCAGTACCATACTGTCTTGATGACTGTGGCTTTGTAGTAGAGTCTGAAGTCAGGCAGATTGATTCCTCCAGTTCCATTCTTCTTTCTCAGGATTACTTTGGCTATTCAAAGAACTATCAAACTCCTAGAGGAGAACATAGGCAAAACACTCTCCGACATAAATCACAACAGGATCCTCTATGACCCACATCCCAGAATTTCAGAAATAAAAGCAAAAATAAACAAATGGGACCTAATGAAACTTAAAAGCTTTTGCACAACAAAGGAAACTATAAGCAAGGTGAAAAGACAGCCCTCAGATTGGGAGAAAATAATAGCAAACGAAGCAACAGACAAAGGATTAATCTCAAAAATATACAAGCAACTCCTCCAGCTCAACTCCAGAAAAATAAATGACCCAATCCAAAAATGGGCCAAAGAACTCAACAGACATTTCTCCAAGGAAGACATACAGATGGCTAACAAACCCATGAAAAGATGCTCAACATCACTCATTATCAGAGAAATGCAAATCAAAACCACAATGAGGTACCATTATACGCCAGTCAGGATGGCTGCTATCCAAAAGTCTACAAGCAATAAATGCTGGAGAGGGTGTGGAGAAAAGGGAACCCTCTTACACTGTTGGTGGGAATGCAAATTAGTACAGCCACTATGGAAAACAGTGTGGAGATTTCTTAAAAAGCTGGAAATAGAACTGCCATATGACCCAGCAATCCCACTTCTAGGCATACACACCAAGGAAACCAGATCTGAAAGAGACACGTGCACCCCAATGTTCATCGCAGCACTGTTTATAATAGCCAGGACATGGAAGCAACCCAGATGCCCATCAGCAGACGAATGGATGAGGAAGCTGTGGTACATATACACCATGGAATATTACTCAGCCATTAAAAAGAATTCATTTGAATCAGTTCTAATGAGATGGATGAAACTGGAGCCCATTACACAGAGCGAAGTAAGCCAGAAAGATAAAGACCATTACAGTATACTAACACATATATATGGACTTTAGAAAGATGATAACAATAACCCTATATGCAGAACAGAAAAAGAGACTCAGATGTATAGAACAGACTTGTGGACTCTGGGAGAAGGCAAGGGTGGGATGTTTCAAAAGAACAGCATTGAAACATGTATATTATCTAGGGTGAAACAGATAACCAGCTCAGGTTGGGTACATGAGACAAGTGCTCGGGCCTGGGGCACTGGGAAGACCCAGAGGGATCGGGTGGAGAGGGAGGTGGGAGGGGGGACTGGGATGGGGAATACATGTAAATCCATGGCTAATTCATTTCAATGTATAACAAAAACTACTGTAATGATGTAAAGTAATTAGCCTCCAACTAATAAAAATAAAAAAAGGAAAAAAAAAATAAATAAATCAGATGACCATTATATCTACTACTGTGGACAGGAATCCCTTAGAAGAAATGGAGTAGCCATCATAGTCAACAAAGGAGTCCAAAATGCAGTACTTGGATGCAATCTCAAAAATGACAGAATGATCTCTGTTCATTTCCAAGGCAAACCATTCAATATCATGGTAATCCAAGTCCATGCCCGATCAGTAATGCTGAAGAAGCTGAAGTTGAACGGTTCTATGAAGACCTACAAGACCTTCTAGAACTAAGACCCAAAAAAGATGTCCTTTTCATTATAGGGGACTAGAATGCAAAAGTAGGAAGTCAAGAAACTCCTGGAGCAACACGCATATTTGGCCTTGGAGTACACAATGAATCAGGGCAAAGGCTAATAGAGTTTGCCAAGAGAATGCACTGCTCATAGCAAACACCCTCTTTCAACAACACAAGACAAGATTCTACACATGGACATCACCAGATGGCTGACACTGAAATCAGATTCATTATATTCTTTGCAGCCAAAGATGCAGAAGCTCTATATAGTCAGCAAAAACAAGACCGGGAGCTGACTGTGGCTCAGATCATGAAATCCTTATTGCCAAATTCAGACTTAAATTGAAGAAAGTAGGGAAAACCACTAGACCATTCAGGTATGACCTAAATCAAATCCCTTATGATACACAGTGGAGGTGAGAAATAGATTTAAGGGAATAGATCTGATAGACAGAGTGCCTGACAAACTTTGGCAGAGGTTCATGACATTGTATAGGAGACAGAGATCAAGACCATCAAAAAGAAAAAGAAATGCAAAAAAGCAAAATGGCTGCTTGAGGAGACCTTACAAATAGCTGTGAAAAGAATGGAAGTGAAAAGCAAAGGAGAAAAGGAAAGATATTCCCATTTGAATGCAGAGTTCCAAAGAATAGTCAGGAGAGATAAGAAAGCCTTCCTCAGCGACCAATGCAAAGAAACAGAGGAAAACAACAGATTGGGAAAGACTAGAGATATCTTCAAGAAAATTAGAGATATCAAGGGAACATTTCATGCAAAGATGGGCACAATAAAGGACAGGAATGGTATGAACCTAACAGAGCAGAAGATATTAGGAAGAGGTGGCAAGAATAAACAGAAGAACTATACAAAAAAGAACTTCATGACCCAGATAATCACCATAATGTGATCACTAACCTAGAGCCAGACATCCTGGAGTATGAAGTCAAGTGGACCTTAAAAGCATCACTACAGACAAAGCTAGTGGAGGTGATGGAAATCCAGTTGTGCTATTTTAAATCCTAAAAGTGACACTGTGAAAATGTTGCAGTCAATATGCTAGCAAATTTGGAAACCTCAGCAGTTGCCACAGGATTGGAAAAGGTCAGTTTTCATTCCAATCCCAAAGAAAGGCAATGCCAAAGAATGCTCAAACTGCCACACAATTGTACTCATCTCACATGCTAGCAAAGTAATGCTCAAAATTCTCCAAGCCAGGCTTCAACAATATGTGAACCATGACCTTCCAGATGTTCAAGCTGGTTTTAGAAAAGGCAGAGGAACCAGAGATCAAATTGCCAACACCCACTGGATCATTGAAAAAGCAAGAGAGTTCCAGAAAAACATCTATTTCTGCTTTATTGATTATGCAAAGCCATTGACTGTGTGGATCACAATAAACTGTTGAAAATTCTGAAAGAGATGGGAATAACAGATCACCTGACCTGGCTCGTGAGAAATCTGTATGAGGTTCAGAAAGCAACAGTTAGAACTGGACATGGAACAACAGAGTGGTTCCAAGTAGGAAAAGGAGTACGTCAAGGCTGTATATTGTCACCCTGCTTATTTAACTTCTATGCAGAGTACATCATGAGAAACGCTGGGCTGGAAGAAGCACAAGCTGGATTCAAGATTACTGGGAGAAATATTAATAACCTCAGATATGCAGATGACACCACCCTTATGGCAGAAAGTAAAGAAAGAACAAAGAGCCTCTTGATGAAAGTGAAAGAGGAGAGTGAAAAAGTTGGCTTAAAGCTCAACATTCAGAAAACTAAGATCATGGCATCTGGTCCCATCACTTCATGGCAAATAGATCAGGAAACAATGGAAATAGTGGCTGACTTTAGTTTTTTGGGCTCCAAAATCACTGAAGATGGTGATTGCAGCCATGAAATTAAAAGACACTTACTCCTTGGAAGGAAAGTTCTGATCAACCTAGACAGCATATTAAAAAGCAGAGACATTACTTTGCCAACAAAAGTCCATCTAGCCAAGGCTACAGCTTTTCCAGTAGTCAAGTATGGATGTGAGAGTTGGACTATAAAGAAAGCTGAGTGCCAAAGAATTGATGCTTTTGAACTGTGGTGTTGGAGAAGGCTCTTGAGAGTCCCTTGGTCTGCAAGGAGATCCAACCAGTCCATCCTAAAGGAGATCAGTCCTGAGTGTTCATTGGAAGGACTGATGTTGAAGCTGACACCCCCAATACTTTGGCCGCTTGATGTGAAGTGCTGACATTTAAAAAGACCCTGATGCTGGGAACGATTGAAGGCAGGAGGAGAATGGGACAGCAGATGATGAGATGGTTGGAATGCATCACCGACTCAATGGACACGAGTTTGGGTATTCTCTGGGACCTGGTGATGGACAGGGAGGCCTGAATATCCTCCCTGGCTTCCGGGAGGCCTGGACATGTGCTGCAGTCCTTGGGATCACAAAGAGTTGGACATGACTGGGCAAGTGAACTGAACTGAACTGAACTGATTTACAAAACAGGAAAAGATTCAAAGACCTAGAGAACAAATTTATGGTTGCCAAGGGAAGTGTTACGGAGAACGGATAGTTGAGGCGTTTGGGATGGACAGGTACACACTACTATATTTAAAATGGATCACTGTATAGGACCTACTGTGTAGCACAAGCACCTACTGTGTAGCGCAGGGAATCCTACTCACTATTTTGTGGCATCCTGGATGGGAGGCGAGTTTGGGAGAGGATGGATATATGTGAAGGTGTGGCTGAGCCCCTTCTGTCTACCTGAAACGATCACAACATTGTTACTAGGCTATACTCCAGTATGAAATGAAAAGTTAAAATACAAACAAAATAACAACAGAAAAATAAATTGGCTCTGTATTAAAGTGAGAACCACTCTTCAGTTAAATTGGTCTTCATAAAGCAAGCTCTATAGAAAGATACAAATGTTGATACCAACTGTACCTTGTTCTATGGTATGGGATGTATTCTTCCAGAGGTTCTTCCAGGTATTCTGTGCTATAGAAAGTATCCTTCCAGGTGATTAAATGCTCTTCAATGGATGTAAAACATTTTGGACTTGCAATTAGAATCTCATATATACACATGCCCTGAAAAGACATAAATTAAGGGCTTAATTTTCACAAATGGTTAATTCTTCAGTGTATACATACTTGGAATCTGTGATTATGTGTGAATGAAAGAGACAGCAATTGCATACAATCATATCTATAATTGGCAAATGGTGGGTCAATCAGCCAACCTTGTGTAGAATTGGATATTTAAATTTACAAGGCAAAGTATTACATTTTCTAAAATGATTTATTTTCTTAAATTTAATTAGATAATTTAGATGATAACTTCAAATGCTACAGTTGATACATTTTTATTTAACAAAAATACTTATTAATTTATTAAAGTTACATATCAAGGTCATTTTGAAGAAATAATATTACATAGCCCTAGAAGACAGCACTGCTGGGAATTTGAAAATTCTTAAGTATGGCAAAATAAAAATTAAAAATATCCTTTTTTCTATTTATGTCTTTGTATGTATACCTATATGTATACCTATATACATATAAGCAATATGTTCAGAGCTAACAATTTAATAAACATAATCTAGAGAATTGGAAACATGTCTATGTATTTCTATTCCTTTTCTCTAACCAAATGAGGTCTATATAGTGGCTTTCGATGCTTTTCCAATATAAAATTTCCTTTTAAAGTCATTTAAGAAGAGGGATAAGTAAGATTTATCATAAGAAAAGCCATTTCTTTTGGAGGGATGTATTATATGGTTGGAGTTTCCCTGGTGGTTCAGTTTGTAAAGAATCTGCCTACAATGCAGGGGAAACAGATTTGATCCCTGGGTTGGGAAGATATCCTGGAGAAGGGATTCACTATCCATTCTAGTGTTCTTGCCTAGAGAATTCCATGGAAAGAGTAGCCTGGTGGGCTAAAGTCCATGGGGTCGTAAAGAGTTGAACACGCTTGAGCAACTAACACTTTGCATTAAGTGGTTCTCTGAGTCCACTGATTGGGACCACCATTTCTTCTCCATAACTTTCATGTGAGTTTAATGTATCACAATATGTGCCATTATTTTCATTGCTAACTTTATTAGTAGTGTAAGGCTGTCTTTTGTTGCCTAAAATTATGTGTCAGTTCAGTTCAGTCGCTCAGTTGTGTCTGACTCTTTGCAACCCCATGAACTGCAGCACGCCAGGCCTCCCTGACCAACACCAACTCCCGGAGTCCACCCAAACCCATGCCCATTGAGTTGGTGATGCCATCCAACCATCTCATCCTCTGTCATCCCCTTCTCCTCCTGCCCTCAATCTTTCCAAGCATCAGGGTCTTTTCCAATGAGTCAGCTCTTCACATCAGGTGGCCAAAGTATTGAGGTTTCAGCTTCAACATCAGTCCTTCCAATGAACACCCAGGACTGATCTCCTTTAGGATGGACTGGTTGGATCTCCTTGCAGTCCAAGGGACTCTCTAGAGTCTTCTCCAACACCACACTTCAAAGGCATCAATTCTTCGGTGTTCTGCTTTCTTTATAGTCCAACTCTCACATCCATACTTGACTACTAGAAAAGCCATAGCCATGATTAGACGGACTTTGTTGGCAAAGTAATGTCTCTGCTTTTTAATATGCTGTCTAGGTTGGTCATAACTTTCCTTCTAAGGAGTAAGCATCTTTTAATTTCATGGCTGAAATCACCATCTGCATTGATTTTAGAGCACAAAAAACTAAAGTCAGACACTATTTCCATTGTTTCCTTATCTATTTGCCATGAAGTGATGGGGCCAGATGCCATGATCATAGTTTTCTGAATGTTGAGCTTTAAGCCAACTTTTTCACTCTCCTCTTTCATTTTCATCAAGAGGCTCTTTGTTCTTCACTTTTTGCCATAAGGGTGGTGTCATCTGCATATCTGAGGTTATTAATGTTTCTCCCAGCAATCTTGATTCCAGCTTGTGCTTCCTCCAGCCTAGCATTTCTCATGATGTACTCTGCATAGAAGTTAAATAGGCAGGGTGACAATATACAGCCTTGACATACTCCTTTTCCTACTTGGAACCAGTCTGTTGTTCCTTGTCCAGTTCTAACTGTTGCTTCCTGACCTGCATACAGATTTCTTAAGAGGTAGGTCAGGTGGTCTGGTATTCCCATCTCTTTCAGAAAATAATGTTTAATTGAGATAAAATTACATGAATTTGTTTTGTTTAAGTAACTAGTATTGTCATAGACCCAATAGATTTGCCATCTGCATTTTTTAATTAATATGTTGGAGGACTCACTTTTCCTATAAACATTATGGTCTATTAGCACTTATCAGTCATTATTATCCATAAGATAAATCAGTTGAGCTATTTCATATCCTAAACGATGAGGCTGTGAAAGTGCTGCACTCAATATACCAGCAAATTTGGAAAACTCAGCAATGGTCACAGGACTGGAAAAGGTCAGTTTTCATTCCAATCCCAAAGAAAGACAACAGCAAAGAGTGTTCTAATTACTGCACAATTGCACTCATCTTACGCACTAGCAAAGTAATGCTCAAAATTCTCCACCTGAGGGTTCAACAGTACGTGGACCAAGAATTTTCAGATGTTCAAGCTGGATTTTAAAAAAGCAGAGGGAACAGAGATCTAATTGTCAACATCCATTGGGTCATCAAAAAGCAAAAGACTTCCAGAAAAACATCTACTTTTTTTTATTGACAATGCAAAAGCCATTGGCTGTGTTGATCACAAGAAACTGTGGGAAATTCTTCAAGAGATGGGAATATCAGATCATCTGACCTGCCTCCTGAACAATCTGTATGCTGGTCAAGATTCAACAGATAGAACCGGACATGGAACAACGGACTGGTTCCAAATTGGGAAAGAAGTGCATTGAGACTGCATATTGTCACCTTGTTTCTTTAACTTATATACAGAATAAATCATGTGAAATGCAAGGGTGGATGAAGGAGAAGCTGGAGTTAAGTTTCCGGGAGAAATATCAATACCTTCAGATATGTAGATGACACCACCCTTATGTCAGAAAACCAAGAGGAACTAAAGAGTTTTTTGATTTAAGTGAAAGAGGAGAGTGAAAAAGCTGGCTTAAAACTCAACATTAAAAAAAAAATGAAGATCACAGCATCTGGTCCCATCACTTCATGGAAAATAGATGGAGAAACAACAGAAACAGTGACAGACTTTATTTATTTGTTTATTTATTTGGCTCCAAAATAACTGCAGATGGTGACTGCAGCCATGAAATTAAAAGATGCTTGCTCCTTGGAAGAAAAGTTATGACCAACCTAGACAGCATATTAAAAAGCAGAGACATACTTTGTCAACAAAGGTCCATCAAGTCAAAGCTATGGTTTTCCCAATAGTCATGTATGGATGTGAGAGTTGGACTAGAAAGAAAGCTGAGCACTGAAGAATAGATGCTTTTGAACTGTGGTGTTGGAGAAGACTCTTGAGAGTCCCTTGGTCTGCAAGGAGATCAAACCAGTCCATCCTAAAGGAAATGAGTCCTGAATATTCACTGGAAGGACTGAGGCTGAAGCTGAAATTCCAATACCATGGCCACCTGATGCAAAGAACCAACTCCTTGGAAAAGACCCTGATGCTGGGAAAGATTGAAGGCACGAGGAGAAGGGGATGACAGAGGATGAGGTGGTTGGATGGCATCACAGACTTGATGGACATGTGTTTGAGTAAGCTCCAAGAGTTGGTGATGGACAGGGAGGCCTGGCGTGCTGCAGTCATGGGATTGCAAAGAGTCAGACATGACTAAGTGATTAAACTGAACTGAAGATGAATCAGAACTTTTCGTTTTCTTGGAAATTCTCCAGCCCTCAGTTTCTTTTCTGCAAAATCAGTACTTGGACTAACAAGTTGCAATACCCCTTTTAACCCTATTATTTTGCATAAAGTTTAAAAAAATATCCATTTTGAAGTGACTTATGCTAAATATTTCACTTACAAGAAGTGATTCTTGGCAATAATAGTTAAAGCCCCTATTTGAGACATAGCAGGCTATTTTAAAATGCTGTCTATCCCTTGCTTCATTATTATTCATAGCCCCTCTATAGTTTGAGGGTCAAAGATAATGTCTAAAGCTATTATTTTCCCTTAACCTGAGAGAAAATATGCCATAATCTCATTAAACATGAAGAAAATGGTTATAAAATAAAAGGTCACGATGCCAGTTTTCAAGGACAAGTCCCCACTTTCATTTCCCTTTGATAGATAGAGCTGTCATATTTGTCACAAATACCTTTTGTTTTATTTTCTTGAGTTATTTTTCCTCAAATACATTCTCCGTCACATGGTTTCTTTTGAATGCATTGTCACAACATTTATGAACAGATGAATCAAAATGCATGAGGTAAATTCCATATATGTTTGCATATTAATCACTTTGAGATTACTCAAGAAGAAAGGAAAGATGAAAACGCGATGTGAGTTTTTTCTTTCTATAGTGTTTTAACATTAAAAGTCTGGGATGCTACATGAAATATGTATCTAATATTAGCCCTGGAGGGCTAAGATAGTCAACAAAGAATATAGATAAAAGCCACCATAATAAAAAATTTAATCAATATTTCAAAGTGTCCTTATAATGAAAACAATAATCCATAAAACCCCAATATACATTACAATGAGTGTAATATTACACTCATAACTGTAAATTAACCACACAGAGGACCCTCAAAAAACATGGCCATAGCTAGGTGAATCCTACCTTCTGTAAGCAGCAAAATCCAACTATAATTTTGAATTCTAAGTTAAAATTTAGAAAAATGTTACCATGATCCCAAGAATAGAAAAAGTCTTTGATATTCATCTAATTTTTCTGGTTGTTTTCAACTATGAATGCATATATTTTTTTGAACAACTGAAAACACATAGTATTTCTGTTTTTGAATAGCCTCAAAAAGATCATTCTAAAATTATATTGGATAGTAGGCATTATCTATTTATCATATTCATTCATAGTCACCTCCAAAAAATATTTTAAAACTATTAAGTTTCTACAAGGCTCAGTGTTAGTAACTCATACAGGTTTTCAACTTTTTCATGTTCATGTGGTTCTACTTCTATAACTATTACATTTCTTTTCCATTGGAAAGTTTCTATGTTGTGGAATGGAAAAAAAATAGTAAAAATACAAATAACATATGTATTCAACAACAACATTTTATTTAAACAAAAATATATTACTTATTCCTCTAGTAAATTGGTAAGCCATACATGTACAATGAATCAAAAAAATTCACAGAGTACCTTGTGCTTTGGGACTTCCCTTGTAGTTCAGTTGGTGAAGAATCTGCCTGCAACTCAAGAGACTCCAGTTCAATTTCTGGGTCAGGAAGATCTGCTGGAGAAGGGATAGGTTAAGCTACCTTGTTCTTTAGGATACTTCCCTACTCAGGGTACCATGTTTTTATTAAGAGTTATCAGTGACATGATGTCAAGTGATAATGCTTGAGGTATTGTGGAATCCAGAGAAAAAAATTTGCTTCCTCAATTTTGAGGAAGTTATGGTTAAAAGGTTTCTGTTAAAATATGACTTTAGTAACTGTGATCAGCATGTGTTGACAATTGTATTATTATTAATATCTGATTGCTCTAGGATGAATATATCCCAGGATGACCAACATGGGGATGTCATATATAATTATAGGAAATTTGGCTTCCTAAGATATTAGGGTTATAATTTCAAATGTGTTAACAAAAATCCATTTGACTCAGCAATATATTGAAAAAGAAAACACTCTCATTCATTTCTCAGACACCAAGCACTAGATACTGAGAATGCACAATTGAACAGTACAATATAACTAAAAGCATACAGTCTAGTGGGAGATTGAGCCTATCAAACACTCTTATTGTGTGTAACAAGCTTGTCCAAGAGTAGATGGAATTACAGAAATCCTTGAGGAATGGGGCAAGCAGGCAGTCAAGAGTGTGTGACACCTAAATATTTTGATAAAGAAGAGTTAAATATGGTGGACCAATGCTTCCACTATAAACAATTAGAGAATTTGCATAAAATATAAAGATCATGTCTAAGACATCAGAAAAGTGCTGAAACCAGGATAATTAGAGATGCCAGTTTTCCAGAGAGAAGGGACCTTCTGAAAATTGAGCTGACTTTCACAGAAGTGTATTCCCCGAGAGGATTTGCTGATTAAGCCTTTATGTGGGAGGCTGAAAATGTTAGCTCTGTTCTGAGTGATCTGCTGCGGAAAGGAGAAAAATTAGCATAGCTTTTGGTGGTCTCAAGGAACTGGGAAGAGAAAATGGAAACGTGATGCCTTCAAATATATCGATTTCTCCTCTAAAGCTGTAAGGAGGATGAGGAGGTTAAAAAGGCTCAACAGAAAGCCTCTGTAGAGTAGAATATAACAAGTCTAACCTTGTTGAGAAGATCATGACTGACTGTTTAATGTTCAAGATACCATCTTGAAGACAACCCTACGTGCTCATCTGAAGACACAGAGAGAACTGTTTCCCATGTAAGGCTAAACGAGAGCTAGAGCTACACATTTTCCAAACTGTAAGTCAGCAGTTCATAAAATCCAAAACCAAGGGAAGAAAAGGGGTGATTGAAACAAAGCCAGAGATAATCCTACAGGTACTCAGTTAACAAACGTAAGATGAAAGGAACTATGATCAAACTGTTACAAGAAAATAAATGAAAAGATTGAGAAGGTAAAGGGATGATAAATTATACCAGAAAATTGAAATACACAAAAGAAATATAATGAAAGTCTAGAATTGAAAAGATAAAAAGTTTTAAAACTGATAACTCAGATGGATTTAGCAACAGGTTAGACACAGAGAACACAAGTTTAGTGGTCTGGAATATATGTCAACAGAAGAGAAACATGCTGAAGAAAGGAAAGTAAGGAGGGTGGGAATTACAGAAAAGAGAAATTTTGGACACAGAAAATGCATGAAGTGAAGTGAAGTGAAGTTGCTCAGTCGTATCCGACTCTTTGCGACTCAATGGACTGTAGCCTACCAGGTTCCACCATAAGTGGGATTTTCCAGGCAAGAGTACTGGAGTGGGTTGCAATATGCCTGCAATTTCTGTTCCAGATGGAAATTTGCAAGAGAAAGGGGAGGAAATGATATTTAAAGAGTTAGTGGCAGAGAAATTCCCCCAAATAAGAAACATATCATGGAGGAGGTCTCCAGAGTTGGGCTTCCAAGGAAAGACATATTCCTGTATTCATGCCCTCCGGTGCTCTTCTTAAGTAAATATAGGCCAGAGGTGCCAACCCCTACACATTCAAAAATCCACATATAATTTTACAGTCAGTCCTCCATATCTATGGTTGCATGTTCATGGATTCAACTGACTGGTTCATGGAGTACTGTAGAACATATTTCTTGAGAAAAAAATCTAGGTATGAGTGAACCCATACCTTTCAAACTCATGTTGTCCAAGGGTCAACTGTAGTCAACCAATACGTCTTTCAAAAATAAAAGTAAAATGAAAAGTTTACAGAGAAATTCAAAGAGAATTTCCAGCCAGCATACCTGCATTATAATAAAATTAATATTGTGTTTTTAAAGCAACAATAATGCTCTTCTATGAAGACCCAAATACATGTAAAGCAAAAGTGCCTAAAACAGCATGAATGAAGAAAAGGGAGTAAATAGAGTTACATGTTCTACAGTTCTTACTTTACTTGGGAATTAATAAAAGTGATATTATTATTCAAGGGCAGTTAATCAAGTATTCATAAAGTATTTATAAGTTAATCTGCATGATAAACACTAAGAATTCATAAAATAATGTGCAACTAATAATAGAAAATATTGACTATAAAATATCTAACATGAATAGGAGAGAAGTAAACACAAAATAGAGGTTCAAAGATAAAATGAATAATAGTAATATAAACATGAATATATAAGGAATTACATTAAAAATAAATAGACTAAAAGTAATAATCATAAGACTAGCATTGTAAAACTGAATCAAAGAACAACAAAAAAAAGAACAACAAAAACAAATCTATATATAGCTCACAGGCATAGAAGTTAAAAACAAAAAGCATGAAATAAATTCTATCATGAAAACAATAACCAAAAGAAAGCTGTTATTGCTACATTTTTATCAGTCAACTTAGATGCTAGGAGAAGAAATGCTACTGTTTCCTCATAATTTACCTTAAAAATATATAAGGCAAACTTGAGAACTGAATGAAAGACAAATCCATAAATAGTGGGATTTTAACAAGACTCTCGAAAGAGCTGGGTCAAATAGCAGACACACACATATAAGCGTACACAAAAACAAAGAAGTAATAAATGAAAATACACATGGACTAGTTGACATATATAGAACATTTGCTTTTAGGTGCACCTGTAACATTAAAAAACTAAACACTTACTTGCTAAGCTGTAAAGGAAGTCTCAATAAATGTCAAAACATTGATATAATTCTTAGTACTTTTTCTAGATCTATAATAAAAGTTGGGAGAAGGAAATGGCAACCCACTCCAGTATTCTTGCCTAGAGAATCCTGTGGACAGAGGAGCCTGGTGGGCTGCCATCTATGGGGTCGCACAGAGTCGGACACGACTGAAGTGACTTAGCATAATAAAAGATAACTTGGAAATTCCCAATTATCTGAAAAGTACACTGCATATTACTGATTAACTCTTGGGTAAAAGAAATCACTACAGAAATTAGAATTTTAGTGTGGATATGACACATCAAATCTCATGAAATTGTAAATTGCTTAGAGAGAAATATAAAGCATATAATACATATAAACACATATCCGTATATATGAAGATCTGAAAATACCTGCTGAATTTTGAGGTTTTTATAATGATTCATGATTGAACATTTACCTCATGAAGCTGGATTTTTGAAAAGCGTATCAAATTAACAGAAATTATAAAAGAGGAATAGGTAAAAACAAGAGCAGATATCAGTGAAATAGAAAACACAAACAGCAGAGGGCATTGATCCAGGCTAAACTTTATTGTTTGAAGCTATTAATAAAACTGATAATCCCCTAGCAAGACTGATCACTTAAAGAAGAAAACATAAATTACTAATAACAAGGAAAATATTGTGACTTAGACATCCTAATGAGATAAGGCAATAAACAAATAAACAAAATAAACAATCAGAAAACAGACATAAACTGAACACCAACAAAATGAACACCAAGAAAATAAATTAACTTCACAGGCACAGTTTAGAGTGAAAGAAACCAGACACAGCATGAATACTGTGTGATTCATTTATATCAAGTATGAAAGCAGGCAAAACTAACTTATGCTGTCAGAAGTGAATGAATGAAACGAATGAATAGTCTTTACCCTTCATAATAGTAGAAGGCATCTTTTGTTAGTGTGGTGGGGGAGAGGGTTCCTGGGCACTTGGTATTTTTTGCACTTTGATCAGAATGCTGGGTACATGAATGTGCTCACTGTAAAAAGATTAATAGAAATACACTTCTGAGTTTTGTAGCTTTTTGGTACACATATTAACATACATACAGATAGTATGGATGTCCAGATTGAGATGAATCATTATTTCCTTGGTCATTGCTGGCAGCATAACCTTGAGCATGGTAACTGAATTATAGCCTTACTCTGACACCAAAAATAAATCTTTGAGACCACATTAATGTTGCAAACTTTGATTGGTTTTGTATTTTTATTTTGCTTATACTCAGCATACCTATGGATTGTTTTAAAGTTGCAAAAACACTATAAGCATAGTGTGGGTATTAGTTGCTCAGTCATATCTGACTCTTTGCGACCCCATGGACTGTAGCCCACAAGGCTCTTCCGCCCATGGGATTTTCCAGGCAGGAATACTGGAGTGGATTGCCATTTCCTTCTCCAGGGGATCTTTCTGACCTGGGACTGAACCCATGTCTCCTGCATTGCAAACAGACTACAATCTGGGCCACCAGGGAAGCCCAATAAGCATAGAGACTTCATCACAATTCTATGCTTGTAAATATATTAATTTAAAATTTTAATTTAAAATAAGAGGAGCCTGGTGGGCTACAGTCCATGGGGTCACTAAGAGTCGGACATGACTGAGTGATGAGACACACACACACACACACACACACACACACACACATTTTATTAAAAACAAAATTTGCTTTAAACTTTTCAATAGGGAATCATATTTTAAAATGCACTCATATGACCTGCTCAGTTTAATCTGGCTAATTTTCATGGCAGTATCTCATATTTGGAACTAAATACCATATTTCAGTATATTAAGAAAACTAATGTAGAACAATCTTTTAGTTGTGTGAATGGTGAATGTCAAAACAGTTAATAAATTCATCATTAGATTACGAAAAATAATTACATAGCAAAGCTTTTCTTATAATATTGTAATTCAGGAGGGATTTATAACTATAAAAAAATAAAGTCCCAAATTTATTGATAGAAAAAAATGTAACCTAATAACACAATTACTACATGACTATTATGTACACAATATGTGTTTATTAAATCTAGCTAAATAAGCAATCATATTACATAAAATTGTCATTTTTAAAATAGAAATTATGTTTGAGAGCAGTCAGGATATATATGCCAATCCATATGCTATAGATGTATTTCCTATGAGGCTTTGAAGATTTAATCTTGGAAAAATACACTCCATGCTTTTCTCTATGTTTGTGTGTGCAAGTTTTCATTGTCAACAGTAAGGTAAAAATTCACAGAAGTGAATGTGAATGATGTGCAACAATTAGTAGTTAAAGAGCACCCAGTGGATGAATCTGTGTGTGTTGAAACTAGAAGGCCCAGGACCATATTTCATTAAGTCAAAGTAGATTTATACTATGAGCATCAAATGTTCAAGGATAGTCTTAAATTTTGCCATTCTACAATTAGCATCTAATTTGTAGAAGCTTAATAAAAGTGCATACCTTAGCAGAATACATCAATAAAGCAAATTTGTGTTAACAATTAACATTTAGTCCATAAACCTTTTTGATAATCAGTTATCTGTCAGAGATATAGAGTTGATTAGGTCATACACTCTTCTCTCAAAAGGGTAACTTCTAATAAGGAGACACACATTCACTAGCAATTTTTATTGATAAGATAAAACTAAAATTTCTCTTCTCTATTCTTAAATACTTAGGCACAAGTAATAAGTTGGTCAACTTAAGATTACCTGGGAAATATAGTTCATCCTTTTCCAGCGTGCCTATGTTGGTCTCTTTGGCAACTTCACTAAGCAACGACATGAAGAACTCAGAATATATTACAAATTATTACCATTTTGGGGGTCACCATTTATCATGTGAATGATACATAAAAATGATAGTTATTAAAATAACTTTGATTTGTCTTCATGATTTATTGAACAGCAAATATCCTTTGTCTGATTACTGAATAGTTTTCTCAAGATATATCTATCATGACTGTCTGAAATAACACATCAATCATGTATATTGATCTTAAGAGTTAGATAAATTAATCCTCAACAGGAAAAGAGAAGGAATAATTAACAACTCCTGGAGAGCATAGCTGAGTCTTAGGAAGCTAGTGCTACATGTAGTGTGAAAAATACATTCAAATATTATGTTTGTTTTTGGAAAACACAAAATTATTCATTTTTATAACACACACTGCACAAAAATACTTCAACCAAGTTGTCATGCCTGGTAGATATGGAACAAAGATCAAATATCTTCTGTTTTCTGTGCTCAGTTGCTCAGTCGTATGGTGTCAAAAAATTATAGGTTACTAAAAAATTTTTTTAAAGTATATTGGGACAAAGAAAGAAAGAAAAGTGTGTTTAATATTAGTATTGTGGAGCTCAAGCCAGTAATACCTGTTTCCACCTCCAAGGGAGGAGTCCCACCTCATGGAGGACAGTAAAGAACATAACAACGCCTGCCACCAGGAGCCAGAGTGTCAAGCCACTTGATGGTTTGGGATGGCCAAGGAAGGCAAGACTTGCACAATGGATGGAACGATGCTTTAGTCACACAAAGAGACAGGGCAGGATTGCCTTCGGTAGTCAGCGGCAGGCCCCCGGGCCAGTGGGTCTCCCCCGGCAGCCTTCAGGGTGATGTTCTGCCCTTACATAGCAGGCAAAGGACCTAGTTCCTGCCCATGCAGGGAACTGATGTGTTCGTGGGACTGGCCGGATACCAAAAGAAGCACACCCTGAAGATAAATATGAGAACATGGGTCTAGAGCAGAGAAAGCTATTTCTACACCAGGCAATGAGCCCAGTTCAGACTACAGGCCTCTTTATTTCTAGGTAAGGAAGTGTTCCAGGCTCGACGACCATTCTTATGCAGGCACCCAGAGAGTCAAAAGATTACAGGCAGGAGACTGTCTTTCCCAATAAGGACAGACTGGTACTTCAAATGTAATAAATAAAATAAAATACAATGTTCTCAGGGCCGAGTTCGGTCATGCTATACCAGTTGGCTGAGGACAAACTGCTTTAAAGATGGCTTGGAATTCCAAAGATTTTTTCTCTTATATTCTGCATATGCTATTATGTTGAATTCTTTCTTGTATGTTTATAACTTTTTTATCCCCTAATATATTTCCCTAATTCATGTCCTAATACAGTTCAGAGTATGTGCCTTAAAGTACTCCAAAAATTTTACTCTTTTAAAAAAAAATCACCATTTAGTCCCATTAAACATTACCCCAAAAATGAAGATATTAAAATGATAAGAATTTTCTTCCTTTCTTTTAACAATGAAGAGAATGAAAACAAAATTACTACATGTAGGTGTTTTACAGCCTAAACGTGGAATATGTGAACATACTCTCCTTTCTTGCAGAGAAGAAAAATCTCCCAAATCTAGATATGAGTACATTGTGGTGATATTTACATTCAAATGGAGATAGGATCTTAAAGGGTTTAGCTAAAGCTATTTGCTCATCAGGACAATAGGCCCATCAGGACTCATCCTTTAAAGTATTCCATTTCTTTAGAACAGAATCTAATTGTTTCTTGAATGATCCTTGTGTTTTGCCTCAGCAATTGTGCCTGATAGACCATTCCATATGTTTATAATGTTCTAAGTAGGATGAAAAAATCTTGCAAACATCTGTTATGGGTTGTTTAAAAAAAAAAAAAAACTCTCATCTATATCCCTTGCAATTCTTACATTTCTGAAGTGAGCATCATTCAATTGACACCACATATTAATAAAATAGTATGTGGTTTGATCAATGCATTGTCGGTAGTTTTATTTGAGTACTTTTCATGATATTAAATCCTAAGCTATTAGAAATTAGCATGATCTTAATTTTTCCTCTACTATAAAAATAAAAGAATAAAATAACTATTCTTCCTCAATACAAGGGAAGAATGGAAAAAATATGAAGCTGTTATTTGTTGCATTAATCAATCTTTGTTTGTTACAGGTTGTGCAATCCTAGGGGTGAAGAAAATAGAGCTGCAACAAAGTAATGCAAGTAAAATGCTTTTAAAATGGAAGAACTCAAATTACCCTCATTTATTTCTTTCTATACTTTTATTAATAGTAATACTTCATTCATCTTGGCCTCAAACTCCTGATTTTTATTATTCTTTGTTTTGAATGTCTAAATATTATTTACATTTCCATGTGTTATTAGTATATTTTCATAAGCCACTTCAAACTTTTATAGAAGAGCCAAGGTATAAACAAGAATAATATTAATAAGAAAATGTTACAAAAACATTTATAACATTTTTAGGACATTTGTTTACATAAACTTGTATGACTCTTAACAACAACCTATAGAAATGAATATATTATCTTGCTTTTCACATCACACTGAAAAGCAGAATGAAATTCAGAAGAATAAAACAGTTTATCCCTAATGGCAATATTGGATAGAATCTAAATCTTTGGGTTACAGCAGTGGTGCCCAATCTTTTTGGCACCCATTTTGTAGAAGACAATTTTTCCATGAACTGAGGAGGGGGCTCTTTAGGGATGATTCATTTCATTTATTGTGCACTTTATTTCTATTATTATTATATCACCTCCACCTCAGATTATCAGGCAATAGATCCCAGAGTTTGGGGACCCCTGGGTTATAGGATTATTTCAGTGCATTGATCTATAAATGTTGTCCAATTTTATATATTTTTATCTAGTTAATATTGATTTATAACTAGATTCAAATCTATTGTATAGTAGGCTTATCAAATTTTTAAATACATTTTAGTGTATGTGTGTGTCCATCAAGGATATAGAACTTATAAGAACTCTGAGGAAATATGTAACACCAAATAAAGAAGGTATTCAGAGAGAAAGGGAACAAATTTTGAAGCTCAGCCCATATCTTATTTAATTGGCATACTCCATTGGCTAAAAACATCAGGGACCTACAGGTGACAACTGACCAGCACACTCCAAGAAATATGCTTGCATTTTAGTGAGGAAAGTAAACACCAATCCTAGGTTTCACTGATTCTCATAGTAGATCATGCATAAACCTAAGTTTGACTTAGCAGTTTAGGCCTTAGGTTCTCTAAATCTATGAACAATTTTCATGATCCGATCATTCAGGACCTATCACGCTTTATAGGAACACCTATGGTAGGTTAGTGAGTACACTTCTTGAAAGTCAGACATGAAGATCCTACTATCTGAGCAAACACAGATACCATGTGATGCAAGAAGTCAAGAGAGATAGGAGAGAAAAATAGGAAGAGAGAAAAACAGGAACCCAGGGATTATAGTGAGTCAATGCTCTTTCCATATCAGAGAACTTACATTAAATCTTTCATTCAACAGGCTCTTGCATTCTATATCATTCTGCTTGTCAAAAATAATCTGTAGTCTCCTAAAAATCACAGAAACCAGTAGTTTGCTTTGATGAAAACTAGAAGAATTTATACACATAGCCTCTCAGAGATTTGGTGATGGCAATAAAAGGATTAATTTTCCCTCAACTACTTCAAACTGTGCAATACTATATTTTGGGAGGGGAGAGTTATGTTACTAGATCAAGCTGAAACACAGCACAAAACAAAAGTAAAGCAAAATAATGTGTAAAGTAAAGCAAAACAATTAACCCTATGGCCTCAGTTGGGAACAGAGCTCTGGCACTTCCTAGTTGTGTGACTTTAAACAATTCAATCTTCCATTTTACAGAAGCAAGTGAGGGCATTTAAATTCAGAAATATGTTTGAAGACCATACAATTTTCCAGAATCTAAATTCAAGGTCCTTTTATCAAAGGAGGCAGAATTTTCTCTCATTCACTCATAACAAAGATTTCAGTACTTAATTGTCAACACTAGTGGTAAAAATGCCAAATTAAATAAATATAGTAATAAACAAGAATGCTTTTGTTTTTCACTTTAAGAAGCACACACAGAGAGACAATAGTCTATATGCACCCACAGAGAAATCTGTTGAATTCCTGGAGTATAAGAGCTTCACCAAAGACAGTGGCAAAATATTTGACCTTGATATTCTTCAATAATGAGGCATTGGACAGTAAATCTGGGGAAGATAGGAAAACTGATGTTACAAAATACCCCTAGAAGTTTACAAATACAAAAAATGTTTCATTATGCTTGACCTTGTGTTTTTGATTGAGTAACTTTTTAAAATTTTTTCAGGGTAAACCTCACAGTCATCATCAAATGGCCTGCAGAGTGAAAAACAGTCTTAAAATATATTTTCGATGTTTTCATAATCATGCCTAAATTCTTCTTGGGAGGAACAAGAACTGTAACCAACGATTTATTCTCCTAATGAAGTGTTTTCCTTCTCACTATTCTTTTCATCTCCCTTCTTTTTCATGTTTCTGTTACGAAATGGAAGACCGCCTTCACATGACATCTCTGGTGTGGAATGCTAATGAGGTGATTTGGGGTGGAAACTGAGCTACAAGCATCACAGCTTTCATGGGTTTGAAATTTTGGGTATATGTGCATAATCTCTTCAGTGACATTCACCCTTAACTCTCAGTTCTCAAAGCAAATTGACTCTTTAAAACCAATATTATTATCACTATATAAAGTAACAGAAGCTTGGTGGTAAAACATATGAGAGGCATAGAAAAGTAAAGCAAAATAATGTGCTCATAGCCATATATTCCAGAAATTTATCATTCATTTGTGAGTTACCCATTCACTTCTTTAGGAAACATGAGTCGTTCATCCTGTGCCAAGTCATGTGCAAGAATGGACAACCCAGTCTGCCAGGCCACCAGGGTGTAGATGTCATTGCAATATGATATATAAATATAATAGTAAAATGCATCTCTCTAACACCTAAGGACATCCTATATTTGAGAATGTGACCCACTACCAACACACTGTGGTGGACTGCATGTGTGAGTGCTCAGTCACTTCATTGTGTCTTACTCTTTGTAACTCTAAGGACTGTAGCCCACCAGGCTCCTCTGTCCATTGGATTCTCCAGGCAAGAATCCTGGAGTGGGTTGTGATGCCCTCCTTGGGATGCCCTCCAGAGGATCTTCTTGACCCAGGGATCTAACCTGTGTCTCCTGCATCTCCTGCATTGCAGGTGGATTCTTTACTCCTGAGCCACAGGGGAAGCCGTGGTGGATGGCATTGGCTGTCAATTCCTTTTCTGAGTTGTTCATTTTGAAAAACTTCCTGAGCTTTAATATGTGTCTGATGAGCACATGATTTCAGCTACTTTGTATTTTCAAACCTCTCTTGATAAATTGAACTAGTTCTCAAATTTTATTTTGAAACCCATTCCCCAGACAGTAAGCATCAAGTTTTAATAACTGGTAACAAATTCAGTGAATCAAGAATGTTTACAGCATTTATGTTATTAAGACATTCAAGTAAAGTAAGTTATCTATTTGGAACTAAAACATTAGCTCAACCACAACTGCAGGAGACAAACTGAGATCTTGTGGAATAATACTTTCACAAGATAGAAAACTCAATTAAGTTGGTTACGCAGGTTTTTGTGGTTTTCTGTTCAGTAGCAGAGCAGGCTCCTCAACAGAAATATTATTAACATAATTAGAATTGGCAGTAGTTAATGTGAGTCCAAACTTAGGTTCAAGTTCTGGCTGTGTGACCTTGAACAACTTCTATAACCTCCATTTCTTCTGTGAAAAATGCAGTCAGTAATACTTCTTGTAAGCAGGTATACAAATGAATACCTGGCACCCAGGGAGCATGACTCGTCAGTTGTCCTTCATCTTCCATCACCCTACCTTTCTCTGCAAGCTGCAACACTAATGCCATAGGGTTCCCTGAAAATATCATCTTATCACATTTTCCAATTGCTGGTATTACGTGAAAAAGCCACATATATGCCCTAGACGCTCAATAAGAACAACCATCACCACCAGAGTAACACAATTTGGACTGTTTTGAAAAGTGTTTTCACTATGCATTTTCCAGGCACAGCCTTTTGTAAGAGGAAGAAGTCACCAGGGTTTTTAAAATCTATGTGGAGTTTGAGTATGTTGGTCCAGAAAAAAAGTCAAATTCTTAGAAAAGGTGTTTTGTTTCTTTCTGTTTTTGTTGTTGCTCCATGATAATGCTTCATTCTTAGTCTTTGGGAACATAAATTAAGCAATCAGGAAAATCCTGAAAAGAAAACTATTAGGTAAATGAGAGTTGAGAGGAAGAACGCAAATCAAGTGAAAACTTAAGCCACCTTCTGGATCTTTCAAAATAAACACTGACCCTAGACAGGTTGAATGAGTGAGATCAATAGAGTTACAAATGCTTAACGTGGAGTTTTAAATATTTACTCTTAAATCTAGCTACTTGGCAGCCTGGAAGACAAGCTGCATGTTTTCACATTATTTTCCTTTTTGAGAACAAGGTGCTAAATTTAGTGACCTCAGTTACTTAAGGCAGTTTTTAGATTTAAGTTTAATACAACAGTTTGGACTAATATTAATCAAATGACTAATACTTACAGAGCTTTCATAATTACTAGACAGTGCTATAAATGTTTTGCATGTATTATCACATTAAACACTCCAAAATGCTTCTCATTTGACATGATCTGTATTTCCATTATATAGAAGTAGAAAATGAAGGCAAGGCTTGGTAAGGAACTTGTCCAGGAACCCCCTGCTAGTCAACAGCAGAAATAAATTTCACGTCTATGGTTCCTGACAGAAGAGTCAGCTGTCTTAAATGATTCACAGAGCAGCGGGGAGTGTAAATGCTTAAGAAGCTCGTGAGAAGCCTTTCTCAGATCTCAGCCAGCAGTCAGTGATTTAGGAGAAGGCTGTAGAACCCCTAAGTATACAACAGCCTTTTAGTGCTCCAAAGTCTCCCACTTTTAATGCATCTCGCCTTTCATGTTTCATTGGATCATTTTGGGTAGCTATCAAGCAGGAGTGAAAAGACATGCTCAGTGATGCATGCCTAAATTAGATTTGCCCTTATTGCTTTATTTACCCTGTCATGATAAATCATAACATTTCCATCCTCTGGTTAACTGCGTATTAAAATGACATCAGATGGCAACACTTTAGTGGGCAGAAAATTAAAAGACTGATTTTTTCCATAGGCAACATTTAATTTTCAACTCTATTTCCTTCTGAACATATATGGTGGGTTTTCAAAAATCCTATCCTTTAACCTTGACATCCTTTAAGCTTGACAATAGTCTGTCAAGTAAAGAAATCAGGAGTAGTTACGACACTCCGGTAAAACAAAATACCAATCAACTCAAGGAAAATTCTGTTTACTGATGAATTTGCTTCATCGTGACAGGCCTCCAAATATATAGTTATTTTTAATTTTCAAAAACTCAAGTGTTTCTACCTTTCCTGACATGCCTTGGTTACACATCTCGCTCTGTGTGTAGCTGACCTCCAACTGTGTATACACAGATTCCCAGGTAGCTCAGTGGTGAAGAATCCGCCTCCCAGTGCACGAAACTCGGGTTCATTCCCTGGGTCAGGAAAAATCCCTTGGAGAAGGAAATGGCGCCCACTCCAGTATTCTTGCCTTGGAAATCCCATGAACAGAGGGGCCTGGTGGACTATAGTCCATGGGGTTGTAAAGAGTGGGATGTGACTTAGTGACTGAACAACAAACAATTGCCTAAACTACCTATTCCATTCATAATTCCCCTCTCAACTGGTCATCTAAATATTTTAGGGAACTTACGTTTCACCTTTTACTAAAATTTCCTAGTTATTTTATTTTCTGAGATTTTCAAATAATTTATGTATATTGGCATCTTATGCAACAAATTATTTTCTGGAAACTTTCTGTCATTCCTTTTTTCCCCAAAATACCAGGTTTATTTCCATTTTCCCCAAAATGGTAAAGGAAGGAAGTGGTTATTCACTCAGTCATGTCTGACACTTTCCGACCCCATGGACTATAGCCCACCAGGCTCCTCTGTCCATGGGATTCTCCAGGCAAGAATAATGGAGTGGGTTGCCATTCCCTTCTCCAGGGAATCTTCCTGATCCAGGGATAGAACCCTGGTTTCCTGCATTGCAGGAAGATTCTTTACCATCTAATCCACCAGGGAGCTAAATGTTAATTCAAATTCCACCCTGTATAATATATTAACAATGGGAGATTAAAAGGCATGGCTAACCATTTGGAAATTTAAAAAAAAGAGGTGAGAAATGACAAATAAAAGTTTATAAGAGTAAGCGAGTTTATCAGCATCTGCCTGTGTTTTTTTGTCAGTATCTAGGATTCTAGAAGTTGGGTCTCAGTGAACCAAGAAGAAAATGTTAAGTGTATGAAATAATGTAAATGTTAAACATAGCATGAATGCAAATGATGATGATAGCATTTAGGTTCTGTGGTTAAAGAAGTCAAGGCAGAAAGAACTAAAATTCAGTATTGAAAGGCAACAGCTCTATGTTATTGTAGGGTGGGGTGGGCAAGGCAGGGAGAGAAGGGAGTTAGGAGTGTTCTAATTCTCAGTTCCTTGTATTATCCAGAAAAAATAAAAAGATGTTATTTATGCTTAGATGTTTTAAGTTAAATATTAATATTAAAATTCTACAGGCAACTACAAAATAATAAAAAAATAGTATGCATAACTCTCATGATAATTAAGGAAAAATAATGAAACTGAATGAAAACACAATCCAAATAAACTGCACAAAATGAGGAAAGAAAGGAATACGGGGAAAAATAAGACAGAAAACAAATATTATAGTAGAAATCAAATCAAGTATAATGGTTCTCTTGGGTTTTCCTGGTGGCTGAGATGGTAAAGCATTTGCTTGCAATGCAGGAGATCTGGGTTCTATCCTTGGGTCAGAAAGATTTCCTGGAGACAGGAATGGCAACCCACTCCAGTATTCTTGCCTGGAGAATTCTATGAACAGAGGAGCATGGTGGGCTACAGTCCATGGGGTCACAAAAAGTGGGGCATGACTAACACAGCACACACAACAGTTATTTTAACACAGTTTAAATAAACTGGCATTTTCAATACACATAACAACTGAAATAATTTGGAAAGTTTAAATATAAATGATAAAAGAAATACTTCTAGAGTAAAATAGATAATATCTTTATAATGAGGTTTAAAAGGTTGCTTTAATGAAGATAAATTTAAAGAGGGGAAGTAATAAATTTAACAATTTTAAATTTAAAACTTGTACTTATTAATAAATATCACAAAAGAACAAAAAAACATAATCCACAAAAAAGTAAAATAAAATCAACTTATTTTATTACCAAATTATTTATATTTATATCCAGGATATATATTTTTTAAAAATACCTTTCTACAAATCAGGAAATAGGGCAAGCAAACCAGCTGAAAACTGAGTAAATGTATAGCTATAATTTCATGGAATTGGAAATATAAGTAATCGCTATACATGAGTACACCCTCACCTATGTAAACTAGGTAAACAAGAAATGAAAAATAAAATTTACATTCACCATACGGAGAAAAGGCAGAGGAACCAGAGATCAAATTGCCAACATCCATTGGATCATCAAAAAAGCAAGAGCATTCCAGAAAAACATCTATTTCTGCTTTATTGACTATGCCAAAGCCTTTGACTGTGTGGATCACAATAAACTGTGGAAAATTCTGAAACATGGGAATACCAGACCACCTGACTTGCCTGTTGAGAAATCAGTGTACAGGTCAGGAAGCAACAGTTAGAACTGGACTTGGAACAATAGACTGGTTCCAAATAGGAAAAGGAGTATGTCAAGGCTGTATATTGTCACCCTGCTTATTTAACTTCTATGCAGAGTACATCATGAGAAATGGGCTGGAAGAAGCACAAGCTGGAATCAAGAATGCCAGGAGAAATATAAAAAACCTCAGACATGCAGATGACACCACCCTTGTGGCAGAAAGTGAAAAATAAAGAGCCTCTTGAATGAAAGTGAAAGAGGAGAGTGAAAAAGTTGGCTTAAAGCTCAACATTCAGAAAACTAAGATCATGGCCTCCGGTCCCATCACTTCATGGCAAATAGATGGGGAAACAGTGGAAACAGTGGCTGACTTTATTTTTTGGGCCTCCAAAATCACTGAAGATGGTGATTGCAGCCACGAAATTAAAAGACACTTACTCCTTGGAAGGAAAGTTATGACCAACCTAGACAGCATATTAAAAAGCAGAGACGTTACTTTACCAACAAAGGTCCCTCTAGTCAAGGCTATGATTTTTTTCCAGTAGTCATGTATGGATGTGAGAGTTGGACTGTGAAGAAAGCTGAGCCCTGAAAAATTGATGCTTCTGAACTGTGTTGTTGGAGAAGACTCTTGAGAGTCCCTTGGACTGCAAGGAGATCCAACCAGTCCATCATAAAGGAGATCAGTCCTGAATATTCATTGGAAGGACTGATGCTGATGCTGAAACTCCAATACTTTGACCACCTGATGTGAAGAGTTGACTCATTGGAAAACACCCTGATTCAGGGAAAGAGTGAAGGAGGGAGGAGAAGGGGACAACAGAGGATGAGATGGTTGGATGGCATCACAGACTCAATGGACATTGAATCTGAGTAAATTCTGGGAGTTGATGATGGACAGGGAGGCCTGGAGTGCTGCAGTCCATGGGGTAACAGAGTCAGACACGACTGAGCAACTGAACTGAACTGATGACCAAAACCTTAAGATCTGATAATAACAATTGTTTTCAAGATTGAATATCCATAGGATCATCATCCACATTTGACAGGAGTGTAATATGATATAGCCTCATTAAAAATCAATTAGGCATTGCCTAGTACAGTTGAACATGCACATATACTACAAGCCAACAGTTAAATATAAGCATATATATGAAAAAGTGAAAGTGTTAATCACTCACTCATGTCTGAGTCTTTGTGACCCCAAGGACTGTGGCCTGCCAGGCTCCTCTGTCCATGGGATTCTCCAGGCAAGAATATTGGAGTGTAGCCATTCCCTTCTCCAAAGGATCTTCCTGACCCAGGAATCAAACCCAAATCTCTTGCAGGCAGATTCTTTACCATCTGAGCCACTTGGGAAGCCTATAGATAGTAGATAGATAGATCTATATTCACATAAATCTAACTATGTTTATCTATATAGATAGATATATACACATATTAAAAACATATGCATATATAAGACATGTAAACACTTGTGGGTATAAACACATATATACACACACACAGAAAAAATCTACTGAATGTCCATCTTAGAAGAATGGATCCACATATTTTGGATTATTCATACAATGAAATATCACTTACTAATGAGATTTGTGGAAAAATACTCTGCATCACACTGTAACATTACTTAGTGATCACACCTATTTTAAATACCAAACTGTATCTATCATTTTGCAGAAATAGGAAATATCTTATTCTTCCACTGAATTCATCATAAGTTAAAACATAAGAGATGATTACATATATACTCAGCTACAGCAAGTACAATTTATTAGAATCACTCTTTGAATCAACAGTTAGAAACCTGGTTGGTTGTGGGACCTCCCATTTAAAGTTGAATGACATTTCAAAAATAACTTTGAGGAAGAACTGAAGCATTTTCCTCTGTCCACTGAAACAAGGGTAGTTTCTCACATTTTAGGACCAGAAAGAGCAGTGGAGATAGTGAGTAATTTTTATTCAGAGTCAGATACATTTTTCCATGAACATCTTAACTATTAAAGAAGGTAGTATGAAATAAAGGAAATATACCAGATGTAGATAGTCATTAAAATAATTATTTTCACAGAAAACTATTTGATTATTTTTCACAAACAAATTCTGGCACTGGGTAAATTGTTTCCATTATTACAATAAATAAATTTGATGAATTAGAAGTCATCATTTAAGCAAGTTTTGAGCAGTACTCAGTAAGAACATTTGCTATAATATTGGTGAGACAGAGGAAGTGGGTGTACAATTTTCATTTGTATTCAAAACATATACTCTTTTGCCAGTTAAATTGTACTTTTCTCCTCCAAATGCTGTCTGGAGATTTAACTAGCATGAAATCTCTCATAATTTAAACTTCTGCTTTTTCACTCAATCAACAGCAAATACACCTTTTGATTTTGTGTAACACACTATTAAGAATGAGATAAAGTGTAGCATCATATAGAATCATTTTGGATTATATTATGTTCTAATACTACCTTTCCAGGTTTATTTTTAATTACACTGTACTTCTTGGAGTAGAATAATTCATACTACAAATCATTTTGATAAACATTTTGATATCACTGATCAACAAGTAAAAATTGCTGGATTCTTGAATGACTCCCTTTTGTAACAATAGTGGAGTGAAACTTCTTTCCTGTAGGGGAAGTTAAAAAAAAAAATCTCCAAATGTTCAGATGCATAAATTGCCTTCAAAGCCTGGCAGCGAGGAGAGAGGGCATCACTAAGTGCCTCACTGGCTCCCGGCCATGCGGTGGATGACAGCAGGTTACTCAGCTTCTTGTGGCTTGAGCTCTGATATACATTACAGAGTGAGGATTCAAGTGGAACTATTGATCAGAGACAATTTTCTCTCATAGAGAGATAGGCTTTAGTTACCTTTTGACCTTGCTAGTGAAACTAGTCAGTAAGAAAAATGTGCATTTAGTTTCACGGTTATAGCAGAGAAGGAAAACAGTCCTCAAATGGCATCATTAGATTCTGCAAGAATGTGCTCTGAACTACCGTGTGAAATTAATTAAGAAAGAGTTTGTGTGTTTAGTCGCTAATTCCTATCTGACTCTTTCTGACCCCATGGAGCATAGCCTATCAGGCTCCTCTGCCCATAAGATTTTACAGGCAAGAATATTGGAGTGGGTTGCCATTTCCCTCTCCAGGGGATCTTCCTGATCCAGGGATTGAACCTGCATCACCTGAATTGCAGGCAGCATCTTTACCACTGAGCCACTAGGGGAGCCCTTCTGGGGTCTAATCACTGTTTTAGTTTTTCCTCATCTATCATAGAAGCTCTATAATGAACTTCAAACTGAAACACTAACTTCAGTTGGTAGTATCATTTTTCTATATTTGAGAATAAATATGACTGAGAAAATTTATGTTTAGGCTAAGCTTAGGGTTGCAGTATCAGCATAGTATTGATTGAAAACTTTCTTGTTCTCTAAGATCACAACCAAATCTTGCCTATTTTAATATTAATATAACTATCCTGTGATAGTGAGAAAAATCTGGTCCAGAACATGAACTTGGAAATGAATTTCCAGAGTGAACTATGGAAGGATCGTGTACATGGGATGTTCCCAGCACCCTTCACAAAGCTCCATGTTTCGCCATGCTTTCCAGCTAGCACAGATTTTTGAAGCTAGGCTTGGTTCTCTGACTGAGTGACTTCAAAACTTGGGAGGAAAAGATCCTCGAACTTGCAAACCCAAATCCCAGGGCAAAGCAAACCCCAAACTACTCTTCCCTTGAATCAGTTCAATCCACTCTCTAGAACTCTGGCTAAATGAAATGCTGGATCTTTCCTTGGAGACAGGAAGCAGAAAGAGCACAAAGTTCTAATGGGAGCCAAGTGTTGTTAGTCATTCAGTCACATCCAACTCTTTGCAACCCCATGGATTGTAGCCTGCCAGGCTCCTCTGTCCATGGAATTCTCCGGGCAAGAATACTGGAGTTGGTTGCCATTCCTTTTTCCAGGGGAGCTTCATGACCCAAGGGCTGAAACTGGGTCTGCTGCATTGCAGGCAGATTCTTTACCATCTGAGTCACAAGGGACATCCAACAGGAGACAAACATGTGGTCATTTCTATGGGAACATTTCATCTAAATGCAAAAACCAAGACACAAAATATTCTTTTTTTTTTTTTTTTGGCATTTACCACTTCAGCTTCCACAAAGCACACATCCACAGTGTTAATTAGACGAACATGTAAATTAACATTTAGGTTAGTTCTAGGAAAGCTACCAGGTACATGGGAACTTACCTGCCCAATATTGTTAATAATATAATAACTCACTGGACACATTTATTTTGGTGTAGTCCTCACACTACACATTCCACAGTGTCCTACTTCCAGTAAAGTTTTCCTTTATTAAGGCACTCAAAACAGACATAGTTGAAACAAGTTAAGATGGTTAGAAATTACCTAATGACTTTTCTCTACTTATATTTATTTTCTTGTTTGAGTCCTCAGAATGTGCTCAAAGTATCTGTCTTTAACATTTTCAGCATTTTTGTTAAGATTGCTCTATTTGTAACAGAGGTAGCAATTATTTCTATTCTATCTATGCTGCTCACCTAATCATTTCAGAAAACACAATTTTCCTCATTAACCTCTTTGCATAAGGTCTTATTAAGAAATGACAACAGGGAGATACCAAAGAATTAATTGTAAGGTTTGTGGAAATAAAAGAAATTTGAAGCTCCACACACATCAAACAAGCTGGGTCACTTCAATACCCTGACTCTTACCCTATCAATCTCCAACCCAACCCTGCACCAGAGTTGTTTCTACTGTTCTTTAAGAGCAAAAAAAAAAAAAAAAAAAAAATGTGAGTCAGTCCCCAAACATAATGGTACTCTCCAGGGCAAACACAGGCAAACCTCCTTTGTTCTTAAGGAAACACTTGCAAAGTTATTGCTTCTCTACTTTCATAAAGGGCTTCTCCGGTGGCTCAGCTAGTAAAGAACCCGCCTGCTAATGAAGGAAACACGAGACTTGAGTTGGATTCCTGATCAGAAAGATTCTCTGGAGAAGAAAAATGGCAATCCACTCCAGTATTTTTGCCAGGAGAACCCCATGGACAGAAAAGCCTGGTGGGCTACAGTCCATGGGATCGCAAAAAGTCAGACATGAGTGAGCATGTATGTATGCATGCACACAATTTGCACCCATTTATGGGGCTTCCCTGGTGGCTCAGATGGTAAAGAATTTGCCTGCAATGCAGGAGACCTGGATTTGATCCCTGTGTCAGGAAGATCCTCTGGAGAAGGGAATGGCAACCCACTCCAATATTTTTGCCTGGAGAGTCCCATGGACAGAGGAGCCTGGCGGGCTACAGTCCGCCATGGGGTCGCAAAGAATCAGAAATGCAAGAGCAACAATGCTCATTCTTATAAAATGCCACTGATTTATTATTATCGATGATGATCTTAAAATTATGATTTTCCACTAAAAAGAAACAACAACATTAAGAAAGGCAATTACAGGTAAAAATTTATATGTTAATTTATGTTAGAACAACAGAGCTTTCAACAGTGACTACAGATATTTTTACCTACTAATTTATTGTATCTGAGAGCAATCATTGGATCTTTGAATTTTATTGTTAAAGTACAGACTAGTAAAAAAAAAGTTACTGATACAAAGCAAAATGCAAAAAGCCTCAGTGTAAAATGAAAGTAATATGAACTGTTTGGTACCAATTATAATCAAAGATACACATTTTATTGACTTTGAACATTTTCCCACATTTTCATGTGCATATTTAGCTTTCCTGTTTCTGTCTTTTTTCTTTCTATTCCTTTTGATTTATGCTTTTGCTCTTCTCTAGACTTTGATTTTGATCCTGGCTCTCCTAATATTCATGCAATAAAGAATTTTTTAAACACTTTTATACAAGACCAGTGGAATTGTAGGTGCTCTGGAAAATATAAAAGAAAGAAATGTTCTTGCTTTCAGGAACATTATGTTATAGTTTGGGGGATAAGACTAGCAAATCCAATGCAGAAAATCAAAATACAGTGTTTTTTTCAAAGGGCTTGGGTTAGTCACTTGCAGAGTAATAAATTACTTCACATTTAGCAGTTTAAACATTTATTATCTCAGAGGTTCAGTGATTCAACTGCAGCTAAATTGGGTACTTCCTACTCAGGGTCTCATAAGATTGCATTTAAAATGTCGCCCAAAACTGTGGCCATCTGGAGACCTGATGATGGTAGATGCTCTAAGATCTCTCACCCATATGGCCGTTGGCTGGAGACCTCATCTCCTCACTAGCTAATGTCAGGAAGCCTTTTTTCCCCCTTTCCAATATGGGTTTCTGATAGCTGTATTTGCCCACAGTGACTGATCCAAGAGAGAGATAGAACAAGCCAGAAACCATAACACTTTTATGACCTAGTCTTTGAAGTTGTATGCCAAGGCTTCTTCTTTGTTCTTGTGTCTAGAAGTCCTTAAGTCCAGCACACTATTGATGGAAGAGAAATCCAAGAACCTGTGGATATATATTACCACCACCACATGGGAGCCTCTTCCCAGAGTCTAACCTCTGTGTGTGTGTGTGTCTGTGTGTGTGTATCCTTCTCTATGCTCTTTTTGCTCCACTTATTTTTCTTTTTCCTGTCTTGACTGTACATCATTTGGTCAGTACGACAAAGGTCATTTGAGGCATGACAATGATGAACTATACCTGAGCCCTGCAATCCTGGGAAACAACAATGGTTAAAGAACTGTCTCCTCCACTGAAACACACACCCTTGTTTCCCAGGAAGTGTCTCACTATGAAGAACCACCCTTTCCCACGTGACTTAGGCTCATGGATGTCCTCTTGTTTTTCTGTGACAAAGCCAGACACAGACCCTTCAAAGTCCCATTTTTTGCCTCGTAAATTATTAGCTGAACTATTTTGGCCTCACAGACCAATTGGAACAAAATGCTTGCTAAGCAAACTTTGTTTCAGCTTCTCTCCTTTTCTCACGTCCCTGAACTTCACCCAGCCTCAGCTTGGGTTAGTATATGTGTGTGCTAAGTCACTTCAGTTATGTCCAACTTCAGTTTATGACCCCATGGGCTGAAGCCGACCAGGCCGCTATGTCCATAGGATTCTCCAGGCAAGAATACTGGCATCGGTGCACAGCCCCTCCTTAAAAGTCCACTCCAGGAACAGGCTGACGCAGGCTAAATATTCCATAGTCAGATCATGCTGCTTTTCCCCTTGCTCATCACTTTTTCCCATAATACTCAAAACAATGGATTTAGTGGATTCCTGACATTTGTCTTAAGCATGTCTCTTATTCTCTATTTATTTATTGTTTCCATATTGTCCTATGATCTTAAGTTATCAAGAAGGAAAATGTTAGACCACCACAATCTTAACCAAAATTCCATGAATAGTCACATACTAAGCAATTTTGGCCAAACTGAAAGAACTCTTTGAAAGGCAAGATAATCCTCTCCAAGTCTGTTAGAAGGGTAAAAATTAGATAGCAGAGCTCTAACTGACTAAACTAATGGTTCTTTACTTAGAAGGCAAGGGTCCAGAGTCCAGATTTGTCCATGAGAGTTCAACTGAAATCTATTACACATCAAAGAATGGCAGGCAAGGTAAAATTAAAGGAGTAGCCGGAGACTTTTTATAGGAAGCACCTTGGGAAGTTCCTAGAGAAAACAGGAGCAAGACGACGTCACATAGGCTGTCCAAGGTTAGGTTAAACAATAAAGATATACTACTGGTAACATTTTATTGCAAGAAAAATCCACGAGGCACAGGATTTCTCTATAAACCTTCTGCACTCTGTGGGTAGAAAGAACACATGGTTTATAGGAGGTGACATGTCCCCAGGGAAGAGTTCAGAGATTTTAGGATATGATGCCAAAAGCTCAGGCAACAAAAACAGAAATAAACAAGTGGGACTGTATCAAACTGAAATCCTTCTGTACAACAAAGGAAGCACTCAACAAAATGAAAAGGAAATGAATCAACAAAACCTATAGAATGGGAGAAAATACTGCAAAACACATACCCAATAAGGGGATAATATCCAAACTATATAATGCACTTATACAACTAAATCAGTTCAGTTCAGTCTCTCAGTCCAGTCCAGTCACTCAGTTGTTTCTGACTCTTTGTGACCCTGTGAACCTCAGCACATCAGGCCTCCCTGTCCATCACCAACTCCTGGAGTCCACCCAAACCCATGTCCATTGAGTTGCTGATGTCATCCAACCATCTCATCCTCTGTCATCCCCTTCTCCTCCCTCCTTCAGTCTTTCCCAGCATCAGGGTCTTTTCAAATGAGTCAGCTCTTTGCATCAGGTGACCAAAGTATTGGAGTTTCAGCTTCAACATCAGTCCTTCCAATGAACACCCAGGACTGATCTCCTTTACGATGGACTGGTTGGATCTCCTTGCAGTCCAAGAGACTCTCAAGAGTCTTAGTAAAGAAATAAAAGCAAATGACTTGATTTAAAAATGAGCAAAGGACATAAATAAATACTTTTCCAAAGAAGACATGAAACTGAGCAACCAGTTTACAAAAAGGTGCTCACCATCAAGAATCAAGGAAAGGCAAAACAGAAATCATAATGAGCTAATGAGATATCACCTTAAACCGGGTAGGATGGCTATTACCAAAAGGGCAAGACATTAGTGCTGATGAGGGCATGGAGAAAAGGGAATCATGTACACTGCTAGTGGAAATGTAAATTGCAACAGGCATTTTGGTAAACAGTATAGAGTTTCCCCTAAAAAATTAAAAATAGAAATAGCATATGATCCAGCAATCCCATGTCTAGGTATAAATTCAAAGGAAATGAAAGCAGGATTTCAAGTTTATCACAGCATTTTTCACAATAACCAACATATGGAAAAAACCCAAATGTCTACAGACAGATGAATTGATAAAGAAAATATGGTATAAAATGCAGTGGAATATTACTCAGTCACGAGAAAGAAGGAAATCCTCCAATGTGACAACATGGCTGAGCCTGGAGGACATTATGCCACATGAAATACACCAGACTGAGAAAGACAAAAACAAATGATCTCCCTTGTATGTGGATTCTAAAAATAGTTGAACTCACAGAAACAGAGAGTAGAATGGTGCTCTTCAGGGAGTAGGAACTGGGGGAAGTGGGGAGATGGTCAAAGAATATAAACTTTCAGTTATTAAAAAAAGTAAGTTCTGAGGATCTAATGTACAACATGGTGATTGTAGTTAATAAAACTATTGTATCCTGGAAATTCAGAGAGAGAATATCTTAAGTGTTCTTACCACAAACACACACACACACATATGCACACAGTATGATAACCATGTGAGCTGACATATGTGCTAATTTGCTTAATTGTGTTAAGCATTTCACAATGTATGAGCATCTCAAATTATTATACTATGCAACTTAAATATTTATAAATTCTATTTATCAATGTTGTTGTTCAGTCACTAAATCATGTCCAACTCTTTTGTGACCCCATGGACTGCATCACACCAGGCTCCTCTGTCCATGAGATTTCCCAGGCAAGAATACTGAAGTGGGTTACTGTTTCCTTCTCCAGGGTATCTTCCTGGACCAGGGATCCAATTCCTGTCTCCGTCATTGGCAGGCAAATTCTTTACCACTGAGCCACCAGGGAAGCCCTTTATTCATCAGTGATACCTCACTAAAGTTTAAAAACACACTTAGGAAATTTAGTGACCACATAATGCTTGAAAAACATATAATACATCTCCTTTCCAAGAACAGTACTATTCTTTATAGCTCATCTAAGATTCTAGCATTTGGGTTCACCAATGTGCTTTTGAACATGTCCCATAAATTTTTATTACTATGTTTTCTTTTAATTATAAATTACAATTAGTACATTTTATATTAATGAAATTTATGTGCATCAGTTGTGAGATTTTTCAGTTAAACCTATACAGTGTATATTTGTATTAATTATACTTATAGTTCATAATTTACAAATTTTTTAAACTTTGACAGATAAATTCAATGAATATTATACATGAGTAATTTATATTTCACTTTGAGATAGATGCAACAATTTGATCATGAGGATTTTTTAACTAAAGTATGAAAAAATGGAAAAGAAGGTAAATGATTTTATAGCTCCTCCAGGAAGGCTCAGAGATTAAAAGAAAAAAAAATTCAGAGTTGTTTATAAGTATAGACTATATAGCCTATATACAATGGAAAAGTGATGAAATTGGGATAGATTATATAATCAATTCTTCTCCATTGGACCTTTTTTCCTGATTTAGTTTACCATTAAAAAAACACACCAACACGTTAGCATAAAACCCATGATATAAAACAGTCACCTTTTAAAGTCAAACCACAAAAAAGGCTTGAATTTACAAGTCATTTACTCACACACAAAGATTCCCTTAATGGAAACCTGCAAAACATAGGTTGGTGGTGATTTGTCCTATATTTTATAATAGCGGCGCGTGGCGCAGGCCCTGCTGACTTCATTTTCTCTTAAACCGCTCTGTCGACATATTTATGCTTGCTTGCTACATATACTTTTCCTTCTGCTCTTTCCACTTCAATTTTATTTTTTTCTTTCCAAGACAGAATGGACTTGAATAAAACTGCGCACTTTTTCCGAGTGTAGCAAGCCATTAGAAAATACTACAGAGCGGGGTCGAGGCAGAATTTCCTATGAACTTTATTATCACTGAAGCAGGGGAAAAGAGCGAAATGCAGCACTGCCCAGTCCCATCCGTGTTTAAAGAATAGGAACGCCCTAACTCACCTGCCCACGAAGTGGAAGGCAGGGAAGATGCATACTCAAAGAATACATGTCACAGAAATTGTTATTTAGAAGTACCCGCATCCCAAGCCTGTTTATCCTAATGTGGAAGTAATTCCTGTTGTAGGCATAAATGTCCCCGTGTGCTCTGGAATGTGCAATCGATGAATTCAAATTAGGCAGTGCCAGGCCGATGGAGTGTTTTTAAACTCGGGGAGAAAGGTGAGATTGTTTTCCTCCTGGTTTTGCATAGCAAAATGGCTTGAGGTCATTTTGCTTCTTAGTTAGATTTCGAAGAATATACCCTGCGGCTCCTGGCTTTGACTCCTCCTCCCAGAGCGCTGTGTTGAATGAAGCCTTGTGACCAGGATGAGGGGCCTTACCTCCATCAATCAACCACACGTGAATCTCTGACAAGCTCCTTTTCTTGGACACCTACTTCCGTAATGGGAGTCATTGCTTTCCTAAGCAGCCCTTGTAATTTCCAGCAAGGTCCTTCAGCTCACTTACTGTGAAACATTTGTTCATGCCTTACTTGTCTGAGCCGGGTCATGTTTGTGCTTTCCTTGAGTCGCAGCATGTTGATGGTTGTTGGGGTAGAACTGCCTGCCTCCGGCGCCTGTTTCTCACTGGATTGCAGTAATCACGGTGGGGTTTCCTTTGGTTGGTGGTCTTCGCGGTGCCGTCCACGACAGGGTTAACAAGCAGAAGGTGGCTGACTATGGGAAGATAAGCACTTCATCACACAAGTCAATTTTGGCAGCGTGATTTTTTCTTTCCCTCCTACGATTATGATAGGGTTCCATAAAGGATACAGCTGTAAAACGGCTTTGGAATTAAAATCCAGAATCTGTAAGCTCGGAATCATGTCAGTAAAATTGTAGTATTTTTCAATGAGTTCTGGTATTAAGATTGTCCTCTGTGCATCAAGTCCGCTCTGACTCTTTTGTGACCCCATGGACTATAGCCTTCCAGGCTCCTCTGTCCATGGGATTTTTCCAGCAAGAATACTGGAGTGGGGTGCCATTTCCACCTCAGGGTATCTTCCTGATCCAGGGATTGAACTCAGGTCTCCTGCATCTCCTGTATTGCAGGCAGATTCCTTACCACTAAGCCACCTGGGAATCCAATTGTCTTTTGTACATGTCTATAAAATGTTAGATAATTCCACTTTCATGGAATTCTGCTAAATCTCGCTTTATTGTTAGCCTAGTTCAGGCTCATATCTTACTTTTCTTGATTCGGAAATTTTTATCTAAAGTGAAGGGACAACATTCTCTGGCTACAATTCAAAATGACAGCTTAATTCTTTTAAAAATTTTTTTTGTTTGTTTTTCCTCCTAACTTGGTACATCAGAACTGATCTTGTTGCCTGTGTACCATCTAAGAGACCGTTTATTTTTATTTCATATTTATATACAATTCAAATTAGTTCCTTCCTTTCTCTTGTATCTGTCAAGGCTAGAAGACAATTTTTTTCAACTCTCTAGCATTATGATGACCTTAAACTCTGAGCTGTGCAATTATACTAGAAAACTAACCTTTAAATAATTTTTAGATTGGTGACAAGTGCATAAGTATGCAGACATTTGAGTTTTAGCATAATCTTTCTTTGAAGTTTTATTTTAAATCAGTACATTTATTTTATCATTATAGATAATTTAATGAAGTATGGAGTGGAATATATAAAATATTTTTCCAGGGGATAAAATTAACATATTTTAATATGTATGCATCTGGTGCATACATATGGAAGATATATCACACACTTTATTATTAACTGTATACAGTCACATTGCTTGCTATTATTTCTATTTTAGAAACAAAAATTTTGAGCTGAGAGGTTTGAGTAAATGCCAACAGTAAATAAGTTTCATAACTATTTTCCATGCTTTAAAAATCAACCTATTAAATACTTTATGAAGGGATTTTTATGTTGAAATATAATTTGATGTAGGTGGTCATTAACACCACAGAAATAACATTTCATTAAAAACTGACTTGAGAAGTGATAGTCCACAACTGAACTAAGAGGGAAATTGTGTTTTTTTAGGTAAGAAATCAGGGAATGAAACTTTATTTTGCTCTTCATGAAAGAAAGAGACAGAGAGAATGTGTAATATTCCTTAGGGAATGATCATAATAAAATTCTATAAAGCAGTCCATAAGAAGATATTTCATTTCTCATGAACTTTAAAGGAATTTCAGGTAAAACTTATTTCAATAACATTATTATGTAAATGACATAGAACAGATAAAATTTCCACAAATATAATGGGTCAAATGGGTCATGAACTAATAAGGAAAGAACTAAAATAGAGTAATAAGGAAAAAGGAAGCAATGGAAATGAAATTTAACCAAGGAATTGTCCAATAAGTATTAAGAAGTGAGCATCTGACAAATACCTGTATACAATGGAGAGAGTCACTTATTTAAAACTTCCAGAAAACAATCCCTAATTTTTAAAAAAATGTTATTTTGCTTCAGTCAGTGACAAGTTCCCTTTGATAAGGACAGATAACCGTTCTTGATTTTTGCAGTGTGTGTTTAAGACCTCTCACTCTGAATAATTATGGAGTCATAAAAACATTAGTTGAGCCTTGACCTTGTTCATATTCAAACATCAGTTTATAAAAATAAAAATCTATTGCCTTTGATGTCCCAATTAAGCCTATAAACTAAAATTTTCAGTTTTGGGTGAAAGCAGTTTTAACTGTGTGTGTAATTTTGAATAGCAGTCTCCACATAAGGCAGAAACAACTTTGTGGTCTAACATGACTTTGCTTTGCTGAAATTTCTGTTCTTAGAAGTACATTGCTTTCCATGGAACAATTTCATCACTGTTAATAGAAAAATCTTGTAAAATAGAATAGAATGAAAAAGACTATTACAATTCATGCAAAATGGGCCGCAACCAAAGTATGGAGGTGTTGTGATTTTTAAAGGGAAATTTTCATTTATCTATCATTTTACTGAAATTTATGATATAGAAGTGTTATAATATTTTCACAGATATGGATTCAAAATAACAACAGCATTTATATATGCAAAATGAGTGATATTTATTGTTACTTACCTACATGGCAATAGATATTAACAGAAATATTTCTAAATGAATATCAGTTAAATCATTGAATTGTGAAGAGGATGCAACAATTTTGTCTCTGCTACAGCCAAGCAAAGTAAACCTCCTGTGAGGGCCTACTATGTTCTGGGACATTTTACACATCATCATTTATTTCCTAAAATTACTCTATTGTGTGTGTGTGTGTGTGTGCTCATTCATGTCTGACTTCTTGCAAGCCCATGTAGCCCACCAGGTTCCTCTGTCCATGGGATTTTTCAGGCAAGAGTACTGGAGTGGGTTGCCATTTCCTCCTTTAGGGGATCTTTCAGACCCAGGGGTGGGACCTACAACTTTTGTATCTCCTACATGGGCAGGCAGATTCTTTACCACTGAGCCACCTGGGAAGCCTCCAAATTATCCCAATAGACAGGTATTTCTTTCGAGTTACATGTGAGAATACGTGGTCCAAAAAGGTTAAATACTATGCACTATATCCCAACTCTGGGATTGGACTGTTCTATCTGCAGTAAGAGCAGATAGACTATTAGCAGATAGTCTTAGCTTTATGTGCACCCTGAAACATTTTGAGGATGAATATAATTCATCAACTCATAGAAAACAAACTAAATGAAAGAAGCCAGACACAAAATGGTCACGTATGAACTGCATTTCAGTGAAATACCCAGAATAGATGAATTCATAGGGATAGAACTCAGATTGGTGGCTGGTAGGGCTGAAGGGGTAAGGCAATGAGGAGAAACTTAATAGGTATAGAAATGTTTTGGGACTAGATAGAGACAGTTGCACAACATTGTAGATGCGCTAAATACTTTTAATTCTCATTTTAAAAGTGTTAATTTTATGCTATGTGAATCTCACCTCAATAAATTATTTCTAAAAAGAAGATATAACTGTGATGACAAAGAACATTTGACATCTTTTCTGCCATTAGGACAATCAGTTCAGTCAAATATAGATGACCTTTGCCTCCCTTCACGGGCTTGCCACATGGTGCCGTGGTAAAGAATTCATCTGCCAGTGCAGGAGGCATAAGAGACATGAGTTCAGTCCCTGGGTCAGCAAGGTCTCCTGGAGTAGGAAGTGCAACCCACTCCAGTATTCTTGCCTGGGAAATCTCACAGACAGAGCACCCTGACGGCTATTGTCTGTGTGGTCTAGGGCTACAGTCTATGAGGTCGCAGAAGGATTCGGACATGATGGAGCACCCACACACCTCCCTTCATAAACCACAGTCCCAGAGTTAATACCCAACATTAACTCTTCATGAAAGAGAAAATACTAGTGGAGGATTAATGCGGTCCCTAGACTATGTTCCTGAGGACAGAAGCTCCACACAGAAGCCACTGTGATTTATATATGTGTCTTCCTAAGTACCTAGCATAATACCTGGCAGAATATACTAGCAACATTTGGACAATCCACTTTTGAAACTCAGAATCCACATAAGTAACTAGTTATGTAATTTTTACAAATAATACATACTTCAGTTTTGTCAAATATTTCAGCATTCCTGGTTCAATAGCACGTTTTCAAGCTTAATGTGATATATGTTCCTGATACTTCAAAGACAGAAGAATAAAGAGAACAAATGGATTAAAATTTTGAAAAACAAAGCTCTTTGATAAAAGTTGAATACTTTGGTAACGTCCATCACATAATTGACCACTTTATGGCTATGCATGAGTTATTTATACTACAGTTCATCTCAGTCAATGATGGCCTCTTATTTTAAATGGCTCAATAGACATTAAACTATTTTGTTACATATGATCAGCTACGTTTTGCTGCTTCATTAAAAATGAGATTTCATCTTTCACTGGATGACACTTTAATGAAGGAAAAGAGAATGTTTTTGTCCATTAGAAAATGCAGGTAACAGATAGTCTCTTGAAGATGCCAAGGCCTTGGTGAAATATGAGCAGTCAGGAAAAATTCCAAATGGAGAAGAGTATTCCTCCACTCTGTTATGGGATTCTAAAGAACACAGTTAGGTGTGGTTATGCTTTTATTGGCCACAAACAATTAAAGAGAGACCTGTGTGTCTCAGGTCAGGCAGATTCTGTTGTTTAAGCCATTTTGTAACCATGGACAAAGGATTCTAAATATGAACCAAGATATAACCCAATCAGTGACTGCCGCCCTAAAACCTGAAGATCCCTCAAATTTTAATCTGAATCAAAGATGTTCTGAATATTCATTGGAAGGACTGATGGCGAAGCTGAAGCTACAATATTTTGATCACCTGATGCAAAGAGCCAGCTCCCTGGAAAACATCCTGATCTTAGGAAAGATTGAGGGCCGGAGAAGAAGGGACAACAGAGGATGAGATCATTCTCCCATGATGGATGGCATCATCACTTCAGTGGACATGAGTCTGAGCAAACTATGGGAGATAGTGAAGGACAGGGAAGTCTAGAGTGCCACAGTCCATGGAGTCACAAAGAGTCAGACACAAACTAGCAACAGAATGACAACAAGATATGCCCAATTTTATGAAATTAACTAAATGAAAACAGGGTGATCCATTGGGAAAATAAAATACCCACTATCCCATGGACAGAGGAGCCTGGCAGGTTATACTCCATGGGATCGCAAAGAGTCGGACATGATTGAGTGACTAACACTTTCACTTTCACTGCATATATACCCAGATGTGTTCAGACACATTTTCCATCAAACACAACTTACCAACACCCAGGGGGCTTCCTGCTTTCCTAAGTCGGTAAGCATTTAAAAAACAAATAGTCATGATGGATATGCCAAAGGCCTCTGTGGACCCTGGCATCTCTTGCCCTCTTTCTGCGTTCTCAACCCTCTCCTGTGCCTGGCTTCATTCGTTCTTAGCCATCGGCTGGCCAATCTGTTTTGAACTTTTGGGATTGTCTGATGTTTCAGCAGGGTGGTTTTTAAACAGAACTTTCAAATCATAGCTACAGACCAACTTTAAAGGTCAATGTAAAAATAATTTAAAGTAGAAAGTTTAAAAAGGGGCAAAAAAAAAAAATTCCCCAATTCTGTTCAGTCATCTCTGCAATAGTGCAAAAACACCTAATAAATAGCAAAACCTGGGAAAGGTCAAGATGGAAATTATTAATAAATGCTAAATAACCCAGAGCCAGTCCAGCAATATAAAAATGATGAAACATCAATTTAAAACACCATGTGAGGCAAAAACAAAATCTTTATATCTAATTGAAAAGGTTCATAGAAGGAAAATAAAAAAAAACAATTTTTTGAGTCACAACTTTGCAAAGCTTGATTACTAGACTGCTGTCAGGAATACCATTTCTATCTAGGATCCCACAATGCTTACAGAATTTTTATCTTTCATAGATTTTTGTACATATGTCATTAAAATAAATGCACAAATTCCACCAGGTGACCTAGAATTTTGCAAAATGCAGCTAATAAATAAGAAATGGAAGTGTAATTTATTTTCTAAAAAGGCTTGGGAAAAAAAATAAAAATAAAAAGACTTGGAAATTCTTGCCTTTAACGGACAAACAGGTGAACACTGGTTGCCCTCCTACCCAAGGTTATTAATATCATAACATTGCATATTCTAGCTGTAGTTTTCTGTTTCTTCAGAGTCATGCAAAAATTTAACATTTTATATTTTATGCAATTCAAAACTTTCAGATGATTTTGTGGAGCTTAAACACAGAGTCTTTAAATCTAATAACATTAGAAAGTGCTTACTCTTCAACTAAAAGTATCTGCTTTTTGTGTGTTGTGCACTTATTTATCATTAACATTTATTAAACTGAATACACTAAATTACTGTGTACTCTATTTATCATTTCTGTTTGTGTTTGAATAGCTTAATAAGAAAAACTAGAACTTCCCTATGGGTTATTGTTGCTACTTAAAAAGATAAATCAAAGATAGATGGCTCAATTTATATATATATATATTCCTGTTAATACTGTTTTGAAAGTGAAAGTGAAGTTGCTCAGTCGTGTCCAACTCTTTGCGACCCCATGGACTGTAGCCTACCAGGTTCCTCCATCCATGGGATTCTCCAGGCAAGAATACTGGAGTGGGTTGCCATTTTCTTCTCCAGAGGATCTTCCTGATCGAGGGATCAAACCGGGGTTTCCCACATTGTAGGCAGATGCTTTACCATCTGAGCCACCAGAAAAGTTTTACCTGAACTATATTCCTATACTCTGATTTCCAAATTCCTTTTACTTCTCTAGTTCATTATTCAATCTTCCTGAAATGTTTTTAATTTGTTGGGTGAATCATAAAAATCTCACCAAGATAGTTAAAGCTCAGATTCCTGGAGAATAAATGAACTTCCTTATATTATAAACAATAAATTAGGTAACTATAAAATCATAAAGAATGTCCTTGGCTTGCAGATACAATGGTAAGTTGCAGACTATGAAAATGTCTTCATAACTTTTAACTAGAAAAATTTTTGGACCCGTTTTATTATTGTTCTCTTCATGCATGACTTTTCTGAAATGAGATCTGGATGGAATAGTATTTCAGGAAAACCCAAAGTTTTAATGATGGATGTTTTAAATAATAAGGATAAGAAGATTTATTATGATTACATTTAAACATTTCCCACAGTTGGTGTCCTTGGGGGAAATCTGTATTCTGTGTGGTAATTAAAATTCTGTACATGCTATAATGAATAGAACAATGTAGAAGTAACTCTTCTCTCTAGAGTTTTATTTAGTGGTACGAAAAAAAAATATGTGAAAAAATTGAGTGACATCACTAGCTGTTGATTCACAATTTAGAAAATGGTATCTGGGATACTGAATAAAGAAAAATAAAATCAATGGATGTTACAATAAAATATGACATCCTACTTTCCCTAGCCCTCAGAACTATGAAAATGCGATAAGCATTATGTAAGTAAATAACCACCTGATGTTAAGAACTGACTCATTGGAAAAGACTCGGATGCTGGGAAAGATTGAAGGCAGGAGGAAAAGGGGTTAAAGAGGATAAGATGGTTGGATGGCATCCCCGACTTGATGGACATAAGTTTAAGCAAGCTCCAGGAGTTGGTGATGGACAGGGAAGCCCGGTGTGCTGCAGTCCATGGGATCGCAGAGAGTTGAACATGACTGAGTGACTGAACTGACTGAACTGAAGCAAACAGCAATATTTCTACAAGTTTGGAAACTAGTTCTAAAGAAAAATATCAGAACCTGTAATAGTACTTAGTAGACATTCAATAACTATTTTTGTTGTTGTTTACCCATATGTATGATTTGATCGAAATTATATTTGGATAAAAATTTTTGCAGTATTGAAATAATGCCACAGATCAATAAAAATCTCAAGAAAGACTTCCCTGGTGGTCCAGTGATTAAGGCTCCAAGCCCCCAATGCATGGGTTTGATCCCTGGTCAGTAAACTAAAAGTCCCTCAAGATGCACACAGTGACCAAAAAAAGAAAAAAGCCATAATATATGGCATATAACCAAATACAGTTTTGGTACACATAGGTAGAGGTTTCAGAACTACTAGTAGATTGCAAAATCTTTACAAGAAAATGTATCAAGAATGGAGGCTCATTTATGTTGAGAATCATTTAAGCATGTATAAATAGCCATAATTTTTTATGGTTCTCAAAGTAAAATTTTAATAAACCAATTATGAATATGACAATGCTTAGAAAATATGTTAGAATATTTGCATATCATGTTTTATAGTATAATTCTCACACTTCCTTGCCAATAACAAGCCTGTGAATATAAAGTTACATAAGTTATTTGAAACATCTTTAAAATTATATGTAATTTTAATGTCAATAAAAACTAATGAAAAATGAGTCTGTTGATGCCAATGGCTGTGAGAATACAGTGGGTAGCTATAGCAGGAGATGGCTGTTGCCAAGCCCAGTGACTGAAGAGTAGAACTTGTTTATTGAGAAAACTTTCCTTTCTGTTGACCTCAGGCATACACATGAAGCAATGTGGGGAGGAGGAGACAGCCACCTCTGCACTTGACTGGCCAAATCAATCATGGAAATCAATGGAGCGTTAGCCATATTGCCTTTAGTCCAAAGTTAAGAAGAATGGGAAAAAATGTTATATTTTTTATGAAGGTCAAGTAATACTTTATTTAGTGAGATCACACAAGTTTAACGTGGAAGGTGAGAATTTTGCTACCCTCAGGTCAAGTTTACTTGTTGGGAAGGGCAGTATTAAGAGAAGGGCTCTAAACACATGGGAGAACTCAGAATATAGTAAATTTGATAAAGCTACCTGGAGTAGAAGGGGATAACTGTGAAGAGTCTATCGGTGGTATTAGTGATGAAGTATAAGGAATTCATCCTGGATTCTGGAAAACGTAGAGGTTTCCTAGGCCTTCTCATGGGAGTATTCCATGGAGAGAATTAAAGAACAATATGGAGGGAAGTGTAGAAGAGGGAAGCAGAATGAGTCAAAGAGGGAAATGAGGAAAAGAAAAGCACAGTTGAGAACAAATTTCAACACAGTGTATGTCAGAAAAAAGCTATTTATTACATTTTGACTGAATTAGTGAAATATCTACATAATGCAGTTTTTCTGGAACTACTATAATTTAGACAAAATTACTTAATAAAAATCATGATACTAATCTATACATCTTATGGGTTTCCCTGGTAGCTCAGCTGGTAAAGAATCCACATGTGATGCAGGAGACCCCGATTCCATTCCTGGGTTGGGAAGTTCTCCTGGAGAAGGGATAGGTTACCCACTCCAGTATTCTAAGGTTTTACTGATGGCTCAGGTGGTAAAGAATCCGCTTGCAATGCAGGAGACCTGGGTTCGATCCCTGGGTTGGGAAGATCCCCTGGAGGAGGGCATGGCAACCCACTGCAGTATTCTAATCCCCATGGCCAGAGGAGCCTAGTGGGCTACAGTCCATGGGGTCACAAAGAGTCGTACATGACTGAGCAACTAAACACAGTAACAATACATCTTACTTGCAATATCTGATATTGACTAAGATGTAAAGTGATTGTGAATGGACACAGCTTTATCAAAATAACACTTTTGAGAGTTATTACAAAGGTGATTATTAAAAATAATAATAGAAATTTGACTTACATATGGAAAACATTGGAGAAGAAAAATGAAAACTTTCTCTTGATGACAAATAAAGCCATGCCAGAACCCAGTCCATGTCCCTGTGGGTGCTGAGTAGCACTGGGGGCATCTGTGTCTCTCTGATCTCGAAATTGAAACTGCAGGCATCCTCTCTCCATCCTCTGCATGTGAAAGGCCACTGTCTTCAGGAGCTACTTCCCTGGTGCCTCAGTTCTGTATGTCCATGGAGAAGTCTATCTGTGCAACGCTGCCTGACCACTTTCATAAGTATAATTCCCTTCATTTATTCCTACTTTGCTTAAAATACCTAGAATAATTTCCATTTTATAATAAAAATTGAAGTAAAGGACTTTCATGAAATACCTGGACCCTCAAGTAAATAAAGTAGAAGTGAATTCTATCAAAATGTCTGGAGTCCTATATATTATAAGGAAATGCTTTAGATTAATGTTTTAATATTTTTCTTAGTATAAAATAATATAAACTGATGATAAAATGTAAAGCATGAAATATAAAAATGGCAAAAATTTATTCCTCAGAAACAAATAGCATGCAAATTAACATTTTGGGCTATTTCCCATAAGATATTTTTCTATTTATATTTTTAATTATTTTGAATCAACCTGAATTTGTAATGGTAATGTTTGTTTATCTTCACCATTACAACATAATTATAGGTTCATAATTTTGAAAATGCATAATAAATATCATTTTAACTACTGTTTTTTTCTCTTCTATAAATGTGTCATAACTTAAACCTTTTTTATTTTATTAGATGTTAGTTAAGACTATTCTCTCTTTTAAAATATCTCCCATACTTGTTAGTAAAACAAGTTAGTGAAAAGAAACTATTCATTTTTTCATTTTAAAATAAGCATTTATTTGAATTCCAGTGAAGCTGAATATTTGTTTTATACATATGAGTTGGTTGTTTCTACTTTATATTTTATTGTTTCTATGTTTTGAGTCACATAAATGAAATGTGTTTGGATAACATTTTAATATTCAGTCATCATAAGTATGCAGAATAAATTGGAACCATGCTTATAATTACAACAGCTACCAAATTTTCAACAATTATTGTGTACCAAGGGTTTCCCAGTGGCTCAGTCAGTAAAGAATCCATCTGCAATGCAGGAGACCAGGATTTGATCCCTGAGTCAAAAAATACCCTGGAGAAGAAAATGGCAACCCACTTCACTGTTCTTGCCTGGAGAATTCCACTGACAGAGGAATCTGGCAGGCTACAGTTCATGGGGTCACAAGAGTCAGACATGACTGAGCAACTAAACCACTTCCACCACCATTGTGTACCAGGCGCCTTTCAATGTAGTCCACACATATCAATCATCTCATGTAATGCTCATAGCAACCTATGAAATAAGTAAAATTATGCTGATTTTAGAATGCGAAATTTTGAGGCAGAGTCAAATGAACTTCCCCAGGCAGTTCCTAGTAGATAGGAATTGCTTAAACTAAGACTAGGATCAAGGTGAACTGACTCCAGATTTAGACTCATAACTCCTAAATTACATAAACTTTCACGTATTATAAAGAGGACTCCAACTGATCTTTGGAACCTGACTCTGAAGCTTAGGGAAAAGCTGGAAGCTAGAGATCTGCAACTGAAACTGGCTATATTAAATTCAATTTCTTCACAAGTCTTTGGATCCTGAAAAAATTTGCCTGTGAGTAAATAATTTCTCAACCATAATTCAAAATGCAACCTTTGCAAACTGCTCCCATGGGGCCAGTGGTAAAGAATCCACCTGCCAATGCAAGGAGACACAAGAGACATGGGTTCAAGTCCTGGGTTGGGGAAATCCCCTGGAGTAGGAAGTGGCAAACCACTCCAGTATTATTGTCTGAAAAATTCCATGAACATAGGAGCCCGGCAGGCTACAGTCCATGGAATCGCAAAGAGTGGGACGTGACTGAGTGACTGACACACAGGACAGAAAATGGACTCATTTCTGTCACAACAGCATTTCTGAATCCTTTTTTTTTTCTAGCACTTATTAACATTTATTTCATTAACTCTTTTTAATTTGTGTATTGTCCATCTGCACTCTCTAGAGAATAAGAACCATGGAGGCAGAATGTCTGCAAGCCGTATCTTCTGGGTTTAGATGTTAGTTGACATATTTTAAAGAATATTTGTTGCTTCTATTGTTTCTATTGTTTTCTCTGCTTGGCATTTTCCTGTACTTCTAGAAACAGATTGTTTGGCCCAGGATCTTTCTTGTAAGCTAAACTTTATGTGGTTCTCAAGGTTGTTGTCAACCAGTCATCTTCCCTAAAGCCACACTTGACGAGTCATTGTGTGCCAACTAGATTACTGTTTTGTTGAATACCTAGGGGAAGATGTAAGAGCATCCCTGGGTGTGAGTATTAGCAGACATCTCAGAATTCTGATGGGGCCATGTACTGATAAATCTTTGATACAATAATCTCACAGGTGTTGAAACTGTGAATGGTGTCAAACAGAAGATAGTGGTCATTGTGTTACCTTCAATGTGGTAGCTCAGACGGCAAAGAATCCACCTGCAGTGCTGGAGACCTGGATTCTATCACTTGGGTTGAGTAGATCCCCTGGAGGAGGGCATAGGAACCCACCCCAGTATTCTTGCCTGGAGAACCCCCATGGACAGAGAAGCCTAGCAGGGTTACAGTCCGTGGGGTTGCAAAGAGCAGACACGACCCAGTGACTAAGCACATACACTATGTGGAAGAAATTCACTGAGACAGTGAAACCAGCAAAAAAAGGTAGACAGTAGTGCTGGACTAAAAATGGGCCCGCTCAGTACTTCTATCAGGTCCCAATTGCCTCTCAGATGAACAGCACCCTGCCTTTCACATGGTTACCTGGAAATTCCTTCTCTATAAGCTAATGCAATGTGAATTCAAAAAGGTTAGATACAAGTAAGACTGTATTACTTTTCTATTACTTCATATCAAATTACTATAAAATTAGTGGCTTACAATCACATCCATCTACTGTCTCACAACTCTGTCCAACAGAAGTCCAGGCAAAGCATCACTGAGTTCTCTGCTCAGGGTTGTCTCCTAAGCTCATTTAGGTTGTTGGCTGGAGCTGTGATCTCAGCAGTTGTTTAAAAGTCTTCTAGGAAAATTTGGTTCCTTGTGGTTGTAGGACTGAGGGCTCATTCTCTTGGTCAGAGGTCACTATAAGCTTATAAAGACAATGTGTTCCATGTACCTTCCATCTTCAAACTCAGCAAAGGAGACTTTTCTTCAAGTAGAATTCCCCATACCATAAATCTCTTTTGTCAGGAAATGCTCATTCTCTTTAAAGAGGTTGCCTAGTTAAGTCAGGACCACAAAGATAATCTTCATTTCTTAATGTTCACTTATTTGTAACCTTAATTATATCTACAAAACCTCTTCACAGCAGCACCTAGGTTAGTGTTTTATTGAATATCTAAGGGAAGATGTGGATTCATCTGGGGCAGGAGTCTTAGATGCCATCTCAGAATTATGTCTACCATCAAAGCTAAAATAAACATAAGATTAAAACAGAGAAAAAGTATTTATAAGCTCAAATTTGTAAAATTTTACTAAAAAAATACAATTAATTCCAAAATAGAGTTTCTGTGTCATTTCAGAAAAGACAGGCAAATAGGACTCTGCTAGTCTCATATTATGAGCCAGAGAAATTTGTCTGATTTCCAGATTTGAGAGCATCTAGAGTGTTGAATAGAAACAATTAAGTGTTACTCTCATCCATCGAATATCATTAACAAGAGGTCCATCTCAATGTATTGTTTTATTTATTTCAACCTATTTTATTATACCTTTTTGTTCTGAGACCATTCTAGATTTATATGCAATTGTTATAAAAAACATAAAAAGATATTTTACCTAGTTTTCCCTATGGTAACATTTTTGTTGTTGTTTAGTTGCTGAGTCATGTATGACTCTTTTGTGATCCCATAGACTGAAGCCTGCCAGGCTCCTCTGTCCATGGGATTTCCCAGGCAAGAATATTGGAGTGGGTTGCCATTTCCTTCTCCAAGGGATCCTTTCAACCCAGGAACCAAACCCATATCTTCTGGATTGGCAGGCGGATTCAGATTTTCACCACTAAATCACCAGGGAAGCCCTTGGTAACATTATACATTAACTATAAAATAGCATTATAATCCAGCAATGGACACTCAAATAATCCATTGGTCTTATTAACTTCTTACAAATTTTACAAGCACTCATTTGTTTGTGTGTTTAGTTTTACATAATTTTATGACGTGTGTGGACATGTAAAATCTTTACTAAAATCAATATATAGAATCGTCTCATCTCAAGTTCAGTTCAGTTCAGTCACTCAGTTGTGTCTGACTCTTTGCGACCCCATGAACACCAGCACGCCAGGCCTCCCTGTCCATCACCAACACCCGGAGCCTACCCAAACTCATGTCCATTGAGTCGGAGATGCCATCCAACCATCTCATCCTCTGTCATCCCCATCTCCTCCTGCCTTCAGTCTTTCCCAGCATCAGGGTCTTTTCAAATGAGTCAGCTCTTTGCATCAGGTGGCCAAAGTATTGGATCCTTAGCTTCAACATCAGTCCTTCCAATGAACACCCAGGACTGATCTCTTTTAGGATGGACTGGTTGGATCTCCTTGCAGTCCAAGGGACTCTCAAGAGTCTTCTCCAACAACACAGTTCAAAAGCACCAATTCTTCTGCACTCAGCTTTATTTATACTCCAACTTTCACACCCATACATGACTACTGGAAAAGCAATAGCCTTGAATAGATGGACCTTTCTTGGCAAAGTAACATCTCTGCTTTTTAATATGCTGTCTAGGTTGGTCATAACTTTCCTTCCAAGGAGTAAGTGTCTTTTAATTTCATGGCTGCACTCACCATCTGCAGTGGTTTTGGAGCCCCCAAAAATAAAGTCAGCCACAGTTTCCCCATCTATTTGCCATGAAGTGATGGGACCAGATGCCTTGATTTTAGTTTTCTGAATGCTGAGCTTTAAGCCAACATTTTGACTCTCCTCTTTTACTTTCATCAAGAGGTTGTTTAGTTCTTCTTCACTTTCTGCTATTAGAGTGGTGTCATCTGCATATCTGAGGTTACTCATATTTCTCCTGGCAATCTTGATTCCAGTTTATGCTTCCTCCAGCCCAGCGTTTTTCATGATGTACTCTGCATATAAGTTAAATAAGCAGGGTGACAATATACAGCCTTGACGTACTTTTTTTCCTATTTGGAACCAGTCTATTCCATGTCCAGTTCTAACTGTTTCTTCCTGACCTGCATACAGGTTTCTCAAGAGTCAGGTCAGGTGGACTGGTATGCCCATCTCTTTCAGAATTTTCCACAGTTTATTGTGATCCACACAGTCAAAGGCTTTGGCATAGTCAATAAAGCAGAAATAGATGTTTTTCTGGAACTCTGTTGCTTTTTTGATGATCCAGTGGATGTTGGCAATTTGATCTCTGGTTCCTCTGCCTTTTCTAAAACCAGCTTGAACATCTGGAATTTCACGGTTCACTTATTGCTGAAGCCTGGCGTGGAGAATTTTGAGCATTACTTTACTAGCATGTGAGATGAGTGCAATTGTGTGGTAGTTTGACCATTCTTTAGGATCTCATTTTGTCCATTCAGAATCAAATTCATCCAAACTCACTGCTAACCCTACAATGGCTAACCAGTTCTCTGACTTCCTGTTCCATCTTGCCGATTCCTCCTAGTGCTGCCTCTTGCATGGAATCCAGGCCAAGCTAAATAGAGCAGTTAACACATATATTTCTAAAATCTCAGAGGACGAAATATCTGATTTTATATCTAACACTGAAAACATAGATGTAAATTCATCATAAACATTTGCAATAACATAAGCTTTCTAAAAGTGAGAGTATGACAGGACCAAGACCCACAGGAAATTAAGTTTATTAGAGTAACTTAATCAAATATGCAATCTACTCAGTTTAATAATCAGATAACTATGGTACGCTACAAGCTTAGACCTCATTTTAAAATGGGAGAAGCCATCTTTAGAGTACAAATATCACAACTTCTATTACTAATTGCATTTCAAGTGTCCTTTGGCTCATGTTTCAGCAACTGTCCATTCAAATTTTCAATGTGCTGCACCTAATCTTTTCTTGAATGTATTAGTCATCTCAAATTTACTGTGTTGTAAATTTAGGCCCATATTTTATACCCTCACATGGTTCCTATAATTTTATCCATCTCAACTACTTGAAATTGCAAGCCTCCACATTTTTAGACCAAACATTCTGGTGTCTCACTGATTGCATTCTTTTTCTTACATCTCACATCCATATTTTAAAGATTCATTTGTAAGACCCTCCAATGAATATCCTTAAATATGACTATATCTCATGAACTCCACAGTGAAAATGAAGCTACACCACTGTCTTTTACCTAGATTTTAGTAGCAGCATTCTCAGTAATCTAATTCAACCCCTGTCACCTCAACTCCCTCTTTATCTATTCTCAGTACAACTGCACATTAATCCTTTTTTATGTCATATTATGTCACTCTTTTGATCAAAACCCTCTAATGGTTCCCTGGATCAATGAGCAACCTGGCAAAAAACAGATGGCATCCTCAATTTAGGTCATTTGAAGAGCAATGGATAAAGGGACTATTTTCATCGACAGAGACAAGGTGAAGTCCAGGGAAATTACCAGGTCAGGACTAGGGGTGAGAAACAGTAGGTACGCATCACTAAATGCTAGACTGACAGTACAAGGAGAAGAGTAACAGGGTTCTGATAAAGATTAGAATAAAAAACCCATGACAGATAAAATGGGGAGTGTGGGACATCAACTGCTGTTTTTTAACTCCTAAGTAAGTAACACTTCAAAATAAAAGTATAGTTAAACAGAGCAAAGAATATGTTCCTTTTCTCTCTATATATGTAAGTATAGGTAGATATCTAGACAGACAACTAGAGATGGGTAGAACACATGTGTGATCAGTCAGTTCAGCTCAGTCATGTCCGACTCTTGGTGACCCCATGAACTGCAGCATGCCAGGCTTCCCTGTCCATCACCAGTTCCCGGAGCTTGCACAAACTCATATCCATCAAGTTGGTGATACTATCCAACTATCTCATCCTCTGTCGTCTCCTTCTCCTCCTGCCTTCAATCTTTCCCAGCATCAGGGTCTTTGCTAAGGAGTCAGTTCTTCCCATCAGGTGGCCAAAGTATTGGAGTTTCAGCTTCAGCCTCAGTCCTTCCAATGAATATTCTTGACTGATTTCCTTTAGGATGGACTGGTTTGAGCTCCTTGCTATCCAAGGTACTCTCAGGAGCCTTCTCCAACACCACAGTTCAAAGGCATCAATTTCTCAGTGCTCAGTTTTCTTTATGGTCCAACTCTCATATCCATACATGACTACAGAAAAAACGATAGACGGACCTTTGTTGGCAAAGCAGTGTCTCTGCTTTCTAAAATGCTGTCTAGGTTTGTTATAGCTTTCCTTCCAAGGAGCATGTGTGATAGTGAAAGTGAAAAGGTTAGCCACTCAGTCCTGTCCAACTTGTTGCAATCCCGTGGTCTGTATAACCTGTTAGGCTCCTCTATCCAAAAGATTCTCTGGGCAAGAATACTGGAATGATTAGCCATTCCCTTCTCCAGGGGATCTTCCTGACCCAGGTATCAAACCCAGGTCTCCGGCATTGTAGGCAGATTTTTTTCGATCTGGGCCACCAGGGAGCCCATAATGTATGCATATGTGTGTGTTTATACAGATTCCAGGAAGATAGTTAAACAGATATGGATATAATGTATGTAGATAAATCCATGCTTATAATGATTCCATTTTCACATTTCGGTGTTTTATACTTTACAATATGTAGTCAATCAACATAGGACCTAGTCACACTCCTCTTTGAGAAAATAATATGGTTAACCAGAGAAAGTCTGTTGAGAAAATATAGCAAAGTACATATATATTGCTTTATCATGCTGATGAAATTTTTATCAACTCAATATTTTTATCGTTTAAAATATTTAAGACTTACTAATTAAAAAATAAAAAATAAATTGAGAGTACAGAATAGGATGTACAATTTCAAGATTTTCTTCCGAGGGTTCCATCAGCATGATTATATAAATATATGTGAAAGGTAAAATTTTCTCATGCTTCAGCTACAATGCTTGATTAGCGGAGTAGATATACTGTACCTTTACTTGGCAAAAAACCTAGCATATTTTGAAATTTAGTTAATATTCAAATGAAAATATCAGCACTCTACCAAAAAATATGTTTTTTGAAGTTACAGCTATTTGAAAACTCTTTAATGAATTTTTTTTTTTTTTTCAGAAAAATACACAATGCAGTTGTGAGAGTTATCCTCACACAGTACAGGTCTGCTGGAATTACACTGGTAATGTCACCAACAAAACTAATTGGCCTAGAAACCACCTGTCACTTTGATGAAAATGGGTTAATATTCAAGTTTATATATTTTGATATATTGACTCTTCAATCCACAGGCTTCAATTCTAACCCTGTCACTTTAAAAAATATATGATATACACAATCCATTGAGATAATTACATAGGAATACAAAGCTGGCCCCTCACCATGTCTATAGCATGTTTGTATTGAAAACACTAACCACTATCTAGCCTATCAAAATTTGTGAACTATATTTAAATAAAATTAAGGTCAATTCAAAATTTCACCTTTTTACTCAGCAACACACTCTAAAATAACACTATTTTAAATATTTAATATATGGTACCATGCAGGGTTATAATGACTATCCTGTTAGCCAACTGAAACAACATCAACCTTGCCTTTTTTCTCCTAAGTGCTATATTTTTTTGCTCCAGAACAAACCATGGATAGAATTTCTGTGTAAATGAAACTCAGTTTGCACTTTTGTCCTATTTATAATAATTCCTTCAGAGCTATAGTGCCTCATATCAGTTATGTGATTTAGAGTTTGTCTCAAACTCCCCTGTCCAGAATCTCACATGCAAAAATAAACACACTTATTTATATGTGCATGTTAAATCACTTCAGTCATGTGCAATTCTTTGCAACGCCATGAACTGTAGCCTGCCAGACTCCTCTGTTCATTGAATTTTCCAGGCAAGAATACTGGAGTCGGTTGCCATTTCCTTCTTTAATTGTATATTTATTAAAATAAATACATAGCTATTTGTATACACTTATATCAAAGGTATTCATCTGACTTGGTTCCTATCTTTCTTCATCTTTTGTCAATGTATTCTGATCAAATGTACAATTATATTTAAGGTCAAATTTAATTTTTTCTTTATGTTAAATTTCAATAGTTTTTTGCATGAGTATCTGTTGGATTTACAAGACAGAATTTGTTGCTTGTAAATTGAAAATGTTGATATAGTAAGTATCACTTCATTGGTCCTCAATTTCGAAGTGACATTGCAGTGTTTTTTGGAACATCCTGCCAGAAAAATGAGATATGAAATGTTTTATATTCTTTGGAATTATCCAAATCTAATAATATAGATGTATTTTAATAAATAGTCTTGTTTTCTTCCAAGATTTTGTCTACTCTTTAAATGTTTTTGTATATTAAGGAAAGATACTTGACCAGACTCCTCTATCCATGGGATTTTTCCGGCAAGAATACTGGAGTGGGTTGCTATTTCCTTCTCCAGGGGATCTCCCGACCCAGGGATCAAACCCATGTCTCTTGCTTTGACAGGCAGATTCTTTACTACTGCCCCACTTGGGAAGCCCAGAGTTACATAATCCTACTTATTTCTTAGAATAACGCTCAAAAATAAACAAATTTCTAAATATGAAATAAACAGAGGAGCCACCAGTCAAACCTAGACCTGTTTGATTCAAAACCTGATAAATATTGTATTGCATTTCTATTAGACAAAACCCCAAAATATCCAAAATGTCAGTGACTTTTTAAAACTTTTCATCTAGGTATATTGGCATGAAGAGCCATGACCACAGGTAACTTTTAAAAAATGTGTTTGCCCATTTCCTTCTTTGATTTTGGACTCTGGTGTTTTAGTCTCTGAAATCAACAAGGGTGTCAGTTTTGTTTTGTGTTGTTTGTTGCCATTATGACTTTTTTATGAAGCTGTTATCCTCTGACTTTTTAAATAGCATTTTTGAGCCAGAATTGTAGATACTTTAGAAGTGTTCAAATAATGGTGTCTGAGTGTGCAAAGTGCTTCTGAAAAAGGAATGATCTTTTCTCCAGGTCAATTGAGAACAGATGAGAGAGTTTCAACCTGAGATAATTCTGTTAAGTACCAGGAGCTTTGTGATGGCTACTCACCACTGAAATGGGAGAAATCCTTGGCTGGAGAACTTTCAAATAAAAGGTATTTTTCAGCCTTTTATGCACAATATTTTAGGTACAGTCATTTTGAGAAATGACTTACCAAAATAAGTCTCTTAAATGCCCTCTAATTTCTGAAGTTCTTATTTTTATATAGAGAATATTTATTATCTAGAAGAGAAAAAGGGACTGACATACTACCCAGGAGTTTTGCATTAGCACCTCATTAGAGCTTTAACAATTACTTACACTGAGTATTTTAGGTCATTTTTTTCCAGATGAGAAAATAGAACATTAAGGGCTATGGTTTCCAAACACACATTGAGGTGGTATTTGAATTCAGAATGGTATTCTGAAATCCATTTTTTCTTGCAATTTTTGCCATGTTCTTTGTGGTTATTTTCCTGGAAGGATTTTACTGGGTATGCAGATTAGAAATGGCAGAAAGAATCATTCATTTGTTCACACTAGTGAATATACTGAATAGAATTATTTATATTATTTCAGTAGCGTGTGTGTGTGTGTGTGTGTGTTTTAATTTAGTGCTTTATTTCACTCAGTAACCTATTCTGTGTAACCTATTTTCACTCAGTAACCTAGTCAGTCATGTCTGACTCTGCAACCCCATGGCCTGTAGCCTGCCAGGCTCCTCTGTCCATGGAATTCTCCAGGCAAGAATACTGGAGTGGGTTGCCATTCTCTTCTCCAGAGGATCTTCCCGAAAGGGATGAACCTGGGTCTCCTGCATTGCAGATGGACTCTACCATCTGAGCCACCAGGGAAACCCGACCTATTCTGCTTATACCTAATTACCTTACAACCAAGAGTTCACTCATATATAGAAACACTACTAAGTGTTTTATTTCACATGCTTAAGGACAGGACAAAATAATAGCATCATACATTAAGAACTAATGCATTTATAGGTTTTAATTTCATACATTATTCCTTTCTTGTTACTTTTTGGAAGAAAAGGAAGGAAATCATGGGGTTCACAGAAAGTGATGGCTGATTCCTGGGTCTCATGATACTCCTGACTTCTGATGAAACATCATAATTCTATATTTACAAATTATAAAACAATGATGAAAGTATTCAGTTGAACAACTATCTCAATATAATTTTAGGCCAAGATGTTTTATTTTTGCAATGGAGGCAAAGTATTTTAAGTTAAAAAATAATTATTTAAAATAATAAAAATTTAGCACAAAAACAGTTTTAAAAATATTCATCAAAATTAAAATATAAATTGCACTCCAGTAAATCTGTTTTTATTTCAGCTGTGTTAGCTCCTGAGGTTTCACAACCTGTTTTGCAAATTATTTGACAAAATATCTTATGAATTTCAAATGAGATAAGCGAAATTTACACAATTTCCTGACAAAAACTCTGCTTTAAGAACGAGTACAAATGCTCCTCAAGGTTAAACTAGCTTGTTCTAGCTTTCTCTATTATTTAAAAATTGTATTAAACTAGCTTCTTCTAGCTTTCTCTATTATTTAAAAATTGGATGCATTCTCTTCACATTGGTCAGAATGGTCAACATCAAAAAATCTACAAACAATAAGTGCTGGAGAGGGTGTGGAGGAAAGGGAACCCTCCTGCACTGTTGGTGGGAATGTAAATTGATAGAACCACTCCGGAAGACAGTATGAAGATTTCTTAAAAAAAATTAGGAATTCCTTAAAAAAAACTACCATATGACCCAACAATCCCACTACTGGGCATATACCCTGTATAAAACCATAACTGGAAAAGACATATGTACTCCAATGATCATTGCAGCACTATTTACAAAAGCTAGGACATTGAAGCAACCTAGATGTCCACTGACAGATGAATGAATAAAGAAGCTGTGATACATATGTGCAATGGAATATTGCTCAGCCATAAAAATAAATGTATTTGAGTCAGTTCTAATGAGGTGGATGAACCTAGAGCCTATTATATAGAGTGATGTAAGTCAGAAAGAGAAAAACTAATATCTCATATGAACACATATATATGGAATCTAGAAAGATGATGGTACAGAACCTATTTGCAGGACAGCAGTGGAGACACAGACATAGAGAACAGACTTGTGGACACAGAAGAGATAGATGGAGACAGTATCTTGGAAACATATGCGCTACCATTTGTAAAATAGATAGCCAGTTGGAATTTGCTTTATGCCTCAGGGAACTCAAGCTGCGGTTCTGATAACCTAGAAGGGTAGAATGGGTTGGGAGGTAGGAAGGAGGTTCAAGAGGGAGCGGACATACGTATATGGCTGATGCTTGTCAATGTATGGCAGAAACCAATACAACATTGTAAAGGCAACTATCCTCCAATTAAAAACAAATTTTAAAAATCCTCAACATTATAAAAACTAAGATCAAAAAAATAATTTGGTGCATTCTATCTGAGCATGAGTTTATAAGCTGGATCTAGCGCATCACTGGCTTAGAATCAACTGAATATTCAAACCATGAAAATACATAATCTAATCTCTGAAGTAACACTTGAGTTGTGATTTTTACACTTTGAAATTGTCTCAATATTCAATAAATATACATCCATACCAGTTGCATACTTGAATGGCATTTCAGTGATTTCAAAGCACTTCAATTTATCTGATATATTGACAATTATATTTTCTTATTGGGTGAAACTCTGAGCTCAAAAAATTGAAAACAAATGCCAACAATGTTTGCCTGGTTATAATCATGGAACATGTCTCCAAAGTAAATCTATATTAGCGCAACTCAATGTGGTAATTAAGATAGAAAAAAGCAGTACTAAGCTGCATGTCCTATGAGGTTCCTTGGGGAGCAAAGTTAACTGACGTGACTTGAAATATGTCCAAGGGGTTTAGTTAGCCTCCAATTAGCTGCAAACTTCTGTTATTAAAATGCATAACAAATACTGGCCTCCGCGTCCCTGAACCCATCATTATTTAAGTCCTAATTTCAGATGACTCCTTCATCAGAGCATATATCCCAAAAGCGAGCTTTGACTTTTAATTACACTGTACAATCCATGCTGTCAGGTGACAAATTGGAAGGACAACAGACTCTAGGGCATATCCTGGCGAACCTCAAGAGCCCAGCTCTTAACCAAAAGCAAACAACAGAACAAAGGCAAACATTCCAGGAACAATCTACCATGAAATTCTGGCCGAATTGCTGCTCCTGTGTAACCTTGCTGTTTACACCTGTCATGAAATCCATACAGTAAATTCAAGAGACCAGGCAGAGATATGAACACAGAGGATGTTTTAAGAATAGAAATTGACATCTATCTTTTCTTGAGCTCAGAAAGCACATGCCCTATTCTTATACCCCTGTTTATTTTCTATTGTGATATTTCCCTTCATAAATAACACCTTGATAATTAATATTCCAAGCTGAGTGACAAAGAAGTAGGCTTGCTAAGTATTAGTGAATACTTCTGAGAGCATAATTAGTGTACTTTCTGACATATTTATTTCTACATAAAAATGTCAACCTGTAAATCAATTCTTTGGAAATCATGGTATACTTTCCTTTATAGATACTTTAAAATGTCCAGTTCTTGGGAGGGGGCATCGGGATGGGGAACACATGTAAATCCATGGCTGATTCATGTCAATGTATGGCAAAAACCACTACAATATTGTAAAGTAATTAGCCTCCAACTAATAAAAACAAATGGAAAAAAATAAATAAAATGTCCAATTCTCAAGAAAGGTCATTAGTCTACTTAATCCATGGTATAACTTGGGAACTGCCTCTAATTCAGTTTTACTCATTTGTAGCAAATGTAATGCATGAACACGTTCTTTTGCCTTCTGCATCATGTCCTAGTAATACTCTTTTCCTCAGAGTAAAGCCATTTGAGAAAATAGCTGATGCTTTGGCTATAATGGTTTCTCTGAAAATGTCAGTGGGTGCACTCAAGTGCGTGATGGAATAGATTTCCTATTCAGAAGCAAATTTCAAAATCAATGTGATTTCATAGGTAAATGAATCTTTAAAATTTTAAGAGAAAAATTAAGAGTAATAATCCATCACTTGCTCTAAACTAGAGAAACTATATGTGTATGTATTTATCAGAGTGGGAGTGTTTGTGTATAAGAGTATTGGAGTGTGTGAGTAAGCATCTGAGTTTGTGTCTGAGTGTGGCAGATGAGAACATATGTGTGTGAGTTCATAAGTCTGTGTGAATGCATGGAAAAAGAATGCAGTGTTTGTAGGCTGAAGTTGGCGAGTATATATATATATACTCGAGTTGGCGAGTGTATATACTTATAGCCTGAGTATTCCACAGAAATTTAACAACATATGGAGGAATTGTGAGCAAAAGCTGGTGAAGAAATATGTTAAACTCAATTGTTCTAGATAGTTTTGAACTAGATAATATTTAGTCAAGGCTTATAATTTCCATGGGACTTCCCATGTGACTGAGCAGAAAAGAATCCACCTGCAATGCAGGAGATGTGGGTTCTATCTCTCTGTCAGGAAGATCCCCTGGAGAAGGAAATGTCAACCCACTCCAATATTCTTGCCTGAGAAATCCTATGGTCAGAGGAGCCTGGAGAGCTACAGTTCATTGGGTCTCAAAAGAGTCAATTGGACACAACTTAGCAACAAAATAGTATAACTTCCATATGATCTCTGTATTAAAGGTAAATCAAAAGCTTCTAAATGAATACATGGAAAGAAAGTGATGAATTGATCTGCATTGAAAAGACATCTTTTATGAGAATAAAAAGGAAAGCTGCAAGTGGAAGAAGATATTTTTAATAACTAACAATGGGATTATACCAAGAACACACACACACACACACACATATGTGTGTGTGCATATATACACATATTTACATATTTCTGCTTTTAACACAATAATTTCATTCTTTGTTGGTCAATATCTGTTTCTCAAGCAAAAATGGAAGTCACATATGAATTTTAAGCACAAAACTTTTCATAGATGAGTGCTTAATAAACAGTTGTTAAATAAATAAATGGAGTTCCCTAGTGGCTCAGATGGTAAAGAATCTGCCCACAATGCAGGAGACACAGGTTCGATCCCTGGGTCAAAAAGATGGCCTGGAGAAGGGAATGGTTACAAACTCTAATATTCTTATCTGGAGGATTCCATGGTCAGAGGAACCTGGTGGGCTACAGTCCACGTGGTCATCAAGAATCCAACATGACTGAGCAACTAACACACCAATACGAATATTTACTATGCATAGCTTAGTAAAACCTGCCATACATGGACTTTATATAGAAGGGTTAAATAATGAATGTTTTAAATAATATTTTAAAATTCTCAAGCATCTGTTCATGAGCTGTTTAAAGGTAGTGCTATTATATTAAGCATATAATTAAAAAGCCCTAAGGTTCTAATTCTAGAAAGGATTAGAGTATAAACAAAATAAATGGAAATATATACTCATAAATCTAAGTACAGATTATCATTTAAACCAAATATATGCAGGCATACTTTCAGAATTAGCATTTAAGCAAAATATACATGGGCATACATTCACCAATCATAACTTTTCATATTCAGGTAACAATTTTAATGTTTAAATACATATGGTAGCATGACATGCATTATTTATTATTCTTTATTGAAAATTTACCAAGTATCAGACATTTTATTTTATCTCTAATTCTTACAAAAACTCCATGGAATTCTCCAGGCAAAGATACTGGAGTGGGTAGCCATTCCCTTCTTCAGGGGATCTTCCCGACCCAGGGATCAAACCTGGGTCTTCTGCATTGCAGGTGGATTCTTTACTATCTAACCCACCAGCGAAGCCTCCATAAAACTGATGCTATTCTCCATAATTCACTATTGAGGAAATTAAGATTACAATTGCTATAAAACTTGCCAAAGTTAAGTTTATTCTTAGGCTCTGGAGACCTGGAGTTTGTAACCCTGTCTGTCTCAAAAGCCTACATTTTCCCTATTTTATTTTTAAAAAAAATCACTTTCACTTTGCCAGAGTTATATTTTTCAATCTCCAGATGAGTATTCTACTGAGACCTTAATGTTTCCAACAAAAGTTCACTTCATGAAATCTATTACATAGGCTAGAATTTAACATACACTGTGAATACTTTACAAAATTGAAGGAAAATAAGACAACAGCAAACCAACAAACCACTAGTGAACCAACAAGTGAATGACAAGTTAACTTGTCAAACAACTGTTTGAGAAAAATTTCAAACAAATCCTTTCTTTCTAAACTGGGAACCTCTAACAATTCATTCTGCAGCTGTCGCATTCTGCATTAGAGAGTAGATAAAATCAAAGTTATAAACCATGAAGGTATTAACAATGCAATACTGATGTCAAGAGAATAACTGATAACACTAAAAATGACTACAATCTGCTAAATATTGGGGCTTCTTCCATTAATTTGCATATATATATTTTTCCATGATAAGTAAACTAGAAACCACTTAGGATCAAGTCCAAGATAAAAGTCAGTTTTGAACACTGCAGTTCATTTTAAGCTAGGATCTCAGGGTGAAATCTATTTCAGTTCTGGTCTTTCATCTTTGGAAGAAGGATACACATGTGCATGACAATCTGCCAGACTGTTTCTTACATTTTCTTAGGAACCTAGCCATATTGAAGAGACAATTAACCACATGATGTTAATTACTGAGGAAATTAACATTACTAAAATGAGGACTATCAAATACAGGTATAGAGAACTTTGAAATTGCATGCAACCTTCCATATATATGCATGCATACATATACAAATTTATTCAAATGAATGAACTACATCTTATTACAGTTAATGTAAGATGTCAAATATGTCAATGATTTGGCATGGGTTAATCCAAACTGAAAAATCAAAGAAACTCCCATACCGAAATCAATAAATTAAGACTTTCATATAATCCTACTATTTTAAACATTAAGTTGTGGATAATACATAGCTCAAATTGGAAAGCGAGCCCTTAAAATACGCTATTCATTCAGACAAAACAAATGTAAGAAAACAAATTAGGTATGTATAAAATGAGGAACTGAAAATACAATGACTACTTTTATATGAGTGAAAGCAAGAAAAAGAAAAATGCAACTCTAGTAATGTTTTCTATAGATAACCTGCTTCTAGAAAGGCATACATTTTTCAGTTAATGCAATAGATTTTCCCTACAGTTCTCAAGAATACCACTTGAAGAGTGATTTGCAGAGATAACGGGGATCTTTCTGCTTTTCTCCACTATCGAGGATATAGTTGCAGCAACTAAAATAAGAAACATCTTAGGATGTGTGCCCTCTTCAATTTTCTGACCGCCTTTATGGCATTATGGTGACAAGTATATCATGTGATAATCAAACATAAATTAATTTTACACATAAACACACAGACATTATTAAAGAGTTTAATATGAACATTTTATTTATTTTTTTAATATGAACACTTTAAAAAAGCAAAGGAAGATTATGCACCATTGTTTTATTAGAAATACCTTTAAGATATGTTCACCATTTCAGGTAATCATATCAGTGATGCAACACAGCTTGCCCCATTGCAGTCACCAGTATACAGCCGTGGATTCGTGGCTGTCACCATTGAAGGAATTCTACATGTATTTTACACCAGTCAGCTCAACACTGGCTATACATCAGAATCTTCTGGAAAGTCCTTAAGAAATTCTAATTCCCAGAATGAACCACAGATTATTTACAGCAGACCCTCTGGACATGTGGAACCAAGGTCCTGTACCATTTTCATCCACACTTGCTCTGGTCACAACTGTTTACATATTAATGCATATTATCTTATTAGATATTGAATTCCTTTCATCATCATTACATGAAAAATGAAGACATCATATGTTGCTTTGAAGCTCTGGGTAAAGCACATCACAGAATGTTTGTTATAAAACAGCATCACAAGCTCTGATAGTGCTGGAAAACTTTTACTGGTGGTTTCTCCCCGCTCCAGCATGTAAACAATCAAATATAGCTATGTACTCAAGGTGACTTTTAGCATCTGTGGCAAAGACTTCACTACAACATTGAGTTCATCAGCATCTTTCATTGCTTTCCCTCCCACCCTTTCAGAGAATCAGAAGCTTTACTCAATCTTTGTCTGAAGGAAGGTATCTACTGAAAATTCTACTTTGAAAATGCCTCACTCTCTCACTTTGAAGCTAAGTAAGGTGTTAGTTAAACCTAAATTCTAAAATGGCATTAAAATTTCATAATAGCATGAGCAGTAGCTTTCTAGAATATACTATACTGGATTTTTCTGTAAAAATATTATATTTTCATAAGCCATAATTAAGAAATGATTAGAAATAAATGTGGAAAATTAAAATTAGGAAACCTAGTCTTAGCAAGTCACATTTTCCCTGTCATTACATTTCTTTTAGCTGATTCTATACAACTTCTCAACTCAAACATTCAGAAACATGAAAAAAAAAAAAGAAGGGGAAGAAGAAGGGAAGATAGAGATGACAGAGGGAGAAGAAAGAGAAGGAGAAAGACAAGACAGTTTCAAATGTTACTGAACGGCAAGGACTCTGGGTAAATCTCTGAAATGGGAATTCTTTCCAAGTCAGGGTTTAACCATTATACCCACCCTGTGAGTGGGAGGACTATTTACTTTTGCTGTGTGATGGCAATTCAAGGGAAGAACATGCACTTACCTCTTTGGAGGAGAATTAATAACTAGAACTATACAAATTATGATACTAAATTTGGAATAAATGCACAAGATCCATATTTTCTTTTAAAATATCCAGTTTACTCACACTATCACCATAAATGCACCTTTCATAGACAGATGATTTGCACAGATTACAGTATTTCTCCATGACTTAAAGTTATTATTTTGACACCAGTTGTCTGGAAACATCAATAGGCCTGAAAAACCTCCTGCTGAATATGGACACATGTTTCAGTGCTGTTAACCATCTGGGAATGTGGAGTTCTTCATAGGAATACTATTTTCCAGACTCTGCCAATATCTTACTGCTTTTTTCACCTAGCCTAAGTACACCGGGTTCCAAGAACTTATTAACTATTTCATGTCCTGCAGCAGGTAACTATCCTCAATAATTTTCAACTAGTAGATTAAAGGAGAACAGAAAAAAAAAAGGATAGCATAAGACAAAAATATGCACTCATGAAGACTAGTGGGAAAAATAGAAATTTTAATAGAATGTTCTACATATTTTTCTCAGCTTTCTGGCACCATACACATAGGTGCAAAAAAAAATGGCATTTATCATCAAAGGATCAACTTTGTTCTTTAATAACAATTTATGAAAGAAAATTATTGCCATTTTTATCATGTCTCAAAATTTGTAACATTTTCCTAGAGGTAGGAAAGGATGAATTTGTTTTTCATGCATTTAAATGACAAACTAAAATCATTCTGTTTAAATCACCTAATAAATTCAAGATATGAAAACAAATGTCACTCCCCAAAATAACACATTTATATTCTGATCCTGTAAGAGGACTACTGGGGTTACCACTTTTCTTAAAATCAGTAAACTCAGTATTATTTTCTTGTCTTTAATGGTATGCCAAGACACATTTAAAGGATGAGCCCCACGTAACCTCTTACCTGGTGCACTTATCCTTGGTAGCGTGGTCCTAGTTGAACTGGCTACTTGAGTTGTCCACTGTACCACACCCTTTCAGGGACTATCCTGGTATACTATATTGTTAAACATATGCATATGCATGTATATATTTATTTATACACACACACACACACTCTTACATGTTATATCCAAACACATACACATATATATACTATATCTGTGCACATATGCACACATTCATTATCTTTGAGGGAGTTGTATTACATTTTAGAGAATTTTATATTTTAAAAAATCCCATAACTATTTATATAAAGAAGGTTAAAACAGGTCTTTTTCTTTACACCTTTTGGCTATTTTAAAGTTAATTTCGGTACTTTTGGTTTTAGTCCATTACAGCAGATGTAGAAGGTAAATTATTCATTCTTTGTTCTGAGGTTAAAAGCATCACAATAAAGGAGAAAAAAAGAGGTCATTTGTGGGTGAATATGTAAATTGAGGAGAGAGAGGGAGGAAAAAATTGTGCTTAACTCTAAGTGAACAAGACAAAGGAATGGGGTGTGAACAGAAGTGTGTTAGTTCTGCATGAGCTCAAGGGCCTCTGTTTCCCACCTTTCCACCTGTCTTCAAAGCCCAGCCTCAAAACCTTCTTCTGCACTGAAATGTCCTTCATAAAATTCAAGTAACTTTACTTATTCTTTTTCTAGGTATGCCAAGAATTTGCTTACATGAAAGAAGAAAGAAAGTGAAGTCACTCAGTCGCGTCCAACTCTTTGTGACCCCGTGGACTGTAGCCCACCAGGCTCCTCCGTCCATGGGATTCTCCAGGCAAGAATACTGGAGTGGGTTGCCATTTCCTTCTCCAGGGGATCTTCCTGACCCAGGGATTGAACCCGGGTCTCCCGCATTGTAGGCAGACGCTTTACCCTCTGAGCCACCAGGAAAGCCCATTTACTTACATAGTCTATATGAATTGATGGAGTTAGGGACCAACTACTTCAAAATATGGCAACTTAACTTCCCGAATATTTTGCTCTGACCTTCCTTCACACTTTTCTCTCCTGAATTTGTCAATAAAGATTTTAAGTGGCAGGTGCCTCCCTGTACCCAGTTGAAAGGGAAAGAAGCATCCTTACCTCTGGAGATGAAAGAACACTGAGGAGACTCTAGACGAATGAGCCTGGCTGTGCTTCGCCCATTTGCTGCACTTTCCTGGTACTCTTAGATCTGCCATATTTCTCCACAGTGGTCCGCTTGTCATCAAATCCAGCATAAACACACTACATTTCAACAATTTCTTTGGGGCTTCATTTCTTTATAGTCATACATTCTTGCGTCTTGTTAAACTTCCATGTATTAAATAAATATATATGCTTTTCTCCTGTTAATCTGTCTTTGTCAGTTGAATTTTCAGACCTAACCAGGGACCCTAAGACAGTTGAAGAAAATGGTTTTCTTCTGATATGGTGCATAAGTATACAATAATGTTCTGTGGGTTTTCTCTCTTATCCTGGACTTTCCCTGATGTCTTTAATGAGATCAACTTCATGATCTGCAACAGGAAGATAAAGTAGAGAATTCAACTGATGCATCAGAATATTTTTAAAAAAAAGATACATAGTAAAGAAAATTGTGATGTAGAAACCTAAAATTTGCACAGATCATCATAGTGTGGCTATAAATGAGTTTGTCAGGATTATAACCGAAAACAAGACTGCAAAAGAATCAGTAGAAGTCTTTTGAGAAGCATTTCCTTTTAAAGATATGCTACTCTGTTGTAAGTTACAGGTACACTTCTTTGCCCATTTCATTTGTCTTAGAATAATTGGGGGGGATTTTGGAGGGAGAGGTGTGGTCAAAGTGCATTGCATTTTTAACTTCCATCTAAGAAACAAATAAAACTAGAGTCTAATTTCATCCTATTTCCTACTTACTCAGAATAACAGTTAGATGTACACACTTGTAAAGTTACAGATGTTTGGAAATAAGTAAAATCCATCAAGAAATCAGCATGCCTGGTTTAAAACAAAGTGCCTATAAAGACTAAAAAGCTAGTGATAGTGACCATCATTTAAAATTCTTTATCCCTTCCAGGAGGCTTTCATATTTCATGTCAGCCTTCATGCTAGATATATGTGAATAATAATATCTGCCATGAAATGAAGTATAAATTGAAAGGAAGTAAGGAAATAAGTCCTGAATATTCATTGGAAGAACTGATGCTGAAGCTGAAACTTCAATACTTTGGTGACGTCATGTGAAGAGTTGACTCATTGGAAAAGCCCTGATGCTGGGAAAGATTAAGGGCAAGAGGAGAGGGGGGCGACAAAGGATGAGATGGTTGGACGGCATTACCGACTCAATGGACGTGAGTTTGAGTAAACTCCGGGAGTTGGTGATGGACAGGGAGGCCTGGCGTGCTGCAGTCCATGGGGTCACAGAGAGTCAGACATGACTGAGCTACTGACCTGAACTGAAAAGATAATAGCAGAAGCTTGAAATCAGAGCTTTCATTCCCATGATTTCAATTCTTTGCTTATGTCAGCTATATTGATAGAATATGAAAATTTTATGAACATATACATTTGCTCTTCTCTGCCCTTTGCCCAAGTAACTTACCTTCCCTCTGAGAAATAAATATATTTCAGGAATAATTTATTCACACCATTTCAGGTTCAAGTGAATACTTTTCTTTGCTATATTCATTTAACTTTTAAACTTGCTGTTGTCTTCTGAAGGAGTAACATCTTGTTGTACTTATATTGATTTTTAATTATAGAATTTAGTTTGCTTTCTTTAGTTGCAGTTTATGAATTAATAATGAAAAGAAAGCAAAGACATTGTTCAAAACTTCTTTTTGGATTAAAAAGAAATAATGTATATTCTAAAATACTTTATATTCTAAATTATAAAATATATTCTTATTTCTAAATAAGTGTTTCTAAAAAATTATGTTATTTATAAAATAATAACATATTTAATAAGATAAACTATAACATTGTTCTGAATACATTGATATTTCTTTAAATGGGCATCACTATAAAGGCTGAAGTCTTGTTTGGATATAAGACAGAGAAAACTGAATATATTCAAAGAGAAATGAGGAAACTTGAGCTGCATTGTTGTCATGGACTAAGTTGGCACTAATTAAATAACAATTCATTGGTAATGAATGTGAATTACTTTAAATAGTAGAATATTAATTACATACTTAAAGGACTAATTGTACCTTATTAACAATCAATGGCACTATAAGAAGCTAGATATACCATAATATATAATTGGTGTTAATTGAAAGTTCTTCTGGGAGTGTGATTTTCTATTTCCTAATGGTACAGTAGCACAATATACACATAATTACTGAGTTTTTCTTTCCTGAACATCATGGTATATATATGTGGGTGCAGCTACTCTATCCAAATATAACCCTATTACCATTAAAAAGTGAATGCTATAAATTGTGCTCTTTCCATCTTGCCTCTCTCTGGCAAAAGGAAACCTCATTTCATGACTAAAATTACTTTCTATTTACAATAACCTGATTATTCAGTTCATAGGAAATGTGATAAAACACCCATTTTGAAGAAGACTCTTTTCTTCCATGAATCTCTCAATTTTCTCTTTGGATAGAGTTAGTGTGCATGGTAAACACACAGCACAACAGGACCCAGATTCAGTGAAAACTTGAATGCTTCTCCCTCTCTGGAACCTGGTCCAAACAATTCCCCATTCCACATAGATAAGCACGGAAATGCCTGTGAAATTTGCTGCCTTAATATAAGGAAAAGTATTTCTAATACGAAGGTAGAAGAAAGGAAGTAGGCTATGTTTTAACATCAGGAGTTCTTACACTAGACTGACTTAGTGACCACAAATACTCATGCTCTCTGCTTTTACCATGGAATTTTACAGCTTTCCCCACTTTTCCCAGCTTTTCCCACTTTCCAGTCCTATGACTTTGGGCTTGATCAAAGGAGTGTTGGCAGAAGTGATACAACCAACACTCAAAATATGCTCAATGGTAGGGCGTTCCCTCTCCTGTTTGTATCATTGCTACATATGTAAAAATAAAGATGGTTATACGTTCTTTGATATTTTTCCAATATGAAGAAGGCCTGTCTCCTTTCTACTGAATCTTGAGAGCGTTCCCTTAAATTTAAATATACTTAATATTGTCTAATAGTTCACAACTCAATAACCAAAAACAAGCAACACAAAAAATGGAAAAAGACCTAAATAGATATTTCTCCAAAGAAGGCATAGGGATGGCTTACAGGCACATGAAATGATGCTCAACACTGCTAATTATGTAAGTCAAAATTCATATCAAAAGTACAATGAAGTATCATTTACACCTGTCAGAATGGCCATCACTAAAATGTCTACAAAGAACAAATGGTCAGGAGCGTGTGGAGAAAAGGGAACCCTCCTATACTGTTGATGGGCATGTGAATTGGCGAACTCACTATGAAAAACAGTACGGAGGTTGCTTAAAAAACTAAAAATAGAATTCCCATATGATCCAGCACTCCTACTCCTGAACATATATCCAGATCAAACTCTAATTCAAAAAGATATATTCACTCCAATGTGCATAGCAGCATTATTTACAATAGCCAAGACATGAAAGTAACCTAAATATCCATTGACAGGCATGTATCTATATCTAGATATACAATGGAATACCACTTAGCCATAAAAAATAGAACAAAATAACGCCACTTACAGTACCATGGAGGACCTAGAGATTATCATACTAAGTAAGTCAGGAAGAGAAGTATAAATACTATATGATGTTATTTATTTGATGTTATTTACTATATGAAGGAATCTAAAATATAGCACAAATGAACCTATATATGAAACAGCAACAGAGTTACAGACATAGACAATAAATTTATGGTTACCAAAGGGAAAAGCATGTATGGGAGGAGTTTGTGATTAGCAGATATAGTCTACTATATGTAAAACAGATAAACAATAAGGTTCTACTATATAGCACAGGGGACTATATCCAATATCCTCTAATAAACCATAAAGGAAAAGAATATATATATATATATGTTCAAATATATGTATATATATACACACTATTGCTTTGTGCACCAGAAACTCTAAAACAACATGTAAACCAACTATGCTTCAATTCAAAAAGTTGAAAATTGCCTAGCAGAGATGACTGGGTTATTTAATCTTTACTAGTAGTATACAACAATTGAAGTGGTTATGTTGTGCAGCAGATGTGATCCAGATGTTTACCCCCCCATTAATACCCATTCCCCCCCTCTTCCAAAGTAAGAAAAACTGAGATTTTTAGTCACACATAGGTATGCTCTAAAAAAAGACTACAACTCCCAGGATCCTTTGAATATGAATATCTGCGGTGGGGTGGTTAAGAACTAAAATACAGGATATGAAAGGAAGTGGAAAGTGCAAATTCCAAGGAATGTACTTTCAGGGAAGGACTGGCCTTTCTGATGCCATTTTCTCCTTGCTACGGATTGGGTATGATCATCAAAGCTGGTGGGGCTTCCTTGGTGGCTGAGCAGTAAAGAATGTGCCCACAGTGCAGGAGACTGGGTTTCAATCCCTGAGTCAGGAAGATCCCCTGGAGGAGGGCATGGCAACCCACTCCAGTGTTCTTGCCTGGGAAATCCCATGGACAGAGGAGCCTGGCGGGCTACAGTCCAAGGGGTCGTAAAAGAGCAGACATGACTTAGCAACTAAACAACAACAAAAACATCAAAGCTGGTAGGTGAAGAATCCACCTAAGACTGAGTTGATCTGGGGAATGAAGAGACACCAACGGAGTCTGGGTTGAGACATCATGGAGCACTAGACAGTTCTCGGTGGCTTGCCTCTGAATGTGGGTCAGAGGAAACACAAGCAAAGAAGTAAACCACCACCTTCCAATCTCTCTCTTCTTTTTTTCAAATATTAGCAACTTTTTTTTTTCATGTTTTACATTTGTTTTTTAATTGGAGGAAAGTTGCTTTACAATGTTGTGTTGGTTTCTGCCATTCAACAGTGTGATTCAGCCATAAGTATACACATATGCCCTCCCTCTTGGAGGGAGCCTCTCTCTCCTCTCCCATCCCACCCCTCTAGACAGTCATCATAGAGCATCAGGCTGGGCTCTCTGTGTTAGGCAGCAACTTCCCACTAGCTATTTATTGTATATATTATATATACATATATATTATGTATACATATATATATATGTAGTACAATTAATTTCTTCTGAATATATATATATATGTACACACACACACACGGTAGTGTATATATGTCAATGATATAACTCTCTTTTCTTTAAATCACTGTTAAAATCTAGCCCTGAGACTAATTGTCACCAATACAAGAATTATCTAAACAGAAATATCTAAGCAAATACTTTTTCCATTACAATCCAAGATTATATTTGTTTACTAGGTACTATATACAGGACCAGGCAACTGATAGGCCTTATCTTATTTAATCCTCACAATAATCTATTAGAACATAATATTATCAGCTTTTTATATTTGATCAACTTGAGGCTAAGAGAATATCAGTAGCCCATACCAAATCATACTGTGAAACCCAGATCATCTAATGACAAGACCTGTGCTTACAACTTCTATGTCACAGAACTCACCTAACTGCCATAATGTGCTGAGCTTTGAAGTAACTTCTCAGGATCCTGGGATTAATTAAAACAAAAACAAAACAAAAAGCAAACAGGTCATTACCTGTTCTCCAAAGTTACATATTCCTTCATTTAAGAAATGTAGTCTTTTTGATAGAACATGATTTACTGTTTTCTTACTTAGGACAATGTTTACAAATATCTTCCTAGATGTTTAAATCAAAGTTAAATTGAGTAATTTTTAAGACTATCAGCCACTCATCAAAATAGACATTGTGCTTTCCAAATATGCTAAAACTTGTTACAATATATATAACGCTGCAGTATATGCTTTGCCGATTTTGAGGAGTTGTGAAAACTTCGATTCTGTATCACAAATTTTAATATGTAGTGCAATTAATTCCTTTTAAAAAGGAATTAATTGATCAGTGATTTGATAGCAATTTGCTAGATGCTCACTTCCCAGTGATAGTGACATAGTCAGAAATCTTTGAAATGTGATCATCTAACTCTAATTCTTACATGTTTGATATTTTCTTTGATGCTTTTGATGGAATTTCTCACTTGAATGAAAGAAACTGAAGAGATGGAAAGGAAAATGGCTGTGAGAGCTTCAGATGGAACTGTCAGGAAAGAAAATAAAAATGACTTAACAGAACTTCCTTTAAAAATGAGAATCAAAGGACAAGACGGTAACTACATTTTTGAGATTGTAGAAAATAAGAAGAACTCACCTTTTCTTCCTCATTCATCATTTTTATGTTTATACAAGGGCAGTAAAAGAAAATAAATTTTAACTAGCATTTTATAGAAAGCTACAGTTTAGAAAGTATCTTCATGACCATCAACAGTAATTATGGAAGATACTTTCATTTTGAAGTTAGAGAAACTGAGGTCCCAAGAGAAGTGACGTGACTTTCCAAGTCAAATAAAAAGTAACAAGAGAACTTGAGCCTGGACTTTTACTTCAAAGTCCGCATAACAGAACAATGTTTGCACCACCATCCCCAAGAGGTGTCCAAGCACGAGCTAAGATTTAGAGAGTCCAGGTTTCCACTCCATGAACTCTTCCCCAATAATTAATTCACAAGCATCTATCAGGGCTAAGGTGATTCTTTCAAAATAATTTTCATGAAATGATTTACATTGAAAACCTGTAATTTCAATCTCAAAGACTAGATATATCAAAATATAAAGCAGTGGAATTCATACATGTTGACTGCGTGATAAAATGTCTTCCAAATCTTTAGACTAATTAGATTTTTCATTTTGGCTTGGAAATTATAAGACTTAACAAATTTCTCAAAGCTTAAGAATGGTTAAGCACTTCTACATATAAAAAATTATCAATTATAGATTTTACAGATCTTGTGTGGTTTTAGTCCTTTATTTTTCAAATAAAGGTTAATTTTTACTAATTAACCATATTGATAACAACTGAATTTTACTATATACAAGTTATTCTAAGAAGTTAATCTACAAATTTTACAGATATATTCATTTTCTATTGTTTAACAAATTGCCACAAACTGAGCTGCTTAATACAACACATACTTTTATCTCACTGTTTTGTGGGTCAGGAGTTAGGACAAAGCTTGGCTGAATCCACCAGGGTGTCCCATGGCTGCAAGCAAGAGGTCGTCAAGCTGCATTTCTTTCTGGGGTTATGGGTTCTCTCCCAGCTCCTGCGATTCTTGGCAGAACTTCTTCCTTGCAGCGCTGACAGGTCCCATTGTCTTCGGCAGGCTATGTGGAACTCTCAGTTCTAGAACTGCCTTTGGCCCTCAGCTCCTCATCTCATGCCTCTCTCGTAGACCCTCTCACCTCACGCCACCGAAGGTCTCCAAGGCCAGAAGAGAGCCTGCCTGGTCTGCAGCATTGGAGTCTTTCATAAAGTAACTTAGTTGGGGTTGACACCCCACCACCTTTGCAGTTGTCTACACCTGAAGTGTGCTGTGCTCCTATGAGAATCCAAAGCCGCCGCTGATCCAACAGGAGGCAGAACTCAGGTGGTAACACGAGCAATGGGGAGCGGCTGTAAATACAGATGAAGCTTCCCTCACTCACCTGCTGCTCACGGCCTGCTCCGCTGACCAGTCCTGGGGGCTGGGGTCCTCTGTTCCCCAGGAGAAGCAATTCACACATTCCACCAACACTCAAGGGGAAGGTATTACACCCAGGTATGACTCATTAGGACTCACCTCACTGTGAATCCACCACCATACATGAGAAAAAACAGTGGACAATGGTGAACGTGAATTCCCTTCTGGATCTTCAGCTCCCAAATTCCATGTTCTACCTATTAAAACTTACTCGTGATTTAATCTCCTGTTCTCTCTCCCAAGGCAGTTTTTGAACGGGTCCATAAAATAAAATGAGCAGACAATTTCACATTTACATGCCTGTAAATACCTTGACCTTTATTTGATTCTAATTATTGCTCCCTGGAGATTTCCTCATCTAGAATCTGGCTTCTACCATCAGATAGGAGGGTGCTGTACATTGATGGGGTTGGTACTAGGGGAGCAGATGCAAGAGCTTGGGACACTCCACCTGCTTTCATTCATCTTCTCCAGGCCTGCTAAAGATTGTTCATGATAGCAAGGCTGGCAAAAACTCGGTTGTTAGGTACCCATATTATACCACTGGGAATGTCCATGTTCAAACCTAGGATGGTATATACTCTGTTGCTGCAACTCAGAAGGGGATGCTTATTTACAAGAGATATTTTTGAAAGACATCAAGTGAGTTTTTCACTACTTGTTATGGACCTATCACTACAGGAAAAATGCAAAAATGTATTCCCAAAATAGTTTGCTCTTTCAGCCTAACGCATGTGACATGTTTATAGAGCAATGAGCTCTTGTTTGGAAGCATTCAATATAGAACTGCTTCTGTGGAAAAGAGGGAGATAGTGCAAATTGGGAACTTCACTGATATGGGAGTCAGAAAACCGGTTCATGTCCTTATTTCAACATTAATCAGTTTTGTGACTTCGTAAGGCATTTAGTTTTTCTGTATCTCATTTCTTTTATCTACAAATTGAAAGGGCATAAATAAATAATCTCCAACATTTTTGTGATATTGAAGTATGTGACTTTGGCCACCGGTAGTTACTGTCGCAATTGCTTTTTCTTGTAACTTTGCTATATACAGCAAAGGCATAAATTGCTTAGTGACACTGGGTGATTGCTTAAAGATGTGGTAAATCATTGAGAATTAGGAAGTGTGCAGCCCTCCAAAATCAAACCATTCCTTCTATTCTTGCTTTTGCTTAGAATCAATGAAAAGTGAACAAGGAAATAAAACTAGCTCTGCTTTGATTTGTTATGGGCTGAGGTAGGTCAAGAGGTTCTTATTTTTCCCAAGCTAAGTCCTTGCTCCTAATCTTATATTTGCTGCAAGAAGAAACACTGGTGCAATTGAATTCATTTCTGATTTTAAATCACCATGGGCCCCACATTTCAAATGAGCCACAGTATTTAACTTCAGGCTTCATGGACGGTATCACAGAAATGCTTCAGAATGCCAACTGAGTGTCAAAATACATTGCATCTGTAATTAAGAAGTTGGATGCTAAGATTATTTTATCTTTGCTTTTTGTTTAAGTAGTCTTTAGCCAGTGTCACTGTCCACTGTGATGGATACTTTGAAGTAGGATGGAGGAGACATAATGCTGAAAATACAAGATACTTGGAATCTACACATACAGCAGTGAGAAAGAGTCCTCATATATAAAGCCCTTGCCCCCACCTTCCCCAGAGTATCTCTGACAGGAAGAACGCAACGGGATTAATTGCCACAAAAAGCTGAGACAGGTTTTTGACCTTCCTGTTCAGAGGCTGAGGTGACAGCTTCCTTTTGCCTCCTCCTTAAGTAAGCAGTGATTAAACTCTCAAGGAGCCAGCTTCAGACATTATTATATCAAGACTTCCATTCTGGGCGGCTGTGTCTTTTTGCCTTTCCTTCTTGTTCCTTGTTCTTTTTTCTTCTTTTTACTCCCCAGAGAAAGTGATCAAGAGGCAGCTTTGCCTTGAACTAGACTCTCTGTAGTTCCCTGATCTTTAGTAGGGTTTCAGACCTGTACTTGCAGTTCCTTACCGTCTGCTTTGACTTTGCAGACTCCGGGGATAAGCTGCTTCAGTTAGCACTGAATACAAAGGTGAAGCTCACATTAGATTCTGACTTAAAACACAAAAGACAGAGTTTCGGTACAGAAGTTCTGCTCTGTACACGGTAGAGTGCTTTATGATAATTATTATAACAAAAGTGATGATTTAAAGACAACTATACATTTCGCAAAGCTGTTTCACAGATATTATCAACCCTGATCTCCCCCAAAGCCTCAGTTAGGTAGACACAGTAGTTTTTACCCTTATTTTACACTGGTAAGAACCAAACCTAAGGAGATTAAGTGAATTCCCCAGGGCATCACTGTTAGGAAGCATCAGAACTGAGATGAAAATCCAGATCTCATTCCAATTATTTATCCATTACACCCATTGCTTTATCTTCATTATGCTGCCTCAACTAGCATGTATTTCCAGCTCACTGCTAATTTTAATTTCATCTACAAGGAAGTGATAACAGGCAGACCTCAGAGAAATTGCAGGTTCAGTTGCAGATCACATCAATTGAGCAAATACAGCAATGAGTCCCGTGAAATTTTTGGTTTCAGATTGCATTTAAAATTGTTTTAGTATACTACAGTCTATTAAATCAGCAACAGTATTATGTCTGAAAAACAATGTATAAATTTAATTAAAAATACTGCATTGTTAAAAAATACTAACCATCATCTGAGCCTTCAGCAAGTCACAGTCTTTTTTGCTAGTGGAAGGTCTTGCCACAATGTTCATGGATGTTGATGGGTCAGATACATGGTTGCTGAGCGCTAGGGTGGCAGAAGCAATTTCTTAAAATAACAGTGAAATCTGAAGTATTGATTGACTCTTTCTTTCACAAATGAATTATCTGTAACATGAAATGCTGTTTGATAGCATTAAATGCACAGTAGAATTTCTTTAAAAATTGGAGCGAATCCTCTTAAACCCTGCCACTGCTTTGTCAACCAAGTTGATGCAATAAATCCTTTGTTGGTATTTCAACAATCTCCATAGTATCTTCACCAAGAGAAGCTTCCATTTCAAGAAGCCACTTTCTTTTCTCATAGCAAGAAGCAATTCCTCAACAATTAAAGTTTCATCATGAGATTGCAGCCACTCAGGCATACCTTTATGATTTCCTTTTCTAATTCCAGCTCTCCTGCTATCTCCACCACATCTGTGGTTCATTCTTCCACTGAGGACCTTAAACCCTCAAAGTCATCCATGATGCCTGGAATAAACTTCTTTCAAACTCCTGCTAACGTTGATATTTTGACTTTTCCCCATGAATCATGAATGTTCTTAATCACATCTAGAATAATTTCCACAAGATTTTCAATTGACTGTGCCCAGATCCATCAGAGGAATCACTATCTATGGCAGCTATAGCTGCACAAAATGTATTTCTTAAGACTTGAAGGCAGAAATAACTCCTTGGCTGTAGAATGAATGCTGTGTTAGCAGATACAAAAACAACAATGATCTTGCTGTACATCTCTGTCAGAATTCAGGTGACCAGAACATTGTCTATGAGCAATAATATTTTGAAGTGAATCTTCCTTTTTTTTTTCCTGAGCATTAGGTGTCAACACTGGGCTTAAATATCCAGTAAATTATGCTGTAAAAAGACTTTGGACTTTGCTCTTCCATTTGGACTTTGTTCTTCTATTTATAGAGCACAGAGAGTAAATTTAGCATAATTTTTAAGGACTCCAGGATTTTCTAAATGATAAACAAACATTAGCTTCAACTTAAAGTCACCAGATGCATTAGTCCCTAATAAGAAAGCCAATTTGATATTTAAAGATTTGACAAGGCACTGACTTCTCCTATCTAACTATGAAAGTCCTGAATAGCATCTTCTTCCAAAACTAGACTGCTTTGTCTACATAATAAATCTGTTGCTTCAGTTCAGTTCAGTCACACAGTCGTGTCTGACTCTTTGCGGCCACAAGAACCACAGCACATCAGGCCTCCCTGTCCATCACGAACTCCCAGAGTTTATCCAAAACCATGCCCGATGAGTCAGTGATGACATCCAACCATCTCATCCTCTGTTGTCCCCTTATCCTCCTGCCCCCAATCTTTTCCAGCATCAGGGTATTTTCAAATGAGTCAGCTCTTCGCATGAGGTGGACAATGTATTGGAGTTTCAGCTTCAACATCAGTCCCTCCAATGAACACCCAGGACTGATCCCCTTTAGGATGGACTGGTTGGATCTCCTTGCAGTCCAAGGGACTCTCAAGAGTCTCCTCCAATACCACAGTTCAAAGCAACAATTCTTCAGGGCTCAACTTTCTTTATAGTCCAACTCACATCCATACATAACCACTGAAAAAACCATAGCCTTGACTTGATGGAACTTTGTTGACAAAATAATGTCTCTGCTTTCCAATATGTTGTCTAGATTGGTCATGACTTTCCTTCCAAGGAGTAAGTGTCTTTTAATTTCATGGCTGAAATCTCCATCTGCAGTGATTTAGGAGCCCCCCAAAATAAAGTCAGCCACTGTTTCCACTGTTTCCCCATCTATTTGCCATGAAGTGATGGGACCGGATGCCATGATCTTAGTTTTCTAAATGTTGAGCTTTAAGCCAACTTTTTCACTCTCTTCTTTCACTTTCATCAAGATGCTCTTTAGTTCTTCACTTTCTGCCATAAGGGTGATGTCATCTGCATATCTGAGGTTATTGATATTTCTCCCGGCAATCTTGATTCCAGCTTGCACTTCATCCAACCCAGCGTTTCTCATGATGTACTCTGCATCTAAGTTAAATAAGCAGGGTGACAATATACAGCCTTGACATATTCCTTTTCCTATTTGGAACCAGTCTGTTGTTCCAAGTCCAGTCCTAACTGTTGCTTCCTGATCTGCATACAGGTTTCTCAAGAGGCAGGTCAGGTGGTCTGGTATTCCCATCTCCTTCAGAATTTTTCACAGTTTATTGTGATCCACACAAAGGCTTTGGCATAGTCAATAAAGCAGAAATAGATGTTTTTCTGGAATTCTCTTGCTTTTTCAATGATCCAGCAGATGTTGGCAATTTGATCTCTGCTTCCTCTGCCTTTTCTAAAACCAGTTTGAACATCTGGAAGTTCACGGTTCATGTACTGTTGAAGCCTGACTTGGAGAATTTTAAGCATCACTTTACTAGCGTGTGAGATGAGTGCAATTGTGCAGTAGTTTGAGCATTCTTTGGCATTTCCTTTCTTTGGTATTGGAATGAAGACTGACCTTTTCCAGTCCTGTGTCTACTCCTGAGTTTTCCAAATTTGCTGGCATATTGAGTGAAGCACTTTCACAGCCTCATCTTTTAGGATTTGAAATAGCTAGTCTGGAATTCCATCACCTCCACTAGCTTTGTTCATAGTGATGCTTCCTAAGTCCCACTTGACTTCACATTGCAAGATGTCTGGCTCTAGGTGAGTGATCACACCATTATGATTATCTGTGTCATGAAGATCTTTTTTGTACAGTTCTTCTGTGTATTCTTGCCTCCTCTTCTTAATATCTTCTGCTTCTGTTAGGTCCCTACCATTTCTGTCCTTTATCTAGCCCATCTTTGCATGAAATGTTCCCTTGGTATCTCTTATTTTCTTGAAGAGACCTCTAGTCTTTCCCATTATGTTGTTTTCCTCTATTTCTTTGCATTGGTCACTGAAGAAGGCTTTCTTATCTCTTCTTGATATTCTTCAGAACTCTGTATTCAAATGGGTATATCTTTCCTTTTCTCCTTTGCTTTTCGCTTCCATTCTTTTACAGCTATTTGTATCTCTCGTGTTGTTGGAAGAGGGTGTTTGCTATGACCAGAGTGTTCTCTTGGCAGAACTCTATTAGCCTTTGCCCTGCTTCATTCTGTACTCCAAGGCCAAATTTGTTTGTTACTCTAGGTGTTTCTTGACTTCCTACTTTTGCATTCCAGTACCCTATAATGAAAAGGACATCTTCTTTGGGTGTTAGTTCTAGAACATCTTGTAGGTCTTCATAGAACTGTTCAACTTCAGCTTCTTCAGTGTTACTGGTCAGGGTATAGACTTGGCTTACTGTGATATTGAATGGTTTGCCTTGGAAATGAACAGAGATCATTCTCTCATTTTTGAGACTGCATCTAAGTACTGCATTTCAGACTCTTTTGTTGACCATGATAGCTACTACATTTGTTACTCCATAATCTGTTGCTTAGTGTATGCATATTCATTATTTTAGCTAGATCTTCTGGAGAACCTGCTGCAGTTTCTACATCAACACTTGCTGCTTCACCTTGCATTTGTGGAGATGGCATCTTTCCTTAAACCTCATGAACTAACCTCTGCTACCTTCAAACTTTTTTTCAGCAGCTACTTCATTTCTCTTGGTCTTCACAGAACTGAAAAACAGGAGGTTCCTCTGATTTAGGATTTGTCTGAAGAGAATCTTGACTGCTTTTATCTTTTATTCAGACCACTAAAACCTTAACTGTATCAGCAATAGGGATGTTTTGCTGTCTTACTATTCTTGTGTTCACTGGAGTAGCCCTTATAATTTTCTCCAAGAATGCTTCCTTTGTGTTTAAAACTTGGAAAATGTGCACAAAAAGTCTAGTTTTTAGCCATCTCAGCTTCAATATGCCTTCCTCACTAAGCTTAATCATTTCTGACTTTTGATTTAGGTGAAAGAGGTGTCACCCTTCCTTTCACTTCAGCACTTAGAAGTCTTTGTAAGGCTGTTAATTGGCATGATTTCAATATTGTTGTGATTCAGGAGAGAGGCGAGGAGCAGCATATTGGTGGAGCAGTCAGAGCATGAATAAGGTTTATGGATTAAGTTTGCCATCTTACTTGGACATGTTTTGTGCTGCCCCCCAAACAATCACAAGAATAATGTCAAAGATCAGTGATCACAGGGAACATAGCAAATACAATAGCAATTTAAAAGTTTGAAAAGCGATAATTATGAAAATGTGACACAGACACAAACTAGCAAATGATGTTGGAAAAATGATGCCAATAGTCTTGCATGTTGCAGGTTGCCACAAAAGTGCAATTAGTTACAAAACACAATTCCAGTGAAGTCCAATAAAACAAAGCATCATGAAACCAGATGTTCCTGTATTTTCAGCAGTGCTGTGTCTTCCATTCTACTTCAAAAAGACCCTTAATAGTAGTGTTAGTCGCTTCAGTCATATCCGACTCTTTGCGACCTCATGGACTTGTAGCTCACCACCTTCCTCTGTCCATGAATTCTCCAGGCAACGATACTGGAGTGGGTTGACATTCCCTTCTCCAGGGTATCTTCCCAACCCAGGGATTGAACCTAGGTCTCCTGCATTGCAGGCAGATTCTTTACCACTAGTGCCACTGGGAAAGGCCAAAGAGACACTTACTTAATATAATTTACTACTAATCTACAAGTATAATTTGCTTCCCTTGTGGCTCAGCTGGTAAAGAATCCACCTGCAAAGTGGGAGACCTGGATTCGATCCCTGGGTTGGGAAGATCCCCTGAAAAATGGAAAGGCTACCCACCCCAATATCCTGGCCTGGAGAATTCCATGGACTCTATAGTCCATGGGGTCACAAAGGGTCAGATACGACTGAGTGGCTTTCACTTTCAATCTGCAAGAGTTGACCTAATTGTTAATTCATCATTTTGATCACTAAGTATGTGACTGTTTATCGGTGAGATGCAGCAGGTAAATTCAGAACAGGTACTCATGGGAATACACAAACATGTGATTCGATCAGTTAAGGACACAAAAAGATTCACTGGAAGACTTCTTGGGTCTTTTCCAGTGCCAATTAGCTAATGGAATTCAGCAGTATTCCATGTTTATTTCTTACTAAATTAACTTTCCATCTTTTTTTTTTTAATAGAATGTGTGTCACATTACTTTAAGCTGCACCATCATTGGAAATTATCAATCTGTCTTAATCCTTCTATACAATGACCTTTCATTTGAAATGCCTACTGTTGAGTGATGAGCTCTTTTCGCAATTTTGGGCAAAAATTCTCAAAAGGGAATCTGGCAGAAGAGCGTGTAGGTTCATTCATTCACTGGGACTCTGAACACAGAGAAAGGCTACTGTGTTCCAGGCACTGTTTCAGTTGTTAGGCTTCAAGCAATAAACACAATAGACACATTGTCTGTGGTCTCTGTCTTTTTTTTATATTTTAGTAGATGGGGAGACAGTGGAAACAGTGTCAGACTTTATTTTTGGGGGCTCCAAACTCACTGCAGATGGTGACTGCAGCCATGGAATTAAAAGACGCTTACTCCTTGGAAGGAAAGTTATGACCAACCTAGATAGCATATTAAAAAGCAGAGACATTACTTTGCCAACAAAAGTCCATCTGGTCAAGGCTATGGTTTTTCCAGTGGTCATGTATGGATGTGAGAGTTGGACTGTGAAGAAAGCTGAGCACTGAAAAATTGATGCTTTTGAACTATGGTGTCGGAGAAGACTCTTGAGAGTCCCTTGGACTGCAAGGAGAGCCAATCAGTCCATCCTAAAGGAGATCAGTCCTGGGTGTTCGTTGGAAGGACTGATTTTGAAGCTGAAACTCCAATACTTTGTCCACCTGATGTGAAGAGTTGACTCACTGGAAAAAGCCCTGATGCTGGGAGGGATTAGGGGCAGGAGGAGAAGGGGACAACAGAGGATGAGATGGCTGGATGGCATCATTGACTCGATGGACATGGGTTTGAGTAAACTCTGGGAGTTGGTGATGGACAGGGAGGCCTGGCGTGCTGCGATTCATGGGGTTGTAAAGAGTCAGACACGACTGAGTGACTGAACTGAACTGAATGTAAGTTCTTTTCCAACTGAAGTCTAACGAGGAAGTGCAGACTGAAGATGAAGAAGAAAGAAAGAGAAAGAAAACACTGGAGCATTGAGATATTGAAGCTGAGGGAAGGGTCTGTTTCCTTTTTAACTCCCAACAGTTTTTTCAGGTTGCTGGGTTTGGAACTGGCAAAATATACGGAAGAAAATACTTAGGGAGGTATTCTATTAGACTGGGTGGTATTCTATTAGAAGGAGGAATGCATAATGGAAGTAAATGGGTCATTTTTTGAAGGTTTTGCATTTTTATTGATTAGAACTGTGTACAGTTGCAATCTTTCTATCATACATAAGATATACATCAAACAAATAGCATACATATAATGTAAATGGGAATGAATGACCCACTATTGATCAGACATATTCTGGTAGCTACAGAGTATTGTTTTATTCTTTCTTTGGTAATTTTGAGTTTGGCAGAACATTGGTCCTCTATTTAAGCTGTTGCATATCTAACTGTCCAAATGAAATTAATCTAGTAAATGGAGAATAAATATTTACACAGACTTGAAGGAACATGCTAGGTTTATTACATGAGTGACAAGAACAGAATTCATAATTACATTTTGAAATGTTTATCTGGCTGTTTTTCTGTGGGTTAGATTGATAGGGGGCAATGCTTAAGTCAGGAATGTGCTAAGGACGCTGGCACAGAAATGCAAGAAATTAATAACTGTTGCCTAGAGAGTTTGCTGGCAAGAAAACTGAAGCAACAAAAGCAAATTAGGAGCTTATTCACAAAGTAGATTCCACAGGGCTGGGCAATTTATAAGATGGGACCATGTGGAAAGGGAGAGCTCAGCTTAAACATGTTAGTTGCTCGGTAGTGTCTGACTCCTTGTGATCTCTTGGACTGTAGCCCACCAGACTCCTCTGTCCATGGAATTCTCCAGGCAAGGATACTGGAGTGGGCTGCCATTCCCCTCTCCTGGGGTCTTCCTGGTCCAGGGATTGAACCTGGGACTCCTGCATTGCAGGCAGATTCTTTACTGTCTTCCCCACTAGGGGAGCTTGAATTTAACTTAACTCCCAAATCCCTTCTGGCTATGTCACAATGTTCTTGGAGTTGAACTGCTATCTGAGATGCTTCTGACATGCCTCTCTCTTTCCTTCTCTCCCTATGGAGGTGTCAGAGAAACATCTTTAGTATATGATTGCAGAGATTTTCACGCAAGCACTTACAGATTACATTTGGAAAAGATGAACTGTCCTATAATAAAGGTCTGTGCATGGGTTGAAGGTCTTCTATATACCCCATTTTTTTCCCCTACCTCTGCCATTCTGACTTATTTAGCACAGACGTAACAGATTTACCTTAGTGAATGCCATCTGTGATCCAGTTCATCTGAAAGATAACCGGACCCAATAGGAAACACTTCCTCACCCCCACTCCTACACCAACTATTAAGCCGTTCTGGATTGAGCCAGGTTTACATTCTAGATGTGCTTTGCTTAGTCGCTCATTCGTGTCTGATTCTTTGCAACCACATGGACTGTAACCTGCCAGGCTCCTCTGTCCATGCGGACTCTCCGGGAAAGAATATTGGAGTAGGCTGCCACACCCTCCTCCAGGGGATCTTCCTAACCCAGGTATCAAACCCAGGTCTCCCACATTATAGGTGGGTCCTTTACCATCTGAGCCACCAAGGAAGCCCATATTCTAGACAAAGATGTGTAAATTTAGGGCAAATCCTAACAGCATAAATATGTTCAACCTCAAACATGACTTTAAAAAATGTTGTAGAAATACTGGAGGAATGTTATATTGGACAACTAAAGACGTATGTTTCTCATATATAGTTGCTGGAAGAATGCATATGTTGGTGTATAAATATGAATATATATATATATACCTATATAACACCTCACACAAACTATAATGCTAAGAAATAAACTATTTTACATAGAGAACTTTATAAATAACTAAAGTTTACCATGACAAGCAAAATTTTATTAATTTTTAATCTTTATTCATAACCTTTGGTAAATGATAAGACTCCTACTGCTTCAGTTTTTCATCTACAAAATGAGGATTTATAGTCTCAGATAATCTCTCACCTCATTCCCTGGTTTTAACTTTCTATGGTTCTATGATGTCATTTTAAAAAATGGATTATAAACAGTGTAATCAGAGGACATCAAAGATGGTTTCCTTTTCTTTTTTTTTGGTTTGTTGTAGATTAAGGTCAACAGCAGAAAAACTCACCCTGAGCTTCAATTTTTTAAATAACTTTTCTGTCATAGTTTTTGATACCTGACTGTCAAATTGACATTGCTGCTTTCCCTGAGTTGAGCTTTCCCAGGTGTCATTCTCAAACTCTGTGCCCAACTGTTTCTTACTTGCTGTAGATTGTGAATAAAATAGCCAAGACTGCAAACAATAGTATGTTAACCTATCTCTAGTCATTAAGATTCCGGGTAAAGACATAAACAATAGCATAGCTCTACATGTAGGCCGGACAAGAACTATTTTAGGTGATCAGCGTCTTTTCTCACATTTAACTCTGTTACAGAGAAATGAAGTTTCTGGAAAACAAGCTGCTGGGTAAGCAGCATAGCACTGGACCCTGACCTTTTCAGAGAATGTATAGAATGTAAATTAGTGCCCTGACATTTTATGCATGTTGCAATGTCCGATAGAAAAGATGGACAGAACTTAAATTAGCTTGGTTTCACACTTCATACAAGTAACGCATGAGACTCTTATTTTTCAGCTGTGTGCTTGTTGCATTTATGGTTCTTATTAAGAGTGCTATTTCTTCCATTTAGGCAGCATTTCTGCCTACAGAGTGCCTACACTAAAATCTAGAGCTATATGAAATAGAGAAATATTTTACCTTTTTACAAAGTATAAAGTCAGGACAAAATAAAGGAAGTCCATTTGCCCCAAGTCACAGAAAATATGATGGATCCAAAATTACAGCCTGAGGATGTTTCATTATCAGCAACTCCTACTACGTTGATTAACATTAGTTTCCTATTGTCAACCTGAGTTTGTGAACTTTAGAATATATGAATTTCCATGATTTAACCTTATTTATATAGATTCCAAATAGCATTTGAGAAATACACTCAAAAAGTATACTTTGCATGATTTGAGAACATTAAACATATATTTTTTTTCTTTAACGCTGTGTTAAAAGATGATAATCATATTGTTTGCAGCTAGTTACCAAGACTAGTGATAGAAACTAACTTTTTTGTAGCTTTTAGCCCTAATGTGTATCAATCACTAATCAATACTTAAACTTAATTCTACTGTGAACCATTATGCACAGTAATTAAATGAATTTTCAAAGCTAAATGGGAATCTGTTTTCATGAAGCCTAGTCATATATTCATGTAAATCCATTTGCAAGAAAAAAGCTTTTGTTTACACATTTAGATTGCTATGTTACTGCTTCAGCTGCCAATATAATAAAGTAAAAGGTACACAGCTACTCACAGTATCTGACTATGTTATGGAAAATTAAAATATCAGGAAATCACTGTCACCTAAAATAAACAGTTTCCTTGTTTGAGAATAGCAGTGTGTGCATAAATATGAAATAGACATGGAAGCTCTTCATTAAGTGAAGGCATGAATGTGTTAGCATGCACAAAATTCTTCATCCCTTTAAGCCACAGATGATGAATATAAAGAATGTTAAATGAGTGTTCTATTAATGAACTTTGACAGGCTTTTTTTAAACTCTCATGGGAGATTCATAATCAGTGAACAGTTGTAACCTTTCCTTTTTCTTGGCTTCTTAGATGTATCACTAAGTATGCAAAGTGTTGTATACAAGAAAATCAATAAATGCAATGCTTAGATGATGAATGTTTACAATTTACCCTTTCACTACTACTGCGTGGTAATAAAAACAACACCTAAAAAAGAAAAGTGAGATTACAAACATACAACAGATACCTGCCCCCAACTAAATATTTTCCTTGTAGTAAAATCAGACCAATTTCATTGCTAGCATTTTACCTTATTGCACATAAATGGCAGATTTTATGTAAGTTATCTATCCCATTCAAAAGGTAAGTGCAGACAGTTTAGGGAAAACTTGGAATAAAATTCATTACACAGTTGGGCAAATCATTTTTGCATTCCACAAAAGCAAACAGTAAATATGAATGAATACAGTTGGCATATCTATAACTGTGTCTCAAAAAAACACTTTTTTTTAATGGATAAAATATCTCAAAAGTTAAATTACCCAGCATCACAATACTTTATGTGAAACAGCTGCAGAAAGTTTCACACCTTTCTGAAAGGTAGGACAATATCATATGCATTTGCAATGTGACAAGGAGTTTTCATTACACAAGAGTGCTCTGTAGGAGTGCTTTTTAAGCCTTGGAAGTCAATTCTCTGCATTGGGAAAACTGTCATACAATTAAAGTAATGAAAGCAATCCTATTTCTCTCCTGCTGAAAATTCAGTTTCCTATAGTAACAAGACAGTCAGAAAGCATTTCCCTTGTTAATACTTAAAAAAAGAAAGAAAGAGAGGAGCATTTTCTTTTAGAACAAGCCTAAAGAATACCCCAATAGATATTATATGAGTTTTCTGTTTTGAAAACAATGCCATGAATAATAATTCTCCTCCCTATGCCTTTTTAGTCCAAAAAAAAAAAAAAATCCAATGTGTATGTCACAGTATAAAGCTTGATTTCTTTCCTTTGAGGTTGTGTTTACTATTTGCTACTCAACATGAAAGAAGTGCCTTATAGAGTAGCCAAGTAGAGACCAAGGACTCATAAATCCCTACTGCTTAAGGTCAAAAAATGCTGTGAGAACTTCCTATAAAGACCACAGCCCCAGAGCCCAGGTCACTTATTTTGATATAATGCCATTACTCCCCTCTCCCCACTGAAGTTACATTAAAAAAAAAAAATGTTATTTAACATATGTTTCTACCCACTATCAAGGGAAGACCAAACCAAATATTTGGAGAACCAGACCTTTAGAAAAGGGAGTTTAGAAACGATATATGTAATAATGTACCAGGCAATCCAGAGTTAAGTCACACATATTCATATAAGGAAAGATATGCAAAATGATTATTGCTATTAAAATAATTCCCAAAATTTATTATACTTTTACTATCATTTCCTTTTCATTCTTAGGTTTTCAACAAAGAGTTCTATGTATGTGTCAATCTATCTGCCTATCTATGCTTAAATTTGTGAACCTGAAATTCTTCACGTCTTTATTTATGTCTGGCTTGATTATTTGTTTGTAATTTTTTCAGTGGATAAACATATTGGCTCAACTAAAAATTGTATTGCACTAAGGAATATCCGAAAATGATCCAGACTCTTTACTGTGGAATGACTGAACAACCAGCTCTGGGGACCCGAGTATACACCTTTATCTGGATGTTGGAGCAGCACCCGAGCTCTGCCCTCTCCATGGATGGGAGTGGCAATATTTCACAGTTGCCAAGGTCTCCCAGGTAGCTCCTGTGATTATCTGGCACCCGGATCACTCCTGTTCTGGGGACTGGGTGTCAACAGTTGCAGTAAGGTTACTACACCAGGCAAGGGTGACTCTACAATTTACTGCTGTTGTGGTTCAGTCGCTAATTTGTGTCCAACTCTTTGCAACCCCATGGCCTGCAGAATGCCTGGCTTCCCTGTCCTTCACCACTTCCCGGAGTTTGCTCAGACTTGTGTCCATTGAGTTGGTGATGCTATCCAACCATCTCATCCTCTGCTGCCCTCTCCTCCTCCTGCCCTCAATCTTTCCCAGCATCATGGTCTTTTCCAGTAAGCCAGCTCATCTTCAATTCATGCAGTCTCCAAATTCCACAGCTGCTGAGTGCTAAAAGTTGAACTCACTCCCCGCCCTGGGGAAAAGAGTCCTTTCCTGAAGGCAGACCTTAATGGGGTCTCACAGTGACATCACAGCAGAATCTAAGCTTAAAGCTTCTCAGCTCTTCTCGTTGACCCCAGCCTTGTAAGATTCCCTTCCCCACAGCAAACTTACTCTTTCACGCATTTTATAATATACTGGGGAATTTTTCCAAGATCATGGCATGTGATTGGGCTTTTCAGGTGGTGCTAGTGGTAAAGGACTCTCCTGCCAATGCAGGAGACATAAGAGACGTGAGTTCGATCCCTGGGTTGGGAAGATTCCCCTGGAGGAGGGTGTGGCAATTCTCTCCAGTATTCTCGCCTGGAGAATCCCCATGGACAGAGGAGCCTAGCAAGCTACAGTCCAAGGGGTCACACTGAGTCTGACACAACTGAAGCGACTTAGCACTCAGCATGCTTGTGTTGCATGTAATCTGTAAGGATCCTACCTGACTTGATATGTTGATTGGGTAGTTTCTATAAATGGCTAGTCTACTTTTCAAGATGGTTAAGTCAGATATGTTATGATGCAAAATCTGGTTGATTTCATAAGGAACCATAGGGACCTGTGATCATTGCCTTAATGTTGACATGAAAAGAATGTAAAAGAACATCCTTTATGATATGAGACTTATTGCTTGTAAGCACGGATGGTTTCTCTTTGATTATAAAACCTGCAACTAAGGAACTAAAAATAGCTAGGCTATGCTCTGCATGTATGTAGCAATTATCGTGAAAGCATTTGATTATATTCATTCATAATAATGGTGCCGTCTTCATTTATAGGTTTGTAAACATTTCAGACTCTATTACCTAGTAGCATTATTTCATTCTGTTGACAGAATACATTATCTTCTGTTTTATGGCTGAAGCAGAGTGCAGCAAGTAAAGAACCAGTAAAGGGTACATAGTAAAAATACTTGGAATACTGACTGTAACAGCATAAATACTGGCTGCATGATAGAAGGGTTTTATTGTTTCTTTGTGTGGTATTTGTATTATTTTGTAAAGATAGGTCAATGTGAGAATGTCTAAATAAACTAATCACCCCTTTTAGTTAGAATATCAGCTAATATTCAAGATAATAACATAAAGAATTGTGAATGCAGCTACAGTTAATTTTCTGTTTAGATAACTTGTGATAATTTATCTATGATAAATTAATATCGTAGTTATATGATATCAATGAAAGTTGAAGATGTTTTTAATAGTTATTAAGATATAGTATAGCTTCACTGTGAGTCGATTTTATATTTTGAACTGCCTTGCTGGTTTGAGTACACCAATTTTCATTTCTCTCACTTAAAATACTGAAAAAAAAAATTTAAAGCTTTCTCCATAAATAGAATCCAATGCCTTGCTGTACAAAAGAAAACAGTAACAAAGCAAAAGCTGTTGAACGTCTGAATGATTATAAAATTTTAAAACACATTTCTGTAATTATTTAGTTTGCCAAAACAATGTTAATCTGTGGGTCTCTTTCTTAAAACATAGCTGATTGCAATTTAGGTATTACCATTAAATTAAAAGTCTCTAAATTCTGAAAGGGCTTCCCAGGTGGTAAAGAAACTGCCTGTCAATGCAGGAAATGCATGTTTGATCCCTGGGTGGGGAATATTCTCTGGAGAAGAAAATGGTAATGCACTCAGATATGATTGCCTGGGAAATTCCATGGACAGGGGAGACTGGTGGGCTATGGTCCACAGGGTTGCAAAGCACTGGACATGATAGAGCAATTCAGCACGCACTCCCACACACAAACTCTGCAAGCACAGCGTTCAGATTTGTGGCCTATCTATGACCATATCTAAACCTAAATGCAAGATTGGAGTGGACCTTTAAGTGCTGAGCTACTTACCCTCTACCCTAAAATGTGCAACTCATCAAGTTTTCAAGTTGTAAAATTCTCCTGCAGAAACAATATTCAGTTCAGTTCAGTCACTCAGTCATGTCCGACTCTTTGCGACCCTATGAACCGCAGCATGCCAGGCCTCCCTGTCTATCATCAACTCCCAGAGTCTACCCAAACCCATGTCCATCGAGTCAGTGATGCCATCCAGCCATCTCTTCCTCTGTCGTCCCCTACTCCTCCTGCCCCCAATCCCTCCCAGCATCAGGGTATTTTCAAATGAGTCAGCTCTTCGCATCAGGTGGCCAAAGTATTAGAGTTTCAGCTTCAAAATCAGTCCTTCCAATGAACACCCAGGACTGATCCCCTTTAGGATGGACTGGTTGGATTTACTTGCAGTCCAAGGGACTCTCAAGAGTCTTATCCAACACCACAGTTCAAAAGCATCCATTCTTCAGCACTCAGCTTTCCTTATAGTCCAACTCTCACATCCATACATGACCACTGGAAAAACCATAGCCTTGACTCTTTGCAAACCCCATGGACTGTAGCCCATCAGGCTCCTCTGTCCATGGGGATTCTCCGGTTAAGAATACTAGAGTGGGTTGCCATTTCCTCCTCTAGGGGATCTTCCTGACTCAGAGATTGAACCTGGGTCTCCTGCATTGCAGGCAGATTCTTTACAATCCAAGCCACCAGGGAAATGCAACTTCCAAAACTTTATTAAGATCTAACTTATGGTTTTGGTGTTTAAGACCATGGCCTCTTGAATAAGACCTGAATTCTAGTCTGTATCTACCATTCTTTAGCTGTATACTTTAGACAATATTTCACTTCTTTATGCTCACTTATATAAAAATTATTATAATATCTTACTTGAGGGCTGTTTATAGACTTAAATAAGTAAATGTGTATAAAACACTTAGCATTAAAGTACTTAAATAAAGGAAGCGATAAAGAACTGTTACAAATGTTCAATTGATTAATTATATAATCTTGATCAGAATAATGTAATGGATGGGATTAAAAGTGACTCTACTTATTGTCATGTACTGTAACTCATTTAAGGTATACACATGTGAACATGTGCACATACATATTAAATCAAATTTTATCAATAGTTCAATCACTTCTCAATCACATCGATCATTATTGTGACACAAAGAGAGCCTGTATTGTGAATTATGGACTTGTGCAAGTCTCTAGTAGCTGCTACTCTTTCTGAAAGCTGAGGTAGAAAGCATATGAGAATGGTATTGGACCTATCTGTGGAACTGATGAACACCAAGGAAATATTTATTATGTGGTTGAGAACAGTAAGTCTGATTTTCAGGGCAAGTGGAGTGTTAAAAGAGCAATCCAGTCAATGTTAGCCTTTGTCATTGTTCATAACATCTACCTTGGCTTCCCACGTGGCACTAGTGGTAAAGAACCTGCCTGCCAATGCAGGAGATATAAGGGATGTGGGTTCGATCCTTGGGTTGGGAAGATCCCCTGGACAGGGGTATGGCAACCCACTACAGTATTCTTGCCTGGAGAATCCCATGGACAGAGGGGCCTGACAGGGTACAGTCCATGGGGTCACAAGAGTCAGACACAATTGAAGTGACTTAAAAAGCATACATAACATCTACTTAGCTTAATGGTAACACAAGGACCATAGTTTCTCTGGTTCAACTCAGATTATCACTACTAGTGCTGGGCTAGATACTGACACACCAATCTTCTATAATCTAAAAACAAATGAGACCCCCCCCACCCCTCCCCAGAAGAGCTTAGGAAGCCTTGCATAGACTGTCACTCAGACAAAAGTTTTAACACTGAACATAATTTGAGGGATAATTTTTAATTTCTCTAATCTTAATATGTATATGAATCACCTCAGCATATTTCTAAACTGGATTCTGGTTGATGAGATTATGCCTTTCTACCAAGTTTTCAGGTAAATGCTAAGACTGCTGCCAACCCACAGATCATAATTTAAGTTGTAAGGTCTTAGGCAGAATCTTGAGTTGTGTTTAGGATACAGGAAGACTCATGTCTTATTGGACTTCTTAATGTTATATTTTAAGGTCAAATAATTCTTACTTATATCCTCTTCTCCTATATGTAAGCACTCCATCCTTTTCTATATAGGATGCACTTTCAGAGCCCTGAACCTTCAGTACAGTTCAGTTCAGTCACTCAGTTGTGTCCGACTCTTTGCGACCCTATGAATCGCAGCATGCCAGGCCTCCCTGCCATCACCAACTCCCGGAGTTTACTCAAACTCATGTTCATCGAGTCAGTGATGCCATCCAGCCATCCCATCCTCTGTCGTCCCCTTCTCCTCCTGCCCCCAATCCCTCCCAGCATCAGGTCTTTCCCAATGAGACAACTCTTCGAATCAGGTGGCCAAAGTATTGAAGTTTCAGCTTCAGCATCAGTCCTTCCAATGAAATCCAGGACTGATGTCCTTTAGGATGGACTGGTTGGATCTCATTGCAGTCCAAGGGACTCTCAAGAGTCACCTCCAACACCACAGTTCAAAAGGATCAATTCTTCAGCGCTCAGCTTTCTTCACAGTCCAACTCTCACATCCATACATGACCACTAGAAAAACCATAGCCTTGACTAGATGGACCTTTGTTGGCAAAGTAATGTCTCTGCTTTTCAATATGCTGTCTAGATTGGTCATAACTTTCCTTCCAAGGAGTAAGCCGTCTTTTAATATCATGGCTGCAATCACCATCTGCAGTGATTTAGGAGCCCCCCAAAATAAAGTCAGCCACTGTTTCCACTGTTTCCCCATCTATTTGCCATGAAGTGATAGGAACAGATGCCATGATCTTAGTTTTCTGAATGTTGAGCTTTAAGCCAACTTTTTCACTCTCCTCTTTCACTTTCATCAAGAGGCTTTTTAGTTCCTCTTCACTTTCTGCCATAAGGGTGGTGTCATCTGCATATCTGAGGTTATTGATATTTCTCCCAGCAATCTTGATTCCAGCCTGTGTTTCTTCCTGTCCAGCATTTCTCATGATGTACTCTGCATCTAAGTTAAATAAGCAGGGTGACAATAAACAGCCTTGACGTACTCCTTTACCTATTTGGAACCAGTCTGTTGTCCCATGTCCAGTTCTAACTGTTGCTTCCTGACCTGGATACAGATTTCTTAAGAGGTAGATCAGGTGGTCTTGTATTCTGATCTCTTAACTTGTTCTAATACCAAATAATAAGATAGGATTGCTATTCTAGAGTAATTTATGTAAATTAACCCATCTGACATATACACATCTACCCACTCAAGTTACTGTCAATTGTGTCTGAATGTCAGAGGTGTTGTTTTCTGGATCATGTCATTTTATATTTAGAATAAAGGGTGTGAAAGATTAAAGATTCCTGAAAAGACAAGACCAAACTTTTCTAGGTTGTGGCATCAATGCAAACACAGCATACCAGCTCTTGGGTCATTTGGCCAATGCTAAGATTAAAACCTGTTTTTTTCATATTAGCTTAACCATGATTGCAGCCATGAAATTAAAAGATGCTTACTCCTTGGAAGGAAAGTTCTGACCAACCTGGATAGCATATTGAAAAGCAGAGACATTACTTTGCCAACAAAGGTCCGTCTAGTCAAGGCTATGGTTTTTCCAGCAGTCATGTATGGATGTGAGATTTGGACAGTGAAGAAAGCTGAGCACCAAAGAATTGATGCTTTTGAACTATGGTGTTGGAGAAGACTCTTGAGAGTCCCTTAGACTGCAAGGAGATCCAACCAGTCCATCCTAAAGGAGATCAATCCTGGGTGTTCGTTGGAAGGACTGATGTTGAAGCTGAAACTCCAATACTTTGGCCACCTGATGCGAAGAGCTGACTCACTGGAAAAGACCCTGATGCTGGGAGGGTTGGGGGCAGGAGGAGAAGGGGACGACAGAGGATGAGATGGCTGGATGGCATCACTGACTCGATGGACATGGGTTTGGGTAGACTCTGGGGGTTGGTGATGGACAGAGAGGCCTGGCGTGCTGTGACTCATGGGGTTGCAAAGAGTCGGACACGACTGAGCGACTGAGCTGAACTAACCATTCTATAAGCAGGGCAAGAGACAGTATCCGTGTTCCTAACCTTGTGGATTAAACTCTCCTCCTAACAAGCTGGAGGAACCTTCTTCTGGTGCTACTGGAGAGCTCCTTGAGCCCTCTTCCATTACAGGAACCAAACCGAGCAGCACCGTGACCCAGGTGCCCCAGCTCAGACTATGGATTTCAGAGCTCTTGCTTCTTCATTGTCAGAGGGGGAAAGGAATTTGACCAGGATCATGGTAGCAATATCCTACTGGGTGTGCTGGGCATAAAAGAGCTCTTGGCACTAGAGATGAGGATTAGCATTAAGCCATATTTGGGACTATGGATTGTCACCTTCACTGCTAGGAATATATTCATGATTTCGAACTTCATAGAAACTTTACTAGTGCCTAAAATTCAATCAGAAGATAACCAGAATATATGTCTCAGTGATAACTTCCAGGCATATAGACAAGTGTCTGGCATCATTTGAAAAATGAGCTTACATCCATTCACATATTCCTGCTGGTGATTATTTGACAAAATTGTGCATTGCTTTTTATGATTTCCACATGTACCTCGATTAAAGTTACATAGGAATCTCTCAGACATTAAGGTTGTAAGTCAGTTCTCTTTGTTTATATGTGCCACATCTTTATCCATTTATCTGCTGATGGACATCTAGGTTGCTTCCATGTCCTAGGTACATATATACAATGGAATATTACTCAACAATAAAAAAGAATGAATTTGAGTTAGTTCCAGTGAGGTGGATGAACCTATAGTCTGTTACACAGAATGAGTTAAGTTAGAAACAGAAAAATAAATATAGTATATCAACATGTATATATGGAATTTAGAACAAATGTTATTGATGAACCTATTTGCAGAGAAGGAATGGAGACACAGATATAGAGAATGGACTTTGGGACACAGAGGGGAATTGTAGAGTGAGATTAACAGAGAAAGTAGCCTTGACATAAACACACTACCATGTGTAAAACAGATGCACATGGTGAGAAGCTGCTTATAACACAGGGACCTCAGCCTGGTGCTCAGTGATGACCTAGAGCAGAGGGTTTGAGGGAGAGGAGAGAGGCTCAAGAGGGACGTGATATATGTATGATTACGGCTGATTTGCATTATTGTGTGGCAGAAACCAACACAGCATTGTAAAGCAATTTTCCTCCAAATAAATAAAATTAAATTAAAAAATTCTCTTTGTAACATCTTCCTCTCTGAAAGGAGTATTTTATTCCTTTATATTTGATTATTATTAAATTGTTGATGGCCTGAAGACAAATAATGATTAGGAATTTTATTAGTTAATTTGTTTAAAAGGAATTAAAAAAAAACTTGTGAAAGAAATGACCTGTATTATTTTAATTAATTTTATAAGTCTGAATTTAATGATAATTTAAAAGATACTTCCCTTGAAAACAAAGGATCCATTCTTTGTCAGGAACTGAATTATAAATTATTAGCTGATGCTTTTCATAAACAGTTTAGCTTATGGTCTAATTTATCTCAATTAGTGTGTTGGTTACTTTAATAGATGAATGCATTAATTTTAATTGGGTAATGACTAATTGGATAGGTATCAGCCTACAAAATTGTTTTACTTCCTTGTTAAAAAAAGCTCAGAAGTAATACTAGACTTCAATGATAACAGTACAACCTAATGAATTTAAAAATACAAGCCCACATCAGTCTATATTTTTATACAGATATTGAAATTCAAATGCCCCAAATTGACAAATATCTAAAATAATTTTCAAAGAGAACTGAAAAGGAAAAATTTCTATCAAAATCTATTTATTTGTTCAGTAATAATGAGCAGCTGTATGTTCAGACTGGGGACTCACTTGAGCCTGAACTAGATTGTTATTACAGCTTTAAGGAAGAAGGAACTGTGTCGTTAAGAAATTAAATGTTTATACAATTTTTTCTTGGAAGTACTTCTAGTAATACATGATGTTCACATTCCGGCTGCAGTTCCATAGACTTCTTAAGGACCACACAGAACAGAAATAAGACAGGAAAGTATTATTTCACATTGAAACCTAGAAGGCATTATACGTGTTTCTAATACATTTTTAAAATTGCTAATTAAAATAATTCAATGATCCAAAGAATTTCCCTTGTTATTCAATCAGAACTTGATTCAATTAAGTAATAAATACAAAAGAAGCTGTGAAATTTTTTTTCAAAATATAAACTGTGTAACAATGTCAAATATGAAACTTTTTATACTTTCCTTTCCTATATATGTTCACATTTTAATTTTAAATGATGCTCAGCATAACTAGGAACTTAACATATTTTTTTTCATTTACTGAAATTGAACTCTTACTGGTTCCACACATTTCCAAAACTTATGATACATTACACTCAGATAGTTCAATTTTTTAAATTAATAATTCACTCTCAATTGCCCTATGAGCCTAAAGCCTATTACCTAAATTTGAGGGGCTCCTGAGTTTTCAACAAATATCAGGAACTTTATTAATTCCCAGGTGTACTAATATAAATTAACTTAGTTTTCTCCAGTGACCAGCTTTGTATAAAGAGCTCAAAAAGATTCATGGATTTCCTGTTTCATCTTTGATACCTTAAGGTGCTTAGAGGTCATCACTCCCATTCTCACAACAAGAAAAAGGTTGTGAAACAAGAAACTGAAAATCAATGACTTTTCCTGGCTACATCAGAGAACCGAGGTCATAGGGTAGACCAACATCTTGAAATGTGGAGAGATGGGCAAATCCAGAGTCATAGTAATGATGTTCACCTGAGAAGATTCCCTTGGAGCATGTACTAGTAGAAACAGTTAAATGATAATTTTTAAAAATCACTGGAATCTGAAAAAATCCCAGGACTTCCAATTCAGAGGGTCCCCACATAGGTGTGGAAGCATTTGTTCAATAGCAGAGTCCTGATATGCTTTTACCTAACTCTGGCGTTAAATGTACACCCTGCTGTTTTTGCTGTCAATTGTCCTGTACATTTCCATTAACAAAGTTTGTGTATGTTAGTAACTCAACCACACCCCACTCTTTGTGACCTCATGGACTGCAGGCCACCAGGCTCCTCTGCCCATGGAATTCTCCAGGCTAGAATCCTGGAGTGGTAGCCATTTCCTTCTCCATAGCATCTTCCTGACCCAGGGATCAAACTCCTGCACTGCAGGCAGATTCTTTATCATCTGAGCAACCAAGGAAGCCCTAACAAAGCTTGGCTATCCCTAAACTAAAAGCTTCACAGATTAAAGCCTTTGTCTTCTTTACTACCTATATTGCTTACAAATTACCATTCATAATTAGGTACTTCATAAACGGAGCCTTAAGGTGGTGTAAGTAAATGTCAGAATGCTCATGTTGTGATATTTTAACTCAGAAGTCTAAGTACTTGTGACTCATTAATACTTGTTCTGTATGCTGAAAACATATGGTTTATGTCTGCATATCATCTTTGCTACTGATAATATATTTAGCTCAGTACAACTAAAAGCTCTACCAATTATTGGCTTGACCAAAAAGTTGGTTTGGATTTTTCCACGTGATGTTATAGAAAAACTCAAATGAACCTTTTGGCTAATCCAATATAATGTTGAAGAAGAAATATTCCATCATTGTCAAGATTTGTCCCCAGTTAGTTGATTCCTCTCATAGACAATTAAAGAAATGCTTCAAGTTGCTTGCATGAAAAGTGAGGTTTTCATACCTATATTATATTCTGTTTAGATTGGTTGTAATATTACATAAGACAAAGCACATAAAAGTAGATATCTTTGTGATATAAAATATCCAGCACTTACCAGCATTAGTTGGATAGCTGGTGAATCATTAACTAAGACTACCCATTATCTACCCATGCCAAATAATGTTTAACAAATATGCACACTAATTGAGCTCTGAACAAAATCTCTCTCCTAATAAGTGTCACCTTTGAAAATGGATTTTCAAAACTAGTGACTTTGTTTGATTTCTCACTCATTTGAACAGGATATAAAATATAACAATAATAAATGTTATTTTTTTTCTGCCAATATGAATCCATGCTAGTCCTAAAGGAAACACATTCAAAATGACACCTGGTGACAGATTACAATAGAGTCTGAAGGAGGCACAACGTTATGCAAAGTCCAAACTTTGGCAGGTCTTTGGGTTTCACGGCCATTTCCTTGCCAAAAACCTATTTGATAGATGAGAACAATTTGTCTTTTTGGACATTCATGAATCAGACACTGCAGACGTTGAATTATACATACAGAGGTGAAATTCACTTCTCATATTTGAATTCAGGAGATGAATATGCAAGTAGAATTAAATGTCCCAGTTGTCTTGCCAACTTAAACTACAATAAATCTAAATGTTCAGACTAGTTCAGCTAAATCACAGGATCTGGTGCACAAAAGCACCTCATGTGGGTTTGTAGTTGATACTAATGACACTAATAGCTTCTTGAAAAGGACACAAATAGAATACCGTACTCATCACTGGACACTTTAATTCTGAGCAATAAAGTTTATATTTCTCACCACAAATCAGCTCATCTGACATGTAAATTCTGAGGTGTCTCTAGGATGCGAAACCTTGGCAAAAACAGATTGATGTTGCTTTAAAAGAGAACCATATACATTTTACTTAAAAAAAAACAGGCTGAAATCTCAGGGAAGACTATGTGTAACATATCTCAGATTTTGTATAAATGATATGGGAAGGCAACAGTACTTCTAAGATATTGTTCATGAAACAAGGGTGTGAAGGATTAGGCAGGCCAACATATTTGTAGGAGTAAACAAACATTTGGACAAATGTTCACCGTGTAACGTGTAAATGTAGAACATTATTTTGTAAAAAGAGATCAAAATGTCTGAGTATCTGACTTTGGGTTCGATTTTTATTCTTTCTTTTTTTTCTTGTTCTGTCACTCAGTCACATCTGACTCTTTGCGACCCCATAGACTGCACCATGACAGGCTTCCCTGTCCTTTACCATCTCCTGGAGTTTTCTCAAGCTCATGTACACTGACTCAGTGATGTCAGCCAACCATCTCCTCATCTATCGTCCCCTTCTCCTACCTTCAATCTTTCCCAGCATCAGGATCTTTTCCAAAGAGTTGGCTTTTCGCATCAGGTGGCCAAAGTAATGGAACTTCAACTTCAGCATCAGACCTTCCAGTGAATATTCAGGACTGATTTCCTTCAGGATTGACTGGTTTGATCTCCTTGCAGTCCAATGATCTCTCAAGAGTCTTCAACACCAGAGTTCAAAAGCATCAGTTCAGGGCTTAGCCTTTTTCATGGTCCAGCTCTCACATCCATACATGACTACAGGAAAAACCATAGCTTTGACTAGATGGATCTTTGTTGGCAAAGTAATGTCTCTGCTTTTCAATATGCTGTCTAGGTTAGTCATAGCTTTTCTTCCAAGGAGCAAGCATCTTTTAATTTCATGGCTGCAGTCACTGTCTTCAGTGATTTTGGATTATTCTGTCTACCATGATGATTATTAATTAGAATAATGATAAGATTGGATTTGTGTTTCAGAAATACAACTCTAGTCACAATATTGTGAGCCAACTAGAAGTAGTAGAGAAGAGAGACTTAAAATTCTTGAAGTGAAAATTATAAGATACTAAGCTAACCTAATAACAGCGAAATGACTCAAGAAAATGATTTGAGATATATTTGAAAAGAATGACAGAAATTTGTGAATAATTAAATGTGGGAGATAAAGAATATATGAAAAAAGTTGAAGAGGCAAATTCATTATTATATGCACCTTCAATATATGTCTATAGAAATGTTTTTGATATTTCAGTCTTAAATATCTACATAATAGTACTGCAAGAAAGACAGCACATAGGATAATTGAATATTTAATAGAAAAAAAAATGTTCCATCTCTTACCTGTGATAATCAAGGTACCAATACAATATCTGGTGATTTTCCATTACATATTATAAATAAGGATTTGCAAGTTGAGAAATGACAAAAATACTTTGAACTCAATAAAATTCAAGTTGAAAACATGAACATTTATGTCCACAGAGCATAGTCACGCAGAAAAAAGGAGAGAATAATTTGTAAAGAGGAGTTTTCAAGTTCTTATAGAAAGATGTTATACAAGATTATCTGAGTGTATCAGTTTCTAGCTGGAATTATAGAATGAGTGAAAAAATCGAGAAAAAATTAAAGATGAGCTAGAGAAGTTACCTTTAATAAAACTAGGTTTCACAGTCCCCTATGATTTTTTTTTCTTGGATCAGAGTCTAATAGTGAGGCTTGAAAATATTTGGAAGGTTTAAACAATGATTAACTGAAATAAAGTTAATCCTCTACTCTCCCCTAAAATTTACTCAGTCCAGTTCAGTTCAGTCGCTCTGTTGTGTCCGACTCTTTGCGACCCCATGAATCGCAGTACGTGAGGCCTCCCTATCCACCACCAACTTCCGGAGTCTACCCAAACCCATGTCCATTGAGTCAGTGATGTCATCCGACCATCTCATTCTCTGTCGTCCCCTTTTCCTCCTGCCCCCAATCCCTCCCAGTATCAGGGTCTTTTCCAATGAGTCAACTCTTTGCATGAGGTGGCCAAAGTGTTGGAGTTTAAGCTTCAGCATCAGTCCTTCCAATGAACACCCAGGACTGATCTCCTTTAGGATGGACTAATTGGATCTCCTTGCCATCCAAGGGACTCTCAAGAGTCTTCTCCAACACCACAGTTCAAAAGCATCAATTCTTTGGTGCTCAGTTTTCTTTATACTCCAACTCTCACATCCATACATGACCACTAGAAAAACCATAGCCTTGACTAGACAGACCTTTGTTGGCAAAGTAATGTCTCTGCGTTTTAATATGCTGTCTAGGTTGGTCATAACTTTCCTTCCAAGGAGTAAGCATCTTTTAATTTCATGGCTGCAATCACCATCTGCAGTGATTTTGGAGCCCAAAAAAGTAAAGTCAGCTACTGTTTCCACTGTTTCCCCATCTATTTGCCATGAAATGATGGGATCAAATGCCATGATCTTTGTTTACTCTCCCCTAAAATCTGAATTTAACAAAATACAGGTTAAATGCCATTCCATAACCTTTTCCTTTGTAAAAGCTTTTATATAAAGATAAGCCCAGTATTTTAAAATAAGTGAATCTAAAAAACTTGTATTTTGTAATGTTTGAACTAGTGAAAAATATGTGTTCTTCAAATTACACTTTAAAACAAAATTTTCAATGATTTAAAGCAATTTACCAAGCTGAATGGATGAATACAAAAAGCTGGTAGTATAAACACTTTTTGTGTTCAGTTTAAGGTAGCAAATGACATAATGACACACAAATTCTTCTAATAATCTAAGAAATTATTTTCTTTCAATAGTCACACCACAAACATGCACATTATATATATAAAGGCTGTGTGTGTATATATATATAATTTACAATAAATTATTAGGTGCATATTAATTATTATATATAGTTGTATGTGTATATTATATATAATATGTAAAATATAGACATACACACACATATATACATGTTACATATACACTTTTCTGTATGTATATGTATAGATGGGACTTCCCTGGTGGAACTAGTGGTAAACAACTCACCTACCAATGCAGGAGACTTAAAAGACGTGGGTTCTGTCCTAGGTCAGGAAGATCCCCTGGAGGAGGGCATAGCAACCCACTCCAGTATTCTTGCCTAGAGAATCCTCTGGGCAGAGGAGCTTGGCAAGCTACATCTATAGAGTTACACAGAATTACAAACACATATATCAGTTAAGTTATATTTAAGAAATTTTTATCTAGAACAATAAAAAGTACAAAAATACAAATAAATATCAGGGTCTAATATTTTGCACTTTTAAAGACAGAGGACAAATTTTGATAAAGTTTTTAGAAACAACATAATGCAATATGCTATTGCTGCTGCTTAGTCGCTTCAGTCTCGTGCAGCTCCCTGTGACCCCATGGACTGATCCCGCCAGGCACCTTTGTCCATGGCATTGTCCAGGCAAGAGCACTGGGAGGAGTTGCCATGCTCTCCTCCAGATAATGCAATAAACATACATACCAATAGTCCTGCCAAATCGTGACTTAAGAGATAAATCTTACTTTCCACTCGCTGCAACAGTTCAAAATCTCATGCGGGACCCTCTTTTAGAAACACTTTCAGAGATATTTTACTGGCAAATTAACAAAATCAATCTCAATTACTTTAAATTCAGACCTAAACTCCAAATGGATTTTCTCCATGTGATTGCTCACCTTGTTTGCCAGATTTAGAACCAAAAGGCTATTCAAAACAATTAAATTATCCCCCCAAATATGAAATGTTGCTTAAACATTGAATATTCAAAAGCAGGCTCTAAAATTGAAGGAAATACTAGAAAAGTTCTAGTGCTTTTAAGATTAATATGCATTAGTATTATGCATACAGATGACCACAAATTCTGAATTTTTAATGTATTTATTAAGATTCTATCTTATTGTTACTAAATTCTAATCTGTACTTTTTTTTTTACCATAGAATAAATAACAGTGTTTAAATATATCAAGTCATTATTACTCAGATGTCAAGCTGTCCATTTAATGGTGAAAATATTCTGACCACCATAACTGAATTGTACATTATCCTGCCTTAATAGTAAGATATAGAGGCAAAACACAAAAATATAAACATATTAAAAGGGATAACATTTTTTGTTGTTGTTTTCTTTTTGCTCTCTTTTCTACTGAGGTGTACACATTCCTTATATTTTGAAAATTAACTCCTTATCAGATACAGGACTTGAAAATATTTTTCCCATTCTGTACATTGATTTTTAATTTTTTTATTGTTTCTTTTGCTTTGCAGAAGTGTTTTAATTTAACATAGTCCCTTTTGTCTAGTTTTCCTTCTGTTGATTGTATGTTTGGGGACATAAAAAAACTATTGCCAAGACCAATATCAAAATATTTTCCCCTATGATTTCTTCCAGAAATTTTAGTTTCAGGTCTTATATTTAAATGTTCAATGTTCTTTGAGTTGATTTTTGTGTATGGAATAAGGATTCAACTTCATTCTTTTTCACACTGACATCCAGTTTTCCTAACATTTGTTGAAAAAAAGTAACTCTGAATACAAAGTCCATAACAAATTTTAAGAAATGTTTTCTTGATGTGCAAGAACTTAAGTTTTTCTGGTCTGTGTTGTATCTGGTGCTTATGTGTGTGTTATGTGTGGTTGTGTGTAGTTGTATAAGAGAAGAAAAAGTAAAACAATCTAATGATTGTTCCCTGTGAGCGCCTTTGTATTATAGGACTTAATGTATGCTAATCCATCTCTTTCAGTCTTTTACTTCTAATCAAGATATTTCCCAGAATGGATAATTAGTAGCCTCTACAGTATTGGCTAATGAAATTCTTTAGCATTCCTGTTATTATATTGAAAGTAGAATTTAAAAGATTATGCAAAGAACTTTCATTTTATATGATATCTTCCTTGATTTTTAGTATTTTCTATTGCTTCCATCAACATTGACCAAAGTCAGACCCAAGAAACTTTGGAGTCAAAAAACCTTTGTTTTCTTATGATAGAAAACACACAGAGTGTTCTCAGTTACCATATACAAAAGTTAATTTCTTTTTCTGGGAGTTACAACCTGATGGGGAAGGAGTGCTATATTAATGTAGCTTCTTAAATAGCGTATGCACTAAAGACTTGGAGATATCAAACTATGAGCAATTTGGCTGAATTGTTTTGTGAAGGATTTAGCACTGAATTTAGAAAATAAGGAGCTGGAGGAAAATCCTGAATTAAATGTCTCAAATATGCAATGCAATCTCAAGAATTAACTTGCCATTTATGAAGTCTCAGTAGTATTTGACTGCAAAGATGTTCCTTTGTTCTGTAAATATAATAAAAGACAGTTTTTTTTCTTTATTTTAATCAATTTGAGTAAGTGACTGACAAGACTATTGTTCTAAAAGCACAGTTCAATTGAAACACCAGATTGTCTCTAAATCATATTCTTCCCCAGTGTTTGGATTGTCATTACCCTATTCATTTGATATTTCACATGCCATGTTGAAAGAATATAGAAATAGTATAGGGTTGCTGCAAGAATGATCCTAGAAAAACACCAAAGTTATACTGATCACTGCAGTGGTCTTTACTCTTAATTTTAGATTTGGCAGGCATTCAAGGCCATTGTGGAAGCTAGCATTACTCTTCACATGTTTTTCGAATTTAGTCATTAAAACATTATGCATACATTTGTCTAGATTTACACACATTTTAGGAACCTCTCTGTGACCCATTTGGTAGTGGGGAATAGTATAGTAGGTTTATATCATTGATCCTTAGGAGCTGGTTCAAAGTTCACTTAAAGAGATAATACTATTTGGAGACGGAACATAAGGTAAAAACCATGGGCTCTATTGTGGTGGAAAATAATGCTTTTTAGTCTCATATTTGCTAAACACTCATATTATGCAACCATTAAGAATATTACATTCCTTTTCTTCATAGTGGATACTACTAACCCAACTGTCCTAAGACTGTTGTGAGAATGGCAAAAAAAAAAAAAAGAAGATCAATAATGCTAATGATTTGTGACATTTTCAAAGTACTGATAAAGAAAAATCTTTTGTTTACATGGGCGCTGTTTTACCAACTAGTCAACAGAGTTTATTTTGCATAGCTATTGTACAATTCATATTATTTAAGAAGCATTTAAAAATGAACTTTAATACTTGAAATGAAGAATATTAATATTAGGATTTGTAACAATCATTTCTATTTAAATGTTTTAGGTCATTTTTCTTTGTGGAACTCCATACAGAAGGTTACAAAGTGAAAATCACCCATTTTGTTTTAATTAGTCATTTGAAGTAAATAAGGCAAGAAGGAAAGAATTCTCACCTTGCAACAAGACAATGTTGTAGGTTGTCGCTACTGGATGTAATTTTTTGTATCTTTTAAATATTAAAGTTAATTTGGCCACCTGCAAAATGAAGCTATATGTATCTCAATCTTCCTATATATATTAATACAGAGTTTAAGAAAACACCCAACACAGTAACTCTTCTCTTAGCAGAAGCTAAACAAACATTAGTTTCCATTATTCAAACTAAGGGAAAAAAGACAAATTGGTATATTCTTTTATCTATATATAATTTTCATGCCTGAGGCTTTTTGTTCTTATTTTCATTAATATTTATGGAAAGAATCTTGAAGACTAAAATAAATCACATACCTACAGCATTTATCAGACCAATGAAGCCCCAAATTCTTATTTAATGAAGGTACCCAGATCATATAGACAATGGTTTTCATTCTATCTCAAAAGCTAGATTATTATTCAACACATTATTAAATATTAAAAATTCAAAAGAATACTACATAAACACAGTTATAACATACACAACTGAAATTTTACCATGGCTATAAAAGTGTTCATGATTATCATCAGTTACTTACTTTTTTTACTGAGTAGATCCACTGACTTCCTTGACTACACTCTCAGAGACTGACAACGCAAAATTCATCTATGTTCTGATGACAGTGATCTTTCTTAGAGTCACCTTAATGGTATCACTTATTTGAAGAAGGCAGTACCTCATTATAGGTTGCAATCATGTTATGTTCATTTAAAAAATCCTGCCTTAACACTATTTATACCCAATTGTTACAGAACTAAGTTTTATGTACTGATAAAAGTTCAGTGGAACATTTGGACAGAGTCACTGTGTGCTAAAACTGAAAGCTACAAATTAAGAAAATAAAGATTCAAAGTTATTCTTTTATAATATGTTATTTATAATAGTAACATTACAGTAAACTACTAATTTTTATTCAATACATATTTAAGGCACACTTACCCATGTATGAATTTTATTGTTGTTTATAGTGAAAAACCAATGGACATGATCCATTATGGAAAGGAGGTAACAGAGGAGACAGACCATTATACAAACAAATATGTAAAACTTCAGTGGAAGTTATAGCAAGTATGATGAAGAATGGTTTTAAGAGAATAGGAGAAAATGTTTGAAACTAGTGGACTTAATGAAAGTCTGTCTGAGAAAGTGACATTGAGCTTTGAACACGCCTGGTAAACTGAAAGAGCGAAGAGACTGAAGCAGAGTGGAGAGTTTGTGTGAGATGAGATGATACAAGCAGTGCTCAGGAACTAAACTTTCATTCCTAAGGGTGATGGATAAATGAAAGTTTGTAAACAGGTGAGTGGCATTTATCAATCTAAAATGTATTCATAGCAAATGTATCTCTCACATAATAGGATAGATGTATTTCATCCAATTTGAAATAAAGAGATTTTCTGAACATCAATACACATTTTTTTTTTTTTACTAATTATCTTTTAAAAAACCATGCATTTTCCAAAGGAGAAGAGCTGGTGGGGTGACAAGGTCTGCTTGGTGCAATGCGTTTTAATACAGGCTTGACTCCACTGTAATTTATTTTTTTCTTCTCCGTTGCACGCAAAATTTTGAAATAATTTGATTTTCCACTTTTGGGTTTTCTAACATCAACCTAAATATTGCATCAAGATTCCATAACTCTAAATTTGCAACTCATGGAACGTTATTTTGTTTTTAATATCATAATATCTAACAGCATCTACTTACAGATACTCCTGCAACTCTTCTACAACCCACAATCCTCCCACTTAAATATAAAGTGAGTGATGTCTCATTTGAAATTCCACTGGAAAAATCCTTTTAAATTTATGGCTAAAATTATATGTATTAAATTTCCTCAGAATGAAGAATAGCTACTTGAATATGCCTTGTCAGTAGCTGATTATATCAACAAATACAAACGGGGTAAATATTTATTGCAGTATAAATGATATGTATTTTCCTTAATTCAGAATTGCATTAGCCACATCAATTCACAAATATGAGCAGTGCATAAAAAATTCCCACCAAAAATTCCTGCTTTTGCTTCGTCAATACCACAAAGCAAATAAATAGCAATGTACAATGAGGAAATAAAATATATTCATTTTGTGGGGAATAATCTAGGAGTAGAGGTAAATTTTTTAAACAATTGCAAACATTTCTGGAATCTAGTATGTTTATGTTTGACTCAATTACCTTCCTGAGAAGACGAGATTAGACCTTACTGTTACAATTTCCTCACACAAGTCTGAGTTACTATCTGAGCCAGAAATTAATTTGCACCTCAAGAAATATAAGGGAAGAAAGAGTTACCCATCTGCTGGATAAGGAATTGCTTCAAAATAGAATAAAAGTGTTAGCTTTCCTTAAAACTGAATTTACACCTTGCTTCAGTGGGGTGGACGACAGGTGATGAGTTCACTCTATTATGTGGTTTATAGTGTCTGCACAATTTTTCTGTACTTTCTCGAAGGATTCCCACTCCTATTTTCATGGAAATTAGACAGATACCTATAGGTGGAGTCAAATGCACCACAAAAATATCTCTTCAGGAGGCCAAAAGGTTGTTTAATCACTTTATCTGTTTTATGTTAGATGTTTCTTCAACCTACTGCCAAAACTGAAACAATTAGAGAACAATCTTTAAGTGCCACCTTATAAGTGCTGCCAAAGGTCACACTTGTTCGCTCTTTCAGTATACTAGTGAATTTGAACCAGCAAGACAGATCCAAAACAGTCTACAGTCCCTTTTCTATAACTAGTAGTTTTCCTTTAGGTTTTCAGGTGGGACTTAATTATGTGCTGGATTAAATGTTTTAAAATCTTCCTCTAACTCAGTAGTCTGTATGCAGATCACTAGCTGGGCAGCACAGAATATGCAGGACTGTTCTAAACACTGAGTTTTAACTATAGGGTCATTGAGTTCATTTGGGTGCTGAGCAGGATTCAGGTGGTAATCAGGATACCCAGCACAGGAATTTACCGTCCCTACAGCTCAAGCAGCTTCCCCGAACCTGAGTGCTAGCGGTGGTATCTACATCCCTTTCATTCCCTTGTCTGGAAATTTCTCAGATTATACTCACCTTGTTCTCTCTGAGAGTGTGCTACTCACTCATTGATTCAAGATTCACTAGCATCTACTATGTGTTCAGGACACTGATGAAGGTGCCAGGCTAACTGACAATTTTTAAAAAAATCCAAGTTGAGAGCAAAAAAGAATTAAAGGCGGATCTAAATAGTGCTGCTAACTTTTCTATTTTGTCATATTGGGGCTTTGGATGGAAAAGAAGACAGAAGGGAGAAAGAAGGAAGAAAGGAAGAGAAGGAGGAAGAGAGAAAAGGAAAAATTGAGTCTGTCATAATCAGTATAATTTTATAAAGTAATGGTGAAATGAGTGAAATTTTCATTTCACCTCATTTTCACAATTAGCATCATTTTATAAAGGACACTGAACAACCAAAACATATTTAGAAGGATTTAAGACTGAATGATGCACATAAATATGTTTAAGAAGATGTATATGTATATATTGTTTATCAATTAATAGGGGCTTACAGCCATGAAATTAAAAGACGCTTACTCCTTGGAAGGAAAGTTATGACCAACCTAGACAGCATATTAAAACACAGAGACATTACTTTGCCAACAAAGGTCTGTCTAGTCAAGGCTATCGTTTCTCCAGTGGTCATGTATGGATGTGAGAGTTGGACTATGAAGAAAGCTGAGCACCAAAAAATTGATGCTTTTGAACTGTGGTATTGGAGAAGACTCTTGAGAGTTCCTTGGACTTCAAGGAGATCCAACTAGTCCATCCTAAAGGAGATCAGTCCTGGGTGTTCATTGGAAGGACTGATGCTGAAGCTTAAACTCCAACACTTTGGCCACCTCGTGCAAAGAGTTGACTCATTGGAAAAGACCCTGATGCTGCGAGGGATTGGGGGCAGGAGGAAAAGGGGACAACAGAGAATGAGATGGTCGGATGACATCACTGACTCAATGGACATGGGTTTGAGTAGACTCCGGGAGTTGGTGATGGACAGGGAGGCCTCACGGACTGCGACTCATGGGGTCACAAAGAGTCGGACACGACGGAGCGACTGAATTGAACTAAACTAAGTTGACATTAGTTTAATAGTATTTTAAAAAGACAAGATGTAGAAAAACAGGAACAAAATAAATGTCTTAGTGGAAATAATTAAAACAAGAATTTACACATAGTTTTGATAAATTAGGAAACAAATAGTAGTTAACCATAATAACACTAAGGGCTTCCCTTGTGGCTCAGCTGGTAAAGAATTTGCCTGTAATGTGGGAGACCTGAGTTCAATCCCTGGGTTGGGAAGATCCCCTGTAGAAGGGAAAGGCTACCCACTCCAGTATTCTGGCCTGGAGAATTCCATGGACTGTATAGTCTATGGGGTCTCAAAGAGTCGGACATGACTTAGCGACTTTCACTTTCACATAGTAAGGGTATAATTTTTTGCAAATGGAAGATATCAAGCATTTAATTCTAGGGGTGCAATATATAATGTTCTCAAAAGTGGAAGTAGAATTTAAACATTATATGCTCATTTTCCTTGCCTAATTCAAACATCAGGGAAACAATCTTCCCTTGAAACAACAATTGTTTTTGATAGAATTACAAAGACATTGTCTCATGTTAAAAAAAGAAAAGACAAGAAAAGAAACTTGTCCAGGTAGATGAAGAGAATACAAAGCTAGAAGCTTAACATTAAAGAATAATGATAAATAGTATTACATCAAGTTGAAGTGATATGCCAAGCGTAACAGCAAATCTGGATTTGAGTCAAAAGACAGCAGATTATGGAAACCTTAGACTGCCAAACAACATTGCCCATGTACAACAAAGTATTCTGGATAAAAAGTTCTGTAAAAAAACAATATGTGTATGACGCTTTAATTGCTTGAAAGTATGAATGCAAACCAAATATTTTAAAAATCCCCACAGTTGTTCAAGGACTATACTGAATAAATCAGTAATACAAGGGGATTTCAAGATGATTACAGTTGTTTAAACACAGAAGCAAAATAAATAACAGGTACTGTTAGGTTTCTACTTCTGCTTCTGTGATTTAGAGAAGTCTGTAATTCATAAAATCACAAACATACTGATCTTGAAGTTTGGTTACCTTGTTTGATTTCTCCTTAATATCATGTAACTTGAGAAGATCAAAATATTAATTAATTGCTTTGTTTCCAGGAGCAAAGTGTTAGGGAAAGCCTCTTTGCATCATCTCACAGCGTGTCCTTTGCCCTGAGTAGAAAGAGATTAATTATTCTTCAGGATGGACAGGGAAGACAGCTGGGATAGTCAATAGTGGTAAAAATCATGCTTTATGGGTCTACTTGCAAATAGGGGGCTCTCTTCATGGACACAGCTGTTTACAGTCCTGACCAAGCTCCTTTTGAGAAGTGAGAGATTGAAAATACAGTGAAGTACTGATTGTGTAACCAGGTGTTCTTAGAACACTATTGAGTGTACCAATTGCTATTCTTCTCACATGCACATAAAACCCTTCTCTATGAGGGATCATACCACTCCCCACTACAGAGACAGGATAGCATTGCAATGTCTGTCCAGAGGATTTCAACTAGCTGTGGACCAATGACTACTGTGTCGGTGGTCCTTTCCTCGTCTTTCATTCTTTTACTCCAATCGGGAGTTGGGCTGCTGGTATACTACCGTTCGTACCGTATACTTAATATCTGTGCTATGGCTCAAATGCAAAGCATCAGCTGTGTCTGGATATGGCGGGAAGGAGTGTGTGTCATCTGGGAAGCCTGGATTTAAAGCTAGGTAAAATGACTGCTTGCATTAGACTTTGGGGTGTGTCCTTTTTGTAAGGAATGAACATCTTCTCTGTGATATAGAACAAAATCAGTTTTAACAGATGAGCAGATGCTTGCAAGATAAATGCTGTGTTTTATCAACCCCATATTCTCTTTTTTTTCTGGATGCATGTACTATCTCTTCCATACTGCTTCGCTGTTAAAACCACGTGACTGTGCTCTGGCCAGTGGAATGGGGGTGGGATATGAATGACGCCTGAGTGCCAAAACATAGAGCTGGGAAAGTTCCCCTCCACTCTTCACTTTCCTTACCTCCTGCCTGGCTTCAAAGGAATTTGAGCAGGATCTTGAGTCCAGAGGCTTTGGAGAATCCACATATTGGTAAGGAGGCTGAATAAGAGCACATTACAGAGTGCTCCTGTGCCGTATGAGAGATATACAGCTCTGATACCTTAAGTGATTTGAGATGTTGGGGTGAGATGCAGATTGGATCCCTGAGTTGGGAAGATCCCAGGGAGGAGGGCGTGGCAACCCACTCTAGTATTCTTGCTTGGAGAATCCCATGGACAGAGGAGCTTGGTGGGTTACAATCTGTGGGGTCACGAAGAGTCAGACACAATTGAGCATGCACACATACATGCATGACAGGTCATCTGAGCACAGAAAGTGTCCTCACGGTATCTCTGCCCATCTCCCTGAGGGACAGTGTGGTGGAAACTACCATCCAGTCCCATCCATACTGGAGCTTGAGATTGCTTCTCGATGCCACAGTCATCTTCATCGGATCCTTAACTCTGCTTTACCCCATGGCCTCTGTGTGTGTGTGGGGGGCGGGGGGTGTGAGCAGACGCATGCCCCTTATTATAAGCCTCTGATCTACAGAGTTTTTAAGAGAAAATATTGTTGAGAGCCATCTACACAGCAAGAACTTTCCTATGTGCTGGGAATGCAACGGTAAACAAACTAGGAAAAAACCAAGCCCCCATAGCGCTTACATTCTAGTGGGAAGCCTTGGAATTAGAATTCATTCCGCACATTCTTTTTCTGCTATACTCTATCCCTGCTGTTCCGGAACTGCTTTCCAGTTCCCAGATCAATTATCTTTCTGTATTCATAGGCTACATTAACATTAATGTTTTTTTTATCTACTGACATATATTGCCAACACGCAATCTGAGTATTCACCTATGTGAACCTTTCATTTTACATCAGGATGATCAGTCAAAATTCTGACTGGCATTTTATGGTTACAGATAAGGAAGCAAAGAGCATATCTACAGATTTTTTTGTCTTCACAGATTCTGTGTCTTTGTAATCAAGAGCCAGATTCACATTATTTAGTGATCTAGAGGTATTTAGAATCTATATAAAATATAGGATTGTTTTCCTAGGTAGCTCTTTTATAACAGGAGGGGAAAATATATAATAGTATGAGTCGGTGCTATAACAGTAACTATATTTGAAACTTTCAACAAAGTTTTTAGTTTTCAAATGTGATATATACCAGATAAATATTATATAGTCTATAAGCTAATTTAAAATGTCTTGAAATAAGATAAATTTTTAAAACTGATTTTTAATTCAGGGCTTAAATAATATTTTGGTGGTTCAAACATTTTAAATAATTTTATTTAAAGTCTTTTGTAGAAGGAAATAAGAAACAGGAGACAGTTACATTCAATTTTCTCTTTGTACTTTTCTCTTGAGGAATAAAATGGCATAGATATGAAGGATCTTAGTATTTTAAGCACACTGTGACTTTGAAATTTTTTATATTGATGTATTTCATTGCATAAAAGACTGAGTCGAGATTTTGGTGACAAATCAAGGGTGACTAGTTAAAGATAGTCATTCTCTCTTATATGTCTGTTCAATGCAGGAGACCTGGGTTCGATCCCTGGGTTGGGAAGATCCCCTGGAGAAGGGAAAGGCTATCCACTTCAGTATTCTGGCCTGGAGAATTCCATGGACTGTATAGCCCATGGGGTGGCAAAGAGTCAGACATGACTGAGCGACTTTCACTTTCTTTATCCTATTCTTTATATTACTGCACTCCATAGAAAATGCATGTTCATTTCTTTAACTGCATAAAATTACCCTCTTAAATTCCTACACAATAACTAGATTTTCTGTATGTTTCACTTTAAAACTGTAGAGGTAATTTATCAATCTTGGAGGCTAATACTGAATATCTTGCTCACCAAGACAGAAGAACTGTATTGTTTTCAAGTTCTTACAACTTTCCTGTATCAACCATACGTGCCACATTTAGGTTTCTGATTCTGTCCTCTAAAATGTAGGAGGCTGTACTGAAATGCATCTGACTTTGATTGCATCTGGTCATATTTTTCCACCATCAGTTCCAGCCTCAGTAATCCATCCATCATCAGCTCCTGCGGGGTCCACACCACCTGTCTGCTCCACCTCTCCTCTCTCTGCATCAGCTGCTTGCATCCTTTCTTTGCATGGTTTTCCATCTATCTCTTCATTAGCTGCAGATGAAGCTTGTTGTTTCCCATCTGCCAAAAATACACTGGAACCTCTTCATTTTCTTGTCATAATCTTGCTTTACATAAAAATGAATGAAACCTTAAGTCTTTTCAAGTGGTTGTAAAGCCTATGACAGCTTTGTAAATTAAATATTTAGAGGAATGCAGTTGGTCCAAAGTGAGTGCAGATCTGGAAGTATCATTGTGCCTTAAGAAAGAGATGGATATTTGGAAACTACTGAAGCGGGTTATTAACAGACCACCACTGCTATTTGTGTTTTCATAGATTATTATAAGCACTATTGTATATACCTTTATTATATTAATTATCCATCTCTAAAACACTAAAATATATCTTAGAAGTCTAATCAATTTTTTTTTTGGTAAGAGAGAGAAGCCTTGAATTAAATTTTTCAAAGATATCATTAAATACTTCACAAAATATATTTTACTTAATCATTAGAAATGAAGCAATATTTCTTCATTACATCATATATTTATTTGATCCCTCAAATAGTTAATAATTCTTTTTGAAATTTCTGCATTCTGGAATGCATTGCCTTGGATGTTTGCTGCTAGAGAACTCACAATTGAACAGAAATAAAGGAGCACAAGGTTTAGAAGGGAACAGAGGATCTGTTCTGGCTGACGGATCACCAGGGAGCTGTGGGTTCTCACATGCAGTGGACCCTCACCCTGAAGGAGGGCGATCTGCAAACGGGGTGGGGTGAGGGGGGCATGGGGAGGGGCAGTTTGACGTAATTTTGTACCACAGATTCAGGGACTAGGAGTTGACTTGGTTTAGAGAGGCATGGCACATCTATGCAATACATGGAAAAAAAATCTGTCACTAGTTTAATGTACTCTTTATACAGAAACTCCCTTTTCCCTTCCTGGTGAATGTCATCATACTGAAAACTGGCTAGGTTTTATAATTTTTCAGATAGCTACACTTCCTATTATAATCTCATTTTAGTATTTAATCCTTATTCTTATTTTTTCAAACAAATAACAAAAATTTTGTCACTTTTTTTCTTCCTTTTCTGTCATCAAATAAGTTTCAGTGAAACAAAAAAAACTCAAATTGTTTTATTGTAAAGAGTCTTCCCAACATGTTAAGAATTTTTTGAGAAAATCATTAGTTATAGTGTCTCCATATATCATGAAAAATGTGATCCTTTATTATAAAAGATTATCAGATAATGAATTATTGTTTTAGCCAGAATCAAACTAGTATCCCTGAGGTGTTTTTTTTTAACTGTTAGTCACTCAATCATGCCCAACTCTTGTGCAACCCCATGGACTGTAGCTTGTCAGGGTCCTCTATCCATGAAATGCTCCAGAAAAGAATACTGGAGTGGGTATCCATTCCCTTCTCCAGGCAACCTTCCGGACCCAGGGATTGAACTCAGGTCTCCCACATTGACCTGCATACAGGGTTCTCAGGAGGCAGCTGAGGTGGTCTGGCATTCCCATCTTTTTAAGAATGATCCATGGTTTGTTTTGAGTCACATAGTCAAAGGATCTAGTGTAATCAATGAAAGAGAAGTAAATGCTTTTCTGGAATTCTCTTGCTTTTTCTATGTTTAGTAAACTTTTTTTAAATCAGTAAAAGTTAAAGGAATTAATATCTTTATTTTATGAAGAAATATTTACCATAATTTTAGCAATTTATTTTGCTACATTTTTATTCTGTCCTCCCATCAACATGATTTTGAATAGTTTTCAATTTTATGGAAATTGAACACTCCTAGAAAACTCATCTATGCATATAACTCATAGGCATATATGCATAGATAAGAGATCTATTTATCACCCATTTACCTCTTATTTTCCCTTTCTACACAGGGGGTTATCTGAGATATCTACCATGATGTTAACTTGATAATTATACTTAATGATTGGGTTTTAGATATTTGAGGGACTTATGAATTATTTCATGTATTCTAATATATTTTAATGAGTAGGTATAATTCCTGTAAAACTTTCATTTTACCATTTTAAAGAATATCCATCTTCCAGAATAATGCATCGTATGTTGACGGTCAAACTTATGCTAAGTGTGTTGTTCAGAGGCAATACATTCCTTTTCCTAGGATTGTGAGATTAAGCCTTATGTCAGAGGGAGGGAGAAGTACCCCACATCTTAGAAGAGTATATAAAATTTAGTGATAGAAAATGAACTATTGTAGGCAAGGGACAATATATAAATAAAAGATAAAGTATGTGTTGAAGAATGTACAGCAAATAAAAAACTGAACTTCACCAGCAGTTTCAGATAGAACACTACTGGTTAAGCACATATAGAAGTGTGGGTTGGGTATGTTTCACCTTTTTTACAAGCGAAAAACCAAAAAACAAACTGAAGCATTTAGATTTCAAACCCCTTCCCTAAGATCGCACCTTTAATAGTTGATGGGGACAGTAGCAATCAGTTCATTATGCATCAATCAAGGGTACTACATGGTATTCTTCAGTAGATGAGAAGAGATCTAATGCTTTCAACAAGGAAAACCAACCAGCCAAGGAGGTGCTTTGACAGGCACCCCTGGGGCAGGGCAGGATACAGATGAGAGGCAAGTGTCCCTGGAAGGAATGAGGAAAGAGAAAAGTTCTAGCTGCTTCTGAATCTGATCTATTCACAGATTTCCTCTGACACAGTCCTTGTCACAAATTTAAGTCAATTTCAGCTTCTGACACATCATTAAATCCTTAAATGGACTAAGACCTGAGCTTCTAATAGCCATCTTATATTCTACTTAGAGGTGCCATGCAGTATTTGATATATCCCAGGACTTAGTATGCAAAGGGGATGAAGGGCATGAGAAAGTTTGAGTTTGAAATTTAAATGCCAAGTTTAAATTATTCTGAACACCAAACTATTCAAGCTAAATAAAGCCTGTCAATTTTGCAAGCAAAAGCAATTATTTCCTAATTTGTATGCATGTATATGTGTGTGAATAGATATTTGTAATTGTATTAATCACCCATTTTCAAGTTTCATTTTGTAATTGGAGAAGCAGATAGGAAGAAATAACAGAGGTTTCTTCTTTCTTTTTTTTTTTTAACCAATTAGACACTTATATCCTAGCTTGCTTTGCTCATCTGTGTCCTACTCTGCCCCAGGGGTACCAGGATTAGAAATCATCTCCCCTTACTCTTTCTTTGAGAACCAGACAAGAGAATAAAAGAACAAAGATAGATAGAGGTTTGAGAGAGAGAGAGAGAAGGAAAGAAAGGAAGGAAGGAAGGAAGAAAAAGATAGACATTGGAAAGAATTTCCAATTATCTCTGAGTTTACAGCCTTTAAAATCACCCTCAAGCTTCCTTTTTTCTGACTCACTTGTCTTCTAATGTTAAGGCTGCTTGGAAATAAGATGAACCAAAAGACTTAAACATGTGTTTTAAAAAGATGCACAGCACCTGCAGGAAATGGTAATGAATCAAACCTTAATGCCTCACCCAAATTCCATGTAATCCAAATGCAAATGGTGTGAAATGAAGATAGACATTATGCCACTTTGGATATATTTTTTTTTAATGGAAGAAAAACTCAGTGAGTATTAAATATCTCCATGTTTCATCATATGAGTTTAAGTAAAAATTATGATTAGTGTGGCTGACTGTGCTAGTCTGAAAGTTAGGCTACCTTGTAAATCACAATCATTAAATGACTAAAAACAGATGTTTCTTAAATTAATATAAGTAAATGCGCCTTTCCTGTACCTCTACAGGTTGGGTAATCAGGTTTAATTTGTTTCGTTGAAAAATGGTTGACAAGGCTATTCATACATTTTAGCCTAGTGATATCAAACCTCGAGGACTTCTTATATCTATATGAACCTTAAAAATATTGTTTCACACCTAGATAGCCATAAGATATCCAGAGGGGCACCAAGGGATAGAATAAAACACATCATCAGAACAAAGCCTCAAGAGAGAAGAGGCTATTCATATCTGAAACTAGGTCTTCAGAACCCTGCCTGCGGCTGCCCTCCCCACCTGCTACTTTCTTAAGCCTACACTGGTCACATTCATGAACATAAGACTAACAAAAAGGGCCACTGCTGCTGTGGTGAGTCACTCGGTCATGCCTGACTCTGCAACCCATGGACTGTAGCCCACCAGGCTCCTCCGTCCGTGGGATTTCCCAGGTAAGAATACTGGGGTGGGCTGCCATTTCCTTCTGCAGGGGATCTTCCCGACCCAAGGACTGAACCCACGTCTCCTGCTTGGTGGGTGGATTCTTCACCAACTGAACCACCTGGAGAATATTCCCAGCAGTTTAGCATCCATTTGATGAGTGTGTGGGGACCATTCTAGACTCTGTTTACACAGTTTTCAGTATCAAACATTCACACATCACAAGTATTTCTAACTATAGCTTCTACTGCCATCAGACAGCCCAAAACTAAGGAAAGCCTTGTTAAAACATTAGCAAGTGTTATAAGTGGTAAATTAAAGACATATTAGTATCTAAAGTGTGATTTTTATCCTCTGTCAGGAAACACAGCAGAGAACTCACTTTAGAAAAAATGAGCAGCAATCTGAGGTATTACAAGCATCTCTGTCTGAGGCAATATGTGAAAACTCCAATAAATGGTCAAATATTTTATTCTTATTTACAGGGCTGAGGTTTGCTGAAGAGTCACCATCTGCTGAAGGGTCTGTATGACCTGGATTCTGTTCTTTTCTCTGTATCCACTGCCCATGGCCTTCATTCACACTAGGCATTCTACCTTGGACAGCTCTAAGCACTGTCTATAGTGCATTCTTTTCCTGGCATCATTTGTTCACAACACTATGCCTATATTCTTGTCACTCAAGGTGAACTCCCTGTCCCAGAAACAGAGTTATCTCCTGGTTGCCCGCTAGAAATGTAGATTCTTAGAATCTACCCCAGATCTACTGAATGAAAATCTTCATTTTAACAAGATTCCAGGTTGGTTCTAAAGCACATCACAGTTTGAAGAACACTTCTCCCTCATACCACTAAGGTGACCTTTCTAAAATATAGAACTGATAAGACTTCCCTTGTGGTCCAATGGTTAAGACTCTGCACTCCCAATGCAAGGGGCATGGGTTTGATCCCTGGTCATGGGAACTAAGATCCCATATGCTGCATGATGTGGCCTAAAAAACAAACAACAAGCAAACAAACAAAAATGTGGAAGTCAAAACTGAGTGAATGAACATCAGTCATCATCTCTCAGCCCTTAGATCCATGGAGGAATGTAGTGGACAAGGAATCATCTGTTCTTCCAAACTGTGGATGAACACATCAAGATAACCATCCTCAATGACTTTTCCGACTCACCTAAATAGGAGGAGTGCTAGGACTACTAATTCAAGTCTTTGTGGATTAATTAGTTTTTCAATGATACTGCCCTGCTTTTTCACTAAAAGCAGACAATATAAAGAAGGCTGGGCACAAAAGAATTGATGCCTTTAAATTATGGTGCTAGAGAAGACTCTTGAAAGTCCCTTGGACTGCAAGGATAACAAATTAGTCAATCCTAAAGAAAATAAACCCTGAATATTCATTGGAAGGACTGTTGCTGAAAGTCCAATCCTCTGGCCACCCAATGCACAGAACTGACTCACTAGAAAAGTCCCTGATGCTGGGTAAGATTGAAGGCAAAAGTAGAGGGGGGCAGCAGAGGAAGAAATGGTTAGATAGCATCACTGACTCAATGAATATGAATTTGAGCAAACTCTGGGAGTTAGTGAAGGACACAGGACCCTGGCTGATTCATACCACAGGGTGTCAAAGAGTCAGACACAACTTAAACAGACAACATAAAGCCATTATCGCCAGAATATGAGCTAGGATTTTTGAATGACCTAAAGTTACTTATAACCTTTCTTCTAGTGCTTTATTTTCTTAAAATTAACATCTTATACAGACCTGGGAGACAAGAGAGGCTCTAATGTAATAGCTCCAAGAAATGCCATCCTGAAACATCTCAGATGTGGCTCCACCTGTTAGCACACATATTAGCACAGATCCTACTAAAAAGCTGATGTAGACGTTCACTGACACTATGATACTCTAAGGGTTTGAGAGCATGAGAAATGGGAGACAGCTGTTTTACACTATAATATGTTTCTTGTCAACTTTTTCAAATCACAAACACCTTTCAAAACTTTGGAGAAAGAAACATGGGCAACTCATATGACGTAAAAATCAAATCAATTTGTATTTTCCACACTGAAAATAATCTCTAAGACTCTTGGGTAGTGAAAATCATAGTATAAGAATGTGTTCCCACTGCTCAGTTAAGAACAAATTTTACCACCCCTTAGCAATCTTCAGAAGATGTTTTTAAAATCAGTATTTTCAGGTCAAAGAGTACTCAGAAAAAATTTTCTGTTCAAAAATGTCTTTATTACCCATTATTTGAAAAAGATGATTCTGTTAAAATAATGTATCCTAAAAATTTGACATGTTTTGATACATGAATTAACAATACAATGGAACATCATTCATTAAATTGAACATTTCCGGAAATACTACATTGAACAAACCCACAGTTTCCTAGTGTCTTGATTATTTGGTAAGAGTAACTAAATTCAGCATTTGTAGATGATTAGTTGATGCCTCAAAATCTTCATAGGGGATAGGAGTCTGAGATATATTTCTGAAGTTTTAAAGTTACTTTGTGCTTTACAAATAAAAGTATTTTTAACTATTTAGAACATTCAACAAATATTCATTAGATTCCTTCTGTATTATCCTTGTCCTTGTTTGAAGTGTTAGAAATATCACAATAAAACTGAAAGGCACAGTCTCTAAGAGACAATAAGCAAAAAATGAACAGAAAAACTAATGAAATATTAGGAAAGAAAAACATAGAGTAAAATTATATAAAATATTTGGGAGGAAAGGTGGTTTGGACTAACTCAGGATAATCAAGATAGCTTTTCTTTTTTCTCTAAGAAGGTGACATTTAATTGGGAAAGTGAAGATAAAGCAATACTATTAATAAAAGGAACTTGAGAAAAAAATATCCTAACCAAATAAAGAACAGATGATAAATTATAACAATGAATTATATTCCAATGAGTATTTATCACTATTTCCCCAAGAATATTCTATGTAATTCTCTTAAGACTTAACACACACCACCACGACCACCACCACCATCACAACAACTATACTATCAAAGAAGCTTGTAAGATATAGCAAATTGTATAAACTTTAAGATATTAAGGAACCTGACAAATTTTGCAAGACAAATAGCTATTTTTGCTAATGTTTTCAAAATATCTTTAACCATTAAATTATGAACGGTTTGATAATTATTACAAGTTAACATCCACAAAATTAGAAAAAATCTGGCACGGGTAAATCATCATCAAAATCATCTTTGTCCTGGCAATGTAACAGTGTCTACTTATAGCGGATTTCAGACAGAAGCAGATTTCAATAAAAAAGGGTATGAGGTCCAGCTCTAAAAAGCCATCAGTTGTCATTACTCCGCCATATGCCAGGCAGATTTTCTCTCCAAAAATTTTAACAGACATTTCTTCACACATTAAGTTCTACTTCATTCATTTCTCTCTTCTTTCCTAGAGTACTGCAACAGTTCACTAAAACGAAGCCTTGCTTCCAATATTTTTTTCCTCAAATGTATCACCTACCAGTTTCCTAACTTAACTATTTAAAGAAAGCTAACTATGACTGCATTCCATCTTCCCTATAAAATATCTGGTCACTCACAGTAAATCCCAACTCCTTGATATTTACATAAGAGCCTGCATGCACTTGTAGGATATATCACCCCCCAACCACCATTTCACATTCCAGGAACTTCAGACACATCTCACTCTTATGTAAACATCTCTGCTCCTTGTCCCCCATCTTCGAGGAAACCATATCACTAATACCACCCCCACTTCATTTCCTTGGTCAAGCTAATCCCTAATCATCTATCACTGTCATCATCATCATCATCAATAATACATGTCTTAGTTACATGACAGGTTCTGAAAGCAATGCAGTGAATCAAAAATCAGGCTCTAGATTCAGACTCTCTTCTATTCGAGTCTACCTAAGTCCCCTTTATCTCTATTTTTTTCTGATAGTGTTTATTCTTAAGTTTAATGCCAAAATATCTTTTATGGGAAAACATAAGATGAATAATGTCATTTTACTTTTTACTCTTTTTTAAATAACAGCAGCTTTAGGTTCACAGCAAAATTGAGAGTAAGGTACCAAGATTTCCCATATACTCCTTGCCCCACATATGCATATGTCAGGAAGCATTTAACAAGAGGCTTCCTGTGTGCTGTTTTGGATCTGTCAGGAACTCTCTGGCCCTTACTGATTCCTGAATATTCAGGAATTAAGAGGAGAGGCACGCCTTTCCCTGGGCTGAGGAATCCAGGCATTTCTCATTATAGTGATAAGTACCTCTTTCTTTTTATGAGCCAAATGGTAAAAGGTGATTGTTTGCATCTCTCTCTCTTTGATAGGGATCGTCTTATGTTTTGTAAGTCTGGAATTTTAATCTTTATCTTTGCTGAGAATAACCACCTTGTAAGACAGTATATATGCCCACGCCATGTTGATTAAAACACCTTTGCTCCATCAGAGCTTGGGTCCCTGTGCCTCTCTCTCTCTCTCTCTCTCTCTCTCTTTCTCTCTCTCTCTTTCTCTCTACACCTTCACCCACTCGAGAGGGCGCCCGGTGCCTCCGTGCAGCAGCGCCAGCCCTGAGAACAGGGCTCTATTGGGTTTCTACATAAACCAGGGGATATCAGCCTCTTTCTCTCTCTTACTCTCCGGACCACCAGGTTCCGGTCCATTAAAGGACCACAAGCGCTATCAGCCTCTTTCTCTCTCTTACTTTCTTTTCGTCTACTCCGGACCACAAGGTTCCGGTCCATTAAAGGACCAACATGCATATTCTCTGCCATTATCATTATCCCCAACCAGTGCCATATTTTGTTATAATTGGTGAACGTACATTGACACAAGATAATCACCCAAGGTCCACAGTTTATCTTAGGGTTCACTCTTCATGTTGTACACTTTGTGGTTTAGGACAAACATATAATGACGTGTTCATTGCTACAATATCATACAGGATATTTTCACTGCCTTAAAAATCCTCTGTGCTCTGCCCATTAATCTCCCCTCCCAAATCCCCAAACCACTGATCAGCACTGATGTTTTTTTCTGTCTCCATAGTTTTGTCTTTCCCAGAATATCATATGGTTGAAATTATATAGTATGTAGCCTTTTAAAATTGGCTTCTTTCTCTAAATAATAAGCATTTAAATTCTGTCCATTAATGGGCATTTAATTTTCATTGCTTGTTACATCATTTATTTTTGGAGTTGAATAATATTTTCTTGTTCAAATGCATCATGATTTATCTGTTCACCTAGTGAAGAAAATTTTGGCTGCTTCCAATTTTTTGGTGATTATGAAAAAGTTGCTCTCAACCTCTGTGTGCAATTTTTTCTGTGGACATATGTTTTTAATCACCTAGAGCCAGACATCAGGGAGTCTGAAGTCAAGTGGGCCTTAAGAAGCATCACTATGAACAAAGTTAGTGGAGGTGATGGAATTCCAACTCAGCTTTTTCAAATCCTAAAAGATGATGCCATTAAAATGCTGCACTCAATATGCCAGCAAATTTGGAAAACTCAGCAGTGGCCACAAGACAGGAAAAGGTGTTTTCATTCCAATCCCCAAAAGCCAATACCAAAGAATGTTCAAACTACTGCGCAGCTGTACTCATTTCACATTCTCAAAGTAAGGCTCCAAATTATCCAAGCTAGGCTTCCACAGGACGTAAACAGAGAAATTCCAGACATTCAAGCTGGGTTTAGAAAAGGCAGAGGAAACAGAGATCAAATTGCCAACATCCGCTGGATCATCAGAAAAGCAAGAGAATTCCAGAAAAATATCTACTTCTGATTCATTGACTACACTAAAGCCTTTGACTGTGTGGATCACAACAAATTTTGGAAAATTCTTCAAGAGATGAGAATACCAGACCACCTTGTCTGCCTCCTGAGAAACCTATATGCAGGTCATGAAAAAACAATTAGAACCAGACATGGGACAATGGACTGGTTCAAAATTGGGAAAGGAATACACCAAGGCTGTATATTGTCACCCTGCTTATTTAATGTATATGTAGAGTATATCATGAGAAATACCAGACTGTATGAAGCACAGCTGGAATCAAGATTGCTGGGAGAAATATCAATAACCTCAGATATGCACATGACACCACCCTTATGGAAGAAAGTGAAGAGTAACTAAAGAGCCTCTTTGTGAAAGTAAAAGAGGAGAGTGAAAAAGCTAGCTTAAAACTCAACATTCAAAAAATGAAGAGCAAGGCATTCTGTCCCATCACTTCATGGCAAATAGGTGAGGAAACAGTGAGAGACTTTATTTTCTTGGACTCCAAAATCACTGCAAATAGTGACTGCAACCATGAAATTAAAAGACGACTGCTCCTGGAAGGGGCATTAGTTTGCCAACAAAGGGCCATCTAGTCAAATCTATGGTTTTTCCAGTAGTCATGTATGGATGTTAGAGTTGGACCATAAAGAAAGCTGAGTGCAGAAGAACTGATGCCTTTGAACTGTGGTGTTGGAGAAGACTCTTGAGAGCCCCTTGGACTGCAAGGAGATCAAACCAGTCCATCCTAAAGGAAATCAATCCTGAATATTCTTTGGAAGGACTGATGCTGAAGCTGAAACTCCAGCACATTGGCCACCTCACGTGAAAAGTTGACTCATTGGAAAAGACCCTGATGCTGGGAAAGATTGAAGGCAGAATGAGAAGGGAACTACAGAGGGCATTATGTTTGGATAGCATCATCGACTCAATGGACATGAGTTTGAGCAAGCCCCGGGAGATGGTGAAGGACAGGGAAACCTGGCATGCTGCAGTCCATTGGGGTCACAAAGAGTGGGACATGACTGAGCGGCTGAACACCAATAACAAAGTTTTTAATCCTTTGGGTAAATACTCAGAAGTATCAGTACAAGCACTAGACTGTATGGTAAGATTGTGAGTTCATGTGGCTGTGCTATTTTGTGTTCCTACCAGCAATAAGTGGTAGTTCCCGTTGCTCCACATCCTCATCTGATTTTTGCTGTCAGAGTTCTGGTCTTGGCCATTCTAATAGGTGTATTGTGGTATCTGTAATTTTAAATCTCTGATGACATATGCATGATGGGAAGCATCTTTTCATATGCTTATTTGCCATCTGTATATCTTTTTCTGTACCTCTATTTCGTGATTTGCAACATGGGACTAATCATACTTCCTATTTTTAGATGTGTTGAATGAATTATATAAATTAACCATGAAATGAGCTGAGAAGGATGTTTGGCTCATCTTAAGTAGCTACTAAGTACTATTTTTTTGCCCAGTTCTTCGTATGCTTCATTCCATCTGATTCTTGCTACAGAAATGTGATTTATCAGCATTTGCAGATGAGGCAACAAAGCTTCAATAGTTTCCACTAGGTATTTTAGAGGTTAAATTGTTAGATCTGGGTTATGACTCCATATGTGTCTAATATCAGAACCAGTTTCCATTAACCCCTCTATTATACCTGCAGTGAACACCCAGTTTTGGGATAGTGCTTCTAGAAAACACTTTCTAATGTGTCTACTTGACTTCTGAAACCTTTGCCCATAGCTCTGTTATTGGACTGCATCATTACAAACTGCACTATAATTATCTGATTATGTAACCATTTCTTTGAATGATATTTTGGAAACCTGAGAGTAAGAAAAACATGTATTTCCCTTTTTTTAGCAATCCTAGCACATAACAATATAACGTTCATGTATTAAGCAGTCAATCTATTTTTTAAAATATCAATAATATATAAGTGACTGGCCAGTTAAAGTTATCAGAAACTAGCCTTCAGGATAAGTGATGAATTTATGTATGTGTGTATATGATTTGAATTTGTTTTTAACAGATATCTTTTTGTAATAAAATGCAAAACACTATTTTCCAAGTTGATTGGGGCTTCCCTGGTGACTCAGATGATAAAGAATTTGCCTGCAATGCAGGATACTCAAGTTCAATCCCTGGGTCGGGAAGATCCCCTGGAGAAAGGAATGGTAACCAACTTCATGGATGAAGAGTCTGGCTAGCTACAGTCTGTGGGGTTGCAAAGAGTTGGACACGACTGAACAACTAACACATCCACTACCCTTTTCTGTAGCAAAATTCTGTTTTTTTTCAAGTTGATTATGAAATGTTAGTTATCACAGAAAATATTTTTTTAATTTTTTTCACTAGTTTTTGTATTTAGCCTCATTACAACCATAAGGAAATTATACATCACAGTCCCTAGAGTGCACCTTGGAAAACTATTTTCCATTATACAAAATAATAATTTACTGAACAAGTTCATATACTTAAAAGAACAAATTAAGCATCTTTTTTTTTTTTGCCTACTTCAGCTAATTCTAATACTAATCTTTTTATAACCTTGATAAAGCTGTGAATGTTAATAAGCTTTAAGGGAGGAGGGGATAGAAATTGAAATCTTTATTCAAAAACAGAAAAACCCAATGATTTTATAAATAAGAAACAGACTTCTTAGCATACTTCCTCTAATAGCTCAACCCCTCCAATGAATTGAGATGCTCCAAAAATATCCTCAGTTACATATTATAAGCTTGTGTTTCCTGTATTTTTGCTTATGGACACTACTTCCATAATCAACTCCATTCATTTATACATCTAGTTGTATATTTGAAAAACCCTCTACCCGTCCCCTGTTCATACAGCTTATTATGAAATTTAATTCTTGAATTCCAGCAAGAGTGAAAATTAAAGTGAAATAATTCAGTAATCTGAGTGTTCTTCCTTTATTTCTGACCTCTTAATATAAAAATGAAGGCACAATTTCCCATGTTGGTTAGTTACAGATGAATTTTTGCTGCTTAATTAATGTAATCATTCAAAAACACCACAGAATAATGGAAGTCTACAGAAATATTATATTAATTAACTTATAAATGAAGTAAAATATCTTTTCTAATCAATATTTCACGTAAGATGAAGAGCATTTGGGGTTGTTATCATCAAGCACATCAGATAAATCTGAGATTTCCCTAATTACTATAAATAAGTCATGGCACATGCTTGGATTTCTTTCAGACATTGTTTCCCATGCTACTAGCATTATGCTACTAATCAGAATAATAATATTGAAGAAATTGTGGTACCTAGTCCAATACAAAAATATTTTCAAGGTTAACATACACAGTATATTATTTACAATATTGTCATAAATAATACACAGACACATGAGTGTCAAATACTTTATGTCAACTTATTGAGCAAATTGGTATGCCAGATATACATTCATTTATCTCTGTATGGGAAATGTCACTAAAAATATGCAAGAAGATACAGTGAAAATCTGGAAATAAGAAAATGCCTCCAAACAGTAGACAATAGCATACTACACAATAATGGGAATTAATGATCTAGCACTAAACATAGCAACATAGATCTATCTCAAACAATAAGCAAGAGAATGAAGGCACAATGGTTAAAAACTGCATGGTTCCATTTATATGTAATTTTAAAATAAGAAAATCTAATTTTTAGTGTTGGAAGTAAGTGGAGTGGTTACTTTTGAATGGGTAGTGACTCCAATGGAGCAGGAGCCGTTATGAGTTAATAGAATATTGTTTTCCTTGACTAGAATACTAGTTACACGGCTGTGCTCAACGTTCAAGAATTTATACCACTGTATATTTCTGAAACTTCTTTGAAAGTTCTTTGAACTTGTATGTATATATGATATAATTCAAAAATGCATTCCAAAACATAAAACTAATGCTAAGTGGAAGCATCTGAAGTTTCAATAATATTCAAAAGATACTGAAAACAGCTCATTACAAACTAAGAAAAATAATTTAAATTTATCTAATCATTAAGCTCCTATGTCTTTTTGCCTTTTGAAGCTCTTGGTTTGTTAAAAAATAACACTAAGAAAAGTAATGTTAACTAAACACTATTATTTACACCAGAAGAAATTATCATTAACTGTAGGATTCATGGGGTTGCAAAGAGTCAGACACGACTGAGAGACTGAACTGAACTGGACTGATAGGGTTATGACGGGCTTTCCAGGTGGCTCAACGGTAAGGAAACCTCCTGCCAATGCTGAAGACACAGAAGACACGGGTTCGATCCCTGAGTCAGAAAGATCCCCCAGAGAAGGAAATGGCAACCCACTCCAGTGTTCTTGCTGGAACATTCCATGGGCAGAGGAGCCTGGTGAGCCCATAGTGTTGCAAAGAGTCAGACACGACTGAGAATGCATGCATAGGATATATAATACTTTGAATCAAATTGGTACAAATTAAGCACTTGTTTTAATCTTTCCATTCATTGATTCTGAATAAGTAAAATATTATTTGCTTTTATATAAATGTGTGTTCAACTGCAGAGATATGTCTCATGTTCCACTCAATTAAACTCCAGGAGGGTATACTGACCTCATTTTAATGCATAAACAAATATTTTCATGGTACATTGATTTTAATATTTTGTGAATTTGTATATTATTTCTAATTAATTAAACATAACCTCAATGGCTTTCTCTTTGTAAATGTGATGTAGGCTTTATTATTTTCATGAGTGTTATCTTTATAAACTATAATTAAAAAACAATGATTATTTTATTGAGTGTACTTAAGATTTTGTAGGTATTCTTGAATCATTGAGATAATGTTTTGGTGGTACTTTATAGGATTTTTTTATTACATTTAATTCATATTTAAACTTGAGTTTTAAGAAATGCCAGACAAATCAAATATATCTGCTCTAGTAGAATGCAGAAATTATATATAAAACATATACATGTATGTGAATATTTTGTGTACATATATGTTAATATACATATATAGTATATATATAATATAAACCGGCTAAAAAATAAAAACATGAGGATGGTATTACCAAAGATCTGATATTTGTGGTTCCATTTCCAGAACTCTCCAGAATTATCTTTGCAGGTATTCGGAAGGACAGTGCAGTATTAAAAAAGCACTCTCCACTCTAAGTATGTACTAGATTGAGTTAATGTTGATGAAAACTTTTTCTCCAATTCTGTAGCTTATTATCTTAAAAGAGATAGACTTATTTAATATGGTTGTGATTGTACTGTGTAGTCTGAGTCTCTTCTTACTTTCATTGTTCCACCCTTGTGTTTACAATAGTGACCTATTGTCAAAAAATATCTTTGATCGGTAATAACAGGTAGTTTACCAAAATCCAGCTAAATTTGAGAATCATGAAAAATATACTGAGACCTTGAATATTTTACATTAGAACATTTATCTATGCACTAATTCAAACCATGTTTTATGCAATGTGGGAGACTTTTTCTTTGTAACACTGGAGTTCTGAGTCATCTTCCTAGCATATTATTACCCTTAATTCATTGTTTACAGTTTCCAATTCAGCATTCTTTAAAGTAGTGTGTGTTGGTATGTGTGTGTGTGGAGGGGGTTATTCTTTAACAGTTGCATGGCACAGCTGGTTTTAATCATTTTAAACTCACTGTCATGGCTTTTCAAGAATTCCAAAGGTATTTGGTATTTTTTTATGGGAACATTGATTCTCTTTATTTGGTTCATGTAAGACTTAATTAAGTTATGTAACTGCAATAACAAGAACAGCAGTTATTTATCAGTCTGGGAACAAATGTGACTAACTCTCAACAAACATACAGCTAAATGATGACAGCAGAGACCACGAACCAAGCCAGTAGAGTGCAGAACATGAGCCGAGCCCACACAGTTAGCCAAGAGCATCCTTCCAGATGCTTTACGGGACAGACGGAGTGGACAGCTTGATCCAGTGAATCCACCGCACTGAGGTCGATGAGGGCAAGTCCAGGTGTACATGACTCGTTTTCACTAAAATCTGAACACGTATTTCCTATCTTTTAGGGTCAGAAAATGTGACTGCTTTCCATAAGATACATCTCAAAGTCCTAAAAGGATAACTAAGCCTCTGTAAGGGTTTTATTTCAACTGTGTGGCTGAAAAGCCTGGGGGGTGTTAAGTGACCATAGAAAATTTAGAATCATTGCGAGATTCAAGGTCATTATCACCCAAATGGCAAAACCTCTAAGGGTTTGGTTGATTCTGCCTTCATACTTAGCAGCACATATCCCATGGCAAGGCCAGCACAACTCCAAACGGGAGACACAAAGAGGTCAACATGATCTGAAATATGCATTTCTCATAAAGAAATACTCAGCTATCTGGCTTCCTCTGCCTTTTATCCTTTTGCCAGTAAAAATGTATGACAACAACAACAAAATATTCAGAGAGGCAGGGGAAAAAAAGAAAAGAAAAGAAAAGAAAATCACCAGGCAACACTGCCCAGTACTTTTTAAAATACCACAAACAAAACAAAACAAAAATTTGAATCTCAGGGATATTCTAATTTGCCTGAAACCAGAGGATTTAAATTAGTGCCCATTTAGCTGCATAATGATGTTGCAGAGATGGAACTTTATTAGGCCTTGATATTGCATCCAGTTAAAGAACAGAAGCAAAATCCAGAGAACTTCCCTTGTAGAAAAAGAGCTTCAATGAGATCCTGAGCCTACCTATGCCATTAAATGATAATGATTCTTTACATCCTATAGTAAAATTGACAACTCTTCTCTCACCAACTTACTAGCAACTTTTGTTTTCTTTCACTTTTTAAGAATTTAAGTATACATAGTTGATAATATATTAATTTCCTGTACATATTAATAACAGTGATTCAATACTTTATAGTTCATACTCCAATTAAAGGTATTACAAAATAACTTTTATATTTCTCTGTACTGTACAATGTATTCTTGTTGTTTATTTTATACATAGCAGTTTGGATCCCTTAATCACATAATCCTATTTTTCCCTCCCCAAATCCCTCTCTCCTCTGGTAACCACTAGTTTGTTTTTTAATCAATACATGTGTGAGTTTTTTTCTGTTTTGACATACACATTCAACTGTTTTACTTTTCTTTTGAGTCCACATAGGGATAACATACAGTATTTGTTTTCCTCTCTCTGACTTACTTCACTCAGCATGATACACTCTAAGTCCTTCCACATGACTGCAAGCAGAGGAATTAGTGCCTGTGTGCATGCTCAGTCGTTCAGTTGTATCCGACTGTTTGTAACCCCATGGACTGTAGCATGCCAGGGTCTTCTGTCCAGGGGATTTCCCAGGCAAGAATACTGGAGTGGATTGCCATTTCCTTCTCCAAGGCATCTTTCTAACCCAGGGATCAAACCTGTGTCTCCTGCATTGGCAGGCAGATTCTTTACCAGTGAACTACCCGGGAAGCCTCAAGTAATTAGAATTCCATTATAAATATTATATAAATTGGTGGACACTTGATTTGTTTCCATATCATGACTATTGAAAATAATGCTGCTATGAACATTGGGGTTCTGGTATCTGATTGAATCAGTATTTTCATTTGTTGGATATATTAATATAACCAAGAGTAGAATTGCTGTATCACGATTTGGGCTTCCCTGATAGCTGAGTATTGATCCAGCCTAGCTGTCTCTCAGGGGCCTCAACTCTTTCTTCCCACCATCCCAGAGCCCAGTGCCTGGCTCAAGCCTCACAGAGGTGTGTGGTTAAGAATATAAGGTTACTAAGAAATGAAGGATCGCAGGCTCCTGCAAAAAAAAAAAAAAAAAAACTTTATGAGTGTGGTGGAGGAAGATGGCAGAGTAGAAGGATGTGTGCTCACCTTCTCCTGCGAGAACTCCAAAATTACAACTTGCTGCTGAACAACTATTGATAGGAGAATGTTGGATTCCACCAAAAAAAGATACACCACGTCCAAGGGCAAAGGAGAAGCCCCCAGCAAGATGGCAGGAGGGGCAAATTAACACTTAGAATCAAACCCCATACCCATCAGAGACACTTGGAGGACTCAAACATACCTTGTTCAAACCAGGATCCAGAGACCCCACAGAGGCTGAGCCAGAACTGTGCTTACTAAAACACAGTGTCTGCTGTGGAAGTATAGCAGTGGCCTGCCTCGGGGGCAGGGGCTCTGGGTGTGGCATAAGTCCTCTTATTAACCCACCATTAAGTGGCATAAGTCCTGGGTGTGGCATAAGTCCGCCATTAACCCACCATAGAGCTGCCAGAACTTACACAGGACTGGGGAAACAGACTCTTGGAGGGAACAAACAAAACTTGTGCACATCAGGGCCCAGGAGAAAGGAGCAGTGACCCCAAAAGAGACGGACCCAGACTTGCCTGTGAGTGTCCAAGAGCCCCCAGCTGAGCCGTGCGTCGGCGGTGGCCCACTGCAGGGGTGGGGCACTCGGTGCAGCAGTGCATCTTGGGGCCTTTAGAAGGAGGTCACCATCATCTTCATTACCTCCACCATAGTTTGGCCTCAGGTCAGACAACAGGGAGGGAACACAGCCCCACTCATCAATAGAAAATTGGATTAAAGATGTACTGAGCACGGCCCTACCCATCAGAACAAGACCCAGGTTCCACGTCAGTCAGTCTCTCCCACCAGGGAGCTTCCATAACCTTCTTACCCTCATCCATCAGAGGGCCGACAGAATGAAAACCACACTGGCAGAAAACTAATCAAATGGATTACATGGACCACAGCCTTGTCTAACTCAATGAAACTATGAGCCATGCCCTGTAGGGCCACCCAAGATGGACAGTTCATGGTGGAGAGTTCTGACAAAATGTAGTCCACTAGAGAAGGAGAAGAAAATGACAACTCACTCCAATACTCTTGCCTAGAAAATTCCACAGACAAAAGAGACTCGTAGGCTACGTCCATGGGGTTGCAAAAAGTCGGCCATGACCGAGCAACTTCACTTCACTTTCAGAGAAGGGAATGGCAAACCACTTCAGTATTCTTGCCTTGAAAACCTCATTAACAGTACAAAAAGGAAAATGATAGGACAATGAAAGATGAACTTCCCAGGTCGGTAGGTGCCCAATATGCTACTGGAGATCAGTGGAGAAATAACTCGAAAAAGAATGAAGAGAGAGAGCCAGGCAAAAACAACATCCACTTGGGGAAGTGACTGGTGATGGAAGTAAAGTCTGATGCTATAAGAAACAATATCACATGGGAACCTGGAATGTTAGGTCCATGAATCAAGGCAAATTGCACATGGTCAAACAGGAGATGGCAAGAGTGAACATCAATGTTTTAGGAATCAGTGAACTAAAATGGACTAGAATGTCAACAAAAGAGTCCAAAATACAGTACTTGGATGCAATCTCAAAAATGACAGAATGACCTCTGTTCATTTACAAGGCAAACCATTCAATATCACAGGAATCCAAGTTTATGCCCCAACCAGTAACGCTGAAGAAGGTGATGTTGAACGGTTCTATGAAGATATATAAGATGTTCTAGAACTAACACTGCAAAATATATGCTTTTCATTACAGGGGACTTGAATGCAAAAGTCAAAAGGAAGTCAAGAGATACCTGGAGTAACAGGCAAATTTGGCCTTGGAATACAAAACGAAGGAGGTCAGAGGCTAATAAAGTTTTGCCAAGAGAACGCACTGGTCATAGCAAACATCCTCTTCCAATAACACAAGAGAAAACTCTACACATGGACATCATCAAATGGTCAACACTGAAATCAGATTGATTATATTCTTTGCAGCCAAAGATGGAGAAGTTCTATACAGTCAGCAAAAACAAGACCAGGAGATGACTGTGGCTCAGATCATGAACTCCTTATTGCCAAATTCAGACTTAAATGAAGAAAGTAGGGAAAACCACTAGACAATTCGGTATGACCTAAATCAAATCCCTTATTACTATACTGTGGGAGTGAGAAATAGATTCAAGGGATTAGATCTGATAGACAGAGCCCCTGAAAACCTATGGACTGAGGTTTGTTACATTGTACAAGAGGCAGTGATCAAGAACATCTGCAAGAAAAAGAAATGCAAAAAAGCAAAATGGCTGTCTGAGGAGGCCTTACAAATAGCTGAGAAAAGGAGAGAAACTAAAGGCAAAAGAGAAAAGGAAAGATATACCCATTTGAATGCAGAGTTCCAAAGAATAGCAAGGAGAGATTAAAAAAAGGCTTCCTCAGTAACCAATGCAAAGAAATAGAGGAAAACAGTAGAACGAGAAAGACTAGAGATTTCTTCAAGAAAATTAGAGATACCAAGGGAAAATTTCATGCAAAGATTGGCTCAATAAAGGACAGAAATGGTAGGGAACTAACAGAAGCAGAAGATACTAATAAGAGGTGGTAAGAATACACAGTACAAAAAAGATCTTCACGACCCAGATAACCACAATGGTGTGATCACTCTCCTAGAGCCAGACATCCTGGAATGCAAAGTCAAGTGGGCCTTAGGAAGCATCACTATGAACAAAGCTAGAGGGGGTGACGAATTCTGGTTAAGCTATATCAAATCCTAAAAGATGATGCTGTGAAAGTATCACACTCAATATGCCAGCAAATTTGGAAAACTCAGCAGTGGCCATAGGACTGGAAAAGGTCAATTTTCATTCCAGTTCCAAAGAAGGTCAATGCCAAAGAATGTTCAAATTACCACACTATTGCACTCATCTCACACTCTAGCAAAGTAATGCTCAAAATTCTCCAAGTCAAGCTTCAACAGAATGTGAACCGTGAACTTCCAGATGTTCAAGCTGGATTTAGAAAAGGCAGCTCAAATTGCCAACATCTGTTGGATCATTGAAAAAGCAAGAGAATTTCAAAAAATATTTACTTCTGCTTTACTGACTATGTCAAAGCCTTTGACTGTGTGCATCACAACAAACTATGGAAAATTCTTAAAGAGATGGGAATACCAGATCACCTGACCTTCCTCCTGAGAAATCTGTATGCAATTCAAGAAGCAACACTTAGAACTGGACATGGAACAACAAACTGGTTCCAAATTTGGGAAAGCAGTATGTCAAGGCTGTATATTGTCACCCTGATTATTTAACTTATATGAAGAGTATAGCATGCAAAATGCCAGGGTGAGTGAAGCACAAGCTGGAATCAAGAATGACGGGAGAAATATCAATAACCTCAGATACACAGATGATGCCACTCTTATGACAGAAGTGAAGAAGAACTAAAGAGTCTCCTGATGAAAGCAAAAGAGGAGAGTGAAAAAGATGGCTTAAAACTCAACATTCAGAAAACTGAGATCATGGCATCCAGTCCCATCACTTCATGGCAAATAGATGGGGAAATAATGGAAATAGTCAGAGACTTTATTTGGGGGGCTCCAAAATCACTGCAGATGGTGACTGCAGCCATGAAATTAAAAGACACTTGCTCTTTGGAATAAAAGCTTTGACCAACCTAGACAGCATATTAAAAAGCAGAAACATTACTTTGCCAACAAAAGTCCATCTAGTCAAGGTTATGGATTTTCCAGTAGTCACATATGGATGTGAGAGTTGGACTATAAAGAGAACTGAGTGCTGTAGAATTGATGCTTTTGAACTGTGGTGTTGGAGAAGAATCTTGAGACTCCTTGGACTGCAAGGAGATCCAACCAGTCCATCCTAAATGAAATCAGTCCTGAGTATTAATTGGAAGGACTGATGCTGAAGCCAAAACTCCAATACTTTGGCCACCTGATGCGAAGACCTGACTAATTGAAAAAGACCCTGATTACAGGATGGATCAAAGGTGGAAGGAGAAGGGGACAATAGAGGATGAAATGGTTAGGGAAGGGGAAGACAGTTGATGAGATCACCAACTAGTTGGGACATGAGCTTGAGTAAGCTCCCAGAGTTGGTGATGGACAGGGAAACCTGGTGTGCTGCAGTTCTTGGGGACACAACTGAGTGACTATTCTGAACTGAACTGATTTGATAGCTCAGTTGGTAAAGAATTCACCTGCAAGTCAGGAGACCCTAGTTCAAATCCTGGGTTGGGAAGGTTCGCTGTAGAAGAGATCACCAACCCACTCCAGTATTCATGGGCTTTCCTTGTGGCTCAGCTGGTAAAGAATCCTCCTGCTATGTGGTAGACCTGGGTTTGATTCCTGGCTTGGAAGATCCTCTGGTGAAGGGAAAGGCTACCCACCCCAGTATTCTGGCCTGGCTTGCAAAGAGTCGGACATGACTGGGTGGCACTCATTCACTTCACTCACTATAGTAACTCTATTTTTAGTTTTTTGAGGAACTTCCATAATGTTTTCCATTGTGACTATACCAATTAACACTCCCACAAACACTGTACAAGAAAGGATTTCTTTTTCTTCACATCTTCACTAAAATTTATCATTTTTAAACTTTTTGATGATAGCTTTTCTGTCAAATGTGAAGTTATATTTCATTGTGGTTTTGATTTGTATTTCTCTAATGATTAGCAATGAGCATTTTTTCATGTAGCTCTTAGTCATCTGTATATCTTCTTTGGAAAACAATATATTCAGGTCTTCTGCCTAGTTTTTAACCAGATTGTTTTATAGATATTTAGTTGTATGAACTGTTTATACATGCTTGATAGTAATCCTTATCAGTCATATTATTTGCAAATATTTCTCTCATTCAGTAAATTGTCCTTTCACTTTGTCAGTGGTTTCCTTTGCTGTACAAAAGCTTTTAAATTTAACTCAAACCCATTTGTTTATTTTTACTTTATTTATTTATTTGCCTTAGGAGTGAGATCAAACCAAAAAATATTGCTATGATTTACGTCAGTGACTGCTCTGCCTATGTTCTCTTCTAGGAGTTTTATGGTTTCAAGATTTACATTTAGGTCTTGAATACATTTTGAATTCATTTTTGTATATAGTGTGAATAAGGTAGGCCACACTCTTCCCATTTTACAGATGATAATATAGAGACTGAAGAAAATAACTATGATAACAAGCTCTAGAGTTCAGATTTAAAACTGAATTATTTGACTCAATAATTAAATATCCAACTGTGCAAATATCTGATCACTGAATGAGCTTCCCAATATCATACTTACAATTAAAAATAAAGTTAAAATAAGGACTCTAGTCTCTAGACTTTTAAATCAAAATACTTTTTCATATACCACCTTCTGATCTAACTTATTTTATTGTGTTTTTATGGCAACTGAGTTATGAACATGCTCTTTATATTTGGTCTATTGGTTCTCATGGAACAGTAATTGTTTGCTAACTTCTACCTGAAATTGACATTTGCAAACAGAATACTTGAGACAGTGGTAAGCGAATACAAAAATCTGCTTTTGGCAATAATGGAAAATGAACTTAAATTACTGAATATGTTTCATTATAAAATGTTAAAGTAAAATATCACAGCACACCAAAAAATCTTTGTATTTGATTTAGCACTACTGTCATTGGTGGTAGGCATGACTTATTAAAGTAGTAAAATAAATGTGTAAAACTTGATATGAGAAATTAAGTAGCATTTATAATGCTAAGCCTGTTCCTATAATAGAAACCATTAGAGTTATAGACAGGGTCAAACAGCAGCAGAGATTACAGATGCTGGATAATTATTACTATTTTATTAAGGGAAATTAAAAACTGCAAAGGAAAATATTTTTGAGGGAAAAATGCATTTCTAAATAAGGTAGAATAAATTGTAGTTACACTTATGTAGATGGACGAATCAGGTAAACTTGTGGTGGAAGTTCGATAATAAATGAATTGATGAACATCAATTCTACAAAAGTCCAATGGGAAAAAAGTTCAGAATTATGTCTAGCTCCTATTGCACAATAATTATCAAGAAGATGAGAAAGTAGAACAAGTATGAAGCATAGAGGATAGGAAAAGGAATTACTAGCTATTCAGAACACTATGCAAAAAAAAAAAAACCACTACGCAAACAGCTTCAGTTACATATATCTTAGTTAATGGTCATCATTAAAATAAAGATTTAGATTTGTGCTATGCAGGCTTATCTCACTAAAGACATTTGTTTGTGGCTGCTGATAGAAAATAATAAAGCATATAACTAATTAAATAATAAATATAAGTAATATCTCCTAGGGCCTTTTTACAGAGTACTCGCAAGTGCCTTGTTTCATTTAATTATTATAATAGTATTGAGAGGTAATATTACAGCTTAATTACAGAATAGAAACTAATGCCTCACGTGTCCAGTGGAGGCCAGATTTCAGAAGCGAGAGCGTGGGGGCTAGGCTAAGTCACTTCAGTCGTGTCTGACTCTGCGACTGTCTGGACTGTAGCCTGCCAGGCTGCTCTGTCCATGGGAATCTCCAGGCAAGAATATAGGAGTGGGTTGCCATACCCTCTTTCAGGGAATGTTCCTGACCCAGGCATCAAACCTACATCCCTTAGGTCTCCTGCATTGGCAGGTGGATTTTTTACCACTCTCTACCTGGGAAGCCTTACAGAAGTGAGATTTTGTCTCAAAGTGAGCCTTCTGAGGAAGGGAAGTCTTTCTAGCAGGGGCACCATTGATGCTGGCAGGATAGCAAGAAGACTAAAGATACGAACTAAGTCAGATATGATCAAAGTGGAATGGGGAAAACCTAGGAAGTAAATAGGGGTAGAAGGTGATGGTGGGTTTAACAACAAAGCTAATTTTGTTTGTTACTATTATTTATTATTTTTATAATGAATTTTATTTATTATTTACATCATTTAAAATTTTATTTAAAAAATTATGTAGCAAATATCCATTGAGTACTCACTGTGTGCCAGATTCTCTGTTAGAGTCTGGATATGCAGCCTAGAATAAAACAAACACAATCACTCTTGCAGTGAAGTTTATATTCTTATGAAGATAAAAAATAGAGCAAAATAAAATGAATAACAGAATATGAGATAATAGTAACGCAGTGAAAAAAAATTCAGAAGACTAAGGGGATACAGAGTTAGATGTGTGTGCTTTTAGAGAGGGTGTTGAAGAAAGTCCCTTCTCAAGTTACAGTTCATGAGCAACATAGACTAAAAGGAATATAAGAGGAAGTCATGATAGTGTCTATGAAAAAGCTTTATCAAGGAGGTGCCAAGTGCTGGGCTGTAACAGGAACACATCATATTCAAATAAGAGCAGTAAGGGCGCTGACTGAAGCAGGGGGAAATGAAATATAGAAATGTACTTGGTGAGGCAACCAGAGGTCAGATCTCATAAGGTTTTGAGACCATGATAAGAATCTTATTTTTACTTTTTGTTAAAAGGATATTTGGAGAACTTTGATAACAGCAGTGAAAACATATTTACTTTTTAAAAATATTACTTTTTATAAATTATTTTTACAAGGTCACAATGGCTACCTTATGTGTAAGAGACTAGTTGTAGAATGTTTGGAAATAGAAAAATTAGTAAATTGCAAAGAAAAACTGTTTGCTTAGTAAGGGTATATTTGTGGATTCAGCCGGTGCAGTGGTGGTAGAATAAGTGTGAGGTAGTCATATGAAGAAAATACTTTTAAAGTTGAGCCAGTAGGATTTGTGATTCATTGGACATTGGCTACTAGAGAAGAGAAGAGTCAAGAATGTTGTTTAGTCTTATAATTGAGCAAGCAAATGAATGATGATGTCATTCATTGAGATCAGGACCCTAGATGAAGAACAGATTAGAAGAAATTCAAACGTTTTGTCGGGGATGTGTTAGGTCTGCAATGCTGACTTGAATGAATATCGATCTGTAAGACAGAGGAGTCAAAATTCTTTACTAAGAAACTAATTATTTGAACTTAGAAGTAAAACGACAGTAACAAAGACTTTAAAAGAACGAGCAATGTGATGGGTGGCAAAAGACAAAGGAAGAAAGTGAAGACTGTAAACCAAGCGAAAAGGAAAAGAAACAGTTAAGGAGAGAGTAATGAACTATAAAATGCTCCTGAAACTGAAAGTCACTCAGTGGTGTCCTGTCTCTTTGTGAGCACATGGACTTTACCGTCCATGGAATTCTCCAGGCCAGAATACTGGAGTGGGGAGCCTTTCCCTGCTCCAAGGATCTCCCCAATCGAGGGATCGAGTCCAGGTCTCCTGCATTGCAGGTGGATTCTTTACCAGCTGAGCCACAGGGGAAGCCCAAGAAGACTGGACTGGGTAGCCTATCCCTTCCCAACCAGATCTTCCCTACCCAGGAATCAAGCTGGGATCTTCTGCCTTGCAGATGGATTCTTTACCAACTGAGCTATCAGTGAGGCCCCCATAAAATGCTCCTAGAAATCAGGTAAATGGATGAAGTTTCTCGTATGGCTTTGTAAATAGAAAATAAAGAACAACAGGCAATTTGTGACATGGTGGAAACACAAGTTGAAGTGAAGTTATACGTAAAACAGAATGTTAAGGGTGTTGAAAGGGTGAGAATGAACAATTATTAGGAAATTTTTACCATAAAGTGGGAGAGGGGACAGAGGCAGAGGGAACTGTGAAGTCCAGGGAAGTGAAGATTTTTTTCCCCCTGTTTTTCTGTTTGTGTGTTTTGTTTTGTTAATGGTGAACTGTAGGGCTTTGAAAGTTTTCCAAGATTAGAATCAAGATGCATAATGAATCTAAGTGGATAGGTTAAGTTTTGGCTAAACATGAACTGGGGACAGGTAAGGACATGCAGTCATGTATGGATAAAGTATGTGATGTATAGACATTTAAATAATTAGATTTAAACAACACAAACAGACAAATATTCTTTTCATATTTAAAAAATAAATAAGTATTATAATTATCACCATTTTCATCACCGTAATCATTTTCACCATTATTAACATTATTATAATATTTTCTAAACTATCTACTATGATTATACTTAATGAATTATCACATACACTCCCTGTTTGATATTGGTAAACTGCTTAGAGCACTGCTCAGGACATTTAAAGTATTGATCTACATATTTTAACTACTGACAACACCTAAGAAATCAGAAGTGTTCCTAAATGTCATGAATAGCTGTGGAATTTATTTATATATGTACACTACTCTATTAAAATAAATCCTGCTGTGAAAAATTATTTTAAGAAATATCCCACTCCTAGAGTGGCAATTGAAAGAAAATATTCATGACAGGATGTACTGTTGGGCCTTTTCTTGTTTATTCCTCATTCCCCTCATCACAGTCCACATTCTTGAGCTCCATAAGTCATTCAGAAAGGATACAGAGGCCTCAAGCTATAGAGAGATTTCCTATGCAATCCAATCAAGACAAAGGGGAGTTTTGTCTTCTTGGTTTATAGAATCACTAATCCCACAAATCTCCTTGGAAAGGTTTAAAATTATTTCCTGTTTTGTGTGTTACACAGGTATCCCATTAATATGACAGAATCTATTCTATTTTATAGTTATTCTATATGAATCATCTCTGTTCAGAAACTAGAAAGAGAGACCTCATGTATTACTAACCTATTAAGTCAGAGACCTTATGTTGTACTAACCCATTAAGTCCAGTCAATAACCTGGCTTTGGGTGATATGATAAAAGCAGGATTAAGGAGGTTTAACTGGAATGCCACTTGATATGCTGGATTAGGTACCACAGTCCAATATGAGAGTTGTAAAGCATAACTAATAATTTCCTTTTAAGGTAAGTGAAGGGAATTGCACTGAGTGCTAATGTTGACCTCAAGAAAACCCAGACACAAACTCTGATTCAATGTCTCACTTGTCAACATAGGGACTATTTACTGTGAAATAATATAAACATAAAATTATAAACAGATGAAATTAATGACATTACCTCTTAATAGTGAAATATAGGAGTCACAGTATAAGCAGTGGAAGAAAATGAACTGATATTTTACTGAGAGAGATGCTTTTACTAAATGCATAAATGTAGGTACAATATTCATATACTTGAGATAACAGCTTTCTCCTCTGACTTCCCTTAACTTTTCCTCTCTTATGGACAGAGGAGCTTGCATGGTGCAGTCCATGGCTTCACAAAGAGTCAGACACAACTTAGCAACTAAACCTACACACAATCATGATAAAATTAATACCAAATAAAATTTCCCTTTATCTTTTCCAACTAATGCGTTTTTCTTTGACTTGTGGCTTACATATACATTGTTACTTCATGAAGGAAGAGTTCCATTGATTTATAAAAGTTATATTTAATTAACAGGATCTCAGCATCAGAGACTTAATAGGTAAAAACATTATAAAATATAGTCAGTAAAAGAATTGACAAAAGAATTGAGAAACATCTAACTTAAATGCCAATGTTTTCACAAAATAAGTGACTCAACAAATTAGAATTTAACTGATTAGAGATGAAAATAGTCAAGAATATGAATTCTACCTAGAAATCATTCCAATTTTTCTTCTCTTATAATCTTGCAACTAAGATCTACTTGTTAAAAATACTGTGATAAAGATGACTTTGAATTGTAGGACACAATTGATGGCAAAACCTACAGAGTTTTATAATTAGTGAAATTCAAAAGGAAACATTTTATGGTTGGTTCTCCAGTTATTTAATTTTCTTTCTATTCTAATCTTCATGCTGTTTTAGCATTCATCAAATCAGCAAATAGCATAATTAATAAGCAAGATAAACCCTGGCAGGTTATTGCTATAGAATGCAAAACAAAAGTGACAAGAAACATGTTAATGATGAAGCAGCATCAAGGTTTAGTGGTGGCCTGCAACATAATGTTGTTATTTAATCATTTTTAGTTGCACTCAATATTCCCATTATACACAGGCTGTAAAGACCTATATAGGATGGTGGCCAAATGCATCAAATCTAAAAAACTCAGGAAGACCATGCTATCAGGGTTAAACTAGAGATTAGAACACTTGTGCAGGAAGCCATCCTTCTTGGCAGTGCAGAAGAACATTAATCCATAACACCAGAATATACAGTAATGACCTCCTCTGTGCAAATTTAGAGACACCTGGAGAATAACCACTGGATTATGTCATCCTTGCACACAGAAAACAAGGCTATGAGCTTCTCAAGCACTGTGACCATGATCTATGGAACTGATTTACAGCCTACAGCACAAAGTTTATCATAAGCTATGGATCAGTAAATGTGAAATCAATCTAGACATTAATAAGGGAAAGAAAGTGATTCAAAAATAGGCAATTTGGAGTGGGAGAGAGAAAAGCAGATAAGTGATAGGGAGCAATTATCTGAGTCTTAGATGGAGAAGTAACTGGTACCTAGGAGCTCTAGAAGGTGAAACAGACTTCAGGCCTTGCATATAGGAATGTAGCTCCTAACAAACTAGTTTCTAAATGCCCAACTGCAGGGAAACAAATTATTATTAAAATGTAAGCATCCAAAGGAATTTATGTGACCAGATGAGATACTTAAACAAGATACAGGAGCAAAGCTGCTGTCAGTTATTATCAAGAGATGTCATAATAATAATAATAATGCCAAGGATTTGGCATTCAGCCATCATCAGAGTTGTGTGTTCTTTAAGGTGTCTTCTTTTATCCGTGAATGATGCAGAAATGCTATTGACTTTTTTCTTTGAACTCTCACTGTGGGTGAGCATGTCAAATCACTTCAGTAGTGTCATGATAACTAAGTCTATTTAAAGATAAAGGCAAAACTGGATAATTTAGGCACACTGTTCATCTTTTATTAAATTTTTAATGAAATAATTAAAGAGTGCAGTTATTGTTTAGTCGCTTAGTCATGTCCAACTCTTGCAACCACATGGCTCTAGCCTGCTAGGGTCCTCTGCTGATGAGATTCTCTAGGTAAGATCCCTGGAGTGGGTTACCATGCCCTCTCCAGGGGATCTTTCCCACTCAAGGATGGAACTTGCATCTTCTGATTGGCAAGTGGGTTCTTCACTACTATCGCCACCTGGAAAGACCAAACTCTCACTAGACGGCTTGGATTTACAAGAAGGCTGTCAGTGTTGTTGTGATGACCTCTGGCTATGCAGTGTAACAGAGCCAAGATAGGCTTTGTTAGCCAATTTTACCTTTGAGGACAAAACAGATGAGATTGTTCAGTGTGCAGGGCCTTCTGTAAACATGAGACCCATAACCCTGTTTTGTTTGGCAAAAAGATGTCCCCAGAAAACACTAAGGAAGGTTCATGGGGCAATTTGGTTAAATTTCTGGAAAACATTCAGGGATCCACAATTTAAGTTTTCAGAAATTCATGAGTCTGAGACCTGTGAACACAGCATCAGCATCGTGTTTCAACAATGATGGAATTCCAAATGTCCACCGTGTATAGAGAAGTGCCTGTCTCTCTAACAGCAGGGTAGCAGAAAGTATCCTAAGCCAATTAGTCTCCCTGCCTTGTAGATCTGCTCTGCATTGCTGTTTCAACAGCTCATTACTACGTTAATGAATACAGCCTCAGAGGCGGGCATTTGTACAATCGGTGATGGTTCGACCTCTCCAAAAGTGAGCACCTAATTACTGCTTCATGGGCAGCACTGATTTAAAGGTTATTGCTCTTTCTCTAAGCAGGATGTAAAACTTCTTATTGATTCACCTGGATTTAGAATAACAATAGGGGTTGTCAGTGCTTAATGATTAGATTCTTTTGTTGTCAAAATATATCTGCAATATTAAGTTCTAACTGATCTCTCTACAGGAAATTTTATATGCATAAAATCTAATATTTGATCATCAGCTTTGGAAGCTAAAATGTAATATTTCAGAGTGCCTGATGCACACCAGGTATAAAATAAGCATTTTTAGTGAAATGAAATAAAAGCTAAGTTAAAGACAGAAAAAAATCAAGCAATAAAAATAAGTGATTGTGTATATTACGTGATTTAAAGTCTATAAAAATGATAAAAAATTTAGCAGATGATTCAAGTAATAAATAGTCTTGATATTTCTGTTATTTAGATTTTCCAAACTTATATGTTGCTTTCACATGTATTTTTTATTGTTGCTTTTTCTTTTGTTCATTTCATTTAGAATTTTGTTTGCTCCTAGTCTTGGCTTAATTTGGTTATAAACCCATGACAATGTAAAGTTGTTGTTGTTTTTTTCTTTCTCTGACATTGTTCATAAGAAATGTCACAAAATTCAGTGTAGTAAGCTGTCAGAATCAAATGCAATGTTCTTCTTAGAAATGCTCTGTAATAAACTCTTCAACAATCATGAAATTAGTCATCTCGCAGCAATATCTGTATTCCCATGTTCAACTGCCACATTATTCACAATAACCAAAATATAAAGATACAGAAATAACCTGTGTCCTCCCACAGATGAATGAAGAAGAAAGAGAGTAATGCTACATATTACTCAGCCTTGAGAAATGAGAAAATCCTGCCATTTACAACAATACAGATGAACATAGAGAACATTTTGCTAAGTGAAATTATCCAGACAGAGGAAGATAATCTCATTTATATGTGAAACCTTTAAAAAAACAACTCATAGACACAGACACAGAGAGCAGAAAGGTGTTATCAGGAGCCGGGGTTGCAGGAATTGGGGGATGAGTAGGACAGAATCGGGGGATGTTGGTCGAACTTGAAGGTCTGGAGGTTAAGCATGACAACTGTAGTTCATAATTATGTACTGAATCCTGGAAATATGCTGAGGGTAGATTTCAGTTGTACTCATCACAAAAAGATAGGTTAGCAATCTAAGCAGATGATCTGCTAGCTAGCTTGACTGTAGAAATCACTTCACTATCTATATGTATATCATATCATCATGTTTTGTGCCTTAAGTATATATAGTACATAAATATATATATAATATAATATATTTAATTTAAAATATATATTTTAAAAGATTACTAGAGTGATAATTTGGGTTGTTTTTCAAGGAATTTGTTGATTTTATGGAATCTGTCAGTTTCTCATGATAAAGAAAGGTAATTTGAGAAAAGTAAAGCATATAGCTAAAAGGCTGTCATTGAATAAAATTTCATTATCAGAATTATAGAAATCATTAATAACTTAAAAGTGCTTTCTACATCAATATTCGATCTTCCTAACCTGATATTCTGTTTCAAATAATCGGTGCAGAAGTGGACACTTTTGCTGACCCTTGATTTACCCAGAGCCACAGGCGAGTCAGGTTGCAGATCCCGTCAGTGGCCTTGAAGCAGCTATAGCTACGCTTATCGCCTGACACATTAATCAGGCACTACATGTGATTGATTGCACTGTTTCTAAGGCTTTGGAACTGATCACCGGAATGAAGGATTTTTCCGTCTGCATTAAAGCACAAAGTCATTTTAAAGACCAATTTTAGGAAGGTGAGCAATAACTGTCATCAACAATGAAAATCTCACAACCGCTTGAAAAGTGGCGCAGGAGTCTAAAGTATGAAAAGAACAGCCTTCGGGAGGCTGCCTGGTACATTTTCTGTCTTGGGAGTTCATGGTGCATTTATTAATGTACTTTAAATTAAAGTCTCTTTTGATAATGACAGCTTTTCTTTTTTTGCGATCTTGTCTGATATTTTGTTTCCCTGTGGAAGTATTACATAGTTCCTTGAGTAAGGAAACTTTAATAAGGCCTTGAGTTTTGCACTGTTGTACAGGATTTAATAGGATCTTTCTTTTTTCATTGTATGGGCTCAAAAGTCAAATCTCTTTACATTTGTCCAGTTCAAACAAGGAGGTCTGCACAGTTGATATAACCTGACACAGAGCACTCAGATTTGCAGAGTTCTCTCAGAAAAAAAAGCAACTGTATGGATGGAGGAGAGTGGTATGCAGTCCCATGCTTCCAGACCCTTCTACAAGAGCCACGAGTAAATAAACATTGTTGTTTCACTCTTCTCTTTGACTTGAAAGTTGCTTTTTCCCTATTCGCATTGGGTTACTCTTCTTGTTTTTCTCTATCTCCATTCACATGCATTTTGGAAGTCACTTGTGTTATATATCTAATCTTTTTTCTCACCAAACCAAAAAAGTGTACCTAATCTTGTTAATGTTTCAGGTTTTAAGAAGTTTTATGGTGTTGACAGAAATGAAGCAATAATTACAACATAGAAAACAAATTTTTTTTAAAGTAGAAGGAAATAGCTTCCCCACACTGAACCATTAAGTGTCAGAATATACAATCAGTTAAAGTGGAATGACAGTTGATCCATTACTCAAACAGACATGGCCTTGGACCCTATGTTTCATCACTCATTTTGGCATCACAAAGCAAGTTAATTGGTCTATTTATCTAATTCTCAGTTCCTTCTCCTTAAAGAGTGGAAATAAAGCCACCTTAATATAGTTGGAAAGGTTAAATGATGTAATATATGCACAATATCTGGTAAGGAGATTGGAAAGTAGTAGGTACTCTATGATTCTTGCAATTTTAGTTCCTCCTGTAAGTGTTTGAACAAAGGAAATTTTGTTCTAATTGGTTCTTTAATGGGCTTCCCTAATGCCTCAGCAGGTAAAGAATTTGCCTGCAAGGCAGAAGATGCAGGTTGAATCCCTGGGTCAGGAAGACCCCCTGGAAGAGAAAATGGCAACCCACTCCAGTATTCTTGTCTGAAAAATCCCATGGGCAGAAGAAACTGATGGGCCGCAGTCCAGATGGTTGCAAAGAGTAGACATGACTATGTTACTCAATCTATTCCACAGCCCCCACTTTCAGTATACCATCATAAAAACATATCAAATGGGTAAAATTAGCTGTCAATTATAGTAAAGAGTGTGTCAGAATAATTTTTGTATCTTTTATAGTCTATTTATGCAAACTGGTGTAGGTATCTATGAAAATCCTCTCTCCCTCTTTTACGCACACACACATACACATACATACAATCCTTAAAATCAAATAAAATACATATACAAAGAAAAAAGAGTGTTCATTTATTCAGAGGCTATCATAACATGTTATTTAGTTTATGGCCTTATTTTATGTAAACTCTACAAAGAAACAATCAATAGAGAAAAAATATATGTTATATATATAAATTGATAAAGAAAGATAACTATGTGAATGTCAAAATTGGGTTTCACAATTTCCCACTTTTAATAGTTTAAATACAACTTTGGACACCATTCTAGCTATCAATACCAGTTTGTATGTTGAAACAGTCAGAAGTTCCTGATATTGTCAGACTTTGTAAAGTGAGTCAATAATTTTGCTTTGGATGATAAATAAATGAGTAGCATTGTTTTACTTCTCTAGTGAAATATTTACCTAAATTATTTGATATTCTGTATATACCACAGTCAACATTTCAAGTGAAAGTTTTCTTTATCATTATATTTATACAGAAAAGAAGCACAAATAAAACTACTGCAGAATAATTCCACTTTACACTATTCAATTCACTTTATATTCCATTATGCAATCAAATTCATAAACCCGTGGTGGATTCATGTCAATGTATGTCAAAACCAATACAATATTGTAAATTACTTAGTCTCCAATTAAAATAAATAAATCTATATTAAAAAAAAGAATTGCCTATTCTGAAAGCTGACTTTACATTAATGATTCCCTTTATTGGTATTAATTACAACCTTGCCCACATACATAGCTAGAAAAATTACCATATATCTTGCAAAGTCAATTTGAAAACTATAATGTGAGGAACATTTGTACAATTGTACCTGAATCAGACCACTTCTACTATTAACAATCTAGCTGCATCTCCTGTGGCTTTTTCCATTTGAACTGAAAGTTGCAGAGAGGGATAATCTAATTCAAAGAGCTCAAAGGAGACTAAAGTATTCATTGAGGCTGTTCATTTATTTCTGACAGGATTCAAGTGTAGCTCCAGAATTCTGAAAAGATACTCTAATCATGTATGAAAACCAGTCAAGAAAAAACTCACCATGCTTTTCATGTTATTATGCACTCTGGAAAAAATCTTGTGTCAGATACGGGAATATCAAAATCAACACGAGTAAACAAGGAAATTCACAAAAATAAAACATAATGATTCCCTTCATACACAATGTGTGTCACTTCCAAAAAATTATGGAAAATAATAATTTAATATATGCTAAAGAAAAACAATTATACCCACTGAAATAACTGAAGTCTGCTTCAGTATAATACATTGGACTGGAAGTCAGGGCACTGGATTCCCGTTCTGAATCTGCCAAAAATTCTTTCAAAATGAACATACTAGAGGAAGCCACTCGATGGTCTAAGAGTTCACTTTTTGTTCTAGAAAAGAGGGTTATGTGAAATGCTTTACTGTTGCTCAGTCCCTCAGTTGTGTCTGATTCTTTTGAGACCTTAGGTCTATTTCAATCTTGTAATGTTTGAAATTACTAAGTTATAAAGTTTAGCCACTCAGTTATGAGATGATGGAAAGCTTTTCTACACTTTAAGCAATTCTAACATGCAAAATTCAAAATTATGGGACTTTCCCTAGTGGCCCAGTGGTTGAGAGTCTGGCTTGCAATGCAGGGGACATGAGTTTCAATCCTTGGTCAGCAAAGTAAGGTCTCACTTGTTGTGGAGCAACTGAGCCTGTGCATCACACTTAGAGAGTCTGTGCACCCCAATAAAGATCCCGTGTGGCGAAATGTTAGTCATATTTCAGTACTATTCTCATTTTTAAATAAAATTTAAAAATTACATATTAAGATAATTTTAAATTATAGCATCAATAATATAGGCACTTTTTCTATTAATGACCTTGACAATAGGATAAAAATAGCTATTTGATAATATTATATTAAAATATATTGGAGATATAGCAGTATCAGTCTACTTCCCAGAAAAAACTTGCACTGTAGGAATTGTTTATGCACTGGATGAATTTGAATCATTATATGTACTTCCCGCTCCTAAGGAAAAATGAACAGATTTTGCAAAGCCAAATCCTAAAAATTGTGCAGAGCTCCCTGCTTCAGACCATATCATATTTCACTGAAAGCTATTGGCCTTTTTTTAAAAGCACACTAAAAGAGGGACAGATTAAGGGTAGCTTTTATGGGATTTATAGGTTTGGTTCATTCATTTTGGTATGTGTAGAATGGCAAGAGAAAGAAGGGTAATGAAAGAAGGATAAGAATGCTAAGAAGATTTACTGGTTCCTATTCTATCTTAATTCTCCAAACCCCAACTTCAATAGCTCTGGGTCTACTACTTATTAAAAAAGAAAAAATCATGCGCAGTTTAGACCGCATGGTTTCAAAAAGTTTTCCCAAATAGCCTGGACAGTCATCCTCATGAATGGCCACCTTGATTTTCATCTCACTTGATTGTGTGGTGACTAGAAGCCTGGTCTTTTAATTCTGAGACTGGGTTCCAATCAAACTTCTGCCATGTCAACTCTGTGGCTGAAGGTCAGTTATAAAATTCTCCTCTGAGCCTCATTTTATTAATTTAGATAGTAATATTGAATAGTAAGAGTGCCTAGTCCCTGGGTATGTTGTGAAGAGTTCAGCTAGTCTGTGTAATATCTACAGCACAACTTATGACTCATGCTAAACTATCTTATTCTGAAAAAGTGCATATTGTTTTTCAATATGCACATTCGGTCTTTCATCTTTGCTATGAATTGCCACTGTTAAGTCCTGATTGAAAGACAGGAGCTTCAGCTCCGTTGCCACAGGGACACTGAGTGAGACATAATCAATGAGATGCACTTACTTTAGATCATACTCCTCGATTCTAAGCTCAATTACATGGTATTACCTATGTAGGTGTCTTTGCCACAGCTACTACACACCTCGGTGGGCAACTTTCATCAAACCACAATCAAAATGAGGATCTAGCATCCTGACAACTGCCTCGTCATGAGAGTACAGCTGCTAAGCTCCACCTTCTATCAGTTCAATAGTTCCTGGGACCCTAAGTTTAGCCAAGAGGCATTGTCAAACTACAACACAATTTTTTAAACAGGTAAAACATCTCTTGTGGGTTTTCATTTCTTACATTTTCTCTAATTTATCAGTATACATTGCACTCCTGAAGTAATTTCTATGAGACAAAAAAATAATTGTTCAAATATCACAGTGTTGTGAGTGTTCTGAACAAGTTTCACCTTATCAGTAAAGGCATCTTTTGCTGAAAAGAATATGCTTCACAATGTTAGAGAAGCATAACTGTGAAAATGTTAATTTCTCTATATTTATGTATCATCCATTTCTCTATATTTATGTATCACCTTTAAAAACTGTAACTCCAGTATGATCCAGTTGGTTTATTGCTCACTTATTATAAAATGGCATATGACCTAAGTACACGCAGATGCTTCCATTCACATGAGTTCTTATGACATGGCACTCAGGCAACAAGTAATCAAAAACATATTATCAAGAATTATGAAAGGCTCACTGTGCCAGGACGATGGTTTCAAGCAATTAAGTGCTCTGTCAGTATTTATTGCTTCCATATATCAGTTCACAATCAACGAGGCGCATGCATATAATTCTTTAAAATGTGCAGAAACTTCTATGGTCCCATTATACTCCTTGTATATCAACTCACACTGGCTAAGGAACATGAGGAATCAAATGCTACCCTCTCCACATATTTTATGTATACAAATACCATACCATTTGGAAGTATGGAAAAGGTGTGAATTTCATAAAGACTTAAACACGATCATTAGTGTTCGTCACTTTGGAAATACGTTTTAAATACGTTTTAAAACAACTGACCTAGAAATTATATCGTTTAGCATTTTTATATGTGGAAACTAAGGAAGCACAAATGACTAGGGTGATGCAGGAAAGCAACTATTCTTTGTTAGGAAAGCATCTTTTCATTCAGTCAACAATTATTTAATTAGGATTTTTCAAGTATTAAAATTCCGTGTATGAACGTTATGCACTCCAAAGAGGAGCTCCGAGGTACTACATCAAAGCATGTATCCATTAAAATAATCTGTATTGCATGTGTACTGAGTGCCAGACTCATCCTGGGTGCTACAAACAATACAATGAAAATTAACCATCACTTCCCTGCACTCCTGAGCTTGCACAAGAAAAATAAATAAACATAAATGAAATTCAGACTCAAATTTATAAACTGTGATAAACATTATGACATAAAAATAGAGGGCAATTTTGAACATATGAATGAGTAAAGTCCATTTTGTCAGAATGGTCAGGAAAGACTTAACAAGAAAGCAATGTTTAAGCTGAGATGAGAAGTGAGATAGAAAGTAATCGGGAGAAAGCTCTGGTGAATGCATGCATGCTAAGTCGCTTCAGTCGTGTCTGACTCTGTGCGACCCCATAGATGGCAGCCCACCAGGCTCTGCTGTCTACAGGATTCTCTAGGCAAGAACACTGGAATGTTGGAAAATGATAGCAGGACAGTACCTTTGCTCACAAAATATTCAAGACCCTGAGATGTGAGGAAGTGAAGTTTGCTAAAGGAATTGAAGTAACATAGTCGTAAGCCACATGTCCAGAAAAAAAGCCAAGCAAACCTAGTCTAGAGATCTCAAAATCGACATACCATTCAAATATCGTAGGTCAGATTCCTTAGATTTGGTCTTCATTGAAAAGCCAAGGGAAACCCAACAGGTTATAAAAGAGGAGCAGGGCGTGGTCAGATTATATTTTATAATATTTCTAGCATCTTACTCACATTGATAAAACTCAGCAGCTTTTTTTTCAGATATTTTGCATCTTTTAGGGTCTGTTAATATATTTAAGCCAACACCCAGGAACATGCATATTTTCACAGTCATTCAGAAATGCATGCAATTTTTGAGTTCACAGAGTCAAGGGCTTCATGCTAAAATTCCTACTCTATAGGGAAGTGGTATTTGGGCTTTTAAGGCTATTGGTCAAACTCCAAGACATAGAAACTAGACCTTACAGAAGCAATTTAATGAAGGGGGCTCTCAAAACCAACTAATTATATTTGGATAAGAATGAGTCTAAAGGATTTTAATTCAAGTTTAGTATTTAAGGACAAAATTTTAAAGGCTGGATAGCTTAAAATTTGGTTCAATAGTTCACACATAATAAATTCTAATCTAGCCTGCAGAAAACATAACATCAATGTAGGACATCAATTAAAAACACAAAGGATTCTAAAACTCAGGGCCAACTTTTATCTTTCTTGACCTGATCACCTCTCAGTCAACTCACCTCCTACTCTCACATGTCTAGACAAGTATTGCTACATTTTTCTCTTGTCCTGACTCCTCAGTATCTTCCCTTTATGCAGATATCCATTTATTTTTCAAGCTATTTCAAACCTCTGTGAGTTTTGACCTCTGTGAGTGCTTGGAGAGGCTTAGTGGAAGTGGAAACACAAAGGGCAACAAAAAGTTGGTAAACTTGACAGATCTTGAATATAGAACTGGTTAAAGTAAGTTTAAGAGAAGGACTGAAACTATAAAAAGGAGTGTGTTGGTATCTCTGACACTCAGAAATACACGGGAGAGGATCAGTTTGCAGAATGAGCAGAACGAGTTTAATTCTGGAAATTTGTTTGAAATATTTATGGAAGATCCTCGTTAAACTATATAACCGTAAGCTCAGTAAGGTAAGACGGTCACTCAAGGGCAAAATCAAGGAAGGAGGTAGATTTCAATATGTATGGGTGATTAGTAAAACTGAAGTATTGGCTGAAAAGTTCATTCGGGGTTTTCTGTAATTACATGCATAGTTGTACAGACAAAGAAAAGAGTACAGACAAGGAATAATAAAAAAGTCAAGATCAGAACCCAGAAAAAACTGGCTGAAGGGGTAGAACCAGAGGAGATAAAGGCAGCAGTTGAGGAAGTCAGAATAGTTTCAGGTTGGAATGTCATCCAAGTAAGTAGAGAATGGTTTCTTGGAAGCTCAGGCTCCATAGAGTTCAATTATCCTAAGACATCAATGAGCAGGAACACTATTTATGGAATTTGTAGGAAGAGAAAATAACATTGCCATGATATGGGGCAAAAGCAGGAAGACCAGGCCCCCACTCTGGCAACTGAGGCGACTATCAGGTCACCAGGAGACAACCAGTCAGAGACTATCAGGCCACCCAGCTCCAGCCAACCAGAAATTGTTTACGGAAAGATCCCGCGCGCGCGAATGTCTGACCAATGAAAAGACCCCCGCGAACATGTAACCAATCCGCTTCGCTAAATGACCCCTGCTTATGTTTGAAATTGGATGTTCTATAAATATGGGTAGAAAACCGGGCTCGGGGCTCTCAGCCTGTGTGCCACTGCGTTGGACACAGCGGGGGCCCTAGCTCGAGCTAGCAATAAACTTCCTTCTTGCGTTTTGCATTGTCTGTTGGTGGCTTTCTCTCTTCCCGCTCGGGGATTCGGACATCGGGCATAACATTTGGGGGCTCGTCCGGGATCCCTTGGCGAGGAGAGAAACCTCCCGAGACAGAAGGAAGAATCCGAACGGTACCGGTACCCAGTCAGGTCAGGGAAATCCAGTGTAAAACCGGGGCCTGCTAGGAGAGCAGGGAGGTAACTGGTGCAGGGAAATCCAGTGTAAAACCGGGGCCTGCTAGGAGAGCAGGGAGGTAACTGGTGCAGGGAACGTTCCTGCCGGTGTGAGACCGAGGCCAGCGAAAACGCTGGAGGGCGACCGGCTCCGCGGAGAAAGGGGTCTTTCGTCCCCTGATCCCGCGACCGTTGACCAGTGGACACTGTTTGGTAAGTTGAGTCTGCTACGGGGGAGTGCACCCCCCCAGAGACCTAGCACTTGGTTGTCGGCCGACAATTGTCTGTCCGTGTGTTTGTCTACGCCGTTCCGTGTTTGTGTGAGTGCCGGCATTGTCTCGCTTCTTGTCTTCTTTTGGTGTGTCATTTGCTATTTCGTTTTGTCTGATCTGATCTCAATTTCCTAATCTCTTTGGGAGCTTCAGTGAACGGGCGAACGATTGTGGGGGCAATTGATGAGTCCTGGCCAGGGCTACACTCTGGTGGACTCTGAAGGCCCAACAAAAGTGAGCCTAAGTAACTAGGGCCCGACCGGGTGAAGCTCCCCCTTAATACCTCAAACTGAGAACGTGGCCTGAAATTCTTGGTGTGGGCACGGGTCAGGCACTTAAGAGCCGCTAGGGCGCCTGCCACTTGAAGACTCCCGTGAAAGGATAAGGGGGTCACGGAACGGGCCAGAAACCCCTAGGGTGCCCGCCCCCAGCAAGAAAACTTCCGTGCAACGACACAGGCACATAAACAGTTCCAAAAGCATACCATAAGCCCAACCTCTTGGCCGCCACCACTCCTGATAGGGTTTTTGGTGGTTGTTCTCATTGACTTCTCTCTCTCCCTTTCTTCCATACCACTTGTTCCTTAACTATGGGTCAGGGAGAATCTACTCCACTCTCTCTCATGACTGATCATTTTCCGGATGTGAGAGCCAGGGCTCATAACTTGTCTCTGTCAGTCAAGAAAAGTAAATTAATTACTTTGTGTTCTGTAGAATGGCCTACCTTCCAGGTCGGATGGACCCCGGAGGGTACGTTTCAGCCCTCCATAATACAGGCGGTGAAAGAAAAGATAATGGCGCCAGACCCCAGGGGCCATCCAGGCCAGGTCCCTTATATCGTGGTCTGGCAAGATCTGGTAGAAAACCCACCTAACTGGTTAAAACCTTTCGTCCACAGAACTTCTGATCCACAGGTCCTGGTGATGGAACTCACTTCGGAAGAAACTAAGAAGAAAGAGGGCTCAAAACCGGTCTTTTCAGGATGCCTCTTGCCCAAACCTAATAGACTTGGAAACAGAAGCAAGGCCCCCCCCTTACGTACCCCCCTTAGAACCCCCGGGTGGAGGGGAGGGATCAGGAAGGGCGGCAAGGGGCGACCACGAGGGAGGACCGGCACTGGGGACCCGGGGAAGGACTAGGGGAGATAGGAACATGCAAGACCCTGGGGACCCAGAGTTACCGTCATCTACTGTTCAGGCACTCCCCGTCCGGATGGGACCAGCGAACCCGAGCGGAGAACGGACCTATCAGTACTGGCCCTTTTCCACGAGTGACCTATACAATTGGAAAACACAAAACCCCCCCTTCTCGGAGAAGCCCCAGGGCCTCATTGACCTTTTAGACTCTATTCTGTTCACTCATAACCCTACCTGGGATGATTGCCAACAGTTGTTACAGGTACTCTTCACCACGGAGGAACGGGAGCGAATCCTGGCAGAGGCACGAAAACGAGTCCCCGGGGTCGACGGGAGACCTACTGCTCAGCCTCATCTCGTGGATGAGGGGTTCCCCTTGCTGCGACCTAACTGGGATTTCGAGCGGGCGGAAGGTAGGGAGCGTCTCCGAGTGTACCGCCAGACTCTGATGGCTGGCCTGAGGGCTGCAGCAAGGAAGCCAACCAATTTGGCAAAGGTAAATCTGGTGAGGCAAGAGCCCACTGAAAGTCCGGCAGCCTTCTTAGAGAGGCTAATGGAAGCTTTTAGACAATACACACCCATAGACCCCCAGGCTGACGAATCGCGCGCCGCCGTAATACTAGCATTTGTAAACCAGTCAGCTCCAGACATCAGAAGGAAATTGCAGAAAATAGAGGGGCTAGGAGAGCAGACAGTACAGGACTTAGTGAAAGTAGCTGAGAAAGTGTTTAATAACAGAGAGACTACAGAGGAAAGGGAGGAACGGATTAGACGGGAAGAAAGAGAACTAGCGGAAAAAATCAGGAAAGAAGATAGGGAGTACAGGACGAAAGAGAACCAGAAGAACCAGAAGGAGCTAGCCAAGATTCTTTTTGCGGGGATGAGAACTGGATCAGGAACGAGGGAGCGTCGGGACCGACAAGCGGGCAAGAAAGAGAGGCTAGAAAGACAGACCTTAAAGAGAGATCAATGTGCTTACTGCAAGGAACTGGGACATTGGAAAAACGAATGCTCTAAGAGAGACTCAAGGAAGGGAATGGCCCAAAGGGAGAAAGTCTCCCCCGAAAATCGGGCCTTATACATGGGAGAAGACAGTGACTAGGGGAGTCGAGGCTCGGCACCCCTCCCCGAGTCCTGGGTAACCATAAATGTGGAGGGGAAACCCGTTGGCTTCATGGTAGATACTGGCGCCCAACACTCTGTTTTAAATGAAAGGCTGGGACCAATGTCTACGAAAACCAGCATAGTACAAGGAGCCACAGGGACAAAAAGATATTGTTGGACCACAGAACGAAAAGTGAATCTGGGGACCCATCAGGTGTCCCATTCGTTTTTGGTGATACCAGAATGCCCAGCCCCTTTACTGGGAAGAGACTTGTTGACTAAAGTTAATGCTCAGATCCACTTTGATCCTGGGGGAATCTCAGTCACAGATGGACTTGGGCAGCCGATACATGTCTTATCCCTAGCCTTAAGGGATGAATACAGACTTTTTGTGCCTAAGCCCTCAGAGGTCATAGCACCAGAAGTACAACCGTGGGTCCATAAATACCCATTGGCCTGGGCAGAGACAGCAGGAATGGGACTGGCCAAACAGAGACATCCGATCGTCATCGAGTTAAAGTCAGAGGCAGTTCCTGTGAGGGTGAAACAGTACCCTATGAGCCAGGAGGCTCGGCGGGGGATCACTCCCCACATAAGACGGCTCATGGATGCCGGAATTCTCAGGCGATGTCAATCCCCTTGGAACACCCCCTTACTGCCGGTGAAGAAGCCAGGGGGGACAGATTACAGACCTGTCCAGGACCTACGAGAAGTCAACAAGCGGGTGAGTGACATCCACCCCACCGTCCCTAACCCATATACCCTCCTGAGCAGTCTGCTGCCTGAGTACACTTGGTACACAGTGCTGGACTTGAAAGATGCCTTTTTCAGCCTGCCCCTGGCGGCCCAGAGCCAGGAGATATTTGCCTTTGAGTGGACCGAGGGGGAGGGCCAACCGGTAGTACAGTTAACTTGGACTCGCCTCCCACAGGGGTTCAAGAACTCCCCTACCTTGTTTAATGAGGCCCTGAGTGAAGACCTCTATGAATATCGGACTCGCCATCCAGAGGTCATTCTGCTACAATATGTCGATGACCTTATGTTGGCTGGAACCACGGAGGAAGCATGCAGCCAGGCCACCGGGGACCTCTTACAGACCCTAGGCACCTTGGGGTATCGCGCTAGCGCAAAGAAGGCACAGATAGCCCGGCAAGAGGTCACCTATTTGGGGTATAAGATCAGGCGGGGGCAACGATGGCTAACCCAGGCCATGAAGGAAACAATACTACAGATACCAGAGCCCAAGACCCCCCGCCAGGTGAGGGAGTTTCTGGGGACTGTTGGATATTGTAGACTGTGGATCATGGGGTTTGCAGAGAAGGCTCGGCCGTTATATGAAGGGAGCAAAGAGACTCCAAACTGGACCTGGACTGAGCCCATGAAACAGGCTTTCCACACACTCAGACGAGCCTTACTAGAAGCCCCAGCTCTTGCCCTACCTAACCCAGACAAGCCATTCCAACTGTTTATAGATGAGAAGCAAGGAATAGGAAAGGGGGTCTTGACGCAGCAATGGGGACCATGGAAGCGGCCAGTAGCATACCTGTCGAAGCGATTAGATCCAGTGGCCGCTGGGTGGCCCCCTTGCCTTCGTATCATTGCAGCCACTGCCCTCCTCGTCCGCGACGCCGACAAGCTGACGTATGGACAGCAACTCTCGGTCTTCACCCCCCACGCCATCGAAGGGGTTTTGAAGCAGCCGCCGGGTAAGTGGATCTCCAACGCCCGCTTGACACATTACCAGGCTTTGCTGCTCGATGCCCCACGAGTGCGCTTTCAGACCCCCTGCTTCCTGAATCCAGCCACGCTCCTACCTAACCCCGAGAAAGGCCACCCTCTCCATGAGTGCAGTGAGATACTGGCCGAGGCCCTGGCGGCACGAAAAGACTTAACTGATGTGCCACTAAACAACAGTGAGCTGGTATGGTTCACCGATGGGAGCAGTTATGTCAAAGACGGGCAAAGAAAATCGGGGGCCGCCATAGTTGATGAGTCTGGGCAGACGATATGGGCTGAAACACTCCCCCCAAATACTTCTGCACAGAAAGCCGAATTGCTTGCCCTAATACAAGCTCTAGAGCGAGCGAAAGGGAAAAGAGTCACCATTTTCACGGACAGTCGATACGCCTTCAGCACTGTCCACATCCAGGGCCCTATATATCAAGAAAGAGGATTTCGGACTGCTGAGGGGAAAGAAGTCAAGAATTTGCCTGAGATTCGCAGGCTCCTAGAAGCTGTCCAATTGCCCCGAGCAGTAGCTATAGTGCATGTTCCAGGGCACCAAAAAGGGGAAGACCCAAAGGCAAGAGGTAATCGGGCGGCTGATGCGGCCGCTCGAAGGGCAGCCAGCCAAGACTACGCCGCCCCCATATTGACTGTGGAACTTCCCCCTCCCGGTATGGGGACCTTGCCGCCAATTCCCGAGTACTCCCACCTTGATCTTGACTGGATCACTAAGGACACCACCCTTCAGAAGGAGGAGAAAGATGGATGGTACCGGGACCAAGACAGCAACCTGATATTGCCTACCACCCTGGGTCGTCATTTGTGTGAACACCTACACGCAACCACACATTTAGGAGAGAAAAAGACTTTGACTCTTCTCCAGACGGCCCGCCTGAGGTTCCCCCGACAAAAGGCAACTGTACGGGAGATAATTCATGCCTGTAAAGCGTGCCAGTTAATGAGAACAGAGAAGAAGCAACACTCAGGAGTGAGGTACCGGGGGGAGGGGCCCGGGCAACACTGGGAGATAGACTTTACTGAGGTAAGGCCAGGGAAGTATGGGTATCGCTATCTGTTGGTTCTGGTAGATACCTTCTCGGGGTGGGTGGAAGCTTTCCCCACTAAGGGGGAGACAGCCATAGTGGTTGCTAAAAAGATCTTAGAGGAAATAGTGCCTAGGTACGGGCTGCCAGTGACTATGGGCTCTGATAACGGACCTGCCTTTGTGAGCCAGATTGTACAAGGGCTGGCCCGAGCTCTGGGGACGAAATGGAAGTTACATTGCGAATATAATCCCCAGAGCTCAGGACAAGTTGAGAGAATGAATCGGACCCTAAAAGAAACACTGACAAAATTGGCAATAGAGACTGGCGGGGACTGGGTGACCCTCCTTCCCTTCGCACTCTTCCGGGCGCGTAACACCCCATACAAGCTGAACCTTACCCCCTTTGAAATTTTGTATGGAAGACCCCCTCCTGTGTATCCTATTTTTGAAGGAAAGTGCCTGCCACCCCCTGCTCTGGGACAATTCCGACAAACAATAATGGCATTAAGCAAGGTGCATAACCGTGTTTGGAAGTTGATCCGGGAGGTATACGAGGACCAAAATGAGAAGGCCCTCCACACACACAATATTAGCCCGGGTGATTGGGTTTGGGTAAAACGACACCAATCTAGAGTATTAGAACCTAGATGGAAAGGTCCTTATGTTGTTCTCCTAACCACCCCTACCGCTGTTAAGGTTGACGGGATTGGACCCTGGGTTCACTGCAACCACGTGCGACAGGCCACGCCGGAAGAACGAAATAAGGCACAGACAGAATGGAAGGCAAATGCTCATCCGTCGGATCCCTTGAAATTGAAGCTCACCCGCCGGGAGGTCTCCTAGTCCTCTTGCTGATGGCAGTCATCGTCCATCCTGGAACGACCTACATGGACAATCCCCATTATCCAATCAACATGACTTGGACAGTCTACAGCCCGGAGACTGGGGAATTGATTAACGCGAGCTCGAGTGTGGCCCCTCGGGGAACATGGTGGCCTGTCTTGACCTTTGACTTATGCATCCTGGCAGCCGATAGATACGGGTTCCATGGCCCAAGTCAACTGAGCGATTTTATTGCGAGTCCTCAGTTTGGGACTCTCGGCCTTTTTGACTGGGCCTTTCAGGGAGACACGCCATGCACAAAGCCGAAGCCTGTATATGTCTGTCCAGGGGGGACTCGCGATCGGGCAAGATGCGGGGGAACAGATTCTTTTTACTGCGCCGCTTGGGGATGCGAAACTACCGGAACGGTCCATTGGCTCGCCGATCCCGTCAAGGACCTAATCAAGGTAAAGACACCCCCGGGTTTCCCCCCTTGTAAAACGCTGTCCTCCAAACCTGGGCAATGCTTCCCATTACAAATTGAGTTCACAGATGAGGGAAAGAGATACACCCGATGGGATTTTGGCCGTGCCTGGGGCCTCCGTCTTTACAAAACCGGGTTCGATGATGGGTTCCGGTTTGAACTTAAATTGAGGTCGGGACCATTCTATTCGGCCCCCAAGGTAGCTATGGGACCAAATCAGGTGATAGCCCCAAAACCCCCGGCCACGCGTACGCCACCTGACCCCCATACCAGAAGAACCCCGAAACGTGGCCCTTCTACAGCTAGTTCCCAGAGAACATCCACAGTTGGTCCCGACCCTTCCCCCGGCTGGCCCCAATCTCAAAAGGTGCCTATGACAGATAGTCGGCCTTCCTATGATCCTCTATGGGCTTTAGTAAGTGCTGCTTTTATAACTTTAAATAATACCGACCCTAATGCGACCCAGTCCTGCTGGCTATGCTACGACCTTCGTCCCCCTTACTATGAGGCCATAGGCCTCAACACCTCCTATAACTCGTCCACGGAACAGAGCCCACCCCAATGCCGATGGGAAGAACGTAAAGTTGGTCTTACGATGAAGGAGGTATGGGGACAAGGACTTTGCCTAGGCACAGTACCACGGGACAAGACTTCCCTTTGTGCTCAGACTGAAGGTAATCTAAGCCTTCAAGGAAAGGACTGGATTGTGCCAGGGGTCGGGGGATGGTGGATTTGTTCACATACGGGGTTGACCCCATGTTTGAATGTGAAGGTTTTTAACCAGAGTCAAGAATTTTGTGTCCTGGTTGCTATAATGCCAAAGATTTTATACCATTCTGAAGAGGTTATGTACTCACATTGGGACCGAGGAGTACGTAGGAAAAAGAGAGAGCCACTTAGCGCAATTACCGTGGCAGCCCTGTTCAGTCTAGGGCTAGCAGGGGCAGGGACAGGAATAGCTTCATTGTCTCTACAAACCAAGGAGCTGTCCTCCCTCCGAGCAGCCATAGACGAGGATTTGACCCGCATAGAGGAATCAATCAGCCACCTAGAAAAGTCTTTAACCTCCTTGTCTGAAGTGGTATTGCAGAACAGGAGGGGATTAGACTTAATTTTTCTTCAACAAGGAGGGATTTGTGCAGCCCTCGGGGAAGAATGCTGCTTCTATGCGGACCATACAGGTGTAGTAAGGGATTCGATGGCAAAAGTGAGGGAGGGACTAGCCCAACGCAAGAGGGAACGAGAAGCACAGCGGGGATGGTGGGAATGGTTCGGATCCTGGTCGCCCTGGCTAACTACTCTGGTCTCAACCCTCCTGGGCCCACTTCTACTGTTAATACTAATACTTACAATTGGGCCCTGTATTTTAAATAAACTGATCACCTTTATCAGGACACAGCTAAATACTATCCAGATTATGGTGCTAAGACAACAATACCGGCCGATAGGTCAAAACAAAGAGGAGGAAGATTCCTCCCCGTAATCAAAAGACAGGGGGGAATGTAGGAAGAGAAAATAACATTGCCATGATAGGGGGCAAAAGCAGGAAGACCAGGCCCCCACTCTGGCAACTGAGGCGACTATCAGGTCACCAGGAGACAACCAGTCAGAGACTATCAGGCCACCCAGCTCCAGCCAACCAGAAATTGTTTACGGAAAGATCCCGCGCGCGCGAATGTCTGACCAATGAAAAGACCCCCGCGAACATGTAACCAATCCGCTTCGCTAAATGACCCCTGCTTATGTTTGAAATTGGATGTTCTATAAATATGGGTAGAAAACCGGGCTCGGGGCTCTCAGCCTGTGTGCCACTGCGTTGGACACAGCGGGGGCCCTAGCTCGAGCTAGCAATAAACTTCCTTCTTGCGTTTTGCATTGTCTGTTGGTGGCTTTCTCTCTTCCCGCTCGGGGATTCGGACATCGGGCATAACATAATTTGCTTGCTAATAAGTAAACTGAACTTTTTAAAGCATGACTTCAGTAGAATTATAATTATACAAATGCTAGAGAAGTATAGATTTGGAAATTACTGGAGTACAAGAATACATACATATAAACCACTGTAGAGATTTTTTTTTTTTCCATTTGAAGCAGAAAACACAGATAGGACAGTGTGCTTTTCTTACAGTTTGTGAGATCTGAGTACTTTTAAGTGGTTGAGTTCAGTGACTGAAAGTTTTTCTTTTTTCTAAAATGAGAGCCAGAGAAAATAACTGAAATTTTAGGATAGCAACAGAAGCAGGGAAGTGAGTGAATGGATCAAGAACACACAGAAAGATTTGGACTGGGAGAGCAAGAGTACTGACACTTCAGTAATTTAAGGAGCATATGTATGCATATAAGCTTTCACATCAAGCATGCGAAATAACAGTCACCTAGATGACCAGATATTGGAAACTCCTAAGATCCAGGGAACGTTTCAAAAGGACCTAAGTTCTTACTGCGTCCAAGAGGCTCTACTATTTTCTCCACTCAATGACCCAATTTATCTTATATTTGATCTATATTGGTATGCATTGTTAAAAGAATGATTACTATTTTTTTTATCATTTCTCATCAAAGACCAGATAGTAAAATAAAAACCATGTAGGGGGAGATAACTAGAGAAGTTAAAAAGGATCCATTTGGAGAGCTGGGGAGGAAATGGGTGACAGTGCAGTGCAAATGTGTTTAAACCATCACAGCTTTCTTTCATGAAGGGAACCAAAAAGGACACAATGTGGCGGGTCAGGAGCAATTCAAACTTAAGTGAGTCAAAAGAAAATTTTAGGAGCACTTTTCAAGGCAGTAAAAATCCCAATAATGAAAGGTTCTTTAAATACATCAAAAGGACTGACTCATTCAGCAAGCATTTATCCCGCGCCTATTTCATGAGCATCAAGAGGACCAGGGGGCAATCATTGACTTAAAAGGTGCTCAAGGGGGGAAAATGGAGTGAAGGACAGCTGTGAAGATTTGTTCCTATTTTTTTGAAGAAAATTATCAGAAATTTCCCAACTAAATTTCCTTCAGTGTAACATGATATATTTTCAAGCCTTTCTATTTTGAAATAATTTTAGATTTTTACGACTTTCAAAGACAGTATAGCAAGTTCCCATATATCTTTACCAATTCTCCTGATGTTAGCATCTTACATAACCATGTACATCTGTCAAAATTACATTAACCTTTACCTAATGCTATTACCTGAACTAGAAGTTTTCTATGGATTTCACCAATTTTCACATGAAGTTTTACTGCTTCTATATAACAAGTGGGTGAGCATAGTCCACAGAACAGAACCTATAAGAAATGTACATACCCATTAGCCTGACAGCAGGTGGCACAAAAATGAATGTAGACCCAGGGAATTACTGTTTTTACCACACTCTGGAGCCAAGAACTATGCTACTTCCATATATTCATTCCCATATATTGAAACCTATTTTTAAAGAAGCTTTGTTGTCTTTCAGTAGAGGAGGAAGAGACAACAAAATTTCTATATAAAAATTATACCTTCTTAATTTCCTTAAAAATTCCATGTCTTCAATTGAATTTTCAGTTCAGTTCAGTTCAGTTGCTCAGTGATGTCCGACTCTTTGTGACCCCATGAATCGCAGCACATCAGGCCTCCCTGTCCATCACCAACTCCTGGAGTTTACCCAAACTCATGTCCATCGAGTCAGTGATGCCATCCACCCATCTTATCCTCTGTCGTCCCCTTCTCCTCCTGCCCCCAATCCCGCCCAGCATCAGGGTCTTTCCAATGAGTCAACTCTTCGAATGAGGTGGCCTAAGTATTGGAGTTTCAGCTTCAGCATCAGTCCTTCCAATGAACACCCAGGGCTGATCTCCTTTAGGATGGACTGATTGGCTCTCCGTGCAGTCCAAGGAACTCTCAAGAGTCTTCTCCAACACCACAGTTCAAAAGCATCAATTTTTCTAGTCAGGATGTTAAAAGGCTCAGAAATGCTCCACACAACACAGACAAAAGAGTGACTAACACTCACTTTTTTAAAAAAAAATGTTCTGTATTCCTGTTGCTGTTTAGTTGCTAAGTCGCGTTTTTTGACCCCATGGACTGTAGCCCATCAGGCTTATCTGCCCACAGGATTTCCCAGGAAAGTATACTGGAATGGGTTGCTATTTCATTCTCCATGGGATCTTCCTGACCCAGGGATCAAACTTGCATCTCCTGCATTGTCAGGAGGATTCTTTATTGCTTATACCCAAATCAGATTCCCATCACTCTCCCTCTAATGGGCTGAAGGGAAGAGTATGGAGCTTGTAGGGCTCTTCTTAGGCTTCCCAGATGGGTGCAGTGGTAAAGAATTTGCCTGCCAATGCAGAAGATGTAGGTTAGATCCCTGGGTTGGGAAGATTCCCTAGAGGAGGAAATTGCAACCCATTCCAATATTCTTGTCCGGGAAATCCCATGGTCAGAAGGCCTGGTGGGCTATAGTCCATAGTGTTGCAAAGAGTTGGGCATGGCTTAGCAACTAAGCAACGAGGGCTGTTTCACCCTAACGTGGCCTCCTAAGTCAGTCTTCAGAGTTCTGTCTAGCTTTCTTTTGGCCTGTGCCACATGCCAGTTCTCCTTGTTGTCCTAGGTTTACTTTGAATACTTTGTTATTATTTAATACTATATTATATGGTTCCTATCTCCCATCATTTCTTGTTTGGTCCAGTAATTAAAATACTGTTACCTTTGGAAATTCCCTGGCAATCCTGTGGTTAGGACTCCACACTTCCACTGCAGAGGGCACGGGTTTGATGCCTGGTCAGGGAACTAAGATCCTGCAGGGGGGGAATTGTGGCCAAAAACAAATAAATTAATAAAATAAAGTATTATTGGCTATGTTGCTAATCTTGACCTCTTGGCCAATCTGGTACTTTTCTGTTGTGATCATAAAGAACAAGATTTAAGATAACATAAAATAAGAGGGTTAGCTTACATGATGGATCACAATTTAGCATTCCTATCTTTTGCCTTGCTTTTTAAAACATGTCAGCTCCACAGAATCCAACTGACTTTAATTCCTATTTGTGAGGTGGGCTTATATGTTATTGTTTCCATATTTTATTAATAAGATATGATAAATTTTAGAAGCTCCTTTAAAAAGAAAGTAATTTGAAGATTAATCACAATTTTGTCACTAATCTGGATAATAATCTGTCATTAAACCAGTTGTATAGGAGACTAATCTAAAGAATTTATAAATTCAAAATCCTGGGCTCTATATATTTGCATTGATAACCAGCACTTATAATTAGACTACATTTTGAGAACTACCAAAGTACTTACTGTTGATATTAGACTGTGAAAGGGTAGTTGTAAAAGATAAAATGACACTTTTCCCCAATTTTTGCTAACAAAAACTTAATATGAACCTGATTTTTAAATCATAGATAAGTATGTATTTTGAATAAGATTCTCTCCTTTCAAGGATATGACTAAAATCTTCAATTATATTTTTCATCATAATAATTACACTTGCAAAATGAATTCACCCAGCAGTTTATTTACAAAAGCCGTAAATGTTTGTATAACTGCCTCATGACTTTTTATAAGGCTTGCTTAAGCCATTATGGGAAAATGAGCTTGTGATTGGATGAGGAGAAAGTCATTATCTTGTCTTGTCTACACATGGCATTCCAAAAATTTAGAAAAGATATGATTAAAGTAAAATTCCTTGCCCAACTTGTCAATCAACCAAATGTGAAAACTTTACCCAATAGGATTGCATACTGCTAGCAATTCAATGAGAATGGTACATCAGAAACATATACTATCTCTCCTTCTTTCAATCATGTACACTATATTCTTTCTTATAGTAATGACTGAGTAGTTTGTAGCATACTATTCTGTTGCTGTTCAGTTGCTAAGTAGAGTCCGACTCATTGAGACCCCATGGACTGCAGCACACCAGGCTTCCCTATCCTTCACTATCTCCTGGAGTTTGCTCAAACTCATGTCCATTGAGTCAGTGATGCCATCCAACCAACTCCTCCTCTCTTGCCCCCTCCTCCTCCTGCTCTCAATCTTTCCTAGCATCAGGGTCTTTTCCAAGGAGTTGGCTCTTCACATCAGATGGCAGTCCTTTCAATGAATATTCGGGGTTGTTTTCCTTTAGGATTGACTAGGATTTCCTTTAGGACTGACTATTCTAACCAACGACAGTTAAATTTCTTTAAAAAAATAGATGTTAAAAATCAGCTGTCTGAAAGTACTACAATGCATACAAGTAGAAACTGAGGGCCTTGAAGGACAGAATTCACAACGCTTAAAGACTCAATTTTTATCTAATTACCCCTGGAATTACTCACAGGTCTGCATGGGTCTCTATAATATAGTTAATGCAGAAATTGAGAATATTATTAGATTGAAAAATAGAAATACTGATTCAGGTGAAGCAGAGGGGCTACGAATTTAGGAAAGAAATCCCCAAACAGAGGAGGCCACAGTGTGGAGGCTCAAAGTTCCTATGTACAAGTGAAAGTGAAAGTCGCTCAGTCATGTCCAACTCTTTGTGATCCCATGGCCTATACAGTCCATGGAATTCTCCAGGCCAGAATACTGGAGTGTGTAGCCTTTCCCTTCCCCAGGGGATCTTCCCAACCCATGGATTGAACCCAGTTCTCCCGCATTGCAGGTGGATTCTTTACCAGCTTAGTCACAAAGGAACACCCACACACACATACTACCATGTACAAAACTGGCTTGAAATCTTGGCTGACTCCTAAATTACACATATGAAGGACATGAATCCAAGAAGTCCTGAGAAAAGTCAGAGAGAGAGTCTAGGAAGATTGAGCAGAGATTTCAATACCTTCTCCATTCTGGCAAAGCTACAATTTGAAATTCAAGCCTAAATAATTGAGGGACTGGATAAATACTTGATATTTCCAATGAAACCATCAAGGAGCCATGCCTTAGGATTAACAATCATTTCACAGCACTGATAACCTGAAATATCCAGAATATTCCAACTGAAGCAAGCATAAAAACAAGCTTCCACATTATCAAGGTGATCTGTCAATAAGGTAATTTCTGCTAGAAGAGACATCAACACTTTACAGAGGAAGACAAAAATATTCAGGTTCTTTGCAAGGAAACATATATGATCTCCATTATACAATAAAATGATGATGAGATATGAGCAAACAATGTGCACAGAGAACCACAAAAGATTCTTACATCAGAAGACAAAGATTTTAAGTAATCAAGGATGTCTTAAAAACTATTGAGAATGATAAGCATAGTGAAAGAAGAAATGGGGAATTTGAAGAGAACTATAAATCACTTGCAAATAGTACACATATTTGCAAATATTAGATATAAAAATAAAATATCTGTAACAAAAAATACATTATGTGGAATAGTCAACTGATTATTCAATGCAAAAATAAAGGTTCAATAACCTCAAGAGCAATTATTCAAACAAAATCCTGCCACTCAAGAAAGGACTAAGAAAAAATAAGTAAAACTTCAATAATCTGTGACAGCGTAAAATAGTGTAACTAACACAAGTGTCAGAGAAAGTGAGCAGAAAGTAGGGAAGGGACAGATAAATACTTGAAGAAATATTGGCTAACATTATTTCAAATTTGTTTAAAAATATCATATAGTTCCAATAATTTTAACAAAGCCATGATAAGACAAATAAATAGAAAAATACACTTAAGGATGACACATTCAAAAATTCTAATTAAAGTATAAATTTCTGGAAGCACTTTAGCAGTAGGAGCTACTATATAAAAAGTATATAGATATAAAAAGCTACCATATAAAAAGTCCTTTTTAATAAAAGTGCCAAATGAGATATTATCAGAAATAAGACCTACAGTAGAGCACAGGGAAATCTACTCAATATTCTACATTGACCAATATGGGGAAAAAATCTTAACAAGAGTTTATATATGTATATGTATAACTGATTCACTTTGCTGTTTGCCTGAAACTAACACAATATTGTAAATCAACTATACTCCGATTGAAATGTTTAAAATCCGGTACAATTATACTAATGTAAGGCAAAACAGACTTCAAGGTAGCAAGCATTGTGCTTAGTCGCTCAGTCGTGTCCGACTCTTCGCAACCGCATGGACTGTAGCCCGCCAGGCTCCTCTGTCCATGGAATTGTCCAGGTAAGAATACTGGAGTGGGTTGCCATGACACCCTCCAGGGGATCTTCCCAACCCGGGGATCCAACCCAGGTCTCTTGCAGAGCAGGCGGATTCTTTACCATCTGAGTCACCAGGAAAGCGCAACAAGCATTATACTAAAACAATTTTTAAAATTATTAATTTAAATGACAGAAGTGTCAATTCATCAATGAGGTATACAAATCCTAAATATGTATGCCCATAATAACAAAGGACTTCACTGCTGGCTCAGATGGTAAAGAATCTGCCTGCAGTGCAGGAGACCTGGGATCCATCCCTGGGTTGGAAGGATCGCCTGTAGAAGGGAATGACTGCCCACTCAAATATTCTTGCCTGGAGAATCCCAAGGACAGAGGCGCCTGGCCAGGCAACAGTCTATGGGGTCACAAAGAGTCAGACATGACTACTGACGAACACGTCCACTTTCTTTTGTAATAACAAAGCTTCAAGATACATGAAATGAAAATTGACAAAACTATAGGCAGAGATAGGCAAATCTATAATCATACTTGCAGACTGAATAGCCATCTGTTAGTAACTGAGAGACCACATGGATAAAAATGTCAGTAAGGAAGCAAAAGAGTCACATTTCCATTTGACCAAACTTGTATTCTTAAAACACCATACCCCACACTAAGACAGGCCATATGCTGAGCTATTAAACAAGCCTCAACACACTTACAAAGATTGCATTCATTTAGAGTATGTTGTCTTGTCACAACAAAATTAAAACAGAAATCAAACTATGTTTGGGATGCAACTAAAACAACCCTTAAAAGGGAAATGTTTCCCTTAAATGTTTATATCAAGTAAAAGAACTATTTACAAACAAACATCAATTAGGCACAAATAAATTAAATGGAAGGAAATAAACAGAAGAATAAAAGAGAATAGAACAAACTGTAGAAAAAAATTGACAAATTCTAATTCTGGACTTCTCAAAAGATTGATGAATTGATAATCTAGTACATATTTCACGGGATAAAGAGAAATACAAATATTAGCAATGAAGGATGATTCATTTCCATAAAACCTATAAATCTTAAAAAGAAAGTATTACGATGACTAAATTTATGCTTCTAATTGTCCCTAGTACTGGAAGTGAGTCTGGCTTTTAAGAACCAGAAGTCCTTTTATATGTCTGCTTCCTAAATGGCCATTTATTTTGCCACAGGAAGGAACGTGTTGACTTCTGCTGGACATTTCCATTGTGTAGAAGAAAGTTCTTATCACTAAAGGACTTAAATTATTATTACTATTTTTTTTTTTTTTGCTTTTTTTTTTAAGTGAAAGTTTTGGAGAGAGACCTGTTATAATAATACATTAAGCTCTTTATTATTAAAAGTAATTTGAGAGACACATTTATTGAGTTTACTCAAAGTTAAATCTAAAAGTTTATCTTTTACAGCTCAATATCGTAGCCTGCCAGCCTCCTCTGTCCATTGGATTCTCCAGGCAAGAAACACTGGAGTGGGTTGCCATGCCCTCCTCCAGGGGATCTTCCAGACATAGGGATTGAACCCAAGTCTTTCACGTCTCCTGCACTGGCAGGCAGGGTCTTTAACACTAGTGCCACCTGGGAAGCCCATTTTCTTTATTAGTGACAAATAACTTTCCCCTGGAGTATTCATTCATGGTAAAATATAAATTATATTATATTCTATCAAGTAAAAGTGAATTTAGAAGATACAGTTACAGCTTACAAGAATTCATAAAAGGTCCCATTAATTGAGACTCACTGAAACAAAGGTATATATTTTGTCATGTGTAGAGAATTAAGGGATGGTGGCTATTTGATAGTTCTAGGTAACTCAGTTGGTCTACTCTAATCACGCCTCTTAATGTCCTTCATAAACAATTCTGAAGGTAAGTTCACGCTATCTGAAGTTAAAATGTTTAAATTAAAAAAATTTAAAGAAAACCCTTATTTAAAAACCAGAAAGTAAATTTAGTCCTTTTCAAGGTTATGAGGTGCTAAAATATGGTGAGGGAGACATACAAGGTACTTTGTGCTCTAAAATAGTTAACAGACAAAGGAAGATTGAATGAAAAGTAAAACTTAATTTAAAAATAAGCAGATCTCATTGTTAAGTATTAGTCATTGATATAGATTTTTCTCATGCCTCTGCTGTTTTATACATTACATTCAGAAGAAGTATATGACAATTTCTATTTGAATTTTATTTCATTCATTCAAAAATGTTAATTAAATTTTCACAACATGACAGGAAGAGCAGCGCTAGATAATATGACCAGAGATGAACTCTCTGGTAATCTCTAACATCCATTCATCTGGTCTAAAACTGACTTAAAGGAGTTCTTTGCAGATTACGTTTTCAAAAATAAAGTATGGCATAGACATCATATTCTCTGTTTATTTATACAACGCGTACCACCATCGCACCAAGAAGACCTGATGTATTTTATAGAAAAAGTGCCTTTTTATCCTTAGATGTCCTCTTGCAGTTATTTTTCAGAATGCAGAAAAGTAGTACCAGAAGTATAATGAGTTAAAATTAGACTTGCCTTTCCCAAAGCCAAATTAGTGTCATTCCAAGAACTGTTTAACAAGTTGAATGTGAGATTGCTTTGACATCTGTTATGGTTAAGTTTGGCATTACTCCTGGCTAGAAGGATATGATATTTTATGGGGTAAAATCCAAATCCACTTTTTTCTGAATTTCCTTATTGCTGATGTGTTATTGAACAAAAATTCAATGATTATTCCCTGTCTTTAGAGATGTAAAAACTAATTCTCTATTGACCAAGAAGCTATCTACCCACTCATAGTCATCAAGGGCTGTTCCTACCTTGTGGTTTTTTAATTAGGGCTTTCTTGTACATTTTTCCTGCATATTCTTGTAGCCCATTCCTTCACTTACTTAGGGTCTTTTAACTAAATGAAAGGTCACCTACTAAAGGGATCTGAACACCCAAATACAACGTAGGAATGTGAGGAGTGAGGGGTTCCCTCACAAGTCCAAGGCTTTTCTGGACTCCTGCTGGGTGTCCTAAAATTCAACTCAATTCTGACACTATTTACCAAATAGAGGATCAGGTTAGAGGTTCAGTCTCGCAAGCCTGACTCTGCCCCACTTCAGATGCCAGTCACCAAATCAAAGTTGTCACCTGTGCTTCTTACCAACTGACTACAGATGGGCAGTCCCAGTGATAGATTATTGTTTTATTATAAAAGGATATCTCAGAAAACAGGGAGATGAGAGAGCTACATAGAAGGTACAGAGAAAGGGCACGGGCTTCCATACATTCTCTTAGCATGGCTCTCACCCAAATTCCCATTTTCACACACTAGGAACCTCTCTGAACCTGTCCTTGTGGGTGTTTATGGAAACTTCTTTCCATAGGCTTGGTTGATTAATTCATTGGCCACTGATGATTGAACTCCATCTCTAGCCCCTTTCCCTTGCTTGGAGGCCAGGGTTTGAGACTGACAATTCCACCCCTCTGATCACATGATTGGCTCCACTGGCAACCAGCCCCCATCCTTAGAGGAGTTCCTAAAGTCACCTTGTTAGCATTACAAAAGACACCTTTAGGACTCTCAGCCCTTAGAACATTCCAAGTATTTTAGGAACTCAGTGTCAGAAATGGGTAGAAAGACCAAATATATACTTCTCATTATGAATCACAATATACCCCCTCAGTGGTATCTACCCTGACAACCTAAAAATAGAGCTACAATTTGATCCAGCAATTCCATTCCTGGGTGTATATCTAAAGAAAATGAAAGCACTAACTTGGAAAGATTCATGGACCCAGTGTTCCAATATTCACAGCAGCATTATTTACAAGAACTGAGATATGTAAGCAACCCAAGTGCCAATCAACAGATAAACGGGTAAAGATGTGGTGTATATACATTGTATGTACATACATATACATACACACACTGGAATATTACTCAGCCATAAAATAATGAAATTCTTCTATCTGCAACAACATGGATGAATCTAGAGGATATGTAAAGGGTAATAATACCCTCTTGGTTCATCCATGTTGTTGCAGATAGAATTTCAGCATCGACTCAGTGGGCATGAGTTTGAGCAAACTCTGGAAGATAGTAAAGGACAGGGAAGCCTGGTGTGCTGCAGTCCATGGAATTGTAGAGTCAGACACAACTCAGCGACTGAACAACAGAACGCTTAGTGAAATAAGTCAAAGAAAAATAAATACTCTGTTATTACTTATATGTACAATTAAAAAATAAATAGATATAACAAAACAGAAAGAAAGAGACTCACAGATGTAGAAAACAAATTAGCAGTCACAGGTGGGGTAATGTAAAGATAGAAAGGGCCAGACAGAGGTAGGGGTTTAAAAAATACACACTACTATGCATAAAATAAATAAGCTACTAGGATATATTATATAGCACAAGGAAATACAGCCATTAGTTTATAATAACTTTAAATGGAATATGATCCATAAAAATATCAATAATTATATTGTACATCTGAAACAATATAATATTGTAAACCAAAAATATTTTAAAATTAATAAAATTCATTTTCGCTTAAAATAAACAAATATATAAGTAAAATAACAGGCATCTAATCCGAATCCCTGATACTTCCCCAGTTTTGTTTTCTCTTTTTATACTCAGTACTATCTGGTATACTCTTTAATTACTATTTTATTTTATATGGTATATCTACATGCACTGGAATGTAGTTTGGAGCATTGGTCTTTTATGTTCTCAGCCTATAACAATGTCTGGCACATAGCTCACATTACATAAATAAATAAATACTTGTTAAGTGAGTGAACATATTTTATAACTTACTTATTTGGTACGTATTCAAAGATATTATGAGGTCAAGACTTTGGCTTTAATACACAAATAAATTTAAATTTCCTTTTTATTCATTCATAATTTTATTTTTTGAAGTAAAAAAGCATCTGTCAATTGGAGGAAATGAAATTTTCACTTATTGTAAAAACTGATTTCATTTGAGAATAAAAAGCAATTTATTACATAACTATGTTTTTGAAACATTATACACAGATGAATTCTAGACAACTGAAGTATACAGCTATATTAAATGAGTTAAAGAGAATACAGACTGCATTACACTGATATGGGAAAATTTAGCTGATACGTATGTGTGTGCGTGTGCGCATACAGTCAGTCATGTCCAGCTTTTGCAACCTCATGGACTATAACCTGCCAGGCTCCTCTGTCCACGGAATTTTCCAGGTAAGAATCCTGGAGTGGGCTGCCATTTCCTACCTCCAGGGGAGCTGACATATATATTGGATGGGAAATGAGCTAATTTTTAATTTTCAAGGGATGTTCCCGACCCAGGAATCAAAGCTGCGTCTCTTATGTCTCCTATGATGGCAGGTGGGTTCTTTACCACTGGTACCACCTGGGAAGCCCATTTAGGTGATGCAAACGAATGTAAAGATTTTTGTAATATAAGTAAATAAACCATAGCAAAGAATTTTTTCATCTAAAGAAAAATAAACAAGGTATTATTTAATAGGTTCTATTAGTGTACATTATACCTTAGAGTTTTTGGTCAAGATTATCTACATTATTTTTCTTGTTTTGTGCCTTAAGGGCAAATATGTTGTTTCCTGAAAAAATGAACTAGATATTTTAGAGAAACAATAACAACTGTGGAGAATTCTGTTGAAGCTATTCAAATTCTATTTTTTGTTTATAGCAAATAATTCAAATTTTGTACTGAAGCATTTTAGAATATAAACATTAGACAGGATGAAGTCTATTTGTAGAAAAACTCAGAAACTTAGAAATAGACAAAAGATTACTAGAGGTTCTTTAGGTGCTGTTGTGGGCTATGTTTCTAATTCACTTATTATTGACTAGGATACTTCATAATTCTTCAAAGGTTAACCTAAATTTACAGATTTTTGTCTAGTGAAAACGCACATGTATTTTATCCCCAAAATAATCCGCATTTTACTGTTATGACTGCAGAATGTTAACCAGTTTTGAATATAACTGAGCAAACATCATTTATTAATCGTTTATACATATTCAGCTCCTCAAATGCATTTTGAATCCATTTTAACATCTTAATAATTCCCCCATTAATTAATGAGCTGAATGAAACCTTTGATACATAGTCAGTTTATATTGTCATAAGGATCTTGTTTTTATTTTTCCCCTTGTGCAATATATATTTGCTGATAATAATTATATGCCAATAGTAACATACAAGTATATATATACATGCTTACACACATATTTGTATAATTGATATACAAATATTAACACTTATTTAACAGGTACATCTTGAAATATGTTGATACCTTCAGTTACACAATATATTAAGTTCTAAAGATATGCTGCACAACACCATGCCTATAATGAACGATACTGTTGTTGCTGTCGTTCAGTCACTCAGTCATATCTGACTCTGTAACACCAACGACTGCAGCACACCAGGCCTCTCTGTCCTTCAACATCTCCCAGAGTTTGTTCAAACGCATGTCCATCGAGTCAGTGATGCCATCCAACCATCTCATCCTCTGTCATCCCCTTCTCCTCCTGCCTTCAATCTTTCCCAGCATCAGGGTCTTTTCCAGTGAGTCCATTCTTTGCATCAGGTGGCCAAAGTATTGGAGCTACAGCTTCAGCATCAGTCCTTCCAATGAATATTCAGGACTGATTTCCTTTAGGATAGATTGGTTTGATCTCCTTGCTATTCAAGGGATTCTCAAGAGTCTTCTCCAACACCACAGTTCAAAAGCATAAATTCTTCAGCACTCAGCTTTCTTTATGGTCCAACTCTCACATCCATACATGACTACTGGAAAAACCATAGCTTTGACGAGATGGACCTTTGTTGGCAAAGTAATGTCTCTGCTTTTAATATGCTGTCTAGCTTTGTCATAGCTTTTCTTCCAAGGAGCAAACATCTTTTAATTTCATGGCTGCAGTCACCATCAGCAGTGATTTTGGAGTCCAAGAAAATAATACTGTACTGTACACTTAAAAATGTGTTAAGTCAGATCTCATGTTAACTATTCTTCTCACAATTTTTTAAAAAGCTATGTGATATGTGAGCCTTCATAGTAGTGGCATGATGCTTTCATAATGTTTTCAATGTTTCATCCTTATTGTGGCATATATCAATATTTCATTCCTCTTTAAGGCTGAATAATATTCCATTGTATGCTCATCCCACAACTGGTTTGTACATTCAATCACTGATGAGCATTTAGGTTGTTTCCACTGTTCAGTTGTTGTAAATAGTGCTGCTATAAGCATGTCTATGCAAGCGTTTGCTTGACTATCTGTTTTAAATATACAGTAGGAGTGGATTACTGGGTCATACGGTGATCCTGTGTTTACCTTTGAGGAACCACCAAAGCGCTATATGCAATATTCCTAATCAGTAAAATCTATAGAGACAGAAGACAGATTGGTATTTGCTAGCCTGCTATGGCGGGAGAGGAATGGGGAACAACTGCTTAATAGGTTTTCCTTTGGGGATAATGAATTGTTTTGGAATCAGACAGAGAAGGTGGTTATACAATATTGTGAAAACACTATATGTCATTGAATTTTACACATTAGAATGTTACATTTTATGTTATATGTATTTCAACTCAGTAAAACAATGTTAAAAAGCTACTAACTGCTAACAGGTTTACAGAAATAAAATTTAATCTCTTATTAATATTCTTGAATTAATAAAAATGTTTTTATCTTTAATAACAATGAAAAATTATCACTGAAAATGTCAATTTTCAGATTTCCATTTTGTACATTATCTAAATATGAAGTATAATTTATTTCATTAAAATATATTATTGTTATTCAAGGAATATTAAAATGATCAGAAAGATGAATTGATTAATAAGTTAGAGTGCCAAATTTGACCCCTTGTTTCTAAACATACTGAAATATTTTTATGAAAGGTAATTAATTTACTTATTCATATACTCTTAGGGGGATATTCTATATATTTTAAAAGGCTTCCCAGGTGGCTCAGTGGTAAAGAATCTACCTGCAATGAAGAAGATACAGGAGACATGGGCTTGATACCTGGGTTGGGAAGTTCCCCTGGAGCAGGAAATGTTAAGCCACTCAGTATTCTTCCCTGAGAAATCCCATGGACAGAGGAGCCTGATGGGCTGCCATCCATGGATCTGCAAACAGTCGGACATGACTGAGAGATTTAACACACACATTTACACACATTAAAGTGGTAATCCTGGTTTCTTGTTTAAATCAATCAAAAGAGTGAAATAGTTATTTTTTAAAGAAGTCTTTACATCTGTAAACTGTAAAATATTTTTACATGCTATTCCAGGAGTCAACAGTCCTTTATATATCTTAGATTATGTATCCCAACCTGCATACATAAAACATACTAGAAATGAGAATATTATTATTTTTATCTTATTGGTTTTATTATCTTATTTTTATGTATATTCCTTATAATATCTCTCCATTAAGCTAATTTTAAAGATGACAAACTAAAGAGCATCTAAAATAAAAATTCCTTTGTCAAATTGTATCAAAATGATGACAAATTTTCAAGTTGAAAAGGGAAATAGTGCATTTAGCACTATTTCAAAGTATTATGTTTTTATATCTTAACTTTCTATCATTATATCTATTCAAACATGTTCATTATCGTCTTTTAACTCAATATGCTAAGATAAAGCTTTAAAAATATGTATTTAGTTTCCAGACTGTTATTATTTTTATTCTTACATATACATCACAGTAACATTACTTGTCTATAATTACATACCCAATTTCAATATCTTCTTAATAACACCTTTCTCTTTCCATCATGAGCTACATTACTATTTATTTTTCAAGGCTAAATTGCAACAACATGCTGATAAAGTATCATGAATAATATACATCAGAGTTATTAAAATATTGCATTTGTTGCTTGCTCATTTAAGTAATAACCAGTTATGTCCTCCAAGAAAGGAAAAACTATTTTATACTTTTTGGTTCCCTGAGAGGCATAACCCAGTTCAAATCTGGTCTAATATAAAATGCCAACATATAGCATATTTAAATGTTTTTGTCATTGTATTGCTAGTTCTCATATGATTCTCCCTTTGATGAAGGTGTAATTATCCCAACCCACATATGGAAGAAACTCCAAGAGATAGCGAAGAACAGGGAGCCTGGCAAGCTGCAGTCTGTGGTGTTGCAGAGAGTCAGACAAGACCTGGTGACTCAACAACAACAACACACGGAAGAAAAATTGTAGAACCTCAGCATACTTACAGGGATGACCACAGAGTACACACACACACACACACACACACACACACACATACAGTAAACACACAAGAGTGAATTATAATAGGCTAACTCATGGCCACTTGGCAGGAATCACATTTTTGGAAAGAAATATGCAAGCTTATTTAAGTCTGACTATGTAGTACTAACAGAAACCAGAATATGTAAATTTCTCCCTTAATGAAACCTGTGGTATTAAATGTCATTTCAAATAATATTAATGGTTTCCTTTAAATAGTGTCATTCTTTAATTTTGAATAAGAATTTAGCAGTAAAAATCAGAAAGAGGTTACTTAAAATAGCTCTGAATCCTGAAAAAGGCCAATCATGCAATTAATTTAATTTTTTGAAAACTAGGAAATAAGTTACTGCATACTAAGTCTAAATTAGCCAAAGAACTATTGGGACAATAGATAATTTACCATCTGTGCTTCACTATCAACAAGGACACAAATTTCACATATGAAGTCAAACACAAGAATTATGACAAAGTACATGATGAGGCTGAGAGATTACATGAAAATGGAACTCTAAAATTAACCTCAGTCACCAGGAAGCAGATGCTCCTCCAACCTGTCAGTCAATCTTAAGTCAATTAAGATATTTTGAATAAACTGCTGCCATGGAGAGAATTCATTCATTTTAATATGTCACTCTCATTGAATGCTTTTCACTGTGCCCTAAAAATGCACTTACATTGATGAAAGTTTAATTAGGTCCAAATAAAATTTGCTTCTTTTCTCTATACTTAAAAACTAAGACTACAGAAAAATTAAAAAGTTTATTCCTTAAATATTTGAGGTTTTGAGTGAAGCAGAAAGTGACAGGATTGAAAAGAGAGGAGAGAATTTGTGATCAGAAAATGGGGAAGGTTTGGATTTAATTGGTATATAATTTTAATGTGAAAATGGCATACTTATCCTAAATCAGGTATCATCCAAGCCAGCTAAAATCAAGACAGATAGTTGGTTGAGATTTTTAGAAATACTTATAATTTTAGCTGTTTTCAATTATTGAGTATAATCTAAATACCCATCTGGTTCTGCAAGTTATCAAAAGAACTCATGAGAATTTTGGCCAATTTATGTAATCAGCTTAATTGATCACTACCAGATGATCTTCTGCCCAAGGTGACTGATATGGCAAAGACAGAAGATACAGCTGTGCCAGTTCAGCCTGATTTCTTGCACCTGTCATGCAAATACAACCAAGATGTCTTTTAAGCTTGTTTCTTTGCCTTTGACACTCATAAATTCAGCTCCAATCTATTAACCTCGGGGCTTCCCAGGCTGCTCAACTGGTAAAGAATCCACCTGCAGTGCAGGAGACTCCAGTTCTATTCCTGGGTCAGGAAGTCCCCCTGGAAAAGGGATAGGCTACCCACTCCAGTATTCTTGGGCTTCCTGGTCACGAACCACTGGAGTCCTACACCATGTAGAAGTTCAGTGTCTACCCTAAGATTTCTACAGATGGGCTGACATTCTCATGATGACTTCTGAAGTATTTCTTCCACAGCTACACAATCAGTTTAGCTTAGGAATAGTCAGCTCGTATGTGATGCCCTTCACCTTCAATCACATATGAAGCCACATCCCTTCATTTCCAGGCAAACACCTTTCTATCTAGAACATGCCATTTACAGAGGATCACTGAGGTAGCTGAGATGGACTGTAACTTAAAGGAGGGGACAAAGAATGGAGCCTGAGGAAGGAAGAGTGAATACTGATGGGGAGATGGAAATGTTCTGCAGAGGCATAAGCATCTTTTTATTAGACACCTCCATTCTTAAATGAGCCAGGTGATGCTAATGGTAAAGAACCTACCTGCTAACGCAGGAGATGTAAGACCCAATTCCTGGGTTGGGAAGATGCCCTGGAGGAGGGCATGGCAACCCACTCTGGTACTCTTGCCTGGAGAATCCCATGGACACAGAAGCCTGGTAGGCTACAGTCTAAGAGTCAGACATGCCTGAAGTGACTTAGCAGGCACATCACACATGCACATTCTTAAATGTTTGTAAGGTGCAAAGCAAGTATCCTGGCAATCTCTCTTTTCTCCTTCTTTTCTCTGCCTCCTACCTGAAATTTCAGAGAAATTGAGCTGTTCTATTTTGAAACTATTCATCTATTCAGTTCAGTTCAGTTGCTCAGTCGTGTCCGACTCTTTGCGACCCCATGGACTACAGCACACCAGGCCTCCCTGTCCATCACCAACTCCCGGAGTTTACTCAAACTCATGTCCATTGAGTTGGCGATGCCATCCAAGCATCTCATCCTTTGTCGTCCCCTTCTCCTCCTGCCCCCAATCCCTCCCAGCATCAGGGTCTTTTCCAATGAGTCAGTTCTTCCTAGCAGGTGGCCAAAGTATTGAGTTTCAGCTTTAGCATCAATCCTTCCAATAAATATTCAGGACTGATTTCTTTTAGGGTGGACTGGTTGGATCTCCTTGCTGTCCAAGGGACTCTCAACACTCTTCTCCAACACCACAGTTTAAAAGCATCAATTCTTCAGTGCTCAGCTTTCTTTATGGTCCAACTCTCACATCCATACATGACTACTGGAAAAACCATAGCTTTGACTAGATGGACCTTTGTTGGCAAAGTAATGTCTCTGCTTTTTAATATGCTATCTAGGTTGGTCATAACTTTTCTTCCAAGGAGCAAGCATCTTTTAATTTCATGGCTGCAGTCACCATCTGCAGTGATTTTGGAGCCCAAAAAAATAAAGTCTGTCACTATTTCTACTGTTTCCCCATCTATTTGCCATGAAGTGATGGGACCAGATGCCATGATCTTAGTTTTCTGAATGTTGAGTTTTAAGCCAACTTTTTCACTCTCCTCTTTCACTTTCATCAGAGGCTCTCTAGTTCTTCTTTGCTTTCTGCCATAAGGGTGGTGTCATCTGCATATCTGAGGTTATTATTGATAATTCTCCCAGCAATCTTGATTCCAGTTTGTGCTTCATCCAGCCCAGCGTTTCTCATGATGGATTCTACATATAAAGTTTAATAAGCAGGGTGACAATATTCACCTTTTAGCAGTTTATTTTTTCTTTTTTAACCTCAGTAACAGAAAAAAAATTGAATTGTAAAGAGCTTACCCTCAAAGTGTCATTTTAAAATGATTTGGTTTTGGTTACACCTATAAAGTAATACACGATCCATCCTCCTCCCATGAGTTTGGAGTTAGTACCAACTTCAGAAGGAAACATAAACATTAGCACTAAATAGGGGGAACGGAGACTGTTATATCCCTACAATGCAAGTGGGAGTGGAAACACAAGGAATTCTCAGTGGGGCCCCAACTTTAGGGAAAAACCAAGTTGAGTTCAATTTTATAAATAGAGATACCCCTTGACACATATATTTTATCATAAATATATCAAATGAGCAAGTACTTGTCAACTTCATTTTCTATCATTCATCTCCCCACAGAGAGTATTTTAGTTGTGATACAGTTTTGTTTGGTCAATGAGTCTTTGGGACTACATGGACTATAGCCCACCAGGCTCCTCTGTCCATGGGATTTCTCAGGCAAGAATACTGGAGTGGGTTGCCATTTCCTTCTCCAGGGGATCTTCCTTATCCAGGGATTGAACCCAAATCTCCTGCATTGACAGGCGGGTTCTTTACTGCTGAGCCACCAGAGAAGCCCACTGTGAAACAGTTACCAGCAGTGTTCTGTAGTTATCAGGTTTAGGGCATTGAACTGGGGGTTTGGACAGTGCTTATGTATTTTATATATTGGGCCACTAGGAAAATAGGTATATTATCTATGGAGGAACATCTCCTGTCTTGTAAATGTTCAAATTAAGGGGAAAATATGACTCATCTCTAGTTCATGTTGTAAAGGTACAGTACAATCAATTATTGACAATTATGTCCACAATCATCATATTTCATGTACATGTATACACACAGGTATACACATGTATACGTGTGTGTGCATGTGTGTGTGTATGTGTTACTGACCAGACTAGATCTCAAAAAGAAAAGTTTGATTTTTTAGTCCAAATAACTGTTGATTTTCCTATATTTTTTTTCTGATGAGAGAAAGTATAGCCCAAAGTATGACCTGAACTAAGGATTTGCAGTACTATGAATATAATTTTAGAATTATATTATCAACATGAGAATTTACCATTTATCCTTTCATGTTTTCATTCATTCTTGTAGCATACATTCCTTCACCTTTGATTTTAATAAGACATCAATTAAAAGATTTGCCATTACTATTTTATGAATCACTAATAAAGAAAAAACCTTGTGAATTCAAAGCTGGCATACATTAGCAATAATCCTGATAATTAATTGGTTACACAATCCTTTCATTATATTAAAGATTCCTCATCTATTCAAAGGAATTTTGCAATTTTTAGCTATATTCAGTTTGCACTCCCTAGCATGGATTGGCAATCATTTCCCATGTGTAGTGACAGTTAAACATTATTGGCTTGAGGGTATTTTCCTTTCTTGGTGGCCATAAAGCACTGGGAGGTAGCTTTGCAGGGCAGTATGGAATAGCTGTCATTTTCTCTGTGAAGACTATTTGTTTTGCTATCATCAAGGTGATGCACCATTGCTCTCTTTTTTCCCTTTCTTTGAGCACAATAACTTCTTGCTTCAGTGCTAAAGCATTTTGTAATCTTTAGAAGATTTAAATGGTAATTAATATCCACGGTTAAAGTGACAACAATGAAGACAACTTGATTGAAGTGATGAAAATATGATCAGGTTTAATTGAGTTCTCACCTGCATAAGCAAGGACAATTGAAAGTGTTACTCACTCAGTCATGTCTGACTCTTTGTGATCCCATGGACTGTAACCCACTAGGCTCCTCTATCCATGGGATTCTCCCAGCGTGAATACTGGAGTGAGCAGCCATTCCCTGATCCAGGGATCGAACCCAGGTCTCCCACACTGCAGGCAGATTCTTTACTTTCTGAGCCACCAGGGAAGCCCAAGCAAGGACAATTGGCTCATGTTTATCCCTCAGCAACTGTGACTGCAAGATGTCACTGATCAAAAAATAATGATCTGCACTTCAGAGACAGCATAATGTGAAAGAAAGAAAGTTTTAATAAACAATATGCTGTGAAACTTGTTGAATTTCACCACATGCCAGAAACTATGGTAGGTGTTAGAAATTATGGAAGGGATCTGCTTGTAGTCAAGAACTTGTGTAATCAAATCTATGAGAACAAAGAAAGTTTGGTGAGGTGGGGAAAAAAAAAATGTGCTCAAGAAATTCAAAGATGATAATTCCTGAAGCTGGGGAGAACAAAACACACTTGAAAAGGAAGAAGAAAGAGACGCAGAATTTGGATAAGTGAAGATGGTGAGGGAAAGGTACTTGGAGCCCAAATCAGATTTGGAACAAACATTTGGAGGTGCAGAAACAGGAAGGATTATGAGAGGGTTGATCTGGCTGAAGCCTAGCATTTGAGAAGGAACAACCACAGATGAGACTGAAATGGACTTTAAAGAGGGAGTGTTCTTGAATGCAGTCTGCAAAAACCAGGTAAGCCTTGAAGTTTTCTGATGTCACTAACATGTTCAGAATTGTTTTTGGAAAGCCAAACCTGTGCTGCTGACTCATCTGAGTCAATATGATAGTTCGACAAAGGTCAGGATGGTGCATATTATGGAATGTCTCAACTATTTGTAAGCAAGTGGGGGATGGGGTGGGGGGAAAGAGAAGGTGCCGCTTTCCATGTTTTGAATCACACATCTCCATCCATGTTACTGAGGTGGTCTCTCATTAACAAAAGCAAGTTAGAAGGAATCCGGAATCCTTTTCTACTAAACAAATAATTATTTAAAAAAAAAAAAAAAAAAAAAGGCTTGCATGAAAGAACTGCTCCTAAACAGAGAAATCATTCTTGTGGCAGAACTGGCAAAACTCACACTCAGATTGGGCAGTAGGAACTTGTGTGAAGGGAAGTTAGGCAAAACCAAAGTACTCTAGATTCAAAGGGCTACATCCAGTGGGACTGATTTTGGCGATTTCTAAATCTTCTAAATGCAAGTCCCACAAACGCCAGCATCCCAAAGCCCCTTCTAATAAAGCCACCACACAATGTGCATAGACAGTAGTTAACTTGCTCATGCACACACCTAGGGCACGACTCGCAGACTCAAACGGTGCAGACTAAATCAGCAAAAACACCAGGACCATTTGGAAGCAAAGGAGTAAGCAGATCAGTAGGGAAATTGCAAACAGCGTTTGAGGCAGTAAAATGTGTACTTAACAATAGGAAAATTAATAAAAAGCTGAGATAAGATAATGGTTAAGGAGCTCTGAATGATGGAAAAGGTATTTTTAAAAGCTGCTATAAATAGACCTGCTATAGTCAGTAACTTAGTTCTCAGGGTATGTTTCATTTTTCATGGGTCAAGGTGAAATTGTATGTTACGGCAAAACTCACTCAGAATAAAATTGGACTCTACTTCCTATGAATGCAAAAAAATAAGTAATTTGAAAACTGAAAACTAGAAAAAAAGAAAAGAAAAAAAAAGCAACTTATGGTTTTCCTTTCTCAGGGGATTAACTGAGAATCTCAGAGGATTAAATGAAAAGCTGGTGGGTTATTTGTTGTCCTCAGAAAACAGAAACTAGAAGCAGAAAAACCCAAAATGAAACAAATACTATCATTACGAAATTAATTGACTTCTCATACCATTTCTCCATTCAAGCTTGCAAATAACTGAAGATTTTACTAAATCAATTCTGAAAGAGAAGCTTCCATGTTCCTTTGTCTCATTCTGGATGTTGGTAATGGTTTGATTCTTACTTCTATCTGGTCACACTCGTGTTTTCAGTTTGCAAAAATTAATGTGTACACTTACAGCGTGTGTATTTTCCTGTATACATTTATGATTTAAAAAGTTGAAATTCTAAAATAAAATGCTACAATAGTAAAGTATGCTAAACAAGTGCTTATGTAACATTAAAGCTAAAATTAGATTTCCAAACCTTTAGAATTTTTGTCTCTAGAACTACCAGGGAGTGTTAAAATGAACATATCTTGATAGCCATTCCAAATACTCACCTATGTGTTGAAAATTGATAAGCATGACTTGGAAAAATCAAAGATAGGGCAAACTGTCTTTAAAGAGAAGCTCTACTGGTGAATGGTAGCCTGAGTGCATGCGTGATAAGTCGCCCAGCCGTGTGCAACTCTTTGTGACCCTATGGACTGTAGACCGCCAGGCCCCTCTGTCCATGGGATTCTCCAGGCAAGAATACTGGAGTGGGTAGCATGCCTTCCTCCAGGGGGTCTTCTCGACGCAGGGACTGAACCCGCGTCTCCTGCCTCTCCTGCACTGCCCACAGATTCTTTATTGCTGAGCCAGAAGGGCAGCCCTGGAAGGTAGCCTAACATCAGGTATATTGGACACCTGGAGTACACATTATCTCTTCTTAATAAAGTGGACCTGGGGATTCCAATTGAAGGGAGATAGTATAACAGTTGGGCTGACTCTCCAGGAAGATGTGAAATGTAAAACACACTCAAATAAGTATTGGAAAGAGATTATTATTTCACCTATAGAAATATAAATAACTTCAGATATGCACATGACACCACCCTTACGGCAGAAAGTGAAGAGGAACTGAAGAGCCTCTTGATGAAAGTGAAAGAGGAGAGTGAAAAAGTTGGCTTAAAACTCAACATTCAGAAAATGAGGATGGTGGCATCCGGTCCCATCACTTCATGGGAAATAGATGGGGAAACAGAGACAGACTTTATTTTCTTGGGCTCCAAAATCACTACAGATGGTGACTGCAGCCATGAAATTAAAAGACTCTTGCTCCTTGGAAGAAAGCTATGACAAAGCTAGACAGCATATTAAAAAGCAGAGACATTACTTTGCTAACAAAGGTCCATGTAGTCAAAGTTATGATTTCTCCAGTGGTCATGTATGGATGTGAGAGTTGGACTATAAAGAAAGCTGAGTGCAGAATTGATGCTTTTGAACTGTGGTGTTGGAGAAAATTCTTGAGAGTCCCTTGAACTGCAAGGAGATCCAGCCAATCCATCCTAAAGGAGATCAGTCCTGTGTGTTCATTGAAAGGACTGATGAAGCTGAAACTCCAATGCTTTGGCCACCTGAAAGGAAGAACTGACTCATTGGAAAATACCCTGATGCTGGGAAAGATTGAGGGCAGGAGGAGAAGGGGACAACAGAGGATGAGATGGTTAGATGGCATCACCGACTCGATGGACATGGGTTTGAGTAAGCTCCGGGAGTATTGGTGATGGACAGGGAGGCCTGGTGTCCTGCAGTCCACGGGGTTGCAGAGAATCGGACATGACCGAGCAACTGAACAACAATAATGTCAAGCAAAGTTGTGTATTACAAAAAGACAGGTATTGGAGGACAGCACGAAAAGGAATTCTGTTAGAATATGATTGTGCTACTAAATTTTGCTGTTCTCACTCAGTAATCTAAGAGAGTTTTACTCATTACTTCCTTTTGTTCCATAGTTAATAAATCTGGGTTAAGACATTTATCTGGCTTCAATTTATTTGTCAAACTAGTTCTTTATTCAACCTAAAGCACAGAAAATTCTAAATTGTGGATAATTGTGAGTGCAAAGATAACTATTTGCCACAGGTGAATCTAAGAGTGTACAAACTATTGTATTCCCAATAAACTTTTTTTTAATTGATCTGGATGTCCCATTCCAGATGCTGAAGCACATTTATCGACACTAGATGAATACAAGGACTTCACCTGAAACCAAGAGATCAGCTTTCATCAGCCTTTATCAGATGTTGACATCCTCAACATCTCTTTGTCCAAGGAAGGAGTTAGGACTAAATTAGTCCATAAACGAATACTTCTCTCCTGTAAGAAATTAAGATTTATAATGAAGTCTGAAAAGGCAGTATACTCTAAAGATTGAGTTTTCCTTATTTTAGCCCATAAATATGATTAAAGCAACAAGAAAACAGTCCCATCTTTCCCAAATAATGAAAAAAGAGGGAATATTTGTCTCTACGATGAAAAAAGGGACTATTATAGGGCTCAATTCTGTGAAGTTATTTAACAGAAAACCATTATAAAACACAGAGAATTAAAACATCCCTTTATACCTAGTCAATAGCAATTGAGAGTATATATTTAATAGCTGATTTATAACCTCATTTTACATTTTCCTTTTTACTTGCACAAATTACTTGAACTATAAGTTCATTTTGTCATAAAGAAATGGGAATATAATCACATCCTAATTACATAGCTTTGGGTTATTTGTACAATTAAGTTATCTATTACAAAGTTAATGAATGTTAATAATGCAATTCTCTTTGGTGACCTGATTGATATACTAACAGTTATTGTGTACTGCAGTCATTAATTGAGGCATACTGATTGAATAAACACTGAATATTCTAATGTATATTTTTCTCCTCCAAATCAAGTCATTTATAACAATTTTGTTTTTAACCAGTCTCTCAATTTTTAAAGTTCTAAGTAAAAATAGAACAGTTAATGCTAACTCATTTATCTTATTTTGCATAAGAACACTTGGGCATCAATGTAAACTAGTCTCCCAATATTTCGGAAAAAATGTATCCTTTATCCCAGATGGGGCCAAGCATGGAAAAGTGGATTAGCAAAAAAATGTGCCTCAAATATTAATACCCTTGAAATGTGATACAGGGGAAATTGAAAATAATGGAGGAAAACCTTCTTAATGGTGCAAGATAAGAGAAAATTACATGCACACAAAATTAACACTAAGCATTCCAAGGACTGAGGGAAGTTTGTTGCCTTTATTTCTTCCACTTAGATGTTGTCAGTGGTCACAAATCAAGTTAAGGTTTAGATTCTATTTATGCCTTTGTAAAGCTGTGCAATATTGTGCCTTGTGGAAGAAATCTTTAAAGCACATGGTCTGCCAACTAACTGCTGATGCTTACTTCCAAATTTCGATCTGGTTGCATGAGATACTTTAGGCAAAGACCTTAAAAGAGTCCATTTGAAAAAGATTATTTTTAAGATGCTTATTTGTACGTGTCACCACAGATTTACACCTTCTTGTGATAACTTTGAAACCATTAACCTATTCCTTTCAATGCCTTTTGATACCTAAGATTTCCCTACCTAATTTTAGAACATATTCAGCAAAGTACAACATGTTGTGCTAACGGAAAAAAAAAATCTCTACCATTCATAGAATTGGAACTGACATATTAACGTTGCACTAAGACATAAAGTAAAGTTGAAGGATGTAGTAATTTAACATACAAGTTATTTTCATCTGAAGTATCCACGTAATTGAAGTAAATGTGAATTCTCTTTGTGGGAATTATCTCAATTTTCCACTTCAGTTATCCAGCATAAAAATAAATAATGACATTTTATATTCCCAAGCAATTAATACTTAAGCATAAATAATATACTAGTGTTGATTTTTATTGCCTTTTGTTTAGCACTGAAAATGCATGTCACTCTCTTAAATGGTTATAAATAGAGTTGTAGCTATGTTTTTTATTTCTCGAAGTTCAAAATGCATCTTAAACTAATTCATTATGAATGTTGAGCATGTAACAGCCCACGTTTACTATATCTTCTATAGCACACTTGGCATAAGGAAAACAAGTGAAAACATTTATTCTTTCCTAGATATTATCTTTCTGGAATTGTAGGAAAAAAGCAAAAATAAAGTTTAAAAAAAAAGTTTAATAATGGTTTTAGAGCAATCTTTATCCTTTCCAACACGGTAATGGAATTGTAGCATTGTTTGACACGCCCAAGAATAACCAAAATTTATCCATAACAAATCTACATTTCATATTTATATACTTTATATGCAATGATAACTCAGCAAAAAATAATGTTTTCTCTTGCTAACTTCACTCACAAAATAATGGTGAAGTTTTTGCAAATGTCATACCATATTCTTCATTTTTTATGAAGGTAAACCTAAGAAAATATGGATGATTTTTAATTGGTTATATTCGTATCATCAAATTATTACTACATTAAAAAATGGTAAGAATTTATGAAAATGAGACAAAATTATTTCACTAGATCAAAGGCATTTCTGCCATTTTTCTGGCAAAGTGACTGAAAACTATTGTTCAAAATATTCTCTGTATAGATATAAAAATATCAACATATCTTTGCCTTAAAATTGCATGCCTGGTTTTGAGCAGAAATTTCTTAGAATGAGAAAAAATATTATGTTGGTTTCAATTTTAATTACTTTCACAGGTTGACTTAAGATAGTTATTCTGATTTCTCAGAAAACCATTACTTAGATAAACAGTCTCTTTTAACTTTGGAAAGTACTGTAAAAATTATTAAAGAGAAACCTCAATTAAACAGTGTTGGGACACCATAAAGGGGGGACTCTCATGCCCTGCGATAGCAGTGAAGCTAAATGAGAAAAAAGACTCCCCTTTGTTCCTGGCAAGGGCTCAGCCAAAGAAAGCCATGGACATTTAGTTCATCAGAGCCCTCCCAACTTTCTTTTCATTTCTATATGGAAAGGATCTCCTTCCTTTCCCCCGCAGGGACAGGCATTTTGGCTCACCCTGGCTGTAAACCTTGAACAGCAACTCTCTACTAATCCTTAATAAACCCATCTTTGCTGGAGAAATATTTGTTTCAAGTCAACAGTGTGTGTGTGTGTGTGTGTGTGTGTGTGTGTGTATTCAACTTGAAACTTTAATTTGACATGAGTGGAAAAGTCTGAGTATAATAATATTATATAAAACATGTGACAGTAACTCTTGGATTAAGTGATTTACACAAGGTCATAAGAAAAGTAAGTCATTTGTAGCAATACATAAAAGCAATTGTTGCAATTGTTTTCACTGAGCTTGAAATCAGATAGTCCCTTATAATGTAGCCAAAGGCTTCCCTGGTGGTTCAGATGGTAAAGAATCTGCCTGTAGTGCAGGAGATCCTAGTTCAATCCCTGGATTGAGAAGATCCCCTGGAGGAGGAAATGGGTACCCACTCCAGTATCCTTGCCTGGAGAATTCCATGGATAGAGGAAACTGACGGGCTAGTCATGGGGTAACAAAGAATCAGACGTGAATGAATGACAAACACTTTCATTGTCAACCATGATAAGGATATCTTAATTGTGAAACTTGACAAATTATTTTGTGCAAAGTATATCAGAATGTAATACATAAACCTGAAGACTCTTTCTCATCTAGCTTGAATTCAGTTCCACAATTTTCCAGGGTTACAGAGATGAACTTTCCCTATAAAGACAATACCCTACGGGCGACAGGTGGTGGTTAGGCCATAACCAGATAGCATACTGTTTAAAAGACAATATGAAAAACTGGAGACATAGCAAAGCAAATTTAATCCACAAAGGCAAAGTAATAAATTCAGTCCTAGAGATTTCATAGATATGATGCTCAGTTCAGTTCAGTCACTCAGTTTCATCCGACTCTTTGCAACCCCATGGACTGCAGCATGCCAGGATTCCCTGCCCATCGCTGACTCCCGGAGTTTACTCAAACTCATGTCCATTGATTTGGTGATGCATTCCAACCATCTCATCCTCTGTTGTCCCCTTCTCCTCCTGCCTTCAATCTTTCCCAGCATCAGGGTATTTTCAAATGAGTCAGTTCTTCCAAGCAGGTGGCCAAAGTATTTTTAGAACTGACTTCCTTTAGGGTGGATTGGTTGGATCTCCTTGCTGTCCAAGGGACTCTCAACAGTCTTCTCCAACACTGCAGTTCAAAACCATCAATTCTTCGGTGCTCAGTTTTCTTTATTGTCCAACTCTCACATTCATATATGACTACTGGAAATACTATAGTTTTGACTAGATGAACCTTTGTTGGCAAAGTAATGTCTTTGCTTTCTAATATGCTATCTAGGTTGGTCATAACTTTTCTTCCAAGGAGCAAGCATCTTTTAATTTCATGGCTGCAGTCACCATCTGCAGTGATTTTGGAGCCCTAAAAAAATAAAATTTTCACTGTTTCCACTGTTTCCCTATCTATTTGCCATGAAGTGATGGGACCAGATGCCATGATTTTAGTTTTCTGAATGTTGAGTTTTAAGCCAACTTTTTCACTCTCCTCTCACTTTCCTCAACAGGTTCTTTAGTTCTTCTTCACTTTCTGTCATAAGGGTGGTGTCATCTGCATATCTGAGGTTATTGATATTTCTCCTGACAATCTTGATTCCAGTTTCTGCTTCATCCAGCCCAGCATTTCTCATGGTGTACTCTGTATATAAGTTAAATAAGCAGGGTAACAATATACAGCCTGAACGCACTCCTTTCCCAAATTTGGAACCAGCCTGTTGTTCCGTGTCCAGTTCTAACTGTCGCTTCTTGGATTGCATACAGATTTCTCAGGAAGCAGGTCATGTGGTCTGGTATTCCCATCTCTTTAAGAATTTTCCACAGTTTGTTGTTATCCACACAGTCAAAGGCTTTGGCGTAGTCAATAAAGCAGAAATAGATGTTTTTCTGGAACTTTCTTGCTTTTTTGATGATCCAGCAGATGTTGCCAATTTGATCTCTGGTTCCTCTGCCTTTTCTAAATCCAACTTGAACATCTGGAAGTTCATGGTTCACGTATTGTTGAAGCTAGACTTTCAAAATTTTGAGCATTACTTTGCTAACATGTGAGATGAGTGCAATTGTGTGGTAGTTTGAACATTCTTTGTCATTGACTTTCTTTGGGACTGCAAAGAAAACTGATCTTTTTCAGTCCTGTGTCCACTGCTGAGTTTTCTAAATTTGCTGGCATATTGAGTGCAGCACTTTCACAGCATCATCTTTCAGGATTTGAAATAGCTCAACTGGAATTCCATCACCTCCACTAGCTTTGTTCATAGTGATGCTTCCTAAAGCCTACTTGACTTCGCATTCCAGGATGTCTGGCTCTAGGTAAGTGATCATACCACTGTGATTATCTGAGTCATGAAGATCTTTTTGGTACAGTTTTTCTGTGTATTCTTGCCACCTCTTCTTAATATCTTCTGCTTCTGTTAGGTCCCTACTATTTCTGTCCTTTATCTAGCCCATCTTTGCATGAAATGTTCCCTTGGTATCTCTAATTTTCTTGAAGAGATCTCTAGTCTTTCCCCATTCTATTGTTTTACTCTATTTCTTTGCATTGATCACTGAACCGTGAACAATTAAGAAAACAGCTTTTTGAGTTGTTTTTGGCAATTGCTCCTTTGTAATGCTAAAACCAAGATGAGGTGGAAACTTAAATGATTGTTACCAGGATATGCTACCAATATCTCTTTAGATTATATTCATTAGATAATCCCCCAATCCCCAATAGTAAAAAAAAAAAAGTATAAACATCAAAATAAACTTAAAACTCATACATGTCAGCTCAATTTTTTTATATCCTCTGTTTTAATAGGACACTTTCTGTTCCTTCATTCACTAGTGGTTTAGTATTGAATAAATTGCAAATTAATTTGAGAGAATGACTGAAAGGTATAAATATGCATCTATAATTATAAATGTTTATATTCAGTATAAGAATTAAACATGAGAATATGAGAACAAGTGATTCTGAGTGAAACTATTGCTAATAATATAGAGTTTGGGGTAAGTATGAGTTATCTTCTTTTTTATAGATATGGATGTTGCATCCCAGAGTGGTTCAGCAACTTTTTCTACATTACATGGGCTCTAGGTGATGAAGCATGTATTCAGTGTCCATATGGCTTCAATTCCCATGAAAGAACATGGAATGCTGAGTCTTGATTTTCAAAAATTAACAAAAATTTGAGATGAAATATATTTTACCTGTGCTTTATTTTGACAAGTTTTTACTATAGTCATAAGCATGAAATAGTGAATGAAATTAATGGGAACTATGAGAAATTAATATCTGAGAAATAATAGAAATCTATTGTCTTAAACTATATCTATACTGATAAATTCAAGTAGATAATCAAAAAAATATTCATGTATGTATCTACATCTATGGTTACATCTATAGATATATATTTATGTACACATATCCATCTATCCAGTGAATTTAATAAGTATTACTAATCGTCAAACTGTAGCTCTATCCACCCAATGCAAGGTGAGAGCAGAGTATGGGTATGTATGTATTTATGACTGTATTATATATGTATTTATGGGTATGTATGTATGACTATGAAAGACAAAAGAGAGAATATATTAGTATATGTAAATGTGTAAACTTTTTCTGATATCTATCCTCTGTCTCTCTCCTGCTAATCTATCTCTATTTGAATGTGTCATTTCTAGTGCTGTAATGTACTCATTGACTATGTATCACATTGGGTGTTTAAACCAGTGGCAAAGTTACTGACTTTGTTCAAACAATTAGGATGGCTATGGTGCATACAATCACAGCCAATATTTTTCTCCCCTCATAGTGCCTTGATATGGTGAAGATGTTCTAAATTCATGATGATTTTTATGTTAAAGTCAATTTTATACACTAAAACTATAAAACTAGAGTTTTGCAATTCATCAGACATACATATCTGTGTTTCTTTCTTGGGTGTTGGGATAAGAAATTACAAGTTGCCAAGGCACAGATATCATTCACCAATATCACTGAGGAAAGACAACTTCAATGATAATTTACTTAAGACATCTGAAGGAATGTGAGAGATGATTATAATACTTGGCACTGAATTTCTTTACTGTGGACTTTTATTACTAAAGTTTTTACTTTATTAAAAAGAAATAATACACTTTAGAAAGGGCTTCCCTAGTGGCTCAGATGGTAAAGAATCTGCCTGCAGTGTGGGAGACAGGGGTTCAATCCCTGGGTCGGGAGAAGAGAATGGCTACCCATTCTGGTATTCTTGCCTGGAGAATTCCATGGACAGAGGAGCCTGGCAGGCTAAAGTCCATGGAGTTACAAAGAGTGGGACACGACTGAGCAACTAAGGAGAGACTAAACTATACTAATACCTAAATATATACTCAAATATTTCTTCAGAAATTCATTTTGATACATAGTGGGTGGCTCCCCTGTCTTGTTTCGAAACTTTTAACACTTCGAGATGTGAATTTATTTCTGATTCCTTTTTTAATTGCATGAGTTTCTGAAAATTATCCTGCCTTGCTTTGAGACTTTGTTTACTGATCAAAATTAATAAAAGAAACAAAATTTGACTCATTACATTTTTTCTCACGAACAGTGCAAAATAATTTCACAAACATGTTCACTTTTGGAAAACAAAGTTACTGTGTCCTTTAAAAGTAGTTTTCATAATTAAGGAACTTTAGTAAGAGTCCAAGGCTACATTTCTCTTTGGATCTAATTAGAACAGTATTTTATACAGTTGTGCCTGAATTTCTTCTCTCAACCAGCTAAACAGAAAAGAAAAATTAAATTGCCCCCAATGTGGCTTTGCAAAGAGCTTCAGCAAATTTAATTAACCTACCTTGAGTCTCCTTAAATTCAGTGTGAGGCAACTTGCATCAGCAGGAAAAAGGACAAAACCATGAAGTGATCTCTGAAAGGCTAGGGTCCATTTTAATGGAGTAAGTTGCTAAATGAAAATAAAAACCTATGTCTCTGTCTCAGTTTGGAAATGTAAATTAATTCTTTCAAACTGTTAATCACTTGGATTTCATGGTTCAAAAGTTAAGGAAACCCCTAGAAAAGTAGGGTCACTTAAATGATTTGTAAAGGTGAATGAGTACCCAAATTACATACAAACTTTGTACTTTACATCAAGAGCACATAATTTTTCCTGGATTAGCAGGAAAATGACTTCTCCCTTCCTACAAATAACAAATTCCTATCTTTGGTTGTTTACCCACCTGAAACAGTACCTCTTTTTAAAATATTCCTTGACAGTTGCATGCAATCTTTAGATTTTTCCTATTCTCTGTATCCCAAAATACTTATTTCCATTATATAAAATATGGTATCAAAATTACTTATATACATAAGTCTTTGATGGAAAATCAAGGACAGCAAGGATATCAGACCAGTCAGTCTTAAAGGAAACCAACCCTGAATATTCATTGGAAGGACTGATGCTGAAAGCTAAAGCTCCAATACTTTGGCCACCTGATATAAACAGCCAACTCTTTGGAAAAGACCTTTATGTTGGGAAAGACTGAGGGCATGAAGGAGAAGGGGGCAACAGAGGATGAGATGGTTGGATGGCATCACCAACTCAATGGACGTGAGTTTGAGCAAACTCTGGGAGATGGTGAAGGACAGGGGAGCCTGGCGTGCTGCAGTCCATGGGGTCACGAGTCGAATACAACTTAGTGACTGAACAGCAATAACAATACTGCTGCAAAAAGTTGTTTGCTTTCTTCCCACTTGCATACTGATTTTAATTATTTTATTTACTTACATTTTCACCAAAGAAGGGAAACTCACTAAAGTTATCCCATTTAAAAGGGTCTTTTTTAAGGTATCATTTGGGTCCTCAATAGTAACATGGTTCCATGTCTGTCTGGGGTTGCTTAATGGATTTGCATTAAGAGACTCAGATCCTCTGTTTCTATGTATGTTTGGGCATCTGTTTCTGTCACTAGGAATAGCATATAATGGTGAAGAATGAGTTTTCACCATTGAGTATGAGGTTATCTGTGGGTTTGTTTTATATATGTATATAAAACATATATATGTGTATGTGTATATAAAACATACATATATGTATATGTATATATGTTTATATATAAAACATACATATATGTATATGTGTGTTTATATATATATATATACATACATATAGTGGCTCAGATGGTAATGAATCTGCCTGCAATGAAGGAGAGCTGGGTTTGATCCCTGAATTGGGAAGATCCCCTGAAGAAGGGAATGGCTACCCAATCCAGTTTTCTTGCCTGAAGAATCCTGTGGACAGAGGAAGCTGGCGGCCTATAGTCCATGGGATCACAAAAGAGTCAGACCCGGCTGAGTGACTGATACTTTCTTTTGGGTATGCCATTATAATAAGTCTTCATTTTCTTGGGGTATGTTCCCTCTATAACCATTTTCTAGAGAGTTTCTATTGTAAAGGAAGTTGAATTTTATTGCAAGCTTTTTCCTGCATCTACTGAGTTGATCATATATTTTTTTATTCCTTAATTTGTTAATGTGATGTACCACATTGATTTGCAAGCATTGAACCATGCTTGTATACCTGGGTTAAATACACTTGATCATGTTGTATGATTCTTTCAATGTATTGTTACACTTGGTTTGCTAATATCTTGTTGAGGGTTTTTTGCATCTGCATCTATGGTCATTGGTGATATTGGCTTGTAATTTTCTCTTCTGTGATATCTTTGTCTGGTTTAGGTATCAGGGTGATGCTGGCCTCATAGAATGAGCTCTGAAGTCTTCCTTTCTCTGCACATTTTTATAATAGTTTGAGGAGGATAATAGTTTTTAGGAGTAGTTGTAGAAGCTTAATTTTGGGAGTTTTCTATGCCAGAATAAGAAATAATGAAAGAAGGTATGGCTTCAAACCAAGTCCTGGCATTTATTCAACTTCCATCTATTTATGTCAAAAAGGTACATCTTCAACTCTGTCATAATGAGCTGTGGCAGTCATGGGAACATTTTCAGCGCTTGTTTTCATTTTATTCTAAATATATAGCCTATTGACAATTGGTGACTATGTCAAATGCTTAAGAATAAGGTCAAGGGAAAGCATCAAAGAGCTTCAAATCTAAGAGTGGAGAGAAGAGAGTGAAAGCAACAAAAAAATGTCTATGCAGATGCTGTGGGAAGTTCATAATTTGGATTTGAGTTTACAAGCATATGTATATACAAGTACTTTTATTTATGAAATAATAGGAATTAATCTAATACAAATAAAATTAGGGAATTCTGTGTTTACTAATTGTTGGATATTGAAATTATTCCAGCATTTTCATCTCACTTTCCTGTGAGATTTTTGCTTATACCCTACTCCTTCCTGGATGGGAAAAATATCAAATTTGTCTACTCTTTGTAAGTGAAAAATGAATACCTTTGGTTATGTAACAATTTAGAAAGTCAAAAATGTCAATTTTAGAAATTAATAGTTAATTATCAATAATAATTTCTTAAACCAAGTTTTGGTTTAAGATATGCAATAGATCTGCAGACATGCTTGACAATGTCACACAATCATCTGGAGATTTAAAAAAGGTATTGACTAAAGCCACAGTGAATAAATTTCTAAAACATAAATAAGTAATCTAGCCTTCAGAAAACAACATATTCCCATTAGAGTACAATAGAAGTAAACAATTTCATTGATTAGTTATTTTTACTGCTGTAGAAAATGCAAGGGACATGTATATCACTTTTTTTTTCCTTTAAGAATTCAGCATCCAACGTCCTAGATACTAACCGATTTTAATGTTTCCCCGGCAGTATATGATTTATTCATGATTTGTACTATCAACCAGAAAAGTTATATCATTTTTCAGGATTTTTTCTAATACTGCTCATCTTTCCTTTAAAGGCTGATTCCTTCACAGTATCTGAACTTTTTTTTTTTTTTTTTGGTTGACATGGTGGTGTTGAACGACTGCAATCTCAGTGGTGTCTCAGTTAATGATACCCTTCAGCTCAAAAATACTTCATTTCTCCCCTTATCCTTTCCTTGGAATTGCATGTTTTTAGTCCCCAAGCCTCTTGGCAAGAGAAGGAAAAATGCTATTTTCAACAATGCATTTCAAATATAAGGGTTAGAGAGAGAGGGAGGGAAGCACACTTAGAATAAGATGAAGTTACCTAACATAGTAAGTGTAAACTTTTATATCTCCTCTCTCCTCCTCCCTCCGCAAAATCATAATGCAGGTAGGTAAAATAGAAAATCAAACCAAACCAAAGGGCACTAACATATCTCAGCTACAAAGTAAAATACAACATTTGCTATGAACATTTATGTGCAGTGATTTCACTCATAAACATAGGGAATTGGTGCTGTAAGGATGTCCTCACACAGGTATGTTTGCTGTTACTTTGCATTTATGTGACACGCTTTGACAGCATGAGTTTACCTATAATTTCTCTTATATCTAAATAACATTTTTTATATTTGTATAGTTCTGGTGATGCAATCCATTTATGTACTATTCTATCATCGGTTGAAACTAATGCAACATACAAATATTTCTTAGAAACTACCAACTGAAATTATGAATTATAAGAGAGCTCAAGCTAAAGTTACTGCAAATAAAGCAACATATCTTGATTGTTACCTACCCAAATGTAAAATACTTTTGGTTACCAAGACTGTAAGACTCTATGCTAAGATGACATCCTAACGAAATTTAAATTTATTGGTCAACTTGAAATTTAAAATCAACTTAAAAACTAGCCTCTTTTTATAAGAAGGAAAGGATAATTAATATATTGATAATGTTTTATGTATCACCAATACACAGTATATCAGAAAAACCTTTCTGGCAGGTCAAAGGGCAAGTGTTAGAGATGCTTTTATAAAGATGGGTTGGAAGCTGATGTGTGTTCCAATATATTATCTCTAATTTTAATGGAGTGATTTAGAGTACTGATTCTAAAAGAAGGATAGCTCCACTTAAAACTGACAAAAATAATATCTTCAAACAAATATTAGTATAGGACAAAGCATTTTACATCTATTATCTCATTTTATTAGTGTTAGTCACACATTCCTGTCCAACTTTTTGTGACCCCATGGAATATAGACTGTCAGGCTCCTCCGTCCATGGAATTCTCCAGGTAAGAATACTGGAGTGGGTAGCCATTCCTTCTCCAGGGGATTTCCTGATCCACAAATTGAACCCAGGTCTCTCGCTCTTCAAGGAGATTCTTTATATTCTGAGCCACCAGGGAAGCCCACGTCATGCTCTCATAAGCATCAGAAAATGTGTGAGAATCAAAGTGATCTTTTACATTGCTTACTTGAATCTAGCAAAACAATTTCCCTTTTTATCCAATTGTTTTTCTCAAAAGACTTGAGACAAAAGTCAGACGCGATCAGTTCAGTTCAGTTCAATTGCTCAGTCATGTCCGACTCTGCAAACCCATGGACTGCAGCATGCCAGGCCTCCCTGTCCAACACCAACTCCCAGTGTCTACTCAAACTCATGTCCATTGAGTCAATGATGCCATTCAACCATCTCATCTTCTGTCGTCCCCTTCTCCTGCTTTCAATCTTCCCCAGCATAAGGTCTTTTCAAATGAATCAGTTCTTCCCATCAGGTGGCCAACGTATTGGAGTTTCAGCTTCAGCATCACTCCTTCCAATGAATGTTAAGGACTGATTTCCTTTAGGATGGACTGGTTGAATATCCTTGCTGTCCAAGGCACTCTCAACAGTCTTTTCCAACACCACCACAGTTCAAAAGCACTGATTCTTCTGTGCTCAGCTTTCTTTATAGTCCAACTCTCACATCCATACAAGACTACTGGAAAAACCATAGCTTTTGTCTCTGTTTTCTAATATGCTGTCTAGGTTTGTCATAACTTTTCTACCAAGGAGCAAGCGCCTTTCAATTTCATTGTTGCAGTCACCATCTGCAGTGATTTAGGAGCCCTCCAAAATAAAGTCTGTCACTGTTTCCATTGTTTCCCCTTCTATTTGCCATGAAGTGATGGGACCAGATGCCATGATTTTAGTTTTCTGAATGTTTAAGTTTTAAGTCAACATTTTCACTCTCCACTTTTACTTTCATTAATGGTTTATGCTAATGTCATCATTAAGTACAGTGAGACTGAGAAATACTTTAATGAATAAAATGTCTCCACCTAAATAAAATCTCCAAAGTATATTATTTAGTCTGACAAATTTGAGTTTAGAGTCTATGTTTACCAAATTATTTAGATAATTTCAAAATTCTTTCAAAATAAAGAACATTTGATAATAATGTTGACCATCAATCAATCAAAACAGTGGGGTATCTTATGTGGTGAGTACTGAGGCATTTAATTAAAACAAAACATGTTACACTTACTTCCAAAGCCTTGCAATAATTTAACATTTCAATTTTCTTTTTCTCTATTTCCTTATAATGCACATGATAATGCATATAAATATTTTGTGGAACATTCATAATTTCTCCCATTTTTCTAAGTGTTTTAGGATTTGAAGAAATTCTATTTACATAAAATTCATTTATTTCAGCAGTTATTAAATGGAATACCCGCTATATGACAAATATTATACATTTCAAGAACTGAGAAAATAATTAGGACCAACCACCTATCCTAAAATGTTTATAAAATAGTGATCCAACTCTGCTTAAGGAAAATAAAGAATTCTGTCCATATTGTGAGGATTGGTATTTTTAGGAATATGCATTTCATAGAAGTCCTTATAAACTCCACATTTTTATTTCATGTGTGCATAATTGTACTGCATAGTCTTATAATCATGCACCATTTAGAAATAGTATGTAGCCCTTTATAAAATTTTCTATCTAGCAAGTCAAACAGTTAACAGAAGTGTCACCACTACTTAAAGAAGTTGTCATAAATCTCAAATTTAAAGTCTTTATTTCCCTCTTGGAATAAAACTAGAAAGGGAAAATAAAATCATTTCCCTAAGTTCCACAGAACTGTGATGCAGAACATTTCAGAAATTCTATAAAGTCTTCCAAAGCCAAGTGTAATTAAAAATGTAGAAAGCCTGGAGACTGCTTTATGGGGGGAGAGGGGTGGGTGGAATGGGACAATCTGTGTGTACTTATTAAACTCATGAAGTTTTATTCTAACTTGTCTCCTTCAGGTGGTAAAACTATTATCAATTTCATGCATTATGTTCTTTCCTTATAACTTTTCAAGCTCTCAGATGCTGGGAAAAGTTATTTATCTTTACTGATTAATCAGATATTCTGGAATAATTTTGCAAAGGCCCAGCTATAAAGGTTCACATGAGCCACACCTAACATGAAACTTTTTTTTTTTTCAGGTTTAGCTGAGCCTGATGGTCTAGCATATCATATCATATAGACCCCAACAAGAGGATTTCCCAGATGGCGCTGGTGGTAAAGAACCTGCCTGCCAATGCAGGAGACCTAAGAGAAGTAGGTTCAATCCCTGAATCAGGAAGATCTGGAGGAGGGCATGGCAACCCACTCTAGGATTCTTGCCTGGAGAATCTCATGGACAGAGGAGCCTGGGAGGTTACAGTCCATAGGGTAGCACAGAGTTGGACACAAATGAAGCGACTCAGCACAGCAGGATTAAAATAAGTACGTTGAACAATAGAAACTATTATAAACACCCATGAACTCAAAAGCACTTTCTCACAAAAGCATCATATCTAACACAGAAAAAGAAATAAAACATAATAGCTTTAGCCACTGTGGTGGTTTGTGAAAACATAGCTGGCTCAATGTTAATTAAAATCTGAGTTTAATGCCAATGTTGCAAAAGTACAAAAATTATAACTGAATTTGTAACAAATAAATAAAACCATGGCCACAAATATAAACGGGGAAATTTGCAGAATATAGTTGTTGCCAAAAATATCCATAGAGGGTATAAATGGAGTAAGGAAAGAATGGAAAATAAAATGTCTTGTCTCTCAGGTCTCTGGGTCCAACTTCAAGACATGACTTGAGAAATGTTTCATAATTATACTGTAAACTATATTGTCAATATGAAGAGGACTGATATCTATAGCATGACAAAAAACTTTTAAAAGTCAAAAATAAGAAGACAGCCCGATTTTAAAAAGGGCAAGAGATTTGAACAGACACCTCACTAAAGAAAATAAACAGCAAATAATCACAAAGGACGATGTCATATGTTATTAGAGAATTGCAAATTTTAAAAAAAAAAAGGTGATATCAGTACATACCTATTAGAAATTTCAAATATCCCAACACCAGATGCTGAAGGGGAAGCAATAGGAGGCGATGTTCATTTCTGTTGGGAACACACAATCATACAGTCACCCTAGAAAACAGTGTGACAGCTTCTTTTAAAGATAATCATACTCTGAAAAGTACCATTGAGATTATGATAGGGAATGTATTCAATTGGTAGATTGCTTCGGGTGATATGAACATCATTACAACATTAATTCTTCCACTCTATGAACATGGAATATTTTTCCGTTTACCTGTGTCTTAAATATCTTTTATAGTTATCAGAGTACAGATCTTTCACCTCCTTTGTTAAACTGATTCCAAGTATTTTATTATTTTTGATGCCAATGTAAATTGAGACTATTTTCTCAATTTCTTTTTCAAATAGTTCATCCTTAGTGTATATAAACAACTGATTTTTGTATGTTAATTCTGTATCTTGCAACTTTACTGATTTCATTTACTAGTTTCAATTAATTTTTTAATGGAGTTTTTGGAGTTTTCTGTCTGCAAGGTCATACCATCTGCAGAGACAAATGTTCCATTTCCAACTGCATGTTTGTTTGTTTTTTTAAAATTAATTTTCTTGCCTAATTGCTTAGGCTAGAATTTCTAGTATTACACTGAATAAAATTAGTATTTTATTCATATTTATTATTTCTTTTCTTATTTCTGAGTAGCTGAATAGTACTAATTTCAGTTAAATGTGTACCTTCTACACAGAGGAAAGGTTTGGAATCAATATATGTACCAAAGACTCTTAAACATATAAAGAGTTTTGATTAAATATTCATCTAGATTATATACTGAGCTAACTCAATATGTGTATAAATATAGCTTTTATACATATATTAGCATTTAATTTTAGTAATAGTAGTACATTTAAAAATATTCACAAAATAAAATTAATGTGAACACATCTTGCCACCTGACTTAGATTAACATTGACTACACTAAAAAATGTTCCCTTGGTATCTCTAATTTTCTTGAAGAGATCTCTAGTCTTTCCCATTCTGTTGTCTTCCTCTATTTCTTCGCATTGATAGTTGAGGAAGGCTTTCTTATCTCTCCTGGCTATTCTTTGGAATTCTGCATTCAAATGGGAATATCTTTCCGTTTCTCCTTTCTTTTCGCTTCTCTTCTTCTCACAGCTATTTGTAAGGCCTCCTCAGATGACCATTTTGCCTTTTTGCATTTCTTTTCCATGGGGATGGTCCTGATCCCTGTCTCCTGTACAATGTCACAAACCTCCATCCATAGTTCATCAGGCTCTCTGTCTATCAGATCTAGTCCCTTAAATCTATTTCTCACTTCCACTGTATATTCATAAGGGATTTGATTTAGGTCATACCTGAATGGTCTAGTGGTTATCCCTACCTTCTTCAGTTTAAGTCTGAATTTGGCAATAAGGAATTCATGATCTGAGCCACAGCCAGCTCCTGGTCTTGTTTTTGCTGACTGTATAGAGCTTCTCCATCTTTGGCTGCAAAGAATATAATCAATCTGATTTCGGTGTTGACCATCTAGTGATGTCCATGCAAAAATGGGCTCAATAAAGGACAGAAATGGTATGGACCTAACAGAAGCAGAAGATATTAAGAAGAGGTGGCAAGGATACACAGAAGAACTGTACAAAAAAGATCCTCATGATCCAGATAATCACAATGGTGTGATCACTCACCTAGAGCCAGACATCCTGGAATGTGAAGTAAAGTGGGCCTTAGAAAGCATCACTACGAACAAAGCTAGTGGATGTGATGGAATTCCAGTTGAGTTATTTCAAATCCTGAAAGATGATGCTGTGAAAGTGCTGCACTCAATATGCCAGCAAATTTGGAAAACTCAGCAGTGGGCACAGGACTGGGAAAGGTCCATTTTCATTCCAATCCCTAAGAAAGGCAATGCAAAAGAATGCTCAAACTACCGCACAATTGCACTCATTACTTTACTGCACTCACGCTAGTAAAGTAATGCTCAAAATTCTCCAAGCCAGGCTTCAGCAATACGTGAACCGAGAACTTAAAGATGTTCAGGCTGGTTTTAGAAAAGGCAGAAGAACCAGAGATTAAATTGCCAATATCCGCTGGATCATTGAAAAAGCAAGAGAGTTCCAGAAAAACATCTATTTCTGCTTTACTAACTACACCAAAGCCTTCGACTGTGTGGATCACAATAAACTGTGGAAAATTCTGAAAGAGAGGGGAATACCAGACCACCTGACCTGCCTCTTGAGAAACCTGTATGCGGGTCAGGAAGAAACAGTTAGAACTGAACATGGGACAACAGACTGGTTCCAAATAGGAAAAGGAGTACGTTAAGGCTGTATATTGTCACCCTGCTTATTTAACTTATATGCAGAGTACATCATGAGAAACGCTGGTCTGGAAGAAGCACAAGCTGGAATCAAGATTGTGGGGAGAAATATCAATAAACTAGATATGCAGATGATACCATCCTTATGGTAGAAAATGAAGAGGAACTAAAAAGCCTCTTGATGAAAGTGAAAGAGGAGAGTGAAAAAGTTTGCTTAAAGCTTAACATTCAGAAAACTACGATCATGGCATCTGGTCCCATCACCTCATGGGAAATAGATATGGAGAGTGGAAACAGTTTCAGATTTTATTTTTGGGGGCTCCACAATCACTGCAGATGGTGATTGCAGCCATGAAATTAAAAGACACTTACTCCCTGGAAGGAAAATTATGACCAACCTAGATAGCATATTAAAAAGCAGAGACATTACTTCCCAACAAAGGTCCATCTGGTCAAGGCTGTGGTTTTTCCAGTGGTTGTGTATGGGTGTGAGAGTTGGACTGTGAAGAAAGCTGAGCGCCGAAAAATTGATGCTTTTGAACTGTGTTGTTGGAGAAGACTCTTGAGAGTCCCTTGGACTGCAGGGAGATCCAACCAGTCCATCCTGAAGGAGATCAGTCCTGGGTGTTCATTGGAGGGACTGATGCTGAAGCTGAAACTCCAGTACTTTGGCCACCTGAACGGAAGAACTGATTCATTGGAAAAGCCCCTGATGCTGGGAGGGATTGGGGGCAGGAGGAGAAGGGGACGACAGAGGATGAGATGGCTGGATGGCATCACCGACTCAATGGGCATGAGTTTGAGTGAACTCCGGGAGTTGGTGATGGACAGGGCGGCCTGGCATGCTGCAATTCATGGGGTCGCAAAGAGTCGGACACAACTGAGAGACTGAATTAACTAACTAACACTAAAAAATATTTCTTGATCTAATATAGAAATCAAACATGATAGAACCTGCAGTCATGCATACTTTGGTATAATTATATTATTTTGGTATAAATTTTGTATATAATCATAAACAAATATTAGTAATATAAAATATCAATGTAAAATTAAGAACAAGATTAGAAGGATAGCCAAAATAAGTTTTATTCAATACTTTACTAGACATTGTAGTAATTCAAATGAGACATATAAAATAAAGACAAGGCACAAAATTTGGAAAAGAATGAAAATACTGACATTTTTTCTAGTTGGTAAGCTTATTTACATTAAAAGTAATCCATAAGATTGTTATTTACAAAGGCTTTAGCATTGTTGCTAGATAAAAGATCAATATAAAATTTTAATTACACTTTATATACCACCCATGTTTAGAAAGCATAATTAAAAATACCTACCAGTTGCAATATTAGTGCATAATATAAAATATCAGGAATAAGTCTCCTAAAAGCTATCAAGACTATTATATAAATATCATAAAACTACTTTAAAATATATTATGAGGCCTGTATAAATATATATACTATTATATGTAACAATTAATATTTATTTTGTGTCAGTATTGTATACTGTCTGTAACATGTTATCAATTATTTATATTAATAAATTATATAATTAATATAATTGTATATTATAGAACATTATTACAAACTATAAATTTTACATATATATATTTACATTAATTACTAGGAATAAGTCTTTTTGAAAGTTATCAGTACCTTTAAGTAAGTACTATGAAATTACTTCAGCTATATTAAAGAGGATCTATATAAATATATGTGATTATATACTATTTCTGCTTTTTATATTGTTTATATTAAATACCCAAGTATATCTATTTAATAAATAGCAAGATACAGTATGTTATTACCTCTACTCAGATTGATTTAAAAATAAATGCAATTCCAATTAAGAAGAAGAATTTGGTTTTTTTAATTTTCATGTGCCTGCACCATGTCTTAGCTATAGCACACAAGATCTTTAGTTGTGGCACGTGGGATCCAGGTCCCTGACCGGGCAGGGAACCCAGACCCCCTGCACTGGGAGTGTACAGTCTTAACCACTGTACCACTAGGGAAGTCCCAGGAAGGATACTTTTGTGAACATATAAAGTTCACAATAAAGTAGATATGAGGAGGCTAAGGTTTGAGAATAGTAAAACACTTTGATGGTAGAAGGCAGCCTCTTCTTGGTCTGCAGAGTTTTTACAAGGCCAAATTGATGAGTATCTGTCTGATCACAGTGGAGATAAATAGCCAGGGCACAGTATGGAAAACCCAGAAATAGACGTAAATAAACGACGGATGACATTTAAAGACTTGGCATTCAAGGACAGAGAACAAACTGTGCATCATTTAATAGTGCTGAGACAACATATCTATACAGAAGACAAGTTTCTAAACAAACCCGACTTCATACCATTAACAAAAATCAGTTCTGCATGAAACAGAGAGATAAATGGAAAAGAAAAATAAACTTTTACAGGAAAGTTAACATTTTTAGGATCATGTGGTTGGGATGATCTCTTTTTAAAGGATTAAGCAAAGTATAAACCATAAAAGGGATATCTGATAAACAGAAGAAACTCTGTTTATTGAAAGTCATAATAAACAGAATAACAAATATGTAAAGACAAGTCCAAAATGGGAGATATTTGTAACACCAGTGAAAAGATTTCAGAAATCATAAAGAAATCTAACAAACCAATATGAATTAAAAATATGAAAGCTAATCTGCATTAAAAATAAATAAGTACTTCACAAATATTGGAAAAGATCAATTTAAAAAGAAAATACATGATCTTTCTGAACACTAATCAGGTAACTAAAAATTAAAACAACTTTTAGTTTCATTTCACACACAAAACACTGGCAACATTTTAAGTCTTAGAATTTTGAAAAAATGAAAGACCGTGGCACAATTATAGCTCATATACTGTTAGCAGAGATATTATCTGGACAAAAAAATGGATAATAATCTGGCAAATTTTAGCAATGTAGCCTTTTGTAATGTACACATTTCAATGGTGGATATACACCTTATAGAAGTACACACAGGCACCAGGACACGTTACACAGGAATGTCTGTAGCAGTATTGTTCAAATATCCAGAGACCTGGAGTCATTCAAATGGCCATCAACATTAGAGACAACACATACACTATTGACACATTCACATATCAGAACATTATACAGCAGTGACAATGAACTAAAACTATATATAAAACACTATGGTTGAACCTTTCAAATATAATATTGAGCAAAAGACAGAAATAAACTGCATTGTTTTCTCAGAGCTAGCGGCCGTAAGCCACAGGCACTAACATCAATGCAGTGCTCATCACCTCCAAAACATTTAAGGAACCACTATTAGGAAGCACTGTGTCTATATGGACAATGCTTCATAATAACATTCTAAAATTTCATAGGCTAAATATTGGACTTCAATTTTTAGAAGTCAGCACTGTATACAATATGACATTTTTAAGAAAATTTTTGTGACACATCTTAGGACGTAAACAGCAAGTAAAAATGGCATGGTATTAAATAGATATGGTACTTGCTGGTAGAAATTGTTTCTCCTACAAGCGTGTTCACAATTAAGTTATATTTGAAGTCATTCTGGTGATTTCCCTGCCTATTTATGCCTTTTAGTGTAATTCTGCAACATAAATATATCACCCCAACAGTACCTGAGCAAGACTAAGATTTAATGTGCATTTTCCTCTCTTATTCATAAAGAATGGAATGTAAACATCTACAATTTTATAATTCACAGCAATTACACCACTCTAGAATGCCTTTAGATTTAATACGAATTCACTTTCTTCAGAGCTACTTTGTTGAAAGCCAAGGAATTTACATGTTTAGAAATAGTACATTGTGCTAGAAACCAGCACCGTGAGGCCCTACACCAGAAAGTTATTCCAGAATCAGAAGGTTAATGTACTCAGATCTGTAATATGAGCACTGACTGAAGTAAAATATCTTTAATTTTCAAAACCCCATTTTAAAGTTTGGTAGGCAGGTTTTGGTTTTGGTTTTTGAAGGACAGGGAAGCCTGGCCTGCTTGCAGCACATGGGGTTGCAAAGAGTCGAACATGACTGAGCAACTGAAGAATGACAACATTCTAGGACTTCAAAATTAATTCAGCTTCTTTGGGGGCCACTGGATTTGGAACTGAATGATGTCACCGGGCAAGCTTCAGTTCCTAAAGGGCCTGTGCATGCCTCCAAGTATGTGAGAGTATATTCATTTCCAGGAAAGCCTAGATAGTAGAGATCCAGGTCAACTATGCTTTCAAATACACACAGGTAATCTTATGAACAGGCATTGTTTGAGCGTCACAGATTCAGAAAACATCAATTGAATGTTACTTCAAAGCAAATCTTATTGCTTTCTGTGTCCTATCAACTAGGAATGATTAGTTCTCTAGATTTGCAGACTCTTAGAAATATGATACAGATTCAAGGAGTAGGAATCTTCCTTTGAAATATAAGCACAATCAAAAATCTCTCTCCAGACAATATTTAGTTCAGTGGAGGGGACTGTTAAATCTGGATATGTCTTTGAGGCAGCTCCAGGTTATATTTCTGCTGCTTTGAAAAGAATTCTGATTAGCATTGATTTCCAATAACCTGAAAATCTATGACACCTCCCTGTGGGCTCAAGTTGAGGGCAGCAAACCTTGGTTGGCTTTTCTGTACCTGGCTTCTTTTAGAAGCCTAGCAAGGCACATTTCCACAGGGTGGGAAGAAATCCAAATGCACATTAAGCAAGTCATAAAGATAAGACTTACTGTTTCCAGAGGATTGGTAATTTTCTATGACCTGAAAATAAAAATCAAAATAACATTTGAGCATACTCACTCGTTTGATAGTAACACTAGGGTAGGATTTGATGGAACTGGGTCACTGCCCTGAAGGACTGTGCTTTCTAAACTGGAGACAATATATTTTCAAAGAAGCTGCAAATCTATGTTTGTTTGATTTCCTTTTGTTTGTTTGTTTGTTTGTTTTTTGCGGGGGGTGGGGGGTGGCTTTCTTTCAGTGAAATTGAATCTGTGATAAATTTAATTTTACTTCCTTCCCAGACTTTCTAATCTATGTCCATACATTACAAACTGAATTCTTCAAAGCTTAAAGGTTGTCTAGATTCTAAGAAAGTAAATGTAGTTGTGAGAAAATATCTCTCTTAATGCAAGTTTGACCAAGATAGTAGCAATGAATCGATAACACCAAAATGTAAAAGCTTTTTGGACAATGTGTAGGACCTACATTTTATCTTTCTTGTAAACTTGAGGTGCTATTTAATAATCCCTTTGGCAGCTCAAAAAAGATCCATCCAAATAGGATCAAAAGAATTTCTTGCCCTTACATATATTTCACTTCCATTCAACTATTTATTTTCCTTAGGAAAATGTCTTGTGTTTTAGCAGTAAATGTGTTTTCGCCTGCCTTTCTCTAACAATACATTAACAATGAATTTATGACAAATGGAAAAGTTTTTAATGACTTATCTGTTGTTGAAGATTTTGGCTTAAGTCATTTTATTTCAAAGACCATGATATTTTGATACCAAACTAGGGAAAAGTATTAGAACTTTAAAGAAAGATTTATCAAAATAAATTCACAAAATGTCTTCTTTCTCCAGATTTAAACTGCAACATTATATCCTTTTCATTGAAATCTGGACTCATCTCTCCAACTTCCGAGTAGAAATCTCCACAGAGATGCAATTTATTGTGTCCATATCAGAACTTTTATTGCCAAACTGAAACCTATCCTCCTAAAGGCCATTGCCAACTCACCAAATGGAAACAGTATTCCCTCAGTTTTCAAATCCTGGGAGCTGTTCTTGATTTTTCTTTTTTCTTTATTTTTTGTCAAATCCGAATCACCATCGAGTTATGTCAATTCTATTTTCAAAATTCATTGTGCCTACATCTCTCCATTTCTGCTGCTGTTACCCAGTGTTCACGGCACCATTGTCCTTCCAAAGATGGCGGCTGCTGCTAAATCGCATCAAAAGATGGCTGCAGTTATCACCTAATTAGTATTTCTTCTATTCTTTAAAACTCCTCCCTTACATTCCATTAATATGCAGAAGCCAGGGTGGCCATTTAAAAATATCAACCAGATCATTCCTCTCTCCCAGGCACAATATCACCATGTCTTCTCATTGTATTTGGAATAAAGTCCATAGTCCTTAATCCGGACCTTGATAATATCTTCCCTGATGGCCACTCTATACAATTCACTCCACATAAAGACGCCTCAACTCACTCCTGGCTCCCTCAGTCACAACATTCTATTATATTCTCCTCAATGCACTCATCCCTTTCTCTGAAAATATTGATACATTTATGTGCTTATTTGCTGTTTCCCTTTAGACCCTGGAATGTAAGCTCCCTTTGAACAGAATTTATTTTTAAAGTCCAGTATCAATATCATGTGCAGAGCACAGTGCCTGGCACATAAATATTTAAAATATATGTGTTAAATCATGAAAGAATAAGATACCTTACCTTTAGTACCAAGAACAGTGCTACACATAAGGAGTCTTAATTAATCTCAGAATTCACAAATCCTTTGTGAGTAAATTCATAGTGACTTATGACTTAATTTTCAATTAGCTTTGATAAAATGAATATTTTATCAAATACTGTCTCCTGCTCAAAAATACAAGTTTTTGAGTTTTTCAAAATACCCTCCTCTGAGAAAAAGAAAATTTAAATAACCAAGTGTTATAATGCTTAAATGGTTTTTATAAAACAAATCTAATAGTACATACTAAACTCTATTTAAAAACAGGAACGTCAGGTACTTGATTTAATATCCACTTGGTTTCATGCCTGTATTTTGTTTCTGTTGATATTTTTATTTTGTGGAACATCTTTGTTGCCCTGCATGCGTTGTTTATGCCTGGAAGCATGCAGAATGCCCCCACTGGTAATGAGAGGTGATAAGCTTGTCGGCAGCCAGGTGACTAGACATCTAAATATGGCCTCAATAAGTCAGATGCAAAAGAGAAATAAAACAGCTACACTAACAGTTTTCTATTTTCACCATGCTAAAGAAATCAAAACATTTTACTGCCTGAAAACAAACCTCATATGGAAAATAGTTTGCAATAAACAGAATTGTGGTTTTTAATTTGATTTAAATGTTACTAAACAGGCTCTTTAAACAGAAGTCACCAATAAATAATACAAGCCAGAAGTGTCACTGCTGCAGAAGATTATATCTTCATCTTTGCTTCAACCAAAGAGACTAGTAATTCAGGGTCCACAAAAGGTCACAAGTTCTTAAATGGACACTAGACACAGTCGCGTGCTCCAGTGACACAGATGTTGACAATAGGGGAGATTCTGCAAGTATGGGGCCACAGGAACTCTTACTTTTCACTCAATTTTGCCGCCACTCTAAAGCTGCTCTAAAAATAGTCTATTAAAAAAATCTTGCAAATGAGTTATGGTTTGGGAGAAACACCTTAGCGCATGCTAGAAAAGATCACTGTTATGTACACACACACTGTCTCTCTCTCTCTCTCACACACACACACGGATAGCTCTAATGATTATCTTGTTTTCATGTGGTGAAACTGAGTCTAAGCAAGGACACTAAATTCTTATAGAACAAACAGGAGTCAGGTTCCAAATCTCAATTGATTCCTATATGCCTATTCCTTTTTCTGCACCAGTTATTCTCGGAATATTTGCCTCAATATAATTTATTCTTGTGTGTGTGTGTGTGTGTGTGTGTGTGTATGCTCAGTCATTTACACCAGGTTCCTCTGTACATGGAATTCTCCCGGCCAGAATACTGGAGTGGATTGCATTTCCCAACCCAGAGATTGAACCCGCATCTCTTGTATCTCCTGTGTTGCAGGCGGATTCTTTATGACTGTACCACCCGGGAATCATACTTAATCCTGTTAACTCTTCCTAGATTAAACCAATAAGATATCAACACTGCTTTTTACTTCAACTATCAAAAGAGCAGCATTCTGGAAAAATCTTCTGCTATATACTCTTTAAAAATTATTGACAAGATGATACTAAAATTTCCATTTTAAAAAAACCCATTTTAAAAAAAAATTTCCATTTTTTTTAAATTTCCATTTTAAGAAATTTTTTTCAAGTTGGTCTCTTCTAACATTTTACTGGTCCCAAAATCCTAAGAACTACTCTCCAATGTAAACTTTTCTTTTTATTTTTTCTTTAAAAAATAAGATACTGACCTCATAATGTTCATTTTAGCTTGCACATAGAAAGTATTAGAATTTAAACAGTTGGACAAAAAGTGCTTTTCCAGAGAACATAGATTTTAATATTATTTATGTTTGATGATGAACATATTTTCTAAGGATTTTCATAATTTATAAAGGTACTAACATAAAATTGCCCTAACAAAAAAGTTAATGGATAAAAATAATTTAGAAGAAAAATACTATAAAAGCTACTTATATCATGAGAACAAAAGAATAAATCTTTACTTAAAGAAAATATGTTTAATGTTTTAAACTCATTAAATTCATACCATACTTATTATAATCAGGCCAAGAGGGACGCTCATATGTTCCCTTGTGTCGATTGATTTTCCTATGATATTTAAATGAATGGTGTTGTATTATAGTCATAAATAACATCAAAGTGTACTATTCATGTGCTGGGATTAAAGTTCTGCTGCTACTGTGAAGTTAATCATCTTCACAATTATACAATCAAATGAAAAACTTTGAGTAGTTTTTTTTAGAAGGAGAAGAAAAACCCCTAAGGCTCCTTATCTTCACATTTGCGGAAAGAAAAGAAAAAGGAGCTTTTAAGCGACACATCCTTGGGGAACTCTTTGGACACAATGGGCATTTAAGAACTACAGTGAAAATGAAATTAAAATATCCTGGATTTCAGACATAGGATTTTCTTGAGGGTAAAATTACTAAAAGATGATAAAACCAAAGACAAGTAAAGATTAGTTAGCATAAAGATTTTTTTACATTCTACAATATATTAATCACCCACAGAATATGTATTTCTATTTTTTTGAAAGATGAAAGTGATGACCAACAGGAAAAAGTAGACCTTTGTCATTACCTTACCTTCTGGATGATAAAGGGGAAAAAATAAGCAGAAAGTTAACTTAAAAGATCATTTCCCATTCATAGTTAATTCATTCCTCAGACAGTAAGAAACTACTTTCAGATTCAGTCCATAAAGTAAATGTCCTGGTGATACTGAATTAAAAGGAGGTATATTGGATACTATGAATTATTAACAGTACAGTCTAGAAGCTGAAGAACACAATATTAATTCAGCTTTAATATTACAATCCAACTGTAGTAAACAGGATCCTTTTTCTATAGATCTGTGTGACCAATAACTTATTTTTAGGAAAATAATTTTCTTGGATTTAAAACTATTTAAAAAATTGAGGATTGAGTTGATTACTTCTACCAACATCAGGGAAAAAAAGCAAAAAAAAAAAAAAAGGAAGAAAATTACCAGTCTTCTCGAAGCATGTATTAAATTTCCTCTTCAATTGAATGCATATCATTGGCCACAGAATATAACAGACATGGCCCCTTATCAAGCCTATTTAAAGGTGGAGAATATTAAGCTCTGAGTGTGTAGTTACTCAGTTGTGTCCGACTCTTTGTGACCCTGTGGACTGTAGCCCACCAGGCTCCTCTGTCCATGGGATTCTCCAGGCAAGAATACTGGAGTGGGTTGCCATTTCCTTCTCCAGGGGATCTTCCCGACCCAAAGATCGAACCTGGGTCTCCACACCACAGGCAGATGCTTTACCCTCTGAGCCACCAGGCAAGCCCAGTTAAAGGTGGAGAATCTGAAACTCTGAACAGTTTAGCATGTCTATATAAAAACAGTATTTATTGGAATTTTTCATTTCCATGTGTTCATTTTAAAATATTTGCCTAATTAAAAATTTAAAAATTGAGAATGAAGAACAGTTACATATGTATTGGGAATATTGATCCTGTTGTTGTTAAGTAATTATTTTTGGTCAGATTGACTTGGGGCAGGCTGAGGCCCAGGATGCCAGATGAGAGAATGGTGCTTAGTAGCATGCAGTACCACCTCCAGCTGAACACTTCCCCCACTAACATCACTCTATGTCTTGTTCTTGCATCCCAGAGTCTGGGGTACCTCAGCAGATGATGTGCAACCAGAAGCAAAAAGAATAAGCCAGAAACTGAAGAATATATCATTGATGATGTGGAGTCCTGCCCCAAGGCCACAGACATGGAACCCAGAACCAAGGTCACCTGTGAAATTGACTGAGGCCCTTTGTAACTGTTGCCAAAAGCTTTCCCCCACCAATCATCACCAGCAGGCTTCCTGACTCCATATTAGGCAAAAATGCCCACCCCAGTGCTCACCCTATAGCACCCTAACCAATCACCTAATGCCAACCTTCCAGCAGGAATTTTCTTTGTCTTGAGGCTATGAAAATTGACTACTAACCCCTGAAAAGTGTCAACTCTCCCTGATCTATCAGGAGGTCAGTTCACTGTGCTCACAGTGCCCACATTATCTCTGCTCTTTGTTTTTTAATAAACTCACTCTTTTCTGCAATACTCTGTGTCTGGAAATTCTCTTCCAACCCACATTTGGACATGATGGACAATAGGGTAATGTAACCAGGGAGGGATGAGATACAAAAGCTGCTTGCCATGGTGACCCTCAGCTAAGCAGTGAAGTCTCTTATAGCCTAGTCCTGTGATACCTCCTAGCATCAGATGGAAGCATCCTTCTGGCATGTGATGTGGAAATTGCCCAGGACTTCAAGAGATCTGTGCTTCCAAGCATTACTAGCGGTGCCCCACAGGAGTCCAGTGAGCCCTAGCTGGTGGGCATCTGCGAGGGCACCAACTTGTGTGCTTCCCACACACTTATGTAAGGATCATCCCAAAGACCTTCAGCTAGAGGACGTGCTTAAGATCCATCATGATGGGGCGAGGGGGGTCTTCCACCATCAAAATCAAACAAAGCAAGCCAGAAACTAAATGTCTTTTCCTCCTGTATCAGTAAGATTTTTGTGTTGCTATTCATAGGATCAAAAGATAACCAACTTAGGAAAGTAGGGGATAGAATCATATATTATGACTTTTTCATTTATATGTGGATTTTTAATATAAATGTGGAGCCACAAAGCCCTAATGATTGCAAGTCAAAATATTTCAGTGAACGATGTTGAGCAAGTAGTTTCACTGATTGCCTCAGCTGTACCTGATATGATAAAGGGGCAGCTGGTGCCTGATTCACTTAGTATCAGTCAAAAACTACATAAACAGTGTGCTAAACCTGTAACTGTAATACCTATATATATATATATATATTTTATATATACATATGCATATATATAGAGTTTCCCAGGTGGCACAGTGGGTAAAGAATCTGCCTCCAAGGCAGGAGATGCAGGTTCTGACCTGGAGAATCCCATGGACAGAGAAGCCTCGTGGGCTACAGTCCATGGGGTTGCAAAGTCAGACACGACTGAAGCGACTGTAGGCAAGAGTCCTGGAGCGGGTTGCCATGCCCTCATCCAGGGGACCTTTCCCACCCAGGGACTGAACCCGCATCTTTTACATCTCCTATATTGGGAGACAGGTTTTTTACCACTAGCACCACTTAGGAAGCTTATATATATATATATATATATATATATATATATATATATGTTCAAACAAATGGCTTTGGAATACGGGCAATGTGCATAGTATAGGAGTATTGCTCTCAAAAGGTTTTTTCAGCATATATTAAGCATATCAATCAAGATATATAAAATAGAGTAATATACTGTGAAGTGTCAAAAGAAGTATATATATAGGGTATATATTATATATATGTATAAATATATATAAGTATAATTATAAATATATATTACATATATATTATATATATAAGTACATATATTGGATATATATAGGGTATTAAAAAGTAAGAGCTGCTTTCTGGGAAAAAACAGAAATTTGTTTGTTTTTACAAAGAGATAAAGTACAAAAGGATTAAAACTAAAGGATAGATAAAATAATTAGAAAGATGTTTTCAAGAAAAAATGTTCTTGCAATTCCTAATAGAAAGGTCACTTCATCTTAGGGAATAATCAAAAATTGTTTAATGGAAGGTTTATGCTCTTAACATAATGGAACGCTGCTTAAAAAGGAAGCTGATGAAATGATACTTAGTATGGTCTAAGTTTAAAGAAGTTTAATTTTACATGTAGAGTTGTTAATATTTATATCCCTCTTTATTTATTACAGAGAATGAAGTTATTAAAGTTCATGAGGGATGGTCTACACAATAGATTATGGGGATAGAGACGCTGGAGCCAAAAATGCTCCATGAGAGAATGGAGATATGAGATAAAATTAACCTATGCCAGAGTTCAAAGTAAGTTTCTCAATCACAACAGTTACCATGGGAAGAATAAAGGATAAATCGAAGAAGTTTTACTGAAGGAAAACTGACTGGACTGGAAGAATGGTTAGGAATGAGAAACAAAAGAGAAAAATGAAGCAGCGCTGGTGCTGAAGTGTCAAGCGTGCATGACGATCTCTGGGAAGATAATTCTACTGGCGGGTGGGAAGTCATCCGGAAAGCCAGCTTAAACAGGAACGTGATAAATTATGTTTGAGGTATGCTTGACTTGAAGAACAATGGAAAATCCAAGGAGGTCATAGCAGATTATCTCCATGTTACAAATGGCTTTAAATCCTATAAGGGTCTATCCTCAGCCTACACTTCAATCACTTTCAACACCACCCTAACAAACTGTCATTCAGCTCATGTTTGACATCTTTAAGAACAGGAAAATTCCCTATTTTCCTATCAATTCAATGTACTTTAGAAAAATCCAATATTTACAAACATCCTTCTCACACTGATTCAAAAATGTGTCTCCTTAAAAATGCTAGGCTTTGGTGCTAGCTGTTCCCTGTGGAAATAAAAAATGAATCTAATCCTTCTTTCCCCAAAAGACCCCTCAATAATTGTGGGCACTTCTCATGTCGCATTGAACTTTCTCTTCCCGACGTTAAAGATCACTTGATGTGCTTTTAGTCCTTTGACTGAGTCTTTCTTTAAAGTGTAGTGTGTAGAACTAAAGTAGTATTTCAGAGAAAGAACAGGGTTAAGCTTAAAAATATTAGAACCGATCATTATATAGACTCCTGAAGCACAAGGAAAGACTGCTGAGGGAGGAAAATCAAACACAAGGAAGCAGAGGAGAGGGCAGGACATTAAACCTCAGTAAATTACCCACACGAAGTACATAATAGAGAATAAACAATCTGGGAAAAAGATAGATTTGGTGGGCACAAAGAGAGCCAGGGCAGGGCAGGACTAGTAAAACTAAAGAGTTTCATATGACCAGAATATTTATATATATATATATATATATATATATATATATATATATATATATAAAATCCTACAGAGAAACTGATATTTACAAAAATAGCTGAGCAAAGAATCAATGGGTCATTTATCAATTAAACTATGACCGGTGGGCTCTAGGAGAGCTTGTGCTCCAGGAAGTCAGATTGCAGAACTTTAAATTGTTATGGTGTGGAAAATTTTTGAGAGTAAAAAAATGAGAAAAATAATGCAACTACTAGAATAATCCTGTTCACACTTCAAGACCCAGATCAAGAGGTTTGATCTCTGATCTCTGGATCTCTGAAGGTTCCTTCCAAGAGACCTTCCCTAAGACCCTTTGTTGTTGTTGTCACTAAATCACGTCCAACTCTTTGCACCCCATGGACTGTACCACGCCAGGTTCCTCTGTTCTCTACTGTTTCCTGGAGTTTGCTCAGATTCATGTCCATTGAGTCAGTATTGCTATCTAACCATCTTATCTTCTGCTGCCCCTTTTCTCCATTTGCCTTCATTTTTCCCAACATTAGCATCTTTTCCAGTGAGTTGGCTCTTCGCCTCAAGTGGCCAAAGCATTGAAGCTTCCTATGAACATTCAGCGGAAAAGGCAATGTCACCCCACTACAGTACTCTTGCCTGGAAAATCCCATGGACAGAGGAGCCTGGTGGGCTGCAGTCCACCATGTCGCGAAGAGTCGGACACGACTGAAGAACTTCACTTTCACTTTTCACTTTCATGCATTGGAGAAGGAAAGGGAAGCCCACCCCAGTGATCTTGCCTGGAGAATCCCAGGGACGGGGGAGCCTACTGGGCTGCCATCTATGAGGTCGCACAGAGTCGGACACGACTGAGGTGACTTAGCAGCAGCAGCAGCATGAACATTCAGGGTTGATTTCCTTTAGGGTTGACTGATTTGATCTTGCAGTCCAATGAACTCTCAAGAGTCTTCTCCAGCACTACAGTTCAAAATCATCAGTTCTTCAATGTTCAGCCTTCTTTATGGTCCAGTTCTCCCATCCGTACATGACTACTGGAAAAACCACAGCTTTGATTATATGAACCTTTGTCAGCAAAAGGATGTCTCTGCTTTTTAATAGTCTCTCTTGGTTTATCATAGCCTTCCTTCCAAGGAGCAAATGTCTTTTCATTTTTTAAATTTCATGGCTGCAGTCATCATCTGAAGTCATTGATGGGGATGCTGCCTAAAGTCATAGGCATGGTTGGCCTCTGTTCCTCCCCTAATCTATTCCCTTCAACTCTTTATGAATTCATTTGTACTATCAATACCCTCTTAATAACTCACTTGTACATCGATCCTTGTCCCATATGTGCCTCCAGCAAACCTCATGTAAGACAGAACCTCTTTAAGAGGAGTGATAAACAGCTATCTGCCTCTTTTTGGTTTGGTTGGTTTTGGCTATTTACTGGTGATAAATGGGAATTTCAGTGCATTAGTTCATATAAAAAGGGTAAAATAGAGTCACATGTAGAAATTCTCTCTGCATTATATTTATCATAATTTCAATCCTTTTTCCATCTTTATTTCTGAAAATTTCAGATACTGGGTTTATGATTTTTGATCATTTTATCATTTTTATGAGAAATTTACTCAAATTTATCTTCTCATATTTTAATCTTTTTCAATTGATACTGTCACAATGTTAATCAAAATCTTTCTTCATGAATATTTGTATATACATTTCTTTACTGTTTTAAATACACACTATACTCAGTCCTCTTTTTGAAGATATTATATATTTATTTATGATTTCCTCTCCTTTTGTTATTTAATGACCCTTCTGAATTATCTTTTGTTATTCATTTCCTCTATATCTTCATGTCCAAAATCTTCCTTAAATGTTTGATGTCTGGTCTTTCCTCTTTCCAATCTAAACATTTCATCATGACACAAATTTGCCCTTTCAGGGAACTAACCTCAGTTTTATATTTTGGTGAAAGGAGAAGTAGTTAGTACTAGACTTAGTAAGTAAAGGAATAATGTTTATCTATCTTTCACAAGAAGCACAAGCTGGAATCAAGATTGCCTGGAGAAATATCAATAATATCAGATATGCAGATGACACCACCTTTATGGCAGAAAGTGAAGAGGAACTAAAAAGCCTATTGATGAAAGTGAAAGAAGAGAGTGAAAAAGTTGGCTTAAAGCTCAACATTCAGAAAACTAAGCTCATGGCATCTGGACCCATCACTTCATGGGAAACAGATGGGGAAACAGTGGAAACAATGGCTGACTTTATTTTGGGGGGCTCCAAAATCACTGCAGATGGTAATTGCAGCCATGAAATTAAAAGATGCTTACTCTTTGGAAGGAAAGTTATGACCAACCTAGATAGCATATTAAAAAGCAGAGACATTACATTGCCAACAAAGTTCCATCTAGTCAAGGCTATGGTTTTTCCAGTGGTCATGCATGGATGTGAGAGTTGGACTGTGAAAAAAGCTGAGCATCGAAGAATTGATGCTTTTGAACTATGGTGTTGGAGAAGACTCTTGAGAGTCCCTTGGACTGCAAGGAGATCCAACCAGTTCATCCTAAAGGAGATCAGCCCTGGGTGTTCACTGGAAGGACTGATGCTGAAGCTGAAACTCCAGTACTTTGGCCACCTCATTCGAAGAGCTGACTAATTGGAAAATACCCTGATGCTTGGAGGGATTGGGGGTGGGAGCAGAAGGGGACGACAGAGGATGAGATGGCTGGATGGCATCACCGACTTGATGGACATGGGTTTGAGTAAACTCTGGGAGTTGGTGATGGACAGAGAGGCCTAGTGTGCTGCGATTCACGGGGTCACAAAGAGTCAGACATGACTGAGCGACTGAACTGAACTGAACTGATCTTTCACATCAAAATGTTTAACCAAAACTTTCAAGTACTATTTTATATGTATCATATGCATCCCACTTTAAAAGAGAATTTTATTTTTATTTTCTGGCATATATTGGTCTACTCTCTGGCTTCTCATGGCTGACAAGTTTCAGGTTCCAACAGTCTGTTAATTCAGTTACTACTAGACTCCCATGCTTTTCAACTTTCAACATTTCATTAGCAACATATCCTCTTACATTATCTATTTTGGTTTATCCCTTTCATAATTTTTCAAAATATCTTTTTAAAGTTTATGGACATTTTAGGACAGAAGAAAGTTTAAAAGTACATTCAATCTGTTATTGTTATTTTAAAATTTTACAATGACCTTATTGCTCTTCTTTAAAAAATAAAAAAAATGAAGACTTCCCATGATCAGGACATTCAGTGGGGTTCATTTTCTTTACTTGGACATTTTCATTGTATTGCTCTTCCTTAACCTTAATCACAGCAAGGCTTTTCTGATATGTTAGCTTTTCAAAGATGCTGCTAAATTAGCACTCTGTCAATCACATTCTATCCTTACTTTCATTCATTTTCTTAGCATTTTGGGTAATGTATGATTGCTTCCAAAAAGTTTCTCAGGTTTATTTGTGGATATACATGTATTAAAAAAAAAAAGAGAGAAAACAACTTTATGGGTTAAAGACTTCTAGATGGATTTTTTTTTCTCTTTTAGTACTTTAATGTTGTTCCTCAACTGTCTTCTAACTTGCAAGATTTCTAATTAGAAGTTGGATATCCTGCATACTTACACTTGCCACTCTGTATCTAATGTGTGTTGGTTCTCCTCCAACTTTCTGCCCTTTCTCATTGTTTCTTATTTTCAGATATTTTAATACCATATGCATAGAGCTATATCTGTGTGTTTGAGTAATTTATGTCTCTCTGGGAATTTGTTCATTTTGTCCAATTTATCTAGTTTGTTTACATATAACTGTTCAGAGCATTCTTTTATAGTAATTTTTGTTTCTGTAAAATTAGCATTTTGTAATGACTTCTTTTTCACTTTATTCTAGTGATGTGAATTTTATCTCTTGCTCTTGCTCCCTTCTCTTGGTCAATCTAGCTAATAGTTTATCAATTCTGTTAGTCCTTTCTAAGAATCATCTTTTTGCTCTATTGACTTTCTCTATTATTTTATCTTCATTTCAATAATTTCTATCCTTATATTTATTATTTCTTTCATTCTACTTCCTTTAGTTTCATTGTTCCCCTTTCCTTCCAGTAACCGGAGGTAGAAGGTTAGGTTACTGATTTGAATTTTTTCTTTTTCTCTAAATGTAGAGCTTTACAACTCTAAATTTCCCTGTATGAATTGCTTCTATTATATTTCATAAATTTGGTATTGTGTGCCTTCATTTTTAATCATTTTCAACTACTTTTAAAAATTTCTTTTATGATTTATCTCTTTTGTGATTTATTTTCTAACTCACTGGTTAATTAGTGGAGTCGTGAACTTCTCCAATTTCTCTAATTTCACTCTAACATAATCAGAGAACACACTTTTGTATGATTTAAATCTTTTAAAATTTATCGAGGCTTTTTAAAGTGGCCTAGCACATTAAAATGTGTACTCACTATTGCTGGGTGGAATGTCCTGTTAAGAGTATTTTTTGTATGATTTTGTTCAAGTTTTCTAATTACTTGTTGATCTTCCTAGTTGTTCTACCCATCATTGAAAGTAATGTATTTAAGTCTCCAAAAATTTTTGTTGAATTTTACATTTCTCCCTTTAATTAAGCCTTATTTTTGTTTCATGTATTTTGGGACCTGTCTTAAAAGTGTACATGTATTTATAAATGTTATAATTTTCTGATACATGATATATTTTTTACCCTTCTACTTTCATATTACTTGTATCTTTGAGTCTAAAGTGTGTTTCCTGTAGAGACCATGAATTTAGATTTTAGTTTTTACCCAGTCTGACAATTCCTGTCTTTTTTAAGTGCTGAACCTATTCATTTTTAAGGTTATTATTGACATAGTTGGAAGCAAGTTTGCCTGATTTCACATTTTGTTCTCTATTTGCTTCATGACTTTTTTCCTCTATTACTCTTTTGCTTATATTTTTCTAAGAACTGAATTTTTTTTAGTATAACATTTTAACTTTTTTACATTTTTCTCATTCGATTTTGTGATGCTCCAGGGTTTACCAGATTCATCTTAATTTACAAAATCTACATATAATATATACTATTTCCAGGAAGGTATAGTGATTTTATAACTCTCTTCTCTCCCTGTTCTCTCTTTTTGCTTGTATATGTGTATATCTATTTTACATACATGCATTTTTGTTCATATATATATGTGTGTGTACATATGTATGTCCATATATAAAACCTGAAAATAACATAGCTTGCTAATAATATGGTGAGAAGAAATGTTTGTTTCTCTAGGTAGAGTTACACCCAAGTAATTCATTCATCTTTTTCAATGTATCTTTATGTCTACACCTTTATAACTACCTTCTGCAGCATGTCTCACTGTTTATTTCTCAGTTCTATTCCCAATATAACCTAACTCATCTCAGCCTGGCCAACTATGTCAAAAATTGGAGGGCATTTCATTCCAAGTAAGTCAGTTTATACATTTTCATCATAGTAAGCTATTCCAGATAGACTAAGAACACTGTGCACTTACAGATGTTCACTTTCTCATGCCAAATCTATTTTATTTCCACATGTGGTAAATAATGCCAACAAAAATTAGTCATGAGTTCTTATTTCTTTACTTCTTATGCAAGTATCAACGTTAATCCTACCTAATTAGTTTGAATTTGTCACTCAGGAAAAAGCATTATAAACATTCTTTTAGAAGTTATTAATTCTCCTACTCAAAGTTAAAAAATAATATATTTAATTTTATGAAATAAGGGCTGAATTCATTCACACCCCATTTAATGAAATATTTACTATTACTATTACTGAGAAAAAACCATTGAGAATATCAGTATATAACATATTCCTAGAGAATTTCCATCAGATATGTTCTTAATGTACTAGAATGACTAGCAAAAAAACTGACCAAGAAAAATTTTAAACCAGTAGAACTTTAATTCCTACAGCAAAATAAATTATTTCATGGGAAGCAAACATACTTAACATATTTGAAATTAAGTGATGTCCTAAAATTATAAAGTCACTCTACAAAAGTCATGGAATATTGTAAATATTATTCTATTTCCAAAGATAAAACAAAAAGCACATTTAATGATCAAAGGAATAAAGAGGGAATCAAGTGAGGAAAAAATTAATACATGACATCTTTCACATTGGAACACATGGAAATGATAAATTCTCAAGATTCATAGCAGTACACTATCATAATAAAGAAAGCTTTAAATTATAAACATCTGGATTTGTACCCCTTCTGATTCAGTCTCTGAACTTTAATTTGCTTTCTGAAAATTGAGGATTAATTTAAAATAAATCATTAGAAGCTGTTAGTTTGATGTCTGTCATAAAGGAAATTTAGAAAATATTTTGTAATTTATTTTATTAATTTATAACATAATATTCAATACATATATCTTTCTCAAAATAGAATAACCTGAAACTGGGACATTTTCTTTCCAATAAAGGCAATCATATGAACACAAAAATTACATATTACATTATGTAATAAGAAAAACTTTATAAAAGCTCAAGATCTAAAACATACCGGAAAAAACCTAGACCAAATGTTTAGGCTATATTCCTAAGCAATTTGGTTGAGGTCATGGAAAAATTATCTTCTGAAATATTCTACTTCATTTTCCTATAAATGCTACCTCAGTAATGCATCATAAATGAACTAAATATCTTACTATAGTATGCAAAGGACATAAGTTTTTTTTAAAAAAATAATTACACATAATTCAACTATTGGTTTACATTTCTGTTACCTTACTAGATAGTCATGTCCTTTCAAGGTAATTTTTTTTTAAACCCAGTGATTGTTATAGGCATGATCACATAGAATTCACAGTAAAAGGAATGAATGTATATGATAGAGATCCATGAACACTCATTCTAACAATACAGTGACAAGTAATGTCAAACTAAAATCTTCAATTTGAAATGCAAGGTAGATAGACTATAATAGAATAGCACATCAATATCTGTATGTACCATTTCATTATATGATTTTCACTAATAAGAAATTAATTAATAAAGCCAGAGAACCCCCTTACAGTAGTTCTGTACAAGGAATGTTGCTCTCTAGTGCTAGATCTGCCTGCAATGCAGGGGACCCCAGCTTGATTCCTGTGACAAGAAGACCCCTGGAGAAGGGATAGGCTACCCACTCCATTGTTCTTGGTTCTCCCTGGTGGCTGAGATGGTAAAGAATCTATCTGCAATGCGGGAGACCTGGGTTCAATCCCTGGGTTGGGAAGATCCCCTGGAAGAGGGCATGGCAACCCACTCCGGTATTCTTGCCTGGAGAATCCCCATGGACAGAGGAGCCTTGACAGGCTACAGTCCATCAGGTCACAGTCCAGTAGTGAGACAGGACTGAGTGGCTAAGCACAGCACAACAAGAGAAATCAATACACAGAAGAACAAATGCTCTAATGACAAATACGGTCATCACAACCTTTTTTTTTTTCTTTTAGGGAAAAAACACATTGTAACAAGTAAACTACTTAATCATCAGCAGTCCTAAATAGACTCCTCTTATCTAAGCACATGATTTGAGTGCTTATATAACAGGTTAAAATATAGTTAGAAACAGAAAAAGAAATATCACTAGAAAAAACACAGAAGCTCAATAAATTCTATTCTGTAAATAATGTAATATAATATACATACATAATAATACATACATAATATGTAATATACATATATACATAATGTAATATTCATACATACATAAACAATATTTATTCTCTAAGTAACAGCTTGATTGACTATAGAGTCCAAACAAACAAAAACAGAAACTTGCAATGAAACTTGTCCTTTAGTCCATAAAAGAGAAACAAAAAACTGATATTGTATGAACTAAATATATTAGAAGTTTTGAATGGCTATCCATTCTATTCCTAACACTATTAGCCCTCTTGTCTAGAGGGCCCAATTTTTAAATGGAAAAATTCTCTCTCATTTTAGAACAAAGACTCTCTTAAATATGTTGATTGACATTTGATATGTTTTAATTATGTTAGAAATTAGGCAATTTCCTTGTGATGTGGAAATATGACTGACAAATTGATTTAAAATCTTTAATCCCTGAAGTAAAAGTTCACTAACTACCTAGAACATCCAAGTCTTCAATAACTTTTAATAAATTTATATATATTTTTCACTATAGAAGGAATACTCTGTATAAAAATTTGAATCACACAGCAAAATGATAAAATGTATGAAAATATTTACTTCTAATCACACCATTCAGATATTACTCTAATGACTTTGATTTTATCTACTTTCACTATTTTTGTCTTATATTTCACTCTTTTGCAACTTGTGATCTCTATTTTCATTTTTTTAAAGGTTATCTTTAAATTCTAAGTTGCAAAGCCAACCCAGGGTGTTCATATTCTTGGAATAAAAAACTGGGATCATTCCTTTCCAACTTAAATATTATGATTGTTCAAGTTTAAGTTTTATAATGTTTTTGCCCTCCAAAATAGACATATCTATTATTTTTAGTTATACATTCAACATTTATTCAGGTTTATCCACACATTTGCCAATTTCATTGCCCATGATTCATTCCACTTTAGACCTGGGATAGTTTTCCTTCTCCTTAAAGGACATACATGTTTTTATACATCACTGAGTCAAGAACAGTTAGTGGAATCTCTACTTTATCTGAAAATGTCTATATATCACCTTTGTTCTTTTAAAACATGTTTTCTGCATTTACAATTAAAAGTAACTTTTTCCCAGGATATGTCAGGTATTACTGCACTGACATCCAGCTTCTGGGGTTCTTTAGAAAACACCTGGAGACCCAGTGGCCACCGAGTATCAGGTACTGCATTCATCTAGCTGCTCAGCTCCTGGTACACGCGCTAATTAGCAGGTGCTGTGCCATTTCCCTCTTTTTTTCTTTCAGATTATCCAGATGAAGTATTTCTTTGGAGTGTATAAAGCAGCAGGAATTCAACTTCCATTGTCCAGAAAAGACAGCTCTGGATGCTTCTCCCAGCATCACGCATTCGTCAGCACCTGATCTGGGCAACAGCATCATTTTCTTGCCCTCGGGTGGCAGAATGGATATACTGTGACGCACTCCACTGACGAGGGGCCTTCCATCTGGCATGTTCCCACCTCTGTTTTTAGTTTTCACCTGTTGTGACCTGCACCCTACCCTTTCCCCACAATAGCCAGGGCCACCCACTCAGATACACTGCTTAATCTAGTATCCAATAATAACAGCAGCTTTTTTTTTTTTACTTTATCTTTTCTTTTTTCTTTATATATATATATATAATTGAAGCATAGTTGACTTACAGTGTTTCAGGGGCATGGCAAGATGATTCAGTTATACATATACACATATATTATTTTTAAAATTATTTTCCATTATAAGTTATTAAAAGATATTGACTATAGTTCCTGTACTACACAGAAAACATTTGTTGCTTTAAAAAAATATCCATTTTTTAAAATTAGAAGTCTAGCATTCAATACAAGTAGAATCAGAATATCATAAATTTTTTAGGCAAAAATTCATAAGCTTTCTAAAATATATTTTGCATATAATTTATATATATATATGTATAAAAAAGCTTTTCTACTATACTTGATAAAAGTTTAAGAACATACAAAAAAGAAGAGATGGAGAAATTGGAAAACATAAACTAAATGAAATGAGAGTACCCAATATGAAATAGAAAAAGTGCGACAAGCTAGATAAAAGATCATCATATAGTCCACTTGTTTTTAAACATGGCTGCTCATTAGAAACATATCTGGAGACCTGGAGAAATAAAACCAATACCTGGGCATTTGTATTTTTCAAAAAGTTCCAAGGTAGTTAGTGGTTCTTCTTAGCTCAAATTCCCAAGAAATATGCTAGGATTTGACAGGTAAAGAATAACAATACTCATGAGAGGGACCACAGTCACATTGAGCACTAATTTGATTGTTCAAGGTGCAGTGAAGGTATAACAATACCAAATACCTTATGCAAAGCTCAGTGTCAAATATAAGAGTAGTGTATATGATGTGGTTGGGCTTCGCAGGTGACTCAGTGGTAAAGAATTCCAATGTAGGAGCTACAGGTGAAGTGGGTTCAATCCCTGGGTCAGGAAGATCCCTTGAAAGAGGAAATGGCAACTCATTTTACTATTCTTGCCAGGATAATCCCATAGACTGGTAGGCTATAGTCCATGGAACTGCAGAGCCAGACATGACTGAGAGACTGCATGCATGCATCTTACACAAGAAAATCATTGACACCATGTTCTGAGAGTACTGTATCAGGTAAAATGAAAGTAAAATCTGGCAAGTCAATAATACACACAGCTATTTGTTTGCATTCTCTCCTATATTCTGACATCCCCCAATCTGAGAAAACTTCCAAGTCTTTCCATAATCAATGAGACACATGTTATTGAACAAATAAGCCAATCCTTAAAAAAATAAAAAATTTACGAGATGTTTTGGCTCACATTTGTTTTGATGGCCCACTCTACTTAAAGGGGATTAAGGAATGAGGCATGACCATCCAGTATTTTGTCCATTCTGCATGTCAGGAGTAGTAAAGTCCCAGCTTGACGAGAAATAGTAACATTATGTCTGCATCAGCTGAATAACAGGGAATTGCTGTTCTGACTTCTCACTGTATTCTTCAAAGTTGCTATTGTTACAGGATAAGTGAATCTGAGAGTGAAATAGGTGTCAATCCTAGTTAACACCCATGAGCAGCTCCCCAGCGTCCCTAATAGAGGTCCGGTACAATCCCCTGGCAAGTCGTGTGCGGACTCTTGTCCTTGGGGCATTTTACTTATAGCGGTTTCTAAGTGATTTCTCTCCTGTTGCACTGATGCAGTTTCTCATCACATGAGCCACCTCATCAGGTAGGGCAACAGAGAGCTGTGACTCTGCTCACCAGTCCATGGCTGAGAGCCCACGAGCCTGCTCATTTCAGTAAGTCAGGGAGCCGGCTCCGGAATCTGACTGACATATCTGTTCCCTGGAGTCCTCGGCTAGACGTTTTTGTGGGCCTCTACCTGACCCACCTTAAGTTCACACAAGAATCCCTGTAAGTAAGGGTTCCATTTAAGGGTGCTCTTTATTATCTAGTTATTTAGGGCTCCTTTGCCTCACAATATAGCAAGGAGACCAGAGGAAAGAAAAGGGTTTCTAAATGGATGAGGAAGTGATCCCATCTTGTTTGGGGGCAGGGTCTATGATGTGTAGCAATTTATCATTCACCTTCTGAGGAACGCTCCTGATTTCAGTCCACATCATTCTCAGAAATTTCAAAGACTGGTCTTAGCTTTGGATTTTAGAAGGATTTGTCAGTGAAACCCCCTTTGTCTTATAGGTAGCTATGTTTTTGATTCTTTTGCCCTCTTTTCTCTCAGAAGGCAATTCTCATGATACCATTCATCATCTATTTCACTAAGTGTCTTATGTTGGTTGTTAAGTTCCAGTCCCATTTCACTAGATTATGGGATGAGGCTTGTGAAGCTTGTGAACTAAAAATACCTTTGTGGCAGAATAGTAAATGTATACTGTATCCCATTACACGAGGATGTAGATTGTCCTGGTTCTATTTAGAAATTGGGATTGAAAATCAGTTTGCTTGTAAGTCTATAAAAGCCTCTTGGACCTACTGCACTCCCTGAGGTCTTTATCACATCAGGTACAGCTGAAGCAGTCGGTGAAATTACTTAGTTTAATCCTGGAGTATAGACTGTTAACCTCCAGGAACCATCTGCTTTAAGAACTGGCCACATAAGAGAGAAGGCTTCACATTACAGGCCTGCTGCCTAATCATTTACTTCTTAACAGTCAAATAACATCATCATACTCACAGAGTTGGAGAATGCATGCTCATATTCAAATTGTCAACATCAAACCAAGTGTTACATTGATATCAGGCTTTTCACTTACATCAAAAGGATGCTAAGGGTATTGACTACATAAACAAGATCTAGTACTACAAGATAGGGAAAAAAAAAATCTCTCTCTTACTTTTATATACCCTTGTGACATAAATGAGGCCTTATCTCTGTAGCCACAAATAGGTTATGAATTCATTTCCCTGAACAGAATCCTTAACCTACATTCTCACCAACACATTATCTCTTTCTAGACTAAATATTAGTCCACTTCATTTAGTTCTAACTTACAAAAGCAAATTTATTAGTAGAGAGTAAAGCATTTAATTTATTATAATTATTATAAGTATATTTTATATCCTACTTAAAATATAACTTGATAAATAGAACCCATTTCTTGCCTCTGCTAAAAAATAAAGACCAGCTCCTCAAAGGAAAATGCTTTGTTTTCTAGAAGAAAAAAAAGTGCTTCCCTATCCAAACATACTTATTGTTTAACACTGGTGACAATTTTATGAGACTGATGAGATTTAATATTCTCGGTTCCTCGCAGCTTAATGAATTGACTGAAGACAAAAACCCGACACCAGATCTTTACTACTCCAGGTGCCCAGGAAGTATTTCAGGGCCAGATGTTAGAAGGTAGTAATGTGATTTTGCAGTTATTATCTCTGGGGCTGGGAAGGAGTAAATTCACTTTGGTTCATTTTTATTTCAGTGTTCTCTTACTTTTCACTCTTCTCCATGGTGTCAATATAGTTCACATTTCTTAAGGAGTAGTAAAATAATACCTTATTGACTCAGTGTCTTTGGCTTGAGACTCTTTCTATAGATCTGTCTTTGTTGTTTCAATTCAGAAAGCATTAAATTTAAAGATGTGTACTCTATTGCATTATAAATAAAACAGTCAAGTGGGAGAGCCTGTTTTACACATCCATGTCATCAGGTCATTTCCCCGTAAAGAAAATTATCACAGGAGAAAGTTAGACATTTGTTTGGCATAACTAATTTTATCTTCAAGTGGGAGGCTGGCAGGGCCCCAGATATATTTGCACTCTATTCTTCAAAAGCAACGGACTGTTTCGGCCTTTCATTCAAGGCTTTTCCTTCCATATGATCAGTTCCTAATTGTTCTCTTAGGAAAACACAGAGTTTTGATCACAGAATGATGAAGCTAGTTTTCACTTAACTTTTTATTGTCTCTCAGTGTTTTCGTTTTGGCTAAGACTTTAAATAAAATCCTGTTTTGCATTTCAGGGTACTCCAATGGAAAAAATTATAATCTTAGAAATCTTTTAAAAAGTAAAAGAATTAAAATCCTGTGAATATAAAGATTTTTTTTTTCAAATATTACTTAAACTTCTTTAGAGCCATGGCTCTCCTAAAAGAAAAATGTTGTTGATGTTGGATGTGGCTGCTTTACTATAATGTCTGCATTTGAAAGAGAGCAGCTTTGTGTACAGATGTAGGAGTATTTTGCTTCTGTAGGATGGTCTCAATGATCCACAGTCAAGGTCGACATTTGCATTAAATGGAAAATCTGAAGCATGTGTGATTTAGGTAATTAATTCGGAGCCTTAACTAACATTACCACAATGCCTCAATGATATGATCGCCTTAGTATAACCAACAAGGTGAATTTTGCTAATTTCCCTAGCAAACTGTATGAAAGGAAGGTAGTCATCCTAATTTGGGTTTTTTGATAGAGAGTAAACAGCCCCTGGGGACACAAATTAGACTATCAACATACACAACCCATATTTTTATTATTAGAATGATATTTGTATAAACATCCCCATGTTTTCCACATAATTTTCACCATAATTAAGTTCTTTTTTGCCAGTGTTTTCTGGACTTAAATAATGAAATAGGTAAGGATAAATTACACCTCTTTAGGTAGTTTTATCCTAAAACTATACTTCAGATACTGCTGCTGGAATAGACCTGCAATAGTACATAGATTTCCAAACAAAGTTTTTTAAGGACAATTTTAGTTTCTAAAGTAGAGTCTTTTGATGAAACAGCCACGTGTTAAGTAAAAGTCAAAATATACTTATTGAACCTTCTTGATACTTAATTGGGATCATTTTATAGCCATATTTTAAACTATTTCAACTATTCATATGGCAAGAATTTTTAAAAATGTAAATAACTGATATGAGGATATACTAATATGATTGAATAAATAATTTATCTAAGCATTCTACCTGCCTGACAGAAAAAAAAAAAAAATACACTGTTTGACTGACTCCTAAAATGTTAGTTAAAAAATTTTACCTATACTTCTTGCTTCAAAAATAAAATTGTTACTTTATACTCTATGATGCATAAGCATTCTTTTTTAAATAGTAAGATGCTTTGATTTGCTCTAATGTTCAGAAGATAACATTAAGGCTTTTTTGGTTTCTGTTAAGAGACTGGAATATAATGATCCTTGTAAGTAAGAATAAGAAACAAAGCATTCCAAGCTCAGAACTGACCAATATACAAATTTTGGAAAATGATAAACATTTCCTAACCTCTCAATTTCTACCCCTTATCCACCCTTATTTCACTTGGGTCATGAACTTTGCTGAGTGTGAAGTTGCAAAGATTTTCAAATGCAGCAAACTCAGGAAACCCTGCCTTACTACCTTCTTCTCATCCCAAGACTGAAAGTTTTCAAATGATGTGGGCAAAGAAATATTCACTTAGAAGCTGACTAGGATTTAAACCTCTGAGTTTTATGTGGTTTGCTCCTCTGTCTGATCTTCTGACACTTTGAGAGCTGTTTTTTTTATCTATACTAGTCTAGGACTTTCACATACTTAACTCTAAACAAGGAAAAAGCTTTTTTTCCATTAAAAGACTGATTTCTCTTTGAAGTACAGTCCCAGTCAAACCATGTATATTTAAAAAAAAAAAAAAAAAACATCAAAGCATCAGTCAAGATTGATATGGGATGGCTAGTGTGATATCAAACAGCTATTATGAATTAAAAATCCCAGAAACAGAAAGTATGGGTTTAACTCTATGATATTTTAAGTAATACATACATACACAAATAACTTGGATATGCATTTTTCAATGTATAACCTTCCATTCACCAAAAAATGTGAATAGTAAGATAACCTATGATTAATATCTACCTATAATTTCCTTTTGGTTTGTAAATTTTCACTAATATATTTTCCAGATTACTATTTAAGCAGTAATCTACTTTTCCTTTTTCTCTCAGTCCAGCTTTATATTTCCATCTTTAGACTTCCTACAGATTTATTACCAGTAAAATGAATAAATATTATTATTTTTAACTGGAAAATAACTTGCCAACCAAGACAGGTTGATTCTTCATTTGTGGGACTAGATTTACACTATAAAGTTTTTTGTTATTTAAATACATTATATTTAATCACTCACCACTTGCCATCGGCTTCAGTGGTAAGATCACCAGATAATGTGCTTTTCCGGTTACCTCTTCATTTTCTTTCTCCTTCTCATCCCACGTTTCAGCTCTAAACATTAGAATTTCTGAAGACTCCATTCTGACTCGTCAGTATTCTTCTGGAAACTTTTTTCTCGGTGATGTCATCCATTTCCATGGCTATAATAGAAACTATATGTCAAGGGCTATAAAATTAAACTATAGTCAAGCTGCCTCAAAGAACGTCAAACCCGTATAACTTATTTCCTATTTGAAATATCCCTGTTGTTATCTAAAAGGAGAAGAAAAAAGAAAGAAAACAAAACACAGAAAAGAGAAAGAAAATAGGCAAACAAACATAACAAAACATGCCCCAGATGCCCCACTTCATCTTCCTGGGTACCTCTCTCTCTGGTCTCTGCCCGCTCAGTAACTGGCACTGTTATCCAGACAGTCACTGCACTTGGACGTCTGGAAGTTACTGTTGATACTTCTCTTTGCCACCACGACAGACCATTTCCAAGTTCTGTCAAATCAAATCCCGTTGCTTCCTTACCGAGCTCCAGTCACAATAACTGTCTTTCCATTTATTAATTCACCAACGCTGTCACCTCAGTGTCTTCACTGTCAAGCACAAGTGCCTGAAAAGCATTTCCCAGCATCCTTCAGTGAAGATCCACAGCTTCTCCTCTACCCTCAGCTCCCAGCTTATGAATCGCTTTGTAAGGAGCCCTTTCCAGAATAACCAGTCCAAGGGTGGATCTCCTTATTCTATGTTCTCACTGAACCAGCATTAAAAAAAAAAAAAATCCTTACCTATCTATCTCATCTTTCTGTCCAGAACCTATCTATGCTTTCAGTTCAGTTCAGTTCAGTCACTTAGTCGTGTCCGACTCTTTACGACCTCATGAACCGCAGCACGCCAGGCCTCCCTGTCCATCACCAACTCCTGGAGATTACTCAAACTCATGTCCATTGAGTCGGTGATGCCATCCAACCATCTCCTCCTTTGTCATCCCCTTTTCCTCCTGCCCTCAATCTTTCCCAGCATCAGGGTCTTTGGCTTACTATAGTTTCAACACAAAATATCATTCTCACCTTTTTTTCTTTTTTTTTGTAGAGCACAGAAAGGAAGGCATTTTTCCCAAAAGATTTATACTACCTCTTTCAAGAAGATAAATTCTTGTGAGGAAATTAGACTGGAAGTCATTTTCAATAATCTGTGTTCTTTATAAGGTAAAAGCAATCCTTTTGGAGATTAAACATTGAAGGAGATGAGCTTAATTGGAAGATCACAATCAAGGAGCTGGGAGTCCTGCTAGAGAAATAATATCCTAATCTAGTGAATTAAAGATAAAGAAGGAACTTGTGCACTTCCCATCACCAAAGGTATTATTCTCAATTTCATGGGCCAAAATACTTTATATTCCTCTTTCATAAATTCATTTTCTTGTTAAACCATGTACAAAGTAAACCATGAAGTGGAATTAAATAGAATGAAAAGCGAAAAATGCTATCAAATTAAGTAATAAAAGAGTACAATTAAAAAATATTTTAAAAAATGTAGACAACTGGCTTCCCTGGTGGTTCAGACAGTAAAGAATCTGCCTGTAACACAGAAGACCCAGATTCGATCCCTGGGTTGGGAAGATCTCTTGGAGAAGGTAATGACTACCCACTCCAATATTCTTGTCTGCAGAATCCCATGAACAGAGGAGCCTGGTGGGCTACAGTCCATGGAGTCTCAAAGAGTCAGACATGACTGAGCAACCAGCCTATACTTAGACAACTGACAAAGGTGCTGAAAGTAAAACGACAAAAGAGAAGGAAGGCATGCTAACTTACACAAAAACTCTTAACAATACTATCGAAGAGGGTTTATTGTCATGCAGGATCCCTCAGTCTTGGCACTACTGGCATTTTGAGTTGGATAATTGCTCTAGGGGAAAGGGAGATTTGATCTGTACCTTGTAGAATTACCCATTAGATGCCAGTAACAATCCTCCCCACGTTTGTGACAACACACTTATTTGCAAACACTGTGGACTGTCTCAAGGAGAGCAACATCACCCCCCGCTCCCTTACTCAGTCCTCCCACTAAGAACTCCTGGCTTTATGTGACGAGAACATGATTTTGTGTGAACAGATCTGTTTTTAACTCTTAGTCGATCAGTCAAATCTTGAAATGTCACTAAATCAACATATAGCAAAAATGTTCCTCAGGAAAATGGAGGTGCCTACACTGCCTACTTCATAGATTATATTATTCAAATGCTTTCAAGAAAATAATGACAGAGTCGAAAAAGAAAAATCGAAACCAGGGAATAGAAGACTTTAAAAGGCAGATAAAAAAGGTCAAACCTAATTGTTCTATTGAGGTTTCAGATTTCACTCTGATCTTTCTGGCAGCCAAAGTGAAAAGAATGATGATTACTTGCATAATCATACAAGGGACTGAAAGCCAGTTACTCTAGGAAGCAGGGATACTCTCAGCACTTTGCTGTTAACACTCCTTGCCTTACAAAGAAGACAGGAAGGACACAGAGGACAGGTCCTTAACACTTTTATGGCAAGTATACTCCTGATTTTGATAAAGTTTTTGAGGTGTAGTGTTCTTCAATAAAACCTTGGGGGTTAACATTAAAATATAATCTAGTGAAGGCAACTCTGTGACCATCTCAGATATTAAATCTCAGCTTGACTTAAGTATCATGATTTAAAGTATCAAAACCAGTGATCTGGCTATAGAACCTTCAAGATTTTCAGTGTTACTGTTTTCACTCTGGATTTTTATAAGGTTTTGTTATCAATTATAGGTGGCACTATCAATTCCCAGGTGGCGGTAGTGGTAAAGAACCTGCCTCCTAGCGCAGGAGACTTAAGAGACGCAGGTTCGATCCATGGGTGGGGAAGATCCCCTGGAGAAGGAAATGGCAACACATGCCAGTATTCTTGCCTGGACGATCCCATGGACAGAGGAGCCTGGCAGGCTACAGTCCACAGGGTCATAAAGAGTCAGACATGACTGATGCAACTTAGCATGTTATCAATTATTTTGAGACTGAATTTGTAGATGAAGGATTGTTACATAGATAGACTGCATAATAGGGCAATTAAAATAACTCTCTCCCCTTTCTTTCTCTGTAGTTGGTACCAGGTATCTACCTGCCTGGGCAGAGCAAAGGGAGATGGATTCATAGTAGTTAGAAAAGGCTGTGAGCAGGAGACAAAAGTATAGTCCAGTGATCCAGACTACTGCCTTGAGTTTCTTTCCCTCCACATTACTGTTGTACACTGTTTATGAGTTTTCCTGACTTTATCTGTCTGCAATATGTCTTAGAATGATCATAATATTGTTAACTACTACATTCTTCCAATACTTCTTCTTTCTGAGCTAATCTTTTCACATCAGAAAAACAAACAACAAACCAGAAGAGAGATTTCTGGCTGTTGAATTTGCAAACAAAGAACCTATTGTTTAATGACCTCCTCTCCAGAGGAAAACACTGCAGGGTTAGTCCACCGAAAGGCAGGGAATATTTCTCTTGTCTCTTTTGTTTGTTTAGTAATTCCTCACTAACACTGTATATGAAATCATTAAACTAATGTAGTCTGTGGGGCCATGAATACCATCTGATGAACAACCAAGTCACAACCGCTTACCAGTTGAGCTTCCTACTCCTAATAAAAGGTAGCCTCATATTTGTCTCTATACCATTGAAAATAAATGGAAAATAGTCTTTCCTCGATACAGAGCATCCAAAGGCCCCATATCAACTAACTTAAAGACAAGCGTTTGTGTATGAATCAAGGCACTGGAAGTGATCAAACAGGAGATGGCAAGAGTGAATGCTGACATTTTAGGAATCGGTGAACAAAATGGACTGGAATGGGTGAATTTAACTCAGATAACCATTATATCTACTACTCTGGGCAAGAATCCCTTAGAAGAAATGGAGTAGCCATCATAGTCAATGAAGATTCTGAAATTCAGTACTTGGATGCAGTCTGAAAAATGACAGAATGATCTCTGTTCATTTCCAAGGCAAACCATTCAATATCACAGTAATCCAAGTCTATGCCCTGACCAGTAATGCTGAAGAAGCTGAAGTTGAACAGTTCTATGAAAACCTACAAGACCTTCTAGAATTAACACTCAAAAAAGATGTCCTTTTCATTACAGGGGACTGGAATGCAAAAGTAGGAAATGAAGAAATACCTGGAGGAACAGGGAAAGTTGACCTTGAACTACAGAATGAAGCAGGGCAAAGGCTAATAGACTTTTTTTGCCAAGAGAACGTAATGGTCATAGCAAACATCCTCTTCCAACAACACAAGAGAAGACCCTACACATGGACATCACCAGATGGTCAACATTAAATCAGATTGATTATATTCTTTGCAGCCAAAGATGGAGAAGCTCTATACAGTCAGCAAAACAAGACCAGGAGCTGACTGTGGCTCAGATCATGAACTCCTTATTGTCAAATTCAGACTTAAACTGAAGAAAGTAGGGAAAACCACTAGACCATTCAGATATGACCTAAATCAAATCCCTAATGACTATACAGTGAAAGTGAGAAATAGATTTAAGGGACTAGATCTGATAGACAGAGTGCCTGATGAACTATGGATGGAGGTTTGTGACATTGTACAGGAGACAAGAATCAAGACCATCCCCAAGAAAACGAAATGCAAAGAGCAAAATGGCTGCCTGAGGAGGCCTTACAAATAGCTGTGAAAAGAAGGGATGCAAAAAGCAAAGGAAAAAAGGAAAGATATACCCATTTGAATGCCGAGTTCCAAAGAATATCAAGGAGAGATAAGAAAGCCTTCCTCAGTGATCAGGGCAAAGAAATAGAGGAAAACAATAGAATGGGAAAGACTAGAGATCTCTTCAAGAAAATTAGAGATACCAAAGGAAAATTTCATGCAAAGATGGGCACAATAAAGGACAGAAATGGTATCCTAACAGAAGCAGAAGATATTAAGAAGAGGTGGCAAGAATACACAGAAAAACTGTACAAAGAAGATCTTCATGACCGAGATAATCACGATGGTGTGATCACTCACCTAGCACCAGACATCCTAGAGTGTGAAGTCAAGTGGGCCTTAGGAAGCAGCACTATGAAGAAAGCTAGTGGAGATGATCAAATTCCAGTTGAGCTATTTCAAATCCTGAAAGATGATGCTGTGAAAGTGCTGCACTTAATATGCCAGTAAATTTGGAAAACTCAGCAGTGGCCACAGGACTAGAAAAGGTCAGTTTTCATTCCAATCCCAAAGAAGATCAATGCCAAAGAGTGCTCAAACTACTGCACAACTGCACTCATCTCACACGCTAGTAAAGTAATGCTTAAAAATCTCTAAGGCATGCTTCAGCAATATGTGAACTGCGAATTTCCAGATGTTCAAGCTGGTTTTTGAAAAGGCAGAGGAACCAGAGATCAAATAGGCAACATCCTCATCGAAAAAGCAAGAGAGTTCCAAAAAAAAATCTACTTGTGCTTTATTGACTATGCTAAAGCCTTTGACTGTATGGATCACAACAAACTGTGGAAAATTCTTCAAGAGATAAGAATACCAGGCCACCTGACCTGTCTCTTGAGAAATCTGTATGCAGGTCAGGAAGCAACAGTTAGACTGGACATGGAAAAACAGACTGGTTCCCAGTTGGGAAAGGAGTACGTCAAGGCTGTATATTGTCACCCTGCTTATTTCACTTATATGCAGAGTACATCATGAGAAATGCTGGGCTGGAGGAAGCACAAGCTGGAATCAAGATTGCTGGGAGAAATATCAAGAACCACAGATATGCAGATGATACCACCCTTATGGCAGAAAGTGAAAGAACTAAAGAGCCTGTTGATCAAAGTGAAAGAGAAGAGTGAAAAAGTTAGGTTAAAACTCAACATTCAGAAAACAGAGCTCACAGCATCTGGTCCCATCACTTGATTGCAAATAAATGGAGAAAAAGTGGAAACAGTGGCAGAGTTTATTTTCTGGGGCTCCAATATCCCTGCAGATGGTGATTGCAGCCATGAAATAAAAAGACGCTTACTCCTTGGAGGAAAAGTTATGACCAATCTAGACAGCATATTAAAAAGCAGAGACATTACTTTGCCAACAAAGCTCCATCTCATTAGGGCTATGGTTTTTTCCAGTAGTCATGTATGGATTTGAGTGTTGGACTATAAAGAAAGATGAGCACCGAAGAATTGATGCTTTTGAACTATGGTGTTGGAGAAGACTCTTGAGAGTCCTTTGGGCTGCAAGGAGATCCAACCAGTCCATCCTAAAGGAGATCAGTCCTGAATGTTCATTGGAAGGACTGATGTTGAAGCTGAAACTCCAATACTTTGGCCACCTGATGTGAAGAGCTGACTCCTTTGAAAAGACCCTGATGCTAGGAAATATTGAGGGCAGGAGGAGAAGGGGACGACAGAGGATGAGATGGTTGGATGGCATCACCGACTCAATGGACATGAATTTAAGTAAACCCCAGGAGTTGGTGATGGACAGGGAGGCCTGGCATGCTACAGTCCATGGGGTTGCAAAGAGTCAGACATGACTGACCAACTGAACTGAACTGACAAAGGAAGGAAAAGGAATTGGCTAAGGAAATGGACAACCCCTGAGAATTTCCTTGAAGTATAATGCTTTGTACATAACTGCAGCTCATGAAATAGATATTAAATAAAGGAGAATATCATGTGGTTGTACATTGGCTGTTGGCCAGGGAGAAATATATTTACAATTAGGAAGTCAGTAACAATCTGCTTAAGGGGATTAACAGAGATCATTTAACTATTTGAGGATAAAAAGCATGTTGCAATGCATTCCTTTCAGACTAGCATAATTTATTTCATTCTTTTAGGGAACACTGATATTGTATAACTTTTAAAGTTTTCAGATTAATTATTCCTTGCCAATGCACATGTAATACCTATCTGTTATCTGGTTATCTGATGTCTTACATAATTTCACATACAACTGAAGAGGCAGGCCAGAAATCCTTGTGGCATATTTTGGCAAAAGAAGGCAAAAAGAGTTGAAAATAAAGATCTCCCAGTGTCTGAGTTTTTCTTTTTATAAAGGCTGCTGTGTCTGGCTTGGCACCTTGTTAAGCAAATCAATGCTAATTGCTAACACTTTAGCAAATTAAAGAGGCGTGAGAGGGCAGTGGACAGTCAGGTAGAAAAGTAATGGTCCTGGAAATGCCCACTAACTAAAACCTCACAGGTCCCACTCAGCCCAGTCAAGGTGAGGGGCATTTCCTGCAGAAACCAGTAAAGAAGGCAATTCCATGAGCACTTTTCAAGTAAGGAAATGAACAAAATACTTCCAAGAACTTTTGGAGTGTGTGTCTTTTTGTACAAGGGCCAATCAATTCTACCTGAGAAAAGAAGTTTGAAGAGAAGCTAAAACAACTTGGGGATTGTCAAGAACCCATTATATTTTTTTGACACAAATGACAGAAAGATAATACAAGATAAATTCAAAGGGAGGAAATAGACATTAATCCTCTAAAATAACACTAATAGATTCAAGGTTAGACTTATCAATTCAGAGTTCCTTTTGCCAATCAACCACAGTTTTCATATCGGAAAAAATAAAACAGAGTTAGATATGTGTAAAGTTATACAGTGCAGGTGACTAAGATGGGCTTGGGTACTTCTAGTCTGGGTTTACTCATCCACTGGATCTTAATACAGCTGAACATTGGTAAATGTTCTGTGCATTAGTCAATGCATATGATGTACTTTATGCTCAACTTAGTAAATGATTCTCAGATAAAGTTACGTGCAGAGACAGCAGAGAGCTCTGTAGATATTGGCTTTCAGAAAGCAGTGGTAAACATAGGTATGAATTTCTAGAGAAGTACAGGAGTTATAAATAGAAAAAGAGATTTTAGGTCTTCTATATGGCAATTTTCTGCACCGAATTAGATGAATAAAACCTGCATGAAAGAAGGGTAAACTAAAGATCATTATACATGTACAGCAAGAAAAGAAGAAGAAAGAGGAGTAAGTTGAAAAGAGGTTTTTCAGAGGAGAATGAGGAAAGGACAGTGCTGTGGACACTGAGGAAAAAGATGGCCAACACTGCCAAGTCTTGAAAAGAAGCTATGAAATATGAGAATGTGAAAGTCAATGTCTCACCTGATGATGAGTTCACTTGGACCTTAAGAGGAGGTAGCTTATAAAGCTGAGGTCTCAGAACCCAAGGAAATATACCTTGTGGTTCACCCAACTGTAAGGAATCATGGACATTCATTTATTCTTAGACTTCATAACTGAGACCTAGAGGGGTGTGTGTGTGTGTGTGTGTATGCATTTGTGCGTGTGTGTTTGTGCATGTGTGATTTTTAAATAGAAAAGAGGAAATCTACAAAAGGGCACATGGAAATTTTTTTTCAAGAAAGATCTTGAATACTAAAAAAACACAAACAAAACCAAAATAATTCCTTATCGTCACTTCCCTTCACATAATTCTAAAAGGCACTATTTGAATAGCCAAGGATGTAAACATCACCTGGAATTCTGAAAAACAGCTGCCTTTTATTTCCATAAAAATATTACAAAATGTAGAAAATGTATCACAATGATTAATTTAAAAAACAGCAATGCATATGTATGAATATGCATGTGTAAACCATTTATAATTTCATTAAATTTTTATGAAAATGTAGTCATAACCTAGCATTAGGGATGTAGGTGTTACTGTTAGAGTTCTATCAGAATTATAAAGAAAGGCTGTGCCAGCTACAACAGAAATATATGTCCCTTAGTTTACTATAAATTCATTCAAAATTGTTTCCCAAAACTTAATTTGCAAATGAATACAATAAATGAACAGTTAAACAAATAAACAAAAATATTAGAATTGGAAAATCTAACTAAAGCTCTAGTTTGATAATGTTTATTTCGTATTTTAACTTACTTAAAGGAGTAAATAAAAAATAATGAAGATTAGTCGGTTTCAGTTTTTACTTTATAAAAGGAGAAAGCTGTTACTAATAACAATTTAAGATAAATTCCTATCTGCTTTCCTGGTGGCTCAGTGGTAAAGAATCTGCCTGCTAGTGCAGAAGATGTAGGTTTGATCCCTGGGTTGGGAAGATCCCCTGGAAAAGGAAACGGCAACCCACTCCAGTATTCTTCCTGGGAGAATTCCATGGACAGAGGAGCCTGGCAGGCTATAGTCCAAGGGGTCTCAAAAGAGTCCAACATGGTTTGGTGACTAAATTACAACAACAACAATATTCCTATCTATCCAATATGATCTATATTTCTCACACTTGCCTGTATGTTGGAATTATCTGGGAGTTTTAGAAAGTCTGGCTTCTCTCCCAGAGATACTGAATGAATTGCTATGAGATGTGGCCTGGGCATCAGTATTATGGAAAACTCCTTGGAGTTATTTTAATTTGTAGCCATGTTGAAGAACCAATGTTTCAGGCCAAAATATCATCTGGATAGATAGCTTCTTTTATGAAAATGATTCAGTTCAGTTCAGTCGCTCAGTTGTGTCCGACTCTTTGTGACCCTATGAATCGCAGTACGCCAGGCCTCCCTGTCCATCACCAACACCTAGAGTTTACTCAAACTCATGCCCATTGAGTCGGTGATGCCATCCAACCACCTCATCCTCTGTCATCCCCTTCTCCTCCTGCCCCCAATCCCTCCCAGCATCAGGGTCTTTTCCAATGAGTCAACTCTTTGCATGAAGTGGCCAAAGTACTGAATTTTCAGCTTCAGCATCAGTCCTTCCAATGAACAATCAGGACTGATCTCCTTTAGGATGGACTGGTTGGATCTCCTTGCAGTCCAAGGGACTCTGAAAAGTGTTCTCCAACACCACAGTTCAAAAGCATCAATTCTTCAGCGCTCAGCTTTCTTTATAGTCCAACTCTCACATCCATACATGACCACTGGAAAAACCATAGCCTTGACTAGATGGACCTTTGTTGGCAAAGTAACATCTCTGCTTTTTAATATGCTATCTAGGTTGTGATATGCTATCATATGCTATCATAACTTTCCTTCCAAGGTTTAAGTGTCTTTTAATTTCATGGCTGCAGTCACCATCTGCAGTGATTTTGGAGCCCAAAAAAATAAAGTCTGACACTGTTCCCACTGTTTTCCCATCTATTTGCCATGAAGTAATGGGACCAGATGCCATGATCTTAGTTTTCTGAATGTTGAGCTTTAAGCCAACTTTTTCACTCTCCTCTTTCACTTTCATCAAGAGGCTTTTTAGTTCCTCTTTACTTTCTGCCATAAGGGTGGTGTCATCTGCATATCTGAGGTTATTGATATTTCTCCCAGCAATCTTGATTCCAGCTTGTGCTTCTTCCTGCCCAGCGTTTCAGTGCGGCTGCGCAGGTGCAGGAGGGCCAAGAGGAGCTACTCCACGTTCAAGGTCAGGAGGGGCAGCAGTGAGGAGGTACCCCTCGTCCAAGGTAAGGAGCAGCGGCTGTGCTTTGCTGGAGCAGCCGTGAAGAGATACCCCACCTCCAAGGTAAGAGAAACCCAAGCAAGACAGTAGGTGTTGCAAGAGGGCATCAAAGGGCAGGCATACTGAAACCATAATCACAGAAAACTAGCCAATCTGATCACAGGACCACAGCCTTGTCTGACTCAATGAAACTAAGCCATGCCGTGTGGGGCCACTGAAGACGGACGGGTCATGGTGGAGAGGTCTGACAGCATGTGGTCCACTGGAGAAGGGACTGGCAAACCACTTTAGTATTCTTGCTTTGAGAACCCCATGAACAGTATGAAAAGGCATAAAGATAGGACACTGAAAGATGAACTCCCCAGGTCGGTAGGTACCCAGTATGCTACTGGAGATCAGTGGAGAAATAACTCCAGAAAGAATGAAGGGATGGAGACAAAGCAAAAACAATACCCAGCTGTGGATATGACTGGTGATAGAAGCAAGGTCCGATGCGGTAAAGAGCAATATTACATAGGAATCTGGAATGCTGGGTCCATGAATCAAGGCAAATTGGAAGTGGTCAAACGGGAGATGGCAAAAGTGAACGTCGACATTCTGGGAATCAGCGAACTAAAATGGACTGGAATGGGTGAATTTAACTCAGATGGCCATTATATCTACTACTGTGGGCAGGAATCCTTAGAAGAAATGGAGTAGCCATCATGGTCAACAAAAGAGTCCAAAATGCAGTACTTGGATGCAATCTCAAAAACGACAGAATGATCTCTGTTCGTTTCCAAGGCAAACCATTCAATATCACGGTAATCCAAGCCTATGCCCCAACCAGTAAGGCTGAAGAAGCTGAAGTTGAACAGTTCTATGAAGACCTACAAGACCTTTTAGAACTAACACCCCCATAAAAAGGATGAAAATGATTAAGCCTGTTCAAAAAGACTGACCAAGGGCATTTCAATAAGAGGTTTAAATTGAAATGTGTGGATAGACAAGCAGACTTGGACATAAACCAGATGATGCCTGCAGCCCCACTCAAGAGTAGAACAAGTACCTGAACCAATTTTGCATTTCCTAAGTTCTGGGTTTCTTTGTTTGTTTATTTGTTTTTGTAAGATTAGAAATACATTTAATTGGACCCATAGCCTACAGAAACATCAAAAGCCAGGAAACGTGTCCCCATGTACATGATAAAGGTTTTACAAGTAGGAAGGATTGAAACTGAGTTAGCAGGCAAACTCCTCTACTTAGACCCAGAAACTTGAGTTCACACTTTCCACTGGGGTTAACAGCACAATCAAAAATGCAATAGCATCATCTGTAAGTCAGCATGTCCATTTATTTCCATCTGAAAGTACTCATCTGCATAGGTTACTGGTTCTTGAGTCATAGCCAATTTGGAGACCAACTTGCATATGAGACGTGGCTTGACAACAGGCAGTGGGAAAGATGCTCTCTGGAGGCCAGGACCGTCTGTAACCTGAAGAAAGGTCACTGTCTTCTCGAGAGACATTTAGTACCAAGAAGGTTTTGCCTACACCAGTCACGGGTAGAATCAGACAATCGTCTTTAAAGTGCTGCTTGAATACTGATAAATCCTTGCTCTTGGTCTTTTCTCTTCCTAGACTCTGTGCTGACTGCTGCAGTGTTTGTAGCAAAAGTGGTCAGATGATCTCATTACAGTCAGGTACGTTAGCCTGATTCTGTTCTCACATGGTCATCAATTCCACACAGGGCGCCTTGGTGATCTTAACATGTGTTTCAGGCTCTTTGGCATGGTGGCTAAGAACAAGTGCTCAGAAACCTGATTGCATAGGTTTAAATTCTGGTCCTACCCCTCAGCAGCTTGATTAATTAAATTCTCTTAACCTCCGGTTGTCTCATCTATAAGATGCAAACAATAATGATACGAATCTCATGTATCACTTGTGAGGACTAAATAATGCATTCATTGCAAATAACACAGCGTTTGGCACTGGCAGTAAAATATTCATTATAATAATTAATTATTTTGCCACATCATCATCAGCAACATATTTTATTCCGCTCCAACCACATGTTCCTTAATTAGATGTGTGAGACTTGCACGTTGTAGGAAGGACCATGGTGGGGGGGAGCACAGAGTCCCTGAGAGGCAGCCCGTAAACCACAGAAACAGAAAGCCCAGGCAAAAGAATTTCCTCACAGGTCTGGAAATTTCTTGACTAAGATTAAACATACCTATTTTGTGGTTCACTATATCTTTATACTAAATGTTATGGCTTGTCTTTTGTTTCAGTGCCAGATAACTGATAGTGTTTGGAGAAGAAAATGGCAACCCACTCCAGTATTCTTGCCTGGAAAATGCCATGGACGGAGGAGCCTGGAGGGCTTACAGTCCATGGGGTCGCAAAGAGTCAGCCACAACTGAGCACTTCAGCAACTGACAGTGTTATCTTTTATCTTTCTAGCAACTATTAAAAGGATTTCAAAGTATGTAATCCAAAGAACACTTTTTAAAAAATAGAGATATCTCACACAGCCACCAGCTGAAACATATATAAAACATATATGTGAAAAAAACATATATATAAAACATATATAAAAAACATATATAAAAAACGTATATAAAAACATATATAATGATGGTGAGTCATTAGCATAAATAATGCATGTTAGTTGCTCAGTCGTGTCCGACTCTTGGCAACCCCATGGACTGTAGCCCACCAGGCTCCTCTGTCCATGGGATTCTCCAGGCAAGAATACTGGAGTGGGTTGCTATTTCCTTCTCCAGGGGATCTTCCCAACCCAGGGATCGAACCCAGGTCTCCTGCGTTGCAGGCAGATGCTTTACCAACTGAGCTACTAGGGAAGCCCCAGCGTAAATAATAGCAGATCACAAATAATCAGGGTGGCATGCATATTCATAAATAAACAACATTAGATATAGGAACCTGTAAAGTAACTTTAATTTTGCGATACAGTAACTAACTGCAAGATATTGTAGAACAGAAATATACCTGACGCACAGAAAAACCATCAGCTTGCCAGCAAAGGGGAAGGTTAAACATGGTTTTGATCAGAGGTATCATTAATGAAAGATTAATAACCTAAAAGATTAATAGTAGCTGAAAGGGAAGAATTTCCTTTTATCTCCTTTTGCCTTCTTATCCTTTAATGTAGGTGTTAATGAATATTGAACTGGACACAAGGCAAGAAAAGGTTTAAGAAAAGGGAACAGACTGAATCTTCATCCTTGAATAATCCAACTTGATTTTCTCCACCTTCCCCCTTTGAGCACCTCAGTAATTTTCTGTGACTATTTCTGCACAGAAAATAAATATGCTTTGAATAAGGGGGAAATGTGACTTAGGCATTATATAAGATGATTGCTAGGAAAAGTTAACTTCTTAACCTGTTTTGTGAGAAAAAAAAACAAAAAAAACCTGTCATCCTCAGTAAAATAAGCACCGTTTTATAGTGAATCTGTCTCTGTCCTTCATTTCCGGTCTACCCCTCCTCCAATTCCATTTTCAGAAGAAACAGATTCTCATCAGGAACTAAGAAGAGTTTTTATTTTTTCCAATCACTGTTTCGACCACACATCTCAAGTTAGCTGCATGTTTCCTGCATCTGCTAAGAAGGGAAGCCCTGCCTCCGCCACCACCAGTGTGAGCACTGACGCTCTGAGATACCGCGAAGCATGAGCTGGTGACGCTACAACCACGCACCCACACGTGCTGGTCACCGTGGCTTTAACATGGCTGAGCAGCAGATCTTTTTTTCACTTGTTCATTAAGCAGGAGACCCAGGTTTACGTAAAACCACATGCTCATCGTCGCTTAGTGGTGTGGCTTTGTTGCATCACGCCTCTTATCCCTCTGGAGTTAGTGGTTTGGTGGCCACTGTCACCAACGTCAAGATCTCAGCGAGTGCTGTTGCTGGTCCTCTGACACCTGAGTCAGCCCTTCCAGGCAGGTGGCAGGATTCCCTGGGGCTGCCTGGAACGCGTGGCTCTTCTGAACTGCGGAAGCGCTCTGAGACCCCTTCTGCCGCTCTTGGTGGTCACTGACTTCTTCCCGTCCAGGGGCTCAGTGGTCAAGTATCTGCCTGCAATTCAGGAAACGTGGGTTCAATCACACGTGGGATTCTTACCACAAAGGAGTCCTGGACTGGCAGGCTACAGACCATGTGTCACAAAGAAGCGAACACGGCCTAGTGACTGAACAACAGAGGTCTCTGTGATTCCTCAGTTGCACTCAGCGGTAATGGGAATCGCTGAGAGGAGACAGCATCCTTGGCACTCTGAAGGCCCTGTTTTACGAACTCATCAGTATCCCAGCGGCTGCATCCTTCCTGCTGAGGGGACCTACCACTGTGACTGCACTTGCTGCCTGGCGAGTCTTCTGCTTGAGTCATTTAGACTCGAGGCCCCGCGGTCCTTGATGAGGCTGGTCTCCTAACTATCCTGCTAGAATCTACTCCTGTAGTACTTTCTAGAGCTAGTTATTTCACTCTGTGGCTTCAGGTAAGGAGAGAATAGATTTTCCAGTTAAATGTCACTGGAAATACCGAAACTGGGAATTATGTGGTATGAAAAACGCAAAGCTCAAGGGCCCAGTCCATCTTGATTTGAGTCTGCTCTTGTAATCTGCTGCTGCAGATGACTGCTTACTTCACTGGCCTCCATTTCCTCACTTGTGAAGCAGAGATAATAGATGCCTACTCCACTGGCAGCTATGACCACTAAATGAGCTAAGGAATGAACATAGGGTGCCTCACCTATAAAGGAAGCTGGTTAATATTGGTAATAGATGTTAACATCTTTTATCAGTATCCCCTATCGGTTTACTATGACCTTTATATTCCTCATCTTCCTATAAAAAATTAAAGTGATGAGCATATTTGTTTGTTTATTTTTTATTTTATTAAAAACACCTTTGATTTACTATGCTTAGCTGTATAAAAATGCTATCAAATGTTCTCAAAGAACTCAACACCCATTTGAAAAAAAATAGCTCTATTTTGTTCATATCTAGGTCTCACTAGCAGGCATAAATTAATACTTAAATGTAAATAAATAGAAAATGAATTATGTTAAGCATTATAAGTCCCAAACTGCATCCTTTAAAACTGTACCATATTAGCTGGAGTGAGATGTAAACTAGAAATCTTTTTAAATCATAATGTTTAAATTAAGACATCAGAAGATATACTGCAAATACTCAGATGGAATTTCACTGCCCTCAGTAGAGCTAGAAATACATTTTGCTACAATTTTCAATTATGTAACATAAAAATTGAAATATTTATAAGAAATAATCAAACTAAAGACAAGCATAATTTTAAAAATCATGTTAATGGGCAATGCCTTTCATCCCCTCCTCCCAAAAAAAGAGATGAAACGAACAAAACAACATGCCTCAAATAGCTTATGCTTTTCAAATTTCACAGTCCTGGTTAATTCACATCCCAATTATCCTCTGAGGTACCCTAACCATGGAGACAACAAAGGATTTAGGGGAACAACGTAGGGCTTTGGGGAACAAAAACAATAAAGACATGTTGTGCTTATACCTAGTCAAGCAACAAGGTTCCCTGGGGACTAAGGGGTCCTAAAAAGAAAAAAATTAAGACAAAGATTTGTTTCTATCTGCAGTATCTGACTACTGCTGTTTTGCAAGTATCCCTGTCTCTCCGTCTCCATCTTGCAGATAGATGGGCCATGTGGCTCCTTCTTTCCAGTGGGTATTGGCCATGTAAAGTGCCTTTTAAGGCCAACGCAGTTGACTGCCTGAGAAAGAACCTGGAGATATTTCTCTTTGGAACTGTGACTGTCATGATCACTTCTCTTTGGGCCTGGATCCATGAGAATCTGCATGGAGCAGATCCAGCCTTGCTGACCAGCAGTAAGCCTTGTGTGAGTGAAGGAAAAGATTTTATTTTTTAAAGCAGATATTTGTGTGTGTGTGTATATATATATACATATACATAGATATACATGCTTATATATGTCATATATATGTGAAAGTCATAGTCAGTCATGTCCAACTCTTCAAGACCTATGGGCTGTAAACTGCCAGGCTGCTCTGTCCATGGGATTCTCCAGGCAAGAATACTGGAGTGGGCTGCCATGCCCTCCTCCAGGAGATCTTCCTGACCCAGGGATGGAACTTGGGTCCCCTACATTGGCAGACAGATTCTTTACCCTCTGAGCCACTGGAGGACTTTTCATATATAAACATGGGGCGGGTGGGGGAATGGTGGCTTCCCTGATGACTCAGCAGGTAAAGAGTCTGCCTGCAGTGCAGGAAACAAAAGAGATGCGAGTTCGATCCCTGGGTCAGGAAGATCTCTGGGAGAAGGAAAGGGCAACTCACTCCAGTATTCTTGCCTGGAGAATCTCATAGACAGGGGAGCCTGGCAGTCTGCAGTCCATGGCGTCACAAAGAGTTAGATACAAATGAGCACACACTGGATTGGATATGTGTGTGTGTGTGTGTGTGTGTGTGTGTGTGTGTATGCACTGGGTATGTATATATATATGGGCTTCCCTCATAGCTCAGTTGGTAAAGAATCCAACTGCCATGCAGGAGACACCAGTTCAATTCCTGGGTCAGGAAGATCCACTGGAGGAGGGATAGACTATCCACTCCAGTATTCTGGCCTGGAGAATTCCACGGACTGTATAGTCCATGGGGTTGTAAAGAGTCAGACACGACTGAGCGACTTTCACTTTCACTGTCACAGAACATATATGGAGGTGAACACACATGCTCCTTTCATTACCTGGGAGCTTTGGAGGACGAACCCCACCTTTGCCCATCACTCGTTCTCCACCCTTCACAAGAGACTGTTACCAAGGAAATAAAGAGTTCTGCTTCTGGAACACATTCCTGAGGAATTTATCAGAGAAGCTACAAAAGGACAAAGAATTCTACAGGCTGACACAAAGGCCAGGGTGAACCAAGAAGGAAATTCCAGAAAGAGAATCACTAGGGCAGGACAGACAGGGAACAGAGTAGATAGCACTTTAGGAGAGAAAACATTCAGAACATATTTTATTCAACAGTATGTTAGCTTTAAAAATTATAAAACAAGCAACATACTGTTGAATAAAATATGTTATATCTTCCTACCTTGTCAAACACACATTCATTTGGACAAAATGTATAAAGCTGTGCTTTCTATTTGACTAAAATTTGGAAAAATATCCAAGCTGAGTACATCTACTTTGCATGTATCTTGGTTCTCTTGATGTACTGGCTATGTTTGGTTGAGTAATAAAGGCAAAGATAATTCATAAATAATTATATATCTATTCTATAAAATTTATTTTTATTGATTTCAATAATGCAAAGGATTGCATCTCATAGCTCAGAGGGTATAAAAGAAGGAACTCTCTGTGAGAGCAAAAGGAATCCACTGGTTGAAAATAATTAACTATTGCAGGAATGATTTGAAGAGAGGCAGCCTGGCCATCTGCCAGGGAAAGGGGACCCCCGAGTTAAGGCAGGCTGTATATACCTTTTCAGATATATAGTTTCGGGAGACTCGGGAGTCTAATTTTTTTTATTCACAGTTTTGAGCACTTGCTCCATGTGAAACCCTCTGTTACATCTACAACAATGAAGAAGAGTGGTAGGAATAAGCTCTTTCATGGCCAAGGAGACAGGCAATTGAGCAGATAATTAGAAGGGTTGTGATAAAGCTCTTTAGTCGAAGTAGCTAGGAGGTCACAACAGAGGGGTCAGGGAAGGGGGGCAGGCAGGAAGGAGGGCAGTCACCCGAGCTGAGCAGGGAAGGGTGGAGGAAAGGGAATCCTGAGCCAGGGAGGCGTGGGCAGGAGTTATGAACTGTTATTCCAAGCAGAAGAAATTGATGGGCAAAGGTTCCGAGGCAGAGAATGGCTCTTCTGATGAAATGAGGGAAACTGAGAGTGGCTGGGAGTACAAGGGAGACGTCAGGAGGGAAAGGAGTGGGATGCGAACAGTGAGGCTACGTCCAACAGACACGATTTCTTGAAAGCCTTGCTGAAAGTTTGGTGCATTATCTTAAAAACAATGAGCAGTCATCAAAAAGTTTTCAGCTGATAGGGGTTAACTTTTTCACATGCTACATGTTCACCCGGACATGTATAAGGGCTGGTTTAAATCTTATTGACTTACTTATATTATTTGGATAGTTTCGAATATTCCTCACAAAATTTTGTAGCTTTCAGAGTTCTAAATTATTGAACATTCAGTAATTATCAATGTATCTAATTTTAACTACAAATAACATTTACAGAACTCAAAAAGAATATTTTGTATAAAGTTTTATGTGAATTCAATAGTAACAGCTACAATTTATACTGCAAATAAGCATCAATCTTTATTTTTAAAAAGGATTTGGAGACGGTCTCAAGTTCTTTTTTACAACTATATATTTCACTTGAGCTGAGTTCAGTTAAACTTGAATTAAATTTCACTGCACTTTTTCTTTGTAAGTTAAACATTATATCCTATTGGGTGTTGCCTTTTTTAGGACATAAGATAAATTCAATCTATTAAATTAATTGTACTGACATATTTTTAGAATGTGGTTCATACACAGGGCTTTTTAAGCTTATCATGACATGCCATCATTTGTATTTAACTTGCATCAAGTGTATTGCAACTCATTCTTATTCCTTAAAACCTGCATTCAACACACAAGACTGCATATAGTAAAGCTGTGAACTTCTAATCGAACAAACTAATCGCACCTTTAAATTATTCAATTTACCTCTGTCCTCTCGCCTAATTTTTAATAGATGTCATGGTATTTGCATCTTCTTTATCGAGACAGAAATCATCTTCCTACGATAATCTCTCTGAATGGAATATGACAGAGAAGATAGATGGCTTCTGAATGGTAAATTTCCCAATAACCATTTACAAAGTGACTATGGAAGGAATTCTATATTTCATGGCTTGCAAAAATTACTCCTGTTATCTCCACAAAAGCACGCAGGCAGATAGGAAGGAGGGAGGGCTGCCGAGAGGGTAGAAGAAAGGAAGGAAAACAGACATTTAAATAAGGACCCACAGGGGCAGAAATAGGCAGCAAGTGTGGTTCTTGGTGAAGATGGATCAAGAAGGAATTCATTTAAGAAATGTATTCTCAATGCCAACCATGGACAGTGCCTTGAGTTCTTCACATAGCACTCTCAAAGACCTGGTAGTCCTAATTGGAAAGATAAAATACAGACCTGACATAAGGTAAAACACTGCTTCTTCAGAGTGATCTGTGAACCACCTACATCAGAATCAAGGGGGTTGCTTATGTAAAACGCAGATCATGTCTCGAGTGTCTACCCCATATCTACAGACATCTGATCTGAACTCCTCTCCAAGTCCCACTGCAAATATGTACCTTACCTATTTCCCCAGTTGTCACAGTTGATGTACTTGAAAATCTGAGAAGTCCTCAGAAAGAACATAAAAAGTAATCTGAGGGAGGGAAGGGAAAATGCCTCTTGAGATCAAACAGGACAAATGACCCCAGCAAAGGAGAATGATATGCAGGAGTTATATCAAGGAGTCCCCTGACAGTACCATGACAATTAGCTTCAATGACAGCAATTTTGATTAAGGAAAATTCTGAGGCAAGATATCATCACTAGATGTACCTGAATTCAAGATACTAAAAGGATACTGATTTCACCCACTCAACATTCAGTTTTCCTAAAGAAAGCAAAAGCTTGTTAATTCTCATTAATGAAAATCTTCCTGTGTGTAGGTGCTCAGTTGTGTCCTGGTCTTGGTGACTCCATGGACTGGAGCCTCTCAGGCTCCTTTGTCCATGGGATTTTCCAGGCAAGAATATTGGAATCAGTTGCCATTTCCCATTCCAGGGATCTTCCCAACCCAGGTATAAAAATTGTGTTTCTTGCATCTCCTTCATTGGCAGGTGGATTCTTGACCACTGCACTGCATGGGAAGCCCCAGAAAATCATCCTACTGTCTATGAAATCTGGGGGTTCCAGAGATCTCCTTTCAAGGAGTTGGAAGACATTTTTTCTGACTATATATCTATCAGATCTCCAGATTGGTTTTATCTTTTGTTAACCCATACCATGGGTTTTACTTTTTTTTTTTTTCAGAAAGGCATTCCTAGTTCCAGAATACCATCATTTTTCTCCCACAGGGCCCTTGTATTTTGCAAAAAGAACAAATTTTAAATTTTACAGTTTAGTTTGAGAATGGATTTGTGGCATAGGGAAATACTTTAAGGAATCCAAGGAATCCTTATTTATTTTCAATATTTACAAATGTCTCTGGAACCTAGACCAGGAGAAAACTTGCACAGTGAAAGGTGTCTTGAATCAACTAATCTACAAACAGTATTTTCTCTGAGGGCTAAGACTACAAATACATTCCTGGACATACGTTTATTTTTAATATTCATAGTTAGTCACACAGAACTGAACAAATTCGGACTGGTCCTTTAGATGAAAGTGTTAATTTTTCAAGGAGATTAGTACTAAGCAACAAACAGGAGTTATTTACATAGATTAAATTACCTACTGCCCTACCTCAAACAACAACAAGAAAAGCATATTAAAACTGCAACCAAATGTAACACATGAATTAAAATGTTGATCTAACTGACATCTCAAATAATATTATAAATCAGAGAATGTTTATTCCTACAGTGGGACAATTCTAAAAGAGATGGCTGACCTATATACATTAACAGACAAATAAATCTGACTTGTGGCTACAAAAAGATAGCAATTTCAAGTTTATCTTGCATTTATTTAAAAAGAATTGATTTTTTTTTTTCAAGAGTGACTCACTACCTCTCCAAGTGACAAGATTTTCCCAGGCTTTTAACCACTTGATTACAGAAGTCATTCTTTAGCCACATAACCTGGAAAAATATCAAATGCTCATTATGGCTCATACTGTCAAAATAGTATTGTGCCAGTAGCAGCAGGTATAGAGTTCCTTAACAGTCAAAAAAAAGATTCATGTGAAAAAATCTAGTAAACTGAGATCACTCAAGCAGAAAACCACCATGCTACGAAAGACAGGCAGGTAGAGACAAAAGGACAGCATCTTAGAACCTCCCTTCTTTGTGACTAGGGGAAGGTCGTGTAGATGACACATGCCCCCCACCCAAGTTCATCTAGGATCCCTCTTGAGACACTACACACCAGACAAGTAAAGAAGAGAAGAGATCTCATTTTGCATTTTGATTGTCTGTTACTCTCACCTCTTCAAATCATAAAATATGTCTGGGGTATGTAGTGATTCCATAGAAGGCAAAGAGAAACTTTACACTGTTTTGCTATTTTTTTTTTCCACTTCAAAATTTATCTATTAACAAATGAGTAAAAAATTCATAGTGTTCTCTTACTTCTTAATTTAAAAAGCCCTGCCCAAGACCCAATCCATGATCACAAATTTAGTACTAAAAGAAGTATTTATTAAAAAAAAAAAAAAAGTGAATAGTTCTCAACAGTCTGTACTCATGCCTACTCTTCTTTATCATTTATTATCATTCTTTGGGGTCATATTCTAGATTAACAAGAAGGCAAAAAAATTAATATAACAACCTTCATTTAAACAAACAAAAAGCTGTTAATATGTTATATATCTCATTGCTTGCTTTTCTCAGAAGCGTTCAAAAAATAATATATGTGTGTATATATATATATATATATATATATATATATATATATATATATATATATCTCCCATCATGGGGAAATGTTTAAATAAATTACAATACATTCAAAACGTTCAATATTACATAGTCTTGAGATTTACCAATAGTTTTATTGGCATAAGTAAATTCTTAAAAAAACAATATAAATATGAACTACACTGTATTAATGCATACTTTTATTCTATATATTGAGAAAAAGAAAATAAAAATGAGGCAAGAGACAAAAAGGCACTAATGGGTATGGAGTTTAGTTTAAGATGATGAAAATATTCTATCCTTATATTGTGACAATGCTTATGCAACTCTGTGACATACTTAAAAAACATTGAATTGTATGCCTTAAATAACTGGATATTATAGTATGTAAGCAGTATCACAATAAATATAATTAAAATGTTAGATATTTTAAATAATGTTATTTAGGTATAATTTGACTAAAATATCTAATTTAGGTATAAAGTTTGATAAATTATAACAAATGTTTATACTAATGAAATCAGGATAAAGATTTCCCTTAGCTCAAAATATTGTCTTCATTTAATATGTATTCCTTTCTAATTAATCCCTTCTTAACTCTCAGCCTGGGGAAAATATTGACCAGATTTGCCACTATCAGTTCAGTTCAGTTCAGTCGCTTAGTCGTGTCCGACTCTTTGCCACCTCATGGACTGCAGCACTACAAGCCTCCCTGTCCATCACCAACTCCCAGGGTTCACCCAAACTCATGTCCATTGAGTAGGTAATGCCATCCAACCATCTCATTCTTGGTCGCCCCCTTCTCCTGCCTTCAATCTTTCCCAGCATCAGGGTCTTTTTATAGATTAGATAACTTTCTAGAGTTTCCATATAAATAGAATCATACAGTATGCACTTTTTTTTTTTGGCTCAGCATATCATATTTTCTGAGATTGCATTTATCAAGTTTTTGCTTCTTTGCACTGATGAGTCATATCCCATTCATCTCTTGATGAATTTTGTGGATGTTTTCAGATTTCCAGTATTTGCCTACTATGAACAAAGCTACCATAAGCATCCATACACACTTATGTGTGGCTATTTTTATTACTCTTGGGTAAATACGAAAAGTGAAATTGATGGGCTACGTGGTAGCTTGCTTTTTTTGATGTTTTTTTTAGCTTTTGATGAAACTGTCAAACTATTTTCCATAGTTGTACCATTACAAATCTCATCAGCCATTACCAGCATTTCTTTGATCCACATCTTCTCCAACTCTTGGGAGCAGTCATGACTGTTAATAGTTGTCATATAGGTGTGTAGTGATCTGATTTGTGTGTGTCTCTGTGTGTGTGTGTGTGTGTGTGTGTTTTAATCTACAGTTCCCAGTAAATGATGACATATGCAAATATACTCCCCCATAATAATGTATGCAATTATAATTTCTGGATATTCTGTATTTTCATCTGTAAAATATCTTTTAGCATGTTTTATTGGGTTGTATCTTACATTTAGTAGGTTAGGACTTGCTACCCAGTTATGGGTTATTTGTTTAGCAGACAGAGTCCAAATACCAGCAACTTTAGGGCCTGCCCTAGTTTCAGAGAGCCAGATCTCTGTAGGCCCTGTGTTTCTGTGATGCAATGTACAAACAAGGCACAGGGAATGGGTGAGCCCATGTTAGTCTGATGTGGAACACTTCAACAGCAATATACATCTGAGAACCCACCCAGGTTGGCTAAAGTTTGGTTAGCTCTCCATTGCAATTTGACTTCTCCCTTGCAAGTATTATTTTCCTCTCTTCCTTTCAAAGGAACTGATCCCTGATTAGCATTCTAACACCCATTTTAGCATCAGCTTCTAGAAAACTCAACCTATAACATGGCCTAAATGCTCCTCCTGTTTCATTTCATTCTTCTTGTGATTTTTTAAAGAATTTCATTTATGAGTGACTTGATAACACTAAGCGACAAAAGTGACATGAAAAAAGTAAATGACAAACAGCATGAGTGACAAATAAAACTAAATGCTGCACTTCTTCACAATTGGTTCCAACAGTCGAAAATCACAAACCACCAAGAACACTGCATAACCTTGGTTTTCCCAACCTCAACTGGAAATATGCTCTTTACCCATAAATAATAGAAAGTTTAACCAGCTATGAACTGTGCTTTATTAAAAGTTCTAGTTTTTAAAACTTAAATGGCATAAACACTGGCATAGCTTCTTTGTAACATTTTGAAAACCCTGATTTTTTTTTTTCCTCTTTTTCAGTGCTACTGAGAACAATCTTTCACTGTCATGGGTTCCCTACTGAGGCAAGAAAATACATTTAGGCCTTAGCTATAACAAAAGCCAAAACAAAAACAAAAGCAAACCTGCATTATTCTTTGCTTTACTTGTTGACAAAGGTCAAGCTTGAACCTTGCCCAAGGCTGATGCTCAGACTCCATTTTCTCTGTTTGACAATGCCATCTCCAGTTTTGAAACTTCTCTTTCCTAACTTCCATCTCAGGATTTTGCTTCACCCTTTTCTCCTTAATCCCTTGGCTCAGTTCCTGGGGTCAATCCTCATTCAGACCGCTGATGTGTGCCTCACCCAGTGGACTTTCATAATTTGGCACTTAAATCATGCCCAGGAAGTGACAGTGAGCATATATATTAATAAAAATTACAGTCTCATTATGCCATTTGCAGTCAGTCACACTGATAAGCAGAAAGACAGATTTGAAAGAACTTAGTCAATTACCATACTATCTGCTTTTACATTAAGTAAATGTTCCTGCACCTTGAACATTATTTAATCTTACTGAACTCACTTTAATTGGTTCTGTAGCTCCAAGCACATCCTCTGCTTCATAACTAATATCCAGTCTTGATCTCAGCTAAACCCAGGCCATAAACCACAGATAGCACGACAGTGAAGGTAAGAGAAGATCCCAGAGCCGAAGAGACAAAAGAAGGAATAGAGAACAACTGTCAGAATTCCAATCACTGCAAACAAACAAATGTGAAAAACCAAACTCCCCAAGTGCCCCCAAGCTTTCTGATCACAACTTCATGCATAAATATATCCACACAAACACATGTGCACACACATATGCAGACAAGCACACATACATACTATCATTTTATAGAGCATTTCTTTAACATCAAGGAAACAAGTTTCCTGGATTAGCTGGGGAGAAAAATAGGATATTCAAGGTGTCAAGGAGAATAATAAACAGGAGAAAAATGTATTTTGCATCTAAAACACACGTTTTGTTCCTTCTGAAGGGATATCAGAAAAAGAGAGACAGATACCCCTTACGCAGTGACCTTTGTATAAGGGCATAAAGAGTTCTCAGCAGCAGCATTATTCCCTGAGTGCTATTCTCTCACACTAAATTACCACCTGAAATTCACCTTTCCTTTATCCTCCCTCTGCAGAACCTCAGAGGTGAGCCTGGGTACTGCTGACGCGGCAGGTATGATGCAGTCAGTAAAATGCTTCACAACAAGCACGCTTACCCACTGACCTTCATCGCTCCTTTGGAGGAAGCATCTGGCAGCTTTGTATTACAATATGGGCAAAGCATTGTGTGCAGCCCTAGGACTTCTCCCCTTCATGTCAGAAACCCCCCTTAGCAAAAATTAATGAAGGAGGAAATGGGGCATGAGGCCTGACTACACTGCTATCCCTCAAAGTGAGCATTGAAGGCTCTGAGTCATGTTAAACATAAGCAACTTAAAGAGACATTGCCTGTCACCTATTGTCATTTTTGTGAAATGGATTTTCATAGGAAATACAATCTGATTAGCCTGGAAGGATAGAGTTTATGTGCATGCCACAACATGGGCTAGACTGAGTCTTTTTAAAAGGTTCTTTTGGTACTGTTTGCACACAAAGCAAGTATTCTGGTTCCTTGACTTTTGAGTTGTTTGTTATTAAGATGCCCTTGCTATGTGTAGGAAGACCAAACGGAATATAGGAAGAGCAAATAACGCCATGATAGGAGGCAAAAGCAGGAAGACCAGGCCGTCACCCTGGCAACTAAGGCGACTATCAGGTCACCAAGACACAACCAGTCAGAGACTATCAGGCCACCCAGATACAGCCAATCAGAACTTGTTTACAGAAAGATCCCGCGCGCGCGAATGTCTGACCAATGAGAAGACCCCCGCGAACATGTAACCAATCCGCTTCGCTAAATGACCCCTGCTTATGTTTGAAATTGGATGTTCTATAAATATGGGTAGAAAACCGGGCTCGGGGCTCTCAGCCTGTGCGCCACTGCGTTGGACACAGCGGGGGCCCTAGCTCGAGCTAGCAATAAACTTCCTTCTTGCGTTTTGCATTGTCTCTTGGTAGCTTTCTCTCTTCCCGCTCGGGGATTCGGACATCGGGCATAACACTATGTACATTTCTAAAACTGGCATTTGATTTTTAAAAAGTTCCCCTAATATTGGGGCCATCCAGACTGAAATTATGAACACTAGGCTCCCTCCCTCCTGGGAGAGCTTGAGAACCCTCAACCTGAGACAAAATGCATCTGTGAAACCAACAGGTTTTGAGCCACTGCTGAGGCCTAGAAGCTGGAAAGAGATAATGTAAGGCGATCGAACTAATATATTTTGTTAAAGTGAGAGCTGAATATTTGATTACTCTACTTCTAACAGAAGCATTATTTAATCGTACCAAATTCACTTGAGTTGGTTTTTAATTGAATTACTCAATGTTGGAAGGTGGTTCTCCGTGGGTCTCTCATATTCTACAAGTCTAAGAAGCCAAGCGCCGACTGTTCTTTGTTCCAGACTGTCTTTACAAGGTTGCTGGCAGAGCAACAGCCTTCAGAAATAGAGATGTGCACTCTTTGGTTGGCAAAGGATACATATTCTTACTCTCTAGTATAATAGAGATAACCTCTTCCTCCAGAGCAAAGGCCAGTCATGCTGATGCTATTAATATTTAGAAAAGATCTGAAATCTCAAACCTCAGGTTCCACTCCTGGTCATAGCACCTTTTCCTTATCGTAGCACTTGAAGTAACTGAGGGTGAAGAACTGGCACAGACAGGCCCATGCTCTCGCTGCTATTTTGGCTGAGTAATAACCCATCTTTCTTCCTTGACCTGGGATTTGTGGCTACTACTGCCATCACTGAAAGCAGAGTATACAAACTGTGTGTTTAAAAGTAGAATAAAATCATAAAATTTTCCACTTTCTTGATGGATTTAATGATGAAGATGGAATTATGAGAGTGATATGGCTTTTTGAAAAAGGAAGTATTAGAATCTGGTGTGTCAGTTAATGAGATCTGAGGGAAGTCCTTGGGAAACAGTGGCAAACATTTTAACAAAATTGTGCAGTCCACTGGCAAGTAAAGGGTTCTGTACTTTATTGCCAGTTAAAGAAGGGGGAGGTTGGGGAGGTGGTTTCAGGCAGAGAACCCGAGAGCTACCTAAACTGTGCCCCAGTGACGGCTGCCCTAACTACCCTTTGGGTGGGGAGCTTCTTTGCAATCTGTTCCATCAACTAATATAGCCAGATAAAATTCAAGGACCCACTCTCCAGTTGAAATTTCCTGAGATTATGGGAGTGGGTACGAAGTACTTAACCCCTCTGGCAGTCAAGGAAAAACTGCCTTCTTATCATCGACTGCAACAACTTTCCCTAAAATGTGTCCCAGATGAACAGCAGGTTCCTTCTTGCTTTAGGACCAGAGTTACAGAAATGTGCTTCCACACTGAGCGTAAAATGGGGGAAACGTGTGACAACTATGAATGAAAACCAAGAGAATCATCAGAATTTTGTCTGTCGCTGGCGAGATGAGGAAGCTGGGCACATAATCCTGTTAAAGAAGACTGGAAACAGCTGAGCTGTCTTGCAGCTCCTGCATCTATCATGTCTGTTACACAATCATAGATACATTCAGAGAAAGTGATGAACAGTCTCAGAGTTCTGTGCTGTGGGACTTGTTATAAGGAAGCTGTGCTTCTATTTGGGAGATTTACCTGAAACAAACTCCTGCAGGAAACAACAGATGAGGCAGTGACTAATATTCTGGGGGCCTGACAGCCTGGGATTGAGTTTTCAGAACCAATGAACGTGCTGCCTATGGAATGAGAAAGTGACTCAAAGAAATCTAGAAAAATTCCTAAAGTCAGCCTCAGCATCCTGAAAAACCTCTCTAGCCTGGGGAGAGAACTCAGACACTGTTACCTTCACAATGGGGCAGGAGATGCTTCAGATGCAGGCAAACTCCTCAGAGAAAGCCACCTCTTATGAACCAAGCCTGTCAGCCAGAAGCTCCATAACCTCATTCAAAAGTAGAATGTGGATGTAAATGTTGAACCAGAGACTTTGAAGGCTGAAACAGCCAGGGAGATCTTACTGCACAAAGCAGAGCATTAAGCAGGCTCGAATACTGGAAGACGGGTTGACTCACGAGCTGTCAGCACGTGGCTCAAAACAAAAAGTAAATACAAATTGCAACGCCAAGGTAGCACTTTCTTCCTATGTGTCACCAAGCTCTCCCATTCCTCCCCTGACCTCAACTGGTTCTAAGGAGAACAAAGATGACTAGAAGAGAGGCTGGTGTCTGCATTATCCCTAGAGAGATCAAAGACCATTCGAACACTTCTAAGTATCTGGGGGCTTTGAGGGAGGAGACTATCTGTCACGGCTTTAATGGATATGTGCACCCCAACCACAGTGCTGTCCAGACCACAGACGGAAAAGGCATCCAGACTCGACTAAAAGGTTTGAGCACAGCAGTGAAGAAAAGCCTCCGTGACCTCTTGGTGGGATGTGGTAGTCTGCTGTTTCTCACTAGAAGCAGAGTAGGGACTGGGGTTCTGTGTGTACCTCCCCAGCACATAAATGGCAGGGGAGGTTTTCCGGATCAGGAAAGTACAGGAAAAATGCAACATCTAAATCACTTCCCTAAATGCCCCCCTTTCATTTGCAATCAGTGCTTGTTCAGTCTTTAGCACAAGGGCCAGTTGCCTTGATGTTTGAAGCTTTCATCATGCACATGGCATCTTGTTGGTTCGCAAGGCAGAATTTGGTCTCAAAAGCTTTGACTGTGCTATTACACTACCACCTGCAAAAGCAGCTAATAGACCCTGACATATTGCAGGTACCTGCCTGACAACTTAAATGTCTTGGGACGATGTGAATGAATTAAAAGCCCTGATGCTTTTGAACTGTGGTGCTGGAGAAGACTCTTGAGAGTCCCTTGGACTGCAAGGAGATCAAACCAGTCAATCCTAAAGGAAATCAACTCTGAATATTCATTGGGAGGACTGATGTTGAAACTGAAGCTTCAATACCTTGACCACCTGATGTGAAGAGACAGCTCATTGGAAAAGACCCTGATGCTGGGAAAGATTGAAAGCAAAAGGAGAAGAGGGTAGCAGAGGATAAGATGGTTAGATAGCATCAACTCAAAGGCCATGAATTTGAGCAATTCCAGGAGATAGTGAAGGACAGGGAAAAAAGCCTGGTGTGCTGCAGTCTATGGGGTTGCAGAGAGTCAGACACAACTTACGGCCTAAACAGCAACAATCTTTTAAGGACAAATTGCTGCTCATCAGCCCCCTACCACCACACTGGAGACCCAGCATCTTCTCAGTCTCTGGGTACTAGAGACAAAATGTGCTTAACACTGACATTCTCCTTGATCTTTCATACTGAACACGTCAGCATCCTTTGTGTGGACCCAAACCAGGCATCTGCATCAGAAGTGATCCATGAAACTATGGCACAGTCTCTGTCTCTGTGCCTCCACAGTGCTAATGGCTCCTTTGAGCTTTGAGTCTCTATGACCAGTGACTGCCAACTGGGCCTTAGTCAAAAGAGTGCATCCTCAATGCAGATACAATCCTTGGATTTTGGCCTCACTGGACTCATGTGTCAACTGCCAGGATTACTCCTTTTGAAAAGTGGTTGTTAGCTCTCCACTGGGTTCACGCTGAAGCTGAAGGCCTGCCTTTGGTATGAGTTGCATGCATGTGTGCTCACTCATGTCCAGCTCTTTGTGACTATATAGCCTGTCAGGCTCCTCTGTCCATGGGATTTCCCAGGCAAGATAACTGGAGTGGGCTGCCAGTTTCTTTTCCAGGGCAATCTCCGACCCAGGAATGTAACCCACACAGATTCTCTTACTGCTGAGCCACCTCAACCTCCTGCTTGGTGTGGGTTAACTTGAACTAAATAACTAACAAAGTGGGAAGACTCCAACAAGCCTCACTGGACAATTGGAAATGTTAAACTCAACAATGCAGCTATTCTGGCCTGGGCCCCCATCTCTCTGCTTTACTGGAAAAGTGGCAACCACCACCACCTTGGGAGCAATTTCATTCCCCACACCAGTGCCTCATGGGAAAGCTGCTGAGTCCATTGATTCACAGAGGTTCCCCTAAATGTCTGGGCCTGGTTCACTGATGGTTTGGCTGAGCTGAAAGCTGATGGCATTGACTGGGCTTCTGTGCATCTGTTCAACCTCAGTGCTAGCAGTGAAGAACAGAAAATGGTGTGATTGCTCTTCACAGTGAACATGGCCATCTTTCATATATCTGGCCAATACTCACCTTGATAGAATGTGTTACAATTTCACTGAAGCCTGGGTGGTGGCCACTTGGAAAGCTACAGACTGGCAGATAATACTCTCCTCTTTAGGGCCATGAACTGCAGGAACTAATCACAGCTACTGATCGAACCATCTGGATTCTTCATGCAAATGCCCAAGCTAAGTGCCCTTTTTCTGATGAGACCAACAGAAATTAAGCTGCTGTTAGAGCCTGCATCACACACACAAAAACGACCTTTCCGCCTAAGCACAGCAACACATTCTCTATCACAGACTGCTTTTGATGCAGAGATACTGCTCCGTGCCAGAGTCCTGACTTCTGGAAAGGGCTGACCCCTTCATCTTACGGTCACGGAGGCCACCTCCAGTGAGGTACTGCGCCTGTCTGACCATAGTTGATTGACTACACCACACTTTAGAACCCCTCTCAGGATTATCAGCAGCGTCTCAACATAGTTGACACCTTTGCAGGTTATGCTGCTGCTGGTCCAAAAACCAACCCTGACCACACCACTGTGGTCCATGAAACTGACATGCGCCATGTGTCTGGCATAACAAACCACTTGTAATGTGATGATAGTGAGATTTTTATCACAAAATCCATGGGGCAATGAACTTTCCTGGCTCTCAACCATCCACAGGTACCTCTGGGTTTTGTGCATTTAGCATTGTTACTACTTACTTTAGCTATTCTAATATTTTAGCCATTGACCATAATTTGATTAATCCTCCCCGTCGGCTCAGCAGGTAAAGAATCTGCCTGCAGTGCAGGAGAAGTAAAGTGAAGTGAGCTCAATCCCTGGGTCAGGGAGATCCCCTGGAGGAGGAAACGGCAGCCCACTCCAATATGCTTGCCTGAAAAATCCCATGGACAGAGGAGCCTGGCAGGCTACAGTTCACGGGGTCGCAAAGAGTTGGACACGACTGAGGGACTAAGCAGCAGCATGATTTGATTGTCATTCCCTTTAAATTTACCTTATGGCTGCTGCTCTCTCTCCTGGATATCCTTCAATTGCATATCACTATACCTTTATCCAAAGTAAATTATATCCTGGTCTGCTGCTGCTAAGTCACTTCAGTCGTGTCCGACTCTGTGCAACCCCATAGATGGCAGCCCACTAGGATCCGCCATCCCTGGGATTCTCCAGGCAAGAACACTGAAGTGGGTTGCCGTTGCCTTCTCTGATATCCTGGTCATGTGTATACAAATACATGAATTTGTATTTTCCTATACAATCTTTTTATACAATAATGTTTACCAATTGCTTGGTAAGACTTCAAAAAAAATTAAAGGCATAAGTGTGTGTACGTATTAATATAAATCTCAAGTGATTCAAAAATAATCTAGTTTCTCAACTGCATCACTGCCTTGTTACCAGATGCTACCACATGATTTGGTTAATCTATCTTAGTCTTAGAAAATATCTTCTTCTAGGCAAGTGTATGTCGAGAAAGAAAGGCTATCATACTGGGATATTAGATGTCTTACTTGAAAGCACAGGATCACACCAAAAAAGACCAGTCTACTCTTAGTAATGGGACTATTAACACAGAAGACACATAGGCTATAGTTAGGACTCATTCTAAATACCAGTGATTGGTAATATGTGATAGAAGAAAAATAATAATAACTAATATTTATATAATTATTTATATATAATACTAATGTGTTAGTATTATATAAATTAATATTTATATTATAATTTAGAGATTGGATATCTTTTTTATAAATTAACTTTTTTAAGCATTTCCAATATTTTTTTTTAATTAATGACACTTTAAAGATCAGGGAAGTCAACTTCAGAGAAACTGAATGGTCTGTTAAGTCACATCAGATCATAACCCAAGCCCCAACTGAACTGCAGATCTATTGAATGCCAAATCTATATTGATAAGTGAGAGAGAAGAGAGAAGTTCCTGTCTCCGCCTCTTTCTTCTTCCTTTGCCGAGTTTACTGCTTCATGAGGGTAATCAACTGTTCCACCAGATTCATAAAAGTCCTTCCTGACACTGGGTGAGCAAATATAATTTGGCACAACATTATTATTACATAAGCAAAGATCAAGATAAAAGGTAACATGGTTAATAAATTTTTCAATTCAGTTCAGTTCAGTTGCTCAGTCGTGTCCAACTCTTTGTGACCCCATGAATCACAGCACGCCAGGCCTCTCTGTCCATCACCAACTCCCAGAGTTTACCCAAACCCATGTCCATCCAGTCAGTGATGCCATCCAACCATCTCATCCTCTGTTGTCCCCTTCTTCTCCTGCCCTCAATCTTTCCCAGCATCAGGGTCTTTTCAAATGAGTCAGTTCTTCTGTTCAGGTGGCCAAAGCACTGGAGTTTCAGCTTCAGCATCAGTCCTTCCAATGAACACCCAGGACTGATCTCCTTTAGGATGGACTGATTGGATCTCCTTGCATTGCGAGGGACTCTCAAGAGTCTTCTCCAACACCACAGTTCAAAAGCATCAATTCTTTGGCTCTCAGCTTTCTTTATAGTCCAACTCTCACATCCATACATGACCACTGGAAAAACCATAGCCTCGACTAGACGGACCTATTTTAGAGGTAACCAATTTTATATATCTTAGCTTCAATTCAAAGGTGGTAGATTAAAAAAAAAAAATTAAGGAAAAAAAAAGATTTAAAATGTTTCAGCCTGATCATAAAGTCTTATGTTGCTAGGTTGATGTCCTTGGCCAGGCAGAGGAGGGACAATTTCAGGTATCTGGAAATGAAAAATTACCCTCTTGATCTGGAATGTGATGAACCTCTGACTTTCTTTTGATACTCTTAACTATTACGTGGTTTACAAAGTAAAATAAAATGTTTTCTGAGAGGAGAACCGTACATGGCAGTTTAGCTTTAAAACAAGACAAAACTCAGTGTGTTCTTGAATATGCAGTTGATAAAAGTTACTGCTGTGGTCATTTAGTCACTAAGTCATGTCCGACTGTTTGCGACCCCATGGACTGCAGCATGCCAGGCTTCCCTATCCTTTACTATCTCCCTGAGTTTGCTAAAACTCATCCATTGAGTTAGTGAGTTCCATGAAAATACTGTACTGTAAAATTTACATTATAGCCTGAATAAAAGCCTTTACTGGCTAAGAAGTTTAAGACTGTCCTAAAGTTTTATTTATGAGAATTGATTCTATTCCTCTCTGAAGTGTCAATATTTTAAAATCATGTCTTAGGAGAATTTTTCCCAGTAGTATTAATGCTAGTTTGACATGTGACAAATTCTATCGTTGTACAAAACACTTAAAAAATCAATTGTGACTTCTTAGGATATTGCTATATTAAGCAATGGCACCTTAATTTTAAGTGTATTTGCCCTTCAGAGTATAAAGGGAACATTTTTAAAGTTATAACAATTCAAATGTTAGCACCAGGCAGCGTTCTGCCATCTTAAAGCAATAGTTTAGATGAGGATGTCTTAACACTATTAACAGAAACATCTGCTGGAGGTTCGGCAATTAAGACAAATAGTTTCCTCTCTAATTGTCGGGATGTGAAGTGAACATTGGGTTATTCAGAGAAGCTCTAGCCATGACAGATACGAAGCTGAAGGAGGAAGAAGCAGCTGAGCGTGAGCAAGAATCCACTGCAGCTATAAGCTGCTCAGAAGGCCCCTCTGTCGCTGACACAGAGGGTCGAGGCCAAACAGATCGAGGTGGTACCAGGGCACGGCTGCTCTAGACATAAGGAAAAATTACCTCTTCACAAGGGAGGATGAGCTGATGTAACACTTTTCCCATTTCTCAGTAAACCCTGAGTAACCCCAGGATGATGGATACACGAGTGACGACACACACCCTTCTGAATTTAATGTCCTGTTTGACGTAATCCTCTTTCAGGCTTAACAATCCAAAAATGCATTTCACACACTCTTCAGTCTGAATCACCATTCGGTTAAACTTTATCAATGATGTCATTTCATGATCTCAAATGATTAAAATCTTTTTCTAGTAATTTAGCATATAACGGTTTTAAAATATAATCACTACTAAAATGCCTCAATTAGATCTTTCTCTAAGAGCTGCTTTCTTAGCACAGTGCAAGCCAGGGCTTTATTCTGCAATCTCATGATAGAGAAATGAGCGAGATTCCCAGTATATCCATAGCAAATTACTGAAAGTCCTTGGAAGTTCTAATGCAGCTCTAAGTTGGCAGTTTAAAATCTCTGACCTCTTTGTGACTTTCCTGAAGTGAGCTCCTTCAACGAGACCAATGACAAGAGAAATGGTCCATGCTGGATTGATATTAAGGCTCACCTCTTTTCAATTCTTTTTTCAGTCGTCTCAGAGGAGGGAAAGGATCAGACATGCTCCCTTAATTTTGTTTCCTGGCAATTAACTCCCAGAATAACACCAAATAATTACAACCATAACATTGCAGAGAAAGTTAGAGTAGCAGTAAATGTTGCTAAGCTGTGAACTTTGACAAACAAGCCCCCGTAAATGGCCAAAGGCTGACGGCTATGCACCCAGGAACACAGACTCTGCATTGCTATCGGAAGATTTGAGAAGGGAGACAGCTCATCAAGGAAAATCTAACTGAAGCACAGTGTTGTTTTGGGAGAGGGGGCAAGAACTACAACACACAGAAAGAACTCATTAAGACTGAAACCAGAAGTACCTCAAGTTTAATACCTATGCATTTATTTACCTGTTCATTCTATTTTCTTTTAGGCAGAAGAGAGAGAGAGAAATCTGAATCATCTGTGCTGTCCTCTCCGAGGGTACACAGCAGAGTGGCCCTGGGTTCTGCCACGTGTCACTCAGGTAGAAAGCGAAACATTCTGTTTACCAAACTGACGGCCTGGAATCTCTGCGTCCCCAGTGGGCCCCCAAACCCCCCCCCCCCCCCGCTGGCAGTCAGAGGAACCCAGCCACCCACACAGCCACACGTGCCCCGTACCCTTGATGGGTGAGAACGTGGATTCTTTGAAAGTTTAGATTTCAGCCTCTCTCTATGCCCTGTTAATTACTGCTGTACCTTTCTTCACAGCATGTTCCTCCTTGGACCCATCATTTGCCCAGCCCAGTCATGCTAACCTTGCTTCAGGCACCTTTGAGAAATGAATTCTGCAGAACATGAGGACTCTATTAACGGGCTCTTTCTCTATTAGCAAGGCCTTTCTAAGTTTTGCCGATTCACATACCATGTTTCATTCCATAAGGCCATGAATTAATTGACAAAATTTGACTTAAGCTTTTATGGAGTTTATAGATACCTCCTCCAATTAATCTTTGCATTTCCATAAGCAGCTAAACTACCTTAATCCCCAATATTGAATAATACGGAGCTCTCCAGGGGGATGAGGGCCTCTGGAAAAGTGCTAAGCTTCCTAGGGAAAAAATAACAAAATGATTTCATTTAAAAGCTTTCCTGTTAAAATGCTTGTTTTCTTTAAGTTACTTCCTAATTAAAGTAGGATCTTTCTAAACCTTAAAAATTTAGGTACAGCTTAGAATTGAGTAGTCTCATGGTACTTTGAGAACAGACATTCAGCAAAATATTCCCGAGAGCTCCATGCTTCAAATGATGAAAATAAAAAAAGTAGGGAGGGGAGAAAGGGATGGTCACAGAGTAGAAAAACTCTAGTCCTGATGGGGAGACAACAGTGCCTGGATCTCACTTGGAAAATAAAACAACACATTAGGTGTGTTCTTCCTCTTGGCTCAAATCACTGAAGGAACATGACTGTACAAATCTGATTATTAGGGCCCCTGTCCTGTCACTCAAAAAAAAAAAAAAAACCCACACATTCAAAAAAATCAGAAGTAGCAATTCAATAAGCTATACTTGGGAAACAGTTTAATAATTCAAAACTGAAATGATTAGAGAGAGAGAGAGTAGGACCAATCAGTCATCAGATGCTCAACTAAATACTCCTCACATCAAAATTTACTAAGTTGCCCAACTCTTTACGTTTTCTCATACATCCACTGGTCTGGGAACACAAAATGGCAACTGGTTATCTGAATTTGGCCAGATGCTGCTATCTGCAGCTTTACAGATCTAGTGTCACTATTTCATTTCAAATATTCAATAAAAATTTTAGTTCACATCTTCTCTCTAGTGTGATCTTTAGCTACTATAAATCAATTATTTATCAACACTTTACCCTCAATAAGCCCAGGGTATTCTTTTAATTGTTGAGATCATGGACACTAATAACGGTGGCACCATGATAAAGAACTCACCTGCCAATGCAGGAGACATAAGAGATGTGAGTTTGAACCCTGGGTTGGGAAGATCTCCTGGAGGAGGATGTGGCAACCCATACCAGTATTCTCACCTGGAGAATCCCATGGACAGAGGAGCTTGGGAGGCTACAATCCATGGGGTTGCAAAAGAGTTGGACACAACTAAGCAACGATACTCTTTAATTGATTCATTAAAATTTTAGTTAAAAAAATGAAGAGCACACCTAAAGCATCCAATTGTGCCTTTATCATTAAGTAGACTCAAATTTCCATGAAATAGCCATTATCTTCAGCTCAGTTCAGTTCAGTTGCTCAGTCGTGTCCAACTCTTTGCAAGCCCATGAACTGCAGCACGTCAGGCCTCCCTGTCCATCACCAACTCCCGGAGTCCACCCAAACCCACGTCCATTGAGTTGGTGATGCCATCCAACCATCTCATCCTCTGTCGTCCCCTTCTCCTGCTGCCCTCAATCTTTCCTAGCATCAGGGTCTTTTCAAATGAGTCAGCTTTTCCCATCAGGAGGCCAAAGTATTGGAGTTTCAGCTTCAACATCAGTCCCTCCAGTGAACACCCAGGACTGATCTCCTTTAGGATGGACTGGTTATCTAAGCCATTATCTCAGATATGTGTAAAGTCATGGATATTAACATTAATTTTTTAGTTAGATGTATTCTTCATTTAGAAGCAAATGTTCATAACTCAAACAATGATAAAAAGAACATGGATTTTTAATGTTTTATCAATTGTCTTAAAGTTATTAAGTATGGCTGTTAGCTGTGTCTAAATATTATATTATGTTTTGTGGTTCAGACGGTAAAGAAGCTGCCTGCAATGCAGGAGACCTAGGTTGATCCCTGGTTCAGGAAGATCCCCTGGAGAAGGCAGTGACAACCCACTCCAGTATTCTTACCTATAAAATTCCATGGACAGAGGAGCCTGGTGGGCTACAGTCCATGGGGTTGCAAAGAGTTGGACACAACTGAGCAACTAACACACAGCTATTAGCTGTGTCCAAAATTTAGTATGATATTATGTTCTATGCTTCTAAATATAAATAATCTGTTTTGGTTGTATTTAAACAGAATCATCTGTTATTAAGCTTATTAATGATGAAAATCAATCATCAAAAAATTAAATTTTATATGTTATAATATATTATTGTCTATTTGAACAACAACAAGACTATAAAAACAAAATGATTTAGCTACACATTTCTTCATGTGATTTCTCCATGTAATTTCATTCTTTAATGATTCTGGAGTTCTCAATAATTTCTGTATTATTAACTTGCAGGAGTTAAATGATGCTCTCTTTATGGTGTCAATATATTGACATCATAACAAACTATAAGCAGATAACTTAAATTTAGGATCTCTTCATACTTCTGACATGTGCATATAAATATTTTTCATCTCAATGTTCAATATATTCTGGACTACAGGAATCAGAATAAACCTAGAAATGCAAAATTCTTCTGAGATTTCACCTAAGAATTAGGCACTGAAAATATTATTATTTTGATCAAATAACATTTTTTCAATATTCTCAAAGGCTGAATTTTCCTCCTTTAGACATTTGAACATTATTTTCTTCATTTTCCACAAAACACATTCAGAAATGCTCAGAGTCTGTGCTTTTTTTTATAAGAAGAATTCAGATTTCTTCTTATAAATTAGATAGCTCCTTATAAAGAAACATAAATTTGAAAGTTATTTCCATAAATTTCAAAATCAATACCTGAGAGAAGTTTGAAAATTAATGAGTTATAAGACTAATAATGTGTGTCAGAATTTTTAAAACTTAAGAATTCTGATTTTAGTGTAAATGTTTTAGCTTTATCAGTTTGAAACTCTACCTTTAGTATCAAAGACAGCAATCTTTATGAATTTTTTTTAATTTTTATTATATATATTTTCTAATTAGAAGATACAGTTTCAACCCCTTCAAGTAATTGTTTTGTAATTAAATTGATTTAGGAAAACAGGAAAGCTGCAGTTTTGGCAATTTTGAGTACCAAATGCATTTTACTTTTAGTTTATATATTGAGATTTATTTTATGATTTATCCTTCCAAGTACAAATATTGGTATAGAATCAATAACAAATAACATAGATGTGAACTGATATTAATGCTCCTTAGATATAAACCTAAATATTTTTAAATGGAAGAGTAAAAATAGAGTAAATGAGGTTAAAATCAAATGCAGATTCTATTTTTTCTGAAGAGTCCATCTACACAATTAAAAATAAAATTGATATTATTGTCTTCATCCCAATCTACAAAATTCCATTTTATATATATTGGTGTAAGGGTAGCAAATAGAAATGTATAGTTTCATAATAGTTATTATTTTTCAGAAAGCATGGAATTTAAAAAATTTTTATATAATAAAGAAAAATACTTGAGGTCAGTGTGTTCTTATAAATGTTCAATTATAAGAAAGAAATAGCATTTTGTTGCAATAAAAGTTTTATGTTTGACAATTTATTTACTCTATTACCCAAGTATCTGATCCTATATTAAGTCTTTAATATTTAACAAGACATCAATTACAACTATTGTCAGCTATGTATGTTCCTTAATAAATTGTATATGAATGCTTTCAATCTGAATATATAACTAAATATTTTATAAATGTTTGTACCATTTCTACAAGGCTGAACAAAATTAAAACTATTTCCTGTATATTGGGAAGATAGATACTCAACCCTTTATCTAAATATACATTACTTAATTTAAAAAAGATGAGTATTATACTATATTCACTATTAAAATCATGTTAAAGACAAAATTGTATACAAATGAAGTAAAATTCTGTAATAACACTACTATAATAAATCCTATGACTTCAGACTTAAAATAATTGGCATTTGGCTCCCACATCCAGAGGACTACAGGCAAGCTAGCTGTGTAGCCATGTCTGAATCTAAAGTAACAATAATACCATGCTGTATTTTAAGCAATTGAATTATTTCAGGCTTCAATTATGTGCTACATGTTGCAGTATTTTACTGTTATATATGGAGTTGGTGTGTATGTATATATGTTTAAGGATGATGTTTTCACTGTACATAAATATTTTTATAAATGAATCAGTTTCCAAAGTTTTTCTCAGAGATTTAAAATAGGCTATTATGAAGAAGACAACTGATAAAGGCCCATTTGGGGCAGTGGGTATTTAAAGAACAATTCAGGTTAAGGAAGCCATTAAATATAGTGATTTTCCCATATTTATTTATTTTTCAGTTTCACATCTGCTTTATGTACTTCAGTCACTTTATCCACTTTTAATGTTGCAGGTAGAGTGTATCTTATTTTACTTCTCTAGTAACCTATCCTCTTTCACTTAAATGCATTTAAGCCTTAAAAGACCTAGAATTAATATCACAAAAGGCAAGATGGCGCAGAAGATGGATATAATGTGAGAGCTTTTACTCTCCAATGCCTCACGCATTGAATTTACTCATTCAATAGTTTTACTCATTGAATTCTCTGAGATTTGATAGTAACATATATAAAAATCAAATAATAAACAGATCCTAATTCACTAGGTTAGTTTAATTGAAAAAATTAGTGAGCATGCAAATATGACATACTAGGTTTTTTGAACTATGAAAAAATTTTCTACCAAAACAGTCATCAAACAAAGCATTTTAAATCATCTGCTTAAGTACAAAAACAGGCCTCCCAGGTAATGCAGTGCTAAAGAATCCACCTACCAATGCAGGAGATGCAAGAGATGTGGGCTCAATCCCTCAGTTGGGAAGATCCCCTGAAGTATGAAATAGCAACTTACTCCTATGCTCTTGCTGAAAAAAGTCCTATGGACAGAGGAGCCTGATGGGCTACAGTCCATGGGGCGGCAAAAAGCCAGACGTGAGCTCACAAGACCATGACACAGCTTATAGTCAAGCTAGAAATTCTGGACAGAACCCTTTCTAAGACAAGATCAGGAACCCATTTGTTTATATTAAAGCAGACAGCTTACTTACTGCTCTGGTTTCTGACTGTGTTTTGCAGAACCTTGGAGAATCAGCTTTTAGGAAGGCTGCTCCACGTCCTGCCTCCGGACACACAGGTCCCTACTGGATTTGGTATGGGCAATGGAGCCAAACAACCTCTGCAGCTCAGAGGAGAGCAGCGTGGGCTTACAGAGGAGCCGTTAATTAGCCTAGTTAGAAGGAAGGGCGTTTGAATGTTTTCATAAGCTCAGCTGCATTGACAACAATGTACCACCCTAGGTTTAAACTTGTAAAAATATTTGCATTGAGTATGGTCTTGGAAAAGACCATGATGCTGGGAAAGGTTGAAGGCAGGAGGAGAAGGGGACATCAGAGGATGAGATTGTTAGATGGCATCACCGACTCGATGGACATGAGTTTGAGCAGATTCCGGGAGTTGATGATGGACAGGGAAGCCTGACATGCTGCAGTCCACGGGATCGCAAAGAGTCGGACGCGACTGAGTGAGGGAACTGAACTGAACTGAGTACAGTTCTTCAACACTGCACTCTTCACCCTCCACAAGCCGATGTTTCCACCATTACTACGATAATTTCCAGAACTCTGAAGCAAAGATCAAGACAATGCTGAACAGTGCTTTTGCTTCTCTATTCCTTATTCCACTGAAAGTCTTCAGAAGATCTCCCTAGGGTTGTTTCTATAACTGCTAGAGTGCCTACGATAAAACAGTCCCTACTATGATAAGACCATGATTTTTACAGGAGCAATTTCATTTTCTACCCTAATGCAGCTGCATGCCCTCCAACACAGGAGACTTCTGAGCAGTATCTGTTGATTCATCCATGTTGCAACACCTACAAATCCTACTCTTGGGTGGAACAATAGAGTTCTCTCTCTCTAAACCTAAAAATAAAAATGATTTTTGGGTATAAAGAGTCTCCTAAGTTAGATTTCTCTTAGTAGCATCTAATATCTTTGGATGATTCTAAAACTTCCTGTTTGAGTTTAAAAATTTTGGAAAAGCATTCACTCCCCTCGTTCATTCTGGCTTTGGGTGAGGATTTCTTTTTCTTTCTCAGAAGCTTATATATTAATGTTTGCTTTAAGGATGAAAAAGATGGAGTAGACAAACTTTTCGTGTTCATTTTCACAATTCTCCATCTTTGCAGAAATCTCCTATGAGTGTCAAATAAGTCATTTTTTCCGTAGTACCTGTATAGCTTAAGACTGATTCTTCCTGACTCCATCAGAAGTCATTATGGTAAATTTAATTTTGCATCCATTTTAAAGGCAGAGTACACAGCTGGGAACTCTCTTAAGGGCATCTATAACACAAACTACATCCTTCTCCCTGTAGACTCATCATGTCAGAACTAAGACTCGTAGCCTATGGCTGCCACGAAAAGCTATGAATATATAAAACAAACTGAAACTCAAGTGCCCTCAATGAAATATGCCATGAAACGATTTACTGTGCCTACCCAAAGATTCATTCTAAAGAAATAAAAAAAGACCAAGTCATTACTGGGTTTTCTTTCCTCTACTGACACTGACTCAATATTTCAAGTGGAATAAAAAAAATGGTATGTTTGAATCATACGTGATAAATGATAAGAAGCTGATACACTGCTTCCCCACCTGATTCCAGAATTTTGGAGAATCTTAGTACCTATATTGAGTACCTCCCATTCCACAAATCATCCTGAGTCTTCAGATCTCAAAGTCAAACTTCTGGGCTCCCTCTCAGATTTCCATAACAAAGGCAGGTTATGTATGAAATACTGTTTATTGGAAGCTGGAAGCTGCATTCTTTTCCTATTTTTTAGTTTTTGTTTTCCTTTCACTCTAGTTTTTTTTTTCTTTTTTTTACCATACCCCCAAGTGTATGCCTCAGTGAGATATCATTAATTGACAGAAATGAACCTAGGGGTCCAAGTGTTCTGACTGCTATCACCATACCTAAAACCTACAGGCAGTATCCAGTTTCATTACAAACATTAGCAAAAATGTCTGCAAGCAAGCAAACAGCAGCCAGATAAAAAGCATTAATTGAACTGCATTCAATCTGACTTAATTAAACCCTTAACCAGCAGACACAGAGTGGTAAGGAGTTTTAATGTATCTATTATTGTGAACTTAAATTGATGTAGACAAACAAAAGGCAGTAACAAACACATAGACATAATTCAATTAACAGTCATTGAATCATATTGTTTATCTTGTCAGAAATTGTTAATTATCTGCAGTTCCAGACTACCAAATCAGGAAACATCTTCTAATTAACTACTGAACATCATCTTGTTAGTTCCACATTGCTTTGCATTTATAAATGATTAAATTATATGTGTATACTTTTGTTTCCCCCCATTAAGTTAAAACAATATGCATTAGCCTCTTCGTTTTAAAGATGTATCAATTTGTTGTTGTTTAGTCGCTAAGTTGTGTCAGACTCTTTGTGACCCCATGAACTACAGCACTCCAGACTTCCCTGTCCTTCACCACCTTCCCGAGTTTGCTCAAATTCATGTTCATTGATATATCAATTTAAGAGCAGGCAAAGAAAACCAACCAACATGTGCAAAAATTCTCAACTAACTAGAAGACCTATGGTTCTCAACTCAGGATTATCTACCTGTTGAATATCATATTCCTGAGAAATAATCTTCCTCTTCTACCTCATTTATCAAATGTCTTTCTTCTGCAGTAAGACACTTGCTCAGACCTGATCTGTGCTATACTTCATTCTTAGTGTCCCTACCTGACATTTACATGGTTGTAAGAGACTTGACATTCTTCTCTCTCTTACAGAAATTAATATCCTCATTCTTCCCTTCTCAGACAAGAGCACAGTTACTTCTGATTCCCTATCTATTGTTGAAAAGTTAACATCTACCTCTATGGAGTTAGTCCAGAATGCTGAAAAAAAAAAAAAAAAAAGAATATTGTAAAAGGGGAATAAATTAATAGTACTTACTTCCTAGTGCTATTGTGAAAGCATTACAATTATCAATTTTAAATTCTGTGGCCCATTTAAACATGCAGGCATTCAATATTTGCAATTGTTTAGATGCTTTATTAGCAGGGCCTACCATGAGACCAACCCAATCCTCTGCATTCTATTCATTTATTACAGTTATGCATGTAAAACATATCTTGGTGGTGGTTTAGTCACTAAATTTTGTCTGACTCTGGCAACCCCATGGGCTATAGCCCACCAGGCTCCTTTGTCCATGGGATTCTCCAGGCAAGAATCCTGGAGTGGGTTGCCATTTCCTTCTCCAGGGGATCTTCCCAACCCAGGGATCAAACCCAGGTCTCCTGTGCTGCAGGTGGTCTCCTGCATTGCAGGCAGATTCTTTACTGACTAAGCCACCAGGGAAGCCATAGTCTTGAGCAGAGAGGAAATATATCAGACAAGAGACAGGAGTTATTATCAAATCTCTATATGAAATAAGCATTGTAAAGTTGCAAAATCTCTTAAGTATTACCTAAATGTTCAATAACTGACTGTGCTTTGGTAACCATAGGGAGTATAATGGCCCCATACTTCTCCAGTTATGCTACCAGGGGCACTGAACGCCAACACAGTCACACCGGTCAATCCCAACCAGTTCTAATCACACTCCTCCATTCATTTTTAGACCAAAGACTTTCAAAGTCTACTGTTTAAGTCAGGGAACAAAATTAAAATGATTGTGGAACAAAAAGACCTCCCCTAATCTGACAGTTCTTTAATTCTAGCCATTGATTTGTCTTCTCCAAGACTCATCTGCTTCTTCCTACCTTTATTGAACCAATGGGTAATGTTGCAATAATCACAGAGACTAGAAGGACTAATAGTTTTAGAAAAAATAAAAGAGAAAAAAAGCTAATAATGTATGTGGTTGAAACTGTAAGAGGAAAATAGTTACTTATATACAATTGATTGAAATTAAATTATGAAAGACCTTCTGGAAGGACATTAGCTATAAAATATAAATTTAAAATGCAAATATATTATAAGCTATGTGTTTACTTCTAGTAATCTACTCTGTTTAAAACACACACACACACACACACACAGATATTTTGCTCTTGTAATTGATAGAAATCTAACTCCAGATTATGTGGAAAGGGGATTCACTGGTTAACCAAATTTAGGAATGAAATATGAGGAAAGGCAGGATGGTTGCCTTGGAAATATGAAAAAACTAGGAATAGAATGTTGTCAGTTCTCTCTCCCTTTCCCTTCCTCCCCTGCACCTTCAGTTCTCTCCTCATTATCTCTTAAACACAAAGGAAAATACAGACACTGGTAGAACCCAATCTTTTTACTTTACAGCATCCACTACCAGAAAAAAAAAAAAAAATCAGTAATTTAGAACAAACCCACAGTAATTTAGTCAAAATAATTGTGACAAGGAAATATGGTCTTGTCAGAAAATAACTAATTTCAAGGTTACCACTTATACAGGGGTGAAAATATAGAGGGGATCTCTAAAGAAGGAGAAGGAGAAGTCTGAACAGAAGATGCTGCTGCTAAGTCGTTTCAGTCGTGTCCGACTCTGTGCGACCCCATAGATGGCAGCCCACCATGCGTATATATGTGATATATGTATTGTACTTACTAATTATTAACACATGCAACATTAATGTTAATTTAAACTAATTAATATTACTAATTAATATGTAGCATGCAATATTAACTAATATTACATGTTAATATGTAATATATGTATTGCAAATATTAATCAATGATGTAATATACATAAAAATCAATAAAAGGGGACTGAATCATAAAAGACAAGCAAAATCCTTCTATTAATAATGTATCTCCATAAATATTTGATAGGAAAATAATCCTTAATTGGGTCATGAAAATAAGTAACTACAAATACAAAGCTTGATAAATCAGACTAGACAAAAACAGGATCTTCTGTTCTGAAAACTCTTGTTAAGAAATAGAAAGCCTGTTCTGTACATCTGTGTCTGTTTTTCTGTCTTGCGTTTAGGGTTATCGTTACCATCTTTCTCAATTCCATATATATGCATTAGTATACTGTATTGGTGTTTATCTTTCTGGCTTACTTCACTATAGAACAGACTTTTGGACTCTATGGGAGAAGGCGAGGGTGGGATGATCTGAGAGAACAGCATCAAAACATGTATATTATCAAGTGTGAAAGAGATCGCCAATCCAGGTTGGATGCATGAGACAAGTGCTCGGGGCTGGTGCACTGAGATGACCCAGAGGGATGGGATGGGGAGGGAGGTGGGAGGGGGGTTCAGGATGCGGAACACATGTAAATCCATGGCTGATTCATGTCAATGTATGGCAAAAACGACTACAATATTGTAAAGCAATTAGCCTCCAACTAATAAAAATAAATGGAAAAAAAAAGAAATAGAAAGGAAAGGTGAAAGAAGGAGATAATATCTGCAATACAAGTAAATGATAAAGTGCTTGCAACTACAATTTATAAAATGTTTCTACAATTAAAAATAAGTGACAGAGAAATGATATCATAAACAACATGCAAGAAGCTTCATTTTATAGAAGATGGTCAATAAACACAAAACTTGATTTACTCATTACTTATCATTGGAATTGCATTGTGTTCCTCCCTACCTACTGAATCACTAAATTCATCCATGTGTTTCAACCCTATTTAGACAGCATCATGCCTTAAGATGGTGTCATGTGTTTCCATCTATCGGAGGGTTTCTCCAAAGTCACGAATGCTAGTAAAAGCCTGATGAGCAAGTGTGGAAGTACAAGGAGGCTGGAGTAACTCTCTGCCAAAGGAAGACTAGAGTCAATGAATAAATGTTCTTCTCATGGATCCTTGAGTGGACAATACTGAGTGGCATTCTTTACACTCTTCAGAAGGTCCTGGACAAGCCCCGGTTTCCCACAGAGGTGATTTTGTGACACACACTGACATTGGGTTTTCATTTTGCAATCACTCCCAAATGTCCTTCATCCTTACTTTCTTGGATGGCATCCTGCATATAAGTTATTTTCTTAGGCTCTGCTTTCAAAGAACTGTAACCTAAGACAGGCAAACAAATTAAGGCCACAGTGATATTCCTTTATGCATATACCACAGTCAGTTAAACTAAACCCTGGTGAGGATATGAAACAACAGTCTTGTACAATTCCCATCAGAGGATGCAATTAGTATACATATTTTCATTCCAATCCCAAAGAAAGGCAATGCCAAAGAATGCTCAAACTATTGCACAATTGCACTCATCTCACACACTAGCAAAGTAATGCTGAAAATTTTCCAAGCCAGGCTTCAACAGTATGTGAACCATAAATTTCCAGATCTTCAAGTGGGATTTGGACAAGGCAGAACTAGAAAGCAAATAGGCAATATCTGTTAGAGCATCAAAAAAGCAAGAGAGTTCCAGAAAACATCTACTTCTGCTTTATTGACTCTGCCAAAGCCTTTGACTGTGTAAATCACAACAAACTGTGAAAATTCTTCAAGAGATGGGAATACCAGACCACCTGACTTGCCCCCTGAGAAATCTATATGAAGGTCAAGAAGCAACAGTTAGAACTGGGCATGGAACAACAGACTGGTTCCAAATCGGGAAAGGAGTATGTGAAGGCTGTATATTGTCACCCTGCTTAATGAACTTATATGCCGAGTACATCATATGAAATGCTGGGCTGGATGAATCACAGGCTGGAATCAGGATTGTTGGGAGGAATATAAATAACCTCAGATATGCAGATGACACTACCCTTATGGCAGAGAGTGAAGAAGAAATAAGAGTCTCTTGATGAAAGTGAGAGTGAAAATGCTAGCTTAAAACTCAACATCCAGAAAATTAATATCATGGCAATGGTCCCATCATTTAATGGCAAAATATGGGGAATCAGTGGAAACAGTGACAGACTTTTTTGGGGGGGGGCTCCAAAATCACTGCAGATGGTGACTGCAGCCATGAAATTAAAAGACACTTGCTCCTTAGAAGCAAAGCTATGACCAACCTAGACAGCATATTAAAAAGCAGAGACATTACTTTGTCAACAAAGGTCCATATAGTCAGAGCTATGGTTTTTCCAGTAGTCATGCATAGATATGAGAGTTGGACTATAAAGCAAACTGAGCACAGAAGAATTGATACTTTTGAACTGTGGTGTTGGAGCAGACTCTTGAGAGTCCCTCGCAATGCAAGGAGATCCAACCAGTCAATCCTAAAGGAAATCAGTCCTGAGTGTTCATTGGAAGGACCGATGCTGAAGCTGAAACTCCAATACTCTGGCCACCTGAAGTGAAGAACTGACTCATATGCAAAGACCCTGATGCTGGGAAAGACTGAAGGCAGGAGGAGAAGTGGATGACAAAGGCTGAGAAGGTTGGAAGGCATCACCTACTTGATAGACATGAGTTTGAGTAAGCTCCGGGAGTTGGTAATGGACAGGGAAGCCTGGTGTGTTGCAGTCCATGGGGTTGCAAAGAGTCGGACCCAACTGAGAGACTGACCTTAACTGAACTGATACATATTTTGGAACATTCACTAACATGGACCAAGTACTGGGTTGTAAAAAACATCTTAACAAGTTTTTAAAAGTAAGAATCATAAAATGCAACTCCAAGAATTAAAAAAATAATGTCTAAGGAAATGTTAATAGGACCTAATGAAGGTAAATAAGTGGTAAGATATTTCTGTCCAATGGAAACGCAAATGCATATAAGCTCTCCAGAGAAAAAGTCCAATATGTGCAAAAAAACCTTGAAATATTAATATTCTTTGACACCTTATTCTAGTTCTAGAAATATTGTGCATATCAATGTGTGCACAGGGATTCTCAGGTTTATATTAGCAAAGCAGTGGAACAAATAACTATCCAAATACCTAAAATTATAGTTTCAAGAAATTTTCAAAAATGTAATGATGTTTGCAAAAGACAAAGTAATATATAGCAAAATATTATGATGTATGTACATATCCCTAAAGATTTCAAATTTTTAATTACAAATGATACATGAAAAATAAGCTCACATAGAGCAATGTTTGCCAAAACATTAACAAAGAATATCTCCTCCTGGGCTGTATAAGTACAAAGATAGTGTTTTCTTTCTTTAATTCCAACATATCTACAATGATATGCATTATAGAAATTGATAGTGAAAAGAATAATACTGAGAATCCTTTGTTCCTGAGGTTTATACATGGCCTTCCTTTACTATGGTGTCTCTATAGATTTAAGAAATGCAAGGTTGGTATAAATTTATGCTTTGTATTTTAACCCTTTTCCAGCAGATCTTCCCAACCAGGAATCCAACGGATGTCTTCTGCAGTGCAGGTGGATTCTTTACCAACTGAGCTATCAGGGAAGCCCAATATTTTAACAGCGCTTATCTTCATGTGCATTTTGGCACTTCTGAGAAGCTGGAGGTTTTCTAGAATGTGCTTATCTTTGAGTCTGTTTGCTCCTTGCTTTCACACCCATGTCCTTAGGTGACATAATTAGCCTTTGACTTTGATATTCAGCAACCAGGATACTGTATGATTGAATCTAACAGTTCTCATTGTCCCATTATTGAGATAAAGGTGTTTGTTTAAAAATGGGGCATCTTAACTTTGCAAAACTGTCACTTTGACAACAGTGTTTGACCGAAAGTTAGACACACGTAATTATCTGGGAGTGTTAACTGCTCTGTAAGCATGTCCAGGATATAAAGCAACATGTTAATATGTGACTGAAATTTTCTGATTCTATTTAAAAAACTGAGCCTTTAAGATGAAAAGAAAATTACCTAACAGGTCCAACTGTATCCATTGTAAATCTCTATCCCGTTTTGACGATGCAGCAAGAAAACAGGACAATTTTAAACAATTAATAGTCAAAGAGAAATGATCTAACATTTATCATGGAATGTGGGTAAATTTCAAACACTCTCTGTTATTTTATCACCTTAGTACATGTCAAAAGAAGGAAGAACAAGTGCCAAGTGTTTATGGAAGACAAGAACAAACAAAATGAACACTGACAACCTTGCACTGCTAAGAATCACTGATAGCAATAATGTTTTAATTCCTACTGTTTCTAATATTGTGGCATTAGGCAAAGTAAAGGAGCTGAATGGAGAAAGTGCTTTGGTTTTCAGTGACCCTCTCTCAGAGACATCGTTTGTGATGGAACAACCTTGGCCTGTTCAGAAGTGAGGCCTAAACACCCAGCGGAAAAGAGCTAAGAGAACTGGACCTTAGTCACATGCAGGGCTGTACTGGTGCACACAGCCGCCTGCGTGGATGATGGCCTGTGGTCCAGTCTGCCTCCTTCCTGAGGTAAGTGACTGCATTTGGCAAATAAGGATTTCCCAAGTCACTTACCAAAGAGGAGTCTCCCAGTTCGCATGTGGCCTCCGCAACCTCCATCTCAGACAGTGCCGGGGCCGTGAGATGCTGCTGCCTGCTGCAGGCTGGAGAGTAGAGGGTACCAGAGGAAAAGCCAGCTTCTCACTGCCTTGCATTTGTTCATGATACTCTAATAAGCAAGTTTATTTTTACAAGATTGGCTCTAAGGGCTTACTTCTGAAGGCCTATATTACTGAGTTAGAGATAAATTGGAAAAGCTATATCCATGAGCTATTATTCCTCTACTCTAGATTACTCAGTGGGCAGCCCAAAGTGCCTCTAGTAATTATCACTTAATGATCAAAATAACTCTAAATGATGGGAATAAGCATTAAATGCTTGCAAAGATAATGTTAGGTAAAGAGGCTGAAATGCATGAGAATTTAGCATCAAAGCCAGGATTAGAACACAGGCTTATTAGTTAGGACCCTATGTTCATTATTCTTCTGCAGCCCCCTTTTGTACTCTCAAACACCATTTCTTGTCTATCTAGGATGATGAATTAAAAAGTTAGCCATACTTGTTACTAATAACTAAACCTTATACCATGAGATAAACACTTGCAATATACTAATAATTTTGATTTTTAATATTAGTATGTGATTGTACATACATAATAAGCAGGTGATTTCTAAGACAGAAGTGAAATTAAATGATTATTTATTTGTATTTCATATTTTACAGATTTTTTAAAGACAATATTGGGTGTATCGAACTCTCTGATAATCTGGAGTCAACTGCCCCTCATGTTGGTTTATCCCTAATAAGAACCGACTTGAACTCCATGATTTCTAGGATTCTTATATGCGCTCTTTATGGGTTTATCTTCCAGCTATTAAGCTACTCATTGCTATTCCCAAAGAATACTCTGTATATCTCCCCTTTCTTATTTGTTCATCCTAATTGCCTACAGTCTGAGATCTTGTATAATCTTGACTGTTAGACTGCTGTGTAAACTGAGATAAAACAATATACATGTAAAGATCTGAAAGGTTCTTCTATTAGTAAAATAGAAGAGAGTTGTGCTTTGCATGCGAGTTATTTAGCATTACTGACTTCAGGACTTCTTTTTTGACTTCTTCCAGTTATTAGTGATGTAGAGAAGTAATAGAGAACTGAAAGCAGTGAACATAAACTTCAGAGCAAAGACTTGGAAGGAAGCTATTGGAAACATTCAAGCACTTATGCAATTTTAGAAATTCTCAGAAGCTACCTCTCATTCATAAGCCAAGTACACTACACAAAATGTAAGATGACTATACTACCATGATTCTAAGTAGGGAATAACAAAATGTTTCTTCTGAATATCAGTTTTAGTATAGCAGTCAGAGTGGTTTTGTAGGAGGAACGGGGAGGTGCTCTACTCTAGAAAAACAGCTCTCCATCAGCTTCTGCCACTTAGCATTCCTTTACTGCATTTGCTTAAAATAGATAAAACATTCACCTAATTTTTCAGAATGTGGAATATCTGAGGTCATGTATATCCAAGTATAGAAACCATCTGAATTTACTCCTACTGCCTACTGACCCACCTACTGCCTCCCTTTATGTGATGAGAAGACCCAAGAAGACCTTAATACAGAAAATGATGTTTTCTTTCCTGTCCACTCCCATTAAAAAAAAAAATTAGAGATAAGCTGACCCAAGTCTACCATCCTAAGAAAGATATTTCTGACTGTTTTTCTCCATTTGAACACTTAAGCACACTGGCGAGTCCTTCAAGTTCCAAGATGGTGCATACAACCAGAGGGCTATACCTTTTCAAAATTGAGATTTTAAACCTTAACAGAACTAGTGGCCCATGTTGGCCTCCAACCTAAAAGCATGTGTCTCAAGCTGCCCCCTAGAATTTGGTACCTACCTAGCTGACAATAAAACACACATGGATTCTCACTCACTCTTGTTTCTTTTATAAAATTCCCTTGAAGATTTCACTGGAAGAAAGGCAATTGGCAGGATAGGACTTGAGAACTCATTCAATCTTTAAGCAACACAGTATCATCAAACATATGGTCATATATTCAAACCCCAAACTTGCTTCTAAAACATCAAAATGCACATCTGAATTGCTTTACTGAGTACCCACCATTATGCTAGTGAAAATGTGTATGAATAGATTTTGGGCTCCTCTCGTGACTCAGATGGTAAAGAAGCTGCCTGCAATGTCGGAGACCCAGGTTCAATCCCTGGTGTGGGCAGATCCCTTAGAGAAGGGAATGGCTACCCACTTCACTATTCTTGCCTGGAGAAAGTCCATGAATAGAGGAGCCTGGCAGGCTACAGTCCATGCTGTTGCAAAGAGCCAGACACAATAAATGATGAAAAGGGAAATTGTTACATTTGTCAATCTCATTTAGAGAAATGATAACATTTTATTAACCTCTGTCTTAAGGAAACATGAAAGCAACCAACACTCTGTACTCTGAATGAGATACACTGTACTTTTCAATGAAACTTGCTTAGTCCCTCTGTGTATTCTATTTTTCTCAATTGGTTATGAAAAATAACATTTTCATCAACCTAGTCCGTTTCATCAACTTTTCACAGCAAAGTTGGAATACCTTGTAGTATAATATGTTTTCTGCTAAACAGTAGCGTTCATAAAAACACAAGTTCCCAGAAGGTGGAAACTCTGTATTCTATTTGGGCCATATTATGCTTAATGCTGATTTCTTTTGCAGTATGAATTACTATGATGGCAATGTACAGTGTCCAAGAGCAAAACGGCACGTCATAGTGAGGCTGCTTGAAAACTCTAAGTTGTGAGACTGTAACAGTTGCCAGTTGGCTAGGGTATATACTTCCAATGGGAGATAAAAATGAATTGTGTGTGTCTTTCCCACAGTGATGGGCTTGCTATAGGAAAGAGTAAGTACTATTTTAGAGGCTAGCTACAACTTGACAAAAGAGAACATAAAGACAGGCTCTTACACGTTGTTACAACAGAGGGAGCGCAAAAAAGGGACTTCTCTCCAAGAGGAGGATGCTACTGGATAGAACCACGGTGCCTTTTAAAAGTCAAAAACTGTTGCTCTAACTAGAATTACAACTGAAGGTGGGGAGAAGGCGCCAAAGCACAGACACCAAGCCAGGTGTTCTCTGCGCAAGCAGCTGCTTCCCAGTGATTCACAGTTTGCAAAAGCAGATTTCTCTGCGATAAAGACAGAAGCCTGAGTTCACCCACTGCCAAGAAAGCTTCCTATTCATCCAAACAATTCTGTGAGTGGGGGAACAGAGGCAGTGTCTTCTTCGGTCCACAAGGCTATAGGGAAAACCAAACTTACCTGTGATGGCGAAAAGGAGATAGAGAAGGAAAAAGCTACACCTAGGACTGCTGCAAACTGGCGTGAGATCCAGCACAGGTCATTTCACTTCTTCTTCTTGCTTCCCTAATACCCTGGTGGCTCAGATGGGAAAGAATCTACCTGCCATATGGAAGATCCTGGTTCAAGCCCTGGGGCAGGAAGATCCCCTGGAGAAAGGGAATGGCTACCCACTCGGTATTCTTGCCTGGAGAATTCCATGGACAGAGGAGCCTGGTAGTCCATGGGGTTGCAATGAGTCGGACACAACTGAGCAACTAACAAAAAAATGAGACCAGTAGATAAATTACTCCAGCTTTTAGAATTTATGTTTCTAAGCAATACAATGTGAAGAAATACCTGAAGATCTTTAATATTTAGTAGATTAAATTCTCCCATGCAGTGTTGGCATAAGAAAGGTGACTGATGTATCAGGTGTACTTGGACACATAGATAATGGCAAGAAAGGAACCAACTGCTCTAAACACAAGGGTTATACTTTTGAATAAAGTGATAAATGTGTTGCCTGGGAGAACTAAAATTACTAAAAGAAAAAATGTAAGTATTGGAATAAAGTGAAAATAAACCATAATGTCAAGTCTCCATGGAAACTCTGGAGAGTAAACATATATGCCACAAGCATTATGTTGAGGGAAAAAAATGTATTATAAGCACATGTTTTGTTAGAATTTAAAAGCATTTTTAAAATTCTAGCCACTAAGTGTTAGATACTCAGTTCAGTCACTCAGTCGTGTCCAACTCTTTGTGACCTCACAGACTGCATCACGCCAGGCCTCCCTGTCCATCACCAACTCCCAGAGTTTACCCAAACTCATGTCCATCGAGTCGGTAATGCCATCCAACCATCTCATCCTCTGTCATCCCCTTCTCCTCCCGCCTTTCCAATGAGTCAGCTCTTCCCATCGGGTGGCCAAAGTATTGGAGTTTCAGCTTCAACATCAGTCCTTCCAATGAACACCCAGGACTGATCTCCTTTAGGATGGGCTGGTTTAATACCCTTGCAGTCCAAGGGGCTCTCAACAGTCTTCTCCAACACCGCAGTTCAAAAGCATCAGTTCTTTGGTGCTCAGCTTTCTTCACAGTCCAACTCTCACATCTATACATGACTACTGGAAAAAACATAGCTTTGACTAGATGGACTTTGTTGGCAAAGTAATATCTCTGCTTTTTAATATGCTGTCTAAGTTGATCAAAACTTTTCTTCCAAGGAGTAAGTGTCTTTTAACTTCATGGCTACAGTCACCACCTGCAAGTGATTTTGGAGCCCCCCAATAATAGTCTGTCACTGTTTCCACTGTTTCCCCATCTATTTCCCATGAAGTGATGGGACCAGATGCCATGATCTTAGTTTTCTGAATGTTGAGTTTTAAGCCAACGTTTTCACTCTCCTCTTTCACTTTCATCAAGAGACTTTTTAGTTCTTTGCTTTCTGCCATAAGGGTAGTGTCATTTGCATATCTGAGGTTATTGATATTTCTCCCGGAAATCTTGATTTCAGCTTGTGCTTCTTCCAGTACAGCATTTCTCATGATGTACTCGGCATATAAGTTAAATAAGCAGGGTGACAATTTACAGCCTTGAGGTACTCCTTTCCCAATTTGGAACCATTCTATTGTTCCACGCCCAGTTCTAAGTGTTGCTTTTTGACCTGCATACAGGTTTCTCAAGAGGCAGGTCAGATGGCCTGGTATTCCCATCTGTTGAAGAATTTTCCACAGTTTGTTGTGATTTACACAGTCCAAGTCTTTGGCATAGTCAATAAAGCAGAAGTAGATGTTTTTCTGGAACTCTCTTGCTTTTCTGATGACCCAGCAGATGTTGGCAATTTGATCTCTGGTTCCTCTGCCTTTTATAAATCCAGCTTGAACATCTTGAACTTCATGGTTCATGAACTGTTGAAGCCTGGCTTGGAGAAATTTGAGCATTACTTTGCCAGTGTGTGAGATGAATGCAATTGTGCATTAGTTGGAGCATTCTTTGGCATTATCTTTCTTTGGGATTGGAATGAAAACTGACCTTTTCCAGTCCTGTGGCCACTGCTGAGTTTTCCAAATTTGCTGGCATATTGACTGCAGCACTTTCACAGAATCATTTTTTAGGATTAGAAATAGCTCATCTGGAACTCCATCACCTCCAGTAGCTTTGTTCGTAGTGATGGTTCCTAAGGCCCACTAGTGTTAGATACTAGTACTCTCTAAAAATTATTGTTCAGTCAGCATTATTACTTGAGGACACTGTGGAGCAGGGGTAATGAATCCACCTGCCAATGCAGAAGACGTGGGTTCAATCCCTGGGTCAGGAAAATCCCCTGGAGAAGAGAATGGCAATGCACTCCAATGTTCTTGCCTGTGAAATCCCACAGATAGAGGAGCCTGGTGGGCTACAGTCCACGGGGTTGCAAAGAGCTGGAAATGACTGAGCAACTAAGCATACACGCATGTCCATTATTCTTTGAGATTCCTGATCCCTGAGCATCATACAGTCTTAGAGCTGGAAGAATATTAAATGGCAAGCAGTCCACTCCACCTGATACTTAACATCCTCACCAACAGGCCATTTTAGGCACTCTCTTTTTTTAACTGTACATGTCATGCAAGGTACTTATGTATGGCCCAAGTGTGATGTAGTGATTTACCTAAAACAGGAAGCAAGAGATGGTATGGCACCACAAAAATCCCAGTCTCACATTTTGTAGTGAGACTTTTATGTGTAATATGAGAATTACCTAAAAGACAAACAGGGGCATTTAAACCACGTCCCTCTCTGCCAAAAGGAAAATCTCAGACAATGACTCCACATTCATGAGTTATCCCTGTCCCAGTAGAGAAGCCTCTGAGGATACCCACTACACCCTCTGCAGGTTAGCCAGCCTCCCATGTGAGGTAGCTGTCCTACTGCATGGTAGAGACAATTGCTTTTAAATTATTTTAAAATGAGAAGATGAAACAGTTTAAGCCCAAAGTAGATTAAAGTTCACAGAATAGATGAGAGACCCATGCTAACCAATTTAACTTCTTATCAGATAGGAAAAAAGATATGAACTCCAATGAAACACATGTTTAGACACAAACACTAAACAACCCATATGTTCTGATTCAGAAGCCATGCTCTCCAACAGCTCAAAATGTGGACTGCTTTCCATGATACCCTAAATCAATTTTAAGGGACCACAGGAATAATGTATAAAATGTACATAATAATATGCCCTCTTTCTCCTTTATAGAGTAGCTTCTCATATCCATTGGGGGTTTATAGTATTAAGTCCTCGGCATTTTCCTTCTTTGTGTTTTATCAGTTTGAATCTTATATTCTTTCTTCTACTTGATAAATAAGCATTTAAGAGTAACTGTGAGTGCTCACAGTGCTAGATACCAGATAAATAAACTTAAAGAAGACAGTGTCCCTATCCCAGTTAGTTTTATAGTGGCAGAAACAGACATGTAAATAAAATTTGCACTAACTTGTTAAGTGGGCAATGATACCAGTGTAATACTGTAAAATTAGTGAATGCAAAGGAATGACCAGGCATTGATGTCTATTGCAGGAGTGGAGGCAGTTATATCAGAGATGCCTCTGTAGATGAATTAGGTGTGGTAGCAAAGCACCTTAGGCAGGTAACACATTAGTTCTAATACTTGTTACACTTACTAATTGGACTCACTAACTTTAATACTGAACTTCCCAGGAGGCGCTGTGGTAAAGAATCTGCCTGCCAATACAGGAGGCACAATGACCAGGGTTCAGTCCTTGGGTCCAGAAGATGCCCTTGAAGAGGAAACGGCAGCCCAGTCCAGTATTTGTGCTTGGAGAATCCCATGGGCAGAAGAGCCTGGAGGGCTGGAGTCCTGGGGTCGCAAAGTATTGGACATGACTGTGTGACTGAGTGTAGCATAGCAACTTTAGTACTAAAGTTCTCTCTTTGTAACACTTAACTGAAACAAGTAATTTCAGTTTTTTCCTCCGATCCCCCCCCCTGATCTTTTTTTTTCCTTTTTCCCACTCTCCTTTTCAAACTCTAATTACAAGTGCATTTGTGGTTGTTGTTTAGTCACTAAGTCCCATCCAACTCTTCCGTGACCCCATGGACTGTAGTCTGCCAGGTTCCCCTGTCCATGGGATTTCCCAAGAAAGATTACTGGAGGGGGTTGCCGTTTCCTTCTCCAGGGGATCCTCCTGACCCAGGGATCAAACCCCTGTCTCCTACATTGGCAGGGGCGTTCTTTACCACTGAGCCATCAGGGGAAGCCCTACATGTGCATTAGCTAGCTTGATACTGTCCCACAGCTAGGCTACTGTCTCTTTGTTCATTTTCTTTATACTATTCAGTTTGAATAACACTTCAATCTGCCTTCAAGTTTTTGGAAACTTTAACTAGTTGTATCCAAGCTGCTATTAATTTAATGACTAATTTTATAGTTCAGTAATTTTCACTGGATACTTTCCTCTTCTTTAAGGTGATGAATAAATTTAACTATACTGAAACAGGTGAGGGACTGGAAAACTGAAATTAGAAACTTATGAAAAGTCAAGTACTGATTTTTGTTGTTTTCTTTGAAAAATTACTTCTATTGCAATTTTCAATGACAACCATGGTTTCCTCTTCTTAAGAAAAACTATATTTACTTCCTAAATAATGGAAAAATCAGAAATTCATGTTTCAAATACTAAATTTTGCACTCCTAATGTGGACATTAGAGGAGCTATTAATTTTATTATAGAAAAGCAATGAAACACTCGTGAGATCAGGGAGATACATACCTGATATACAGTAACCACAATCCCCGTACTACCTCTTTCCCATTGTTGCTCCAACTCCAAAAGTTAGAGCAAGAAGGGTGGGAAAGGAAATACATTTAATTTTTTTGTGAAGTATAATTGAAAAAAAAAAGATTAACGCAGGAAATTATGGTTTTCTATGATAGTTGATGTTTGCAGATCAGGAAATAAATTACTCCATCATCACATAAACACCTTATATTAACTAACCTACAGGAATAATGAAATTACTTACAGTTTGAAGCCTAGAGTCCATGCCATTCTCTGTTGTTCTGATTTGCATAAGCAGAGGTATAAGTTCCTTCTTACATCCAGAGAATGAATGATGGATGTTTGTTTGAACCACGAGGATTTTTCATCAGAGCTGAAGCCGTATTATGGTGTAAAGATCCTTTTTCTAACATTAAGAATTAAAGTCATTTCTTAAGAATATGTGTTCCAACAACTCACTCTCAGGATTTGTAACTTGTCTGCAATTAATACCGACTCCACCTACCCTCGGCGGCCACCTAGAATGGCATTTGTTTTGCAGCATGTTTCTAGGAAACTTGTCAGAAGGTTAAGAATTAATTTGGAAAATGAAAACCTCTTTAAACAACTCTTTCAACTTTTGATCAGACATGACCTCCGGTATATTTTTTTTTTAAAGTGAGGAGCATCGGATACTTTTTACCCAATCATCTCTCTGCCTGACAAAGCACTGATACAATTCCAAGGGAGGTGTCTTAACTGTTTAGGCAAACAGCACTGCCAGTCAACGCTTCCGGTTTGCATCCACGTGTACTTGTAATGAGGGGAACGGTGATTCCAAACGCGGCTTTTCCAGGCAACTTGTGGATGAATTCGCACCGCATCCGATGTGGCCCAGCTGACCAGATGCACCCAGAACACTAGAAGCTGCATCAAAAGTCATCGACCTGGAACAACAGGTGTAAGAACTCCTGCAAACTCCCAGCTCTGGAGCCCGTATTGACGCTTCTGCGCACGTGTCTGCCCCTCCCGGTTCAGGAACGGCCGCGGTACCAGGCCGACTGGATACCAGGCCGAGCTGACCAGCTCTGGGAAGCCGCCCAGGTCCGCCCATCAGGGCAGAGCTTCTGCTGAGGAGCCGCCGGGTCCTGGAGCCCTGGGCGCGGCGCTCAGCTTCCCACGCGTTCTGCAGCCAGCATCCCGAGTTCGGGCTGCTCTGGGCCTCAGCACAGTCACCGAGCAGCCTCTTCGCTGGAAGTGAAGCTGGTCCAGCAGCGCCAGCAGGGGCCCCGCAAGATGCACCAAGTCAACAGGCCAGGGGCCTAGACTGCGATGGAGATTGGAGAACGCGACCGGCCGTGCCACCGTGGAGGAGCCCCGGGAGCGCCATCTTTGTCCCCCTTTCGGGGAGAAATCTTAGAACCGGAGCCTCCCACAGCTGGCAGCCCCTGAGCACCAGAGTGGGCCTCTCGTAGCTCCAGGGGCAAGACTCCTGTAGGGCTCGGGGCACCGAACCACCTACTATGGGTAAAGACCCGAAACCTGGGCGCCACCATCTTGGTGACGGCCCAAGGGCGTGCTGGGATTTTGGAGGTCCGGCTTCCGCCCTCCAGTACCTATCGCCTACTTGGTAAGTTTATAATGAAGTGTTTAATGTAAATGGTTTTAGTAAAGCGTATTAGAAGTACAGAAAACTGTACAGTTTTATTGCTATGTAGGTGTATAATATGTAAAGCCACCACAATCAAGATAGCACACATTTCTATCACCCTCAAAAGCGTCTTTGTACGCAGTGTTAATTTCTTCAGGCAACCACTGACACATTTCTGTCACCACAGGTTAGTTTGCATTTTGAGGAATTGTAAATAGGATCGTGTGGCATGTGTGTGTGTGTATATATATATATATATATATACATACATGTTTTTTCTGACTTCTTTCCATCAGAATAAACATTTTGAGATGCTTCCATTGTTATCAGTGGTTTGTGGTGCCGCCCTACCCTTTAAAAAAAAAATATAGATATACCACAATTAGTTAACCTATTTGTCTTATGATAGGTACTTTGTTTCTAGTTTTGGACTATTGAAGTGAAAGTTTTGTGAGCTTTGATGTATACATCTTTCTACACATAAATTCCATTTGTTTTGGATAAATACCAAAGAATGATAGTATGTGCATGTCTAACTTTTTAAGTATTAATAGCTACCAAGTTATTTTCCAATGTGGTTGTACCACTTATATTTTTACTAGTAGTATATGAGAGTTCAAGTTGGTCCACAGCATGGTAGGAGTTTTTACAGTTAATTTTAATAACTCTAATCTGTTTATAGTGGTATTTCATTGAGATTTTAATCCATGATTTCTCTCATAAGTAATAATACTGTGCATTTTTTCATGTGTTTATTGGCCACTTATGTATCTACTTACATATTATGCATGCATGACATTCTTGATCTGAGCTGTCTTATAAATGTTTCTCCTAATCTGTGGATTGCTTTTGCATTTTTATGGCAATGTATTTAAGAAAGCAACAGATTTCAGATTCATGAAATCAAGTGTACAGATATAGATATGTAATTATCTATCTGTATGTATCTATAGATGCATATTATGGTTTTTATTATTTGTGTTCTGAGAAAATATTGTCTATATCAGACTTTTAATGATTTTATTCTAAGAATTTTATAGTTTCTGATTAAACATTTAGATCTATATTCCATTTTGAGTTAACATTTGAGAATAGTATGAAATAGTGGTCAGTTTTAAAGAGTATATGATTTCCAATTGTTCCAGTATAATTTGTTGAAAATAACATAATTTTTCATTGAACTGCCTTGAAACCTTTATCAGCAATCAGTTGGCCAGACTTCCGGAATCAGTTTGAAGAAGTCAGAATACAGAATATTGTCCCCACTCTTAATAGGAAAAAACTAAAATTAATAACTTTCTAAACCATCAGAGGAGTTGGTGGAGAAGGAATAGATTGATTACAAAGGAGAATTTTTAGGGTTATGGAACCATACTGTATGAAATTGGATTACTGGGTATATTACTCCTTGCATTTGTCAAAACCCTTCCAGAGGACTCTAATGTATGCAGAATTAAAAAGATCAACCAGTATGTGAAGGGATCCTAGCGTGGACTACATATAGTGGTGACATATAAATCTAAACATATTATAACTATATGATACTTCTTCAAGGAAATGGGGGGGAAAGGGAACTAACTTAAGTAACTTTGGAAGCAGTGTTTTCACTGAATATTGTAAGGCTACTGACAAGAGAACCATATATAAATAGCGTAAATTAATTATTAAATTGATTCCCACAAGAGTAGGGGTTAGCAGTTCTGAAACTACATGTATTCTGCATACAAGCTCGGTCACTTCCAACTCTTTACTACCCTATGGACTGTAACCTGCCGTGTTCCTCTGTCCATGTGCTTTTCCCAGGCAAGAATACTGGAGTGGGTTGCCCCTCCCTTCTCCAGGGGATTTTCCTGACCCAGGGATTGAACCCACATCTCCTGCATTGCAAGTGGGTTCTTTATCACTGAGGCACCTGGGAAGCCTTACATGTATTCTGCTGCTGCTGCTAAGTTGCATCAGTCACGTCTGACTCTGTGTAACCCCATAGACAGCAGCCTACCTAGGGATAATCAAATAAGCCAGTAGATTACAGATTATAGTAGCCAGGTTTCTAGCTGTCAGATTAAAAACAAACAACAAACAAACATTAAAAATAAGTGAGAGAGGAGGTCTACAATGAACCCTGAGGTACTGGACTAGCATTAGGCACTTTAGATCTGTGCATGTGTATGGCTGTGTGTATACTCATATTTTTTAGTTTTGTCCACTGAGAGAGGCTAAAGATAACGGCATCTCAGTAGCAATGAGCACAGCCAACACTCAGCTCTTAGTTTCCAGACACAATTCTCCAGTAAGTGTAGGCAAGGTCATTTAGGAAAAATGACTGATTTCTAGCCTGAGGCTGGAAAAATACAAGAAGATTAGGGAGCTCTCTCTCTCTCTCATAGTGCCAGAATGGAAATGGAAAAGGAAGGAAAGGAAAAGAAAAATTAGGAGCATGTGAAAAGGAAACAGAAGTCAGTTAAAGCAACTCCTAATGGCCACATGCATAAAGAAAGAACAAATAATTGTGTGCCCACATGCACACAGAAATTACCTCTGGATATTAAATGTTAAAGATGAATTCTATTTTTATGTGTATCAGAGTTTTATAACTTGAGATTTAAAAGCCCTGAATACATATTTTTAATAATTTTCTATAGGAAAAGGAATTCTTAGGTTCTTCCCTTCAAGATGTTGTTCTGTTATTTTTAGAGAATTTTTCATCCAGGAGAACTCTTAAGATCTTTTCCAGAGCTGTGTTGCAAGCTTTGTAATTGTTTTAGAATTGATTGCTATACGAAATAGGTTTATATGTTCTGACAGTGTGTTAATACAATAAAAGGAATTTTTAGTAGCAAAGGAGTTACAATTTTTCATTGGTTGTAATAAGTTTTTTCTCCTTTTTCATTGCTGTCTCTTTGTAGATAAAATGGGATTTCATAAGCTCTTGTTTTTCAACATCAATTTCTAAGTTTTTTTTCATCAGGATGCCTTGTTCAAGGCTAAATACAGCTCAGAGGAAAATACATCCAAAAAAGCCTTAAAAAGATTTATTGTGTTGTGCTTAATGGGAAATATTGTTACCGTAAAAATACATTGTAAGTTGTAACCTTGAATGTTTGTTTACCAAGATACTTGAAAGTAAATGTAACAGCCTTGTTTTCCAAAACAGATAAGCTGTTTTTCCCCTGGTATCTATGCAGTATTTTCACAATAATTTTCTTAGAAATTAAGTGCCTGTTTTATCATCAGTAGAATATTTCACATTTATGTTTATCATTCATATGTAAGCTATGTAGTTTGGACTATCTATCCTGTAGTACTAGAAATGTTTTTACTGGTTTTATATGATCTACCCAGTTCCCGCTCTCCATGACTGCTTTCTTTCTCACTTTTAATTTTAAGTACTACTTGTGAAATTTTATAGATCTACGGATGTGCACCCCAGAAGAAGCTAGAGGAGGCCTACCTCTGATAGTGGCTCATTGGAGTCGCTTCATACGGTTGGTGCTCCGTATCTGCCAGTTTCATGTCCTCCTATACAGTCATCCTAAGTGGATCAGTGGGCTGTTGGATCACTGGATATGAAACCCTCAAATACAGAGGGATAACTGTATTACATACATTTTATATAAGGCCCTTGAGCATCAGAGTGTATGGTATTTGTGGAGGCAGGTTCTGAAAGCTGCAGTCGTAAACACAGACATGGGAACAAACTTGGAGTGGAACCAGTGTGTGAAATGAAGACTGTTTAGGCACAGTTGCTTTGCCAATGAACAATGGTAAAGAAATGGTAAGTTTTGCAAGGCAGTCAAAAATCGCCTGAATATTTAGTCATTGGTAAAATAAAACTAGCAGAGGGCCAGCCTGGGCAGGATACATTTCTCAAGTTCAATTCCCTACTCCATCCTTGCTGACTTGAGCAAGACATAATCCTCTGTAGGCTTCTGCTTTCTGGTCGAGCCTTGGGCACTGGCTGGCCCAAGAATTTTCACCACTGGCAGTGGGGGAAAGCCTCCTAGGACTGCCTCACTCATTCAACAATCACTGTAGTACTAGTCACTCAGTATATAGCTTTGAACAAAATCACACCTGGTCCTTGTCTAACAGATCCTTTTAGTCCAGTGAGGGAGATAAATGATAAATACTAGCTATTTTGTTATAGTATTAATAATAATATTTTGTTAATGTTTGTTGATCATTAATAAATAATATATCAATAATAACTATTGACAATAGTGTGATTAATAGTAGTAATCATTATTAGTGCTTTCCATAACTAATCTGTATTGAGTTATTTTCCAGAAGAATTTCAAAAGACTTTAGTCCTTGCAGTTCTCACCTAAACCTGTGGTTAAGCACATCATTGTCTTCACATCACAGAAAAATCTGGGGCATGTGAGTTTCCAGTAGCATTGCCAATTTCCAGTAGCTGGTGAACTGGAATTTAAACCCAGCATAACACAGATTACCTTTCAGTGAGTAAACACATAATACAACAGTTAACAGCTTAAAATTAATTATTAACAGGAAATGAATCCGTTGCAGTGAAAGGGGGTTAGAGGGGTGAGAACTTCAGTATCCATGTAATTAGTTAACCAGAGGAAGCCCCTCCGAAACGTGAAGGCTGAGAAGGAAGAAACCAAATGAACAGAGGGAGGGGTCACTTCAGGGAGTGATAATAACAGATGAAAAGATTCGGAGGCAGGAAAAAAAAATTGCCTGTGAGAGTAATTGCAGTGAGGGATTTGGCTGTGAGAAGGATTGCATGAGGAGGAATAATTAGACTGAGTCCAAATTGGGCAGGTAGGCAGGTCTTGGGACCAATTTCCTTTACGTTCACCAAACCCCTTCCAACCTACACTGAAAACTCATTAGACATGCTATACTGACGGAAGTGCATTACTCATTTGAATCATGCAGAACTAAAATAAAATGTGAGGCGAGTTCATCATTGAAGTATATAATTCCTAAGGTTGTTTCAAACCTTAGAAACCTTAAGTTTTGGGAGACTCAAATGTTTTCAAAATAATTTACAGATTCTATGTGTGTTCTAGGAAAATATAACCATATCTCACACCAAATAGCTACCCATACCCATCAATTCCTCCTCCTAAGTACATCTAGCTTATTCCGAAATCCATACTTTTTAATACGCTTTCATTCATCTGGGTATACTTGTTAGTGCTTAGCTTGGCCCAAAGATTACAAATCCTAGGGATAAAAACATGAGCAAGATAGGCTTGCTTGCTACTCTTTTGGAGTTTACAAGCTGATGGGTGGCCAACAGGTAAATACATAACTAAAGTACGATAGAAGAAGTATACGGGAAACGTACAGAGGGGAAGCAGCGACAGAGATCCCCAGAGAGGAGTAATATCTAAGCTGAGATATGAAGGAAGTACAAGTTAGGGGAAAGATTTGGGATGACTAATAATTTAGCTCAGGTGTTGACAAACAGAATCTAGCCTACACTATTGTTTTTTGTTTTATAAGTTTTTTTTTTTTAAGATATATTCATGACTGTTCCTTTTCCTTCTGTCTGTGGCTGCTCTGATGGCAGACTTGGGTAGTTGCAATGATGACTGGATGACTCACAAAACCCAACATATTTACCGTTTGGCCCTTTACAGAAAACATTTGCCAGTAAAGCCAGTAGAGTTCCACTTGTGGATATTGACAACAGGAGGAAAACGGTGGCTTGAAGATGTACTTTTGCAACTCAGCAGTGTGTGCAGGGTAATTGAAACCATGAACATGAATGAGATTCACTCATTCAGGCCTAGGAAGATGATATGTAGAGAGGGTCTTGGATAAATCCTGATATAGAACATTTAAGACTTCAGTGGAGGAAGATGAGACTGTGAAGAAAATCAGGAGATTGTATTGACCTTGAAGACAAGGGGACAGCCTATTTCAAGACGCATGGCTCACAATGTTTAATGTTCATGGTGCAGGATGTTTATTAAGGAGTGCTTATAGGGTCTCCCACTTTGGAAAAGTGAGGAACACTTGGGTGGAAAGAGAAGGAGAGCTATCCGTTCAGTTCAGTCGCTCAGTCATGTCCGACTCTTTGTGACCCCATGGACTGCAGCACGCGAGGCTTCCCTGTTCCTCACCGATTCCCGGAGTTTACTCAAACTCACGTCCATCGAGCCAGTGATGCCATCATTGCAGGCTTAATGACGACCTTGGCTGATCCCGTAGGAAGCTCTGGAGCTGCCCAGCGATTCTACAAGGATCAGTCCCTATGTTTGTGCTGCTCGGGCAAAGAGGAAGAGGGGCCTGGGTGGGTATACTGTCTGCAGCTGAGGCTGCCTCTGGAGGGATTTTCAGCTGGAAATTGTCTGGCACCAGCACACACCACATGTTAGAATCAAGCCCTTCCTAGAATGAGAATATGGAAATCATCATGCATGTACTAAAGTTTGTATGTATGTTGAAGTAAAGTTTGGAGGATCTCTTTAAGGTTTTTTATACTTTTTTTTTCCCTGAAAAATAGTAGGTAACAGAATCATTCTAACTGAATAACTTTTTTCTTTCTTTCTTTTGAACTTTTTATTGTGTAGCAGGTTATAGCCAATTAACAATGTTGTGATAGTTTCTGGTGATCAGTGAAGGGACTCAGCCGTATGTATACATGTATCCATTCTCCCCCAAACTGCCCTCCCATCCAGGCTGCCACATACCATTCAGCAGAGTTCCCTGTGCTATATAATAGGTCCTTGTTGGTTCTAACTGAATTACCTTTAAGCTTGAAGGGCAATAGTTGGAAATGTTCACATACCAATGACAGTCATTATTTCCATAGTCCTTTCAGTACCTGATTCCTAAATTTGAAGCTCGCACTTACTGTATAATGTTTCTGCATTTAACTGTATAACCTTGGTCAATTTATTTAATTCTTTGTGACCTAGTTATTTCATCTATACAATAAGGGTATGATAGTGCCTACCTTAAAGTGTTATAGTAAAGACAGAATGAATTAACATGTGCAAAGAACTTAGAACAGCTCCTGATGTATACTAAATGCTTAACAAGTATTATTATTCTTAATTTTACTAATCTATTACTATTATCCATAATGCTATGCTATTTTTAATTAATAGCAGTTTTTATATTAATATTGCAACCTTTAACTGTCAGAAACTGTGACACAACTCAGCTATATTTCAAGTAAAACATGCATTACTCATACTAGATAGGTACAGTTATATTCATTTTCAAGAAGAGAAAACTGAACCTTGAGGAAACTGAGGTGGCAACTTGGAAAAAGGATTTGAAACTGGAATGTAGTATGCCAGCATTCAATAGATCGATGGTATCTAAATATCAATGCGCTAGCATTGGCAAACTACAAAGTGTCTTCTTTCTATTCATAACACATAGTTTACTTCACAGGAATAAGTGATGTGTTTATTCCTGGGAAAAGGAAAGCAATGAATTTGATTCAGGTTGTTACCAACTTTCTAAATTTGTGATAGGATAGCTCAAATGTTGATGATGAACCAAATTATTATGGTTTTGCATAATATTAAAGTACTGTATTCCTTTCATAAAAATAATTTAAAGAATTGATGTATATAACACACATTCATTCAACAACCTTTTGGGAGAACCACTATGCAAAGGCAGTATTCTTAGTGTTTGGGAATCTAAGATAAACAAGACGACTCTGACCCTCATTAATGCAGTAGTTTAGGAGAATTGTCTGAAAGAGAAAAACAGGAGCAAGTTATGTGACCAGTACTTTACAGCCATGTACAAAATACAGAGGAGCCACGATGCAGAAACTGACTTACTTTAGATAATGGTTCGGGTCAGGTTTCCTGGGTAAATTAAAAAGAGAGAAAACAGTACTCATGCCCAGCTGCATTTTTGTGAATGATGATTTTAGAACTAGCTTGGTTCTTGTGTGAACTTGCAATACTCGGAGTTCGTTTGTGGGAAATTTCTCGTGTTTTCTGAGAGCCTTCTTCCAGGGGAGGGTTGTGTGTCCTGCCAGTCACATTGGTCAAACCCCAGGAATCTATGAAGTAAGAATTGTAGTCACCAGGTAATGAGCACGTACATTTCAGCCCCATACGGAATAGTGAAAAATTGGAAACATTCTGACATACTCACATAGAAGGTTACAATGAAGCTGTTAAAAATACTAAGTTTAAAATAATGATAGACTCTATGTACTGACATGGAAAGACAGCAAGAGTGTATTTTAAGTAGAAAAAGCAAGTCTCAGAAAACCGAACAAAATAAAACATGCTTTTATTTAATGATTTCATTTATGTATGCATATGTATGTATGTGTATAATTCAGTGTAAATGTTAGACAAATGCAAATATTGTTTATGTGATGGTAAAACGACAGAAAGTGGTTGGAATAGTACACACCCAAATTTTATGTCTGGTTTCCCCCAGTGTGGAAATGGCTTTAAGAGACAAGGAAAGAGAAAGGTTTCTAAACTATTTTACATCATCTTAATGTTTTGGAAAATTTTAGCTAACTAAAATATGATCCATATATTAACTATAAATACTTTAAAATATTTATTATATTTCATGTATGCCTTATACATAGCAGGTATTCAGCAAGTATTTACTAAATGAATTATAAAATCCAAGTGTACATAATATTTATACTGTCTATATATGTTACTAATATTTGGTGATGGTCTGACCTGCCTCTTCTTCGAGTTATTAGCTCAAATTGAATCTGGCAAAATTTTATTGTTTTATTCAGCCCTATGAGGGGAGGAAAACTTGGGATAAAAGAATTATCCAAAGAGTACACTTTAATATTTTAAACTCAGTTTGACGTGGCACACACGTCCAGTGTCAAATCCTGTTCCTGACATTTACTCTTTATGCAATTCTGTGTAAATAATTTTTATTTGAAATTATTTCTTCTGTTAAAAAAAAAAAACTAACATACATTCTATAAGGTTTTTGTGGGAAGGATGCTTACCTGCGTAACATCTTTAATGAACCAGTGATGCTTTGGACATGCTTAATACCCATCAGTGAATGAATTGGGCTTCCCACAGGGCTCAGTGGTAGAGAATCCACCCGCCAGTGCAGGAAACACAAGAGACGCAGATTTGGTCTTTGGGTCAGGAAGATCCCCTGGAGAAGGAAATGGCAACCACTCCAGTATTGTTGCCTGGGAAATCCCATGGAAAGAGGAACCTGGCAGGCTACAGCCTATGGGATCTTAAACAGTCGGTAAAGCTTTGAAGACACAGCTGAGCAACTGAACAGAAACGAATGAATGCTCAGAAGGACACCCATATCTGCACATCATCTTTTCTGAAAATCAACCTATAACATTTCCTTCTGAGCTGTTAACGCTTTTTCTTAATTCTTAAAACATGACAATAATAAACTTAACAATGTTAGCCAAATAATTTCACAAAATGTAGACTAACATCTAATAGACACTGTTTGATTCTTATAATGTAATTTGATAGAGCTCTCATTCTATTTCATCAAAACGTAAAATATCCAAGGGAAAACAAATTATTGTTCTTACTGTAGTCTCTATTTGCTAGTGTCATTTACAATCTAATATGCTGATTAATGGTTTTTGAAAACACTACCTTAAAAGAAGACAATTTTCAGTTTTGTTTCTTCAGTTATAAACATTTAATAAAATCTAATGAATTCGGCAGGAATTTGTATAATTATGAATAACTGGACTTTATAATTAGATCCAGAAATCTGTTAATTCAAAATCTAATATCTGAGAAACAAGGCCAGTTTTGTACATGCAATAAAATAATATACATGATTTTAAAGGTTGATATACTCCTAAATATGTCTAATTACAGTATAACAGTGAAAAATATTTCTGAGCTAATTCAGAGATTCTGCCTAATAACTAATTACCAATTCAAAAAAATACAGACTTGAAGCTATGATATTTTCTCTATTCCTAATAGTCAGAAATAAATATAGATTTTTATAGCAGGACATCCAAAATAATTAATTCATTTTGTTTCCAGTCAAAGGAAATAATTGCTACTGGGAAAAATATTAAATCATACAGGTCAAATAAAGGAGTGAATCACAGAAACTAAGAATGCTTTTGTAAATTCAAGTATAAATAAAACAATTTTACTTGATCAAAGGTAGGTGGGCAGGTAGTATCTAGGAACTCATATTTCTAGTCTACTGGTTTTAAAGCTGTAAAGTAAAATCTATGTATTGTTTTCATCATGTAGCCATAGTTTACAGAAAATTTTCTGGTTGTTATCTTGTTACTTCTGTAGATGAGCATTTAAGTATCTGTCTCCTTCCAACATCTAACACTGCAAATTCAAGTCTCTCATGTGAATCAAAAGTAAGCCAACAGAATAGCATCCAAGTGTGAGTTGGTGGTATGTCAGCTTAGTACGTCTGTGCTCAGCTGCTTCAGGCGTATCTGACTCTTTGCAGCCCTGTGGCCTACAGCACACTAGGCACCTCTGTCCATGGGATTCTCAAGAACACTGGAGTGGGTTGCTGTGCCCTCCTCCAGGGGATCTTCCCCACCCAGGGATCAAACCTGTGTCTCTTCTGTCTCCTGCATTGTCAGGCAGGTTCTGTACCACTAGCACCACCTGGGAAGCTCATATTATTTTTGTGTTGCTTGTAAATAATATTTGGTCTTGAGACTATAGTCTTTATAGGAACTAAAAAAATGATTTGCCTAGATAAAAATGATTTTTATTAAAATAGAAATATTAATTTCACATTCATTGGGAATAAAGTAACTAGCTTTACATATAGCACTATATAGACTATTTTAAATGGGCAAATTGGAAATATTCAGGATTTATATTCCCATTTATGAATCATATTTCTCCATATACAATGCTTGTTATAGAGGCTTATGCTTAAAACTATACAAAGAATTATGAATGTAGAAAATGGTCTCCAATAGTAAATGAAAATTTAAAAATTATCTGCAGATATTTAGAAAGTTTTATTACCATTCTTTCTGCAAGCTTCTAGAAACATAAATTAAATATATTAAGATCCTATGCAGACCTGACCTTTTCCTCATCAGTTCTTAGAGTGGACAGCTTTTGAATATACAACTTTTAGAATCAGCTGCTAATTTTCTATTCCTTTCCTCTGTTGTTGTTGCTTAGTCACTGAGTCGTATCCTGATTTTGCAATGCCATGAACTGTAGTCCACCAGGCTCCTCTGTCCATGGGATTTCTCAGGCAAGAATACTGGAGTGAGTTGCCATTTCCTCCTCCAGAGGATCTTCCCCGCCCAAGGATCAAACGCATGTCTCCTGCATTGGTAGGTGGATCATTTATCACTGAGTCAACTGGGAAGTCCTACTCTCATAGTCTACAAAATATAATAATTAATTAATTAATTAGAATTTTAAAAGCCTACTGGCATTTTAAATAGAATTTCTATGAGTCAGCTCATCTTTTTGGAGGAAGCAAACATCTTAACTAGCAACCATGGTGTATCTTTACATTTACTTGGGTCTTAGTTCATTTATTTCAGCAACATTGTTTTACTGTACAGGTCTGGCACCTGTAGTTTTAACTTGTATCTCACCTTTTCATGTTATTTTAAGCTACTGTAAGTGGTATGTCTTAATCATTCAGTTTACAAAGTTTCATTGCCAGTATATAAAAATACAGTGGATTTTTTTTTTTTTATTTACACTGCAAAGTTTTTTTTTTTCCCATTTATTTTTATTAGTTGTAGGCTAATTACTTTACAATATTGTAGTGGTTTTTGCCATACATTGACATGAATCAGCCATGGATTTACATGTGTTCCCCATCCCAATCCCCTCTCCTGCCTCCCTCTCCACCCCGTCCCTCTGGGTCTTCCCAGTGCACCAGCCCTGAGCACTTGTCTCATGCATCCAACCTGGACTGGTGATCTGTTTCACCCTTGATAGTATACTTGTTTCAATGCTCTTCTCTCAGAACATCCCACCCTTGCCTTCTCCCACGGAGTTCAAAAGTCTCTTTTGTACATCTGTGTCTCTTTTTCTGTTTTGCATATAGGGTTATCATTACCATCTTTCTAAATTCCATATATATGCATTAGTATACTGTATTGGTGTTTATCTTTCTGACTTACTTCACTCTGTATGATGGGCTCCAGTTTCATCCATCTCATTAGAACTGATTCGAATGAATTCTTTTTAATGGCTGAGTAATATTCCATGGTGTATATGTACCACAGCTTCCTTATCTATTCATCTGCTGAGTGGCTTCCAAGTCCTGGCTATTATAAACATAGATCAATGGAACAGAATAGAAAGCCCAGAGATAAATCCACAAACCTATGGACACTTTGTCTTCAACAAAGGAGGCAAGAATATACAATGGAAAAAAGACAACCTCTTTAAGAAGTGGTGCTGGGAAAACTGGTCAACCACTTGAAAAAAAATGAAACTAGAACACTTTCTAACACCATACACAAAAATAAACTCAAAATGGATTAAAGATCTAAATGTAAGACCAGAAACTATAAAACTCCTAGAGGAGAACATAGGCAAAACACTCTCTGACATAAATCACAGCAGGATCCTCTATGACCCACCTCCCAGAATATTGGAAATAAAAGCAAAAATAAACAAATGGAACCTAATTAAAATACAGTGGATTTTTATACATTGATCTTGTGTTTACAGATATTTTCCAAGAATGCTAAAGAAGTATATATTCCATCACATTGATAATCTGCATGTGACTCAGTATCTTAGGTATCTAAGTTAAAGTTTTTCAACTGATCTTCAAAAAAAAAATGACCCTTATTTACTCAACTTTTGTTTCTGCACCCTCGACTTTCTGGAACTCCAGTTCTATCCACCTTGATAGGATCCCACATGTCTCAAAGCTTCTGTTTACATGTTTCAGGCTTTTTTTCCCCCCTCTCAACTGGATAATTCAGTGTGATAATTTCTATTTCAGTGGCTTCCTGTTCATTAATCTTTGATGCTGTTCTAAAGTTTAGTCTGCTAATTCCATCTAGAATAGAATTGTCTTTTATCAGCCAGTTAAGTTTGCTTATTGATAGGCTTATTTATTTTAGACTTTACCAGAGCTTGTCTGCAGTAGTTTTTATTCCAGAGCTGGTTGATCACTACCACTGAAGTGTGACCCTTGCTTCCCTACTTAATGCCAGTGTTTAACAAGGTCTCTCCATTATAGATTTATTGGCACTCGGAAATCTTTAAGCCCTTTTGAGTTCTGGAAATTATTTAAATTTAGTTTCCTGATGATTATTCCATGCCAATTTTCCTAGAACTAGCAAGTTTCTAATAAAGCCAAGTTGCATAGGTTCTCCTGGAACCAATGTTTGCCCAGCTTGGTATTCAGCAGAGACTAGAGATAACCGCAGTGTATCCGCAGTTTTCAGTTTCCCCGATGTCTGATCTCTGTGTATTCAAAGCAGCATCCTTCCTGTGACATCCTTGAGTACCACTCCCTGTGCTAGAGTCCAGGGATTAGATTCAGACCAAAAGCCACGGTCATCAGAGGACTCACTCTGTCTGGTCCCTCCTCTCAGATCCACATTTCCATTCTACCTGTTAGTGTTCAGTATATGAAAACAATTATTTAATATATTCCCTTGAATTTTCAACTCTTACTGTGATATAGAAATTCTGGTATCAGTTTCTCCATCTTTATATTTTGAAGGTAACAAAAACCAAAAGAATGGATAGATAATTCCAGAAAAAAATCTATTCCCAAAATGAAAAAAAAAAGTATGTGAAAATTCAAAAATAGAGATAAAGTATGTGGGACTAATTTTTTTCAGGCTGGGCTTGACTTAATTTTTCAAACTTCCTCATATACATTCACATTCCCTTCTTAGGAAAATTTTCCTTAATGGGACTGGAGATGAGAAGTTCTCCAATACCCCTGAAGAGTAACAGAATAAATGTAATCAGCAAATACTGAGAACCATAAAGAGAATGCTCAAAGGGGAACAAAAGAGGACAGTCAACAGTATTAACTATTAGCTAGTATTAACTACTAGCTCACAGTTAATTTCACATTTTTTAATATAGAAACAGGAAGTAGAATATTTATAATAAGGCCTAGGTAATGTTTCGGAGTATGGGGAAAAATAAACTTAAAAGTGTCTCTGATTTAGTAGATACAGATAAAATATATATATACTGTCATTTAATTTTAAGTCAGATTTCTGAATATAATCTTTATAGAGTTGTATGATTTGGTTCTTCCCTTCACATCTTAATATTGTAAGAAAAAAAAAGTGAAAATGTTAGTCCCTTGATCATGTCCAACTCTTTGAGACCCCATGGACTCCTCTGTCCATGGAATTCTCCAAGCAGGAATACCGGAGTATGTAGCCATTCCCTTTTCCAGGGTATCTTCCTGATTCAGAGATCGAACCTGGGTTTCCTGCGTTGGCAGACAGATTCTTTACCACTGAGCCACCTAGGAAGCCCAATATTCTAAGATAGGCTTCTATTTAACTTTTTCTCATATTGAGTTCAAATAAAAGTCAATGAAAGTGAAAGTCGCTCAGTTGTGTCCAACTCTTTGTGATTCCCTGGACTATACAGCCCATGGAATTCTCCAGGCCAGAATACTGGAGTGAGTAGCCTTTCCCTTTTCCAGGGGATCTTCCCAACCCAGGGATCAAACCCAGGTCTCCCACAATGCAGGTGGATTCTTTACCATCTGAACCAGTTAGAGGCATGCAATAATTCATGAAAGAATCTATATTTTCCTACAACATCCTTTCGGTGTATTCCTGTAAGTATTATTTAATGTGTGCAGTAGTGCCTTTCACTTAAAAAAAAAAATTCCTAAGCACATGAAAAATAAAAGATATTAGCATTTAAAATATTTCAAGAGACAAAATAAAAATTGTATAAGTTTGAAACTCAGCAGATGGAGCTGGTTATGTGGAGAACATTTTCTGTACCACTTAGGTACGTGATTGGGCTTCCCTGATAGCTCAGTTGGTAAAGAATCTGCCTGCAATGCAGGAGACCCTGGTTTGATTCCTGCATCAGGAAGATCCCCTGGAGAAGGGATAGGCTATCCACTCCAGTATTCTTGGGCTTTCCTTGTGGCTCAGCTAGTAAAGAATCCGCCTGTGGAGGGAGACCTGGGTTTGATCCCTGGGTTGGGAAGATCCCCTGGAGAAGGGAAAAGCTCCCCACTCCAGGAAGTGGGGAGTGGAGAATTCTGGCCTGGAGAATTTCATGGGCTGCATAGTCCATGGGGTAGCAAAGAATCAGACACAACTGAGCGACTTGCACTTTCATTTTCACTAGGTACGTGATTACCAGTGGCTACAGTCTTTGTTGCAATAGTAAGATAAAAAGAAAAAGCAAAGTTCTAAAACGGGCTCTTACAGCTAAATATTCTCAGCTCTTCAAACCCCTTCCCTGTCACAGTAGTTGGCTAATACTGCTGAAAATAAGAGATACCAAAGGCTGAAGAACATAGGGGAATGAGTTCATGGAAGATGTTTGTGATTATCACCCATTACCACCTCAAAAAAAGGCATAATTTATAAAGCACTCACTTTAAAAGCATGGAAAACATACTTTTCTTACCTTCCAACAGTTTAGTGTGTGCCACGGAACTTACTAAATACATGAACAAGCAAAAGGCTGTTAAAAAATGAAAAATAGAATCATGGAAAGGAAACTTCCAGAGAGGAAGACTGGCAGAGGAAAACACACTGACTGAGTTACTGAGTTTTTAAATATTGAAAGAAAAAGGAAGGCAGAGAAAATAAAGGCCTACTAACAAATAGGGAGGGACATAACAATCAACAAACCTTTGATAATGGGTTATAGATGGCTGTTTCTTAAAGAGAAAAATGAAGAAAAGAAATGTGGGAAATTGGGAAATGACCATCTGGTTAAAGTAGTTATTGATGAAATGTGGGTAAGAGGATGCTGGGTCTCTGGGGACTGAATAACAGGCTCACCCAAATTTGGGAGGAGTGTCTAATGAGGCTCTATTAAGATGGATCATCATTCTGTTCTAATTCAACACTGTTCTTAGTGACACAGAAGAAGGAAATATTACATGACTGAAGATTGTACAGGAATTGAGTTTACAGTTACTGCTGGAAATATTGCAAAGAGAAAAGAACCAAAGAGCCAATGTGAATATAGATATATAAGCCAAAATAAAATTATCTCTGCCCAACCAATAAGGCAGCCATGAATATTAATAGAGGAAGAAGAAAAGCAAATATAAACCCTAATTGATATTGGCATATAATCTGTTAACTAGTAATTTACACATTCTCTTTATTCTTAGAATCTTAACATAGAGTAGATCCCTTATAGACACTACATGTGGATCAACTGATATCAGAATTATGATACCTCTACGGACTGACTCTCCAGACCAGAGAAACACAGGTTCAGTCCTCATTTCTACAGATTTATATCATATACTTAGCTGTTATTAAAGTATCAATTAATCAAGGGAACGCTAGCTCTGTCTTCTAAAAGCTATGGTTTAGCTAGCGTTGGTAGTGTGAGGAGGAAGGGAAATTGCCTAAAGAAAACTTTTCATATGACCCTCCAGAAATGGGGAAAATTAGAGAAAGTGATAGCAAGAAAGTTAACAGATGACAGTTTCACGAAAGGAAATGATAACCTATGCCAGATGATACAGAAAGGTCAAATGAAAGAGGAGAGAAATGTTGCTATTGGATTTGGCAATTAGGATGTCATCTATGAGAGCTGACAGGTAGTTTTTTGTGTAGTGGCCGGAGCACAGACTGGATAGCTGTGATGGATGACTGATTGGCTGTTAAGAAAATAGAAACTGCAGATATAAACCGTTTTCCCAAGAAGGTGAGTCCTGATGAGACAAAGTGAAATAGGATGGTCACAGGAGAAAGACACAAAGGATAAAATATATATATATATATATATATATATATATATATATGTGATGTTTTAAGATGAGAGATCTTTGCTGAAAGTAAAGTGCTAGTAGATGGATAAAGGACTTTATTATTGAACTCATACTGATTTTTCATGACTCATTTCAAAAGACACCTCCTTGTAAGCTTTCTGGTTGCCCCCTCTGGCTAACTTAGGTTATCATTTTTGCTATACTTTCTCTGCCATTGCACACTACTTTGTCTACACCTCAATGATAGCACTCTCTGTAGTATTCTAATATTTTTTCTCTACTCTGCTAGATTGATTTTCTTTAGAGTAGCTATTATGACTGCATCCTCAGTTTCTGCCAGTCAATGCTACATCATTTTGATTAATAAATTTGCATTAATGAGTGAATCAACAAATGGCAGAGTTGATATCATTTTCTAAACCATATAGAACTTTTAGCTAAAACTTAAATCTCAAGACAAGAATATAGATTCTGGAGTAACCAATGACAAGAAACAGCTTAAAGAGGCATTGGAGCAGAAGATCAGAAAAATAAGACAGAAGACCTGACTTTGAGACTAGAGGGCCACAGTGATGAGTAATCTTAAACAAACCACCAAAAAAGTTAGTGTATGAAACACTGAAAATAAAGGATCTGGAAGACAAATGCTAACTCACAAGGAGAATTGAAATTCTGAGACTTCAATTCATTCTTACATTAAAACTCTCAAGTATGCAAGGGCATGTTTCATGGGCCAACAATTGATATAATTTCACTTTGAGTTTATAGAGCTAAAAGAAATTCACTTCTTTAATTATTGATATAAGTTGAAAGAGGAGTAGAGATGTATTGAGAACCTCTTTCCAGTGGTTTAAAAGGAGACAGTTGGAATAAAAGTCCTACAGAGAACATAAATGGGAGAAGCTTTTATTTGGAGAGAAAAAAAAAAGTAACACTAGGAACAAAAAAAAAATTCTCCAAAGTGGTTAAGATAAAGATTTTCATAATGGACTTTGTGAAAGATCTTGTGACCCTTTTCATCCTATTTCATGTTAAATAGCTGGCGATGAGAATATGAAGATCTTTGCTAGCATCAGAATGCTTGACAGACTGTACAGTCATTAACATGACTTGCTTATGGCCCTGAAGTCATGTACAGTCTGGCTTCAAGCTTTTAGGCTTTCATCATCTTCATGGTACAGTAGAGATGATCTGAAAATTAATGGTGCCAAAGGACAGGTCAGCCATACCACCACTTGAGCTGATGATCAGACTCATCCACAGTTGAGCGATGTATGTAGTCCACTCAGGAGAGAGTTTTTCTGGCACTGAACTGTCAGCGAAAAAAAAAAGGATGAGTCCATAACTCTTGTTGGTCACTATGGATATCACTAAAAATAATAAGACTGAAAAATTGTAGGATGTGATGTACATGAACAAAGACCTTGGAACTTTGACTTTTAGCTTCAAATGCCATTTGCAACAAACTAGGTGTCTTAGATCAGGCTGCTATAAGCAGTTATAACAGACTGGGTGGCTTATAAACAACAGAAAGTTTCTCACACTGCTAGAGGCTTGAAATCTGAAATCAGAGTGCCAGCATGTTTTGTTTCTGATATGGCCATCATCTGGGTTGCAGACTGCCCACTTGCCCTTATATTCTCCCATGGAGGAAGGGAAAGAGAGCTCTCTGGAGGCTGTTGTTTGTTTTGCTTTAAACTAGTTTATTATCATTTGCAATAAAAAAGGAATTTGTACAATGGTTATATTCTGTGCTCCTGTAATACTTGTTCTTCCCCCGGTCTGGAGTCTTTTATAAGGGCACTAGTCCCATTCATGAGGACTTCTCCCTTGTGATCTAATCAACTCCCCAATTCTCCACCTCCCAGTACCATCACCTTGTGGGTAGGATTACAATATATGTATTTTGAAGAGAGACAGATGTTCATTGCATAACAGTAAGTATCCTCTATGTTAAACATTCAAATGAAAATTCCTTTAGCTAGTAGGTCATGAAGAATTTTTGTAAAAATTCATGTATTTAACATTATATCTCTTCAATTCTAGCATTTGCCCTTTAATCCTTTAATCCTAGCATTTGTCCTCTCTTGCTCACTCCCACCCCCACCTCATTGCCAGGCTTTGCTATGAAGAAAGGCAAATGCAGAGAAGCATGGAAGAGAGAAGAGGGGAGGTGTTGACAGGGCAAGGAGTGAACTAAAACCACTGCCAAAAATGCTGAACCTGCCCCGAGTCTGAATGTGCAAAACCAAGTGACCGAGTGAAATAAAATACAGTCAAGGGAAGGTGTTAAAAAGTACATGTGGTTAGGGAACTCCCTAGCGGTCCAGTGGTTAGGACTCCAGACTTCTATTGCAGGGCCTCAAGTTCAGTCCCTGGTTGGGGAACTGGACTCACAAGCTATGTGGCCAATAAAGAAGGACTCATGGTTTGAGAGGGTGTCTTCAAAACACTTAGTTCCGGGGTGGAAATAAAAGCAGGCAGGCAGGAAGAAGCCTCTTTTATTAAGACTGGGTAAAGAAAAGACAGGACCCCAAAAGGGCCACACACACCAAAAAAAAGGAACAACAAAATCAGAGGGACTCCCTCTTCCTCTCTCTGCCGCCCAAATGAAGAAAAATATGGTAAATTTTTTGCACTTTGCTATCCTGATCAGAGGAAAACTTGCAAAATTCAAGTCAGCCCTGTAGATTACTTAATAGGACTGCATTATTATTAAATTTCCTGGTTTCAGTAATTGCACAGTAGGCACGTAAGGTGTTAGCGTTAGGGGAAGCTGAACGAGTTAGCCACGAAGATTGCACCTCTCCAGTAAGCCTCAATTATTTCAAAACAAAATGTCAAAATGAATGTTACGCACAAAGAAATTACTCATGTAATGACTTACATTCTAAAACTGTGAAAGCAGGCTAGCCCATGTGCTGTCTGGAGGAAAAAAGGTGCAAATGGCCCATCTCTTGCGGAATAGGCGCTGTCCCCTGCCCTTGCACCCGAAGGCTACCATCTGAGAGCTGAAGCGTGACTGTGATGGGCAACTTAACTCATCTGAATTTTTGCCAGAGAAACAGCTTTTCTCACCGTTATGAAAGGTTGTTGCTGAACCACGGAAGACTCCAGGATTCTTGGCTTCTGGAGGAGAAGAATTCAATCTGGGGCCAGAGACAAGGCTTGACCGCTCAGAGCTTTTGTGTAATAAAGTTTTATTAAAGTATAAAAGACATAGAGAAAGCTTCTGACATAAGCATCAGAAGGGGGCAGAAAGAGTGCCCCCTCACTAGTGTTAGCAAGGGAGTTATATACTTTTAATTAGTTATTACAGTGAATCAAAAGAATGTCTGGAGGTTGTAAAGACCTTACTAGACCCACTCCCATAATTTACATTTTAATATTACAGGGTTAGCCAGAAAGTTTTTTCCAGAAACTGTCCTCAAAAAGGATACATTATTGTTATATAATCTTAAGGAATGTAGAGAGGAAAAAAAAGTTTGTCCTTTCCTCCTCCTTGAGAATTCCAGACCCCTCTCTCCTTGGGGACCCCCGGACTTCTTATCAGCGTGCCTAGGAATTGACTCTCTCACTTATTTATACCTTGCTTTGTGTTCTGTAAGACTGTCCCAAATCTGGTTCCTTCTTTACCTCTGCTCCAGCTTCTGTTTAGATTCTCAGGAATACTGAGTGTCTCCTTTCCTACTGACCCTCCTAGAATTCAGGTGTCCAGCTCTCTTCTCTTGGCCATTATTCCCTTTTCTCTGGATTCTGGTGTTCCAAAGTGACCCCGAGATTATCTGAGAGGCTGAAAGTGTAATTACTAGCTGACCTGCTTCTGTAATTAGCAAACTTGTAGCCACTCTGTAAGCCAACTGAGAGGTACAAGGATTCTTTCATTCCTTGTTTTGTCAACATGAATACAATTTGGCTTGGCATCTATACATTGATTGAAACTAAAAGAAGCAGTAAAGATGAAATAGTAATTAATAAATATAAAGACTAAAGTTTTCACTTTGTGTCAGGCTGAGAGGTTCATACTTGCTACGTTTGAGCTAGGTAGTGTTCCCAACCACATTCTAGAGACAGGGACCCTGGGGGACACAGATATCCAAAGTCACACAGCTGTCAAGTCACAGATGCTCCAGGATTTGATCTCAGGAAGTCTGACTTCAGAGTCCATGGGCCATTCTGTTTCTATAATCCAGTATTTTATACTATTTCTAAAGTGGAATTAAAATATGTTCCCTTAACTGTAAAAATGACTGCCATTTTCCTGGTGAATTGCCAAGATATTCTAACACAGCATAAAGAAAGACACGTTGCATGTTTGCAGGTTTGGGGAAGCACCTAAAGAAGATCCACTTCACAAATGATGGCTCTTTGTTTCTGGTTGAAAGATATAAAATTAGGTCCAAGATAGGAAAGCAGGGGATGCGGTGGGCAATGAGAGGAGGGTCCATGTTCTGAAGACAGATCTCTGACACCTGAAGGAGAGAAGAGAATACAAATAATAAATTAAACCCCACAAGCAAATCCCAGCAAGAGACAGCCCCACCCCCATCCCATCCCACCCTGAAGAACATCTGAAGGAGGAGCTTTGGCTGCACCGGTCCATGGAACATCCAAACCCAGAAAGCTATGAGTAGTAGAGTCAGTGATTTACCAGGGGGCTCAGTGGTAAAGAACCCGCCTGCCAATGCAAGAGACGTGAGTTTGATCCCTGGGTCAGGAAGATCCCCCTGGAGTAGGCAATGGCAACCCACTCCAGTATTTCTTGCCTGGGGGATTCCAAGGACAGAGGATCCTGGCGGGCGGGGTCTTCTGGGTCTGCAGGGCTCCATTCAGCACGATGCGCATGCTCACAGGCCTTGACCGCGCTGTACCCTCATCACTCAAGTCAGTGTGCTACAAGCTTTGAATTTGTTTATTTTCCCTTGATCTACTTTTTTTTGCATAAATTCTTCACAGGGGGTTACAATGAGAAACTGTGAAGGAGGAAGTTGTTAGCGCTAATGGCTCTGAAAGTTGTTAGCTTTAATGGATTAGAACTGGAGGCATTTTCAACTCAGTGATTTCAGGTAACAGGGGAATTGAGCAAAAGACTTTCTAGGCTCTGGCTGGAATTTCAGAGTTCAAATCACATTAATGCCATTTGATCAAATCCATGTAAAGAACAATTCAAGCACAAATCCTGTCATTGCCCTGAGCTCCCAGGATTCAGTTCCTGGGTTGACTCCCTCTGTTTTTAAACAAGTTCAGACTTGGGTAGCTCCAATGGAAAAATCAGAATGATTTTGTCTCATTGCATGAACACTGTATGTATGTGCATATATATTACATATATATATATATCTTCTCAAAAATTAATAACATGATGGATTTTTCTGAATACACGCATTTTTTCACCTAGGTCTTGGAGTGCCTGAAGTGACCACAAACAGTCAGACATTGTTTTTGGGGTAGTTGTCACCTCCTCTCTTGATTTTGTACTGAAGTGCTCAGGTCACCTAGTGCTGCCATTTGTGCTTTTTATTCTTCAATAAAGGATTCTCATAGGAGTGTGTCAACTCTGCAAAGGAAAATGGATTTTCCTGGGTGGAGAGTTTATCAGAGTACAAGAAGTTGTTTCCTGAAAAGAATTGCCACTCATCCTGACATGGGAAAATGGATGACTGTGGGGGAAAGAAGAAAATTGTGCTAGCCCTGGAATTAATGGGATGCCAAGATTAGGAAGAAGGCCATTTTGGGGGCCGGGATTTGGCCAAGACCCCGGACCCATGAAATCCAGCCTAGCGTGTTTTAATCACCCAGCAATCTGTATGGTTGTCATGGCCTGGCCTACGTGCTCTGAGAAGGTCAGGACACTGGGGGGAAGGAGTGCTTCCTTGAACCTTTGAGTGGTCACATGTGAGGCCAAGAAGTCTAAAGTCTCAAATCCCCATGATCCTTTGCTGCCGTCGGAGCCAGTCTAACTGCTCCTGTCTGCTGCTACCCAGACTGTGGTCCTTCGTTTGGATTACCCTAAAAAACTAACAGAATGGCATTCTGTATAATAACAGATTCTAGCGATGTGAAACCAAAATGTTTTTATTCAAGTCCCTATCTCTGAATCTGTTCCACAAGCACAGATGAATGGATTCCTTCCGTTATTGTCTTAAGTGTGCTAAGAAGTCTCCCTGGGGCTCTGGAAAGAGCAAAGAGCAACATCCAAAGCAGCACTCTCCCTTGCTCTTAGGGACTGTGTCCCCCAGAGGCACCGACACAGCTGGCTTTGCTCCCCCAGGAATCTCAGAGAGCACAGAGATCCACGAGGGCCACAAAACACGGGCCTCTGAGAGGCTCCTCCTGTGGCTTGTGGTGGTGTCCTTTTTTAAGATGTGGCCTTGGGAATTGAGGGTGTATTTACTCTGAAATTTTACTTTACATTCACTGCCTTTTAAACGCTGTAGGGCACATCAGAAAGTTTGTTGCAAAAATGTTACATGAAGCCCAGTGTTATCAAGAAAACTATCGCAAAGTTCACAAGCTGGACTTCCCTGGTGATACAGTGGATAAGACTCCACGTACCAATGCAGGGGACACAGGTTCCATCCCTGATCCAGGAAGATCCCACATGCCTCGGAGCAACTCAGCCTGTGTGCCAGAGCTACTGAGCCCTGGGCTGCAAATACTGAGCCCATGAGCCTAGAGCCCCATGCTCGGCAACAAGAGAAGCCACCACATTGAGAAGCCTGGGCTTACCACAGCTAGAGAAAGCCCAAGTGCAGCAATGAAGACCCAGCACAGCTAAAAAGCAAACCCCAAGTGCAGCAATGAAGACCCAGCACAGCTAAAAAACAAACAATCACAAGCTTTAAAATATAGATCCTTGTAAAGATTCTTGGTATAGTCATATGTATGGTATAGTCATAATGTACTAAAATGTAATCACTTCTTCAGGAAATAGAAAAATTAAGCAATATTCATCACTTACTTCATCACTAATGCCATAAAGTTAGCATTCCTATAGTGGAAAGAGCCCAGGATAGTGAGTTTGGAAACTGTGACTTTTGTCTCAATTCTACTGTAATTTTCTTTGAAACTCAGGTGAGTAGCGTGACTTTTTTTCATTCACAGGTGTCTTTTCTGATTAAAGGATGAGTCGTAAATAATCTTGAGGTTCTCTTACTGCTTTTAAAGGGTTATATTGCCATACTAATCTTCGTAATTAGTAACATTACTGAATACTATGTGGTTCATTCATAGAAAGACTTCCCTTCCCCCTTTTCCCTTTATTACATGGAGAGTGCGGAATTTACTCTGGTAGATCCATCCCTTACCAATAAAACACCCTTTCTGATCAGAGAGAAAACTGCATGGTGGGAAAAATTTTATTCCTGAGGACTGGCCTATACTCTTGAGTGTATTTCTCAGGACAGTGGCGGTCAATGCATCCCAGTTCTAAGTCTTTATCATTCATTCACTGACTCCTGTACATACTTCCCTCTTTCATTTATTCAACAGATTTATCAAGCACTTTCTGTCTTCTAAATCAATCAGTGCTCACGATAGAGACTAAAAGACTTGAAATTATGATTCCTGCCAGTAAAAACTAACAGAATACTCAAAGGTAATGGAATAGAGGACAAATCAATGGAGAAATCATGTCAGAGAAACACATAAACAGGATCATGGTGTTTTAGTGTAAAACAGAAAATAGGTAGCCAGTATGAATGTCTAATGCCTTATATGCATTATGCCTATGTTGGGGGCCACAGCAGAGGCCAGGACATGACCTCTTTTAATAACTTAGTATCTAATGTAGGAGGTTTGGGTGGTATGTATTAATTTTAAAAAGAAGATAACAATTCTAGTGTTAGAATAAAGGGTTATACATTATCTGTAGAAGGAAAAGGAAGACTAATTCTTCCTGGCTAATTAGAATTTCATATAAAGAGTAACATTTTCCTGGAGCTTGATCTCAGTAGGGTTTGACAAGTGGAGATAAAGGGAAAAAGTCATTCCTATGAAGACAAGTGTGTGTGTGGCAGGGGCAGTCATCGTAACTCAGAGTGAGGTTACTGGAGAGTTACTAGACTGACAATATAACTCAAGAAAGGGCAGAAGTAATGTTAGATTCAGCTGGAAACACAGGCTCAAAGAAGGCATTGAAGGAATGATATACTATGTTTGTATATAAGCAAATGGGAAAGAGTTTCACTGATGATGTTCAAGAGTCTAAAATACTGAATAATAATCAAATAGGTTAAGAGCTGAGAAGAAGCCACATGATTCCATTTCAAGAAGTGTATCTCTTGAGATAAATATGTGTACTTTCATTTGTTGGAACATGACAGTAATTTAATCATATTATGTAAGCAAATACTTTCACCATAATTCCCGTGATATATAAAGAATATATGATGGGTGAGTTATAATATTTGGCTCATCTTTTGTGTGTAATGGTATTTGTGTTTAATATTGTCCTTGACTGACTTCTGTTCTGGCTTTATGTCTAATCAACTACTACTTCAGCACCAAGCCCCTGCCTGCTTGCAGCTCAGTCTGAGCTTTCTCTCTGTCCCTATTTCGTGCACATTCTATCATATATTCCATTAATTCAAAATCAGTTGTTATTCCCCAAATACACTCCTATCTTTTGTATCTCCATTCTCCCTCCACCTCTAATATGCTTCCCAAATTCTAAGTCTCTTATCAAGCTGAGTGTCACCTACCTCAAATACTTTCATAAATTCATATATTTTAAAGTTATAATAAATAAATATATTACTGTAAACTTTTGATATAGAGTGTTATAATTATTTCCGTGTTTAGCCTTACCACCTGTTTTATTTTCTAAACATAGAGCTTAAAGCTACTTATGATTTACTATATAATAGTTATCTAATGGGGCTTCCCAGGTGGCGCTAGTGGTAAAGAACCCACCTGCCAATGCAGAAGACATAAGAGACAGGGCAGATACCCCAGAGGAAGGCATGGCAACTCACTCCAGTATTCTTGCCTGGGCAATCCCATGGACAGAGACGCCTGGCGGGCTACAGTCCATGGGATCGCAAAGAGTCAGATGTGGCTTAGCATGCATGCAGTTATCTAATAATGGGAGTAGAGTTGAAGTGTCTCAGCCAAAATTTATTACTCATTCAGTAGATTCCATTACATTATTCATACTATTACTGTAAAAAAAGTACCTCACTCCCTAATGAGTGTCAAAATGTGCTGAAGTCAGGTCTGACAATTGATTATGCAGAATTAGTGGCAGTCATTTGGCATGTGTTTATGAATTACCTTCTTCAGGAGGTAAGGAGGCAGTTTTATTCATCTCTTGAAAGCTAGCTCAAATCCCATCGTGAGAGTCAGCTCGGGGACTCGAGGCACCTGTTCTCTGTTCTCCGCAGAGACAAGGCACCTGTTGTCAAAGTGCTAATAACGGGTGCAAATCTGTGCACAGCGTTGCTTGTTAATGCTGCCTCTAAAGTAGACTTTTCTTTTACAAGAGACAAATAATCGGCACATCAGCACACCAACTGTGAAGTTATAGAATACCTTTGATTCCACACAGGAGACACTCCGGAAATATTTGCAGCAACACTATAAAAATACATACAACTCAATATGGAAGTTTAAGATGGTTTCCTTTTTAATAATACACTTATAAGATTTTTTTCTTTTACTAGTATTTTAAAGTAATAAAATAATAAGTTCCATCCAGAACTCTAACCAGTCTTACAACTTCATCCCTTTATAAGGTGTGTTGAAATAGAGAGAGAGAGAAAAAAGATATTAATGAGAAAGGTAGAATGAATTCGTGAACAAAAGAAAAGCAGATTTTCACTTCTTACCATTCTTTATTTTTCCTAAAACATATTGTTTACAAAGACTCTGTCACTACCTCAATCACTTGATTCCTAAATTCCAGGGGAAAAAGGAATCAGAAGATATTAACATACGCCTGAATATTGGGTAACAAGAGATGATATTGGCTCAGACAGTAAACAATCTGCCTGCAATATAAGAGACCTGAGTTTGATCCCTGGGTTGGGAAAATCCCCTGGAGAGGGCATGTCAACCCATTCCAGTATTCTGGCCTGGAGAATCTCCATGGACAGAGGAGCCTGTCAGACCATGGTGTTGCAGAGTTGGACAAGACTGAGTGACTAAGCACAGCACCCTACTGTAAGAAGGAAATTTCTCTGACCCACATTTCTCTACTAAGTCACTATGTGACTTTAAACAAGTGATTTCTCCTTCTCGGATTCCTTATGTGGAAATTAAACTAGGGCATTTCTATATTCTCATTCGATTCGAAAATTCTGCCTATCATCAAATTCATGGACATCTGTAAGTCTCATAAAATTTACCCCTTTTCTTTTCAGACAATTCCTTGGATATGAAACCATCTGGAATAGATCTACCTATGAAATCCTACTCCCATAACCTTCTTTTAGATCTTACATTCTCATCCTTCCAATTCTCTCATGATTTAACACAACTCAGTTCTACCTTTTGGTTGGGAGAAACCTGAAGATTATTCATCCCTGAAAAATGCTGGTCTGGATGAAGCACAAGCTGGAATCAAGATTGCCAGGGAAAATATCAATAACCTCAGATATGCAGATGACACCACCCTTATGGCAGAAACTGAAGAAAAACTAAAGAACTTCTTGATGAAAGTGAAAGAGGAGTGTAAAAGTTGGCTTAAAACTCAACATTCACAAAACTAAGATCATGACATCTGGTCCCATCACTATATGGCAAATAGATAGGGAAACAGTGGCAACAGTGACAGACTTTATTTTTTGGGCTCCAAAATCACTGCAGATGGTGACTGCAGTCATAAAATTAAAAGACACTGCTCCTTTTAAGGAAAAATTGTGACCAACCTAGACAGCATATTAAAAAGCAGAGGCATTACTTTGCCAACAAAGGTTTGTCTAGGCAAAGCTCTGATTTTTCCAGTAGTCATGTATGGATGTGAGAGTTGGACTATAAAGAAAGCTGAGCCCTGAAGAATTGGTGCTTTTGAACTGTGGTGTTGGAGAAGACTCTTGAGAGTCCCTTGGACTGCAAAGAGATCCAACCAGCCAATCCTAAAGGAAATCAGTCCTGAATATTCATTGGAAGGACTGATGCTGAAGCTGAAACTCCAATACTTGGCCACCTGATGTGAAGAGCTGACTCATTTGAAAAGACTCTGGTGCTGGGAAAGATTGAAAGCGGTAAGAGAAGGGGCCAACAGAGAAAGAGATGATTAGATGGCATCACTGACTCAATGGACATGAGTTTGAGTAAACTCCAGAAGTTGGTGATGGACAGGGAGGCCTGGCGTGCTGCAGTCCTTGGGGTGGCAAAGAGTCAGACACGACTGAGCGACTGAACTGAACTGAATCTATCCACCCCTCCTGGCCCCTCTTCTCAGCCCCTTCCAGAGCACACAGCTGATCCTCAGTTCTAGTTCCCCTCAGGTCTATCAATCACTTTGTTGTTTTTATTTTACTGTACTTTCCTAGTAAAATTCTAACTCAGAATCAGTGGCAATGCCCACCATATCATTTGTAGATGCAAATGGCTGAGGATTATTGGAGGATATTACACAATCATGCAGGGTTTTTTTCCCCAAAAATATGTGTCTTCATTCTGATTATTTGTTCTAGGCTATCACTCTCTTTGGGCTTTCCAGATGGTTCAGGTGGTAAAGAATCTGCTTGCCAGTGCAGAATATGCTGGTTTGATCCTTAGGTCAGAAAGATCCTTGAGAGCAGGAACTGGCAACCCACACCAGTATTCTTGCCTGGAAAATCCCATGGATAGAGGAGCCTAGCAGGCTACAGTCCATGGGGTCACAAAGAGTCAGACTCAACTTAGCAAGTAAACAACTAGAACAAATCATTCTCTTCTATTCCTGGCTGTGAATATTCCAGGCTTTCACAGAAGTCTCCATCCACACCTAAGATCATCAGTAGTCCTTTGGCTTCTCTCAACCCCTCCAGTTCAGCTCTTTACCCCTGCGCTGAATCTTTGCACCCAGAAAGCTTCACTGTTTGTTAGTTCTTCTGTTATATCTTCTACATTCTCCTTTCTCCTTTTCCCTCTTAGACTCTAAATGCACTAAAGCCTCTGCTAGCCAGTTCCCAACCAGCTGTGCTGTGCTGCGCAAAGTCACTTCAGTTATGTCCAACTCTTTGTGACCTTATGGACTATAGCCCGCCAGGCTCCTCTGCCCATGGGATTCTCCATGAAACAATACCGGAGTGGGTTGCCATGCCCTTCTGCAGGGGATCTTTCTCCCCCAGGGATCCAGCTGGTGTCTCTTACATCTCTTGCTATTGGCAGACAGGTTCTTGACCACTAGCGCCAGGACCAGACCTCCCCCCCACCCTCAGCCAGCTGCTGTTCCATTTAAGCTCCTGCTTCCGCCTGCAATTGACAAAAGCTGTGTTGCCGCCCTTCTCAGCCTGTCCTTGCATTGAATGTGCCAGCACTCTGCACCCCGGCTTCTGCTCTCTCCATGGGACTGAACCTGCTTTGGTAGTCATTGGTGGTCTCCCACTTTTGAAACCAGTTACTGAGCTTCTTTGCTACTTTGGGGGATGTTGGTTATTTTTTTATTCCTAATGGTTTCTAAGCTCCTGGTCTATATCACAGCACACTGTGCACCGTGCTGTCTGTTTTAGGGACTGGCCTCTGACATTTTACATTCTCCATTAGAGGATTCCCCTTTCTTTAAAGTTCCAAGTTATTGTTCCCACAGGGTTATTGTTTGCTTCCCTATTCTGACTTGATATTTTATCCCAGGCTATCTCACTTATTCCCATGATTTAAACTGCCACAGACCTATTGAGAAGTCCCAACTTTATTTTTCCATCCCAGGCCTCTCTACCAAAACTTTATATTCAGAGCAATATCCTTGGATATATTCTCTTAATTATCTCACAGAAGCATCAACATTCATCAGATAAAATTATAATTTCTCCTTTTTCCCTCTCAACTGATTTCTCTAATACCTCTTTCTTTGTCTTATGTTTCTTACTCACTTTAAATATAATGGGAATATCATAAAATCTTTCCTAATTTTGCTTCTTATACATTTTTTATCTGTCTGCTTCTCTCCATCTCTGCTAGTAAGTTTCACATGAGGTACCTTCACCTTTCACTTGGGTAATTGTGTACATTTCTAATTGTCTTCTTTCTGGTTTTGCCCTCCTCAAATCTATCCTCCACTGAGTTGCTAGAGGTAATTGAAACCTAAATATGCATAAATATTTATCCCTATGGTTATGACAATCTGTATATATTTCACTCTGTATAGCTAGAAAGAGAATTTTTTAAGGTAAGAAATCGGGCTTTTTCATGTGTGTATTATTAGTAGTATTATCAGGCACACAGGAAAGAACTAGAAATATGTAGAATAAGACAGAAAGCAATGATAATTTCCTAAAAGAATACTAATTATCCTTATTTGGAGAGATGACAGGTTATAATTTCAATAAATTCAATTTATTGTACTCAGTCACTGAACACTTATTTGAAAGTGAAAATGTTAGTCACCTAGTCATGTGCAACTCTGTGGCTCATGGACTATAGCCCACCGGGCTTCTCTGCCCATGAAATTCTCTGGGGAAGATTATTGGAGTGGGTAGTCATGTCCTTCTCCAGGGAATCTTCCCAACTCAGGAATCAAACCTGGCTCTTCCATGTTGCAGGCAGATTCTTTACCATCTGAGCCACCAGGGAAGCCCCAAATATTTATTTAGTATCTGCTATATAGCAGGCCCTGGTTGTACAGCAGTCTAGAATGTGATCTTTGTCATTGAAATTTAAATTTTTAATGGAAGATACAGATAAAAATGGGTGACATGGAATAAAAATAAAAAACAGTGGATTTTTTTTTTTTTAATGTAGTGAAGGCTGGTTGCAATTTTAAATATTGTAGACAGGGTAAGTTTCTTTGAAATTTGATAGTAAGTTTTTAAATACAAAAAGGCAGCAGACCAAATTAGGCAACATAGACATTTAAGGGCATCTTATATGGAGGGAATAGAAAGCATTAAGACCCTGAGAATGGGGTTTTCCAATGGGTTTAAGGAAAGTTAAGGAGACTGTTGTGGTTGGAGCAGTTTTAATGAGTGACAGCAAATATGTGTCCAAAGAGGAAGTAGCCTTATCATCAATATTACCCAGTTTTAGGATCGCAGAGAGATTACAGTCTGAAATTGGCAGAGAAACAAGGAGAACATTTACCCCAATTTTAGTCCACTGGGATACAGGCCAACGGAGATGATGAAACAGCTTCCACCTGATTGCCTGCAGAGGCAGCCACATCCTTAAGGGAGATTTAAGTTTCATTGAGAGTGAGTCAAAGGTAGTTTTTAGAGAAGAGAACATGGGAGTTTTATTTATGATAGACCGTAAATTCCAGAGGGCTCACTGGGGAGGCTTTAGGAGTTAGTGAAGATACAAGACAAGGACATTAAAAAAAAGGATGTGCAGAGATGTTTAGTGATTAAAATGTGTGCAGCGAGGGGAAACCTGGAAGCCTGGAACTCCTTGTGTGATTGACCTAAACAGGTAATAGGCTTAGTGAGAATAGTTCTGGCTGGTCTCCAAGTAGACAGTGATGGCGAGACTGTCACTGTTTGGGGATAGGTCCCACTTTTTGCCTGCTGATAGAGTTATTGAAGCCTGAGTGGGCAGCTCTTATCCCACTGTGTGGACTTATCCCTCCAGACCCCTGTTCATGATTATTTTGATAGAAAAGTATACATATTTTTAGCTTAAGTGTGTGTGTGCATACTCAGTCACTCAGTTGTGTCCAACTCTTTGCTACCCTTTGGACTGTAAGCCAACAGGCTACAGTATCCATGGGATTTCCCAGGCAACAATACGAGAGTGGATTGTTATTTCCTACTCCAGGGTAGTCTTCTTAACCCAGGATAAAACCCACGCCTCTTGTGTCTCCTGCATTGGCAGGCAAATTCTTCAGCACTGCACCACCTGGGAAGCCCCAGCTTAGTTATAAAGATGAATAAAATATCCGTGTGTTCAGAATAAAATTTTGTGGAACTTAACATCATATTTTAAAACACTTGATGGTTTATCCAGACATTTGAGATACACTTTTACTAAATTCATGTTGTGGTAAACCTTGCATTATTTCAGTGGTATTTAGACTCTCTGAAATACAGTCTCGCTTGTCTGCTAGCATGTCCACTCTGGAATTTATTCTTTATGTTTAAGTCATGTACTCAGCAGAGAGAAGACGTCTATCACTCACTCACATGTGGGGAAGCAATTTGTCCAGATCCTCTAAGCTTGAAGATGTCAAGATGATTAAACATGCAAGAGGTTACTGGGGCAAGTGCCTGGGAGGGAAAATGAGAATGGAAAGCCATGAACCTACAGCACAGCTCTCCCCGTGTGAAGGGCAGGGAAAGAACGGAAGGTCTTAGACTGCAGTGCAGTTCAATGACAGTTTAATGAGACTGGTGTGAGACCTTCAGGTCAGCATCTCCAGCCAAAACAGCCCTGCATCTCCTAGGAGAGCACCTGCCTTAGGACGCTTGCCGCACTCATCCCCCAGCTAGGAGCAACCAAGGGGAGTGTCACCTTGGTGCAGATACAACAGAAGACTTGGAGCACTACAGCCAAGAATGTTCGTCAGTCACGCTCACTGCAGTAGGAAATCAGCATGCATTTTCAGATAAGTTCAGTTAAATATCGTGCAGCAAAGGGCATGGGATTGATGCTGCAAAAACAAGCACTGAGACAGAAGAGGGTGTTGAGTTGTAAGAATCCAGAAAGCATCCTGTGGGCAAGGAATGGTGGTGTGAGTAGAATTGTGTCCCCTCTAAGTTCACATGTTGCAGCCTTAACCCACATTAAATCATAGAAAAACAAAAAGTAAAAGTGTTAGTCACTCAGTTGTGTCCAACTCTTTGCAACTCCATGGACTGCAGCCTGCCAGGCTCCTCTCTGTGGGATTGTCCAGGGAAGAATACTGGAGTATATTCCCATGCCCTTCTCCAGGGGATCTTCCCAACCTGGGGATTGAACCTGGGTCTCCTCTATTGTAGGCAGATTCTTTGCTGCTAGTGAAGCCCCCCAATTTTTATACTGCCACTGATGAGGTGATTAAGCTAAAATGAGACCTTTAAGGTGGCTCCTAATCCAATTTGACTGCATCCTTACACAGAGAGAAATTTTGATCAGAATGAGACATCAAGGATATGTGTACACAGTAGAAGGACCTTGTTAAGACACAGCAGAAGGCGGCCAACTGCAAATCCAGCAGAGAGGCCTCTAGAGAAACCAGATCTGCCAACACCTTGATCTCAGAATTTTAGCCTCCAGAATGGTGAGAAAATCAATTTTTGGTGTCAGTTCAGTTCAGTCGCTCAGTCGTGTCTGACTCTTTGTGATCCCATGGACTACAGCATGCCAGGCTTCCCTGTCCATCACCAACTCCTGGAACTTGTTCAAACTCATGTCCATCAAGTCGTTGATGCCATCCAACCATCTCATCCTCTGTCGTCCCCTTCTCCTCCCGCCTTCGGTCTTCCCCAGCATCACGGTCTTTTCCAATAAGTCAGTTCTTCGCATCAGGTGGCCAGAGTATTGGAGTTTCAGCTTCAGCATCAGTCCTTCCAGTGAATATTCAGGGCTGATTTCCTTTAGGATGGACTGGTTGGATCTTCTTTGTGTCAGCCCAGGATATTTTGTTATGGCAGCCCTAGCAAATTGGTACAAGTGGTCTTCTCTGCCGTGTGTTTGCATAACAACAAAATGCCTTACCCATGGCACACCAGAGCTGCTTGGGTTTTCTTTCATTCTTTTACTTATCCAAGAAGGTCTCTGAGAAAGTATTGTTTGAGCAAAGACCTGAAGATAGCTCCAAGTCTGCAAAGGTCTCAGGTCACAATTATTCTAAGCAGAGGGGCACACAAGATCAGAGACCCTGAGTGAGGAATAAAGACTGGATGAGCACCTATCAGGAATGTTACAGGAGGAATTTCAGCATTATGTATAGTACTCCCAAGGCCTCTCTGCCCCGTGAGAGCAGAGACACTAACATGGATTAATGCTACAGGAGAGTCATTTTCTTGGGCACTGCCCTGATGGCTGTATGAAAAGTGAAAGTGAAAGTCGCTCAGTTGTGTCCAACTCTTTGCAACCCCATGGACTGTAGTCCATGGAATTCTCCAGGCCAGGATACTGGAGTGGGTAGCCTTTCCCTTCTCCAGGGGATCTGCCCAACACAGGGATCGAACCCAGAACTCCTGCATTGCAGGCGGATGCTTTACCAACTGAGTCACAAGGGAAGCCCAAGAATATTGGAGTGGGTAGCCTATCCCTCCTCCAGTGGCTCTTCCTGCCCCAGGAATTGAACCAGGGTCTTCTCCTGCACTGCAGGTGGGTTCTTTATCAACTGAGCTATCAGGATAGCTGTATGTGGGCTATAAAACATGGCTACGGGTTATGTGTGCCTAAATGATCTTTAGAGGTCATTTCCTAGTTGTATTGGTTTAGCCAAAAATTTCATTCAGGTTTTTCCATGAGATCCTATGGAAAAAATTCAAATAAACTTTTTGGGCAACTATTTTGTAGAGTTTGGTTTAAATACAATTAATGAGAATACAGTGACATACTTGGCAGCTATGGACAACTCTGTAACACATTCTTAAAAGAAAAAAAAAAGAATCTGATTCTTTCCAACTTTGCTCAAGAAGTAATGCCCCTTATTTTTATTTTTATAAAAATGATATACATGAGAGGATTCTTATAGCCTAGTTTAATAAAACAAAAAGATTTAATTTTTTCCTTTATATGAAGCAAACTCTGTGTGAGTCTCATTAAAGACAAAGTTCTTCATGCAGCAAGCTGAGACTTATCAAAATTAACACCAAAGGCCCTCATTAAGTAGAAATACTTGTAGGTCAGAAATAGCCATGATAATAACTACAGATTTTGAAATTAGTAAGCTGAGGATATGTATGTAGCATGAGTTATGTGATTTACCAGTTTGAGAAGAATAAACTCTGACTTATATTTGGATTAATAAATACTAGTTACTTGGTGCAGAATATATGTATAACAGAAAAAAAAGTAACCTGATTGTCAATATCAGTCTATTCCTTGTATATGTCAAATTTACTTTTAGACCAAACCCATGTAGCAGTATTGAATAATGGAACAGTCACATGGGCTATCATTTAGTTTTAATCTGAGAAGAAAGGCATGTAATCTTACTATATAAATACTATATAGATCCGAAGTTAAGGACATTTAGGAATTTGGTGATTCTAAAGTTCAAAAGAAGAAAACAGGTTGCTTAACATTTTTTAAGAATTACACTGAGATGTTTACAACTTTAACTGTACATTCAACTTTAGACAACCCATTTCTTATCCTATTGGTTTCAAAAGAATTCAAGGAAAAATGTTCTTTGGGGACATTAAAAAATATGTCATGATGTTTCTTAACTACATTTCTAGATTAGATTTTTTAATGTATACTTCCCTTGAGCTGTCTGAGGGAGAGATTTAATTTATCTCAGCACAGTTCCAAGCTTGAGTGTTGCAATTTCCCTGACAAGGGTTGAGATCAGGTTTTTAGCTTAACTACCTAGGCTTGCATTTCTACTCCACCACTTATCTGTAGTAAAGGACAAGGAAGCCTGGTGTGCTGCAGACCATGGGGTCTCAAAGAGTCAGATATGACTGAGGACTGAACTGCAACTTATCTATGCAAACGTGGACCACTAAACCATTCGATGCCACAGTGAAATTTGAATAATAATAGTGTCTTCCCCAAAGGCTGCTATGAATGATAAAGGAGTTAACACATGTAAAGCATTTAAGGCAGGCATGACTCTAGGTGTTTGATATCTATTGGCTCCGCTTACTGCCTGAACTATAGAAAAATCCAAAACAGTGTGCTTGTATATTTCGTTGTTCTTTAGTTGCTAAGTCATGTCCAACTCTTTGCGACCCCATGGACTGTAGCCTGCCAGGCTCTTCTGTCCAGGCAAGCACACTGGGGTAGGATGCCATTTCCACCACCAGGGATGTTCCCAACCCAGGGATCAAACCCACGTCGCCAGCGCCTCCCATATTTGCAGGAAGATTCTTTACTGCTGATTCACTGGGGAAATATATATAGTCATTGTTGAGTGTATAGCCCCTCCAAATCCCCCACCCCATCCCTGTGAGGACCCCTTCATCCTGTAGAGAGGGAATGGGGGAAATTTTCGCTGATGCCTGGCATACAGATGTGTCTAGTCTAGGTTATCTATGCATATGGAATGCACTCACTGTTCAACTCAAAACTGACAATCAAAAATGGACACAGGGATGAAGTGCAGCAGCCAATGGGCTGAACTCAGAGGGTTTGGCTGATGGTCAGTCATGAACCTGGTTGTTAACTCTTTACACTAACTGATGGGCTATCCTAAAGGGACTGACCCTGTGGCTTGGACAATGGGAAGCTAAGGGGAGGATGATCATGAATAAACTCTTGTGGGGTCAGGATGTGTGGAAATTCATTTAGGTTCACCTGCAAGAGCCTGAGTTTCAAGTCCTTGTTCCTAAGGCATTGATGAAAAAGTGAAAGCCACTCAGTCATGTCTGACTCTTCTTTGCGACCCATGGATATAATCCACGGATTCTCTAGGCCAGAATACTGGAGTGGGTAGCTTTTCCCTTCTCCAGGGGACCTTCCCAACCCAGGGATCGAACCTAGGTCTCCCACATTGCAGGCGGATTCTTTACCAGCTGAGCCACCAGGGAAGCCCTGCCCTGGCCCGGGGCTGACCCCAGCAGCTGAGCCTGCAGGAGGTCCAGCGGATGGACTGCGAGGAGGAGCGGCCCCCGCGGTGCCCGGGTGCAGTGGTGCAGAGTCAAGGGCGCCAGATTGCCCTTGAACTGCAGTGACTCAGCTAATTCACTAATAGCAAGTCCTGTGTGTTCTAAACCACCCAAAGCATGTACCAAAGGAGCCATTCACAGATTCACAGGAGTTCCCAACCAGTGAGTGGCTGTTAAATCAATCATATTGGGCTCCCCTTTTGGACTGAAGTTTCTAAAGATGCCTTGGTTTGTGTGGACTCCAAATCTGTCGTAACCCAAGCTTTCTCCTGTCATTGTGGATACCACGCTGCCACCATTAGGGGATCAGAGAGGCTGAGCACCGTGCATGAATACACTCATCAAATAGACAGTGATAGGGGTCACATTTCACAGGTCAGGATGTGCACGACTGGGAAAAAACAACATCTGGGTGAGTGGACTTTCCATCTCGTCTATAACCCACAAGCAGTAGCGTTAATAGAAAGGAAAAATGGATATTAAAGCAGCAGACACCCTACCTGTCAGTCATCAAGTGTATTAGAGCCTGAGATAAGACCCAACTAAAGTGGTTTACTTCTTGGGAAAATTGTCTTCGTCTGTAAATAAAAATTAGCTATCAGATAGGACAATTCTAATTTTGTGTATTTTAATATTTCCAATTAAGTATGGTAGCTTTAAATATTAAGTAGCATTATTTTGTGTTAATATTTTCTTTAAAGCTTCCTATTATCAAATGTACATTTAAAGTCAAAATTATTTTACATTTTATCTGTGATGGCTGTTTTCATGTGTCAAGTTGGCTAAGCTGTCACACCACATTATTTAATCAAACATTAATCTCAGCTTTGGGTGGAAGGCATTGTGTAGGTGTGGTTAAAATTTGCAATAAATTGACCTTAAGTAAAGAACACTGCCCTCCTTGATATGAATGAGCTTCATTTAATCAGTTGAATGCTTTAAAAGAATAAAACTGAACATTTTCGAAAGAGAAGAAATTCTACCTACAGGCTGTAACCTCAGTTCCTCTGCAGGACTGCTGTATAGATTTCAGATTTACCAGCCCCAAGAATCACATCAGCCAGTTCCTTAAAATAAACCTCCTGATACACACATACACACACATTTTGATTTTGTTTCCCTAGAGAACCTGACTGATAACAGTACTGGCACACATCATCTTACTAGTGTATTTGTACTTAATAGTAGCACATACTGTTATTATTATATTTTTATCAAAAAATTTTTAAAACTTTTAGTTAACCTTGTAACATAAAAAAGTGACTTATTGCTTATCATTCTGGGTGGTGTTGTTGTTATTCTTGAGGGTTAATAAGTATCAGGAGTTTAGAAACATGAAAACTGTTGAACAAAGATGAGAAATGGAATGGAACATCGATTAATCAAAGCCAGTTAACAGTATGGTTGGAGGCTTTGTGCTAATGGTTTTCTTGGGGATTCCCCAGTACTGGGGAGGAAGGGGTGGACACCATCAGAGATGGGCTTTGCTTCTATTTCCGACTTCTGGTCTTCAGCTATCTGGCTGACTCATTTTATGCATCAGGTCTCTATACACAGCTTCATTGGAACATAGAATCCCACTGCTAACGTTTGATAAACATTGCCTTGCCAAATGAGTTATCATGAGCTTAGGTGGGAAGCGTATGGATAATAGAAGTAAGGACATGGATGTTTCATAGACACCTCTTCCTCCTTTTTTTGAAGAAAATGAAACAGAATTTGTCAAGTCTAAGTTTGGGGGTTTTTTGTGTTTTTTTTTTTTTTCCCCAGAGAAAGAAAACAGCCCTTATTTTAAATAGAAAAGTTTTCCCAAGTCACAGACTTTCCTCAGAGTTGTTTGGAAATATACAAGACCTCAAGGAGAATTTTCAAAGTTAATTTTACAAAAGGAAAATGTAGTCATTAAGTGATATGAATAAACATAATATTAATCTTAATTAATATTTTCTTCCCTCTGTTGTACTAACGGTTTAAGAATCTCATAGAGTTAGGTTTATCCTAGCCTTTGCTGCATTCTGCTTCTGTAGTTAAGATTCTGTCAAGTTTTCCACTCTAATAAAATCTCTGTTTGGGGATTTATAATTTCATTTCACGTCTTCCCTATGGAATGACACTTCGTAGACAACCTTGCCTGGGAGATAGCTTTTTTAATTTTGAATTGAGAGGAATATGCCAAGTAGGTTTTTCACTAGAACATGTATAGTTCCTCTTTTCCTTTAATAGAATATTATGTTTATTTTTTCATAATCAGCAACTAATTTAATATGAGGACTCTTTGAACTCAGGAGCACAGCAAATATTTACTCAGCCGTCATCAAAATAATGCACAGAGGCTTCGTTTTTTTTAATACACTCAAGCCGTAAGTTTCTAAATAATTTAATGTGACCTTACATTCTTAGAGAATGGAGAAATTTCCCGAGGCTAAGCCAGTTAAAGTTGCTTGGCATTTGTGCTATTTCTGGAGGTAATAAGCTATTCCTCCTTGTTCAGTGTCACAGACCCTAGTGTTTACACCGTATTATAAAGCCTGATGACAGACAGCACAGCGCGGCTGCCAGTGTGACCTTTCTCTCTCTTAGTGATTCCATACAAAGCAGGCACTTTCTTTTCACTCCATCTTTCTGCACTTTTCCTCCTCATAGCCTTAGCTTTAGCTACTATAGATTAGAGAATTAAATGAGATTATACATGCGTCACAGCAAAGTGCAAATGAGAGGTATTTAGTATTTATATTTTAGATGGCTGCTTAAGTGATTACCTTCCTCTCCTGATGCCTGAGTTTTATTATTTACTTTCATAGGTAACCAGGTAAAGTGGGAAGAGCATAGGCTGTGACCTTGGACAGATCTGGACTTGAATGTGTATTAAAACACCAGCTAGTAACGGATGATGGCAGAGGGATTTGACCTCTCCACATTTCAGTCCCCTCATCTGTACACTTGGGATGATAAAGCCCAGTTTTGATTGTATTTTATTTATTTATCTTTTTATGGGAATAGAATCGGTTTACAGTGAGTGTTGTGTTGATCACTGATGTACAGCAAAGTGATTCAGTTGTAGATGCATTTTTTCTGAGTATATTTTTATGAGTATTGTAAAGTGTTGGCATCCAGTGGGCATTCGTGCATTGGAGTTGTAATAATAACTGTAAAGATTCATTTTTAAGAAAAATGATATTGATGAAGACTAATTTTTATAATTTCAGTATTTGCTAAGAGCTTCTTGGCCTAAAAGGTTTCATTCATCACTGCTACTACTGTAGGATGGGGAAGGAACAGTCACCAAGGATAACCTGGAATATGGCCAAGTGAAAATCCGCCTGTCGGTAGTTCACTTACAGGTGCTCAGGGTTTCCTGTAATATGCACAGTTTCCTGTCACTCTATGGACAGCTGACTGTTGATTCCTGCATTCATGAGGGCCTGGACAGTGGCAGAAAGAAAGTGTTGTTTATCAATCCCATTATAACAAACAAACAGAAAAAAGCACTCTAGTTAAAAATAAAAATTCCTGGAAAAAGACGTTTTCCAGATGAACAAATAGCATGGAGTCTTTCATCAAAAAAAAAAAAAAAAAAAGGAATTGTGGTTTCTCTGTCTAGCTTGAAGTATTAGGAAATTCACAGGTTTAACCTCAAAGAGGCCTGGATTTAAATTTCATCTCTGTAATTGTTTATTTCCATTTCTCTATGTGAACAATTATATTGCAAGGAACTGATGTGACAAATACACAAGGGATGAGAGTTTATGAGATTGATTGACAATCGGGCAACGTCGCCTCAAATGCTAATTCTCAAAACTTGAGCCCAGTTGTATACACTTGCTGGATAAACTGTGCGCACGTGCTGTGAGAATTACTTTTCCCTGTAACATCAATGCTTACTTTGTGGAACAGCAGGACAAGCTATTTCAGGGCATGTTCAGAGTCCATTACAAACTGTCTAAGCGGGATGAAATTTTAAAATAAAACCCTAAATTCTGATTGATTCTTTCCCAGAGCTTATAAACTTGAGAGTAATGCAGCTCAAATATCTGTCTGCATCCTGCTTTTAAAAGCCTCAGGGCTCAGTAGCTTGTCTGCTCGCTTACCTGCCTAGGCCGAATCAAGGAGGTATTATACTGATGGACTGTAAGCAACCTTGCCTTTTTATCTCCATAGGTATCAATGATGGGGCAGGATTCTTCTTAGGATATTTTATTTTCTGAGACATATACATCAGCCATTTCCCCAAAAAAGCATTGCTATATATACCAGACACTTCCAAGTAACTAAATAACAGTGAAATAGTGAACTCAACAATAATTAATAATAAATCTGTAAACATTTTAGTTTACAAAGCAATACCCTTTCTTATTTTGTTGTTCACCTGTAAAGGACACCAAAAGATAAGCCAGGAAACTCATTAAAAAACAGTTCATTGCTTCTAGAATATTCTAGAATAGAATATATTCATATTAAGAGAAAGGAGGAGAAATCAGTTAATAATTATAACATTAGTGTTTCTATGAAATTAAAAGGGACTTCCCTGGTGGTTCAATGGTAAAGAATCTTCCTGCCAATGCAGGAGACACAAGGGTGATCCCTGGATTGTGAAGATCCCCTGTAGTAGGAAGTGGCAGCCCACTCCAGTATTCTTGCCTGGGAAATCCCATGAACAGAGGAGCCTAGTGGGCTGTATATAGTCCATGGCGTCTCAAAAGAGTCTGATATGGCTGGGCAACTAAACAATAGCAACAACCACCCAATGAAAACATTATGTTAGATATGATGGAAAAATAGACTCCTTAAGTCTTTACCAGAAAAAGAAGCTTATAATCTAGTAATTACCCTTTCATAACAAATGTCATATTAGGTGTTATTTCTGTTTTGGTAAGAATGTAAACCATAATCTTAAAAGTGACACTGGTCACAGTCTGCATCATTAAAATTATATAGGAGCGGCTTCACTATACACCTGACAAAATTAGTTTTTTCTTAAAATGAAGTCTTCTAAATGATAATTTATCATAAATGTTTAAAACATAAGACTACTACATTCAAAACAAGCAATAAGATAAAGAACAGCCTTCAAACCCAAACACCTGGAGAGTTCATTATCTGCTTTGTGAATTCTCCCAACTGGATGTGCCTTTCATACAGAAGAGTTTATTAAGAGCAGGGTAAGCAAAGGGCTATTCTGCCAGTCAGGGAGAATTGTCAGCCTCTCTGGGAAATATCTAGAGACTCTTGTTTTTGACTGTGTTGTATCAGAAGGAGTTTTGTGGGTTGTCAATGCTCTCAATCAAATCACTCCTTCGTTCATATGTAGTATCAATAGCGTCAGCTGCACTGTTGTTGGAAGTAATATGTTGATTTAGCATGATTGATAACAAATTGAAGGAAGCAGAAATTGATGACAACAGAAGTGCATTCAGTTGATTTTGCTTCCAGTTGGTAGCAGTGGTGGTTGTGTATTTGTGGAAAGAGGCAGAGAGAGAGAAGAGAGCTCCATTTTCTATACATGCTTCTGTGAGTTTCTATAAACCACAGTAATACACTTAGAGTTCAGGATTTTTAAAAAGATAGAGAGAAAAAAGCAAACTAAACAAATTGACAGAATAGGCTAATTTACTACTCCTGATTTTTAAAATTATATATTCATATAAATGTATAATAATTGTAGCAGAATAAAGTGATAATTACCATTAAACTTATAGTTAACAATAAGGCAAACCCATTAAAATCAAAACAGTTAAACAGTTACCTGGTTTTATAATCATTAGGTAATAATATGTAAATGATAGCTCAACGCAGTGAGATAAAAAGGCAGAAATGAAAGACTTAACATGCTAGAAATGAGCAGATTAAATTATTTGCACATTCTGTGATTATACATAAAATATGCCACAAAATCACCTAAAACACTATTCATGTTCTTTAAAAATTAGAGAAAATGAGAAACATAAAATTAGCACACATAAAGAGATATAAGATAATTTTAAACAGAATGAAGGTCTTGGTGGCATGGTGGTAAAGAATCTGTCTGCCAGTGAAGGAGATGCAAGAGACATGGGTTCAATCCCTGGGTCAGGAAGATCCCCTGGAGAAGGAAATGGCAACCCATTACAGTATTCTTGCCTGAAAAATTCTGTGGGCATAGGAGTCTAGCTGCCTACAGTCCATGGGGCCACATAGAGTCAGACACAACTGACTGATGGAGCATGCAAATAAAACAAAGGGGTAATATGGACTGATAGCAGAGGCTTGGGCTAGAGAAGGCACAAAATACTAGCCTTAAATTCTTATGCAGTGCACAATGTAGTGTCTATTTATATAGGCCCCAGTTATTAGAAGCACAAAACGTCTGACTACTCTTAGTCACAGTTCAGTTCAATTCAGTCACTCAGTCGTATTTGACTCTTTGTGACCCCATGAACCAGAGCACTACAGGTTCATGGACCTGTAGGGGGGTGATGGACCCCCCTGTCCATCACCAACTCCCGGAGTCCATCCAAACCCATGTCCATCGAGTTGGTGATGCCATCCAATCTTCTCATCCTCTGTCATCCCCTTCTCCTCCTGCCCCCAATCCCTCCAAGCATCAGGGTCTTTTCCAGCTCTTTGCATCAGGTGGCACAAGTATTGCTTCGAAGTTTCAACTTCAACATCAGTCCTTCCAATGAACACCCAGGACTGATCTTTAGAATGGACTGGTTGGATCTCCTTGCAGTCCAAGGGACTCTCAAGAGTCTTCTCCAACACCACAGTTCAAAAGCATCAATTCTTCTGTGCTCAGCTTTCTTTACAGTTCAACTCTCACATCCATACATGACCACTGGAAAAACCATAGCCTTGACTAGACAGACCTTTGTTGGCAAAGTAATGTCTCAAAGTAGGAGATTTTAATGCTTAGTTTTTCTAGATTTGATAGGGTAGCAGGTACCATATAAATTAGATTTGGAGCAGAGATCCTTAACAGTGGCAAATGGACATAAAAGAATCCGTGAGTTTCTTTCAGGGGAATTGGGGGCTTCTCAATTTGTATGCCATATATTACCTGTATGTTTTATGCATCTCCTACAGAAGGATATGGTCTTCCCTAGAGGCTCAGCAGTAAAGAATCCACCTGCCAATGCTTGAGACATGGGTTCAAACCCTGGTTTGGGAAGATTCACTGGAAAAGAAAATGGCAACCCACTCCAGTATTCTTGCCTGGGAAATTCCATGGACAGAAGAGTCTGGAGGGCTAGAGTCCCTCAGAGTCCCTGGGGTCGCAAAGAATTGGACATGACTGAGCAACTAAACAAAAACAACAGAAGAATATCCATCACAATGTAATCTGAGATTCAAAAAATGTTACTTGGTATACGATATCTAAATATCATCAAGATTTTTGATATATACTTTTTCAAACTCTTAACTCTAAAAAGAAAATAAAATATTATGAACTTCTTGTGTATCATTTATAAAAATTTATGATGATACACCAAAATATAAAATTGAAAATAAGAAAACATTCTCATATGAAACTTAAAACACAGTGAAAATAAAACACAAGTGCACTAATACATGTGCATATGCTGTTTGCAAATACATGTAAAGTGAAATATGAAAAATGAATTTGAACAAAAGCACAGTCTCCCTGGGAAACAGAAAAGGAAGTTTGAGTAAGTTGAGAGATAGAGCATGATCCTTCCAGTTTACAGCAAATTAATCAGGTGAATTTTCTTTCAACTTAGTAGGTCTTTAGAAATCAAAATAATGAAACGGTGTTTAAAATAGAAGTAATAATTGCTATGCTATCAAGAAAAGAAGGCAAGGTACATCATGCTTGCCATATATACCAAGATGAATAATCAGCAGGAAAATAGCAGAACTGTCAAAAATTACATTTAAACAGACATATAACCTGTGATATTTCCAATTGTTCTGCAACAGTATAAAGCATATAATTTGCCTTAGTAACAAAACAGAAAGCTAATTATATGAGCTCTTCCCACAAATCATCTGATGGTTTCTTTGTGGAAGAAAGACTTCAACAGCCAGAAGGCTCCCAGTTACTAACATGTAGTTCCACTGATAGAGTGAGGCAAAAATCAGCTAAAAAAAAAATTAGTAATCAAAAATAATATGTATCAAAAGCTAGCCATTAAAATCTTTTTTGGTGATCACTTTGAAGTGGTAAGATTCTGAGTGATTTTTATCTTCTTTACAGTGTTTTGTTTCTGAATTATAAAGAAAAGAATTATATTTGTTGGAATTAAGTGAAGATGAAATCTTTTCCATTATATAAAATTCTTTAAAGAGCATATAGATAAATTATATTGAAATAAATAAAAAATAAAATGGAAAAAGTTTGTAGACTTTAATTCGTACAAGATGGAAAATTAAAAGACAAATATAAAAATGAAAAGAAAAAAAAGATCAGAACCTCTGTGGCAGTCCAGTGGTTAAGACTCTGTGCTTCCAATGCATGGGGTAAGGGTTCAGTCCCTGCTTGGAGAACTAAGGTCCCGCATGCCACAAAGTGCAGCCAAGAAAAGAAGAAAAAAAAAAATCCAAAAATCATGAAAATAGTTAATGGACCCAAATAAAAATTGCCTATAAATATTCAAAATTAATGTATACAATATTCTTATGAAGAATTCATTGCCACTAGAAATCAAAGAATGCAACTCAAACCTTTCCATAGGGTCTCTGCTCAGATCCTTCTGCTGGGTTCCCCCTTGATAAAATTTGATGTCCCTGTCACAGCCTACCAGGCTTTATGTTATCTTTATGGGGCATCCTCTTCACCCCACGATCTCCTGGGCCCCGTATAATGCTGTCCCCTTCCTCACTTTCATTACAGGAGCTTCCTTGCTCCTCTTTCTACTTTCTAAGCAATTGACATCTCAAGAGTCTCAGCACTTGCTGTTTATTCTGCTTGGAGAACTCAGATCCCAGAAACGATGTGCATTCCTGTCTTCTCACTGCCTTCCAGGCATTGATCATTCTTTACATGTCACCTTATCAGAGAGGTTTTCTCTAAAATCTTTATAAAATAAATCTGATTGCATAATACTTGTAAATCATTGACCATATATCTACATGTCTGTGTTTCCTCAAGGTTGCAAATTACAAATTATAATAATGTATGTTCTCAACTTTGTTTAAATAGAGATCAAAAGCGAACATAAGTGCAAATATACATGAAATAGAAATCAGTTGAAAGAGTTACACCAGATAATTATTCAGTCACTCAGTCATGTCCGACTCTTTGCCACCCCATGGACTGCAACATGCCAGGCTTCCTTGCCCTTCACTGTTTCCCAGAGTTTGCTCAATCTCTTATCCTTTGATTTGGTGATACCATACAACCATCTTATCCTCTGTCCTCCGCTTCTCATCCTGCCTTCAATCTTTCCCAGCATCAGGGTCTTTTCAATGAATCAGCTCTTCTCAGCATGTGGCCAAAGTATTGGAACTTCAGCTTTAGCATCAGTCCTTACAGTGAAGACTTGGTGTTGATTTCCTTTAGGATTGACTGGTCTGATCTGCTTGCAGTCCGAAAGACTCACAAGAGTCTTCTCCAGCACCACAATTCAGAGGTATCATTTCTTCCACTCTGAGCCTTCTTCATGGTCCAACTCCCATATCCATGCATGACTACTGGAAAAACCATAGCTTTAGCTATACAGACCAAATGATATATTTGGCTATACAGACATACAGGCAAAATGATATCTCTGCTTTTTAATACACTGTCTAGGCTTGCCATAGTTTTTCGTCCAAGGAGCATCAGATGATATCATTAAAAATATTTACCAAATATTTTAGTTTTTCCCAACATATGGTGGAATCACGTGACTTATCCCCTTGAAGGTAGGGATCCTGAGCCACTTGATTTGGCTGATCAAAGGTGAACCCTCTACTCCCCAAGGACTTGTAGTCAGAGTTGGTAATGAGCCTATATTCCATTAAGTCACTGTGATTTGGGGGTTTATTTATACCTCAGCATTCTGGCTGACATGAACTTTTATATATGGATATCTCTGGGTGGTATGATTATGTGTGATTGCTCATTTTTTTGCCTTTATATTATTTTACATTTTGTAAAATTTCTAAAATAGCCTAGGTGTATTACCTTTTACTCATTACTAAACTTACTTTAAAAAAGAAGGGCAGGGACTTCCCTGGTGGTTCAGTGGCTGAGACTCTGTGCTCCCAACGCAGGGGACCCAGGTTCAATCCCTGGTCAGGGAACTAGATCCCACATGCCACAACTAAGAGTTTGCAAACCACAACTAAAGATTCCCCATGTGGCAAGGAAGATTGAAGACCCCAGTGCCACAACTAAGACCCAACACAGTCAAATAAATAAATGTTAAAAAAGAAAATAGATCTAGAGAAATAAAGAGATTGCAACCCAGCACTAACTATGTGTGAAACCCTTCTTAATGTTGTCAACTTCTCGTGTATTTTTTTTTTAAATTTGAGTTGATACTCCTGATTCTGGTCCCCAATTTCTGTTTTTTCTCAATGTTTTGCTAGTAGTTAATCCTGATAAATCTAAGGAAATTCCAGTATTTGACACTGATGGAAAGCACAGTATATATTGAGTGCTTCACATATATTTTGTAGTTTAATTCACAGATAACCCACTTAAGTTAGGCTCAATGGCTGTGTGCATTTTACTGATGTGTAACTGTAGGCATAGTAGGATAAGGAAATTTTTCAACTAGATACAAAGAGGAAAATCTGGAATAACCACTGCATGGGGCACTTTAGATGGGCCTTATTTCCTGCTACTTTCTGCTTCTTGTTTTTACTGTGTTTTTGTCCCTGTCAGAACCAGCTATCTGACACGTAGATTGTAAAAGACTAAATGTAAGGAACCAGTACATATGCCATAGATCTGGAAAGGCTTGATTTCCCAGGGGTGTGAAATTATGTAAAGTATAGTAACAGGGATCTGGCTGCTACTAATTATTCTCTTATTACATATTAAATCTAATTGCTATCTAAGTCAGAATCCTTCTCATCTTTTCCTATGCCCATTAAAATGAAGCTGTGACTCTAGGATAGCCTTATTAAAAGGATTGACAATAAAATATTAAGTCAAAAAGAAATAATGTGATCTTGATTAAGGTGGTTATTTCTATTCTACTCCTATGCAGATAATTCAGGGGGGGAACAAGTGCCAAGACCCAGCTTGAGGGTCAATAGAAATCTGAGAATCTCATTTAAATGGTCTGAGGAGCACTTACATAATCACTGGTCTTCTCTCTTTTAAAATACTATTAATTTTTAATAATCTTAATGAATATAGAGTTGCATAGTCCCTTTTAAGCAAATATAGTAAGTAGAAGCCAAAGGTGACATGGATGTGATTGTATGCCTACACATAATATACACTTTCTAGGTAATTATGTTTTCTTAAGTAGCCTTTTCTAATTATAGCATTCACAAATATTCAGGTTTTGAGATATAATCTCTACAAAGAGGTAATACTGTTTCCCTGCAGTGATTGCTTAAATAATGACAATAATTTACATATTTTAGAATAGCTTTAGGTTTAGAGAAAAAGTGTGAAAAATAGTACACCGAGTTCCCATATATTCCACACCCTGTTTTCCTTATTGTTAAAAGCGTATATTGGAATGGGTCATTTGTCACAAAAAATGAACCAATACTGAAAATAGACCTTTGGGGGACCTTTTTTACTTGGATCCTGTTTCCCTTTGAAGTCACTTTCATTGTGTTTGTTTGCTAGCAGTTTCTTACTTTCTGGCGCTATAAGATACTACAATATACTCTAGGCTCATGTCTCCAGCAAGCTGAATTCCTCTCAATTAAGGATGGTAATAGAAACCAAGATTGCAGCGCTACATGTGGTCATTATCATTGGTGGTCATTTAGTGTAGGCCCTCTCAGCATGGAGATCAAACACAGGAGATCAAACCAGTCAATCCTAAGAAAATCAACCTTGAATATTCGTTGCAAGAACTGATGCAAAAGCTGAAGCTGTAATACTTTGGCAACCTGATGTGAAGAGCTGACTCGTTGGAAAAGACCCTGATGCTGGGAAAGATTGAGGGCAGGAGAAAAGAGGGGTGACAGAAGATGCAATGGTTTGATGACATCACCAACTCAGTGAACATGAGTTGGAGCAAACTCCGGGATAGGAAAGCTTGGCATGCTGCAGCACATCGGGTGGCAAAGAGTCAGACGTGACTTGGCAACAGAACAACAACGAAAGCAGGGAGATGGAGGAAATACAGGTGTGTACACAACCTGTGTATGTACACATTTCTATAAATATCTCGATGTGTAGCCTTTAGTTTCTATATTAAGCTAAGCATGAGTTCAAACTAATGTCTCCAACTGGAACCCATTACCACATGGACCTGTTCCTTTACATAGGTTGTTTCTTTCACTAATATGACCCTTGGTAACTGTAGCTGTATATCTCCATTTATGAGGATGAGTTCTCCAACTTCGCTGTTTTATTTCAGGATTGTGTTGAATATTCTATATTGTTTCCATTTTCCTATGAACTTTAGAGTCTGTACAAATAGTTTATTGGTATCTTCATTGTTAGTACATGGAATCTACACATCAGATAGGTAAATGAAATGAAGTGAAGGTCGCTCAGTCGTGTCCCACTATTCATAACCCCATGGACTATACAGTCCACGGAATTCTCCAGGCCAGAATACTGGAGTAGGGAGTCTTTCCCTTCTCCACGGGATCTTCCCAACCCAGGAATCGAACTGAGGTCTCCTGGATTACAGGCAGATTCTTTACCAACTGAGCTATCAGGGAAGCCCAAATAGGGAAATATTGACACAATAACAATATATTCCAGTACATGAGAATGGAAAAACTCTGTATTTAAATAAAACTGTGTATTTTATAGTTTTCTATGTAAAGGTCTTTTGTTTCTTTAGGTAGATATACTCCTAAGTATTTTATTCTTTTTGTTGCAATGGTGAATGGTATTGTTTCCTTAATTTCTCTTTCTGTTTTCTCATTGTTAGTGTATAGGAATGCAAGGGACTTCTGTGTGTTAATTTTATATCCTGAAACTTTACTATATTCATTGATTAGCTCTAGTAATTTTCTGGTAGCGTCTTTAGGGTTTTCTATGTAGAGGATCATGTCATCTGCAAACAGTGAGAGTTTCACTTCTTCTTTTCATATCTGGATTCCTTTTATTTCTTTTTCTGCTCTGATTGCTGTGGCCAAAACTTCCAAAACTATATTGAAGACTAGTGGTGAGAGTGGGCACCCTTGTCTTATTCCTGCCGTTAGGAGAAATGCTTTCAATTTTTCACCATTGAGGATAATGTTTGCTGTGGGTTTGTCATATATAGCTTTTATTATGTTGAGGTATGTTCCTTCTATTCCTGCTTTCTGGAGAGTCTTTATCACAAGTGCTTGTTGAATTTTGTCAAAGGCTTTTTCTTCATCTATTGAGATAATCATATGGTTTTTATCTTTCAATTTGTTAATGTGGTGTATTACACTGATTGATTTGTAGATATTAAAGAATCCTTGCATTCCTGGGATAAAGCCCACTTGGTCATGATCTATGATCTTTTTAATATGTTGTTGGATCCTGTTTGCTAGAATTTTGTTAAGGATTTTTGCATCTATGTTCATCAGTGATATTGGCCTGTAGTATTCTTTTTTTGTGGCATCTTTGTCTGGTTTTGGAATTAGGATGATGGTGGCCTTATAGAATGAGTTTGGAAGTAAGGAAATCAAAGAGGACACAAATAGATGTAGAAATATACTGTGTTCATGAATTGGAAGAATCAATATTGTGAAAATGATTATACTACCCAAAGCAATCTATAGATTCAATGCAATCCCTATCAAGCAACCAACAGTATTCTTCACAGAACTAGAACAAATAATTTCACAATTTGTATGGAAATACAAAGAACCTTGACTAGCCAAAGCAACCTTGAGGAAGAAGAATGGAACTGGAGGAATCAACCTGCCTGACTTCAGACTCTGCTGCAAAGCCACAGTCATCAAGACAGTATGGTACTGGCACAAAGACAGAAATATAGATCACTGGAACAAAATAGAAAGCCCAGAGATAAATCCACATACATATGGCCACCTTATCTTCGACAAAGAAGGCTAACACCATACACAAAAATAAACTCAAAATGGATTAAAGATTTAAATGTAAGACCGGAAACTATAAAACTCCTAGAGGAGAACATAGGCAAAACACTCTCCAACATTAATCACAGCAAGATCCTCTATGACCCACCTCCCAGAATATTGGAAATAAAAGCAAAAATAAACAAATGGGACCTAATGAAACTTAAAAGCTTTTGCACAACAAAGGAAACTATAAGCAAGGTGAAAAGACAGCCTTCGGAATGGGAGAAAATAATAGCAAATGAAGAAACAGACAAAGGATTAATCTCAAAAATATACAAGCAACTCCTGCAGCTCAATTCTAGAAAAATAAATGGCCCAATCAAAAAATGAGCCAAAGATCTAAACAGACATTTCTCCAAAGAAGACATACAGATGGCTAACAAACACATGAAAAGATGCTCAACATCACTCATTATCAGAGAAATGCAAATCAAAACCTCAATGAGGTACCATTATACACCAGTCAGGATGGCTGCTATCCAAAAGTCTACAAGCAATAAATGCTGGAGAGGGTGTGGAGAAAAGGGAAGCCTCTTACACTGTTGGTGGGAATGCAAACTATGGAGAACAGTGTGGAGATTCCTTAAAATACTAGAAATAGAACTGCCATATGACCCAGCAATCCCACTTCTGGGCATACACACCGAGGAAACCAGATCTGAAAGAGACACATGCACCCCAATGTTCATCACAGCACAGTTTATAATAGCCAGGTCATGAAAGCAACTTAGATGCCCATCAGCAGATGAATGGATAAGGAAGCTGTGGTACATATACATCATGGAATATTACTCAGCCATTAAAAAGAATTCATTTGAGTCAGTTCTAATGAGATGGATGAAACTGGAGCCCATTATACAGAGTGAAGTAAGCCAGAAAGATAAAGACCAATACAGTATACTAAGGCATACATATAGAATTTAAAAAGATGGTAACGATAACCCTATATGCAAAATAGAAAAAGAGACACAGATGTACAGAACAGACTTTTAGACTCTGTGGGAGAAGGCGAGGGTGGGATGTTCTGAGAGAACAGCATTGAAACGAGTATACTATCAAGTGTGAAACAGATCACCAGCCCAGGTTGGATGCATGAGACAAGTGCTCAGGACTGGTGCACTGGGTAGACCCAAAGGGATGGGGTGGAGAGGGAGGCAGGAGAGGGGATCAGGATGAGGAACACATGTAAATCCATGGCTGATTCATGTCAATGTATGGCAAAAACCACTACAATATAAAAAATAAATAAAGATATCACTAAAAAAAAAAAAAAACTGTGTAATTTATTTATTTAGGTCCTCTTTGATTTGTTTTATCAGTGTTTTGTAGATTTTTTTACAAACAAGATTTTCCCTAATTATTTTTCTGCTTTGGGTGCAATTGTAAATTTTATCTTTTAATTTCAAATTCCAGTTGTTCATGGCTGGTATACAGAAAAGCTATTAATAAATGTTATATATCTTTTATTCTGCATACTTGCTATAATCACATATTAGTTATAGGAATTTTGTAGATTATCTGGGATTTCCTATATAGATAATAATTTCATATGCAAATAAAATGCAGCCGTGTCTTCCTTTCAAATCCATAGTTTTTTTTATGTTTTTCTTTTTTTTTTTTTTTTCATAATTGCTGTAGGTAGGGCTTCAGAGTAATATAAAATAGGTGTGGAGAGGGATGATATTCAGATAATATTCTGAAATTTTTTTGATGAGAGTAAGGGGGTTAATCTGACTATAGATATGCTTATTTTATTGGTCTTGTCAAGGAACTAACCTATAAAATATATATTTTTATTTTCCTGACTTCAATTTCATTGATTTTCACTCCAATTTTGTTATTCTTTTATTCTACTTGATTTATGCTTAAATTGTTCTTATTTCTCTAGTTTCTTTAGGTGATTGCTTGCTTATTGATTTTATATCTTTTTTTTAGATAATTTTTGTTTTTTTATTCTTTTTAGGTATTAACAGACTTTATTTTTATTGAACTATGAAGAGAAACATCTAATGTGATGTAAATATACATGACATTGGCAATTATGTGGTTTTTTTTTCCATTTATTTTTATTAGTTGGAGGCTAATTACTTTAGAATATTGTAGTGGTTTTTGCCATACATTGACATGAATCAGCCATGGATTTACATGTGATTTTATACCTTTTCTAATGTATGTATTTAATGCTATAAATTGCCCCCAAGCATTGCTTTCACTGCATCTACAGATTTTTATGTTTTACTTCTGTTTTCATTTGATTCATAGTTTTTTTTTAGATTTTTCTTAAGACATTTTCATTGATTAATATGTCTCTTAAAAGTATTTTGTTTAATTTCCTAATCTTTGAAGATTTTTCAGTTATTTTTTTGTTATTGATTTCTAGTTTAACCCCCCTGTTGTATGTCTTTGTGAATGTTCTATGTAGGCTAGAGAAAAATATATTCTTTTGTTGTTAGTTAGAATTAAATTATTTTAATTTATAGTGTCAAGCTATCTGTACTTTACTGATTTTTAGCCCCCACTATTTATTTATTAAGAAAGGGATATTGTGGCTCAATTATAATGGCACTTTTTCTGCTTCTCTTTTCACTTCTACGTGTTTTGGTCTCAGATATTTTTACACTCCCTTGCTGGCTGTGTAAATGATAATGTTCTTGTTCTGATGTCTTCATGGCCTGAAAATAATGTGGCTCCTTATACAGCATAGAATTGGGTATTATTTATTTATCCACTTTTTATAGTCTGTGTTTTTATATGTATATCACGAAATTCATAATGTAATTATTGATATATTTGGATTAATGACTACCACATTTGTAACTCTATTCATTGCATTTCATTTGCTTTTCCATCCCAATCCTACTCTTTTTCTTAATTCTTTGGTTTCATTTTTGCATTTGTATGTTTTCCCTTTATCAATAGTGTATAAAGTATAGTTTAAAAAATATAATTGTTTCCCTATAGTTTACAATATATATATTTTAACTAATTTAAGTCTACCTTTAAAAAATATTGTATCACTTCTCAAATAGTCCATGAACCTTACAGTAAAGAATCCCTAATTGTCCCATCTTCCTTCCCATCACTTTTTCTATTGTTGCCATACATTTCAGTTATCCACACAATATAATAATCATCCATATATTATTATTATGACTACAGACAAATAGCCACCTTTTATATCAATTCAAAATAAGGAAAGTAAAATATCCTATTTCCATCATCTATACCTTCTCTAACTCCTGTTTTCTTTGTGTAGATTAAAGTTTCTGACATAAATCATCCTCCTAACAAACTTTAAAATCCTTTCTTGCAAGGCAGATGTGCTGGTGATGAAAGTACTAGGTTTCTATCTGCTTGAGATAGTATTTCTGTCTCATTTTTTTAGGGAAAATTTGAATGGATATAGAATTCTGAGTTGGCATGTTTTTTCTTTAGGCACTTCAGATAGCTGGCATGACTGTCTTCTTCCTTGTGTGGTTCCTCATGGGAAGTCTACTGTAGTCTTAGCGATATTTCTCTCCAGGTAAGCTGTACTACTTTTCAGGCTCAGAGACAGTGGTACAAAGTTGGAGAAGGACAGAACATCCCTTTTCTTGTTTTCACAACACAGACCAGGGCTTCCCCATTTAATTACTTCTTCAATAGGTGCTTATTTAATTCCTGCTATCTTCCTGTCACTTTTGTGAAAATTTTAGTGTAAATAGCACAAAGAACTTTTTTTAAATTTTAATCAATTCTGTTATTTCCAATATAGTGATTGAGAATCTACAGATTTTTGAGGTACATAGTTGTCAGCATGCCACTTTAGTGATTCTAACCTAAATAAAATAAATTCCTATGATTTTTAGCAATCAAAGGACATTTCATTGAAAAGCAGCTGAATGCTTAAGAGCACAGAGCCAAACAGCCTGGATAAAACATTATTGTGTCACTTACTCATGTGACTCTGGGCCAGTTATTGACTCCCTGTGTGACTGCTTCCTCATCCATAAATGGGGATAATAATGATATTTCCTGCCTCAAAGGGTGGTTGTAAGGATTAAAGGAATTGACAAAGTAGCAAACACTTAGAACAATGTTGGACTATGGTAAGGACTATATAAGTAAATGTTATTACTTAGACACCGAGCATAATTTATTATCCATTGTATAATTTTTTCATCTTTTTCATCTTTGTAAGAAAGGGTTTAATTAGGGAAGTATGATTTACAGTGAATAAGAAACACTATTTTTTTCAGCTTCTTATATATACTCTTCATCAGACATGAGAGAACCCAAATGGAATTTGAGGAATAATAATAAGGTTTCATTCTTATGATGTTTGTGACCCAAAGTACTCTTACTGAAAAATTAAACTCCTTATTGATACTGTGTTAGAGTAAGAAAATATGAGTATATTCCAGAGTAACAGGGAATGATGCAAATTGTGGCCTGTGTTCTGATCTTTTGCCCTGTTCAACAGATTAAGACACAATTGGAGAGTCACATGTTCACATATACTGAAAGTTGCCCCACAAGAAGCAAGAAAAACTGCATATGATTATAAAGGATCCATCATATAAACTATAAATACTTCTTTAGTTTCTGAAGGCTCTTTTTGGGGTTTTGTCTTTTTGGTTTCACATGATTGCTTCCGTACCATTAGCAGTGAGTCCATTCGAATAAAAATAAAAAGTAGCACTTAAAAATCCTCTTTGGCACTTCAAAAGGCCATATATTAGAGAGCTAATTGGTGTGGCTTTTACAACTTTCACATTGATTTTTTTTTCTCCCATTGATTTTTTTCCCCCTCCTTTGAGCTGCCTTTTCATCCTGCTACTACTGTGAATTCTTCTTCTTAGTTCTTGGGGAGTAGATTATATGCAAGAAAAGATAGTCAGTGAAAGTGACAGGAGTCCCAAGAACTTTTGTTCTTCTGTCCTGCTATATTTTAATTTCAGATAAGTAGAACTAGTTGAGAATATACTGATTGGACTATGTCAAAAATCTTTCTGCTTCAGAGTCTCCATGAAAGGAAGATTCTCTGACAATTCTGCCTGGGAACACTGAAATTGTGTTTTACAGAGAGAATCTTCCATCTTTAAAAAAAAAAATGAGGATGACAAGATTTACTTTGGAAAGCTAATTTCCTTCTACACATAAGATCATGAGCTAAATGATAAATATGCTCAGTTGCTAGATCATGTCCAACTCTTTGTGACACCATGGACTTTCCCCCACCAGACTCCCATGTCCATGGGATTTCCCAGGCAAGAATACTGGAGTGGGTTGCCATTCCCTTCTCCAGGGGATCTTCTTGGAGCAGGGATCAAACTCTAATCTCCATTGGCAACTGGGTTCTTGACCACTGAGCAGTCAGGGAAGCCCCATCTTGTTCTGTACTTTTATGAAAGTGTTTTCTACTGCAGCTCTGCCTTTTTCCCAACATATGATTAATAAATTTGATTTTGCATAAAGTTTTCCTATTCATCACACCCTCACCTCATCCAGAATCACAATCTTTCCTTTGGAAAAATTACAGAATTCAGTTACATGTTGTTATTAGAGTCATTTAAAAATTTGATGGCCCCACATTTGTTTTTTTGCTACCATGTAATTACATTGAGATTTAATAAAAAAGATTTCTGTTAATTAGGTGAGAAGATTGGCCCCTGGATGGTAATCATTATAAGCATAAATTCATGTTTTTGCTTTTCCATGTATTTCAAAGAAATGTTTAACAAATTCTCTGAAAAGTATAATGTCCATAATTTAAATAAGGAAATCTCCTGGCCAACCCAAGGTCAAAAAGTATCTTCTAATTATTATTAATTTTTTAAATGTCTACTCTAGTATCATGCTGTCAGAACAGACTGGCAAAGCTAATAAAGATCCACAGTTTAAGTCTTTAAAAACAGGATTCAGCAAGCTTTCTGACAGAAGCTATTATATTGATATTGTAGTTTCACTAATCAGCTTGAAACATCTCTCAAATGGAAGGAAAACAAGATATCCTTGCGAGTAAAATTCACTATCTAATCTCAGAGGGAATCAGTTAATCTCTGTCCTTCCATTTGCACTACTTTATAATAAACAGGTGAGCAGTATGGCTTATTCCAGTGCATTGGAAGGGTTATATTTCTTTTAAAATATTTGGGGATTTTTATATATAATTTTATAGAGAATAATCTTATTTTAAGTGGAAGTTTTTATTTCAAAAGGAAAACAATAGTATTGCCATGCTATTTGAGGGTCGTTAATTAAAATGTGATCATCTCAGAAGGGATAAGTTCATTTTTCTACTGTATCTGGCAAAAGTATGCTACTCAACTGTATTACATATGTAAAACATATTGCAGAAGGTATACTTTGCCTACAGGCTTCTCTAGTGGCTCACTAATAAAGAATCTGCCTGCTAATGAAGGAGACATGGGTTCAACTCCTGTGCTGGGTAGATCCCCTGGAGAAGGGAATGGCAACCCACTCCAGTAGTCTTGCCTGGGAAATCCCATGGACAGAGGAGCCTGTCCCGCAACAGTCCATGGGGTCACAAAGAGTCAGACATGACTTAGCAACTGAACAACAGCAATACTTTACCTACATGAAATTATTTTAAGACATTATTTTGATGATTGCAGTAGCAGTTTGTATTAATTCTATAAGGTTTGTACAATATAGACATGCATGCAGGCAAAACTGAGATCAGCTGTGATCCCAGCATGCCACCATTTAATGGTTAACTGTATTTCAAGCTTTCTCCTTTTCCCCAAAGATAATTATATAAATACATATACTTGGTGCTATATATTTAAGACTTATTTTACTTATTAATTTGTACTCTGCTGGTCTTCTTTAGTAAGGGACATAGATGTTTTCCCAAGTTATTAGATATTCTTTTACAATATATTCTTCAGTATTTTGTTGCTTAATATTTCCAGTTTCACCAATCTTTGGGGATACTTTTAAAATATTGTTGTTTTACTTATAGGCAAACAAAATGTTCATTACAAATTTTAATGTATTCATAAAATGATTCCCTGAAGGATCTTCAAAAAATGAACTCTTGGTTGTTTTTATATTTGAATATTATATGAAATACATTAAATAATTAAAATGAATCAAGCTGCTTTATTTTAAATATTCGCTTGAATTAGTTATTAAGTCAGTTTGGATATGGCTTAAAACATTAATGACACATGTACACCCGTGGCTGATTCATGTCAATGTATGGCAAAACCCACCACAATATTGTAAAGTAATTAGCCTCCCATTAAATTAAATAATGAGAAACACTGTGCTGGATGAAGCACAAGCTGGAATTAATATTTCCAGGAGAAATATCAATAACCTCAGATGTGTAGATGACACCACCCTATGGCTGAAAGTGAAGAATAACTAAAGAGCCTCTTGATGAAAGTGAAAGAGCAGAGTGAAAAAGTTGGCTTAGAACTCAACATTCAGAAAACTAAGATCATGGCATCCAGTCCCATCACTTCATGGCAAATAGATGGGTAAACAGTGAAAACAGTGGCAGACTATTTGGGGATCTCCAAAATCACTGCCGATGGTGATTGCAGCCATGAAATTAAAAGACGCTTACTCCTTAGAAGTTATGACCAACCTAGAAAACATATTAAAAAGCAGAGACATTACTTTGCCAACAAAGGTCCGTCTAGTCAAGGCTATGGTTTTTCCAGTGGTCATGTATGGATGTGAGAGTTGGACTGTAAAGAAAACTGAACACCGAAAAATTGATGCTTTTGAGCTGTGGTGTTGGAGAAGACTCCTGAGAGTCCCTTGGACTGCAAGGAGATCCAACCAGTCCATCCTAAAGGAAATCATTCCTGAATATTCATTGGAAGGACTGATGCTGAAGCTGAAACTCCAATAGTCTGGCCACCTCATGCGAAGAGTTGACTCATTGGAAAAGACCCTGATGCTGGGAGGGATTGGGGGCAGGAGGAGAAGGGGACGACAGAGGATGAGATGGTTGGATGGCATCACTAACCTAATGGGCATGGGTCTGGGGGACTCCGGGAGTTGGTGATGGACAGGGAGGCCTGGCGTACTGCAGTCCATGGGGTCGCAAAGAGTCTGATACAACTGAGCTACTGAACTGAACTGAAAATAAATAAATTTTTAAAAAATGATTTTCTTTTGAAATAGAAAATACCTGGAATAAAATCTTGATTTCAGGAAATATTATACCAAAAGGGACATCTGGAAAGCTATGGTTTTATTCTGATATCTGTGCTCTTGCATGTCGTGATATGAATATGGGGAAAATAATTATCCTTGCATTTCCACCAGAAAACAAGCACAGAGGAAAAAAAGAAGCTAGAATCTAGAAATAATATGCTGTCCACTTCTTTGGTTTAAATGCAGAAGATTCCATTTTTTGTAGAGTCTTCAGTAAGCAACATTTTGGGGAACAATTCTGCTCAGATGATTTACTTCTTCAGAGAGAAGTTTCATTTTGTACAACAAGAAACCGAAAAAGAATCAAGTCCTCTTAACAGGAAAAGAGTACACAGGACATTTTGGAAGGGAGGGGATCTTTGCTTATGCCTGATAGAGAAGAAATCGCTTTTCATTTAAAAAATAGGTTTTTCTTGGGGAGTTCTGTTCTTCTTTCTGCTAAATAAAACAACTTGAATTTCTGATGAGCGCTCTTTAGAGTGTATTTCTCTTCTGCTGACACTGAGATTCATGGGAATACTTGCCATTAACACAAATGAGAGCTAAACACATCAATTGCTTCATATGAAGATTAAAATGCTCCTCTTCATTTGAACCCAATACATTATTGGTAATTACATTATGTGTCAATAATAATTACTCTTACTCTGTTTAACACTGCTGCTTAGAAACAAGCATCTTATTGCACCACAAGGATTATTAAAAAAAAAAAACAAAACACGGAGATACTTTATTTCACAGTTTTACAGGGCTCAACCTGAACACAGGAAAATTTATCAAAGTTATATCTATTGCCAACAGACACAAAATAGAATAAAATATTTAAAACATTTATACAAAATATCATATTTACAAAATTTACAGTTTTCCCAGATGAGATTCTCTTCTAATATGTGCCAAAACCAATTTGAAGATGATAAAAAGATATTTTAAAATATGGTATATTTGAATACTGACTTCTCTAATAAGGCAGGTAAAGCTTTTTCATGTTGTTTTATTTTTAAAATAATAATCATATTGTTTACTTAACAGTAAGTGAAGGCAACTATAATTTTTTTCTAAATATTCCAAAATATTCTACTTTTTAAACTATTACAGAATATTCTTATATTTATTATATATATCTTATTTTACTTTATAGAACTGAAACATGTTTCTAGACATTTTTGAGGATAGTTTATTATTTATCATGCCATGATGCATATAATGCAAAAATTCAAGTAAAATAAACTTACCAAAGTTTTTTTCCAAAATGATTTCAAACTCCTTTGGCAGTCATTGTAGTTTGCCTTTTACTTTAAAATATACTGTACCATCAAGAGCATTGCTGATGTAGAATTTCTTAAAAGAATGTGTCACTATTATATCTGGTATTTTCCTCTAACCCATTGACACACATTTTGAAAATTTTGATGCTGGTACCTCCTTACTCTTACGAAGATGCTCAATAGTACATTTTCTATACAATGAAAAAGATGAAAGTGAAAGTCACTCAGTCGTGTCCACCACTTTGCGAGCCCGTGGACTATACAGTCCATGGAATTCTCCAGGCCAGAATACTGGAATGGGTAGCCTTTCCCTTCTCCAGGGAATCCAACCATGGTCTCCTGCATGGCAGGCGGATTCTTTACCAACTGAGCTATCAGGGAAGCCCCAAGAATTTTAGACAACTTCTAGGGCACTGTGACTCCTCATTTGCTCAGCAATTGCTTGTTAATTGAAATATCAAGGAGTTGGCACTACCTATTGGTACCATGAAGAATAAACAGCTAGTTTCACTCATCTGAGAAAAATGCAAACCACGTGACCTGAACAACAGCGACTGTAAGATGCTACTAATTGTAAGATTTATTTTAATCAAGAAATGTTAAAATACACATGCATACCCTTTAACAATAAAATGGGAAATGCTTATTGTGGTGTATTCATACAAGGGGTGCGTTAATAACAATGAATGTGCACAGTAAGCTTGTTTCAGAAACATAATGTGTTTTCATAAATGTGAATCTGGTCTCACAAAATATTGTTGAGTGAAAGAAACCAAATATTCATGAATATATTCTGTGTTATTCCATTTCTATAAAGTTAAAAAACAGGTAAATGTATGGTCTATGGTGTTTATAGCTAGGATAAGGGTTTCTCTTTAGGGAAGTATGATATACACCACTACATACACAGGCAAAGCCATCTTGTGTTAGAGGTCAAGGTTACCATTGCTTTGTTGTTTAGTGGCTAAATTGTGTCTTACTCTGTCGTGACCCCGTGGACTGTAGTCCGCCAGGCTCCTATGTCCACAGGATTCTTGCCAGAGTCTCTTGCACTGGCAGGCGGATTCTTTACCATTAGTGTCACTTGGAAAGCCCATGGTTATTCCACTAGTTTCTGCTTATACTTCTCTGTGTTGAATAATCTCTTGGTAATGCCCCCATCACAGAAGATAATTTAGTATTCTTATCCTTCCTGCTGCTAACTTTCCCTTTATTTCCTTCTTTTGTCTTTGTTTAATATAATTACTTCATCTGGTGTTTTTGGACTTTTAAAGAAATGAGTTAAACCTGTTTTTTTTTCCTCTTTACAACAATTTCAAATTTATGGAAAAGTTACAAGGATACTACAAAAAATAATTCTAGATACTGTTTGATTCACCAATTAATAAGACTTCGACACATTTGCTTTCTCTTTCTTGTGCTCATGCTCTCATTCATATATATTTATACATACATATATATGCACATAATTAGTATAGCTATATATCTACATAGATATATGAAAGTAAAACTGTTAGTCATTCAGTCGTGTCCAACTCGTGATCCCATTGATTGTTGCCCAACCAGCTCCTCTGGCTATGGAATCCTCCAGACAAGAATAGTGGAGTCGGTTGCCATTTGCTTCTCCAGGGGTTCTTCGCCACCTAGGAATCGAATCTGGTCCTCCCACATTGCAGGCAGACTCTTTACCAACTGAGCCACCAGGGAAACTTATGTAGATATAACTATTTAAGAGTAAATTGAAGACATCATGTATCATTACCCCCTAAATAATTCAGTGTTCCCATGTATTTTCTAATGTTTCTAAAGGAAACATTTTCCTCACTGAAAAATAACCAAATTTGGGAAATTTAATATCGATATGCTATTTTCTAATACAGAGTCTGTATTCAAATTCTGATGATATTCCCGATAATGTCTTGTAAACTGTGCCCACCACCTGTTTGCTTCAAGATCTAAATCTGCTTTAATTTGGGCAGGCCCCTTAACCTTTCATTGCCTTTAGCTGATGATTTTGAAGATTCACAGGCAGTTGTTCTTTAGAATCTCTCTCAAATTGAATTTGTCTGATGAATCCTCGTGCGTTCAGGTCATGCATATTTAGTAGGAATACATACAGGTGACATCTTTTCTTTCTTAGTGCATCACATCAGAAGGTGCTGTTTGACCCATTATAGATGGCGTTACCTTCAGTTCTTTGGTTAATGCTCTTTTCAAAAAATATCTTTGACTTGCAACTATTGAATAGTATGAGGTGATATACTGTGGACTTACATAAGTATCTTGCTCCAAATGAAATCGTATTGAGTAATTTTAGAATCCATTGAAAATTCTTGCCTGAAATAATTATTTTCTAATGGTTGTAAAATGACTTACCTAAATCTATAATGTCTTCTGCATCTATTTATTGGTTGATTTGTTTTCTCATTTGTTTTATTATCAATTATGGAATTGTATTAAATAAACTATAATACATTACTATTATTACTCATTATATGTTCATTTTCTCCACAGATTTGGTCTGTTGGAAGGTTTTCATGCTGGCTGGGTTTTATGTTTTGAAATACCTTTATATCTTGTTTCTTCTTTTAATTTTTAGCACTTTTTCCCTGACACAACTCATCATTCCCTTCTGTGTCTCTTGTATCAGTCATATCACCAATAAGTCCTAGTTTTTTTGGAGCAGAATATTATTTAGAAACTAGCCTCTCCAGGTAGAAATTTTTACAATGCTCTTTGAGTTTAATGTATGTGAGGATCCAGGAGGGAGGGGGAAAACAGAGAAAGGTGTGGAAAGCCAACAACATGGTCGTTCTATATAGACTATTTCAGCTGTCACTCTGCTGAATCCTTGTTCTTACTTTTGTCCTTGGGAGTCAGTTGAGTCTGGTCTTAGAGCCTCTGAAAGGCTCTACTGGCTGTTCAACTAAACCCTCACTGAAGCTCTTTGCTGCTTATTTTGAATCATTGCCTCCACTTTCTGTTACTCCTTGGCAGGTGTCCATTCACTTCCTATGATCTAGATAAATGGGGATGTCTTTCGTGCGCTGGTGTCTTTCATACCACTCTCCTATTCTTTTTGCTCTCCTGTGGGGTGAGGAAAGAGTGGAGAACCCTCCAGAAAACTCACATCATTGTGAACTAGAAATATTTACAGAAACACACTCTGAGGTTACATATACATGCATATGCATACACACACAGACCATAAACAGTGTCTCAATAAAGTGCTACACTTAGAAACTATCTTGTTCTTGTTCAATCGCTAAGTTGTGTCTGGCTCTTTGTGACCCCATCGACTGTAGCACATCTAGCTTCCCTGTCCTTCACCATCTCCCAGAGTTTTCTCGAACTCATGTCCATTGAATCGGTGATGCCATCCAACCATCTCATCCTCTGTTGCCCGCTTTTCCTCCTGTCCTTTGGAAAAGTGAGAAAAATGTTTTCAATTTTTCAAAATTTTTCAAAAGGTTTTATGTCTTTTTCCTTATTGTGAATTTCAGGTCATGAGATGTTTAAATTAAATTGTCTCTGTTAAATTAAAATTTTAAATTTTAAAAATACCCTGATAAGGCTAAGTTTGTGGTCCAGAGTTACAGTGTGGAAAGCAAAGCCGATGTTAAACAGCTGGATCTGATTCTTTCTTTCTGGCTGTCTGTTGAGAATGAATAGATAAAAGTTGGGCTGATACACATGTTCATTTGGGCTGCTGAATGGACATACCATATGCCAGCAGCGATAGGAACTATATCCAACAGTAATTTATTTCTCACAACTTTGAAGACTGGGAATTCTAAGACCAAGGCACCAGAGTGGTTCAGTTCTGGTGGAAGTCCTCTTCCCAGTTCATGGCCAGTGCCCAGGGCCTTCTCACTGAATCCTCGCATGGCAGAAGGAACTAGGGGTTTTTAGATTCTCTTTCATAAACTCTAATCCCACTCATGGGATTCCATCTTCATGACTTAAAGTGAAAGTTGCTCAGTCATGTCTGACTCTTTGACACACTATGGACTGTAGCTCGCCAATCTCCTCTGTCCATGGAATTCCCCAGGCCAGAATAATGGAGTGGGTAGCCTTTCCCTTCTCCAGGGGATCTTCCCAACCCAGGGATTGAATCCAGCTCTCCCTCACTGCAGGCGGGTTCTTTACCATCTGAACCACCAGGGAAGCTTCATGACTTAACGCACTTTCTAAAGGCCCTGCCTCCTAATGCCATCGTCTTTGGGGGTTGCAACATATAAATTTGAGGGGAACAAAAACATTCATAATTCACTGTAAAATAACATTTTTTAAGATAAGTGTTAATTCTGTAAAAGCATTTTATAATTACAAAACCTAGTACCCAGTGAGTTGATTTATTTATGAAAAAAAGTGGAAGTGTTAGTCCCTTATTATGTCTGACTCTTTGCGACCCCCAGTTCCTCAGTCCTTGGAACTCTCCAGGCAAGAATACTGAAGTGGGTAGCCATTCCCTTCTCCAGGGCATCTTTCCAACACAGTGTTTGAACCTGAGGTCTCCTGCATTGCAGGCAGAGTCTTTCTCATCTGAGCCAGCAGGGAAGCCCATTTATATATTTTACCAATATACTGATTGTCTATCCCGTTATTTTCACTTAATTGTACTATCCAGCTTATCTGTTATATAGAGCAAATCAGATCTTTGAGTCTAGATAGCATAGAACTGAGCTCGTCAGCAAAAATCAGAGCCAAAACATTAATTCCTAACTGCCATTTTATTTAGATAAAAACATGTTCAAGTCATAAAAATACTAAGATTCCTGGAATATTCAGATTCTACCTCCCAAAATAAATTACTGTTATCTAAAATATTCAGTAATAGGTTAACACAATTTAGACTTTAGCTGTGTAGTTTAAAGTGGAAAGTCAGAAGGAAAAATACAACGTTTGTAGGCTTGCAGTGGAAGTGAATCCTTATAAATCTAACTTAGAATAATGCAATTATTTCCAGGTTGGCTTTCTAACACAGCATTGCTAAAGAAAATTACTGGATGTTTCTGCTAGTCTGCAATTAGATGCAATCATGTTTATTTGTATTTGCAAGTGAAAACTGTAATTTACCAGTAGCTCTTCTGAGAAGGACTCTGTACAAAAGGATTTTTAGCAGCCCACTATGTATGCTCGAACTTGCCAGGTTATACTTTGGGGAAATCAAGTTGCCCAGTTTTTTTCTTTATGAAAGGATTCTGCTACAAATCGAATGTTTGTGTTCTCAAAGTTCATATATTGAGACCTTAATCCCTAAAGTGATGGTATTTGGGCATGAGGTCTGGGAAATAATTAGGTCATACAGCAGGAGCCCTCACGATGGGATTACTGCCCTGTAAGGGAAAGAACTTATGCGTATTTCTCTCCCTCCTTCCCGACCATCTCTCTGCTGTGTGAGAACACAGAAACTGTGATGGCTGTCTGCAGACAGAATGAAGACCATCACCAGAACCTGAGCTTGGACTTTCCAGCCTCCAGAAATCTGAGAAATAGATTTCTGTTGTTTAAGCCACCTGGTCTGTGGCAATTTGTTACAACAGCCCAAGGTGCCTCAGTCAGGCACCTACCTCTGTCATATGATTGTTGACTTAAAAAATAGCCACAGTCTAGAAATTGAGAGTTATGTTTTCTTTGGCGGGAATTTTTAGGAAAATTTCACAAAACTTAGAGATCAACTGCAAACCTTTTCTTTAAGTCACAGGAGCATGTACTAATCCCGAATTTATGGATTTTTTTCCCCTTCTCTCTTGCCTTAATAATTGTTAGGAAATATTGAAGATATAAATCAATTTAATAACTCAAAATATGCTTTGGCATTCGCACTGCCTCTCCACTGTTAATGTGGTTGTGGATAGGAAAACATTGGCTGGAATTAGTAAAAAGGAGTATAAACAGCTTGAGACAGAATTCAAGACAGCATGCTGGGCAATTACCAATCTACATCAGAAATGATGGCCCTGATGTAGACGCCCTCAGAGTCACGCCGTCACAATCTGTCTGCAGCAAACACAAGAGCTGCCCGGGCCCACAGCATGTGCAGAGTGGAAAGTCCTTGCAGGTCTCGTCTTCAGATGCTTGGATTATTTTTTTCAGAACAGTTTCTACTTTGAAACATTCAGATGGATTTATTCAACATGACGTTTATGGCACAGAGGACAATATACCTAATGTTGATCCTAGAAATGTGAAATGATATTGTTTGGGGACATGTGGTATTGTTTTTGTTTTTGACTCTGAAGCAATATTCATACAGAAAATTTGTTTTCCAGAGGTCTTACAACCACTGAATTTTGTAGCTCCTGTTACTCGGAAATATGTCACTTAGTTTACATCTGTTTAAAAAATCTGCTCTGGCTTATGGTGAGAATGACTATAGAATTTAAAACACTTTAATCAGTCCAATTGTGGAAGTGGGTTGTTGTGTTATTTGTTGCTTTTAAAAAAGTGTCTTCCTCGTTGAACATCAGACCTCTGCTTTGGATTTAGAGGAAAAGCTGGGTATTTCCAGATAGGCAGCAGAGAATAGAGAGTAAGCAGAGCATTAGTAACTCAGAGCAAAACAGAGTGAAGGCAAATTGCCAAGAGCCTGCTCGTGAAAGAATCAGTAGCTTGTTTTCTAGATAAACATCCCCCATTTTGTTTAATCCATCAGATAAAGCGTTCTTGCAAATGTGGCCATTTGAATCCCTATGATCTCAGTGTTTGTATTTTAGCAGCTAGAAAACCTTGAAAATATGTTCCCTTTCATTTTTACCCCATTAGTTTAAAATGATGAGACTATTCATTGATGATGGATTCCTGCTGAAGAAGAACCAGGCTTAGGTGTTAAAAAAGAAGCTAACAATTTGCTATCTATCTCCTCTACCAGACAGGTCATATTACAGAAATGTATGTTACTATTCTAACTGTCCCCCTCAGATATTGGATATTTTGTCTTCCACCCTTTTCAAGACACAGCACCATTTCAGTAAAAATTACAGTACCCACTCCAACTGTGACTTGAGTTAAATTAGGATCCCACAGATCAGGTTGATGTGGCCAAGTCCATTTCTTGGTTAGTTGGCTAGTATGAATAAGCAGAAGTGAATGAGAATGCTTTTTGTATCATCAAAAAAGGAAAAGCAAAAACAAACAAAAATAAAGTCCCAACCAATTCTTACAGAAGGGTTATTATTTAATCTAATATTGATAGTAATGTTAATATTGAAATTTTGTTAACATCCAGATGTTCTGCTAATCAGGAAACATGCTTTATTTGGCTTAGTCCTTCTAAAAATACCCTGAATTAGGCGTTGTTGTTGTTGTTTAGTTGCTATGCCCCGTCTGACTCTTTGTGACCCCATGGACTATAGCCTGCCAAGCTTCTCTGTCCATGGGATTTTCCAGGCTAGAATACTGGAGTGGGTTGCCATTTCCTTCTCCAGGGAATCTTCCCTAACCCAGGGATTGAACCCGCGTTTCACGCATTGGCAGGTAGATTCTTTACCTCTGAGGCATTTGGGAAGCCCCTTTAACAAACAAAGAAACAGAGTCTTAGAGATATTGCATAAGTAATGAAAGTACCTAGTCCTCTTTTCTGCATTCCTCTGACCCCAACGAATATACATTTGTGATACCTCTATATTTATTGTTTTACATTAATAATATAGATAATGTCAACATTGGAAAAATAAGGATCATGGTCCAAAATATTATGGTGATTTAAAATGTCTTGTTATGGGTTGAAACTGCTGCATAATAAGATTCCTTAGGCGTGCTGGTAGAAAACTCTCCTAATTGTGTCTGGTGAGAAGAGAGTGTTATCAGTTTTATCTTTGTCTTTAATACTTTATTTTCTTAGAGCAAATTTTAGGTTACACAAAACTGAGAGGAAGGTACAGATATTTCCCCCCAAACCTCTGACCACATATTCATAGCCTTCTCTCTTTAGCAAAGTCACTCCCCAGAATAGTACATTTTTTTTTTTTTACAGGGATGAACCTACATTGATACATCATTACCCAAAGTTCGTAGTGAGATACAAAGTTTGTAGTAGGATATGACACATATCCATCATTATACATTATACAAAGTATTTTATTTACTCTAAAAATCTTCTGTGTTCCACTTATTCATCTCTCACCCTGCATCCCCCAATAACATATAATGTGCAGTATCTTTTATTTGCCATCTGTGTATCTTTGGGGAGATACGGTTTATTATGATTGACAACCTTTTATCAGAAATCTTTTGCAAATATTTTCTCCCAGTCCTTTGGCTTGTCTTCTAATTCTCTTGATACTGTTTTTACACAGAACAGAAGTTTTAATTTTAATGAAGTCCATCTTATTGGTTATTTTATGGATTGTGTCTTTGGTATTGTATCTAAAAAGACATCGTCATGCCCTGGATTGTCTAGGTTTTGTCCTATGTTATCATTTTAAAAGTTTTATATTTTGTGTTTTGAATTTAGGTCTAGGATTCATGAGGGTTATCTTTTTGTTAATGTTGGGATGAGAAACACTAAGCCCATACTTTGCATACCCTCACTAAAAGCAGCAGCTGAAGCAATTTAAAACAACTTGGAGGAATTTGGTGGAGTGGGTTTCTATGCTCCTTGCCTCTCTGTCCCCACTCCAGGAAAGCAGCTGGCCTGACTGCTGAGCACATGAGCCAGGTGTGTTAGCGTCACAGGCCAGACAAGATGGCCTGAGCTCAACCTCCAGTCCAGCTGCTGACTCTTTTTGTGAACTTGAATAACTGACCTGACGTCTCTATATCTCAGTTTTCTTTGCAGCAAAGTAAGGTTCAAATTGTGTCACCTTGTAGGTTTATTGTAAAGATTTTATGAGTCAATAGATGCCAAGTACTTGGAACTGTGACAGATGCATAACAAATACTCAAAATACATTAGAACAGGTAGGCTTGTTACCTGGCTGTATTGCCAGTGGGCATGGTTATTGTGCTTTAAAATCGACAGTTGGACCAAACCCCACATCTTACCTTTGACTCTGCTGAGAGTATCCTTGCTGCCTGATCTTATGCTTTCCTTCCTTATAAGTTCAAGGGAAGAAGTTCTCCTGATTCTGGTGTAAGCACAAAGGTTGTCATTGTTGTTGTTCAGTCGCTAAGTCGTGTCCAGATCTTTTTGACCCCATGGACTGCAGCATGCCAAGCTTCCCTGTTCTTTACTCTCTCCCAGAGTTGGCTCAAACTCATGTCCATTAAGTCAGTGATGCCATCCAACCATCTCATCCTCTGTCATCCCCTTCTCCTCCTGCTCTCAATCTTTCCCAACATCAGGGTCTTTTCCAGTGAGTCAGTTCTTCAAATCAGGTGGCCAAAGTATTGGAGCTTCAGCTTCAGCATCAGTCCTTCCAATGAATATTCAGGGTTGATTTCCTTTAGGATTGATTGGTTTGATCTCCTAGCTGTTCAAGGGACTCTGAAGAGTCTTCTCCAGCACCACAGTTTGAAAGCATCAATTCTTTAGCACTCAGCCTTCTTTATGGCCCCGTTCTCACATCCATACATGACTACTGGAAAAACCATAGCTCTGACTGTATGGACGTTTGTGAATAGAGTGATGTCTCTGCTTTTTAATATGCTATCAGGTTGGTCATAGCTTTTCTTCCAAGGAGCAGGAGTCTTTATTTGCTCACCATTAGCTCTATTCATTGATTGATGTAGGGGGAAAAGAATAGAAGGAGGCCCAATTGAACAATATTGTAAAGTAATTAGCCTCCAATTAAAATAAATAATTAAAAAAGCAATTAGAAAGTGGCATGTTATAAATAAAAATGCTTTTAAAAAAGGAAACACTTTTTTTTCATCAAGTGTTTATAGGGGAGACTTGTTTTAGATGTAAATATTTCCTTACAGGGCCATTCACATAAAGCCTACAATTTGATTTGCATTTAACTCCTGTTTCTTGTATGTATTCCATCGATAAAAAGCCAGAACAGAATAAGAGGATTGGGTTAGAAGAATTTGTCACCTGACCAGAGAAGTTCACATGAGAAATCTTTAAAATATGAAACATTCATTATTTCCAATTATTTTCCCTCAATCTTGAAGAAACAAAGTATCATTTTAATGGAATTTACAAGATAGGTTGGAAGTGAAAGGGATTGTTGTCATCAGCTAGCCTACAGGCCTCCTATCTTCAGAACCATAGACTTCTTTTGCATTGTGAGGTTTTGGGACTTCTTTACAAAATAGTATATTTAAATGTATAATGTAAAATATGTGGAGTTATTAAACTATGTGCAGATTTTTATTTATCTTTACTATTACAAAAATGACAAGATATACCTGTAGGTCTAATAGTTATAATTTTGAAGTAGTGATGAACTTAAATGACAGTGTGAAATATCTATAGCATCTTAATGTAATATCAAATACCTGTCATTTCTATTGTTGATAAAATCACAGGTACTGCTGATACCTATGTGGTTTATATCTATACTAAAAATTGAAATAAATGCTAAATTTCAGATGGAAGGTAATTAATGTCGAGTAGTTGTAATTTCCTCTCTGAGATGCCATCCTCCTTCTCCTCACCTCACCCCCCAAGGAGTACATTAGACCATGGTTAGGTACCTTGAATCTCAGGTTCAGGGTCTCGGACCTAGGCTGGTGTGATTACTTAACAGATATGGACACTGAGGCTCAGAGAGTTAGAGTTCATACTTTGTTAATTTCAGGCAAAGCTGAATTCAGAAGGAAAAATCCCTGATTACTAATCCATTGTTCATTGTCTCATGCTGTTCTGTCTGCTGTGAAGCTATTTCAAATGAAGATGAAGAAAGATTTCCTATCATCATTTTCTAACTATTGAATTAACTTCATTCTAAACTGACATAGTACTAAAGAACTTGTAAAAAATGGGCAACTTCAGCAGATTAAGATCCACTAAGAATCTAGTTTAAAAAAGAAAAAAGATCACCCCAGGAGAAAATCAGTCAGTTCTTTTGAGGTTTTCATATATTCCTGATTTTTCATCTCACCAAATGCAAATTAACTGTTTGTTTTAATTTGAAGATGCTGAGTACAGCTAAATTCACTTTGATGAAGAGTTGCTTCAGCTTAGGGCAAAGAACTATTTGATTCTTCAAATTTAAAAAAAAATGAGGATTATCCATCAGATTATTTTTGTTTGTTTTAATTTTTCCTCTTTTGCTTTATTCTCTTGGATTCTCTTTATTTCTCCAGCTAACCTGGTTCAATAGTTATGTGATTCCTTGGATGTTCTTTATTGTTGAGTATATTAATTTCATAGCAGAATGTGAAATTTTATGCTTATGCAAGGAAAAAAGGAGCCTAGTTAAACTTCTCAGGGAATTATAAATTAGCCAAAAATGGAATATTGAACCTGATATTTAATCCTAAAGGGTTCATTCTCATAAAGGTCATGTTTTTTTTGTAACTTCACAATATATAAACAAGGTGCATCTTGAATCTAACATGTTCCCAGGTTATACTTGTTAACAATAGCTTCTCATACCATAATGATGGAATCCTAGTGCAAAATTGTTGGGTCCTTTTGGAGCATTTAAATGGGGACTAGGAAATTCATGGGCTTCTCTGGTGGCTCAGTGGTAAAGAATCCGCCTACCAATGCAGGAGACACGGGTTCAGTTCTTGGGTCAGGAAGATCCTCTGCAGTAGGAAATGGCAACCCACTCCAGTATTCTTTCCTGGGAAATTCCATGGACAAAGGAGCCTGGCGGGCTGCAGTCCATGGGGTCACAAAGAGTCAGACACAACTTAGCGATTAAACAACAGCAGCATATTCATATTTTGTTAAAATTAATGATTTGAGGGTAGTGTTTGATAGTAACATTATTAGCAATATAATAGTATAAACAGCAATATTACTTTCTTCTAATGAGTCTTTCTTATAAATGTTTATAGCTTAACTCCTTATAAAAACTAATGACAGGCAATAACTCTCAGAAAGTTTTTTTTCTTTAAAGGCATTTTTTTGTCATTACATGCAAATTATACATTCTTTGCAACTAGACAAGAACTGGAAAAGTTAATAGGAAGGGGAATGGGAGAATTGTAAGCAGAAAAACCAAAGCCACAAGGGACTGGTCAACAATCTGTACAAAACAGTGAAAGTGGATGATAAGCAGTTGGTGAAACAGGATGTACAGAGTCATTGCCTGAATCCAGTTATTCATCTGGAAAATGTGTTGAGATGTCTAGGACTGCCAGGCAGCTCAGTCCACCATGAACTCAGATGTTGCAAGTGTTGGACTAAAGGATGCTTTAGAAGCAGCATTATATGGAGCGTCATATACCTAAAGATGTGATCACTAGAATGTAGTTGGTAGGCATGAATAGTGTTTCAGTTTTTCTTTCTTTTATTCCTAAATGCACATTTCCCGCCCCCCCGACCCCTGCCAACTTCCCAAACAACAGGCCACCATTCTGATAACTGAGTGTATATTTTTATATTTTTTAAACTGTACACTGTCTTTTAGATTTCATTACTGCTATTATTTTGAGCATCTTATTTTCTTTACGTCTTTCAATAGCACTTCATTTTAAAGGTCTTTCTATGTGTTCAGCTAATTCTCTGCTCCTTCTCGTTGTTGATGTGATGCTCCATGGTGTACATGCAACACATTTTTTTCTGATCTTTTCTCTTTACAAGGCTGTAACCCCGCACTGATTTCAACTCTTTGCCATCAAGCATGATACTACAGTAAACATCGTTGTATATGTGAGGATGCAAAGTTTTATATTGATAGGAGCCCAAGTGGATCACCGGGGTTCAACTTGTATTCCAGCCTCTCACATTTCTCCTCTTCTTAATTGTGATAAGTTACTTCTGTCAGGTTGGGTGACTTCTCTTCTCGGACACAGTGAGTCTAGAGCCCCCTGTGGGAAACCATACCTTGGGATGCGGTAGGGACTTTGATGCATCCTGTGCCAGGTGTTAAGGGGGGAACTGTGTGTGCTTCCCCGAAGTAGTAGGCTGAAACTTTAATCTCCTGTTGTGCTGCATATGCAGATGGGGCCTTTAAGAACATAGGTAATTAAGGTTAAATGGGGTCATAAGAGTGGAGCTCTAATCTGATAGACTGGTGTCTTCCAAAGAAAGGAGGAGACACCAGAAATATATGTCTTATTTCTCCACACACACAAGAAGAAGAGGCTCTGTGAGAATAGAAGACAGTGGGCACCTGTAAACCAAGAAGAGAGGCTTCCGTAGTAACCTACCCTGGTACCTTGATCTCAGACTCCTAACCTCCAGGACTATGAGAACACACATTTCTGTAGTGTAAGCCACCAGGGCTATGATGTTTTGTTACGGCCGTCAGAGAATGCTAATACAGGTGGAGTCTATCCCTTTGGAGACCCATAACTTCCAATCTGCATAGTTTCAAGTTGTGAAAACTGTTTCTACCCCAGGATCAGCGGATCCTACAGAGAACATCAAGCAATGTAGAAATCTTGGCTTTGATATATACACATCGCATTCTGAAGGACAACACCCATTTTTTTCAAGTGTTTTCTCTGAGTTAGTGTTTCAGATGAGCCATGATAAGACCATTTCAGTGTTCTCTGAGACTGGGTACCTTCAGAAGTTCTCCATATCAGTGACCACTGACCATACCTGAGACCTCTGTAATCTCCAGCAATCATACTGCATCTGGCAAAGCAAGATGACCAGGCCTTCTGCTTGGATAAGTTTGTAGTGGCCTGGAGTTATTCTCCAGGATTCATTCAGTGTCAGAGTGACAAGTTAAGTGAAGATATCACAGAAACTAACACCTCTGTGTCAATTAATAATAGCCATTTAATAACAGCCATCTAGTGGCTCAGTAGAGACGTGGATTTGATCTCTGGGTCGGGAAAATCTCCTGGAGTAGGAAATGACAACCTGCTTCAGTATTCTTACCTGGGAAATCCCATGGACAGAGGAGCCTAGCCGGCTACATTCCATGGGGTCGTGAAAGAGTCGGACACAGTTTAGTGATTAAATGGCAACAATCCTCCACGAGGACTTTTTTTTTTTTAATTTATGATCTTGATTGGGTAGGGATTGGTAGGTAAGGGTTTATGCAAGTTCAGAACATTTCACTTGGCCTGCCCACTCTAATAATTCTTATCTGACAGAAGAGAGAACCAATATGGTGGCCACACCAAATGCCAAGCATATCAGTTCCAATTACATTCTCAAGGGCAGGAGAAATGACCACTGATGGGTTCAAGGATGTATCTGACCCAGTGTCAATGGAGGTTCATTATCACAAGCGCTTCTTAATATTTATGAGCAAATTCTGGGAAACAGGGGAGGACAGGAAAGCCTGGCGTGCTGCAGTCCATGGGGTTGCAAAGAGTCAGTCACAACTTAGCAGCTGAACAACAACAGCTCCATGCAGGTCAGAAACCCTGACTACCAAACCCAGCTCTGACTGCCTGTCCCATGGTGGACCCTGGTCTGCAGAGGAAAGCCTCCCCCTAGATTACTAATGCTCCAGCCCTCTGTCAATTATCCTCACTGTAGTCAAAGATCTGAGCAGCTCATCCTCTGGCAATCACATTTTACAACCCTGGGCTATCAGGACGGAGTGACTGCTCTTTATGTTCCTGGAATTAATGACTTAAGATGCATAAGAAACATAAACATAAAGGCAATAATGCATGCATTGAGGGAGAAGAAAAATGTTGAAAAATGTATATAGCATTTGTCAAATGAAATGTAAACATTTCATTTACCTTCATCTTAAGTTATTTGTGGGATTATATCAGCAGGTTCTACGACTGAGTTAGGAAGGGACTTGATGGGTTAATGTGGGTAAAACTACATATTGGAAGACTGAATAAAAATGCAAGAAACAAAAGGGAAATTTAAAAAAAATACTAAATGTGTAGACATGTATATTAAGGGTAGAGAAAGATAAACAGAAAAGACAAATGGAAAACAGAACAGATGGAAATGCAGTGAGAGAAATGGGTAGGCAGGGAGATGACAGAGAGCTCCAAAGGCCATTAATAATAATAATGTAAACAGGCAGTTGGAACCTGTATGGGATTTGAAGGCTAGGGTCAGAGTAATATAAAACTGAAATCTCTTCTGATGAAAAGTTAATGTTATGTTAATTATGCTAATTTGAGTCCTCTGAAGAAAACAAAGACTCCAAAACCAAAATTTTAAACTAAAATTAATTCATGCATATTTCACACATACAGCATGTTCTGGTATTACATTTATTAAAGTCACTAGTGGGTGGAAGTAGTAAGCAGACCACACTTTTCCAGTGCCTTCATAAATCCACAATAATTAGCCAAGATTTTGGAGTCTACTCATTAGTAAATTATTTTTCACAGGATGCCTCCAAGCTTCAGATCAAGCCCTTTTAATCTGAAAAAGTTATATGTTATTCAGTCTAGATATTAAGAACATTTTTCTCTTATTACTGATTTCCATTAATTTCTTAACCAGTTCCTGTGATGGTCACTATGTCCTGATCACTGTTCTAAGATGCAAGGTTGCAGTGGTGGACTGTACAGATACGTTTCCAGTTCTCATGGAGTCAGATCATCTACCATCACTGCTCTATTAAAGACTGTTTCTTTTTTCTAAAATGTTTTTTTTAACTCTTTAAATTTTAACATATAATCTCACTGTACAGTTATTTTTGGTAGCTTATTGTTGTTGTTTCAACCATTTAAATATTTCACTCCATAGTTTTATTTGTTTGTCTGGTTTCTGATGAAAAGACCTCTGTAATTCTTAGACTTGTTTCTCTAAAGTAAAGTGTTTTTTTTTGTTTGTTCGTTTGTTTTTCTCCACTATGATTTCTTTTAACACATTCTCTTTGTCTCTGGTTTTCTGTACTTTGAACGTGATATGCCTCAATGTAGGTTGAGTTTTTTGGTTGTTTTCGTCTTTTTAATAACCTGCTGGGTGTTCTCTGAGCTTGGTGTCTGTCAATGTTGGAATAATCTCGGTTATAATTACTTCAAATAAATTTTCTTCACTGTTCTTTCTTCTTCTGGTATTCCAATTAATCATATGTTCTACCTTTTGAAATAGCCCTGAAATTTTTAGATAGTTTATTTTTTCTTTCATTGAATTTCAGATGAGACATATCTGTTTATACCTGTTTAAGCTCATTGAATTTTCTTTTGGCCACATTGAGTCTTCTGATGCACCCTTTGGAGATTGTCTGCATTTTTGTTTCAGTGTATTTTATTCCCAGTATTTCTTTTTGATTCTTAAGAGTTTCAGTTCTTTGAATATATTAGACATCCTGTGATGCCACATGCTTTTTCTAATACATCTCTTAACATACTATTCTTAGTTATTTTCAATTAGCTGTCTGCTAATTCCAATTCTATGTCATATCTGAATCTTGTTCTGATATTTGTATTGTCTCTTCAGAGTAATTTTTCCTTGCCTTTTGACAGACTTTGTAATTGTTTTGTTGTTGTTGAAGGCTGATTACTTTGTGCTGAGTAAGATGAAGTGAGGTTAATCGACCTTCAGTGTGAGGCTCTGAGTCAGTCTGGCTCGGGATGGAGCTGTGTTTGATGTTTGCTGGAGATGTTAAGTGTCAGAAGCTTCCAGCTCCTGCACCGTACGTTCCCTTCTGTCCTCTCAAGGTTGTGTTTCTCTGTGTACTCCACCTCAGATGGAGTCTGTCTTATTGTAATGCACACTTATCCTATTTGAGCCCTATTATTTTGGCAGTTACAGATGAGCGAGGGGAAGTTTTCTATAATCTAATGGTTATATTTCAGTTTGCAGTGGACAGACTTGCGACTTTCACAAGTGTTTCTCTGGTATTAGAATACTTTCTGTCTTACATAGGAGATCAGAAAGTGTCTAAAGTGGGGAGAATGCCCTTCCCAGCTGGGTGATGCTCTGGTTAAATATTTTCCCCCAGAAAGCAGGCCTTTGTCATGCAGAACACTTTGGGTGTCTTTCATGATGATTTCTCTCCACCTCTCCCACCAGGTCCACGAAGCCCTTAGAACCTGGTGGTAAAAACTGAAGCTAGAGTTTCTGCAGGTAAAACCTGTGTAACCGTGTGGGTTCCTCAAGCCACCTGCCCCTTGCTTGAAGATTTTCCCCTCAAGCTAGTGGACACCCTGCCTCCAGCAGATCTTCACCTTGCTTTTCTGTATTCACCTGTTCCTCCAGATTTTGAGGTGGTATCTTACGCACTTGGGCTTCTGTGATGGCTTAGCAATGAAAGAACCTGCCTGCCAATGCAGAAAACGCAAGTTTGATCCCTGGGTCGGGAAGATCCCTTGGCAAAGAAAATGGCAGCCCACTCCAGTATTCTTTTCTGAGAAGTCCCATGGACAGAGGAGCCTGGCGAGCTACACTCCATGGGGTCACAAAGAGTCAGATAAGACTTAGCAACTAACAACATATGCTGTTAACCATGTTTCTCTGAAAGAACAAGAACAGCCATTGATTTTCCAGTTTGTTTATCTTTTACTTGCTTTAAGGATAGAAATGATTACTTCCAAGCTGTATAAATGTCAAAACTGAGATCGGAAGTCCCCCCTAATTTTTATATGCAGTATTTCATTTTTCCTCTCAGAGTTCATATGAGCTATACAGTGAATTGTTTCATCTCAAAAACAGGTCACTTCTTATCAATGATGTGGATTTTTTCATTTTGAAGAACCTAGGGACATGTAAGTATATGACAATAAGAAATTAAAAGACGCTGGCTTCTTGGAAGAAAAGCTATGACCAACCTGAAAGCATACTAAAAAGCAGAGACATTATTTTGCCAACAACAGTCTGTCGAGTCAGAGCTATGGTTTTTCCAGTGGTCATGTATGGATGTGAGAGTTGGAGTATAAAGGAAGCTGAACGCTGAAAAATTGATGCTTTTGAACTGTGGTGTTGGAGAAGACTCTTGAGAGTCACTTGGACTGCAAGGAGATCCAACCAGTCCATCCTAAAGGAGATCAGTCCTGGGTGTTCCTTGGAAGGACTAATGCTGAAGCTAAAACTCCAATACTTTGGCTACCTGATGCAAAGAACTGACTCATTGGAAAAGACCCTGATGCTGGGAAAGATTGAAGGTGGGAGGAGAAGGGGATAACAAAGGATGAGATGGCTGGATGGACATGAGTTTGAGTAAGCTCCGGGAGTTGATGATGGACAGGGAGGCCTGGTGTGCTGCAGTCCATGGGGTCACAGAGTCAGACACGACCGAACAACTGAACTGAAGTATATGACGCAGAAAATACTAAAGTTCTGTTTTCCATATTCTATTTGTGAATATGTTATATTACATTTCTCTCTTTGAAGGTAGAAATTAATTGGTTCAAATAAGTTGTGTTCAGTAACTCATGCATTCACTCAGTTAACAAGTATTTAGGAAGAATGGAGTATGGGCTGAGCATTGCATAAGATCCTGCAGGTGCCACAATGAATAAGATAGGATCCCTGTTCTAAAAAAAAACAAAAAACAGAAAAAACAAAACACTCCAGGAGCCAGTGAAAGGCTCGGAAACCTAAACACGTAATTTAAATACTTTGAGATAAGTGGCACAATTGTATGGGGTACAATTCAAGCTTAAGGAAGGAGAAAGTAAGTTTGTAAAGTCAGAGTTGCATTCCTAAAAGAATTTATGTCTCTCCTTCCCAAGAATAGTTCCTCATAGAGTGTTCTTGATATTTTAGCACTCAGCAAATATTTTGTCTGTTTGGCACTAAAACACCTAAAAAAAAAAAAAAAAAAAACTTTAAAAAGATGTATTTTGCATCTTGGACTGTTAATGAAAGTACCATTTTCACTAGCAATTTAGTGTCTGAACGATAATAATTTTACTTTTTGTTCGAACTCAAAGGTCTATCCCATTTTAGAAAGAGACTATTATGTTTTAAAGGGAGCTTGAGAGGTCTAGGTGTACTGACACTGATATTTTTTAACAATTCTTCCAAAATGTATGTGCTCAAGTGACTTTTGCTCCTTCAAACACAATAGTCACCTTCAGAAGCTATTCTGTTATTTCAGTAATGCTGCCATGGACCAAAAAATTAATGGACTGTCTCTCTGGGAATTGCTTTTAGACCCTGAAACACATTATTTTGTGTACCTCCAATGGTAGAAAATCTTCTTCTTCTGAATGTGGCTTATGAACATAACCCAAAGTCAAATGTAAGCTAAAGATATTTAGAAGATCTAAGTGAATAAAACAAATTTTAGTCAAACTGAGGGTCCCTTGAAAACAGAAATATTTATTTCCACCATTTTATCTTTGACAGACAAGATGCATAAGAAGGACTGCTGTGAAATATAAATGAAGAAGGAAGATAAGAATGATAACTATTAAAAAAAAATTATCTTTCAAAAAAACAAAAAATAGAAATAATTTTCATGTGATTCATAAAAACATTCATCTAGTATAAAACTTAAAGGACACAGATAAAAATTTACCATGTAACACCTAAGAGGATTATTTTGTAGGCAGTATTATTTTAATTTTATAATTTTGAAGCTTTTAAAAGCACTATTACTATAATAATATATCAAATTTAAACTTGCATCGAAACCAAAATGCCAGCATTTGTATTGAGTAGATGGCAAACAGATTTGGATAAGTCAAAAATCATTACCCCAGAATTATATGTTTCGATCAAAATTGGTTCAAATACTTGAAAACACAATGAAAATATCACTTTCCTCTTAATGCATGTTTAACATCAGAGCCCTGAATCCTTCCTTTTCCTTTAAACACTTTCACCATATTTAAGAATCTCATCAGTGTCTGTTGTGTCTGCAGAACCACTTGAAGAGAAAATAAAGAAGGAAAAACATACATTAACATATGAGCAGATGATAAATATGTATCACCCAAGGCAGAGGTGAAGATGGAGATGGGAAGTAATAAAATAAGTGCTTGTTCTCACAGTCATTTCTTTCTCCATGGAATAAAATTGTGCCATGAAATACCTGACATTGCGCACATTGCTTTGAAATTGTATCTTGTGGGTGTCCCTATAGTCAAGGCAATAAAATGTGATGGATTCCCAGCCTCTATCGCTTCGGGTAGGATAAATTTAGGAAACAATCGGGGTGTAATTGAGATCAATACCAGGTGCTGAGAAACTTTACAGCAGTCTCCCTGACTGATGGGGAATGCGGACAAGCCCCAAGTAACCTGCCTTTTTGCCAAAATGTGTTTTTTAGTCTCACCTCTTAGAATTTGAGGAATCAGAAAGGGGAGAAATCAGTTTTCTTTCACTTCAAGAGCTACCTATGGTGTGTCCGGACTTAAGCACCAGGATTCCTGTTAGATGTAAAACATCACTTATAAGTCACTTAGTGCAGAATTATAGTTTAAACTACACATTCAGCTGAGTATGTTTAGGTAAGGAAATAAGTGCAGCTTTGTCTGTAACACTGTTGAAAAAATGAAGTCATTCAAAAAGAAAATCATCTTGCTGCAGAATGTGATGAATAATAATACCTAATATTTATTGAGAACTTAAGATATAGCACTTATTTCATCCTCATAGCAACCTTTTAAAATCAGCCCTAATCCTATTAACCTTTTTTATATCCATGAATAAATATCAGCACAGAGAAGTTAAACAAGTTGCTCAAGCTTTCACAGCTGACAAGTAAAGATACTGGAATTTAAATCCAGGTAGATGGAGTCCAGAGTTGAATGTTTAATGCAATGCTCTACCCAAAAGATGGGCTTCCCTGGTGGCTCAGATAGTAAAGAATCTTCTGCAATGCGGGAGGCCTGGGTTTGATCCCCGGGTTGGGAAGATCCTCTGGAGAAGGGAGTGGCAACCCAGTCCAGTATTCTTGCCTGGAAAATCCCATGGACAGAGGAGCCTGGTGGACTACAGTCCACAGCATTGCAAAGAGTCGGACAAGACAGAGTAACTAACACTTTCGCACTTTCACCAAAAAGATGCCATGTGGGCTGGAAGAATTGCAAGATGTTCCTTCAAAAGCCATGATTTTCTTTTTGCTTTATACATATGTATATATAAGTATAATATATATATATATATATATATATAATTTATTTTTGGCTGTGCTGGGTCATCATTACTGTGCAAGGGCCTTCTCTAGTTATGTCACGCGGGTCTGTTCTCTAGTTGTGGTGAGTGGGCTTCTCATAGTGGGGGATTCTCTTGTTGTAGAGCATGGACTCTTCTAGGTACATAGACTCTGGGAGGTGGCAACACTCAGACTCAGTGGTTGTGGCTTTCGGGCTCTAGAGCACAGGCTCAGTAATTATGACGCATGGGCTTAATTGCCCTGAGCTTTGTGGGATCTCCCTGGACCAGGGATCAAACCTGTGTACCCTGCACTGGAAGACAGATTCCTATCCCCTGAGCCACCAGGGAAGTCCCAAAAGCCATGGTTTTGACTCCATAAATACCAGAAAACATCTTAATCTCTTTCAATCTATTTGTTTAGTCGCTGAGTCATGTCCGATTCTTGGAACCCCATGGACGGCAGCTTGCCAGGCTCCTCTGTCCATGGGATTTTCCAGGCAAGAAAAATGGAGTGGGGTGCCATTTCCTTTTCCAAGCGATCTTCCCAATCCAGGGATTGAACTCCTGGTTCCTGCTGCATTTCTTGCATTGCAAGCAGATTCTTTACAGCTGAGCCACCAGGGATTCAGTCTGTTTACAAGTATAAGAAAAAGTCTGTGTGCATTAATCATGCTTCAGAATGTAGTATTCTTTTTTTGTTTTAAAGGTTGGTACACATCATGCAAGCTATCTAGTTATTAGCTTCACAATTGCAGTGGATTCGGCTCATCCTCATGTAATAAGTTGCCAAGTTCAAAGATCAGAAATGTAATGGCAGTGCCTTCAAAGGGTCCAGTGCTGTGTATGCTGGTCTCCCCTCCACTTCCCCTCCTTTCCTGAGTTTCTCTTTGATCTCAAGCTAAACATCAGAATCTGCCTTTTAAAATGACTTGAAGTGCCTTTCATTTTCCCTCAGCTGCCTGAGGAGCAACAACTTCTGCATCTTACATGAAAAAAAAAATTTGTTTCTCCCTAAAAATAACTTGGGTTTCAAATGCCCCCTGCAAAGAGGTTGGAATAATTTATCTTGAACTTTGAGAAGACAAAAGAAGGCAATTGCATGGGTGAGCCATTACCTGCAGCAGAGAAGGCAGGCAGGGAGTCATTACCAATCCAACATAGGCAGTAACAGAGTGTTTCCTGCTTATGGCTTGGTGGGAGAAGAGGTCAGGGTGCAGACAGGCTCTTCAGAGCCATTCACATCCTTTTTTGAGTTATGAACACTGGCCGCATCAATGTACACTCCTGGAGGTGCTCTGGTGCTTTTGTTCTCTGTGGTTGTCTCCTTCCTCCCACTGATGCTATAAGGGCTGTGAGTAGCAAGTGTCCCAACTATGAATTTCCTTGCTCCTTAGCTAAAAATAAACTTGTTCAAGAAATGATGTATTAAATTAGTAGGGCAAGACATGAAAATGTAAAGACCAGAAAAGGAATATACAGGCAAATGTGTTAGTACTTTGCATGTGTTAAACACTTGCTATGCATTAAATTTCAAAATGAGTTAATACATTCATTTGGACTTAAATTCTCTGTTGCTGCACAGTCTAGAATGTTCACAGAAACTTTGTGTCTGAAAAATATATCTTTTGCAATGGTCTGTTGTTCTGCCAAGAACAAGTTCTTCTGTGTCAAGCTTAGTCCATTTAATAAAAAGGTACTTTTTCAGTGATTCAAAAAAAAAACAAAAACAAAAATTATGTGTTTAGCACTAGCTATGGCACATCAGTCATTCATTTGAATTATACATTTCCTTTCTTTCTCATGTTCTTCATCCTCCCTGTTTCTTTTCTCCCTGCTGTTCTAATCCTGCTTCAACTACTCAGTTATTTTTTTTTCCTACAGTAGATGAGGTTGTAGTGTTTTTTTCTTTTTAACTTCTTACCACATACTTCCCTGAAAACACAATGATATAAACAATAGTTATATTCCTAAGCAAGCCTACAAAAACCCATAATAAACCTGAAATACTGCATATTTGCAATAGTAATTTCTCTTGCTATTGTTCATTGCAAGTCATTTAGGCAAGTCATTTAACCTCTATGGGCCTCAATTTCCTTTTCTATAAAATTAGGGGGCTGGACTCTGTGACACCTGTGGCCCCTTCAGCCTCAATCATCTGTGGTGACATTTCTACTGCATTGTGAATTAGGGGGAACGAACCGTGAGCCTAACCATCATCTCCAACATTTTCAAGTTTCTCTTTGAAACCCTAATTGACTTCACTCTGATAAAAGAGCCTGTTGACAAACTTAGTACTTAAAACACAAACTGTTTGTTTGTTTGTTTGCTTTTTAAGTTGCCTTTCTTTATATAAAACTGGGGAAAGTGAGATATAGATAGGAAGGTCAGAAGGCTATAAGTACTCTCAGGTCGACTCAAATTTAAGTCAGAGTAAGAAGACCACAGTGCTGCTGCGAGCCTGGCCATTCAGGTCAACCCAAGTTCAAGGTCCTGAAACCTTGACTCACTCTGTGACTTTGAGTGAGTTATTTAGACTGACTATGCTTACCCTGGGCTTCTCTGGTGGCTCAGTGGTAAAAAATTCTTCCTTCCAATCAATGCAGGAGATGCAGGTTCAGTCCCCAGGTCAGGAAGCTCTCCTGGACAAGTACATGGCAACCCACTCCAGTATTTTTGCCTGGGAAATCCCATGGACCGAGAAGCTTGGTGGGCTACAGTCCATGAAGTCACAAAGAGTCAGACACTGAACAACAATAACATGCATGTTAGGTGGGAGGGGGTTTCGGGATGGGGGGGATACATGTACACCCCTGGCTAATTCATGTCAATGTATGGCAAAAATTACCACAATGTTGTAAAGTAATTAGCCTCCAATTAAAATTAATTAATTAATTAAAAAACAATTATGACAGCACTTACATTATAGGGTTTTTATTAGGATTAAATGCAGAAGTGAGTTAAAATACCTGGTGAATACTTAATAAGCTATAGCCATCAGTGTTGTGAAAGGTCATATTTAGATATTTATCTTCTGGTTAAGTCAGACTGCACAATAGTCCACTGTATTCTAATTCATTATTTTGCTCTTCTACAAACTTATGCAGCACAATGTTTTTAATACAACCTACTCTGTTACTTACCTTAGATTTAAATTTCTTTTTATTTCTTACATGTTTTTTTTCTATTATTTCCAACTTTTTGAGATATAACTGATGTATAACATTTAGTACATCTAAAGTGATCAATAAAATGATTTGATATGTGTATTGCAAAATGATTACCATAGTAAGGTTAGTTAACACCTCAATCACCTCACATAGTTACCATGCTGTTGTTGGGGTGGTGTTTGTTGAGAAGATGTATGATCTACTCTCTTAATAACTTTCAAGGATATAATTTGGTATTATTAACTAGAGTCACTTTATGCATTAAATCCACAGACTGTATTCCTCTGATAAGAGGAAAGCTTTTTTTTTTAACAAGAGAAAGTAGATAAACAAAAATTGCTTAGACTACTACTGTTGAATCGTAGTCATTTATTCATTTAACTATGTAGATTTCATGTATACAAGCCTGATTTTCTGTTTGAATTTAGGATTGATATAAATGTTTCAGAGTGAAATAAATAGATATCATGTTAAAAAATAAAGAGTAAAGCCAAATCTGTTTTTAATGCATTTTCTAAAAATAAGTGTTCAGTATGTTGTTAATGGGATAACATTGTAAAATACATGTAGGTCTCCTCAGTTTACTGCTTCCCCTCCATTTCATAAAATGGCCAGGCCGGGGGTATGAACTCCGGACCTTAGAGTGTGTAGGAATTTCAGAGAAAAAGGAGACTCAGGCTTCATGCACTGTAGTTGCTTCTGCTCTGCCCAGAGGAGCCAGAACATGATGTCATCTTCTAACATTGCTAATCAATTGTGAAAATATTATTGATTACTGGTGTGTATGGATTGCTAGTCACATCACTTTGAAATGGTAAGAGTAATTCATGGGATATGCCTTCTTGAAAACCAGAGTCAAAGTTTTAAATGATCAGCTATAAAACACTGGAAAGACCAAAACAGAAAATCAGAATTTCTGACTGGGAGAATGTTAGGGCAACTTCAGTGTATTGATATAATAGTGATAAGGAACTGGTTTTTTGAATGAATAAAAAGGTGAGGCAGAGAGGAAGGAAAGCTATGATTACAAAGCAGACATAGGTGCCAGGTCCTATAAGACAGGTCACATACATTTTTCATTTAACCCTCAGAGTAATGAAACTTCAGACTTTCAGATGAAGAAACCATCAGTCAAAAAGTTAAATAATTTGGCCCAACATTGTTAGCTATAAATTATACAGATAGAATTTAAATGCATGCAAAGCCTGTGATTTCTCCTATGTGTTCATCAGAGTGGGAAATGAACTAGAGAAAACAGCGAGTAAATAACACTATAAAAAAGTTTTTATAGTAAAAAATTATCTAGAAGTTGATTGATTCCCAGGATCAGGACTTTTACATATGTTACTGGCAATTATTGAGTACCTAGTATGTACTTTAACCTGTACTTTTGTTCTCGCAAAAGAAAATGAGAAGACTATTACGATTTTTATACTTTATTATTTAGACTTTTTAGAGCTTATACCCTAAGTTGCAAATAAAATGGTAACAAAACATTGCTATAATATTAGAGTCTATGTGAAAATTGCTACAAAATCACGGCAGAGAGAAATTTGAATTCTTCTTGGCAGATCAGGAAATAATTTACTGAGGTGTTATTTGACATAAACTTTGAAGAATGACTGACACTTTTAACAGATGTAGGAAAGAAGATGAACATCACAATAGGAAAAAAATATGAACTTAACAGGGCAAGACATTTTCTGAGCAAAGTATTAAGTTTAGAATAGAAAGGGTAATAAGGAAGAAGGCAATCAAAATATGGTCAATAGATGAAACAGGAAAAAGAAATTGGAGCTAAAAGTTAGCAATGGAATGAGTAGATTCTATCTGTGAAATGTGAAGAAGAGGGCAGAGATCAGTGTGAAGGTAATTTAAAGGAGTTTTCCAAATTATGATAAAATCCTGAGTTAAATAAATGATCTTGGAAGAGATAGAGGCATTTTAAAAGCAAAATTATTTAGGTTAGGGGTTAGATGAAATAGCACATCTAAGAAAGAAAAAAAGGGCAAAGTGACTCGATATTTATTGGGAAGAGTGACATTACCTGATTTGGGAAGTTGGAGCACTTCCCTGGTGTCTTAGACAGTAAAGAGTCGGCCTGCAGTGCAAGAGACCCTGGTTCAATCCCTGGGTCGGGAAGATCCCCTGGAGAAGGAAATGGCAACCCACTCCAGAATTCTTGCCTGGAGAATCCCATGGACAGAGGAGCCTGATGGGCCACAGTCCATGGGGTCGCAAAGAGTCGGACACGACTGAGCAACTTGGCAAGCACACGTGAAGAATATTCTTGAATGTGGGACATTTGGTTGAAAGCCTGAAGTGGAGTGTGGAGCTTAAGACGTGGACTGGGAATTTTGAGACACATTTAATTCTAAAAGTACAATAAGTGGTCAGTTAAAATGAAGGACATTGCTTGGTTTGTGTTATTCATATCCTCCCATTCACAGTGAAAGGGTCAGGTGTGCCATTCATGCATATAGAGGAGATGTGCATTCTGGAAGAAAACTAGAATGCCTTCTGTCCTCTAGAGAACAACATTTGAAGGCTGGAAAAGCCTTCTGTAGACAAAAGTAGATACTGAAGAGTTATTTGTGGAATGAAGAGGAGTATTCATTTTTATAAGACAACATAAAGGAAGTCATAGATAGATGATGGATGAATGGATAGAGAGATGAGGGAGAAGATCATAATTGACTCTTCTGAGCTTCAAAATCAAAGTTAAGAGCAGGAGTATGGACTCTGGGTGATTATGATGTATGTGTCAATGTGTATTAATCAGTCATAACAGATAACATCCCTCTGGTAGGGGAGGTTGATAATGGAGAAGACTATATGTGTTGGAGAAGGAAAAATGGACATTTCTGTACCTTTCCTTCAGTTTTTCTGTGAACCTTAAACTCTTCTAAACACTAAAGTCTTAATTTAAAAAAAATAAAATGAAGTTAAAATCTACAGTCATGTATGTGATTGGAAGTACAATTGAAGTCATAAAATTAATGATATATAAAGGTAAAAACATATTAAAACAGATAACAGCCTGAAATAGACGTGCAGCACAGCAAAATAGAAGGAAAATGAACTTTGAAATTATAATGACTTGTGATCTAAGTCCCAACTGTGCCTCTTAATTAGTCATATGATTTTGGGCAAGTGATTCAACCTCTCTGAATTGAGTTATCATATTCATCTTATAAGATGTCATTATGATAATGAACTAGATAATATGCATAGTATATCTCAAAATTCCTGGCAAATGATCAATAATTAATAGACAATATTATCACTATTATAGCACCCACACTACACAACATTCACATGGCCTAAATATTATTGTGGATCTGTCTGTAGTCTTCTACTATCTGTGATACTTTCTGAGAGCCTGAAGGAAAAGGGTGATGGAGAAAGAACTCTTTCTGCCATTTTGTTATTATTACAATTGCTGAATTAGAGTGAAGCTCATCTTAATTTAGAAAGTATGAATATCAGCAATTTCCAGAACTTAATTGTAGCCTGGGAAGAGGATCAGAGAAAGGCAAGGTTCAGTAACAAAGCACTGTGCTCAGAGACTGACCATCAAATAGAGCAAAAGTTTTGCATCACACTGGAAGGGGGACCGAAGATGTCAGAAATGTCACAGCAGATGTGGTTTCATCCATGCTTCCTCACTCTGCTTACTGCAGTCAGTGGATCACATTGACGAAACAGAAGAGGACATTGTGTAGCCTTCAGCTGCCTAATGAAGCTTTTCGCTCAGTCGTGTTCAATTCTTTGCAACCCCATAGACTATACAGTCCATGCAGTAGCCAGGCTAGAATACTGGAGTGGGTAGCCATTCCCTTCCCCAGGGGATTTTCCCAACCCAGGGATGGAACCCAGGTCTCCTGCATTGCAGGCATGGATTCTTTACCAGCTGAGCCACCAAGGAAGGCCAAGAATACTGGAGTGGGTAGCTTATCCCTTCTCCAAGACCTGGGAATCGAACGGGGTCTCCTGCATTGCAGGAGGATTCTTTACCATTCTGAGCTTCCAGGGAGGCCCTAATGGAGCTTGTCCTTAACTTACAAAGGCACAATGGGAAACTCTAATATTTTATGGTCATCTGATGAACTGAATTAAATTGAACGCTTTTGGTATGCTCAGCACAGTCCTGGGTTCCAAGTAAAATGCAAAATAGACAATCTCTGCCTTAAAGTTGAATCTATCTCCCTGTTGACTCAGATGGTAAACAATCTGCCTACAATGCCAGAGACCTGGGTTTGATCCTTGGTTCAGCAAGATCCCCTGGAGAAGGGAATGTCAGTCCACTCCAGTATTCTTGCCTGGGAAATCCCACGGATGGAGGAGCACAGTGGACTACAGTCCATGGAGTCAGAAAGAATTGGACATGACTGAGGTACTAAAACCTAATGCCTGCCTTAAAATCACTTTGAGTGAAATGTAGTTGCAGACTGAACAGGGGAAAAAATGTTAAATTACGAGTATGAAATAAATATTAATATAGAATATAATACTACTCATAATAATAATGATGATGACAGTGGTGATGATGGTAGGTAATATATGTTTGCAACCTCTATGTTCTAAGCACTGTTAGACACTTTATGTAATTGTGAGCATTTACTGTTTACAACTACAAACCAGTTAGAAATCATCCTCTTGATTTTAATGATGAGTAATCTGAAGTGACTTAGCAGCAGCAGTATGCACTGAAGACTATATCCTTGGATCTCAGACATACAGTACTCTTTCTAAATAACTGGCCAAGAAAGAGTTTATAATCAAATACCACAAAAATTGGAAAGATTGAATAAATGTATACAATTGCAATTGTTTCTCCAGTGCATTCACAAATATATAAGAAGTACAGGATAGTATGAGTTTTAATAACCCCTGGTACAAGGAATTTACTTTTTTATGGACTCGTAAAAATGTGTTTATACCACCAGTAATTTAAAATAATGATGCTACATGCAACAGCTATTATTGTAATACGTAACTTCAGTGAACCAATAATTAAATAACACTTCAAGTTATTCCAGCACTTCTGTCATGTATTTCTAAAATGAATTGCCTTATATCATCAAAGCCTCACTTTTCTTCATTATTTGAAACAGTTTCTGAGACAAGGATTTCCAACAAGTGTGTTTTAGTACAAGTGCAGTGTATATTTCTCTAATGCGCTCTCCTTTAATGGTTTGGGTATTAGGCAAACAATGATAATATATAAAAGTAAGACTGTCTTTCCACAGTGCAATCAATTCAAGATCATGTTCCAGCGGTGATTAGCAAAGTCCTTTGTCCCTCACATTCAGTTGAAGAGAGGGTTGGTTTGGGCCATGCTTTTACAAGGGATTAAGTCTGAGTGTGGAAATGAATACAGTGGCAAGTCTGCCCATAGCATTATCATTCAAATTAAAGTTAATGCTTTAATGATCAGCTTATAAATATTAATATACTCATTAGTTCACGTTGGCCGCAGTTACTTTTCATACCTGTGTCATATCCTACCCCAATAAAAGGAAAAGAAAATGTCAGTGAGGGAGTTTGTATTTGACAGTATCCTGCTCACTGAGGGGTCCTTCTTCATTTATTTTACCTAAATTTAGGGGAAAAAACTTTGGAAGCATAAATATAAAGGAAACAGCTTAGCTCCCAAATATAAGCTTCTTGGACCATGCACAGAATAACATAGTTATTTAGTCTTCTGAACATTGGCTCTAAAGGGTCAGAACAATGCAAAAAATATATGGGATTTAGATAATATCTGTTTTGTAAAAAATTAAGTGATAAACTGAAAGATAACATAAAGGCAGAGTAAATTAAGAGGAAATAGAGAAAATGGGGATGTAGGAGAGAGAAAAGAAGGGAGAATGGAACAAAGGAATAGATGGAAGGAGATCACACAGACAAGAGAGGCAGTTTCTTCCATTTGGGTCTATGGGTGAACAGGCGCTGAGTTCTCTTAGGATAAGCCTGTAATATTTTTTGTTTGTTTGTTTTCAAGGTCCCGATGAAAGCTTTGGCAACAGTGTGATGCCAATACAGAAGTCTCTGCATTTCTCCATGCCTGTTCCTCTCGGTCCTTGGTGTGGATCCTACAGTGGGAAGCACCTTTGCTCAAGTCAGGGAAAGTGAGTACAGTTCAGTTCAGTCACTCAGTCATGTCTGACTCTTCATGACCTCATGGACTGCAGCACACCAGGTTTCCCTGTTCATCACCAACTTCTGGGGATTACTCAAACTTATATCTGTCAACTCGGTGATGCCATCCAAACATCTCACCCTCTGTCGTCCCTTTTTCCTCCTGCCTTCAGTCTTTCCCACCATCAGGGTCTTTTCCAAGGAGTCAGCTCTTTGCATCAGGTGGCCAAAGTATTGGAGCTTCAGCTCCAGTATCAGTCCTTACAATGAATATTCAGGACTGATTTCCTTTAGGATGGACTGGTTGGATCTCCTTGCTGTCCAAGGGACTCTCAAGAGTCTTCTCCAACACCACAGTTTAAAAGCATCAATTCTTCGGCACTCAGCTTTCTTTATAGTCCAAATATCACATCCATGCATGACTACTGGAAAAACCATAGCTCTGACTAGATGGACCTTTGTTGGCAAAGTAATGTCTCTTCTTTTTAGTATGCTGTCTAGGTTGGTCATAGCTTTTCTTCCAAGGAGTAAGTGTCTTTTAATTTCATGAGTGCAGTCACCATCTGCCGTGATTTTGAAGCCCAAGAAAATAAAGTCTCTCACTGTTTCCATTGTTTCCCCATCTATTTGCCATGAAGTGATGGGACCAGATGGCATAATCTTAGTTTTCTGAATGTTGAGTTTTAAGCCAACTTTTTCACTCCCCTCTTTCACTTTCATCAAGAGGCAGTTTAGTTCTTCTTTACTTTCTGCCATAAGGGTGATGTCATCTGAATGTCTGAGGTTGTTGATATTTCTCCCAGCAATCTTGATTCCAGCTTGTGCTTCATCCAGCCTGGCATTTCACATGCTGTACTCTGCATATAAACAGGGTGACAATATACAGCCTTGACGTACTCCTTTCCCAATTTGGAACCAGTCTGTTGTTTCATGTCCAGTTCTAACTGGTGCTTCCTGACCTGCATACAGGTTTCTCAGGAGGCAGGCCAGGTGGTCTGATATTTCCATCTCTTTAAGAATTTTCCAGTTTGTTGTGATCCACACAGTCAAAGGCTTTGGAGTAGTCAATAAAGCAGAATTAGTTGTTTTTTCTGGAACTCTCCTGCTTTTTCAATGATACAAAGGGTGTTGACAGTTTGATCTCTGGTTTCTCTGCCTTTTCTAAATCAACCTTGATCATGTGGATGTTCATGGTTCATGTACTTTTGAAGCCTGGCTTGGAGAATTTTGAGCATTACTTTGCTAGTGTGTGAGATGAGTGTAGTTGTGCGGTAGTTTGAACATTTTTTGGCACATTCTGAGTTATATTTTTATATGAAAACAGGAATCCAAGGTTTGGATGTGGGGCATGAAGGAAAAACAAGAAAATAGCTTTAATTTTAGTTTTGAGGCATTAAGTGGATGGAATGGGTAAAGGAATATTGAGAAATAAGAGAAATCATGATGTCTGTTTTGGAGAGTTATCTCATCTCTTTTATCACAGCTGTTCTAATAATGGGTGTAAGGTTATAGCTTGTTGTGGTTTTGATTTGCACTTCCCTGATGACTAGTGATTTTGAACATCTTTAAATGTGCCTATTGGCTATGTACATGTCTTCTTTAGAAATTTCCTATTCTGATTTATCCTTTGCCCATTTTTAATCAGGCTTTTTTTTTTTTTTAACAGTTGAGTTGTATAAGTTTCTTATAAACTTTGACTCTTAACTCCTTATAAGATATATGGTTTACAAATATGTTCTCCTGATTCCAGGTTGCTTTTTCATTTGTTGATTGTGTCTTTTGTTGTACAGTTGCTTTTTAGTTTGATAAAGTCTCATTTGATTTTTGCTTTGATTGTTTTTGCTTTTTGGTATGATATCCAAAAAGTCATTTCTAAGACCAATGCCAAGAAGTTATCCCCCTATATATTGTCTTCTAGCAGTTTTACAGTCCTCTAGAATTACACTTGCATCTTTAATCTGTTTTAAGTTGATTTTTGTTAGCGATGTAAGATAGGGGTCCAATTTAATTATTTTTCAGGCAAATACTCAGTCTTCCCAACATATAAAGTTTTCTTTTCTTTATTGAAGAAATCACCCTCACTGATTATTCTTGATTATCCTGTCAAATACTAGCTGATGATATATGCCTGGGTTTATTTCTAGATTCTTGATTCTGTCCCACTGATCTATGTATCTGTTTTTGTGGCAGTGCTATACCATGTTTATTGCTCCAGCTTTGTAATATGGTTTAAAATCTTGAAGCCTGACATCTCCAGTTTTGTCAGACAGGTCATTTTTTATCCATGACTTCCAGTCTCTCCCCTTCTATCGCATCCCTCTGACTGTCTTCATCTTCCTTCAGCTGGACACAGTTCCACTCTCTTCAAGGTCATAAGAGTCTACCCATCTAGACCCTGCACATCTAAAGCCCATGACCTTATTTCCATCTGTAAAGACCCTTCACCATAGTGCAGAGATTAGCATCTTTTTGAATAACTAGGGGATGGCGATCTTATTGGCATTCTTATTGGGTCATCTTTAGTTTTCAACACTTTGCCTACCACCTCTCCCATCACTCTAAAACACATCACCCCTTTCTCACATAAACCTCCAGAGTTGTCCCTTTTTTTTTTTTTAAATCCCTCTCACCCCCATATGAAACCAGCAGCTTGTCATAGCCTGTGCAATGATATCAGTGTGGCGTGAGGACTACAGAAGTGGAGAAGGAAAGGTAGAACCAAGTGTCTACAGTAATTACCTAGAGATCGTGTCCTGAGTTAATGTGCTTGGTTTCATTTCTGACTCCAACCTCCGCTGTACCTCAGACCACCGCAGTCGGCTTGTCTCACCTGTCACGTCTCTGCTTCCACCCAGACATTTAAAAAATTATCTAATGTTAATAGGAACAATATGATTTTCATTTGTAGGTGATGAATAAAAACACATCTCTGAACAGTACTCGATGAAGCAGTTAGGGGAGAAATAAGATAGTGTCTTACAAAGCAGATTGTGTAGATTGTAAATGCAACTCAACTCACTGATTTTTTTTTACCATTTTTTCTAACATTTATTAATCATGTATTGCTTTCTCCAGTACCCCATGCAGCCAATTTAGTGATTACAGAAAAATCATCTCAGCTTTCTTGTTTGTAAAATAATTGAATTCAACCAGGGCACAGCAAATATAGCATCCAATAACCCTAGTTCCCCTTCTGTGTCTATAAATGATGACAGTGGAAAACTTTCTAATTAAACATAGTGTCAGTTGCCCATTTGTGTCTGACTCATTGCAACACCATAGGCTGTAGTCCGCCAGGCTCCTGTGTCCTTGGAATTCTCCAAGCAAGAATACTGGAGAGGGTTGCCATTTCCTACTCCATACACATAAAGCAGTTTCAAAATAATATTTGTATTTAAAGGTGTATTGTAAATCAGCTATACTTATATAATTTTGTTCCTAAGTTAAAAGTATCATAAATAAATGAAGTCATACACGCAAAGGACTTCCCATACTGCCTGGCCCAGGGTGGCAGCCTCTGCCAATCACAGAATAAGCTTACTCCAGGGATGGAAAATTGTATTTTGTATGTTACCTGGAATAAGTGGCTTGTCATTGCTTGGCAGACTTCTGCAAGGGGAAGTAAATGGTTCTAATGGGAAGAAAGAAGAAAAATCAGTAATAAGGATACTGGCAAATTTGTTGTTTCTGCAAGGAATCTCAATGCCTTTCCCCAAGTTGAGGAGGGAAAAGCAGATCCCCTGAAATCTAAGTTAAATGGAGAGCAAAAATCAAATGTGGCAAACCCATAAAAATGCTGAAAACATAGTAATAAAAAATCTAATGGCAATAAATTTTGTTAATAAGGCAGAACCAGGATTTTGCTTTAATGGCAGCATCTGAGGCTCTCATGGACTGTTTCTTGTATTCCAGTGCAGATGATTTTCTATTCTGAGATGTCTTGTTAAAATGTCTTTGTAATGAAAGTGTGCAGGCATTTCTGTGGCTTTCAGTGATACTATTTACTTATTATCTGCTTGTTGAGCACCAACTGTGGTATCAGCCTAAGCAACAGAGATGAGAATCCTGATAAAATGGAGGCTATATTTACAGAAGTGATTCTCCAAGTGTGGTGTCTAGAAGGCAACACCACAGACCTTGTTGCAAATGTAATTTCCTGGACTCTGGTTTCATCCCAGGCCTACTGAATAAGATACTTGGGTGGAGCCCTGAGCCCTTGGTGTTTAATAAGCTCTCTGGGTGATTCTGATGGACACTAAAGTGTGAGAGCCTTTCATGTGGTTTACCAGTAAAAGAACCTGGAACTTCACCTCCCTGTGTTTATTACAAAGATGTTTTGCACATGTGAAACCTGTTAGACAAATGGGTTCAAAAAAATACCTAAGTAACAAGAATCCATCAGCTTTAGATCAAATGACAAATATCCAGCAGCCATTTAAAGCTCCTCAGATATTCCTGGTTTTTTAAATTATAAGGCATCATTTGTCTTGCATTTCTGCAGTTGGGTATTATTTCTTAGATATGAAAAATTTCCTTTGAAGTCCCTCAATCCAATTATGCCCTACTTGTTTATTAATATAAATGGTCCCAATTTATGATAGGATTTTTTGCCTTTACAGTGGTTCAAAAGTGACACGCTTTCAATAGAGACTGCACTGGAATTTTTGCACTCTTTTCTTTTCCTGGGTTAGTGATAGGAGGTAAAATGCTCTCTCTGGATGCTGGGCAGTGGTGGGGAGCACAGTTTTGAATCAACCACAGGCTTGGAAGAGTGAACCTCTGATATACTTACCACCATTCTGTACTCAGTCAGACAAGCATTCTCTTTTTCCCAATGGAAAATGTGTTAGTTGGTTTTGCCAAATTGTCAGCTCATGGAAGTGTTCTGAGCACGTTGAAGGTAAGGCAGGCTAAGCGCTAATGTTCAATAGGTCAGGTGTATTAAATGCATTCTCAACCTATGGATATTTTCAACTTACAATGGGTTTATTGGGTTGTAACCCCATCATAAGTCAAGAAAGACCTGTAGTTCATCATGAAGCAGCCCTGAATGGTTAGATAAAGGCTAAGAAGATATATCTGCTTTGTGTTGAATTTGCAGATTCAGGATCTTTCAGCAGTGGAGAAGTACTTTGAATATCTATCAGCTTACCAATAATTTTTTTCAGACTATCAGCCTGTCAGTCATTCTAACACCTGGGACAAACAGTACCAAAGCATCTGATAGTAAAAATGTGGGCTCAAAGAATCATACAAGTTTTCTCTTTCTAATTCTAAATTTCTTTCCAGCAGTCTGGTTTATTTCAAATGATTCTGATTCTGAAAGCATAAGCTCCTGATTTATGGCATGGATAGGTATTTATGCCCTGTGATAAAAAACACTAATAAGATATATTCCCAAGCACTGTGGTTACTCTGAATGACTGGAACCCAAGCCTTTTGCTCTGATATGATGCTTCCTGATATAGGTGCTTGTGAAGAGAAATTTGGGGGCCCGGGTATTTATGAATTTCATGTCCTCACTTTCATAACCTTCATAATATGGCACATATCCAATCATCCAGGGAAATGGCAAATGGATAGAGATGCATGCATAATTAATAGACAACCGAATGGCTGAAAATAAACTGTTAAAGCTCATGGTATAGGAAGGGCAGCCTGTGGCATGATGGTATTTGTGCTGCTTGCTTGCTAATTGGGCAGCACTCAGAGGGGCACAGTAATTTTATAATTAACTCTTGATACACATTCCCTTTAATTACATAAGGCAGAGTTGTTTGGAGGGATTTGTGTATAAGTGTGAGCATGTGCATGTATGTTTCTCTGCAGAATGAGTGTCAGCCTCTAATGAAAGAGTTTTCTCCCTTCTGATAGAGTGCTTGGCCAATCCAGTTCAAATTTTCTGCTTGATGTGAGGGCAGGCAGAGTGGGAGAGAAAAATAAGATGCACAGGAGACAAGTTAAACCAGAAGACATCTCAGGATGCTCTTCAGGGAGAAATGATTTTATTGATAATGGACAGCAGAAGTGACGCTACGTTTAACTCCTGCTAGAAAAGCATTCTGTCAGTTGTTGGACAAATGCTCTGACAAAGGGAATTCTCTGAAGATGTACAGACCCAGTAAGCAATCAGTAACCCTACATTCAGGCCAGGATTTTTCACCCTGAGTATTTGTCTAGGTGGCAGTGTAGGTGGTTAGAAATGATTTACTTTCTTGATTTATTTAGTTTATTTCCATAATAATCTATAACCATGCAGGCTAGATGGAGACAATGAGTCTAAAGCAGAATTGTGTAGGAGCATTGTTCAATTCCAGTGCCCATTCCTTCTCCTCCAGACCCCCATCACTTCTTGTCATTTTCTGGCTCTCTAGCACTCCTCACTCAACCTCACTTGGATCTGTCTGATTAAGACCTGTGTTTGCTTTGGTCAAAGCTTCCCTGGTGGCTCAGAGGGTAAAGCGTCTGCCTTCAATGTCGGAGACCCGGGCTCAATCTCTGGGTCGGGAAGATCCCCTGGAGAAGGAAATGGCAACTCACTCCAGTATTCTTGACTGAAAAATCCCATAGATGAAGGAGCCTGGCGGGCTACAGTCCACGGAGTCTCAAAGAGTCAGACATGACTGGGCAACTTCACTCACTTTGCTTTGGTCAAAAGCGCATAAATCAGAGCACTGGGAGTGGAGTCAAGTTGATAGAAGTGTTTTTTTGGTCCATAGGATGTTTTCTATAGGTTGTTTTTTTTGTTTTTAAGTCTTGTTTTTTTCTCATCTTTAAAAAAAAACTGAATCAAGTACCAGCAATTGGCTCCATTGGAAAAGCCTGAGTGACCAGCCACATCCCACCTCCATTCTCCCTGTGGGACCACGCTTTTGAAGAAGGGCAAAAACTACCCTTTTAGAGATAAATTTACATACGAATGGGCTTCCCTGATAGCTCATTTGGTAAAGAATCCACCTGCAATGCAGGAGACCCAGGCTGGATTCCTAAGTTGGGAAAATCGCCTGAAGAAGGGACAGGCTACCTACTCCAGTATTCTTGGGCTTCCCTTGTGACTCAGCTGGTAAAGAATCCTCCTGCCACGCAGGAGACCTGGGTTCAATTCCTGATCCCTGGGTTGGGAAGATCCCCTGGAGAAGGGAAAGGCCCCCCTCTCCAGTATTCTGGCCTAGAGAATTCCATGAACTGTATAGTCCATGGGGTCACAAAGAGTCGGACTCAACTGAGAGACTTTCACTTCACTTCACTTCACTTCACTTAAAACCAATAAAGTGTTTGTCAAAAAAATAATAGCTATTCTATCAGAGATCCCCAGGTATAGAGTAAAATTATTAGTATATTTTATAAGACATAGGAATCATAAGGAATCCCAGGTTGATATGAATCAGTAATATGATGGAGCTATTTTGAAGACAAATACACAACCTCGGCTGCAATAGCAGAAGTATTGCTATGAAAGAAAGTGTTGGTTGTTGACCAGAAACCTGAGAAAAATCACCAGTTTTGGTCCCTATAATTTTCAGTGAGCATAGTCAAGCTGAAGCGTACCTATCGTAGGAAAATTGTGAATATATGATTTAGTTAAATGACAAAAGGTAAATGCATAGGAGGAAAGTCCATGACTTTTTTGTTTCTTGGTGTTGTCTACAAATGACACTAAACACTAGAGGGTGATTCCTGTTGACCGGACTCAGCCCAGCAATGTTTGTGAGTCTAGCGGCTGTTCTTAGTGCAACCAGACTCCGCTGTCCAGACAGAGGACCTGCTGGACACTAGCTGGAAAAAGAAAGAGAAGCAATAATGATTTCCTAACGTTGCTGCTGAGTTTTTAGGAGCAAGGACAAGAAGAGCCCACTGAAAGCATAGCAGGCCACAGCACAGTAGTTCTCTCTGTCAAATGACTTCATGTTAACCTTGAATCTCAAATATCACAGCAGACCCTCCATATGCAAATACGGCTACAAACATCCTTTCTTCTAGATGAAAGGTAAGGGTTGTATTTTTGTGACCAGAGTACAGTAGCCATCCCCAGCAACTCTACAGCCTATCTACATGTGTTACAATTTAGTTAAACTATGCTCCCACCTACCTTTTGATCCTGACTTTAAAACAGCCCACCCCAAACATCCCACGTATAAATCTGAGGAGCAACTTCTGGTCCTCCAGAAGGAAAATAATGTTTCCTTCACCAGCACCTCTCAACAGTGCTACTGGGACTATCACTCAGAGTTCTGAAGAACATAGAAAATAGCTGGTTAGGGCTAGTCAATTATCAAAGTTTTGGAATGATGTTGGTTTAAAAAATATTAGTTCTGTTAATTTTTAGTTCAAGGACCTTCTGAGAGTCAGAAGTGAAAGTAGATCTAATAGGTGTGCAGCCACGTGCCTGGAGTCCTCATGTAGTTGTATAGCACAGTTGAAAATAATCCTTCATCCTTGTTGAAAATAGTTGAGCTTCTTTGTTCTAAGCTCTCTTGTCCCTTTCTGTCCACATACAAAGCCACCACGGTTGCCATGGTGAAAACCTTGATGATAATATTCCCAAGCAGTCTTGCAACATCACAAACAGCTCTGAGAAAAGACCCCACCATGTACCTTCATACAGTTGGAAGGTACTGTATGTACCATGTGTCAGCCTTTCAGCAATTAAAAACCTTCCTGTGAGACACACACACACACACACACACACACACACACACACACTCACCTTGTCTTCTTGGCACATCCCAGATGTTCTCTTCTCCATCCAAGAATCTCTGTGCATCACAGGAAGGACCACCTCTGCTAATGCTGGCAGATTTAGAGTCTATTCGCTCTTAGACCTCTACACTGCAGACAGCTGTCAGAGACTGCCTGCTGTCCCCATGTGTCTGCACTAGGGGAAGACAGATCACTGTGTGTGGCTGGAAGGGCCTGACACCCCTCCCTCAGAGGAACTTTTCAGAAAGTCCCCAAAGAACACTGTGATTGCTCTGATTGCTTCTGAGTTACATTTACACAAGTCATCAGTGATGGGTACAGATGAAAATGTATTGAGAAAAGGTAGAAGTTGCAATAATAGAGACCTGGCTTATCAAGAATCGAGCTCATTGGTTACCTGCATGTGCTCACTCTTTGAGAAAGAGAAGTCAAAAACAGTCTCTCTTCTCATGATCTTTTATATCTTGTTGGAGAGATGAGTCTAAGCATATAAAAATAAAGGTCACTCTGCTATATTTAAAATAGACAACCAATAAGGTCCTATCGTATAGCACAGGTGCCTCCTCTGTTCATTTTTATGTGGCAGCCTGGATGGGAAAGGAGTTTGGGAGAGAATGGATCCGTGTATATGTATGGCTGAGTCACCGTGCTCTTCACCTGAAACTGTCACAGCACTGTTAACTGGCTATGTGTGTGCTAAGCCACCTCAGTTTGTGTCGCCTCTTTGCGATCCTGTGGACTGTAGCCTGCCAGGCTCCTCTGTCCATGGGATTCTCCAGGCAAGAATACTGGAGTGGGTTGCCATGCCCTCCTCCAGGGGATCTTCCCAACCCAGGGATCGAGCCCACATCTCTTATGCCTCCTGCATTTTTGGCAGGGAGGTTCTTTAGCACTATTGCCACGTGGGAAGCCCTGTTAATTGGCTATACTCCAACACAAAGTAAAAAGTCTTTTTAAAATGATGGTCAAACAATAACTGAGGTTACTGTATCATCCAACACTGTCTGTAAACCCTAAAGGAGCTTCGAGAGAGAGAGAAATGAGCAGTTACAGCCTCCCTGAAGGAGGTCCAGTTTGGGGTCCCCACATCCCCCAAGCCCATATTCCTAAAGAGTGTAGGCTCCATAGTCACAAAAGGAAGACCAGCATGCCTGAGTTGGAGGCATAGAATCCAGCCCAAGGTAGGCTGGAATCACATACACATGGCAATTTCTGGAAGCCATCTCCAGATTGGGGTATCTTCTTCTCAAGGGAAGGCTTCTTTTGATTTATGATTCTTCATAGCCGAGCTCTCCCTGCAGACTGAAGTAAAAAGAGAGATGAAGCTGTAAACTTCCTCCTTTTCTTTCTAGGCATGAAGAAGTGAAGTCGCTCAGTCGTGTCTGACTCTTTGTGACCCCATGGCCTGTAGCCTACCAGGCTCCTCCATCCATGGAATTTTCCAGGCAAGGGTACTGGAGTGGGTTGCCATTTCCTTCTCCAGGGGATCTTCCTGACCCAGGGATCGAACCTGGGTCTCCCACATTGCAGGCGGACACTTACCTTCTGAGCCACCAGGGAAGACTTTCTAGGCACGGCCCCTCCCCAAGCCCCCTTCACATACATCTGCAATCGTAGCATTCTCTGCACCTGAACACGCATAGCCCCAGCTACACACTCGGCAACATGTTCAAATGCTTTCATCCTTTGAGGCTAATTACCCCCGGATTCTATAAGGTGAAAGTAGCAACAGCAGCCTTTACATCATTGAAGATACATCAAACACACCGATGTAAATCTGTGGAGCCGGGAAGCAAATACCTAGCTTTTCTGAATTAAATTGAGAATCTTCCTTGACATCTGAGGTTTGATATCTTTCAGCAGAGATGACAGCGCTGAAACTGTTCTCCAAGTGCCAGGCAGAATATAAAAAAGATTCAGGGCATCATTTACATATCATACAGACACCTCAAGCTGGCAGGCTTGTTGCTTAGTAAAGAAAATGCAAACGAAGCATGGCTTAGGCGATGGGCCCTGGGATGCTTGAGTTAGGGTGCTAAGTGCTGGTCGGCTAATTAGGCAGTGTTATGCCTTGGAAGGGTTAAGGCAAGAAGCACAGTTTAGTAAAGAGGTGTTTTCCTTCTCACTGTTCTCCACTTATCACCTCTCACCATGAGACAAGGCTCTGTGCAACCAGAAGCAATGATTGTGCAAATTATTTTCTTTCAAACATTGACGTGGTGTTGAGTTGAGGAGCAAGGTGGTAGGAAAAGAAACAAGATCAAAACACACAGATGTGTTTCTGTGATGCAAAAAAAAAAAAAAAATCAGCTCTAACAGCTCTAAGTCAGGCTTCCCCAGTAATAGAATGCTTTCCACTCTTAAATCTCATATTTCTGAAATTGATCTTTATCTCTTTCCTACATCTTATTATGTAATATATTATCTTGTCTTCCTTAGGCTGCTATAACATACCTTATTCCTAAATTAGTATTTGACACATAGTAGACACTCAATAAACAATTACTATATAAAACATTAACTAGTTAAGTCCATACATAATAATCTGGATTTCAAAGTAAGGTTCATTATTTATTAACAAAGAGAAGGAACAATGACGTTCTGGAAAGACCTTTCTTACTAGAGTCATAAACAGCTTAATTCAAATCCTGGTTGTGAACTTATAGTTTCTGGGGGGAAGGATGAAGGGAAAGGACAGTTAGAGAATTTGGGATGGACAGGTACACACTGCTATATTTAAAATGGATAACCAATAAGGACCTACTGTATAGCACTTAGAAGTCTGCTTAATGTTATATGGCAGCCTGGATAGGAGGGGAGTTTGGGAGAGGATGGATATGTGTATATGTAAAAAAAGAAATATCCTGGTTCTGTCAATGACTATATGATCTTCATCAAACTGAATCATGTAAGCTTTAAGTTCTTTATTTATGTTAGAAAAAAAAGGAAGAAGCCTCAGAATCATAATGAATATTAATTGAGTGCTTGGCACAAGCACTGTTCTGAAAATTTTGCATGCATTAGCTGATCTAATACTTGAAACAATTATCATCCCCATGAGAAAACCGAGACACAGTAGTTAAGTAATGTTCCTAAGGTTACACAGATGGAAAGTAGAAAAGATGGGATAGAAATCCAGGCAATAACCCAGGACACTGTTAATTATGCCCCTCAAACACATACGATGCTCCCTCTCACGAGACTGTAATATATTACCTCTTAGACTACAGTGGGGATTGAATAAAATGATGCATCCGCCAGTAGTGTTTCATTAGTGTTTTTTTTTGATGAAAATGCTGAATAGGCATTCTCATTCCACCTGGAGCATGAGCCAGCTCTGAGTCCTACCCCATACCTCTCTCAACTCTGCAACCTTATGTAGAAGGACTGGCGTGTCCCCCCACCTTCATCTTTGATCTTGTAGAACAGAACTTCTTCAGTAATTTGACTTCAGGGTGTATGTATATACATGCCCTGTACTCACTTTCTGGCTTTAGATGTTTGAAGTTAGTCCACAGCTAACTGTCCATAGACTTTTGTTGCTAGTGAATTTGTGCAAATACTTTGAATCCGGGATAGTTTGGCAGCTGTTGGGGAAATTTGAAAGATATGATTATTATTAACCTGACCACAATGATCATGTGAAAAGTCATGTCATAAGGGAATCATGTATCTCCCAACATCTACCTCTTCAGTTCCTTTCTAACCTGATTATGTAATGGACAAATGTTTTTCTCTTATTGCTCAAATATTCCTTCTACACTTTCTTCTAACTAGGCCCAGTCAAAGAAACTGACCTTTATGTCCATGGATCAATTTAGTTAAGCACGTATTTGATTTGATAAATCTGTGTTACATATGTGAATGCCTGATTATCACACACTCTTTCCTAGCAATTTATATGCTTTTATATACACTTTTAATTTGCATAAAATTGATTATACCAGGGAAAATTTTCTAATGCGTAGGGTTTAAGACACTATAGATAATATAAAGCATTCGAAAAATCTGTATGTTTAGAGTAATCAGGGAATATCTCCAATTACATTACCTGGACCACAGTCTGCTTCTCATGAGTTGGGGAATATTCTAGATGAATTCCAGCTTCACAAGGTCTTTAAGAAAAGACTCTCTAAGAATTCCAATGAAATTAGGTGGCTTTATTGAACAAAGCTAGTGGAGACAATGAAATTCCAGTTCAGCTATTTCAAATCCTAAAAGATGATGCTGTGAAAGTGCTTCACTCAATATGCCAGCAAATTTGGAAAACTCAGCAGTGGCCACAGGATTGAAAAAGGTCAGTTTTCATTCCAATCCCAAAGAAAGGGAATACTAAAGAATGTTCAAACTACCACACAATTGCACTCATCTCACACACTAGCAAAATTCTCCAAGCCAGACCTCAACAGTACATGAATCGTGAACTTCCAGATGTTCAAGCTGGATTTTAAAAAGTCAGAGGAACCAGAGATTAGATTGCCAGCATCCATTGGATCATTGAAAAAGCAAGAGAGTTCCAGAAAAACATCTACTTCTTCTTTATTGACTACATCAAAGCCTTTGACTGTGTGGATCACAACGAACTATGGAAAATTCTTGACAAGATGAGAATACCAGACCACCTGACCTGTCTCCTGAGAAATCTGTATGCAGGTCAAGAAGCAACAGTTGGAACTGGACGTGAAACAATAGACTGTTCCCAAATTGGGAAAGGAGTAACTCGAGGCTGTATATTGTCACCCTGCTTATTTACCTTATATGGAGAGTACATCATGCAAAATGCTGGGCTAGATGAAGCACAGGCTGGAACCAATATTGCTGGGAGAAATATTAATAACCTCAGATATGCAGATGACACCACCCTTATGGCTGAAAGTGAAGAAGAACTAAAGAGCCTCTTGATGAACGTGAAAGAGGAGAGTGAAAAAGTTGGCTTAAAGTCAACATTCAGAAAACTAAGATTGTGCCATCTGGTCCCATCACTTCATGGCAAATAGATGGGGAAACAATGGAAACAGTGAGAGACTTTATTTTGGGAGGCTCCAAAATCACCACAGATGGTGACTGCAACCAGGAAATGAAAAGATGCTTGCTCCTTGGAAGCAAAGCTATGACCAACCTATACAGCATATTAAAAAGCAGAGACATTACTTTGCCAACAAAGTTCTGTCTAGTCAAAGCTATGGTTTTTCCAGTGGTCATGTATGGATGTGATATTTGGACTATAAAGAAAGCTGAGTGCCGAAGAATTGATGCTTTTGAACTGTGGTGTTGGAGAAGACTCTTGAGAGTCTCTTGGACAGCAAGGAGATCCAACCAGTCCATCCTAAAGGAAATCAGCCCTGAATATTCACTGGAAGGACTAATGATGAAGCTGAAACTCCAATACTTTGGCCACCTGATGCAAAGAACTGACTCCTTGGGAAAGACCCTGATGCTGGGAAAGATAGAGGGCAGGAGGAGAAGGGGACTACAGAGAGTGAAATGGTTGGATGGCATCACCAACTCGGTGGGCATCAGTTTTAGTAAGCCTGGGATTTGGTGATACACAGGGAAGCCTGGCGTGCGGGGTCACAAAGAGTCAGACACCACTGAGTGACCAGACTGAACTGATTGAAGTAAGTCTTATCGGGTCTCCACAGAAAACCCTAGTGGCTGCTTCCAAAACAAGTCTTATTTTAGAATCTTCCTTAAGGGAAGTGATCCTGGATATAAAAGAATTCAATCTTCTAATCCCCTTGCGCCCTCGAAATCTAATTGACGGACTCCAGGTGTTCCAGAAAATTCTCCAGGGTGCTGACATTACCAAACTGCCAATGCAGCAAATACTTCCTCAGCAGACAAGTAATACAAAGGGCTACCTGGGAGCTGGGAAACAGGGTAGAGCAGCAATGTTTACCTTCCAGTTACATTTCAGAAGCTGAGATTTCTGAAGAATCACTACTAATTAGATATTCAAATTAAGTTTGACTCAGACTAAGCAAAGTCTCACTCAAGCAAATTAAAATAGGCAAAGTTACTTTTCAGCATTTTTAACCATTTCTTCTCTAAGGAACAAAGGACCTCCTTCTGGTCCACGTCCTTCACCATTCTTAGCACTCTGGGTCATTCTCTCAGCTCAACTGAGCTCTCCATCAACTCCTGATCAGACTCACTCTTTGTAATGACTCTAAGAGGCTGTTAAATTCAATCACACAACAATATAATAACTAATAGACTTAAATACTACCCTATGTTGTCAGGATCTCAATTTTATAATCAAATAATGTTACAGATTTATTAGATTTTAAAGGGACCTCAAACATTGTCTTGCTAATTTTCCCACCTAAGAGATTTTATCTATAGGTTTTTCCTCCCCACAAACATAAAACAGCCCTTCCTTGAACCCTTCCAACTACTGGTTGCCCACTTTATCACAAGAAGCATTTACATTGTCTAATGGCTTTAATTACTAGAGTTATTTCAGAAGTTTAGCCATATTTATTTGATGTCTTCATTTCTGTTGTTTTTGTTCATCGTGGTTTCTGAATCTTTCACACTTTTTTACTCTCCTGTGAACAAGGTAATAGTTATATGTATGCCAGGATATAAGATAGATGCTTTAAGTTATATTTTTAGTCCTTGTCACAGCCCTATAAGATAGTTCTTTCTAATAATAAAATAAGTGATTTCTTACCAAAGCATGGTTATTTCTAATGGTAAATGAAGGAAGAAAGGCACAGAGAGTTACGTGAATAGCACAGAGTCATGCATTCTTTAATTGACAGAATCACAATCTTGTCCTACTCCAAAGTCTACATACCTCTACATTAAGATAAATTGCTCCTTAGTCTTTCTTATATTCGGAAAAGTACTCACTATGATGTATTTTTGGGCTTCCCAGGTGGTACTAATGGTAAAGAACCCACCTGCCAATGCAGGAACATAAGAAACTTGGGTTTGATCCCTGGGTCTGGAAGATCCCCTGGAGAAGGGAATGGTTACCCACTCCAGTATTCTTGCCTGGAGAATGCTATGGACAGAGGAGCTACAGTCCATTGGGTCACAAAGAATCGGACACAACCGAACGACTTCACACACACATACACAATGTATTTTTATTTTCTGTATTTCATATTTAATTCACTTAATATTTAATATTATATGATAAGGCACATAAATATATGTCATCAATGTAATTGCATATATTTTGTTATATATAAAATACATTTATTAAATATACTCAACATTATTATGTTAATGTTTAATAAAGTTGATTTTGAAAACACCTACCAGTGTATATCTCAGCTCCTCTGCGAGGAAGCAGGAAGGGTTTTGTGGTCCGTAAATGTGACAAAATCTTAAATTTGGGACAGAATATTCTCGAAGGACTAAAACAGAGTTAGCGGCAGGAATCAGAGTGCTGACAGAGATTTGGAACCAAGGTAGGCAAACATCGCAGCCTACACTGACTGTGGTTGGGTTCTTCCTCAGCCAAGCCAATGGATGCGCAGTCCCACCTCCTACTAACTGTAACGTTGATGTCAAACAAGCCTGAATCATCAGAAGCACTTTTACAAACCAAACTCCTGCTCTGGTTCATCACGGCCCTCAAACTCCAGGGGAGGATGGTTCAGATCAAAGACGGGCTGAGGGCTTTAGGGGCTCACTGTTCACTATGTGACCAGTGGGCAAAGCTGAAACCTCCACGGTGACAGCTACTTAAAAATAAATTGTAATATCAGTCACATTGTGAATTGGCCTTCATTCAAAGACCCTAAGTCAGAGAAAGCTGCTGCTAGGGATGTGTGGAGCACAGATTAATGCAGGTTCACTTACTAGTGATAGAGGTAGAAAAGAGAATCTGGCTTCAAACCAGGAAAATCTGAGTTCAATCTCATTTCTGTAATTCACATATCTGGAAAAACCTTTTATTTATTCATTTATTTACTTATTTATATTTTGGGCTGCACTGCAGGGCGTGTGGGATCTTAGTTCACTAACCAGGGACCGAACCCACACCTCCTGCATTAGAAGTGTTGAGTCTTAACCACTGGACCACTAGGGAAGCCTCAGAAAAACCTGTTAGACATTCTGAGCCTGCATTGCCTTACTTGTCTTATAAAATAGAAATGGGATTGTATGCCTAGCCCCCAAAGTTATCATAATAATGATATGGATATTTTATAATATGTTGAAGAGATTTATAAATTGACAAAGAAAATAAGAATCAGTGTGCTAAAAAAAAAAAAAAAAAGAATCAGTGTGCTTTATCAGCAAATATTAATTTGATACCAGGTATTCTTTGGGAGGCACAGAACATGGCATAATTAGCTGCCCCAAATGGGTCCAGGTGTCCCACCTGTAACCTTCTGAATGGAGCTGTCAGTGGAGTCAGGAGAGGTCACTCAAACTGACATCAGAGGAACAGGGCCACCAGTCAAAAGACCACTTCAGAACTCCGCATGGCAACTGCTGGGGGCTCATACTACAGCAACTGAATTGAGGATAGAGAAAGGGAGAGAGACTTGAACATTATTTTGGAGGTAACAGTTAAACAACTTAGCGATTATTGTTTTTGATGAAGTAGGGGAGAAAGTGAAAGAAGGGTGAGAAATTCAAATAATTCTGTCAATTCACCTCTCCTCCCATGATTTTTCAGTAGGCATGTTTCCATCAGGATAGGAAATAAAGAAACAAAGTTATGGAGGAGTTTGGGGTATGAACAGATGTGTATATTTGAGTTGAGTAGCCTAAGATCCAGGAACAGTGCCCAACAGTGAATTACATCTGAAGCTCAGGAGAGAATTCAAGGTGGAGGTTTGAAAGTTATCGCATTATAAGTGATAATTGAATCCATAGGAAGAGTGCGTAAAATAAAAAAAGGTGAGAAGAGACAAGTGAGATGAGGAGAGAGCCAAAGACAAAACCTTGGGGGAAAAGTGACACTTAAAAGTTAGGCAGTGAAAGAAGAATTAGAAAGAGAAAGTGAATAGCAACCATAGGTCGAAAGAAAACAGAGGGTGGTCACATAGACATCAGGAGAGAAATATATTCAAAATGGAAGTGCTCAATTTTGTCAAAAACTAGGAAGACTTGTATCACAGCCATCAAGAACTTCCTCTTGAAATGAGCCAGTCTTTGAATCCTGGGCTTGCTGGCTATGGAGGGCGATTTACACAGCCTCCCCAAGCTTCAATTCCATCTTCTTTTACTTGGGGGAAAGCACATGATCTCTTCTGAAAGGGTTAAATGCTTAACCCTGTGCTGATTTTACAGACAGCACTCAACAGATATTACTACTGTGGAATAGTAGTAAACAAGTATTTAATTACTCTTTATATCCAGAGAACTGAAAAGTTAACTCTCACATTTTGTAATTAGGATGTTACCTGTGTATCTTCAAGAGTAGATTTATAGTGGTAAAGCTAGAAGTCTGACACTAGTGGGTTGAAAAACATTAAAGTGGACCAGATATGACTGTCATTTTGTGTATTGAAACCACCTGGTGGTCAGCAATTTCACCTTAATATGCAGTTAATTCATTGTGGATATTTTAGATGCACCTTATTCTTTTAAAAGTCTTGAGATAGGGTTATATGAACTAGTGGAAGTTTTCAAGGCTGAGGAGTTGGTTTTTATTCTGGTTTAGGGCTGAGAGGTTTGAGTTCATTTCAAATGGAATGAGGAAGTGCAAAGAAAAAGCACAGAACTGTACAAGAGGATTTTTTTTTACCAAAAGAAATTCGAGGAAGCATAGAATAATTTTCATAAGCACAGGCTTTCTCACACTGCATCTATAGGAAGTTACTTAACTTGTCTATCCTTCAGTTTCCTCCATCTTTAAAAATAATAGCGATTGTGAGCTTCAATATTAATGCCTTTCATGGGCAAGGAGCTGCCTAAATAATAGCACATTACTTTTGTCATCACTATTACCATTATAATCAACATGGTCAAAGCTCTGGAGATGAGTTTTTCGTAATCCAACACAAACACATCATCAGGGGAGGTTTTACAAGTCAATGAAAACATTTGTTTCCTCCACGCCTGAGGACCACAAGAAGAACCAGTGTAAACTCTGAAATTCCACCGTAAGAGCATCCATCACCTTTGAACCTCAAAGGCTTGAAGTTGCCAAAAGAGTTCAAGTGGAGTGAAAATATGAGAGGGGATGTACTAGTTCCCTAGAGACCCTGCAACAAATACTATACCCTTGAAGGCTTAAAACAGGAAAATTTATTTTCTCACAGTTCTGGAAGCCGAGAGTTCTAAATCAAGGTGTCAGCCGAGCTGCACCTCCTCCGAGGCTCCGGGGGAATATCCTTTCTTGGCTCCTCCGCCGGCTGGTGGCTCCAGATGTCCCTCGGCTTGGTTCGTGTGTGCTCAATAGTTTCATTTGTGTCCGACTCTGTGACCCCATGGGCTGTAACCTGCCAGGCTCCTCTGTCCATGGGATTCTCCCAGTAAGAGCATTGGAGTGGGTTCCATTTCCTACTTCAAGGGATCTTTCCAACCCAGGGATCGAACCTGCAGCCCCTGAGTTGGCAGGCAGATTCTTTACCGATATAGCAGATATATCTTAGATCTTTCATCCCCTTCTCGTTACTCTACCAAACACTGGGTGAGGTATAGATTTTGCTTCTTCCTAGATGCCATGAACTAAACAAATTTGCCTCTGTTTCAGTACCTTACCCAATAGTATGTCTATTAGGTGCACAGTAAATATTATTAAATAAGAACATTTTGAAATAAGCAATATAGGGTTCTATTCTCAAGTAGATCTTCCTGTGCACAACATTTCATAGTAATTCAGTCTTTTGATTTTATTTTATTCTACTACATGCATGATCATAGCTTTTGGGAACAGTGAGAAGAAATGGTAAAAAAAAAAATAGTCAAAATTCAAAATGCCTACTTTGAAAAAATAAAAACACAAGATTTTACAGCATTTACCACGTATATATTTTTTAAATAGTTTATTTTATTTATTCTTTGTTGTCGTTATTGTTGTTTAGTCTCTAAGTTATGTCTGATCCTTTTGTGACACCATGGACTGTAGCCCACCAAGTAAGAATACTGGAGTGGGTTGCCATTTTCTTCTCCAGGGGATCTTCCCAGACCCAGGGATTGAACCCACTTCTCCTGCTTCTCCTGCATTGGCAGGCAGATTCACTACCACTGAGCCACCAGGGAAGCCCCTGTTTTCTCTACTTTGTAATAATTATCTCCTTACTGAAAACATGAAGTGACAAATGATTTATGAATTTGTATTTTATATTTTAACATTGACATAAAAGATATACATTTCATCACTATTATGATCCATAATAATCACACATATTATGTATTATTATGGCTTCACGAGGAATAGATTTATATTATTTTCATAGACCCATCAAATCATGAATAGACAGGGTAATATATTTAAGTCAATACTCCCTTAAAACAGGACACTGGAGCTGAATTCTCAATTTTCTTACAGTTAAGCACACTTGGGGTTGTCACCCTCCGATAAACCTTGGTATCTCTAAAGCATAGATTTAAAGACATGAGATCTATTATGTAGTTATCATATGATTGCTTCTGCATATTCTGTGCTGCACATTACATAATTCTTCACTAAAAAACGATGTTTCTGGGAGGGCTTAAAGAGATGGTCTCTAATACCCCGTCTGGTTTTCACACTCATAAGTCTCCCAACCTACTTCAGCAGTGTGTCTGAGTTCATTTTCCTATCAGGGAATAGTGCCAACCCCTCCCCTTCTGTCTCCAAACTGTTTCTGTGACACATGACACATGTTTACAAGATAAGTGATCCTGATCAGAGGTGCAATCTGTGTGGCCTTTGAGCAGAATGAAGCTAATTGCCCTGCAGGAAAATAGATCAATGATCTTGGTAGCATAGCACTCTAAGCAAATGTTTCTATCCAGCAGGTTAGATTCCATGTCCACACAGAACTGGATGGTACTGTAAAATGGAAGACTGGGGATGTGCCAAACAAGCTCAGTCCCTTTTCACTTTCTAGAGCCACTAATCCCTTTAATCAAGGTAAAATGCTTTCGTTTACACAAGTAAGCATTTCTATGGCCTCCCCTGGTAGTTCAGACAGTAAAGAATCTGCCTGCAATGCAGGAGACCAGGGTTCCATTCCTGAGTCAGGAAGATCTCCTGGAGAAGGAAATGACTACTCACTCCAGATTTCATGCCTGGAGAATTCCATGACAGTGGAGCCTGGTGGGCTACAGTCCATGGGGTTGCAAAGAGTCTGATATGACTGAGCGACTAACACACATATTCATGTGCATGATAGCAGGAGCATCTCAAACTCTGTGTTTACATTCATGGTTCCTTTCTTTTTGGGAAAAAGATAATATTTTAATCAATGTGCATGTGTTGCTATAATTAAATGTGACTATTCAGCTGGTTAAATATTTATTAAGTCAATGATAGCATTAAAAAAAACTTCTCTGTAATCAATCACATTTCCTTAAAATTGGATCACTGGTTTTCTCATTTGGTAGAAGGCAGACAAATGAGATATAGCCATGTGTTCATTAATTTTATGATGTCCATCTCAAGGATCCAACATGCTCTCTGATAAAATTCGGAAATGACATTCCAATTTTCAAAGAGTCTGGCAAATATATTGCCTACTAAATTTCTATCTTCTATCCAAGTCCGGAGGCACCTCTGGGGCTCAGTAATCCAAACAACATGTCATTCCTAGAGGGCCAGAAATATTGCTATTTGAACACAAAAACAATCTGGAAAAAGATGCCTTTCTGCTACGATATATAATAAACCATGGGAACTTTTGTTGACACTATAAGACATAAAGGAACCTTCACTACCCCAAATGGAATCTTGCAGCACCTACAGATTCATATGAACACAGGTCCTTTTCCTTAAATTTCAGTTGCAGACAGTTCTGTGGACATAGTTACATAGCCTTCCAGACATCTACTGAGATATATGATATATATTTCATTTCTCTGAAGCAGTGAGAACTTGTTCTATCCAAGCTTATTTCCATAATACATTGTGGCTTTCTCCTAATATTTAGGATATTATGCATCCCACTTATATAGAATTCTGTGGTACCTAAATGTTTACAGACTTTTGAAATTATCTTTTGCTTTCAGTCATTTCTGTTTTGATTTAGATTAAGTACTAATTCTGATGCCATATTTTTATGTGAGCTCATTTGGGAAAAAAAAAATATTCCAGCTAAAGTAGGTGAATTAAAGCAGGTCAAAGAGAAAGATTTCATTACCCAAAGGTCCCAAGATATGAATCACAGACCATTCTTTTTAATACTCTTTCTGGTTTTTAAAGAAAATTTTCATGGCATCTATTGTCTCAGTGCTGACCAGTCAGCCCTGTGTGGAGTGAGGGAAGATAGGTTTTTGATCCAGAATATCACCCATGGGGAAAAAATAATTCATGCACACTCAATCGTGTCTGACTCTTTGTGACCCCATGGACTATAGCCTGCCAGGTTCCTGTGTCCATGGGGTTTCCCAGGCAAGGATACTGAAGTGGGTTGCCATTTCCTTCTCCATCTTTCCAAGCCAGGGACTGAATCTGTGTCTCTTGATGTCTCCTGTATCCTGTGTCTCAGTGGTAGATGCTTTACCACTGAGCCACCTGGGAAACTCTCACCAATGAAAGGACTATTCAAAGACGCATTTAGCACTAAGTTATACTAGTTTCCTTCGCCTGCACTGAAATATTGTCTGACTTGCTCTCAGGACAGCAAGTGAAATGCTAGCTTCTCATTGTGGCTGGGTGTAAGGATGCAGCATTGACTGAGCCATACCACAGGACTCTGAGTCAGCTTGACCTCCTGACAGCTGGTGTCAGCCAGCTGATCTCAGAAACCTTACTTCTTCCATCTCATCTGTAATAGGCCTCTTCATTTATAGTCTATTATAAAATATCTTGTAGTATATTTCTGAGAGTTAGGGGTGTGTGTGTGTGTGTGTGTGTGTGTGGCCATACACATGTAACATATATCAGGACTATTTGATTAGTCAAAAATCCCATTTGCAGTTTGACTATTATAGTTCAAATTCAGCAATATGTGAATTTCCAAGAAACATTAATCCCAGTTTCTTGAGATGTGATCATTTCAACAAGGTCTAGCAGACACTTCGTACCTGCTACCTTACAGTTTGATAACACACCTTCCTATTCATTATCTGGGGTTCTCACACTAACTCAGTGCTACAGATTGAATATCATGAGCCCCCAAAAATTTACAGATTGAAAGCTAATCCCCAATGTGATGATATTGGGAAGGAGGCATTGGAATGGTGAGGAGGTCATAAAGGTGGAGCTGTCACAATCTGGATTAGGGCTCCTGTAATAGAGACCTTGAAGAATGCCCTGTCACCTTCTGCTCACGGAGGTTGTAGCAAGAAGACCGCCGTCTGTAAGGAAGGAGAGTCTCATCAAACACTGGAACGGTTAGCACCTGAGCTTGGACTTCAAGCCAACAGGAATAAATTTCTGTTGTTTAAGAGCAGCTCGGTCTATGATATTCTATTGTAGCAACTGGAACAGACTCTGGCACCCAATGAGAGATCTGTTCTTGTTGTCAGTAGCCAGGCTGAGAGACAGGCGTGAGATGAAGGCTGTGCACAGCCTGGCACCCAAGTCAAGAGCACTTTTGCAGAGCAGGAAAAGGCACACGGAATGAAGAAGTGGATGCAAGCTGTCTTTGTTTCCTTCTTTTCACCCTCTTCCCCTTGGCTTCTTCACGGAGCACTACTCAGTGACTTCTCCTGCTTTAAAAAGTCCTGGCCAAAAAAAAAATAATGTACATGTGAGAGACACGGTAGAGTCAGATTTTTAAAACCCATTCACGGAATATCTTCAATAAGAAATATTTTGTAATTTTGCCATATCTTTGCAGGAGGTCTATAAAAGCAGTGTGGCATTGGCACATTTATGATTCTCTTTAGGCAGTGAGCCAGCGTGCAAATGTTTTCTGGTGTCTATGTTTAGGTAACATTTAATTTTCTAAAAGATGAAATTTCAGCTAAGGATTCTCCTCGTCATCCATTTGGCTCATATATCACTATTATCATTAGGTGAGAGCTTCTCCTTATTGTACTAAATTCTACTTGATTTATTGCTTCTATCAGTGTCTGAAAGTAAGAGATAATCTGCCTGCACTTCACAAATATCTGTCAGTTCTGTTCCACTCTTACTTTTCCCAATCAGATCTAAGGCTCACTCAATAAATTTTATAAAATTGACACTTCTCATCCTGGCAAAGCATCTTATTAGAGCTAATAAACAATTATACATCACAGTAAAACTAAGGAACAGAAGCTTAATTGGTACATATGCTATTGACTGTTCTCTGTTTATGAAGTTGAAACTTGATGTAGAATCATAGTCATCCAATAGGGAAATCATTTGCATACTTTGCTACGGAACCGTGATATGAATTTCATTAGTATTTATAAAATCTTTTGAAGGTCTCCCTGGAAGAGCTGTTTTGAGGATTAACTATTGACTCTAAAGCATATATGGTAACACAAAAATGCTAACTAGTAACTCCAAAAGGTAGCATAGCAGTAAAAATAATGATGAGTTGACATTCTTTAGCTCCACGGTGTAAGAGCAGAAGGTTGTGTAACTTCAGACTTCAAACACAATGAAATGATAAACATGAAATGATACCAAGAAATTAGAAGCATTTATAGTAGAAAACAAGAAACTTTATGCATGTAAGTGAATGAATTGATAATGTATAGAAAAAAAATGTTAGAATAGAAGGGGACCTTGCCATGGAAAATTTCCAAACTTTCTTTCTCAACCACTTTTTCAAGAAATGTGAAATGAGTTATTTCTTTCTTTATTTAGTAATTTATCTAGCATTTGTTGGCGTTTCTGTTGTTGTCACAAAGAGACACGACTAAGCACAAACACTAACACACACACAGTTTTTGTTTAATTATTAATACTAAGTCATGTCTGACTCTGTTGACGCCCCATGGACTGTAGCCTTGCAGGTTCCTCCGTCCATGGAACTTTCCAGGCAAGAATACTAGAGTGGTTTTCATTTCCTTCTCCAGGGGATCTTCCTGATGCAGGGATCGAACCTGCGTCTCCTGCATCGCAGGTAGATTCTTTACCACTGAGCCACTTGGGAAGCCATCGGAGTTCCTAGTCATAGTTTTTAAGATTATCTGGTCCACCACGTATGTGAAGATGGGAATCTTTTTCATCAGCATATTTGGCTACTTTTATTGCTTTATTTCCCCCAGTGAATTATTTTTATGATAGGGTCATGATGTCTTTGGTTACCAGTTAGGGCAATCACATAAACTGGAAGTATTTGGAAAACTTTGGATCTCAGCAAAACCAGGTTTTTTTCTTAGAAAGAAGGACAATAAAAATGCAATAGCAGAGACTCTCTTTGGTATCATATCACTTCAGACTCCTTGGGTTGGTTACATTTACTTCATCCCTTTGACATCAAAGTAGTCTAGAAGTATCCATGATAAATTTGAAAGCCCTCTCCAGGTCATGAGATATATGGGACCAATGTGGAAGCTCATGTTAAATTCCAGACTTCTAGAATCTTAATCAATCCTTGCTGCAAATAGGCTGCAGTCTCTGAGTGCTGACTCTAGGGATATAGGGGGCGGAGGGGAGAAGAAAAACTCTACATTCTGCTTTCTCCATCTTACATTTTTGTTTACAGCTAATTGAAACTACCCTTTGATATTGCCTTTCATGGAATTTAAATGTGAAATTAAAGCATGATTATATGAAGAGAGAGAAAGAGAAAACAGGACAGTTCCTTGCTTTATTTTATCCTTAGATTGAAATGTCACTTAATTTATTCATTTGGGGATTCATTTAACAAAGAGTAAGTGCCAGTTATCACCAGGTACCACCTTGAGTATAGCCATGAAACAGCAAACCTGATCTCATAGAGTTTACACTCTCCTGGGGGGGAAGAAATAATGAACCCATGGAAAAACAGTTTAAAAAAAAAAAGTTTTTTAAAGCAGGACAAGGTCATTGAGTGTCACAAGACTCCTTTGGAATGGGTGGTCTTAAGATTTCTCAGAGGAGGAGACATTTAAACCTGTCTAATAGAAAGGATCTCACCAAGTAAATATGCAAAAGGCATTTCAGCAATGGAAAGAACTAGGGCAAATTCCATGAAGGAGGAATGAGATTGATGTGTGTGAAGGACATTAAGAAGGCAAGTATATCTGGAAAGTAATAAAAAGGATGCCTGGCACAAGATGAAGTCCAAGAGAGAGTCTAGGCTGGGATCCAATAAAGCCTTATAGGCCATGGAAAGGATTTGAATTAAATCCAAGGTGATGGGAAGCTGTGGAAGAATGTCAAGCAGGGGACTACCTTTTCATCATATCTTTTTCATTATTCCTGCAGAACCAAGGGCACTGAAGATGTTTGGTCTGTAAATTGCCCCAAAAGTATCAACCCATCTTTAGTTTTTCTACCACAGATAGTTTGACTCTCAAGGTAGAATTTGTAAACTACACCGATGTTATACTGTGATCTGGGGTAAAGGAAATATCTCAGTGTATCAATTTCCCTGGATATGAGAAGAAAACCTAAATGTACTCTAGCTGGAAAGATTACAATGCCTTTTGTAAATATTTTTCCAACTCCCTATGCGGATGAGATTTTACCTTGAATCAAACCTCAGTCCATAATAATGAAAGGAAGATGGAACGCAGATTACAAACTCTTTTAAAAATAAAGGGAAAATGCTATTCTTCCATTAATGCGGAAATCTGTGCTCTATCGTTCTTCCTTCATCCAGAGATCATTGTGGAATGACATCTTTGCTAACAGGGCATTTCTTGCTAAGACCATGGTCTGCTGAAATAGAGCTGTTAGGAAAACAGATGATTCTCTTTAGCATCTTGGCATGAGGGGAGGTCTTATGCAGCTATATTATGCCATGGCCTCCATTGATATATAGGGACTCTTCCGAAGTGTTTTAAAGAAACTCGTGGCAGAAGTTATCATTCACTTGCAGTATTAGAGATCAACTAGAATCATCAACTATCATCTACCTCATACTCTCATTTTTCAAACATCAATAGCTGATATTTTGATGCATCTCTATTCATTGAATCATTTATGTCATTAAATTTATCCTATCACTATTTGAATATACCTAGCATCTCATATACCTGTGATTCCAAGACTTTTATGTTTTAGATCACTGTTACTTAGTAGACAAATGAGGTCCAGCATACACTCTAATAAAGGAAAAAATAATCTCTCAGGCTCTACTAAGATTTACTCTGAAATCATCACATGAGAATGACTATTTTAAAATGAAAGATATATTCGGAATGATCTGCCTTCATGACTGGGAAATTTTAGAGAGGAGGAGAGCAATTAGTTACAATATAGGCTAGGATCTATGAAATGGACCAGAAATAATAGGGTGAACTGAAGCACACAGATTAGCTCTGACCAGCATACATTCTCTTTATTCACACCTTCAATCAAGGCCACATTCCAGGAGTGTGTACAGAAGTAAGGACAGATCAAGCTGTTCGTAGCATTTAATCCAAGTATGGTTGGTCTACACCTGCGAAACTCCTCGTAGGATATTAGTAAACATTACATGGATGTGGCAGTTGTTTATATTGGAAAACTATAAAAAAATCAAGCAAACAAAAGCCAGATTTTCTTATTCAGAAATTCTCATGATGGGGTTCAGGAATATATCCTTCAGAACACTCTCCAGGTGATTTTAAATCCATTTTTTCAAAGTCATAACTCCTTTAAAAACAAAGAACCTACTGTATAGATATAAGGAACTCTGCTCAGTACTCCGCAATGACCTATATGGGGATAGAATATAAAAAAGAAAGGATATATGTATATGTATAATTGATTCACTTTGCTCCATACTTGAAATTAACATAACATTGTAAACCTTGGTTTACAGCAATAAAAATTAAGAAACAAACAAAATGCACCCTCAATGCATGCTTGTCAAACAGATTTTTATTCTTTTCCTGATATTTTGTTGTCATCAATGCTTTGTTCTATGTATAAAATACTCTATTTTAGATTTCCTAAAATCCAAGTCTTTTTGGTATTCCTGTATTCTCAAGATTAATCTTTCTTCCAGTGGCAATTTCCTAGTGATGATATTCTTCAGTCCCTTAGAGATAAAGCAAATTGAAAAATAAGGAAAATAATGGGAAACAAAAGCATATAGACTGTCAGCTGTGAAATGTGCCCAGCCTTTTGCTTGCTGCTGTTTTTTGTCTTTCTTATTTACATTTTGTACCCAGAAGACTAAAATATATTTCTTAATCTAGACTCTAAAATTTAGTTGTAATGAATGCAGACATTTTCTTCCTCTCCAAGCATCTCAAAACATAATAGCGTATGCTTCACTCAGCCTCCAAATTGCAGCATTCTTTTTTTGGCGATTTTGAAATGGTACTCTAGGCTAACTCACTGCTGAATAGGGTTGTAGCAATTTCACCACAAGTTTGTAGCAAGCTTTCACCCTTCTGCATGCTGGTGACCCGGAAACCTTCCAACTGGGTTCACTCAAACACAGCAACACAACCAACCATACAAACCCATTTCCACTTGACAGCCAGAAATACATACAATTTTGCACAGTTAATTTTAGAATGTAATTCATGGGGTTCTTTCCCAGACCCCCCAGCACAGCATCTGTTCAGAGTCGGTCCATATGACACAGTCTGACAGCTTTTATTTCTTTCCTCAAGAGGATCACTTAATGATACCAACTCCTCAGTCATTTTTTGAACAGCCAAGTGTTGTCTCTGATGTAAAACCTTGGTCCTGCTGGATCTGTGTCACAAATACCTATCACCAATTATATGTTGTAAGACATTCATTCAACAAATGTTTACGTAGGGTCTAGCACTTACCTGGTACCATGTTTATGACTAGGAATCAAGAAATGGAAAAAAAAAAAAATTGTGGTCTCTATCCCCAAGGAACGTCATAGGAGTGGAATCAGAATTGAAAAAATGGAAGACGGGATCCTGAAGCTCACATCTCCATCTCTGGCTTCACACAAAAAGGAGGCCTTCGGGTTCAAAGAGGTCTGGCACTCTCCTAAAGGTATACAGTAAGCCAGGGACAGAAAGGAGATTAGAACCCACGCATCTTCATTTTCACAGTGGTGCACTTTCTGCTCTGCCACCAACAGTAAAATTTATTCAACTACCATTTAAAGTTTCTTTCTACTTTCATCCTTTATTTCAGACATCTTTCAACACCCACAGACATGATACTTGCAAATAAAAAAAAAAGGGCATTTAAAAGGAGATATACACTTTTTTATGAGCCAGAAAGCTTAGCTACATAGAAGAAAATTGCAGTTGCACCTGTCCTCCAAGGAGCTCACCATATTTTACAGACAGTGTTCAATTATTTCTGGCAATATTCCTATGATGCATCGTTATGAGATTACTTGTATTATGTACAGCACCTTTCCTCCTCGGACCTTGAAGGTGCCTTTTACAGAATCCGACATAAAAGAAGGTAATTCTCAAAGTGCTCCAGGGAGATGGAAAAAAATATATTAAAAACCATGGAAAGACCAAATTACTATTGGTGGCTAGGGAAATAAGAGTCACTGAGAGTTAAGGGGCTACACAAAAACTTTGGGGAGAGAAAATTCTTTGTTCTTGATTCTTAAAGCAACAGTTCCTCCTCCCACATATATATGCACACCTGTGTTCAGGGAACAGAAAAGAACATTCAAGGGAAGAAGTAGTTAAGCGAAAAGAGAAACCCGTATTGATCTCCAAGTGTTAGGTCAAATAGAGGAAGTGGGAATACTCTGTTGCTCTCACCTGTTCATTTATTAGTTCAGTCACCTTGTGAATACTTTTGGTGCATCCTGCTAGAAAAAGAGGAGGTCAGCAGTGAGAACGAGGGTTCTAGAAGGTCTTCATGTCTGCAAGCCCATGTCCTTCGGTAACAATGAAAACCAAGACGGAACATGGGGAATCCTTAAAGGCAGTGATGTTTACAGTTGTGTCCTCCATGCCAGACCCGTTGGAGGCAACTCAAGAAACATTTTTGAATACGTAAGTGAATTCCCTGAAAAGGTTCCAAAGGATAGAAAGGTGAATCTAGGCTGTTAAAAGCTCTGTTGACCTTGCCCAGTTTGACCAAGAGTTCAATTATTAGTAGTTTTTCAGTCTATAGAAGCTGTAATCTGATTGAAAGACACAATACCCACACCCATACACACACATCTCTCCCCCAACCCCCACACACACCATTTTGTGGATAGAAGATATGATTTTAAAATACTCTGCCCAAATTAACTTTGGAAACGGGGGACTTATTGCAACCACGTGTTGACATCCTCCACGCTCTAGAGATTTCTATACTAGAAGAGGTGACTACACATGAAATGTTCTGTTGTCCCATTTGTACTTCCGCCCCTTCCAGAATGGTCACTAAAGGCACATTTCTTGGTTTTCAGAGGCCGCAGGAGGGTGCTGCTGCAGCTATTGATGCATGTAGCCCTGCTCTCCCCCAGGTACCCTGGCGTCCTCCAAGCCTGCAGAGACAGAATGGACCATCACATTCCTCTTCCACTGAGCCAGCCTGATTAGTGTCTGAGGGATCATGGTGATATTTTATGCACTTAAACACTAAGAATTTTTATTTATTTTCTTGTGTACCATCTCTTTCTTTTTAGTGTACATTTGCTAGAAACAATCTTTTCTTATTTTTTCAGACATTTTCATAATACGTACCTCTCTGATAACCACCCACTGGGATTTTCACAACACATCCCTTCCTCATGAAACTGTTTTTACTCCTGCAAAGATCAATATTAACCTTCCCATTTCTGATGAAACACCGTGTGTCCCTAGTATCTGAATTTCAAGATATGTCATATCTGAAGATATTGCCAATCCTAAATATAAGGGAAAATATCCCTGATCACAAGAGCATAAACAGTTGTCTGAGGATCTGTCAAAACCCTTGTTCAAAGAGTGCTTACATTTAAGGAAATGTCTAAGATGTATGTTTTGTATAACAGGCCCTGTTAATTTGCTTTAATTTTTGAGCAGTGGGAATAATCTGTGAGGGGGAGAAAAGCAAGCAGATCATAGGACCAGTCAACCAGTCAGTCACCAGGTTCAACTTAAGGCTGAGACAGCAGATATCCACACTGGACAACCTTTCTGAGTGTGTCTGCGGGAGTTTTTCCAGAAGAGCCAAGCCCTGTGATCTGTCTGTTTCTTGTGGAAGTTGTCAGTTTTCGACACTCTGTTATTGAATGGATAAGAGTTTTGAGTTATTATTTTTTTAAGGAAATCATTATTAAATGATTATCTCTATCCCTTGTAAAATCCTTTGCTCTGAGTCGACTTTATCTGTAATTTAAGATAGCCACTCAACTTTCTTTTTTTTAGTGTATGTTTTGTTTAGTAGTGTCTTTATTTCTGTCCTTTTAAACTATTTGTGCCTTTATTAAAAAAAAAAAAGAGGGTTTCTTTACAGTAGCATGTAGCATGTAGCTAGAAGTTGCTTGTTGCTTATGTAATCTGAGAAATTCTGCAAGGTGTGGGAGTATTTAAACAATTTACATTTAATATAATTGTGTATATGGTTGAATTTACATGTACCATCCTTAATAGCTTGCTATTCATTTTTCACTTGTCCTATTGATTATCCACTTTTCATTCAGCTCTTCTTTGATTTAATGATATACGTTTTAATTATTTCTCCTTATAGTTCAACTATCAGTATAGTTATTTTTATTTTAGTGGTTACTTTCAGGTTTATAATATACATTTTTAACTTATCACAGCACACCCTCAAGTGATACTATACTACAATTGTCTCCTAGTATCCATAGGGGATTGGTTCCAGGACCCTCCACAAATACTAAAGTCCAAGAATGCTCAAGTTTGTTATAAAATATGGCGTAGTATTTGCATATAATGTACACATATCCTCCCATATACTTTAAACCATTGCTACATTAATTATATACCTAATGCAATACAAATGCTATATGAGTAGTTGTAAATACAATGAAAATTCTATTAAAGAGTTGTAGGCATCTGGTAAATTCAAATTTCCTTTTTGGAACTTCCCAGAGTTATTTTTCCAAATATTTTTGAGTCGTGGTGATTGAATCCTCAGATACTTAACTCCTGATTACACTTTGTGTATAGTGCAATATATAACAGTGCAATCCCATTTCTTCCCTCCTCGCCTTTGTGCTCTTGGGGTCATACATTTTCCTTTTACATATGATAGATAAACATAGCTTTAAAAGCTATAGGAAAACATTTTAATATTTGTCCATTTAGTTACAGTTTCATTAACCTCCATTCCTTCATGTGTATCTAGATTTCTGTCTTGTTATCAGTTTACTTTTGTTTGAAGGACGTTCTCTAAAAATTCAGAGTGAGATTAATTCTTCTAACGGTTGGGTGTCTGAAAAAATAATCATTTATTTCACCTTCATTTTTAAAATATTTTCACTGAATAATCCATTCTGGATTAACAGGATATTTTGTTTTCACTTTCGTTACCTAAAGGTATTGGTACACTGTCTCCTCACCTGCCTTGTTTGCAGTGAGGAAACTACTATCATCTGTGTCTTTGTTTCCCTTGTATTGACTGCGTTCTCCCTGCCTTCCAGCTGCTTTTAAAATGTTCTCTTTTTCTCTGGTTTTAACCAATTTGATTATAATTGGGTATGGATTAGTGGGTTTTAATTTTACTCAAATTTGGGAAATTTCAGATGCTGTTTACTTAATTTTCCTTTCCATCCTATTTTGAGAAGTCCAATTGCACATATACTTGCTCTCTTAAGTCTCTCTCTGTTCATTGACTCTTTTTAATTATTTTAGTCTTCTTCTCTACATATTTTCATTTTAGATGGTGTCTGTTACCTCTTAAAAGTTCACTTCTCTTTTGGCCTCTATTCTGATATGTCCACCATTAAGGCTGTCTGTGTGTTGTTTATCTTTGACATTTCAGTTTTCATTTCTCGAAAAATCTATTTGGGTCTTTTAAAAATTATCCACATCTCTTGTTAACACGTTCAATCTTTCCTCTAGCTTCTTGAAAATATCAAATACATTTGTAATTACTGTTTACATGTTTTTGTTCTATCATGGGTCATCTCTGGGCCAGTTTTGATTGATGGTTTTTCTCTTCATTAGAGTTAGTGTTTTTCTGCCTCCTTGCATCTGAGTAATTTGCAACACTTTGTAAGTTTTACCAGGTTGGGGGCTTAAATATTTTTGTATTTCTGAAAGCTTTTCTGTATTTTCTTTGTGACATGATTAAGTTACTTGGAAATAATTTGATCTTTTCAGGTCTTTCTCTTAAGATTTGGTAGGTGGGAATTGAAGCAGCATTTGATCTAGGGTTAAACTGCCCATGACTGCAACAAGACACTCTTTGGTAGTTTATATAACAGCCCTTCCATTTTGAGGTTTTTAGTCTGGCCTTTGAGAATAGGTACTGGCTGGGTGGCCCCTCCCTTCCCTGCAGTCTAGAAGCGTCCTGGGCAGTATGCTGGCTCAATCAGAGGACGCACCTCATCTGTTTCTCTCAAGGATCACTGTCATTTTTTGCCTGATGTCCGATTTCTTGAAAGCCATCAATTCATACATTTTTACCTTGTTTATTGGCTTGAGTAGGAAAATAAATCTGTTCTCTCTTACTCTACCTTGACCAGAACCAGAAACCTGAGACCCAGACTTTTAAACTTTATTTCATTTCACTGATTTTTTTCCAAGAAAATTATTTATAAGCTTTGGCATTTTTGCTGCTATTTGTAAGATGTCCTTCATCATGAACCATGCCCCACCATTGTGTCGTGATGCCATGTGCCAAGGGAACATAAAGCATGTACTGAACTGAGTCTACCGTTCTGGGAGAAGACACTTGGAGAGGTCAGGAGCATCTCAATGCAAGTAAAGTTCCTACATTAGCATTCTAAGACTGAAGACACAATTCTGAAAGAATGGGCTATAATTTGTTGGAGGACTAAGAATCTTAAAGGGGAAGGATGGATGCTCCATCACCTAAGGAAGGTTTTGAGGAGGAGCAGAAACAGAAACAGGATGAGATGGTTGGATGGCATCACCGACTCGATGGACCTAAGTCTGAGTAAACTCTGGGGGTCGGTGATGGACAGGGAGGCCTGGCGTGCCACAGTCCACGGGGTCACAAAGAGTCGGACACGACTGAGCGACTAAACCGACCGAGAAACTAAAACGAGCCACGTCTCTGACAATTTCAAAAAGTTTCCGTACCAACCCAGAATTCATTTATGAAATGACAGTTATTTTACTGTTATTTTCGTTTTCTTTTTCGGGCAATTGAACCTATTCATGAATGATTCAGAGTACAATGTAAGAAAATGTCAAGGGTCAAAATGCTGAAAAAGTACACGCAATATGTGTCTCTCTGTATGTGTGTGTTAGTTGCTCAGTCCTGTCTGACTCTTTGCAACCCATAGACTGTAGCCCGCCTGGCTCCTCTGTCCGTGGAATTCTCCAGGCAAGAATACTAGAGTGGGTTGCCATTCCCTTCTTTCTGACCCAGGATCTTCGCGACCCAGGAACTGAACCCGGGTCTCCCACACTGCAGGCAGATTCTTAACCACCTGAGCTACTTCAGAAGGCTACACTGTATACCTGAGCCTGATTGAGGGTGTCAGAGCCAAGCCAGGGTATAGCCAGGTTTCCACATGATGGTGAAGAGATACCAAAGTCTGGGCAGGTCCAGGATCTGAGTTTCTGTTCGTGGAACAATCTGGAATCAAAGGTACAGTGGGGAGGACCCGGAAAAGAGGGCAGGGAGCATCTTTGTGACCTGGCCATTCAGGGCAAATGTTCACGAATATTAGTAACAGCCCTGCACCCTCTCTGTAGATGTTTAGTTCTGCCTTTATGGCACTCTTTAATCTGCTTTATAAATCTTGATTTTCTGAACCCAATATCTGACACTCTCATTTTGCATAAAAAGGACAAGTAATAAAAGATAACTCCCTTAAAACCACAGTATTCATGGTGAATAAACAGATGAAAGGGGGAAATGGAAAGTTATATGAGGTAAAGTAAATTCGTGTCTATATATCTAGACTGAAAATAAACGAAAGTTCAAGTATACTGATGTATGTGTGTGTGTGTTTGATAGTCAAAATGCTGTCAGAGGCATTAAGGAATGGTCAGAAGTGTCAGAAAATAGAAATGGGAAATGAGCAAAACCTCCGTGGGAATTGATGCTTTCAAACTCTGGTGCTGGAGAAGACTCTTGAGACTCCCTTGGACAGCAAGGAGATCCAACCAGTCCATCCTAAAGGAAATCAGTCCTGAATGTTCTTTGGAAGGACTGATGCTGAAGCTGAAGCTCCAATACTTTGGCCACCTGAAGAACCAACTCATTGGAAAAGACCCTGATGCTGGGAAAAGTTGAGGGCATGGGAAGGGGGTGACACAGGATGTGGTGGTTAGATGGCGTCATCGACTCAATGGACGTGAATTAGGGCAAATTCAGGGAGACAGTGGAGGACAGGGAGGCCTAGCATGCTGCAGTCCGTGGGGTCACAAAGAACCGGACACGACTGAGTGACTGAGGCAAGGCCAAGCCCAGGCAGTAATAAGGTGGCGCGTTAGCTAATTTAAAGCAGAGGAGTAGAACGTGGATGTGGAAGGGCGTGAAAGGTCAGTCAAGGAGAATGGTGAGCTGAAAGCATCACCGCAGAAAGGTGGTAATGGGAGTAAAGACACGATGGGAGGGATGGCCTCATTTAGTCTGCCATTTAGATGGTCTTTTTCAAGGTATCGCGTCCTCTTATTTCACGGTCATCCTTACTGTTCAGCAGCTGGAGGAAGCAGCGCTGACTGTTTACCTGCCCTTCCTGTGTGCCCAGCTGGAGGAGTGGGCATCAGAGGACCCGAGATGGTGCCTTCATCCTCAGAAGGCAGGGCTCTGTATCCTCCAGGGCTCAGATACACCATAAATATGCCTTGTGGTTTTTGGTTTCCTTCTCCATTATAACCCCTTGAAAACTGATTCAAGGAAAGTAAGTGGCAGGGACATATTATTTTTTAATATAAATGAAGATACACATTTTTTTGTTCTGTTTTTCTGGAGTTCTTCAACATCATATCCCTAATTCTATACCGTTAGAACTTTTAATAGGTAAGGAAACGGCAGAGACAAAGCTAACCAAGGTAAGAAAGGAAACAAGCAAAATATACTGACCACAGAGATCATGCTCCATTTTGCATATTTTCTGAAGCTAATGGAACATCTTAAGGCTGGAAAAGTGGCAACTAAATATGCAAGAGGGAGAAGGGAGTGAGAAAGAGGGTTTGAGTGAGAGTGAGAGCAAGTGAAAGAGCAGAGAAAGCACACAGCTTACTCTACAAGGTAAGCACTCAGCAAATTCAACTTTATCAAATTAAAAGGCAAAGGAGAAGGCTGGTCAAGCATTCATTCACTGCACTTTGATACATTCTTGACACACCTAGACTTTCAGATGATTGAGAGGGTAAACAAGAGAAAAGAAATCACAGAAATGTAAATTGTAGTTTAAAATGTGAGCGCCAAATTATTGGTAAAGTGGAAAAGAATTTACAGAGGGTTAATCTGAAAAAATGTAACATTTAAAAAAATGTAACATTTAACTGATATGAATTTTTCATAGACTTATGATAATACAACTTATAATGCATATGTTATATGAATTATTACCTCTGCTGACTCATATAAATACAGTATTCAGAAAGTCTAGAAGTAGAACTGAGGAATATGATCCCTGTTGTCTTAAACTTTTTTTGGGTCTATAGAAGTAAAGCAAAGAAAGAAATTCCCATAATAATCCATAGTTAAAACTTCTTCAGTAGATAAAAATTATTGCCCTGGGCCATGAAAACTAGGTTTTATATAATAGAAGAGATTAGCTGTGGAAATATAGGATAATATCATATTTTTCCCCTGTGGTGAATTCTACTTTTCACTGACATGATAGAAGAGAAACAAGATTGAAGAAACCAAAAGCCATATGATTACTGTAAATTATTAACCAGGTGCTAGTCTCATATGTTAATTAAAACATTTACATTTACTTTACTATGAGAATTCACTTTTGCTCCTAAAAATGCAAATGATGTTTTTTTTAAAACTATAAGAATGAAAGAGCTTAGAATTACATTTAAAAGATTCTATCTTCATAAAACGTATCACTTTGTAGATTAAATGGTGAATTGGAGAAAATTTTGCCTAACATAAAACCACTTCTGCTAATGTTCTTGTTCTATATCTCTTAATAAAACCAGGGTGATATTCTATGGTCCTTCTATACAAGCCTCCTCCTGTGGAATGCTGGTTAAAGCATTAGTTAGTTAGTTAGTTTAGTCACTAAGTCATATCTGACTCTTGTGACCCCATGGACTGTAGCCCGCCAGGCTCCTCTGTCCATGGGGTTTTCCAGGCTGGAATACTGGAGTGGATTGCCATTTCCTTCTCAGGTTAAAGCATTATTTTAATTCATTTCAGAGGATTAAAAGTGTATTTGAATTACTACCTTCTACATCCTTAAAATAGTAAATAACAACCAGGCATTGAAGGGGAGAAAAAGTCATGCTTGCCAATATTTCCATGTTAAAGTATCATTATTAGCAGTCTATGGAATAAAACCTGAGTAAGAAAAAAGGTGCTACATCATGTTCTTTCTTTTTCTTGATGAAGGTAAGAATTTTATGAGCTCTGTACTCCCCCTTTCACCCTGGAGCTCATATGATTTGGAGTTCTCTGTGACATTAGCAAGATCAGTGTTGTGTTCTGCTGAAAGTGGAGGATTTCATAGCTGGATAAGAGCCCAGAAATTAAAGTGTGAGCAAAAAAGGCACCTGAAAATAACTTGAGGGAGCATCTCACTAAAAAAGCCAGGTGAAGAGAAAATATCTACAAGAAGTGATTGAGCAACAGACCATGCTGCAAATATTCTGACTGGATCTGACCCTGCAAGACCTGGAATCTTCCTCGTGCTGTTTCACTTCCAACATAGCTTCACTGGGAACAGGGAAAGTGACAGTATTCTTTGCTCAGTTAGTTGTGTGGACTCTGTGTAACCCCATGGATTGTAGCCCTGCTAGGCTCCTCTGCCCATGATATTCTCCAGCCAAGAATTCTGGAGTGGCTAACCATTCCGTTCTCCAGAGAATCTTCCCAATTCAGGAATCAAACTCAGATCTCCTGCATTGCAGGCAGATTCTTTACCATCTAAGCCAGCAGGAACAGTCTCCCTCCTTCCCAACCTTCCACTTTCTGGGTAAGAATGAAGTTAGAGGAAGCTTCCTTGCTCTACCTTCTTGCATAAGACACCTGAATATCCAAATAGAACCCTCTTTATCCTCCATGCTGAGTATTAATATGTGTATACTGAGAGTTACATGATCTTCAGTACGGTAATCTTGGGACAAAACTGACATGAGTCAGCAGTGATAAGCCCGGAATCCTGGCATCCTCTTCAGAGTCATCAACCTCTCAAAAACCCACACGGTCTCCATATATCTCCCCCATGTGCTCTGCTTGCTGCTATACATGAAGTTGGATGCCTGTCTCACCTTTATTCTCTTTAAAGTCCACACACATATGTCTGGATTTGGTCAATTGAAGTCACCTAAGTTTTCAAAAGCACACACTTAGATTGTCTTAAATTTTCATATGTGTGGTTATTAGTCTGCTTAAATCTTCATATTTGCAAACATATCACAGCAGATACAAACACTGAGGTTGACCTGAATTGTCTAACAATCTAGTAGACCAGGGTTCAGTCCCTGGGTTAGAAAAATCCCCCTGGGAGAGGGAATGGCAACCCACCCTAGTATTCTTGCTTGGAGAACCTATGTGGCTAAAGGAGCCTGGTGGGCTACAGTCCACAGGGTCCCAAAGAGTTGGATTGCAAAGAGTTGGGCACAACTGAAGCAACTTAGTACACACATAGGCAATGTAATTGATACAGTAGCTTTACAGAAGCTGTACTGAGGCTTTATAAAGGTATTTCAAGAATTAAAGAAAGTGTTTATTTTGTAATTGATATAGCCTCTTTCCCTCTTTTCTGTTTTTTATATAAATAGAATCCAATAATAAAGAAAAGCTACTATACTGATTTAAGCAAACAACCAACCACATGTATTAAAATTTCAGTTTATTTAAGCATTCATTTGAAGCTATATATCTTCTGATTTATTTAATCTAATCATATGGATTTTATGCACATTTATTGCAAGATTAAATTCACAAGTTGGATATTTTTGTTTAGTTACAAGAAGACATTGTTAAAACTTAACCGTTTACCACTTTTCAACAATAGATGTCAATCCCAAAGCCATCTAAGCTAACTCGTCTTAACCTAGAGCTCTGATGTGTACTTTTACATGTAAATCATAATATATGACGGATGAGATATTTAAATGTCCCTAAATTCAAGGAATTTGAAGTAGTGTGTATTTTGAAAAGGGTTACTGTTATGCAAATGAAAGACATGACTATGATCTTCTAAGTGGCTGCTGGGTACTTATCTCACATTTTCTGTTCTCTTCCTCAGATCTAGCTCTGTGGATAGTCACTATCTTATTGAGAGGCACTTTAATCTCCCTAACCTGTTCATTCTTTGTTTAAGGACAACTAGGGGGTGGAAATTGTTTTGACTGTTTTTTTCGTGAAAAGAAATCTCTGTCCCTGAAGACCTTGATACATCAAACCACATCATTTCCAGACCCAGGTCACATTTGAAGGGATGTGTGGGCACAGTACAGCATCAACAGAAATAATCTAACGTCCCCCTAAATCCTAGTCACTGTAACTCTGGGTGACAGATTCACGCTGCTACTAATCAATTTCACACCAGGGAGAGGCACATGGTGGAAACATGCAGATTGAGAACAGCAGAGAAGTCGCTTGGAAAATGTCTGAAAACCAGAGCTTTCCAGCCTCACTTCTGTGTGCCAAAATGCAAAAACATATGCTTGCCCCTTATTTCTTGCTTTTTTTTTTCTAAGTAGAGAAATTAGCTCCTGTCAGACTATTGCCTGCTCTGAAATCTACATCACTAGTAATGGTAAAAAGCTTTGCCATTTCTAAGGAAAATTAGGGGGGAGAAAATCAGTCTATTTGCCTATTACCAAAGCAAATTAGAAACTGCTATCCACTCGGTTTCCTTTCCTTCTATTTTTTTTAATATAATTTTCAGGGTCAAAATCAGCTTTCTGAATTATTGCTATTACTGGCATAATCTCACGTTGCTATTTTCAGCTCCTGATAAAGAGATGCAGGAAGGAGGTAAAATCTTATATCTCACCCAATTAGGAAACTCTGGAACTTCAGAATCAGTTCATGTAAGGGAAGAATTGAGTTTGTTACCTTCATTTACACGGGCAAACACTAAGATCTTTGAAACCCATTTGTCAAAAGATAGTGTTTGATATGAGCTTAAAATTTTGTTAATTGGTCTAATGAGAAGTCTAAAGACATGAGAATCAGTATTTTACAAGTGGCTTCAGTGGCATGGGTGAGTGTAGTTGATCAAATTAACTTCTGTGCATAAGGCTGTGCATTTTTCAGGGTAAGGGAAGGTGGAAAATGAAATTAACTAAATAAACCTCCAGAAAACAAGGAGAAAAGATTGAAATGGCCACAGCCCAATGTTTGTATCCAGATGCAACAATAGAACAGGAAGCATGTACTCAAGTATCGGTTATAATCAAAATCATCTGTCTAAGTTGTCTCACTTTAAAAAGTTATGAAACTATAAGCAAAGCTCAACTATGGGGTTTGATTTTCTTGGACTGACTGTCTCCATCAAATAAATCAACAAAAGTTTAATTATCCAACCTGGGAGAGCATAACAAATGTGTACAGACTGCTGGCAGTGGTCTGATTAAGAAATGACTTCATGTATTTGTTAAGGAACTACTAGGGACTTAACCGCATAAACTAACAAAGGAGAGATCAATTTCTCCCTCCCTCCATCACACACTATGCATGAGAATGTACACGTGACCTGGTACTAAACTAACAGGTAGGTTTTGATATAACGTAGTAGGAGTATGTGGGAACATAACTATCTTTCTTGTTTCCATGTATCTTGGCTTGAGGTTGCAGTCAACATTTATGTCATGAAGATTTTATTGGCTGTTTTGTGAATCGAGTCAATTAAGTGAGAGATACATCCTTTTCCCTAGCACTCTCTGAACCACCTTTATCAGAACACGTGAGATCATGTTCCTCTATCGCCTGATTCTGCCTCTCTTTTTGAGGCCCATGCAGTGCTCTGGCTATACAAATCCTGGGTTTTTTTCATGATATTTTAAAGCCATTCACCCTTCATTGCAGTGGCTTACCTCATTCATCTGACCAGAGGAGTCTCCAAGTGCATCTCTCACAGCTATGGTGCTGAGTTCTTTGTGCTGAAGACCAGAGAGTGTTGGAAATTTAGGAAATGCTGTATTTCCTGACATCAGGAGAGTACTCCATAGATTTTACAGGAGCATCTGGGGTTGGATACTACAAGATAAAGGGCTTCCCCAGTAACTCAGTAGTAAAGAATCTACCTGCAATGCAGGAGATGCGGGTTCAATCCCTGGGTGGGGAAGAATCCTTGAGATCAAAAATGGTCTTGGCACACAGATTATCAAACAATTTACTTTAGTAGAAAAAGTAGTATATCTTAAATTCTATTAAAAAAATTTTTTTTGAGGTGTTTAATTCAGAAAGTAATATCACTGCATCACCAAACAGAACATTGTATTTCTTACTTAATACAAAAGCGGTCGCATTTCGCTTTAATAATTCCGTAAATGCAGAAGATGGGACTGCTAGTGTATGCAAAGGACACGTACGGACGAATAAGATTTGAGGGCTACTGCTGATTTACAGTATCTCTGCAACAACATGAATGACCCAATAAAGGAGCACCTTTTATTCAGTTAATGTTGTTTTTTAAAAATATTTATTTATTTGGCTGCACAGAATCTTAGCTGCAGCATGCAGGCTTCTCCCTAGTTATGCTCCACGGGGTCAGTGAAAGTGTTTTTTTAAAAGTAAAAAAAAAAAAATGTATTGAACTATATTTGATTCACAATATTGTGTTAGTTTCAACCATTCAAGAAAGTGATTTAGTTATATATATATATATATATATATACACATATATACATATATATGTATATACACATATATACACACACACACACAAATAAACCTGTATGTGTGTGTATATATGTATATATATATATATATGTATATGCACACATATACCTGTGTCTGTGTGTATGTATTATTTTTTAGATTTCTTTCCATTATGGGTTGTTATAAGATATTGAGTATAGTTCCCCATACATTGCTGAAAGATAGAATTTTAAAACAAGGTTCTAGTTCTGGTTGACTTTTGCTTTATTCAAAAACCTTGAAGGTAACATGGAGGAGCTGACTGTCCTACTCTCCCTCTGAATTCTTCTGACTGCCAATTACACTGAATGAGGCATTTTGATAGAAGAAAAATCAAATCTACTATGTACACACGGGGAATCCCTGTAACCATGAAGAATCCCTCCGACAGCAAGGCAAGGTGTTGTTTTAATTTGTTTAGTCGCTCAGTCGTGTCTGATTCCATTGCGACCCCATGGACCGAACCCCGCCAGGCTCCTCTGTCATGGGATTTCCCAGGCAAGAATACTGGAGTGGGTTGCTTTTCCTTCTCCAGGGGGTCTTCCTGATCCAGGAATTGAACTCTGGCCTCCTTCACTGTAGGCAGATTCTTTACCGCTGAGCCGCCAGGAAGCCCCAAGGCAAGGTGCAGTGTGTATTATTCTGCACCAAGGAGAAGAAGGAGGACTTCCCTGGTGGCTCAGATGGTAAAGCGTCTGCCCACAATGCGGGAGACCCAGGTTCAATCCCTGGGTCAGGAAGATCTCCTGGACAAGGAAATGGCAACCCACTCCAGTATTCCTACCTGGAAAATCCCATGGACAGAGAAGCCTGGTAGGCTACAGTCTATGGGGTCGCAAAGAGTGGGACACGACTGAGCAAGTTTACTTTACTTAAGGAGAAGGAGGTAGGGGCCTGGGGCTTCAAATAGAAGTAAGGGAATCCACTGGAAGATAAACAGAGCTGTTGTTTGGTGAACAAATGATTTCTGGTCCATCCAAAGACAATGGGACTCAGAGAGGACTTTGATCAAGCTGAGCCTTGCTAGATTCTTCTGTCTACCTACCACGCCTTGTTGGTAACTTACTCTGGTTATCTGTGGTGATGGCACCCTGGCTCCTTCCTGGGATAAGCCTCCTAAGTTAAATTCTTTTAGATGGAAGCACAAAGGTTCTTCCTGGGTCTTGGGAGCCTTGCTTACTTTCAGCTCAAACTAATCCATGTGCCTCAGGGGTACATTTTTTATACCCCTGTACATTTGTATACATTTTATATATTTTAATACATTTTATATTTTATGTCTCCTGCCAATGCAGGAGATGTAAGAGACACTCATTCTATCCCTGGGTCAGGAAGATCCCCTGGAGGAGGGCATGGCAACCCACTCCAGTATTCTTGACTGGAGAATCCCCATGGACAGAGGAGCCTGGTGGACTACAGTCCATAGGGTTGCAAAGAGTCAGACACGTCTGAAGCTGTTTAGCATGCACAGCACACATGCCCTGAACCCCACTAGCTGGAAGAAAGATTAGACTGATGGATGAAGTGACTAAAAATTGTTTCTGTGTGCACTTTACTTCTCCAAATTAGCTGTGAATTCTGCAAGCACTGACCAGTAGGTAAAGAAACTGCATACTGTCCTCTTGAAAGATCTATATTTTAATTGATTTTGTTTCATTTTATTACTTTATTTTAAATTTATTTCTTTAGGTGTGTCATACTGTCATCTCCAGTTACTCATTGGGAGTTTCTAATAATAAATTATCTGGACATTTATTTATCTAATTTTCACTCCAAATTGTGTGACAGGCAGTTTGATTAAGACAAACGTTGTGGCTATAAAGTGTTAAAACACACAACAAACTTTTGATTTGGGAATGGTGTGTTTACAGACGTTGATCTTAAGTACTATTAATGGAAGTGCTATCTAAATCTCATTCATGTAATGAAAATTTCTCCAGCTGTTAAACCACTGAATCTTCTGTCACTTTGATATAGAGGGTAGACAACAAAATGGATTGCCTTGTCCATCAAAATGCTAGAAAAGAATATCCTAGTCACATTTAAGAGAGGAATGACACTGAAATATGGAGTAAAGGTCATAAGGAATTTGAGAAATTCAGGAAAATACTGATCACTTGTGAAAGGGAGAGAAAAAGGAATATTTGATACTAACGGTGCTGTTAGAAATTTTAAGAGAAAAGTAATGCAATGCCAAGTTTCAACTTACTCCAACATGATTTGTTGAATAAAAGATGGTAACTACAAATTCTTTGGGGTTTCTTTTATTCAATATGCATTTAGAAACAATTGAAGAGTCTAAATTCAGAAACAGATCTGCCTATTTTCCATCATGGATGCTGTGAGCTTTATTTGATGTCCTATTTTATTATCGTCTTGGATTTCAGCTTCATCATCTAATTCTTGCCAGAGTTTTGTCCTCATGACTGCAAAACATTGAAAGCAAAGATTTAAAGGACAGTCTTCCTTATAAACGGGTTTCCTAGGGGGATCAGTGGTAAAGAATCCACCAGCAACGCAGGATAAGAAAGATCCCCTGGAAAAGGAAATGGCAACCCACTCCAGTATTCCTGCCTAGAAAATCCCATGGACAGAGGAGCCTAGTGGGCTACAGTCCATGGGGTGGAAAAAGAGCCCGGCAGGACTTAGCAACTAAACCACAGATTTCTTATAAACACTGCAGCTCAGTGTTCCAGGGAACGGAAGGCAGCACAGGGGAGGATCTATTTGTTTATTCTTAATTTTTTGAGAAACACAAAATGCCAATTTTCTCTACATGCTGGAGGCTAAAATCATATATGTATAGCACTGGTGGAATGAATTTAAGAGCCATAGAAAATTAAAATAATTCATGAGTTCTAGTTCAACTGCTTTTTTGTTGTTGTTGTTTTTAGCTTAGACAACATAGTTCCAGAATGAAGTAGGAATTTACCAAACTTACTTAAATAGTAGCACCTATTTAAAATATTCAAAAAGTAACCAAAAGCTCCCCATTTTGTGTACTCAGAAAAATACAAATTGAAACAATGTGATTTCATTACACATCTATCAGAATGACCAAAATCCAAAACCCTGACAATACCAAATGCTGGTGAGTTTGTGGAGAAAAAGGCCCCCTCATAATTGCTAGCAGAAGTGCAAAATGGTACATCCACTTTGGAAGATAGTTTAGACATTTCTAACAAAACTAAACATACTCTTATCATATGATATAGTAATCACAGTCCCTGATCTTCACTCAAAATAGTTGAAAAGCTGTATTCACACAAAAACCTTCACATGGATGCTCATAGCAGTGTTTTTCATAATTACCAAAACTTGGAGACAGCCAAGATACCCTTCAGGTGAATGCAGAACTAAACTTTGATACATCCAGACAGTGGAATATTATTCAGTGTTACAGAGAAATGAGGTATCAAGCCACCAAAAGACATGAAGGAATCCTAAATGCATGTTACTCAGTGAAAGAAGCCAATACCTCCATGCATGTCAGATTGCTTCAGTCATACCTGACTCTTTCAACCCTATGGACTAGAGCCTGCTAGGCTCCTCTGTCTATGGGATTATCCAGCCAAGAATACTGGAGTGGGTTGCCATGCCCTCCAGGGGATCTTCCCGACCCAGGGATCGATCCCGTATCTGTTATGTCTCCTGCATTGGCAGGTGGGTTCTTTACCACTGGCCCACCTGAGAAATCCCCTTTGTGTCCTTTCCTTTCCCAAAATATTATTATGATCATAATATTTATGTTCTACTCATTCAGGTCCACTACATCAGGATTTACAATTCTCACATCCCAGGTGGTGCTGTGTCAGGGTCTTCATGGCAAACATGGAGATGCCAAGTCAGATCACCTTTTGAAAAGTGGCTCATTCCCAGCCCCAGGGTACAGCCCACTGGCAGCCTGCAGCTCTGGGCCCTCCAGGACCAGCACCCTCCAGACCTGCTGAAAGCCACCTTGCCCAGAGTACACACCTTCTCACGACTGCCCACGTTTGGTAAAAGCAAAAATGAACAGGTCAGGCCATTTCAAATGATACAGAAAGGTAATTGGTCCAGAATCCTTGCTGGGTTGGTGAAGACTCTCAGGCTGGCATGACGTTCACCTTCTTCTCTCCAACCCTTCCTTCTTTTTCATTACACATACTCACCCCAACAAGTATCTCGCATTCCAACTCCATCTCCATTTCTGACTTTAGAGCCTCCAACCTGTGTCAGTTTTGCGTTCTTTCATCTCAACAAAAGACATCTTATGCACATTGGTCCAACTCTTCTTTAGAATTGTACATAGAAATGATCAATGTCTGCGGACTCCTTAACTCTCAAAGAACTGCATTTTTATCTTCCCTCTGGAAACCCACCAGGTGTGTCTAAGAGAAGAAATTCAAGTGACTCTCCTCTGAACATAGTATGTGTGTGTGTTCCAAATGACATGATGTTCAACTATTAAGAGAGTACCTGTAGTATTTCATTTAATTCTGTGTCATCAGATACATCACTAAAAATAAAATGAGTTCACTCAATGTTGATGGGCAACCATACAAACAAACAAGCAAAAAAAAAAAATATATATATATATATCTTAAAATATACTGCCAAAGAAGATATTCTAACCTAGTATTCAAAACAAGTGCAGATAAAAATAACTTATTTTTAAAATTTTTATTTTTTAATTTATTTATGTATTCATTTGTGGCTGTGCTGGGTCTTTGTGGCTTTGCATGGGCTTCTTCTAGTTTTGCGAGCAGGGGCTACTCTCTAGAGGTGCTTGGACTTTTCATTGCTGTAATGTCTCTTGTTGTGGAGCATGGGCTCAGTAGTTGTGACTCATAGGTTTAGTTGTCCTGAGGCATGTGGGATCTTCCTGCACCAGGGATCAAACCCATGACCCCTGCATTGACAGGCGGATTCTTAACCACTGGAAGACCAGGGAAGTCTGTACTCCTTAAGATTAATTAATGTTTAATGAGTGTTTACTGTGTGATATATTGTTGTTGTTTTTCAGTCACTCAGTTGTGTCCAACTCTTTGCAACCCCTGGACTGTAGCATGCCAGGCTTCCCTGTCCTTTGCCATCTCCCAGAGTTTGCTCAGATCCATATCCTGAGTCAACGATGCTCTCTCACCATCTCAATCTCTGCTGTCCCCTTCTCCTCTTGCGTTCAGTCTTGCCCAGCATCAGGGTCTTTTCCAGTGACTCAGCTCATCACATCAGGTGGCCAAAGTATTGGAGCTTTAGCCTCAGTCCTTCCAGTGAATATTCAGGGTTGATTTCCTTTAGGATTAACTAGTTTGATCTCCTGCTGTCCAAGGGACTCTCAAAAGTCTTCTTCAGCACCACAGTTCCAAAGCATCAATTCTTCGGTACTCAGCCTTTACCTGTATTGTGACCTCCGTTTCTAAAGCAAGCCTACAGAAGTGAAGAGAATGCCTATTTAGCTAATAAATGGCCCACCTGGACTTAGTACCTTGGTCTGGCTGAATCCAAAGTTGAATCCCTTAGCCACTTCTCTCTCAGATCCCTGAAATTGTTACCAGTTTCCTTTTTCTTCTGCTCTTCCCTCCCCTCTCCCTTGGGATCTTTAAAATCAGTGACATAACAGCAAGAAGGAAATAAAGGAAAACAAAAAGAGCCCAGACATAAGGAAAATCAGCACGCTGCAAAAGTATTGTGTTTGGGTAACTAACAGAAATATTTATATTCTTTAAACACAAACACACCTTCTGTCTCAGAGTAAAGCTCACTAACCAGATAGTCCCCTTTTTATATTCTTCTTTTGTCCTACTCGGAATTTTTTTCCTAAAACGTTATACTGAACCATGAAAGGGCCCCTTTACCGTGCTGTCAATCCAGTGTACTTCAGAAAAAGACTTTCTCAAAGACGAGTTGTTTGGCTTGAATTAAAGGGTGTCACAGTGGCCAGATGGAGAGCTCAATTTACATTTAATTTTGTTTTCACTGATTTATCAACTCTTCCATTGACAAAGAGAGGTGTGACTTCATGGAGTGAGAAAATGCTATTTTCTGCTCATGATTACATTAAAAAATCGAACTACAGCATGTTGAAAGTTAGTGTTTGACAAAGCTTTTTAATCATAGTTGCCTGTCTTCTGAGCACCCCCTAACCCCAACACTCAGTTCCAGCATTTCACAGAAGTTGAATTCTGCTTGCAATTCATTATGTGACAATTTGTATGAGGAGGGGGGAAAAAAAAATAGTTGCTCTAGATTTGCTCAGGACAGTAGAAAGACACAATTCTAAAGTGTGCTTAAATCTACTTAATTGCTTTTCAAATTCTGAATTACTTTGTCTCCCTTCCCCATATTTTCCTAAATTAAGTAGATTGGAGCAAATCAAAACATATACAAGGGGGATAAAGGTGGGAAATAACTCTAGATAATAAAAAGCAAATAATTCTTTAGGAGAAAGTGTATAATTTGTTACATATCTGAATTGGGTACCTGTGTACATTTCATACAATTGAGCACACAAATAAATAAGAAGAGTCCTTAAAAGTTTTGCTCTTTAAAGAGTGTTGGAGATTCTCTGATCTGTAGAAGGAAGCTAAAATGTATTCAACATGTGCTGTGTATTAAGAGACAGACATAGTTATGTACATTTCACAAATGAGGAAATTTGAGCTTAATTTTAAGACATTAAAGGAAGACATGCAAGAATTGCTGCAGATAATCCACAAAAGTTTTTACTGGGTGAAGCAAAAACATATGTATTGAGGTAATACGGTATAATGGAAAGAGTATGGATTTTGAAATCAAAGAAGCTGAAGTTCATATCCTTACTCTACTATTAAATGTGACCCCATGGACTGTAGCCTGCCAGGCTCCTCTGTCCATGGAATTCTCCAGGCAAGAATACTGTAGTGGAATAACCATTTCCACTCCTGGGGTCAAACCCAGGTCTCCTGCATTGTAGGTGGATTCTTTACTGTCTGAGCTACTGGACAAGACCCTCAAGTAATCCTTACTTTACTTAATAATGGCAATCAAGGGCAAGAGTAATGATTCTGGCGATTTGGGTAAGACAAAGAAAAGCCATTAAGTGCTTCCTGTAAGTGAGGAGGTGGAAGTGCTTGGTCTTAAGAAGGGAAGAGAAAAATCATAAAATGAAGTTGCTAAGTAAGAACAAGTTTTCTATCAATGAAAACTGTGAAGATGGAAAATGACATTTGTGACAGTTTTGCTATTGCATATCAAGCTGCAAAAGTTTACGATAAGTGTTTGGTTACAATGGAAAGGTCATCCTATTTGTAGAATCAGACATTTTGAAAAAGAAAGAAGCCACATTCACACACCTTTTGTTACAGTATATTGTTATAATTGTTCTATTTTCTTATTAATCTCTTACTATGGTTACTTTTGGAGAGAGGGAAAGTGGTGTATGAAGCAAGTGGCAAAGTTCTATTTTTTGACCTGGATGGTGGTTTACAAAATTGTTCTTGTACAGTTTCACTCAGCTATGAATTTGTTATTGTGCTTTTCTGTAACTGTGTTTGATGTTAACAAAAAGATTTATAAAAGAAACAAAGAATGAAGTTTTTAGAGTAAAATAAATCTGAGTTCAAATCCTGACCTACTATTTATCATCTGTGAGACTGCCAAGTTCATATCTGAGCCTTAGTTTCCTCCTCAATAAAATATGAATAAAAATAAGTACACCTACCCTTTAGGACTAAGAATGAGAGGCAATGATTTATACTGAGAGTCTGGCCCAGAGTGGGCAGTTCTGCTGGTATGATCCTTTCCTTCCTTCCCTATCTACTTCTTATTTCCTTTTGACATTGTGTTTTCTCTATCAAGGAGTTTCCCAGATGGCTCAGTGGCAAAGAATCTGCCTGCCAATGCAGGAGCTGCAGGAGACGTGCGTTTCATCCTTGGGTCGAGAAGATCCCCTGGAGAAGGAAATGGCAACTCACTCTAGTATGCTTGCCTGAAAAATCTGATGAACAGAGGAGCCTGGTGGGGTACAGTCGCAAAGAGTCAGACATGACTGAGCAACTGAGCCACTGACTCACTGACTCAACCAAATGTTGCTGATACTTTTGTTTAATCAGATAATGATTTCAGATATTGGAATATATGGCATGCTTTGAAGGCCTGTTCTAAGTATCAGACTATGTCCTTCCAAATTGCAGGTGAATCCTAGCAGCAGTGACTCATGCTCTTGTGAAAGGGGTAATTTGTATTCACACCTTTAAGTCCCAAAGCAAGTCATTCCACAACAGTGCCTCTTATTTCTGGTTAAAAATAATAATGATGATTAATATTTTTCAGGACAATAGGTAATTAAGTTTTTAATGATGACATGTAATTTATCATAAAATGCATGTTCTTTTCAAGGAGTCGGTACTCAATACATTTTTTATATGATTGATTAGGCAGGGTTCACTTTAAAGCCTCTCATACTTGCATGAATGCTCAGTCACTTCAGGCATGTCCAGCTCTTTGCAACCCCATGGACTGTACCCCATCTCTCCAATGGGATCTTCCAGGCAAGAATATTTGAGTGGTTTGCCATTTCCTCCTCCAGAGGATCTTCCCCACCCAGGGATCAAACCCATATCTCCTGGGTCACAGGCAGATTCTTTACTGCTGAGTCATCAGGGAAGCAATCACCTCTCAGTAATGGGGGAGACAAGATGATGTAGAAAGTGATATCAGTAAACTGGAGGAAGTTTTCTGACATAGTTGATTTCAAGTGGGAATATACAAGAGGATGGTACAGCTCTTTGGTGGGAGCTGCAGTCTGCATTCAGGAAGCCCAGTCGTAGCCTGAGATTTATTCCAGTAACAGCTGTTATGGGCTAAGTGTTTCCCATGTACTGAGATGAGTGCTTTCCATGTACTAACTTCCTTAATCCTCACAGTGACTCGGTGGTTGGCTGTCTCCATTTTACAGATGGAGAAACTGTCTCAGATGTCCAGACCCCAAAGGGGAACTGAGCATTCATTTACAATTTGACCTGACTCTAAAACACTTACATTTAACTAGGTGATCTCTATTATCCCTTATAGTGCTTCTGTGATTTATGAAATGGCTTCTCTGATTTATAAATTTATATAATTGCATATAATTTCATCTGAATGTGTAAATTAATATAATTTTATAAATGTACACAATGTATACAATAATTTATATAACTTTTATATAATGTTCATAAATCTATATACTTATAAATCTATAAATCTTCTGTGATTTATGAAATCTCTTCTCCAGATAAATTTCCGATGATCCGTTAACCCCGCCATCACTTTCAGTGACACGTTTTATTGGTTTCTTTTCTGTCCTTCAGTGACGTCAGTATGAGAAAGCCTCACTCAGTCTCAGAACAGACCAGGCACAAGGTCTCAGCCACGGCAGCATGATGCATCCGTGGGGCAGGGGGATTTGAGGGTCGCATCCAGCTTCCAGCTAGGGCCCTTTCTTAAGCTCTTTTTGATTTCTAAGAATCAGGCTCCTAATATTGAACTTGACTGTAATTCTTTATACTGTTTGCTTTAAGGAAATGAAACACAAACTATGTCTGAGGAAGACAGGACAGCAATTACATTTTAAATTAGTCATAGGCTTATCAGCTCCTGCAACTTCTTGTAATGGAAAAAAATAACCCAGAGGACACTGCCATGTAATATTAGGATAACAGGCTTTGAAAGGAGTGACATGTTTACATGGCATGACAGAACTGTTTGGTTGTCTTCAGTATTTTCTGCATCATATTTTTGAACTTACCTAGAATTATTCTCCCTGGTTTACCAGAAGGTCTCGAGTTTCTGCCTCCTTCTAGCTAATAAAAATTCCTTACTTCCCAGGGTCAGGTCCTTATGACCACTTGCCTGACCTTTGAAAATCTCCTAGCTAAAAACCCTCCTTCCTGTCTATTTTCTCCCTGAGTCATCCAGCTCATTACTGTTAAATTTATCTTCCTGAGGAATGACCCCAATTAAGTCACCTGCCTATGTAAAAACATATAGAGTATCTTCTACTTACAAATAAAAATTCCCATTATTAGTAGGACCTTCAGATGTATCTTATCCAGCTTCAGACTCTCTTTTCAACCTGGTTTTCAACTGATCATTTAAAAACAGTTTAAAAAAAAAATTGTATTGGAGTAGAGCCAATGAACAAGGTTGTGATAGTTTCAGGTGGACAGGGAAGGGACATTGCCATACATATGTCTCCATTTTCCCCCAAACCCCCTCTCATCCAGGCTGCCAGTTTCCAGTGATATACAGTAGGTGTAGCACTACTATACCTACTATAAGGTCCTCGTCGGTTATCCATTTAAAACATAGCAGTGTGTGCATGTCCATCCTAAACTTTCTAACCATCCCTTCCCCTCATCTTAACACAATATAGGCCAAGTTGACTCTCTATTGTAAAATATAGTGCACACAGCTGCTGCCACCTACCATTGCATTGGTATTGGTCTTCAAAAGCCAAAACAATATCCATCTCTCGGCTGTTCAGTGGTTCCCAAAGAGCTACATGTAAGAGAGACCCTTGGAGATCTTGTTTGACACAGGGCCCAGCAATAAGGGCAGATAAGAATCTTGGGATTAGAAATATATGAAACAGTATTCAATAAGCAATTTACGCATCCCTCGGTTTATTGCATACAATCAGCACACAGCGCAGGTTAGTCAAGGTAGGGAAGAGTGAGCAAGGTCCACTCCAAGAAGTCTGGGAAGGAGGCGTCTGGGCACACAGGCTCCAGTCCAGCGATGAGTCTGGCAACAAGTGTGAGAGAAAGTCGCCTTCTGCTCCAACAGGGCCTCTGGCAGCATCTTTTTGCTGCATGGATGCAGGTCCTCCAGCGAAGAGACTTTAAGTCACTCTGCTTCAAGGTCTCTTTTTAAGCAAGCAGCAGCTACCCCAGGGGAGGGAGTCTTGACTTCATCAGTTGCTCCTTCTGTTCCAAATGATGCACGTTAGGCATCAAACCACTCGTGTCAAGTAATATTCTGAGTTTGTCACTCTAAGGCACTCACAGTCCCACAACAGCCCTTCTGAAACAACTAATATGGAAGTTATTGATTGGCCACTGTGATTTCATTTTAAAGGACTCAACGTGACTTAACATAGCTTATAAGTTTCACACAAGATAAGTAGGAACCATAGCACAAAAGAAATCACACCATAATGAATCTTCACCAAAAAAAAAGTATTGGCCCCTTAACCCACCACCACATATGGTAAGGTTCTAAGCCTGCCACATTTAGACACACTCTGACTTTGGTAAATTGGTGTCAGACTTCATCCTGGAAGACCTGGGAGGAATCGTGGGCCACAGGAAGCAGGCACTGAGTTAATTAGGCCAGGAACCTAAAGAAGACTGACTGCCAGTTCCCAACATATGAGATCATAGTTCCCGGACCAGGGACTGAACCCATGCCCCATGCAGTGGAAGCCTAGAGTCTTAACCCCTGGACTGCCAGGGAAATCCCTGCCAACTTACTCTTGATTATAACTAGAAAAGTCCACTGACTTCCCTCGTAACTCAGTCAGTAAGGAATCTGTCTGCAATGTAGGAGACCCAGGTTCGATTCCTGGGTCAGGAAGATCCCTTGGAGAAGGAAATGGCAACCCACTCCACTATTCTTGCCTAGAGAATCCCATGGACGGGGGAGCCTGGCAGGCTTCAGTCCCCAGCGCCGTAAGAGTCAGACACAACTTAGTGACTAAAACACCAGGAGAATCCACATACAGTAGACAAACTCACTGGACATTATTTCTGTCAACCAACCCTCTTGCTGTAGCCTAGAAAGAAACAAACAACGACTGAAAACATGAGAATAACAGACTTTCTATGGCGCATAAACAAGAAAATAAAAAAGAGAATATGGTTCCTTAAAGCCAGTTAGCAAATGCCTTACAGAATAATAGTAACATTTGAACATTTTTAGATCCAGGGCCCTTGTGTAAATGATCCTTCTAAACTCAGTTTTGAGAAAAACAACTCTAGTTTTCTCATGTCCTACAGTTCATTTTTTAAAATAATTTTCCCTAAACTTCACTGAACACTTGAGAAAACTTAGTGAAAGAAACATATCCACCAACAAAGCTTTAGGTAGCCGTGGTTGCTTCCGGAGTAAGTTGTGAAGAACAATATAGAAGGGAGTTTATGTATGCATCCTTAGAACTCTTTGAGTATTGTTCAGAGCTGGAAGGTAAAGAATACTAGTCAGAAGCCCCAAGCACTTTGCATCTTGAACCTGACATAGCTTTAATAATGTATTACAAAAGCATGGTGTCAGCCCAGGACAAGCTGTAGGGGCATTTTATTAAATAAGAAAAGAAGATTTATAGATAAGTCACTAAAAAAGAGTTATGGCAAATCATGCATTTGCTAACAAAAGGTATCGAGAACAATACTTTCTTTCTCTGCTTTGTCAACATCTAATGCCCATTTATCTCTGTTACAGGATTTATACATAGTCACATCACTCTATAAATTCATCACCATGGATTGTAAAACATAAGACAAGGTCACGAAGTACACAAAATGCATCAGTATTCTGTCCCATTGGGTTGAGAAATGTTAACGGTGGTAACCTGGTACACAGGGACCCAATCTCCGTTACAAAAAAGACTGACCACCAGTCATCAGCTTTCCCAGGTGGCGCAGTGGTAAAGAATCTGCCTGCCACTGCAGGAGATGCAAGAGACATGGGTCCCATCCCTGGCTTGGGGAGATCCCCTGGAGAAGTACATGGCGACCCACTCTAGTATTCTTGCCCGGAAAATTCCATGGACAGAGGAGCCAGGCAGGCTACAGTCCATGGGGACACAAACAGATGGACGGGATTGAGCAACTGAGCATGCATGCATACTGGTGATCATCCCAGCGGGTCATTCTGAAAAATGCCATGAGCTTGGGATTGCTAGAAAAAAACAATGCACAGATCAAGGCTGCCAGGCAACAACCTAGAGGCTTCTGAAACTCTTTGGCTAGAGTGAGTGAGTTCCTATAAGAATCCTTAGACATATCCCAAGAGAACAGGGACCCCAGGGGCATCAAATCATGAGCCTGCCTGTCCTGTGTGCCCTGACAGCACTCGAGAATGAGGAGCACTTGCTCTTGTTTTCTGTAATTGGTATCACAACCTTGAGACGTAGCTCCATGCTTGCATGTGTTGTCAAAAAGGATTATATAACCATCTTCCTTTTCAAGTCATTCTGTAAATTCAGCAAAAACCATTTCAGCACAGGACTCACTTTTAGCTTCTGTTTCCAAATAGAGTGACTTCAAAACCCATCCCACATTTAGTTCTGAAAATGTATCTTTTCTCTATTTTTTCTTTGGATTTGGGTGTTAGGGATAGTGTATATTTTATAATCTGCTCATCACTTGTCAAGCTTCAACCTCAGGCTTTACCTCCGTCACCTCTGAATATATCATACAAGCTCCTCTTTCTCTCTCAGATCTCACACACTGCTCCAAATCCTGATCTTGGCCCTCCTGTCTTCATTCTAGACAGAGATAATATGGGGCTTGCTCTAATTTTTAATTGTTATGTATATTTTTAAAAAAAAAAAGCTTTATTGAAGACTGAGACTGAAGAGGTGATGAAGGGGAAGGACTTAGTAACAAAGGAGACTGCACTCAGCATAAGGATTGGATGTTAGCCATCACTGTTCCCAAAGTTCCGCATTTCTCTAGTGTCTCAGAAAGTCCCTTTCCATCGCCTTTCCTCCAGGCCTTGTAGTATCGCTCCTCTTTATTATATTCAAAAATTTGTTTCCAAGGCAAACCATTCAATATCACATTAATGCCCCAACCAGTAATGCTGAAGAAGATGAAGTTGAATGGTTCCATGAAGAACTACAAGACCTTCTATAACTAACACCCAAAAAAGATGTCCTTTTCATTATAAGGAACTGGAATTCAAAAGTAGGAACTCAAGAGATACCTGGAGTGTAACAGGGAAATTTGGCCTTGGAGTACAAAATAAAGCAGGCCAAAGACTAACAGAGATTTGCCCAGAGAACGCACTGGTCATAGCAAACACCCTCTTCCAACAACACAAGAGAAGACTCTACACATGGACCTCACCAGATGGTCAATAACAAAATCAGATTGATTATATATTTTGCAGCCAAGGAGGGAGCAGCTCTATAGAGTCAGCAAAAACAAGACCAGGAGCTGACTCTGGCTCAGATCATGAACTCCTTATTGCCAAATTCACACTTAAATTGAACAAAGTAGGGAAAACCACTAGACCATTCAGGTATGACCTAAATCGAATCCCTTATGATTACACAGTGGAAGTGAGAAATAGATTGAAGGGACTAGATCTGATAGACAAAGTGCCTGATGAACTATGGATGAATATTGATGACATTGTACAGGAGACAGGGATCAAGACCATCCCATAGAAAAGAAATGCAAAAAAAGCAAAATGGCTGTCTGAGGAGGCCTTACAAATAGCTGTGAAAAGAAGAGAAGCAAAAAGCAAAGGAGAAAAGGAAAGATATTCCCATTTGAATGTAGAGTTCCAAAGAATAGCCAGGAGAGATAAGAAAGCCTTCCTCAGCAATCAGTGCAAAGATATAGAAGAAAATAATAGAATGGGAAAGACTAGATATATCTTCAAAAAAATTAGAGATACCAAGGGAACATTTCCATGCAAAGATGAGCACAATAAAGGACAAAAATGGTATGGACCTAACAGAAGAAGATAATAAGAAGAGGTGGGAAGTATACACAGAAGAACTATACAAAAAAAAAGATCTTAATGACCCAAATAACAACGATGGTGTGATCACTCACCTAGAGCCAGACATCCTGGAGTCCGAAGTCAAGTGGGCCTTAGGAAGCATCACTACGAACAAAGCTAATGGAAGTGATGGAATTCCAGTTGAACTATTTCAAATCCTAAAAGATGATGCTCTGAAAGTGCTTCACTCAATATGCCAGCAAATTTGGAAAACTCAGCAGTGGCCACAGGACTGGAAAAGGTCAGTTTTCATTCCAATCGCAAAGAAAGGCAATGACAAAGAATGTTCAGACTACCCCACAATTGCACTTGTCTCACATGCTGGCAAAGTAATGCTCAAAATTCTCCAAGCCAGGCTTCAACAGTACATGAACCGTGAGCTTCCAGATGTTCAAGCTGGTTTTAGGAAAGGCAGAGGAACCAGAGATCAAATTGCCAACATCTGTTGGATCATTGAAAAAGCAAGAAAGTTCCAGAAAGACATCTACATCTGCTTTATTGACTATGCCAAAGCTTTTGACTGTGTGGGTCACAACAAATTGTGGGAAATTCTTCAAGAGATGGGAATACCAAACCACCTGACCTGCCTCATGAGAAATCTGTATGCAGGTCAAGAAACAACAGTTAGAACTGGACGTGGAACAATAGACTGTTTCCAAATTGCGAAAGCAGTACATCAAGGCTGTATATTATCACCCTGCTTGTTTAACTTATATACAGAGTACATCATGAGAAACACTGGGCTGGATGAAGCGTAAGCTGGAATCAAGATTGCTGGGAGAAATATCAATAACCTCAGATAAGGAGATGACACCACACTTATGACAGAAACTGAAGAACAACTAAAGAGCCTCTTGATGAAAGTGAAAGAGGAGAGTGAAAAAGTTGGCTTAAAACTCAACATTCAGAAAACTAAGATCACGGTATCTGGTCCCATCAGTTCATGGCAAATAAAATGGGAAACAATGGAAACAGTGACAGACTTTATTTGGGGGGGGGGTGGCTCCAAAATCACTATGTAAGTTGACTGCAGCCATGAAATGAAGAGACTCTTGGTCTTTTGAAGAAAATCTATGACAAACATAAACAGCATATTAAAAAGCAGAGACATTACTTTGCCAACAAAGGTCGGTCTAGTCAAGGCTATGGTTTTTCCAGTAGTCATGTATGGATGTGAGAGTTGGACTATAAGGAAAGCTGAGCGCTGATGAATTGATGCCTTTAAACTGTGGTGTTGCAGAAGACTCTTGAAAGTCTCTTGGACTGCAAGGAGATCCAACAAGTCAATCCTAAGGGAAATCAGCCCTGAATATTCATTGGAAGGACTGATGCTGAAGCTGAAACTGCAATACTTTGGCCACCTAATGTGAAGAACTGACTCATTGGAAAAGACTTTGATGCTAGGGAAGATTGAAGGCGGGAGGAGAAAGGGACAACAGAGGATGAGATGGATGGATGGCATTACCAACTCAATAGACATGAGTTTGAGTAAGCTCTGGGTTTGGTGATGGACAGAGAGGCCTGGCGTGCTGTAGTTCATGAGGTTGCAAAGAGTCGAACATGACTGAAGGACTGAACTGATTATATTTAATGTCTCTGAACAACATTTTATGCATTTTCTCCAAACCAAATTATCAAATATCCACAGACTTTAAAACTTTAAAAAAAAGTCTTGAGAGAGGTCAGAGGGAAAAGCCCCTTATCTACAGAGTAACAAGGTAAGGATTACATCTGACCTCTCAGAACCCATGCAAGCGAAAAGAAACTGAAGTGAAATATTTAGTGTTGAGAGAATAGTCACCAACCCAGAATTCTGTATGCTGCAAAATTATCCTTCAAAGTGAAGGAGAGGGGCTCCCCTAGTGGCTCCGTTGTAGAGAATCCACCTGCCAATGCAGGAGACATAGGTTCAATCCCTCATCTGGGAAGATCCCACATGCTGCGAGGTAACTAAGCTCATATGCCACAACTACTGATTCTATTCTCTGGAGATCAGGAGCAACAGCTACTGAAACCCATGTACCCAAGAGCCCATGCTCTGCAACAAGAGAAAACACCCCAATGAAAAGCTCTTTCACTGTGATTAGAGAGTAACCCCTGCTGGCTGCAACTAGAGAGAAAAGCTCACGCGACAACCAAGACCCAACACAGCCAAAATTAGATTTTTTTAAAGGTGAAAGAGAAATAAAACTTTCTGAGACAAATATAAACTGAGGAAATTGTTAGTAGAGGTAGACCTGCCTTGCAAGAAATAATAAAAAACAGATTTAGAGAGAAGGAAAAGTGATACAGGAGAGAAACTCAGATCTACATATAAAGAAACGAAGAGCTCAGAGAAGGAATGAGTGGAGATAAAACATTCAGTTTTCTTCTTTTTTTTAATTTTTTTTTTATTGAAGGATAATTTCTTTACAGAATTTTGTTGTTTTCTGTCAAACCTCAACATGAATCAGCCATAGGTATACACATATCCCCTCGCTTCTGAACCTCCCTCCCATCTCCCTCCCCATCCCACCCCTCTAGGTTGATACAGAGCCCCTGTTTGAGTTTCCTGAGCCAGACAGCACATTCCCATTGGCTATCTATTTTACATATGGTGATGTAAGTTTCCATGTTTCTCTTTCCATACATCTCACCCTCTCCTCCCCTCTCCCCATGTCCACAAGTCTATTCTCTGTCTGTTTCTCCATTGCTTCCCTGCAAAGAAGTTCTTCAGTACTATTTGCCTAGATTTTGTATATGTGTGTTAGAATATGATATTTATCTTTCTCTTTCTGACACTTCACTCTGTATAGTAGGTTCTAGGTTCACGCACCTCATCAGAAATGACTCAGATGTGTTCCTTTTTATGGCTGAGCATTATTTCATTGTGTATATGTACCACAACTTCTTTATCCGTTCATCTGTTGATGGACATCTAGGTTGCTTCCATGTTTTAGCTCTTGTAAATTGTGCTGCAATGAACAATGGGATATATGTGTCTTTCTCAATTTTGGTTTCCACAGGGTGTATGCCTAGGAGTAGGACTGCTGAGTGATATGGTGGTTTTATTCCTACTTTTTAAAGAATCTCCAGACTGTCTTCCATGGTTGCTGTATCAGTTTATATTCCCACCAGCAGTGCATGAGCATTCCCTTTTCTCCACACCCTCTCCAGCATTTATTGTTTGTAGACTTTTTGATGATGGCCATTCTGACGGGTATTAGGTGATATCTCATTGTAGTTTTGATTTGCATTTCTCTAATAATGAGCGATGTTGAGCATCTTTTCATGTGTTTGTTAGCCATCTGTATGTCTTCTTTGGAGAAATGTCTGTTTATGTCTTTTTCCCACTGTTTGATTGGGTTGTTTGTTTTTCTGGCATTGAGTTGTATGAGCTGCTTGTATATTTTGGAAATTAATCCTTTGTCAGTTGTTTCATTTGCTATTGCTTTCTCCCATTCTGAGGATTGTCTTTTCACCTTGCTTATAGCTTCCTTTGCTGTGCAAAAGCTTTTAAGTTTAATCAGGTCCCACTTGTTTACTTTTGTTTTTATTTCTGTTACTCTAGGAGGTAGGTCATACAGTTTTCTTATTCTTAATTGATCTAAGAAATAATGGCTTTCTCAATGTAACAACAGCAGCAGTGTATTGAATTATTCATGCTCATGTGCGTATCTTATTGGAGAAGGAAATGGCACCCCACACCAGTGTTCTTGCCTAGAGAATCCCAGGGACGGGGGAGCCTGGTGGGCTGCCGTCTATGGGGTCACACAGAGTTGGACACAACTGAAGCGACGCAGCAGCAGCATGTGCATATTTTGCATACATATGTGCTTATGTGAGCTTAAATAGAGGTGGGGTGAATGACAGCAGTGAAACAGGGACAGGAAGGAAGAATGAGGGCCATCTTGTTATTATAAGGTACTCACAGTGTACATAAAGTGGTATAGTGTTATCTGAAAGTGCACTTGGATTAGCTGTAAATGAATATATTGCAAACTCTAGGGTAACCACTTAAAAGAAAATGAAAAAAGGGGAACCAATATGATAAGAAAGTAGAGAAAATAGAATCATTTAAAGTGTTCAGTTGAAACTACAAAAAGCAGAGAAAGAATATTTTAAAAAGAACAAAGAACAAGGCAACAATTATAAAACATTTACAAATATGTTGGATATTAATCCAACTATATCAATAATCACTTTGAATTCCAGTAGCCTAAATGCACCAATTAAAGACAGAGATTGTCAGAGTAGATCAAAATGTGAGAGTCAACTATATGTTGTCTAAAAGAAACCCACTGTAAGTATAAAGATACAAATATTAAAAGTAAACAAATGGAGGAAAATAAGCCATGTTAATATTCATCAAAAGAAAGTGAAAATGCCAGTCAGTCATGTCCAGTCTCTTTGCGACTCCATGGACTGTAGCTCACCAGGCTCCTCTCTCCATGGTTCTCCAGGGGATCTTCCTGACTCAGGGATCGAACAGGGGTCTCCTGCATTTCATGCAGATCCTTCATTGTCTGAGCCACCAGGAAAGCCCAGTTTCAGACAGAGTGGACTTTCAAAGCAAGGAAAGTTATCAGGGATAAACGGGAGCATTACTTAATATAAAGGTGTCAATCCTTCAAGATGACATAGCAGTCCTTAATGTGTGTGTGCCTAACAACACATCAAAATATTTGGGGTAAAACCTGATAGAAGTGCAAAGAGAAGCAGATAAATCCACTGTTATAGTTGGACACTTCAGCAGTCATCCATCAGAAATGGACAAATCTAGCAGGAAATAAAATCAGTCAGAACAAGGCTGAACTCAACAGCACCATCGATCAACTGAACATAATTGACATCTATAGAAAAATGTATCCAACAACAGCATATTACACATTTTTCTTTAAGTTCACCTGGGGCATTCACCAAGACTGACCGCATTATGCCCACAAAATACACCTTAATAAACTTAGTAGAATAGGAAACATATAATCTATACTCTCACCACATGGAATTAAGCTAGAACTCAGTAACAGGATAGCTGGAAAATCCCCAAATACTTGGATATCAAACAACCCAGTTCAAAATAACACATGAAACAAAGATGAAATCTCAGAATAAATTAAAACCTTTTTTGAACCAAATAGAAATAAAACTTCAACTTATAAAAAGTTGTGTGATACAGTAAAAGCAATACTTAGAAGTGAAATTTTATAGTGTTGAATATATATATATATATATATTAGAAAAAAAGAAAGATACGATATCAGTCATCTAATCATCCACTTTAGAAAGCTAGAGAGAAGAAAAATTAAATCTAAAGTAAGAAGAAGAAAGGCAATAATAAAAATTAGAGTAGAGATCAATAAAACTGAAAATAGGAAATCAACAGAGAAAAAAAGCTGGTTATTTGAAAGTTTATCAATAAAATCACTAAGAAAAAAAAGAGGAGGCAAATTACTTATGTTAGAAATGGAAAAGGGGACTGTATCATAGACATGAAAGGGAGAATAAAGGAATGCTGTGAACAACTCTATGCCCACAACTTTGATAACCTAAACTAAGTGGATCAATTTCTTGAAAGACACCATTTTCCAAACTCTCAAAGAAGTAATAGGTTACATAATAGGACTGTATTTATTAAATAAATTGAATCAACAATGAATAACCTTCAAAACCGGAAAGTACCAGTCCCAGGCATACTCACTAGTGAATTCTGCCAAACATTTAGGGAAGAATTTATACTAATATTCTACAATCACTTTCAGGTGAAAGAAGTAGATGTAATACTTCTTATCTCAGGCTATAAGACTAGCATTACCCTAACATGAAAGCCAGACAAGGTAGAACAGGAAAAGAAAGCTACAGACAAATATCTTTCATGAATATAGATGCAGAAATCCTCAATCAAATATTAGCAAATCAAATCCAACAAGGTATAAAAAGAATTATACACCATGACCAAGTGGAATTTATTCAAGGTAGGCAAGGCTGCTTCAAACATTCAAAAATCAAATATGTAATCTATCATATGAACAGACTAAAAAAGGAAACTCATATGAAAAGAAAACTCACATACTAGGAGAATATATTTGCAAAAGACCTATCTGATTAAAAAAAAAAACACTGTTATCCAAAATATACAAGGAACTTATAAAATTCAACAATAAAAAAACTAACAACCCAATTAAAAGTGTGCCAAATGCCTTAATACCCAATACCTCACCAAAGAAGTGTGCAGATGGCAAATGAGCATGTGAAAAAGGATGTTGCATCAGGAAAATGCAGATTTAAACAATGAAGTACCACTACACACTTAGAATGACCAAAATCCAGAACATTGAGAACACCAATTGTCAGTTACTATGTGGAACAACAGACATCCTAACTTATCGCTAGTAGGAATGAAAAATAGTACATACACTTTGCAAGACAATATGGCGGTTTCTTATAAAATTAAGTATACTCTTACCATATGATCCAGCAATCAAGTTCCCTGGTATTTACCAAGGAGAGCTGAAAACATATGTCCAACAAAATCCTGCACATGGATGTTTATAGCAGCTTTATTCATAATCCAAAACTCAGTAGCATCCAAGATGTCCTTTTTTTTTTAGATGAATGAATAAATAAACTATAGTACATGCAGAAAGTCAGATATTATTCAGTGCTAAAAAGATGAACTATCAAGCCATGAAATGACATGGAGGAAACATATGCATATTACTAAGCAAAAAAAAGCAATTGAAAAGGCAGCATACTGTATGGTTCCAACTATAGGACATTCTGGAAAAGGCAAATCTATGAAGAGATTGTAAAGATCAGAAGTTGCCAGGGCAACGGAGGAATGAATAGGTAAAGCACAGAGGTTATTTAGGGCATGAAACTGCTCTGTATGATACTATTATAGTTAGGCATATCATTATGAATTTGTCTGAACCTGTAGAATGCATAACCTCGAGAATGAACCTAAAGTAGACTGCAGACGGAGGGTGATCGTATGACAGTGTTGGTTTATCAGTTGTAACAAATGTACCACTTTGGTGTGGTATGGTATGTTGATAATGGGAGAACCTGTGCATGCCCGGGGAGCTAGGGTTATGTGTGAAATCTCTTCACCTCCCACTCAATTTTGATATGAACTTAAAAACTACTTTAAAAATTAGTCTATTGAAAAGAAAAATTCTTCTAGAATAACTCTTAATACCAAAACCAGGTCTTGTCAGGATTTTTGAGAGAAACAGAACGAATATCATATAGATAGATACATTTAGGTAGGTAGATAGATAGATAATTTATTTTAGGAAATTGGCTCACATGATATTGGATGTTGAGAACTCCCACAATATGCTATCTGCAAACTGGAGACCCAGGCAAGTTGGTGTTGTAATTCCTTTCCCAATCCGAAGGCCTGAGGATCTGAAGAACTGGATGTGTCACTTGTAGCTCACTTTGAAGGCTGAAGAGTCACTGTCAGTCCAAAGGCAGGAGAAGACCAATATTCCTCCAACTCAGTCCAGAAGAAAGAATTAATTCTCTCTTCCCCCACTTTTTTGTTCTATTCAAGCCCTCAAGGGATTGCAGAATACCCACCACATTAGGGAGGGGAATCTGCTTACACAATCTGTTGTTGTTGAATTGCTAAGTCATGTCCAACTCTTCTGCCAACCCAGGGACTGTAGCCCACCAGGCTCCTCTGTCCATGGGATTTTCCAGGCAAGGATACTGGAGTGGGTTGTCATTTCCTTCTCCAGGGGATCTTCCTGACCCAGGGATTGAAAATGAGTCCCCTCTACATGTCTCCTGCATTGCAGGCAGATTCTTTACCACTGAAGTACCAGGGAAGCCCAACATACCCATTCAAATGCTAAACCCTTCCAGAAACAATCTTATGGACACACCAAAGATAATGATTAATGGAAATAACTGGATATCCTATGACTATACATTTCAAGGATCCTTAAGTGTTGAGTTATCAATAGAAATTGAAAGAAAGTAGTGAAAGAAAAATACCACCATCTGAGAATTCTCTATCCAGAAAAATGAGAAGAGAAAATAAGACATACACAGATAATTAAAAACTGACAGAATGAGTCACTAGCAGGCCTGGCCTACATAGAGTACTAAAGAGAGTACTTATACAGAAATAAAAGAAAACCAGAGTAAAATGAATCCATACACAATAAAGGAAAATACATGAGTAAATGTAAAAGAGAGAATAAATGCACCTTTACTTGTAACATTTTTTTTCCTCCTATTTGTTTTCAAAAGCAGTAATAAAGATAGCATGCCATATGACCCAGCAATCCCACTTCTGGGCATACACACCAAGGAAACCAGATCTGAAAGAGCCTCATGCACCCCAATGTTCATCGCAGCACTGTTTATAATAGCCAGGACATGGAAGCAACCCAGATGCCCATCAGCAGACGAATGGATGAGGAAGCTGTGGTACATATACACCATGGAATACTACTCAGCCATTAAAAAGAATTCATTTGAATCAGTTCTAATGAGATGGATGAAACTGGAGCCCATTATACAGAGCGAAGTAAGCCAGAAAGATAAAGACCATTACAGTATACTAACACATATATATGGACTTTAGAAAGATGGTAACGATAACCCTATATGCAAAACAGAAAAAGAGACTCAGATGTATGGAACAGACTTGTGGACTCTGGGAGAAGGAGAATGTGGGATGTTTCAGGAGAACAGCATTGAAACATGTATATTATCTAGGGTGAAACGGATAACCAGCTCAGATTGGGTGCATGAGACAAGTGCTCGGGCCTGGTGCACTGGGAAGACCCAGAGGGATCGGGTGGAGAGGGAGGTGGGAGGGGGGACTGGGATGGGGAATACATGTAAATCCATGGCTAATTCATATCAATGTATAACAAAAACTACTGTAATGATGTAAAGTAATTAGCCTCCAACTAATAAAAATTAAAAAAAAAAAAAAAAAAAAAAAGCATGGTAGTGAGATAGACAAGAACCCTGTGGGACTCCTGGACAGGGGCCCCCTGCCTGCGTTTCTTGTAGGCAAGACTCCAGCTTCTGGGATCTTCCCAGAGTTCCAGAGAGGCAGATTTGAACACTTGGTAATCAAGGGAGGAGCAACCAGGAAGCTGAGGCAACATTAAAGGGGCCAAGGCAGCTCATGGAGACTAGGAGACTGACGTCCTGAGACCCTGCATCCTGATCCTGTCAGCAACCCACCCTTAAGCTGTTTCTGTAAACTCCTCATTAAATCCTTCTGGATTGGGACACACAGTTCCTCGAGGCATTAGCCCATTGTGACCCCCTTTCCTGGTAAAGCAATAAAGCTCTTCTCTTCTACTTCACTCAAAACTCTGTCTCTGAGATGTGATTTGGCACCAGTGCATTGAGAAGCTGAGTTTTCAGCATCTATACAGGCACAAGGTTAGATGTGGAACAAAATTTAGAATCTAGAAATAAGATTTTACATTTAAGGTCAACTGATTTCCAACCGGGATGCTAAGACATTTCAATGTAGCAAAAATCTGTCTTTACAACAAATGATGCTTCTGGGACAACAGGAAACCCATATGCAAAAGAAAAAATAAATCAAGTTGAACTCTTACATTATATACAACAATTACCTCAAAATGGATCAAATCCTAATATAAGAGCTAAACTTATAAACTCTTAGAATAAAATAGAGTTATAAATCTTTGTGACTTTGGATAAAGCAACAGATTCTTAGATATAATACTGAAAGCATGAACAACAAAAGAAAAAAAGATGAAATGTACTTCAAAATTAATAGCTTTCATCCATCAAAGAACACTATCAAGAAAGTGAAAAAGACACCCCACAGAATGGTAGAAAATATTTGTGAATTATTCTTTCGATAAGGGTCTACTATTCAGAATGCATGAAGAATTCTTAGAACTCAGCAATAAAAAAAAAAAGAGAGAAGAAATGGACAAAAACCTTGACAAAAAATGTCTTTATAGAAGACAAACAAACATTTAACAGGCTCATGAAAAGTTTCTCAATACCATTAGTCATTAGGAAAATGAAAATCAAAACCACAGTGAAGTACCGCTTCATATCCACTGCAATGTGATTTTTAAAAACAAGTGTTGGTGAGAATGTAAGTAAATTGAAACTCTCATTACAGAGAGTTGCAGAGGGAATATTAAATGGTATAGACACCATGGAAAATAGTTTGTCAGTTTCCTAAGAAGTTAAATACAGAATTACCATATGACCCAGAAATCCCACTCTTAGATATATAGCCAAGAGTACTGAATATGTATTTTCAAACAAAAACTTGTACACAGATGTTCATAGCAAGAGTATTCATAATAGCCAAAAAGTGAAAGCAATGTAAATGTCCATCAGTTGATGAATGGATAAAAAAATGTGTTATATCCATACAACACAGCATACTGTAAGCTATCCTATCTGACAATTTAAAAATGAAGTGCTGGACTTCCCTGGTGATTCGGTGGGAAAGAATCCGCCTGCCCATGCAGGAGACACAGGTTCGATCCCTGATCTGGGAAGATCCCACATGCTGCAACTACTGAAACGCATGCACCCGTTCGCCTGTGCTCCACAGCAAGAGAAGCCCCCGCGATAAGAAGCATGCGCAGGCAACTAGAGTAGACACCGCTCGCCAGAGCTAGAGCAGAGCCCATGCAGCGTCGAAGACTCAGCACAGCCAAAGATAAATAAATGAAATTATTAAAAATAATAAAGATGAGGTACTGATACATGCTTCAGCATGGGCAAACCTTGACAACACTGTAATAAATTTTTAAAAACTTTTACAAAACACTATATACTGTATCATTCCACTGATATAAAATTTTGAGAATCGGAAAAATCTCTAGAGGTGAAATAAAAAATAATCATTTCAGCTGGAAGAAGAAGTGGATGGAGAGTACCTGCTAATGAATATAAAGTTTGTTTGTGGGATGATGAAAATGTTCTTTCTTAAATAACATTGGTGATTGCCCAATTCTGTGAATATACTAATAATGAACTGTACATTTATTTAATTTTATTTATTTATTTATGGCTTCTCTGGGTCTTTGTTAGGGCTTCCCTGATAGTTCAGTTAGCAAAGAATAGCCCTGCAGTGAAGGAGACCCCGGTTCAATTCCTGGGTCAGGAAGATCCCCTGGAGAAGGGATAGGCTACCCACTCCAGTATTCTTGGGCTTCCCTTGTGGCTCAGCTGGTAAAGAATCCACCTGTAATGGGGGAGACCTGGGTTCGATCCCTGGGTTGGGACGATCCCCTGGAGAAGGGAAAGGTTACCCATTCCAGTATTCTGGCCTGGAGAACTCCGTGGACTGTATAGTCCATGAGGTCACAAAGAGTCAGACCCGACTGAGCGACTTTCACTTTCTAGGTCTTTGTTGCTGCGTTTTCTTTCTCTGGTTGCCACTAGCAGAGGCTGCTCTCGAGCTGCAGTGTGCTGGCTTCTCATTGTAGTGACTCCTCTTGTTGCAGAGCATGGGTTCTAGGGCATCTGGGCTTCAGTAGTTGCAGCTCATGGGCTTAGTTGCCCTGAGACATTTGGGATCCTCCTGGATCGGAGATCAAACCTGGTGTCCCCTGCATTGCAAGTCAGCTTCTTAACCACTGGACTACCAGGGAAGCCCTGAATTGATTGCAAGTCAGATTCCTAACCACTGAACCACTAGGGAAGCCCTGAATTGTACATTTTAAAAGGGCTAATGTTATGATATAAGAATTATATCTCAATAAATCTGTTAGTTTTTAAAGTATCAGCAATGTAAAGCAAAAACCTGCACATGTGAATTAAATAGATTTCCAATTTCCTCAACTGAAAAAAAAAAAAAACAGGAAAAATTATCCCATCCTGTGGAAGAAAAACTAATGTCCTTTAATATTGTACCTCTTGTATTTCATCCTTTGAGACAAAAGAAGACATGGAATGTTTGATATGAACAATGATTAAAAATGAAAAGTGTTCTGTTTAATAAATATAAAAAGGAAGGCATGTAATAGTTTCCAGTATCAAATGGACCATCTACAATGTTTTCAGCTTCGAACTGCTGGAAATCTGGCAGTGATCTATCAGCCATTTCAGAAAAATATTGGTCATGTGTGGCAGAATATAGCTGGGTCTGACCCCCCTTAACGTGTATCATAATCGGCACTTCTTTAGCAGGTGGAGTGCCATCTGTAGTCCTCATATATCATTAGCTAGCACACCAGAATAAAATTTACACAATTAAATACTTTTGCCCAATATAGTTTTCATAAAAATGAATTCCACCCATGATGCCTAAATACACTGCAGGATGGATTTTGCCAGTGGTCCTTGACGTTGATGATCCCAAAGTGTAAAACCAGCCCAGTCTCCACACCATGGGCTGACTGAGGTGAGAGAACAAGAGTCAGGACCAGGTCATCTCTGCTGACCTAAGAAGACTCTCTCTACACAAGTGTACAAAAAGACCGCTTTCCTTTTTTCATGTATCAATGCAACTTAAAGCGTCCCGACCTGTATCCCAGTATTGGCAGGATAGAAACAACAGCACCCACTTAAACTTGCCTGCCACTCATCTCACTTTGCCATGACTCGATTTAAATTTGGTCAAGTGTGGGTTTTAACCCAGTGGTATCCACATCCCTGCCTGCTGTCCACTGTGCTAATTTCTAAACTGGTTGGTTAGAGGGCTTACTTACTATCAGGGCATTGAGTGAGGGTTTTCTGGACTGAATGCCCATCCCTGAGTCCAAGGAGATGTAACTTTTCCTATCTAGTCCTGAGCATCTAAGGAATCTTTGCCTCAACTTCTGATTTCTCAAGTTACCCATCTCATGGCCTGTTCTCTTAGCAGAGGCAGTTTGTTGTGGTTGCTCTTGGGAGTCTAGGAGCCCCTCTGTCTACCTTCCCTTCTGACCAGCACCAGCACTCACCACTCAGTCCTTCATGGCTTTCCCTGGTAGATCCTCTGCGATTCAGCTGTGTGTTACAACTTGTCCCATGTGTGTGCTGCCCAACCCATGACCTCCCTCATGGGGCTCCCTGCTCCTTCCCCATGCTCAGTGATAGCCTGCAGAAGCAGACAAGCATCAAAATTTGCATCTCTATTTTCCGTCTCTTTTAGTGTGTGTGTATCTGCGGTGGAGTGTGAGAGCAAGGATCCAGATACTCTAGGAAATTTTTGTGTATTTCCCTCCTCTGCTAAAACTAAGAAACTCATGACAGTGAGCAGTGCTATCCCAAGCCCTCTCTGTCTAATGCGGTATTCCATCTTTCCTGTTCAACTACAGTTGACACAGGTTGGCAAAGGGATTTTCAACAAATGATGTCATCCCAGAGATCTTCATTGAAATTACTAAATTGACTTAATTTTATAATAGGTTATTTCTGTCTTATCTGAAAGAGTAGAACATATAGGGGCTCTCTGTGATGCCAGTCATTACACTGGGCTTCACTGGTAGCCCTGCAGTAAAGAATCCACCTGCAATGCAGGAGACATGGGTTTGATTGCTGGATAAGGAAGAGTCCCTGGAGAAGGAAAGGCAACCCACTTCAAGATTCTTGCCTGGGAAATCTCATGGACAGGGATTTGGGACATAGATAAGAACGTGATAGGCTATAGTCCATGGGGTCACAGAAGAGTGGACATGACTTAGCAGCTCAACTACAACAAGTGATGCCAAATCATGGGAGAAGAGTGTAGGGATGAACATAAAAATCTCATGCTGCTGCTCCTAAGTCACTTCAGCTATGTCTGAGTCGTCACAACCTTATGGACTGTAGTCCACCAGGCTCTTCTGTCAGTGGGATTCTCCAGGCAAGTATACTGGAGGTGGTAGCCATTCCCTTCTCCAGGGGATCTGCCTGACCCAGGGATTGAACCTGCATCTCTTATGTCTCTTGCATTGGCAGCAGGTTCTTTACCACTAGTGCCACCTGGGAAACCTCTAAATATCTCATAGTTTGACCCAAAACTATGATATATTCTAAATATTACCTATCATTCCTGCTGTTTTCATCATCATCATCATCATCATCATCATTCTTATTACTTTCACCTACCTCCTTCCCAGCATGGAAATTGTCAGGATAATCTGGAAACTCTCTGAGGATGCCATCAGCTCAGTATCACATTGTGCAGAAGGACTGGGCCCATTGTCTACCCATCACTCTGTGAGAACGCAGATAAGGAGAGCCAGGTCCTTAAATTCCAAACAGAAAGAGAGAAAACAACAATAGCAACATTTATATGAGTAAGTTAAAATAATGACATTTGACTTACCTAAAGCTCACACTTTGAACCTAGATAAAACAGGGGAAAAAAAATCTACATGTAGGGAAAACAAACAAACTATTGCAGAGCTTACAGATTTTGCTCACAAGAAAAATGGAAGCCTCCAGACACGGAGATTTAAGTCGCTAATAATATACCTCTGTCTCATCATTTTTTTTTCAAGGTTACAGAGGACAATGACATTATATATTTATATACATATATGTGTGTGTGTGTATGAAATATAAATATGTGTATTATATATATGTGAAAGTATTAGTTGCTCGGTCATGTCTGGCTCTTTGCAACCCCTCGGACTGCAGTCTACCAGGCTCCTCTGCCCATGGCATTCTCCAGGCAAGAATATTGGATTGGGTTGCCATTTCCTTCTCCAGGAGGTTTTCCCGACCCAGGGATTGAACCCAGGCCTCCTGCATTGTAGGCAGATTCTCTACCGTCTGAACCACCAGGGAAGTCCATATATAATCCTGAAGCCTCCAACATGGCAAATTGAAATATAGTATATACTAAATGTGTGCTGTTTGATTTCAGTTAAAATGTATTGAAATTTAATTGACAGAAACTGGCAAATTACAAATAAACTTAGAAAAAGGATAGAAGAAGCAGGAAACTCATTAATAGGAGGCATTCAGTCCAGAGCTCTTTACTGATGGAGGAAATAGATATTCATGGACAATACCTACTGTATTATAGGATTGTACAATAACACATCCATAGTCATAATTTTGAATCAAGAATAAGCACAATTGTGATCAAAACTCTAAAACTCAAGAGTGCATGATGGAGTTTTTAAAAGTACTTTTGTTGTCATTTTTAAAAAATATATAACAATTGTGAAAAAAAAGTTCAGTTTACAAAAGGCATGCTTTAGCTCTTTGGAAGTTTTGTTTATGTATGACAGTTTATTCTCTGAATACACTAGATAATGAAATCCTATTGTGTTTATCTAGAGGGAAATGCTAATAGAGGTGGGGAATATCACTTACTAAAAAACTCTTTAATAAGTACCCTGATGACAATAGGCCCCACAGCATATATAAATCAGATACTTTAAGCAGCATTTCATCATCTGTTCCTTGTGAACCACGATTCTGGTACTTGAGTGTATAGGGAAAAAGTGTGTCTTCATTGTGCCCACATTTAGCAAATAAAGCTGGAGCTGTCTGGTGCAATGAGGAGCATAAATTAAGGTTAAGTTGTGTTTTATTAAACTAGAGTATATGTATGGCAAGTTCCAATGCAAAATAGCAAAGACAAATAACACAGACTATCCAAAAATGTTTCAAAATTGGTAATTGATACATTGACCAGAAGAACTAGAAACCAACTAGAATTTGTGAAATATACTTGAACTGATGAAAAAAAAAAAAAGGTGTTTTCCTTAGGATCATTTTTTCAATTTAGCTTTATTTGCATATTAATTGCATATTAATTATTTTAATAAATGTTCATTTGGCATTATCCTGTAACAGGCACTGTGTGTGGCGCTGAATTTTAAACAGTCAACAAGACACACGTGGTCCCTGAGAGCAGGAAGATGTGGCGTGTCTAGCTGATTCAAGGACATCATTTTTACAAGTGCCCTGGAGTCTGAAGTACAGTGGATACCCCAAGAGAGGATGCTGAAGCTTCTTAATAAGCCCTTAATGACTTGAACTGTTGTCTAAATGAAGGAAAATGATCAATCCTGCAAATCAATCCCTAGTCACCTTCTCGGGCTCCCTCATTTTTTTAATAATATTTTTTCTTCCTGCACAGCTCTGTCCCTAGTTTTCTGCTTGCCAAAGCCAACTAACCCTTCAAGGCTCAAATCAATTGTCACTTTTTCTCTGAAGCCCTCTCTGAAATTCCCTTAACCAGGGATATATGCCTCCTTATAACATCCCAAACCTGCCTTTGTTAAAGCCCTTAATATGCCACAATTATTGGTTATTAGTTGTGTTCCCTCTGAGTTCGGAGGTTTCTTATTTATTTCTATATCACCATTCTCCAGAACTATTTCAGTTTACAAAAGATTCTCAATAATATTGAATCAAGTTATGAGAATGCATCCTAGACCAGGGGAGTGTAACCGAGGCAATTCAAGTTTCTTTCCTGAGGGTGCTAAGTAGCATTGTGTTCTCATCAGAAGAATGAGCAGAGCCCTGATGGTGACAGGGATTTAACAGGCATTCAAGGGCTAAAGTGAGGCTATCTCACCACTGATAGGGCTTCCCTGGTAGCTCAGATGGTAAAGAATCCACCTGCAATATGGGAGACCTGGGTTCGATCCCTGAGGGTTGGGAAGGTCCCCTGAAGGAGGGCAAGGCCACCCACTCCAGTATTCTTGCCTGGAGAACCCCATGGACAGAGCAGCGTGGCGGGCTACAGTCCGTGGCATCACAGAGTCAGACACAGCTGAGCAACGAGGCACACCACTGGTATGAGCTTCTCAGGTGACACTAGTGGTAAAGAACCCACCTGCCAATGCAGGAGACCTAAGAGACATGGGTTTGATCCCTGGGTCAGGAAGATCCCATGGAGGACGGCATGGCAACCCACTCCAGTATTCTTGCCTGGATAATCCCGTGGATAGGGAAACCTGAGAGGCTAACAGTCCTTAGGATCACAAAGAGTCAGACATGACTGAAGTGACCACTGATGTGCCTATAGAAGCAAGAACCATAGAAAACCCCACGTGTCATGTTTATGTTTATGCAGACAGGGAAGAGCTATTCAACCCTGACTCTCTGGGCTGAGTAGAGAGAAGCCCTAAGCCTTTGGAAGTGAGAAGTAGCCTGGGAGACCCACCAGGATGGGGGGCTGTGGTTGAAAAGAGTATCTTTGTCCCCAAAGCCCAGGGCACTATACTTGAGTGAGTGCTGTAGGACAGTCAACACCAGAATTGTAGAAATAAACACACACGCACTCTCACACTCCTATATCAGATCCTCCTTTTGTCATTTATTTTGTAAGTGGTTTGGGATTGATAACTTCTCCAAGATTCATTTGTCTCAGACATGTGCTTAGTGTTCTTACATGAATTTTGTGAGGGTTAAGATAATGAAGGTGCATGAATGTTCTTGGTGCACACACATAGTTATAATGCAGGAAATGGTGGTTGGATCTGATTAAGTTGGCAAGGAGGGGAATTTTCAAAAGTATTATTGTCTGCAGACCTTGTTGAATGGAAGAAACAGAAATCTAAATATGTGTTAAATACATACAGAGACCTTGAAACAAGCTCCTCCCATCGATATACCAAGAGTGGTCCTGTCTTCCAAAATCAGGTTAGAAAGTAAGCCTGGGGACTTCCATGGTGGTCCAGGGGTTAAGAATGCAGAGACACAGCTTTGATCCCTGGTTGGGGAACTAAACCCCATGTGCCTCAGGACAACTAAAGAGTTTACAAGCCACAGCTAAAGAGTCTGCACACCCTGGAACCTGTGTTCTGCAACATGAGAAGCCCCTGCAGCCTGCAAGGAAGACCCAGCTCAGCCAAAAGCGAGAAAAGGGAAAAAGAAAGCCAGTGTGAACTGAGAGCAATCTTGAAGATGATCTGGTCGCAATTAACTGACGCTAACCAATCTCTTATTTGAAATATAATATTATTAAAGAAACATTTACTGAGAGCTTTGCAGTTCTTTACAATGAATGGTGCTCACCACTTTATGAAAATGGAACTACCACATCTTTTTTTCCTTCCTCTCTCGCTACTGGAAATCTTCTGAAAACACATTAGGCCCTTTTTCTGCCTTAGCAGATGCTGTCCACTGAATATAATTGAATCTTTCTAAGATGAGTGAGCATTCGTGCACTGCCTTTGGGGAGATCATTTGGCAGCTTGAGAATCACAGTACAGTGGTGTAGATGTAAATAGAAGGAATAAAGAAGACTGGTCTGTGTCTGTTTGACCTCAGGACATACCTTGGAAGTCAGTCTTTTAGAAAAACATCCTTTCTTACAGTTTATTTTCTTGTGAACTTCCTCTTTGCTAAAATTAAGCACAGGAGAAACAAAATACTAGTTAATTGAAGCTCGAGTATATTCCCATTGGTGGGCTGTGCGGAAGTGGAAGTCACTATATTAGTTACTCATTCCTATCTGACTCTTTGTGACCCCGTGGACTGTAGCCTGCCAGGCTCCTCTGTCCATGGAATTTTCCAGGCAAGAATACTGGAATGGGTAGTCATTCTCTTCTCCAGGGGATCTTCCTGACTCAGGGATTGAACTGATATCTCCCACATTGCAGGTGGATTCTTTACTGTCTTGAGCCGTCAAAGAAACCCCATTGATGGGCTGTGTTCTCTACCTTATTTTGGAATAAGAGCTTTGAATGGGACTGGGAGTGATCTTGCAAATATACGCCTGGATTTTTGAGTTTATCACAGGCATAAATTTCATATAAACATTTTCCATTAACTGTTTAAAGTTTGGAAACACATAGGGAGTTGTTAGACAGTTTTGCTGAGCATCTTTCTCAAATGTATTGACAAACGCCCATGTCTTGTATAAGAGGCAGGCATCTTTCCCTTGTTCTGAAAATCTTTGATTCAGAATATGAGACTGTAAAGCCACGCTTCATTTCTCTCAGCCTATTGTCTACGAAGTGTGACTTGATAATTGGAAAGCCCTTGATCTTTAATCATTACTCTAATGCCTTCATGGGCTTCACACAGCTCCTCTGAGTCACCCAACAGTCCAGAAGCATTAAATACAAGCAGCAGGGCTATTTTAATAGAAGTGCTTTGCTACAGTGGTTCCGTAATGCGAACACATTTTTACTTTAAAAACAAGGCAGTTCAAAATGATTGTGTTTGTCTCAAAATGAATTCAGCATGTACAGTGTCTCCACAGTAGGGAATGACCGGGTGTAGGTACTGCAATTAGTAAATAAAAGTCTAGAATCTCTGCCATAGAATCAAGTAACCAACAATTTGACTGACTGATTGATTGATTGATTTTACTACACAGAAAGAATCTAGATGAACAGGTTTAGAAACTATATTAACTTTAAGTCTTGCTCCCAGCTTCATACTCTTCAGGAATCATTTAGTTTACTGATGGTTATGCACTTGATTAAATTATACATATGATTCAATGATATTCTCTAGATCTGAAGTTTTAATGCAGAATTGCCTAACTTGCTTGAATGATCTTTACCCAAACAAGAATAAGGCTCTGAGCTCTGCCATCTTAGGTACTAGTTCTGTATCTTCCACTGGCAATAAAAAGAGTGCCCCTACACTTAAAACTCTACTGAGCATGGATCCACTTACTACCCTCACTTCACTCCAGCCTCATAAGAGGAATGCATTTCACTCACCTACCTGGAATAAGGGCTATATATAAATAATTTTTTTGAAATCTTGTTTTCCCCCAAGGTAGGCCTGGCCTAAATTCCTTCCCCAGGAAACTCAGAAGATTACACAAAAGGCTGCTTATGTCCGCACTTAGACACACACCTTCACAGGCAGTCCATACAAGGACGACATCCCAGTAGGAGAGGTGGGAATCTGACCCACTTTTCAACCTTCTTTATGACTCAATGCGGTAGCATACCCAAGTGAGCTCGAGAGATATGTTGTATCATACGTGGGCCCCAAACCTCCTTCCTTGCCTCTTTTCCTCCTTGCAAGAGGGATGTCATGGTGGGTGACTTCCCACATTCCCAGAGCAATCAAAAGTAATTAGTAGCTCTTTTGTGCTTTGAAATATTAGATTTTCCTACTGTTCCCCATCACATCAAATAGGCACTGTGGGGGAAAATGGCATCCTTTATAGAGTTTTTAGGCCACTCTTTTAAGAGTTTAGGATAGTTGACTTTTGTATGAAAAAATTGCCTCCTATCACAGTATGAAGTACCTCTCATGAAGGGCTTGCATTCAGAATCAAAGCTGAGGTCATCAGCACAGGAAAGCACACCTTTCCTGTGGTCAGGTTTTATTCGGTATTCCAGATGCTGAACTGACAAAGTGCTCTGTGAGCTTTTGGAGTGGAACTTTGAACATTCACAGGGAAATTTAAAGAGAATTAATTGCCAAGTGTAACGATTGCAATGCAAATTTGGCCATCAAGGTGGAGGTGGTTTTCTGAATGAAGCCCTCCATCTGCCATATTAGCATCATCTGAAAACTGACTGCAGACCCTGGTCCTATTGATTTTAAATGCTAGAAGGAGGCCTGACTATCTGTTTAACAAGCCTTCCAGGCAACGATGATTACAGACTAGCTCAGATCACAGACCCACAGCCTTTGTGAAACTACTGTGCATCGTTCTCCGTAAATCTGCTCACTTAGCTCTAGGGAACACCATCAGGATGCTTGGCTCCCTCGAGGATACCAATGAGAAAATTCAGAGAGGTATCCTCTAACAGTCTCTTAAGAGTCCCTTGGCCTGCAAGGAGATCAAGCCAGTCAATCCTGAAGGAAATCAGTCCTGAATATTCATTGGAAGGACTGATGCTGAAACTGAAGCTCCAATACTTAGGCCACCTGATGTGAAGAACTGACTCATTGGAAAAGACCCTGATGCTGAGAAAGATTAAGGGCAGGAGGAGAAAGGGATGACAGAGAATGAGATGGCTCGATGGCATCACCCACTCGATGGACATGAGTCTGAGCAAGCTCCAGGAGTTGGGGATGGACAGGGAAGCCTGGCATGCTGAGGTCCATGGGGGTCACAAAGAGTCAGACATGACTAAGCAAATGAATTGAACTGATCCTCTAACAGATGAACTGTTTATAAGCTATTGTCTTACCTGGGATGGGGTGGGTTTAGGAAGTTAAGTTCAATTTTTACAAATAGGAGTAAATTTTAGAGAGAACCTTTTCTATAAGGAGAATGAAAAAAAAGATACCAAGGAAGGAAAAGTGGGGGATGGGATGAATGGGAGATTAGGATCGACGTGTATATGCTACTGATCTGTTGTTGTTCAGTAGCTAAGTCACACCCTACTCTTTGTGATTCCATGGACTGCAGCACACCAGGTCTCCCTGTTGCTCTCTATCTCTTAGAGTTTGCCCAGGTTCATGTCCATCCATTGAGTCAGTGATGCTATCCAACCATCTTATCCTCTGCCACCCTCTTCTCCTTTTGCCTTCAATCTTTCCCAGCATCAGGGGCGGGATGACAGGCCTGTCAATGCTATTGATCCTATGCATAAAATAAATAACTAGTAAGAACCTACTGCAGAGCTCAGGAAACCTGACTCAGTGCTCTGTGTTGAAATAAATGAGAAGGAAATCCAGAAGTGAGGGGATATATGTTTGTGTACGACTGGTTCACTTTGCTGTACATTAAAATCTAGCACAATATTATAAAGGAAGTATACATCAATGAAAATTAATTTAAAAAAAAAGGTGAAGATATTACATATTTGGAATTAAATTGAGTATACCCATTTACATTAGCATTCACCACGATTATACACTGTTTATTCCAGTAGAGAAAGTTGGAGAAACAGTGAACCAGGTGAGAAAATAAATGTTTTCCTTTGAAATGTCCTTACTAAGAATTTCACCCTGTAGAAGGATCCAGAAATGACTCAGTGTATGAAAAGTTTAATCCACCCCAGGAGTCTCTTCAGTCTTATAATAGAGCCAGAAGAATGTGCTGGCTTTAATCAAGGCCCATGGAGTGAAATTTGTAAGAGGTGACTTTATATCTTAGAACTTTCAATCCTTCTTTGAACTCATTTCATTTGCTGAAAAACACTTTCTGTAGCACTCATAAAATGTTCCTTAGTAATAATCATAACGTATCTAAATACAGTGAAACTGCAGAAAGCAAGGACCAGTTACTGCTAAACCTAAAATTTGCCTTAAATTTTAATTTTAATTCCTAGGGATTAGATTTTATATAAAATGTTGAGAACCTTTTCATATTGGAGGAAAAAAATTACACAGCCTGAGTGTTCTAATTATTCATGCATCATTAAAGAACTACTTATTGACAGTTGACTTTGGGAAGCTGTTCTGGTCCTGAAAACACATCAATGAACAAAATTAACTCCCTGATTGCCTGGAAGTTAATTCTAGTGAAGAGGACAGATACAAATGAGCAAATATGTAATACTATGACATCAAGGAGTAACGAAGGCAATGAAGGAATAGGAATCGGTAAAGAGACTAGCAGTGTACTTCTCTTGTATGAGTGTCAACTGGAAAAATACATGTAGCCTAAAAAAGTTGACTCATTTTTTTTTATAAATTTATTTTTAATTGGAGGATAACTGCTTTACAATAGTGTGTCGGTTTCTGCCATACAACACCATGAACCAGCCATAAATACACATACATACGTCCCTTCCCTCTCACCTCCCACCTCATCTTGCTCCTGAGAGTCATGTTTTATTCAGTGGAAACTTTTAGGACTCCAAGCCCAAGAGACAGTGTCTCAAATAATCCTGAGGTAAGCGCTTGGACGGGTGGGGGGGGGGGGGGGGGGGGGGGCGGGGGCAGTGAAGGAGGGGCATGGTGGGGGAGAGGACCCAGGTTATACAGAAGTTTTGCAACAAAGGGTAGGTTGTCAAAACATCAGAAGTTTTTTTGTTTTGTTTGTAAATTAAAGAAAAACAGATATCCCAAGTTCAGGAATTTAGTGCTTTCCTATGTATGGGAAGATGCAGGACTCTGAATATAAGACTGAAATAGCCTATCAATTCACACCCCAGGCATGGAGTGAGGATGGCATCTCTAACCTCTGGATAGGTTGAATTCTTCTGTTCTGTGTCCTCAGAGCTCCTTAATCTTCACTGCCATTTAACATTCATCACGCCAGAATGATGGTTCTATGTCTGTATTCCCTACTCTGCTGTAAACGTCACGCACTCAAGTGCCTCGTTCTATCTTCTTAATCCCTATGCTTCCTGTTCTCAGGGTAATTCCTAGAAGATAGTAGGTGCTCAATAAACATATGTTGACATGCAATAAAATAAATTGAATTAAATGTGGCTTTCAACATTACTCTTTTCAGTAGATTATCTTAGTTCCTTTATCCTCCTTATTCCTCTCAAAATGAAAAAATGTAAGCATTAATAATCTGAATGCACTAAGGTTTTTAGGTCGATACTCTAAGTATGAAGTGTGACTGGATTAAAAAATTTCAAGCTGCTCATTGCAAACTGTTGCTTCACCTTTACATTCCTATGTATTCTTTATTTCTGCCTCCTTCATTTACCTGCATACATTTTAAAGGTACTTAACCTTTTTCAAAAGATGGGCTCAGATAGTGATGCTGTGAATATGCTAAAATTAGACTTAGAAACAGTTTCCTAAACACTGTAATAGGGTAGTTGCCAGAGTTTAAGGAATAAGAGTGAGAACCAAAGTAAAGATACTGTATCGCAAGCTTCCAGTTTACTGAACAAATAGTGCCAAAAACAAAAAACAAAAATACTGTAACCTTTCTCTGAAGGATAATAACCTCTTGCATGTAGACCTTTGTTTAATTTCAGAACAAATGCAGTATATCTTTCCCTTGTATTTTTTCTTGAAAATTGAAAATCATACATAGAGAAAAAGTCTGGATACAATATGATACTCCTTGTAAGGGTCAATGTGCAAGAGAAGACATAGAAGAAGAGAGGCAAGTATTTTTCATGAGTACTTCCAAGTTCTTAGGTTACAAGTTGCTGGCAGTCTTTAGCATGCATCCCACACAATACACACACATCAGGAGTGGAAAGCCAGAACACCATGTCTTGCAGTTTCTGATAGGAGCTGTAGAGGACAGAAGTCATAGAATGGCAATTGCAAGGCCTGCGTTTAAACTACCTGTGGAATTCAGATTCATTCAGAAGTCACAGGGATTCTGAAAAGCTGTTGCATTAATCTATTTTTCAACTGAATGGGAGATATAACTCAGGATAGGGAATTTCACAGGATTGCCTTTTAGAAGTGAAAACTTTTCTCTTGCCCATCTAAAAACAGCTTTCCTGGAATTGAGCTGCAGGAGTTGCTTGTATATTTTTGAAATTAATTCTTTGTTCATTGCTTCATTTGCTATTATTTTCTCCCATTCTGAAGGCTGTCTTTTCACCTTCCTTATAGTTTCCTTTGTTGTGTAAAAGCTTTTAAGTTTCATTAGGTCCCATTTGTTTATTTTTCTTTTTTGTTGTGTAAAAGCTTTTAAGTTTCATTAGGTCCCATTTGTTTATTTTTCTTTTATTTCCAATATTCTCAGAGGTGGGTCATAGAGGACCTTGCTGTGATTTATGTCGGAGGGTGTTTTGCCTATGTTCTCCTCTAGGAGTTTTATAGTTTCTGGCCTTACATTTAGATCTTTAATCCATTTTGAGTTTATTTTTGTGTATGGTGTTAGAAAGTGTTCTAGTTTCATTCTTTTACAAGTGGTTGACCAGTTTTCCTAGAACCACTTGTTAAAGAGGTTGTCATTTCTCCAGTGGATATTCTTGCCTCCCTTGTTGAAGATAAGGTGTCCATAGGTATGTGGATTTATCTCTGGGCTTTCTATTTTGTTCCATTGATCTATATTTCTGTCTTTGTGCCAGTACCATACTATCTTGATGACTGTGGCTTTGTAGTAGAGCCTGAAATCAGGCAGGTTGATTCCTCCAGTTCCATTCTTCTTTGTCAAGATTACTTTGGCTATTTGAGGTTTTTTGTATTTCCATACAAATTGTGAAATTTTTTTTTTCTAGTTCTGTGAAAAATACCATTGGTAGCTTGATAGGTATTACATTGAATCTATAGAATGTTTTGGATAGTGGACTCATTTTCACAATATTGATTCTTCCAATCCATGAACACGGTATATTTCTCCATCTATTTGTGTCCTCTTTGATTTCTTTCATCAGTGTTTTATGGTTTTCTATATATAGGTCTTTTGTTTCTTTAGGTAGAGATATTCCTAAGTATTTTATTGCTTTTGTTGCGATGGTGAATGGTATTGTTTCCTTAATTTCTCTTTCTGTTTTCTCATTGTTAGTGTATAGGAATGCAATAAATGACCCAATCAAAAAATGGGCCAAAGAATTAAACAGACATTTCTCCACAGAAGACATATGGATGGCTGACAAACACATGAAAAGATGCTCAACATCACTCATTATTAGAGAAATGCAAATCAAAACCACAGTGAGGTACCATTTCATGCCAATCAGAATGACTGTTAACCAAAAGTCTACAAACAATAAATGCTGGAGAGGGTGTGGAGAAAAGGGAACCCTCTTACACTGTTGGTGGAAATGCAAACTAGTACAGCCACTTTGGAGAACAGTGTGGGGATTCCTTAAAAAACTGGAAACAAAACTGCCATATTACCTTGCAATCCCACTGCTGGGCATACACACCAAGGAAACCAGAACTGAAAGAGACACGTGTACCCCAATGTTCATTGCGGCACTGTATATAATAGCCAGGACATGGAAGGAACCTAGATGCCCATCAGCAGATGAATGGATAAGAAAGCTGTGGTACATATACACCATGGAATATTACTCAGCCATTAAAAAGAATACATTTGAATCAGTCCTAATGAGGTAGATGAAACTGGAGCCCATTATACAGAGTGAAGTAAGCCAGAAAGAAAAACACCAATACAGTATACTAACGCATATATATGGAATTTACAAAGATGGTAACGATAACCCTATATGCAAGACAGCAAAAGAGATACAGATATATAGAACAGACTTTTGGACTCTGTGGGAGAAGGCAAGGGTGGGATGATCTGAGAGAATAGCATTGAAACATGTATATTATCAAATGTGAAACAGATCGCCAGTCCAGGTTTGATGCATGAGACAAGTTCAGGGCTGGTGCACTAAGATGACCTAGATGGATGGGATGGGGAGGGAGGTGGGAGGGGGGTTCAGGATGGGTAACACATGTAAATCCATGGCTGATTCATGTGAATGTATGGCAAAAACCACTACAGTATTGTAAAGTAATTAGCCTCCAACTAATATAAATAAATGAAAAAATAAAAAATAAAAACAGCTTTCCTATGGTTCACACTATCAGCCTTTCTTGAGGGTTACACCTTGAAGAATTGCATTTTAGGTGTGTCAATTCACCTACCCAAATACATGGCATCCCCAATGGGTGGTGGAAACCCTGAGGAAGTAGATATATTGCAGTCATATTCCCTAGTGTCTCAGTGGTAAAGAATCCACCTGCTAACACAGGAGACATGGGTTTGATCCCTGCATTGGGAAGATCCCCTGGAGAAGGAAATGGCAACCCACTCCAGTATTCTTGCCTGAAGAATTCCATGGACAAGAGGAGCCTGGTGGGCTACAGTCCATGGGGTGGCAAAAAGTCAGACACAACTGAGAGTCTGAACAAAACATTGATAACAACAAAGAACTGATCACCTGCTAAGGCTATTTGACCAGTTCTCTCCTGAAGGGTAAGGGATTGGATTTGAGAGTCCTGAAATAATAATAATGAACACTTACCAAGTTATTTCCCTGTACACTGAACTATCTTAGGAGATTCACATATATTATCTCACTTAATCTCTATACAAACACCTTGTGAGATAAGTTCATGATAAATATGGAAACTAAAGTATAAGGAAGTTAAGTATCTGGCCCATGGTCATGTTGCCAGGAAGTCAGCTGACTCTCAGACCAACTGTGTGTAAGATTTGAACCTACTCTAGAATCATCTTATCCTATAGTCTAAGTCCAGATTTGCATAACTTGCTCCAGAAAGATATCTGACAGACAGACAGAAACGGCAGTAGTTTTGCAGTCAAGAGGCTTAATTTTGAGTACCAGCTTTATTCCTTATTATTTGTCACATCTTCTGAAAAACACTTATTTTCAACTACCTCATCTTTCTTAGGGAAATTACTGTCTACCTGATAATGTCATCGTGGGGATTAACCAAAATAATGTGTAATACACTCTGCAAACTCTATATCCGAATGGTTGTTAGAAAGTAGCATGTGCTCCAGTTAAAGGAACCTGCAATTTGAAAAATGACCAGAATTTCAGTTTTCAGTTCTTTCTAAATTTCTTATACTTTATTTATTATTAAGTGGAAATTGTAAATGTTGGGTTTCTTGAAGACACAGCCTGTGTTGTGGTTATATTGAGATTATGTTTCCATGTGGACAGTCAAGCCTACTACTCACTATCCCTGGGATAATTCAGTCCTTGTCTGATTTGTGAAATGATATATGGTATTTAAAATGTTATATTTTAACATACTTTGGAAAACATAAGAAATTACATAAGTATTATTTGAATCTTGAAGGATAATTATACATTGAAAGTAGGACACCTAATCCCTTTGAAATGACCCCAACCCAAATCAAAACTAGATCTAAGAAGACAGATGATATGATAGATGTGATCCAGAAAATAAATATCTATATGAGCACATTATTCAGATATTGAATGAAAGGTTACCACTACTATTTTTTGATTCCTAGAAACAGTAACTCACAGGTCACTCTTCAGGATGCCAAGCAAATTAATGATTGCCTTGAAAAAATGGTCAACAATTTTTTTTAATAACAAATAGCCCAGACACCAGCTAACTTGCAAATAAGTGTGAAAGATGATTCTACAAGAGCAAGACTGTTTTTGATTAACATGTATAATATTTTATAAATTCTTCACTAATGTCATAGTCATTCATTGTTGCATGTCCAACATCCCTCAGTTTAGAATCTTAAGATGACCATTTTAATTTAGTTGTGACTTGAAGGGAGTCAGGGATTTAAGTACTCAGTTAAGTGGTCCTTCTTCTTCTTCTTCTTTTTTTTTTTTTTTGACCATGCCTCATAGCATGTGGAATCTTAGTTCCCTGACTAGGGAATTAAACCTCTACCCCCTGCATTGGAAACATGGAGTCTTAGCCTCTTAGCCAGGGAAGTCCCTGGGAGGCTTGTCTTGAATCCACATGGAGCAGGTATAACTGAGGATCCATGTGAATGGGGGTACTTCATTCACACATCTAGCACCTCAGTGCCCCTTGGCCTGTCTCTCCACCTTTGATTATATATGATCTGCCATAATCTCTTGTCAAAACAACCACAGGGCCAGCACAGGTTCCAGGGGTGAAGAAGGAGAGGCAAGGTCATATGACAGAAGAGTGGACAAGAAGGAAGTCATTGCTGAGACCATCTTTGGAAAAGAAAGTCTGCACAACTGCCCTGAAAGTTTAATTGAAAGAAACAACCCAAATAGCATTATTGTATGCTGATGTCCCTTTGAAGCATGTGGCTGTAGGGTTGTTCAGTCTATAAATGAGTTGCTCAGTTGCTCTCTGGTGTGGGTTGCCATTTCTTACTCCAGGAGATCTTCCCGACCCAGGGGTCGAACCTGATGCTCTTGGGTCTTCTGCATTGGCAGGAGGATTCTTTACCACTGGCGCCACCCTGGAAGCCCTATAACTATAAATGAATTCAGTCAGTCAGTTCAGTCGTTCATTTATGTCCAACTCTTTGTGACCCCATAAGTGAGTTACTTTCATTTCAAATTATAAATATCTAATGAAACCATGTTTTTAATATTCATTTGTGCATGTGTTCATCAGATACTAATAGTATATCTACTATGTCACCATCTGAAGATCAACTCCTTAGGATAAAAATAAATGACTCAGTTGCTTGTCTATTTTAAATGTAGCAGGGTGTACAGGTCACCCCAAACTCTTTATCCCTTCCCCCATCCTTCCCCCTGGGTAACCATAGTTTCATTCCCTAAGTCTATGAGTCTGTTTCTGTTTTGTCAGAAAAGTTCATTTGTATCATTTCTTTTTAGTTTCCACATATAAGGGATTTCAAACGATATTTTTCTCTGTGTGACTTAGTTCACTCAGTATGACAAGGACCTACTGTTTAGCACAGGGAACTCTGCTCAGTGGTAAGTGGCAGCCTGGATGGGAGGGGGCTTTGGGGGAGAATGGATACATGCATATGTATGGCTGAGTCATTTTGCTGTTCACCTGAAACTATCACAAAAATTTTAATTGGCTATCGTTTCAGTTCAGTCACTCAGTCGTGTCTGACTCTTTGCGACCCCAAGAATCACAGCACGCCAAGCCTCCCTGTCCATCACCAACTCCCAGAGTTTATGCAAACTCATGCCCATCTAGTTGGTGATGCCATCCAGACATCTCATCCTCTGCCCCCAATCCCTCCCAGCATCAGGGTCTTTTCCAATGAGTCAACTCTTCACATGAGGTGGCCAAAGTATTGGAGTTTCAGCTTCAGCATCAGTCCTTCCAATGAACACCCAGGACTGATCTCCTTTAGGATGGACTGGTTGAATCTCCTTGCAGTCCAAGGGACTCTCAAGAGTCACCTCCAACACCACAGTCAAAAGCATCAATTTTGCGGTGTTCAGCTTTCTTCACAGTCCAACTCTCACATCCATACATGATCACTGCAAAAACCATAGCCTTGACCAGACGGACCTTTGTTGGCAATGTAATGTCTCTGCTTTTTAATATGCTGTCTACGTTGGTCATAACTTTCCTTCCAAGGAGTAAGCGTCTTTTAATTTCATGGCTGCAATCACCATCTGCACTGATTTTGGAGCCCCCCAAAATAAAGTCTGACACTGTTTCCACTGTTTCCCCATCTATTTGCCATGAAGTGATGGGACCAGATGCCATGATCTTAGTTTTCTGAATGTTGAGCTTTAAGCCAACTTTTTCACCCTCCTCTTTCACTTTCATCAAGAGGCTTTTTAGTTCCTCTTCGCGTTCTGCCATAAGGCTATATCCCCACACAAAAGAAAAAGTTAAAGAAAAACTAACTAAATAAAAGTAAGTGATAAAGGCCGTGCCTGAGGAGGTTCAGAGTCTAGTGGTTCAGAATGCTGGCCTATTCAAATTATAATACTATATCACTTGTATAAATAGATTTATGTAAAACATCTCTGGTAGTTATTAAAAGATAAATAATAAAGAAGTTCAAGAGCTAAAACAGGCCTGTCTCCTACATGAGCCCCAATTTCCACCCAGTGCTGTTCTGGTTTTTCTGTATTATGCTTAACGTCTAGAATCAGTACAGTAGAGTTGAGTTTACCTGCTTTCTAATTATTTGATGTACTTCTCCTCTATGGATTAAATATAAATACCTTAAAGACAAACACACACTAAGGTCCTGGATAACTCTAGCATTACTATGAGCATATAAGTTGCAATCAGTAAGTATTAAAATTCTTAAATACTGAGATGTTATTTAATAATCATATGTGACTACTCCAAGTTTGGTGAAAAAATCTGTTATCTGTAAAGTTCTATAAAATCTTTCATTTTTTCACTTCAACAAACTGCCCTAAAGGTCACAACAGTGACAGACAAGCACAGGAAATTTCTACTAAATCAAAAAACAAGAAGAAGAGGAAAAGATTTTAAGGCTATCTCTAGCATTAAAATACCATCAAGGGGAAAGAAAACCCCACTTTCATGTTTCAAAGCAAACACTCAAAGACAAAGCAAAAAAGCACAGAAAATTCTTGCTTTCAAATAATTATAACTACAATTGAAAAGTGGTCTAAATGCAATTTAATGGCAAATTTTCCAGAGGAAAAGTTATATTCTAAGGCAAATTCCACTTAAAGATACTGATGATACATATTCTAACAGTCATTGGAGTGAACAGGTGGGAGAAATAGTGGGTAGATGGACAATGGTCCTGAGTTACAGCCTTTCATCATTTTCATAGATACAAGTGCTGTGAGTATCAGGCAGTAAAATGGACTTCATTGCATATTAGCCTGTTCTTGCTGAAAATTCATTCCCTTCTATTTTGCATACTAACAAAGCAATGAACTTCTTGTCCAGACAGTGACTAAAAACTATTATTGGTAGGCTCATGCATTGCATGGTGTAATAGTGGCAGTTCTCTCCATGCATTCTGTTTTATTTTCTTTAATACATTTAACATAAAATCACATAAAAATATGTTAAAAACATCATATTTTCACTGCTACACAGTGGAGGCATCTATATAGATTATTTCAAATATTTCGATGGTCTAACACTTTGTCTACAGACATGTCTTCCTTTTCCCCTCTGAAACAGAGGGCACTGGAGAGCTGAGATGCTTCCATCCAAGTTATGCCTAAGATAGACGATTATTATTTTACTTTATTTTGTAGTAAAAGAGTCAAGCTATTATTGGATATTAATTTTCTGTTAAAAGGCACAGAGTTTTATACTTGCATATCTGCCCAATATTCAAGATTGCTTCCAGCTTGTCCTAGAAATACTTTCAGTCTCTTGTGGTAATAGAAAAGTCCTAATTTCATATCAGAATAAAAGGAACCTCCTTAAACTAATGGTTTAAAGTTATGGAAAGACTATTCCATATTTGTCACAGAGACAATGCTGTGTTTTCAAAAGATGAAATAGGTCTGGTTTTTTTTTTCTATTTATTTTTATTAGTTGGAGGCTAATTACTTTACAGTATTGTAGTGGTTTTTGCCACAAATTGACATGAATCAGCCATGAATTTACATGTATTCCCCATCCCGATCCCCGCTCCCACCTCCCTCTCCACCCGATCCCTCTGGGTCTTCCCAGTGCACCAGGCCCGAGCACTTGTCTCATGCATCCAACCTGGGCTGGTGATCTGTTTCACTATAGATAATATACATGTTTCGATGCTGTTCTCTCAAAACATCCCACCCTCGCCTTCTCCCACAGAGTCCAAAAGTCTGTTCAATACATCTGTGTCTCTTTTTCTGTTTTGCATATAGGGTTATCATTATCATCTTTCTAAATTCCATATGTATGTGTTAGTATACTGTATTGGTCTTTATCTTTCTGGCTTACTTCACTCTGTATAATGGGCTCCAGTTTCATCCATCATTAGAACTGATTCAGATGAATTCTTTTTAATGGCTGAGTAATATTCCATGGTGTATATGTATCACAGCTTCCTTATCCATTCGTCTGCTGATGGACATTTGGTTGCTTCCATGGCCTGGCTATTATAAAGAGTGCTGCGATGAACATTGGGGTGCACGTGTCTCTTTCAGATCTGGTTTCCTCAGTGTGTATGCCTAGAAGTGGGATTGATGGGTAATATGGCAGTTTTATTTCCAGTTTTTTAAGAAATCCCCACACTGTTCTCCATAGCGGCTGTACTTGTTTGCATTCCCACCAACAGTGTAAGAGGGTTCCCTTTTCTCCACACCCTCTCCAGCATTTATTGCTTGTAGACTTTTGGATAGCAGCCATCCTGACTGGCATGTAGTGGTACCTCATTGTGGTTTTGATTTGCATTTCTCTAATAATGAGTGATGTTGAGCATCTTTTCATGTGTTTGTTAGCCATCTGTATGTCTTCTTTGGAGAAATGTCTGCTTAGTTCTTTGGCCCACTTTTTGATTGGGTCTTTTATTTTTCTGGAATTGAGCTGTAGGAGTTGCTTGTATATTTTTGAGATTAATTCTTTGTCCATTGCTTCATTTGCTATTATTTTCTCCCATTCTGAAGGCTGTCTTTTCACCTTGCTTACAGTTTCCTTTGTTGTGCAAAAGCACAACAATTTGTTTATTTTTTGCTTTTATTTCCAATATTCTGGGAGGTGGGCCATAAAGGATCCTGCTGTGGTTTATGTCGGAGAATGTTTTGCCTATGTTCTCCTCTAGGATTTTATAGTTTCTGGTCTTATATTTAGATCTCTAATCCATTTTGAATTTATTTTTGTGTATGGTGTTAGAAAGTGTTCTAGATTCATTCTTTTACAAGTGGTTGACCAGTTTTCCCAGCACCACTTGTTAAAGAGATTGTCTTTTCTCCATTGTATATCCTTGCCTCCTTTGTCAAAGATAAGGTGTCCATAGATGCATTGATTTATCTCTGGACTTTCTATTTTGTTCCATTGATCTATATTTCTGTCTTTGTGCCAGTACCACACTGTCTTGATGACTGTGGCTTTGTAGTAGAACCTGAAGTCAGGCAGGTTGATTCCTCCAATTCCATTCTTCCTTCTCAAGATTACTTTGGCTATTCGAGGTTTTTTGTATTTCCATACAAATTGTGAAATTATTTGTTCTAGTTCTGTGAAAAATACCATTGGTAGCTGAATAACCAACAAATCATAGAAGAAATCAAAAAAGAAATCAAAATATGCATAGAAACGAATGAAAATGAAAACACAACAACCCAAAACCTATGGGACACTGTAAAAGCAGTGCTAAGGGGAAGATTCATAGCATTACAGGCTTATCTCAAGAAACAAGAAAAAAGTCAAATAAATGACCTAACTCTACACCTAAAGCAACTAGAGAAGGAAGAAAGGAAGAACCCCAGGGTTAGTAGAAGGGAAGAAATCTTAAAAATTAGGGCAGAAATAAATGCAAAAGCAACTAAAGAGACCATAGCAAAAATCAACAAAGCTAAAAGCTGGTTTTTTGAAAAAATAAACAAAATTGACAAACCATTAGCAAGACTCATTAAGAAACAAAGGGAGAAGAACCAAATTAACAAAATTAGAAATGAAAATGGACAGATCACGACAGACAACACTGAAATACAAAGGATCATAAGAGACTACTACCAGCAGCTCTATGCCAATAAAATGGACAACTTGGAAGAAATGGACAAATTCTTAGAAAAGTATAACTTTCCAAAACTGAACCAGAATCAAATAGAAGATCTTAACAGACCCATCACAAGCAAGGAAATCAAAACTGTAATCAGAAATCTTCCAGCAAACAAAAGCCCAGGACCAGATGGCTCCACAGCTGAATTCTACCAAAAATTTAGAGAAGAGCTAACACCTATCTTACTCAAACTCTTCCAGAAAATTGCAGAAGAAGGTAAACTTCCAAACTCATTCTATGAGGCCACCATCACCCTAATTCCAAAACCAGACAAAGATGCCACAAAAAAAGAAAACTACAGGCCAACATCACTGATGAACATGGATGCAAAAATCCTTAACAAAATTCTAGCAAACAGAATCCAACAACATATTAAAAAAATCATCCATCATGACCAAGTGGGCTTTATCCCAGGAATGCAAGGATTCTTTAATGTCCACAAATCAATCAATGTAATACACCACATTAACAAACTGAAAGATAAAAACCATATGATTATCTCAATAGATGCAGAAAAAGCCTTTGACAAAATTCAACACCCATTTATGATTAAAGCTCTCCAGAAAGCAGGAATAGAAGGAACATACCTCAACATAATGAAAGCTATATGTAACAAACCCACAGCAAGCATTACCCTCAATGGTGAAAAATTGAAAGCATTTTCCCTAAAATCAGGAACAAGACAAGGATGCCCACTCTCACCACTACTATTCAAGATAGTTTTGGAAGTTTTGGCCAGAGCAATCAGAGCAGAAAAAGAAGTAAAAGGAATCCAGATAGGAAAAGAAGAAGTGAAATGGGTCTATTTGAAATTGAGTCATTCAGACAGTGTGAACCAAATTCTGCCCCCATCCCCAACTCAGCTCCTGTGCCCCTGTCATTCAAGTCCTCCCAGGTGAAGTCTAATATGTTCCCCTCTTTGCTATATTTCCTCTGTTATTAGCAGCAGGGATTCTTCCAAATCAGCATGCTATTGGGAGACCAGGGCAGAGTTAATCTTTGGAAACAGCTGTTTTTGTTTTGTTTTGTTTTGTTTTGTTTTTACAAGTTGCAGCTGAATATCTGTAAATGAAATATGTTTTCTTTCCATGATCCATGTAAGAATATAACTTTTTACATCTGAAATCAAATAACTGAATTTCCTACACCTGACACTCCTCCTGTATTCTAAACCTCGATCCTTCTGTTGAATATTGTAACTGAATGTCTGATCTCAAAATGAGATGAGATAAGGAGGGATTTCACTGTTGTTATTATCTTTAATTGGAGAGTGATTGCCTTACAGGGTTGTGTTGGTTTCTGCTCGACGACACTGAGAATCAGCTCTAAGTGGACATGTGCTGCTCCTGCTGCTGCTTCGTCCCTTCTGGAGTGTCCGGCCCCAAGGACTGTAGCCTGCCAGGCCCCTCTGTCCATGGGATGCTCCAGTCAAGAGTACTGGAGTGGGTTGCCATGCCCTCCTCCAGGGGATTTTCCCAACCCAGGGATTGAACCTGGTTTCCTGCCTTGCAGACAGATTCTTTACCGCTGGGCCAACAGGGAAGCCCCAAGTACACATATATCCCCTCCCTATTGAGCCTCCTTCCCCACCCCATCCCACCCCTCTAGGCCATCACAGAGCTCGGAGCTGAGCTCCCCGCGCCACATGGCAGCTTCCCACTAGCTGTGCATTTCATACACGATAGTGCATATACGTCAGTGCTACACTCTCAGTTCACCCCACCCTCTCCTTCCCACCCTTTGTCCACAAGTCTGTTCTCTACGTCTGGGTCTCTATCCCTGCCCTGCAAAATAGGCTCATCAGTACCATTTTCAAGAGTGATTTAGAATAGTGTAATTTAAAATGGTTTATTTGCCTTAAATATGGTGTTCAATACGATTATACATTTATCAATGGAGTCTAGGAAACTTTTGTTCTAAGACAGATTTACAGTGGGGAGGTGAGTATATAATTATGAAATGTATGTTGTCTACATATGAATTTATATATCATATATATATATGATTTATACACATACACATCTGTGAACAAATTAACTCCCAACCACTCAATCTTTTTGTCAGACTTAATCTGTCCTTTTTGTTGATATTGGTGATCACCTCAGAATCTCTTTATGGCAGGAATCCTTCTAGTTGAAATGATGAGTTTGGATACATGACCTACAACAGTATTTGTTTAGCAAGCACACTTTTTTTTTTTTTTTTTTGGTATGTTTCTTTGGATTAGCTGGTAGGGATCCAACATAGATCATGGCAGAAAACATGTCTGGCCAGCACCATCCTTGGCATCATGGTCCCTTGGCAATGGACCACTGATCAAGGTGGAATGAACATCCCTTCAGCAGCTGTACTTTGGAATCCACTCCCCTTCCTTCCTCCTTTGCAAGATTTTCTGGACTACTGATCAAATGCTTGTTCCCATTACTCCTGTCTCCAGCACAAAGACTTACAGTGTAAACAAAGACCGAAGAGATAATGTCCCCAACCACAGCTTTCTGCACTTTTTCCCAGCCTCCTCCTCATTTTCAGTACTTTGGCCTCAAGAAACCAGCTCTTGGGAAGCACCCATAACACCCCAAGGAAACTACTTAGGACCCACAGAGACCTCATGCTGAACCACAGTAAAGCTGAATGGGTGGGTCTGAGCAGGCCAGTAGATAAATGAGACTTTAATCTTTGTGAACTAAGCCCACATGTGGGTGTCTTTGTCTTCCTTGACAGGAATTGTTAAGTTGCTAAGTCATGTCCGACTCTTTGTGATCCCATGGGCTGCAGCACGCTAGGCTTCCCTGCCCTTCACCATCTCCTGGGGTTTGCTCAGACTCACTGAGTCGATGATGCCATCCAACCATCTCATCCTCTGCTGCCCCCTTCTCCTTTTGCCTTCAATCTTTCCCAGCATCAGCATCAGGGTCTGTAATAGTGACTCAGCTCTTCACATCAGGTGACCACAGTATTGGAACTTTAGCATCAGCCCTTCCAGTGAATATTCAGGGCTGGTTTCACTGCTCAAGTCCTCCATCCCATGCACTGTTTCAGGTTCCTGGCTCAGTGCTGTTGGAGAGGGGGATCAGCACTTGGGAAACTCCAGAGACTGGGTGTGCACTTGCCTGTGCGGAATGGGGTCAGTAATGCAGCTGTTGCGTTCAGTTCTTTCTATGTGGGCAAAATATAGAATATCTATCAATAGCAACATGTAACACATTAAAAAGATGGGAATATGGCAGACTTCCTCATGATCTCTTGTTAACAATGAAGGGGCCAATTAGGAGAGAGTTTAGTCTAGGACACATCATGGAAAACTTACAACTGATGGTCAGTCGAGTCTCCCCAGACTCCTCACTCCGGTGGCCCCTGCCCAGTTCCTCTCTTCCAATGCCTGTCTTTGTCTCTTCCTCTTTGTTCTTATCTTCCTCTCAGTAAGTCACCACCCAGTTGTGAAAGGCACTCTCTTGGATATTTACCTCTAGTAGATGTAGGAGGTCAGGGCAGCACCAAGAGCTTGCAAGTACCTGGTGCCATGTTGATGGCTAGATGTCTTCCTGTGTAGCAGAGATGAACTGGCAGGAAACAAAACACCATAGACATCATACCAGCATTGTATGACTCCAGTTCAAATCCAGTTCACATCCTAGCTGCTTCTTGAATGAAGAATGTATGATTTTGTACTATTTATGATTTTTTCTGGGGTTTGGGCCCCTTTACCTGTAAGATACAAGCAGCAGCACCAGCCTTGTGGTGGTGCTTAAAAAAGTAGAATGCTGCGTATGACACTCCTGTGTATTATGGAAGCTCAGTCAGCAGCGGTGGCTGTCACATTTCATGAATACGATTCTGCTTACTCTCGCCCAATCCTCTGTCCTTCTGTTCTGTCGATTGCTACCGTTGTCTAAAGAAAATGGGGTAAGGTCAGCCACACAACTCTGTCCCAATTCATTTATGCTTTGAAATAGCAAAAGGCCCTATCAAAGAAGACTTCTCTGATCAGAAAGTACTTTGCCCTTGCCGAGAAAGGCAAAGATTAGCCTAGTAGAGAAACAGATCTTCTTTCCTAACCTCCAAAGGTGAAACGAGAGCTTCATTGACCCAGAAGCCTTTCTCCTCCCCTCTTGTAGGGAAGGACACACTGCTCCTTCCTTTCTGTGATGCACCAGGTGCTCTGTGAAGGGACCGTTCATGTGAGATCTTATTTTGCTTTCACAAAAATGTTCATCCCCCTCTCAGTCTCCTACTTCTTCCAAACTTCTTTTCTGGGTAGGAGAGGTCCTCGCAGGTAGAGCCAACCCCTTTATGTGACCAAGGACTCTAACCTTGGGGTGTTTCCTTTCTGATGGGAGAAAAGATTCATAAACCTCAAATATGAAAAGAAAAACCTAAATATGAAATAATTTGTGAATTTCCATTTTTATTTCTGTATTTCATTTTATTGCCTTTCCCATTCACATTCTCCCTTCACAGAATACATGTTTCCATTTTATTTCAAGTTTAGTCCAAATAAATTTTTGAAGAAACACATTTTTAAAAATTTGGATTACTGTTAACTCTAACTCTGTTTGGGATGCTACACTTTTTTCATTGGTGGTCAATAGAAATGAGAATTTTAAAAATTAATAAAAGTTCAAGACCTGAATTTTCATTAGATCCTTTAAACATCACTCTAACTTTGAGTGAAAATCATCATGGAAACCTTTGATTAGTCCATTCCTGTGTATATGGAGGCACTTCCCTGGTGGCTCAGCGGTAAAGAATCCACCTGCAAATGCAGGAGATCTGGGTTCAATCCCTGGGTGGGGGAGATCCCCTGGAGAAAGAAATGGCAGCCCACTTCAGTATTCTTGTCTGAGAAATCCCATGGACAGAGGAGCCTGGTGGGCTACAGTCCATGGGGTCCCGAAGAGTCAGACCCGTCTTGGCAACTGGGCACACATCCTCATGTACATGGAATCAGTGTTGAGATAATAAAAAATAGAGTTGTATAAAATATATTCAGGACCAAATTTTCTAAATGAAATGTCTGTTTCCAGAGGTCTTATTATGATAATGTCTGGCTCATTTCCATCCTGTTCACTGTTGGCCTTCACAAGGTCACTCGCATTCCTTCCAAAATTCAACTAAACTGTAATACAGGGATCAAAACCACAAACATACCATTCATTTGAGGAGCATCTGTTGCCCTGGAGAACTGGCATCAGGCCAACATCAAGCCCCTCTAGGGGCTGCTTTTGGGATGTTCGGATAAGATCAACATAGAGAGGCGAAGAACAGTCTCCTTGGTCATGGCTGGGTTTCTCTGCTACTTTTTGTATAGACAGGGTAATTCTGAATCTCTTGACATGTTTCATCACATACTACAGTACTGGGAAAATATTCCTCTCCCTAGAAATTGAAACCCCTGAGAGATAAAGGCAAATAAAACTCATGAATGTATTATTTAAGTCATTTTAACCAAGGCAAGAAAGTCCTTTCCTTATTGCACACTCGGATTCCTCAAACTCAGACAGATGGCACTAGCCACTACTCAACATAGAGGTGTCTTCTTTCTTGACATTCTTATTTGGAAAGTTCTAAGTGGGCTGTCTGCCTTCTCCTAACCATTAAGAAGTGTGCTAATACAGAGGAGATGGAATGATTTGGAGACATTTGGGAAATATGGCATAGTTTAATCCACCCCAGGTTATTATGGAATAAAAATTTCATCATCTGACAACTGTTAAGGAGTTTAAAGAGAACTCATGGCTGGTTTCCAAGTAAGAAATATTAGTGAAAATATTCATGGAGAAATGTTAGCATAGTGGAATTTCTAAATACAGTGTTGGTGCAGAATGATTTTAGACCGAGAGTTTAGGTCCCTGTTGGTGAAATAACAGGAGCCTGCAAGTGTTTTCAGTCAAACCAGACCCCACTTCTACTCACAGCGCTGCCTTGAGACCACCCGTTTAACCCCAGACCCGATACACTGGAGGCACTTGTAAATATCACCAACCTCCCCTTTCAGCATGCTGCCAGGTTGTAAGAAAGAGGTACTAACTCTGCAGACAACCCATGCTCCTCCTGTAACCACACTTATTATTAAATTGAGATGAGACAGACACAGACAGGTTACCAAAGTGGTGATGGCTTCACCAGCTGGCCTCTGGTGTCACTCAGATGTACTCCCAAGAGAAAGCAGAACGCACAACTTTCAGAATCTCTGGGTTCGCAAATGATGTCTAGATCCTTGCTTGATTCTAAAGGTTTGTCTAGATTTCTCTGTCTAATAAAAAAAAAAAATAGAGCATAACACGAGAGCTGTGAGTTCAGTTTTATTGGGGGCTTACCGAGTACTGTAGAACAGGAGAGGGCCTCCTGGCACAGAAGACTTGCTCCAAAGTGCTGGGAAGGGGTGTCAGTATATATGTGACATTGGTGAAGTGGGTTCATGCAATCAAGCCCTCACCTCGCTAGAAAGTTGCTGCTGGTCATAAGGAACAGATGTCGTCGTTAATTATTTTAGTGCTTTTCTAGGTATGAGCAGATGCAAGAATTTAAATTCATAAAGTTTTCTCCTGAAAATACCCATGTAAAGGCTTGTTCTGCTGGATTATCCCCAAGCACAGAGAGCCTCATTCCTGGTCTCATCTTTGAGCTCTTTTCAGGGTTGTGTTAAAGGTCAGCAATTGCAGTGTCTAGTGACTTAACCCGTGTAGAGCCTGATGATGAGTGATATTCTTTAGTTTGCACCTCCGAACAGAAAGTCCAGTTCCAGGTGACTGTACACGTTACAGATCTTGATGGTGGCTTTCTCACATGCTCTTGGGTTATAACCTGATAAGCGGTGCAGTTGCCACTGAACACCCATTTCCATGCGAAAATTCCCAACTGAGGCTGTTAAAAATAAGTTCTCTCACTGCAAACACTAGGAATCTGTGGCTTAATGGGAAGTAATTTTGTGTTGCTTGCAAATGCATTCTCAAGTACTAGGAGGCAGAAATATTATATTGTAATTTTTTAAAAAAATATTCTTAAAGTCTCCCAGAATTAGATACAGTGTTCTGAGAAAATAGTTGTTTGACACATGAATCATGCTGTGCATACTTACTTAACCCAGTTACCAAGTCTCATAATATTCTGGCGAAACATATGAGAGGGGAGCAAAGTTTGTCTCTTTGGCATGAGGGTTATTTTAGCCTGGTTGTTTTTGAGAAACAAAGTCTCAGGAAGAGCTTTACCTGCTATACTGTCCAAAAGGCGGCCTGTCCCAAGAAGAGAGTGGTCACCAGAGCCAAATGTAGGGAATATGAGCTTAGTGTGATAGATGGGGCGGGGGGGTGGGGGCGGATCTCAGCACAGCCTGTTTGATCAAAGACCTCTCTGTAAGCCATTATCCCTCAACAGAATGGCAAACATTTGTTTACCAAGCATTTGTTTTTCCCTGTCTTCCTACAGGGTCTGTTCCTCATTTTGGAAATTCCAAACCCCTACCCCTTTCTCCTTCTTTCTGATGCCATATAAGCCTCAATTGCCTGATTTGTCCTTCAGTCTCATTTTTCTTACAGGGACCCTTTTGAACATATTTAAATTGAATTTTCTCCTGTTTATCTGTCTCCTGTCAGTTAAATTCTTGAACCAGCCAGAAAACCCTCAAAGAGTAGCAGAAAATATTTTCCTTTCCCAACAATAGAAAAACTGACCTGGGGTAAAACTCAGTAATAATTAAAACTTGGGGGGAAAATGAGCTGGTATTCTAGATTATTTGAGGAAACAAATGAACTCACCCAAGAAAAAGAATCATTATTCTCAAGACTTAAGAGATTATATGTTATAACCCAGCTGTGACTTGTACCTCTGGAGCCAGGAGTCACACAATATGAGACTGTACAGTTTAAATGTAAGTGGAGAATCCCTCAGAGGATTCATCCACACCTTTATAATTTTATGCCAGATTCAAGACTCCTTCAGAGTGTACAATCTTCGCCCAGAATTTTGGAGAGGGGGCATTACTTCTTCTGGGGCTTCCCAAGTGACTCAGTGGTAAAATAAAATAAAATAAAATAAAATCCCCCTGCTGATGCAAGAGATGCATGTTCCATGCCTGGATTGGGAAGATTCCCTAGAGAAGGAAATGGGAACCTACTCCAGTATTCTTGCCTGGAAAACCCCATGGACAGATGAGCCTGATGAGCTCCAGCCCATGGGGTTTCAGAGTCGGACGTGAATGAGCAACTGAGCGCACACATTCGCGTTATTTCTTCTGCTCTCTCTATCTTCTGATTAGTTCCCAATGTGGTTCCAGCCAAACCATCAGTTATTTTTAAATGGTTTTTAAACATTTATTTATTTATTTGGCTATGTTATGTCTGAGACAGGGAATACTGGATCTCTCATTGCAGTGTGTTACTCTCTAGTTATGTTGCATGGGCTGAGTTGCCCCATGTTATACAGGATCTTAGTTCCCTGACCGGGGATCAAACACCCATCGCCTGTATTGGAAGGTGGATTCTTAACCACTGGACCGCCAGGGAAGTCCCCAAATCATCAGTTTTAATCAAAGACTTTTGCCTTGAAACAATAAAGAGCTCCATCATTTTCACACTGAATATTAAGCCAAGAGGAGAGAAGAAGGAATGGTGTAACCATGGAGCAAAATGTTATGTATTATCTCCTTTTTATTGAGCACAAAATAGTCATGAGTCGCTGATGATACATAAACCAGAAACACCCATTACCTAGGAAAAAGAAGCATTGAGCTGCCTATTATCTTGAACGTGTGTTTTGCTCACCCGCCTAGGAAAATGCTTTTGAATGCATCATCATCAGTGATTGGCAGAGAATAATTATATTGTTCCTGTATAGCTTTGAAAGATTAAAAGGTATATTAAGAAATAATTTAAAGGTAATAGTGTACATAGTGATTTCTCTTCAATTTGTGTAAATAATCAGTAACCAGAGTGGAAAAAGGAGAAAAAAAAACTCTTTGATAATACACATTGTTATGCAGAGTGTCTGTCATTTCAGCATAATCAGATGCATTTTTGTTTGCAAATTATAAATTATTCAGAAAGCTTCTTATTACAGTTATGTGTCTGTTTACGGTGGGAGGGAGAGCGCACTTCATTTTCCTGATGTACACTCTAAAAACGGAGACAAAAATAAAGCGTTTGGCACATTTAGTGGGAGTGCCTATTCCAAGCTAAATACAAAAGGAAGACAAATGCAATAATTGAGCTGCATTTATGAAACCAAAACATAATTGCGTTCGGGGATCCTGCGGCTGGTTCTTCATGTGTAACTGGCTTTGCATAACCGACTCCAAGAGAGTGTGTCCATCCGCTCTGGACTTGGAGCCGGGGTCACTGTCCCCGTTGAAGGTCATCACGCAGCTCCGACAGGAGCAAGCACCGTGTCCGAAAGCAACCTGCCACTTTGAGAAGCAATCAAGCAGTTTCCACAGCGCTGATTGCCTCCAACTTCACCTCGAGGCATTTAACAGAATGACAGCCTGGTCTTGATTAATCAGCAGAGGCACTAATGAAGCAGCCTTGCCCGAGGTTTCCTGCACCCTCTGATTCCTAACTGCCTCTTTAGCGAATAACTCCGGGCCTCAAGTGAGCTTCACACTGGCAGTCCCACTTCTGCCTGGCCACAGACACTTGATGACAGAGGAGAAAGTCCTGCTAAGTGGTGCGTTCCTGATTGTTATTTCTCAAAATGCACCTCATAAATATTTAACTTGAGAAAGTGAGACGCCTGGAGATTGGGTTAGGATTTCAGGCTGAGAACGTGACTTGCTCCAGCACTGAGTTCCATCATGATGGACGCAAGAGAATCAGGAACACTGTGCAACTCCCAACATGGTCTGATTATATAACAGGCACTGTTTCAATGCATGCCTCATCAGCTTTCTGAATCTGGCAAGGTAATAAAAAGTGGAAGGAGACCTCTGACTTACATGGAGCTCTTCAGAAGCACAGCCTGAGACAACACTCACATTCAAATGATCATTTAGGGAGGTGATCCCAAGAAACCCTAGGAAATGAGCAGGGAAGAGAGACACCAGTTCATTTCAGTTAAGTCGCTTAGTCCACGTATCCGACTCTTTGAGACCCCATGGACTGCAGCACGCCAGGCTTCCCTGTCCATCACCAAATCCAGTGCTCAAACTCATGTTCATTGAGTCAGGGATGCCATCCAACCATCTCATCCTCTGTCGTCACCTTGTTCTCCTGCCTTCAATCTTTCCCAGCATCAGGGTCTTTTCCAGTAAGTCAGTTCTTCGAATCAGGTAGCCAAAGGATTGGTGTTTCAGTTTCAGCATCAGTCCTTCCAATGAATATTCAGGACTGATTTCCTTTAGAATGGACTGGTTGGATCTCCTTGCAGTCCGAGGGACTCTCAAGAGTCTTCTCTAAGACCACAGTTCAAAAGCATCAGTTCTTCTGGTGCTCAGCTTTCTTTAGAGTCCAACTTTCACATCCATACATGACTACTGGAAAACCATAGTCTTGACTAGGTGGACCTTTGTTGGCAAAGTAATGTCTCCAAAGTAACTACACCACAGGGAAGGTCAAAAACAGAGTTTGTATCATCCCCCAGATTGCCACTGTGCTCCACTGATGCTCACTCCCACCAAAGCACTCAGAAAACTGGTGAGGACAAGCACCCCAGAGTTATCCTCAGAGGCAGAATTTTGCAGGAGGGTAATCCTCCGGCTCCTTCAGCCCCTGATGAGGAGCTGCTGGGGGTGGAGGTGTGGATCCATCTCACTGCATGTTCATCTGCCTCATGCCTGAGCTGTCTGGGCTCTGCCACTCGAGTAAAACCTCAGGCAAAGAGTTACAGGTACTGGAAGTTGGTGACCCAAGGAGATACAGGCAGGTATCCATAGCATCTGCTTCAACTGAAAAGGCAGTTTATGCCTGCGTTAAATGGCGGCCCACTCCAGTACTCTTGCCTGGAAAATCCCATGGATGGAAGAGCCTGGTAGGCTACAGTCCGTGGGGTCACCAAAGAGTCAGACACGACTGAGTGACTTTACCTTACCTTACCATATATATATATATGGTGTGTATATATATATATATATATATATATATATATATATATATATATATATCAGCCCAGTTGTCCCCAACCCCTTGAGTTAAAATCCATATTGGTTTGCCTCCTCTGAACACTCTGTATCTAGATCCACAGCCCAGAAGTCTACTGAGTGGCAGGAGAAAGTTGGGTGTGATCCAAAATATGCCTCTTAGATAAATCCACAAAACAGACTTCCGCCCTTAGATACACGAGATGGATGGCAATTGTTTTATGTATGTCTGTTGTGTCTCTAGGTGATACTGGTACTGACGAGCCCAGATACATCTTCTTGTAGCAAAACCCTGGCCAAGTGTACAGAAGCAAACAGGTGGTCACAGCTAGACCAGGAACTCTTAGTTTCTGCTTGGATCTGAGTCTGGACTCATATACAAGTGCCCATGTGGACTCTTCTGATCCACTCCTGGACCCAACTGTATTCGACTCAACATGTGCATACCCAAGTACAACCCTCCTGTGAAAATGAACACTTCAAATATCAGTGATGAAGATCCCCCAAATTAGCATCTAGCCCCCCAAGCTAGCATTCTCTTGCTCAACAATACATTCTCTTTTTCTCAAGTAAACTATTTCTTTTATATTTAATCTTAGAAAATATTTCATAGGACATGATAACTTGCTATTATAAATCAGCCATGTCATAGTATTTTCCACTGCATAAAATTATACAAACAATGCTCATACTATACCTTTGATGTGCCAAAGCTATGTTGTTGTTTAGAGGCTAAGTTGTTTCTGACTCTTTTTGAGTCAGACTGTACAATCCCATGGACTGTAGCCCACCACACTTCTCTGTCCATGGGATTTCCCAGGCAAGAATACTGGAGTGGGTTGCCAGGGGATGTTCCCAACCAAGGGATCAAACGTGCATCTCCTACATTGGCAGGTGGATTCTGTAACACTGAGCCTCCTGGGAAGCCTCCTGCCAAAAGTTATATATTGAAATACATTAGGAAATCCACATTGACTATCCAACCAGCCTCATGCATCGGAGCCATGTGAAATCCACTGTGACTATCCAACCAGTGCCATTCGTCGGAGCCAAAAGAAACTACAATAAGCAAAGCCGCTTGCTTATCATTAGTTATTGCTTTTGCAGTTGGAATTGGAGTCCATGCTTTTCACTTCCTGTTCTTAATGATTATTTGGAGATCCTGAGGGCAATTAAAGAGCTCTTGCTTTCCTTTCTAGAAGGGACTAGATTTGGTGGTGATTAAAATGTTAGGATCCCTGAAACAAATAGCTTCCTGTTTGTGTCCCATTAGGATGCAAGTGCGAGTCTGAATCTATAAAGATCTTGGTGGTCGGTATCCTAGGTGCCTAATTGACTCTCTCTCCACATGCTGCAAGCAAATAATTAGAACAAACAAAACATGGAACATTTTTACCTCCAAACCACCTGCTTCCTGAGCCTTGCTAATTCATCCTTGAGCAGTTGGATACAAGGTATACTGAGAAACTGGGGGCTTCTGGGATCAAGCAAGTCAAAACAAGAACAAAAATCTTCCTGCCACAAAGGCTAGAAAGAGAAATAAGGCCATTTTCTCTTCAGGTATCCCCTACCTCACCTAAATTGTCCATGTAAATTACTTGCAAAATGTAATTGCTTTGAACTTCCCTTGGAATTGTTTAGGTAAAAGATTTATCTAAAGATTTTTCAGAAAAACTTACATTCCAAAGATTCCTATTTCAGATCTTAAAGAGTTGATGAGTATAAATCTGCTCACATATTGTGCCCTCCTTACTCACTCTTGATGGCCAGCATGCCCACTCGCCTCATTCATGTGAAATTTAAGTCTTTTGTACATTTTCTGCTCCCAGATGTTCCTATGGATTCCCAGGGAGGGGCCCAGAGAAGAAGCTTAATGTCTTGATGTCACAGATGCTACATATGTTTGCAGAAAATGTGGACCGTTCACCTCAGGGAAGCCATTCCCATGTATAGTCATCCTAGATTTATGCAGTTCCCTGCAGTTGGCAGTAAAGTGTTGTGATAGAGGAAGGGCTTTTTCTCACCAAGAAGGCCTTTGAGCTACTAGTGGAGTGTTTACAGTCCATTAGGATATGGACTCTGGGTTGATTGAAATGCTTGTTTACCTAGTTCTGGCCATAGAACCCTGAAGTTGCCTTTCAATAGTGTCTCTTCTAAATTCATATCTAACCAACAAATCAGTCCAGTAATGAGTTAAGTCCAATGATGAGTAACCTTATAATAAGAGGAGATGATGCACAGAAATAAGATAACCATGTAAAGATGGGGGCAGAGGTTGAAGTGATGCACCGAGAAGCCAGGAGATCAAACCCGTCCATCCTAAAGGAAATCAAATCTGAACATTCGTTGGAAGGACTGATGCTGAAGCTGAAGTTCCAATAACTTGTCTACTGGATGTGAAGAGCTGACTCACTGGAAAAGACCCTGATGCTGGGAAAGATTGAAGGCAGGAGAAGGGGCTGACAGAGGATGAGATGGTTGGATGGCATCACTGACTCAATGGACGTGAGTTTGAGTAAACTCTGGGAGATGGTAAACGACAGGGAAGCTGGGCATGCTGCAGTCCTTGGGGTCACAGAGAGCTGGACATGACTTAGCAACTGAACAACAGCAACAACAGCAACCTACAACCAAGGGACAGCAAGGATTGCTGGGAGTAGGCAGATGCTGGCACAGGAGAAAAAGTATTCTTCTTTAGAGCCTTCAGAGAGAACACTGATGAAGGCTTGATTTTGAACTTCTGGCTTCCAGAATTTCCTCAGTTCCTAGTCATCCTCAGGAAACTCAATAACGATGTAAAAAGAATTTGCTGTTGTTTAGTCGCTAAGTTGTGTCCGACTCTTTGCGACCCCATGGACTAGCCCACCAGGTTTCTCTCTCCATAGGGTTTCCCAGGCAAGAATACTGGAGTGGGTTGCCATTTCCTTCTCCAGGGGATCTTCCTCCATCTCCTGCATGGGCAGGTGGGTTCTTTACTACTGAGCCACCTGTATTGTCATTATTCATTATTCTTATCCATGATAGTTTTTAAAAGGATAGAGATTTTAATCACTCAAAACAGACAAATGCTAAATTTTAAAATTCTTTTTCAACAGAAACCAAATATCCATAATTATTAAGGACTATCAATGGAACACTGATGATCTAATGAATTCATTTTCATTTTCTTATTTTGAGGAGTTGCCCGCAGTCTTGTATATTCCACAGGATGACCTTTCAGGTTTCAACTTTTGTGCCTCTGTTGCTCTTTCCATAGAAGAAATTAGCAGGCCATTCACATTTTCTGAAGGAAGCATCTGCTAGGGTCCATAGAAAAAGTAATGGCTTAGAAACCTTGATGAATGCCAGTTCTCCCAGGGCACGTCCACCCTGAGTGTGCTTGTGTATGCATGGAGAAAATAGCAGATTTGAATAAACATCCTGAAATGTGTTGACAGAGTTCCAGAACCTGCTGGCCATCCGCACTTATTTGTACTTTCTTTGTGTTGTATCGAGCTCTTTGAACACTGAAGTTAACCCTTTCATTAACTGCAAAGCGAGAAACATTTCCAGGTTTCAAATGACCCAGCTGCATTCATTAAAAAATGACTTATTTAGCCCTTACTTTGTACCAAGCATGACACAAACACTGGGATAGATGCAGAAATTACCCTCTGCTCTCAAAGACTTTATGGAATATTCAGACAGAAAGACACATGATGAATCATGATAGAATGGTAGAATGAGTCATAAAGTAATTTTAGAGGGCATCCCAGTGTTCATGGATATCTGAGCATACCATGAAGACTAGAGGGTCTTTCTGCCCATAATCAAGTTGCATGTGTTCTTGAGAAGCATTTAGCAAAATAGCTCAAATCTCAGGGAGGAAGGATCAAATCATAGCTGTTTGATCTGAGAACAAAGTCTGAGAATAGACTATTTTGAAGGAAGCTCAAGGAAGGTGGATTAGATGATCACACAACCCCTTCCCTATGAACTTATACTTAATTTCAGGATCTGAAGAATGGTTGCTAAAAACTGAAAGAGCTACAGCACCTAAATCTTAGGGGGCAGAAATTAGAAGTTCAAGCACTGTTGCTTTCAGAGGCTATAGACAAAGGTGGGAAGACTTCAGCACGAGCAGTACCGACAGGAGTTTGATATATGGCTTTGTCGTTTACACTGGTCCTTTGCACCATCTTCAAAATCCTCAGCTCCATCTTTATGAAGCTAATGGTGAGAAATAAAATGGAGGATGCCACATAGAAACGAATCATTTACATGAACTGAGTAGATATGAGGCAGCCCCAGGTCTTCCAGAAATAGTAGAGGGGAGAAAATGTCAAAGGTCTGGAGATGCTGCAGTTGCAGTAGTAATAGAGCCTAAGGACTGTTTCGTGGTTCTCTTACTGAAAAGTCAAGTCAGGCTTTATTCTCAATATAGTAATGACCTGAAAAGATCAGTTTTCATTCCAATTCCAAAGAAAGGCAATGCCAAAGAATGCTCAGACTACTGTACAATTGCACTCATCTTACACTCTAGCAAAGTAATGCTAAAAATTCTCCAAGTCAGGCTTCAACAGTACATGAACCATGAACTTCCAGATGTTCAAGCTGGATTTAGAAAAGTCTGAAGAACCAGAGATCAAATTGCCAACATCCATTGGATCACTGGAAATGCAAGAGAGTTCGAGAGAAACATCTCCTTCTGCTTTATTGACTATGCCAAAGATTTTGACTGTGTGGATCACAACAAACTGTGGAAAATTCTTAAAGAAATGGGAATACCAGACCACCTGACCTGCCTCCTGAGAAATCTATATGCAGGTCAAGAAACAACAGTTAGAACTGGACATGGAATAACAGAATAGAAAACAACAGGAAATAGGAAAGGGAGTACGTCAAGCTGTATATTGTCACTCTGTTTATTTAACTTATATGCAGATTACATCATGCAAAATGCCAGGCTGGATAAAGAACAGGCTGGAATCAAGAATGCCAGGAGAAATATCAATAACCTCAGATATGTAGATGACACCACCCTTATGGCAGAAAGGGAAGAAGAACTAAAGAGCCTCTTGATGAAAGTGAAAGAGAAGAGTAAAAAAGTTGGCTTCAAGCTCAACATTCAGAAAACTAAGATCACGGCATCCGGTCCCATCACTTCATGGCAAATAGATGGAGAAGCAATGAAAACAGTGAAGACTTTATTTATTTATTTTGCTCCAAAATCACTGCAGATGGTGACTGCAGCTGTGAAATTAAGAGACTCTTCCTCCTTGGAAGCAAAGCTATGACCCACCTAGACTGGGTATTAAAAAGCAGAGACGTTACTTTGCGAACAAAGGTCCATCTAGTCAAAGCTATGGTTTTACCAGTAGTTATGTATGGATGTGAGATTTTGAGCATAAGAAAAGCTGAGGGCTGAAAATTGATGCTTTTGAACTGTGCTGTTGCAGAAGACTCTTGAGAGTCCCTTGGACTGCAAGGAGATCCAACCAGTCCATCCCAAAGGAAATCAGTCCTGAATATTCATTGGAAGGACTGATGCTGAAACTCCAATACTTTGGCCACCTGATGCAAAGAACTGACTCATTGGAAACAACCCTGATGCTGAAAAAGAATGAGGGCGGGAGGAGAAGGAGACAACAGAGGATGAGATGGTTGGTGGCATCACCGACTCAACGGACATGAGTTTGACTGAACTCCTGGAGTTGGTGATGGACAGGGAGGCCTGGTGTGCTGCAGTCCATGGGGTCACAAAGAGTCGGACATGACTGAGTGACTGATCTGAACTGAATAACCTGAGAAACAGGTGTATGTACACAAAGGATAGTGAAATAGGTGTACTAAGACTTGAGTGTGTGCAGGAAGGTGTGTGATTCTTTTCAGTTGAAGTAATCAGAAAAGGTTTCATAAAATAAGGAGACGTTGAGCAAATACTTGTGAAACTCTACAACTCTGACTGAAACTTGAACCCACCGTCTTTTAACTGAGAGTGCCTACTGGTCTCAGGGCTTAATGAAGCTTGGGTTCTTGATGTCTTGCCACAGAAAGAATTCAGTGAGAGACAAAGCGACAGATAAGAAGGGGGTTATTTAGAGGAGAACACACTCACTAACAGAGTGTGGGCCGACTCAGGCGAGAGGTCCTGAAATGTGGGTGGTCAGTTTTTATGAGATCAGAAGTAAAATAAACAGACAGTAGACTCACCACCTCTCGGGCATTAAGTTGAAACATACATTTTCCTAACAGATGACATCATAAGTAGAAAGGACATTTTCAATGAGGATGGGAACACAGGTGGTAGAGTTTCCAGAGCCAGTATTGACAACCTTGTGGAAGTCTGGGACTGTGTCGATCTGAAGTCCTCAGTTCTAAGTACTGTGCCATTTACTATCTCTATGACTTTAGACAGTTCCCTGCACTATCAGTTTTATCATCAGTGAAAGGGGATAGATGATACCTAGACCAATGTGCTACTCTATTGATTATGTAAGCTATTAGTTGTAAAAATCTTAGCCTAACCCTTCACATTTGGTAAACACAATACTAAAAGGTTATTATTACTGTTGTTATATTGTTTGTTTAGAGAGCTTTATGGTAATCATAAATTAGTGACTATACATACTATAAAAATGCATGATAAAGAGCTAAAGAGATAAGTTGTAAGGGAAGAAACCAAAAGAATTGGATGAAACTCATGATGAATAAAAAATAAATACATCTGGCTGTCATTCTTTCTGTTGTTGTTATTGTTGCTTAGTCGCTAAGTCCTGTCCAACTCTTTGTGACACCATGGACTATAACCCACCAGGCTCCTCTGTCCATGGGATTTCCCAGGTAAGAATACCGGAGTGGTTGCTATATCCTTCTCCAGGGGATCTTCCAGATCCAGGGATTGAAACTGTGTCTCTCCTGCATTGGCAGGCAGATTCTTCCCACCAGGGAAGCCCCTAACCAGTGTTAATTTTGGTCCACCATAAGACATTATTAACCTTCAATATTAAAATAGTCAACATTAAAATCAAAATATTAAACAATAAACACTGATTTTTAATATTTGTAGTTTGTGTTACTAATGGAGTATTATATTAAATTGACCAAAATGTTTAAAGAAATTCATCATTTAAAAAAACATCTTACTATATTTTTTTAACTCAAACTGATTTTCACTGTTACTCCATAGAAATTTGAAACAGAGACTGAAAATTTGAAACATCTAAACTTTCAATAAATGTTAGTTATTTGAAGCAAGCTGAATATCCAAAAATGTGTGCATTACTTACATAAAACATGAAAGCCTACAAAATGGAATGTATGGAATAACTCAATTTTGTTGAAAGACCAGCATATACGCATTTAATCTGTCCTTATATTCTGACACTGTCAATCTGTCCATCTCTCTTAGACATCACCCATGCAAATGGAAAAAAAGAGTGGGTAGGATTGGGGATATTTTTTATATTCTACTCTGCACGTCAGTGTTAACGTGTCTTCCTGTAAATACTATGTGTGTCTCAAGACCCACTAAATTAAACCCTTAAAATTTCTTTTTACACAAAAATTATAATAATTCCTGTTATATTTAGTTTCATAACATATGTAAACATTGCCTGTGAAAGGCCTTTAGGTTGCCCCCTGCTCTTCTTGGCAGACCTGCCGTCAATCACCCATGTCAATTCTCTAATTGGGAGCCTTTTTGTATCATTTCCTCTTTTATCTGCCATTTTAGCTCCCCTGTGTCACAAATTGCTAGACCAGGTTCACTCTAAGCCAGGAGCACTCAGAGTGTCTGCTAGCGAAGGCATTAACTTCTAATGAATAAGAAATCCTAGTCCAGACCCCGGGGGCACCATTAAGAGAGACAGCTTCAATACAGCTTCAGTAAGTCTCTGTTCTGTAAAGATCAAGTTGGACTAATGTCCATAAACAGGAAAGAGCATTAATTTGAGTCTTATTTGTACTTACCACAAAGTATAACCATTTATCAGCTTAAGTAAGAGAGTCTGCGACTTGCCAGCTACTTTCTTTGTGTGAGCACATTAAACCTAGCAGGCCCTTGAAAATAGCTATTAAAAAAAAGACTGAGCAATTAATTTAACATGAATTTCAAAATCTTTATTTGAAATTTCTTTACACCAAGTACTGGGCTTAGTGCAGAAGGTATAGAGAAATAAATGAGCAAGGCAAGTCTAGTTTTAAGAGTCTCCTAATCTAGCAAGGGAGAGAGCTAGTGGTGACTCAGAAGGTAGAGAATCTGCCTGCAATGCCGGAGACCCGGGTTCAATCCCTGGAGAAGGGGAATGGCTACTCACTCCAGTATTCCTGTCTGGAGAATTCCATAAAAGAAGCTAGCTGCAGTCCATGGGGTTGCAAAGAGTCGGACGTGACTAAGTGACTCACACTTTCACTTTACTTTCAGTCTAGCAAGGAAAAGAACTAATTAATGTGCTGTTAAAAAATACATTAGTGAATATGGGAAATATGAGCACATTCAATTGAACCCAGGACCCTATCCTTAACGAAAAAACAAACATGTAGATATACAGCTACAAACTAATGTGGGATCCCTGATATGAAATGATGAGAGCATTTTTGTATGTGTTTGCTCAGTCGTGTCTGACTCTGTGACCCTATGGACTGTAGCCCACCAGGTTCCTCTGTCAGTGGAATTTTCCAGGCAAGAATACCAGAGTGAGTTGCCATTTCCTCCTCCAGGGTATCTTCCTAACCCAGGGATCAAACCCACAGATCTTGTGTCTCCTGCATTGGCGGGCAGATTCTACACCACTGCACCACCTCCAAAAGCGAGAGCATCACTTACTCCAATGATATTTTTTTCAAAATTCCATAGCTTCAGTCTACTAGTGAAAAAAACCCAACAGCCAAAAAAGACAAACCTAAACTGAGGGGATGATCCACAAATTACTCTGTCATTCTTCTTTGTAAGTATCAAGGTCATGTAAAACAAGAAAAATCCAGAGAGAAACTCTCACAGTCCAGGGGAGATAGAAGAAACATGATAACTTAATGCAATAGGGGGCCCTGGATAGGATCCTGGAATAGGAAAAAAAAAAAAAAAAAGCAAGTTATTGGAAAATCTGATGTTGGTATGCACCCCACAGACTTGCAAGCCTTGTAATTGCCCGGCCTCACTACCTAAGAAATAATCCAAAAAAAAGGACAGCATCATCAGTGGTTTGTTGGGTAGGGGATCTTACACGTCTGAAACAGAAGTGCTGGGGAAACACCCCGACCCTGTATAGCAGACCGCAGACAGGACACAGCAGCAGTCTTCGATACTCAGGGAGGAAGGAGGCTGCCATTTATAAGGAGGGTTGACATCAGGCTGGCTCATGCGTTACCAGGGAAACCAGTGACTGGGCAGTAGGCAAGCACGTAGGCAGTAACTGATTAAGCCCTTTAATTTGAAGGGTTGGAGAATCATGTGAATGAAGCAGGAACTGATGGAGCAGGGGCTGCACAGAGAACAAGAGAACAGCCATATTGAATCACCTGATCGTACACCTGATGAAATCAGAATAAAACCTGAAGTTTAGTTAATAGTCAAGTACTAAGGTTGGTCTCTTAGATCTGGCGAGGACACCACAATAATTCAAGGTAATGATGTCAGGCATAGCTGAAAGCAGTGCGGTGTGTATGGAAACTCTCTGTATCTTTGCAATTTTGCAGTAAATCGAAAACTATTCCAAAGTTGAAAGTTTATCCAAAAATAAATATGGTAAGGGGGACAAAGTGTTTACAAGGATAGTTTCTAGGTTTCCCTTCAATTCTGTAAAGTTATATACAAAGTACTGAGGGAACTTCTTTGTGTGATTAATTCTACCTGGGGATTCAGGGAAAAGTTTACTGAAGAGATAAAATTTGAGGCTAAGTAAGAACTTGCAGGCTTCCCTGGTGGCACAGTGGTAAAGAATCTGCCTGCCAGTGCAGGAGACCCAGGAGATGTGGGTTCGATCCCTGGGTCAGGAAGATCCCCTGGAGTAGGAAACGGCAATCCACCCCAGGATTCTTGCCTGGGAAATCCATGGACAGAGGAACCTGGCGAGCTACAGTTCATGGGTACAGAAGATCGGACACGACTGAGTAACTCAACAGTAACATCTCCCAACTCACTGAGGGGCCTGCAAGGCTTCAAAGGCACACAAACACACATACACATGGGCACAAAGATTAGTGGGGAAAAAATCACATGTTTGAGCTCCAGAAGAAATCATATTGGCTGAAGCAGTGTTAGGATGTTCACGGCTAACTTATCCAGTAGGGCCAGAATCAAGTCCCAAGGGCCCATAGTACTTTTATTGATAAAAAAAAAAAAAAAAGAATCTCAATCTCCTTAAAAATCAGAAGAAAACAAAAGAACTTTTAGCTCTATGAAAATGTTTTACTATAGATTTTAATATAGTTAACTTTACAACAAAGTAGTAGTAAAGATATTTTAATATTTACTATATTTTTAATTGGGCTTCCCCAGTGGCTCAGCAGGTAAAGAATCTACCTGCTTTGTGGGGGACCTGGGTTCGATCCCTGGGTTGGGAAGATCCCCTGGAGAAGGGAAAGGCTCCCCATTCCAGTATTCTTGCCTGGAGAATTCCATGGACTGCATAGTCCTACCCACTCCAGTATCCTTGCCTGGAGAATTCCATGGACTGTATAGTCCAAGGGTAGCAAAGAGTTGGACACAACTGAACAGCTTTCACATGTCACATTTGTTTAATCACAAAGAGACCCAAGAAATTTATTTGCACCATCTTGTATAGAGGCCCATCTTTTTCCAGGAGGAAAAAATTGAATGAAATCATTTTCATATATAATTTTAACACGTTTGTCTTTATAATAATAGTCATAAGATATACTTTTCAATAATTTTTGGAGGCAGGCATTCACAAAGGTAGAAGTGCCCAAAACTCACACATCCCAGAGTATGCCCTGGGTGTTAAGGCATGTGTGTAATTTTTGTTGAGAGGTCAGCCAGACAATATTAAGATTGAATTAATTCAACCTAATGAGCTATTTTAGTAATGTAATTTAATTAAATATTTGTTAAAAATTATTGTTTAGAGAAATTAAATGTAACAAACATCAACACACACACACCTTTTGGAGGGGGGGGAACCTGTATTCTAAGAAATTTCTCTATTCTTTGTATCATCTCCTTTTTTCTTTGACTGTTCTAATCCTCATTTATTCTATGCCTTATTCTTTACATCACTGCCTTAAAAACAGGGAGGTAGTTAAGGATTTAAAATTAAATGAATATGTGAGCAATTTTCTTGATTTAAACTAACTTGCATCTAATCTATTAATCAGTAAACACTAACATATGTAAATATGCATGAGTTAAGAGGAGAATATAAATTAGTTTACTTAATTGAATCATTCAATTTACTTTTTAACTTGCAGAGAGCTGATACTAACACAAGTTTATGTAACCCTTCACAAAGAAAAGCAAAGATAATAATTCTCCATTAATCACACATTCCTATAAGTTGTGGTCTGAAAACACTGGTACCCCCAAAATGTTGTGTGTGATGTGGTGGAGAATTTTACCATACTGTTGCTGGTTTCTGTACTGTCTTATATAAGACAGTAAAGAGACTGCCTGCAATGCAGGAGACCCAAGCTTGATCCCTGGGTCATGAAGATCCCCTGGAGAAGTAAATGACAACCCACTCCAACATTCTTGTGTGGAAAATCCCATGGGTGGAGGAACCTTGCAGGCTACAATCCGTGGGGTTGCAAAGAGTTGGACACGACTGAGCCACTTCACTTTCATTATTTTAAACTAACTTTTCCCTGTTTCTATCAGACTTAGAACTACCTATACTTATTCAAGAATGAAACCAACATAGCACATCAGAGCTGGTCCTAAGAATAAAGGGAGTAGATAAAAATTTGTGTGGAAATCTTTAATGAGTCCCCCCATCACCTCTAAATACACACACACACATACACACTCGCTCCTTTTGGCTAAGATGTTCTCTCTAAATGAAGTGAAAATACTACAAGAGCAAATATTCAGCCTCAATATTGTATTAACATATTCACATATTTTCTAATAACAATGAGAAAAGAATGAAGAAAAATTATTGCTCATTTAATTACTAAGTCACGCCCAACTCTTTGCAACCCCGTGGGCTGTAGCTTTCCAGGCTCTTCTGGCCGTGCGATTTCCCACGCAAGAATACCAGAGTGGGTTCTGCTTCCTCCCCCACCTAACAGAAGTTTAAGTAACCCTTCATGAAACATGAAGGGTTTCATGTTAAAAAGAATAGACTCAATAATAGAATGAGTGGTATGAAAGTTTATCCCTGTGTGATTTCTTTGTGATTGATCCTGTGACAATGTCAGCTAATAGAAGATTAGCAACCAACTACAAAAGAATGAGCACAAACCTTAACTCAGAACAAGAGAACTCCACTCTCACAGAAAGGCAATGCCAAAGAACGTTCAAACTACTGCACAATTGCACTCACATCACACACTAGAAAGTAATGCTCAAAATTCTCCAAGCCAGGCTTCAACAGTATGTGAACCATGAACTTCCAGATGTTCATGCTGGATTTAGAAAAGGCAGAGGAACCAGAGATCAAGTTGGCAACATCTGTTAGATCATTGAAAAAGCAAGAGAGTTCCAGAAAAACACCTACTTCTGATTTATTGACTACACCAAAGCCTTTGACTGTGTGGATCACAACAAACTGTGGAAAATTCTTTAAGAGATGGGGATACGAGACTATTTGACCTGCCTCCTGAGAAACATATATGCAGGTCAAGAAAGCAGCAGTTAGAACTGGACATGGAACAACAGACTGGTTCCAAATCAGGAAAGGAGTACATCAAGATATTGTCACCCTGTTTATTTAACTTATATGCAGAGTACATCATGAGAAATGCTGGGCTGGATGAGGCACAGGCTGGAATCAAGATTTCTGGGAGAAATATCAATAACCTCAGATATGCAGATGACACCACCCTTATGGCAGAAAGGGAAGAAGAACTAAAGAGCCTCTTGATGAAAGTGAAAGCAGAGAGTGAAAAAGTTGGCATAAAACTCAATATTCATAAAACTAAGATCATGGCATCTGGTCCCATCACTTCATGGCAAATAGATGGGGAAACAATGGAAACAGTGACAGACTTTATCTTTCTGGGCTCCAAAATCACTGCAGATGGTGACAGCAGTCATGATATTAAAAGACACTTGCTCCTTGGAAGAAAAGCTATGACTAACCTAGACATCATATTCAAAAGCAGAGACATTACTTTGCCAGCAAAGATCCATCTAGTCAAAGCTATGGTTTTTCCATTAGTCATGTATGGATGTGAGATTTTGAGCATAAAGAAAGCTGAGTGCCGAAAATTGGTGCTTTTGAACTGTGGTATTGCACAAGACTCTTGAGAGTCCCTTGGACTGCAAGGAGATCCAACCAGTCCATCCTAAAGGATATCAGTCCTGGGTGTTCATTGGAAGGACTGATGTTGAAGCTGAAACTACAATACTTTGGCCACCCGACATGAAGAACTGACTCATTGGAAAAGACCCTGATGCTGGGAGGGATTGGGGGCAGGAGGAGAAGGGGATGACAGAGAATGAGATGGTTGGATGGCATCACCAAATTGATAGACATGAGTCTGAGTAAACTCTGGGAGTTGGTAATGGACAGGGAGGCCTGGCGTGCTGCAGTCCATGGGATCGCAAAGAGTTGGACACGGCTGAGCGTCGACTGAACTGGTAAGTGTGACGTTAGCTAATAGAGGATTAGAGACAGACTCGCAGAGAATGAGCACAAACCTTAACTCAGAACACAAGAATTTCAATCCTGGCTCAACCACTTATCAGAGTGTGTCGCCTTTTGAGAGAACATTGGCCTCTCTAAGCCTTCATCTCCACCTTTGAAAATGAACATAATTGTAATCCGTTCCTTAGAAAGGTCTTACAAGGGTTAAATAAGTGAAGCAATATATGTAGAAAGCTCTTTGAACAAACAGTAGAACAGTCTACCCAAGTAATTACCACTTTGCTATTCATGATGGGTTATGCATATGCATACATATGTATCCATATATATTCTATAAATATTCATTGAATATATGTGTATATGTATTACTTACTTGTTTATCCCACATTATAAGACATATACAAGTAAACCAAACCCACTGGCACAAAACTAATCACAGCCCGGAGTGTTGACTGCCCCAATAATGGACTATCCATTATTTATTAGGAAGCAGTAAATGGAGAAAATGAAAAGCTCCTGGAGTCAGCAGAGGTTTGGGCTTCTCCAGGCCCCCTATTGATCCCCCCTCTGAGCTGGGCCATTGCTCTCTTCACCAGTCATTAGCACTGTGGTCCAGAGGAAGAGCAACTTGTTTCCAAGGCTTGCATTAACCCCACCATCTCCAAATTGTTTGCACCTTTTCCCATTTTGATACAATCTAAAATCTATTTCCTCTCTAGAAACTCTGTCGAGCAAGGCACAACAATAAGTCCAGTTTTGGATTCTGTCTAAATGTTCAGTTAGCATTCAGATCAGCAGAGAGGAGATGCTATGGAGGCTTCGCAGTCTCTCCTACATCAATCAAGAGTTCTCTCCCATATTCCTGGAACACTGTGTGCTTGATCAAGCATTGATCCTATTCTTTTTTAAATTTACTTTATTGAAGTATGTTTGATTTACAGTGTTGTGGTGATTTCTACTCTACAACAAAGTGATTCACTTATCCATTTGTATGCATTGTTTTTCTTTTTGTTTTCCATTATGGCTTGCCCCAGGATGCTGAATGCAGTTCCCTGTGTCTTTCTGATTTACTTAATTTAGTATACTAATCTCTAGGTTCATCTGTGTTTCTACAAATGGCATTATTTCATTCTTTTTTTTGGCATAGCATTTCATTGTATGTATGTGCCACATCTTTTTTATCCATTCATCAATCGATAGACATTTAGGTTATTTCCATGTCTTGGCTATTGTGAATAGTACCGCTATAAACATAAGGGTGCGTGTATCTTTTTGAATTATAGTTTTGCCAGGTATATGTCCAGTAGCGGGATTGCTGGATCATATGGCAACTCCATTTTTAGTTTTTTGAGTAATCTGCATACTGTTTTCCATAGTGGTGGCACCGATTAACATTCCCACCAACAGGGTAGGAGGGTTCCCTTTTCTCCACATCCTCTACAGTATTTGTCATTCATAGATTTCTTTTTTAATGATGTCCATTCTGACTGGTGTGAAGTGGTATCTCATTGTAGTATTGATATACATATCTCTAATAATTAGTGATGTTGAACATCTTTTCATTTGCCTGTTGGCCATCTGTGTGTCTTTGGAGACACATGCTAAACAGTAGGATCTTGCTGTTTATCCATTCTATATGTAACAGTTTCCATTTGTTAATCCCCAACTCCTAATCCATACCTCCCCATCTCTCCTTCCCCCCTTGGCAACCACAAGTTTCTTCTCTATGGGTGAGTCTGTTCCTGATTTGTGGATAAGTTATTTGCATCATATTTTAGATTCTACATATAAGTGATATCATATGGTATGTCTTTCTCCAGTATTCTTGCTTTGAGAACTGCAAGGAGCCTGGCATGCTATAGTCCATGCGGTCACAAAGAACCAGACATGACTTAGTGACTGAACAACAGTAGTTCCCCTCATAAGAATGCCATTCTTCTGACCTAATATCCTTCAAAGTCCCTACCTCCTAATATCACCTCATTGAGCATCAAGATTTCAAAGTATGAGTTTTGAGAGGACACATTCAGTCTATAGCATTCATTTTTTATTATTTATGCATTTTGACACTTGCATAAATGATTTCAAGCACTGTGAATGAAAAAAAATTAAAAATGTAGTCATCATGGAATAGGATTAATACTTTTCAAAATATACAAACAGCTCATACAACTCAACAACAAAGAAACTGACAGCCCAATTGAAAAATGGGGAGAAAGCCTAAATAGATATTTAAGCAGTTATAAACTACATAAGCGGCATGGAGGCAAGAGTGTTATACTCAACACTGAGGAAATCAGTTTTTTCCCCATAGGCAGTGCATAGCCAGCTAAGATGTTTCAGGCAGTAGTTGTTTAAATGATGATAGATAAAATGGAGCAAATCCTGTAACAAGGTTTCTCAGACACACCAGAGGAGAGATGAGGACATTAAATAAGACAATGTCAGTGGAATGGTATTTTAAAATTACAAGTAATACAAGTGGTATGACTTGGTGAAAACCTTGTAACTCTCCTACAAGAAAACTACAGTGTTAGAAACTAAAATAGAGGTGATTACAATCCAAGATCAATCTTTATCCCCACTTAACTCTACTCACATCTAAGCCTTTCTTATTAGTTCCCTTATACAAAAAAAAAAAAAAAAAGCAAGAAAGAGAACCTTGGATCGCTCCCTTGCTCATTCTACCACATGGAGATATAGTACAAGATGGCCTTCCATGAATGACGAAGCAGGTTCTCACTAGACATGGAATCTGCCAACACGTTGATCTGAACTCCCCAGTCTCCAAAACTGAGAAATAAATGTTACTTATAAGCCACTCAGGCTATGGCATTTTTGTTACAGCAGTTCAAACTTACTAAGACAGAAATGAATTCACATTATCTAGGGTTGAAACTGAGCTTCTGAAATATTTGAACTATTTGACTCTCATTTTTTTCCCTTCGACCTTTCACTTTTTACATAGGTTCAGTCCATTTAGTAACAAAGACAGAAAAGCAGAGGAAAGAAGGGACACCTTTTCCATTCTCCAGACAGTGGGGCTCAATGTGAAAATGAATGATCGAAATAACAGCATTCCTACTTTCTGATCTGAACTTCTCAAACTTGCCTAGTTATTTGAATCATCTGCGATCAAGACAGCTCCCAGGCCTCCTCTTCTTCCCCCAATAAACTAGTATCCTGAACTCAAGGGGTTGATCCTAGACTACTGTGTATTTAGATTTTTAACAAGTATTGTGATTCTTTAATTAGGCAAATTTGGGAAACTGCTCTAGTCTAGAGGAAGAAAGGAGTGCTCAAACTTTTTACCTGTGAGAGAGAATTTTGAATATATTGTACACAGATTTTAACTTAGAGCTGACAAATACAGTTCTATTTGTATTTTTTCACTTTGTGTGGAGGGGTATTGGAGGAAGAAGAATGATAAATCCAGGACTACTCTGACTCTCAAGGTCCTGAGTCCTACGGGCAGAGGATATAAGAGGAAAACCAATGGGAACTTGTCTTGACACCTGAGTTTAGACAGTGCCAGAAAGGCGTGATGGGCTCCCTATATTATGATCTGCAAAGAACTCTCAAACGGCATGAGAGGTCACCCTCCACCAAAACGGGAGAGGAGACAGATGGCATGCAGCGGTGTGTTGTGCAGCCACACTCATTGCTTCCCCTGGAGCACTTTGGGAAACTTACAGAATTTTTTTTTTGAAAGGCAAGATATTAAAAATAAAATTACTTACCTTTGAAAAAGCCAGAGCTGCCCTCAAGGAACCCTGGTCTGTGCTGATTTAATGTAGCCACAAGCTTTGTGAGGAGGGGGTACCTCTGAGTGGACGCCAGAAACACTGTATGCTTGTTTTACTAGGAATTTCTTGGAAATGCCTACATTAGCAGCCCAAGATTTTCTGGGAAGCTGCTGCCAATAGAAGTGAGATGAACTGCTGAGGGGATCCCCCTGGGCCTCTGAGAAACTGCCAAGAGAGGGGGTGTCTTCTCAGAGCTTCCAGTATGTTGAGCTTCCAGCCATTGGCAGGAACCCTTGTACAGTGGAGCTGCAGTTGAATGGTACATAGAAAACAACAGACCAAGAGGTACTAACTGATAATATCTGGTCTCTCCCATATCATCCCCAGTAATTCTGAACATCCTGGAGGAAATGAAAGATTCAAGGTAAAGCTTACATGAATGTATATTTCCCCCATCAACCATTCATCACTCTTCTATCATCAAATATTTACACAGCCTCTAGATGTTGCCAGGGTATTTTCTGGGTACCAGAGATAAAGTGGTAGGAAGAAAGTCTCTACCAGGATTGAGTTTCTCGCAGACTAGTAGGAGAGAAGGTAAAGGACGAATTGCAAATATGAACCATGTGCCCTGCAGTGGGTGAGAAAAAGGGGTGAACCACAGGTATAAGAAATGGTTAGGAATATAATAGCTTTCAAAGCAGTAAATTGAAGGCTTTGGAGAACGTGAAAAGTAGATACAGCAAGAGAGATGGGAGGTGATAGTCAATGAGTGGGATTCTTAAAATCAGGGTCTAGAAGTCATGAATTTATTGTGATCAACAAGGAAGGATGTGACCACTGTGAAGGGAGTCAGAATGTGGAAAAATAATTCACTGAAAATAAGGAGCTCAAGGAGCCACAGGAGACCTGGGTTCAATCCCTGGGTCAGGAAGATCCCCTTGAGAAGGGCATGGCAACCCACTCCAGTATTATTGCCTGGAGAATCTCATGGAGAGAGGAGCCTGGTGTTGCACAGAGTCAGACACGACTGAAGGGGCTTAGCACACATGCATGCATGCAAGGAGGTCAAGGGATAGAGACCAGAATCCTGGGTATATTGTTTATATGGATACTAAATATGCCTTTGTGGGGGCATCCTGAATAGTTCTTAAGGTTCTGTAACTCTCAGGTACTGTCCTGAACCAATTCAGAGTTATCTGAGTTTCTAGTGATGGGTATGAAAAAATAATGTCTAAAAACTATGAGCAACAGTCTAGAAATCATTATAAGTGTATATAAATGTAGTAAATAAATATACATAATAGAAATATTCAAATGCCTGCCTCTTGAAATATATTTTCAACCCGTCTAAATTAAAGAAGCACCTAAAATTCTCACCATATCTCCTTCAGATAAAGACCTTCTGTGTCCAGAGAGCTTGCCTTAGAGTAAATATATTGTCACGGGAAGCATATATTAGGACACTAACATTCATAGAAGATTGTCATGATAACTAAACTGATAGGCTAGTTGTCATCTAATCTTGAACAAGACTCAAGAAAATGAAACAACTGGAAGAGCAAGCAGGAGGCAAAGGAGAGGCTAGCAAGGAATGGAAGCTTTTGTTATTGCTGCCGTTCCTCAGCGCTCAGTCATGTCTTACTCTTTGTGATGCCACGGACTGCCCAGGCTTCCTGCCCTTCACCGTCTCCCAGAGTTTGCTCAAACTCACGTCCATTGAGTTGGTGATGTCTTGGGTAACCTTGATTGATCCCTCTACCTGCAGGCAGAAGGAAGCTCTGGGAAACAGCAGAGTGTCATAGAGAGCACATGTGAGTATTAATAGCTCATTTGTAAAATGGAGACAATACCCCTCAGAGTAAAACTCTGATGCAAAATGACATATAGCAAATATCTGGTGCACACTAGGCGGTGTGTAAATGTCAATCATCTTACTCATGTGAACTTTATTTTTAATTTTTTTAATGTGGACCATTTAAAAAGTGCTTATTGAAATTGTTACACTATTGCTTCTGTTTTATGTTTTGGGTTTTTCTTTTTTTCTTTTGGCAGAGAGGCATGTGGGATCCTAGCTCCCACGACCAAGGATCGAACATGCACCCACTGCACAGGAAAACGAAATCTCAACCACTGGACTGCCAGGGAAGTCCCTCATCTGCTTTTCTTAAACAGAATACATATTTGTGTTCTAAGATAATTTTATCCACAAATGTATATACAAAAACAAATACCCAATATACTTAGTGACACACATGCTGAAGTATTTAGAAGAAAACTAATATTAGAAAGGTACCCTGAAATGCATTAAAAAAAAAAAAAGATGGATCGATGAATGAGTAGAAGAATGTATACATAATTACATTAAATTTTTTTTGGTAAAATTCAGGTGGCAGACATAAAAGTTTCCCCTGTAAAATCCTTTCAAGTTTTCTGTATACTTGAACATTTTCATAGTAAGTTAACATAAGTAAAGTATTCTTTCACTTGTACTTTCCTGGTTTATATCCCATTTTTTAAGCAAAATGTTGAAACTCCTTCTTCCCAATCCTTACTGATGAACATTTTGGAAACGGCTAAATCTCAGGTTGAAACAAATGCATTTTTGTCAATAGAGAAACATATGTTCAGCCCTTAGGAAGTGTCTGTGAAGAAACATTTACTATTTCAGGGATTCTTGTCACTTCTCAATAGTTGTCAGCCTGTCAACTCCATATCCCAGGTGCTCAGAAAGCTGTAATTTCCAGAGTTTTCTAACCGAGGGCATAGTGAACCATACAACTGACCTCACAGAAATCTTATAGAGACAGAAAAAAAACTAAACAGATCTTAAAAGACCATTTTAGTTGCTCAGGTAGTCAGATTTCATGGGTCCCCAAAGTGCAATCTGTTGCTGTTTAGTCACCAAGTCATATTCCACACTCTTGTGACCCCATGGACTGTAATCCACCAGGCTCCTCTGTCCATGGGCTTTCCCAGACAAGAATCCTGGAGTGGATTGCCACTTCTTTCTCCGGGGGAGCTTCCTCCCTCCCCTCCCCCGCCCCCCCATCTCACCGCCCCGCCCCACCAGGGATGGAACCTGCATCTCCTTCATTGGCAGGCAGATTCTTTACCACTGAGCCACCAGGGAACGCAGTGCATTTTTATACACCCAGAGCTCCCTTCCCCCATCTGGTTTGTACACCAAGAAATCTTGACTTTCAAAGTTTCAAAATTGTTCATGTAATAATCTCAGTTCCCCAAGGATGCTTTTAATGGAGAAGAAAGAAATGTGTGATATCACTGTGGAAACTCCTTTTCCTGGAAACCTACCTCTCATTCCATACTTTCCTGATTTTCCTTCTGATCTCTCACGACCCTTTTCCTTGGGAGTACTCCAAAGCTTGGTTTTGGAGTCTCTTCCTTTCCCTTTTTACATTCACAGTTAAGATGATCACACACAGTTTTTTTGTTTTGTTTTGTTTCTTCATTTATTTTTATTAGTTAGAGACTAATTACTTTACAATATTGTAGTGGTTTTTGCCATACACTGACATGAATCAGCCATGGATTTACATGTATTCCCCATCCCGATCCCCCCTCCCACCTCCCTCCCCAAAAAAGGCCAGGACCAGATGGTTTCACAGCTGAATTTTACCAAAAATTTAGAAAAGAGCTAACACCTATCTTATTCAAACTCTTCCAGAAAATTGCAGAAGAAGGCAAACTTCCAAACTCATTCTATGAGGGCACCATCACCCTAATACCAAAACCAGACAAAGATGCCACATGTAGTTTTATGACACCGTCAATGCCATCTAAGTGCTGATAATCAGAATATGTCTTTTCTGCCCAGACCTCTCTCCTGATTTCCAGACATGTAGATTCACTTGTCTACTTGGAACATCCAATTACATGCACAGTAGTCGCGTCAAACTTAGTATGCTGATACTGAGCTCTCGATCTTCCCCTCAAAACCCGCTTCTCTTAAAGTCCCTATTTGTGTTGACTGTAGGTCCAACCTTCCAGATGCTCAGGCAGCCTTCTTTCTCTCTCACACATCTATCCATCAGTCCTGACAACTCCACCTTCTCAATACTTTCTCTAGAGTCCAGGTACTCATCACACCCTACATAGGGCTGAGCTTCCATTTTGCCCTGTGAATTACTGGAACCTCCTAAAATGATCTTCCTGCATCTGCCATCTATTCTCAGTCCAACAGCCAGAATGATCTTGATCAGTATGAGTTGAGGTATCTCACGTCTCCGTTCAAAATACTCCACTGGGTTCCATTTACCTGCAAAATAAAACCCAGAGTCATCAAATAGCCTGCAACATTCCACACAGTTTGGTCCCCAATCCAACTTAATCTCCTACTCCACTTCCCCTCAAACTCTGAACTGCACCTACGCTGGGCTTCTTGTCATTGAGCATTCCTCTCCTGGGACTTCACTTCACGCTGACCATTCTTTCCCTCTGCTGAGGCTCTTGAATTCACAAGGCTTGCTCTCTCACCTCCTTGAGGGTCTTTGCTCAAAGGTCAGTTTAGCCAGTTGGTCTTCCCTGACCTATTTAAAATTTCATGAGTCTTCTTCCTAATGCTTCCTACTACCTTTGTTTTGATTCTCTGTAGCATTTACCACTATCTCATACACTATGTATCTGTTTTCTTCTTGCACTGCTACATTAGAATATAAAGTTCATGAGGGCAGGACATCTTGCCTATTTCATTCCCTGCTGCATTCCTAAAACTCTGGAACAGTAGTGTTATAATCCTATAACACATATTTTTAAATGAATGAACAGATTGAGAATTTAACCTTACAAATGCCATGCCATCTAAATCAATCAAGAATAGAATAGGAGACCACAAATCTCAAATCTTTCTATTTTAGTCTAGTCAAATCTGTTCTAATAACTTAATTCAGTCTTACCCACTATTCTGAATAAGAAATCAAGCTGAGAAGGTTTTTCATACACATTCTTTAACACAATCTTTCTTTGTCTTTTTAAAATTGCTGATACCACTGATAACAGTTTATCTTTTTTGTCCAACTAAGGAAATTTCTAGTCTCTATTTCCTTCAACCTAGAAAAATTGAAGCAAAAGGTAGACTCAGAGAAAAGCATGTGTTGCCCTTCTGGTGAGCAGAACAGTCTCCTTGAACTTCAAGTACTTAACAGGCATTACACAGACATGGCCAATGTGAACCTCTGTCTCCTCCCACTCTTAGCATAGAATTCTTTCCACTTTCCATCCCATGCCCATGTGCAGATTTCACATAGCTTTAGCATATGGTCTGTCCAAAATGACATGTTGATCACTTGTAGTAGCAATCCCTAAGTCAGCAATATCAAAAAACGCTTGACTCCCTGATAAAAATACTGATACTTTTTCTGCCTTTAATTGGGAGTGAATTTCAATTGTTTATGGGCACTTTCAAGAAAAATCTTTCTGTTGCTATTCTACAAAATAACATAGATTTAAAATATGTTTTCTTGCTAAAGCATTTTTGAAGCTATCAACATTTTAAAAATAATTTTGGGGTGATTGGGAGACAAAACACCATGATCCACATGAGACGGTTTGATCTACTATTGTTCATCTTTTACCTGTGATCATGGAGACAGATTTGTTTCTTCACTTCAACCAGCTTATTGCTATTCTGTGTGTCGATATACAGTAGATATAAACTAATATCTACCCCCAGTAAAATACACTGAAGTACATACTCATAAAATTTTTTCATATATACTTAATTTTCATAAAGGGATTTGATGATGGTGATGATGATGATGATGATGATATTTGGGGAGATTTTGCAACTGGTAAGAAAGAACACATAAAAAGAAATACCAAAAGCAAAAGCAAAGGGAGAAAAAAAAGTGTATTTTTATATATTTAAAAATAAAATCTTTCACTTTGGACAAAGTGCCTTGGGCTACTTTTGTACAGTTTTCACTTTGTTTCTTTCTGTTATATGTGTATTATTTATTTTTTAGACATAACCCAAGTTCCTTTTTTGTTTTTGAAATCTTTAAGTTTTAAAATATTTCCATTTATACCCACCTTTTACTGAGTGTCTAAAATCTATACCATCCACTTTTAAGTTTCTACATAGAAGAAATACTCATGAAAAAAAATCACTTATTGCTTTAAACAGAAATCTCCCTTCTGTCATAGCTTTTGATATAATGTTAATATTTGACTGAAAATACTTAATGGTCTGCTTTGACCCTGCTCTTTATGAGTCAAGCAAATATATAATTATTCTATTTTTACAAATATGTTTTTCATTTACAAAATAAAGTACAATTATAATAATAAAAGTATTGAACTTTCACTTCAATTTGATAGTCAAAATCCATCTCCTGACATCCTGACACATTTGAACAAATAAAGGTGAAAAATATAAGTGTATATCCAGTAATAACATCCTGCACATTGAGAAAATAATAAAGCATCAAACGCCTCAGCAATAGGAAGCCTGTGTTCCAATTATTGTTGGAGTTTTATATCATCTTAATATTTCTTTTGCAAAATCTCAAAACCACTCATGATCTCCACTTTCTTATTTATTTTTATCTATTAGATGCCTTATCTCTTTATAGAATTTGTAAATGTAATTTATTAAGGACCACTTACATTCCTGGTACCTACCAGATGCTCCTTTATATTCACTCAAATATATTAAATCATTTTGAAGGAAGTTTTTTGTTGTTGTTGTTCAATGTCTTTACTTTCGGCTGCACTGAGTCTTCATTGCAGCTCACAGGCTTTCTCCAGTTGTGGCAAACAGGTTGCTCTTCATTGCATTGCACTGGCTTCTTGCTGGGGTGGCTTCTCTCGTTGGGGAGCAGGGGCTCTGGGGCACATGGGCTCAGTAGTTGTGAATCATCGGCTTAATTGACCCTCAGGATGTGGGATCTTCTGGCACCTAAGACAGAACCCATATTTCTTGCATCAGTGGGTAGATTCTTTACCACCTGATCCACCAAGGAAGTCTCTAGAGGTGAAAGCAAACTTCGTTATCTCTACATCATAGTGTAAGAGACAGTGATTCAGGGAAATTAAATAGTCCTACTGGTACATGGCAAAATTGAAGTTTATCTTGCCAGTCTGATGATAGCTGGTGACCCAGTATGTATTGAGTTGGAGGAAAATAAAACACAAGTGGGTTTTTTTGTTGTTGTTGTTTGTTTGATCGATTTTGCTTTGTCTGCTTTCATCCAATCTATATCCCACCAAAACTAAAGTTTCCTTCATACTGATAAGAATTTTTCAGAAGTATTCCTCAATCATAAAACAGATTGGCCCATATTTAAATATCAGTAGCCATTCCTTTTGCTACAGTCTGCTGCTACTGCTAAGTCACTTCAGTCGTGTCTGATTCTGTGCGACTCCATAGACGGCAGCCCACCAGGCTCCGCCGTCCCTGGGATTCTCCAGGCAAGAACACTGGAGTGGGTTGCCATTTCCTTCTCCAATGCATGAAAGTGAAAAGTGAAAGTGAAGTTGCTCAGTCGTGTCTGACTCTTAGCGACTCCATGGACTGCAGCCATGTAGGCTCCTCTGTCCATGGGATTTTCCAGGCAAGAGTATTGGAGTGGGGTGCCATTGCCTTCTCCAGGGTGTTTCATAATTTCAAAGAATCAAGATCTATCATGCAATAAGATGGGCATAGCAAAACTCAGGTCTTCTCAAGGAAGAATTTCTGTTCATTATTCACTAAACATTTAGTTAATACCTACTATGTGCAATGCAGATGCAAACTATTATGTACAGAATGCAAAATATTATGTATAGAAAACATATACATACCATTATATAGAGATAAACACCAAGGTTCTATAGCACAGGAAACTACATTCACTATCCTGTAACAAACCATAATGGGGAAGAATATCTGCTAATCCCAACCTTCCACTCCATCACTCCTCCACATCTTCACCTTGGCAACCACAAGTCTCTTCTCTATATCTGTGACTCTCTTGCTGTTTCAGAAATAGATTCATTTGCATCATATTTTAGATTCCTCACATTAGTGATATCATATGGTATTTGTCTCTCTTTCTGACTTCACTTAGTTTGATAATCTCTAGGTCCGTTCATGTTGCTGCAAATGGCATTATTTCATTCTTTTTTATGGCTGAATAGTATTCCCTTCTGTATATATACTACCTTGTCATTATCCATTTATCTGTCAATGGACATTAAGTTGTTTCCAGGTCTTGGCTATTGTAAATAGTGTTACTACTAACATTGGGGTTTATGTATCTTTTCAAACTAGAGGTTTTGTCTTTTCTAAATATATGCCCAGGGATTGCTGAATCATATGGTTAACTCTATTTTCAGTTTTTTAAGGAACCTCCATTCTATTTTCCACAGTAGCTGCACCAAATTACATTCCCACCAACATTGTAGGCAGATTCCCTTTTCTCCACACCCTCTCCATCACTTGTTATTTATAGACTTTTTAATGATGTCCATTCTGACTGGTTTGAGGTGATACCTCATTGTGAAATTAATTTAAATTTCTCTAATAATTAGGGATATTACACATCTTTTCATGTGCTGATTGGACATCTGTATGTCTTCTTTGGAGAAATGTCTACTTAGGTCTTATGCCCATTTTTTGAGTGGGTTGTTTGGTTTTTTGTTGTTGTTTTCATTGAGTTGTATAAACTGTTTATATATTTTGGAAATTAAACCCTTGTCAGTCACATCATTTTGGTTTTACATCTTTTGGCATTTACAGACAGCACCCAACAAATTATTACTAGCTTTGAAGCATAGTATTGCTTCTTTATGTTTTGGCATTTCACTTATCACCCATTAAATCCCATTTATACAATGTTTAATGTTTCATGCATATGGCTCTATTATGACCAAAATTATTTCATTTTTTCTATTTCTTTGAATGTAGAGCTACATGAATTAGATATCTTCCTTTTAAAGAAATAGGACATTCTGGAATAACTAAATGATGGATGGAAACAAAAATTTCATTTGTGGTAAAGTTCAGATCAGACAAATTCCTTGTTTCCATATTCCATGTTCATATTCCAATTCTCTTATTTTCAATATGGAATGGGCCTTTTATTCCCCTTAATTTCCATCCAATCTTAAATGTTCCTTTCCATAGAAAAGTCTTACTTGGATCATTATCTTTATCTTATCTTTATCATTGATTCTGATTGTTCCAGTGAGACTGAAATTAAAATTTTCCAAAAGATAAAATCCTATCTCTTGCACAAATATAATATGACTACACATAAGAGATTCTACTTAACTCATTAATTAATAGGAAGACAGTGAAATGTTATGACTGATTCAGAGAGCATTTTAGAAGCTGGGTTATTTATGAGATGGTGAGATTCTTGAATTAGATACAAAACTGGTACATGTCCCAAAGGGCCATAAACTTCGGTGCTGATCTGGTCCATCAGACAAATTATTTGTATCTCTACTTTAACGTTTAGCTACACTACACCTGGGGCCTTTTGTTAAGACTAAAGAGCTGGTTAAACTACCTAGACAATTCTTGGACAGCATTCACCTCCATGCAACACTTAAAATATATGCCACCTATCCTTTTTGCCTTCTTTTCAACTTTACACATTTTTATGTTTTTTTCTTTTTTAATTTTTTTAAATTTGGAGTATAGTTGATTTGTAATATGTTAGTTTCAGGTCTACAGCGAAGTGAATCATTGACACATATGCATATATCCACACTTTTTAGATTGCTTTCCTCCAAAGGTCATGACAGAGTGTTGAGCAGCATTATTTACAATAGCCAGGACATAGCAGTAACCTAAATGTCCATCAACAGAGGAATGGACAAACAAGATGTGACTCACAACTGAATACCCTTCAGCTGTAGGAGGAATGGAAGAATGCCATTTGTAGCAACATGGACTGGCATGCTGAGTGAAGTCAGACAGAGAAAGACAAATATCACATAATGTCACTTATATGTGGAATCTTACAAAAAGGGTACAAATGTTTCCACTTCTACATATTTTTATCCAGAAGTAATTTCAAAACTGTGCAGCTGCTCTCAGAATTTAGGAACAGATTTTTATGTACAGTCAAAAGTGTATAGGTTTCTGCTTGAAACTAGTGCTATCCACTCCCAGCTCAGATTTTTTATCCTTTTTAGCAATTTTTTTCAGATTCTACACAGATAGGTGTGCACACATTGAATCAAGGTAGTTATTGAATTTCACAGGAATGCCACTGAGATGAACTTAAACATATGTGTAGCTGAGAAATCACACTTTCTCTTTAAAATAAAAAGAAGCAGAATTGACAAGTAGTTAAAGGATTGTGTCTGAGAACGGAGGAACACTTCCTTTAGAAAACTCACAGGTGGAGTAGCAATCAACGGAATGTGAACAGTTTTGACAGGAGTTGGGTTTCGTTAAAGGCCATAATATGGCTTAAGACTGTTTATAATCATTTGTATTTGTCTGATAAAACTCAATTCTAAGAAAACTTACTGGTAATTGCTTCCACATTTGAACTTTGTGTAATGAATTTCTGATTAAAATTCAACGACTTTCCCATGTTTGATTTTTTTTTATCCCAAGCCAGTTTCTTTGAAAATGTATTGATGTTGAGAAAGTGATTCAAAGCTTTGAATGCAATTCTACATGGTATCTGCAATTTTTAGTGCATTGAAGCAGAATTGAGCTCAAATATGTGGATTGGTATTTATATCTATAGGCAGGGGAATGTCTTCCCTTCTCTTTTAGGTTTTAATGTACAAAGTATTTTGACTACTTGGATACATTTCTTTTAATCAACTTTGAATATAAATTAAATCAAAATCGTTTGCTAAAATTATTGTAAACTTTTTAGAACCATTTCTGATAAAGAACTTGACTCCCTAATGGATATCATTAGAGTAATAAAGAATACTTGTATTTCTTGGGGAAAAGTAGAAAATAAATTTATAAACAACCACTCCTAATAATTTAAAATGTATGCAAAAACAATGTATATGCTTTTACATACATTTTAAATATATGAAAGAGTTTATTAAGTATGTACAAGTTTTATTCCTTGTTAAAGTAGTCTAGGAGAAGATACAGTGATTTTTCTGTAATCTTACAGGAAAAATGCCATGACTGGGTGCACAAGGGAGACATGAATGATAAACAGTAAATCCTCATTAACAACCCCAGCCCTGTTACTGCCCCTCTCAGATGGACAATAGGTATTTCCCCACATTCTTCCTCTCATGCCTGAATCCCATTTCTCAAACTTTCCAAAACCCTAACCTGCACAGGCTACCCTCCACATTGTTCCTCTGCCCACCTTCCAGGATCTGCCTATTTCTTCTTCTGACAGTTCTCAATGCCCTTGTTACAGGCTGTCCATAATGAAGCCAGAGGAAGAGGAAATTTCAAGCAGGCAATATCAAGACACTCCTTAGAGATAAGAGAAAGCGTGCAGCTCTAATTATCTGTTCTATTCCCATCTATTCTGCTGTATTTCTGCTCTATTCTATTCCATTCCGTTCCGTTGCTCAAGGAAACATCTCAAGTCTTTTTTTTTCTTCCTTCATGGTCATTAAGACAGAGGAAACAAGAAAGCATAATAATCTCACTATAGGCTTCATGACTTAGTCGTCTAGAATTGTCTCTACTTCCCACCATGCTACAGACTCTCTCATGGCCCTTATTTTTACTCACACTACTGCTTTTGCCTAGAAAATCTTTTCACTCCCCTCCCCACCCAGCTAACCTAAGCTCATCCTTTAAGCCTCTACTGAGTCATTTCCTCCAGTAGCCTGCTATGTGCCCACCTATGCTGCAGTCCCTTCTGGATGCTTCCATAGTTAAGTAGGTTAAGACCCATTGTTGGTTAAGAATATGACCAATTGTCTCTATAAAGGATAAACAGCATTTTAAAAGATAATGATAATTCAAATATGTACTATAGCCAAAGATCATAGTCAACGATTATGGCCAAAATTAAAAAAAAAATGCATTCTGAACATTATACAAGGCAAAAAAATAAAAGCAGTGAGGAGTACAAAACAAAGCCCATGGCTTTGTCCTGACTCTCACTCTCAGCTCCACCATTTGCCATCTGTGTGATGCTAAGCAACAAACTGACCATCCATACTTGTTTTTATTTTTTCAACTCTTAAATAGAAAAAAAAAAATAGTACTTATAAAATTGCCATAAAGAATTAAGCAAAGCAACCTGCTCATTTCCTGACAGGTGCTGGGTTTGTTCCCTCCCCTGACACCACCAGGTTTGGAACAATTTCCTTTTGAGCTATTATTTTTTCAATAGTCGTCAGTTATTGTTGTGGTGGTGGGGTAGTCACTAAATCATGTCTGACTCTTGGAGACCCCATGGTCTGTAGCCTGCCAGGCTCTTCTCTTCATGGGATTTTCCCACCAAGAATATTGGAGTGGACTGCCATCTCCACCTCCAGGGGATCTTCCCCACCCAGGGATTGAACCCGTGCCTCTTGCGTTGCCTGCTTGGCAAGAAGATTCTTTACCACCGAACCACCTTGGAAGCCCAATAGTTACCTATATTGTGCTAAATTTACTAATGGGTCCAGTTAAACAAATGTTTTCCCAATTAAGATCCTAAAAATTGTATCAGTGTAATGCATGCTAAGTCACTTCAGTCGTCTCCAGTTCTTTAGAACCCCAGGACGGTAGTCCGCGAAGCTCCTGTGTCCGTGGGATCCTCCCGGCAAGAATACTGGAGTGGGTTGCCATTTCCTCCTCAAGGGGATCATTCCAACCCAGAGATGGAACCCACATCTCATGTCTCCTGCATTGGCAGGCGGGTTCTTTACCACTAGCGCCACCTGGGTCATCATTTAGAGAAAAAGCCTAGTAACCGTAGCACATTTTTCTTTTTTAGCCATTTGCACGTTATGTGGGCCCCACTTCTGTGACACTCATTACACCTCTTCAGTAAGATGCTGAAATAAAGAAAGCAGAAATGTCATCTTCTCTAAGGAACTAATTTCAAATAAAACTATGGGTTGAGTTTTATATCTGCAGCTTCCCGTCCATGGCTGCCATCACTTTCTTAACTGCTCCCTGGAGTGCCCTCTGCAGTTCGCATGGTGCAATAGCACTTCTGGTCCACACAAGGGACCTCTTGTTTCTGAATGTCTCTTCAAGGAGTTAACTATTAATAAATAAAATCCAGTGTGTTCGTGACACTTTGAAGTAAATGTTTACTCGGTTCTCAGCCAGCTGTCCAAGCAGATATTTGCCTCAAATTAATTTCAATGAAAATGTTGGGTTTGGATTTATGTTATTTTTACTGGAATTTACTTACGTAATTCAACATTTATTAGACTGAAGAGTGACCAAATTAGTTATTTTTCTTATAGAAGTCTCTCAGTCTCCCTCAAAGATAAAAAATGCCCTCACTCATTTCTCTGCAAATATTCTAATTTAAATTTTTATTGGCAAGAAAATTTTTCAGACAATTTTCTTGTTAATCCATTAATGAAATATGCTTCTGACAGATGGAGCTTTGCTTGCAATTACTGTTATTTTTGCCTACAAATAATATCAAGTCTTTTCTCAAAACAAAATGTTTTTGTCGCCAACTCAGGTTAATACTCTCTTGTTTTCGTTTTACCACCAGTTTCTTAGAAGAGCCGTTCCTAGCCCTTTCCTTGATTTTGAACCCAGTCTTTAGCCTAAAGATGTTTCACCTGCAACTGGGTTGGCATACAGGGTCCCTGGAAGGATTTGTAGGATTAACAAAATGTCTTCCAGTTGCTTTATCCCCAAATAATAATTTGTTCCAAATAGAAGTAGGTGGGAGGCTCTGCCCCCAACAATGGAAGATCCCTGCTCCAAGCTGGGGGTGCCTCACACCATACTCTGTAAAGATGTAGCAACTGAAGGCTCCAGAAGGCTCTCCGAGCAGCGGTGGGTACCAAATAACTCAGAGAAATGTGATCGTTTCTCCTCTTTTTCATTGTGAAACACTTCAAGCATTCTGAAAATTGTTGTTCCATTGCTAAGTCCTGTTTGACTGTTTGTGACCCCATGGACTGCATCATGCCAGGCTCTGCTGCGCTTAACTGTCCCCTGGAATTTGCTCAAGTTCATGTCCACTGAGTCAATGGTTCTATCTTATTCTCTGCCACCAACTTTTCCTTTTGCCTCAAGTCTTCCCAGAATCAGGGTCTTTTCCAATGAGTTGGCTCTTTGCATCAGGTGGCCAAAAAAGTACAGACAAATAAAAGAAATACCCAAGTGCTTACAATCCATCTTTCTTAAATCTTAGCACTGGCCCATATTTGCCTTTATATTTCAAGAAAATTGCACACTCAGATAGAGATGAAGCCCTCTGTGTGCTTACCGGTTCCCACCCCCCTGCCTCCTATAATCTGGTTCCTGATTTTGGTATTTTAGCTTCCATGTTTCATGTGTGTGTGATAGAGATACAAGTATATATAATTATTTTGCATGTTTTAAAAACTTTACATAAATTGTGTGATTCTTTATGTATCATTTTGCAAATTAAATGTTTTGGGGTTTTTGTTTTGCTTAAAATTATGTATTTTTTAGATTTAAGATTTAAATTTAAGTTCACTTAAATGCTGGATGGTGTTTCATGCTATGAAAACACCAAAATTAGTGTGACTATTTTCTTGTTACTGGGGATGTTGGTGACTTCAGATTTATGTTATACTAGCAATGCCAACAATGCCACAGTGAGCTTTAGGAGTCATCTCCATGTGTATAGTGTGTAAGGACTTCTTAGAGTTATTCCTAGAAGGGAAAAAGCTACCATACACGATGTACAACCATAGTCTCTGAAAACTAGGGAATTCTTTTTTTTTAGAGAATTCTTGAAAGCAGTTGTGTAAATCTCCCACAACCCCCAACATTGTTTAATTTCTACACTTCCTCAACGACCTTCATGATGGTCAGATTTTTAAAATTTTATGTTTATAATCAGATCATTCATTGTCTTTGCAGTTATCATTTCTATGATTGCTAATGAGGCTCAGCATCTTTATTATTAATTTATTTGAATTTTCTCTCATACTCGTTCATTTTTCTATAGTCTTTTAAAAATTGATTTTAGGATGTCTTGGTGTGTTCTGCATACCAGTTTTGGTCTCAGGCACTTTTGCTTTTCTCTTACCCTTGGGAAAACTGCTACTACTGAGAGTGTCAACAGAAACAGTTCATTTTGTCCTATTTTCCATGTTCCTTTTCACCCTTTCTGTTATTTGCTTTTTGAAGTTAAGTGGACAAAGACAGGAAGATGATTAGAATAAAATCACCCATTTGTGTTTGCTTGCTGTGTTTGGCTTCCTTGGTGGCTCAGATGGTAAAGAATCCCTCTGAAATGTGGGAGACCTGGGTAAGATCCCTGGGTCGGGAAGATCCCCTGGAGAAGGAAATGGCAACCCGCTCCAGTATTCCTACCTGGAGAAATCCGTGGACAGAGGAGCCTGGCGGGCTACAGTCCATGAGGTTGCAGAGTTGGACACAACAGCAACTAACACTGACACTTCTGACTGATGAAAATTAAGAATATTTCTGAGGCTCCTATAACAGCCTTTTGGCTGAATGTAGTGATTAAAAATGACTGAAAATCTCCCAGAAGCACAAACCAACTTCATTTCCCCCAGTGCATCAAGGAATCAGAATATGATGGTGCAAGAAAGGACCCTTGGTTTCATTAATGCTGAACAACACATTTTGTAAGCAAGCCCCTAAGACCCAGAGTTGACTTTCAATAAACCAAAACTCTAGTCTACCTGCATCCTCCACCACTTTTCTCTGTTTTTTAAGAAGAGGAAATTTATTCAATATAATTTAATTTTTGTATATATTTTGGCCACGCCATGCAGCTTGTGGGATCTTAGTTCCCCGATCAGGGATCAAACCTGTGTTCCCTGTCATGGAAGTGCAGAGTCTTGACCACTGGACCACCAAGAAAGTCCCCAACTAATGTTTCTCATTATAGTGCTTATAGCTATAATTATTGAAAATGTACTAATTATTTGAGTACATGTTAAATCACATTGGCTAATTTCTGCCTCTCCATTGTAATGTCAGCTTCACGAGGACAAGAACATTGTCTTGGTTTGTGCCGAATTCCCCATCACCAGGGATATTAGTAGTTGCTTACTACATATGTGTTTAGTGTACTGAGTGCCTACCACCTGTCAGTTACTATATTAGAATCTGAGAATGTATAAATTAATAAGAAAAAGTTCTTATCCTTAAAGAATTATTGGTGAAATGAAGTGAAGTCGCTCGGTTGTGTCCGACTCTTTGCGACCCCATGGACTATAGCCTACCAGGCTCCTCCGACCATGGGATTCTCCAGGCAAGAATGCTGGAGTGGGTTGCCATTTCCTTCTCCAGGGGATCTTCCCAACCCAGGGATAAAACCCTGGGATTGAACCTGGGTCTCCTGCATTGGAGGCAGACACTTTAACCTCTGAGCCACCAGGGAAGTCATGTATCCATATTCACAGAGTTAGCTACAGAGTGGGGCAGGAGATTAGTTCCCCTGGTCCACTGAATACCTCCACGTCTAAGAGATGTGCACTTTGGAAGAGCAAAGGCAAGAATCTATAAATGGTAGGTGGTTGGAGTCATAGGGTGAAGTGTTGAAGGTTTGAAATGTATTCAGGAGATAAAATTGAGGCATTGAGATCAAAATTGGTGGATTATATTAATCCAAATAAAGATAGGAGTGAGTTTGCCATGCAGTTAACAAAGAGTAAGTTTCAGAGCCCCTCACCTAGGGGTCCCTTCTAAGGCCCACTGAGGTGAGCCTAAGTTTCAGATTCACATGATAAATTTTACAAAAGTCTGCAATTCCAACCAAATCCTCTTCTCACTTTTACATCCTTCTTTCACACTTTCCCTCCTGTTGGGCAAGCTGGTAGTAGCCATAGGAATTAAGACCCATGGGGAGGGAGGTGGGAGGAGGGTTCAGGATGGGGAACACATGTAAATCCATGGCTGATTCATGTCAATGTATGGCAAAAACCACTACAATATTGTAAAGTAATTTGCCTCCAACTAATATCAACAAATAAAAAAAAAAATAAAGTAATTTCTTTGCACAAAAAAGATAAAAGAGCTAGGTTCAGTCCCTGGGTTGGGAAGATCCCTTGGAGAAGGAAATAGCAACCAATTCCAATACTTTTGCCTGGAGAATCCCAATGGACAGATGAGTCTGGTGGGCTATATATAGTCCATAGGATCACAAAGCATCAGGCATGACTGAACACGCAGGCAACAACAACAGGGGATGTTGAATTCTGGACAGTCTGGAACTCACTCAGTACTTTTATGTTGTTTGCAGTCACTTTATTGTATAGCTAAATGATTGCTAGCTGCTCTGAATTAGTAGGAAAGACTTCTAGGGGTAATATTGTTACCTGTGCAGGAACTCTTGGCATCGTGACCAGAGGTTCCACAATGGAAACCAAAAATAGCCCCATAATGAGAATGTCCTTGAGTCTCATCATTTTAACCAAGATTTAAAAATCTCTCCATTATTGCAGTAGTCTTGAGTGAAGTCTTCCTGCTTGTGCACCTCTGTCCAGTACAATCTTTCTTTGACACAACTTTGAGGTAGTTATTTGCATATATCTTTGCTGCTCTAACATTTTACAAAACATGAGAAATTGGTAATAGCTCTGAGTTCTAAATTCAGAAAAATCTGGAAATAAAGACTACAAATTAGTTTTGCTTATTAAAAAAAAAAAATCGTAACTAGAATTGAGTGACAAGGTCTCAGAGTAACCAGAGAATAGCGATGTTTTCTTTCCCTCTTTTACCTCTGAAATTCCTAAAAACTTATCAATCCATCATATATTTCTTTTTTTCCCAAAATCTCTGCATGAAAGTCTCATGCAGAGACCTTGCGGATAGTCGCTGGATAGTTTCTGGATAGACCATCCAGACAGAAAATGAATAAGGAAACTCAGGCCTTAAATGACATGTTAGATGTTTGGTTTAGTTCAGTCACTCGGTCATGTCCAACTCTGCGACCCCAGAGACTGCAGCACACCAGGCCTCCCTGTCCATCACCAGCTGCCATAATTTACTCAAACTCATGTCCACTGAGTTGGTGATGTCATCCAACCATCTCATCCTCTGCCGTACCTTCTCCTCCTGCCCTCGATCTTTCCAAGCATCAGGGTCTTTTCAAATGAGTCAACTCTTTGCATCAGGTGGCCAAAGTATTGGAGTTTCAACTTCAGCATCAGTCTTTCCAATGAACACCCATTACTGATTTCCTTTAGGATGGACTGGTTGGATTTCTTTGCAGTTCAAGGGATTCTCAAGAGTCTTCTCCAACACCACATATCTTAAGTAACTTAATTGATATTTATAGAATATTCCTCCCCAAATTGGAACCTCACAAAGGTTCCACTTGTGTCTTGGTACTTTAAGTTGAACCAGGAAGGCCCCAGATATCTCACTGTAATCTTCTGCCCTTACATTTAGATGAGATTGGGTGTGTTCAGGGTGGTATGGCCATAGTGCCCCTACATTCAGAATGAAGACTGGACAAGCCCTCTGAAGGCATAACATACAAATGGAACTCATAAGAAATCTAGAGTAACAACACTCATATCAGACAAAATAGACTTTAAAACAAAGACTGTTATAAGAGGCAAAGAAGGATACTACATAATGATCAAGGGTTCAATCCAAGAAGAAAATATAAATATATATATATATACCCAACATAGGAGCACCTCAATATGTAAGAAAAATAATGCTAACAAACATAAAGAGGGAAATCACCAGCAATACAATAATAGTGGGGGACTTTAATACCTCACTTTCATCAATGGATAGACCATGTGGACAGAAAATTAATAAGGAAACTCAGGCCTTAAATGACACTTCAGACAAGTTGGATTTAATTGATATTTATTGAGTATTCCACCCCAAAAGTACACACTCTTCTCAAGCGCACACAGAGTATTCTCCAGGATTGATCACATGCTGGGCCATAAGGCAAGCCCTGGTAAATTTAAGAAAACTGAAATCATATCAAATATCTTCTCTGATCACCATGCTATGCAATTAGAAATAAACTACAAGAAAAGCATTCTTTAAAACACAAACATGTGGCAGTTGAAGGTTGTTTCAGAAGTAGAGACAATCACTAAGTAGCTCCTCTCTTCTTCCCTCCCCACAGAGTACGTTCAAAAGGACAGTGACATCCTAAGCACCCTCCTGCAACAGTCATATTTGGTATTGCAAGTCTAGTCCTCTGCAACTAAGAATGAGTGAATGAAGCAAGAAAGAAAGACCAAGTCACTTTGCAGCTGCAGCCAAAGGCCCACTGAATTTCTAGAATAAGAAAAAAAAAAGTTTTTTCAAGTCTGTTCAAGGCAATGCAATTTATTATTTAGTTCTTTTTCTCCAGTGTCTCCCCACTCTCCTTCACCACTTTTAAGATTTGCATATAAATAGCACTTTTTTTTTTTCCCTTCAGAATTCATCAGCTCCTTGTTGCTTATTGGCCACCTGAAGTCTAACCCTTTTCTTGGAACTTTACAGTTGGTTGCTGTGGAAATGATTATGTTGTCAAAAACAGAGGATTAGAACTTGGGTGAAGAATAAGCAGCAGAAGCAGATGAACTCTTAAAAAAGATAGATTCTAGTAGTAGTAGTAGTCACTCACTCAGTAGTGTCTGACTCTTTGTGACTTCGTGGACTGTAGCCCACCATGCTCCTCTGACCATGGGATTCTCCAGGCAAGAGTACCGGAGTGGGCTGCCACTCCCTTATCCAGGGGACCTTCCCGACCTGAGAATCGAACCCAGATCTCCTGCCTTACAGGCAGATTCTTTACTGTCTGAACCACCAAGGCAGCCTGGTATCATGCAAATGCACCTGAACAACAGGAAGAGAATCATCACGGATGAGGGTGGGGGTAGGGGAATGGGCAAGTACAGAAAATGATAAAAATCAAAACAGGGTTGTTAAGGATTTCTACCCTGTAAAGTCGTTAGCATTTGCTAGTGAGAAATCATTTTGCCATAAAATCACAAATCAGGATGAAAATATAACATCCACAAATAGGGGAAGATTGAGTTTCTTTGGATTCAGGGACTCTAAATATAAGTGGAAGCTGTTGAGGAAAAAAATAAATAAATAGAAGAAATAGAGGCTGTTACCAAGGAATGTTAACAATTGTGTTTCCCAAAATAATTTACCAAAAAACAAAAAAGCCAGTTAGCATTGGCATCAAAATTGTCCCTGTCGTTTGACAGTATTTTCTGGAAAATTCACTGCCAAGGTGAGCCAATATAACTCATCACAAAATACCCACAGTACATGTATGTAGGTTTAGAATTGCACCTCGAGTAGTGAAAACAGAATAGGCCAGTGTTTCTTCCCTCGAACCACATCGGCCAACAAGAGACTCTTGAGAGGAAAGCATTTAAGGGACTTGACTGGCGAATGGGATAGGGTCAACCAGACAAGCAGGTCTGCGGGCTGTAAGTCTGCAGGCACGCTCAGGCTCCCTGTGGGCGGTAGCAGAGAAGGCCTTGAGGAGATGGAGGGCAGTTTACAGCATTAGGAGTTGCTCTGCTGTTTCCTCTAACGTTCCTCCAGGTTTCCCCAGTGCCTCAGTGGAAAAGATTCCGCCTGCAATGCAGGAAACCAGGGTCCGATCCCTGGGTCGGGAAGTTTCCCCTGAAGAAGGAAATGGCAACCCTTTCTAGTATTCTTGCCTGGAGAATCCCATGTACAGAAGAGTCTGGCAGAGTCCATGGGGGTCACAAAAGAGTCAGACACAACTGAAGCGACTTAGCATGTACGCGTAACGTTCCTTAACAGTAGTGTCGTTTCTCATTTTCCCCTAAATTTTTAAAGGGGGTAAATACCTGCATTATGTAATTGCTTCAGGACCTTTATACACGAGTCCTTCCAAAGAAACAGTGCTGTCTGCTCTTGATCCACCATGGACAACAGCCTCTCTCCAGTGCATGTGACACCATAACCAAAGCGGTTTGCCTGGAATACTCCTCTCTTTCTAGAAAGCCAGTGTAAAATGGCTCCTGTTTTCTCCCACTAGAATAAAGCTCTAACACTGTCATCCGTTCAAAGACAAATTGTCAATACTTACTGGAATGTTAGAAAGCATCACTGAAGCTATATCTGAAGCTGCAAAATGACATTTGAAGCCATCTGAAGATATTGGCAATCAGAGATCCAAGGAATAGAAAATCACTGTAATTATTGGCCCTTATGCCTGAAAACATCAATTCTCTTTTTCTGGCCTGAAATTGTAGGGTCCCTTCACATGTGCAATGTGTGGGGTGCATTAAAGGGAAGGCACTCTTTGCTAGTAATTAGATAATATTTCTTTTAAAGCAGGGGGTAGAAAACAGGAGAGACTGAGGAAATAGCTTTTGTCCTCGGCAGCCTTGTGTATGTTGTGCCTTCACGGTGTCTTCGCACAACTGAGAATGGGACAGAAAAAGATTCTATGAGCTTTGACCTGTGGTTCTGGGTGTCACAGTAATGTCTCCAGGTCTGGGCTTCTGGAACCTTCTACAGGGTTGGGCCTGAGCCTCAGGAAGAGGAAATTGCTAATCACAGTAACAGGCTGGAACAGAAGAAAGAAGGATCTCAGAGGGTCAGAGCTCCCCCATTTGATGTTACCCTGACCCCAGAGCTGTAAGCTGCTTCTCGTGATGTTTTGCCTTCATAGAGGTTTCCTAAGGCAGTTTTTCAACAGATTTGAAGGTTACTGTCCCTCAGCCCAGGTAACCTCTCCTGCGTGTTACACTCTGCATAGTGACAAATGCAGATAGAAAGGCAGGCTCTGCTTTCCCATTTCTCGAAGAAATTAAAGACATTTAAAAAGAAGCAAGGAGATGACAGGGACCTTGGCAATGAGCTAAAGGTAAAGAGGAGAAGAAGGAGCCTGGTTCAGTGTCCATCACAGTGGCATGTTTCTGAGGAAAGGAAAAGGTCCCTCCTAAAGTTTTATGAAATCAGAAATTTTAGAAAACCGTGTCTCCTGACACATGGAACATGAGGAGCTACTCAGGGCAGCTTAGCTGACAGAAAACTGACAGTTTCTATCCATGTGAAAAAGCAAGTTAAACTCATTTACAAGGGTCAGTCCACTCCTTTCAAACCAATTCAGGAAATGTACCAAGGACTGGAGTCCCTGGGCTGGTTTATTAGCATTTTCAGCAGGAACGTCAGTCAAGTGGGGACCTGGGCTTTCTGTCTCCATGCCTTCCTCTTTGTATCCTCTCCTCCAAACACGAGCTGGAAACGGAGACCCTTTTCAATAAGAAACTTCAAAAGAGTCAGTTTAAAGTGAAGTTCCAAAATTAGGCTCCTCTCCAGACATTTGGAACAGAAAACCCTTCACTGGGGAAGTTAAACAGTCAATAGTTTAGGTACTGATAGTAGTAGGTACTGATGTCCTACATACCTTCCGTCTTTACGGAGAGTCCACACTAGGCTAGGTGCCCTGTGGGGCTCTGGGGGGGTCTTAGGTGAGGGAACAGGGCCCAGTGGGCCTGCATCTGAGTACAGGACACAGGCAGTAACATGCAGATGCATGGAAAGTTAGCAGATAGGAGTTCATTCAGGACATGAAAATTCTGTGTATTGGGCTTCCCTTGTAGCTCAGTCGGTAAAGAACCTGCATGCAGTGCAGGAGACCCGGGTTCAATCCCTGAGTTGGGAAGATCCCCTGGAGAAGGAAATGGCAACCCACTCCAGTATCCTTGCCTGGAAAATGTCATGGACAGAAGAGCCTGGTGGGCTGCAGTCCATGGCGTTGCAAAGAGTTGGGCACGACTGAGCGACTAACACTTACACTTACTTAACCTGGACTAGCATTTGGCACAGTGTAAGCCCCAGCTGAAGGTCTTCCCTGGTGGCTCAGTGGTAAGGAATCCTCCTGCAAGGTAGGAGGTGTGAGTTCAATCCCTGGGTCAGGAAGATCCCCTGGAGGAGGACATGGCAACCCACTCCAGTACTCTTGCCTGGGAAATCCCATGGACAGAGGAGCCTGGCAGGCTGCAGCCCATGGGGTCGCAAGAATTAAACACGACTTGGTGACTAGCCAAGTCGCCAGGCTTGGCGATATACCAAGCCCCAGGTGCTATTAAAGATTAGAGTTCACCCAACTAGAATTCAGATCAAGAACCTATGGTCTTGAGTCACATGGTCCTGATCACCACAAATGCAGTCCACAGTGGTGGATAAGGGCATATATCTTGGAACCAGACTCCAGGATTCAAATACTGATTCTCATACTTAGTAAGTATGTCCATCATACTTAATGATGGACAAGATATTTAGACTCTCTAAGCCTCAGTTTCCTCATCTGTAAAATAGGTACAATAGTAGTCTAGCAATCCCCAGGGGATCAAAGGAGTTATTGTAGAACTTGGTCCAATGCATGATAGATTCTGCAAGGGCCAATTATTGCTATGAGGACCTGCAAAGTCCAAACCACAGACTTTCTGCTTCTGGCCATGGGACATGACAACACCTGCATCCCAAAGGGTCAAGATGAAACAGTTGTTATTTCTTATGCTTCCTACCACCTCCTCCCCTCACCTCCCACCTCCATAATCAACCCACTTCTTCAGAGCATCACCTGTCTCAGGAACTGCACACTTCTTTTTTTTTTTTTCCCTCAGCCATGTGCTATTTGTTTAACATTTGGTGCTTTTCTAAGAGTAAAGTAAACAGAAAGGACAAGCAATTAATTTGAATCTAAAATTCCATTTGACCTATGAGATACAGCTTAGAATGACTGGATAATAATGAATGCTCATTTCTTGAAGCTTCACTCACAGAATGTTCTAGGCATTCCAGAGCAGGAAAGTGTTTGCAGATTACCATGTTGGACTGAAGGTCTCTGCAATAATTATAATCCACACACAGTCGTGATTGTGTTCAGTGGGAATGGACGGCAGCAGGAAATGTTCTAGAGAAAAACAAGTGAAAGTGAAAGTGTCTCAGTTATGTCCAACTCTTTGCAACCCCATGGACTATCCATGGAATTCTCCAGACCAGAATACCTTTCCCTTCTCCAAGGGATCTTCCCAACCCAGGGATCAAACTCAGGTCTCCCTCATTGCAGGCAGATTCTTTACAAGCTGAGCCACAAGGGAAGCCCAAGAATACTAGAGTGGGTAGCCTAACCCTTCTCCAGTGGATCTTCCTGACCCAGGAATTGAACTGGGGTCTCCCGCATTGCAGGTCGATTCTTTACCAACTGAGCTATCACGGAACGCTTACAGGAAAACAAACCATATCTCAAATGGTTTTATCAGTGGTTTCATAATGTTCTGCTTTGTTCAGCTCTGTCAGTGAGGGTTAACTGTGCCTCTCACCTGTATCACACCGGTCTGTCCTTATAGTATAACAATATGCATGCACTAGTGTTAAAGGAGATGAATATTTTTGCTGGCAGAGGACTGCCCCATTCCTGCTTCCACAGACGAGCAGCAAGGAGCTTAAAGACTGTTTTCTGGAGAATCCTAAGGGAATGACTCCTTTGCTGAGTCTTAGACTACCATCTGCATCACCCACTCTTTTCCACGGATTAGCTCCTAATTTTAAAAGACACTTTTGGCAGTCTGTATTTCCCTCTTAGGACCAAAAAAAGAAAAAAAAAATATTTTTTCATTATCCCTTTCTTCTTTTTATTTAGTTTTTATTTTGGCTACACTGGGTCTTCGTTGCTGTGCACAGGTTTTCACTAGCTGCAGTGAGCAGGGGCTGCTCTCTTGTCAAGATGCGGGGCTTCTCATTGCAGCGGCCCCTCTTGTTTCAGAGCGCAGGCTCTAGGCACACGGGCTTAGTTACTCTGCAGCATGTGGCATCTTCCCAGACTAGGGATGGAACCTGCATCCCCTGCATTGGCAGGGGGATTCTTAACCACTGGACCACCAGGCAAGTCCATCGCTTTATTCTTCTGATCCACAGAATTGAATTAATTTCCTCTCCTCTGTCATCTTTATGATGATGTAGTGTCCTTCCTTAAGAAAAGACATGATTGTGCTGCAGGATGGCGTTGAAGGTGTGTGTGTATGTGTGTTTGTGTCTGTGTGATCTCCTTGCAGATTCATACACGGCAAAGATGTCATATGCAATTATCTCTCTAAAAAGAGCTTAAGAAACAAAAGCAAGAGATACCCAGAAAAATGATCCATTTAGAAAAATAATCTTGCAATAAACAGCACTTTGTATTTCTCTTCCTTTGTTCTTCAGAATTGAAGTGATTAACATGAAAAGCAGGTCTGTCTTTCTTCCCCAGTTAATCTGCTCTGACTGATTACTAGCTCCCTCGCGGACTAACTATTGTCTCTTCGTCGCTGTGCATCCCTGGCTAGGATCTGTGCGGATGGGCTCTCGCTGGCTTTGGGCCCGGTTCGGCATGGGGACCCCAGAGCGCCAGCGGCTCAGGGATCCGCACACTGCGGCGATGTGCAGGGTAAGCGGCAGGAACGCAGCCAGCGGGCTCCTCACCCGGAGTTACCCCCAGAGGCCTGCAAATCCCCGAGCAAGCCCAGGCTTGGCTGCTCACTCCACACTGACAGCACAGGCTCAAGCCCACTCCTGGAATGCAGAAGAGTGTGTTCCATGAGTAGGAACCGGACCAGGCTGGGGCCTCATTGACCAAGACCAGGACACGCACCGAGGTCCATGGGCGTCCTGCCCGCCCAGCCGTCCCACGCCCACCCTTTGGCTCCGCAAACGGTGTCACACGTCCCACGGCTGGAGCGGCCCTCTTTGCTCAGCTTCACTGACCCCAGTTCTCGAGGAAGGATCTGATAATAGCAGTTCTACTACAGTGGGAATATAAACTGACGGTAAATTATTCAGAGGCATTTTTAAAGCTAATTGTAGACTAAAAGCCGTCATTCACTCAATAAAGCTTGCTGCATTCCTCCTACGTGGCAGTCACCGTGCTCCATTCTGGAACTAGAAAAACTACATTTGTAGGGTGTTTTACAAATCCACAAAACCCCTTCATGGTTCAGTTCAGAAAACCAAGAATCACAAGCTGATATTAATGAAGCGCTTGCTTTGTTTCTTTCATTGTTTGAATACAGTGGTAATTGTTCTATATTTCATAAGGAATCTTAGAATTACAAGATTGCTTCAACCAGATTTCCAGTGGAAATAGTTTAGAAATGGACAAAAATAAACAACCTAAATTAACAGTGACTCTTTGGACTAGAATTAACCATCAAATAAACCATTCTTTAATAAGCAAGGAGGAAACGGAATGTGTCAATAATGCATCAATACAAAAACCTGGCATTTCGTGTGAAAGATTATTTTGTAAATGGCAGTCCCGTGTAAAATTGTTATCATATTACACATGTTTTTCAAGAAAAAAAAACTTGTTAACAATTTTCCAAGCAACTAAATCAGTGCTACAAACATTAAGTTATAAATGACATTATCCTGGATTTTGAGAAACTTAATATATATTTTTGTTTGATTTTGTAGTAACCTATAATGTAGGTTAACTGAAACATTTACAGGGTATGTCAAACTCCCCAGATATCACCAGATGGCCCTAATTAAGAAGTAAAGAAGAGCACCATTGGACATTTCAGCAGAGTTTCAGATTATTAGATAACCTGCAAACTTTTCTACTGCAGAATACCTATACATGTTGAATAAAATGTAACAAACTTTCTCTGAAATAACCAGGTTGCAAGCATGTAAGGGAAATCCACAGGAGCCAAAAATAGTTGGAAGCTAAATTAACCCCCATTTACCCCACCAAGAACAATCCCTGCAAGCGGATGATTCACACACATGTCTAGAAAACCTGGAGAACAGAAGGCTTATCTTTCAGTCAAAGAACAGAACAACAAAGAAAAACCTCCTGCCAGCAAAAGGAGACAATAGGAAACAGAACTGAGATTCCAGAAAGTATAAACTATACCAACATTAACTTATTTAAAATGTACACATTACCATTATAAGGTACACCCGTTAGTTATTTCTTAACATTATCAAAGAATATGCTTTCGAATTGTGGTGTTGGAGAAGACTCCTGAAAGTCCCTTGGACTGCAAGGAGATATCTAATCAGTCAATCCTGAAGGAAATCAGCTGTGAATACTCATTGGAGGGACTGATGGCTGAAGCTGAAGCTCCAGTACTTTGGCCACCTGATGCGAAGAGCAGGCTTGTGGGAAAAGACCCTGATGCTGGAAAAATTGAAGGCAGCAGGAGAAGGGGTTCACACAGGATGAGATGGTTGGATGGCATCATAGACTCAATGGGCATGAGTTTGAGCATTTCCAGGAGATGGTGAAGGAAGAAAGCCCTGGTGTGCTGTAGTCCATGGGGTTGCAAAGAGTTAGACATGACTGAGTGACTGAACAACATTATCAAAGCAATGGTCAAAAGTCCCCATCTTTTTCATAATTGTATTTGGTTTTGATTTTGCTTGGAGTTTTTTGTTTGAGCCAGAACATATTTGATTGATGTGCCTCTCAAGTTTGTAATCTATGGTTTCTGCTACTCTTTTTTTTTTTTTTTTTCTTGAAATTTGTTGGCCGAAGAAAGTGCGATATTTGTCCTTTAGAGTTTTCAACATTCTAGGTTTTGCGTATTGCCTTTGACTAATGTTATTGAAGGTTATCTTGTTTGTCTTAGAAAGAACACTCCATAGGTGGTGGTGTGTTCTTCCTATTGAATAGCATCAAAGGGTATATAGTGCCTGGCTGTCTTTTGTTAAGATTAATCAGTTGGTTTAGAATTGTCAGCTTGATTTATGAATTATAAAAATCCCCACTGGCTTTGTAACTTGTTGATCATTGCTTGGATCCATTTTTCCATTAATATTCTAATAGCTGGCCTTTCTATTAAAAAAAAAAAACTCATCAAAAAGTTTTGCATTACTCTGTGAATACTCACAGAGTACATACAGTAAGATCAAATTTTTTCTTGATTATTTCCTTTTGTTTATGAGTTTTAAAAACTAAGTTAGTTTTCTCAGATCCTCCAAGTCATCAAAGAGATTTTTTGAAGTGTCATCTACCAATCTGAGTATAGATAATAACATTGTTGTTGTGTTGGCCCAGGAGTCCTTCTGATTTTGTCTTTGATAAGTTTTGTGTGTGTGTGTGTGTTTTTTTGGTACAGTAAGATGTTCTGAGATCATTTAATCCTTTCTCATCTGAGTATCTAAAATCAGTAGCTTTTCCAGAGAATTTAGAGACCACAGTCTAGACCATAGGGATACTTACTGCTCCTCGATGTGTCATTGTTTCTAGGGCAGAGCAGGGAAATATAAGCATTTTAAAGAGAAAATGTAGTATCAGTTCATACTGATATTTTCAATTCAGATTTAGAAATCCAGGTTTTTATTGTTTTTATTTTTTTGTGTTCTGTTTTCTCTAATGCTAAAATGCTAAGTGACTAATATGTACTTGAAATGTTATACAATGAAAGCACACACAAATACACAGAATAGTAATTAGTGGAAGAAAACTGCAGACCAAAGGGAAAAAAATAGCATCTATTAAGAATACTGTTCATCGGGAAATCCACTGGTGGTCCAGTGATTTGGACTCATCATTTTCACTCTCATGGACCTGGGGATTCAATCTCTGATTGGGGAGCTAAGACCCCACAAACCACATGGCATGGCCAGAAAAAAAAAATACCATCTAGTTAATGTTTACCACATGATTCATGCCTCAATCCGAGAAGGATAATATCTTCCTATTTTTCTTTTATTATATTAAAACTTTTAAAATGAGTCACTTGTTTTTACCAAAAAGATAGATACTATTTAAGAAAAAATACTCCATTCTAAATGTAACACAAAATAAAATTTAAATATGGGTGCTAATCTAAGTGATGCGTTTGCTTACTTGTGGCAGGTTTCCATGTCTGAGCTGGTGAAGATTTGTCCCCAGACATTTTGCTTCATATATATTTTTCAGTAAAAATTTTAAAGTTTCGTGTCTTTATGTCACTTATGCTGTAATTTACTCAAAAATAGTCATCTAAAAGCTGAAATGAACAAAATTTCAGATACACGTTTACAAACTTTTGGTGTGTGTTAGTGCACAGGCATGTCAGACTCTTTGTGACCCCATGAACTATAGCCCACCAGGCTTCTCTGTCCTTGGGATTCTCCAGGCAAGAATACTGGGTGGGTTGCGGTTTCCTTCTCCAGGGGATCTTCCTGACCCAGGGATTGAACCCAGGTCTTCTGCACTGTACGTAGATTCTTTACTGTCTGAGTCACCAGGAAATCCTCACTTTCTCTATACACCTACACACGCATGCACATGCATATTTATGTAACTAATCACGCTATTTAGGCTTTTTTTTTTAATCTTACTGATCATGATAGCTACAAACTATCTTTAGCTAGTACCTCAAGGCACAATATACACTGAATGGAGATTTTATCCTCAACTAAGTGGAAATATAGCCAAATTCCAAAAGCCTTCTTGTTAATTTAGAGTATCTGAGACTTATTTCATGTCCTGTCTGGTTAGATTTTCATTATGTGCTATTGCAATATGAGCGACAGAACTGATTTTTTCAGCTAGGAATGGATGAGCGACAGAACTGATCTTTCCATCTAGGAATGGAAAGATCAGTTCTGCCATTTTTTTTTGTTTGCTTGTGTTTGATCACTCACATTGTCTCCTGAAATTTGGTGGCTGTTTTAAGCATTTTATTTTGTGAGGGCACATTTAGTTAAAGCAAGATAAAATAATCTGTGAATCCATGATCAAGGTGTGCCTAAGTGGAAATATAAAGCACTGCCCTGCTGAAAAAGTGGGAACCACTGATAGCCTTGCCAGGTAACAGGTGAGACCACCCCCAGTGGGAAGGGAGAAGGACAGTGGAGAGACATAGTTAGATACCAGTAACTCAGGTTCTCCTAGTCTTTGGATTTGTTAAAACTTGGAGTATAATTACTTCGCAATGTCGTGTTAGTTTCTGCTCTACAACAGAGTGAATCAGCTGTATGCTAAAATGCACTCCCTCTCCTTGAACCTCCCTCCCAGCCTTCCCCCATCTACCCCTCTGGGTCATCACAGAGCCCGGAACTGGGCTTCCTGTGCGAGACAGCAGCTTCCCTCTTCTCCTATTTTGTTTTGTCTTGTTTTGTTTTTGAAAACAGGATAAGTATAAACAGAAAATCTAAACTGTTCTTCATGTATGGAGCATTTTGTCTTCCTGCTGTAGTGCGTGAGTTAGATCTAGATGTAGGAGAACATCATGCTCATCATTTTCCTGGTCAAGACTCATAAAACACCTGATATGCCCACCACACATGCCTGCTTTTGCCAGCTAATATCTCCACAACACTTTAACAGGACATGCCTTGTTCCTGCCCCCACATCCTGCCAAGACTCACACTTGTAAATCACTGAATGGAAGGGTGCTTCAGATGAGAAATAAAGAACTAGAAGCATTTGAAAGGGAGGAGAGTGAAAAAGAGTATATGGTACTATACGTGACTTAACTTGGTAACTGACTCAATGTGTGGGATCAAAAAAAGAACAAAACAAAACAAAAACCAACAATTTAATGTTGATTTCCATGCCCAGTTTCCTGGAGGGTTGAGATGGTGTGGAAATGATGGTAAAGATAGCTTCTGTAGAAATAAAAGGCACAGAATAAAAGCGATTTAAGAGAAAAAAGTATCCATTCATTTGGGGTCACTAAGTCTTATATCTGGGGGCCCATCTGAGTGTTTAATCCAAGAAGTGAAACTGGAATTTGGTGGATGGCTAGATCTGGAAATAAATGTGTTTTGGTTAGTCCACAGTCTTGCAATGATTGAAACATATAATAACCAATACAAACAATACTGGCAATGTAAAGAAAAAATATTAAAGGGAATTATATTTTACAGCTGGGAGATAGTGCAGGACAGCTTAGTGTTCTTCAGTCCATGGGATCGCAAAGAGTCAGACATGACTTAGTGATTGAACAAATATTTTACAGGCTGAAAAAAGGGAGAAGATCAAGTTATAAAGGAGGATCAGAAAAATAGAGTGTCCTCAAGGCAAAAGAGAATTTCCATGGACGGGAGCTCAATAATGTCCAAGGCAGAAGGGAATTGTAACAGAGTGAGAACTAGTAATCTGTTATAATTGGTACCTTCAATATCATTGCTTTATATTATTTTCTTCTTTGATAGAGAAAGAAATTCCCAGATAGACATTGGTTTGCAAGGTTCTAAGCAGGAAGGGAGAAAACACATACAGAGTTTTCTTTAAGCAGTTTGTCAGTGATAGGAAGAAATGAAGGCAGAGGGTTTGATTTTCCCTTGATATTGGATGTAAGCAGGATGAGACATCATCAAGTTTTTAGACTTAAGGAAGACCCAATGGAGTGAACAAATTAAAGATATAACAAATTATAAATCATTCATTGCTGGTGGAAATGCAATGAAATGTACAGCCACTTTAGAAAACAGTCTGATAGTTTCTTACAACATTTAATATATTCTCAACATACAATCTAGCAATCATGTTTTTGGTATTTACCCAAAAGAATTGAATCTTATATCCACACAAAAAATCTGTACACAGATCTTTATAGCAGCTCTATTTGTCAATGTCCAAACTTGGAAGCAACCATGTTGTCCCTCAGTCAGTAGGTGAATATGCAAATAAATTGAGCTATCTCTAGACAATGGAATATTATTCAGTGCTATAAAGAAATGTACTATCAAGTCATGATATATCAGGTCATGCTTTGACAGCAAGGAGATCAAACCAATCAATCAGTTAATCCTAAAGGAAATCAACCCTAACTATTCAGTGGAAGGACTGATGCTGAAGCTGAAGCTCCAATACTTTGACCACCTGATGTGAAGAGCCAACTCATTGGAAAAGACCCTGATGCTGGGAAAGATTGAGGGCAGGAGAAGAAGGGGAAACAGAGATGAGATGGTTTGATGGCATCATCGACTCAATGGACAGGATTTTGAGCAAATTCCAGGAGACAGTGAAAGACAGGGAAGCTTGGCATGCTGCAGTCCATGGGGTCACAAAGAGTTGAAAATGACTGAATGACTGAACAACAACAAAGTCATGAAAGAAACTTAAATGCTTATCACTAAGTGAAAGAAGCCAATTTGAGAAGACTACATACTGTATGATGCCAACTATGTTACATTCTGGAAAAGGCAAAGCTATGGAGAAAGTAAAAAGATCAGTGGTTGTCATGGACTGGTAGGGAGGGAAGGATGACAAGATGGAACCCAGAATTTTTAGGGCAGTGAAACTACTCTGATATTATGATGGCTTGTTGTCATTTAGTCGCTAAGTCGTGTTCAACTCTTTGAGACTGCATGGATTGCAGCCCACTAGGCTCTTCTGTCCAAGGGATTTCCCAGGCAAGAATACTGGAGTGGGTTGCCATTTCCTTCTGCAGGGGATCTTCCCAACCCAGGGATCAAACCCACGTCTCCTGCATTGGCAGGTGGATTCTTTACCACTGAGCCACCTGGGAAGCCCATAGTGGTGGGTATATTTATTCAAACCCACAGAATGTACAGCACCAAGATTGAACCCTAATGTCAACTACAGCCTCTGGGTGATAAAGACAGTGCAGGTTCATCAGATGTGACAAATGCCCCACTCAGGTGTAAGATGTTGATAATGGGGCAAACTGTGCCTGTGTGGGGCCAGGGGATATAAGAGAAATCGCTATGCTTTCTGTTCAGCTTTGCTATAAAACCTAAAACTGCCCTAAAAATAAAGTCTGCTTGAAAATATATAGAAGAACTGTTGGTACAGCACTTGTGCAATATACATCTAATATTTATCAAATTCATATATACATGTGCCTCCTAAGAAGGAAAAAAAAATGTGCTACTAACTCTGGGGACGTAAGCACTCTAAGTGCTTTGCAGGAGTGACAGCTGCATGTCTACCTTAAACTTTATCTTCAAGTCCAAAGAATGGTGTAGAAGCTGAAAAGGGGGCTTCTTTAAATTCCAGGGGAGACAACCAGGTCTTGAATTTCTTATCACTTTTCTACTCCCCTTCTCAGTAACTTGAATCAAGAATACCCAACATTTGGGACTTCCCTGATGGTCCAGTGATTAAGATTCTGCACTCCCAATACAAGTGGCATGGGTTCAATCCCTGGTCAGAGAACTAAGATCTCGTATGCCACATGGCGTGGCCAAAAAAAGGGAGAGAAAAAATAGCCCACATTATGGGACTTGAGATCTAAGTCAGGAAAAAGATGACCTGCAATGCTGGACTATCTGACCAGGAGTACTTATATGTACCACGGCTCACACTTGCTCATCTGGGGATCCAGGGTGTACCCGTTAACGGTGATGGTAAGCTTCTTCCCATGGACCAGAAGCCTGATGGGCATTGTTTATCCTACACAAAATCTATTCTTGCCTGTCTGCTGATGTGTTTGTACTCTGCAGACTGTATCTGGAAATCTTACTGTAAGCTGTTTTAAAATAACTAAGCAATATAAGCATTGCAAGTTTTTGTTACCACCTGATGTTTTCCTGTTTTTTTTTTTTTTCCTTTCCAGTGCTTAAAAACTAAGCATTTGTATCAGCCCATGAAAATAGTATTCTTTAATTTTAAAAGCACATCAAAAAAAAAGAGAGTCCTCAAAGATAGAGGCTTGAGGATTTAGACAGCAAAAGAAAGATATTAAATTTTGGACTCAAAATAAGGAAAACAATTAATTATAGATGTTATTCCTGCTCAGCAAGCACTAATGGAAGATTACTGGAGTAAATGATCCTAAGAATTATGCATAGGACTTGATACTTTTATATGAGATATGGAGAAACAAGCAAATAGAGGTGTTTAGAAAGTGGAATATATAACAGTTAGGTTGGTGAATAGACAACTTAATTGAGAATAAATTAAATCTAGAAGCAATAAACCAATACACATGCATAATTTAAAGCAAGTGATAATTTTGTGTGCAGCGAGCCTGCCGTTCAAACATCCAAAACTGTAGTAATTCTAATTATTTCCCCTCCACTACACTCTCAGGCAGCATGTATCTGCAACCAGCGTTTTTGTCTTTACCAGCCTTCCCAGATACAATCATGAAACCTTGGAAGAATATAAATCCTTCAAGTAAAGATTTGTTTGGTTGTAAGGCAAGAAAGCCAACCCACACTAGCCTAAGAGAAAAGACTTTATTAGAGCTCTTAACATGATAATGTGAGGTTGGGAGTGGTGCTCCTCTCAGGGATTCACAGAACGTTGTTGATTTTCCCCTCCCTTTCTTGCTCTCTCTCCTCTTTATTTCTCACTGTCTCTCTATCCTTGATTCTATTCCTTCCCATAGAATGAACTCATTCAGTTTCCGTGTTAAGAAGTTTCTGGTCTGTTCCTTGTTGGAGGCAAAGTAAGAGATTCAGATGCAGCCCAAAACAATTGGATATCCAATCCAGTCTGGAGAACCCAGAGTCTGTGATTATCCTGGCTTGAGTGTCATGACCAGCCATGGACCAGCCAGTGCAATCAGGTGGATGGTATCTGTATTGACCAAAAGTAAAAATAAAGATGCCTACTAAGTGTCACAGGGGTTTCCCAGGTGGCTTTGATGGTAAAGAGCCTGTCTGCCGATTCAGGAGACATAAGAGGTGCAAGTTTGATCCCTGAATTGGGAAGATCCCCCGGAGGAGGGCATGGCAACCCACTCCAGTATTCTTGCCTGGACAATCCCATGGACAGAGGAGCGTGGGGGGCTATAGTCTCTGAGACCACATGACTGAAGCAACTTGGCATGCACACACGCATGCACACACTAAATATATAATGATTTCTTTTTTCTGATACCTTAATCTCCTATTAGTAATTTAGTGAGAAGTTGACTAAAATTGTCATCGTTTCCTGGAAGTATGGCACAGTTGAGCACCCCTACTGTGCCGTAAGAAACCGTCTACCCTGGGATAATGACATGTGCTTTCTTAGCCTCCTAAGCATCCAGAGTAGCTTAAGGTGACCAACCAGGCTAGTTTGCCTGGGATTGAGGAACTTCCTGGGAGGTGGGACTCTCAATCCAATTATCAGTACAGCCCTGGGTAAACCGGGATGGTTGATCACCTTAGTAGCAGGTACTTGTTTCTATTGCTCATAGGACAGTGATTCAGAAAGGCTTAATTTACAGAAGCAGGTGAGGCACTGTCTTGGTTTGGGCTGCTATAACCGAACACTGCAGACTTGGCTTATCAACAACAGAAATTTATTTCTCACAGTTATAGAGACTGGGAAATCCAAGGTCACAGTGTTGCTGATTGGGTGTCTGGGGAAGGCTTACTTACTGGTTCATAGATGGTGTCCTCCCACTGTGTCCAAATATGGTAGAAGGGGTGAGGGAGCTCTCTGGGGTCTCTTTTACAAGGTCACTAATCCCATTCATAAGGGTCCCACCCTTGTGAACCCATCACCTCCCAAAGTCTCCATTTCCTCCATCATCCTACTGGTAGCCACTGCAGGCATTGTCTTTCTGTTAAAAACTCCTTTGGGCCTGGACTCTCATGACCTGAATCATAGAAGCACCAGTTGAACTGGGATGAAGAAGGCAGATGAATTAGTCTGTTGTCGTTTCAGTCGCTAAGTCATTTCCAACTCTTTTGTGACCCCATGAACTGTAACCCACCAGGCTCCTCTGTCCATGGGATTTCCCAGGCAAGAATATTGGAGTGGGTTGCCATTTCCTTCACCAGGGGCTGTTCCTGACCCAGGGATCAAATCCACATCTCCTGCATTACAGGCAGATTCTTTACCACTGAGCCACCAGGGAAGTCTGAAGTAATCAATAGCACAGTCTGAATCACAGACTACACCATAAACATCTCTTAAGGGTCTGTCTTTATTAGAGACTTGCCCATATAAGCTTTACTTAATGTGAAAAGGGGCTTCCCTGTTATTTTGGAATCCTTATTTTTCTCTTATGTCATGACTTTTATTTTATACAAGCCACAGATGTAAAACCAGTGATGATGATGTCACCATCCCATAAGAAGATGATGGCGAATGTTGCATCCTTACTGAGAGAGATTCCATATTAATTAGCTGTGATCATGCCCTCCAGCCACAGACAAGAGCCTGACCAAAGAGTTCTGCTCTTACCCGACCATGCTGTCCTGCCTAGAGTTCATTGATCTAGAGATGAAAACTTCCCTTAAGCTAGGGGATTGTTCTTCTTTATCCACATGATTTTTGGAGAGACAATATCTGCTAAGTATTTCACCTGTGTCTGAAAAAGTGAGATGTTAAATGTGGGTGTTTCTGGGAGTTAAGATCTCCAGATTTCTGAGAAAGTGCATCTTTAATAGGGAGAAATGCCTTCAATACATAGAAAGGAGCACAAACAGCCTGTTAGCTTCAAGCCATGGCTTCCAGAGGTCCCTGAGACTCCACTGCTGAACATGCCTTCCTAAGGATGGGACCTGCCTTCACTGGCAGCCAAGAGTCTTACTTAACTCAGGTTCTTTGGGGTCAGAGACTGTGGGAGCCCAATAATGTCTTTGTTCTTGACCACTTGGCCATTTTATCCCGAAACCTCAGCCGTATGTGTGTGTAAGTCATTCAGTCATGTTTGACTCTTTGTGACCCCCATGGACTATAGCCTGCCAGGCTTCTCTGTCCATGGGATTCTCCAGGCAAGAATACTGGAGTGGGTTGCCATTCCCTTCTCCAGGGGATCCTCCCAACCCAGGGATCTAACTTGGATCTTCCATACTGCAGGCACCTTCTTTACTGTCTGAGTCACCAGATATCAGATAGTAAACTAAGAACAGATACTGCACTTGATCTTAGCCAAAAGGCCGAGAAACAATGTCACCTGTAAGATCAAGTAAATAAGTCCTTATTAAATTATTACGAGGACTGAAAATGTGATTTCAGTAAAGTGACTAGCCTGGTGCTGGCCCCTAGCAGCTGTTTAGCAAGTGTTTTCCTTTTCCTTCATCAGAATTACTGCAGCTTCTTAACTTGGCTCCTTACCACCTGTGTCTCCTCTCCTCCCTTCCATCCTTCACATCCCAGCCAGACAAGTCCTCTTAAATCAGCTATGAGTCTGAATCATGGCTCTTCTCTCAAAGTTCAAAGGAAATCAAAACTTCTTGATCTGGGTTGTAAGATTCCATTATTCTCTTTTCTAGTCTTCACAACCAAACCAATTACTGAATATTACATCAAAAAAATGAAAGAAAGTGTTAATTACTCAGTCAAGTCTGACTCTTATGACCCCATGGACTGTAGCTTTCCAGGCTCTTCTGTCCATGGAATTCTCCAGGCAAGAATACTGGAGTGGGTGGCCATTCCCTTCTCCAGGGGATCTTCCCAACCCAGGAATTGAACCCACATCTGCTGCATTGCTGTCTGAAAGGGAGAAGACTTTAAGCAAATAAACTATAATAAATGGCATAAAGAATTATGTATATTTCTTTATGCCATTTCTTATATTGTTTCTTTATGCCATTGCTTATATTTTATTTGCTTTAAGTCCTCTCCCCTTCCATTTTTTTCCCTATAAAAAGTTGTCCTGTCACTCAAAGACAAGCCCACAGATCAGCAAACATATGAAGACTGTCTGCTAATCTCCCTGGTACCTGATGGAGCCATCTCTCCTCCGTGCTGTCATAGTCCTTACGTGTTTTCCCCTCTTGTATATGTGTGCACATGTCTTCATTCTTCTACTAACATGAGAACACCTTGAGATTAAACTTTAGGCAATGTAATCCTGGGATCAGCATCAGAGGGTTTGGCGTCAGACATCTAAGGTTTAAACCCTGGTTTTACTAGTTCTTAGCTGAATGACCTTAGGGAAAATTTAATTACTCTAAGTCTCACTTTGCTCCACTTTAAAATGGGGTCATAATTTTAAAGGAATACATTATGAGGAACATCTTAGACAGAGGGTGTTAGCAGAATATCCGAATGCAAAATGTTCCTTGTTGAAAGAGTACCCTAATTTTTAAGAGGATGTTTTAATGAATAATTAGGTCCCATTTATCTCACCAGAGCATGACTGCTGCTGGGAAGATTTGCATGAATGATCAGTTCCAGACAGATCCAGTTGATTGACCCAGGCACTGTACAGAGCTAACATTCATTGTCTCACTCCTGCATTCTTTCAATATCCACTTCTTTATGGAAACTAGGAGTCAGCCAGGCTTTTTTAGAAGTTCGTCTAAACCACATGTAAACAATTTTTTAAAAAATGTTCTGACATTCGTGAGGATTGCAGTTCAGAGACTTGTTCTTTTGCAATGGGTTTCATCTCTGGGTCTACAGGGTGTGATAAATGTGATCACAGTTACCATTTATCAACAGGTATAAGTTGATTGCTTTTGTTCACTATTTATGTTAATTTTCTAACAGATCTGCAGTCGATATAAATACTTTTATTTTATGAATGAGGAAACTAGAGATTAGAGTTTAAGTAGCATGCCCAATGTCACTGAGTTAGCCATTAAGCTAAAATTTCATGACAGTTCTGTTGACTCTAGTGACCACTTCCTTCCTCTCTGCTGTGTGGCCTTCGATTTTGTGCCACAATTTCACAAAATCAAAGAGGCCAGGAATCTAAAGGTACCACTTCCTCATGCTATATATTGAGAAAAACAGGTCCCCGTGAAACCAACAGAGTTGCCTAAGGTCCCCAGCTAGCCAGCCAAATTCCAGCATGATGCGGCCTCTCCATGTGGAAGAATGGCATGGACACTTTTATTTCTGTTAGATAATTTTGGTCTCTGTGTCAGCTTATACGTTCTCTAATTAATAAGCCCCATCTGCTGACTCACCATCTGTATTTACACATAAACCGACGTCAGCAGTCACCATGCGCCCAGCAAGCGGCACGCGACCTTCTGCTCAGGTGACATGCACAAGCCTTGTGACCTCACTTCTGCCCTAGGACGTCACACCTGCAAGACCGTCTGCATCTGACAAAGCTGTAAATGGCTTGACCTTTGCCAAGTGGAGCTTAACTTTCTCTTTAAACCTTTCTCTAAGAGGCCGTCCCACTGCACTGGGAAGAGTGATTTCACTTGAAGGCTTAAGACTCCTATGGCCTCAACAGTAGTTAGATTTTAACATGTTTAAATATGAGCGATAGGGGCTAAGTGCTCCGGCAGTAGCTCGCCCTTTGATGTTTTAAAAGGACACCAGAGGCTGCTCTGGTCATGTGCCCCAGCTGCTCATGTAATGCTCGACCAGCTCATCAGAGCATCTCGCCACTTAACTGGGTAATGACAGGGAGCCGCTTTACCAGTAGAGATTGTTTTATGGCTGCTTTCTTCCCTTCAGCTCTAACCTGAGGATCACAACTCAGAAACTGGTGCTCCCACAACGCAGACCGCTTCCCTGGGTCTAGAGGGAGTGATTAGACAGAAAATCTCTTATACCTTCAAAATCACTGGCAAATTTCTTATGTATCACATGGGGTGGGAGGTAGGGATTCCTGGCCAAGTGGTTGACCCAGTCTCCCCAGTTGGGAATGCTTCTGAACAGACATCTCAATTGAAGATATGGAGCTCTTCAAAAGCTCACCCACATATTTATTATTTTCAAAAGAAAACTTAGTCACTCAATTGCACTAAGCTGTGCTGGGTGTCTCTATGTTACTTGTTAGATTCTTGCAGTGATCTTAAAGGGAAAAGAAAATAGCCTTTTTTTAGAGGTGCACAGCTGCTCAAAGCACTGAAGTTAGTTTCCTTGGTTCTACACATAAAGGTTTAAAATTATCATTAGCTGCAAAGTACTGTATTATAACTGGGTGAGAATTGATCATCTGACTAGTAATTGATGAAAAGTGGAAGAGGCAAGTGGTGGTCATAAAACCTATTGCAAGAGGTTTTGTTGTTTTATTTAAAATATGATCAGAAGAAATACATTATTTTACATGTTCCCATGCACTGTAAAGCGATACTACACGTCGAAGCACGAATTTAACTCAGCAAGCAAACATTGTGTGATATCCTGCCACCACGAGTTCTGCAGGCAGACTGCCTGTGTTTGCTTCCTAACTCAGCCACTGTGACCCTAAGCATGTGGCTTTTCCTGGGGGATTCACTTTCTTTGTCAGTTATATGATAAAAATAAGAGCATCCTTGGGACTTCCGTCCTGGTGGTCCAGTGGTTAAGAATCCTCTTTACAATTCTGAGGACATAGTTTCGATCCCTGGTCAGGGACCTAAGATCCCACGTGCCCTGGGGCAACTAAGTCTGTATGCCACAACTAGAGACCTTCAAAGACAGATCCCACAGGACAGACAGAAGCCCTGGCATGCAGCACCTGAGGCCTGACACAGTCAGGTAAATAATTTTTTTTTTTTTTTAAAGCACACTAAACCACATGCGGAGAAGACAATGGTACCCCACTCCAGTACCCTTGCCTGGAAAATCCCATGGACAGAGGAGAGTGGTGGGCTGCAGTCCATGGGGTGACTAAGAGTTAGACATGACTGAGCTACTTCCCTTTCACTTTTCACTCTCATGCATTGGAGAAGGAAATGGCAGCCCACTCCAGTGTTCTTGCCTGGAGAATCCCAGGGACGGGGGAGCCTGGTGGGCCGCCGTCTATGGGGTCACAGAGTCGGACACGACTGAAGTGACTTAGCAGCAGCAGCAGCAAACCACATGGGCTGTAGTGAGGATTTCCAGGCAAGAATACTGGACTGGGTTGCCATTTCCTTCTCCAGGGTGCTTTCCGACCCAGGGCTCAAACCCGGGTCTCCTGCATTGCAGGTGGTCTCCTTCCTTGCAGACAGATTCTTTCTACTAGCTGAGCCACCAGACAAGCCCACTATGACCTCATCTGAAGTCATCACAGCTGCGACAATGCTATTTCCAGAGGAGGTCACATTCTGAGGTCTGAGCATGAGGACATCAACATATCTTTTTGGGATGTAACCAAGGACTTCCCAGGTTGCTCAGTGGTAAAGAATCCACATGCAAAGCAGGAGGTGTGGGTTTGATCACTGGGTCAGGAAGATCCCCTGGAGAAGGAAATGGCTCCTCACTCCAGTATTCTTGCCTAGAGAATTCCATGGACAAAAGAACCTGGCAGGCTACAGTCCATGGAGTCACAAAAGTTGGACATGACTCTTAGTGACTAAACCAACGTAACCCATGATAGCAACAGTGTATCAATTTTTATGGGCTTCCCTTGTGGTTCAGCTGGTAAAGAATCCGCCTGCAATGCGGGAGACCTAGGTTCGATCCTGGGTTGGTAAGATCCCGTGGAGAAGGGAATGGCTACCCATTCCAGTATTCTGGCCTGGAGAATTCCATGAACTGTATAGTCCATGGGGTCACAAATAGTAGGACCCAACTGAGCGACTTTCACTTTCATTGATACATATATGTATACCCTATAATTAAGATAATTAACATTATAAGCAGTCAAAGATTACTGGATCCAGGTACTCTTGACATGCCTTGAACCTTTTACTTAGGGGAGTGGAGATGCAGAAAGAGAAACTATGCAGACTTTGGCCTCAAGAAGTTCATATTGTAGTACATATCAGTTGTCTTAATCTGTTTATCTCATAGAGATGGAAGAAACCTATTATAAAAGAAATTATCTCTTTGCATTCATTATCAGGCATTATAAATACTAAAATTTGTGGTTCTGAACTCCCACAAAAGTTTTCTAAGCTCCTTTCTTGTTGGTTCCAGCCCCACAAGGCTGGTTTTGATCCTGGTCAAATCCTTCCCGCATGTGGGTCTAGGTGTTTATCTCTGGAGTCCTTTTCAATTGCAATGTTCCTTGATTCTGGTATAACTTATTGTGTGTGTGATCATATTTCCAGTTTTTCTAAGTCATGTTTAATGCCTTTGCCTGCTCTCGTTTTGCTTACTCTTCCTGTTCAAAACTTCTTTTAACTGCATTGAAACAGTTGTGTTCTGACTATATTTTCAATCTCGGTAAAATTATGCTTATACAAGTGTTTGTTTCCTGATGACTCCTATGAGAAACTTCTGAAATAATTTGAAAATAATTGATTTTCTCCTTTACTACATAAAACCTAGTTGGGCAATTACAAGGCTGTCTTCAGCAAGAAAAAAAAGTATAAAACTAGAAACCTTGTTTGATTTTTCCTGCTTTCTTATAGTGTAGAGTTGGTATATCTAAAGAATTATGATTCCTACTTATGTGAATAAAACAATGCCTTTTCTTTGAGATACATCCCAAATTTTTATTTCTTAGCTCATAGGATACAATATTTCCATTTGAAATTTCTTAAGATGAAAACATAAATTGAGGCACCCAGCAAGATTGTTCTAAAGGCAAGAATCAAAATGATATGACTAAATTATTGCAGAAGCAGACAGTTTCTATAATTCTCTGTGTGGCAATTTAAATTTTGTGTTATTTGGTTTTTCATCCAGGCACTTGCTTCTACTTTGTTCCCTCCGCCCTCTCTTCCTTCTTTTTAAAAACATGCTATTAATAGGAAGGAATCAAGTGCTCAGAATGTCATTCTTTTCCTAAAAACATATCAAGGCTTCTCTTGTATTATTCAGATGGCTCTGGAAATTCACCTTCTCCACCAAAGTGTCCTTAATTGAGTTAAATTCAATGAATATTATTGATTACTTGCTATTTTCCAGGCAGCACGCTGGTATCCTGAAGACACAAAGAAATATAATGTGTGTCGTCGTCTGTTCAGACTGTGAAAAAGAAAAGAAATAATATGAAAGCTTTGCTGATCTACTCCGCCTGCTTCAGTGTTCTGCTCCCAGAGCTGCTCATCACTGTCCAAGTCTCTTAACTCTTATTTAGCATCCTTTAAGTGGCTGGTCCCTGAGACACCAACAACTGAATAACACCCTCACAGTTGTTAAGGGTAAAATACTCTCATACATAAAAGAAGAATAACAAAATGAACCACTTTTTGAGTTCCAGGAAGACAGCACACGCAGATAAATATGGTAGGATTTCAGAAATAGGAGACACCAGTAAGAACCAGGGCAATGAAAACAGCAGAGCCTTCAAGGTCAAATTCATTCTAGTCGAGGTGTGGCAGAATTTAGGAATTTGATGTCTCCAGGCAGGAGTATTTAGCGTGGGAAAACAGTAGCAAAGGTACAGTTTGTGTGGGGGAGTTGGGGGGAGAGGTTACCATGGGGAATAAAGGAGACTCCTCTGTGGCTCAGGCTGGAAGCTCATGTACAAGATTCAAGATTGACAGAATAGGAGGTTATACATGCATATATATCTTTTTTTTTCAGATTGTTTCCCTTATAAGTTATTACAAAATATTGAGTATAGTTCCCTGTGCTATACAGTAGGTCCTTGTTGGTTATCTATTTTGTATATAGTAACATATATATGTTAATCCCAAATTCCTAATTTATCCCTCCTCCATTTTCCCTTTGATAACCATAAGTTTGCTTTCTGTGTCTGTGGATCTGTTTCTGTCTTGTAAATAAGTTCATCTATATCATTTTTTTAAAGGTTTCACATGTAAGTGATATCATATGATATTTGTCTTTGCCTGGCTTGCTTTGCTTAGTATGATCATCTCTAAACCCATCCATGTTGCTGCAAATGGCATTGTTCAATTCTTTCTCTGGCTGAGTAATGCTCCAGTTGTATCTATGTACCATCTTTTTTATCCCTTCCTCTGTCAATGGACATTTAGGTTGCTCCCACATCTTGGCTATTGTAAACAGTGCTGCAGTGAACAGTGGGGTGTGTGTATATTTTCGAATTATGATTTCCTCCAGATGTATGCCCAAGAGTGGAATTGCAGGATCATATGGTAGCTTTACTTTTAGTTTTTTAAGGAAATTCCATCCTGTTCTCCACAGTGACTGCACAGTGACATTCCTGCCCACCGTGCAGAAGTTTCCCTTTTCTCCACACCCTCTCCAGCATTTATTATTTGTAGACTTTTTGATGATGGCCATTCTGACCAGTGTGAGATGATACTTCACTGTAGTTTTGATTTGCAATTTTCTAATAATTAGTGATGTTGGGCATCTTTTCATATGCTTCCTGGCCACCTGTAAATCTCTGGAGGAATGTCTGTTTAGATGATCTGCCCATTTTTTTTTTTTTTTGTTTGTTTGTTTCGGTTGTTCTTTTACTATTGAGCTGTATGAGCTGTTTGTATATTTTAGAGATTAATCCCTTGTCGATCATATCGTTTGCAAATATTTTCTCTTGTTCATGCCAGAAACAATTGATAAACTATTGAACAGAAGAATTAAAAGATGATCTGGTAATTACAGAATGTTTATCATATTTTTATACCAGGGAGAGTAAATTTAACTGCATTTATCTATTAAATATTCATTGAACACATTATATATACATTACATAGTCAGTGTAAATACTGCACTTCCTTAAAACTTTAGTGGAAGTAAATGGACTTTGGGGACTGATGGAGCTTGGTTTGAATCCTGGCTCTTCCCCTTCCTGCTGCTGCTGCTGCTAAGTCGCTTCAGTCATCTCCGACTCTGTGCAACCCCATAGACGGCAGCCTACCAGGCTCCTCTGTCCTTGGGATTCTCTAGGCAAGAATACTAGAGTGGGTTGCCATTTCTTTTCCACTTCCCCTTCCTAGTTAGGTGGTATTCGTTAAATTATGTAGTCTTTCTAATTTCATTTTTCTTCCTCTGCCAAATGGGGATATTAGGACAACTTTACAGAGTTGTTGACCAATTAAATTAAACACCACCATCAAAACACCTAATATTGCATTAGGCACAGTTAGTTTTCAATAAGTTATTACCATTTATGTAACATGCTCAAAGCAGGTATATTTATGTACCTGCCCACAAGGGTCTGGATGTTACGCTTCTTCTCCCAAGTGATGGAACCCATGATTGCTATAAAAACTTCCTTCGAGGGAAAAAATATTTTAAATATTTGCAAAAGAGTTGAAATTATTCAGTCTCATCTTTAGACTATAAAAACTATCAATATTGAAGTTTTTGTGTAGATTTGTTTCCTAAATGTTTTTAAATACGATTTTTTTAATGTTATAATGAAAGTTGATGGATTGATTTAACATCCAGATATTCAGTGTGAATTCCTGAAGAGTGTATGAGGGGACATTTGCATCAGCAAAGTGAGGGGCAGCTAGAGGCTGGGTAAATTGAGAAGTCTGAGAAAAGGAAACAAAGCAGGATCCACAGTCTGAAATGGAACCAGTTAAAACACTGAGGAAAAGAGAGTCTTGGTGAGAAGGAAAACAAGTAACAATTGGGGTTATAAGGGAAGCTGCATCATTAACAGCAATGTAGTTTTTTGTTGTTTGTTTTAATCAGAAACCTAGCTGTGTCTCACTGAGACTCAAATAGAAGAGGACTTGATTTGGGGGCCCGCAGAGGAGAAAACATGTAGAGCAGAAGGAAGAATAATAACCCATAGGGCAGGGTCCGTGAAAAAAGTAAGAACAGAGTGACTGGAAACAGTGCAAAGTTTTAAGTCATGCCGCATGATGTTGATTTATGCATTCACAGCATCTCAGCTACACTGCACATGGCTAATATCCTTGACATCCCTCATGCGATCCTGATGCCTAGTTTCACATTCGCATTGATGTAAATGAACAGGGTGGAAGAAAGTGAATGTCAGAGAATCTTCATCTTCCTCTCTGTACACTTGCCCCATGCATCATTTCTAGTTGGCTGGCCCTAGGTTGTATCCTTTATAATTAATCCACAATTCCTAGTGAAGTGCTTCCTTGAGTTCAGGGACCCTTTAGCAAATTATGAAACCCAAGGTGGGAGTTGTGGGAACCACCAACTTATAGCTGGTCAGTAAGAATTAGAGAAGCCCTGAATTTGCCATTGGGGTCTCAAGTGGGGACAGTCTTGTGGGACTCAATCTTTAAATTTTGTAGAGTCTGTGCTTACTCCAGGTAGTCAGTGTAAGAATTGCTTGGTATGAAACATCATATATTAACACATGTATATGAAATCTAGGAAAAAAAGTACAGATGAACCTATTTGCAGTGTAAGAATAGAGACGCTGATGTAGAGAATGGACAAGTGGACACAGTGGCGGAAGGGGAGGATGGGACAAACTGGGAGAGGAGCACTGATGTATATCCATCACCGTGTGTGAAGTAGATAGCTGGTGGGAACCTGCTGTGGACCACGAGGAGCTCAGCCCGGTGCTCTGTGATGACCTAGAGGGGTGGGCTCAGGAGGTGGGGGGACGCCCAGGAGGAAGGGGATATAAGTACACATGTAGCTGGTTCACTTTGTTGTCTAGCTGAAACTAACACAACATTGTAAAACAAATATACACCAATAAAAAAAGAATGTCTTGGTATGAAAAGCCCACATATTTGGTGTCAGAAGTGTTGGGAGTTGCACAGGAAAGAGTTGTCTTTTTAGTGAGCTTGGCAGATCAGAACGAAAGTGAGTTGGCTGAAGTGTGGTCAAGGGAGGTGGTTGGAGGCAAAATCTAGGAGGAAATCAGAACCAGGACACTGAGATTATGGGAGAGAATTTGGACTCTGCATGGACTGCAGTGGCAGGACAAAGAAATATCAAAGCAGAGAAGGTTCATGCTCTAGGCTATGATTTCAGCTGCCATATGCAAAATGGACAATAGAGGCAAAAATGAAGGTGGGAGACCACCGTGAGCTTTTACAGTGGTGCAAGTGAGAGGCTGCAGTGCTTAACCTCATGCAAGTTTAGCCGTGCCAGGCTTGTTCGACGGCCCAGTGGAGGCGTCTGTGGCTGCTTGGCTGTACAAGTTCAAGCTTGAGCCAAAAGGAGAGGATGGGGATGAACTTGGAGAGTCAGAGTATAGAGCTTGACTTTCAAGCCCTGAGACTATGAGCTTGAGAAAAGTATGCAGGGAGCAGAGAAGATGTGTAGGATGGAGTACAGGGCTTCTCCATCATGGCCTGGTAGATTAAAAAGAGCCAAAAATGTGATCAAGACGGAGCAGCCAGTGAGGGAAAAGGACCAACAAGGAGGGTGTAGTTTCACCGTCCAAAGAGAAAAGCATATTTCAAATAAGAGACGGTAGGAGAGAAAATGTTGCTGAAAAATTGAATATGATTTCTGACCTTGTTAAGAGCAGTTTCAGTGATTGGGGTTAACATACACACACTACTATACATAAAATAGATAACTAATAAGGACCTACTGTCCAGCAGAGGGAATTCTACTTAATACTCTGTAATAACCTATGTGGGAAAGAGTCTGAAAAAGAGTGGCTATGTGTGTACGTACAGCTGACTCAATTTGCTGTACATCTGAAACTAACACAACACTGAAAACCAACGATGTTCCAATAAAAATTGTAAAAAACTAGTGTGGAGTTGTCAGCTCCTGAGGGCATGGATTCGAGAAGAGAAAGGGAGAGAAGACAGTGAGGAGGAAGCCAAGAATTGTTTGTTCTTCCTTCTATAGAGGACGGAACGGGAAGGGCTGAACCCAGAGGCCTCATTTTAGAAATACATTTGGGAAAACTCGAGAGGTTAATAACCAGTGAGAATTGGCAAATGTATCCTGGAGTCACTGACCTCAGAGCCAGGAAACTGCTCTGTTGATTGTCTCTCTCCCTGGTTCTCTAGTCTCAGCCCTATTTCAGACATCTCTCAGCCTACTTGTGCCTATTGATGAAGCAAAACCACTGAGGAATAGCTTAACATTTTAGGATGTTTTATCTTTATTTTTCCTTATCTGATTGTAGGATCTATATAATCGTGGCCTTTGTTTGTTCTTTAATATTGGTCCTGGAGACAAACTTCTTCATGCAATGAGTATCCGAATCAGAGGCTTTGGGCAAATGCCATCATTCCAAAATGCCAACAGTTCAATAAGATGAAGCTTCTCATAAATATAAAATCATGAATTAGGGACAAAGTTGGCTGTGGTACTGGTGCGGCTCACACCTCCCTGACTCCTATCCGAAGTCTTCCTCCTCCTATGATCAGGAATGTGGTTGGCTCTCATGACCACATGGAGCATTTTTGAGAACCGTTGTTTTTTTTTTATGTGTGTGTATTCTGAAATTTTATGATGAGGAGTGTTTGTGCATTTCTATTTCTACTCATTTTGCTGGCATTCAGAGAGCTCTTATTATCAGAAAATGAACATTGATCACTTCCAAGAAATGTTCCTGTATTATGTGTTTAAAGTGTTTATTTCTTCTCTTTTCTGTGTTGTTTTTCTGGACTCTCCATAATCCAAAAAAAAAGAACATTTAGCTGTGGGAGTACAAAGGACATGATGCCTAATGAGGTAGTGAGGGTGGGCTCATGGGGGACCACATGCTTCTTAGATCAGCCCTGGAACAGTCTCCTTGTTTTCAGCCCTGTCCTCCTTCTTCATCCTATAATACATGGACCTCTAATTCCTGAGTCTTTTCAGCATTCCATAGAGTAAACTGACAGTATTTCCTTCTGTAGACATTTAAGTTTGATCTCCCTGTACCCCAGAGAGTCATTTATTATTTCTTCATCAGCAGTTCTCTCTGTTCCCATACTGTGAATTGGGGTTACAGATGTCTCCAAGGTTCATAGAATACAGAGTTTTTTGTTTCCATTTCTTGTTCTTTTCGTTGTTCCTGGGTGAATTTCCAGAGGAGCAGGGAGAAGCGAGGAATCTCACTCCTCTGGCCTTAGGGACCCTTTTGGCTAATAGAAACGAAGCTTAAACCAAGACCCATTCATCAAATAAAAAGAGTGTTCCATTTGTTTTCTGTATGTCTTGCACTCTCTGAGAAAATTATATCAACGCTGAAGCAATTTCCTTTTAGACAAAGTCAGTTTTAATCTCACCTATTAATATCCAAAGCTCTTAAGAAAGTTTGTATTAAAAACGGTAGTAACACATTTAAGTCAAAAGTTAATTTCCTCAATGGAAAGTTGACTCAGTCATGTTACAGTCTTTTACCACTAGACATGGAAACATGGCCAGTGCTGTTAAATTAGAATGATGTTATAGTGGCCAAATAGCACAAATGTTAGAAATTATTAATAAATAGCATGTACATTATAGAAATGTGTCTCCTGTTGCCATTGATGAAGAAAAGAAAAGAAAATTTTTGTTAGATTTTAGAAATCTTGATCACAGGTTTCTTTTCAGACACAAATAGGTTATTGTCAAGGAAATTATGTCTACCTTGTAATAAGTCTCATGCAAAAAAGAACTTGTATGATATCTAATATGCTTCATTGGTAGGATATAAAAATTAAAACTAAGCTCCATAAACCACAAAATTAGCAGCAATAATCACTAACATGTGGCCTAGTTGTTGCTTCTTATACAAACTGCCATCAGTTGTAAAATTAATACTGCACATCTAAAGTTGGCTTTGTCCCAGGGTTACTTTTCAGTTCTATTAATAAAAAGAATTCTATCCAGTCTACTGGGAAATGTTGTGATGATGGCAGCAGAGACACTTCTTTGGTTGGACAGACTATTTTATGTCAGTTCCCAAACACCACTGATAAGTAATTTGCTTTGCTTAAGGGTGCATACACTGAAACTTAATTATTGATTGGCAGAAAACATAAAATAAGTAGTCCATTTAGAAATTTGATTCAGGTAAATTCAGAACTGAATATATACATTAACCCATTCACCCTTCTCTAATAGATTTTACATTGCTTAACAAACTGTAAGGTTTATTCACCCATTAACATTGATGGGCTGTACATGTGTAATTTCCTTTGGCATTTATAAAAGCTGTTGAGGATAATCCCCCACAATGGCAGTGTCAGTAATAGACTTTAAAACATGCCAAACTCTAAACATTTGCACTAGCATTTAATCTGCTCTCCTCCTCCTCGGGTTCTCTTATGTTCAGCCAAGACTTCCTGTGGTTAGAGTGGATAGGAGTGATAAATAAAGGTAAGAAAGTTTGGAACGTGTACAATGAGGCTTCAAAGCAGCACTTCCCACTTTAAATCGGGGAGGGCTTCAAACAGAGCAGCAAGTTGTTCTGTGTGGTGTGAACCTTGCTTGACCTGTAGGTCTGCCTCAGGGGAAGGCCCAGGACACAGGAAGGACAATTTCTGCTTCAGTTGGGAGAGTGTCTGCACCTGGGTTTAAGCTCTGAAGCCCATCTATGTGGGGGTGGAATCAAATTGGAAAGCAAGACCAGGAAGCTGAGTACAGTCATCAAAAACAATAAGGCCGTTTAGGAAGAGTGAACGATAGTACCTTGGCTTAATTACCCAGATCACAGCAGAAAACACTCAGGTGCTTTGTCCTGATTCTTTTTTCCTCTTTAGAGGGCAAACGTCCCGCACCATGCGGTCACTGGTTGGTGTCAAAAGGAAAGTCTGAATTCTAACGTATAAACTATAGTCATTTTCTGGCAGTCCTTACAACAATGGGAATAATAATTTTGTAGGGATTAAGTTTGATTAGATTGTGGAGAAGATAAATGTTCTCAACCTAGTCTAACTTCTTGTTCCTACCAATGACAAAGCTTGCCGAGTGTAAGGCAGAAAGGTAGGTAATCGGAAGAGTAGAGACTTTACCAGAAGGCATCTGATAAGAATACAGACAGGCAGCAGCATCCAGGAATTGTCCTAGTGGTCAAGACCTTATCAAAACTTGTAACAGAAAGCAAGGGGCAGTTTAAAAATAACATTTATCGTCAGAGCAAGGACTGTCAGCTCTGTTGGAAGAAAGGACACCTAAATCTGGAGAGACACCTCTATCTGGAAAGGACAGTGCTGGAGGGAGCTTCAGCTCTCTTGTAGAACATTGTCAGCCCACACCAAAAGCAACACTAATTATATGAGAAGATCACAAGCCACTGAGACATGGATATAACATTACCCATTATCCAGGATCTCACTCACATTGAGGAAATAGTGCGCATGCCATAGTGCTCTACGAAACGGTCCAACAGACTTGAGAAGGTCACCTAGACTTCTGATCCAAACAAACATTTGGAAATCTAATTATCTAATCCATTTCTTAACAACCTCCACAACCTTCGAGAACAGAAACTTAATTGTAACATCAGAATGCTTAGACAGATGCATACATACGCGTATACACCTATATATATATATATATATTCTTGTTCTAGCCTCAAGAAAATTGAAGTGACTTTTAACTTTCCCACATAAAGTAGTATTTAAGTATTTAATTTCTGGATACAGATATTAAAAACTTTTTTCAAGACAATCTAACTTCCTTTCGCAAATTGTTATGATAAAGATAAATTCATAAGAAAAAATGCTGCTATGTTTTATTCTGCTCAGTATCTCTCTGGTTTTCTGTATTCTTATATGTATTCTCTCAAATTTCTCTAAGGTTCCTTGTGCCACTCTATCACTGGGTATTAATTTTAAAGTATATATAATTGCTACTTTATTAATAATATATATAATATGTTTAAATGATGGAATATTTTGAAATTTAAAATAATCCTACTCTCTTATCTGCCCGAGAATACATATTTGAAAATACATACACGAAAAGAAATCCCTGGTAAACAAGATTTCTTTTCAGGGGGACAAATTAACACTAACGAATTCTTCAGTATTTAAACTCTATATTAGACATAAGCAGGGGCGTTCTGGGCTTCTCCAAGGGCTCATTGGATAAAGGATCTGCCTGCGATGCAAGAGACACAATGGATACAATCCCTGGGTCGGGAAGATCCCTTAAAGAAGGAAATGGCAATCCAATCCAGTATTCTTGCCTGAAAAAACCCATGGATGGAAGAGCTTGGCAGGTTACAGTCCAAACGGTGGCAAAGAGTTGGACATGACTGAGTGACTAAGTATGAGCCCAGGGGTATTCTAGTCTCATGCATAAATATCCCTAATGATATATTAATAATATACATTTACATATCACAATATTTTTTGTTTCCAAATATTTTACCATCTTCAGTCTTCAAAATAACCCTATAACATAGGTAGGAAAGGCTTTATATATCTATTTTCACCATTGAGGAAACAGAAAGGTTAACCATTAATAATCTGTTAAAGATTGCTAAAGATTGTTAAAAGGTAGAAAGAAATGGTATATTAATTAATGTATTATGAGTCCCTGCTTTCTAAATGTGAGTGACATTCTATAACATCAATAAAGGAATCCTTTGTCCCCAAATCAGTATATTCATGTAGAATACATTTAATTCCCTTGAGAAGATAGATTTTATATTTATCAAGCATTTTTACTTACTTATTTGTTTTATATTTGTGAAGAACAAGAGGCTTAATTATCATCTTTTAATAAAGTTAGAGAAACTGAGGTCCCAGAAAGTTGAATGTTTTGATGAGATCCTACGAGAACAGCATATTTACTGATTTTTTTTTAAATTTAAAGAAATAGATAAAGACACCATATAAGGGTAGATGAGTAATCCCAATATTTAAGCTACTGTTCCTGAAGTTAACAATCCAGGTTTCTCACGGCCTCCTGGCTTGTCCTCTTCAATGTTTCCTTTATTCTTTAAACTGGTTACCTCATGATGTGACAGTGGTTGCTGCAGCTCCAAGCAACACAACCACATCTGAAGGCAAGAAATGGAGAAAGGGATGGGTGAAGGAGGCTAGCAAGTCAACAGCCAGAGATGCTTCCTTTTGGTCAGGGAGAAAATAAGTATTTTCTAGAAACTTTTCAAAGAGGTGATCTCACATCTCTTCAGCCGGAAAACCATCTCAAGACCACCTCTTTTTATATTATTATTTATTTTTTATTGAAGGATGACTGCTTTATAGAATTTTGTTTTCTGTCAAACCTAAACATCAATCAGCCATAGATATGCATACATCCCCTCCTTTTTGAACCTCTCTCCCATCCCACCCCTCTAGATTGATAAATATCATATTGTAACACATATATGTGGAATCTAGAAAAATGGCACTGAAGAATTTATTTGCAGGGTAGCAATGGAGAAACAAACAGAGAATAAACTTATAGAAGAGGGGAGGAGCGGGTGAGTTGTATGAAAAGCCTAACTTGGAAACTTCCATTACCATGGGTAAAATAGATAGCCTACGGGAATTTGCTGTATGGCTAAGGAAACTCAAACAGGGGCTCTGTATCAAGACTACCTCTTGATACAAGGGAGATGTGAAAGTACAGTCATCACTACATATGCCAGGGAGACTGATTCCAGGAGCCCCAGTGGATATCAAAAGCCAAAATCCACAGTGCTGAGTCCCTGATACAAATGATGACAACAGCCCACCCTCCTTCTGTGTGCCTTCTGCCTCCGTGGATGCAGGGGTAGCGGGTCGGGGGTGGAAGAGGCCGCTGTGTCTTTCTGTCCTCCGTTTCCTGTTGGCAGACGGGTAAGGGAGAACGGGGCTGGGGATGGCGCCTGGGTTTGGCATCCATTTTCTCTTCTTAATCCTGTCCTATCCCTTATATTTGACCTGAGTGATTTCCTTCTAAGATACCTCTTGGCTCTTTCTTAAAGATTTTGTTTCTCCATGAAAGTGAAAGTGTTAGTTGCTCTGTTGAGTCTTTGCATCCCCGGGGACTGTAGCCCACCAGGCTCCTCTGTCCAAGGGATTCTCCAGGCAAGAATACTGGAGTGGGTTGCCATGCCTTCCTCCAGGGGATCTTCCCAACCCAAGGGTCAAACCCAGGTCTCCTGCTTTGCAGGCGGATTCTTTACCCGATAAGCCACCAGAGAAGGCCTCGTTTCTCCATAGTGTCTCAGAATTCACTTGCTGACATTTGTCACTATTTGACAGAACCCACGCCTCCCTGCAGTGAGACCCCATCCCCCGCGGAAGGCAGAAGGCACCCAGGTACTCTTCACAAACGTTTCACAGATGGTTAGAGGCACTCACCCTCGTGAAATTCTTGCACTACTCGATGGAGACCCCTAGTGGGGCTGTGAAAAGGATGGCCCTTGAGGTCCAAGAAGAATTCAAATGCCAGCCTGGTCCTTGATGGCTGCCCATGACCTACATCACTGCAGCACACGTACCACTGGAGCCTTGAGAAGCAAAGCTCATGTTGCTGAAGTCAGCAGGATGGCCCGACACTGCAAAATAGAACACACTAGTCAACAAGGTCTTCCCATTTGGGGACAGCTTTTTCCCCCAAATTGGATTCTTCCTGCGAGTTATTTTCTTCCAGTCATAGCTGCAGTGGACTATAAATGTCTCTACACCACACCGCAGATCAGTGACCTGTGTCAGAGAGAGAGAGGCAGAAAGAGGGAGATTATTGAGAGCTATCGCAGACCGTATAAAGGAAGACACTTATACATTTTGAGAATAATAAGCAGTGGATATTTGCCAAAGTACTTAAAACTCAGTAGACCTCTTCGATTTCATTATTCAATCAACAATTATTTAGTGCTTTCTATCTGCCAGGAACTGATTCACAATTGAATCATACATAATCCCGGGACTCAAAAAGCTTCATCTTTTTGAGTACAGGAGACAGAGTGCATGCTTTAGTCTCTTCGGTCGTGTCCAACTCTTTGCGACCCTGTGGACTATAGCTCACCACGCTTCTCTGTCCATGGGATTCTCCAGGCAAGAATACTGGACAATTTAGTTAGGATCAGATGCCAGATCATCCCTGGCATAATATAGTGGATAGAATCCAATGGTTGGGGAAATAGGAACGTAGGAGTAGATATATCATACCAAATCACCCCTGCAAACTTAAACACACTTGCACACACACATGCACAAATACATCCTATTCCTAGAAGGTCCAGAGTACCCTTGCTTTATCAATTCATTGAGAAATATGTCAATGAGGGAACACAGGCATCTCCACGGTGTCTGTCTTCTATGGGCCAATATGGTGATAGGAGTTAGTGAGACTGACTCTAAATAGCAGAGACCCAATGGCCATGCTTATACAAAGACCAGATGGGTGATTCAGGGACAAAATAATGCTTACAACATCTTAACATGTAGGGATCCTTGGTGGTCACTGATTGGAGAGTCTTAAAAATGAAGTAGAGGAGGAACTTATGAAATGTTGACCTATAAAACATGTCTGGTGACCAACAACCTGAATGAGTAAATATTTCCTGAAAAACAATTCCAACTAGTACATAGGGAAAAAAATGAGAGGTGAGTCCGCATACATATGGGAAAGAAGCAGAATCTTAGGTCAAAAGATGTCAGTTTTACTTTCAACTCTGCCACCTGCTGGTGGTGTTACCTTGGACAAGTTACTTAGCTTCTCACATCTTAGACATTTGACTTGTAAATTAAGTTTAACAAGATGCTGTGTGTGTGTGCTCAGAGGTGTCCAACTCTTTGAAACTCCATGGGCTGTAGCCTGCCAGGCTCCTCTGTCCAGCGGATTTTCCAGGCAAGAATACTGGAGTGGGTTACCATTTCCTCCTCCAGGGGATCTTCCCGACCCAGGGATCAAACCCAAGTTTCTTGCATCTCCTGCATTAGCAGGTGGATTCTTTACCACTCTGCCACCTGGGAAGCCCCAACTACATGTTACCCAGCTCAAAATATTCTGCATTAATAGGTCTGCATGAGAAATTGCATGCTTCTTATCCACATTGTCTGTTACACCCACACATCCTGTGACCACTTCTTGGAAGGCAGCCACTCACTTAATGGTTCAGTTGTTTATGTTTCCCTGTCCTGTATCAGTGGGCACGTTCAGGCTAAAGCTCTCCTACTGTCTTTCAAAATGGGTATCTGCTGTGGTTTGTTCTTTTCATAAATCTCATCCTAACCCACCGAAAACTCCTTCTGAGGTGAATGTCCCTGCCAGCAAATTTGCTTTGGGAATCAGCCAGGTTCATCGCACCCATCCTTCCTTCCTGGACTGCTCTCCTCCGTTCCTGAGAAACTGTCGTGACCTGTGTTTCCCCTGACTAGAGTTTCCATGTGGTGTTGAAATCTGTGTTCCTCACACTGGAACAGTATGTTCTACTAGCATTACGCAGGTTCGTATTGTAATAATTTACAATTTTGCCCTGCTTTCAAATGATGTATGGCGGATTTCCTGAATGAACAGGGACTGTAATTGCTGAGGATATTGAGCTTTATCAGCCAATTACTGAGCACAGATGATTGCTTTCAAGTATTCCTCACAGCGTACTCGAAATAAAAAGCAACTGGCCCAGTTCTGTCAGTGAATTTCATTGCTTCCACCCATGGGCTTGAGCGGGAGAGGAGGCAGAACAGCCTTTGCACCAGAGAAGATAAATTCAGCACGAACGCTCTTTGCTTTCCAATTCCTATCCCCTCTGACCAGTATTTTCTGAGAACCTCCAGGGCTGGCGTTTTCCGCTCTTTTATAATCCATTTCTTTAATGGCAATGTCAGGCAAAGGTCTCGGTAAGGAGGCCTTTAGCTTATGCTCTTTAAAAGGGCACAAACAACACAATAGTGTTTCACAGGAAGAAGAGCATCATCTTCTTATTTCTCTGCTTTTTAGATTCTCTGTTTGTTTCCTGCTCTTGATTCCTATGGTCAGAATAATTTGAAGGTGCCCCCGATCCCCGCCATGCACTATTCATTCTTTTTTATTATTAATTTTTTATTGGAGTATAGTTTCTTCAGAGCATTGTGTTAGTTTCTGCTGTTACTATCCTTTCTTGACAGCTGAATTATTCCTCGTATTTACTGTACACTTTTCCCATGTACTGTGAATGTAGTTTAATCATTCATCTAAGGCTGGTTGTAAGTACCGTAAGCATAATGTCTGAAATCAGGAGATCTTGCATTTTATTACTTGCCTAGACATGTATCATCCTCAGTCAGCTTATTGTCTGATCTTAGAACTTCCTGTAGAATATGAAACTAGAGGATGCGATAACAGAGGGGGATGAGTAAAGGAGTATACGCTTAAAGAGTTAATCAACCCAAATCCAAACATCTAAAGGCTGGGTGTTGTAAGGAAAATTGCAATTTTTCTTTGACTGGAGATGGTCAAATACTCAGAAGGCTAACCTAGAAAGGGAGCTTAAGTTCACAGGATATATAACGAGATGGGGGAAATGTCTTTAATAGGAGCTCTCTAAGAAACATGACTATGTTGTTAGAAGGAATGCCCTGGAAGGCATTAGGGATGAAGGTGAAATCCTTACGAAGCAATGCTCAAGTCATGATTGTGGGCTAGTAAACTACCTTCTAATGAAGGTTTGTAGGAACTTCCCTGGCGGTCCAGTGGTTAGGACTCCACATTTCCAATGCAGGGTACATGGGTTTGATCCCTGGTCGGGGAACTAAGATCCCACAAGCTGTGTGTTGTGGCCAAAAATATAAAATAAAATAAAGGAGGTTTTTAGAGTTAGATACAGTTCTGCCCTTACTGGCTCAAGGGCAGAATTTGGGGCCAGAAACAAACTTCTGAGGAAACAGGAGAAAATGCTATCACTGGCAGACCCATTATTTCCTGCCCCCTCCCACTGTGTTATTGCTTCATAAGATACATGTTAAAAAATAATTAAACAATAAACTTAAGCATGAAAAAAAAATTTTAATTTAAGTTTTATTTTAATTTTTAAAAGATTAAAACTTATTCCTTCACCAAGAACTCTCTTGGTCTTGCCCTAGTTTGCAAAGTATTTGTAGCTTTAGGTTAGCTTCCATTCATTGAAGAAAAATCTACATATGTTATAGCTACAAAAATCTCCAAGGAGCAATAAAAACAACTGTCCAATTTTTAAAAAGTATTTAAAGGGAAAGTAAGAAATACATACCTGATGCAGAAGCCTTTTAATCATCTTTGTATGTATGCAGAAGAATGTACACCTGTACATTCTTTGAGTGAATATCTCCCTTATTCCCTCTTAAGCCAAGCCTCTTAAAAGAACTTTGTATACTGGCTTCCTTCATCCTCTCCTCTTCTTTACTCCTCAACCAACCCATTGGGGTGGCTTCCAAGCTGTTAATCTTTCTAAACTCTTCTGGAAATATGACCAATTCTCTCTTAATTGCCAAATGCCAAGGACATTGTCCTGAGTATGGTACACCCCCTCACTGATGCTCAAGGTCTATTGCATTATTAAAGAATACACAGACATTCACACATTCAAGCAATGTGAATAAGTTTATGTAAGAATCCACAGATGCCAATTTCAGAATCAAGTAGACTTTGCCCTGAACTGGACAATGGGGTCCATCTTCTTGCATGCAGGCATGGCCTTCACCTCAAGTTCAGGTTGTCCACATCTTTCTACAGCTCCTTCCTTGGATATGACACAGAAAGCCGCTCTTTTGGAGGCCACCAAGAGAAGAATCGCTTCCAATCTGGCATTATAAATTCAAATGGCATTTACATCGCCCTCTTTCATATGCAGGTATTACCTACCTGAAGACCAACTCACCTTCCATGTTGCTTATGTACCTTTTTTTCTTAAATATATAGCACTTTACAGGATCACACAACTTACCTCTTAAAATAGGTGACATATATGATATATATGTTCCATAACATCAGTGAGGTGACATTCAAGTGCAGCTTTCCTTATAGGCTGCTTCCTTAGGACACAGCTCAGTACATTTTATCTTCAACAAAATATAGTCTCTGTCCATCTCTGCACCCCCATTTGTATGGCCACAATTTTGCTCCTCTTCTTCTTTGGCCGTGCCATGCAGCTTGCAGGATCTTATTCCCTTGACTAGAGATTGAACCCCAGCTCCCAACAGTGAAAGTAAATTCCTAACCACTGGGTCACCTGGGAATTCCCTACCACCGTGATGTTTTTGTCTCTATTTCTTAACTTATGAACCATGTCTTTGGTCTTTGCATTTACCACTGTTGACTTCTCTCAGGAGTCAAGACACACCTGGCTGAACTGGTACAACAGATTGCAAAGCTGCCTCCAATCCCCGCTTCTGCCTTGCCATGGCATTTAGGAATTCTTCTGAAAATTAGTTGCTTTCTCTTAAATTTTTTTTCACAACTGGCTTTCACATTCCCCTCTCTGGCCAATCTCCTCCATCCCCTGCGTCCATTGTATTTTAGTTCCCTCCATGCCCTTCTCATCCTTATTGCTTTCATTAAGCCCTAATGGGACACAAAGGACTGCCGCACTGTGCCCTCAACAACATTTGTTTTTGGTTTAGAATCAAAATGAACGTTTTTGTTATTGCCAAGGTACAAAATATTCATTATGCAAATAAGAAAATGCAAAAAAAAAAAAAGACAAAGTATAAATTAAAACATAGTTTCATTGCCTATGTATGATGTCTGTAAATATGGACCCTTATAAACAGAGTGGCACCTGTACTCTGACTGACAGTTTATCATGTGCTCCCTGAATATCTGTAGGTTCCCACATTCCCCAGCCTCCTCACAGCTGTGTGGGGGCCACTTAATATGGCTTTTCACCTTTCTACTTGTTGTTAGGATGGGGTTGTGATTTCCAAGTTTCTCATGTGTGCAACCTGAAAACACCCAGGGTGAGTTGTTTTCCTCTTAGTAAATAGCTGGGGTAGGCTGTCTCTGCACCTGATAATCAGACATCTTGAATCAGTATTCACTCATCACTGATTCCAAGTTATATGTTCCAATTTCTGGAATAATCTCAAAACAGAAATAATCTCAAGACAAGTATTATGTTTCATACCTGAGTCAGTGTCATCATCATCTAACACAATGGCTGGCCCGTAGTAGGCATTTAATATTTTTTAAGAAACATTTTTTCCAACGTCAGAGAAGAGTATAATAAGCCATGTAGACAGGCTGAAACATTAGGGCTAATCAAAACCAAGAAGCCCAACTATAAAATAAATAAAAGAAAGTGAAAGTGAAGTCGTGTCCGACTCTTTGTGGCACCGTGGACTGTAGCCTACCAGGCTCCTCCATCCATGGGGTTTTCCAGGCAAGAGTACTAGAGTGGGGTGCCATTTCCTTCTCCAGGGGATCTTCCTGACCCAAAGATCAAACCTGGGTCTCCTGCATTGCAGGCAGATGCTTTACCCTCTAAGCCACCAGAGGAGTCCACAAATGGAAGTCCATCAAACAAAATAATAAGCACTCAATTTCCTAAAATTTGGCAGAAAACATAATAATCATCTATTTCTCATGATGTGAGATTAAACTGAGAGCCCATCTGTGGTATTTGACCAATACCTATTGTGACCTTAGGGCTTCCTGGTAGATCAGTGGGAAAGAACCTGCCTGCCAATGCAGAAGATGAAGGTTCGATACCTGAACCGGGAAGATCCCGTGGAGGAGGACATGGCAACCACTGCAGTATTCTTTCCTGGAAAATCCCATGGACAGAGGAGCCTGGAGGGCTGCAGTCCACGGGCTTGCCAAAGAGTGAGACACGATTTAGCGACTAAACATCAAGTGTGAGTCTTCAGGAAGAGAATCCTAAGAGGGCCCCAGGGACATTTTTGACCATATTTCTGTGGCCCTGCTCTCCACACTGTGGACAGATTGACCACACAGCTCAGTAGCTCGACCATGGGTTGGTCATCTGAGTGATCATTTAGCCAATAATGAAAATGCATGAGGAGGGAGACCTCTGTGACATTCTCTATTGCAGCCGAAGGGAGGCCATGGGTAATTAGAAGAGACGGTCCCCATGCTGGAGGATTCAGGACACGAGCCTGGGGCAGACAAGGGAAAAATGAGTTTATTTCCTACTCAGCTAAGTCTTACCTTTACAGGCATAAACCAAAGAGGAATAGAAAATAAATGGCACATAATTTTGCATTTTTATAATAAGTTCGAAACTAAACACTGGGAAACCTTGTCAGCTCCTGCTAAGCTGATTCCAATTAAGCCTTCTGGCAGAGTTCCAACTGTTTTACTCCCTCAGATAGCATGGAGCATAACAAGGTTTATGAAGCATTCAAAAGTCAAATACCCTATTAACATAAACATGTAGTGAAATCAACTCTTCTACCAATTTTCAGCTTGCTTTCTTGCCTTCGTTTAGGGTGGGCTGATGGAAAATGATGTTTGCCTCCTTTGTTGGGGTTGTTTTGTGTTTGCTGGAATGCCAAGCAAGACTTCTTGTCAGGACAGTGGTGGACTAACCCTGCATACCTACTCACAAGGGCACTTTTATTATCAATACAATGAACTCCATCTAATACTGATAAGTTTGATACTAAGGAGCTGGGTTTGTATTTTCCATAACAGTGTTGAATCTGAATTAAAAAAAAAAATAATAAGAGCCAGTGGCTTAGGCTCAAGTGTTTAGAGTTGTGATTTACGCTCTTCTCCTGATCTGCTGGGAAATGAATTTGTTTATGCGTATTTGCCAGAGCCAAGATTTAACGTAAGAAAGTGTCACTTTCTTGACCATAGAAGTCAAATACCCACCCCCCCAACCCCAATGGAAGGCTACAGCAGGTAAAATGTTTAAAGTGAAAGAAAAACAAACAAAAAATTGGGGCAATAAATTTTTGTAGAGGTTGGGATTAAGAAATCTGAAAGAGTGCTATTATATCAAAAGCCAGCATCCTTTTTGGCAAGCCCCTTAAAAGGTGATAAGTTAAAAGGTAACTGGGTCTGTTTTGGACAGTATCCCAGAAACAACTTCTTACCATCCATACAATTTAATCATTTAAAAGGAACTAACAAGGTAAAAGGAGTATGTTTTCTTTCTCTGGTATCTGTAGAATGATCCTTCCCTAAAGAATGTGAAAATGGCTTTGCAAATGGAAAAAAAAAATTTCTTAAAGACATATATATGTGTGTTTGTATGTAATATGTTTATAAAATGAACACAAATATGTGAGTGCTTAATGTGTCTTATTGATGATTCAGTTCAGTTCAGTTGCTCAGTCGTGTCTGACTTTATAACTCCATGGACTTCAGCATGCCAGGCTTCCCTGTCCATCACCGACTCATGGAGCTTACTCAAACTCATGTCCATCGAGTCAGTGATGCCATCTAACCATCTCATCTCATTGGTGGTTATAAAGTCAAAATATTGCCAAATATTCACTCGACTAAGAAAAATGTAATGAAAATACAATTCTGTATTTTTAATTCCCTCCTGCAACTTCCACATGGAAATGCTAACATACATCTATGAAAATGATCTGGTGAATACACTTAACAAATACATAAGAGTACCTTGTATATGTTGACCTAATCACTTGGTGTTCTCTAAAAATATTTAAAGGTCTCTCCTCCAATGTCTTTATACAGAAACATACTATATACACTATTTTGAAGATTTAATTTTATAGCCCAATGAAATGTACATTCTATAGTCTCATACCTAATTTGTTGAATAAATCCTTCAACTCCTACTATATACTGAGCATTTCACTGGAGTATCAGGGTATCATAGGACCTCCAAAAACATATAGATTGGTGAGGGAGAGAGATAAATGCCATAATGTGACAAATGGAATAATAAAGTTGTATACAGGGCACAGAAGAAGCATCAAGTAACACTGGAGGAGTTCCATAGTCATGGCAAACTTTCAATAAATATGTTTAATGAATAAATAAAACATAACACAGTAAATATTTTATCTCTAAGTCAGCTATTTACTCTACTTTCTATTGCTACATACCTTTTTCCTACCTTTCAATCCAACAGTCCAAGAGAAGATTCTAAACTTTGTCTGCATTAAATTTGGAGCTCCACTCACATGCGGTTTTACAAAATCAAGAAATTATTTACAAGTATAGCACATAATATTCTCACCTATATAATCTTCCCATGTGTAATTATTTTGTTTTTTGGTTCTTTGGGATGTAACACGAGATAGCTTTGTGGCATAAGTAAACCCTTGACTGAGGTATTTTAATATCACAGTTTACTTAATGATGTTAACAAGGGGGAAAAAAATGCATGCCTTTTTATAATTTGCAGTTGTTTGAAATTAACTTTTGAAGTTTAACTATTAGTTGCTTTTGTTCTTTCATATTAAGAAAAAAATTTTTTTAATTGTTAACAAAGAAGAGTACAAATTTATGCAACCATCTATTTCTGATTAAGATAATACTACTTTAAAAAGTGGATCTAATTAAATAAAAACTCCTGATTAAAAAAGAATAAACAGAAAATGTTATTATGAGTCAGCCATAAGTAAACCTATTTCCCCTCCTTCATGAGCTTCCCTTCTGCTCCTCCCATTTCACTCCTGTAAGTCACCACAGAGCGCTGAGCTGAACTTCTGTGCTACAAGGCAGCTTCCCACTAGCTATCTATTTTACACATGGCAGTGTATATATATCGGTGCTACTCTCTCAGTTTGTCATACCTTCTACTTCGCCCACTGTGTCCACAAGCCTGTTCTCAGTAACAGTTCCTTTTCCCTGCACATCTCCTTAAGCCATTTGCTAAGTGTCTGCACCAGTGGTCTGCATGTATAAGAACATATACCTCTCCATTGCCACTTAACTGTTGCACGTGTACATTTCAGATTCCTTCAAAATTCCTTGATGATAATGACCATGGTCATGACTTTAATCCTCCTTCAGACTGTAAAATGGCACTATGCCCATCAGAGGCTTTCAATGTATGCTGAGTGAGTGACTAACCATGAGTGAGTGGATTGAAGCCTGATTTTCATCAGCTCACTAGACCCAGGGACACAGATGTACCACTTCCTTTCATGACAGAGTTAGGGGCATGATTCAATTTATCTATCAAATATCAGCTGTGTGTGGTCATTAAAATTATTCTCTGGCCCTATTGAGAGGTGGAAGGAAAGTTGAAATGTTGAAACATTCCTTCTCTTTTATGAAATTTCATTTTTAGTTATGAGACAGTGTAAGGCTTATTACCATTTTATTTGAACATTTATTTTGACCAGATTGCAAATTTTCTGTTAATTGAGTCTTGAATTGGCCCATACACCATTGTAGATTTGCTCCATAGCTTCTGCACATGGAATTTATTGCAGAATTTTCATCCACATCTGCTCATTTAGTTTGCTTAATCTAGTATAGTGTTTCCCTTACATAGTGTATGTGGGATGAGGGTGGTGAGTTGTGATGAAGAGTGGAGAAAAATGAACTTAAAAAATACTCATAGTTTAAATTGTGTCTATATCCAGGTTATGTAATAAAATATTAAGTGAATTATGCTTTTCTTTATGTTGGTATGCTACATACTTATATTTTTTCATTACAGAAATAATACACCAATATAAAAGTTGAGAAAATGCAGATGAGCAAATAGAAAAAGTTACCTAAAATCCTTTTATCCAGACATAACAACTATTGGCTTCTGTTGTATATATTTCCAAGCTTCTCCTGTAAATTATATATAGACCATAAATTCTGTAGCATTTTTCAATTGACAACTGACTTTCTCTCACCTAACATTTTAAACCCCTTTCCATGATAGCAAACATATATATTCATATTTAAAGCTTGTACAATCTTTTTCTGTAGAAATCCCAGTTACATACATATATATATGTGTATGTATGTGTATATATGTATATATATATACACACACACACACATATATATATTCATGACATCTGGTCCCATCACTTCTTGGAAAATAGATGGGGAGACAATGGAAACAGTGTCAGACTTTATTATTGTGGGCTCCAAAATCACTGCAGATGGTGATTGTGAAGCCATGAAATTAAAAGACACTTGCTCCTTGGAAGGAAAGTTATGACCAACCTAGATAGCATATTAAAAAGCAGAGCCATTATTTTGCCAACAAAGGTTTTTCTGGTCAAGGTTATGGTTTTTCCAGTGGTCATATATGAATGTGAGAGTTGGACTTTAAGAAAGCTGAGCGCTGAAGAATTGATGCTTTTGAACTGTGGTGTTGGAGAAGACTCTTGAGTGTCCCTTGGACTGCAAGCAAATCCAACCAGTCCATCCTAAAGGAGATCAGTCCTGGGTGTTCATTGGAAGGACTGATGCTGAAACTGAAGCTCCAGTACTTTGGCCAACTCATGTGAAGAGTTGACTCATTGGAAAAGACCCTGATGCTGGGAGGGATTGGGGGCAGGAGGAGAAGGGGACGACAGAGGATAAGATGGCTGGATGGCATCACCGACTTGATGGGCATGAATTTGAGTAAACTCCGGGAGTTGGTGATGGACAGGGAGGCCTGACATGCTGTGATTCATGGGGTTGCAAAGAGTCAGACACAACTGAATGACTGAACTGAATTGAACTGATATTACAGATCAAATAGAATCTGACTGCAATGCAGGAGACCTGGGTTTGATCCCTGGATAAGGAAAATTCTCTGGAGAAGGAAATGACAATCCACTCCAGTATTCTCACCTGGAGAATCCCATGGACAGAGGAGCCTGGCAGGGTGCAGTCCACAGGATTGCAAGAGTCGGACACGACTTAGCAACTAAACCACCACCAATGGATCAATTCTATATTGTAGGATATTTAGTTTCCAGTTTTCCAGTAGGTAAATGACCTCCACAAAGAAGCCTCTAATTTCATACCATAGACAGATACCAGTGCACAAATTTCTGTTAACTCAGAGCGTTCCCCGACTGAAGAAACAAACGCCATCACTAGAGCAGATACAGGTTTCAGTGACTTTTCAATGAAAATAAAACATGGAATGCTCCTCTTCTTTTGTGATACACCATGTAGATACATGAGAGTTGGACTATGAAGAAGGCTGAGCACCAACAAATTGATGCTTTTGAACTGTGGTGCTGGAGAAGACTCGAGAGTCCATCCATTGGACAACAAGGAGATCAAACCAGTCAATCCTAAAGGAAATCAACCCTGAATATTCATTGGAAGAACTGATGCTGAAGCTGAAGCTCCAATACTTTGGCACCTGATGTGAAGAGCTGATTCACTGGAAAAGACCCTGATGCCAGGAAAGATTGAAGGCCGAAAGAGAAGGGAGCGACAGAGGGTGGGATGGTTGGATGGCATCACTGACTTGATGGACATGAGTTTGAGGAAGCTCCAGGAGTTGGAGAAGGACAGGGAAGGCTGGCGTGCTGCAGTCCAGGAGTCGGACACTAGACTGAGTGACCGAACAACACTGGTGTCTGGGTGGGGAGGGAGAGGAAGCCTGGTTCTCAGCAGACTCCTTCATCAGCAACACGTTTTGGACCAGGCATAACATGGAAGCATCTTGGGGGATGCTTATGCTTATGCATAATGCTTATGCTTATGATGCAACGTGTTTTTTCATGATGCTATGGCTTAATTTCCTGATTCTTCTCCTGCCTGCTGGGGATAACTCTGGTTGAGGTCCTCTTCCCCTCTTCCACCAAAACACAGGGACCACCTTGCTATTTGCCCTGCTATATACAATTATTGTTTTACATATATGTATTATGTGTATAGCTAAGAATTTTTTACTCTATAACATGGAGCACAGCTTCCATAGAACCAGGATATCTGGTACTTAAATTACCCATTGCTAATTGACCCAGAAAGACCTCCATATGGGCATTCATGTCTTCAGTCTATTATTGCAAGATAACAAACTGTCCATGAACAAATGACTCTGTGCCTTCCTGAGTCAGTTTTCTAGAAATGCTTGTGGAAAAAATGCAATATCAATTTATGTTAACTGGTGCATAATTCAGAGCCATTGTCAGTCCATCATTGGCTAGGGAATTACACATTACTACTTTGTCTTTAACACAATTATTGTATAATGAAAACTGTTAAATCAGCCATTTTCCCAGGCCTTTGAGTTGTAAACATTTTTACAATTTTGGTAAAATTATCTACTTGTGATTTCTTTATACAGCAGCTAACTCATACAAAGAAACTCATTGCTTTGTAACATTTTAGACATTTAGTCTAAGGAAGTTTAGAGTTTCTGTATTGCAATTCAACAAAATTTGTTGAAAGCTCAATTTGTGATAAACATCAAGGAACTGGAAATAAAAAGACAAAGTTTTGATAAGCTAATGAATAGACAAATAGATGTTGTAACCATTTATGTGATATACTATAATAAAAGCATATTATAATAACAGCTAGCATTTCATGGGCATTTACATTATCCTAGATATTGTTTCAAAATCCCTTGTCGATTTTCCTTTCATAGTTAATTTAAACCTCAGAAGGACATCCTGAGGTATAACCTATCACTGCCCCCAGTTTACCAATGACAAAACTAAGGGATCAAAATTTAGCCAAAATCACACAGCTAGTAACAAAAATGGCACTTGAACCTAGTGACATAAATTATATCATACTCTGTGGCAACAGCAGGAAATGATTGATTCTGAAGGTATAATGGGAGGTGGGGGGAGGGAGACTTCCGAAGTGAGGTGCATTTGATCTATACTTTGAAGAATGGGCACAATCTTATTCAATGATAAAGGGAGAAGGAATTTCTAAGGATAAATAGAGTAGCATGTGCAGAAGCACAGATGTGTAGAAGTGCTTGATATATTTAAAGGCCAGAATGGTGTATAATTCAAGGGTTGTGTGGCTGGAGATGAGAAGAGAGGGAGAAAGAGTGTCTGCAATTTCATGAGTTTCTGCATTTTTCCAGGCCCAAAAGGAATAATTTTCAAAGTCCACAGATTCTTTCAAGTCTAACACATGGATGTTTTCTTGCATTTTCATCATAAATATTCATAATTAGCTGCATCAAATTACACACAACATTCACAACTTTCCCAATTTTTGCCATTCTGTAATGTGAAATGAATGAATGCACGTGTGTAAATAGATGCAGATTGGTAGCATACATGATTAATTTTGCTAAATAAAGTATTATTTTCCTCTAGATGCATACGAGTAAGTTGAAAATACCAGCTCAGATAATGAACAAACAGGCTAACGGACAATGAAATAATTTTCATCCTGGGTAAGCCCAGTTTCCTCACTTCATTAGTTTTTAATTAAACCTCTGTCTGATTAAGTTCTCCATCTCTTTTCCACAACCTTTGCTTGTGAAATTTCCTTCATTTGGCCCTGAGCAGCCTCCAAGCAGGGCGTAAAAACAATATTGCTTGAATGTTGTCTGGTATCTTCCTTGTGCCCATCATCTATTGTTTTATTTTAAGATATGATGTTAAAGTCAGAGAAGCAACTAAAAAGCATAGGAATAGAATATATATAGGATATGTATTCTCTGCCCAGAATTCCCAGAGTAACCGTTTCTTGGGGCCCAGCTGGCCTATGGGCAAACAGTGCCCACTTTGTCTTGGACTTCTTGCTTAGTGGACACACTTGGACCCAGAAACTCTGGTAGAAGCCATCTTGAGGGAACAATTTGGGTATAAATATGAGGCGGGGTGGGGTGAGAGAACTTCCCAGGTGACTCAGTGGTGAAGAATCCACCCACCAATGCAAAAGATGCAGAAGACGTGAGTTCAAACCCTGGGTCAGGAAGATCCCCTGGAGTAGGAAATGCAACCTACTCCTGTATTCTTGCTTGGAAAACTCCATGGACAGAACAGTCTGGCAGGCTACAGTCCATGGGGTCACAAAGACTCAGACACGACTGTGAGAGTGAGCATGCACCTATATAAGATATATAAAATCTTACATAAAGTATATAAAGTATAAAAAGTATATAAAGTGGTTGGTTGAGAGCATGGGCCCCCCAGAGCACCTCTGATTCTTTAAGATACACACCCTCATGACAGAGGAAAAAGAACCTTTTCTATGTTTCCAAACCCAATTCTGATGTTTCCTAAGGACAGCCAAAGGGGAGCCTCAGAGTCCTTAATAAAAATGCCGAAAGATGGTAGAGACCAGTGCCACACGCCCCTCCTGGACCCTTGCCTGGGACATGTTAGGGGACCACTTTGCTGGCTTTTCCTAACACATTCTCCTAGCAGGATAATGGACTTTTCCTCCAGAACCTGCTCAATTCTTCTTCTTTAGACCTTGTTCCAGTCCTCCAAATCCCTGCCCCAAAGTCCCCAAACTGGCTTCCATAGCCTGCCCAGGCCTCTTCCTTGCCTCTCCCTCCAGGGGGTGGGATCAGACCCCTCAACCTTGGTTGGAGGGGTGTCCTTGGGGCAGCTGCGAGCAGGGGTGGGCTGAAAGGGTGGAAGAAACTTGACATTGTACACCAGCCCTGATCCCCTGACGGGCATTCCAGTCCTCTCCTGGTACAAGCCCAAGCTGTCAATGAGATGATGAAAGATCTATGGGTCTGAGGCTTTTGTTGGTACCCTTGCCCCGGGTTCTGCCAATGTGAGGGGTGGGTGGTATCCAGACACAGCATCCAAAGTTTCATTCCAAAACAATTGTCTGTGTATCATGGCCCCCTCTCCCATATTCCCTTTAGAGGTTGAATTCAATCTTTCTTTTACTCATTCTCTCCTTCATTTCTTATTTACGGAGCAAATATTTATTCAGAACTACTCTGAGCGTGTTGCTGGAATGCAGAGAGAATAAGAGACACGGAGGCATCGCTGGCAAGATGTGGGCTCTGGGAAACCAGGGAGAGATGGGTTTTCAGAAAGGGGGGAGTGGTCAGGAGGGATTCTGTCACAAAGTCTCAAGGTGTGAAGGCTAAAGGATGCTCAGAGGCTCTGTGGGAGGAAGGTCACTGGGCTTTCCCATGAAAGCATCCAGTGAAATGGCAGAGACAGAAATGAAGTTGGAGTGGGTAAAGAAGTGAGTGGGGCATACAGCCCTGAATGATGGATCAAGGTTATTCTTGAGGATGTCTTTCTATAAAGGGTTATGGGAAGATGCTGAGGGGACTGGGGTGGGAGGTAAGATTAAGGCAGAGAAGCTTTCAAATAAAAGAGACTTTGTTTAAAAGAAGCTGAGGCCCCAGGGGTTGGGGCCACTGTGAAGTACAATGCACAGCCTATAGTACTTGCCTTTGCATGGGGCCCCAACCTTGTACAACAAGTTTTATTTCAGTAACAAAATGTCTGGCTTCGGGTTTAGCGATAGGGCAAATTTTAGACAGCTAATCAATACGACTGTTTCACCACCCTCCTCCTCTCCTAATTATGTAATTATCCACAGATCTTTTCCAAGAACAACAAGTGGAGCTCTTTCTCCCCACATTTAGGGTAGAGTTTTATTCCCTAAGTAGACTTCTCTGCTCCCTAAATTTTAATTTATTAACTGTTTCACCTGAAAGCAATCACCCTTGCAGTCAGTTCCCCAAATAACACATCTGCCTTTTCAATTCAGACAGCTATAAGTGAAGAAATACAGCAGGGGAGCAGAATTATGTTCTCTTTTAGAAAGTAGAGATGTTTACAAAGCCACGCTTCTGACACCAGCTGCCTGGCCTGCATGGGGAATGAGCTGGCGTCAGTGCTGGGAGGGGAGGTGAGCATGATGAACCTGGTTCCTCCTGCTCATTTGTGAAGATTCAGTGGCAGTTCCTGCAGTATAGTCCTCCCCTCCTCTATTAATTGACCCGATATAGAGGCTACCGGAGACCTGCAAGCTCTGTCATTAGTTCTCACAGTGCTTTGTTTTTCCATAGCATCTATTTTCATGGCATGTGTGATTTTCACTTGCTTTAAAATCATTTATCGCCTGGGGTCTTAAGATGCCATAAAAAGGAACTAAATTGGGTCATTGGAGGAGACATGGATGGACCTGGAGACAATCACACAGGGTGAAGAAAGTCAGAAAGAGGGAAAACAAATACTGTGCATTAACACATATATGTAGAATATAGAGAAATGGTATAGAGACACAGATGTAGAGAAAACGCGTGTGGACAACAAGGGGGAAAAGTTGGGGGTGGGATGAACTGGGAGACTGGGATTGACATAGATACACTACTATATATACAAGAGAAAACTAGTGAGAATCTTTGGACACCTGATATGAAGAGCCAACTCTTTGGAAAAGACCCTGACGCTGGGAAAGATTGAAGGCAAGAGGAGAAGGGGGGCAACAGAGGATGAGGTGGTTGGATGGCATCACCAACTTGATGGACATGAGTTTGAGCAAACTCAGGAAGATAGTGAAGGGCAGGGAAACCTGGTGTGCCACAGTCCCTGGGGTAGCAAAGAGTCAGATACGACTTAGGGGCTGGACAGCAAGAATGAAAATCTATGGTACAGCTCAGAGAACACTATGCAGTAATCTGTGGCGACATAAATGGGGAGGAGATCCAAGACAGAAGAGACGTATTTAATATACACATGGCAGATTCACTTTGTTGTACAGCAGAAAGTAATACAGTGGTATTACTGTGGTAATACAGTAATACAGTGGTAAAGCAACTAAACTCCAATACAAATGAATTTTAGACAATGGCGCCCTTTTGCAAGTCTGTTAAGACTTCTTCAGGAGGGGGCGGTACTCGTGCTAACTTTTCTTTAAACCTTATTCTGAGTATAGAAGTCTGGGGGCAAAAGGTGGGTGAGCATTTATACCAGGTAGTATTTTTAACACTCTTAAGAAGAGTGCATGAGGCAAACACTGGGGAACATATGTTATCAATATATAGCTTTCTCTATTTTCTTTTTTTTTTTTCTTTTCTTCTGAGTATTTAAACCCTTTGGACATTTGGTTTTCAGCCATTGCTGGCAGACAAAGCTGATGAAGACCCAGGATAATAGAAACAATGTCGCATCCATAGTTCCTGCCTGCTTACAAACTGCTTCTCCTTAGAGAAGCTCAGGCGGGAGCATTCATTGAGGGGGCTGTTTACAGTTAGTACAACTCAAAAGGGAAAATGCAGACCCTGGTCCTGTGGCTTCATGGGCAGATTTTTTTTTTTTTAATGTATTTAATTTGGACTGTGCTGGATCTGTGTTGCAGTGTGGACTTTTCTCTGGTTGTGGTGAGTGGGGTCTACTCTCTGGTTGCGGGGCCCAGGGTTCCCATTGCGGTGGTTTCTCTTGCTGCAAATCACGGGCCCTAGAGCACACACTCAGTAGCTGTGGCTCATGGGCTCAGTTGCCCCCTGACATGTGGGATCTTCCTGGACAAAGGATCGAACCCATGTCCCCTGCATTGGCAGGTGAATTCTTTACCACTGAGCCACTAGGGAAGCCCAGCTGAGTTCTTTCTCTCTGCCACTTATAACTATAATTATTTCATTAAAGAAGTCAGCAGAGGGCCAAAATAAGTCTCTGAAGACAATCTTTCTGGGGTGGGAGGAGAAAAAAAAGATTAATGATTAACTGCACAAGCAGTGCACACAATAATATACAGGGCAAAGAAAGGAAGATTTTGTGGAGCAGAGGTGTTTCAGCAAGTGTTGGGTGGAAGAAAATAGGAAATAAATAAATAAATAAAACCTGTGCTAAGATGTTTTTCTAGGTGAGGTGCCCCTATCCCTTCACGTTAAATACTGTGGCTATAAAATCATCCCAGGACTCCAGAGGGTAAAATTCCACAGTTCACAGGATCCTTCACAGGGAATCAGGATATGGGTTCCTGGAACAAAACTTTGCTTAATCCACTTCAGAGCAAAACCCAAAAATCATGCTGCAATCTCATATATCAGAAGCTTGTGGAGTTCAGATAGTACGTGAAACAAAGGAACTAGTTCTGGATGTGATAAGAAAAAGAAGGGGACATCTATAAAAATATCAAATCACTATGTTTTACACTGGAAACTAACATAATCTTGAAGTTAACCCTACTTCAATGAAACAAGTAAATCAATTCATATTTATTTGTTACTTCAGTAAACAAATAAATAAAATTTAAAAAGACAGAAAAAAACCAATGACCTTGCATGTTGATTCACTCTGTAACAGATTAAAAATAGCTATCACTATCTCCACTTATGCTACATTTTATCATGTCTATTATTACTAGAAGTTTTAAATTATTTTAATTTAAATTATCAGAAGTTTTACAATTCCCTTAATCATGTTATACTTTCATAACATTTTTATAAAATTTTCATAGCACTTTAAGTCTGTATAAAGATAATTTTTAAAGTTATTTTCTAGACTGAAAAATAAAAGTCAAATAATTTGAAACCAAGATCCCTAACTCCTTCCATTGAATTAAAAAACCTCAACTGAGAAGTTTTGTAACTTGTGATAAATGACAGAACACCCTCAAATTTAATCTTATTTGTTATCTTTGCCTCAAACTGATTAATCAGGGAATGGGCAATTTGTTCAGTGCCTTGGGTCATAAATATTCTATATCCTTTAGCTTTCTCATCAGCTCAGAGAAGACAATTTGCAAAGCCTTACCTGAACAAACCAAATAGTTTAGACTATTCCTTTAGTTTAGTGATTCTTTCATAGTTTCTGTGATAGACTTATAATTTCCCAGCCCCCTCCAAATTTCATATGCTGAAACTTATTCCCCAATTTGGTGGTATTTGGAGGTGGGGTTTTTGGGAGTTGATGGGGTCATGAGGATAGAGTTCTCATTAATGGGATTAATGCTCTTAAGAGTCTCAGAGAGCTCTTTCCTCTTCCTCTGTCTGAGAACCCAGTGAGAAGATGGTTCTTTATGGTTCAGGAAGTGAGCCCCCACCAAATATGAAATCTTCCAGCACCTTGATCTGGGATGTCCCAGCCCCCAGAATGATGAGAAATTTTTGTTTATAAGCCATCCAGTCAGTGGTAGTTTTTTATAGCAGCTCGAAAACTTCTTCTAATTAAAGATCATTTTCTTCTTAGGGATACACTTATGCTACTGATTTCACATTTTCTGTCTCAAAAATGTGGTTTACAATGTTCTGTTTCTGGTTAACTAATGATTGCTTATGGCACATCCTCTTTAGAGTTTATGGGCTGCTTCTTCAGGTGAGAATCTTGGAATGCAGCTCTAACCTTTAGTTATTTTTTCACTATCCCTTTTGCATTAAGAGAACTTCCTTGGTGGCTCAGATGGTAAAGAATCTGCCTGCAATGTAGGAGACCTGGGTTTGATCCCTGGGTTGGAAAGATCCCCTGGAGAAGGGAATGGCAACCCATTCCAATATTCTTGCCCGGAGAATTCCATGCACAGAAGAGCCTGGCAGACTACAGTCCATGGGGTCACAAAGAGTTGGACATGACTGAGCAACTTTCCCTTTCTGCATTAAGAAACAGTACATTCAAACCACCATTTAATGGATAAGGGACGGGCTTAGCTCTCTGAAAGAATTTTGGAGTATATATTCAAGGCAAACTACAGGCATGGAATATAGGAATTTGTGGGTAACTTTCTAGAAAAATCTTGGTTGTTTCACTCCTTCAAATTTTCTTTTACTTCCAAGCAAATCGGATTCCTTTTGCTTTAGCGCAATGTGTGTTCACGCTATCCTAGCATTCTTAGAACACAATGAAAATTGTATGTTTAGTTTTGATCCCTACTAGATTCCATAAAGGCAGAAGATGACTTTGTTCGTGTTTATTTTATTATTCTTAGTGTCCGGTAATGCATTCAACACTTTCTTTTTTTTTTTTTAGGGTTGTGAGTTAAGTTTTATTTAGGGCGAAATGAGGACTATAGCCTGGGAGACAGCATTTCAGATAGCTCCATTCAGCACTTTCTAAAGAGCTCACTAAATTATTTGCTGAATCTCATTGAAGCAAGGACTCTTCTGAAATTTTTTATAAATATATATAACATTTTTCATAGACTATTAGACCTAGACGTATTTTAGTACTCATGCAAGTGTTTTAAAGTCTGTGTATGCTACTCTCAACTTTTCTTCTTTTTTAAAAAAATTTATTTATTTATTTATTTTACTTTACAACATTGTATTGGTTTTTGCCATACATTGATTTGAATCTGCCATGGATGTACATGTGCTCCCCATCCTGAACACCCCCTCCCACCTCCCTCCTAATCCCATCCCTCTGGGTCATCCCAGTGCACCAGCCCCGAGCATCCTGTATCATACATCGAACCTGAACTAGTGATTCGTTTCACATATGATAATTTACATGTTTCAATGCCATTCTCCCATATCATCCTGCCCTCACCCTCCCCCACAGAGTCCAAAAGACTGTTCAATACATCTGTGTCTCTCTTGCTGTCTCACATACAGGGTTACTGTTACCATCTTTCTAAATTCCATATATAGGCGTTAGTACACTGTATTGGTGTTTTTCTTTATGGCTTACTTCACTCTGTATAATGGGCTCCGGTTTCATCCACCTCATTAGAACTAATTAAAATGTATTATTTTTAATGGCTGAGTAATATTCCATGGTGTATATGTACCACAGCTTTCTTATCAATTCATCTGCTGATAGACATCTAGGTTGCTTGCATATCCTGGTTATTATAAAGAGTGCTGTAATGAATATTGGGGTACATGTGTCTCTTTCAATTCTGGATTCCCCAGTGTGTATGCCCAGCAGTGGGATTGCTGGGTTGTCTGGCAGTTCTATTTCCAGTTTTTTAAGGAATGTCCACACTGTTCTCCATAGTGGCTGTACTTGTTTGCATTCCCACCAATAGTGTAAGAAGGTTCCCTTTTCTCCACACCCTCTCCAGCATTTATTGCTTGTAGACTTTTGGAGCAGCCATTCTGACTGGCATGTAGTGGTACCTCATTGTGGTTTTGATTTGCATTTCTCTGATAATGAGTGATGTTGAGCATCTTTTCATGTGTTTGTTAGCCATCTCTATGTCTTCTTTGGAGAAATGTCTGCTTAGTTCTTTGGCCCAATTTTTGATTGGGTCTTTTATTTTTCTGGAATTGAGCTGCAGGAGTTGCTTGTATATTTTTGAGATTAATTCTTTGTCCATTGCTTCATTTGCTATTATTTTCTCCCAATCTGAAGGCTGTCTTTTCACCTTGCTTACAGTTTCCTTTGTTGTGCAAAAGCTTTTGAGTTTCATTAGGTCCCATAAGTTTATTTTTGCTTTTATTTCCAATATTCTGGGAGGTGGGTCATAAAGGACCCTGCTGTGGTTTGTGTCAGAGAATGTTTTGCCTACGTTTTCCTCTAGGAGTTTTATAGTTTCTGGTCTTACATTTAGATCTTTAATCCATTTTGAATTTGTTTTTGTGTATGGTGTTAGAAAGTTTTCTAGATTCATTCTTTTACAAGTGGTTGACCAGTTTTCCCAGCACCACTTATTAAAGAGATTGTCTTTTCTCTATTGTATATTCTTGCCTTCTTTGTCAAAGATAAGGTGTCCATAGGTGCATGGATTTATCTCTGGACTTTCTATTTTGTTCCACTGATCTATATTTCTGTCTTTGTGCCAGTACCTCACTGTCTTGATGACTGTGGCTTTGTAGTAGAGTCTGAAGTCAGGCAGGTTGATTCCTCCAGTTTCATTCTTCTTTCTCAAGATTGCTTTGGCTGTTCAAGGTTTTTTGTATTTCCATACAAATTGTGAAATTATTTGTTCTAGTTCTCTGAAAAATACCATTGGTAGCTTGATAGGAATTGCATTGAATCTATAGATTGCTTTCTGTAGTATACTCATTTTAACTATATTGATTCTTTCAATCCATTAACACAGTATATTTCTCCATCTATTTGTGTCCTCTTTGACTTCTTTCATCAGTGTTTTATAATTTTCTATATATAGGTCTTTTGTCTCAACTTTTCTATCTTGTCTGATTTGTTTGTACTGACCATTCTTCCCTCCCCTACCCATGAGTCATATTGCTTTCCTCTTTGTTTCTTCATAATTTTTAACTGTGTGTTGTACTATGGAGCCTAGTCTGGATTTTGTTTTCTTCTTTTGAAGAGTGTTAATTTTATTCTGGCAAGCTATTACTTTCCTGCAGATAAGCTCAATTCTTTGGGGGCTTGGTGTTAAACTGCTGAGTCTAGGGTGTATGCAAGCTCAGTTGCTCAGTCATGTCCTACTCTTTGCAGCTCTATGGACTGCAGTCTTCCAGACTCCTCTGTCCATGGGGTTCTCCAGGCAAGAAAACTGGAGCATGTTGCCATTACCTTTTCCAGGGGATCTTCCCAACCCAGGGGTTGAACCCTTCTCTCCTGTGTCTCCAGCGTTGTTTTGCGGGTTCTTTGCTAGCTGAGACACCAGTGACACCCCCAAGATTTGATGAGTCTGGGCTTAATATAGTGTCTGGCTCTCTAAATGCATGGAATAAATCGTCCTCCCCAAAATCCATGTAGTTTTATTTGTCCATGCTCCAACTTGGTGTGCTCTTCCTATAATCACTACTGCTTCCCCATCATAGTGGAGGCACAGCTTTCCTTCCTAATGTTATTCCTTCACAATTAAGTATCACACAGTGGTAGAATGCAAAACAGTGAGCTTTGGAGAATTCCTGCTTCTGTTCTGTGGCTTTCTTGCTATACACATTAGTGGAGCAATTCACTCAATGTTGCTCAGCTTCCCCCTCCCCCTCTGAAAATCCAGTGGTATTGCTCTACTACTTTGAAATGTTATTTTCTGAATAACAGCTTCAAATGGTCAGAAAGCTTTTAAGACATCCAGCTTCTATTTAAATGCATGTTTCAAACCAGCCTTCCAAATGTCCAGTGATTCAAAAACACCTTTAGGTAATATCCGCAAAGTAAATTTCAGCCATTGATTGACAGAAATGAACTCCTAGGGTGTTGAAATATACATTTACCCTTTATTGTCACATTCACTCAAGCACTTTACAATGTGGAGTGAAATCTGTTAGAATAGCCCTTTGGACACGTTTGTCTTGTTGGATTCAGGATGTATTCATTTCTGGCTGCCAAAGGTGTAGCTGGCTTCTCTTTAGGGTGCTCAGTTTGAACTGACATCTGTTACAGATACTACCTGGCTAACGAAGCCTTTTTATTTTCTTAAAGCATGATGTGACCCAGGCCAGCCTAGAGATGAGAAAAAAAAGAAAAATAAAACAAGAAAGACCAAGATTTCAAACCAAAACAAAATTTTTAAGGGATGCATGATGCTTCATTAGAATTTAGGAACACGAAGCACAGATGCTGTGTTCTGATAATCCTCAAATCGTGTTTTCCGTAGGTGCAGCCTCATGTAACCCCACCGGGAGGCTTGGCCATGACTTACTCGCTCTGTCCCCTTTAACAGGGAAGATCAGAGGCTCGAGATCTTTTATGAATTTCCCCTGAGGGAGAAAGTGGCTGGTTATGCAGAATAAATTAAACAGCCTGGGGAAAAAAAAAAAAAAGGCTATCATCATTGTGATGATTTCATTTAGTGTTGCGAATCTGATTTCCCAAGCAGCACAGAGGTGTGAAGTCAAAGGTTAATCCTCCCCCAGTAAGACTCCTCAGCACTGCAAGGGGATTAATTATTGACTGGAATGGCAGAAACAATAGAGAAACAGTTGCTGTCCAAAGCCTTACCTCCTGAACTGAAGTTTTTTGATTCATTTCAAATATTTGTTGTCCAAGTACACCACATCACCCCAGACAGAAAAGACCAGTGAGCATCTGGAGACAAAAAAAAAGTCGATTATAATTGTCCTCAATGGCAGTTGCAAACACTACTCTAGTCTTTTAAAATTATTTCACATACATGTTAACGTTTGTTGTTGTTTGGTTGATAAGTCGTGTCCAACTCTTTGTGACCCCATGGACTGCAGCCCGCCAGGCAAGAATACTGGAAAGGGTTGCCATTTCCTTCTCCAGGGGATCTTCCTGACCCAGGGATCGAATCTGCCTCTCCTGCATTGATAGGTGGGTTCTTTATCACTGAGCCACCAGGAAAGCCTGATGTGTGAACATTACATTCTCATAAATGACACTTTAAGAGGATGGAGTAACCTCTGTTGTGAAGATGAGGAAACTGAGGATTAGAATCTTTAAGAAACTTGCCTGAGATCACCAAAGCAATAAACAGAAGAGGCTTAAAGCCATTTGAACTCTGAATCTTTTGCCCTACCTGCTACAAAATAATAGCATCACCATAAAGCACTGAAAAAGAAAATCTCTTTATGGCCTCTTGCAATATTTCTTTACTATAGAAAAGTGCAATAAACATCACCTTTATCCTTTTTTACTCAATACATTTTTCTTACTGACATATTACAGGTCAAGCAGAACTGAAAAATATATTAAGACATAATGGTATCACCCAGCCATTGGTTTCATTTCTTCTATAATCAAGATGATTCCAAGATGTCAATTTCACTTCCCAAAGATGGAAACTTGGACTTGTTTACATCATTTTTCTGGCTTAATAATAAACCAATAGGACTATAACAGGTTCCTTCCAAACAGTAGGGATGATAATAATTCATTTGACCATCTGTAAATGCTTGAAACAGAATATTCAATTTTTCAAGGAAATATCGACTTGGAATAAATACTCACTTGAAGGGAAATATCACAGAATGCATCTGTAAATGAGACAATAATTGTACCTTGAATCTGCAGTGTTCTCTTTTAGCAATTCCAGTTCACTGGTGACTCTAATGGAGAGAAGAGACTCTACTGGTCATCCGAACGGCCTTCACTTTGGAACTCTAGGATTCGAAGAATGATAAAAAGCAATGCAGAGAACCTCATCTAGAGGTTTCTCAGGTGATAATGGTGATACGGCATGGAGTCTGGGGAGGAATGATGAGAGCAATGTCAAAACCCAGAATGCAGCCACAGAATGTGCTGGGTAAGAACATAGATTCCTGAAAAGCAAAACCAACCAACCAAACAAACAAACAAAAAACTAGAAAGTGAAGCATCAGTCACAAGACAAGAATCACCCATCTGCTAGATTTTTCAGTCATTCATACATAGAGATGAATTGCTGTCAGCACCTAAACATTTTTTATGAGGGTTTCCCTGATAGCTCAGTTGGTAAAGAATCTGCCTGCAATGCAGGAGACCCTAGTTCAATTCCTGGGCCAGGACGATCTGCTGGAGAAGGGATAGGCTACCCACTCCAGTATTCTTGGGCTTCCCTTGTGGCTCAGCTGGTAAAGAATCCACCTGCAGTGGGAGACTTGGGTTCAACCTCTGGGTCAGGAAGATTCCCTGGAGAAGTGAAAGGCTACTCACTCTAGTATTCTTGCCTGAAGAATTCCATGGACTGTACAGTCCATGGGGTTGCAAAGAGTTGGACATGACTGAGAGACTTTCACTTCACTTCACCTAAAAATTTGGATGCAGAGGATCCAAAGCAAGGTTAGGAAGGTGCTGGAGAGATGGAATAAAATATTGCCTCTGGCTCACTTTGACCACCATGCAAAATGATTAAGGAAATGTGGCTTCATTGCTGTTGTTAATAGAAGCAGAAACAGTTCTGCTTATATCCAGAAGAGCAAGTACTATGATGGCTGAGTTAAAAATAGTTTCATTAACAAGGTAATCTTTAATATGCGGTTTTGGAAAGAATGTTATTTTGACATCAGAAGAACAAAGAGAAAGAAAGGTCATTCCAAAGAGAAAGTGGAGAATGTTAAAATATTAAGGTGAGGACAGGGAACAGCATGCATGTCCCTTTTGAGAATCTGTTATAATAAAATACAGAAACCTCTCCCCAGAAAAATGCACAAATCTTCATTTGAACCAAAATTTATAATATATATTACATATTTATTATAGCTTTTCTTTAAATTAGACTTAACATTTACTTGAGGATAATATTTTGCATGTTGAGTTATCCCTGCAGGCTCTAGCACTGACTACTATCAGAAGTGGACAGGACTATTTTGCTTTTTTAAGTTCTCATGTCATCATCCAGTGTACTTATGTTCACTGGCCCTAGATGGGGGCTTCCAAGGTGGCTCAGTAGTAAAGAATCTGCCTGCAATTCAGAAACTGCTAGAGACCTGTGTTTGATCTTTGGGTCAGGAAGGATCCTTGGGTCAGGAAGCCCTCCTTCCTGGAGGGAGAAATGACCACCTGCTCCAGTACTCTCTTCGGAATGGAACTGGATATGGCCAAGTGACTCAACACTTATGGTTCCTGCTAGAGAGAACCCTTGCTAAGGAGAGACCGTTCTTCAAATTCTGTGCAATCTTTTTTTCCATGAAGCAAGTTCGTGTATTTTCCTTTGCGCATGTGTGTGTGTGTTTCATTCCTCTCTGTTCACTGTGGTGATAACTGTTTGCATTTGTAATATGTGTGAGCACAACATCTGCCTCCCACTGAGTTTCTGTGCTCAGTCTTCAATGAAGCAATGAATCTTTGGGAATGCGAGAACATTCCTCAAAATGATGTTGCTCGTTAGTAATTTTTCATGCTCCAAATGCTGCATCTCTTGTGCCCTGAGTCTATTAATCCTGAAAATGATACAAGGTACATGGTTCTCATTACACACCTTTAGGAATACAAGAGAAAAGCGGCCTGAGGGGAGCAGGGAATTCAGTCAAAGATTTCTTGCTGGAATCTTTCAGGCAAATATTTTCGTGAGTACCTCTTACTTGTCAAGGAATAAATTACTTTATTGAAAGAATATTTTACTTACTGGGTTCAAAATTTAGATTGCCAGTCCCCTAAACAAAGATAATATTCAGAAAAAAATCAATAAGATGATCAATCTAGTAGAAAAATGGAATCAGCCCATAACCACATAAAAAGGTATTCAACCTCACAGGAATTAAAAATAACTAAAAACATAAAAATAAAATGTCATTTTCTTTTTTTTTTTCATTAGTTGCCAAACATGAAAAATGAAGTACAGTACCTAGTACTTGTTAGGGAAGGTGCAACAAAAAGTAAAACTTAGTATATGTTTTCTGAGGGCAATTTGGCAAAATATGCCAAAGCTTTAAGAAAAAAAAAATGTACTTTTGTCCTAGCAATTCCTCTTCTTAAAATTTGTCCTCAGGAATTATTATATATTTATAAATATGATGGTACAAAACTACTGCTAAGCTGCTGCTGCTAAGTCGCTTCAGTCGGGTCCAACTCCAGGCTCCCCCATCCCTGGGATTCTCCAGGCAAGAACACTGGAGTGGGTTGCCATTTCCTTCTCCAAAGGTACAAAACTGTTCATTGTCAAAATGCTAAACATATTTGTAACCATTCCCAGATGTAACAGAAAAGAATCAAGAGTAATTCATTCTCCTTGGTTTTCCTCATCTCCAGTCTTAATTCTGAACGGGTTTTTCTCATCTCAGATATGAAACTCCCACTGCTTCCCACCATCGAAACTGGTATTTTGAGGACTAAAGAAATCAGAGTCGTAGAAAGTTTTGAGATGCAAATCCATATTCTCTATATGCTAAATCCATATACTCTCATAGCGAGTAGAAGACTTCTGATAGCGAGAAGCACTCCTTAGTTGGTGGAAAGGGTTTAGTAAAAGTGCAGAGATAGATGTTCCCTGGATCCCAGGTCTTGGGCAAAGAACTCAGCTGATGCGGTTTAAAATAGAGATTTCTTTTCTCTCTCTTTCCCCCACCCATCCTTTGGAAACAGCCATAAGGAGATAGAGAAGGGGCAGTAAGGATGGGAGAGGAATAGAGGAAAAAGCAGGTGGCATGAACCCCCTGTGACTCCACTAACCCTGAAAAAAGTGAAATCTAATAAACACTTGTTGCCAGAGGCTTTAAGTGTGTGTGTGTGGAAACCAGGCTCCTCAGGTGGCTCAGTAACAAAGAATCCGCCTGCCAATGCAGGAGACACAGGAGATGCAGATTCGATCCCTGGGTAGGGAAGCTGTCCTGGGGGAGGAAATGGCAACACACTCCAGCATTCTTGCCTGGGAAATCCCATGGACAGAGAAGCCTGATGGGCTGCCGTCCATAGGATCGCAAAGACTTAGCGACTGAGCATGCACACATACGTGGAAACCAGGGGTGAGGCTAAGAATCAGCTCTCGGGAATGTTGGTAAAAAAACATAGACAGTGTATGCAGGCTCAGCATGAGATGATCCTAAGAAAGCTCCTTGAGAATTTGAAGAAATTTTGGAGGTGACCGTGGACTGTCCCAGACATGGACCTGGAATCAGCCCGCTTTATTTAGATCTCTGAAACCAGGGAAGACCCACCTAGCCTCAAAGTCATTGAGAGCCATTGAAGGAGAGGCTGGATCTGGGTTTCAATCGATGATGCTTTCTCAAAAAAGCACTTCTAATAGGGATATTCTTCACACTCCTTAAAATGTCCAAAATTCTGGTCTTAAAGTTGTACAATGGTTGTATTCATTGAACATCAGAGCAAGTGATTACAGAAAGGTTTGGGATTGTACGTGTTTTTGTCCTCCAGATTTTTCTACACTTACATGTTATAATTGAAACAAGTGGCACAAACATCCTTTTTCATGAAATCTACTTTTATAACTGCCTCTTCTCTAAAACTACTACAAAGAAAATTGGCTTTCCCCTATATTCCTTCTTTAATGGTCTTAAAGCAATTATCTACTGCTATTAAAATACATGTCAACATCAAAGATTTTATACTTTGGTACACGGTTCCTATTAAAAGCAAATAATTCATTCCTGTGTCATGTTGAACTTGACTTTTTTTTTTTTAGCAACATTTAAAAAATAATGCAATTCATTGAAGAAAATGCCTAATTTTCAGACCAACGTAAGGAAGTCAAAAAGCTTTACATTCAACTCCTCCTTAAGATAAAGAATCAAAACTCTCATTGCCTTATTCTGCTTACTATATGTTGCAAATCAGATACAAATGGTCTATAATATTTCAGGACATGAGTAGTCCCAAGTTTACTATACAGGCTACCAATTACATCAAAATAAGAAGTGAAAAGGCTTCAATAACCCAGTGATGAAGAGTCAGTGTGAGAATATTTGTTTGCTTATTTATTTATTTGTGTGCATGTTTGCTCCATCTCTCAGTCATGTCCAACTCTTTCTTTGTGACCCCATGATCTGTAGTCTGCCAGGCTCTTCTGTCAATGGAATTTTTCAGGCAAGACTAGTGGAGTAGGTTACCATTTCCTACTCCAGGGGCTCTTCCTGACTCAGGGACCAAACCCTCGTCTCTTGAATCTCCTGCATTGGCGGGCAGATTCTTTACCTCTGAGCCAGTGGGGAAGACCTCTATTTATCTTTAACATTTATTTATTTGGCTGTACTGGGTCTTAGTTTCAGCACGTGGGCTCTTCCTTGCAGCATGTAAGATCTTTTGGTTGAAAATTTTAGTTGCAATCTGTGGGATCTATTTCCCTGACCAGGGCTGGAACCCAGTCCCCATGCACTGGGAGCAGAGAGTCTTAGCCACTGGACCACCAGGGAAGTCCTTGAGAATATTTATTTTGATGCCTCTTTTGCTTATGCAAAGTGAAGACCACATTCTTTGGGAGAGTGCCTCGTGTGTCCTGGAAGACAAACTGCAGCAAGAATAACTGACGAAGGGATTGCTGGATAGAGTCCCCCAGAAGCAGAGGTTTCCCAATCAACTGAGGGAAAACCACAGACAGTCTGTTTTGTCTAAGATAAATGGCATTCTCCAAAGCCTTCTCCAGGGAGAGGCTGGCCTGGGGGCTCTCCTCTCACTCTGAACCACCCCTTCCAGGCTCCTTCAGGCCATTCTTTCTGTATCAGTGGGCTCTGTCCTGCGTCTCACCAGGAACCCCGTCTCCATAATGGGACACATGCTTACCTATTTGTTTTTACAAATTATACTCTGCCTGATCCTGGGGGGTGAGTAAAAGAAGTTTTAATTAAGATAATTGTAAAAATAAATCAAAAATTAACAATAGGTCAAACAAAGCACAAGAAACAAAGCACTATGTAAGAAAAGTACTATCTCTTAGGAGTCCCAGAATGACTAAATTAAATGCAGACTAGAGGCACTCATTTTTCAACTGTATTCACATGCTATTTTGCATTTTTCTTCACTGATAAACTGTGCATGTGCTTTTTTAGTTAATTTTTATTGGAATATAGTTGCTTTACAATACTACTCTACAGCAAAGTGAGTCAGCCTTTTTGTACATTTATCCCCTTCCTTTCAGACTTCTTCTCCATCCTGGTCACCACAGTGCATTCAGTAGAGTTCCCTGTGTGATCCTATGTTTAAAATAGATAACTAGTGAAAACTGTGTGTTTTATGTGGACTTTCCATTAAAATTTCTCTGAATTCTTCTCCAAGTTGATTCTTATTTCTTAGGCTGATTGTATCTCTTTAAAAAGTTATTTTCCTTCTTCCATGAGAAACTATCAACTAATAGTGCATCTACAATAACTGATGGCATCACAGACTCAACAGACATAAGTTTGAGCAAACTCAGGGTAAGAGGGAAGCCTGACATGCTGGAGTCCATGGGGTTGCAAAGAGTCAGACACAAGTTAGCGACTGAACAACTGTATGATATCCTTGGGAATAGTAAGACGGTCTCTCCAAGTGGAACCAAATATATAATTTTAGAGATTTTGGTTTTACTCAGTTAACTCACTGATTTATCATTCTTTCTAGTATTTGAAACTGTTGAACACTCTTCTCACTGAAACCCTCCTTTCTCTGCCCTGTTATTCATCTAACTCTGGCTGCTCTGGTTTCACTGAAGGGAATATGTGTATTGAAGAGTCTTCAGCACAAAGCAACTAGCTTTTGAAGCATGCGGTAAGTGCACTGTAACTTTCAGAAAGAAAGAAGGAACTAATGAAAAAGTGAATGAACAGGGCCCTCACCTGTTCCAGGGCCAGTGGAGCACTTGTATAAATCTAGTTTATAAAGCAGCCAGGGAGTTTACATCTGGATTTAGGAGAACTGAGCAGACTTGGATTTATTTGGAGGGCTGGGCAAGGAAAAAAGAACATACTTCTGGACTTTTCCCTGTTCTGCCAGCACCACTCTAGCAATGGTCCTTTGTCCTTGGAAAACATGTGGCTCATTTCTAGATTTCTTTCCTCCTTAGAACCAGCTTCAGAGATATCATCACTAGCCCAGTAGCATGTTTCTTAGAGATCTGGGCCCCAGCTGTGGCACACGCTGTCCTGAAGCTTGGGTTCCATGTCAGTGAGAGTCTGTGGTTCACCAGGAATCTGTAGCAGATCTGAGACAACAGCACCATCTGACAAGCATCCTATATCGTGGTTCCACCTTCACCTTCTAAGTTTTTCAGGTATCTTTTTAGATTTATTGATTTATTTTAATTTTTTGGCCTCCCTGTGCAGCATGTGGGATCCCAGTTCCCAGATCAGGGATCAAACCCATGCCCCGTTCATTGAAAGTTTGGAATCTTAACCACTGGACCACCAGGGAAGTTCAATCTTCTAAGTTTTAATACCAGAACTTCTATTATTTTCCCCACCTGAGAGGACAGAGTCCATGGTGAAGTTACCCAATATTAATTAAACATTCTCATTTTGCTTTTGCAATTTTTTTGATATTTAATTAGTCAATTCCTATGTTAAACTCTCTAAGTTAAAATAATTGTTGCAGGTCTTGGTCTCCATCAAAACATAGTCCAAAGGGAACTTGAGTGCCCCATGTGCTTCAGAGCACCTCACTGATCCACTGCATTTTTTATATCATGTGAAGAGGATGCAGAACAACCACTCTGGGTGTCTGTGTTTGCTAGAAGGTGCATCAGAGAACCCTTAAAGATTCCTGAGTCTGCCCCATCACTGAGGATTAGAGGGGTCCCATGACTGGGGATGTGGCCAGACACCCCCTCTAGGGTCAGGGAAGTTTATAAGCCTTATACTTTCTACCACTAAGAAAGAAGAACCATGCTTGGTAAACATCTTTGGATTGTGAAGACCAGATATGCCACATTTAGAGACAGAGCCCTGACTCATTTGTTGGAGGAATTAGAAGGCTGTAAAATTTGAGCAGGACTCAGAACAAGAAAGGTCTCTGTAGTGGCTTCAGTCTGTGGCACACGCTTTCCTGAAGCTTGGGTTCCATGTCAGGGAGATTCTGTGGTTCCAGGAATCTGTAGCAGATACAGCACTAGGTGGCTTTCTGTCAAACCAAGAGTCAGAGCGAGTTCATGTCTTCTGCACAGAGAACTCTTCACCATTCCCAGACTGCTCCTCGGCCTGTCACTAGGCTTTAACAGGGTGAGACAGGAATGGGACGTCAAGTAGAGATGCTCATCAGGAGGTGGAAATGTCACAAGGTGGGAGAGATGCACCATATGTCATAAACCATAGAAAAGTCTGGATTCAAATCAAGCCGGTTTGACAGAACACACAAAAATAAACAAACCAGTGTCCCAGACACTGTGTCATCTGCTTCTTTTGAAGTGACACTTTTTCCTGGCTTCTCTGCATGGCTAGTTTGGGAAATGGGAAGAAGCGTGAGTGTTCCCTATAACCTGAGGTGGAAAAATAAATACGACCCTTACTCATGGATGGACCAGCGTGGAACACTGGCGCAGACTGAAAACGGACAGTTGTGAAACTACCAGTCCCCTGGGGCATGGGAAGGGGGGTGACTCTGACAAACTCTGGGGAAGAGAAACTGGCCCTGTGGCCTGAGTTTTCTAGAATGCTCTGGATAACAATGTTGTAATATTGTAGTAAGAGCAGTATTCCCCCATGAATCCACCTGCAATGCAGGAGACACAAGATGTGGGTTCAAACACTGGGTCGGGAAGATTTCCTGGAGGAGGAAATGGCAACCCACTCCAGTATTCTTGCCTGAAAAAATTCCATGGACAGAGGAGCCTGGCAGGCTCCCTCAGGGTCACAGAGTCAGACATGAATGAACAACTAAGCAGGCATGAATAAGAGCAAAGACAAGGACATCTGAGCAAGATTTCTTTGGATGGACCGGTGGGACTGGGCACAAAGTGTGTGGATCTTCGTGTCTCACATCGCTGTCCCTCAGAGAGTACAGGCCATAGATGAACACTGAACAGCAGATACACAAAAGTGCCCATCTGTAACATCAGTCAGCTCCATATTCCCCACTCCAGGGCCTGCGCGAGGGCCCAGAGACGGAGCAGTCATGGGGGACGACATGGAGGATATACAGAGTTCTGTCAAGATGAACTTGATCACTCTCCAAAGCTTCTGCCATTGAAGAGTATTTGACCCGCCAGCAGCTGAGATCAACTCTTGAGTCCTCAACACAGTATCACCTCTTGAGGCTCTCAGTCGGCTGCTTGGTAGCAAATTGATTGCAACAGGTCCTCTCACCCTGGAAGCAATGCTGATGTATTCTTACTTGGATTGATGCAGATTCTGGGTAGGGTTTCTTTTCCCTGTCTGCAGTGCCTCCGTAAGGGCTCACAAACTACACAGTTTATTGCTATCAGCTCCTGCATAATATATTCTGGGGTCAACAGACCCATCTTGTACCAAAGAAGTGACAGTGGACACATGGGCATACGACCCCTTGGTTTTCCCGTACATTGCATCACAGAGAAAACACTGGTCTATACAGAAATGGAACTGCTTCCCAGGGCTCAGTCAGGGGTGGATGAGTTTAAAGGTTGGTCCCTACCTTTCAAGATGCAGGATACACTGAACCATAGGTTATTAGACTGACTTTGTATCCCTCAAAAGCCAGAATACGAAGAACAAGAAATGAGAAGAATTAGGCTTTCTCATGATCATTCTTACTGGCCCAGTTGGGGAAGTTTGAGCTTTCTGTACTCACAGGTAGAAGCCCATCTTCTCATTCCATAGGCCTCTGCTAGAAACAAGGAGCAAGAAGTAAGATAAGCTTGGATCACTTCCTAAGCTAAAATGAAATGCGCCTTCTTCATTTTAAACCTTACTCAGTGTTGTGCCCAAATGAAGGTTTGTGTTTTCCCAAATCGATGTGTTGAAATCTTAATCCTCAAAGGAATAATAATATCAGGAGATGGGGCCTTTGGGAGGCTATTATGTCATGAAGGTAGACTCTTTACCAATGGGGTTAGTGCCCAGATGTAGGAGACCTTGTCTCTCATGTCGTCTGCGTCACTGGAAGATACAGTAAGAAAATGACCATCTACCACCCGAGAAAGGACTTCCCCCAAACCGAGCTATGTGGCACCCTGATCTCAAATTCTCTTCCTAGAGAACCATGAGAAATAAATTTCTGTTGCTTATAAGCCACCCACCCTATAGTATCCTTAAGCCATGCTAAGACAGATGTTTGGTATATTTGTGTGTTTGTGTATCTCTCATGGGCATGCGGAGGCACATGCACATGGAAAGTATACGAAATATGCTAGATTTTAAGCTCTGTGGATAATGTCTACAGCTTAGCAAACTTTCTTTTTGGCTTATAATGATGGCGCTGCTTGCTCAGTGATACCCAACTCTTTGTGACCCCATAGACTGTAGCCCACCAGGCTCCCCTGTCCATGGGATTTCCCAGGCAAGAATATTGAGGTGGGATGACATTTCCTCCTCCAAGGGATCTATCTTCCTGACCCAGGGATCAGACTCACGTCTCCTGCATTGGCAGGCAGGTTCTTTACCACTGAGCCACCTGGAAGCCTCATAATGATTATGACTGTGCATTTCCAGGGCAGCCTCTTAGCAAACATACGTTGAGTTGAATTTTCTTTTTCATACACTGAACAATCTTTGCAGTTGAACATCAGGTTCCTACATGAGAGTGAAGGAAGCTGAGTAGGGCCCCCACGTCATCCATGACGCCTCATTACTTTGACAGACTTCCCTAGGCTCTGGGTTTTCCACTCGGTCCCTCAGTGATTCTTTCCAGCAAACAGCACCTTCCTTAATGGTGCGTCCTCAATTGTGCTGCCTGTCTGTCACCTGCAAAGAAAGGTATCATTTGGCTTACAATAAAACAGAATACAAACCACAGAAATGGTGTTCAACAATCCCTGTGCAATTTAAGCAAAATAACCCCACCCTGAAAAAGAAGCAATACCCAAGACATTTGAGCCTCAGTGTTCTCACAACAAATTTTTTTCCCCCTTTGAAGAAACATCATTTCACCAAAGGACAGAAATCTGTATATAAAAGAATGCTCAGGATTTGCTGTTATCTGGCTAACAGTCTAAGTCCCGAGCAGTCTCAGTCCATTGTGCCGTCTTGATATCTTAAATTCACACAGTGATCTTAGTGCATTTTATCCAAAGTGGGCAGGGCTAGGTCGGTTTTTTAAAACACACATGAACTTGTGATCTTTTTTCCTAATAGCATTCATTCCTATCTTTCCAAAACGCCTTCTTCATTTTGACAACTTGATTTTGGAATGAAAACACAATGTTAGTAATTTGAACTTCACAGTGAATTCTCAGAATTTTCAAATACAGAGTCAGAACACACACAATGGGACACAAAATGTTACATGTTCTGTTGTTGCCTTCCTTTCTGGCCACCAAAGAAAGGGTGATGGCAATCACTTAAAATATCTAAAAAATGATAGGGGCATTTGAAAGATGAGTGTAGACAGAATCTGTTACCAGTGTGAAATAGGTCCTCCTTAGCAGACATAATGCTAAATAGAATGGCTTGACAAGCAGAAAGTAGGACACGCTGATCAGTGAAATCACTTGGTCAGATAACGTCAAGTAGTTTGTAGGGAGGTTTATATGCTACAGTGAGCTGGGGATGGTGTATCTGACACATTTAAAGTACATGTTAAAGACTGAGCCACACTTTGATCATACCTTGAAATGTCAACTGTGTACAGTTCTTCCTAACCTTTTAAAAATGTAGGTATAGAGGTCCTAAATTCTCTCTGGTGCCATAGAAACAGGAGTTGTAATTTTGCCTTGTCGAGAAATAATAAAAATTTAACACACTAGGGGTTCCTTACTATAGCCTCTTATGCCTTTATTACCCAAAAAAAGGAACTTCTTGGGGTATAAAATTACAACTTTGGGGCAAGTAAACTGTATTAGCTCTTTCATTAGGTGTACGTGATTCTAAACTATTAAATACTAAAGAATGGCCATTCATTCTTAATATCCAGCTTTCTTTCTCGCAAGGCAATAATGTTGGCAGAATGAAAGCCACACATGAACAAAAGACAAGGGAAGAAAGAAAAAAGAACACATGAATATTAAAAAAAGAAAATATAATCATACTTCCATGTTGGACTAACATAAATGTTTTTTGGCTTGCCAAAGAGAAATTAGGTTATTATATTAAGATATCAAAAATACATTAAACGTTTCTATTAATTTAATATAAGGGTATCAATGACCCTTCTAAAAATTATCAAAACTAGGTAAGGCTACCAAAAATAATTAGTTCTGTAAGTTTGTAAATTCACCTCATTCATAATTCCATATCAAAAGTATTCCCCTTGCACCTCTGCTTTTAAAATTCTATTCATACATTTCTCTACATATGCTCAGCTTGCTTCTCCATGACAAGATCCAACTGATCACCCTCTTATCTCCCTCTTTGCAGCCTTTTACTTGTAACCTCCTTCAATCAGATGTGATTTGTTCATTGCCCACACTTGCTCAGTCACTAAATCCTATCTGACTCTTTGCAACCCCATGAACCACAGCATGACAGGCTTTCCTGTCCTTTACTATCTCCCAAAGTTTGCTCAAACTCATGTCCATTGATTCGGTGATGCCACCCAACCATCTCATTCTCTGTCATCCCCTTCTCCTCCTGCCTTCCATCTTTTCCAGCATCAGGGTCTTTTCCAATGAGTTGGCTCTTTACATCAGGAGACTAAAATTTTGGAGCTTCAGCATCAGTCCTTGAATATTCAAGGCTGATTTCCTTTAGGGTTAGGTTTGATCTCCCTACAGCCCAAGGGACTCTCAAGAGTCTTCTTCAGCACCATAATTCAAAAGCATCAATTCTTTAGTGCTCAGCCTTCTTTATGGTCCAACTCTCACATCCATACATGACTACTGGAAAAACCATAGCTTTGACTCTGTACACCTTTGTTAGCAAAGTAACATCTCTACTTTTTAATACATTGTCTAAGTTTGTCATAGCTTTTCTTCCAAGGAGCAAACATCCTTTAATTTCATGGTGGCAGTCATCATCCATAGTGATTTATTAACGTGAAAAATGCCAATGGATCAGCTGCCTGTGACTGGGTATCTCTTCTTCTTCTCACCTCTGGAAAAGGATACTCAGGGAACATCACTCAACAGGGTAGAATGGGGGCTGAGCAGTGAGGTGCTAGTGAAGTTCCAGTAGGTTCTGCCCCAACACCACCACTTTCTGCAGGTGGTGGGGAAAAATGCTGCTGTTACTGTGGGAGGCCAGTCTTGCAGACACTTGATATCTTCAGTTCAGTCTCCTTGTTTGCTCTTTCTGCCTTTTGGGTCCCTCGCCTTTCCCTCTTTTTTTTTTTTTAAATTGGAGTATAACTGCTTTACAGTGGCGCGTTAGTTTCTGCTGTACAATGAAGTGAGTCAGGTATATGTGCACATATAGCCCCTCTCTCTTGCACCTCCCTCCCATCACCCCCTGCATCCCACCCCTCTAGATCCTCAGAGAACACCAAGATGAGCTTCTTGTGCTTTCCAGCAGGTTCCCACTAGCTAGCAGCTTTACACACGGCAGTGTATTTATGCCAAACCTCATCTCCCAATCCACGCCACCCTCCCCTTCCCCCACCCTGTGTCCACACATCCCTTCTCTACTCTGCATCTCTATTCCTGCCCTGCAAGTAGGTTCATCTGTACTGTTTTCCTAGATTCCACATGCATGCATTAATTTACAGTGCTGATTTTTCTCTTAAAGAGGCTTTCGCATTTCCTTCTATGGGTCTGTGGGGGAGTAGGGGGCATCAGACAGCCGGAACTCTATCTGCCCTCTGTCACTCTCTCTGAGTTTCCATAGGGCTTAGAAGCTGTCTGGAAAAGATCCATTTTGCCTCAGGCCTGTGTGCATGATATTAGGTCCAAGGGGAGTTTAGATGATTACTTTTATCCACCACTGAAATCAAGTTTAGGAGAAATGTCAAAGAACAGCAACAACACAAACTAAGATAAAGCTCAAAAAAAATGAGCTTACCTCACAGAAGGGAAGCTTTACATTAGATATTAGAAGAAATGCTTGAATGAACCAACACACAGATGATTGTGGGGTCTCCATTATATAGGATTACAAAAAAAAAAAGATGAACAACAAGTTTTAACTGCAATTGGTCTAAATTTAAGTACTTGGAAGCAAGAGACTACTCTAGATGACTTCTGACATTTTCTCTCCCCAGTGTTCTATTTTTAGGAGCAGTCAATCAATCTCTTGCAGAAAAACATGAAATGTTCATATCCATAGCCCTCAAAGTTCACTATGAAATTCGTCCAGGTTGTCAGAAATACATCTTGGAGTATGCAGGTACTGATGCTCTAAACTAGCAAAATAGAAAGCAAGTTTTGTTTTCATAGCAATGATGCATCCATCAATATAAAATTTGTTACACTCTAGCCCTTACACAGAATGGTCATGGAAACAGATTGTCATCAGAGTAGGAAAAAAAAACAAAACAAACTAAACTTCCTGAATAGGGCAAATTAATATAGGCAGGGGCTATATACAGAAAATACATTTCCAATAATTGTCAACCACACAACAGTTGAGGCTTCCCTGGTGGTTCAGACAGTAAAGAATCTACCTGCAGTGTGGGAGACCCAGGTTCAACCACTGGATTGGGAAGATCCCCTGGAGAAGGAAATGGCTCCCCACTCCAGTATTCTTGCCTGGAGAATCTCATGGACAGAGGAGCCTGGCGGGCTACAGTCCTTGGGGTCGCAAAGAAACAGACACAACAGTGCGACTAACACTGACTGGCTGACACAGCAGCTGAGATTACAGGTGTGGTTGCTAAATACTCCATATTCCAATTTCATTACAGCAGATTCTGAAAGATGCACTTTTTAGCAAAGTGGGCATTGCAGTCTGCCGCTCTGTCCTCCTGGACTGCCAGCTCTGGCCAATGGAACATAGGTGTAAAAGCATCATAGGCTACTGAGAAGAGGGTTTTTTGGGCAAGTGAACATAAGTTTGTAGAGCACCCTCTAGAGATGTTCCTCCCTGTTGTATAAGGTGAGATGGTGCCCAAACAGTTCCACTGGGTTAGCAACAAATGAACTTTCTCTTGCCTAAAAGTCAGAAACTATACAACCAAAAGAGTACATGCCCCCATTTGGAAGTTCAGTGAGTCAGGAAGGAAATTTTACAGTTCAGAGGACTGAAAGAACAAGTACAAAGGAAACTATCAGCTTAGGCTGAGGAAACCTAGGGCAGGAGGCAAGGTTTCAAAGCCTTATAGTAGCTCCCAAGAGAGTTGAAGGGCCTAAGGAGACCCCAGGATCAAGAAGCTATGGGATGGCTTCTTGGCATGCGAAAAGCAGGAGGAGGAGGACGCCAACCTCATCAACCAAGAGGTGGGCTGGTCAGATAAATGTAGAGCTCTGGCAGCTCACCCAGGAGAGAACAGATGACTCACCCTGTGTAGCCATAAGCACAGTCCTTCTCTCTTGCCTCTCCCCCTCTTGCCAACCAGAGGACCAGGAGAAACCAGAAAACTCGCATCACCACCTCCAGACAGCTTGTAGGTGGATCTGCAAGCCCGGCCTCTACAGAAAAGGATGAAAGCTTTAAGCTGGAAATGTTGAAATGTTCATAGCCAAGAGAGACTCCTTTTATAACTGCAAGTGGCTGAAAAGACATGAAACTGGCAGGAATATCTGAGCAGCACACATCTAAAGGTAGAAAGGGTTTTCAACACAATGGAACCCATATTTAGAAAAAAATTAAAGCATTCCCTCTAAACAGAATATCAGAGTAACATGAGAAATTTACTAATTCTTTGAATATTCCAAATAAATTTGCTGGAGGGAAATGCAGGCAGGTGACAGAACCCAAACTGCACTGTGGAATATACAAAAGCAAAGCAAACAAATCCACTGGATTGGGAATCTGCATCAAAAGTTCTGGGATCTAATCTAGACCTGTCACATACTAATTGAATTTAGGATATTCTCTTAACTTTTCCTGATTCCTTATGCATCACTGATAAAATGAAAACCGTGGATATCTGATTATGTGCTGCCCTGAAGGTTTGGGCCTTCTAGTTCCATGGTTACTCATGACTGGACAGATGGGATGACTTAAACTGAGCACTCTGACTCCTTTCCCATCAATGATGGAAAAAAAGAAAACATCCATTAAAAAGTAACTACATTGAAGAATCTGCCTGCCAAGCAGGAGACGTGAGTTCAATTCCTGGATCAGGAAAATTCCCTGGAGAAGGAAATGGCAACCCACTCCAGTATTCTTGCCTGGAGAATCCCATGGACAGAAGAGCTGACGGGCTACACTCCATGGGGTTGCAAAAGAGTCAGACATGGCTTAGCGACTGAGCACATGGTACATTTGTATTATTACTTACTACTGATAAAATAAGATCTGTTCTGGGCCCAACAATCAGATAATGTACCTAATTCAATAGTTTAGCCCATTGTGTTTATTTTACAAGGTACTAGAGACTGAATGTTTGCTCCCCTTCCCCAGAATTCATGTGTGGGAGCCCTAATCCCCAGTGTGATTATATATGGAGGTGGGAGCTCTATGAGGAGATTAGGGGCTTCCCAGGTGGTGCTAGTGGTAAAGAACCTACCTGCCAATGCAGGAGACATATGAGACCTGGGTTTGATCCCTGGGTCAGGAAGATTCCCTGGAGGAGGGCATGACAACCCACTCGAGTATTCTTGTCTGGAGAATCCCCTAGACAGAGAATCCTGTCGGGCTACAGTCCATGAGGTTGCAAAGAGCTGGAAATGACTAAAGTGACTGAGCATGCACATGCACTAGGCGGTGAGCAGGTCGTGAGGGCAGAGCCTTCTGGATGGGATTAGTGCCTTTATAGGAGACACAATGAAGAGGCAATGTCTCTCTGCACCACAGAAATACACAGTAAGGAGGTAGTCATCTGCATATGAAAAAGAGGGCCCTCACCAAGAAACCCAGACACCATGCAAGTATCCTGATCTTAGATTTCCCAACTTCCAGGACATTACATTCAGCTCAGTTCAGTTCAGTCGCTCAGTCATGTCCGACTCTTTGTGACCCCATGGACTGCAGCATGCCAGGCCTCCCTGTCCATCACCAACTCCTGGAGTTTACTCAAACTCATGTCCATTGAGTCGGTGATGCCATCCAACCACCTCATCTTCTGTCATCCCCCTCTCCTCCCACTTTCAATCTTTCCCAGCATCAGGGTCTTTTCAAATGACTCAGTTCTTCACATCAGGTGGCCAAAGTATTGGAGTTTCAGCTTCAACATCAGTCCTCCCAATGAATATCCAGGACTGATCTCCTTCAGGATTGACTGGTTGGATCTCCTTGCAGTCCAAAGGACTGTCAAGAGTCTTCTCCAACACCACAGTTCAAAAGCATCAATTCTTCAGCACTCAGCTTTCTTTATAGTCCAACTCTCATATCCATACATGACTACTGGAAAAACCATGGCCTTGACTAGACAGACCTTTGTTGGCAAAGTAATGTCTCTGCTTTTTAATATGCTTTCTAAGTTGGTCATACCTTTTCTTCCAAGGAACAAGCATCTTAATTTCATGGCTACAGTCACCATCTGCAGTGATTTTGGAGCCAAAAAAAATAAAGTCTGCCATTGTTTCTGCTGTTTCCCCATCTATTTGCCATGAAGTGACGGGACATTATATTATTACAAAAAAGAAAAAAAGATCTCTATTGTTTAAGCCACATAATCCATGGTATTTTTATTAAAGCAGCCACAACTCAGAAGTCAACAGTTATTTTCTCTGTTTTTTGCAAAACACCTGCACTGTAAGTCAACATGTTTTTCCTCCCATTAACCCAGCCATTGAACTCCTACCTGGGAACTCAGGACTCCTGCAAAATAAGGTCAGCACAATTTAGTGCTGCAAGCAATATTTTCCTGCTCTCCTCTCCTGCGTACCACCTAAATATTTTATTAGTAGACTTTCTTTGTGAGCTTCTGTCCATTATTTTTCCTTCTTTTCACCCCAAGTTAGGCAAGTGACTGCTCCTTACAACTGCAAAGCAATGCACATTTCTGGCTTCTTCTGGCTTCCTGTGAGATGAAAATCACAGGACACTGGTTTCCAGAAAGTTGACTCAGCTTTATATCCGTATAGTCTTCCATCCTAAGCCATTTCAAGATCCTTTTCTCTATGGTTCTTTACTTGTTCTTCTCAGATTAGCTTAAATCTATTTGAGTTTGCTTTCTCTTTGCTTCCAAATTGACACTTGCTTTACTCAGACTTCAAATCATCTAGTGTTTCCTCACTATTGTAGGCTTTCCCCTTCATTGTTTTCTGTAGATAATGATACTTGATTTCTTGCTTTCTTTGGAGCTGAAATTTTGAGTGAATTCTACTTGACATTTAACATGTGAATATTCAGACTAAGGAAAATGCCAAGGAACAGACTCTTCTGCAGTCTGTAGTTTAGACCAGCACAAAAATCCACATTTTATTTGCGTTTTAATGCAAACTGCCTGGTCGCTGAGTCACTGAACTAGCTCTTCTTTGCTGGGGGCAAAGCGATGCTTACTGACCCATTGATGTGTATAAATCGGAACTCAATCATGACACGGTCTTTGTCCTCTAGGAACCCAGAAGCTAAATTCAGACCATAAAGTCAAGAGATAATGAGATTGAGCCTCTTCACACTCTTTTAGAAAGAGAGTGAGGTATAGTCTCATAAATAAATGCACCATTAGAGAGGGCACTGGTAGAATGTGAAGAGATTTTCCAGGGAAACTCAAGGTGCGCTGGGCAAGAAGGGCAGAAAGTGATGATCAGAGAGGAGAATGTGACTGCCGCAAGGAAAAGGAGAAGCTGGAGTTATATTCCTTGCTCACAAAACCAACAAGTATTTAATGGAGACCAAGAGCTGAAAGTCAGCTCTTTACCAAGAGCTTTACCAAGACAGCTTCCTGCTTCCTTCAGCTTAAGAAAATTCTATACTGGTCTCTGCCTGACTTTAGGACCTTGACCTCTCTATCCTTAGAACATTTACTTTAGAAAACCTGTAATTACAGATTTTTTCTCTATACCTCTGAAATGCAGACAGATCTTCTATAGGCCTCTTCCCAGCTCTGCAACCCATGGATGTCTTTCTCAAGGGCCCTGGGAGCCATTCCTTTGAAATGGCATCATCAAGAAAGATAGAATACCTATCTCCCCACCCCTGTCTGCAGGGTACCAATTAACAGACACAGATAGTCTAATCACATTGACCAAACTCCTTACTAATATCCTCCATTACTTCACCACTAGCTCACCCCAGCGCTTAAAAGTCTTCTCATCTGTCCTTGATGACAAAGGAGTCCAGTTCAGACTCTATCCTCTTTTGCTCTAGTCGTGAATAAAGTCCTCTTTGTCTGTTTAACTCTGTCTGGTACAATTTTTCTGAGATAGTGCACAGATGCAACCTATAGATGACCAGCAGGTACTGAGTTTGTGTCCTGGAATGGGAAGAAATCAAGCCTCGGTTGTATTTCTCCATAATAGTGCCAGGGAGGATTCCCAAATGGAAAATTTCACCACATCCTCAGCTAACATGAACAGAGCAATGACACTCCCAGAATCAAGCAGAGGAGAAAAGGTGTGGAGTATTATCAGCATCCTACACTAACCACTAATATAATCATATTTAATTATTTAAGCTTATTAATAAAACTCTGTAATAAAAGTGTTATGCATTTTAAATATTCTTAACAGTGCTAAAGAAGTGAGATCTTGCCAATTATGTCAATAGCCTCTGCTATAAACGACAGAAGAGACATGTGTCAGTACATCCCAAACTTGTGTAGGCACCAAGCCTGTAAAGCATTATAAAATAAAATTTTAGATGCCTTCACCACTTTTCTTTTATTTTTTTATTTTTTGGAGAGAGAGATTTATCTGCATTTGTGAATTTCTTCATGTTAACTTGAACATGAAGCAAGAACAGACAGAAAGATCAAACTTGGAGTATGTGATAATATTCCAATTTTATTTAAGTCCACATTTATTAGTGAAGTACCCTCAAGTACACCTGGGCCAGGTATTAGAAAGATAAGAGAAGTTGACATTCAGTGTATGTAAGTCCAAGTCATTTTTTCGGTCAGTGTAGAAACTGAAATGTTTGCAGTGAAAGTTCGCAATATTCCAACCAATTTAGAGGTTCCCGGATTCACTTGAACTGGGGACCAACATGAAAGTTCATCTCAACTTGGTCTTCAGGGTGCAGTGAGGGCTGGTGCAGAAGCATCTGAGGTTCTGATTAAGGATTTCAAAATATCTAGGAAGCAAATATATAAAATAATTAAAGCCATAAAAGTTATCTGAGAGTGAGCCAGGCAGCTTCGGTGTCTTATTACAACTTTTTCATGATTCCGCTTCTGAGCTGAGATGCTCAGAAACAGCGTTTGCTGCCACTGGGCTGGCATTGCTGGTGCTTTAGCAATATCATCACTGACATCCAGGAAGGGGAATCACCAGCTAACAAGGGCCATCAAGGTAGATGGGGACCTGGTGGAGGTGCAAAACTAGTTGCCTTACTCCTTGTCACTACAAGAGGTAGTTCTAAGCAAGGGGCTTCCGTGTCCCTTCTGTTCTGTGCTCCCAGCCCAGGCTCAGACTTCTGCAAGGTTTCCCTGTGGTTGTCAGCGGAAACTGAGTGCTACCACTTTATGACTACTAGGCTACTTGAGTTTTAGTCCAGTGGTGTGGCAAGATATCAGTCAGGAGGGGAGAAAGAAGAGAAAAAAGAAGACAGATAAAAGCAGGTTCCATGAGGGCTCGGCCTTATTTCCTGTGATTCTTGTCCATTGCTGGAAGGCTGCTTGGTACAACCACCTACTTATTGAAAGAAGTTAAGTGAGAAATAAGGGAAGAGGAGGGGAGGGTGAAAGGGAAAAGGGATTAAGGAGGAGGGGAGGAAGAACAAAAAAGAATCAGACTGTGTTTAGAGAACAGAATTTCCCCGTAGGTGGGGTTCTCACTCCGCATTTCTGGAAAGGCTTTTGAACAGGTCATGATGTTTACACTACAAGCATGTTGTCAGTTTTTCTGCCATCTATGCCACTTTGTTCCAAAAGGTGGGAATGGGGAGCTATGTTTACGCTGAGTTTATATTGCAAACGTCATCACCTTTGCTTTCTCTTAGCACATTAAAATTCTTTATCTTTAAGGCTTAAAAAGTTGTTCTTTCTTGATGTTAAAGATATAATGCTGGTCTTTCTGCTGAATTGATTTGGACAGTTCAGCCCAGGGTAAATTCCAAAAGCGTAAACAAGGGCGGATATGGAAATACGGAGAAAGTCAAGGAAATACCCATAAAATTGCCAGCAAAGGCCCTGAGCTTCTGAATACACATGAGCCTTGACTATCATCCTGACTTCCGTGGGAAATACTTTACATTTTGCTGCTTGACTGGCCACCAAAGCAGCGATACACAGTGAGATACGTGTTCGTGAACCTTGGGGTGTCCTTCTCTAGTGCAGTGGTTGCAAGCGTGGTTCTAGAATCAGAGATGATTCCAAAGGCCTGAGAGCAGGTTTTCTCACCTGTCCTCACAAAGCAAATCCGGAGACTCCCCAGGGGGCATCAGTCACTGTGACTTTTTGGAATCAGGGTACAATTGTATCCTGCACTGGCGTATGCTGGTGTGAGCTCAAGATCTGATCAGTCTTGACATGAACAATGAAGTGTTAGCTCACAGACTGAAGAGAGCTGGTTGCAAGCTCCTTCTCCAGCACGATTGTAGCTTTTCTGAAAGATTACAAATCATCCAAGCATGCATTACCCCCCAGAATGGACCTGACAGCAGTCAGAGGTTAAAACCAATGAGAAAGATGTTGGATTTTAGTGCACTGAGAGAATAGCACTTTTTAGAAAACAAATGACTTCTCTACCGGATTAGAGTTGCTTTTTAGGAAGTACTCAACCTGGAAGTCATTTCCCCCAGGCAAACAAAGTGGTGACCTATATAATTCCACCTACTCTTGTTCTGTACAACAGATAGACCTCCAGCCAAGAGGGCTCTGAAAAAAAAGAGGACATTCCTAGGTACTGAGAGCTGTAAATTAAAAGCTGGTGGAAAGCACCTCAACATTTCAACTAAATGCAACAACTCAAGATGCATACATAATGCATGAACTTGGAGTGATTAAAGATCATAAAATGGGAGGGGATTTTTTTTTTTTTTTTTTGCAGTTAGCGATAAAGAAATAAGGTATAGAGTATGGAGGCACAGAACACAATCGACAGGGAAGAGAATTGGTGGAACAGGCAGACACAAAATAAGGAGCAAAAGCAAAACTCATAGCAACCAGGACAAAGACATCCCCTTATTCTTATTACTGTTGTTTTAAAAGACTGAAGTTATGAGAGCCCTTTGGATAAGTCCAGAAACATGGTGAGTGAAAGGAAGGACACACAAATAAGTAAATGCTAAACAGTCCTATTTCTATGAAGTTCATGAATCAACAAAACTGATCCATAGGGATGAAGTTAGAAAGTGGTTATGCTCGGGAATGGAAGGATTACTTGGAAAGGGTCACAAGAGAACTTTATGAGAGGATATGGTTATACACGGGTGTATATATGCATGTAAAACCCATGTGGATGTATACTTAAAGTCTGTGCATTTAAGAAGGATATATGACCTTGATGGATCCCACCATCACTTGGGTCAGAGTACATGTCATGGTTAATTTTAGGCATCAACTTGGCTCTGCCCCAGCACGCATATCATGGTCAGACTTAGTTTAGATGTTTCAGTGAGGCTCTTTTTGGATGGCATGTGTGTTTAAATCAGTGGACTTCCAGCAAAGCCCTTCATAATCTGACTGGATATCACCCAATCAGTTGAAGGTCTAACTAGAGCAAAAAACTGACTTCCCCCCGCAAAAGGGAATTCTACCAGAGATAGACTTCAAACTTGAACTGTAACACACCTTCTCTCCTGAGACTTCAGCATGATGGCCTTCAGACTTGAGCCATAGAATCAGCTCTCTGCTGGGTTTCCAGCCTATTGGGCCACCCCATAGATTTCAGACTTGTCAGAGCCTAGGATCGTGTGAGACAATTCCTTAAAATAAATCTCTCTCTCTCAAGAGAGAGAGACATACATGGAGGAGGGCATGGCAACCCACTCCAATATTCTTGCCTGGAGAATCCCGTGGACATGAGGAGTCTGGCGGGCTACAGTCCATACGGTCAGAAAGAGTTGGACACAATTGAAGCAACTTAGCATACACACATATAGACACACACACACACACACACACACACACACACACACACACACATCTCATTGGCTCTGTTTCTCTGGAGAACTCAGACTCGGTCAGCTATCTTTACTGAATAGTACTTGCATGCGGTCTGTTCTTACCCAGAGAAGCACATGTTCCACCCCTGCTTCCCAGGAGTTAAACCAAATGAAGCCATCCCTGAGCATTTACTTCTACAACTCCATTTGGTATTTATCGCATTATGAGTCTCCATAAGGATTAAAATGGCACTCCCGGTTCAGCCTCCAAGTCAGCCTGAAAAATACACGAGGGGAAGAAGAATGTTCGCTAGCTAAGCCCTGGTATTAGAATACACGGTATGCAAAGCAAAGCTTATATTTAAGACACATTTTGGAAAGTACAAAGTCAATATTCTGCTCAACTGTTTAAATACACCTTACTACACACACACACACACACCACACACACAACACACACACGCACGCCAGAAGAGCCACCATTTGTAAAGCGTATTAGTACAAGATCATCTCTCAATAAGCCTCGACTGTGGGTAACGTACAACATCTCTGGGGATAGAAAGAAAGGATTCCAGCTCTCTAAATTCATGGACCCTGGTTCTCCATCTGTTGCTTGATTAATGAAGGAAGTTTGGCACCGCTGTGCCCCACAGGCAAAGGTAACTCACCTTAATGATGACCAATAGGTGGAGAAAGACCGTGGGGAGGGGAGGGCTGGTGATATTTAGGTGAAGAGCTGAAAACCATCCATCTCTTTTAACTCCGGCTCTAAAACTGTGGAGAAAAGGATTTTGATTTCTCTCTTTGCTCACAGCTGAGAACTCTTGGAAAGGGTCTCATCACTTTGTATACTTAAGGAAAGAAAAGAATTCTGAGCAACTATGCTTTGTGTATATGTGGGGGGCGACGTTGTGTGTGTGTGTGTGTGTACCTGCGGTATGACAGGAGTATAGGGTATATGTGGGTGTGGTAGTGTGTGTGTGTGGTGTGTGGTGTGAGGAGTGTGTGGTGTGTGTGTATATGTGTGAAATGTGTCTGTGGTATATGGGGCTCTGATTGTGTGTATGTGTAGCTGTGATGTGAGAAGTGTGTGGCATGTGTGTATGTGTGTGAAATGTGTCTGTGTGTGTGAAGTGTGTCTGTGGTTTATGGAGCTATGACTGTGTGTGTGTGTATCTGAGGTGTGAGGAGAAGTGTGTGGTGTGTGTGTATGTGTGTGTTCGTGTGTCTGTGGTTTATGGAGCTATGACTGTATGTGTGTGTGTGTATCTGAGGTGTAAGGAGAAGTGTGTGGTGTGTGTGTATGTGTGTGAAGTGTGTCTGTGTGTGTTCATGTGTCTGTGGTTTATGGGGCTATGACTGTGTGTGTGTGTATCTGATGTGTGAGGAGAAGTGTGTGGCGTGTGTGTATGTGTGTGAAGTGTGTCTGTGTGTCTCTGGTGTGAGGAGGAATGTGCGGTATGTGCGTGTGTGTGGTGTGGGTGTGTGTATGTGTGTGCACATAGGGGAGCTGCAGAACCCCGTCCAGGTGTGTGTGGGGGGCTCGGAGCTCGCAGGGACCTCACCTGCCTCACTCATTCTCTGTTTCGTTCTTCCTTAGTTGCTGGCTGTTTAGCTAACCTCCTTCTGACTAGAGTGAAAATTACCCAAAGTGACAGCTTGAGACCAGCAGGAAAGCTGATAGAGGCCCCCCCAAACAATTCATATTTCAGGCAAACCTGTCCCTGGGCAGCTTTTGTCAGTTTTCTTTGTTCAAATCCCTGTTATTTCTGCTTGACACCCCTTACGTCATAATTGTATTTTAAAAATGAAAACAAAGACGATGGGATGGATTTGGTGGAGGAAGGGGAAGGATGGCTGGAGTGAACAGAACTTGAAGCAGTGAGCCCTGCGGCTCCTGCCGTCCGTTGGAACCTGCCCTGCTGCTGATGGGAATTGCAGCCTGTCTGCGGGTGGCTCCATCAGTCCTACATGCGCAAGTCCCTTCGGTTGGATATCTGGATGACCAACATTGGGTAATCAGCAAGATTTGATCCCCAAGCTAATACCTTCTTAGAAAACATGCTCCCCTGTTATAAGGCTCTTCACATCCCAAGAAACATAGTCCCGTGTTAAAGCACCATCACCTCTCTCATGTTTAGAGTCAGGGCCTCCTTGAGGAAACAGACCCGCATTCACCTTGAGACGGGACCATCCCCAGGGCCCCCCCATATTAATTCCTGTGAAGCCAGATAAGCAAGCAGATGGGGCAGAAGGGAAGGTATGTTAGTTTAGATTCCCACTGGTGACATCAAGCCATCCCAAGTGGACACTGACAGATTTTTCTTCTGCGAAATCAAGGGAAACGATGGGCTAAAAGGCTGTAATTCCCAGACATCCATCCTATTTCCAGTCAAAATCCCCCATTTTCCCCTAGATCAAAATGCATGGCAACCTTGTTTGAATTGGACCTTGCCACACCTAGCAATTTCTCCATATGACAATATCACACCCAGTGTTTCTCCATAACTTCAGACAGCTTGTGAAAGGGGACCCAAGATGGGAGGAGATTCAGCAGCCAAATACATTTGAGGCAATAAAATGAGCTTTCTCATCAGTAGCAGAGGTTTCCTCAGATTACCTGAAACTTGCAAATGTATTCCTTCAGGTTATTTTTCCACTGATACAAATATGCTGTGGATTAAAACGTGCCACTGAAGACGACTTCACTGGTGGTTGACTAGTTTGTTAGGACTCTATACTTCCAATATAGGTGGCACAGGTTCAATCCCTGGTCAGGGAACTAAGATCTCACATGCCTCAGGTACAGCCAAAAATGTTTAAAAACAAACAAACAAACAAAAAAACACATGCCACTGAAGGCTTAATTACATACAAGGAAAAAGTAATATGAAATTATTAACTTATATTAACTTTAATAGCATTCCCCTTTTGTTCAAACATGGAATTAACAGACAACATCACTTTTTAAAAATATTTTACCATCAAAAGAAATCTACAACTTATTTGGGCAAGCTCTATACTCAGAGCTGTGTAAAGAAAACTATAGATCCACTCCTTGCCTCTAGGAACATGTAGTCTTACATAAACACACATTCTGAATCAAATCTGAACATGACAGTAACAGAAGTACAAACTTTAAAAGTACAGGTGCCTAGGACAATTTAGTGAACAGGAAACAGGCCCTACATCCGTCAAGAGAAGCCATCAGCATATTACACAAAGAATAAAATATCGATATCCAAGATGTCAATTCTGACTTCTCAAGAATATATTAATTATTATGTTCAAAATAATTTAAGAAAGTAGAGAAAGTATTGGTTCAGTTCAGTCGCTCAGTCATGTCCAACTCTTGCGATCCCATGGACTGCAGCACGCCAAGCTTCCCTGTCCATCACCAACTCCCAGGCTCTCAGAGCCTGCTCAAACTCATGTCCATTGAGTCGGTGATGACATCCAATGATCTCATCCTCTGTCATCCCCTTCTCCTCCTGCCCTCAATCTTTCCCAGCATCAGGGTCTTTTCCAATGAGTCACTTCTCCATATCAGGTGATCAGAGTTTTGGAGTTTCAGCTTTAGCATCAGTCCTTCCAATGAATATTCAGGACTGAATCCCTGATCAGGGAACTAAGATCTTTCAAGCACGTGGGGCAGCCGACAAAAAGTGAAGAAATGTAGATAAAGGGGTGGATGGAGACAACAGAGGGATTAAAAGACAGAATGACAGAGAAGCAGAGGCTGATGGCAAAGTGCACTGATACAAAAGCTGTGATAGAATGCTCTTGTCTATTACACAGACCCCCACCCCCTTGTGTATTTCTCAAAGCACAGCACTGTGGCACTTAACTCTAATTCCTCATTATAAACAAGTTGCTTCTGACTGATGCTAGTACCCCCACACCCTGTTTCTGACTCAAAATTCAGGTTTTACTTTGAAGAATACTAAATTTCTTTAAAAGAGGAAATGTTTTATGAGAAGGGGAAAAGGTAACATTGACAAGGTTTATGAAACATCCATCTAGGCTTTTATTGCTAACATGTGAATAGATTTAGTAAAACTGACTGAAAACATTTAAATTAACTCTTACCATAAGATTACTAAAATAATTTTGCATCTCACTTTATTACATTTTCTTCCTAATGGAGTGTGTGGTTCAAAACATTTAGCTTCATAAACAGAGATCTGAAACTTCTAATTACATCTCTTTAAGTTAAAGCTTAACCAAAATAGTTCAGAATGCAAATGTGTTTGCCCAAGAGACTGGATTCAAATGACATTTCAAGCATGCACATGCGCGCGCACGCACACACACACACACACACACACTCCAATTTCCAAAGCAAGTTACTGTTATGTTGCTGTATCACTGTGAATTTGATAAATCATTTACATTTACTCTTGATGCAAAGGGAGAGTGAAGTGCCAACATAATGTATTGGGTTAATAATAATCAGATTCCCTTGTACATACATAACCCCCTGATTCCAAGGAGCTTTAAGTACCTTATAGATATTATCTCATTAATCCCTACAACATCAGTGTGAGATGGATGGCAAACAGTATGCTCTACTAGGAGGAGAAGAGATAGCAATGGTGATTAAAATAATACATCGTGTTTGGAGAACATCCTGTGCTGGGGTGTTGAGAACATTCTGCAGATGCTATCGAAAGAATTGACTGATCTTCCTAAGAGATTGGCACCAGGCAAACATCAGTTTTCCTCTGTTGAATGTGGAAAATGAAACCATGCACAGTGACTTCATCGATTTTACTGGTGAGGACATAGTCCAAGGAATTTTTTTTTCTCCTTAGTATGTATTTGCTGTTCTAAAATCTTGATTATTGTTATTTAGGACCTCCCTCGTGGCTCAGCTGTAAAGAATTTGCCTGCCAATGCAGGAGATGCGGGCTTCATCTCTGGGTCAGGATCTATGGAGAAGGAAATGGCAATCCACGCCAGTATTCTTGCCTGAGAAATCCCATGGACAGAGGAGCCTGGCAGGCTATAGTCCATGGGGTCGCAAACAGCCAGACACAACTTAGTGACTAAACAACAATTGTTATTTCTTTGATACTAAAGTAGATAATAAGTAAATAAATAGATTGATAGATAAACAGACGATAAGAGACAGAAATAAAAAGGTGCCAAACCAAGAATTTCACTCCTAATCTGAACATGTTGGTAATTACAGTATCATAGTACCACATACCAACGGCCACTGATGAAATAAAAGATGAAGGCTCTAAATTTAGTACATTTTCTGAAATTCTGATGGACTTCACTTCCAAGGGCTAATCCAAAGCACTGTGGAGGTAGGCATTAGAGGAAATGATAGAAATAATAATGAATTAAAAAAAATACAAATAGCATTCCTATTAAGTTGTGAAAGCTCGAAGGCATAAAACTCCAGTGACTGTAGCAATTTCATTTAAGTGGACAAAATAATTTTGGGAATGGCTTCCTCATATAATAATTAAAGTTGGAGTTTGGAGTAACCTCTTAGTATAGCCTAGTGGATTTTGCTGTTAATCTGCACTCTGCTTTCACCTGAAAGAACCCAAACAAGAGAAAGCCCTGTTGTCCTATGGTACAAAAGACCTGAATCAGGAAGGGGTTTGCATGTTGAAGGCATGTTCAGAAGACCATGTGACTGAGGTTGTTAGTGGAATGGAGTGGACTCACATAAGAGCAATGGGACCACTTAGAAGTCGGGTTTTAAAGGGATACAGAGGCCTTGGAAAGAAATGTCAGTTCAGTTCATTTACTTAATCATGTCCAACTCTTTGTGACCCCATGGATTGTAGCATGCCAGGCTTCCCTGTCCATTACCAACTCACGGAGCTTGCTCATACTCATATCCATTGAGTTGGCAATGCCAACCAACCATCTCATCCTCTGTCGTCCCCTTCTCCTGCCTTCAGTCTTTCCCAGCGTCAAGGTCTTTTCCAATGAGTCAGTTCTTCACATCAGGTGGCCAAAGCATTGGGGTTTCAGTTTCACCTAGATATTTTTAAATACAGTGGAAAAAATTGGTGGGTTTTGAGCAGAGGTTTGGTGTGATCTAACTTGTGCTTATGACTTACCTGGTAAATCAGATGGTAAGGAATCCACCTGCAGTGCAGGAGACATGGGTCCATTCCCTGGGTCGGGAAGGTCCCCTGGAGAAGGGAATGGCAACCTACTCCAGTATTCTTTCCCAGGAAATCACATGGATAGAGGAGCCTGGTGGGCTATAGTCCATGGGGTCACAAAGAGTCAGACATGGCTGAGTGACTAATACTTTCACTGTCTCTTTCAACTTGCACTGAAAAATCACTCTGGATGTTTTGAAGATAAGGAATTGGAGGAAATCAAGACTGGGAACAGGGAGACGAGTTAGGAGGCTGCCCCAGTAGTTACAGAGACCAGTGAAAGAGCCTCCAGAAGAATAGTCACCAGTGAAAGATGAATGAACATCATCACTTATGCCAACTATGCTTGCTTATTAACCAAGATAGCTCATTTCCTACCGGTGAGAGGCCACAGAGCCCCTAAATTAAATGACAGTATAGTAGCAGTTGGGCTTCCTAGTGGTTCAGAGAGTAAAGAATCCACCTGCAATGCCGGAGACCTGGGTTTGATCCCCTGGAGAAGGGAATGGCTACCCACTCAAGTATTCTTGCCTGGAGAATTCCATAGCAGAGGCGCCTGGCAGGCAACAATCCAGGGGCGTATCAAAGAGTCAGACATGACTGAGCACCTATGACTTTCACTCTTTCACACTTCATAGTAACAGTCGCAGCACTTAAAGGAAACAAAACACAAAAAATAAGCTATAAACATCAACTTTGTTATCATGGTAAGAGAAATAGAGCTAGATGAGTTTGCTCGTTTCTTATTGTTTCTATTCTTCCCTGAAGCAGGGGAAGCACACTTTTGCTTCATACACAGCACAAAGCAAAACCCACCATAAGGAAAAACGTTATACACCGGCTTGACTCAACGTCCCTGGATCGTGTGCGCGCACGCATGCTCAGTCATGTCCAACTCTTTGAGACCCCAGGGACTGTATAGCCCACCAGGCTCCTCTGTCCATGGGATTTTCCAGGCAAAAATACTGGAGTGGGTTGCCATTTCCTACTCCTGGTGGTCTTCCCAACCCAGAGATCGAACCTGAGTCTCTTGCATCTCCTGCATTGGCAGGTGGATTCTTTACCACTGTGCCAGCAGGAAACAAAGGCAAAAACCACATACAGAATTATACACATACAAAAACATATACATACAAGATTAATGGGAAAGGAATGGGCAGCCCCCAAATTTCCTTGTTTCATTGATTGAATGAAAATGGGCACCAGTGAGCCTGTTCCCTTTGCATTCATATCACTAGCTGGACTCCTCTCCTTTACCCACTGGTGAATTTGTAGGCTTTTGAATGTGATAGTAAAAGGCATTTCCACTGTGTGGTCAGTATTCTTTACGGATAGAGACATATGCAAGGAATCTGAAAGCTATATTCTTGAGCCTGATTCGGACTTTATAACCTAAACCAATTATTTGTCAACCCTCTATTTTGTTTATACCACCCCCACTCCCAACCAACTTAATTGACCATTAAATCAATTTGGTTCTCTCTGCTAGAACATGATGTACCATGTGTTGAAATTTATATAATATAATTATTTATTTAACAGTATTACTTTTCAATTACATACCAAACTGTAGTTGGTATATTTAAAGCAGAATTAATCACAACATCTATCCAATCCAAAATTAGAACTATAAATGCTATTAAGTAAAATAGTAAAGTAGTGTTATTGTACAAGGATTAAAGTAAAATTTGCTGAAAGAAATATATAATTTCATTTATAATCCATAATATCAGTGCACTGTCCCACAAGCCATCAGATTTGCAAAGTTCAGGTTTAATATTTAAAGTATTATAAATTTAAATGAAGGCAAATATATTTCACTATCAAAAAATATCAGAATTATCTTAAGAAAGAAGTTTATCTTATTTTTTATTAAAATTTTTTATTATAGATGATTTACAACGTTGTGCTAATTTCTGTTGTATAGCAAAGTGACTCAGTTATATACATATATCCACTCCTTTTTTTTTTTTTTTTTACAATATTGTAGTGGTTGTTGCCATACATTGACATGAATCAGCCATGGATTTACATGTGTTCCCCATCCCGGTCCCCCCTCCCACCTCCCTCTCCACCCGATTCCTCTGGGTCTTCCCAGTGCACCAGGCCCAAGCACTTGTCTCATGCATCCAACCTGGGCTGGTGATCTGTTTCACCCTAGATAATATATATGTTTCGATGCTGTTCTCTCGAAACATCCCTTCTCCCACAGAGTTCAAAACTCTGTTCTGTACATCTGTGTCTCTTTTTCTGTTTTGCATATAGGGTTATCATTACCATCTTTCTAAATTCCATATATATGTGTTAGTATACTGTATAAGTGTTTATCTTTCTGGCTTACTTCACTCTGTATAATGGGCTCCAGTTTCATCCATCTCATTGGAACTGATTCAAATGAATTCTTTTTAATGGCTGAGTAATATTCCATGGTGTATATGTACCATAGCTTCCTTATCCATTCGTCTGCTGATGGGCATCTGGGTTGCTTCCATGTCCTGGCTATTATAAACAGTGCTGCGATGAACACTGGGGTGCACGTGTCTCTTTCAGATCTGGTTTCCTTGGTGTGTATGCCCAGAAGTGGGATTGCTGGGTCATATGGGAGTTCTAATTCCAGTTTTTTAAGAAATCTCCACACTGTTCTCCATAGCGGCTGTACTAGTTTGCATTCCCACCAACAGTGTAAGAGGGTTCCCTTTTCTCCACACCCTCTCCAGCACTGATTGCTTGTAGACTTTTGGATAGCAACCGTCCTGACTGGCGTGTAATGGTACCTCATTGTATCCACTCCTTTTTTATATTCTTTTCCATCAGGGTTTATCCCAGGAGATCGATACAGTTCTCTGTGCTATGCAGTAGGAATTTATTATTTATCCATTGTAAATTTAACAGTTTGCATCTGCTACTCCCAACTCTTAATCCACCCCTCCCCAGCCTACTCCCCATTGGCAACCACGGGTCTCTTCTCTATGTCTGTGAGTCTGTTTCGGTTTTGTAGAGAAGTTCACTTGTGCCATATTTTGGATTCTACATGTAAGTAGAATATTACTTATTCTACTTAATATTACTTATTATTACTTATTCTACTTAATATTACTCAGCCATTAAAAAGAATTCATTTGAATCAGTTCTAATGAGATGGATGAAACTGGAGCCCATTATACAGAGTGAAGTGGTATTTGTCTTTCTCTTTCTGACTTACTTCACTTAGCGTGATGGTCTCTAGTAAAGAGTTGCTCTTTACCTCTTGTGTATTACAGACATAATTCTTCAAGGCAGGCCAGGTACTTTCTCAGGACTAAAAAGGAAGAGCTTGCAGTGTTTAAAGGCTACAGATGGAATCAGGGGAAGGGGGAGTTTTTGTTAACACCAAACTAACACCATCCTTTCCCCTTAACTCTAATGTATTTTCCTGTGTGACTGAACAATCTATTACTCAGCATCGGCAAAGCTTTGCCTCAGCAGGAGTTGTCGAGCGCTAAATGGTTTATAGATTTGAATGTTGAGGCAATCTGTAAACAGTTTGGAGCATCAGGGTGTACGGGGGGGACCCAGATTTGTTAATCTTTTCACTTTGGCTTGCCGAATATATGTTTCATTTATAACTCAATGAATTATTTACTCTAGTTGAAATAATCCATTCTTATTAAAGCACATCTGCTGATAATTATGAAGTATGTAAGCAATGAAGAAATGTATTTTCAAACCAGTAAATAGAAATTCATCACTTTTGGTAATAGCTGAGTTGAGACTACATCCTCTCCCTAATTTTATCTATGTTTAAAATACTCAAAATACACCTGACTATCTTGAGGCATGTTAATGTACAGCATAAGGGTCTCTTAATAATCATATTTAATTCACCATTCTTATTAAAATCTAATTAAAACTCCCCCAAAGGAGTACATTCTGAATTTAGTGAATAAGCCTCTAAAACCATTGAACTCTTGTTATTACTAATGGGATAAACTCAAAATATTTGGGGAGTATCAAATAATTTAAATCTACATCTAGACACCAGTCATACGTTAAGCAGAAAATTTCTTTAGAAGGAAAAATTACAAAATACATATTTTTTGTGGAAAAGCTCTAATCATCTCTTACACAAAAATTCAGTATTTATATCTATTTTTTCCCATTGGATGTAATTTTTTAAGCTTCAAGAATATAGCAATTATATGTTGGAGTAATATCAGGAAGAAGACAGCTATTTTTCCCTAGTGGTTAAAAGAAAAAAATGTAAGTCACTCATATTTTTTTCAAAATATATGCTGATGCTGATATCAGTCAAAAATAAGACACCTCAGCATAATTCAGTAGTTCTCTTTGTATCCCCACGTGGCCTTCACTAATTAATACAATCAGCAGATATTAGGTGTCTAGGTACCTAGCACTGTGTGGCAGATTCCCTGGTGATTCAATGGCAAAGAATCTGCCTGACAACGCAGGAGAAGAAGGTTCAATCCCTGGGTCAGGAAGGCCCCCTGAAGAAGGAGATGGCAACCCACTCCAGCATCCTTGCCTGGGACCTCCTAGGGACAGTGGAGCCTGGCCAGCTACAATCCATGGGGTCGCAAGAGCCGGATGTGACTGAGCAACTAAACAGCCACAGTTAGCCCTGTGTAGGAAGTTGGCCACAAAACTGAGCAAACCAGTGAAGGTCCCGTCTGCAGTAGCTGACAGCCTAGTGGGTATTTTCATTATCAATCATCTCTGGGTATTCCTGGACTATGGCCATGAAGCTTAGAGTGTGGTGGTTACCGCAGCTGTAGCATTTACCGGAGTATTCGGCTGCTTGGTGGGTATGACTGTGTCCCCTCCAGGGTACATCTTGCTTTCCTCAGCCTTGCTTCTCCAGCTCAAACAAAGTGCAGAACTCAGTGTGGGGTGGGGGGTGGGAGGGAGGCTCAAGAGGACAGGAACATATGTATCCCTATGGCTTGTTCATGTTGATGTATGGCAGAAACCAATACAATATTGTAAAGCAATTATCCTCCAATTAAAAATAAACTTAAATTTTTAAAAAAAGGACTTAGTGTGGAGCAGCGAATCCAGCTGTGCTCAGCTGTCATCGCCATCCTGTCGGCTTTGCTCAGCAGGGACCGGTATGGCCCAATTCTCACCTGATACCCCCACCGCTCTCTGCTCACACATGGGTTAGAGCCTGTTCGACTGTGTTGGATCATTAGTTCATACCAGTGTTTGGTTCTTCAGGAGAGGTGAGATCACTCACCCCTCGAATTATGTATCAGCAAACCAAGGGTGCAGTATCGTGAAAAGTTTCTGTTAGCTGAGCGGAGCTGAATCAAGTTGAGTTTTTGAAAGAAGCCCGATTTCTAAAAGCTGGAAAATCTACACGACATATGTACACATCAATATAGATGCTTTTCCCCTCTCACTCCCTATCTATGAATGTCTCTGGGCCATAGAGTCATTCAACTCAGCTGTCCCCCAAACCTGGCCCATCTGGAGGCTCTGTGCCTGGACCTGTCCTCTCTGCCTCCGATCTGCCCTTACTTCCTCCAGTTACAAAGGTTTGCAGGGACTTGGCAGGAACCCCGACACTGCTGTCCGGGTACACAGTATACTATCTAATACAATAGTATTAGATAACTACTAATTACAGTAGTTATCATAATGCCTCCTTCAAGACATCCCCCACAATCGCTATTCAGCAGCAATTTCTCTGAATGTCTGAGATGAGCATCCTTCTTGCTATTCTGATGTAGTATTCCAGGAAAACATCAAGTTTTACAGGCATGAAGTACCCGTAATATCTAGCATATAGTATTCAGTTATTTCTCCCTTTCCCTTGGGGAAAAAAAGATGAAATGATGGTGTTTTCAAGTAAGTCACACTACCACATGTGTGCATCTTGGCAGAATAACAGATTTCACATCATTACATCAGACTGAACATGCAATGTTTAGGAAGTTCTCAAATAAAATATCTGATAAAAAAATTTGTATTAACATTTTTTTAATGTAGCAGTTAACAAGAAAGAGACTAGAAAACCTAGCAGAAGTAACGTGATAGAGTTATGATTTGGTGTCATCAGGTCAATCTTTGCAGCATAAGACCCCAAAGTGATAGATGGTTTGAAATTTGTAATAGATGTCTAGTTTTTTTTTTTTTAATATTCCCCATCTATCCTTCAAAAACTTGTGCAATGAGGGTTACCAAAGCTTACATTTCATAAGGCAAGGGTTGAAACTATGCAAATAAATGACTGAGGTCACCACGGGGCTCTCTGAATGTTTTTTTTTTAATTTATTTATTTTAATTGGATTAATGTTTTGCAATATTGCTGTGAGTAGAGTTGAAGGTAGTAGTAAAACAACCTTTGACTTGTCTTCAGGTCTTGTTTCATGTTGAACTGTTTGCATAATTGTCTATTTAAAAATAATTTAAAAATAAGCCTGGCTCAGGGAAAAGAGTCATCCTTAATCTGAGTGAGCAGTTTTCCATATTTTATATTTGGTTGGTCAAATTCCAAGAAGCTTCTAGATCAGGGAGAGAATTATGGATTGTGCTCTCACAATATTTTCCCCATGTGTCCTATTTCTTGGTTTCATTTATTATTCCAATTATTTAACAAATGCATAAGTATCGGCTAATTTTATATGCATCTGGAGATGCAAGATGAATAGGATATATACTGCCTCATGGAACTTAGAATCTAGTAGAGGAAGTAGAAAATGGGCAAGAAATTACAAGATGTTGAAAAATGCCATAGTGGTGTAAGTTCAGTTCATTTTAAAAAAATTTATTCTTAATTGGAAGATAATTGCTTTATGATATTGCACTGGTTTCTGCTATACATCAGCATGAATCAGCCACAGGTATATATATATACGCCCCCTTCTTCTTGAACCTCCCTCTGATCTCCTGCCCAGCCCACCCCTCCAGGTTGCTCCAGAGCACTGGGCTGAGTTCCCTGTCTCACAGGACAGCTTCCCACCGGCTATCTGTTTTACATATGGTCATGTATGTGTTTCCTGGCTACTCTCTCAATTCCCCCACCCTCTCATTCCCACACTGCATTCACAAGTCTGTTCTCTGTGTCTGTATCTTCACTGTTGCCCTGAAAATCGGTTCATCAATACCATCTAAGTTCCGTTCTTAATTCAGAAAATCAAACCAGATTTCTTTAACAAGTTTTTGTTTTAACTATTTTAATTGACTAGGCTATTTTCTCCTAGGAATAAAATATCAAGTTAATTCTTCAAAAACACCTTGATCAGTGCTTTACAAATGAGGACGGAGAAATTTAAGGACATTTAAAAAAAATCACTTTATAAGTGTATTGTGGGGAGTGGAGATTGAGGGGAGCAGTGGTCAGAAGGAACTCTCTGGAGAACTCTTGAAAGGGCTGCAGTTCTGAAAAACAGTAAAGGCTTCTTTAATAGGTTTCCAACCCCTAAGGACCAGAGATCACCTGAATTACTCAGCTCTCTTTTCTATTTTAATGCAAGAGAATGCAGGGTGAGCACATTTCTGAAGGAACAATGGAGATTAGTTACACCTCACCCGCCCCAGAAATTTTCCTTCTAGCCAAGTAAGTTTCTAGCTAAAGGGAGAAACTTGCAAATAGTTTCCCAAAATCTTTTTGTGACAAATGATAGCTATATTAACCTGGTGCATAGGTGTGCTAAAATAAAGAATTATTGCATCTACATTGCATTGGATTCTGATATCATTCACTTTAGGCAACTCTGGGCTGCCTGCTTTGAAAGGCTTGTGGGCAAACTGTATCAGAAGAGGACTTTTTTTTTTTTTCCTGATTAAGTCTATAGCTAGATCATGATTAACTGCTATTGGGGCTGCTTCTTTTCCAAAGTATAGGAAAAAAATGAGCTAAAGTGTGTCTCAAGCTACAGGAGACATATTGAAAGTAACACTTCACTACCGAAAATACAGCACTGATCATAAGAATCCTTCCATCAGGCAGTGAATCATTTGCCTAAAAGAATCTTTCAGTTCATGCCTATTTACTTCCAGTAGCATCTATAATGATACACAGTCTCAGCACACCTAGAGACTTTGAAAATCCTTACTCTCAGCATCCCTGTGATTATATATAAATTAATTGAAGGAATTGCTTTGTTATAAGCTGTCAGTCTCTATGAAATACAGTGTATCTGATCAATATTAGACTTCTATTGACAGATAACTCTATGATAGCGTATCCTTCTATTTCTAAATCAGGAATTTCCAAAGTTATTTCAACCACTTCAAAGTCGTTGAGAAGCCTGTTACAAGGTCAAGCACATCTCTGCTAAATGTTGTGTGCTTTTTTTCTATACTGAGATGCTTAAATGCACCAGAAATGTCTATATGGGACCTACATGCTTGTATGACACTATCATATTTTGGTCCAATTTAAGAGCCTATATATATATATGTATAATTTATAAATATTTACCAAAAACAATTCAGTCCATTTGAAAGATTTTCAGTTACACTAGGTGTCAGTTTTTTTTTTCATTTTTGTTCAGTTTTTTGTCAGTAGTTTTCAGTTACTTCAGGTGTCAAAATGGGATTTTTTTGCACCATCTAAAATAAACATTCAACCTTTTTTTCCTCTCAATAAAAGATAAAAGTAAAAAGAATATGGCCTGACTAATAAGTGAAAACAGAAAAGGGACACATTAATAGTTTGGCTTTGTGTGTGTATGGACTGGGATATTAATTCTTGTAAACCAGGAAGGAAAAACCATTTCCTTTTGGGATAGTCGGGGGGCAGAATGGGAAATACACATTCTTCCAGCAGTGAGATCTTGCGTGACTGTGGCTCTTGGCGTGGTCTGGGGTTACGAATGTGAAACATCGGCAGAGCTATATGAAGCAAACCCCAGAGGCAGTGTTTCAGCCTCCTAAGCTATAAATAAGCTGGTCTGAGTCAGCCCATGGTTTCTGTGGGCATTTCCCAGTCTCTTTCCTGAGTACTTCACTTCTAACCATGCTGAAAGCTCATCTGATTAATAGGTACATATAGGTTATCACATAATTGCAGTTGGAAACAAAATTGAATGTTTATTTTATCTTTAAAAGAAAGTTTATAGGGGAAAATTCTAGTCTGGTCTTTAAAGGTACACCTCAGAGGGCCTCAACAATGCTGTCCACCTTAACAGGGTCTTTCCTGCTGGCTCAGACTGTAAAGAATCTGGCTGCAGATCAGGAGGCCAGGGTTCAATCCCCGGGTTGGAAAGACCCCCTGGAGAAGGGAATGACTACCCACACCGGTATTCTTGCCTGGAGAATTCCATGGACAGAGGAGCCATGGGCTACATCCATGGGGTCTGAAAGAATCAGACAAGACAACTGATTGACTAACATGTTCACTTCACCTAACAATAACTCAAAAATCATTATTCATTATTAAAAAACAAAGCTTCAGCTTAAAGTTCCTTGTATTTTGGACAAAGCTTATTTTAAAATTTATCATGTTAATATAAAACATCTTCATTTACTCACCTTGTCTTTAGAAATCAGAACACTGGAAATATAAAGGAAATGAAAACTTTTAAAACTACAAAATAAAGCAAAAATATTTCTCTTTTGCTACACACACACACACACACACACACACACACATATATAACTAGGCAATTTACAAAAATAATTTAAAATGATTGATTTTTACTCTAAGGATTATACAGGAATCCCAAATCAAAATATAGAAAATTTGTGATTAAACTCCCTGCTTCATATCTAGATTGCATGGAATTTAAAATTAGTTATTCAGCATTATTCAGATCAATTTTGCAATGAATTTTCTCATAACACATTATCTGTATACAATACATCCCCCATAGTTCTATTTCTTTTTAAAACCCATATATTCCATTTATTCACAAAATATCTAAAATTAACTACCAAGAAAGACTCTTTCTATAATATCTTTAATTCCTTTTTTAATTCCTGAAAAACAAAGAAGATGGAAGGAAAAGTATTTGAACCAAATCATATAGCAAAACTAACTGCCTGTCTCTTGAAGGCACCACTTCTAAATAAACACTTATGCAGGCGGGATGGGAATTTTCAGGCCATCTTTTATGCATGAGTAAAAGTGTTCAGTGCACTAAACTCAAAAAAGAAAAACTGAGGATTTATATGAATATATAGCAGCTTAAAATATAGAGTAGAGATCTGGGGAAGAGAAAAAAAGTCCAGTGAAAGAGGCATTAAGATTACCCTTGGCAGCAAAAAACACATTATCATGAAAAAGAGTGAATGAGCTCTGTGTGCTTCATGCTGCACCTCCTTCTCTGTCTGCTGGTGCCTGTATCTATGGCACGTGGACACAGTAAACTACATTTACTGCCTCTGGAAGCGCAAAAGGCCCAAGAACTTGATTCTTCATCCATCAGACCCAGAGGTGACTGAATACTGGGGGACGGGTAAGATCTTTTCCAAGGAGGAAATGAAAGCAAGATTTCTGCTGCTATCATGGAAGGAAGATTAGAAATGAGGCAAGAGAACTTTATTTCTTCCAAAGGCAGAGAAACTAGAGCAACAGCAGACCTCCTCCAAGTAATGAGTTTCACGGCCCCCAAGGAATGGCTTTTCAAGGTCAGAGATGAGCTAGGATTACTGCAGCAAAATCTTAGAGTCAGATTTTCTCAGTCTTGAATCTACAACAGAGATCATTCATTTCACCACCCAGAAATGTGAAGACATTTGGGGATGGATTAGAAGTCAATTGAAGCAGGGCAAACTTTGAAACACTGAGTATTAGAACTGAAAGGACACATGAAGACCATTGAACGCCACCATCTTTACCTTACAGGTGAGACCACTGAGACCCAGACGCACATTGTCGGGTTCTGCACCAGAAAGCCCTGGCACGGCCAGTGAGGGCTACTAGAAAGTGGTGAGGCCACTGTAACAGGAGCTGTGAGTGAAATATGGGACTATTTTGGTTATTTATCCAAATACACAGGAGGTATAGTCAGTCAGTCAGTTCAGTCGCTCAGTCGTGTCCGACTCTTTGCGACCCCATGAACCACAGCACACCAGGCCTCCCTGTCCATCACCAACTCCTGGAGTCCACCCAAACCCACGTTCATTGAGTCGGTGATGCCATCGAGCCATCTCATCCTCTGTCATCCCCTTCTCCTCCTGCCCTCAATCTTTCCCAGCATCAGGGTCTTTACAAATGAGCCAGCTCTTTGCATCAGGTGGCCAAAGTATTGGAGTTTCAGCTTCAACAACCACACCATAAATGCCAGTGGAATGGGATAAAACAGCAACATTATACTGGAAGAGACAGACGTTCCTATGTATATCTTCTGAATAATATTCATGCAAAAGGGTAGAAACACCTTTATTGAGACCAGTCCTCTTGAATTTCCAAAGGACTCCCTACCACATACTTCAATTTGAAGGGCACTGATAGTCCCAAATTGTCCCCCAAAGGTCTGCCTCACCAGTTGGCCAGGTGACTCTAATATCAAGCCTCAGATCCACTCATTTATATTGATAATTACCTGAAGAATATCTATGTTAAAATGCAATTACATTATCCCAAAATATAGTAGATGACCTGATTAGCCCTCAAGACACCACTAGCTTGGATTCATTTATAAGTTTAGCAGACTATCCACCAGCAGAATCAGCCCTGAGGGAATGCTTCTTGGACAGAAGTTTTGACAAAAGGGAGTTGGGAAAGGTCATAAACACAGGACATGCCCTGCCTGAGGTGAACATTGGGTAGTTCCAGGTCAGAGTCCAAGGCCCCATGGAGCCATCAAACAGCCCTCTGACTTCATATTTCACTTTCTGAGGTTCGCTTTTATCTGGAACTTGAGGCCAACAAATTGCAGCTCAAAGTGTTTGTAAAACGAGTTAATAGAACCACAAGCAACAAATCCAGAGCCACAAGGTAACTCATAGAAACTTCAGGACACCCTTCATGAATGGATCTTTTGTCTATGAGGTCACAAGTGAAATGAAGTATTAATCGCTCAGTCGTGTCCGACTCTTTGTCACCCCATGGACTGTAGCCTGCCCAGGCTCCTCTGTCCATGGAATTCTCCAGGCAAGAATACTGCAGTGGGTAGCCATTCCCTTCTCCAGAAGATCTTCCCAACCCAGGGACTGAACCTGGGTCTCTTGCATTGCAGGCATATTTTTTACCCTCTGAGCCTCCAGGGAAGACCATGAGGTCATAACCTGATTGTAATAAGAACTCAGGGCAAAAACAAAATCAAAATTCCCTCCTGAATTTCACCAACTTGGTCCATCATGAGAGTTGGAAAGAGAACTAGGATATATCAAGGTTAAAAGCAAGAACAGCTAATCACCCTCTACCACCCCACTTTCCCAAAACTTGGAGCAAGCAATGTTCCTTCAGTAAGTGAAGACTACTTTCTAATAAATATTTAAAATATTACCCTTAGGTAAAACTATTCCTCTTCCCAAACAATTTCCAAAAGAAGAAGTTTCTAAAATATCCAGAAGTATAAAACTGCATTATTCTTAGAATTTCCTTATTTAAAAACTTCTTTAGGACTTCTATAGTGGTCCAGTGGTTAAGGCTCCATCCTTCTACTGAAAGGGGCATAGGTTGGATCCCTGGTTGGGAAACTAAGATCTCACATGCCACACAGTGTGGCAAAAATTTAATTAATTAGTTAAAAATGCTTCTCTGTTGTCGATGCTAGGATCTTTGAGAGTGCTCCCAACCTGCTCTCTGGACTTTGACATCTCCTTTCCCAGAATTATTAATCATCCCCAAAGTGCAGGAGAATAGTGAAACACCAGTGGCATTTCCCCAAAAATGGAGATGAAAAGCAGAAGCATAGGAAAAGTCAATGACTTGAGATCTCGAATTTAGAAGAGGCAAGCAGGGATACATGATTACAAAGAAAAGGCCCAACTTGACTCTTCAGTAACATAAAGTTCAAACATCCGGATTTTCTGAAAATTAAGAGTGTCATTTATCTCATGTACTGTCAACATCATGTTGTTCAACAGAGTCACACAAATGAACCAACTGATAACTAGGATTCAAGTAGTCTATTTTTCAGGAAGTTCATAGCAGATCATTCTCAGTTCATACAGGTTAGTCTTTTTGCTATGAATCCCAGAAATAAAAGTTTTATTACAGGAAAAATATACACAAATTTTGACAGACATAATTACTTATATGGACTTCCTTGGTGGCCCAGTGGTTAAGAATCTGCCTGCAATGCAGGAGACACAGGTTCGATCCCTGGGTTGGGAAGATTCCCTGGAGAAGGAGAAGGCAATCCACTCTGGTATTCTTGCGTGGGGAATCCCATGGATGGAGAAGCCTGGTGGGCTAATGTCACAGGGTCGCAAAGAATTGGACACGACTTAGAGACTAAACAGCCACAGCAGCAACAATTACTAATATTACAGAGTTTCAACAAAATGAATTCTAGAACAATTTCTTCAAACTTTGAGACAGGAAGATGGCTCTAGAGATATGTAGGTTATTATTAAGTAAATGGACAGGTACCAGTACTTTGCCAATTATTATTTCACTTCATTATATCTAAATAGCATCCCATCTCTCTCTCTCTCTATTTTTTTTGCATCCCATCTCTCTCTCTCTCTTTTTTTTTTGCATCCCATCTCTTACAATTGTATTTTTGAACATTGATTGAGGGCAAATGTGCTCTAAACTATATATTATTTAATATAACTAGCTCCACCCTCATGCTGATACTATTCCATTCAGTCAATCTGTCATGTCTGACTCTTTGCAGCCCCCATGGACTGCAGCACAACAGGCTTCCCTGTCCATCACCAGCTCCTGGAGACTGCTCAGACTTGTGTCCATCAAGTCAGTGATGCCATCCAACCATCTCATCCTCTGTCATCCCCTTCTCCTCCTGCCTTCAATCTTTCCCAGCATCGGGGTCTTTTCCAATAAGTCAGTTCTTTGCATCAGGTGGCCAAAGTATTGGAGTTTCAGCTCCAGCTGCTACTATTAAGAGCTGTTAATGTTAACTCTCAGTTGGTTTATAAATGTTATCTTACACTCGAGAATCTTAAAATCATAACTTGGTAACTGGTATTATCTACTCCCCTGCCTCAGTCTCCCAAACCATATTTTTACACATTGTTTTTTAAAAGTATTTGAAAGTGTGTTTCAGAAGTTGAACTTCTGAAAGTTCAATCCAGAAACAACTTGTAAAATATTTGAGAACCCAAAAGAGAAAAAACATATATGTACTGAAGTAATTCCTTTAAAGTGGCACCTTCTACTTAATAAATTATCCTTACAGAGGTTTGAAATTAAGTTTAATCTGTAATCCTTAAGAAATATTTCACTCTATAAGAAATGCAATTATAATTGCAATATTTGGGCATTCATTTAAATTCACAATTTGTCCTACTCTCCTCCTTTGCAGTTTGACTTCTTTTAAGGAAAAAAATCCATTTTTTATCTGTCTCTTATGGGAATTGGGATTATACATTTTATTTATTTATGAATTCATATTCTGGGCCTTTTTCTCCATAGGGTAGACAATCTTTTACAAGTAATATTCTCAAATTTTAATCAACTATAACTTCTGACAATACTCTGAGGAACTTTGTATCTAATTTTTTATTCAGCCTTACACTTTTCCTTTTCTATGCAACATGGGGAGATGTTGAAAAATGGAATTAGGAAAGTTGAAGGATTTCATTCTGTTCCCTTAAGCCTATAAGACAGAGCAGGGCAACAAATCTTAGATGTACTCCAACCATGAAACAAAGATGGAGAGGCAGATCAGAAGAAAGTCAGGAAAGGCTGCTCCAAAGAGAAAAATCTGACTACGAGTAGTTAATGATGCCATATACCAACAGTTACCAGAGTTCCTTTTGCCCAGCACATCCTGTCTGGCATTCACCACAGAAACACATCACAAGTCATATGAAAACCTAAAAACACAGTTCGAAGAGACTGACAGGCATCAGAACCAGGCTCACAAAGGGCCGAGATTAACATAGCAGGAATTTAAAGTGATTATGATTAATGTGCTAGGAGCACTCATGAAGCAAATAGACAGCATGCAGGAATAATTGGGCAAAGTAAGCAGCATGCATGCTCAGTCACTCAGCCGTGTCCAACTCTTTGATACCCTTTAGGCTGCAGCCTGCAAGGTTCCTCTGTCCTTGGAGTATTTCAAGCAAGAGCATTGGAGTGGGTTGCCATTTCCTTCTCCAGGGAGTCTTCTCCACACGGGGATCGAACTCGCGTCTGTTACACCTCCTACACTGGCAGGTGGATTCTTTCCCACTGAGCCACCTGGGAAGCCCCCAATGTAAGCAGAGAGATGGGAAATTATAAGAAGGAATCAGAAGGCTATGCTAGAGATCAGAAACACTGTTGCAGAAAGACAGGTGTAAGGCAAAGAGAATGTAAGGGTTCTCTTCCTTCTCAACACTCCCTGTTCCTCAAAACCTTTGCAGGGTTGGTTTAGAAGAAGCATCAATTCGGGCTGTGGAAGAAGCCTTTCACAACAACCATACTAAGCGAAGTCTGGTCCTTTTGACCAGGACAGCAAGCTCTGCATCCACGCTCCTGTGATCCCCACAGCCCCTGCCTTGTGCCTTCATTAGGCTCTGCTCCCTGGATAATTGATGGGAGGGAGACCCGAGGACAAGAGCTCTGCTTGGTGAAGCATTTCATAACTGCTGCTTGCACACCATCCGGGCGAATTACGCCATCAATTGCGGGAGCTCCTACTTATTACCGCTAATTGCTGCCGAGAGCGTGATGCTGGCCAGTGCAGAGCAGCTAGTGAAACAAGGAGGGGAAGGCCAGGAGTGTCTAATGGTTTATGGAGACCAGGAAGTTCTGTGAAGAGAATCAATTTCCCCGTAACTATCAGCCTGATAATAGCAAAAGGCACTCCGGTTTTTATAGTAAGTAAAGGCCTCCTGAGGACGAATCGTTAACTCCTTACAGAAACTTGCCCTCTACAGTAAGTTATTTATTGCACACTATTGCTTGTCCTCACACATGCTCCTCGAGTCACAAATGAATTTTCCAAAACTGGATCCCTGTAAGGAATCCCAGTGACTTAAAGATATCGCTTGCTGTTGTTCAATTGCTGAGTCGTGTCCAACTCTTTGCAGCCCCATGGACTGAAGCACAGCAGGCCTCCCTGTCCTTCACCATCTCCCAGAGTTTGCTGAAACTCATGTCCATCTAGTCAGTAATGCCATCCAACCATCTCATCCTCCATTGCCTCATTCTCCTCCTATCCTCAACCTTTTCCAGCATCAAGGTCTTTTCCAGTGAGACTGTTCTTGGCATCAGGTGACCAAAGTATTGGAGCTTCAGCTTCAGCATCAGTCCTTGCAATGAATATTAAGGGTTGATTTCCTTTAGGACTGAATCGTTTGATCACCTTGCTGTCCAAGGGATTCTCAAGACTCTTCTCCAACATCACTGTTTGAAAACATCAATTCTTTGGTACTCAGCCTTGTTTATAGCTCAACTCTTACATCCATACATGACTACTGGAAAAACCATAGCTTTGACTATATGGAATTTTGTCAGCAAAGTGATGGCTCTGCTTTTTAATAAGCTGTCTTAATTCCTCACTTATTTATATTAATAGTAAAAGGTCCTGCAAGCATGTTCACAGGAAGCCCAAGGCAGGCTTTTGTCCTCTTTCCTGATTGTTTTTGTTGTTTTTTTTCCTCTTTGAAGTGAGCATTACATTTTTGCTTGAGCTTTATCATTAAAGGGGTTCATGAAACTAGAAAATGAATTCTGTGAGCAGTGACATCGCTGTTTTCATTAGAATTTCTGGGAAACAGGAAAGAGTTTTCATGTACTAAGGTAGAAGTTGCTTGTTTGTGTAACCTTTTCTGTAATGTAATGGCCCTGGGTAGTTTAGAAACAGGGACTCTGTTGAGAATTTTCTGAAAGTCCCAGAATATCTCCTGAGACAAAAATGCACCAGGGCACATGTACACAAGTTTGTGAGCCATGTCGAGGGTAAACATACCACCTACTACAATCAGTGGGTTCCCTAGCAGTTCAGGGACCTCAGGTAGACACCTCCCTCTGTAGAGGGTGAGTCTGGTGCTCTCTTATTTATAGGTGGCATCTTCAGTGCTCACCCATCTGTGCACCTGTGCATGCTCAGTCCCTGCAGTCATTGCCAATTCTTTGTGAACCCGTGGGCTGTCACCACCAGGCCCCTCTATCCGTGGGATTCTCCAGACAAGAGTACTGGGGTGAGTTGCCATGCCCTCCTCCAGGGGATTTTCCTGATGCAGGGATCAAACCTGTATCTCCTGCAACTCCCGCACTGCAGGTGAATTCTTTACCACTGAGCTACCGGGGAAGCCTGCCCATCCATCTAGTGGTGAGAAATTTATTTCCAGCACTCCCAAGGGATGTGGCAATATTTCACAAGGCACTCAACCCATGGATTCCTCCCTCCAGTGGTCATGATGGCAGATATGATTAATTTGTCTTGTAAGCTGATTCAGCTGTCTGCTCCAAGTCTCTCCCCTTAATTTCTCAGAGCACTTCCACCCGTTCAGATCATCATCTCTCCAGTCCCAGCCACACTCTCTGCGAACTAGTTCAAGGAAAGACCCAGCTCTGACTTCCTTGTCCTCCTCCTCCTGTGAACATGTCTCTAGTGCATCCTTTCAGGTCTCTTCCTTATGACAGATTCTCCCAGTGACACTCACGAGAAGGGCCAACCTGCCCTGTGTCCAAGCCGGTTTCCAGGAATCCGGGAACCAGCTGTGACCTTGGCGTCCTGGAAACCAGAGATTCACTAAGCGAGAGGGAGCAATATACCCTTCACCGGGTACTTGCAAAAAGTACTCTTTATCTTCTCTGCTAGGATGTTGAAGGTAAAAATAAAGTCAAATAAAACACACCAAACAACAGCCACATTGTGGCCACTATATATGGAAAATCCCAACTTTGACTCTAAGAAGTAGGATATGCCCAGAGGGATGGAGACATTCTTTTCTTTTCAACTGTTAGAAGAAGCATAAATTTGGATCCCTTTAGCTGTTCCACATCTTTGGAGACAGCTTAGAACAAAAGGACCTACTTCTACCTTGAACTCCTTAGGCATCCTTGTTTTCCTTTTTGAGACAGTGAGTTGAAAGTCTGGCTTGGGTTGCAGGTATGCGGGGAGATATTATATAAAAAGCCTCCCACCCCACCCACCCAAAAAAAGATTTTTCACAATATGAGCAAAGCTTACAAATCTGAGCATAATTTTATATTTGCATGTGTATATATTCAGTCGCTTCAGTCATGTCTGACTGTTTGCAACCCTCTGCACTGTAGTCCCTCCAGGTTCCTCTGTCCTTGGGGATTCTCCAGGCAAGAATACTGGAGTGGGTTGCCATTTCCTCCTCCAGGGAAGTGAGTATCAAACCCATTTCTCTTGCATTGCAGGCAGATTCTTTACCCACTGAGTCACCTGGGAAGCCCAGTTTTACATTTAGTCCTTATGAAAAGACATAAAAATATCAGCTAAGGGGAAGATGAGGGAAGCCTGCAGCTCACAAGGAGAAATTTCTTCTGGCCACTATAGGTTCTGGAGCTGGAGCCTGGCGGGGTGTTGGTGGGGTGGGGGCAGGGAAGGGCAGGAGGTGAGACTTTATCATCTCCTCTCCCCGAATGCCTCTGAACTGAATCACAGAAGAGGGATTATAAGAGAGATACTTTGGGGGTGGGTATAGACCCTGGGTAAGATATTTCTTGCATTCAGGACAGAGCCTGGAAGATCCCTTGCCTCCCCAGAGGCATACGGCCATATCACCCAACATGGCAGTCCTTGGTCAGCCAAGTGGAGGCAGCTGAGGGTGGAGCCAAAGCCAGTCAACTTGAGACAGACGCTATGTGAGTCAGCACAGAACAGCAGGGCCTTGACTGAGAGGGTAAAGATAACTAGAAATGATAACAGCTCTGGACAGTCTGGCAGCCCACTCCCCATCATCCCCCACCCATCCATCATATTATATATGTACTTCCTTCTGCAATCAGATGCATTGTGGGAAGAGTGGAGACAGGAAAACATCTGAAAAACTGAGTGCATGCGTGCACGCTTAGTCACTCAGTCGTGCCGTCTCTTTGCGACCTTTTGGCCTTTTGCCCACCAGGATCTTCTGTCCATGGGATTTTTCAGAAAAGAATATTGGAGTGGGTTGCCATTTCCTTCTCCAGGGGATCTTCCCCACCAAGAGATTGAACCCATGTCTCTTGTGTCTCCTGCATTGCAGGCAGATTCTTTACCTGCTGAGCAATCGGGGAAGCCCTTAAAGAACTGAGTAAGGAATCCCAAAATGATTAACTTTAAAACAAGAGAGATTGCAACCCCTGTGACAGTTAACCTATGTAGTAGATAGGATCAGACATTTTCAGCAAGAATGGAGGCTGACGAGATTAGTCACAAAATATGAAATTACATATTTGTATGTTATTTGTAAAAATAAGTATATTTAGTGTACAATATTATACAATATTTACTTGCAATATTAAAAACAGAAGACAGAACAGACATAGCTGTGTGGAGTAACTTGGGATAAATGGTACATATATGCAAATATATGTAAATATACCAAATACTTCAGCTCACAAAAATCCATTCAATATATTTCCACCAGTAATATCAATATAGAAATTTGGTTCAATGGCTAAAATTCTTATATTACTATATAATACCACCACACCCATTTGGTATAACTCTTTACAAGATACCCAGTTAGTTTGAAAGTATCCATGAATTTTCATTTCCTGAATTGAATGACTGGTATTGAATATCTAGGTGCCATGTTAACCACTGATAATACTCCAAAGGATTACATGCGACACTGAAGAATATTCAGAATTATTGAACCCATGTGAGTGCTAGGATTCCTTTGCACCAGATACACAGCTCTCCATTGTGCAAGTTGAAGGTATAATTTTTGAAGAAGAAAAAACTTGGAAACACAGTGTAATAAAATCATTCTGTTAAGAAATCTGAAAAGCATACAAATTGACTTGCTAATATGTGAAGCTCAACTGAAAGCATCTCTTTTAGTTTTCAGCAGGAGGTTCACTAATTATTAATTTAACAGCCGTTCAATATTATAAACACAAATGCACTTAAACCTCCCCTCTCAAAATAGGTCCAAGTCTGCCAGAAAAATTTTCAGCACTTCAGTTGCTCTATTCCCCCAAAGCATGTGCTAAAGCATGACTCTACTTAAATATCAGGTTCTATTTTTGAATCTCTCAAAAGATTTAAGCAAAATGGTGTAGTGGTTCATCCATTAATGGATACCCTAACAGCAGCAGAGGGCAGTTAACCTGTGTTTGCCTGTGAAATCCCACCTGGTTGTGTCGGTTCAGGTCTGTTCGTTGATATTAACTGGTTGTGTTATGTTGCTTCTCTTCAGAGAGTTGTCAGAACTTGGGGTGGATCACTTCAAACCCCTCATATCTATGTCATTTTGTTGGCACAGTACCTCAGTATTCAACCTAGAATGTGTACCAGTCATCTAAGATGCTTCATAAGGCCACATTCTCTGGCCAGAAATTCTCATCACATATTTACACACATGAACACCGAAGAATTGATGCTTTCAACTTGTGGTATTGGAGAAGACTCTTGAGAGTCCCTTGGACTGCAAGGAAATCAAACCAGTCAATCCTAAAGAAAATCAACCCTGAATATTCTTTGGAAGGACTGATGCTGAAGCTGAAGCTCCAATACTTTGGCCACCTGATGCAGAGTCCACTCATTGGAAAAGACCCTGATGCTGGGAAAAAAATTGAGGGCAGGAGGAGAAGGGGATGCCAGAGGATGAGATGGTTGGATGGCATGATCAGCTCAATGGACATGAATCTGAGCAAACTTTGAGAGATAGTGAAGGACAAAGGAGCCCAGCACGCTGCAGTCCATGGGGTTGCAAAGAGTCAGACACAACTTAGCAACTGAACAGCAATAAAACTTAGGAGAAAATCATAATGTGAGCGATTTCTTGGAAAAGTTACATTGTTACTTTCAGACATTCCATACTAAAGGAAAAAGAAAACTTTCTTTATAACCAGTGCTATTATTAACAAATTTGTCTAATAACATTATTCCCAAAACTTTCTCTATCAAGACCAAAAAGAATTTGTTTGGGTTACCATGCAACGTGAACAAAATTAACACAGTGCTGACTAAAACTTTGTAATATTAACTTAAAATAAAAAGTTAATTCTCTTTTAGAACTTTTTTCCTAATTATTGAGAATAGCCTGAGGTTTGTTCTTTCCATGAAATATTAATATTTTACATTGACTTTTTCCCTCATTTTGGAATGGCTAATAAGTACTCTATATTTTTCAAATAGTTAACTCTGAAGCCTCTCTTTTGAGTTCAAAAATCAATGGCTTTTAAAACCAAGTGGACACTAGAAAAAAAGACACAAAAAATGCAACAGCTGCAATCAGCTTAAATCTGAGGGTGTAACATTATATAGGCATACGATTGCATAATAGCAAATACACAGAGAGTACATTAGTTTTCTGTTGCCACCATAACAGATGACCACAGCTCAGTGGCTTAGAACAACACAATTTTCTTATCTTACCGTTTTGTGAATTAGATGTTTGACACAGGTCTCACTGGGGGAAGAAATCAAGAATGTAGGATTGCACTGAGGTTTGAAGAAGAATTCATTTGCATTTTCCAGCTTCTGGAGCTGTGTGCACTCCTTGGCTCACGGCCCCCACTCTCCACCCTCCAAGCCAGTGCCGTTGCATCTCCATAACCATTCTTTCACAGTCACTCTCCTCTGATTCTGAGCTCTGCCCCTCTTCCACTTTTAAGGACCCTGATGATTATATTGGACTCACCTGGCTGGTCCACGATAATCTTCCTATCTTAAATTTGGCTGATTAGCAACCTCAAGTCCATCTTCTTGATACCCGAGTTTTCCTTTTGCGTGTGTAAGGTAACACATTCATGAGGCACACTGGTGGCTCCGTGGGAAAAATTCACCTGCCAGTGCAGGAGATGCGGGTTCGATCCCTGACCCAAGAAGATCCCCTGGAGAAGAAAGCAGAAACCCACAGGCAGCCCACAGTATTCTTGCCTGGGAAATCCCATGGACAGAGGAGCCTGGCAGGTTACAGACCCTGGCACAGGGTCACAAAGAGTGAGACACGGTTGACTGAGCTTGCACACACAGAGAGGTTACTCTGGAATATGCTCTTACCAGCAGCACACGGGGTTCCCTGTGATCCGTATTCTACAATAGCTCACGCTTGGTGTCTAGAGACTCATCAAACAGCTGAGCCCTTCCCACTCAGAAGTGATGGGAATAACCGTCTCCTCGATTTTGTACCACATTTCCACTTATTTTTGTCAAAAGCATCTTGATCCTCTCCTAAATACAATTCCAACAGCCTTGGACCCTCACTCCTGTGATCAGCCTGAATCCTGAATCCAGGGGCCAGACCAGAATGAGCTGCTGTAAACCCACTCCACAGAATCTATTAATATACTCTTCCCACCTCGTCTCTATACCCAAGCAAACTACAATCTTTTCTGCCGATTATAAACTGAAAACCCCACACTGAACATGAAACGTATCCAGATTATTGGGGAAAATGTTAAACCACCGACCCACATACAGACCCAACTCTCTTCCCACCAGTGCTTACAGAAAGCAAAATATAAGCTGAAGTCCTGCCAGCAAAATGCCATTCCTTATTCTTGTTCATATACAAATATGAAGACCTGAGAAAATTCCATTCCAGGACCTTTATAGCTTAATAACATACATCCTATTTTAGCTTAGAAACTGTGAAACGGATCAGGTTTGCGAGATTTGAAAGATTAATCAGCCTTAAACATGCCATAAATATTTTGAGCTAGCTTCTCACCCTCACATTCATCGTGAAGTGAGAATATTCCCATTTTAAGTGTGCAGATAATGCTATAGCACATTGTTTTATATGCGTGAGCATCATTTCAAAGCTTAGGAAAAAAATGCATTTCTGAAAATAAATGAATCCCAGAATTACCAGAATAGAATAGAACTCTTCCAAGGATAACAGTTCCAGTACATCCAAGACAGTTTAGTTATCATATTTTAACAACCCATATTTTATGATTATTTTTTTACCATTTACAAAGCATTTTTATTTGAACATGGTCTCTGGTTTTTCACAACCCACTTGTGGGTAGATAAAATCATTATCAATAATATCATTATCATTAAGATCATTATTATTTAAAGTTAAGTGACTTGCCCAAGGTCATTGGCCTAGAATGATGAAATTAAGACACAAATACTAACCAACAACTTCTAAATAAAAGAGAATTCATTATAAGCAATGTGAAAAGACAGCCTTCAGAATGGGAGAAAATAATAGCGAATGAAGCAACGGACAAAGAATTAATCTCAAAAATATACAAGCAACTCCTGCAGTCAATTCCAGAAAAATAAACAACCCAATCAAAAAATGGGCCAAAGAACTAAACAGACATTTCTCCAAAGAAAACATACAGATGGCTAACAAACACATGAAAAGATGCTCAACATCACTCATTACTTGAGAAGTGCAAATCAAAACCACAATGAGGTACCATCTCAGGCCGGTCAGAATGGCTGCTATCAAAAAGTCTACAAACAATAAATGCTGGAAAGGGTGTGGAGAAAAGGGAACCCTCTTACACTGTTGGTGGGAATGCAAACTAGTACAGCCACTATGGAGAACAGTGTGGAGATTCCTTAAAAAACTGGATGTAGAACTGCCATATGACCCAGCAATACCACTGCTGGGCACACACACTGAAAGTGAAAGTGAAGTCATTCAGTTGTGTCAGACTCTTTGCAGTTCCATGGACTGTAGCCTACCAGGCTCCTCCGAGCATGGGATTTTCCAGGCAAGAGTACTGGAGTGGGTTGCCATTTCCTTCTACAGGGGATCTTCCCGACCCACGGATAGAACTCGGGTCTCCTGCATTGCAGGCAGATGGTTTACCCTCTAAGCCACTAGGGAATTCCACAAGGAAACCAGATCTGAAAGAGGCACGTGGACCCCAATGTTCATCACAGCACTGTTTACAATAGCCAGGACATGGAAGCAACCTAGATGCCCATCAGCGGATGAATGGATAAGAAAGCTGTGGTAGACATACACAACGGAATATTACTCATCCATTAAAAAGAATGCATTTGAATCAGTTCTAATGAGATGGATGAAACTGGAGTCCATTATACAGAGTGAAGTAAGTCAAAAAGAAAAACACCGATAGAGTATATTAACACATATATATGGAATTTAGAAAGATGGTAATGATGACCTTATATGTGAGACAGCAAAAGAGACACAGATGTAAAGAACAGACTTTTGGACTCTGTGGGAGAAGGTAAGGATAGGATGATTTGAGAGAATAGCATTGAAACATGTATATTACCATATGTGAAATAGATCGCCAGCCCAGGTGTGATGCATGAGAGAGGGCACTCAGGGCTGGTGCACTGGGACGACCCTGAGGGATGGGATGGGGAGGGAGGTGGGAGGGGGTCAGGATGGGAACACATGTGCACCCATGGCTGATTCATGTCAACGTATGGCAACGACCACTACAATATTGTAAAGTAATTAGCCTCCAATTAAAATAAATTAATTAATTTTTTAAAAAATAAATAAGTAAAAGAGAATCCACACTTATTTTCAGTGGCAACCTACTTAAAACCTGTTCAATCTTTCTAACATTTAAGTCTATACCTTTGAGCTTACATGTTGGCTCAGACGGTAAAGAGTCTGCCTGCAGTGCAGGAGACCTGGGCTCAATCCCTGGATCAGGAAGATACCCTGCAGAAGAAAATGGCAAACCACTCCAGCATTCTTGCCTGGAAAATTCCGTAAACAGGGGAGCCTGGTAGGCTACAATCCATGGGGTCACAAGGACATTTAAGTTTATACCTTATATATAGCCCTTATTTTGCGATTCTTCCATACAGTAACAGATAATTTAAGTAACCATTTAATTTTTTCTTCTTGGAATATTAAATTCCAAATACAAACAAACAATATATTTTGTTTCTCTAATTTTATCTTTATTCTTCAGTTTTTTAAAATCCACGTTGTTAAAGTTTTACTCCTCTAAACTTGTGAAGGACAAAACAGGTGTAGATAAGTGATTAAAAAATCTGAAACCATAATTTCATTTTTACATTTTTAACCCACTTTATTAAGTATAATTGATAAGCAAATAAATGCATGTATTTGATATATGTAATTAGATTATTTTGTCCATATGCAAACACCTGTGATAACTTTACCATGATTGATCAAAGTAATAGAGGTGCCCAACAACTTCCAAAGTTTCTTGATTTTTTTTTTTTTAACAGTGAGAGCACAACATGAAGTCTACTGTCTTAAATTTTGAAATGCCTGGATGCTATGTTGCTTACTGTAGGTACTATGTTTCTGGAATTTATTCATCTTGCCTAGCTAGTTAAACATGGGTATAATGTTTAACTTTATACTGATTAAACAATTCCCAATTTCCCCAACTCCCCTGGCATCCATTATTGTATTTTGTTTCTATGAGTTTGACTGTTTTAAATGCCACATGTAAGTGGAATCATGCAGTATTTGAACCTGTCTGGCTTATTTCACTTAGCATAATGTCCTCCAGGCTCATCCATGATGTTGTAAATGGCAAGTTTTACTTTTTATTTTTAAATGCAGTATTTTGTTTGGTTTGGTTTTTAACTCCAAACTATAAATTTAACTGGGCTTCCCAAGTGGCTCAGTGGTAAAGAATTCGCCTGCAGAGGAAGAGATATGGGTTTGATTCCTGGATCACAAACATCCCCTGGAAAAGGAAATGGCAACCCAGTCCAGTATTCTTGCCTGGAGAACTAAAAACCAAAGGGTCAAAGAGAAACTTTGGAAGGTTTTGGGCACCTCTATTACCTCCATCAATCATGGTAAAGTTATCTTCCATGAACAGAGGAGCCTGGCAGGATACAGTCTATGGGGTCACAAAAGAGTCAGACATGACTTAGTCTAAACAGCAACAGCATGAATTTAACTGGGGAAAGAACATATAAGGTCAAGTGCACAGGACTGCTAACTGTATACTTGTGTTTTCCTAGAAATGTGTGCTTTTCATTGGGCATTTTTTTTTCTCTAAGCAAATTATGGGTTTATCCTTCTTGTCCCACCCAACCAGGTGCTAGGATCTCTCTTCACAGCCTCTGACCTCCTGGGCATTCTGCTCCCTCCAGGTCTGTTTCTCTGCACAGAGCTTCATGCTCTAGACCAGGAGTCACAAATTACAGCCCCAGGGCCAAATCCAACCCACCATCTGCTTTTGCCAATAAAACTTCACTGAAGCATGGTCAGCACAACCGTTTGTATGCAAACTGTCTGTGGCTACCTTCCCTCTATAATGACAGACCTGAGTATTTGCTACAGAGACCACGTAGCCCATAAAGCCTAAAATATTTACTATTTGACCCCTTCACAGGAAAAGTGGGTTTACCAGCCCACCCCCTACTCTAGACTAATGCTTGCATCAGATTCATCTGTGAAATAATTTTAAAATACAGGTGCTCAGGCCTCACCCCCAGACATTATACTGTATTAAGCCTGGGGCAGGCTCTAGATATCTGAACTTTTACCAAATCCCAGAGGTAACGGTGATGCACACGCCCAATGAAGATCTCCACCTGAAGAAAGTACACCCCAGGTTCTCTGGTCCACAGGGGATTCTTCGCTATAACTCAGCTCTGGTGTTTCCTGAGTCATAGGACAGATGGAGGTTTTGACTGCAGTGTTCAGGAGGCTGCCCATCTGTTCTCAAGATGAATCCTAGTGCTCCCATGGGAATCATATGCTATTTTTCTGCCCAACATTCACTGTCTTTTCCTCTATAAAGTTGCTCTGAACATGCTCTGAGAAATCATTCCTCCCTAACCCTCCATTCACGTGGTTCCAGAAATAGACGTCTAATGGGTCAGAGTCAGGCCTGACCCATTAGGATGTCCTGTCCCCTGTGAGTGAGTCACAGGTGCACAAGCCATCCCAGAAACAGACCAGCTCAGAACAGGTCACCAACTCACTAACTGCCTGTTGCATCAGTTTATTTTTGCTGCTTTAATATATTCTCCCAAACTCAGTGGCTTAAAGTAACACACATTTATAACCTGTAGTTTTCATTGGTCAGGGGTCTGGAGAGCTCAGTCGTGTCTCTACTTAGATTCACAGGCCAGAAATGGCATCCTATCACTTACTTCATTTATTTTTGAATAACTGTACCAGTTGTCTTCCCAGGTGGCTTAGTAGTAGAGAATCTGCCTGCCAATGCAGGAGATGCAAGAAAAGCAGATTTGATCTTTGTATTGGGAAGACCCCCTGGAGGAGGAAATGGCAAGCCACTCCAGTATTCTTGCCTGGAAAATTCCATGGACAGAGGAATCTGGCGGGCTACAGTCCCTGGGGTCGCAAACAGTCAGACACGGCTTAGCCATTAAAAAACAGTAGCAAACTGTACCATTTATTATTTATTTGATAGAGCTTATTTTTACTCCCTTAGTCATCCAAACATTTCAAGATTAAAACATACATATACATTTTTTTTTAATTATTAGGAGCAAATTCTTGAATTTGCCCAGTTCAAGACATTGTATGCGCTTCAGAAAATGCTGGACTGATTAGGTAAACTAGGCAAGCACACTCCTCAGACTAAAAACAACTAATTCCTAGGTTCCTCTGTCATATCTAGTGGTAAACCAGTAGAACCAAAGTTACAGTCCTAGGATTTTTATCAGGCTTCACTTATTATCCTTTCCGGACAATCAGATGACACATATGACTTCATTTCCGTGCTCACCTAGCATTCATGCGTGCTAAGTCGCTTCAGCCGTGTCCAACTCTTTGCATCCCCATGGACTGTAGCCCACCAGGTTCCTCTGTTCATAGATTTTCCAGGCTAGGATACTGGAATTGGTTGCCACTTCCTTCTCCAGGGGATCTTCTCAACCCAGGGACTGAACCCACATCTCTTACTTCCCCTGTGGTGGCAGGCAGGTTCTTTACCACTGGAGCCAGCTGGGAAGCTGGCGCCTAGCATCCTTTTGTCCTTAATTATATGAGCAAGCACACAGGAGCGTGCTTTGAGGAAAGAGAACATGAAGATGACCTTGTTTGGAAGCTGCTGCTATGAATCTCTCCCAGCTGGAGATTTGGTTCCTTAATTTTCAGGAGATTAAGAATTGAGTGGTTTGCTGAAAAGTGTTTCAATCTGCCCATTTAGAATGTCAATTTGTGATTGGAGGTGGAGTGCCTTCAGAGGGAGAGTGTTTGGAGGCTGTTAAGAACAATGCCACTGAAAAGAAACAGTTTCCTGCAAAAGTTCTATTATGAGGAGTTGCCTGTGGCAGTTCTGTGTTTCTGCTGGGGCGCTGACAGCTTTTACTGATACTGTCTCCATGCACCGGTTATCACTTGTGCCCGTGTGTACTGTTCTCTGCATTCGGATTGGGTCATTTATTACAAGTTTATTCAAGTCGTTCCAGGCTCACAACCAACATTATCTTCAAAAAACAATGAGTGATGGTTGAGCTTTATATACTAAGAAAACACACAGAAAGAAATGGGATTTGACAAGCATTAGGCAAGAGTCTGCCAGAAATTAACTAAGTATGTCATGGCCAAGGGTAAGAAAATGACCACAGAAGCACCAAAGCACTGTTGAATAAAAAAATAAACAAAAGAAGAAGAAGAAAAAAAAAATGGTGGAGGAAAACAAAAACAAAACCCTGGGCCAGAACTAAAGCAGCCCTGCATTTTCACATGCCAAAAAATCTAATTAGGAAAGAAATCGTACACCAACATTCAGATTGTTATGAACTGTGAAGCAATACACAAAAACTTGAGAAAGGGTTTTCTGGGATTTTATAAACTGTAACACAGCAAAAGCAGGGTGAGATATAAATACATTTCCATACAGAGGTGCTGGACTTCTTACTTCTCACTTGTGTTCACTGACCTGAGCTTGGGATTTTACAATCAACCCTGAAACGTTTCAAATATGATTCTTTGGTGGATTAGATTCAAATGACAGAAGACAGGCAGAATGGTCAGAGCACAATTCTGGGCTGTTTTTTTTGGTGGGTTTTTTCTCTCTTTTTTTCTTTTTTGGTGGAAAAACAGAGATAATGAGAAAACAGTCCAGATCTTCCTTACTGATCAATTTTCCATTTCTCTCCTCATTCCCAGAATGCTACCAGTCCTCTCACTTATATAACCAGCAAGTCTTTTCCTTCTCCATAGCTAATAATAGCCTCCTGGTTTCTGTTTTATACTTGATCTGCAAACTGCTTCCCTGACAGCATTTTTTTTTTCAGGGAAAGCCCAATACGACTGACATTTAGAGAAGCAATCTGAAGAATTTCAGTAGAGGAAATTGATATTTCCCATCCAAATTGGGCAATACTCTGGAATTAAGAAAACAGTAAAGCCTATAGAAAAAAAAAAGAAAGAGAAGGTATAAAGAGAATGAAAATTAGCGCTTTGTGTTGCTTATTTGTGCTTTTTATTGTGTCAAAACCTTATGTTGAACTCTCAGAGTAATTTTTCTGATTAAATTCTGTCTTTGATATAGGTTTTCTTCTCTCAACAATACATCTTTGATTTCAACCTTGAAAGTTGAGAGTATCTGACAACACAGAAGTGTAAATTAGAAACTCCCTGAGTCTAATTGAGCAGATCCCCAAAGAGAACATTTTAATGGAGCAGCACTGGCCATAAACCTCCACTGCAGAATTTTAATTCTGGGTTCTAATTGTTTAAGTGGCTTAACTTTTTACTTCTAGACAAGTTGTAAGCCTCCTCTAAAGGAATTATATCTGTGTTCACAGGCTCCTGCTTAAAACTGAAGTTAAAAAAAAAAAGTGGTGCTTTCCTAGGGCCATCCTAGCAAATTACTATAAACTGGGTGGCAAATTTAAATGCCAAAAATTAATTTTCTCATGGTTGTGGGGGCTAGACGTACAAAATCAAGGTGTTGACAGGGGCATGCTCCTTCCAAAGGCTCTGGGGTGGGGGAAATCTTTCTTTGCTTCCTGTGGTTTCTGGTGGTTGCCAGCAACCCTCAGATTCCTTCACTTATATTAATATCTATATCCCTCCATGGCATCCTTCCTGGTCACATGGCATTCCCCCCAGGTGCCTGTGTGTCCAAATCTCCCTCTCCTTTCTCTTGATAGCAGTCACTGGATTAGGGTGAGCCAGTGGGGACCTCCTTTTAACGTGATTCTACTTGCAAAGGCCGTATCTCCAAATAAGGTCCCACTCAGTTTCTGTAAGTTTAGAGGAGCAGGCGGACACCAATCAGCACAGGGCAATGTGCGTCCATCAAGCATCCTTCAGCATCCCTGCCTGCCCTTTGTTCTTGCATCTTTCATCACATCTGATCAGGTCAGTGTCTCCCTCAGCCCGGCACACACTCATCTTCATCCCCGAGTGCCCCTTGCACAGTGTAACTTCCCTTCTTGAGGTGCCCTTTCTGCATTCACTCTTGCTGTTATCTAATGCCTGCTCATTTTAACCTCCACAGCCAAGCTGATTATTCCAGCATGGGTCCCCATGATTTGTACCAGGCAGGCAGATGTCTCAATAAGAAGTGGATCTCACCCGCTCAGATGATCAATGGAAATGACACATTTTTCTTTCTTATTTTATATTTATTTATTTTTACTTTTGACTGCAGTGGGTCTTCCTTGCTGCATCCTGGGCTTTCTCTAGTTGCAGCGAGCAGGGTCTCTTCTCTGGCTGCAGTGTGTGGGCTTCTCATTGTGGCGGCTTCTCGTCTTACAAAGCACTGGCTGTGGATGCACCGGCTTCTCTAGCTGCAGCACATGGGCTCGGTAGTTAGGGCTCCTGAGTGCCAGAGGACAGGCTCGGTAACTGTGGCACACGGGCTTAGTCACCCCTGGGCATGTGGAACCCAACCCTGGCCAGGGATCCAATCTGTGTCGGCAGGCAGATTCTTCACCACTGGGCCACCAGGGAAATCCAGTGACATATTTTTAAATGGCATAACAGTAGTAAATTCTCTGAAACTCCCTCCCTCATTGACCACCATTCTCCTCGGAAATAGCAGCCCCCCTCCCACCTGATGTTGAAGCTGAAACTCCAGTACTTTGGCCACCTGATGCAAAGAGCTGACTCATTCGAAAAGACCCTAATGCTGGAAAAGATTGAAGGCGGGAGGAGAAGGGGATGACAGAGGATGAGATGGTTGGATGGCATCACTGACTCAATGGGCATGAGTTTGGGTAAACTCCAGGTGGTGATGGACAGGAAGCCTGGCATGCTGCAGCCCATGGGTTTGCAAAGAGTGGGACATGACTGAGCGACTGAATTGAACTGAACCCCCACCTAACCTTGTGGATGGAGCCACTACTGCCCTTTTCCAGGGGCATAGTCTGGGGGAAGCACCTGGTCCAAGCTGACCCCTTGAGTGCCTGCCTTGTGATTGTTCAAACTCCCCTCCCTTACCCTTGGAAGACTTGAAGATGCTGGCCATCAGACTTTTTTGTTAGGGAAGAAGTCAATCTATAAATGAAGGGAAGTAGAGGAGATACAAAGCAGAGCTGAGCAAACAGAGAGAGAATTCTCCCAGCGTTTGAGAGACTGGCTGGTGTCTCTCATTCCCTGCTTCTGGACTCTGTGAACTAACAAATTCCTTCCATTCAGCTGAACCCAGGTGTGTTTGTGTTTCTCTCACTAAAATAACCTCAGGGATACAAACTAGAACATATCTGGCCTTGGCAAAATGTTAAAGCTGAGAGGAAAGATGTTGGACATTGTAACAGGTTGAATTCTGCATATTGGAGTCCTAAATCCCAGCGTCTCAGAACATGTCTTATTTAGAGACATGGTTTTCACAGATGTAAGCAAGTTAAAGTGAGGTTGTTAGGGTGGGCCCTAATGCAGTCTGATTGGTGGTTTCCCTGGTGGCTCAGATAGTAAAGAATCTGCATGTAATGCAGGAGACCTGGGTTCAATCCCTGGGTTGGGAAGATCCCCTGGAGAAGGGAATGGCTACCCACTCCAGCATGGACAGAGGAGCCTGGTGGGCTAAAATCCATGAAGTCACAAAGAGTTGGACACGGCTGAGTGCCTAACACAATCACACACACCAATCCAGTCTGGCCGGTGTGCTTATATAAAGGGGGATTTGGACACAGAGGCAGAAACACATAGGGGAGGTGACATGAAAAGACTCAGGGAGATGGGACATTTCCGAGGCAGAGAGCCCGGGAACAAACCTTCCCCTTAGAGCTCTCAGAAGGAACCAGCCCTGGAAGCACCTTGATTTCAGACTCCAGCTTCCAAATCTGTGAGGCAATAAATTTCAGTTGTTTTCATCACACAGTTTGTGGTACGTAGCCCTAGAAAATGAATATGAACATTATCACTCCTCAGTAACAGGTAAAGAGTTAATGCTACCTAATCTCTCAATTAACGTCAAAAGATCTAGAATCTGAATGAGTGCTTCAAGATCTCTGGTCCAGTGGTTATTTCTATCACCTTACCCTCATTCATAGCCTAGACGTTTTAACAAAAACTTCAAACACACACCTTCCTTTCAGGAAGATGTTAAAAATAAAACCGTCTTAAATCAGAAAAGTAAACGTATTAGAAGAAAGAAGACCATGCAGTCCAAACACCCATATTTATAGCAACTGTCATGATATTAAGATCAAATCTTTTAGTTAAACATTCTCATTTAAAGCCAATTTACATAAATAATGAGGACTCATTTCACAAAGAAACAGCTTTGGGAGAGAAAAAGGATTGACTGGAAGGTATGCAGAACACATCAGAGTCTGGGCTGAGCTGGGTTTTCTACCATTAGTCTAGGCAAAAAAAAAAAGAAGAAGAAAAATCCTAGAAAGGTCTAGAATCTGAATGGGTGCTTCAGGATCTCCAGTTCAGTGTTTATTTCCATCACATCACTAGGGAAGCAGAGAAGTTACATTCTCTGAATAGAAGAAAAACAAATCTTGATCAGCTCAAGAAAGCTTGTTTATTTTATATAAAAACTGGATATAATTATGAAACTTATCCTTCTGCTGTTTTGTTGCAAATAAGGACTGTATGTTTTTTTTTTCTTCTTCTTCTTCGGCTAACACCAACTGCAGATAGCTTCAGTAATGATGTGTGCTAAGTCACTTCAGTCATGTCTGACTCTTTGTGACGTCAAGGACTGTAGCCCACCAGGCTCCTCTGGCTCTAAAATTTCCCAGGTAAGGATACTAGAGTGGGTAGCCATTCCCTTCTCCAGGGGATCTTCCTGACTCAGGGATCAAACCCGCATCTCTTGTGTCTCCTGCATTGGCAGGCAGGTTCTTTACCTCTAGAGCCACCAGGAAGCCCATAGATAGCTTCCATGGTCTCCCAGTATTCCCATTTGCTAGATTCTCCATATTAGAATGCCCTACAATGTTAGATTCACCTTGGTGACTTTGAGGAGAATAATGTGTTTTTCTTATAATGTTATGGGATGTTTTGATGTATTTATATTGAAATAATCTTCCATCTTCTTTAAGAATCTAATATGGTTCAAATAGATATGAAAATAGATAACTAATAAGGACCTCCTGTCTAGCACAGGGAACTCTGCTCAATATTCTGTAATGGCCTATATAGGAAAATAATCTAAAAGAGTGGATATATGTGTGTGTATAACTGATTCACTTTGCTGGACACCTGGAAATAACACAATATTTTGTGTGAACACAAATAACACAATTGTGAAAATAACACAATAACACAATAGCATTGTAAATCAACTATGCCTCAATAAAAATTAAATTTAAAAAGTGCAAAAGTTTTGTGTCTAAAACCTCAATTGTTTAATACCCTGAATATTGTATTTCAGGGTCTCTACTCAGTTCATTTTTTTTATCATGTAAATATTTGTTTCTTAAAACACTCTGATAAATGCTATGCTAGCCAAATATTTACTCTTCTGTATAAAGTAAAGCTCTACTCTACTCTCTAGGAAAGGGGGAGTCCAGAGATGTTTCAGCCAGGAAAGAAAAAGGATAGATTTGAATTTTGAAATATTACATATGAAACCCTGAGAATGACATCAAAATGTCCTTTATTTTCTCTTAGGAAACTGTTCTCAGGAACAGCTTTCCACAGAAGGTGTGATTTAAGCTGATCAGGAGGAGTGAACAGAATCTTAACTATGGGACATGGGGGAAAAGGTGTTCCTGGCTTCAGAAACCAGTGTGTGCAAGGCATTGACCAGGAGAAGTAAAAGATGCCCATTGAGAAAAATCAGGGTCTGTGGCTGGAGATTGGTCTGGAAATGGAGAGAGGATGCAGCACTTGAAAGCATGCACACAATCCTCTGAGCAACTTGGATTTTATTCTGGAGGTGAATTTCATCTACGACAAGTTTTAGAAACTTGTCGTTTGTCTGGCCCCAATTGAAAGATGGATTGGAGAAGAGCAACTCTGCAAGCTGAGCCCTGTGTATCTTTTCTTCTCAGCTCTCAAAATCCAAAACTCCTTTAGAACTGCAAAGGCTCCTCAGACATGTGTCTGCTCTTCTCCATCCACTCCTGGTCTAGGTCCTTGTTGTAATTCACATGAAGTAAAGTTGACACAAGATGTCGACATAGTAGATTTATCCCTTCCCAAACCGTGTGTCCTCTGGAATCTATTCCCTATGTTCACCAGAGAGTACACAGCCAGAAATGTTCACTACCGGTATCTCCAACGACACCTCATCTCCTACAGAATCAACTCCATTTTCTTTCCTCTTCCTTTTTAAAAAATTTATTTTATTGGAGTATAGTTTATTTACAATGTTGTGTTAGTTCCTGCTACATGGTGAAATGGTTCAGTTATACATACATACATTGTTTTTTATGTTATTTTCCATTATGGTTTACCACAGGATTTAGTGTAGTTTACCACTGGATGTAGTTCTCTGTGCTATACAACAGGACTTTGTTGTTTAGCCATTCTGTATACAACAGCTTGCCTCTATACAGAACAGTGTCTATGCTACATATAATCATCTTCTAATCCCAAATTCCCAATCCATCCACCCCCAATTCCCCCTCCATCTTGGCAACCACAAGTCCATTCTGTATGTCTGCGTTTCTGTTTCTTAGAAGAGTTCACTTGAGTCGTACTTTAGATTCCACATATAGGTGATATTATACAGTATTTGCCTTTCTCCTTCTGACTTTACTTAGTTGGATCATCTTTAGCTCTATCTGTGTTGCTACACATGGCATTATTTCACTCATTTTTATGGCTGCATTTTTATACCACATCTTCTTTTTCCATTCATCTACCAATGAGTGTTTAGGTTGTTTCCATATCTTGGCTTTTGTGAATAGGGCTGCTATAAACAAAAGGGTGCGTGTTATCTTTTTGAATTACAGTTTTGTTGATGTATGCCCAGGAGTAGGATTGCTGGATTATATGGTGACTTCATATAGCATAACTTTTAGTTTTTGCAGTACCTCCGTACTGTTCTGCATAGTGGCTGCTCCAATTTACACTCCTACCAACAGTGTAGGAGGGTTCCCTTTTCTCCACACCCCCTCCAGCACTTGTTCTTTCTAGATTTTCTTTAAATGATGGCCATTCTGACCAATGTGAAGTGGTAACTCCCTGTATAGTTTTAATTGGCATTTCTCTAATTAGCGATGCTGAGCATCTTTCCACGTGCCTGCTGGCCATCCTTACAATTCCATTTTCTTAGTCTACTCACCCAGACTTTCCTGGTGATGAGCTAAGGGATGTAAGTGGCAACATCACCAACAGTAGACTCTGGCCAAGGCTCTACGAGGTCATGACTGGAGGCCCAAGTATCCCAATCACTCCACGTCCCCTAGGAGCATACAGAGGACTAATTCTCTCCACCAATTTTGTCATCAGTGTTGGCCCTACGACCAGAGCTGTCATCCCTCCTGGCTTTATCCTGGGAGTGGTATCCTGCTGGGTTGGTGCTGCCCCCAGAAGACTAAGATAGAGTCCCCAGAAGCCCTTCAGTACTTCCTTGGCATGACCATTCCCCATCCACAGCTGTGATTAGCAAGCACATCCTGTCAGAGGGCAGGAATTCCAGACCTTCTCTTCTCTGTTTCTTTCTATCCCCAGAAAGGTTAGGTGGAGCCAAAACGAGTCGTGGAGCCCTGGTTAAACTCACATCCTTCAGAGTCAGGCTACTCTGTATTCTAATCCCGACTCTGCCAGCCAGTGGGTGTATGGTCTAAGCTACTTTACTAAATTCCATGGTTTGTGTTTTGTTTTTCTTGTGTCAGTGGAAACAATGATATCAACTGGGAAAAGCATTATCTTAAGTTTTACACAAGATGATGCATGTAAAGAGTTCAACACTGTGCCTGAAACAAATTAGGACTCAGTACACTCAAATAATTGATACAGTGAGGCACTCTTTTCATAGAAACATCATCACACACATATAGACACAAGGAACCTTGGGAGAAGGAAAAAAGAATTCTCAAACTGTTAATGACTAATGATCTATTAATCTATTTAATAGAAGATCTGCTCGTGGCTCTGTTCATGTAGAGTGTGGAATAATCTGGCCTATTTTTCTTTTGGAGAGATACTTTAAAAAAAAGCACTTTTTTATGTCTGAATACATTGAAATTCCTACAGAACAGCAGTTAAATCATAAGACACTCTCCTACTTTTTTCATTTCCTCATTTACAAGAACATGTAAGTACACTAATATTGACCTAATAAATTTTCATTTTAAATTGTTTTCACCCGGTATGCAAAACAAAATTTAAAAAATTGCTATTGTAAATACAAAAAGGAACACAATATATAATAAATAATATGTTGGAGGGGACTTCCCTGGCATTACAGTGATTAAGACTTCACCTTCTAATGCAGCAGTGCAGGTTTGAACTCTTTGGGGAGTTCAGATTCCACACGCCTCCTGGCTAAGAAACCAAAACATGAAATAGAAGCAATACTGTAACAAATTCAATAAAGACTATAAAAAATTGCCTGCATCAAAAGAAATTATTTTTAAAATTAATACTATGGAAGTCATTAAACAAATTTTTGGGACTGGAAAGTTCATGATTTTAATTTGGGATAGATAATTTGTTTCGTATATATTTCTTCATTTCAAATAGGGTAAGAATGCCAGCCATCTTGGCTTCGTTGATCCCCATTTCCAATGACACTTTACAAGTACATTCTTGTTGTTTTTGTTTAGTTGCTAAGTCATGTCCAACTCTTTCCCACCCTATGGACTATAGCCCATCAGGCTCCTCTGTCTATAGAATTTCCCAGGCAAAAATCCTGGAGTGGGTTGTCATTTCCTTCTGCAGGGGTCTTTCCTGAGTTTCCTGCTTGGCAGACCAATTCTTTACCACTGATACACCTGTGAAGTCCGCACAGTACGTTGCTTTCTGCCGCTCACCCACCTACCGTGACCTTCTCTGGTCCTGCTTGCTTGTTACACCAAGTGCCCAACAAGCTGATGCTGCAACCTTTCGAGTACTTTTCCGGCAATCACTGCTGATCCATAAATTACAGTCATAGGTTATCCTTTATTCCACTGAAATATTGTGAGAAACCATTACATAAATGCCGTTTGAGTTCCTTCATGGATGGATGCTATATATAAAGCAAAATTATTAGCTTTGTATTTCAAATCTGAACCACATGACATACCAACAGAACAGAAGCAGGCACTTCTCTGACATCAGTGGATGATTTATCATCTCTCCCCTACTCCTTTCAGCTTCCTATATAGATTTAGATTTTCCTATCTGAATGATCTTTGTCAATTGGTAATTTAGATTTCTCACCAGATGCCATGTAAGTCTAGCATAAATACCTTTTAGATGTAAGTTAAATTTGTGGCATTGCACATAGAGGTCAGTGCTTCCATGATCATCTAAAATGATAAAGAAGTCAAGACCATATGTTTTAATAAATAGTAAAATACAGTCTCAATTTTTCATTATGAATATTATTTATTTGGCATTACCTTAAAAAGGAGCCCTTTTAGTTACATGCAGAGCTGAAGAACATATTATTTATACTTTGTTAATCATAAATTTTCATATTTTTGCAGTATGACTTGTGCATGGGTTAAATGGACACATGAAACCTAAGTGAGTCACCTCACCCTTAGTCTTGGATCGTGAATATAAATACAACTGGATGGCTATGATTTTGTGGCTTTGTCAGCCATATGTGTTAGCTAGCTTTTACTACCAACTAATACTCAAGTTATTTATCATGTATTACAGACTACATGAGCTTTGCCTGGTGCCTCAGTGGTAAAGAATCCATTTGCAATACAGGAGAATCAGGAGACCTGGGTTTGATCCCTGTGTCAGGAAGATTCCCTAGAGCAGGAATGGCAACCAGTTCCAGTATTTTTGCCTGGAGAATCCTATGGACAGAGGAGCCTGGCGGGCTACAGTCCATGGGGTTGCAAAGAGTCTGACACAACTGAGGGACTGAACACACAGGCACACAGACTGCATGTTTGTGTCTCCCCCTAAAATCCACATGTTGAAACTTTAACCTCCAATGGGATGGTATTTGGAGACTAAGGGCAACTGGGGATCAATGGGATCAGTGCCCTTGTAGGAAGAAACTCAGAGAGTTTTCTTCCTCTCTCTCTCTTACTTCACTTTTGAGGATGCAACAAGAAGACAGCACCTACAATCCAGGAAGAGGGTGCTCCACAAGAACCTGGACCTACTGACACCTACTCCAACGTCCAGCCTCCAGAGCTGTAAGAAATATTGTGTTGTTTAACACGAAGAATAGGGTGTTTCTGTAATGGCAGCCCAAACTGACTGAGACAGCATGGTGGGGAAGGTCCTGTATAAAAGCACTTTACCACCTGTCCACATTGACTCACCACCTCTCCCCACCATGCAACTTGAACATTCCAAGGTTTCTTGAATCAAATCATTGAACAAGGTAGTTTCTTCATCTGGAATGCCATTGTCTGCTTTTTCCTTTGACCCAGGAAATTCATATTCATGCTTTGAATTATAGCAAAAATATCAATGATTCTGTAAAGAATTTCCTAAATTCCTGAGGACAGAGTTGATCTCTTCCCTCTCTTCCTATAGCACTTTTTCAATATTCTGCTTCATTTTACTACATTATATAGAAAAGTATTTACTGACACATCTATCTTCCAGTTTGAAAGGTAAAGCATGCTTATCAGGAGACAAAAAATCCTTTTTATATATGTATACTTTTGGAAACATGTTTGGCACAGTACATAAAATATTATTGATTGAGTAGGATAGATGATGATAATAATTATTCATTTGATTGGCAGAATGGCAGAACTTTAGATAAGAAATATTTAAAATACAGAAAAATTGTGAGACAAACAAAATGGATTCAGTAGTTCCCCACTGAGCAAAACACACAGTGCATACTTTATATTAAAATAAAATTGGGTATACATTCACTGACCACATATCATGTATAAAGTGCTGAACAAAGAATGGGAATCACAAAGACTAAAAGAATATTGTCTATAAATTCATAGAATGCATAAACTGTTGGAATGTATTAAAATAGGATTGGTTTTCATTTGAGTTTATCATCCAAGGTATATTTGATTAAAAAAAATAATGTTCTTAAAAATGACATGTGCAGAAAATTTAAAACCTATATTCACTCTAATTGGTCTCCTCAACATGTTACATTCCACATCACTTTTCCTTAGATTAGTTATAAATCAATTTTAGCAAGGATGACAACTTGGAATTTAACTTCTTTCTGCCTTCACTAATTCTACAAAATAGACATGCTGCAGTGAACTGACTACCAGGATGGTAGGAAAAGGAAGTAACTGGAAAGATTGTAATTGCCCATGAACTAAGTAAATACCAAGACTAGCTGGATCTGCATGGATAGAGTAACTCAATACATAAGACAAAACATAAAGCAGTAATAATAAGTCCTTTGGAGATTTTCTTTCCCCATTTCTAGCCAAGTCAATTTTAGGGGTGAACAAATCTCAGAGGACTCTTGAGTAAAGTACATGGACAAATAAATGTGTTTTCCAGTATTTATTCTCACCCATTTCATCTTTAACAATAAGACATTTTAGGGATTTCTCTGGTAGTCCAGTCTGAGTTCCCAGTGCAGGGGGCCCAGGTTTGATCCCTGGCCAGGAAACTAGATCTCACATGCCACAGCTAAGATGCTGCAGTCAAATAAATAAATAAACAATAAGAAACTTTAGTTATGAATTTAGAAGCATGCCAATATAAGTCTGGAGACATCCAGGAGTATATGGTGAAAGACAGCTGTGACTCTGCAGCTCAAGGTACCCAAAGCACTTAGCCCAGTAGAGCGCAGAGCATACTTCATGCATGGATAATTTTTACCACCTATCTCCCCATCTAAAAACAATTTTTTGATGTAGCTACTAACATGAAACCATATTAAGATAAATTAAAAGTAAATTAATAAAGAAATCAATTTACAAGGAAAAAGGGATACACCAAATGCATTTGTTAAGCTGCCTTAATGATGTCCAACTAATTCTTTGTGACCTTATCGACTGTAGTCCGCCAGGCTCCTGTGTCCATGAGATTTCCCAGGCAAAAATACTGGTCACCATGCCCTCCTCCAGGGGATCTTCCCGACTGAGGGATCAAACCCACATCTCTTATGTCTCCTGGATGAACAAGAGATGTAACAAGTAGCTCGCAATATTTTACTGTTCAACAAATGTCAATTTTAATTCTGGAACTCCTAAAAGACAAAGCAAAAAGAAAACTATACTCTAATGCATTCATTCTGTCAGATTCAAAGAAACAAGATTTCCTGAGAAGCAAATTACATTCCCAGAGAACAAGGCACTCCCCCCCAAATTAAGAAATTTATCACATGACTCTTATAACGAGAGACAGGAGACTTATAATAGAGCCTATTATCTACCGCAGTTTTGTAAAAGATCCAAAGCCTCCGATTGAAAAGGGGTATTTCTTAAAGTGAAAATGAAAGTGTTAGTCACTCAGTTGTGTCCAACTCTTTGCAACCCCATGAACTGTAGCCCACCAGGCTCCTCTGTCCATGGGATTCTCCAGGCAAGAATACTGGAGTAGATTGCCATTCCTTTCTCCCTGGGATCTTCCCAACCTAGGGATCAAAGCCACGTCTTCCACACGGCAGGCAGATTCTTTACCATCTAAGCCACCAGGGAAGTTTATTGATCTTGTATAGACGCCAACCCACTCAAATTCTCTTCTCACTAGGGCACGGTATTTAAAATGTTTAACAACAGAATGGCAGGGGCCTTGGTCTTGTGCAGAGCCTAAGGATCTAAGAATCCTTCTGTGTCAGGATTATTCCTTTTATTTGATGCATTGTGGGCATGTCCTGGGGTCCCCAGGGAAGGTCTTTGATTGGAGGGACTTTGCTCAAGGGGCTGAGTAAACTGATTATATTTTTAAAATTAATTTATTTATTTTAATTGGAGGCTAATTACTTTGCAATATTATGGTGGTTTTTAATCAACTGGTAGAGACGTGTTTTCATATTTTAACAGTTGGTGTGTCCAGACCTTTACACATAGCTCTGCGTGTAAGTCTAGAATGGAGTATGAAGCACTGCCTGCTGCCAGAAGAGAAAATAAATCATGAATTCAAAACCTCTTGCCTAAGTCCTGCACTCCAACAATTTTTAGGTGATGGCTGACTGTGATTTTCATTTCGGTGCTCCCAGGTAAATTCTCAAGTGCAGCTGCCACTCATGAACTCCCCCATCCAAGAGAGTAGCTGTAAAGCTTTAAATAAAATGGCATTTTGCAGAAGGTAAAGGTTCACTGACTTCTTTTTTCAATTTGTATTAGAGAGCAGCTCAAGACCCTGACCTGGAGGTGACCGGTGACAGGTGGCAGGTGGCAGTGTCACAATCTAAGAATATATGTCCTTTCCATCCTCCTTATTTGGGTCAAACGAGCCAACTGGATGAAGAGCTACATACTTTCTACATTGCACAAGTAGCCCAGGGAACTTGAAAAGATCAGTTTTCCGGAGAATCACCTTTTCTATTTAATCTCTATAAAGTTGAGCTGCACAGAATATAAGTGACTTCAGTTGTTCATTTGCAAAACAATTAGACAGAGACTACTATTTGATTTAATCTGACACTTCATGTTAGTATCAGGCAGTGACTTTGAATGTCACTGATAGGGACTGTTTAAAGGAACAACCCAAAAGAAGAAGTAAATCATATTTCTGACTGGAGTAACCTAGTACTACATTAGAGAGCTCAACCTGTGAAACTAAACTCTACCTCCTGCCTCCCTGGTCGGTTAGCACAACCCCAAGTTCCTCATTTTTAACACGTTCTGGGCACTCATGTGAGAATCAAATTCAGAGAAGAGAGTAACCCAGAAGAGATGCTCTGCTATGATTTAAGGATGTTGAGGTTGGATGGGCGTAGAAATGTAGAGACACACTTGCACAAACATGGGTTACTAGCAGGAAGCATATCACACCACAGATAGAAGTTTGCAAAGAGATGGGGTCACTGGGCTGGCTTCCAAGAGACTTTAGAAAGTTTTGCTTTACTGGTTATTTAACATTATTCCCTGGTGGCTCAGATGGTAAAGAACCTGCCTGCAATGCAGGAGACTTGGGTTCGATCCCTGGGTTTGAAAGACGCCCTGGAGCAGAGCATGACAACCCCCTCCAGTATTCTCGCCTGGAGAATCCCTGTGGACAGAGGAACCTGGTGGGCTACAGTCCATGAGGTCGCAATGAACTGGACACAGCTGAGTGACGAGGCACAAGGGCTGATCCTTAGACTGAAACCAGTTATGCTCTGGCTATCCTGTCTCTTAACCAAACAGATGTCAACCAGGTTCACAAGGATTATGTTCAAAACAAAGCTAGCCATCCCATAAGGAAAACTGAGAAATGAAACCCACATGTAATCTGAAACACTGGATTGGCCAGTCATGTTATTAATAAAATTAAGATATCAACATTTGAGAGTATGATTTAAGATGGTAGTGATAACTCTTTAGGTGCTTTCTTTAAATTGTGAAAGAGAAGTTAGCATCCATTTGAGGCTTGAGACTGAAATGTGGGTGAACAATTAGGATGAAGGTAAAGGATATTGGGGTAATGGTGGCAGCAGATGCCTGAGTAATAAACAGGCCAGCAAAAATCGGAGTGGCCCAGGAGAGCTGGCATGAGGTCCTCAGCTGGGAAACCAGGGAGGGGCCGACACCAAAATGGAGGCAGAAAAGCATAATTTCATGGAAGGTGGAAAAAGAAATTATTTAGTGTGTGGGCAACAGTTGCAGGTCTTAGAGGGTTTTCTCCATGAAAGTTATTTACAAGCTTTTGATGTAAAATATTCTATAGAGATACAGGGCAGAGTCAGAGCATTAGAGATAAATAGAACAGACAGTTGGGAAGAGAAAACAATGTCTATGTATCATAGGTTCATTAGATCAAAATGTGCTTTCCTCAAAAATGAATTCAGAGCAAGAGTGCACTGGATTGAGAGCCTGACTGCCTCGGGTAGAAGTGTGGCCACGGCATGGACGAGGTGCCTGAAAATCTGTTTAAATCTCCGGGTTCTCATCCACAAGTCAGAACCACATCCACAAGTCGTTTCAGTTGTGTCTGATTCTTTTCAATGCCATGGAGTGTAGCCCACCGGGCTCCTCTGTCCATGGGATTCTCCAGGCAAGAATACTGAGTGGGTTGCCATGCCCCCCTCCAGGAAATCTTCAAGACCCAGGGATCAAAACTGCATCTTTTGTGTCTCCTGCATTGCAGGTGGATTCTTTACCTCTGAGCCACCAGGGAAGCCCCCCACACAGTGTAGATATGAGGATTAAGTAAGTACATATGAAGCACTTAATACAGTGCTGGGCATAGCCTTCACTACAGTGAATGTTATGCAATTGTTTGGTATCATCATTATCACCATTATCACTGATCTTATTAAATCAAAAATAATAAGATTTAATTAGAGAGCAAGTGCTCCAGTTTAATTCAGTAAATGTTTTTTCTAGCACTTTATGGATGCGATTATTATATATTATAAACAGTTATGGGAAGATGACTAAAATTGGTATTTGGGCTCAATTCATTTTTTGTAATTCAATCAGTCCATCAGCACACATTTACTGAATGTCTACATATACTAGACATTCTATGTGGTAGAGCATGGAAATCATATAGAGTGTAATTCAGATAGAATGTGGTTAGAGCCATGATAGAGACACACACAAGTGCTAGGGGGCCACGGAGGGTGGTGTTAGCTTGAAAGTGGTCTGAAACCTTTGTAAAAGACTCAAAAGAAACCAACCAAGAGCTTACCTAAAGACTGCAGTCTGGCCATTTGACCAGAACTTATTGAATGTTTGTAACCAGTTAGATTATAAACCTAACCTGATCAGTGGGTAGAAACTGTGCAGAAGGTAAATATTGTGAATGCTATCCCTCGAGAAGTCTAATCTCAAGGCTATCATGTGTGTGTGTGTTTGTGTGTGTGTGTGTATGTGTGTAGCATCTATACAGACCTTTGATGATAAGGCATTAGTGTACAGTAATCTGAAAACAAATGAGCCAAATATCAAGGTGCAGCTAGTGTGCAGATTTATTAGCAGAGAAGAAGCTAGAGGATGATAAAAGACTGGACATTCTGAGGGGCTAGTGGTCCAGGCAGGCTTTGCAGATGGTGCAGTGGTAAAGAATTCCCCTGCCAATGCAAGAAACCCAGGAGATGCGAGTTCGATCGCCAGGTTGGGAAGATCTCCTGGAGGAGGGCATGGCAACCCACTCCAGTATTCTTGCCTGGAGAACCCAGTAGACAGAGGAGCCTGGCAGGGTTCCAGTCTGTGGAGTCACAAAGAGCTGGACATGACTGAGAGTCTGAGCAGAATGTACATGTGTGGATTGAGCAGTCTGACTTGTTTTGGCAATTTGTGAGTCTTAAAGATCTTGAAAAGGAAGACACATTATCAGAAGCATTTTGGGAAGATGTTTCTAAGTTCATTAGGAAAGAGATGGTGGAAGGAGAGTGGCCCATCAGGCTCTAACTACAATCCTGGTGAAAAGGGATGAAGGGGTTAACCTGAGGCAGGGCTTAGGGACACGATGAAGGGGTGACGAGTGACTGTTTGTGATTGGGAGGCTTTATAATGATGACACACAGCTATCAAAGTTATCAAGTGTACAACACAAATATTACATGTACTATATTTAAATGGTAGGGGAATAGATGAATCATTGCCTTAAAGACTATTACTATCTTTATATAATATACTTTTTTAATTTTTTAATAGACTTTCTTTTTTAGAGCAGTTTTAGGTTAACAGCAAAATTGAGCGAAAGCTAGGGCTTCCCTGATAGCTCAGTTGGAAAAGAATCTGCCTGCAATGCAGGAGACCCCAGTTCAATTCCTGGGTTGGGAAGATCCCCTGGAGAAGGAAAGGCTACTCACTCCAGTATTCTGGAGTTGGTATAGTCCATGGGGTTGCAAAGAGTTGGACATGACTGAGCAATGTTCACTTTCACTTTACAGAGGTTTCCAGGTACCCTCATCCCCAGTGTGTATGGCCTCCCTCACTGTCAAGATTCCCCTCAGGGTGGTACACTTGTTATTAATAAAATCAATGAACCTGGACTGACATATCAATTCCCTAGAGTCTGTAGTTTGTATTAAGACTCACTGTTGGTGCTGTATGTACTATGAGTTTTGGCAAATGCATAAGTAACATATAACCATTTTTATAGTTATTATAGGATCATACAGAGTAGTTTCACTATCCTAAATATAACATACCGATGGTCTCCAACTTAAAACTGTTTAACTTACGATTTTCTAACTTTACAATATCGTGAAGGCAATTCAGTATGGCCGGTACTTTGAACTGTGATCCTTTGATCTTTTCTTGGGCTGGTGATATGTGGTATGATACTCTCTTGTGACACTGGAAAACGAGCCACAGTTCCCAGTCATAAGAGTTAATAACTAGTATACTTATGTCCACTGTGTACCCAGACAAATTCTCTGATTTTCACTTTCAAGGTAGTATTCAATAAGTTACATGAGATATTCAACACTGTATTATAAAATAGTCTGTGCATTATATGATGCTGCCCAACTATAGGCTAGTGGAAGTGTTCTCAGCACATTCAAGTTTGGCTGTGTTAAGTCTATGATGCTTGATAGGATAGGTATATTAAAGACTTTTAGACTTAACGTGGTTTATCAGGATATAACCTAATACACTTGAGGAAGATCTGTACTTTTAAAGCAGTATGAAATTTTTTTTTAATTTACTAAAATTTGGAGCACACATCTATGAGTGATTTTAAAGTCTAACACACTCCTAGAAATTTCCAAGAAACTTTCTGTGGAAACACGTTTTCCAGTAGTCTGTAATCATCCACAGTCTGCTTTGTATCCCGCATAGAAATATTTAAGTGTGTTGATGATATTCATTTCCACTTGCAATCTGGTTTAACTGGCAACTGGCAAAACCAGTTAAAATTAAGAAGATAGATATTTTGAGCTAAACTAAAAACAATTCTGCTGGAAATAGAAAGTGATAACTCAATTGCTATCATTCAAGTCTTGGTCTCTGAGAGTTGAATAATAGAGAATTAAAGAGGCTATAACTTCTCTGGAGACAACAAAACAAAACTGTACATTGGTTCTCCGTGAGCATCTGAAATGCCCCCCAGACATCTCACAGATGCATGAAGAAAGTTAGTGCTAAAACAAACAGGATTGTCAGTCATCTCAACCCTTCATATGTTATGCAGGAATTTCTCCCTAAACTCTACCGGAGCCTATGAGAATATCTTCGTTAAAGTGCACATTTAATTTATCACTGTATACATTTCACACAAGTACACTAGATCATTAATCTGAACCTTTAGCAGTTAATAGAAAGATTTGGTGTGTCAGTCAAGCAATGTGTCTTCAAATTTAACTATCATTCAGACTTTGGAATCTCTTTAAACTAACAAAAAAAAGGTAAGCCATCTTAGAGAGAAGAAGGAGGAGGAACTTCTGTCCATCCCATCACAACTGGCTTGGTTTCTCTACTAATTAAGCTCCTTGCACAACTGTGCTCTCATGACTCACTTCCCTGGTCTCTCCATAGAAAGTTGGCCCCCCTAGTGGTCATAAATCTATTTTAAAAGAAAAATAATTAGGTATCACTGCTCGAAAAATGAGAAGTAGAGGGCACACACACACAAAATGAGGAGTGTATCCTCAAGACACAAAGCTTATTTTTCAGGCAGGTTTTTTGGTTGTTGTTGTTGTTATGGTGACTGTCCCTTCTCTCCATACTTTTAGCTATTTTTAGTCCCATAGAAAAGGACCATTACTGTCAATTTTAGTATCTACCTGACAGATTACATTTTTAGTATCTATCAGACAGACTACATAAGTGTACCCTGAAGCAAAATTGTGTCCCAAGACTGTAATAAGAGATAAAAAAAAAAAAAACCCTGCCATAGAGAAAAGAGTAGCAGATCAGTCTTTGAGGTAGAATAATCCAGAAGATTTTCAGTTTCTTACATACTGTTGGTGAGTTTCAAGGAGAAGCATCTCTCCACTGCAGGAGGAGACACAGAGAAGGGATTTTGGGAAAAACTCCTGTGAGACATACTTCTCCCATTCATTCACTATGAGGAATCACGTCATGGCAGGTTTCAATCAAAACATAAGTGTGAGGAAGTATTGTTGATGGATATTGTGTCAATAGGCAGAATGTCTCTAACAACTGAACTCCTGGAAGTTCTTATCATATTTTATGCAGTAAAAGCACCTGTATCCATTTCATCTCATGTATTTAATCCCAATAATATTTAACCCAATAAAACTCAATATGCCATTAACTGGGTAGAATTATAATTAATTGCAGCAAGTCAATAAATTGGTTCAAATGTATGCTAAGTGAAAAGCCCTTTTCCAATCTGAGCTGCATGAAACTTTTAGAATTTCTATCTATCCACTTCTTAAATGATCTCTGACAGGCCAGACCAGCTCCAGTCCTTATTCAGTCGGTCCACCTGCTTAGAATGAGCCCTGTCTTCTCCCTCTTAGTTTTACTCAAGGTTTACTGAAAACCTCTTCTTGAAATTCTTTAACCTCAGGAAGCTACATCTTTCTTATTCCTTGGAATATATATAGCTTTGTTTTTGTCACTTAACTATTAACTGCCTGACAAAAATTCTTAGTTCCTCAGCTAAATTGTGCTTTCTTGAAGATGAGGACCTGTGATTCGTATTTTTCTACACTTGCTCAAAAAGTCTTATTCATTAAATATATGCTGTTGTTGTTGTTCAGCCATTAAGTCATGTCTGATGTTTTGCCACCCCAGGAAAACACACCAGGCTTACCTGTCCTTCATTGTCTCCCTGAATTTGCTCAAACTCATGTGCATTGAGTCGGTGATGCCATCCAACCATCTCATCCTCTGTTGCCCTCTTCTCCTCTTGCCCTCAATCTTTCTTAGCATCAGGGTTTTTTTCCAATGAGTCAGCTCATCACGTGGCCAAAGTACTGAAGCTTCAGTTTCAGCATCAGTCCTTCCAATGAATATTCAGGGTTGATTTCCTTTAGGATTGACTGATTTGGTCTCCTTGTAGTCTAAGGGACACTCAAGAGTCTTCTCCAGCACCACAGTTCAAAGGCATCAATTCTTTGGTGCTCAGCCCCCTTTACGGTCCAACTCTTACATCCATACATGACTAATATGCTGTACATGTCAATATTATTTATATGAAGAAAAGCAAATAAACTGTCAAAGAACATAGCTGTTAAGTCCCTACCTGATACATAGTCCTGAGTATGAAGGAAGATATAAAAATATGTGTATAAGACAAGTTCTCTACCAAGTGGTTTTATTTTATAGTTAGGGAAATAAGAGCCAGACTGGTGAAAGGTCTCCAATAGTGCATATAAGGATAAAATGAATGCTGCAAAAAGCATGCGTTAGTGTCTGGCATAAAGGTTGAGTGGAAACATCAAGTAAAAACAAATCTGGACTTAGATAAAGGAAGAAATAAGTTTTATTTAAAAAAAAAAAAAAGCTATTGCAATAGGAGGAGGAAGGTCATTGGAGTAAGGGTGTGTGTGTGTGTGTGTGTGTGTGTGAGTGTGTGTGCGTGTGTGTGTGTGAGTGTGTGTGCATGTGTGTGTGTAGGGGGACTACTCCAATATGGTGGAGGGACCAATTCAAGTCCAGGCAGGATTTAGAAGGAAGAACACCCCCTCTGTAAAATCTGCAAGTGTCTTGAAGGTCAGGCAGCAGCTTTCCTTTTATGGAGAAAAGGAGAGAAATGGAGTGGTGGAGGGGAGAAAGACGACTTGGTGTTGAGATCTGATTTATTGGGAGGATTTTTTTCCTCAAAGTCAGTGGATTCTCAGGAGAGGTTGTTAACGAGGGAGGCTATTCCTCGTTCCAGTGCTCCAGGGTGGGCGACGTTCCGGGGCCTGGGGGGGGAGAGCAGCTGGATGAGATCAAGTATGGAAACCTAGACACTTAGCCTAACTGACTTCATTTCATACCATCACAGAATCATGCATTTTCTTTATCTGTAAAATAAGAGCATTAGAGGAGGTGATGGCAGGGGTTCCTTTAAGCTCACTCTATTTATGCAAAATAAATACCCGGGGCACCACCTGACTAGAACAAAATACCTCCTAGCTGTCCACACTAAGTAATTACTTTTATATAATGCATTCAGTCCGGGGGCTCAAGGCTCTCTGAGTTTTTCTTCTACCTAATCGTTAGAAAATCTCCACAAGACAGGTATTATTCTCACCACTCTTTAAGAGACAAACTAAAGTCTTAGAGAAATGATGCTGCTTGTTTACGAAAGGGCAAGGAAGAGAGAAGCAGGCAGAGCCAGGAATAACCCTGACACACCGGATAGTTTCATTTGCTATACTCTACAAGTTTCTCAAGAAAGGCTTGGCTGTAAATATCACTTTTCTGGGTTTAGAGAAAAAGATATCACGGAAACATGGAGAGAAGGTCTGAATCTTCCTGCTGGAGAAACCAAGAGCTGCCTGCTAGCTGAACTTGTGGCGATTTGTACCAGTTAGATACCAATGATGCCCTTTTAAAAAATGACATTAAGTCATAACCCAGTGAAGTAAAGAGTCACCACATTTCTTGGGGAAAGAATACCTGTTTCTACCTACCCTCCTTGAGAGGCCTGGATTGTACATACACTTCTGGGCCCAAGACACTCATTATGAGGGCAGGGGTTAAGAATCTGCCTTGCAACACAGACGACATGGGTTCGAACCCTGGTCAGGGAACTAGGATCCCATGTGCCACAGGGCAACTAGGTCCGTGCAGCTGCTGAGCCCGCGTGCCACCGTGAAAGATCCCTGAAGCTACAACTAAGACCCAACACAGCCCAAAGTAAATTTTTTTTTTCAGTGTCATGAATTGAATCAGAATCACCCTGGTTCTTTCACATAATGAGCTTATATTTTATTTCATTCAGTAATCCTGTGCTAAAGAGTTGGAGTAACAAAATGAGGGGCCCCTTTTACTTCCTCCAAAGCGGGATTCAGAAGGCTTCACTGAAGATACTGGCATGGAGAACCCATTTGGAAGTGCTCACTGTAGGATCCTGAAATTTATTTTTTGTCCCACGTTTATGTGCTTCTCATAAATGCCATAAATCCCTACTCCAGATTTGATGGTTATTTGTGAATATGTCCAGAGGAATTCACACTTGAGAGGATGACACATTTCAACATGCTCCAGAAAGTCTAACGAGTGTTCCAAGAGACTTTATGGAAACCAGCAGCATCTTCTTGTGCCTATGTGGGTTTCCAGAAGCAAAGATCAAGGTCAAAATCACCTAGTTCTTCCCTACACATCTGCCCTACACACACTGGGTCCACATGTACTCAACCCACAGTTGGAGCTGAGTGTCACTGGAAGCCTTGTTTCTGTGGGCAGAGCAGGGCTTCAGGACGATGCAGCCCTCATGCTTGCCAGCACTGACACGTCTCTCCGGGGCTGAGGACAAAGCAGAATGTTAATTCTCATCACTCACACAGGCAGTGTAACAGCCTAGAGGTCTAAACTTGCAGGCCCTCTAAGCAGCCTATAAGTATTGGCTTTCCATTGGGGTGTGGAGGACGGAGGGAGTGGAGAATAGAAATTTTGAGCTTTAAAGAAATAGTCAAATCAAAGAAAATAATTCATGACTCTTCCAGGATAAATATGCTCCCTACACTTGGGGTCATAAATTTAATAATCTCATGTGTTGGCTCTTACAAATAGCTATGTATTGTGTGACATTGTCTTCTAGGTTTTCAATTTCATTTTATTTATTTATTTTTGACTGTGCTGGGTCTTCTCATTGTGGTGGCTTCTCTTGTTATGGAGCACAGGCTCTAAGGCGTGAGGGTTTCAGTAGTTGCGGCACACACGCTTAGTTGCTCCAAGGCATGTAGCATCTTCCTGCACAAGGTATCGAACCTGTGTCCCTAGCATTGACCGACAGATTCTTAACCACTGGACCACCAGGAACTCCTAGGTTTCCATTTTAAATTGAAAAGCTGACTCTCCTTTTAACTGGGAGCTGAGTAAATTGCTAAAGCAATAAGTGGCAGAACGATTAAGCGGTTCCAGGTCCATCTGACTACACAGCCCACTCTTAACGCTCTCTCCAGCTCTGCTTTTAGAGGACTGGCCAGGGTAGGAAGGTATTGACCATTCTAGGGTATCTTGTGTGAGTGGAAAGACGGGGAGCTTGACTGTGAGAACGAAATGGTTTTGAATGCCGATTCTGCAATATCCTCCATGGGTAAACTTCAGGCAAGTTTTTCAATACCTCTTAATGTCAGTTTTCCATCCTCTAAAATATAAGAAACTGCATTGTATACAAAAGCTCTTAGTAGAAAGCCCCAAGTGTGCCAGTGGGCTCACAGTGACTGTTAAGTATTAGATATCTTTTCTTCCTTCCTGGAGTATAGGGAGAAAAAACAAAACACAAAACAAAAACCGGTTGTTTTCTTAACCAGGAGTTGAGAAAAAAGCAAGTAAAATTGCCAACCTCTCAGAGGAGAATAGTGTAACCAAATATGAAGCTAGCACCATTGACTGGGAAATGAAGAAAATAAATTCAACAATCTGAGAAAGACACTGATGTTAAAGGATGCTGGAAGGAAGCAAAATTTGAGAGTAAACATTTAAAAACAACATAGAAATGGAAAAAAGGACAAACTGATAAACGCTCTGATGAAGTAAAGGCCAGTCCTTCAGTACGGAATCTTGCTCATCAAAGATAAATGAAATTAAACCATTCAGTTCTAGTCGCAGGAATATCCTCTCTTCTCAATAACAATAACACCAGAAATACTGTTTCTCTCTGAGAAAAAAAAATGCACAGGCTAACCTTAAATCAAACCACATCCTGTATTCCAGTGGAAATATTAATATTTGCCTGGCAAATCTGACTTCACATTCTGTGATCAATGTGCCCATTGTTCTTCAAGAACAAACAACTTTGGAATTTTCTTTTTTTTAATGTGCAAAAAAGGAACAATTTGAAAAATAATTCCTTAAATAGCATGTGTAGCTGCTAATGGGCTATGACAAGCTATTTTTCCAGCCTTCCATTTTCAATCCATATTTCTGAATAGCTTTGTGAGATTTTGCATTAGTTTCACAGATTTCCCCAAATGATTATGCCGCGGCAATAGAATAAGAAGCATCTGCGGCAGACTGATTGTATCACGGTGTTTACTGAGAATGAAGGACTGTCACAGGCGGGCTGATCGGAGAAATAAGCTGGAAGATTACTATTATTAAACAACCAACTGCTTAAAGACCCACACAGAATATTACTGGGAAATAGAGAACAAGTTGGTTTTGTTGCTTAAGCCAAATATTTTGGAATTCATCCACATAAAGCTCTCACTTTTTCTCACCATGGTGCTTGATTTTGTGATAAGTTTGCATACATTATTCTTCCCTGAGGTACATTTAGTTTAATTAAATTTTACCATTAAAAAGTATTAAAGCCTGCTTCTCACAGTCCACAGGAAGCCTAGCGTGGAAATACCCTGCCTGCGGAGTGCTTTCCCGAAAGAGCTTAGACTGCTCTATGCAGGCAGGTTTGGAGACCAGACAGACATCTGAGCAGGACAGAGGAAGGGGCTGCACACAGTCCTCTCCCCAAGCCCACTTCTCCCGGGCAGGATCACGTGGTAAAACGGCTCAAGTTTACGGCCCTGGTGTTCTACTTTGGAGTCAACCACCTGACCTCAGCCCTTTCATATTCTGTATTATAATAATTACAATTATTTATTGTCCTTACTGTTCTGGAGTCAAGAGTTCACCTTTCAAAAAGCAGAAATGGAGGGGTCTTAAGGCACTTTGTAGGCATCTGAGCCTGAACAAGTCCAGGAGCTGGTCATTTCCTTGTTCCCTCATCCAGCGCTGACTGAGAACCTACTGTGTGCTGAGTGCCAGGCTGGGGTCTGCGCAGAAGAGGTTGCAATCTCATAATAAACATGCCCTGCCTTCATTCCTGTGCCACATTGATGGGTGCTCTTGAAGGAAGGGGAGCTGGAAGCTCTATGTGTCATTTTTGAAAGAGATGAAATGGGAAATCATGAGATGTCATGAGAGTGAAACCATCCTGATTACTTAAATACTGAAGGACTGAGGGAGACTCTTGATAGTCCCTGGGACTGCAAGGAGATCAAACCAGTCAATTCCAAAGGAAATCAATGCTAAATAATCATTGGAAGGACTGATGCTAAAACTGAAGCTCCAATACTTTGACCACCTGATGCAAAGAACTGACTCATTGGAAAAGACCCTGAAGCTGGGAAAGATTGAAGGCAGGAGGAGAAGGGGACGACAGAGGATGAGATGGTTGGATGGCATCACCAACTTGATGGACATGAGTTTGAGCAAATTCTGGGAGACAGTGAAGGACAGGGAAGTCTGGTGTGCTGCAGTCCATGAGGTCACAAAGAGTTGAACACAACTCGGCAACTAAACAACAACAAACGGGCGGAAGCTATCTGAAGGGAGTTTGTAGTATTTTTTCCCACATAGCCTTTCCTCTGACGGTTTAACCAAGTGCTCATTTGATCTGCAGTTTTCAACCATCCACATCCACAGCATTTAATAAAACAGAGCCGCACTCTGTCCTCAGAAAGCACCACACAGAGGTACTCCAGCACTAATCAGGGTGCAGAAAAACACACCAGTCCCCCTGTGTCGGAAACTGAGAAGGGCCTTGTGAGCCATAGTTCCTACTGGAAGGTCACTAGCAGTGCGTCCATCCACAGTGAGGAGTTTCGCCACAAGTATAATGACCATAGTCACTCCTAATGTTTCCAAGTGTAGCATGAATGAATGAGCCATGTTAGTGTCAGACCACAACAAAGGATCTTTTGTGGCCATTGTATATTTTCTTCTATATTACATACTTGGCAGCAAAGGTGTCTGTAAACTTTTGAATAACTCATGAGAGAAAGAACATAAAATACAGACATAGATATACAAGGTTCTGAAAAAAACTAAGTCATCTCCAAGAAGTTTTCCAAGTGTCCTGTATTGGTAACCTCATATACTCCCTTAAAAAAAAAAAGGCACAAGGATTTCTTCTTTAAAAATGGTTGCATTTATACCCCTAAGGGCTTGCCTCTTTGCTTTGATTTTTCTTTTTTTCCATTTTTCTATGGTGCTATCAGTCTAGCAGACCCCAGTTAGCTGGTTAACTTATCAAAACTACTTTACTTCCACCAGGTATTGAAGGCAACAACAGACACATTCATACTCCAGCTCAACAATCTAATGTACAGTATTAAGGTTCTTATTTCTCAAGGATTTGGTTTTCTCATTTGTAAAATGTAATTCATGGGTAGATACAGCTTGTAGAAAGAGGAGAGTCTGGATGATGCTATGATAACAAACAGTCCCACACAGTGGCTTTTTTTTTTTTTTTTGACTGCACTAGGTCTTCTTTGCTGCAGGAGCTTTTCTTTAGTTGTGGCAAATAGGGGCCACTCTCTAGTTGCGGTGGGCGGGCTTCTGATTGCAGTGGCTTCTCTTGTTGTAGAGCATGGGCACTAGGGTCCATGGCTTTCAGCAGTTGTAACTCTCAGGCTCTAAAGCATAGGCTCAATAGTTGTGGCTTAGCTGCATCTGGGATCTTCTCAAATCAAGGATCGAACTTATGTCTCCTGCACTGGCATGCAGAGTCTTTACCACTGAAACACCAGGAAAGCCCTTTACACTCAGTGGTTTTAAACAATATAGTGGCATTTCCTATTCATGCCAAGTCCCTGAGGGGCCATAACGCATCTCAGGGATCTGAGTCACCTAGTTATTTTGACCCTGCCACCTCAACATAAAGTGTCCTCTAGGATGGAGCAGAATCTCTCACTGGCACCTGAGTGTTAGCCTGAGAGAGACACACGCCAGGCCCGTTTCCAATGGCTAGAAATCAGCACATGGCCACACTCAGCCAGGAAGAGGCTGGAAGGGCAATATTCTCTGTGCTCAGGAAAAAAAGGCACAGAAACAGGTAGATGAATATCAGTTGTATTTTTGAACCTGGACAAACTCCGGGAGATGGTGATGGACAGGGAAGCCTGGCACGCTGCAGTTCACGGGGTTGCAAAGTCAGGCACAACTTGGCAACTGAACAACAGCAGTCATATTTTTATCTGCTAGGATTGTTTTGGGGATTAGTGAGATCACAGACAGAAATGTTCTCAACATACTTCCCAAAACAGTAGAAGTTAAATAAAAATGGAAGCCATGGTGATGATGGGAGGATGCTGACAGTGTCAGTGAGAGGATAGCTCAACGTACAAGATGAGTAAGTCATGAGTCAAGTCATGATTATTATACCCAGGCCCATCACATGAAAAGTGAGTTTGTTGTCAGTTCCAATTTTAATCCCTGTTTCTACCTCTGATAAGACAGAAGTCTCTGACCTAAGCTACTAAAAAACAACCAACCAAACAAACAGGCTGTTTCCCTTGAATTTCTCTTACTTTTCACCCTGTCTCATATTATTGCTGTTGTTGTTGCTGTTTAGTCACTAAGTCCTGTTTGACTCTTTTGCAATCCCGTGGACTGTAGCCCACCAGGCTCCTCTGCCCATGGGATTTTCCAGGCAAGTGTACTGGAATGGGTTGCCATTTCCTTCTCCAGGGGATCTTCATGGGCAATTCTTAACTTGCCAAGCTATCATCCTCTTTCCCTCTCATGAACTGGTCTGTTTCCAATGCAGCAACCCCAAGTAAACAACTTTGTGTTGGTCTACATTTCAAGACTGTGTCAGCCTACTGGCTCTTATTCTCTGAATTTACTCATCAGAGCACCTCCCCTGAGATCAAATCCATTTTTCTCACATCCTTAGTAAACCTCAGACACTTTTACAAACCCATTTTTCCGCCACTACACAAGCCCAACAGCAATTTTTCCAAAGGAGGAATGAAATAATTTTCTAGCTTGTTGAAATAATTCATAGATAATGTTCTAGCTAATTTTTAGACAGAGCTTTCTCCCTCAACACACATGTAGGGGAAGGAATAAAATTTTGTTTTTAATACCATGGATGGAGGAAAAACACTAGATTTTGTTGTATCTCTTCCTTTTTCTTACTGTTGCATTCTCCTACAAGACTTTGTAGTCCTCGCCAAGGCTCTACCCTATATATTTATTCACTGACAGATGGGTAAGAAATACAGAAACACATTATTTATTTGGACACTTCCTTAGGTCTGGTCCCAAAGTAACAGTGTCTGCCACACCTCAGATCTACGGCTTGTGGACGTGACTCTTATCTTCTCTTCTAAGAGTTGTGTGTGTTTGTGCTAAGTTGCTTCAGTTGTGTCCAACTCTTGTGACCCTGTGGACTATAACCCACCAGACTCCTAGGTCCATGGAATTCTCCAAGCAGGAATACTGGAGTGGGTTGCCGTGCCCTCCTCCAGGGGATCTTCACAACCCAGGGATCAAACCCGCATGAGTTACATCTCCTGCTTGGCAGGTGAGTTCTTTACCTCTAATGCCACCTAAGTGAATGGCTCAGTGAAGCCATTATTCCTTGCTTCTTATTTATCTTAGCTCTTATTTTCTCACCTCTTCACATTTGTAAATCCTGGTTTCCATTCTTCAATCTTGGGCCACAACTCTAACAGGTCTTCTGTCACCAAGGAATGGGACTCTACTGGTCTTGGACCTGAAAGAGCAGTGGCGATTGTGAGGGTTAAATTGCCGAATGCCACACAGCACAGTCACCGAAATAAGGCACATGGACCTTTAAGGACTTTGGAGGTTTTCTGTCAGTATTTCCCTTTCCTCTTCAGTCTACAGATCCACCGGTATATACCATCTCCATGGGAAACACATGCCACAAGTCAAATCCTCCTTGGTAGCCCTTGACCTTCTCACCTCACCCCCAATATTTGCTAGTGCATGACACCTACTAACCATTGGACTGCTTGTCTATTTGCCCCGAGCTTCCCCGGTGGCTCAGATAGTAGAGTCTTCCTGCAATGTGGAAGACCCAGGTTTGATCCCTGGGTTGGGAAGATCCCCTGGAGGAGGGCATGGCAACCCACTCCGGTACTCTTGCCTGGAGAATCCCCATGGACAGAGGAGCCTGGCGGGCTACAGTCCATGAGGTCACAAAGAGTCAGACACGACTGAGCAACAAATACACACGAGTACTATTTGCCTCAGAGCATGTGGCCAGAAAGCGAAGATTAGACACTTCCAATCAACCCTCTCTGCCATGAACCTCCCTTCTGCTGCACCAAGGACTTTCTTATTTTTAGTGTGACTCAGGGATCTGGGATCTTTTTAATCACATGACTCTGCCATCTTGGATTCCTTCTCTTTCAACCGTGCAAGAGGTGAGAGAAAGGAAAGGATTATGAAAAATATTTTAGAGGCCAGGCCTACGGTATATATTAATTCCATTCCACTTCTTAGCCACAACATTACTGTCTACATACAGTAACTTGCTCACGAGTTTCCAAGGCTTTTCCTCACATGGCACTCTCTGAGATAATTTATGAGGTTTAGTTTCTTCTGTAAGTGAATAAAACTGCAGGTGGCAAGTTGGCTGCCTAAACCAGGAGTCAGTTGAAACAGAAAGACTGAAACAAGGGTGTTTTTCTTTTTTTCTTTCCTTATCTACTTGCAAGCCTAATCTCAGTTTTTCCCAAGTCCTCTATCTCTACCTCTACTCTGTGGAAACATCACAACCCATGCCCGTATCCATGAGTTCTTCACTCCACAAGAATGCACTTGACATGAGAGCCCATTATCAGAATGCTGGTACGGCAGCGTCGGCTTCAATGGCAAACCAGTGTGACTTCCTCACATTTCAGGGGCAGCAAGGCGTTATATAGGGGCCATGACAGAGATACTTCCCATGCCTATAGCAGCCAGAGGTAAATGGTAGAAAGAGAATGCAAAGGGAACGGGTACCTTGGAGCATTGGAAATTGGCGCCTCTAAGTGGTGAATAGATCTAAGTTTTCAGAGGTGGAAAAAAGGGAAGCAATCAGATGGGGTGTGAAGTAAGGATCCCATTGCCAGAAGAGCCGGAACTGGGGTGCTGCCCCAGCCCGCCTGTCTCCAAGCTTCCAGGAAACACACACAGGTCCAGGCTTACAGAAACTCACCAGGAGAGGCCACCCTCGAGAGCAAGGGGACTAGGGGACTAAACAGGAGTATGTCATGGGTCACTGGATAAAACATATAGAACATTGTGAACTGAAGGGTAACCTGAAAACGTTGAAGCTCTGTAGCACTAAATAAACCTTCTAAAGTTCAGGTGCCAATCAGAACTTCGGTTTGTAAAAGCAGAGCTCTTGAAGGCTAACTCGGTTGACAGATTGCTAGCATTTCCTTCACTGGGTTAGGCCAGAATGTCACTGGGAACCAAGTCACATGCATGACTACAAACCGTAACGTCCAGTCATGGCCGATTGCAGGATACGAGCAAACACAGAGAAGTCTTTTTAATTTCCCCCTACTCTGGTTCATGGAAAAATAGCCACAAGCTACTAAACATTGTGCTTCATCCCTCACCTACTAACCCAGGTTCTCCCGTGGATATGTAATACTTACTGTAGTATTGACACCATCAGAATTATTATCTGTGGCCTCTGAAAAAATGAACTGAACAATGGCAGGGATTGAAACTCCATTTTACTGCAGATTTGGGGGATTCAGAACATCTCTGTCATCATAGGCCAGTAACCAGGGAGCAACTTGGAGGAAACGTATATGTGTATTTCATGCTGATACAATTTTTGTGGACTTTTTCCTCAATTCTTTGATCATAGATTTCACCAGGTAACTTTTCTTTCCTTTTAAATACTGAATTACAGTTTCTCAATCAGAGGATGAGAGGATGAGATGGTTGGATGGCATCACTGACTCGATGGACATGAGCCTGAGCAAGTTCCAAGAGTTGGTGATGGACAGGGAAGCCTGGTGTGCTGCAGTCCATGGGGTTGCAGAGAGTCGGACATGACTGAGCAACTGAACTGAATCCTTTCTTCTGAGCTGAAGCAACCATAAAAGGAAGTTCCTGAATGCAAACTTACAATGAGTCACAAATTAGAGTCTAGATAATAGCACTTTGCTACAGTAGAGACGGAGTTACTCAGAGCATCAGTGAACATGCCCAGCTTCCTGCTCCTAAGGATGAAATAATCATTCTAGCCATTTGGAATTTTCACAGAAGACATTTACAGAGAACTTCTGGGAAGATCTCTGGAAAGCAAGCACCTTGCTCCTCTGCATAAAATAAATGGGGATACAAGCACACTCTATCTCCAACAAAATAATCATGAGACATGCACCAGTCACCTGCCACGGGGCATTTATCCATTGCTCTCCTACTCAGAAACAGGCATCTCCCTGCTATGATAAAACAAGAAGCCATATATGGGCATGTGCACAGATCTCTCAAGTGCTCATTTTAAAATGCAAGAAGTCCTTGGAGAAATGCATACGCTGTAAATGCATAGGAGGTAATTTGTCAGGTAAAAAGAGAACAGTTATTTTTTATTTCAGATAAAAAGAGAAAATAAATTTATCTTAAGACTAGTCATTTCAGTTATCAGTTCTCCCTTGCTTTAGAATATGGGTAACTGTAGGTGCAACTGAGCTTCCACTAGTGACCAGTGACCCAGAGGGACTGATGTCACAACCCTTGATCTGATTCCAGGTCATTCTAGGCAGATCCCCGAGGAGGGGCAAAGTCTGGCACAGGGACAGTCCTGACATCATGTGGAGGAAACACTGGCCCTCCTGTGATCTTTTTTCACTCTTACAAGAAATGTCATATAGTGAAGAGCTCAAATTTCCTTTCTGTGTATTTAGTTAATTGCAATATGAGGGCTGAATAGCTTTGTGGGGGTGTTGAAGAGTCACACTGAGCAAACTCTAGTTTGGCTCACAAGTTATTACTTTACATGTGACTTTCCATAAGGCCAGAGAATACTGTCATAAAAACTGCACTCCAAAAAAAAGAAAAAAAGATATAAAATTTGGAGTTGTCAAGCCAGCTCTCTTATAAGAAAAATTAAATATTAAGTATTTCTTTAAAAACATTAAAATTGCCCACGTAGAGTCAATAGAAGTGAAGTGAAAGTCATCCAGTCATGTCCGACTCTTTGTGACCCTATGGACTGTAGCCTGTCAGGCTTCTCTGTTCATAGAATTCTCCGGGCAAGAATACTGGCATGGGTAGCTATTCCCTTCTCCAGGGAATCTTCCCAACCCAGGGACTGAACCCAGGTCTCCAGTATTGCAGGCAGAATCTTTATCTTCTGAGTCACCAATAGAGAGTGCCACTAATTCAGAGTCCAAAACTGCAGCTAACTGTCTTTCTAAAAGAATGCCCAGAGCAGCATGGAACATTCTACAACTGTGCCCAACATTTAACTTCCTTGTGTCCTGAAATGCTGCAGGTGTGTTAACAAGGAACCACAGAATGCTCTTTGACTGGCGGACTTAGTCGTGTAGAACATATCATGAAAGGATGCAGAAAAGAGCAGCTAACCACTTGGAAGGATGTAGACATCACAAAATCAATCTGTTGCAATTAGAAATAAGGATCCCGGGACCTAATGAAACCAAAGAACTGCTACCTGTCGAAAACTCTGTCTTCAAACTGAGAGCAGAGTTCTTCCCATTCCATGTTAAATCCTGTCGGAAATCCTATAACAGGAAAAAGAATAGCAAGTCAAGTGAACTCAGGTGATGAGCAAGCAAAAGACTGTTTTCCCCGAGAGAGATCATTTTAGAGCTTAGATCGCTCTTGCCCATCCCTGCCTGATCCTGTCTCCATGGCTTCCCGTCTCTTACCACTAAACCTTGAACCTAGTTCTCAGCAGATTCGAAATGCGTGTCGAAGTGCCTGACTCCTCTGTGAGGCTGTGAGCGTCTAGAACTGTGTGTCATTCATCTTTTTATCCATCACGTCACCCAAAGGTTGGCATGAGGTCAGGGTTTAATAAATGGTGCTTTTAAATAACTGTTTGAAGTCACAGACTTAGAGAGCACATAAACATGAAATGTGGCCATATTTAGGGTGGAGATATGTATGAAAATATACCAACAATAAAATAAATGTCTCCCAGTAGACAGTAGTTAAAATGCAACTATAAGAATTCTTTGTGGCTCCTCTAGAGAAATTTTCATCTCCTGTATGTGTGCTCAGCCGCTTAAGTAGAGTCCAACCCTTTGCGACTCCATGGACCATAGCCTGCCAGGCTCCTCCATCCAAGGGATTTTCCAGGCAAGAATACTGGAATGGGTTACGATGTCCTCCTCCAGGGGATCTTCCCCACCCAGGGATCGAACCCACATCTCCTACATCTCCTGCATCCCAGACAGATTCTTTTACCGCTGAGCCATGGGGGAAGCCCTCTCATCTCTTAAACAGTGAAAATAAATGGTTGATTACTGATAAGAAGGTAAAGAGTGAAATACACAGAATATCTTTTCCTATTATCAGTGTGAATATCAGTCCTCCATTTTCTCTCTTCCTAAATACCCCATTTTCCTTCTATTTTTGGATTGCCTGAAAATCCTCTCCCAAGCCCTTTCCTCCTGCCTTACATTGTAAGAAACTTCAATTATCCTGCCATCTGACTTAGTGCACCTATACCATACCAAACATCTTTTGTCAAATTAATTCAGCAGCACACATAAATTCAAGAAAGGCTTGGGACAATCTAAGCCAGGCTGCATACAAATAATAGGACCCATTTAAGGTTGTTTAGGTCCAGGCTTCATGCCAGATTAGCACTGATCCACACCAAAGAGCAGAAGCATAAACTCCCCGATTATTCTCTTTCTTCACCTTTGCAGTAGTCACTGAAGTGAACAATTCATCTTTTTATTTCACTTGAAGGACAGAAAACATCTGGTCCCACTCCCTGGGTATGATCAGCCATCCTATATTTGAAAAACACTGAGTAACCATTTCAAATTCTCTCTTCAAGGTAACTAACTTAAGAATTCACCCTACATATGGAATTTTTTCATGATTTATTTTCCAAATTTGGGTGTTACTTATGACTCTGGTGTGCATCTACTTCAATTTTTTTTTTATTTCTCCCTCAACACATAGAGACAAGAATTGAACACAGTAATTGTGTTCATGAACACTAATTTTAAAAGGATTATCTTCATTATTGTTACATCCTGAGCTCTGATTTATACTTCTCACCATCATATGTTTATGATAATAGCAAAACTTTGTTCTGCTTTTTTTTTTTTTTTGGTCATGCCACTATGCATGTGGTATCTTAATTCCTTGACCAGAGATTGAATCCATGTTCCCAGCAGTGGAAGGTAGATTCTTAACTACTGCACTTCTAGGGAAGTCTCTTCGGGTTCTAGGTTTGCTATCAGTTCAGTTCAGTTCACTCGCTCAGTCGTGGCCAACTCCATGAATCACAGCACGCCAGGCCTCCCTGTCCAACTCCCGGAGTTTACTCAAATTCATGTCCATCGAGTTGGTGATGCCATCCAACCACCTCATCCTCTGTTGTCCCCTTCTCCTCCTGCCCCAATCCCTCCCAGCATCAGGGTCTTTTCCAATGAGTCAACTCTTCGCATTAGGTGGCCGAAGTATTGGAGTTTCAACTTCAGCATTAGTCCTTCCCATGAGCACCCAGGACTGATCTCCTTTATGATGGACTGGTGGGATTTCCTTGCAGTCCAAGGGACTCTCAAGAGTCTTCTCCAACACCACAGTTCAAAAGCATGGTTTGCTATAGGTTACTGTTAATATCAAACCTCCAACATGGTTAGGTTTATGAAGACTTTGCACACTACCGGAAACTAGAAAGTTAATACTAGCTTTAAATTTTGAGTACTGATACAAAAAAAAAAACCCCTTGAATTAGACTGATGTATTTTAACCTTTTATATTTATTATTTTTAATGAACTATTTTGAACAGAAAACTTTGCCCCCATATTTTTCTTAACTGTGTGCTCAATTACTCAGTCACTTTATTTATTTATTTTTTTCTTTGTTTTTTTTTCTGCGACCTTTGGACTATAGTCCACCAGGCTCCTCTGTCCATGGGATTCTCTAGTCAAGAATACTGGGGTGGGTTGCCATTTCCTCCTCCAGGGGACCTACCTGACCCAGAGATCAAACCCACATTTCCTGTGTTCCCTGCATTGCAGGCAGATTCTACCTGCTGAGCCATCATGGAAGCTTTTTATTAAATAACATATAATAAATTTTTATTCAGTGGTTAGTTTTCATGACTTCTCACTGTGCACCATTTGTTCCTTGGCTCACTTACCAACTTCGTTACATGCAAGAGAAAAGGATAAAGCAACATAGATACATACCTCCATCAGCCAGCTTTTCACTTTATCAGCAACACTTTCAGAGGTCAAACATGCAAGTAGTATAAGGACAGAGTGAGACATGAAATTCTCTTAAGAAAGAAGGTAAGTTTAACATTTCATCAAATTATAAAACAAAACAGATATTTTTTTCAAGCTATCATGGAAATATTCTGTGGTTACATATTTTTTCATTTGCAGTCAATATATGGACTTGAAATAATACTCTCTGTGTTGGGAAGATCCCCTGGAGAAGGGAAAGGCTACTCACTTCAGTATTCTGGCCTGGAGAATTCCATGGACTGACAGTCCAAGGGGTTGCAAAGTCAGACAAGACTGAGCGACTTTGACTTCACTTCACTTCAGATAAGTGCGTATTTATGCTTTTTTTGTTATCTATAAGCTCCCTCTTCTGACCAAGTTGAGTAATTCTTCACACATCCTCTATATTTTAACAGTTCTTGTATAGCATCATCATTAGAACAAACAAATCTGATGTAAGATGAACTACAGCTTATGTTTAAATCCTGACAAGAAAACACAGCAACTGTAATTTTTAAAGTTTTTTTTTTTCTCAAAAGCTATAATAAGTAACATTCCTGAGAAAATCAGAATTCCTCAAGTAGTTATTATAAACTGTTTTTGCTACAAATATTGTGTTATAGAATTATCATGGTGGGGTAAACTCTTTGGTTTTCATAAAAGTAATAGAATTTTATTTTATTTAAATAAAATATCTCACAGAAAATTTTGAAGATATGCAGCATGGTTTTAACTTATAGCACATTAATTTAGCTATTAGGGCCTTTGAAACTACATCTTTCGTGGTTACATAATATTCTATGATAAATGTGTACCATAATCTTCTTAAATAACAGCATAAGTGTGCATAGTTAGAATATGTCCAGTTTCCATTATTTAAAGTAATGGTGAAATTATTTTAAACAAATATTTCTGATGATTTTCTTAAGGAAACAACTGAAAATGGAATTTCTGGGTCAAAACTTATAAATACTTCTAAAAACATTGTTTCTAGCACATCTTTCTGAATTCCCTTCTAGAAGTATACAAATTTGCAATTTCATCAGCAGTGTTTAAGAGTTCTCTCCATGTCCTCAACAATTCTCGGTATTTTAAACATGCATTAATATCATGAATGAAAAATAATGATATTTTAAAATTACATTTTATTCAGTTCTGTTGCTCAGTTGTGTCTGACTCTTTGTGACCCCATGGACTACATTTTATTAGATTCATATAAAAATAGTTCCCCTCCAATTTTTGACCTCTGTTATTATTACTTCTTTGTAAATCAACTGTAGACGTCCTTTACATTTTTTTCTAAGATGTTAAAGATTTTCTTATGGATTTCAATAGTTCTTCATATGTTCATTAAATATTTTCTTTCTGTGTTGTGTTTTTGGCTCTACTTTAATATGTTTTAAAAAAATATAAAAGATTTTAATGTGTCTTGTAGTCAAACTGACATTCATGTGTAGATATGCTTACTCCCATGTTATGTTCATTAATTTATGGTATTAATCTGTATAGTTAGATTTCTAATAATATGGAATTAATTTTGTGGCATAGGATAAAGAAATAATGCTTTTTTCCTAAACATTCTCAATATTATTTAATAAATAATTTATATTTTCTCCCATTAATTTTAATATCGATTGAGTTATGCAGTCTTCTATATTTTTTCCTGTTTCTAGTTTTTCTGTTTTTAATTTTGACTTCTTTATCTAGTCAGCTTTAAATAAAAATTTGATTTTCATTTTCATTTAAAAAATTATTCATTTTTTTATAAAATGAAATTTTCATAAAATTTCATAAAATTCAATTTTTCCATAAAATGAAAACTATTCATTTTAATATGATAGTAGAAAAACACACTCTTGATTATTGTTTTTTCCAAATATTTTTCCTCTTTCTGAAACAAGGATAATTTCACATTTTAGAGCCATCTTGCCAAGTTCCAAAAAATTTCTACTGAGATTTTAATTGGGATTGCATTCATTTTGGGGAAAATTGGTATCTGTGCATTATTGAATCTTTGCATCTAATAGTAGGAACTAAACCTCTACTTATTTTAGATTGCATTCACTCACTCAAATTTTATAGTATTATGGATAAAATGCTAATATATATAGACACTTCTTTCTTAGGTTTACTACTAACTGCTTAGTATTTTTGTTATTAATTATATCTTTAATGCTTTAATAAATTATTTGGTTAGTATATAGGAAAGTTATTCATTTTTAACAGTTTTTTCATCAGTATTTCATCAGCTTAAAAGCTCTTCTTCTAGAATTCTTTACATTTTAGTTTTGAAGCATCAAATGTTCATGGAGAGAAAATTTTTATTTTGCTCTCTTTTCAGAAAATTTTCCATGTTGCATGGCTTTTTCCAGATATTTCTTGAGTTCTTTTTATATGAAGTCTTGAGTTTTTCTTCAATGCAGAAAATTGCTAATTTTTTATGTGTAAATAATTCTATTTGCTTTAGTTTTTGGTTCTGAAGCATCAAATATGCACATATAGGAACTCCAAATCAGTTCAATCCATTGCATCTCTCTCATCAGTCATGTTTTTCTGTCCATTTTGTTGTGTTTGTTAGCTGCTTCAAGCAGGCTTTCTATCTACTAATTAAAATTTCTGCAGTATTGATTTTGTTATTTTATGACTTCTAAAGCAGTTTTAAATTCCACAGTAGCGTTTTTACTGTTCTCAAATTATTTTACATCCTTTCTTTTTTTTTCTTACTTTCAGACAACTCAAGTTTCACCTCTGTCTTCTCTGATTCTGTGTCATCTTTCACTCTTGTATAAAAGTCCCTCTTGTCTTATATTTTACTGAGATCATAAAGAAGGTATTGCTCAAATATAATTTATATCCTGTAGTAAATCTTCAAAACCAGCTCTTTTCCTGGGGATTGAGTACCAAGTCCCTCTCCTTATTTGGAGCTGTAAAATCTTTCAGGAAGGCCTCCTGCTGACTGTTTTCCATTTGTACCTCTTGGAGAGAGAAGTGGTCTTTTCTAGCCTCACGTTTGCATGTAAATAGAGTGGGCAGATGCGCCCCTGGATCCTTACTGTCCATCTGCTTGCTGTTAAAAATCTTCTGTCAAACTTCAAGCTCAAGAGGCTTTTGTTTATTTGATTTTAAATTGACTTTACCAGATTGTGTGTGTGTGTGTGTGTGTGTGTGTGTGTGTGCAGTCGTGTCTGTTTCTTTGAGACTGTAGCCTGCAAGGACTGTAGCCCGCAAGGCTCCTCTGCCCAGGGTATTTCCCAGGCAAGAATACCAGAGTGGGTTGCCATTTCCTTCTCCAGAGGATCTTCCTGACCCAGGGATGGAAACAGTGCCTCTATATATCCCACATTGATGGGCAGATTCTTTACCACTAGAGCTTCCTGGGAAGCCAGTTTTATGAAACCAGCAGCCTAAGAGAAATTCTGAACCTTGGACAGTCAAGGCGAGCAGCTTGGTTTCTCTCTGTGTGGTCAGGGGTCAGCTCTCTGTATTGGACTCTGGTCTGATCTTGGTTTCCAGGGACACACACACCAGATTCTCCTTAGAACGTTGCTGGCTCAGGAGGAAGTTCTGCTTTCCAGGGGAAGGGCCACTGCCCAGAGGAAAGTTTCCCCACACTCTGCTCAGTGAAACCTCCGCACACTCTGGATGTTCACATGTATCCTCCTTAGATTGCCCCTTAATCCCCAGCGGTGGAAGTGATGGTAAAGGCGGTGCGTTCCGTGTCAGCTGCAGTCTACCCTCACCACTCCAAGTTAAGGAGTATCCATGGAGATCTGCCAAGATTTGCTTCATTAACTTCCAAGCTTGCACCAACTTCTCAGAAGGGGAAGTTGGGAAACGCCCTTCACATTGCGTTCACTTTGGCCCCCAAGTCTCTCTATCCAGCAGAAATTACTTGCAGTTTCTCTTAGAAGATTTGTTCTCTTTCCCCAGTGTTTGGTAATAACAACGTTGTCTCTCTTTGCTTTCTATCATTTTGGCTATTTTGAAGGACGCCTAGGAGAATGACATTTCTTGACCTAATGAAGTCCCATCTTACCAAAATGCCATTCATTGACTCTTTCTCCTCCAGCCCCCCAGGTCTGAAGGGGCACTTACACTCGCCTGGCCCCAGATCCTTTAAACTGGAACTCCTTTCTCCCTCCTCACCATTGGGAGCACTTTATTTTTATTTCTCATCTTTTATGGGCATTTCTCTTTCCAATTAGATTGTAAGTTCTTTGGAGGAAAATAGAGCCATCAGCTCCCGGTTTGCCGGGGCCCTCTCCAGATTTGAGACCCAGAAATCTCCTCAAGCCTACATCAGGTGCCCCCCTCCCAATCAGGATCGATGTCGGCTTTCTCTTTAAGCCCCTCCCCTACACCTGTCACCTAAACTGTCTTGCTCAGAACAGACTAGTGATGTATATGTTGAATGAGTCATTTTTCCCTGCCTCTAGGACTACATCAGCACATATTTATAGGATTAGGATCACAGTCTATAGCTGATACTCAGATAAACTAAGTAAACTAACTAGCACATCCTGTGGTGAAATTGTGAGCTTTTCACAGTAAATATTGTATCCTGGTACCTGACCTCCACTGCTGCTGCTGCTAAGTCGCTTCAGTCTTGTCCGACTCTATGCGACCCCTTAGACAAGCAGCCCACCAGGCTCCGCTGTCCCTGGGATTCTCCAGGCAAGAATACTGGAGTGGGTTGCCATTTCCTTCTCCAAGGCATGAAAGTGAAAAGTGAAAGTGAAGTCGCTCAGTTGCATCCAACTCTTTGCGACCCCATGGACTGCAGCCCACCAGGTTCCTCTTCCCATGGGATTTTCCAGGCAAGAGTACTGGAGTGGGGTGCCATTGCCTTCTCCAACCTGACCTCTAGATACTTGCAAATGAAAAGAAATGCTTGTCACTGGAGAAGTTTAACAGCATGTATGCTCAGTCGCTTCAGTCATGTACCACTCTGACTTCAGTCATGTGCAACCCTAAGCCCACCAGGCTCCTCTGTCCATGGGGGTTCTCCAGGCCAGGATATTGGAGTGGGTTGCCATGCTTTTCTGCAAAGGATCTCCCCAACCCAGGGATGGAACCCAGATACTCCTGCGGCTCCTGCATTGCAAGCGGATTCTTTTACCACTGGGCCACTGGGGAAGCCCAGAAAGTTTCAGGCATCATTACAAAGAGTAAAGTCAGGATAGAATGATTCCTCTAAGACCAATATTTTCAGAAATGAGCTATTATGCCATTCAGTTTAGTAGATATGCAAAATCTGTTTCCAAAAGCACTGGTGCCTCAGGCTGCCCTTCACAACCATTTAAAATATTATAATTAATTACTTTCTGGATGTGTAATAGTACACCAAATGTGCTTCCAGATATGTTCTCTGTCCTAAAGAAGTTTTTGTTCTGAAGGAGTGGTGGAGAACTATGACTGTTTACGTTTTCCCTGGTGCCAACTCAGAATCACCCCAAGTGCACCCCTAATAAACTATGCTCTGAGCAGTTTTCTTATTTCTTAAAGTATTTCTAGATAGCTTTCTCCTTTTATATAGAAAGAACAAGTTTTGCTTGCAGCATTGTCATGGTATGCAAGCCTCAGAGAATTTCACAAAGAGGAGAAAATCTACTCGAGTCCTGGGTGGAGATCCAGCCAAGAACAGCTCATATCTCATATCTATTAGAATTTTAAAGGCTTCAAGATGTAAGGGAAAATGAAAAAAAAAAAAAAGCCTCCAATGCTTCATTTGAAGAATCAAGTAAGTCAACAAAAGCCTTTCAGGACTTCCCTGGTGGTCCTGGTTAAGACTACACACTTTCAGTGCAGAGTGTGCATGTTCAATCCCTGATCAGAGAACTAAGATCCCGCATGCCTTATGGCCAAAAAATAAAATAAACAAAAGGTTTCTAAACCACAACAGTGCAGTAGAGGGAAAAATCATAAAAGCTATAGCAGTCATGCAATTGATGTTGAAAGAAACTAGAAACCAGAAAATACTCCTGATAAGAACAACATAGCAATTAGGAAAAGCTAAATCACTGAAGAAACAGCAAAGGAGGTGGAACGGGTGGAATTTTCCTCAGAGGATTTTAACTTCTCAAAGTATTCAAGTTTCCCAAGGGCAAAGATTGTCCCTTACGAACGAATCCATTTTTACTCTCATACCTCAGAGCATAGGAAGTGGTTTTGTGTAGAAAGGAAAGAGATGGAATTTAGATAAATACCACTCCGGAGCAGCTGTTCTCTAGTTTGGATAAAGGAATGAAGCACGGGGAGAAAAAGTCATTTGGAAATTAAAATTAAAAATCATGTATTGATTGTGGAGTGACTAATCATTGGACCAAGCTACTGACAACTGTGCCATCTGTCTTCGGAGATCTCCAAATATAGCAACTGGAACGCTGAGTGTGCCGAAACCAAAGCAGGACATCCTGTGGGGAGCACGTGGGCTCCGGAGTCTAAAGGCCTCATTCAAGTCCCAGCTCTGTCGCTTACCAGGTGAGTGTCCTTGACACTTACCTGACCTCTCTTAACCTCAACTTCCTGATTTATAATATAGGGCCAATAGTAATACGTCCCTCACAAAGTCCAGCAGTCCCCGACCTTTTTGGCACCAGGAACCACTTTGGGGAAGACAGTTTTTCCACGGACCAGGGGTGGGAGGTGGGGAGCGGGTGGTTTTGATTCGGGCACATTACATTTATTATGCACCTTAGGTGTGTTGAGTCGCTAAGTCATGTCCGACTCTGTGCCCGCCATGCTCCTCCGTCCACAGGATTCTCTAGGCAGGAATACTGGGGTGGGTTTCCATTTCCTTCTCCAGGCTGTGCACTTTATTTCTCATCGAATGTCGCCACTGATCAGACAGGAGGTACCAGTCCGTGGCCGGAAGGTTGGGAACCCCTGCTCTACAAGAATGAGGTCGTGAGAGACGACATCGCAACTGTCTATTACTTGATTCTGACGATTTGTGCTTGGAAACTGTTGATTGACCTCTAACACACCATGGGTCCATGGTCTATTTACAGTGTAGCTGAAGAATGCCCTCTTCTATTTCCAAACATTCAGTGACCTTATGTAAAAGCTCTTTCATTTACTTTTAAAGATCTCCCCCAAGTTGGCCTCACTTTATTTACTGCAGTATTTGTCCCTGTACTCCCAAGTTCATGTTCAGACATCATTCCCAACCTAAAGAACATCTTTATTTCATCTACTCCCCACACTGTATTTATTTCCACCATGTCTTAGATCCCACTATTTGCTGCCTGAAGTACCTTCACCCGTGCCAGTTTTGTGCATGTTTCCCTAATAATCCCTTCTCTACCCTTCCGCTGCTCCTGATCTCTGCAAATGCTGTTACTTGGACTACATTGGCAACCGCTTCCCCTTGGATTTGGTGGGTGGGGTGACCAAAGAGCAGTAAGGAGAAGCCAGCACTTGCCTTTGCACCATTCTCCGGCTCTGACACTAGCTCTCTGCCCTCCATGTCTCCTCCTCTGGCTAGAGGGCCCCTCCTTTTGGGGTCTTAGCTGACCAGATAACCCAGGTCCCTTAGCTCTGGCAACACAGTCTCCCTCTTTGTCCCCCTAGACCTGAAGCTGGTTCACTTTCTATTGATGCCAACTTCTAGGTTGCATTCCTGTCCCCCTTTGCCCCTCAAATGCTTACTGCAGTAAAATACACCAGGCAGAGCTAGTGGGAAAGAGCCCATCTGCTGCTGCAGTCGACCTAAGAGAGGACGTGGTCTGGACCCCTGAGTCAGGAAGATCTCTGGAGTAGGAAATGGCCACCTGCTCCAGTATTCTTGCCAGGAAAATTCCATGGACAGAGGAGCCTGGCAGGCTACAATCCATGCAGCCACAAAGAGTCAGACATGACTGAGCACACATACAACATAAAATTTATTACCTTGATCATTTTTAAGTGACAATTCAGTGATTATAAGTACATTCATATTGTGCAACCACCACCGCCATCTGTCTCCAGGACTCTCTTCATCTTGGAAAGCTGAAACGCTGTACCCAGCAAACCGTCACTCACCTTTTTGTCTGTCCAGCCTTCCTAGGACTTTTTCAGCTACTTCTCCCCGTGAGATATCCTCTCTTGATGTCGCTGGCATGGGCTCTGTTTTCCTGATTGGGTCCTCCACCTTCATGACACAAGATTTCTGAAATTACTTAACAGGTAGTTATTATTAATTGCCTGACGAGGCATGGCACTGGCGGTACAGAAATGAATAAGACGCAGTGCAGCTGATGCTCTCAAAGAGTAGTTTCCCAGGAGACAGGCAAATTCCTAGTGATTACAATATGGTATTTTGGACTAAGTAAATAGGCTCTGAAGCAAAGCACATGAGTCTTGGCCCTGTCATTTAATGGCTCTGTAAACAAAGGCAAGTTAGGTGCCTTTCAAAAATGACCTTGTGTGTTTGGCTAAGGAACGAGATTGTGTGACGCTCTTTCTACAGTGGAGAAACATTAATGAAGACCGCCCAAGCAGGGGCTTTTCGGATGCCTTTCAAATGTCTGAGTGAGTGCAAGGCTACCATTTAGAAATATGCTGCCATATTTGGGCTGGCGGCCTTACGGGCAAGTTGAAGTCACAAAAATTATTTGACTGGTATAATCATCTGCAATTATTTATAAACTAGAGAGGGAAAGAGATAAGTTGAGAATGAAATAACAAACTTTCTGGCTATTTGGAAAGCCTTCCACGACTGTTCCAGGCCAGGCTGATCTCTTCTCTATGAATTCCTGTTGGGCAATAGTCAGCACCTAACAATACTGAAAAGCAGGATTCACAGTAGATGTGGGTTTGATCCCTGGGTCAGGAAGATCCCCTGGAGAAGGAAATGGCAACCCACTCCAGTATTCTTGCCTGGAGAATCCCATGGACAGAGGTGCCTAGTGGGTTACAGTCCATGGGGTTGCAAAGACTTGGATACCACTGAAGCAACTTAGCACACACACAACATCTCATCATCTCTAATTCTCTAAGGTGTTACTCCTTGCCTCCACCCATACAGATTGAATGATGGGTCCTTAGAGAAAAAAGTAATAACTTGGTATTTTTCTATCTCCAAGAAATTATAGTATTTCATATATCAGGGTGCTTAACTGATTTCTTTGAAGAATCTAGTTTTCTTTAATGTTCTTTAAGAAATGATATATTACTACAAGCCAGATTAAGTAATAAATCAAGAATTTAATAAGATAACTGTAAATTTTAAGTTTCCAAAATATCAACTAAATATTAACTATCAAATAAAATTAAAATGCAATCTTACTTTCAAAAGTTGGATCTTCTACTGTTTCAGTTTAATCTTGCTAACCATCTTTACAAATAAAGAGCTAGGAACAGCTTGATGATTTGAATTCAGAGATGCAATTTTGACTGGATTTTCTGATTAAATGGACTAATGTTAAACCATGCAATATGATGCATAATAATATGTCAAACTCTATTTTGGGATTATCTTTTAATGGAAGACTTCCTGCATGATTAGAAAATGGAGTTTTTCAGGATTCGTTTACTATAAATTGACTGAAATTGAGTGGAAGAAAGCCTAAGCCTATTTGCCTTATCAATGCTATTTCCATGTACATCATCATTATTTCATAACATTGATTTGAGAAATTGTCATTTGTTTTCATGTTTAATCAATGGTGAGGAATACTTGGATTAGAATCCTTCCTTAAAAATATATATATATATTTATTTGACTGTACCGGATCTTAGTTGCAACATGTGGGATCTAGTTCTCTGACCAGGGAGCGAACATTGGGAGTGCAGAGTCTTAGCCACTGGGCCACCAGGAAAGACCCAAGAATCCTCCTTGAGTACTATAATGACCAACTTATGGAGCACTCGCTTTCCTTTACCAGCAATTGTAGGTTTCCTTCTAAACTGTTTAGCCTGTTTGGAATTCATGTGACATTTCACATGGAAAGAAGTGTGAAATGCCACTTTCCCTACTGCTACCTTATGAATTATTCATCCCTGCAGTTTATCAGGCAGCCTCTGCTTATAGATAAGAATGCACCTCTTGTTTGTAGTACGCATCATAGGAACCTAAACAATCAAAAATGGTGTGTTGCCTGCAAAGAGAGCAAGGAGAAAATCCTACCAGTCTCCGTTTGGCATGAACCTGTCCCAAACTGAAACCAATCTCACCAGTCATACTTGACATGAAATGATAATATTTAACTTTATGAAGTATGTAATAGTTGGGAGAAAGAGCCACATTTTCAAAAGAGATCAGGTAATAGAATGTAAGTTTCCTCTGTCTTGATGAGTAGTTCTATTGAATCAGAAACCATTGAGAAACCATCTTTGCCCTTACAAGCAACCTTACAAATTGCCAGGCCTATAACTATTGAGAGACAATATCTTTTTTTTTTTTTTTTAATCCATGCCGCATGGCATGCAGCATCTTAGTTCCCTGACCAGGGATCCAGTCTGGGCCATGGCAGTGAATGCGCTGAGTCCTAACCACTGGGCCACTAGAGAATTCCCTGAGACTGTTTTTATTTATCTATTTTTTTTAAACTATAACACTATCCCTCTCTACCTTATCTCTTCACCCACACTCCTCTCCCTATAAATTTGCAGTACCCTGCCTGCCCCCCGCATCCCTCCCCACCGGGGTCCCCATCTGCCCCCCACTTGATCTGACTTCTATTTTGATCGGGCTTCCCTGGTAACTCAGACAGTAAATGGCAGGAGACCTGGGTTCGATCCTTGACTCAGGAATACCCCCTGGAGAAGGCAATGACAACCTGCTCCAGTATTCTTCCCTCAAAAATCTCATGGACAGAGGAGCCTGGTGGGCTGCAGTCCATGGGTTTGCAAAGAGTCGGACATGACTGAGCAACTAACACAGCTATTTTGACCTGGAAAATCCATTTTTCACCAATTTAAGATAATGAATCCATTGACTAAAAATAGAATGCAGTTTTAAATGCTTGAGAATCTGATGGATAAAAGTTTGGCCATAAGGAGAATGACTGAGCTTCTGATGACTTTAAGTGATGATTGCTGATAAAAGATCATTGAACTAACCACAGCATTTCTGGGCCAGCAGTTTTCCCAGGATTCAATTCTACTTTGCATGCAGTACAAGGTTGGAATTGTCTTGGCCTCATATATCTCATCATGCATGTAAGTTAATTATTTTATCAATTAGTAAAAAGTATATGTTAGGGACTTCCCCTGTAGTCCAGTGGTTAAGAGTTCACCTTCTAGAGCAGGGGTTCAATCCCGGGTCAGGGAGCTGAGATCACACACACCCCCTGGCCAAAAAAATAAAACATAAAACAGAAGCAGTGTTATGACAAATTTAATAAAGACTCCAAAAATGATCCACATTAAAAAAAAAAAATGTTCTCTTTGCTATGAGCTAAAAAAAAAAAGCATGTGTTAAAAACCCATCCTGTGCCTAACAGTGAGACTAGGATGAACTGAAAAGAAACCTGAGACCTACAGTGAAGTACCATCTGCTCCAGCCCCACCATTTAATGATTGCCAAGCCCAGATACAGATTAAAACAGCTCCTTAACTAGGTAATGGCACAGTCAACATCAGAGTTCAAATTTCCAGTCTCCAAAGGTATAGTTTTTCCCACTTCTTCAAGGAGCTTTCATTCTGTCTGGATAGTTAAAAATTACACATACATAAGCTCACATATATATGGGCAATTAATCTATGATGAAAGAGACAAGAATATAAAATGGCAAAAAGATTAAAAAAAGATTATGCAAATACGTAGAGGTCAGAACAAATACGTCACAGTTGCATTTTTTATCTTTTCTGTTATTTTTTAATTTAAAATTTTTTTCATGGGAAGACATTTCATTTTTTTAAGTTTTTGTTTTATATTGGAGTATAGCCAATTAGCAGTGCTGTGACCATTCCAAGTGGACAGGGAAGGGACTCAGTCACACACATACATGTATCAATTCTCCCCCAGACTCCCCTCCCATCCAGGCTGCTACATAACATTCAGCAGAGTTCCCTGTGCTATACAGTAGGTCCTTGTTTATTATCCATTTTATCTATAGCAGTGTGTATAGATTCACAGACTTAACGAACAAATTTATGGTTACTGGGGGAAAGGGGGAAGGGGAGAGAGATCGGGAGCTTGGAACTGGCAAGTTCACACTGCTCTATTTCGATTATAATTGCATTTTGTGCTGGAGATACTAAGAGCAGTGGGGATTTAGCAAATTGATGGGAATGCTTTACCATGAAACTCCTGAAAGGCTTCATGGGGAAAACGAGTCTTGATCTGTGTCTTGAAGACCGGGTGAAGATACGTGAGACTTGAAGAGCAGATGTAAACAGGAGCAGGAATGGCTGTGTGTCTGGATCAATGAGTCCAAAGAGTGATGAAACGCCATGCGGGGCTTGTCTGGGGAAGCTTGAGGAGCCTGTCTAAGCAGGAGTCAGTGAAGCTAATGTCAGTGGGGAGGGTACTAACGTTCTCCCTGTTGTTTAGTCACCAGGTCGTGTCCAACTCTTTGAGACCCCAAGGACTGTGGCCCGCCAGGGTCCTCTGTCCATGGGATTTTCCCAGCAAGAATACTGGAGTGGGTTGCCATTTCCTTCTCCAGGGGATCTTCCCGACCCAGAGATCGAACCTGGGTCTGCTGAATGTCTCCTGCGCTGCAGGCAAATTCTTTTTTATCACTGAGAGACTGGGGAAGCCCGGCAGAGTGTTACAGGGCCTGAATGACTAGGGTCAGCTTTCTCTGATGTGTGCATCCGTAATTTTGTCCTTGGTAGCTAGTCACTAGTAGCCCACACTGTGTGTGGACACAGCATCATTTCACCCTGACACTATTTTTTTGCCACCTTGGGCAACATGTGGGATCTTAGTTCCCTAACCGGGGATCAAACCAGCAACCCCTGCATTGGAAACATGGAGTCTTAATCGTTGGGCCTCCCAGGAAGCCCCTGACCTTGATTTGTGATAACTCCTTGTTCACTCTTATTCCCACTGCGGTCAGGGCAACCTGCCATGACTCTTGACATTGGCCCAGCCATGCACTCATTTTGACCAATAAGATGTTAGCAGATGTGATATACACAGAGGCTTGAAAAGAGATCTGTTTAGGGCTTATTTTCTCCCACGCATCCACCTGCACAATGAGCAGGCTGGCCTCTGGCAGATGACAGACATTTGAAACTGAATTTCAGCAGCCGGGGTACCCCAGCCAACAACGGATGCCTCAGTGAGCCCAGTCCAAATGAGCAGATCCCTGGGGGCTAGCCTTGCCTGGATGGGATAAACCCAGAGATGCGTGAGAAATGCATGTCACTGTCGTATGCTCTGGAGGGTTTGTGGTTGTTTATCACGGAGCAAAAGTTAATTGATACAACATGCAAAGACACTGTTCACACGATGACATTCTCCTACTTTTGTAATACAGAGTAAAATATCAGAACATACAGAGGCTAATGAAAGGGATAACATTCTCCACACCTATTGTGTCTAACTTATTGAGACAGAGACCAAGGGAAGGTAAAAGACAGAAAGCATTACCCTGTTCTTAGGAAGTTCACAGTGATGTTGATGTTATATGCCATGGGATTCTCCGGGCAAGAATACTGGGGTGGGTTGCCATTTCCTTGTCCAATTATATGCCATACACATAAGATAAAAGACAAGAAAAGTCACGCAGCTATTGAAAAGTAGAAATTGTCTTTCTTACTATACGTGAGATGCTTCTAACCAGGTTGGGAAAAAAAGAGGGAGCTAGCTTAGTGGTGAGAAAAGTCCCTTAGGAAATACAAGACATCTGGGAGGAAACTGTACAATTCTGATATTCCCATGAACAACCTGAAATATGAATCCTGGACCCTCAGCCCTAGACTTACACTTGCTTGGACATAAGAGGAGCTCAGACTTCTTCACTACAAGAACTTTCCCAGGAACAAGGTCCATGTCTAAGAAAATGTGCCTTTCTTCTTAGATATGATATTTCAGGCAGATCAAGATTGCCAAACACAAATCCTGAACAAATTAAGACCTCCTTCAAATAAACATGTAGTAGTCCCTTTAAAAGAAAAAAGAAAGAAACTCTAAACAGATTCCTCCAGACATTATGATGGGAGCCAGAATTAGGACCAGCCCTGGAAGATGCTCTTATTGCCACCAAAAGAGAAATGAAATCAGCTTGGAAAAAAAGGGCATCAGCAGAAGAACCATATTCCTCCTCCCTAAGTACCCACTGATAGCTCAGCATCACTTTCCTCCTTATCAAGGACAAATCTTGCCAGACCGAGCTCTTGCCTGAAGTGTCTCCTCTCTGGAAGTGGTGTGACCACTTCCACACAGTATTTTTCTCTTGGCCATTTCTCTCAGTTTCATAGCATATACAACAGACAGCAGATTTGAAATGCATATTGCTTAGGCAGTCTGGACAGTGTGGAAATTTAGGCAGAAATACTATTCCAGAAAATCAAAAGTGTCAGGCACACAAATAGAATTAAAGTCAGCAGGAAAACTGGCTGGGACCAGGTGAGGTTTTTCAAGAGCATCCTTACATGGACCAACACCTGCATTAGGAGGCACAGGAGGGAAGCTATGGAGACCATGGTGGGGAAGAGAAAGCCTGCCTCCAATGGCTCCTGGCTGTGGTAAAGAATTTCTAGTTACCACCACTTCTCTGGATAAAGATACCTGGGTCATTTTAGAATTATTTAGAGACACAGAGGGAAGAAGGGGGGAAATAGAAAAGAAAATTAAGGTAGAATGATAAAGGGAGGATGGATGGTGAAAAGGACATTGAAGGTAAAATTTAAGCACAAGGTAAGAAAAAATTAAATGGAATAAAAAGGTTAATGCAAACAATGAAAAGTCCTGTACTATTACAAAGTTAAATTTTAAGAATTGAATCTAACATGACTGAGGAATTTGCAAGTTTTTATATGGACTTAAAAATAGAAATTTTCCCCAAATATGTTAAAAACAAGAATTTTAAAGGAGAAGGAGGAGGGACACCAGGATAGTCCCAACTTCGCATGGGTCTGTCTAAGGAGGCCTCACCGAGCAGGTGGCACTGAGTCAGGACTTTTCCCAGGGGACAAATATGAGCGTGGGATCAGGAATGATTCCAAGCAGAGGCAACAAAGCAGCCTGTTCTCCAAGCAAATCACAATTCAGTCCAGTTCACTCACTCAGTCGTGTCCAACTCTTTGCGACCCCATGGCCTGCAGTACGCCAGGCCTCTCTGTCCATCAGCAACTCCTGGAGTTTACTCGAACTCATGTTCATTGGGCCAATGATGCCATTCAACCATCTCATCCTCCATTGTCCCCTTCTCCACCAGCCTTCAAATTTCCCAGCATCAGGTTCTTTTCAAATGGGTCAGTTCTTTCAAATGGGTCAGTTCTTTGCATCAGGTGGCCAAAGTTTTGGACTTTCAGCTTTAGCATCTGTCCTTACAATGAATATCCAGGATGAATTTACTTCAGGATGGTTTGCTTGTCTCTCCATGCAGTCCAAGAGACTCTCAAAAGTCCTCTCCAACACCAGAGTTCAAAAGCATCATTTCTTTAGCTCTTAGCTTTCTTTATAGTCCAATTCCTACATTCATATATGACTAATGGAAAAACCATAGCTTTAACTAGATGGACCTTTGATGGCAAAGTAATGCCTCTTCTTTTTAACATCTAGGTTGGTTTTAATTTTCCTTCAAAGAAGAAGCGTCTTTTAATTTTATGGCTGCAGTCACCATCTGCAGTGATTTTGGAGCCCCCCCAAAATAAAGTCTGTCACTGTTTTCATTGCTTCCCCATCTAGATGCCATGAAGTTATGGAGCCAGATGCCATGATCCTAGTTTTCTGAATGTTGAGTTTTAAGCCAACTTTTTCACTCTCCTCTTTCACTTTCATCAAGAGGCTCTTTAGTTCTTCTCTTTCTGCCATAAGGGTGGTCTCATCTGCATACCTGAGGTTATTGATATTTCTTCTGGCAATCTTGATTCCAGCTTGTGCTTCATCCAGCCCAGTGTTTCTCATGATGTACTCTGCATGTAAGTTAAATAAGCAGGGTGACAATATACAGCCTTGACATATTCCTTTTCCTATTTGGAACCAGTCTGTTGTTCCATGTCCAGTTCTAACTACTGTTTCTTGGCCTGCATACAGATTTCTCAGGAGGCAGACCAGGTGGTCTGGTGTTCCCATCTCTTTTAGAATTTTCCACGGTTCGTTGTGATCCACACAGTCAAAGGCTTTAGAATAGTCAATAAAGCAGAAGTAAATATTTTTCTGGAAATCTCTTGCTTTTTCAATGACCCAACAGATGTTGGCAATTTGATCTCTGATTCCTCTGCCTTTCCAAAATCCAGCTTGAATATCTGGAATTTCACAGTTCATGTACTGTTGAAGCCTGGCTTGGAGAATTTTGAGGATTACTTTGCTAGTGTGTGAAATGAGTGCAATTGTGTAGTAGCTTGAGCATTCTTTGGCGTTGCTTTTCTTTGGGATTGGAATGAAAACTGAACTTTTCCAGTCCTGTGGCCACTGCTGAGTTTTCAAAATTTGCTGGCATATTGAGTGCAGCACTTCCACAGCATCATCTTTCAGGATTTGAAATAGCTCAGCCAGAATTCCATCACCTCCACTAGCTTTCTTCATGGTGATACCTCCTAAGGCCCACTTGACTTCACATTCCAGGAGGTCTGGCTCTAGGTGAGTGATCACACCATCGTGATTATCTGGGTTGTGAAGATCTTTTTTGTACAGTTCTTCTGTGTATTCTTGCCACCTCTTCTTAATATCTTCTGCTTCTGTTAGGTCCATACCATTTTGGTCCTTTACTGTGCCCATCTTTGCATGAAATGTCCCCTTGGTATCTCTGATTTTCTTGAAGAGATCTCTAGTCTTTCCCATTCTGTTGTTTTCCTCTATTTCTTTGTGCTGATCACTGAGCAAGACTTTCTTATCTCTCCTTGCTATTCTTTGGAACTCTGCATTCAGATGAGTATATCTTTCCCTTTCTCCTTTGCCTTTCACTTCTTTTCACAGCTATTTGTAAGGCCTCTTCAGACACCCATTTTGACTTTTTGAGTTTCTTTTTCTTGAAGATGGCCTTGATCACTGTCTCCTGTACAGTGTCACAAACCTCTGTCCATAGCTCTTCAGCACTCTTGTCTATCAGATCTAATCCCTTGAATCTATTTGTCACTTCCACTGTATAATCATATCAAATTAGATTTAAGTCATACCTGAATAGTCTAGTGGTTTCCTTACTTTCTTCAATTTAAGTCTGAATTTGGCAATAAGGAGTTCATGATCTGAGCCACAGTCAGCTCCCAGTCTTGTTTTTGCTGACTGTATAGAGCTTCTTCATCACTGGCTGCAAATAATATAATCAATCTGATTTCTGTATTGACCACCTAGTAGGACACTTTAATACCCCACTCACAGCAATGGACAGATCATCCAAACAGAAACTTAATAAGGAAATACAAGTCTTAAATGATATATTAGATGAGATGGATTTCATTGATGTCTTTAGGACTTTCCATCAAAATGCAGAATACACCTTCTTCTCAAGTGCGCATGGAACATTCTAGAGATAGACCACATCTTGTGTCACAAATCAAACCTCAGTAAACTTAAGAAAATTGAAATCGTATCAAGCATCTTCTCCAACCACAATACCATGAGACTAGATATCAATTACAAGGAAAAAAGAACTGTGAGAAACGCAAACACATTGAGGTTAAACAGCACGTTTCTAAATAACCAACAGTTTACTGAAGAAATCCAAAGGGAAATCAAAAAAATTCTAGAAAAAAAAATAACAATGGAAACATGACAACTCAAAACCTATGGGATGCAGCAAAAGCAGTTGTAAGAGGGAAGTTTATAACAATACAATCAGACCTCAAGAAACAAGAAAAACATTGAATACACAATCTAACTTTACACCTAAAACAACTGGAAAAAGAACAACAACAACAACAAAAAGAACACACCAAAATTAGTAGAAGGAAAGCAATCATAAAGATCCAAGCAGAAATAAATGAAAAATAAATGAAAGAAATAATAGTAAAGATTAATAAAACTAAAAGTTGACTCTTTGAGAGAATAAACAAAATTAACAAGCCTTTAGAAAGACTCATCAAGAAAACAATGAGAGAAGAATCAAATCAGCAAAATTAAAAATGAAAAAGGAGAGGTTACAACAGACAATGCAGAAATGCAAAGGATTATAAGAGACTATTTTGAACAACTATATGGCAATGAAATGGATAACCTGGAAGAAATGAACAGATACTTAGAAAAGTTCCATCTTCCAAGACTGAACCAGGAAGAAATAGAAATTATGAACAATCCAATTACAAGCACTGAAATTGAAGCTGTGATCAAAAATCTCTCAAAAAACAAAAGCCCAGGACCATATGGTTTCGCAGGAGAATTCTATCAAGCATTCAAAAAAGAGCTAATGCCTATCCTTCTAAAACTCTTTCAAAAATTCCAGAGGTAGGAAGACTTCCAAACTCATTCTATGAGGCCACCATCACCCTGATATCAAAATCAGACAAAGACAACACAGAAAAAGAAAACTACAGGTCAATATCACTGATGAACATAGATGCAAAAATCCTCAACAAAGTTTTAGCAAACATAATTCAGCAACACATCAAAAGGCTCATTCACCATGATCAAGTTGGTTTTATTTCAGGAATGCAAGGATTCTTCAATATTTGCAAATCAATCAATGCAATACACTATATTAACAAATTGAGAGATAAAAACCATATGATAATCTCAATAGATTCAGAAAAAAGCCTTTGACAAATTTCAGCACATATTTATGATTAAAACTCTTCAAAAATGGTCACAGAAGGAACCTACCTCAACATAGTAAAGGCCATATAGCATAAGACTACAGCAAACATTATTCTCATTGGTGAAAACCTTAAAGCATTCCCTCTTAGATCACGAACAAGACAAGGGTGTCCACTTTCACCACTATTATTCAGCATATTTCTGGAAGTCCTAGCTACAGCAATCCAAGAAGAAAAAGAAATAAAAGGAATCCAGATCAGAACAGAAGAAGTAAAGCTCTCATTGTTTGCAGATGACATGATAGTGTACATAGAAAACCCTAAAGATAGTGTCAGAAATTTACTAGAGCTAATCAGAGAATTTGGCAAAGTTTCAGGATACAAAATCAATGCACAGAAATCACTTGCATTTCTATATGCTAACAATGAAAAATCAGAAAGAGTAATTAAGGAAACAGTCCCATTCACCATTGCAACAAAAAGAATTAAATATCTAGGAACAAACTTACCTAAGGAAACAAAAGAACTGTTCAGTTCAGTTCAGTTACTCAGTCGTGTCTGACTATTTGTGACCCCATGGACTGCAGCACCCCAGGCTTCCCTGTCCATCACCAACTCCAGGAGCTTGCTCAAACTCATGTCCATTGAGTCAGTGATGCCATCCAACCATCTCATCCTCCATCGTCCCCTTCTCCTCCTGCCCTCAATCTTTCCCAGCATCAGGGTCTTTTTAAATGAGTCAGTTCTTTGCATCAGGTGGTCAAAGTATTGGAGTTTCAGCTTCAACATCTGTACACAGAAAATTATAAGACACTAATAAAAGAAATCAAAGATGACACAAATAGATGGAGAGATATTCCATATTCCTCGATAGGAAGAATCAATATTGTGAAAATGACTATACCACCAAATGCAACCTACAAATTCAAAGTGATCCCTTATCAAAATTACCAATGGCATTTTTCACAGAACTAGAACAAAAATTTTCACAATTCATATGGAAACCCAAAAGACCCTGGATAGCCAAAGCAGTCTTGAGAAAGCAGAATGAAGCTAGAGGAAACAACCTTCTTGACTTCAGGTTATATTGCAAAGCTACAGTCATCAAGTCAGTACGGTACTGGCACAAAAACAGAAATATAGACCAATGGAACAAGATAATAAGCCAGAAATAAACCCATGCACCTATGGTTACCTTATTTTTGACAAAGGAGGCAAGAATATACAATGGGGCAGAGACAGTCTCAATAAGTGGTGCTGGTAAAACTGGACAGCTACATGTAAAAGAATGAAATGAGATCACTTTCTAATACCATATACAAAGGTAATGTAAGACCAGAAACTATAAAATTCTTAGAGGAAAACATAGGCAGAACCCTCAATGACAGAAATCAAAGCAAGACCCTCTATGACTCACCTTGTAGAGTAATGGAAATAAAAACAAAAGTAAACATGTAGGACCTGATTAAACTTAAAAGCTTTTGCACAACAAAGGAAACTATAAGCAAGGTGAAAAGACAGCCCTCAGAATGGGAGAAAATAATAGCAAGTGAAACAACTGACAAAGGATTAATTTCCAAAATATGCAAGTAGCTCATACAACTCAATGCCAGGAAAAAAAAAAAAAAAAACACTCAATCAAAAAGTGGGAAAAAGACTTAAACAGACATTTCTCAAAGAAGACATACAGATGGCTAACAAACACATGAAAACATGCTCATTATTAGAGAAATGCAATTCAAAACCACAATGAGATATCACCTCACACCAGTGAGAATGGCCATCATCAAAAAATCTATAAACAATAAATGCTGGAGAGGGTGGTGAGAAAAGGGAATGCTCTTGAACTGTTGGTGGGAATGTAAATTGATACAGCCACTGTGGAAGATGGTATCGAGACTCCTTTAAAAACTAGGAATAAAACCGCTATATGACCCAGCAATCTCACACCTAGGCATATACCATGAGATAAACAAAATTGAAAAGGACCCATGTATCACAAATTTAACTGAAAAGCTGAAAGCACTATTACAATAGTTAGAATATGAAATCAACCTAGATGTCCATTGACAGATGAATGGATAAAGAAATTATGGTAGATAAACAGAATGGGATATTACCCGGCCATAAAAAGGAACACATTTGAGTCAGTTGTGATGAGGTGGATGAACCTAGAACCTATTATGCAGAGTGAAGTGAGTCAGAAAGAGAAAGATAAATATGGTATTCTAACACATATATATATCAGAGAAGGCAATGGCACCCCACTCCAGTACTCTTGCCTGGAAAATCCCATGGACGGAGGAGCCTGGTAGGCTGCAGTCCATGGGGTCGCTAAGAGTTGGACACGATTGAGCGACTTCACTTTCACTTTTCACTTTCACACACCGGAGAAGGAAATGGCAACCCACTCCAGTGTTCTTGCCTGGAGAATCCCAGGGATGGGGGAGCCTGGTGGGCTGCCGTCTATGGGGTCACACAGAGTCAGACACGACTGAAGCGACTTGGCAGCAGCAGCAACACGTATATATGGAATCTATAAAAATGGTACTGAAGAATTTATTTGCAGGGAAGCAATGGAGAAACAGACATAGAGAATTAACTTATGGACATGGGGAGAGGGGAGGAGAGGGTGAAATGTATGGAAAGAGTAACATGGAAACTTACATTACCATATGTAAAATAGATAGCTAACTGGAATGTGCTGTCTGACTCAGGAAACTCAAACAGGGGCTCTGTATCAACCTAGAGGGGTGGGATGGGGAGGGAGATGGGAGAGTGGTTCAGAAGGGAGGGGATATGTGTATACCTGTGGCTGATTCATGCTGAGGTTTGACAGAAAACAAGAAAATTCTGTAAAGCAATTATGCTTCAATTAAAACAAAGAGAGATACACTGTTGGTGGGAATGCAAACTAGTACAGCCGCTATGGAAAACAGTGTGGAGATTTCTTAAAAAACTGGAAATAGAACTGCCATATAACCCAGCAATCCCACTTCTGGGCATACACACCAAGGAAACCAGGTCTGAAAGAGACACGTGCACCCCAATGTTCATTGCAGCACTGTTTATAATAGCCAGGACATGGAAGCAACCTAGATGCCCATCAGCAGACGAATGGATAAGGAAGCTGTGGTACATATACACCATGGAATATTACTCAGCCATTAAAAAGAATTCATTTGAATCAGTTCTAATGAGATGGATGAAACTGGAGCCCATTATACAGAGTGAAGTAAGCCAGAAAGATAAAGACCATTACAGTATACTAACACATATATATAGAATTTAGAAAGATGGTAATGATAACCCTATATGCAAAACAGAAAAAGAGACACAGATGTACAGAACAGACTTTTGGACTCTGTGGGAGAAGGCGAGGGTGGGATGTTCTGAGAGAATAGCATTTAAACAAGTATACTATCAAGGGTGAAACAGATCACCAGCCCAGGCTGGATGCATGAGACAAGTACTCAGGCCTGGTGCACTGGGAAGACCCAGAGGGAGCGGGTAGAGAGGGAGGTAGGAGGGGGGATCGGGATGGGGAATACATGTAAATCCATGGCTAATTCAAGTCAATGTATGACAAAACCCACTACAATATTGTAAAGTAATTAGCCTCCAACTAATAAAAATAAATGAGGAAAAAAAAAAAACAAAAAGAGAGAGAGAGAAGAAGCACAAAGCCTAAAAGATGAGCAGATGAGGTTGAGTGGAAAATAAATGTAAGATAATCAGCATATGGCAAGGGAATAGAAAATTCTAGAACTGTCCTGAAAAACTAATAAAACGGATTAAAGCTGGAAATAAACAGGAAAATACAGTCAATGAGGGGATGAAGGAAGGAACAGAACTACAAAAGCAGGCAAGGACCAGATAATAGAATGCACACCATATGCAGGTCAGTGATACGGATTTTGACTGGGCCTTCTGAATTTCATTTTCTGTCTATGCAATTCACAGACGTACCCTGTCAAATCTCAGGACCAAGAAATAAAGGATGCCCCCCCTTTTCTCTCAGCCTTCAGTGTGGCCCTACTGGCTTTTTCCCCCCAGTTTGCCCAAACACTGAGCTTACCAAGCACTGAATCCTTGTGCTTGTATCTGTCCAGAGAGGACACCTTCTCCAACTGTGTGCAAAAATGCTATGTGGGATAGCCAAAGCCTCAGTTGTTTCTCTTACATTGACAGTTTCACAATAATTTTCATAGCATGAGGTTCTTAAAATTTAACTTCCCAAGTACTTCACTCAGTTCAGCTGCTCAGTCGTGTCCAACTCTTTGCGACCCCATGGACTGCAGCACACCAGGCTTCCCTGTCTGTCACCAATTCCTGGAGCTTGCTCAAACTCATGCCCATCGAGTTGGTGATGCCATCCAACCATCTCATCCTCTGTTGTCCCCTTCTTCTCCTGCCTTCAATCTTTCCCAGCATCAAGGTCCTTTCCAATGAGTCGGTTCTTTGCGTCAGGTGGCCAAAGTATTGGAGTTTCAGGTTCAGCATCAGTCTTTCCAATGAATATTCAGGACTGATTTCCTTTAGGAAATGGTTTGATCTCCTTGCAGTCCACTAGCTGGACTCTTTCAACCTAGCATGTATATTACTCAGTTTTAAAATACCCAGGAATGAAATACAAACAAAAAAGTTGAGCAAAAAGACACAAGTTTAAAGAAAAATGCCTGTTTTATCGGCAGCAAATAAATTAAGGAACTACTAATGCTGCTATCTTTTGAGAAATAGTGTTTCAATGTGCCTGTTGGTTTATGCAAATAGCTACTTTGTAAGAGCTCACACCCAGACTCTGCAGCTTCATGCCTGAGGATTCAATAGCCATCCTGTTGTATTCTCTTTAATCTCCCTCCAGGCTGACTCTGTATTTGTGTAGCTTAATCTTTGCATTAATATTTTAATATAGGTTTGATGTGGATTGAAATGAGTAAGTTGATTCTCTGAGACTTGTCTAAAAAGATTGCTTGTGTGATTTCATTTTGCTGCATTAGTATTCTGTGATAGATATCTTCTATTAGCAGAGAATATCTACCTCTGAATCAAGTGTCATGCCACAAGACAATTTGATAGCTAAACTTGAGGTTCAGAAAAAAATAACTATTTGTATTATGAAAAATAAGAAAATTTTCAGCTTTTCAGTTAAACCGAACATGCTCCTCTCTTCTAGATGGATTATATTTGGAAAATGTCTTTATCCCACCTTCAGCATGTATTCACACACACACACACTCACACACACACACACGTGTGTGTGCATATGTGCATGCTAAGTCACTTCAGTCATGTCTGACTCTTTGCAACCCTATGGACAATAGCCTGCCAGGCTCCCCTGTCCATGGGATGCTCCAGGCAAGAATACTGGAGTGGATTGTCATACCCTTCTCCAGGTGATCTTCCCTCCCCAGGGATCAAACCCGTGTCCCTTACATTTCCTGCATTGGCAGGAAGGTTCTTTACCACTAGTGCTATCTGAGGAGCCTACACACACACACACACACATACACACACACACATACATCCAATACACACACACATACACACAATTTATATCTTGAGACCAATTTTTCCATCAGTACAATAAATTAACTGGACTAATTTTTTTTTAACTAAAATACAAGTGCTCAGACCTGGTGCACTGGGAAGACCCAGAGGGATCGGGTAGAGAGGGAGGTGGGAGGGGGGATCAGGATGGGGAATACATGTAACTCCATGGCTGATTCATGACAATGTATGACAAAAACCACTACAATATTGTAAAGTAATTAGCCTCCAACTAATAAAAATAAAAGAAAAAAAAATTTAAAAAAATAGCAATTGTTATTGTAAGAAAGTAAAACCTAGACAGCATGTTAAAAAGCAGAGACATTACTTTGTCAACAAAGGTCCATCTAGTCAAGGCTATGATTTTTCCAGTAGTTATGTATGGATGTGAGAGTTGGACTATAAATAAAGCTGAACTCAGAAGAATTGATGCTTTTGAACTCTGGTGTTGGAGAAGACTCTTGAGAGTCCCTTGGTCTGCAAGGAGATCCAACCAGTCCATCCTAAAGGAAATCAGTCCTGGGTGTTCATTGGAAGGACTGACGTTGAAGCTGAAACTCTGATATTTTGGCCACCTGATGCTAAGAGCTGACTCATTGGAAAAGACCCTGATGTTGGGAAAGATTGAAGGCAGGAGGAGAAGGGGACGACAGAGGATGAGATGGTTAGATGGCATCACCGACTCAATGGACATGAGTTTGGGTAAACTCCAGGAGTTGGTGATGGACAGGGAGGCCTGGGGTGCTGCGGTTCATGGGGTCACAAAGAGTCAGACACGACTGAGCGACTGAACTGAACTGAACTGAAGAAAGGAAAAGTTTTAAAAGCAGATCATCCTTCTCCCACCAATAAGAAATAACTATTGTAAATATCTTCATGTTTCTTCTTAAACCTGTTATGTGTATATGTAAATAAACATATAACCATGTATTTTAAATAGTATTATGCTTTATATTCTATTGATAATAACTTCTACTTATCATTGTATTATCTCTGTCAAAGGGGTTATCTTTGAATTTGATGAACTGTAAAGTATATAACCTAGCTCTGATCTATTAACTTAAGACAATTTTATATTTTTAACTTTATGAATAATTCTGTGATGATCATCTTTGAATAGATATTTCTGAACAGTCATTCAATTATTTTTAGAATAATTTCTTGCAAGCTGAATTTCTATTTCAAAATGTATGCATATTCTAAATTTTAGTATGTATGAATTTTTCATCATTTGACCAAGACTTTGAGCTCCTTTGAGTTTTTTATTGGGATCTCATTGAATTTATAGAGTAGATGAATGAGCATCCATTCATTTGTTCTTTTAATAAATATGAATTAAACTTCTTCTATGAGCCAAATACTAGTACAGCAATGAAAAACTCAAGGAGGCTTCCTCATGGCACACATATACATAAAAGAGTCAAAACCAATAAGCAAATAGGTATATAAAGAGAAGTCAGAGTCTGGGGAGTGCTCAGGGTTAAATGCGCTGAAGAGCATTTTAATGAGGGTTAAATGCTCTGAAACAAAGTAAGGAGACAGAGAATGACAGGAGGTAAGAGGATTAGGAAGGCTTCTTAAAACAGTACTGATAGAGACCTGAGCACACACGGAAGGAAACTCCATGGTTATCAGATGGAAGAGTCGAGACAGGGGAGCAGGGGAACTTCACCAAGATGGAGAACTCAAGAGGATGAGGTTAGAGAAGGATCAGAGCCTGAACCAAGAAGCATCTTTGGATTAATAGCAGAGACTTTGAATTTTCTTTCACGTGTGATTAAAATTTATTGCAAGATTTTGTGCAGGGCAGTGATGACAAAGCATTTCTAAAAATGCTCCTTCTTTTCTTCCTGAAATAAGGAATGCTCTCCATTTATTCTTCTTCTTTAATATCATCCAGTTGAAGGTTTGAGTTTCAATACACTCTTTTTAACAGGACTTCCTGGTGGCTCAAACAGTAAAGAATCTGTCTGTAATGCAGAAGACTGTGATTCGATCCCTGGATTGGAATGATCTCCTGGAGAAGGGAATGGCAACCCTCTCCAGTATTATTGCTGGAAAATTCCATGGACAGAAGAGCCTGGTGGATTTCAGACAACAGGGTCACAAAGGTCACAATCACAAATGAAATGTTTTATTAAATAATTATTTCCCTTCATTGTTCCTCTAAACAAGAAATTATTTCCATCATTTTCATAATTAATGTTTTAGCTTAAAAAATCTTACAGGTCCCTTCAATGTTTAATTCCAGGGTTCTATGAACTTGATGCTATGCCAATGATTCATAAGTCTGCCAAGCCATATAAGAATATGCTTCTAGGGAGTTATAAAGAATGGTCCAGGGTTCTTTTACTTCTGGTCCCCCCACTCCAGAGGACATATGAAGATAGAATCAAGTGTGTTAAAAGCAAAGTAGTACTTTCTGGACAACCGTGCCTCCATTGATTAACCTCTTATAGCTCTCTGACTCCTGTGAAGTGTCGTTCCCAGGCCCTTGGATCTTCCCTGAGTTACATTTACTAGATCAGTGTTTACCCAAAACTGTGCATCAGAATCACCTGGGACACTTGTAAAAATCACTTCCAGACCCTGTTCCTCAGTGATTCTGATCCCAAAGGTCTGGATTTTAACATGCAACAGAATCTGGGAAAGGCTATGTTGCTGTTGTTGTTGTTCAGTTTCTAAGTCATGTCCGGTTCTTTGTGACCCTGTGAACTGCAGCACGCCAGGCTTCTCTGTCCTTCACTACAATCTGGAGATTGCTCAGTCTCAGGTCCATTGAATTGAAACTCTTCCCATCATGTGTCCTAAGTATTGGAGCTTCAGCTTCAGCATCAGTCCTTCCAGAAAATATTCAGGGTTGGTTTCTTTTAGGATTGACTGGTTTGATCTTCTCGAAGTCCAAGGGACTCTCAAGAGTCTTCTCCAGTACCACAATTCAAAAGCATCAATTCTTTGGCGCTCAACCTTCCTTATGGTCTAACTCTCAAAGGATATACAAGACCAACAATAGATGTGCCGCACTCTTGCAGATTCAAGATTTCCCATCACCAGTCTAATGTGATTGGGACAGGCTTTGGAAAGCAAGTACTTTGAATGGAATTGCTATGTGAAATAGTCATATAGTTAAGTTCCTGATTCTAAAAAACAAATGGAGAAGAATTCAACATCTGAGTTTTATCTAGACTCTCATTCATGTTTTTTAAAAAGCATATATTTTTGACCAACAATTATGTTTATATCTTTACAAAATTATAGAAAATATTCTAGGTAAAATGTAGAATCTGTGGTTGGATGGATCCACAGCATTATAATATATGGGAAAACCTGTTCCATGAAGTGATGAACCAAAGGATAAGACCTTCCTCGGTATGGGAAGTAGCTTGGTTTAGTGGAATGAGAGTGCATTAGGATGTCAAACTACACTCAGTCACTTCAGTCATGTCTGACTCTTTGCGATACCACAGACTATAGCCTGCCAGGCTCCTCTGTCCATGGGATTCTCCAGACAAGAATACTGGAATGGGTTACCATTTCCTCCTCCAAGGGACCTTCCCAACCCAGGGACTGAAACCGAGTCTCCAGCATTACAGGCTGATTCTTTACCCCCTGAGCCATCAGGGAAGTCCCAGGAAATCTTGAGTCACTTGATAAAGTGTCAGTTTGCTGAGCTTTAAAATGGAAAAGTAGTATATTTGTCTAGAAGTAGTATAATGTTATTTTGAAGGCCAAATATGAAAACACATAGTATTTTATTAAGAGCTGAACACATACAAACTATCATTCCTTTAGGTTTCTAAAAGGTATATACCCTTGCTTCTCAGGAGTGTTCCTTCTCCACATTCACCCTCAGATTGGAGACTGTCAGACATTCACACTTTGGGCGAACGCCACATCAGAGCTGAAAGTCCTCCAGGTAATTTGAGATCAAAAACAGCTGAAAAGACTGAAATGTGTTCAAAATGTAGGATAAACTTGTTTTTTCACTGACTTTATTGCTCCTATATAAAAATAACATGAAAAATAGGAAAAATTAAAATAAAAAGCCATCAAGAATCTCCAGCTGCCTTTTTCTTAGTTGAGTAGGAGTCCAGCAATGTTTGCAATCTGCGATATGAATCCACAAAGCTTTTAACACTTGCCAAAGGCCTCAGAGAAAATACTGAGAATGCATGAAACACAAAACCCAAACTTATTATTTATTCACCTAATAGTTATCAAGCTGATCACTTGCTATGGGTAACATACTATGTTCAACACTGCAGGGGATATAGAGAAGTCTTCGCCAACAGAGAGTTTGCAACTGAGATGGGAAAGGAAAACATACACCTGTGGACACTCAAGGAGTAAAATGACAGATTAAACAGCAGCAACACCAGAGGATATCAGAATAGGGGCCACAATGAATGTGATTTAATATTCAGCCAGGACAGAAGGATACCACTCCGGGATCTTAAAGAGATGACATTTGAGAATGACATTGGAAAAGGATAGTTTTCAAAAATAGGGTGAAATCATGACTCTCGTCTAGATAGAAAATACGTATGAGTTAAAGAATTTATTTAACTCATTTTAAATTTTCTTTATTTTTTAAATTGGATTATAATTGTTTTACAGCACTGTGTCAGTTTCTGCCATACAACAGCATGAATCAGTTGTATATATACACAGGTCCCCTCTCTCTTGAGCCTCCCTCCCACCTCCACCATCCCATCCTTCTAGGTAACTCATTGTTAATGAAGGAAACAATAAGATGTTATAAGCAGTTTTGAAGAGAAGTGAGAGTAGCACAAATTTATATGCAGTAAAGAAATGTTGAAATGGATTTACAAGCTGGGGGAAACTGACTTTTTCATGGAGGGAGGAAAGTCAGACCCACCAGACAGAATCTGTGTACATGTTTGTAGGCAAGAATCCTTTTGCATTGCTATCAGTAATCTACAACTTGCACAATTATAAAATACATTAAAGGCAGTGAAAGGCACAGAGCCTCCATAGAATCAGATTTGGATAACTGAGAAGTCTGTGCTCAAAACAGGCTTAGTTTTCCATTGAAACAAATTTTTTTCTCTACAAGATTCAAGCTAAATTTAAACTATCATTTTCTACATATTGTTCCCCAAGGTAGTATCTGTTGTGAAGACATTACTAGTGTGAGAAGACTTATTATGGTTTATTACATATTTGTACCATACAAAGTAATTTCAGTGACTTGAATTAGTAAATAAAAGCAGTATATTTGTCTCTCAGTATGATCAAGTTTGATAAGAACTATATTAGTTGAGATTAAATATTGCCTATTCAATTAAATATAAAATATTAATTTATGACCTATAAAAATTTGACACATCTGTAAAACAAAGTTTTCACCCTTATGAGAGGCTCTTAAAAGAATCAGAAAAATGTCTCTCAAGACCAATTAAATCAACCCACATATATTATTTTCAAATTAATACAAGAGAAAATAGATCTCTTCAGAAAATTCTCTTTTGGCTGCTTTAATGAGCTTCTCTTTAAATTTTGTTTTCTTGCAAAACATATTTTGCTATTGATCTTATGCTCATTCTCTAAAATAAACATGTTTTAATCCCTAAGGAAACCAATGATCAGGACCATATATTACTTTGAATCAAAATTTTCCTCTCAAAGTAGCAAAGGTATGACATTCTCAAAGCAGGTAGTGTGTCCTGCTGGGTGAAGCTTTTGCCAATTACTTGTCTAAGCTTCTTGTTTTGTCATTTAATTACAAGTTCATTTCCTTCTTCAGGGGATCTTCCTGACCCAGGGATCAAACCTGTGTCTCTTGCATCCCTGCATTGGCAGGCAGGTTCTTTACCACTGTGCCATCTGAAAGCCAAGTTCAGTTAAGTTTAGTCTCTCAGTCGCATTGGAATCTATGTGACCCCATGGACTGCAGCATGCCAGGCTTCCCTGTCCATCGCCAACTCCCAGAGCTTACTGAAACTCAGGTCTAGCAAGTCAATGATGCCATCCAACAATCCCATCCTCTGTCGTCCCCTTCTCCTCCTGCCCCCAATTCCTTCCAACATCAGAGTCTTTTCCAGTGAGTCAGCTCTTTGCATCAGGTGGCAAAAATATTGGAGCTTCAGCTTCATCAGTCCTTCTAATGAATATTCAGGACTGATTTCCTCTAGGATGGACTGGTTGGGTCTCCTTACAGTACACAGGACTCCCAAGAGTCTTCTCCAGCACCACAGTTCAAAAGCATCAATTCTTCAGTGTTCAGCTTTCTTTATAGTCCAACTCTCACATCTATACATGAAAAACCATAGCTTTGACTAGATGGACCTTTGTTGGCAATGTAATGTCTTTCATTTTTAATATGCTGTCAACATTGGTCATAACTTTTCTTCCAAGGAACAAGTGTCTTTTAATTTCATGGCTGCAGTCACCATCTGCAGTGATTTTGGAGCTCCAGAAAAATAGTCTGTCACTGTTTCCATTGTTTCTTCATCTATTTGCCATGAAGTGATGAGACCAGATGCCTTGATCTTAGTTTTCTGAATGTTGAGTTTTAAGCCAACTTTTTCACTCCCCTCTTTCACTTTCATCAAGAGACTCTTAAGTTCTTCCTCGCTTTCTGCCTTAAGAGTGGTGTCATCTGCATATCTGAGGTTATTGACATTTCCCCTCGGCTATCTTGATTCCATCTTGTGCTTCATTCAGCCCAGGATTTCACATGTGTACTCTGCATATAAGTTAAATAAAAAGGTGACAATATACAGCCTTGACATATTCTTTTCCTGATTTGGAACCAGTCCATGTCCAGTTCTAACTGTTGCTTCTTGACTTGCATACAGATTTCTCAGGAGGCAGGACAGGTGGTCTGGTATTCCCACCTCTTTAAGAATTTTTCACAGTTTGTTGTGATCCACACAGTCAAAGGATTTTGGCATAGTCAATAAAGCAGAAGTAGATGTTTTTCTGGAATTCTGTTGCTTTTTCGATGATCCAGTGGATGTTCCAATTTGATCTCTGGTTCCTCTGCCTTTTCTAAATCCAGCTTGCACCTCTGGAAGTTCATAGTTCATGTACTGTTGAAGCCTGGCTTGGAGAATTTTGAGCATTACTCTGCTAGCATATGAGATGACTGCAATTGTGCAGTAGTTTGAACATTCTTTGGGATTGAAATGCAAACTGACCTTTTCCAGTCCTGTGGCCCACTGTTGAGTTTTCCAAATTTGCTGGCATATTGAGTGCAGCATTTCACAGCATCATCTTTTAGGATTTGAAATAGCTCAACTGGAATTCCATCACCTCCACTAGCTTTGTTCTAAAAGCCCAAGTACTACTAAATATAGCATTTGGCTGCTTTTACCTTCTCTGGGAGCTATTAGTGATGTGTAGAATGACACTGATACTGGCTAACTGAATCACAGATTTCCAACTTACAGACTAATGTGCAGACCCTTCTCCCCACTCTGAGGCCTAAAACTTAGTAGCCCTGCATGCTTTATGTACCACTCTTAAGGGTTTCAAAGTAATTTTGCCCCTTAGTTTCCCCCAGACTTAAAACTGTATTCTAAGGAAACATTAAATCTCAAAATTTTTTAATTTATTTTTATTTTTTTCCATTTATTTTTATTAGTTGGAGGCTAATTACTTTACAATATTGAAGTGGGTTTTGTCATACATTGACATGAATCAGCCATGGAGTTACATGTATTCCCCATCCCAATCCCCCCTCCCACCTCCCTCTCCACCCGATCCCTCTGGGTCTTCCCAGTGCACCAGGCCCAAGCACTTGTCTCATGCATCCAACCTGGGCTGGTGATCTGTTTCACTATAGATAATATACATGTTTCGATGCTATCCTCTCGAAACATCCCACCCTCACCTTCTCCCACAGAGTCCAAAAGTCTGTTCTGTACATCTGTGTCTCTTTTTCTGTTTTGCATATAGGGTTATCATTACCATCTTTCTAAATTCCATACATATGTGTTAGTATGCTGTAATGTTCTTTATCTTTTTGGCTTACTTCACTCTGTATAATGGGCTCCAGTTTCATCCATCTCATTAGAACTGATTCAAATGAATTCTTCTTAATGGCTGAGTAATATTCCATGGTGTATATGTACCACAGCTTCCTTATCCATTCATCTGCTGATGGGCATCTAGGTTGCTTCCATGTCCTGGCTATTATAAATAGTGCTGTGATGAATATTGGGGTGCACATGTCTCTTTCAGATCTGGTTTCCTCGGTGTGTATGCCCAGAAGCGGGATTGCTAGGTCATATGGCAGTTCTATTTCCAGTTTTTTAAGAAATCTCCACACTGTTCTCCATAGTGGCTGTACTAGTTTGCATTCCCACCAACAGTGTAAGAGGGTTCCCTTTTCTCCACACCCACTCCAGCATTTATTGCTTGTAGACTTTTGGATAGCAACCATTCTGACTGGCATGTAACGGTACTTCATTGTGGTTTTTATTTGCATTTCTCTGATAATGAGTGATGTTGAGCATTTTTCACGTGTTTGTTAGCCATCTGTATGTCTTCTTTGGAGAAATGTCTGTTTAGTCCTTTGGCCCATTTTTTGATTGGGTCATGTATTTTTCTGGAATTGAGCTGAAGGAGTTGCTTGTATATTTTTGAGATTAATCCTTTGTTGCTTCATTTGCTATTATTTTCTCCCAATCTGAGGGCTGTCTTTTCACCTCACTTATAGTTTCCTTTGTTGTGCATAAGCTTTTAAGTTTCATTAGGTCCCATTTGTTTATTTTTGCTTTTATTTCCAATATTCTGGGAGGTGGGTCATAGAGGATCCTGCTGTGATTTATGTCAGAGAGTGTTTTGCCTATGTTCTCCTCTAGGAGTTTTATAGTTTCTGGTCTTACATTTACATCTTTAATCCATTTTGAGTTTATTTTTGTATATGGTGTTAGAAAGTGTTCTAGTTTCATTCTTTTACAAGTGGCTGACCAGTTTTCCCAGCACCACTTGTTAAAGAGGTTGTCTTTTTTCCATTGTATATCCTTGCCTCCTTTGTCAAAGATAAGGTGTCCATAGGTTTGTGGATTTATCTCTGGGCTTTCTATTCTGTTCCATTGATCTATATTTCTGTCTTTGTGCCAGTATCATACTGTCTTGATGACTGTGGCTTTGTAGTACAGTCTGAAGTCAGGCAGGTTGATTCCTCCAGTTCCATTCTTCTTTCTCAAGATTACTTTGGCTATTCGAGGATTTTTTGTATTTCCATACAAATTGTGAAATTATTTGTTCTAGTTCTGTGAAAAATACCGTTGGTAGCTTGATAGGGATTACATTGAATCTATAGATTGCCTTGGGTAGTATAGCCATTTTGACAATATTGATTCTTCCAATCCATGAACATGGTATGTTTCTCCATCTGTTAAAATTTATTTTTAATTGGTAGATAATTGCTTTACAATGTGGTGGTGATTTCAGCCATACAACAATGTGAATCAACCATAAGTACACATATATCTCCACACTCTTGAGCCTCTCTCCCACCCCCACGCCCATAAACTCCAGATTTAATCACATATTTATGATTTGTACCACCAGAAGTGCTGCCTCTTTCAAAGACTAAGTAATAGAATAGAGTCAACCCTGCTTCAAGTCACCGCTTGGAGCTATGACAGATACAAAGTTGTTTAATTCATGGAATTCCCCTGCCTTCAAAGAACAGAGGCTAAAAGTTTGTGCAACTGCATAATAGTAGCACAAATTGTCAGTGGAACTCCAGGAAGGAAAAGGTCACCTATCTGGAGAATCATGAAAAGTTTGTGATACATTGGTTAGGCTTGAAAGGGGTAGATGAACAAGGCTGAGGGAATTTTTAAGGGGATTCAGTATTGGAAGGAAAAAGGAACTGTAAAGGAAAGACAAATAAATCAATTTTCCAGAAAAAAAAGTATAAGAGGTGTAGTAACGGACAGCAAGATTGGGGAAGTATTTTAGAACAGTGCTTGACTAGACACAGAAGAATCTATTGGCCAGCTTTTAGAAAATAAAGACTCTACAATCACACCTCCAGAAATTCTGATTCAATAGGTTTAGAATCAAGACTCAAAGAACCTGAAATTTTTAAAGCACCCTGGTGATTCTGATGTGCAGCCACTTTTGGGAACTACTAATGCATGGGCAAATTTTAGAAGACTTTAAATGCCAGGCTAAAGTGAATGAACATTTTTTTTTTTTCTAAGTGCATGTCCCATAGGCCCATAGGTCTCTCAAGCTCTCTCTTTTTTTAAGTAAGAGAGTTCTTTATTAAAAATTCATGTATGATTTCTAAGTATGCCACACTTAGCAATACAGGAAGAAGATCCTTCGATATGAGATCACTTGAGGAGGTGTAGAAGGTAGACCTCAGATCCTTCGAGCAGTGTCACTCCTGATAACTGACTCACCAGGATTATCCAACTTTCTAGAAAACACATCTCTGTGACACAAATTTCATTGCCTGAAATCAGAGAGCAGGGCAACTCTACACAGTGTGGCAAAGGTGACGGTTCAATCAATTTTCCATTTCAGTCAGATACCCCAGGATCTAAGTATCTGGTGGTCTCATCTCACCAATGAACCACTCAGGCTCCCAGCATTGCAGTACCTGCCCTATGCTTCAGAATGACACCTTACAGCTTAGCGTGCATGAGCCCCCTCAGCCACTAAGTTATGTCTGACTTTCACGACCCCATAGACAGTAGCCCACCAGGCACCTCTGTCCATGGGATTTCCCAGGCAAGAATTCTGGGGTGGGTTGCCATTTCCTTCTCCTAGGGAACTTCTTGACCCAGGGATTGAACTTACATCTCCTGTATTGGTAGGTGTGTTCTTTTACCGCTGAGCCACCAGGGAAGTCCTTACAGCTAGATGGAGTCCCAGCATAGAGTGAGTCCCAGTTTTAAAGAAAAGACATATTGACCCTTGTAACCCTGAATTTGTATGATTTCAGAAAGTACTATAAGAATTAATGGATTTTAGGCAGAGATAATATTTGGGGTCATTGGCTACTTTTTAACACTCTATTAAATATACACTCACCTAGAGCCAGACATCCTGGAATGTGGAGTCAAGTGGGCCTTAGAAAGCATCACTATGAACAAAGCTAGTGGAGGTGATGGAATTACAGTTGAGCTATTTCAAATCCTGAAAGATGATGCTGTGAAAGTGCTTCACTCAATATGCCAGCAAATTTGGAAAACTCAGCAGTGGCCACAGGACTGGAAAAGGTCAGTTTTCATTCCAATCCCTAAGAAAGGCAAAGCCAAAGGATGCTCAAACTATTGCACAACTGCTCTCTTCTCACACGCTAGTAAAGTAATGCTCAAAATTCTCCAAGCCAGGCTTCAGCAATACGTGAACCATGAACTTCCAGATGTTCAAGCTGGTTTTAGAAAAGGTAGAGGAATCAGAGATCAAATTGCCAACATCTGTTGGATCATCAAAAAAGCAAGAGAGTTCCAGAAAAACTACTTCTGCTTTATTGACTATGCCAAAGCCTTTGGCTGTGTGGATCACAATAAACTGTGGAAAATTCTGAAAGAGATGGGAATACCAGGCCACCTGACCTGCCTCTTGAGAAACCTGTATGCAGATCAGGAAGCAACAGTTAGAACTGGACATGGAACAACAGACTGGTTCCAAATAGGGAAAGGAGTACACCAAGGCTGTATATTGTCACCCTGCTTATTTAACTTATATGCAGAGTACATCATGAGAAACGCTGGGCTGGAAGAAGCACAAGCTGGAATCAAGATTGCCAGGAGAAATATCAATAACCTCAGGTATGCAGATGACACCACCCTTATGGCAGAAAGTGAAGAGGAACAAAAAAGCCTCTTGATGAAAGTGAAAGAGGAGAGTGAAAAAGTCGGGTTAAGCTCAACGTTCCGAAAACGAAGATCATGGCATCTGGTCCCATCACTTTATGGCAAATAGATGGGGAAACTGTGGAAACAATCAGACTTTATTTTTTGGGGGCTCCAAAATCACTGCAGATGGTAATTGCAGCCATGAAATTAAAAGACGCTTACTCCTTGGAAGGAAAGTTATGACCAACATAGACAGCATATTAAAAAGCAGAGACATTACTTTGCCAACAAAGGTCCATCTAGTCAAGGCTGTGGTTTTTCCAGTGGTCATGTATGGATGTGAGAATTGGACTGTGAAGAAAGCTGAGTGCCGAACGAATTGATGCTGTTGAACTGTGGTGTTGGAAAAGACTTTTGAGAGTCCCTTGGACTGCAAGGAGATCCAAGCAGTCCATCCTAAAGGAGATCACTTCTGGGTGTTCTTTGGAAGGACTGATGCTGAAGCTGAAACTCCAATATTTTGGCCACCTCATGCAAAGAGTTGACTCATTGGAAAAGACCCTGATGCTGGGAGGGATTGGGGGCAGGAGGAGAAGGGTACAACAGAGGATGAGATGGCTGGATGGCATCACTGACTCGATGGACATGAGTTTGAGTAAACTCTGGGAGCTGGTGATGGACAGGGAGGCCTGGCGTGCTGTGATTTGTGGGGTCACAGAGAGTCGGACATGACTGAGCGGCTGAACTGAGATGAACTGAAACATATAAACTCTTCCCTCTTGTGTGAATCATGTGGATAAAACAAGAGGCGTAGGGCAGGGCTTAGCAAACTTTTTCTGAAAAGGACCAAATAGTAAATATTTGGACAGTCTGTGGATCCTTTACAATATTGATCACAACTGGTAAACTTTACCACTGCCAAGCAAAAGCAGCTACCGATCATACACAAATAAACGAGTGAGGCTGTGTTCCAATAAAATTTTATTTACAAAAACAGGTAGTAGGGCAGAGCTCTCTCACCTGCCCACTTGTATCTAATAAATCTATTGACTACTTCTTGCCTATCAAGGAAAAAAGAGGTGGCAGGCTAATTTTGGCAATAAGGTCATAATTGACTGATGTCTGGTTTAAAGAAATGTGGAAGATAGAAACATTTGAAAGAATCACTAGAAAAAACTGTTAAAATTAATAAGAGATTTTGACAAGCCTGCCAGATATAGAATCAATTACAAGAATACTAGCTCTTCTTTATGCAAATAATAACTTTATATACTGAGATTAAAAATAAGAAACCATTTACAGTAGTAACAAAAATTATAAAGAATCTGGGAATTAAACAAGGATACACAAAACTTCCTATCGAGAAAGATGTTAAAATTTATAAAGCACAGTGACTATCTGTATAAAGAGAAGCTGTCCTCCCTAAATAAGCCCCAAATTTATCTGCCAATATAGTGCACTCCTGGATTAGTTAGAATAATGACTCTCCAAAGATGTCTGTGTTCTAATCCGCAGGATCTGTGAATATGTCACCTTACAAGGCAAAAGGGATTTGCAGATAAATTTAAGGTTATCAGCCTGGAAGATTACCCTGGATTATACAGGTGGGCTGATGTAATCACAGGAAGCTTCAGAAGTGGAGGATCTTCCCCAGCTGTGGTCAGAGGGAAATGTGACAATGGAAGCTGAGTCAGGGAAATACTGTGTTACAGGCTGTGAAAATGAAGAAAGGGAACCATGAGCTAAGGAATGTGGGTGTCCTGGGAGAGCTGAGGAAGACAAAGAAACAGTTTCTCCTCTAAAGCCTCCAGAAGAGAACAGAGCCCTGAAGACACTTGACTTAAGCCAAGTGAGACCATGTCAGATTTCTGACCTGGAGAACTTTAAGGCAAGAAAGTTGTGTTGTTTTAGCCACTGTTTGTAGTAATTTATTATAGCAGCAGGAAATTAAGACAGATTTTAAAGTTGCAATTGGAATTTTTGAGGAATTTTAAACTTGGTCTAAAATCTGTAATGTTCATAAAAAAATCAGCATTAAAAAGAGAGAAGGAAGAGGAGGGGTTTTATATTACCCAGTACTGACATACTACAAAACCACAAAAATGAAAACTGTATGGGACATGTAGAGGAGCAAACAGACCAATAGAATAGACTAGAGAGCTCAGAAACACACACACACACACACGCACGTATTGTATGCAATATCTGATAAATGATTTCACAAAAATAAGGAAATTTAAAAGAACATATTAAAATACAAACCTATCTTAAAGGGAAAAAAACTGAATCCTTACCTTACAACATTTACTATATGGATTAACAATCCATGTGAGAGACAAAAAGCTGTAAAGTTAATAGAAGTATAAGAACATATATATACATATGTATATGTATATATTTGTAAAGGAAGACACTAGAACTTCAAAAATATACCCCAATTTAAAAAAAAGTAAAAATATAATGTTGCCATGAAACTTATATAATGTTTAATGTTAATCTCAATAAAAAGTGAATTTTAAAAAATGTAAGACAAATATCAAATTTTTTTTCAAAAATAAAAATCATAAGATATATACATGATAAGTTGGGTTGTATTACAATGAAAGATTTCTATTCAAAGTTGTATACCATGGACAGATTTGACAGATGAAAAAGTGGAAGAGAACAATCCATGTCGTAAACAAACAAAGGAATAATATTTAGAAAATATCATGTGACCTTTGTAAACTGACAGGAAAATGGCAGCAACCACAATAGAAAAATAGACAAAGAATATGTGATTAGGCAATGCAAAAGTTAACAGGTATATGAATATAGGAAAAGATGCTCAAACTTACTAGAAATCAGAGATGTGCAAATTAAGGCAAAGAGATATCCCTTTATATCTATTACATTAGTTAAAAATTAGAAAGCGGGGTAATTGATGGGACAATGGAGATACAGGGGACCCCAAGCACTGGAGGTGGCCCCAAGCACTGGAGGTGGAATTGTAAACGGCAGGAGCCCCATGGTGAGCATCTGGCATCTTCTGTTAAATTTTGCATAAGCCTGCAGTGTGAGCCAGCAAACCACTCCTGGGTTTATATCCCAATAAATTTCTCACACAGACTCCTAAGGGGATGTATATAAGGGAATTTATTGCAGCCCAAGTTAAGGAAGTATGGGGTTGGAGGCAAGATTGGGAGAGTTGGTTGCTGGAAGAGTGGATAAAAGTTGCTGGTTACCCTCCATGGGGTACCGTGGAGCAGACAGAAGCAGCAGGGAAGATGCACATTTAGCAACATGGATGGATCTGATAGACATAATGCTGAGTAACAGTATTCTTTTAAAAAGAACAGAACTTGATATTTGACCCAATAGCTTTATATAAATTGTAAACACATGAACACAAAATATACATCTTTAGAAAAGCACGTACAAACAAAAAGACATTAGAATAATTTGCTAATCTTGGGAAAGGGGAATAAAAGTGGGCAATGGTGATAAATGGAATGAATAAGTTATTGCAGGTAAATAATTAAATGAATGGAGGGAATTTCCTGGGCAAATGATGATACTGTGCCTTGAACTCACCTTCTGCATTTGACCAGAAAAAATTAAAGCATAAAATTTGAATGGAAAAGAAGGGATTGAGGAATCTCTGTCTCCCAGATTCAGGCTTGATATGGTTTGAGGTGTAAAGAGGAGTAGGGGAGGGTATGTGTTTGCAATGCTTTAATTTTTAATGCATAATTTTGAATTACGTTGTTCTTAAATGGCTTCTTAAATATAACATCATATGTTAGCAAAAACAATAATACCTTCATACTCATAGTAATCCAGTCTACAAAGACAAAGAAACAAAAAGCAAGTAAGACCTTAAGCACTTATACACAAATTCATTTCTTTTTTAAATTTAATTTAATTACTTTTTTATTTTATTGGAGTACAGTTGATTTTAAAATATTGTGTTAGTTTCAGGTGTACAACAAAGTGATTCAGTTATACATGCACATATAATCATTCTTTTTCAGATTCTTTACCCATATAGGTTTATCATAATATTGAGGAGAGTTCCCTATGCTATACAGTAGGTCCTTGTTGGTTATCTATTTTATATATAGCAGCACAAATTCATGTCTAATCACAGTTTGTTTTCTAAACTATTCTTCTGTTTTGAATAAACACTCCCCTTCTATGACATTAATCACTTTTGAAAAATACAGAATTTTCTCACAATGCATAAATAAATAGGAAGTAATCATTAATCTTAGATGTTTTCACAGAATTTTGACCAATTTGCTTTTTATCATTTTTATATAAATGCATTTCCTACACAAGTTTGTGCATTGGACCACATCATTTTCAATAACAGAAAAATTATGGAAATTCTGCATACTGGTTTACTTTCTTATTTCTTGAAGCAGGAACCCTAGTGTCTTCCACATTGTAATTATTCAAGCAATATGTAATGAGTTGATTTGAATGAATTTTAGTCATGATAAGTTATTTGTTTTAAATAAATTTGGGGACATACTACTTTATTCAGAAATAATAAAAGTGTTTTACTTAAAAATATTTTTTCTCAAATAAGTCATGTTTTTGATTAATTTCTGAGGTACTTTTTCTCTAATGTTTAATGCTATTTTTTTTCATTCAAGTTACTTTCAGTCAGAAAGATGGAATGCCAGAATTGTTCACCAAAATGAAAAGAAATGAGATGTATCAAGGACAGAGAACATTCCTGTCCACTGAAATGAGAGTTACTGATTTTACAAGGAAGATTGCTCTATCCCTTAAACGTGATTATTGTTATTACTGAAATTTAGGCCTTAGGCCATAGGGAAAACATTTATCAATGAGTTTTCAGACCTTTATAGCTCTGTTTTCTTCTATGGATATCTTGGCAGAATCCACTGGGAGCAAAGTATCTGAAAGTATAGATTCTATGAGAATGACAAATTCTCACAGTTACATATATAAAGTCTAAAAAATAATCAAAGAAAGAAGAAAAAAAAAAAAAGAAATACAGTTTCTGCCAAGCTACAGTTCAGAATTGGAGCTCCATTATGAAGGCAGAGGATGTTTAATCAATTTTGGTAATGAAACAGTTGTTACCAGATGAAGTATAAAAATGTTCATACTTAGAATGCAAAATTTGAATGGTATACCAAATACGTGTTGCCTGATGATATAATGCTTCTTCAATAACTCTCTCTCTCTTTCTCTCTCTCTCTGTCTCTCTGCCTTTCTAATACATGTAGACAATGTCTTTGTTAGTGCTACTCTAAAAACTACTATAGGCTGTGTGGCTTATAAACAATAAAAGTTTATTTCTCTCGACTTCTGAAGGTTGGGGAAGTCAAGATCAATGAACCACGGGATGACGTAATTACTGGGGACCCACTTCCTGGATGAGAGTCTTCCTGCTGCATCCTCACAGGGCAGAAGTTGCCAGGGAACACCCTGAACTTCCTTTCATAAGGACCCTAATCCCTACCAAAGGCCCCATCTCCTAATACCATCACACTGCAGGTTAGGTTTCCCCATACACATGGGGGACCAGGGAGGGGACAAGCATTCAGCCTATGGCAAATGTTGTGGTGGGAAAAGACCAAAGTTTTACCTTCAGATTAGTCTTAGTATACCGTACATAGTATACAGCTCTGAGAGCATGATCATGACTGAGAACTTGAGAAACACCTCTTAGGACTCCTCATGGATACCGGAGGAGGGGAAGCCTTTAAAATGCACCAGAAAAAAGGAAGGGGGAACTTCCCTGATGTTCCAGTGGATAAAACTCCATGCTTCCAATGCAGGGGTGGTGGTTTGGCCCCTGGGTAGGGAACCAAGACCCCCACATGCTGTGTGGCACAGGCAAAATATAAAAAAAAAAAAATTTAAATGGGCCATACTTTGTACAGATTCATAATGTAAAAGGCTGTTCAACTTTCACTTATACAGTAATGTGACCTCATTTATTCTCTTACAATCAAAGGACTGGAGGAATTCAGGTCTCAAATAGAAAACACTAAACCCAAAGGCTGACATATATCAGGTCCTTAATAATAAATGTGTCTTCTCTGTCCCCTGAAAGATAAGACCTGAAAAGTAAGACAGCTTCGAAACAGATTTCTCAACCTACTTTTATTAGCATCCTCTGGATATAGCACTCTCATTACCTTCAAAAAGAATTCTTCATGCAGAGTCTGTAATTAGGATCCCAGGGAGAGCTGAGCACCTGAAAAGGACAGCAGGGCCTGCTCATTGTATCTCTGCGGCTTCTAACCTCTAGGCCTGTGAGAGGAGAAAATGTCCAGTGCAAATTACAGACCCAAACACCTGACCCGTCTCAAACTTTGCTCATTTCCCATGAAGAAATACTGGCTGTGCATTTTTCTTGAAATGGGAACTTCAGAACGGCATCTCCAATAATTAGAGTATGCTTTTCTTTTCACTTGAATGTCTTCTGTTTCTCTATCACTATTCCAGCAACTGGGTATTGGAGAAAGAAAAAAGCAAAAATCATGTCTCAAGACATGGTTCAGTTTTCAAAGCAGGGGGCAGAGTCCAGTTGTTCGATGAAAGCTTCAACCTTTTAATTCCAATGAAGTGAAGCTAAATTTATTTTGTTGGAGAATTTGAACTGGTCAGCCAGGCCAATGGTTCAGCAGTTCAGGCTTCTTGTAATTAACTGTCAAGAAGGAACCCAAAACTAAGCAGTGAGATGCAGGTGGGTCAGCATCTGAAGGGTTTAAATTCTGATGAGATTTTACAAGAATGGCCTTTCATGGAAACATTCATCCCAGTCAATAGTTCACTGTATAAACAACAGCAAGTGTAGGTGGTTCACAGAAATGAAGGTTGAACTCCCCTTTTGTTCCCACTGCCCTTTTTGGTTATCACTGATGCTCCTTCACTAGAAACATTCTTCTGCTGGAGCTTCTATGAACAAAGAGAGCAAGACTTCGAGAATGTGAAGGTTGAAGGGCTTACAAAGAACTCTTCTATTGCTATGATGGACTGGGTAGCAGAGGCCATGTCCCCTGCCTACCCACTTGATTAGCAGAATGTTCTTCCCACATACGCGCCAATGGGTTTCTGAATTCCATCTCTAACTCACAAAGTGTTCACGGGCAGAGTGGGTGAACAGAGGGTTCCATCTCATGTAGGTTGTTTTCATAACCTGAGCAACACAGAAATGTTTGTCTTTTGAATAAGAAAGTAAAATATTTCCATGACAACAGAAAAGTTTTCAGCTCTGCTATGACCAAGAGCAAAGTCTCCAGTCTCTTAACATTTATAGTCACAGAGCATAGACTAGTAGGCATGCAACTTATCTGCTCAGAATCTGAATTTCACTGGAATTTTCAAAATTGTGTATATAGAATGGATAAAGTTTAGATTTTTCACAGGACCTTTGTGCAGGGTAGTGATAAATAAAGGGAGAAATAAGTATGAAGTACTGTAATGAACATTGGAAAAGACCCTGATGCTGGGAAAGATGGAGAGCAAGAGGAGAAGTGGGCGGCAGAGGATGAAATGGTTGGATGGCATCACTGACTCAATGGACATGAGTTTGAGCAAACTCAGGGAGATGCTGAAGGACAGGGAAGCCTGGCATGCTGCAGTCCATTGGGTCACAAAGAGTTGGACACAACGATTTAGCGACTGAACAATAACAAGATGATTTCCATCTCAAAAGAGCAGAGAAAGAATATACAATCGCAAGTTTTCGAAAGTAAATGTGCTCTAGGGAATTCCCTGGCTGTCCAGTGGTTAAGACTTCAGGGGCTGTGGGTTTGATCCCTGGTCAAGGAACTGAGATTCCACATGCTGCAAAGAATAAGGAAATGCTCTAAGAAAAGAGCCTATAGGCATGATGAATCTTGTCTAAAGTTTAGTGAAGCTGAGGGAAATTAAAAGGGCAGCTTGGTCAGATACGCACTTTATAATAATTCATTTAGTTGTATATTTATTTTAATGCTATTTCATATACATATTAAAAAGCAGTTTAGAACAAAGCTCATATAGCTCCCAATTTGTTTTACAAGAGATAAATATATTGATAGGCATAAAGAATAAAACTTACATTAAATGTGTGTGTGCTCAGTCTTATCTGACTCTGCGACCCCATGGACAGTAGCTCACCAGGCTCCTCTGTCCAGGGAATTTCCCAGGTCAGAATACTGGAGCAGGTTGCCATTTCCTCCTCTAGTGGATCTTCCTGAGCCGGGGATTGAACTCTTTCGTCTCCTGTTTTAGCATGGGGATTCTTTACCACTGGCCTCATCTAGGAAGGCCATTAAAAACAGGTAGTAAATATGAAAGCTAGTGGAAGTGATGGAATTCTAGTTGAGCTATTTCAAATCCTAAAAGATGATGCTGTGAAAGTGATGCTTCACTCACTATACAAGCAGATTTGGAAAACTTAGCAGTGGCCACAGGACTGGAAAAGGTCAGTTTTCATTCCAATCCCAAAGAAAGGCAATGCCAAAGAATGCTCAAACTACCACACAATTGCACTCATTTCACCCACGCTAGTAAAGTAACACTCAAAATTCTCCAAGCCAGGCTTCAGCAGTACATGAACCATGAATTTCCAGAGGTTCAAGCTAGATTTAAAAAAGGCAGAGGAATCAGAGATCAAATTGCCAACATCTGTTGGATCATTGAAAAAGCAAGTGAGTTCCAGAAAGACATCTATATCTGCTTTATTGACTATGCCAAAGCCTTTGTTTGGATCACAACAAATTGTAGAAAATTCTCAAGGAAATGGGAACCAGACCATCTTACTTGCCTCCTGAGAAATCTGTATGCAGGTCAAGAAGCAACAGTTAGAACTGGACATGGAACAATAGACTGGTTCCAAATAGGAAAAGGAATACATCAAGGCTGTATATTGTCACCCTGCTTATTTAATTTATATGCAGAGTACATCATGAGAAACACTGGGCTGGATGAAGCACAAGCTGGAATCAAGATTGCCGGGAAAAATGTCATTAACATCAGATATGCAGATGATACCACCCTTATGGCAGAAAGCGAAGAAGAACTGAAGAGCCTCTTGATGAAAGTGAAAGAGGAGCATGAAAAAGTTGGCTTAAAGCTCAACATTCAGAAAACTAAGATCATGGCATCTGGTCCCATCACTTAATGACAAATAGATGGGGAAACAATGGAAACAGTGACAGACTTTATTTTGGGGGGCTCCAAAATCACTGAAGATGGTGATTGCAACCATGAAATTAAAAGATGCTTGCTCCTTGGAAAAAAAGTTATGACCAACCTAGACAGCATATTAAAAAGCAGAGACATTACTTTGCCAACAAAGTTTCATCTAGTCAAATCTTTGGTTTTTCCAATAGTCATGTATAGATGTGAGAGTTGAACCATAATCAAAGCTGAGCACTGAAGAATTGATGCTTTTGAACTGTGGTGTTGGAGAAGACTTTTGAGAGTCCCTTGGACTGCAAGGAGTTCAAACCAATCAATCCTAAAGGAGATAAGTCCTGGGTGTTCCCTGGAAGGACTGATGCTGAAGCTGAAACTCCAATATTTTGGCCACCTGATGCTAAGAACGGACACATTGGAAAAGACCCTGATACTGGGAAAGATTGAAGGTGGAAGGAGAAGGGGATGACAGAAGATGAGGTGGTTGGATTGCATCACTGACTCTATGGACATGAATTTGAGTAAGCTCCAGGATTTGGTGATGGACAGGGAAGCCTGGTGTCCTGCAGTCCATGGGGTCGCAGAGTCGAATAAGACTGAGTACTGAACTGAACTGAAATATAAACAGTGGTTATTCATGAATGATAGAATATCAAGTGATTTAAATTAATTTTTATTTTTGTTCATGTTTTTAATTTTTATACTCTGGTCTTGTATGGCTTGGACCTGATAAAATGATAACAATGAGAAAAATATTCCCCATGTGAAATTCACGTACCTACGTTCTGCTTGCATGAAAGCTAGATGGTTTTATAATTAACAGTGTTTAAATGTAATTTCCCCAAAGATCTTAGATACTCTCTTGTTTGTTTACAAACCAAAATACAAAGAAATGTGGTTAACTGTACTTATCCGATCTCTCTTCCTTCTCTTTCTGCCTTTTCCACAACCTGTATGAAGAAGCAATGTAGGATTGAACAAAATCATTAGGCCTTGTCCCAGAGTGTGTCCTAGTCTCTGCAAACATTTTAGGTCCTATGGGAAAAAAAAAAAAATGCATTAACTCATTGAAGGATCACCGTCTGCTTTTTAGCTGAGAATTTTCAGACATTATACGGCTTGAAGAGCAACCTGGGTGCCTAATAGCCTCCTGGAGAGTCATTTAAATCAAGGGGAAACCAAAGTGTCCCTGCATTAAGTTTCCTGAGTTCCCATGAACTTGGAATACACTGAGGTTGAAGTGACTTTGTGAAAAGTACCTGAGCCAACTCTCAGTGCCTGCGAGAAAATTCAATCTAATAATGTGTGGGAATATTTACATCTTTATAGGGTTTACAATATCTTTGTTTTCCCCAGCCTTTATTATTACTGATGTATACATCTCTATTCAATACTTACCAAACCCTCGGGCAACCCAATAGCAGTGTAATGTTCTTCACTTCAGTCAATGAACTTTAACAGAAACCAATGCATTTTAACTGAATTTTTGTTTATCTCAAGGAGCACATTTTAATGAAATCAATACATTCTTGCTGAAAGCCACATGAATCCATTGGAAAGAATACATTGTTACTGAAACCAATATACAGATTTATAATGTCGGTATGTTTTAGCATAAGCATAACCATACATTTTAGCTGTAACCAATATATTTCTTCAGGGCTGATACTGAGAAGCCTTATTTCATATCGAAGTCAATTCATTCTTATAGAAACTAATACTGCATTCCATATTCCTGAGCCAGCAGTGTCAGGTTAAATGAAGACTATGATTTATATTGCTGAAATTATGTAAATATTTCCAGAAATGACATTTAAAAAGGTAGTTTGGAAAGTGTATATTTTAATATCTTTATTAAGGTTAAAAAAAGAAATCAGAAAAGTTTTTGAATTGAAAAGTTAAGAGCCCTGTTTATAAGTTGTGATTTGATTAAACACACAAATATATTTATTAATAATACTACAGTCATATCTTAGTCACTGAATTTTTTTTTGTTTGTTTTATTTATTTTTTTTTTCCATTTATTTTTATTAGTTGGAGGCTAATTACATCATTACAGTAGTTTTTGTCATACATTGAAATGAATTAGCCATGGATTTACATGTATTCCCCATCCCAGTCCCCCCTCCCACCTCCCTCTCCACCCGATCCCTCTGGGTCTTCCCAGTCCACCAGGCCCGAGCACTTGTCTCATGCACCCAACCTGGGCTGGTGATCTGTTTCACCCTAGATAATATACATGAATTTTTTAAAATTTGTATTTATTTCATTAGATACTCACAAAAAAAGTGAATACCCTTTGAGAGAGATCAGAAGTTAAAAATTTAGAAATTTCCAGTCCTAGACAAACACATGTCCATCTAACCTAAGAATGACAAAACTCATGAAATTCTCTGTCTGAGTCCCTTCCCCCTTCAAAAATAGTAATATTAATGGAGTCATTATAGTCAAAAACTAATGGAGGAACATGGAAGGAAACACATTCAGACAATGACTCAACAATAAAAAAAAAATGTCAGAGCAAATTTTTACATATGTAGCCATCCGAGTATCTATTTATAGTTACCACTGCAAAAGTCTCTTGATCTATAGTAGAGCATTTTCCACACCCATATTAGCAAACTATACTTTATATACTTAGCCCAGAGATAAACAACATATCACTTTTTATAAAGCTAACATTTTTAAAATTCAGATGTGCTTGTGTTTAGAAAGTGACTGGTTATCTCCCAAGACATTATCTAATTGGGAGAGTAACCTTGTTGTATAATTTATCCAGAGGAAAAGCAAGGGCAACTTGCCTCCCTAGACATCTTCATTTGCCTTTTTCGGTTTCTCCGCTAATGACATTTCCAGGAGATGAATAAAATGAAGGGAAGAATTATCCTATGGTAAATGTAATAAACCCAAAGTCATTTTCAAAAAAAGAAAGCACCTTTCAGGAAAATATGCATCCTAGTTAAAATTAAAATGTTATCCTTAATATTCATACAAATAAAAAATCAATAATCAATCAGAAAATTCTCAGACCATTTAGTTGACTTCTCTACTTAAGAAAAGTAAACAGAACGGCAAAATTTTAAAGGAAGGACAATATTCTTATTAAATGAATGAGTAAGTAAATAAACAAATAAAAAGAATAAAGATCCTACAGAGCAGATGCTAAACCAAAAACTGGCACTAGAAACATTTTCTTTTATTAAAACAACTTTTAATTCATTCATAGTTTTTTGCAAACCCCTCCTATGGCTGAATGTCTGTCTTACAAAGATCTCAGCTCCTAAACAGTTACTTTTAACTGGGGTTTATTTTTCTTAATGAGGCCCAACTCAGATGCAGTTCTCCATTTTATAGATGGGTCATTACAATAAATCCTTTTAACATCCTGTTTAGATGTTAGGACACCAGAAACATAAGTAGCTAGTAGCTAGTGGATCTCAAAACACACATTGAATTCAACCAAAGACTTCACAAAAATAAGTGCCATATTCCCTCATTTCCCTTCAACAGGCTTCTAGCTTTTTTCCAATGGCTCACATACTAAAGTTCAATTTTTAACCCATGATTAATGCACAGTCCTCTCAAACTCGTGTGCTTCTTGGATGCTGGCCTCAACAGGCCATTCCTAGCATCCCTTCACTAGGCTCTTTTCAGTTAAACTGGACAACTCGCCTCCCACCCACCTACCATGCCCCAGGCTGCTCCCCATCAGCCTGGTCTCAAGCTCCAGCTTCTACTTCAGCCTGTGTTCTCTCACAGGCCCTGAAAGGGGCTCCCATCACTTGATATCACCATTCATACTGAAATCACTTAAGAGTGAGTCTAAGTACTAACTCCTCCACGAAGCCTTCCCGAAACAGACTGTGCTGTGTTTAGTTGCTCAGTCACGTCCAGCTCTTTGCAGCCCTGTGGACTGTGGCCCACCAGGTCTCTATGTCCTTGGGATTCTCCAGGCAGATACTAGAGTGGGTTGCCAGGAGCTCCTCCAGGGGATCTTCCTGACCCATGGATGCAACCCAGTTCCCCTGCATTGCAGATGGATTCTTTACCATCTGAGCCCCCATAACATACTACCTTTCTATTTTTAATAACTTCCAGGCAATTAATTGGAGAAGGCAATGGCACCCCACTCCAGTACTCTTGCCTGGAAAATCCCATGGACGCAGGAGCCTGGTAGGCTGCAGTCCATAGAGTCGCTAAGAGTCAGACACGACTGAGAGACTTCACTTTCACTTTTCCTTTCATGCATTGGGGAAGGCAATGGCACCCCACTCCAGTACTCTTGCCTGGAAAATCCCATGGACGCAGGAGCCTGGTAGGCTGCAGTCCATAGAGTCGCTAAGAGTCAGACACGACTGAGAGACTTCACTTTCACTTTTCCTTTCATGCATTGGGGAAGGCAATGGCACCCCACTCCAGTACTCTTGCCTGGAAAATCCCATGGACGCAGGAGCCTGGTAGGCTACAGTCCTGGGGTCACGACAAGTCAGACACGACTAGATGATTTCACTTTCATTTTCACTTTCATGCACTGGAGAAGGAAATGGCAACCCACTCCAATGTTCTTGCCTGGAGAATCCCAGGGACAGAGAAGCCTGGTGGGCTGCCGTCTATGGGGCCACACAGAGTCAGACACGACTGAAGCGACTTAGCAGCAGCAGCAGCAGCAGCAGGCAATTAATATTTCCTAGCCCACACTCACAATACTCTTCACACCCACCAAGACCTCCTTCCCATTTCCAAGCCCATCCCAGGATGGACCTCCCCTCTTCCTACTCTTCCTTCACTTTGTCAAGCTGTCAAACAACGCCTTAAGCAGTAGCAACAGGTGGCCACCACACTCAAGTGCGGCCAGGAAGGATGTGATGAGTTCAGATGAACTTAGTTTATAACTCACATCACGGAAGACCTGGGTTTCATGTTTACATTGCTTCCCCTCATCCCCCAAGTCCCATGGGAGAAATGCCAAGGCAGACCCAGGTGAACCCCTCACAGTTACTAGATTTGGGTCACACTGAGGAACTCCTAGATAAGGCCACCTTGATCTTATACAGGGTCCACTGGCACGCTTGCCACTCCTGCCCTCCATAGAGAGCTCACCTTTATTCCCTAGAATAATCTGTAATGGCCAAATTGAATAAACTTCCAGTGCATCGTCGACTTTACCTTCCTGCAGCATCAGATGCTGTGGCCTCCACCTTTTTGACACCACTCCTTCCCCATTGCCTCACTATCTGCTCCTTGAGGACAGAAATCACATCTTCTCCGTCTTCTCATATCCACTCACCAACAGAATGTAAGCCTATTAAGAATAGCTAGATAAGGAATCTTTTGAGCATCCTCCCCCCAGGTTGGTTGCTCCTCATTTTGCTCTTTTATTATTTTCCATCTTTTGTTGTTGTTGTTTAGTCGGTAAGTCTTGTCCGACTCTTTTGCAAACCCAGGGACTGTAGTCCATTGGGATCCTCTGTCCATGGAATTTCCCAGGCAAGAATACTGGAGTGGGTTGCCATTTCTTTCCCCAGGGGATCTTCCTGATTCAGGGATTGAATCTGCATCTCCTGCATTGGCAGATGGCTTCTTTATCACTGAGCCACCAAGGAAGCCCTAGCCATCCTTTCTTTATCTCCCCTCTAAAAGTTGAGGATCACTAATTACATCTATTCTTCCTAATCTTTATTTACTTTGAAACCAGTGACTAAGGCACTACCTATATTGTTTATAAGGCCACAAATCTCTTTCTCTTTTGCAAGCACCCATGGATATCTGATCATTACTAGACTTATCAATCTATATGTACCATAATGTACCTGCACCTGAAACGCAGCATGTTTAGAACTGAACCCTTTATGCCCACTTGCCTTCAAATCTTCCTCCATTTTCCATGTTCCCAAACTCTGTAGTTCCACCCACGACTCAGGCCCTCAAACCACCACCCTGGGGCACATGCTTCCATACACATCCTTTCAGGGGGTCTTTTTGATTTAACCCACTGACCATCCCTCCAGCTTGTTCCATTTCTGCTGCATGTGACTGTTTTAGATGAGTCCCTAATTATTTCTCACCTAGAATATTTCAACTCCTCTTCCTGTTCTTATTCATTCTCTACACAGCTTCTAAGGGGGATCATTTGACCAAACAAACCTTAATGTCTCTCCGGGTGGAACTAGCGGTAAAGAATCCGTCTGCTGGTGCAGAGACATAAGAAACACGGGTTCAGTCCCAGAGTCAGGAAGATCCCCTGGAGGAGGGGATGGAAAATCATGCCAGTATTCTTGCCCACAGACAGAGGAGCCTGGCGAGGCACAGTCCATAGTGTAGCAAAGAGTCAGACACAAATGAGTATCTGAGCAGAGTACAGCATTGCTTGCAGAATAAAGTGCAAGCTCTTTAGCAGTTTTCTGATCCTCCCCCATGTTTTCAGAGCATTTCCTCCAGTGTAGTTCCCAGTCGATTCTACGAATTCACTCTGTGCAAAGGCTCACTGAACCACGTGCATGTCCCTTCCTGCCATTACTCTCTACTGCCCCTATTCCCCTGGACTGCACACCTTCCTCATCTGTGATTGTATAGAGTCTTACTCATCCTCCAGCTTGAAATGGGCATCATCATCTCTTCCTCAAATGAGCCACATCTGACATGTAAGAGCTCCCTTCTCCCTCACACATATTATATTGTAGATATGCCTGCATCACACCAATTATTATATCATTTTGTCACTCTTTGTGTATCTGCATCCCCTTTATGACCTGTGATCTTTGAAGGAAAGCAGAATTGTCTTCTATGTCTTTGTATCAGAAGTCATACTAAAAAGTGAAACATCTTTTGAGCCAAACAGATCTTAATTTAGTTTCCTGCTCTGTGAATAGATCTCAACATTTGTATTAGAGACTTAATTTCTCTAGTTCTCTGTCCTATAAGTTAAAAATGGGGAAAACACAAGATGAAGAAAGCTTGACTAGTGCCTGGCACACAAAAGTCTCTCAGTGTATGATACTTAAACTTCCTTATTATCAATATTATCATTATTGTTATTTTTGATTCCTCGGTGTTCTTCTCAGCATCCAAAACCCTTTAGGTACTCAGTAAATGGTTTGCAAATGAAAATGTACAGTTACTATGTCTAAATATTTGTGAAAGTGAAAGTTGGTCGTTAAGTCATGTCGGATTCTTTGTGACCCCATGGACTGTAGCCTGCCAGGCTCCTCTGTCGATGGAATTCTCCAAGCAAGAATACTGGACTGGGTAGCCTTTCCCTTTTCCAGAGGATCTTCTCAACCCAGAAGTCGAATCCAGGTCTCCTGCATTGTAGATAGAGTCTTTACTGTCTGAGCTACCATGTAAGTATGGTTACTTTAAATGGTTACTAAAATGGTTACTTTAAATATATATATTATATATTATCTATATATTGTTTTTTCCAACAACTTCTAAAGTGACCTTTCCAAGTAGGTATTCATTATATATTTATTCATTGATTTCTTAGTGGTCTTGTAGTCTTTTGGGAGGAGAAAGAATAATTCCTTCTTTCCTTATTTTGTAATTATATTTATTTATTTGTTTATCCATTAAGTTTCTTCACTATTCAGATTCACAATGTTATAGACAGTAATAAATTTATAAAGAGTGTAAACTTGAATTCAACTAAAATTTTCTTGCTATTTGAGAGACTTTCAAGAAAAAATTAAACCTTGAACCTTTGAAAATAAGTCTAGATTAATATCCTCAAACCTCAGGACAATTTTTAAAAAAACTCTTGGGAACCAACTTGAAAATATAACATACTATGCACAGCCTAAGATGAAAACTCCAGTGTTTCATTCTTGAACTCTCCTAGATTATTAAATATTCAAGATTTATTGATAAAAAGTAATTGTGTGTTTGTAGATTTAGTTAAGAAAAGGATTTATAGTAAACCCTAGTGGGATAGCATTGCTTTCTAGATATAATAAAATGACCATAATGTTATGAAGATCATTAGAAATGGCATAGCAGCATCCTCCTGTGGCCTTTATGTCATTTCCTACCACAGTGTGTAGTTGAGTGGCCAGCGTGGGGTTGGCATTTGCTGTAGCTGCTATGGGTGGTGATGATAATCCCATCGATCAAGGTCAGTCAATTGGAACACCAATTTATCAGATATTCTGCCAAACTCCTGTTTGAAACAGGTTACAAATGTCCACTTTTGATCATGGAGCATCCAGTAAAGTCAACCAAGGGATGTTAGGAGACTACCATTCACCTCAACAAAACCAGCACAAACTTCAGTGCTAAAACTTTGAGACCAAGAGTTTCAAAAGGAACAAAGCCACCTTTTTTTTCCTTTTGCTTGTATAAAACTCACAGTTTTTAAGGGCAACTTTGAAAGGTTGCATATCCTTCTAACCACAGGGTGTCTTCACAGTAACAAGCAAGAGTTCAAAAATCCAAGTGAACTGACTCTGCTTCATCAGAAAGGATATTGAACAATTAGGGGGATGTGGCTATCAGAAATATTTATAAAGCACATAGCTGTGACTCTAAAGATACAGTTATATCCTTCAGTTTGCAATACATAAAGAAAATACCCTTTGTCTCAATGGCTACTTTTTTGACATGTTCCTCATTGAAATGTAACACAAAAGACTTTTAAAAAGGAAATTTGCCTGTGTCAGTACCTCCAGCCCTGTGAAAGGGAAAAGCCTGGATTCTATTCACTCTGCCACTCACTGACCTGTTTGGCATTTACATATCCCATGACCTAGCTTCTCATCCTTCCATCTACACAATGGACAGCACCCGCATTTGCCTAATTTCAAAGGTATATTGAATGACGATTGACTTTGATCAAGGATCAAATGCTATAGAGAGAATGGGAAAGATTGCTATTTTCAGGTTATCTATGTCACCCTACAGCTAGAGCTGGGAACCCATGAGCAGGGGACTCCTTGAGTTTTAACACCAGAAAAAAGTTTGCAAGGGTGACCTCTGGCGGTGATTTTTATTTTACTCTTTGATTACTTAATCTTTTCTGAATCTTACACTGATTACTTTCATAATGTAGTAAAGAAAAGAGGAGATTTTTTTTAATTTTTTTTTTGGGGTACCATTTTTAAAGTCTTTATTAAATTTGTTACAATATGACTTCTGTTTTATATTTTGGTTTTTCTGGCCATGAGCCATGTGGGATCTTAGCTCTCCAACCAGGAATTGAACCCACATCCTCTGCCTTGGAAGGTGTAGTCTTAACCACTGGACCAAGGGGGAAATCTCAGTAAATATTTTTAAAATCAGTTTGAATACCAGCTAGGACTTTTCAACTGCACCCATGAAACTGGGATGGCTGACCTAACCAAATTACTAGAATTTGCTCCTACTCCTACTTACCTTCTAGCCACCCATTAACTTAAAAGTATTTTTACTCTATCTTATCTCTAATGGCTACAAAAAAAAAAAAATTGGAAAAGCAGATTCCGATTTCTGCCCAGATTAGTCCTTTTAAAGCATGCCCCATAACCATTTAAAAGCAGTTAATTCATATCTATTTGCCTATCTACAGCTAGACCATCATCAGTGAAATGTATTTGTCAGTTATCTTCCCTCCTATTCTTCCCTGAAACTTTCTAACTCAAAATTGCACTTGCTGGTAAAAATCCGGTGACCACAAAATCAATGGTTGTATTTTGTTTGGACACGCCTTTTGGAAAATGCAGCCCTGACTGCCTTATTCTTTCTATTCTTACATTAGTAATCTAGTCAATGTCCCATGCTTTTTGGAATATGAAAAACAGTGTGAAATCTGAAGCTCCACCACCAATATCTAATAATGAGTGGTTGACCCTAAAAGCAGCTACATTTAAACATTTTTACTCAGTACACCTGGAAGTGGATCTTTCTTATATTAAAGAAATAAAATAAGATCACTATCTAAATGTGATCTTAAAAAAAAAACATAGGACCTCTGGGTTCCTACTTCTAAATTCTGAATAACTCTGGGCAAATTCCTAGAACTTTGTTAGTTTGGGAATAAGGATATACAGAGTTACTGGAGGTGAAGTCTGGTATGCTACAGACAGGAACTATTTCTATGATATTTGAGCAGAGACCAGAGTGATGAATGGAACATGGCCATGGAAGATTTAAGAAAGCAAAAAGGATAGAGCAAGTAATAACTGTGCCTAGAAGAACGAGGGAAGTTTAAAAAGTGAAAATTTTTGGAACCTTCACCAATGAGCTAGATGCCAAAGTTAGGAAAGATATTGTCGACTGAAAAAAAAAAAAAAAAAAACACATAACCTCAAAGTTGACACTTATGTTGTAATCAGCAGACATTCTTATGACTTCAAGCTCTGGAGACAGCTTCTCAGATAAATGCTGAGAACACTGTTCTGGAGAGGAAGAGGAGAAGCCAAAACATATGGGAGTTTTTGCAACAACACAAGCTGGTCGGAACAAAATATCATTGTTAGTAAAAGAAAACTAGATCTCTCAAATTAAGGAATTTGGTGCTTCTCTGTGTGTGGGAAGATTCAAGATTCTGGTCTCACTGAAATCATTCCTTTGATATGCACCTTAGCTCTCTGAGGCCAGCATCCTGTGTTTTCAAATCTCAGGTCCCTTAAGCTGCACCATTGGGGGTGTCTGCAGTCTGATGACTGCTAGATGGCAGGCATTTCTTATTTCCATGGTGAGTCCCTTCAGGTCTTACCATCTGGGAGGTTGTTAATGTGGTGGCTAGATCCTTTATTTACTGATATGACAGGCAGTCTTTTTTTTTTTTTTTGCAATATTGTAGTTGGAGGAGAAAGCATGTACAAGTCTTCAATTTATGTATGCAACTGACATGTGCAAAGGATGGTGAGACCATCCGTGTGGACTGATCCTTCGGCACATAAGTAAGAAGGAAATTTGTGTAGCCTGTGCAGCTTTCCATAACTAAGTTATAGATTTTGTTCTTAGCCCATGGGTAATGGATGCTGGGCAAACAAGAATAAGTCCCTCTCTCTGGATGTTCTCACAATATGAAAATAAGAGAAAGTGTTTCCCCAAAATTGATGGACTGAAGTAGAGCATATCTGAAAGCCTCTTCCAAGCAATGGTCAGAAGGAGGTCATGACAGCAACCGTTTCACCTTGTCTGAGAGTAACTCATTTTGACTTTTCTTAATGTGTTAAATCAATTTAAGTAACGATTTCAGAATTGTGGTTTGCATCCTCAAAGTTGTGTCTTTCCACAGTCAGTAGATGCTTTGATTCTGTTGGTGGAAGTGAAACAAACCAAAAATATGTATGGACCAGTGAGCTCCTGCTATTGAGCTTTTTTGTTTGTTTGGGCTGTCTTGCGTCTTCATTGCTGCATGCAGGCTTTCTCTAGTTGCAGCAAGCAGGGGCTACTCTTGGTTGCAGGGCACGGGCTTATCATTGCGTTGGCTTTTCTTGTTGCAGAGCACGTGCTCTAGGTGTGTGGGCTCAGTAGTTTTGGCCCACGGGCTTAGTTGCTTCAGGGCGAGTGGCATCTGCCCAGCCAAGGACCGAACTGGTGTCCTCTGCACTGGCAGGGAGATTCTTAACCCCTGGACCACCAAGGAAGTCCCCTACTACAGTTTATTGTTGTTTGGTCCTCTTTTCTCCATTTACCTCCTGTCTTAGGCTAAGGTCACCCTTTTTATTTCAACCACAACCTGCACTGCTGAATCTCAAGTTGTATCTCCAGGTAGACTTACCTGCGGGAAGTCAATTTTCATTTGAAGTGGTGCTGAGAAGCGTCTTTTCCTTTTGATTGCAATTTACAGAGCAGATATGGAAAACTGGTACAGAAAAGGCTAGTGACTGAATCAGAATGTTCCAAATCAGAAAGCAGGCCAAACTAACGAAGAAAATAAGTTATTAAACTCAAAGCAGAAAGCACTGATTACCTCCGCTTTTACATTTTGCTATACCTTACACTGTCTTCTAATAAAACATCAGTCAAGCATTATTACATTTTCTATTTTCCACATGTCTTTCTCTTTCTAGATTTAAACTCATCAAAGGGAGCAAATCTTATCGTATATCCCTGGTGCTTAGACCAGGGCTTAGTACACAGAAGCACTCAAAACCAAAGCAAAAACCCCTAAATAAATGAGTATAAAAATTAAAAATACAGCCGAAAGTCTTTGGCTCCTCCACAACAGCCATTAGATCTTAGCAGATTCACAGCATCTCTGAGGCACAGAGTCTGCACTGAGAGAGTTCTTAAAGGTCTTCAGGTGCAGCCCCACCTAACAAAGGACCTCCCTCGGTCCGCGCCATCTGAAGACATAGGATGTCAGAAGACACACTGCCTTCTGAAGCCCTTTGTTCATCCTTTGAGCAGCTTAAATTGTTAGAAAGTTGTTTCTTTTATGAAGCTGACATCTCTGGTTTCCTCCCACACATTCTAGTCATGCCCTTAGGGCTTTCAGTGAATAAATATAATCTCTCAGAAGTTTCTGTGCCATTGATTCGAGAGCCATGTCTAGGCCATATTCGATTTCAGACTGAACTTGTTCCTTGGCTTCGTCTTTTCATTCACAAACCCTAATAAAAGATTATTAGAAACCCAATTGAGATTGCTCAGCACAGCAATATCAAAGTGATGGCCTCTCTCTTCGAGTCTGATCCTTGTTTAATCAAGGGAGAAAAGAACTGTAAGTTGTTTCATACCAACTGTGTGTCAGCGCGTGTCCACACACTTCTAACTTCAACTAATTTAGCTTCTCCTGTTACAGTATAAATAGTATCTTCATTCTCCTCTTTAAGATTAGCTAATTAAGCCAAATCCAACCTCCGTACCCTACACTAAATTAAGTGTCAGAGACAATGTTTTAGGCGATGTAGAAAAGGCTTCCCTGGTGGCTGAGACTGTAAAGAATCTGCCTGCAGTGAGGGAGACCCAGGTTTGACCCCTTGGTTGGGAAGATTCCCTGGAGAAGAACATGGCAACCCACTCCAGTACTCTTGCCTGGAGAATCCCATGGATGGAGGAGCCTGACGGGCTACAGTCCCTGGGGTCGCAAAGAGGACGCAACTGAGCAACTAACACTTTCATTTTAAAAAAGAAGAGCTTTATTGCTTTGCCAGCAAAGGGAGACACAGTGAGCTAACACCCTCAAAACAGTGTGTCCCAATCCAAGGCATAGTGAGAAGTTTTATACTAGTGAGAGGGCAGGGCATGATCAGCTCATGGACACTGCTCTGATTGGTTGGGGATGAGGTAATTGGGAGTCAGCAACATCAACCTTCTGGTTTCAACCTGTCTGGGGTCTGTGTGCTTCTGGGCAGTATACCGGTAACTTCTCCCACCTGGTAGGGGCTTCAGCATCTGCAAAACAGCTTAATGGTATTATTATGATCACCCCTTGAGGGGGAACCAGGACCTGCCACACAACTGTGCTATTGTTTCTCCAGAAGGTCTCTGCATCCCCTCCCTTCCCTAATTAGCAACTGTTTAAACCCACTCTAGGAACTCAGGGAAGGTCCTGGAGGTTGAATCAAGCCTGGTTCCTATCATCAAGAAATTGGAGACACGGAAAGGCTTTTCTGCCCTGAGCCCCACAGGGTCTTGCTCAGTGTCACTAATAAGCATTAATAAGTTAAGGGAGCCAACTGTCCCTGGTTTAAAAAATATGATCTATATTTGATTTTAGATAGATCTGATTAAGTGTTGTCATAAATTAATGCATGAGTTTTAAAATGTCATGAACCCATGCGTCACTGGTCAAGATAGTGTCTTCATCTAGGAGGGTGCCATGGACTTTGGAATTAAAGGGATCTTGGCTCTGTTTCCTGGTTCTGCCCCTTCGTGCTAAGTAACCTAGAACAGCTCATGTCACTTCTCTGGAGAGAGTATCTTAATCTGTGAGGAGATGGCAATAAAATACACTTGGAAAGGTTGAAGTGAGGATAAAGTGGGATCATGGGTGTAAAGATTGAGTACAGTGCCCAGGACACGACACCATGAGCATTGTGTTCAGTCACTCCAGTAGTGTCTGACTCTTTGCAACCCCATGGACTATAGCCTGCCAGGCTCCTCTGTCCATAGGATTCTCCAGGCAAGAATACTGCAGTGGGTTCCCATTACTTTCTCCAGAGGATCTTCCCTACTCAGGGATCAAACCCGCACCTCTTAGATCTCCTGCGTTGGCAGGCATGTTCTTTACCATTAGCGCCATGTGGGGGATCCAGCTAAAGTACACATAAAATTTTGGAGACAGTAGGCACTTTGGCAAAATGCTCAGTCAAATTTGAAATATATATATGAAATATATATTATAATTCGATATAATAAAACCGAAGAGGACGCAGGTGATAGAGCAAGTCAACACTGACTGTCTATCCTAGGTCCGAGTTCTTCCCTACAGTAGGAGTCTGCAGCCTGGGTGTGTCCTCATGATCTTACACAGGTCAGGCCAGAAATCAGCAGGCAGAGGAGCCCTGGGCCCCCAGCTCGTCCTCCAGCCTGAATACAGGGTGCAGGAGAGGGAAGACACAGCCTCGTCCTGCCCTTAGGGTTTTTTCCGGGGCTCCCTTTCCAATTACTCACTAAAGAGAGTCACATGAAAAGTGAATCTTCCTTTCCAGGAGGTCTGTCTGCTCCCACCACTCCCCTGTACGTGAAAGCTGCCTGCTCAGGAACGCGTGGAACAGTCGAATAAAACTTTGCCATCAAGGCTGCCTTACAGAGGATGAAAGTCAAAAGGACAGGGCGCCTCTGGAGGCAACAAGCTCATCTCCTTTCCCTGGCCCTGCAGCCACGTCCCTGTTCGTGAGGAGGATGAGAAGAGCCTATCAAGGTGGCTTCCCCAGGACGCGGGGCCTCAGGCAGACAGATGCGCTGAGTGTGAAGAGAGTTTTCAAAAGCTTTCCTCACGCCCTGCCTGGGGCAGGGCAAACAGGGCTGGGACCATCCCCGCCAGCTGCTTGCCTCCAAGGCGGCCCCAGTTACTGGATTTTAACTTCACCATCTTCCTCTCCCCTGCCACAGTTTGTTTTATGGGTTTTGTTCTTTTCATTTGGGTACATTTGTAAGATGATTTTTCTTGGATCTCTTCTATCACACTGATGTGCAACAGAAAATAGAAAATTAAAACTGTAAGCTTCTGTCTAATCATGTCTGAGTGACAAAGGTGTGATATTGACAGGGAAGGAGGGATGAAAAGAGCTGAATCCTGTTTCCTATTAGCTCTCGCTTCTCTTTATCCCTTTGTCCAAGGTGCCCAGTATAAACAGCTGAGTGATGAGTGGAAATCATCGCTTCTATCCTCTGAACTTTCTATGGGGAACCACATCTCCTTCATTTCCAATCCATCTTCAATTTCCAATCCATCTCCCATTTCCAATCCATTTCCCATGCTCTAGTGGGAAAATGATTCATGTCTGACCCATCAGAGCAGAGAACTCACCCATACATATTGATGAACATAGGCATGGCTGTGTGATCCAGCCCTGGTCCATCGGTTGCATAAGGCTTTTTCTTACTAATGGACAAGAATTACATTCTTGCCTCTGCTGATTTTAAGCTGGAAATACATGAGCCTAAAAATACTGGGGGCTACCACATGAGGTCAGAGAGCAAAGGTTACCCAGTAGAAGGCAGAGCCCAGAAATGAAGAAAAACCGAACTCTGATGAAATCATTTGAGAGCTAGATCTAGCAATGACTGACACCATAAATTATCCTTCTTGCCAGATTCTGAATTCTGTTATTAGTAAAACGAAAAGCAACTGGTACAGTTTCATCTGATAATCTACATTAATAAAGATTTTGATACGGCAGATTCAGTGTGAAGCTGCATGAATTTGCTAGCACAAAATATTGAAGTAAAAACCTCATGGGTTATTTCATAACATAATTTGGTTTCTCTGGCTAGCACCACACGAGAAGAAAATTGTCAGGGATAAAGTTATTTTAGTGATTTAGTTACTGATATGTCTTCAACAGTATCATAAAGTACCCACCCATTTACAACCCAGATGAATTTTTTTCTGAACTACAATTCTCACTTTATAACAATGTTTTCCTTTTTTTCCTAGACAATGAGCATCGTCCCTAGGTTCCTTCAGATCCAAAGGGTCAGTTTGACTGGTGTTCCTCCAAGGAAAGAGAATTAAAAGTGTTTTCAATGCCAGAAGGTGACGTGCTTTTCAGTAATAGCCCTGGCGATATCTGTGTGTGTGTTCTGTCATGTTCGACTCTTTGCAACCCTATGGACTGTAGCCCGCCAGACTCCTCTGTCCATGGGATTTTCCAGGCAAGAAAGCTGGAGTGGGCTGCCATTGCCTTCTCCAACCGGTATGTGTGGCTGGTAGTTTAAGGAGCTACAGAGACTACAATTTCCAGCCTAGAAACAGTTTCTCTAGATCCCAGTGGGAAACAATGGTCTTTCTTTTGCAGTGTGATGTCCAAATACTGTCACTGCATACGAAAGCATTCTAGAATCTCAGTTTACATACAGAGCCACTCCTTGAGTCATGCCTAAACTACCAGAGTAACTGGGTTATATGCAGTTTGTCCATGAGTAACATACTGTGCCCAGAGATAACAATATGAGGTTGAGGGGAGAGAGAAAGTAAGCCTTTATTGACCTCAAGAGATCATTTCTGATTTCTCTGACTACCGACAAAACTAGCATTCTGCAGCCACCTGGTGGGGTAATATTTGAGGGAAGGAAGGCTCAGAGGTGCACCCAGAGGAGCTGGGTACTAGCCCCTAATTAACTACCACACATCCTCATACAAGTCTGACATGTATACTTTTCCAAGATCACATATTTTAGGAGTGTTTTAAATTTTTCTTGTTGACACCCAGAACAGGATATATATTTTAAATTTATCTATTTATTTATTTGGCTGTGCGGCGTCTCAGTTGCAGCATGCAGGATCTAGTTCCCTGACCAGTGGTCGAACCGGGGTCTCCCGCGTTGGGAGCACGGTGTCTGAGCCACTGGACCACGAGGGAAGCCCTGGGGTATATTTTCTATGAGGAGTCAATGCTCTAATACATCAAACACTCGTTTCCATCTGAAACTAGATTCCTCCATCATGTGCTGCTTCATGCTTCATCACAATAGTGCTTCTCTATTTTAGAACAAGGTTAACATCCAGTCTGCGCCTGAGTCCCTAACCCACTTTCCACCCAGTGGTATCTAAGGAAATAACACATCTGCCAACCATTCTAAGATATTAAAAGCAATGCCCCCAAATATCCCCGTATGCCAGTCTAGGCCTGCTACTTACCATCAAACAGGTTTCAAAGTTCCACGGCCCCTCCCCACTGTCAAGGAAGGATAATTGTCCTGATTCTATGTGAGAAGTACTTAGACTCAAAAGATCAAGTCCTACTAGCAGTCAGCTTTGATGAGAACAATGCCCTAGAATGAGGGCAGTGAGAGCCACCTCCTGTGCACCACGAACTTCTGAGATCCCAGCTGAAATGCTTCTGACATGACATCAATGATTGCAACATTTCATCCGGGATTTCTCATTCCACAGCTTGGAAGCCATTTGAGAACCAAGACCTGAAAGCCAGGCAATAACCAGCCATCAGCGACAGTCAGACCATCTTGAAGGGCCACAACGCACTGAAAAGGATGAGGAGGATGAAAAGAAACACCGCGGCGCTGGACATGGACACAGGAGATGAAGGCAAGAGGCCGAAACTTTGCAAGGACCTCTGTGAGGAGGACTGGCCAGCTCTCCACCCAGTGGCAGAATGGCCAGAGTAGATAGACAGGTGCCACCCCAGGGAGACAGACATCCTCATTGTAGATGACCTCATGCTGAGGGTCCATATGCCTTCAGGACTCCGTGATTAAATGTCTTTGGGACTCTGCCAAACTGAAGAACCATGATTTGAAGGGGAGGGAGTCGGAGGTGATGTGGTAGAAGAGGAAGGGGTCTATTTACATTATGGGCTTCCCAGGTGGTGCTAGCGGTAAAGAACCCGCCTGCCAGTGCAGGAGACATAAGAGACGCCCGTTCGATCCCTGGGTCAGGAAGATACCCTGGAGGACGGCACGGCAACCCACTCCAGTATTCTTGCCAGAATCCCCACTGACGGAGGAGCCTGGAACGCTACAGTCCATAGGGTTGCAGAGAGTCAGACACGACTGAGGTGACTGGTAGCACGCCCGGGCTTGCTTGACATCCAAACGTTGCATCTTGAGCAGCTGTGGAGGGGGTGAGGGCGTCTCGGCGCTCCCCTTGGCCAACCGAACACACCGATGTCCACCCCCTGGCAAGAAGCAGAATGTAAGACCGTCCAGCATGCAAGATTGGCAGGTGAGACCGTGGCTCTTCTGTCTCGCCTGGCGCTCGGTGAAGGAAGTGAGTGCTGTGTTTTTGTGTGTGTTGAGTGTGGGCTTTCTTATTTGTTTTCAGAGAAACCGTCAATTCTGAGAGTAGCTGTGAGGGAACGAAACCTGCTCCTCCAGATGGAGAGGCTGGACCCCGCGCCTGGCAGTGGGGCTGTGGGAGGGAGAACAAGAGGAAAAAGGACGTGGGAGCTGCCAGGCAGTGGGGAGAGGGATGTGGGCAGGAGGCAGGTTGGGCAGAAGAGAGAGGCGTGTACCGGAAATCGCTGGTGCGAATCAAGATCCAGGCGGGCCTGAGGTTCTGGCGAAAGCTCTGGGTGAGACCTACCTTTAACCTGCAGCCAAACGGGGAATGAATCTGGGACCCCGAGAGGGATGAAGTCTTGTCCGCGAGGCGGAGCCATCTGTGTGCGGTGTGTCAGTCGTGTCCGACTCTTCTCGACCCCATGGACTGTAGCCCACCAGGCTCCTCTGTCCAGGGGGCTCCTCCAGGCAAGAATACTGGAGTGGGTTGCCATGCCCTCCTCCAGGAGAACTGCCCGACCCCGGAATCGAGCCGGGGGCTCCTGCATTGCAGCCGGGTTTTTATCAGCTGAGCCCCCAGGGAAGCCTGCGGAGCCATCAGCCCAGGCTTGAAACTGGAAGTCGGAAAAATGAGCAGGATGGACAGTGGCCCCAAATTTCTTATTCTTGGTTGATGAGAGGTAGAAATTAACAAAGGAAACGGACTCTCTGTGTTAGACAGCCGTGTGTTAGTTTTCTGTTTTTGACCTTGGATGTCATTTTTAGTGCTAATATAAAATCCTATCAATTACTCCTGGACCTACAGGGGTTCTGCGAACTCTCACTGTCAATGTGAAAGTCCCACTTAGGCTTTCAGACCGTGACCCTGATGGTGTACAAACAAGAGGAGAGAAAATAAAAGTTCAGTTTGGCAGATAGCTATTAAATTCAAAATATTTAAAATTTTTTCGTATTCAAATGCATTTTGGATGCAAATATTGAAATAGAGACAAAAATTACAGATGAAAGCAATAAAGTATGAAAGACTAAAAACTGTACACCCAGACAAAAAAAAATGGCCTAAGTAACCTTTAAAGAATTAAAATGTAATTGTTGTTTATTCACTAAGTCACTGTCGGACTCTTTTGCCCCCCATGGACTGTAGCCTGCCAGGCTCCTCTGTCCGTGGGATTTCCCAGGAAAGAGCATTGGACTGTGTTGCCATTCCCTTCTCCAGGGAATCTTCTTCACCCAGGGATTAAACCAGACTCTGTTACATTGGCAAGAGGATTCTTTACCAGTGGGCCACCAAGGAAGCCTAAAATGTAAAAACTTAGGACCAAAGTTTAGTAAGGCAGACTTCTAGTATAGATGCTGGAGTAGACCACCTTGTTTGATTGATAGTAAAATATGCCTAAAACAAAAGCTGAATGAGTTATAAGCTTCAGTAGCCAAACCTGTTTAATGCTTTCCTTGGCAGGATGTAGATGTAATGTTACTATATATCTTCTAATGAAGAAAATAATCTTTATTCTCAAACTGTCCAGTTTTAGTCATTATGGATTATGCACAAAGGATTTTTTTTTAGCTGTTTCCAAAACCAAAGGTAAAATATACTGGAATAATTTAAATCCTGTACTAAACAAAGGATATAAGATATAATAACAACTCTAAAATACCAGGGAAAATGAACTCACTATAAAATTGGTCTTTAGCAGGTGTAATGAAGAAGATAAATTTCAACAATTAGGAACTAATGACGTCTTTGTAAAAAATGCTATTTATAAAGAATAAGTGAGAAAATGCTTGGGAAACATGACATATTAAGCAATAGGTCTGAATGAAAAATTCCCTGAGCTATTAAGGAAATTAGTCAAGAAACTTAATTAACTTTCAATGATTTTTTTTTTCAAAACTCATAGGAGATTGGATACTGGCAACATGGTATCCATTATCAGAAAATGATTGAAAAGAATGAGCTCAGAAATTACCAGGTGGCAATTTTTCCACTAATGGTATTATTAGTAAAATCCCAAGATTAGAATTCAGTGCTTAACAAAAAGACCAGGGTGCCAGAATCATAACCAGGAACATATTTTTTAAATTAACCACACAAAACCAAGTAACCTTTATTATTTTCCATTCAGTATCACTGAAATACAGAGGAAAGGAAAAGAAAATTCACATAGATTATTGAGTGTGTATTTTTTTTAATAATTTTGGAATGTGAAAAATCTAACATTCACTTGCCAAAATGCTTTTAATTGACTTGTTTAGAAGTTGAACTATGTAAATTGAAACTTGTCCTTAGCAGGGGAAGACTAATAGTTATTATCTTCACTCAGAAAAAGTCTCTATTTAAGGGTCACAATAATTGATCAGAGGACTAATTTTCTATTAGTCTATCCACCTTATGTTAATGAAGTCAATACTGAACATTGTGGTATTTGTTTGTGTCTCAAGAGTGAGAGTGAGTTTAGGATTTAAACTTTCATTGCACAGGGAATTAATGGTTAGTATTGGTATGGGAAGGAAAAGAGTGTACCTAAAACCTCAAAGCCAGGGGGAAAAATAGATTTAAATGGGAAAATTGGAGACAAGTTGTTGAGAGGAAACAAAGTCTTTAATGAAGATAAATGGGTGGATAAAAGCAAGTAATCAGTGGAAGAGGGATGTTCCCCAGCTGGTGGCAGTCCTAATGAATTATTCACTAGAACCATGGCCAGCTAGGAGCTGTCCTCTCTAGCTCATTCGGCAGTAGTTAGCTGGCAAAACAGTGTGAACTTGACTGGAGCACTCTGGGCCCAGCCTGGAGGGGAGTCAGACTGTGACACATTTGGAGGAATTATCTTCTTATTGTTGAGATGGAGAGTAACATGTCCACATTAGACACGGATGCTATGCAGAAGTAAATTCAGTGCCACCTTGAATAATATTAATATTAAATCACATTCTTCCAAAGGTTTTATCCTGATTTAAGACTGATAGTAACTTTGGGACTTTGCTGGTTGTCCAGGGGTTAAGACTTGGCCTTCCAATACAGGGAGTGTGAGTTTGATCCCTGGTCAGGGAGGTAGGATCCCACATGCTAAGATCCCACAATATTACTTCCGTTTTATGTTTTACTTTTTGGCTGCCAGAAACCAAAAAGCCAAAGCATAAAATGGAAGCAGTATTGTAATGAATTCAATAAAAACTGAAAAATGGTTCATATTAAAAAAAAATGATAGTAACTTCCTACCATATAACAATTTAAATGATTTTGGAACTTCCCTGGTGGTTCAGTGCTTAAGATTCTGCATCTCCAAGGCAGCGGGCGCCCGTCTGATCCTTGGTTCCGGAAGTAAGATCCCTCATGCCATGCAGCCAAAAAATAAAATTTAAAAAAAAAAGTGAAAGATTTCTGCGTAAAAAAAAAGAAAATCTAACATGATGTTAATTTAGTCTTTAATCTTGGACAAGTTTCTTAGTTTCATTGCCTTTGTTTTCTGTTTTTCAGCAGTAAACAGAGATGATTTTTGAAAAGCCTACTTAAAGTGAGCAGGGAGTTTAATGAAGTGAGTCGTCACATGAGAAAGGTATTCACAAATTTTCAAGTGTTATCCATTTTCGCCATTCTGGGTGGATTACATTTGTACTCCTCTCCAAAGTGTTAACATATACATGCGCCTCTTTAACAAACATTTATTGTACTTCCTAATCTGTGCTGCTATGACAGATTCAAGGACACAGTGATGTATAAACAGTTCTCTGCCCTCACAATTTATATTGTATGGGAGAAAGGAATCTTACAACACTATGTGACAATGAATCTGATTTTTTTTTAATGTGTATACGTGGGAGACACACATATTCCAGTCTTGAGTCAAGGAAAGCATCCTGAAGGAAGTGACATCTAAGATGAAGACTAAAGGATGTGTAAAATTTAGAAAAGTTAGAGATTTTGATGGGGGAGCACAACCCAGATAGAAAAAGCAACATGTGCAAAGACCTGGAAGGCACATTCATGACATATTTCTGGAACTCCACACAGTCCAGTTTTCATAAAATGAATAATGTAATTCTGTGTATACGGAGAGATGAGTTAGAACTGTTTTATAGAAATGAAATCTTGATGGTCTTATACAACATACAACAGAGGCTGGACTTTTTCTAGTAGGCAACAGCAACTATTAAGGATTTTAGGCATGCTATGGCATGATCAGATTTGAATTATTAAGGATTGGATGAAAGATTTAGATTAGGGTTATTGCAGTAATCCAGATAAAATTCAGTAGGAAAATGTTCTAAGACAGGTCTGCACGCATTTAGTGTTTGTAAAGTTTTACTGAACATGGCTATATTCGCTTACATATTGTTTTTGCCTGCTTCAGTGCTGCAGTGGTAAGGCTGTATGGTCATGACAGAGACTGTTTAGCCCTCCAAACCTAAAATACTCACTATCTTTCATTGACTAAAAAAGTTTGCCAACCCTTGATCTAAGGAGAAAATATAGTAGGAATGAAGAACAGAGGCATTGCAGAAAAATCACAAATTGACAATTTGTGACTGATTAAATGTAGAGTAGTAAGAAAGATAAATCTAAAAGATGTTTGACACAGATTGAATTAACAGGTACTAAATAAATAAACTGCTTCTGATACCCTATCTTTGTGACTGTTCAACTACTATGATATAATCACACTCTGATATTCACAGCTTAGTGTTGAATATATATAACATGAGCTCCTCTGGTGGCTCAGACAGTAAAGAATCTGCCTGTAATGTGGGAGACCTGAGTTCAATCCCTGGGTTGGGAAGATCCCCTGGAGAAGAGAATGGCTACCCACTCCAGTATTCTTGCTTGGAGAATTTCATGGACAGAGGAGACTGGTGGACTGCAGTCCCCGGGGTGTCAAAGAGTCGGACGTGACTGAGCAACTAACACTTTCACTGTTTTTAACTTTCATACATAACATACTGCAAAATATTAAATCTCCCAAAATGCCGATCCATATGGTTTAACACATATATTTAATAGACCAGTATTTTATTTAAACTCAGAATGAATATTATTTTCCAAATAAAGTTAAACGTGCCCCTTCAAATCTGATTTTGTTTTTCTTGAATGAATCTTATAGAAGTTTGTAACTTTAAGTGTGCATCTTGGGAAAACCCTTTCAAGTCTCAATTTTCTCATTTGCAAAATCACTATTTATATTATCCCTAACATCTAAAAATTCAAACATTAATGATTCTAGACCATCATGATTTTAGTTTAACTTACAGCAGAGGAAAAGAGCAAAAATAGGGTTGAAGTGGCTATAAACCTGAGAAATAAAACATCAAGTGAGAGAATCATATGATAAGAAAGCTATTCCTAAGCTAAAAAGGAAAGTTCCAGGTGCTTGGGAGACATATATTCAGTTTAGTATAAAACTGGACTGGATACACGGTATGTTTAGTTGGTTCACGCTTTTAAAATGTTTTTAATGACCTATTTCTACTTTGAGTACTTCTGATGCCTTGATGATTCATCTCTACTGAGCCATGCCATGCCAAGTTGCTTCAGTCGTGTCTGACTCTTCACGACCCTGTGGACAGTAGCTTGCCAGGATCCTCTGTCCATGGGATTCTCCAGGCAAGAATCCTGTAGTGGGTGTTGCCATTTCCTCCAGAGGTTCTTCTCAACTCAGGGATCAAACCCAAGTCTCCCACATTGCAGGCAGTTTTACTTCTCAACTGCTCTATTGAGCAGCTCAATACAATTACTGACTCTGGCTTTATTGTGTAGAACCAGTGTTGCTGGTCTTTCAACTGTGTCTTGGAAGTGTCTTGGAAGTATTGAGATGGCTCAACTGAGATATAAACTTTGGTGAGTTGCTTTGACTTTTTATGTTCTAGAGACTCTTCCTTCCAAAAGTTTCCTTTGCCTTGTCTTTATTTTTATTTTTTTTATGTCCTGATAGGAGAGAAGATGGATCTTTTGTGGTATGATACATTTGGTGGACTCTGAAGATGTTATTTATCATTCCAAAAAGGAGATTGGAGGAGCAAAAGTCTCATGTAAGTGCTGCATGTAAGTGCTGCATTGTCTATTCCTTGAGTACTTAGGTACTTATATTTAAAAGCCAGAGCACAAATATTGTGAGTCAGGATCAATTTTGCTTTAAATCAGCTGGATAGAGGCAGAGCCAAGGTACACTGGCAGCCAAAGGAACTGTTTAGGGAGATGATCAATTGAGTCCTTAAGTCCTTGGCAGAAGAGCCGACTTATAGATAAGAGATAAGGAAATGAGTTTGCAATAGAATCCCTACTGATTAGTTGGGATGGAAATCAGAAGGTCTTCTGCGGTCTGGATTGCATTTTATATTATCTTTGCCACTTATTTAGTACATCAGCATATTTTGCAACTTCCCTCCCACCCCCACCACCAACTCAGTCCCTTCAGTAACATCTTTTGCTTGAGTGAGCAGTAAATAACAAGGAGAACTAGGGACAATTAACTATTATTGTAGCCCTATGACTAATGAAAATTCGTACATTGCACATTGGGGAAAAATGTACTTATTAGCATGCCTGTGGGGGGTAGGTTAATGTTGCTATTTTAACTTTGCTTGGGAGAAACTGAAGTCAAATAACTTACCCAAGGTTATCGCGCCGTCTGTGACTGTGAGGATTACACAAGCGGAGTTCCTCCCATCAGTGGCCCCAAGACACCAGGTGAGAAAGTCCAGGGTCCCAGCAGTACCCTCTGGCCCTATCCTGGACTCTAAACACAGGATTCATCTCTGTGTAGTGAGGCTCATTAGCAGGATCACTAAAAATGCATGCAGTAACTAGGAAGTCTTGATATTCTCAAGGCTTTTCCCATGCACTCATGCATTCACTTGATCATTCCTTTCTGAAGATTTTTTTAAATAGGAGTATAATTCCTTTACAATGCTGTGTTAACTTCTGCTATACAACAACGTGAATCAGCTCTGTGTATACATGTATCGGCTCCCTCTTGAGCCTCCTTTCCGCTCCCCCATCTCACCTCTCTAAGTCATCACAGAGCACTGAGCTGAGCTCCCTATGTTATATGGTAGCTTCCCACTAACTCTCTCTTTTATATGTGGTCATGTGTATATTGGGCTTCCCAGGTGGTGCTAGTGATAAAAGACCTGCCTGCCATTGCAGCTGACCTGAGAGACACGGGTTCAATTCCTGGGTCGGGAAGATCCCCTGGAGGAGGAAATGGTAACCCACTTCGGTATTCTTGCCTGAAGAATCCCATGGCCAGAGGAGGCTGGTGGCTACAGTGCATGGGGTTGCAAAGAGTCAGACACAGCTAACACACAATGTATATATGTCAAAACTAATCTCGCAATTTATCCCACTTTCTCCCTCCCCCTCTACATCCACAAGTCTGTCCTCTACCTTTGTGAGGATTTTTTAACCCAGTAAAAGTGTCAGGACCCCCAAAAGAAAGCTTTAATGGTGATGCGACAGTTGGCAGAGTTGACAAGCAGGTTCATTAGGCACCAAATGACACTGTCACTTACTTCTTTATTAATTCAACCAAAACTTAGGCGGCACTGATCGGGTAGTTCGGTGCTGCTATAGCATAAACCCTAGTAAAGTAAACGGAGGACTGTGGCATTAGGTGGGGCAGGTGCGGAGGACTCCCCTTGTGACATAAAAGGTAGTATTCTATTGTATAGTTAATTGTTGTTGTTATTCAGTCACTAAGTCTTGTCGGACTCTGTGAGCCCATGGACTGCAGCATAACAGGCTTCCCTGTCCTTCACCATCTCCCAGAGTTAATGGTTAGCAGCTGGAAAAGTCTGAGCAGGGGTGTGACCTGATTAGGTTTTCTTGACTGCTACTGACAACGATCTGGCAGAGAAGGAGAAAAAAACCAGAACTAGGAAACAGCCCTTTTCTGAGAGAGAGACGATAAGAACTTGAACTAGATCTTTAGCTGTGAGTTTGGCGAGATGAAGATAAACAGAGATATTAGTAATCACAACACAGACAGGAAGACAAGAGTGGCTGGAGGTAGGAGGCAGGAAGGGGGCGGGTTTGGGGATGACTTCTAGATTTCTGGTTTGGAGGACGGAGTAGATGAAGCTGTCAGTCAAGGATTCCTCCTGGAATTGCAGGAGGCAAATGAGGTGGAGGCTGCGTAGGGTACAGGAGATGCAGAGAAGGAAAGTGCCTTTTCTTTGAAATATGCTGAGCTGGAAATGCCTACAGGCATCTGGACAGTTTCCAGTAAGCAGTTTGCTATAGAGGTTTAACCCTCAAGGAGAAATCTGTACTAACATCAAGATTTGACGGTCATGATGTAGTGGACACTCGTGTATCTTGGTTGGCCTGGATTCCTCACCCAGCCAGTGTCTGATCCTGAATGAAAGGCTATAACCTGTAGAACTGAAAAGCTGGACATGGTCATTCACTTTCTCTTTGCCTTTGTTTTTAAGTTGTTGCCTTTGTTTTTAAGCCATGAAAATATCTGATGATGTTAGCAAGTACTAGGGAAAATACAAAGTCAAATATCAAGATGTGTCTAAAAAACTTTGATAGACTTATAAATCCATTATATCAAGGAGTACAACTCACAGGTGTTTCTTTTGTGTTCCTTGGTTTGCCTGAGTTTTTTTTGTTTTTACTTTTGTCCTTGACCTTATGAGAGTCATTAGGATAAAATATTTTGTAAGCTGCAAAACATTAAACAAAAGTGAAGGATTAAAACAGTCACAATAATAAAGATGATTAGATTTTAAAATGCAAACCATTTAACACAATGTCTTCACACCAGAGTTATTCAATTGATATTTTTCTCAGCCACTTGAATGGACACAAATGCTTACAACATCTTCAGCACAAGAAAACTAGAACAATCCTAGTAATCAAACCACTAGTTGTAAGAAATCAGTTCTTAATGTTCCATTCACTTTTTATTGATTGGCCTTTGACAACATTTTAAGAGTTCCTTCTGGTTCTGTAATTTCTTCTCAGTGCACCAAGATGATGGATGCAATTAAGGAGGCTTTTTAATTAGACAAGATTTATTTGTTCAGACATGTCTCTGGAAATAAGCTCAAAGTTGAATACTATTAACTTTTGAAAAATAAAATTAAAAAGCAAAAATTTTAGTTGAGTTCTAATATATCTATTCCAGTTTAGCCCCAAAAGTATTTCTTTAAAATAAACAAGTTGTCATCTGTCTAGAATAAGTGAAAAGGAAATTGTGGTTCAGTTAACTACATACAGACTAATAGCAACCCCAAGTGGTAGCATATTGGAATTGTTTACAGTCTGTTTTATGAACGCCTAAGAGAAATTACAATCTAGGAAAGCGGTTATTGTGACCAACATAATCTGTAGTGGGCCTCTAAACGCTTGCAGATTTGAAGTATAATTGCAACTAGTGCTTCTGTAATAAAAGTTTTATTTCCAGTCCAGAGTCAGAGTCGAAAATGACTCTCCATATGGACAACCTTAGTATATAAATGAGCATAAAGAAAGTTGCTTATCTTTTGGAAAGAAAGAGAAGGCAGTTGCAGTGGAGAGTGGCCCCCAGCCTGCTACAGGGGTCGCTGCTACCCCTTACTGATGAGAGGAACTAATGAGAAGGGCAAGTCGAGCAAGGTTAAATCCTCTGCTGCTTGTTGGATATATGGTTTCCAGTTCATTATTTTAAACTGAATAAGTGGTTTTTTTTTCCCCCCATCTTTAAAGTGGGGACAGCTACACTCACTGGTATGAGGGGAGGCCAGTTACAGAAAGATCCAGACTGGACAGTGAATCTGTTATCACTTTCGGATGGCTGGATTCCTCTTGTCTTACCTTTACCTGGGAACCACACCTGAGAAGTTCTCCAGGTTGCAGGGTATAAATGATGGGCAGATCCAGGGGGCAGATAGGAGATGACAATAAGAGGGGAGGAAGCATCAAATGTGGTGAAGACATGAAGCCACGTGGAATATGAATTAGGCTACCAAGTTTATTGTAGCTGAAGTATAATACACATGCTAGAGAAAAAAGGGAAGCAATGAGAGTAAAGAGTTAGTGAGGGGACTTCCCTGGCGGTCCAGTGGTTAAGACTCAGCACTTCCTCTGTAGGAGGTGTGGGTTCAATCCCTTTTGGGGGAACTAAGATTCCACATACTGTACAGTACAGCCAAAAAAAATTAATTAGGGGGCAGATCATAACTGGTCATGTCACTTGAACAAGTTTGGATTTTATCATGAGGGCTTTGAAAAATGGAGAATGGTTGAGCAATCTTTATTTTTTAGAAGTATGACCCTAATAACAGATTAAGGATTAGATTCAGGAGGGAGTGGATAAGACTGGCACAGAACTAGTGAAGCGTTGGCAGGATGGGAGAAGCACATGAATTTATAAAACAGGCAGGGTTTTTAACCAATCAGATATTAATTAATTGGGAAACCAGAGAGGTAGAAATCAAGGATGATGCCTAGGATCCCTTGTTTTTCTATAGATGATATTTTATCAATGGAGAAGGGAGGGCAAAAATAGCTCTTTAATCACAATTTCTGGTGGTGAAAGTCTTAGGACTCAGAACAAAACAGACAGTGGAAAAGGAGTTTCAAATTCAAGGATTCTTGAATACAGGTCTATGTTTCCATTCTTCTTCCACAATCCAGGACTGCCACCAAGATTTGTGCTACTGAACACTTAATCTAGAAATATTTAATAAACTGATGTAACATGTGAGGTGATGTTATGGATGATGGACAAGCTATACAAACTCTCTGGGTCTTAGATTCCTTAAAAGAAGGGTGAAAAGTGAAAAGTGTTAGTCACTCATTAGTGTCTGACTCTTTGCAACCCCATAGACTATAGCCTGCCAGTCTCCTCTGTCCATGGAATTCTCTAGACAAGAATTACGGAGTAGGTAGCCATTCCCTTCTCCAAGGGATCTTCCTAACCCAGGGATCGAACCCAGGTGTCCCTCATTGTAGGCAAATTCTTTACTATCTGAGCCACCAGGGAAACCATAAAATAAGGGTGGCATTTAGATTATTCCTAAAAGCCCCCCTATTCAAATACTGAATCTCTGTGACTTTCCAGTAAATCCCTTTTTATTCACTAGTCATCTTTAGCAATAATAAAACTTATTTATCCCTTCCATTCATCACCATGAATAGTTCTCTCTCTGATGTCTGCCTGAAGGTAAGGAAATCAACCTTGCTGCAGCTTCCGTTGAAAGCAGAAGTCTCAAAACTTCTGGGTTTTCTAGAACAAATCTGATTTCAGATCAGAACAAATATCATTTCAAACCAGAACACACCTGGTTTCAACCAGAAAAAAAGAAAAAAAACAACAACAAACACAATTTCCAACCTGTGTTTCTGAAAACACACTTGCATTGTCCTGATTGAGGATAGTCAAAGCTGTGATTTTCCCAGTAGTTATGTGTGGATGTGAGAGTTGGACCATAAAGAAGGCCGAGCGCCAGAGAATTGATGCTTTCTAATTGTGGTGTTGGAGAAGACTCTTGAGAGTCCCTTGGACTGCAAGGAGATCAAACCAGTCAATCCTAAAGGAAATCAACCCTAAATATTCATTGGAAGAACTGATGCTGAAGCTGAAGCTCCAATACTTTAGCCATCTGGTGTGAAGGGTCAACTCATTGGAAAAGACCCCGATGCTGGGAAAGATAGAGGGCAGGAGGAAAAAGGGGGAGACAGAGGATGAGATGGTTGGATGGCATCACCGATTCAATGAACATGAGTTTGAGCAAACACCGGGAAATAGTGAAGGACAGGGAGGCCTGGCGTGCTACAGCTCATGGGGTCACAAAGACTTGGACACGTCTTAGCAACTGAACAAACAATAACTGATTTAGGCTTTGAGGGAACTTGTCTTGGCAGAGACAGCTAGAAAGCTTTTCTAAAGAATCATCTATAAAGCTTTGTGACCTATTGGATAAACAAGGCCTCTCCCAGTGGAAGGACTTTCTGGCAAGCTTCAGTCATCAGCTGTACATCTCAGGAAACATAACCAGATCAAGTGCCCTGCCCCCAAACCCTGGACTCCCAGGTGTCACCTGAAAGAGGCTTAGTGGTTCTGTGAGTATAAATAATCTTACTTCCTAACAGCTGCACAAAAGCCACATGATCTACTGAGCCCTGCGGCAGCTTTTTCTTCCAGATTTTGGTCCTCTAATCGAATGTTGCTCTCTTTATCAGGAAGTGAAGAGACTGCCTGGAAACCTTGGTTAACACGTAGCAGGCTTGCCTAGACCCCTGTCTCTGACACAACCGGCAGCCCTGGAGAACTATTAGCAGAGTCTTCGTTCTGATGAGAGGAACTTCAAAGGCCCCCGATGAGAAAAGCAGTGTCCCTGGAAAATGTTGAAATGACAAATAGCAATATTTCCGCTGACAAAAGATGAAGATGAAACAAATGTTAGAACAAGAAAACGTGATTTTATTTTGCTGGGCTCTCACTGAAAACTATCATCAAAGTCTTGAGCTGAAATGAAAAAAGGTGTCACTATAACAAGCCCAGTAAAGCCAACTTAGATTTCTAACACCGAAAGTCATCTTTGAAATAACAAAAGCTTACAAAGTAATGAAAAATCTCAATGCAGAAAGTCAGGCATGTGGCCCCAAATAGTCTTGCGCTGCACGTTTGGTAGACAGCGATAGAGCTGGAAGCTGCATAGGGATCATTCAGGTAAATCCCTCCATGTTACAAAGGAGGAGACTTGGAACCCAGAAGACATGCAGTAACTTTCTCAAGGTCGTAGAACTAGAATTCTTAGCAACTGCCTTCTCTACATCTGGGGAGCCAATCGCTTCTCCCTGCAATTCCAGCTTTGCCCAGTGATTGAGACAGCCCTAATCAGGTGGTGCTAGGGGTAAAGAATCTGCCTGCAATGCAGGAGACCCGAGTTTGATCCTTGGGTTGGGAAGATCCCCTGGAGAAGGGAATGGCTACCCACTCCAGTATTCTTACCTGGAAAATCCCATAGACAGAGGAGCCTGGAGAACTGCAGCCCATGGGGTCACAAAGAGTAGGACAAGAGTGACTAAGCACACAGAGCCAGGACTGAAATTCAAGTTCAGTAGATCCTGGAGCCTAATATTTGTCCTGCTATCTTAGGTCCATTCTGTGTTATACTCATGAAGCCATAGACTTGCTGAAACCTGTCTCCTCACCACCTCACAGCTGCAGAATCAGAGGCTCTTGTGCAGACCTATGCCCTCTGCGTAAGGTCTGTCTGATGACATATGACCTGGAACACAGGCACCAGGGCTGTAAGTTTCAAAAAAGGACTGGACAAAAAGGATGAAGGGCTGATGAAGGCATGGTGCATCCTAAAATTTGAAGCCCACAGAGTTAAATATTAGGGATAAGAGAAAAGATAGAAAACCCCAAAGATAAAATAAAATACTTTTTTTTTTTTCAAACACTGCTTAATACGAGAAGTCCTAGGATCGGTCAACAGGTGACACATTCAGACAATTTAGTGTTTTAAAAGTTGTAAAGGATTCGGAGTTTTGTGGCTTAATCTGCCTTTCAGATATACAGATGACACATTTTTAAAGAACAAGTAATTTTTATTTTTTATTTTAAGTAAAAGGCATGGAGCCTATAGAGATGAACCCTCAGATCAAACAAAAAGAAGCAGCATGAAAAATATTCAGAGAAGGGCAATCTGAGAAGGATCTCCTGCAGAATCTAAAGATAATGGATGGAAACTGGCATGTGCAACAGAAGTCAAGTCAATGTGTTATTTATGAAAGTGGATCACACCATCCAAGAGCAAGGAGTCTGAGATTGAAAAATGAGATAATTGGCTTACAGAAGGATTGCTGAAAGGACTGTCAATCCACACCCTTTCTGCCCAGGGCTCTGCATCCCCAGCCATTTCCCTGGCCTTGCATCATCTGACAGTGTTCTGAGCTCCAGACCCAGCTACAAAGCTACATTCTTGAAATAACACATACAGTCAGCCTTCGTAGCCACAAGTTCCACATCCAGGGATTCAATCAACCACAGATTGAGTTCCACAGATATGGAGTGTTAACCGTTCACAAATGTTGCAAGAATCTCAGTGTTAACCAGTTCAAAATGGGACCCTTGGTCCCCATGCCACCTAAAACTGCCTAACCCTGTTCCCCCTTCAGCTTTTCCCCACTGCAGGAAAAGCACCTCCTTCTGCTCCACTCATGCCAGACCCATCCATAGCTTAACTTGCCCTCCCCACCCCCACACGTATCCTGGTACATTTTGTTCCGCACTGTGACCTGTGATAACTTCTTTAATATACACCATGGAATATTACTCAGCCATTAAAAAGAATTCATTTGAATCAGTTCTAATGAGATGGATGAAACTGGAGCCCATTATACAGAGCGAAGTAAGCCAGAAAGATAAAGACCATTACAGTATACTAACACATATATATGGAATTTAGAAAGATGGTAACGATAACCCTATATGCAAAAAAAGAAAAAGAGAATATGTCTCTAATGCATTCCCTTTTCTAAGCATTCTAAGCATTTTCTAAGCATTCCCTCCACTACTCTAGCCAGATCAGCCCTCATCTCTTGCCAAAACTGTTAAAATAACCTCCCAATTGGACATCTTTTTCTACCTTTGCCCTATTTTTTAATTCTCCATACAACAATCCAAATCATTTTTAGAACCTGCAGATGATTTAAGTATTTCCTTCTACTTAAAACCCTTTTAGTAGATGCCAATAGCATTAATGAAAGAAAGCGAAAGTGTTAGTCGCTCGGTCGTGTCCTCTTTATGACCCCATGGACTGTAGCCCACCAGGCTCCATGGGATTCTCCAGGCAAGAATATTGGAGTGGGTAGCCGTTTCCTTCTCCAGGGGATGTTCCAAACACAGGGATCGAAACTGCGTCTCCTGTGGCCCTTGCATTGGCAGATGGATTGTTTACATTTAAACCACCAGGGAAGCACATCAATAGTATTATTAGTTAAATATAAATTTTTTGTGTGACACACCCAGCCTTCATGACTGACCCTGCTTCTTTATTTTGCCTCCTTTTCACCCCTCCTCCTCTGGCTCAAAACTTCCCTCACACACTATTCCAGTGCTCCTTCAATAAGCATCTTTCAATATCAGGAGTTTGCACCTGCTGTTTCTTCTTCCTGGTACATTTTCTTCATTAACAGCCTGGTTATTGTCACTCAGAATTTAGATCTTAAATGGTACTTCCTCAAAGAGGTCTTCCCTCTTTGGCCATCTAAGTCTCCCAGGTGATTCTCTCATTGCCTCCTTTATTCTACTTCTTTTCCTGATTTTTAGGATACTTTGTAACTATATTGTGTTGCATCCCTTTGGTTCATCTTTATGGCCTTCGCTCCACAAGAGATAATGGCACAAGAAGACTAAATGACCTCACTAAAATGCATTATTATTTCATGTTTTGCTAAGGAATTAAAATCTGTGCCAACTGAATTATGATACAGTAATTGATGCTTTCCAACTGTGGTGCTGAAGAAGACTCTTGAGAGTCCTTTGGACAGGAGGAGATCAAACCAGTCTATCTTAAAGGAAATATTTATTGGAAGGACTGATGCTGAAGCTGAAGCTCCAGTACTCTGGTCACCTGATGGGAAGAGCTGACTCATTGGAAAAGCCCCTGATGCTGGAAAGACTGAGGGCAGGAGGAGAAGGAGGGGACGGAGGATGAGATGGTTGGGTGGCATCACCGACTCAATGAACATGAATCTGAGCAAATTCCAGGAGATGGTGGAGGACTGGGAAGGCTGGCGTACTGTCATCCATGCAGTTGCAGAGTCAGACACGACAGTGACTAAAGGACGACAACAGCAGCAATAGTTTATTTCACTTGAAATTTCATGATAAATGTGTAAAGAGTTCCTTTCATTGTGTTTAGACATATATTTTGGTATACCTTATTCATATGTATTGATAGAATGCAATATTTGCAAAATACATCACACACACACACAAAAAACCTAAAAAAAAACTTTAGAATCTGGTTCTTTCAAATGGGTATGGGGCTTAAAACCATAGATGCTAATTTTTCACAACAGTATTCTTTATTCTGCTGGCAAGAATTTTGGTATGTGGGCATTACCAAACATAAACAAACACAGTGCTATTATCTGAGGTTTTTCTTCCAAGCTACTGATTCTCTTCCTGCAAGCTTTGATGTTAGTGTGTGATGTGCAACCCTGTAACACACTCACCCACTTGTTCTTTCTTAGGTCCTACAAAGTTGTTTTGCAAGAAAATTGGGAATTTCACTCATTCTTCCAAACCTATTCACTTCTCTAGTATCAAATTCCACATCACTGTTTCACTTCAATAATTTTAGCATTTACAATAATGTTTTCAATGCTAGATATAATCTTTAAAATTAATGGCGACTATTCTCAACACATACAACACCAAAACTAACTTGAAATGAAAAAAAAAATAGATACCTCGACTAAAACAAACATGTATGGGACATGACAATTATACCAAGACGTATCTTACTTTCAGAGCTGTGAAAATGTACAAAAACGGGTCTTATTGTGAAGTATGGTATACTCATGCTTTTTCTATCAGTTGTTTAATTATTAGTTTTATGTGTATTCATCTGTCCCATTGTGAAAAAGGCACATTAAAATTTAAATTGCATCTTCACTATGAATCATACCTTTTCTATATCAAATGACAGCATTTTTCCATTTTAATTCATTCCTTAAAGTCTGATTTTTCTGGTATTAACAGCTTGACTCATGTTGTCCCTGTCTTCAAATCTGCCTGATGTATCTGCTGATTTTAAGTCATTTTGTTTGAGATATGCTAATGGAATATCATATTTGACAAAACACCATTTTTTATTTTCAATGTAAGAGATTTCTATCTTTTAATAGAAGTTACATTTAGTGCCATTATTAAATTTGTAATATTTATTCTTGTTTCTCTTAGCTGGCTGTAGTTCTTATGACATCACATTATACCATGATTTCTCCATTCTTTTGTTAAATTTTTTTATTGTGAAGTGTTTCACAAATACACACAATGGATATATATATATATATATATATATATGCATATTTAAAGATTAATAGTTAAGTTGAATACAATTCTAATATTCACTATCCTAAGAAACAGAGTATCGGCTATAATTCTGAAGCTTCCTGTTGACTTGATTACACTCTTTCCCTGCACTGTATTTAGTACTATCCTGTATTTTGTGTAAGCAGTTCCTTTGCTTTTTCTCTATAGCTTTACCACATATATGTTGCTTTAAACAATTTAATGATCAGTTTGCTTATTATTTAACTTTACACAACTGCAATTGACACATATTTTTGCTCTGCATCATTTTACGCTGATGGCTGTGATTAATTCATTTTCCCTAATATATGGTGTTCTGTACAAATTTGTAGAACCTTGTACATTGTGTTCTGTATGAAAAGTGCTGAGAATGTGGATGGTGCCCCAGAGCTGAAGAAGGTCATAACCCTGATCCTTTGTATGAATACAACATAGTCTACTCATTTTAATAATTCAGCATTTTTCCTAGGGTTGTTTTTCTAACTTTTTATTCCTTTTTTTTTTTTTTTCTGGCCATGCTGCATAGCATGTGGGACCTTATTTCCCTGACCAGGGACCAAATCCACCCCTGCACTGAAAGTTCAGTCTTAACCACTGGACCACGAGCGATGTCCCCCTAGGTTTCTTGAGCTTTAAGTTTTTTCTTGCTTTCTTGAAATAGTATTGCTATGAGCATTATTTTACATGTATGTGGAACATATAGTTTCTCCAGGGTTTCTAACTAGTCGTGGAATAACTGGTAACAGTATATATACAAATACATGCATTGACAAACTCTTTGGTTCCAGACTTCTCTAGTGGACCAGTGGCTAAGGCTCCATTCTCCCAGTGCAGGGGTCCAGGTATGGTCAGGGAACTGGATCTTACATGCAGCAACTAAAAAGATCCCATGTGCTGCAATTAAGACCTGGTGTAGACAAATAAATAAAAAATAAACAAATTGAGTTTCTCTTGTTAATCTTTTTGTTAACGAGTCTCAGCTGGAAACCTAAAACAGTGGACAGAAGATTCCCTTCCATACAGAAGCATCAGATGGATGGGGCCACCACTGCTGGTGTTGAAAATGGAAGAAGCCACAAGAAAGGCCCTCAGCTGACAGGCCAAGAGGAAGCGGGGACCTCATTCCTTCAAGCACATGGAGCTCAGCGCTGCCAAGAACCTGAAAGTCCCCGGAAATGAATGCTCCCTCGGGCCCTGCCAAGGAGGCAGCCTGGCCAACAGCCTGACTTTGACCCTGTAAGACCTAAGACAGGGCAGACAAGTCACTGACCTACAGTGTTAGGAGACAGAGATCTCTTAGTCAGTGTTAGTCGATCAGTCTGTCCGACTCTTTGTGACCCCATGGACTGTAGCCCACCAGGCTCCTCTGTCCATGGGATTCTCCAGGCAGGCACACTGGAGTGGGTTGCCATGCCTTCCTCCAGGGTATCTTCCCAACCCAGGGATTGAACCTGGGTCTCCTGCATTGCAGGTGGATTCTTTACCACTGTGCCATCTGGGAAACCCTTAGTCATGCCACTGAGATTGTAGCAATCTGTCAGCAATAAAAACCAGCATACTTGATAAGCCTAGTTTATGATAGCTTTGATGATTTAAATGCTTTTAAACAGCTTGATCAATATTACTTCAAATTAATCATTTTTCTAGTTGTGTCAATCTTTAACTGGCAGGAGGAGGCCATGAACCAAGAAGCATCACTGCTCAATTAAAGGCAAAAGAGGTTAGGTAGAAAAGAGACACCTGATGAGTCTTCCAAGCAATGTATTATAGTAACTGTCTCTAGTTCATCTCTGTGGTTCATCTCCATGGTTTCCAGACACTCTGCCCATGTTGTTTGTTCTACAAGGGGCAGCTGTGGAGCAAAATTTGGCCAGTCCATATTGGCGTTAAAGGGTGGAACTCTGCTTTAAGTTCTGTGGGGAAAGAGAAGGAAGCTGACACACAGGAAAACAATAAAACCCGAGATGAAGCAAGAATGCTAGGCACTTGGGTTCAAGCTTCTGATTATTCCTTAAGCACTCTTAGACAGAATGTGTTCCAGTCATTTGCCAATTAAAAAAACCAGTCTTGAATGCTGTATTCATGTCCAAATGATAAAGGTAGTGACTTATTAGTAAAACACCATACACTCGCTGTCTCAAAGCTCTGCTGGTCAGAAGTTCAGTGGAGGTCTCTGGGCTAAAACCGAGGTCCCAGCAGAGCTGTACCCCTGTCTCAGCGCTCCCGGCCAGAATGCAGGTCCCTGCCTTCCAGCTTCTCCACCCACACTTGGCTGGGCCCGTTTCCTCCATCCTCAAAAGTCAGCAGCGTCGACTCTCTCTCTGCCTTTCCTCCTTGGTCACATCTCCCTCTGACCTCTAATGTCTATTTTAATTTGCTTTCTTTAATGAATGACACTGAGCATCTTTTCATGTTGTTTACTGACCTTTTCTGTTTCCTCTTCTGTGAATTCTCCATTTCAAGTCTTTGTCAACTTTTCTATTGGGTCATTCGCCATTTTACTTCCTGTTTCTTTCATGGAACTATTTCACATTTTGGAGATTTATCCTCTAGCGGTTCAATCTATTAAATTATTATCTCCTGTTTTGTGCTTATACTTTGATAATTTTATGGCTTTTAAACTTAACCTGTATTTTAATGTAGTTGATTTTGTCCATTGTTTGTCTTACTTTTCTATATATTGATGAAGAAATTCTTTTTCCCTAAAGTCAAAGGATATTCTGCTATATTTTATTGTAAAGCATATAAATTTTCCTTTTACTCATTACTCTGTCAACAGTTGTTTTCTCTTTTTTCCCAATTAATTAATTAGTTAATTAAATTAATTTAGCTGCCTTGATTCTTGGTTGCATTTTGGGCTGCTCTCTCTAGTTGCGTGACTCGTGGTGGGTTTAGCTGCCATACAGCATGTGAGATCTTAGTTCTCCTACCAGAGATTGAACCTGCATTCTCTGCATTCGGAGGCAGATTCTTAACTACAGGACCACCAGGGAAGTCTCGTTTTCTTCTTTTAAATAAGGAAGTTTGCCCAGAACGCTGTACTGGGCTGTCATTTTCTTACTGACCTCTAATACCAGTTCTTTTCTATTTCACATTTTCATACATGCATTAAGTATGCTTCTGGGCTCTTTTTTCTGTACCATTAATTGGTATGTCTACCCAGAGTAAACATCACAGTATATTACCAGTATATTTATAATAAGCTTCACTATCTAGTAGAACCAGAGCTCCTCAACTTGATCTTTTTCTTTAGAATGTATAATATCTTTTTGACCTTTTGCTTATTCATATACCTTTTAAAATAAACTTGTCAAGTTCCATAGAACTTGGAATTTGGATTAGAATTACATCTATAGGACAAGTGGAGGAGAACTGACAATTTTTTAACTCAAGGTCTATTCTTGACATGAAATATGTCCATTTATTTTGGTCATCTTTAATGGCTGTCATAGCACTTTATAACTTTTAGAGTAACAGTCTTACTTAGATTTGTTAATCACTATTCCTGAGAACATTATATTTTTAGTGCAAAAGTAATTACATTTTCTAACTGTTTCTTAAGTGCATAAAATGCAATAAACTCTTGTCCAATAATGATATCATATGCTACTGTAGCAGGCCGTGTCTGACTCTTTGCAACCCCATAGACTGTAGCCCACCAGGCTCCTCTGTCCATGGAAATGTCCAGGCAAGAATACTGGAGTGGATTCCCATTCCCTTCTCCAGGGGATCTTCCCCACCCAGGGATCAAACCTGGGTCTCTTGCATTGGAGGCAGGTTCTTTTCCATGAGAGCCACCAGGAAAGCCCCCAGGCTCTTTATCAACCCATTAAATCCTCTCAACAACTCTATGAGGGGGAGATCGGTTAAGCATAATTGCACTTTATTTCAGCAGTCAAACCACCGCATCAATTTGGCCACCAGAATTTGGAGTAAGACGGAGTGTGCAGAAGCGAGAAGAGAGAAGTACGGCGATCGCGCCTCTTATGGAGAAGAGACCCTGCCACAGAACAAAATGCTGTTGGTTTCCCGGTGCCTGATGAAGAAGAGGAAAGGGTGGTCTGCACAAAATCTCGGCTCCATTCTGCAGCACCGGGAGTTCCTGACCACGGCAGTGGCCCCGGCTGCCTCTGTGCCCTCCTCGTTGACCTCCACGAAGCACTTGTGTGCAACCTTGGACATGGGCACATTCTTCTTAGCTGACATTCCGGAAAAGTCTGCCTTGGCTTCCTCGAAAGCATCAGTCATTCCTAAACTTCGAAGAAAAGCCTCCAAGTCATAACTTGCCTCCAGCTTTAATCTGGGAAGAAAAACTTGAACTTTCTCCTCAGTTAGCTTTTCTGGACTCGTCCAGGTTCTGAATTTCTCATATGTAAGTGCTTTTTCCACCTGAAATAATGAAGAGTTAAGTCTTAGAAGCTAGACGATAGCCCGGTACCCACCCATCTATGGGCTCATTAACTCCTCCCCCTCATGACCTGTGACTTGATGCTGAGTTCTGTTCCAGGATAATCTACAGGGTATTTCCTCTTATAAACACACCAAGATTTTGCCTCTATTTCTTGCATTTTCCCAGTTTTATGGATACAAGAGAACAACAGCTAGGAAACACCTGAGACAAGGATAGGGTTTTATTTTGAACTATCTGTACCAAATTCATGTCAAGTTGGTTTTTTAGTTTAGGAAATTCTCATAACCAATTTAGTGTATTTATGATGATGATACCACTTTAATGGCAGAAAATGAAGAGGAACTAAAGAGATTCTTGATAAAGGTGAAAAAGGAGAGTGAAAAAGCTGGCTTAAAACTCAGCATTCAAAAACTAAGATCAAGGCATCCAGTGCTATCATTTCATGGCAAATAGATGGGGAAAACAGTGTCAGATTTCATTTTCTTGGGCTCCAAAATCAATGTGGACAATGGCTACAATCACAGACTTAAAAGACGCTTGCTCCTTGAAAGAGGAGCTGTGATCAACCTAGACAGTGTTTTAAAAAGCAGAGACATCACTTTGCCAACAAAGTCCATATAGTCAAAGCTATGGCTTTTCCAGTAGTCATGTATGGATGTGAGAATTGGACTGTTAAGAAGGCTGAGCGCCAAAGAACTGACGCTTTTGAACTCTAGTGCTGGAGAGAACTCTTGAGAGTTCCTTGGACTGCAATGAGATCAAACCAGTCAATCCTAGAGAAAATTAACCCTGAATATTCATTGGAAGGACTGATGCTGAAAGTGAAGCTCCAATACTCTGGTCACCTGATGTGAAGAGCTGACTCATTGGAAAAGACCCTAATGCAGGGAAAAATTGAGGGCAAGAGAATAAGGGGGGGACAGAGGATAAGATGATTGGATGGCATCACTGACTTGATGGACATGAGTTTTAACAAACTCAGGGAGATAATGAAGGACAGGGAAGCCTGGCGTGCTGCAGTTCATGGGATTGCAAGAGTTATACATGAGTTAGCAACTGAACAACATCAAATGCAATACAGTACCGTGAGTTTGAGAAACTGTTGATCAAAGAGAGAAAAGCATGACTCAGAACTTGGCTGAATGAAAGAGGGAGAACTCAGCGATCCTGGGGGAGGAGGGCAGGATGGGAAATTCCACAGGACTGTTGCTTCTAGCATCCTGTGTTTGCCCTCTGCCTGTTCTGGGGGTAGCTTTAAATCCTCCCAGACCCAGCCCTCCATTCTTGTTTATTAACAAGGAAAATATATGGAAGAGCATCTTCTCTCCACCAGCAGAAGTCCAGGTGAGAGCTCCTCTCCAGCGACAGATGTTTGGATGTCAGTTCTGTTCCTAGACTCTCCTAATTTTCTATTTTTGGGGGGTGGGGGACTTTTGAAAAAGTTGAAGTGTATGTGATACACAACATTGTGTAAATTTGACGTGTCCATGTTAGTGCCATACATTTATATGTTGAAATATAATTGCCATTATAGTAATAATTAATACCTCTATTTTATAACTATCATTTATTTTTTACTTAATTTGTTTATTTTTAACTGGAGGATAATTGCCTTATAATGCAGTGCTGGTTTCTGCCATTCATCGACATGAATCAGCCATAGGAGTGTGTGTGTGTGTATACGTCCCTGCCTACTGAACGTCCCTCCCACCTCCCACCCTGTCCTAACCCTGCAAGTTGGCACAGAGCACCGGGTTTGAGCTCTCTGCATCATAGAGCAAATTCCCGTGGCTACCTACTTTACCTGCAATGTGTGTGTTTCCATGCTACTCTCTCAATTCATCCCCCTCTCTCCTACCCCCGCTGTGTCCATTGGTCTGATCTCTATTTCTGCACCTAATTTTCTTAAAGTTGCCATGACAGATCTCTTCCTTGCCTTATGCCAGGAGGTTCCTGATTCCATAGAGAAGCCAAGGAAATCAGGCAGACCCTACCCTCTCGGGTGGGCTGGCGTGCACCGGTGTGCTGGAGCTAGCTTGCATCTTCTGCAAAAGTCAACTGGTAAACCCTCGGGAGCCTAAACTTGGCCATGGCGCAGATATTTACAGCACAGGAATCAGTAAACGTTATAAATGAGGGCTTCCCCGACACCCCAGGAGCCAGATAACCAGCACACTGTCACTCTTGCACCTCCCACCCTATAAATTTACTTTCCCCCAACCTGAACCCTCTTTGCCTGTCATGGGAAAATGTCCTTTTCCTCCTGTCTAAGAAAAATTCCTCACGTGTACTTTAGACCCTTGCTCCTCAAAACTGGTCTATGACCAACAGCATCTGTATCACTTGGAATCTTGTCAGAAAGGCAAAATTTCCGGCCATAATCCCCCTAAATCAGAATCTGCATTTTAACAGGATCCCATTAGATTAATATGCACATTAATGTTTGAGGAACACTGCTCAGAGCCATCTTTTATCTTTTTCCTGTTCTTTTGTTCAGTAATTACTGGGCTCTCAACTAGCCCCTCCCTTCAGAATAAATAATAATGTTCTTATTTTTGGAACTCTCTTCTTCTTGGCTTCATCAGAATTTGTTTTTCCAGCAAGTCCACTCCTAGGTGTACACTCAATGGAAATGCATACACATGTTTGCCAAAAGTCATGCAGTGGTGTTCATTTAGCACTCCTTAGAACAACCCTCTGGAGAAAGAAATGGCAACCCACTCCAGTATTCTTGCCTGGAGAATTCTATGGACAGAAGAGCCAGGTAGGCTACAGTCCATGGGGTTGCAAAGAGTCGAACACAACTGAGCGACTATCACTCACTTACTCACTTAGCACAACTCTAAATTGTAAATGCCTCTAATGCAATCAGTGGATGCACTTTTAAAAATGAGCTCAGGCTACTTAGGACTGCCACGGGGAAGGACTGGGGGAAGGAACAGTTGGGGGATTGGGGTGGACATGTATACACTGCTACATTTAAAACGGACAGCCAGCAAGGACCTAATGTAGAGCACAGGGAACTCTGCACAAAGGTATATGGCAGCTGGATGGGAGGGGAGGCTGGGGAAGAATGGATGCATGTATATATATATGCATATATGGCCGAGGCCCTTCACTGTTCACTGAAATTATCACCGCATTGTTAATCAGCACTATCCCAATACAGAATAAAAAGTTATTAAAAAAAAAACAACATGCGCAGGGTGGATCTGTAGACACTCAAACTCAGCATCAAGGGCTTACCACAGCAAGATCCGTGTCCTCATCAGGCAGAAGGATGAGCATGCTCAGCTTGGCCCCCACGTAGGGCAGCTCCAGGACCTGGGCCGGCACCTCCTCCACGTGCCCCATTTTAAACTTGGCTTGCTTGAACATCATCTGTACTGTCTTCTTCTCCTGATAAAAATAGGAAACTAAAATCAAATCACGGAAAAATGAGCACAGGGTACTAAAAACTGGTATGTCTAATTCACAGAACCCTTGTTGTTCAGTCACTAAGTCACGTCTGACTCTTTACAACCCCATGGACTGTAGCCCACCAGGCTCCTCTGTCCATGGGATTCTCCAGGCAAGAGTACTGGAGTGGGTTGCCATTTCCTTCTCCAAGAGATACTCCTGACCCAGAGGTCGGTCCCATATCTCCTGCATTGCAGGCGGATTCTTTACCACTGAGCTACTAGGGAAGCCCACGGAACATAACATATAGGTACATATAATTATTATTTCTGTGCATTTATGCTGATTGATGCAAAATCTTCATTAGTACATACTAGTGTTGAGTAATAATATTCCATTGTCCCAGCAGATCAAGTCCTACCACGTGGGAGAGAAAAAATTGATGAATAGAGACATAAAACTCTCTATATTATTCTCAGAAGAAATTGTGTTTTTTTCTCTTTTTAAAAGATAAGTAGAGAAGCACTCGCAGGGACCTTTTAATTAAAAATTTATTTCTCGAAGTTAAGAGGAAAATTAACTAATACTCAAGGCTTTGCACTGGAAGATTTATTTAGAAAAGGTATATAGGCCAGAGGGAGTTACACTTTTACTCTGAAAAGTTGCTCAATTATATAATTAGCGCTATGGCCTTGCTTTTCTTGGAGGGAAAACCTTGATGAGATGTCCAGAGCCCACCATTTTAAAACACTGCAACAAATATATTCTGGGCATGTAAACTTTTGTGCAATATGTTATTATCAAGTGGATAGAGGTCAAATTCCAAGCTGAGAGTTATTGACCTCAGCCCTTATCATATTCAAAAGTGAATGGAGATAAGTTTTTTAAAGTTAGGCATAGAAGTCTAAAAATCAAATACACAGCATGATGACTATAGTTAATAATACTGTGGATTAATAATATAATAATATGGAATGCTGGACATTCGCTAAGAGGGAAGATTTCAGGTGCTGTCATCAAGAAAATATATGGTAACTATGTGAGCAAATGATATTTTAATAAGCTTCACTGCAGTAATCATTTCACTGTGTATCTCAAATCCTCATCTTGTACATCTTAAATATGTAAAATTTTTAATTTTTAAAAAAGATCCAAAAATAAATAAAAACAAAGCTGTCCTGAACATTTGCTAGCATTTTTTTTCTTGTATTCCGAATTGTACAGCCATGAATTCTAAGGCAATAAATAGTCATAGTTGTCATTGACAATTGCGAGAAAAAGTCTAAATACACTCAGTGATAGGATAATACAAACGTAACTCGAAGGCTTAGAAGAAATTTTCTTTCAATCCAAATAACATGACCAGAGACAGAAGATCGATTTGACCAAGGATCCAAAAACAAGAAGATCAATATAACAATTATTTTGGTATTTCTCTTTCCCATTCCAATAAGAGATATACAGGGAACATGAAATTCATTCAGAAATAAATTAAGAATCAAGACAGTGTGAAATAAATAATTCTTTCCATTCCTTGACAATCTTCCCAGCATATTACTTTAGAAAGTAGCAATATGTCTGCAAAATGTTCTCCTACCTGATTAGTCTTAAAGAGCATTCCCCTGGTGTGCTTTCTGTCAAATTGCTCATTCCACTTGCCTTTGAAATAGATGGCATTCACCAGGACCAGCTTAATCAGAGGACCGACTGTCCCAGCCCCCAGTATCTCTGATATCTTACCTGTAAAGAACATGTAGAAAGTTACTGCTATTGGGGGAGAATAAACTTTTCTTTTACAAAAGGTCTCTCTCTCAATATTGAAAAAAGGCTGGAATTCTGCCGTCTGGCTGCCTGAGGACTCAGGGAAATGGTGTTTCATGCGGCGCACACATCAGTGTAGTGGGAATCACAATAAACTGTGGAGAATTCTGAAGGAGATGGGAGTACCAGACCACCTGGCCTGCCTCTTGAGAAACCTGTATGCAGGTCAGGAAGCAACAGTTAGAACTGGACATGGAACAACAGACTGGTTCCCAATATGAAAAGGAGTACATCAAGGCTGTATATTGTCACCCTGCTTATTTAATTTATATGCAGAATACATCATGAGAAATACTGGGCTGGATGAAGCACAAGCTGGAATCAGGATTGCCGGGAGAAATATCAATAACCTCAGATATGAAGATGACACCACCCTTATGGCAGAAAGTGTAGAAGAACTAAAGAGCCTCTTGAGGAAAGTGAAAGAGGAGAATGAAAAAGTTGGGCTAAAGCTCAACATTCAGAAAACTAAGATCATGGCATCTGGTCCCATCACTTCATGGGAAATAGATGGGGAAACAGTGGAAACAGTGGATGACTTTATTTTTCTGAGCTCCAAAATCACTGCAGATGATGACTGCAGCCATGAAATTAAAAGACACTTAAACCTTGGAAGGAAAGTTATGACCAACCTAGACAGCATATTAAAAAGCAGAGACATTACTTTGCCAACAAAGGTCCGTCTAGTCAAGGCTATGGTTTTTCCAGTGGTCATGTACGGATGTGAGAGTTGGACTATAAAGAAAGCTGAGCACCGAAGAATTGATGCTTTTGAACTGTGGTGTTGGAGAAGACTCTTGAGAGTTCCTTGGACTGCAAGGAGATCCAATCAGTCCATCCTAAAGGAGATCGGTCCTGGGTGTTCATTGGAAAGACTGATGTTGAAGTTGAAACTCTAATACTTTGGCCACCTGATGTGAAGAACTGACTCATTTGAAAAGACCCTGATGCTGAGAAAGATTGAGGGCAGGAGGAGAAGGGGACGACAGAGGATGAGATGGTTGGATGGCATCACCGACTCGATGGACATGGGTTTGGGTAGACTCTGGGAGTTGGTGATGGACAGGGATGCCTAGTGTGCTGTGGTTCATGGGGCCACAAGGAGTTAGACACAACTGAGTGACCGAACTGAACTGAACTTGAAGCAGAGACTAACACTAGGTTTAAGCATTTTTCAGAAATCACCACTTCATAAGCCCAAGAAAAATGGCAGATTGGCATCGGGGCTTCCCCTGATGGCTCAGACAATAAAGAATCTGCCCACAATGCAGGAGATCCAGGTTCAATCCCTGGGTTGGGAAGATTCCCTTGGAGAAAGGAATGGCTACTCGCTCCAGTATTCTTGCCTGGAGAATCCCATAGACAGAGGAGCCTGGCAGGCTACAGTCCATGTTAGAATGATATTATCTGCTTCAAAACCCAGCAAACACGCACATGCAGGCTACTGGAAACAGGGTCAGAGTGGTCACACCGAGGAGGTCGCATCCGGGCAGTCTTGGCTCTGTCTCCCTTTATAACACCACCTCTCCTGAAATGACAACCGCTCACCTTCCGTCTTCTCCATCACCCAGTCATTTATGTGTTTCCTGCTTTTTTCAGTGTCTTCAGCAAAGGACAGCTCCTCCAGGTCAGCCTGATAGAACTTCTGGCAGGATTCTTTAAAAGCCTACAAATGCAGAATACCAAGTGTGGCCATATTCTACTTGGTAAAATTTCCTAAAAGTGTGAAAACATGTTTTCTTAACATGTTTCTGGCATAAATGCTTGCACAGGGCAATCTGTACTTTAAAACTCATTTGTGCAATTAATCAAAATGTACAGACCCCTGGCACTGTGCCAGGTGCGGGACCCCAGGGTAAAGACAGGACTCTGGACCTGAGGTGGCTCACAGTCTGCAGAGAGAGAAACATATATACACAGAAAGTTGCAAGATGTTTCAAGAATATGGACAGCGGCAGCTATGCACGAAACAGCCTGCGAACTTTCCTGTCAAATGCTTAAACTCCATGTTGACCTTCTGTTTGATTTTATCTCCTCCACTATGTGGTCTAACCATGTTTTACTCATTTCTGTAAGACCAGAACTGACCAGAGTGTCCTAAACATCCTTATGGAATGATTGGAAGGCTTCAACTAGACTATCAAAAAATCCTGCAGGTCTTCTAGGAGTGGAATCATGTGTGTGTGTGTGTGTGTGTGTGTGTGTGTGTGTGTGTGCGTGCAGGGAATTAGGGAAAAAAGTAGCAAAGGATAAGCCACGAAATGTAAGTTGGGGTCAAATCAGGAAGGGCATTACATGCAACACATTAAAATCCACAGATAACTCACCTCACGAAAACTTGTTTTCTGATATAATGTGCCTGGCAATTGGCTCCCATCCTCCGCCCATCTCCTGTCCTCAAACATTTTAGTTTCTACGGAGGAAAGAAGATGCAGAGAGAAGAAGAACCCAAGCGACCATGAAAAGTGGAGAATGATCCCCTGTGTCCTCAATATTCCCTAATTACAATATTCAAAAATCTGCCTGATATTCAAAAATGAACATCCATTAACCAGGAGATTCTTGGAATGACAAGTACTTATCCTGGAAAGCCTAACTAGCTGAAGGACTCAGAGTCATCTCCAAGGACACTGAAGCCCAGAGCAGGCATCTTCACTGGGCAGCACCCACCAGCAGCCAGGACAAGGTTTATTTGAGTCTTACATAATAATCCTTGGAACTGCCAACTGCTAAAATGGCCAGACTTACCCTGATCATTTCAGTAATCTTAAAATAACATCCCTCTGTGTATTATAGAGCACAATTTTTTGGATCTCACTTATTGAATAATGGCAGACTTTTACTGGACTAGGGAACGTTGGAATTATACACTGCAGTAAATAGGAAATACTCAGATTCAAAATCTTATTTTTTAGGGACCGATTTTAATTTTAGAAAGACTATTCTATCATTTGCCGACAAAGGTCCGTCTAGTCAAAGCCATGGTTTTTCCAGTAGTCATCTATGAATGTGAGAGTTGGACTATACAGAAATCTGAGCACTGAAGAATTGATGCTTTTGAACTGAGAAAACTCTTGAGAGTCACTTGGACAGCAAGGAGATCCAACTAGTCCATCCTAAAGGAAATAAGTCCTGAATATTCATTGGAAAGACTGATGCTGAAGTTGAATACTTTGGCCACCTGATGCGAAGAACTGACTCATTTGAAAAGACCCTGATGCTGGGAAAGATTGAAGGCAGGGGGAGAAGGGGATGACAGAGGATGAGATGGTTGGATGGTATCACCAACTTGATGGACATGGGTTTGGGTGGACTCTGGGAGTTGGTGATGGACAGGGAGGCCTAGCGTGCTGCAGTCCATGGGGTTGCAAATAGCCGGACACGACCGAGCGACTGAATTGAATTGAATTCTATCAGTGGTGTGCAAGGACCAGGCTGGACTTGGAGAGATCAGTTAGAGAACAATTAAAATAACAGTGTAGGTGTGAAAGCCTGGACATAGGCAATGATGATGGTGATTCAGAAGGGGGGACAAATTTAAGAGACTTTGCTTGGTCAGCTCCACAGAAACTGCCCAGTAAAGATGAGACAGGGGTTAGGGGTTGTGGTCATTGAGATGGGGGTGAGGGAAAGGCAGGTGTGGGTGCAGGAAGATGGACAAATTAAAATTGACATCTGGGAGTATGATTTATCAGAAACAGTCATTTTTTAAAGGGCACAGTTCAGAGGCAACCATAAAATTCTCAATTACAGAAGTATAATTCTAAGCACATTTTTAAGGCAGCACAACTATACTTTATTTCTGTTCTTCCACAATTTCTGTTTTATTTTCAGTGTCTTTTTCATCGATGTGGGAGCACTACTTACTGGCAGGAAATCACATGTCTTTTCCCCAAAGAGTCTGTTGGCAGTTCTGAGCAGGCACTGCGGGCCGGACGTGCTGACTTCCCTGAGGAGTGACTGGAAACCTCGGTGGACATCTCCACCTTCATTCAGACAAAGTGCCTGGTGATAGAATACAAGAACACTGACTTTTAACATGCCATTTTCTCCCTTAGAGAGCTCTTCCCAAACAAATTTCTGCACTGAAAATAACAAAGGGTCCTATTTTAAAAGGAGTTTGGTTTGACCATCTAGCACAGAGTTTCTCGACCTGGAAATATAGACTTTTGGGGCCACAAAGCTGGGGGCTCAGCGGTAAAGAAACTACCTGCCAATGCAGAAGAAATAGGAGAGGTGGGTTTGATCCTCGGGTTGGGAAGATCCCTTGGAGGAGAAAATGGCAGCCCACTCCAGTATTCTTGCCTGGGAAATCCCATGGACAGAAAGCCCAAGGCGGGATACAGTCCATGGGGTCTCAAGAGTTGGACCGGATTAGCAACTAAACCACCACCCCCACTTTGCTGTGAGGCCGTCCTGCACACACTAGAATATTCAGCTGCGTTTCTGGCCTCTGTCCGCTAGATGTCAGCAGCAGCTCTCGGGTATGACACCCAGCACAGTCCAGACCTTGTCTCCGGTCCCGGGAAAGCCGATCGCCGCGGGGTGGGCAGCCCCGCTCTAGCAGGTTTATCTGTGCCGGGAAACTCCGGAGGGAGACTGGATAAAACCAACCGGCATATGGAATGGCCTCTAGGATACAAGAAGGAGCAGAAACAGACATGGAAATGTTTCATCGGGAATTCCACAGAAGTCCTCCAGTCTAGACTGGATTTAAATGTCAAATCGGAGTGAGAACTAAGGCTGTTCCCTTATCTCCGAACAACCCCAGCCCAAAGCCTCCCTCCTCCAGGGCGCTGAAAGAAACAGCCACCAGGGACTCAACTGTGGCTGGGGACGGATTCTGAGGAGGGGCCCTGCACCCTGACATTCATGGAAACATGATGCGTATGTGAGTTTTCTGGGACGCTTTCACCAGGGAGTCTACTTCCCTAAAGCAATGCCACTGCTCCCCTGGTGCATGCGTGTGTGCTGAGTCACTTCAGTCGTGTCCGACTCTTGGCGACCCCATGGGCTGTAGCCCACCAGGCTCCCTTGTCCATGGGATTCCCCAAGGTGGGGGGTGGCCATTTCCTTCTCCAGGGGATCTTCCTGACCCAGGGATTGAACCCAGTCTCCTACATCTCCTGCCTTGGCAGGCTGATTCTTACCCACTGAGCCACCTGGAAAGCCCACTTCACTGATGGCTAAGGTCATATATAAACCATGTCAGGTCAATCAGATTATATATTGATTGATTGATTATATACACACACATATATATGTATATAAATATATAAATGCCTGAGCTCTTTCTATATATTATATATATAGATTATAACCTAAAAATTCCAGAAGATAGAAGTCCCCATTTGTGCTGCGCTTTTTCCACTTATGCATAACCTTATACTAGAAACAACACATTAAACAAAAAGTTCATTTACAGAGTTGCATTTCCATTTGAGATATAACATTAGCAAAAGTTTAAAATAGAACAAAGTTGAAATTCTTGGCTTTCTTGTGGAATAGAACTGTAGTTTCCTTTGCTCATCAAGGGAAACATAGCAAACACCCTCTTCCAAAAACACAAGAGAAGACTTTACACATGGACATCACCATGGAGAAACTCTATACAGTCTGCAAAAACAAGACTGAGAGCTGACTGTGGCTCAAACCATGAACTCCTTATTGCCAAACTCAGACTTAAACTGAAGAAAGTAGGGAAAACCACTAGACCATTCAGGTATGACCTAAATCAGATCCCTTACGATTATACAGTGGAAGTGAGAAATAGATTCAAGAGGTTAGATCTGATAGAGTGCCTGATGAACTATGGACAGAGGTTCGGGACACTGTATAGAAGAGAGGGATTAAGACCATCCCCAAGAAAAAGAAATGCAAAAAAGCAAAATGGCTGCCTGAGGAGGCCTTACAAATAGCTGTGAAAAAAAGAGAAGCAAAAAGCAAAAGACAAAAGGAAAGATATACCCATTTGAAAGCAGAGTTCCAAAGAATAGCAAGGAGAGATAAGAAAGCCTTCCTCAGTGATCAGTACAAAGAAATAAAGGAAAACAACAGAATGGGAAAGACTAGAGATCTCTTCAAGAAAATTAGAGATACCAAGGGAACATTTCATGCAAAGATGGGCACAATAAAGGACATAAATGGTATGGACCTAAGAGAAGCAGAAGATATTAAGAAGAGGTGGCAAGAATACACAGAAGAACTGTACAAAAAAGATCTTCATGACCCAGATAATCACGATGGTATGGTCACTCACCTAGAGCCAGACATCCTGGAATGTGAAGTCAAGTGGGCCTTAGAAAGCATCACTATGAACAAAGCTAGTGGAGGTGATGGAATTCCAGTTGAGTTATTTCAAATCCTAAAAGATGATGCTGTGAAAGTGCTGCACTCAATATGCGGCAAATTTAGAAAACTCAGCAGTGGCCACAGGACTGGAAAAGGTCAGTTTTCATTCTAGTCCCAAAGAATGGCAGTGCTAAAGAATGTTCAAACTACTGCACAGTTGCACTCATCTCACACACTAGTAAAGTAATGCTCAAAATTCTCCAAGCCAGGATTCAATCGTACATGAACCTTGAACTTCCAAATGTTCAACCTAGATTTAGAAAAGGGAGAGGAACCAGAGATCAAATTGCCAACATCTGTTGGATTATCAAAAAAGCAAGAGTGTTCCAGAAAAACATCTACTTCTGCCTTATTGACTATGCCAAAGCCTTTGACTATGTGGATCACAACAAACTGTGGAAAGTTCTTCAAGAGATGGGAATACCAGACCACCTGACCTGCCTTCTGAGAAATCTGTATGCAGGTCAGGAAGCAAAAGTTAGAACTGGACAGGGAACATTAGACTGGTTCCAAATAGGAAAAGAAGTACATCAAGGCTGTATATTGTCACCCTGCGTATTTAACTTACATGCAAGAGTACATCATGAGAAATGCTGGCTGTAAGACGCACAAGCTGGAATCAAGATTGCCAGGAGAAATATCAATAACCTCAAATATGCAGATGACACCACCCTTATGTCAGAAAGCGAAGAAAAACTAAACAGCCTCTTGATGAAAGTGAAAGAGGAGGGTGAAAAAGTTGGCTTAAAACTCAACATTCAGAAAACTAAGATCATGGCATCTGGTCCCATCACTTCATGGGAAATAGATGGGGAAATAGTGACAGACTTTATTTTTCTGGGCTCCAAAATCACTGCAGATGGTGACTGCAGCCATGAAATTAAAAGACGCTTACTCCTTGGAAGGAAAGTTACGACCAACCTAGGCAGCATATTAAAAAGCAGAGACATTACTCTGCCAACAAAGGTCCATCTATTCAAGACTATGGTTTTTCTAGTAATCATGTACAGATGTGAGATTTGGACTATAAAGAAAACTGAATACTGAAGAATTGTTGCTTTTGAACTGTGGTGTTGGAGGAGAGTGTTGAGAGTCCCTTGGACAGCAAGGAGATCCAACCAGTCCACCCTAAAGGAAATCAGTCCTGAATATTCATTGGATGCTGAAGCTGAAACTCCAATACTTTGGCCACTTAATGGGAAGGACTGACTCATTTGAAAAGACCCTGATCCTGGGAAAGATTGAAGGCGGGAAGAGAAGGGGATGACAGAGGATGAGAGGGTTGGATAGCATCACCGACTCAATGGACATGAGTTTGAGTAAACTCTGGGAGTTGGTGATGGACAGGGAGGCCCAACATGCTGCAAAGAGTTGGACAAGACCGAGCAACTGAACTGAACTTGCTAATCAAAGATGCAGGAAACAACACTCAGTGTCTCCCATGAACACTAGGAGATATCTCTCACACAATTCTCCTTTCCACTTTCAGGTCTGCATTCTTCCCATCACTTCAGTGCCCCTCGCCCCTCCCAGCCTCACTGGCATCCATCAGCCAGTGGGAGGCATGAACAGAACAGCCCTGAGAAAGCACAGAGGAAGCCCACATACCTGGGACATTTGGGCTGCCGTGTTCCCCTTGGCCCCCATTAAGACCATGGTCAGGACGGAGGAGAGGCTCAGCGGAGAGAAGAACACGTTTTGCAAGTGGTCCTCTTCACCCAACATTTTTAGTAAGTTGATGGCAAAAGTGCCATTTGCTTTGCAGAGAGCATCCATCGGAGGAGGTCTGTATCAAAAGCCAAACATGAGCAAGTCAGCCACGCCTGCCACTAGTCACCTGCTCATTCATGCCCCATCTGTGAAACTGGGTGTGGTCAGAAGAGTAGCTGCTCCCTCAGACATGTGCGTCGAATCCCGGAAACCTGTGGGTGAGATTGAATTCAGGACCTTGAGATGGAGAGAATGACCTGGATCACTGGATGAGCTCAGTGTAATCACAGGCTTCTTATAAGAGGACCGCAAGGGACTTCCCTGGTGGTCCAGCAGTTAAGCTCTGTGCTCCCAATGCAGGGGGTTCAGGTTCAATCCCAGGTCAGAGAACAAGATCCCATGTGCCCAAACTAAGACTCGGCACAGCCAAATAAACCAACATTAAAAAAAAAAAAAAAAGGCAGGAGGGTCAGAGGCAGAGAAGGAAGTATGAGGATGGAAGCAAAGATCAGGATGACGTTGGGTCAGAAACCAAAGAATGCAGGCAGCCTCTCAGAGCTGCAAAATGCAAGGAACTGGACTCTGACCTAGAGCCTCCAGAGAAAAAAAAGTAGCTCTGCCACCTCTTACGGACCTCTAACCTCCAGAAGTGTAAGATAAATCCCCTTATTACTGATCATTCTCCCTCAGTTTGGTGTCTCTGGCATAATCTTTAAGCAACGTTCTACGAGTTAATAATTTTCTGTAAATAAAAATGTCATTTACATACATACATCTTCTTACATAGTTGCCTATGTAGTTCAATTCAGTTCATTCACTCAGTCATGTCCGACTCTTTTTGACCCCATGGACTGCAGCATGCCAGGCTTCCCTGTCCATCACCAACTCCCAGAGTTTACTCAAACTCATGCCCATTGAGTCGGTGATGCCATCCAACCATCTCATCCTCTGTCGTCCCCTTCTCCTCCTGCCCCCAATCCTTCCCAGCATCAGGGTCTTTTCAAATGAGTCATCTCTTCGCCTGAGGTGGCCAAAGTATTGGAGTTTCAGCTTCAGCATGAGTCCCTCCAATGAACACCCAGGACCTATCTCCTTCAGGATGCACTGGTTGGATCTCCTTGCAGTCCAAGGGACTCTCAAGGGTCTTCTCCAACACCACAGTTTGAAAGCATCAATGCTTTGGCGCTCAGCTTTCTTTATAGTCCAACTCTCACATCCATATATGACTACTGGAAAAACCACAGCTTTAACTAGACGGACCTTTGTTGGCAAAGTAATGTCTCTGCTTTTTAATATGCTGTCTAGGTTGGTCATAGTTTTTCTTCCAAGGAGCAAGTGTCTTTTGATTTCAAGACTGCAGTCACCATCTGCAGTGATTTTGGAGGCCCCAAAAATAGTCTGACACTGTTTCCACTGTTTCTCCATCTATTTCTCAAAAAGTGATGGGACCAGATGCCATGATGTTATTTTTCTGAATGTTGTTTTAAGCCTATTTTTTCACTCTCCTCTTTCACTTTCATCAAGAGGCCGTTTAGTTCTTCTTCACCTTCTGCCATAAGGGTGGTGTCATCTGCATATCTGAGGTCATTGATATATTTCTCCTGGAAATCTTGATTCCAGCTTGTGCTTCATCTAGCCCAGCATTTCTCATGATGTACTCTGCATATACGTTAAATAAGCAGGGTGAAAACACACAGCTTTGACGTACTCCTATTTGGAACCAATCTGTTTACTCCATGTCCAGTTCTAACTTTTGCTTCCGGACCTGCATACAGATTTCTCAGGAGGCAGGCCAGGTGGTCTGGCATTCCCATCTCTTTAAGAATTTTTCAGAGTTTGTTGTGGTCCACACAGTCAAAGGCTTTAGCACAATTGTATGTGTAATAACCCTACAATTGTAGCATTCTGTTCCTTTTCATTCATCATTATAGCACATTTTCCTTCATTAAGACTATCTGTAAATATGTTTTCCCTTTCCCCACCAACCCCCAGACTCTGTTGCTATTGTTGTTTCTCTGTTGGTTTTAACCACAGGCACAGAAGATTGAGTCAACCGTCTTGCTCAGTTCATGGGCTTTAAAAAGGCCTCCTCCCTCCATCCTAATTCCAATCCCATATTATGTCACATGAAAACAACCAGAAACAGACTTCCCTGGTGGTCCAGTGGTTAAGATTCCATCTTCCAATGCAGGAGGTGTGGGTTTGGTCCCTGGTCTCAGACCTAGGGTTCCACATGCTGTGGGGTGCAGTCAAAATTTTTTTAAAAAGAAAGAAAAAAACCCCACCATTTTCCACTGGTGGTGTTGAAATTGGACTGAGAGCTGTGAAAGGGGTCCCCGGGAATGCAGATGGAATATGAAGCCCAGATCTCAAGTCATCAGGTGGGCAGTTTGAATCAGGCACTCATTATGGATCCAGGCTTGACCTTCCCCCAGCTTAACTAAAACAAGATTCTTCCTGCCTCTGATCCCTGACGTCCCTTTCCTTAAAGATCTTACTTGAGGCAATTGGTCATTATAAGTTTTTTCTCTGCTTCTTGGCAGCTAAACATTTTGAAAAGCCTCTTTCCTATTTTACAACCCTAGACGCTCTTTCTCAAGCCCCTAGAAGCCAGCCCTTTAAAATATAATCATCATCAAAAATATATATATATGATCATCAAGGAAGATGGTCTCCATGGGACAATCCGAGAAAAACATCAGCAGACACCTTGCTGCCAGTTGCGAGAAGTTTTTGCAGCTTATTAGCATAATTTTAGAAAAAAATTATAAACCTTGCATTTATTTCTATTAAACCTTCTCGAAACCTCGGCTCCTAGTCAGTAAATTACTAAAACTCCTCAGTTTCCCTGAGTCTCTGTTGCTGTTACAGTTGAGAGCATTTTGGCAAATAAAAGGACAAATCATCACCCATAATCCCATGATCCTATAAGCTCATCTTTTCTATTATGTGATCCTTTTTAAAAATGTATATGTATCTTTATAACTCAAAAATTGTAAAGTGACACAAGAACAATATGTTCCAGTTTGAAAAACTAGCAAACAAGCAAAATCAAAAGTCCTGGAAGCTCTACCTAGAGATAAGCGTCATCATGCCTTTGTTCATTTTTATAAGCAGATGGGTCACCCTCAGCTCTTTTATCTTTCAGTCTCCCAGTGGACTGACCCGGCTTCCTGAAACCATCTAGAAAGTGAATCTCATTAGGTCTTGGAGGGGGTGTGGCAGAAGGGGAAAGTGAAGGGTGTGCGGGGGAAGGGCAACATTTCAACCTGAGCCTCCTCACTGTTGAATGTTTCCTTTGAAGCTTCTAAGAAATTTTTTCAAGAGATGTCTTTGGCTTAAAAGAAACAAAAGCATGGTAGGGAAAAAAAAGTGTGACAATCACCTGGTAAGTATAAAACCGTCCCATCCAGTACAGATTCCTTAAAGTTTGGCAGGAAAAAAAGTAATAAAATGTCATCCAAGAAAATATAACAGTGCTCTATAGTTAATATACTTAAGAGAGGGACAAAATGTTGTTTTTCTTTGCCCTCACTTCAGTAAGCCTCTCCGGAGACTTCAGCTGCAAGGTTCAAACATGAGGGCTGCAGGAGTTGGAAGGCTGAAGTACCTGCAGTGGGCAAGTCCCACCACAGAGCAGGACCCAGCCTGCCTCCTCGCCACTTCTGGACACAAAACAAAAACTTAGGAGCCAGGAAACTGTTATTCACTCAGTCGTGTCTGACTCTTTGTGACCCCATGGACTATATCCACCAGGCTCCTCTGTCCATGGAATTCTCAAGACAAGAATACTGGAGAGGGTAGCTATTCCCTTCTCCAGGAGATCTTCCTGACCCAGGGATCGAACCGGGGTCTTCTGCATTGCAGGCAGATTCTTTACCAGCTGACTCACCAGGGAAGCCAAGAGGGATATTGAAACTTGATAGCACTGCACCTACCAGAAAGTGGCACCAAAGAGATTCAAAGAAGGAGAGAATTGGGTATCTGGAGATGAAAGACAGGAATAAATTTGGATTGGATTTTACAGGAGCATAGAAGCTTTGGACTGTGGACCAAAAGAGAAAAATGTACAACATGACATTACGTTGTGAGTTAAGTGTTACTCAGGATCTTACTGAGGACTATAGTAAGGGAGATAGGCTCTCTGACATAGCTCCGAGGAGGCAGGCGGAAAAGCATGATTTGGGCTACAGAATGAGTCATTCAGCTCAGTAAAAGGTCACTGCTAGTCACGAGGACCAGAGAGCAAAGCTAGTGATTTTAGTGCTTTGTGATATAGTGGAAGATGCAAGAATCTCAGCTTATTAATTTTTTTTCCAGTGAAATCTCTAAGGAACCTGTTTTCCCAAAGTACAGACTGGCTTATCATAAGCCATGAAAAACATGGCTTATGTTTTTCATTCTGAATTCTGTTCAGGGTGCATTGTCAGCCAGTGACTGCAGCAGCTAAACACTTGATCCTTGTAGAACTGGATGGTGAGCAACATTCTTTGTGTTACTGGAGCCAGGGTGAGGCTGGCATAAGCTTATGCAGGTGAGTGGGTGTGCACTCAGAGTGTGTGTGTGTGTGTGTGTGTGTGGTTGTCCAAACTGCACAGGCAAAGGAATGAACTGGAATATCACATTAATTCCCTCTTTACATTTTAACTGCTCTTAATTGTAAACGTATATTTCAGGTTTCTCTCACATTTCCCCTTTCTTCATCGCATCTCCTAGCCTCCATTCCTTTTCAACATCAGGGTGCTAGTCAGCATCTGAGTATTTTCCATCATCATGTCCCCCAAGCACTGAAACACCGTTGCACACACTCACACGCACCTCTCAGATGTGTCCCAGCTCACACCGGTGAAAAGATTTTACTTCCAGCCAACAAAACGGATTGGCATTAAACTCGTTTTCCTTCTACAGGTGAACAAGGTCAGGACAATTAAATACTGTCCTCCAGTCTCAGAAGAAACTAGCAGATTCAACCACAAAAGCAAGCCTTCTGCTTCCAAAGAGATGTCTCTCAGTATCTGTGAGGGATTGGTTCCAGGAGCCCCGTGATACCAAAATCCAAAAATGCTCAAGTCCCTTCTATGAAATGGTGTAGTATTTGCATACAAACCACACACAACATCTTGTCTACTTTAAATCATCTCTAGATTAGTTATAATCCCTCACACAATGTAAAATGCTACGTAAATAGTTGCCAGAGGGTGCAATTTCAAGTTTGGCTTTTGGGAACTTCCTGGATTTTTTTTTCTTTTTCAAACATTTGGAGTCTCTTGTGGGTTCTGCGGAAGCAGAACCTCTGATAGAGAGGGGGACTGACTGTATTCAGCATCATTTCCTCCTGGGGCAGAATGCCTGCCACCTCCCTGCTTCATCTGCTTCGGTTGTGTTGACTCTTTGCGACCCCGTGGACTATACATTCCCTGGAATTCTCCAGGCCAGAATACTGGAGTGGGTAGCCGTTCTCTTCTCCAGGGGATCTTCCCCGCCCAGGGATCGAACCTGGGTCTCTGGCATTGCAGGCAGACTCTTTACCATCTGAGCCACCAGGGAAGCCCAAAAATCTGGAGTCAGATGTGCTACCATTGCCCCATGAGGTCACAAAAAACAGACGCCCAAACAGGGTCATGAACCCTGGATCCTCAGATTAAAAGTCTGATGCTTTCAGACTGAACTATCCAGGCATACATACATCCAACCCATACATACATCCAAAAGTGAATTTGTTCAAAGAGTGTTTATGTCGAACTTTCCTTATAAGATTTTGGAGGATTAAAAAAAAAAAAAGTAAGAAAACAAAGGCCATAATTCCTGACTGTGAAGAGGAAAAGTTAAAATTTTACGTAACTTCCTGCTCCTTCTGCCTCTGTAACTCAGCTTGCTCCATGCAAAGTCTGGATCACGCAGGTCACGTGGTCTCAGGAAGTGGGGACTTACAATACTAAGAACTGGAGCTTATCTCACTTGTCCTTGTCCTGCTCTTTTCAGCTGTCCGGCCCCTGCAAACTCATCATGCATCATGCCTGTCTCTCATGGTCAGGCATCCCCCTCCCCATCTTGACCACAGTTCCTGCATGTGTGAAACCCCTTAGTTTAAACCACCCTATTAACAGCTAGTGTTGCCCACTTTAGTCTGTCTATAAAAACTGTAATCCCTTGTTCAGGGCTCAGAGCTTGGAGTGTCCTCAGTCCTCTAGGTCCACCAGCATAATAAACCTGATTCTCCAACTCTCCGAGTGCAGTGCTTGGTTTCTAGAGTACTGGTTTCTGCAAAAACTGGGAGCTCCCACCCTTGGGAAGATACACACACATAAATGCCTGGTTTCAAGCCGGCCTTGTACTCTGAACCAGGATAAACAACAAAGTGCTAAGGAAGCCGACAGTAAAGCAGAAAGAAATCTCTTCAGAAGCCCAGGAGAAGGGGAGCAGTAAGTTGGTTCTCAAAGACTGGCAGGAGCTCTGGAAGGCAGAGTGTCAGGGCAGGCAGGTGCATGGAATGGACAGGAAGCGCATGGTCTGCCTGGGGTCCAGGGAGTGGGTGAGTGCAGCTTCCTACCAGAGACAGCGCCTAAGACAGGAAGGAGGCGCCCCATACAGCAGGTTGAGAGTCTGGGACTTGAGCTATGATCTAGGAAGCCAGGCACTGTTTTCAAACAAAAGATTTATATGTATTTTAGAAAAATATTGTGGCTCATGGTTTGGTGTAGGAAAAAACCCAAAATACTGGGGACCCCTGCTATTGACTAGCGACTCCCCAACGCAGAGGAAATGTCTTCACTAGAGAGTGGAAGATGGAACAGCCAGGCTGGGGGGCTGATCACCTGAGGATAAGGAGGACCTAGTCCCAGGCAGAGGCTCTTAGCTAATCCAGGGGAAGGTGGGACACCATCCACAGGAAGTTATATGAGTCAACTTGGAATGGGGAAGGTGCTCATTCCATTTGAGATGAGTGGAACACACCATTTCAAGAGATCCTGTAACAATGACAGCCTGGGGGTGTTTGTCAACATAGGGAGGGGATTTAAGATGAGTTGAAGGTCTAGAGGAAGAGACTAACAGCCCTATCTGCAGCCACATTTCAGGAACCTCGAAATTAGAATGTACAAGTGGAGGCCAAAGAGGGAAAAAAAAAAGAAAAGAAAAAAATCCACCCTGTTCTGGGGAATTTCCAATTTTGCAGGTAGTGAGAGGAAAAGCCAAGAGACTGGGACCCAGCAATCCTGATGTCCGGGGAGAACTGGACATGAGTGAGGGACCAGGGAAGTGGGGAGGGTGGAGGAGGACAGGAAGGTAGCACCCCAGGCTGGCCCGGGGAGCCGTGGGGGGTGACAGTTCGAACCTCAAATCGCTCAGCAGAGTTAGTGGGACAAGAACCAGGGGGCTGGGGGTATGGGGAGTGCGCAATCCACACTGTGACCGCTGAGGAGGGGGAGACGGGGAGGAAGCTGTTTATTTCACGTGAGAGAGAGTGGGCTTCCCTGGCAGCTCAGCTGGTAAAGAATCCGCCTGCAATACAACGGGAGGCCTGGGTCCGGAACATCCCCTGGAGGAGGGGATGGCAACCCCTCCAGCATTCCAGCGCGGAGAATCCCAAGGACACAGGAGCCTGGCGGGGTAGATCCCATGGGGTCGCAAGGAGTCGGACATGACTGAGCGACCTAAGCGCAGCGGAACACAGAGGAGCCCCCGAATAAGAACAGATGGAAAGATGTTAAAGACAAAAAAAAAAAAAAAAAAAAGGAAGAAATATGGAAAGACAGAAGGGAGATAAAGAAGGGAGGGACAGAGGGGAAGAGGAACCCAGAGAAGAATGTGGAGGAGGGGAGGGGAGCGGGGCTGGTTACACCCAATAAGCTGGGGGCCGGCACGGATCTGGAGGTAGCATGGACCAGGCACCTCCCTGAGCTCACCGGAGGTTTCACTCCTCACCTGGAGTTTTCCCGGCCAGGCTGCGGTGGGCGCCACAGACCTCCCGCTGCGCCCCGTCCCGCCCCCCAACTCCCCCTCCCACTCCCCCTCCCTCCGCTCCCCAGCCCCTCCCCCTGCCCCTCCCCCTCCCCCCACCCCTACCCTGTTAGAAGTATCGCAGACTTTAGAACAATACATGGTCTGTTAACCTCCTTTTTCCCCCCCGGGAAAACAAAACTATTAATGGAAAAGCAGTATAGTAATTAAAGAGCTTACGGGCTTCCCTCCACCCTCTTCCCTTTCCCCTCTCCCTTACCCGCCCACCCCACCCCTCTCCCGCTGCCAGGGCTCCGGCCCGTCCTCCTCCCAGAACCGCAGCCGCGACGGGGCTCCCGGCCGCGCCCTCCCTGCCGGCAAATCGCAGCGCAGTGGAGTCACCTGGCCCGTGTCGCCCCCACTCCGGCGACCACCCTGTGACCCAAGGCGGGTCTGCACTCCAGAGCTCGGGCCTCCTAGTCCCATCCTTGGAGACTCACCCTTGAGGCCCCAACCACGCGGGCCGAGATCCCGACCCCAGCCCCGCGGCTCTCCTGCCCGGACACCCCCGCGGGCCTCGCCCCGGTCCTCTCCACCTCCCTGTTCTGACCCGCGTTGCCGCCGGCCTCCCGCCGTCCCTAATCTCTCCACTGGAGCTCCAGGCTGGAGGCGGCCGCCGGGGGACCCGGAGGGCTCGGGAGCACCCCCCTCCCCCAAGACCGGGTACCTGGGAGATTACTGCGGCGGCGGCGGCTCTTCCAGCTCCGTGGATGTTTCACGTCCGCTTTGAGTTCGGGCCAGGCTTCCGGCGGTGACTCAGAACTCGGGGAGATGGCCCGGCCTGTGCAGCGGCTGGACCGTGGGCGGGGGCTGAGCCTCTCGTGTATCTCCCTGCCCGGGCCGGGAGCCGACGGATTGGCGGTGGAGGCTAGCGCCTGGTCCTCCAAGACTGATTGCAGAAGGCCTCGCCTGTTAAGGAATGGGTTTGCTTTCCTGGGTTAACTTGCCACAGCTTTAAGACTTCCCTGGTGGTTCAGATGGTAATGCGTCTGCCTACAATGCCACAATGCCAGAGACCCGGGTTAATCCCTGGGCTGGGAAGATCTGGAGACGGAAATGGCAACTCACTCCAGTATTCTTGCCTGGGAAATCCCGTGGACGGAGGAGCCTGGTGGGCTATAGTCCATGGGGTCACAAAGAGACAGACACAACTGAAATTATTTGTTTTAGTTTAACTAATTTAAAACTAGTTTATTAACTAATAAACTCATTTAATAGCTAATGTATTAAATGAGTTTATTAACACAGTACACAATCCTTCAAAAACAATCTGAGATAAAATAAAATGTCTATAGTCACACCAGTATGAAACTAGTAGCTATAAATCACGGAAAAAAAGAAAGAAAAGTAAAGAAAAGAAAATCCTATCTTAAGAGTAATAACTTTTTATTTATTTATTTTTTTTTTATTAGTTGGAGGCTAATTACTTTACATCATTACAGTAGTTTTTGTTATACATTGATATAGTAATAACTTTTTAAATAGTGATTTTGAAGCTGCTTTTTCTCTTGATATTTAAAATTTTAAAACAATAAATATATATGTATATACACATGCATTACATATATAGGATAAAAAGCAATGTTTGATTTTTTAAATAACATGTTTGTTTAAAGCACATGCTTTTGCTACTTTGAAGTTTTCTAGATCCAAGTATTGCTATCAAAGACACATATGTAAATGATGTGCATTAAGTGACAATGTTTTCAGGTCAGGAAGTTGCATTTTCTAAAAAAGGGCTTATAATGATGTAACTCTAATAGTTTAATATTCACACTTGGTCTTATTTTTACCATCCTCTCCAACTTCACAAATTTTATGACTATCTAGAAATCTTTCTAAACACTAGTAGGGCAGTGGAAGCAGAAATATAAACAATCAGGCACACATGAAAATTAGGCACAGGGCAAAGACAGACCAGTATTGCATGTGAATTGCTCAGAAATATGGTCTGACCAAAATCAGGCTTAAGAGATATTTAACTGATGAACAACTTAAATAATAACTTGAAGATTCACTGATACAGACTCTATCTTCTGAAGAGTGTTTACTTGATAAAAAATGTTCTTTAAAAAATGTTTTAGACTTTGTTTAATGTTTTTAGATGTATGTCTAAGGCTTGCTTAAACTTAATGTGGTAGGTTCTGCCAGAAGGAGAAAAAAGACCTATACTACCTGAAAGATTGTTATGATCAATCTACACAGCTTTGTTACTCACAATAAATATCTCTAGCTATTGTTTGTGTGACTACCCAATGCTAACGGTGTCTGTAGACTACTTATCCTTCCTGAGGAATAGTAACATCAACCTTACAAAGTTTTGTAAAGCTGAGGTGATACGTGAAAATACTGTACAGGAGGGATAAACACTAGAACCATCTTCATGTCAGACTGATGTCTCTTTTTAAAAGTTATTTTTTTCCATGCAAATAAATGTTCCCAGGTGGTGCTAGTGGTAAAAAAAAAAAAACCTGCCTGTGAATGCAGGAGACATAAGAGACACGGGTTCGATCCCTGGGTCGGGAAGTTCCCCTAGAGGAGGAAATGGCTACCCACCCCAGTACTCTTGTCTGGAGAATCCTGTGGGCAGAGGAGCTTGGTGGGTCCATGGCACAGAGTCAAACATGACTAAAGCGACTTTGCTTGCATTTGCAAAATAGACACCAACTCACAGAGAGAAAACAAATGTTACCAAAGGGAAGAGGAAAGGAGGGAGGTATGAATAGACTGGTCCCTTTACCTGATCCAGCCCACCAACGTCTTCTGGCAGTAGTATGAGCAGACTGAGGTCACGACCCTCATAGTAGAGTTGAAGGCCTATGGCTTGTGGACTTTCTATGTAAAATACTTGAAGTTTTTCTTTCATGAACATCATTTGCACTGGTTTGCTTGTAGTCTGTAGAATATATGCAGCAAAATCACAGGGGAGATCTCTCACCAAATTCTTAATTCTTTAGCAACATTGGTTCCCAGTCGTCTGAGACACTGTCAAAGATGGTGATCCTCTGCCAAATGCTGAATAAAATTATCCAAACCTTGCTTTCTGGAAATATGTGTTCTACTGGATAACATCATCAGTACATGATGTGGGAGTTTCTTTCTCTGACAGTTTATTATTATGCCATCCTCTATGAATCATGGTAAGCCTGATTCTACCAAACACTTAAAAGAGTATATAATCTTATGCAAACTATGCAAATGCCAATGATTCAGAAACTAAGTTGCATTTCAGATGCAAACATTTGAGACAGTCTTTTAATATCATTTTAATATCAAGGGCTTCCCTGGTAGCTCAGCTGGTAAAGCATCTGCCTACAATGCGGGAGACCTGGGTTTGATCCCTGGGTCCAGAAGATCCCCTGGAGATGGAAACGGCAACCCACTCCAGTATTCATGCCTGGAAAATCTCATGGACCATGGAGCCTGGTGGGCTACAGTCTATGGAGTCACAAAAGAGTCGGACACGACTGAGCGACTTCACTTCACTTCAGTTTAATATCATAAAACTGAAATTCACTAAGAGAATGAAAACACAAGAAATAAACTAGGAGCTAAGAATTGCAAAACACATGTTTGATAAAGTAACAGTATCTGAAATTTGTGAAGAACTCTAAAACTCAACAATGATAAAGCAATGAACCCTACTTTAAAAACAGGCAAAAGATCTGAACTGATACCTCACCAAAGGAAGACCTACAGCATAAGAAAAGATGTTCAATCCTCTGTGCTTAGGGAATTGCAGATTAAAAGAGAAGATACCACTTCACAGATAATAGAATGGCTAAAATTTCAAAACTGGGATGACACAAACCTCTAGTGAAGATTCTCTGTCAGTGAGAATGCAAAGTGTTAGTCATACCCAATGGCAGTGCAGCGGTTTCTCACAAAGCTAAACACGACCTTACCACGTGAGCCAGCAGCTGTGCCCCTGGGTGGTCCAAAATAAGTCAAAAACATGTTCACACAAGATTTTTCACACAAATGCTTATAGCAGCTTTAGTGTAACTACCAAAAGCTGGAAAGAACCAAAATGCCCTTCAGAAAGGTGAATGGATAAACAAACTCTTATATCCTTACAATGGGAGTTATTCAGCAATAAAGTGAAATGACCTGTCAAGCCACGAAAAGGCTTGGAGGAAGTTTAAGTACACATTGCTAAGTGGAAGAAGGTGGTCTAAAAGACTGCATACTATGTGAGTCCAATTATACGGCATTCTGAAAAAGGCAAAACTATAGAGACAGTAAAAAGATCAGCAGTTGCCAGAGGCTTAGAGAGAGGGATGAATGTGTTGAGTCCAGGGCATTTTTAGGACAATGAAATTATTCTGTATGATACTGTAACAGTGGATACATGACATTATGAAATGTTAGTAAAGCCAATGGTAAACAAAAGTAAAACCCTGCAGTTCAGACATTGTAGACTTGTTATTTATCCACTTTATATGGAGCTAAATGTCAATCACTCAGTCCTACCTTTCTGCTAAGGTAGTGGTCATGTGACCAGGCTGTTCATTCAGGATGTTCTGTGATGAAATGATTGTCTCAAGGATAAGCGTATGAGTGGGACCAACCAGAGTCTTCTTGGAAGCATTCTGTTAGAGCTAGCAGCCAAGACTCTCTCTGTATTAATAGTAGAGCTGTGAAGCTAGAATACAGGGCAGTCGTATTCCCTTGTCATATGGATAAATTCCATCTTTAATAGAGAATTAGAGAATTCACATAATTAGAGAATGAGAGCAATAATGATGGGTCAAGGGTAGGGGCAGAGAGAACAGATTATGTTTGAGACTCTAGAGGTCCCACTCCTGGTTCCTCTTAGTTGCTTTGACGTTGTTTGGTCTCTTATTCATGTCCAACTCTTTTGTGACACCATGGACTGTAGCCCGCCAGTGTCCACTGCCCATGGGATTTCCCAGGCGAGAATACTGAAGTGGATTGTCATTTTCTTCTCCAGGGGATCTTCTCGACCAGGGCATTGAACCCACATCTCCCACAATGGCAGGCGGGTTCTTTACTACTGTGTCATCAGGGAAGCCCTTGAGCTAACACTAATACAATTCTCATGTCACTGGAGCTGGTTTGGAATGCTTCCCTATCACCTACCGCTGAAAATTCCTAGTGATTTTATTAAGCCAAGTAACTATCCAGCTTATTTCCAGTTAGTTTGTTGGATTGTAAATTCAGTCCCTTCTCCATCCTTACCCCACTGATTATCTGAAAACTGCCTATTGCACACAACCATATGGTTCTCAGCAGCACTGTTTAAGTGAGATCATGCACCCGGGACTAAGAGATTTTCACAAACTTCAGCCAGTCAGTTCCTTACCTAGGAATTTGGAATGTGACCTATCAAACTGGTCTCTAGAATGGAGGTTAGACATCAGATTGAGAGAAGAAGGATGGGAGAAACAGTTGAAAAGACAGAGAATCACTTCAGTTCAGTCGCTCAGTCGTGTCTGACTCTTTACGACCCCATAGACCGCAGCACGCCAGGCCTCCCTGTCCATCACCAACACCCAGAGTTTACCCAAACTCATGTCCATTGGATCAGAGATGCCATCCATCTCATCCTCTGTCGTCCCCTTTTCCTCCTGCCTTCAATCTTTCCCAGCATCAGGATCTTTTCAAATGAGTCAGCTCTTCACACAGGTGGCCAAAGTATTGACAGAGAATGAATCCTGACAATATTTGAATCCTTGTTTCCACTCAAGTCCCAAGACCCAGCCCTTGGGTGTATCTGTGAACTTTCGTTAACCTCCGTTGTTGCTGAAGTAAGTTCCTACTAGAAAAACAAGTGTTCTGTGTGCCAGTCCAGAGGGAAACCTTAAAGAAAGAGATGAGCTTTTACAATGTTTTTTATTTCTTTTTCTTCTGGAAAAGTAAGAGTTTGGTATAAGATAGTGCTAGTTTAGTAGAACAAGAACAGAACTAGTAAGTGAAGGGTGTGGAATCTTGGTTCTAGCAGCCTTCTAACTGAAGCACTGCTCTAGTCACTTGGGGCTTTGCTGGGAAGATCCCCTGGAGGAGGAAATGGCTACCCACTCCAGTATTCTTGCCTGGAAAATCCCATAGAAAGGGGAGCCTGGCAGCTGACAGTCTGTGGGGTCACAAAGAGCGATTCACACACACACACACACACACACACACACACACACACACTGGACATTTAACGGTTGTTTCCTCTATTGACCAGAGAAACTGTAATGCAATCAAAATAAATAAACTTGAAATGAATCTAGTCACTTAGCCACACTGCATTTCTAACCTGGGAAATAAGTGCAGTAACTGCCTCACCCACTCTACCATAGTCGCAGCAAAGGGTGAGTGATAAAATACGTGCATGGTCTATTTTCAGAGAATAAAATAATGAAAGGGTAATGTCCAGATGGGATGAAACTGGGGCTTTTAGGTCAGTCGTCTCTGCCTGAGTAAAGAGCCATAGTTTACAGGAATATATATTCAGATAGAATGAATTTAAAATAGAATTTCATTTGCAATGTCTTATAAAATACATACCGGTTACTAACAGGCTCCTACCTTGTTTATTTTGAAAGGCTTTTCTGTGGCATTTTGCACTAAGAATTGATGTTTCCAGACTCCTTTAAAGTAAAGGGCATTCACCAGAACCATTCTGGTTGTAGGCTCCACAGCATCACCAGGTAGGATAGTCAGGATTTTTCCTACAGGAGCAAAGGGACAGATTCAAAGTGATATAGTTATGTCCTGGTGAAATGCCACACTTACAAAACTGATGATTATGAAATACCATTAAATGGCACAAGGATTCAAACCAGGAAGTCAGTATTGATAGAATACTCAATATTAACAGATCTATTTAGATTTCTTCTTCTTTTAAAAAAATTAAAATTATGTAGACCATTTCTAAGTTCTTACTGAATTTGTTACAATACTGCTTTTGTTTTATGTTTTGTTTTTTGGCCACAAGTCATGTGAGATCTTAACTCCCTGATCAGAGATCAAAGCTATACCCCATGTTTTGGAAGGCAAGATCCCAGCCCCACTGGACTGCCAGGGGTGTCCCCTATTTAAATTTCATCTGTTGTTTCAATAGTGTCCTTTTTTTCTAGACCAGAAATCAATCCAAGGGCTCAAGTTGCATTTAGCTGTCATTTCCTCTTAGTCCTCTTTAATCTGAGGCAGTTCCTGCATTCATTCTTTGTCTTTCATGACCTTGATATGTTTGGGGAAAAAAAAATTGTAGAATGCTTAATTCTCAGTTCAGATTTGTCTGATGCTTCCTCAAGATAATATTTAGGTTATGCATTTGGGGGGAGAATATTACTGTTGTGGGCTGAATTTTGTCCTCCCCAAAAGATACGTTCATTCCTAATTCCGAGTCCCTGTGAATGTGATCTTATTTCAAAATAGGGTCTTTGCAGGTTCAATCAAGTGAAAATGAAGTCATGGGGGATTAGGTTTGGGCTCTAATTCAATGACTGGTGTTCTTATAAAAGGAGGGAAATTCAGACACAGACACACGGAGTGTGAAAATGCAGAGACAAAGGAGAGCAAAAGAAGAAAGCCATGTATCAACAAGGCAGACATCAGAGAGATGCTTCTACAAGCCAAGGTTTGCCAGCAACCATCAGCATCTAGGAGAGAGGCATGGGATGGCTTCTTTCCTAAAACTTTCCGAAGGGGTGGAAGCCCTGCGTGCTGCAGTTCATGGGGTTGTGAAGAGTCAGATACAGCTTAGCGACTGAACAAGAGAGCCCTGTTAACACCTTAATTTCAGATGTGCAGCCTCCAGAACTGTGTTGTTGTTGCGTTGTTTCTCACTAAGTCATGTTTGACTATTTGCGGCCCCATGGACTCTAGCCCACTAGGCTCCTCTGTCCATGGGACTTCCCAGGCAAGAATACCGGAGTGGGTTGTCATTTCCTTCTTCAGGGAATCATCCCAACCCAGGGATGGAACCTGTATCTCCTGCTTCTCCTGCATTGGTAGGCAGATTCTTTACCACTGAGCCACTCGGAAGCACCAGAACTATCAGAGAATATATTTCTATTGGTTGAAACCACACAGTTTGTGGTCATTTGCTATGGCAGCTCTCGGATTTATGGCCATTTCTATCATCATAAGAAGATCTGGACAGCTCTGTGAGCTGGCGAATGGATTCTGTCATGTCCTTGAGTGCATCAGCCTATATGGGGAAGATGGCAAGACCCTTACGCAAACCAGTCTTGTGAGCATCAGACAGTTACTCTCTACTCAGCTCTGAAAGGCTTTGCTGGGGTGAAAGACAGCACATGAGTTGTTCCCTGCCTTCCTGTCCGTAAGGCCCCCTCCTGTCTTCCAGAGAACCAAGTAGGCAGTGGGTAGGAATTTGAGAGCTGAGATTTAGTTCAGCTCTGGCACTATAATTGCTTCTACTTCTAGTGGAAAAGACCTGCTTGTCAATGCAGGTAGACATAAGAGACATGAGTTCGATCTCTGTGTCAGGAAGATTCCCCTGGAGGAGGGCTTGGCAACCCACTGCAGTATTCTGCCTGGAGGAGTCCATGGACCAAGGAGCCTGGTGGGCTACAGTCAATAGGGTCCCAAAGAGCTGGACACGACTGAAGTGACTCAGCACAGCTCCTCTGCTGAGTCCGTGTTGTGCATTTCAATGTGCTTTTGCCTGTACAATCACATTTGCTTCTCATATGGACTGGAACAAGGCAAGTAGTTTCTCTCTGTAAATACAGGCTAATCTATAATTCTCAAACCAGACTCACATTTGGATGAATCCAAATCAGGCATAAGTTAGGGAAAACAGTCACTCCTGGTTCAGCCTGGCTTCTGAGTCACTAGTTCAATGAAAAAAGAACTGAGAATTTAGGGCTGCCAGCTTCCTCAATTCCCTTCAATAAACATTAATGTTCAGAGCAACTACCATGAGCGAGGCTGTTATGCGTTAGTGATTCAAAGCAGAAACTCGAATAAGGTGATATTACTGCACTTGAGTCTTTGAATCTAGTGGGAGAGGCAGGGACTTCAGTGAACAACTGAACAATTGTTAATTTGGGGAACAGCGTGGTAAGTGTCAAGGTAAAGTTTCCCAAAGGGGCTTTGAGAGCAAGTAGGAAGGCTCTTATCCCTGAGGGAAGCCCTGAGTTGTTATCCAATGGCCATGAAGGGGCCAGGAGTGGCAGGAGACGGGACAGTTTCAGACTGAGAGGGCACAGGAGCAAGTATGTGGGGTCGTGAGATAGCACAGGAATCTTCCAGGATTCTGTGTCACTTAGAATTCCTGAGCATTACTTTTGAGTCAGAGAATGACAAGAGTTGAAGTGGAGAGACAGGCAAGACCCCCTGGTCACGCTGAGCTTCTGTGTCAGTTTAGGGAGTTAGGATTCATCTTTTATTACAAGTCCAGGCAATTAACTATCTTGGTTTGTCCAAGACTGAGACTTTCAGATACTAAAGTCGGGAAATTCCCAGGCAAGCTAAGGCAAAATGGTCACCAGAGCATAAAGTGTATCAGGTTCCCAAGTTTGGGATATGAGTAGAATTGATGTGTGAAAGCTTCAGGGCATCTGCTGAAAAGCAAAGAGGCTTTCTTTTCCCTATTTCCTGCTGATTGTGAAACTGACAGATGTTAAGAATCATCTCCTGTGGTCACGTGCTCAGTCATGTACCACTCTGCCACCCCATGGACTATAGCCTGTCAAGCTCCTCTGTCCATGGAATTCTCCAGGCAAGAATACTAGAGTGGGTTGCCATTTCCTTCTTCAGGAGATCTTCACAACCCAGGGGTTAAAGCCGAATTTCCTGCATTGACAGGTGGGTCCTTTACTGCTGAGCCACCAGGGCAACCCAAGAATCATCTTAGACAAATGTAAAAGCCCCATCTTGAAGATGCAGGGCTAACTCACAAGGTTGTGTTTCTGGATGGCCTCTGGGAACAGAATGCTTATCGATCTTGTGATGGTTAGGTCAGAGATAAACTCCTATCTTTTTTGGACATGAATCTGAGCAAACTCCGGGAGATGGTGAAGGACAGGAGGCTGGTATGCCGCAATCCATGGGGTTGCAAACAGTCAGACATGATTTAGCAACAGAACAGCAATAACAACAAACTTCTATCTTATTACTAAATTACTGTATTTTGAATCTCTGTTACCAGAGTTTAGCTCATACTCCAAGTTAATATATGACCTTATTCTGAAACTTACTTAAAGTTATATAGTATATTGAATGCCACATTTTAATTATTCACTAGCAGCTACTTTTCTTTAGAAACCACATGTTTAGCAGTATTCCTGAATTTTTTGCATTTCTCTAGAATCCTCTTTGAAATTAGTGGAATCTGATCATTCTCTTGTTTTCTTGGTATTAATAAAGTGGTTGCCTTATCTATTTTAGAAAAGACTTAGAATAAAAACAAGTGTTCTGAATAAGTAGAATGTGCCCACAGTTCTATTTAAGAAATGCACATACTTAACACATAACACAATTCAAAATGGCAAAGTGATACTTTTAGAAAATACACTGGTGATCACCTTGGAGAAAGCTTACCTTCAGTCTATTTTTCAGCCCAAGAGTTGATCTCCTTTCTGATTTGGTTGGAAGCTCCCATAAAATTCACAGACTGTTGCTCTGCACCAAAGTATGTTTTCACGTCTTCTAAATATTTCTGGAAGATATAGGTAAAATCTCCTTTTGTAGAATTTTTTTCCAAAGCTGAGCAATCAAGTCTATTTAGATTATTAAAAAAAAAAAAAAACAGCTAGATGGATAATTGCAAACTCCCAGCCCATTGCTTTCTTCAATCTTTCCATACTCCAGCAATGTTGAAAATCAAACTCCCCTGTGTAAACTTAGCTGGATGCAGACTAGCCATGCAAAACTGCTGTTGTAGAAGGAAGGCCCGCCTCCCACAGCTCTGAAGCTTCCACATCCATATATATATTGGCCGTGTGGCATGTGGGATCTTATTCCAGGAGTCTTAACCACTGCACATCTGGTGCGATCCTCCTATCCTATGCAGGTTCTTTACTTCTTACCCACTGGGCACCCAGGCCTTCTGGCTCTGTTGTGCAATGTGCCAAAGAACATGATGGACCAACACGGAAGAAGTAAGTGGTTGGCCGGGTTTGGGGTCGACCCCTCTGAGGATCTGCATTGTGGGGTCTCAACCATCAAAGAAGAGTAGTCTTTACATGACTTAACTGCATGTAAAGAATCTTTTCTAAAGTCATGATGTGAAGTGATTTATCTGATCCTAAAGTCAGCTTTGCTCTTGAGGGCAGAGTCTCCAGACAGACTCCGATGACCATTCCACCTTCTGCTCCTTCAGACTCACCATATGGAACAACTCTAGATCTTTTGTTCTATTTCCCATGAAACAAATGCTGACCCAGGGGTTATATAAACCATATAAATGTTGTATCCCTTTATTCTGGGCATAAAGTTCTGATCACTAGATGTGGTTTGAGATACATTATGGGTTTCCTTTACAACTTGACACATTGGTCAGTTTAAATGGTTATCAGAAACACTGACTACATACATTAAGATTATCCGTGGGGTCTGTGGAGAAAAGTACAATGAGTTTATTGATTGATCTCACATGGGTCTTTCTTCCCATCAACTTAAAATAAGATGTTTGCACTTACCTTATGGAATGGATAAGTTTTCTTCCCTTAGATCCTGTTGGCAGTTTTAAGTATGCGAGCATGGTTGGAACTGTTGATTTCTGAAAAAAGTGTCTGGAAATCAGAGTGTATTTCTTCAGGCTTGCCCACATTGAACTCCTTTCAAAGAAAATAAATTGGTCAAATAAAAATGTTGAAAAAGAGCTATGTGTATATGAGCAACTTAGAATAAAAGAAATGACTTCATGTTCACGAACAAATGCTGAAATCAGTTGTACAGTAGGTAAAATTTGTTTCTTTAGCATTGTTAGTGCAAGATATAAAAGTTGTTGAAGCACACTTTTCTTCACACTTAGTTTGCAAAGATAAGAACAAGGTTGAAAGTGAAATAGTTCTGAAGGGAAAGAAAAGGGAGAGATAAGGGGAAAGAATATGACTCTTTCAAAAAGTGTAGACATTGTGTACTCTACAATTTTCACATAGTTTTAATATCTTTTTCTAAGAAAAATTACCTATTAAAGTTGCTGAATTTAGCCACCAAGATAAATATGCTAAAAGTACCTTCTCTTTATTTATCAAATGGATATTGAAATATAAGGCATAACTTTTTCCTTTTCTTTTCACTGTCAAGACAAAATTTGCTCCTGGTCTCTGCTAAACTGAAGAACCTGTAATTTCAATAAAAAGGCAATACACCTCACATTTTGCAGAGCTGTGATCATTTGAAATACACATCAGTAACTACAAGCCAGTCATTCCTATAGCTGCAAAACATACAATTAATGAACCAAGGGAGCTCTGATTTGACTTAAATGGTGAGTTACCTGAACTAACTCTTTAAAACCAAGAGCTGCTTTTAAATAAAATTTTAAGTTGAATTTAAATGGTTAGTTTCTTTGCTTTAATACTTTGCATAGGACATTGAAAATAACTTTGGGAATAGTCTTAGATGTAAAATTCTCATGTTTTCCATGTTTCCTTTTTATCTATCATTGTTTTCAGAAGAAAGTTATATATTCAACTAAGTGCATCATGTAGCCAATTTAAGCAAAAGCCACCATTGCCCCAATTATCTGGAAAATTCAGGAATTTTAGTTCTTTTTTCTACTTAAGGGGTTCAGTTCTCACTGCCAACCACCATCTGATGATGGAGTCAGAGTCACTGCGTTCACCCAGCATTTATGTGAAAATTCACAGGAAGGATGTGGACTCTGTGTTTCTCTTAAATTTTCCAAGAAGAGAAAACAAGGCTATAATCCCATCTCCCGCACACATCCTGGCTGCAGCTCACAGAAAGGAATGATGTCTTTTTTCCCCCAAAGTTTGTGCTGACACCCGGTGACAGACTGGAACCACTTATCATAGAAAAAAAGCAAAAAAGGGGTTGCCTAGACAAATCATTAATTTGAAACTGAAGCTGTTAATATTTAAGTAGCATTGAAATAAAACAAGGGTAAGCAACATCCAGCAATACATTTGTATGAAATGGGCCAAATTGAAACTTATCTAAGATTAAATCTATCACATTCATAGTTAAACCTTTTCATAATTAGCCTATTATTAACTAGTTGTGAACCAGGATATTTCTGTGAACCAAGATTCTGTTATTGCTCTTTTTAAGCCATGCAGTATCTTAATAAATTACAAGACTAAGGAGATATTCTCAGTTCAAACTGACAGAATATGTCCCCTGCCTGTCTCATTCAGAATTATTATCTGTCCCATTTCCATATTTGTCATGGAGGCCACCCTCTTGGATGGGAATTCTATCCTTGGCCTTTCAATTGCTGTAGACTGATATGGATATATAGAGAGCTGAATTTATATATATGTATATATATATATAAATATATTGTATATATACATATATATATTCAGATATAGAGCTGAATTTATTTGCTTCTATTTTTATTTAAAACACACACATTTATGTTTACACATGCATAGATACACGTATATATGGCTATTAGATAATATGTTTTGCTATATAAGGTCTTCCTTGGTGGCTCAGCTGGTAGGAGACCTGGGTTCGATTCCTGGGTTGGGAAGATCCCCTGGAGGAGGGCATGGCAACCCACTCCAGTATTCTTGCCTGGAGAATCCCATGGACAGAGGAGCCTGGCAGGCTGCAGTCCATGGGGTCACACAGAGTCAGACACTGCTGAGTGGCTTTCACTTTCGCTTTGATATATAAAGCTACACACACACATACACATGCTGTGATTTGAGAATGTTCACATCAAATTAATAACTGCTTATACAATAATACTGTTCTGCTATTTTAATATTCTTCATGGATTCGTTAGAGTTCTCCAGACAAGCAGGGACTGAACAAAGTAACAATCAAATAAAGCACGAGGAACAACTTCACCTGATTTTTCTATCTGTGTCTTTTAAAATCAATTTGTTATTTTATTTATTTATTGTTGGTTGCGCTGGGTCTTTGCTGCTTCACGCGGGTGTGTGGGCTTTCTCTAGTTGAGGCGACTGGGGGCTACTCTCTAAGTGGGGCTTCCCTTGTTTTGGAGTCTAGGCTCTAGACACACAGGCTACAATAGTCTCCCTGCAGCCTGTGGGATCTTCCCTGAGCAGGGATCAAACCATGTCCCCTACATTGGCAGGCAGATTTTAACCACTGGGCCACCAAAGAAGTCCTCTACTTGTGTTTTTAAGAAAATCCTTCTAAGATTAGAAAGATGATGGCTAACTCTTCTAAAGTATGAGCCATGACTTTCTTGAAATATTTTAACAATCAAAATAATATTTTTTTTAACATTGAACCAAACTTGATAACCTCATCTCTCCAACTAATTTTGTCAGAGAACAGGGCTTTCCTAGAAACAGTTGTCAGTTGATTCACTTTCTCAGACTTATTTTTAAGGTCTGAAAAATGTGTGTGTCTTTTATTTTGGAAGACATGATTGTAAAATGTGGACTATTTGGGTTTCAGGAGAGGAGTGAAAGTGAAAGCCAAAGAAACATTTCATTTTAGGACAATAGAGGATAGTTGATCTTTCTTACTCACTTGGGCCATTTGGGCTGCCGTGGTCCCTTTGGTGCCTAAATACACCATGGCCAAGGAAACTGAGATGTCCCAGGGAGAAAAGAAGATATTTTTACCCTCAGCAGATTCAGCTAGCTTTTTGCTAAACTCCAGAGCAAATTGGTTGATAGATTTTGCTAGAAAGTCCATTGAGAAGATCTAAGAAAAATAAAGCAGTTAAAGATCGTGTTAACAACCCTTTCCATTTATTTTACTTTTGTAAATGGATTTTTTGGCTTTACACAATTATCTTTTTTATCACCCTTCACTGAAATGACAAAAGAATGTATTATCCAATATGAGTATATACATAATAACCTATGTAACAATCTATATGGGGCTTCCCCCGTAGTTCAGTGGTAAACAATTGGCTTGCCAATGCAAGAGATGTGGGTTCAATCCTTGGAGCAGGAAGATCTCCTGGAGAAGGAAATGTCAACCTATTCCAGCATTCTTGCCTGGGAAATCTCATGGACAGAGGAGTCTGGTGGGCCACAGTCCCTGGGTCATAAAGAGTTGGACGTGACTTAGCAACTAAACACCAACAAAAATAAACTATATACCTGTTATGTATACCCTCATAAGAACTGAATGAACATAATTCCAATATTATTTTCAATATTAGAAAACTGAAGTCAAGAGACTTTAAGAGAACTCCCTCAAATTCTAGAGTTGATGTTCCTGAGAGAATACCTGGATCCTGGTCAGTTAGTGGCTCCCTGTTGAAAATGCCAGAATATAAACGGTAGTGTAATCGGCCAAGTGATTCTTTTTAATAGAACACATACCTACTGACTTTACCAGTAAATGAAGAATAGTTATACACCTTTTTGACTTTGTACTTTTTCTCACTTATCTTTTACCCCTGTTTTTATACTTTTTAACCTTTTTTATTTGTTCACACTTTGATAAGTGATATCCTGGTTCCTGGAGAGCCTTTATCCTCCTTTACAAGAAGTTGAAACCCAACTCTGCTCCAGATCTTTTCCTCTGGAAGCTTTTTATGAACTTGGGGGTTCACAGGAGCATGTCTGCCACCAAAGTCCCATAACGTAGCTTTTACCACTTGCTTGGCGCTTATCACACTGCTAGTTCTGTTTTTATATATTTATATCTTTTTGTCTCTAAGATAAGTTCCCTGAGAGCAAAATTTTCTCACTCTGCTTTGAGCATCAACTAGCACCCAGCTCAGAACTTTGCACAAAATGGAAACTTACAAATACTTATTTATTATTTAAAGTGTTTATAGTTTGGGTTCTAGTCACCATTTTTTAAAATCTATTTAAATCTGAAATCTTTCATTGTTTAGTGGAAATGCTTATAGACAAGTAGGGAAGTCAAGACTCTATTGTATTTATTCTCACTCACTGAGACACCCTGAAACCAATCTTAAAGAACAGAGGTACACAAGCTTTCTCATATTTTTAAAATATTCTATTCAGCTTCTAAATTTCACCTCTAATCACTCTGATATTTTCATTCAAGTTTTTTAAGGCTGGATCGCTATCAAAGAAATAGTGAGTTCAAACTATTGTCATTTTATAGCCAAATAATTTCTCAAAATGACTAAATAATTTAAAATAAGTCAAATTCCTAGGTCTAGAGACTCCCATTAGGGCCACTATTGTATAGAACTTGGTCTTGCACTGATATCATCTGGCCCTCTGAGAAACCTAGAATGAGAACTTTAGAAAAGTCAGGAGATCTTTCTAGTTAAATGGTTGAATCAAGGAAGAGACATGTGCAGACAAAGTCTTGATTTTATCATGACTTGAATTAACAGTGATAACTATTGAAACCCCTCCTAGTCATAGGCTTACCCTTAACCAAATAGCTTCTCAGTCCTTAAATCATCTCTAGTTTAGCTCTTACTTATTGCAGAAGCTGATGATAATTCTAGGCTAACACATTTTAATAAAAAGAGCAACAACTCTAGTTTTGTAACAACTCTAGGCCCTCATAAAATGTTTGAACTTTACAAAGTTTCAAAGTGAATATAAGCACTTTCTCATGACAGATCCCTTGCCATCTTGGAGATAAGCTCCCTGTTTTCTATATAGCTATGTTCATTTAAATGATGTTTTGTTTACTGCCTATATATTAAGTTTTAATTTTTACTTTTCAGTTTTTTTTTTTTTTTTTTTTGCTGCACCGGGTCTTATTTGCAGCCTGTAGGGTATTTGGTTGAGGCATGTGGGATCTAGTTCCCTGAACAGGCATCAAACTCAGGTCCTCTGCTTTGGGAGCAGGGAGTCTTAGCCACTAGACCACCAAGCAAGTCCCCTAAGCTTTGTCTTTCATGAACTCTTGAATTTTTTCATATGGAAAATGCTTGGCTCCATGGCCAAAGCAAAATCAACTTGAAGGGAAGAGAGGAGAAATTACTATTTTAGGGCTGAAGACTTTTATCTTTCTATCTATGATTTATGATTATTCTAGAGTTTACATACTTCTAACAAATTCTTGAAAATGATAATTCTCTGTGATGAAAGAGTCTTGTGGAAAGTTAATAGCCAGTTATCTTCAACTTCATTAATTCTCTCATTAATATCATCATTAATATATCAGATGCAGCCCAGAACATACAAGAAGAACAATTCTTGCCTTTAAAAAAAAGTAAAGAAATGCTAAGCCAGCAGTGAAAAGTGATTCCTGAAAGATGCAGAATTTGGGGATGAAATTCTCATGAAATAAATTATCCATTCAGGGGATGGAGAGTGATCTTTTCAGAGGAAACTATAAATAAAGACTAAAGTCTAGGTCAGAAGCCAAATGTGCCCCTTTCAGAATGAATTGCTCTTCTGCAGTTTTCAGGAGGTATATAGATATATCAGTATGCATGCTCAGTTGTCCAGACTGACTGTGTGACCCCATGGATTATAGTCCACCAGGCTCCTCTGTCCATGGAATTCCCCAGACAAGATACTGCAGTGGGTTGCCATTTCCTACTCCATATATCAGTGTCAGTTCAGTTCAATTCTGTCACTCAGTCATGTGAGACTCTTTGCAACCCCATGGACTGCAGCACACCAGGCCTCCCTGTCCATCACCGACTCCCGGAGCTTACTCAAACTCATGTCCATAGAGTTGGTGATGCCATCCAACCATCTCATCCTCTGTCGTCCCCTTCTCCTCCTGCCTTCAATTTTCCCACATCAGGGCCTTTTCAAATGAGTCGGCTCTTTGCATCAGGTGGCCAAAGTATTGGAGTTTCAGCTTCAGCATCAGTCCTTCCTATGAACATTCAGGACTGATTTCTTTTACAGTCCAGGAAATGCTCGAGGCCAGGATACTGGAGTGGGTAGCCTTTCCCTTCTCCAGGGGATCTTCCCAACTCGGGAATCAAACTGGGGTCTCCTGCATTGCAGACAGATTCTTTACCAACTGAGCTATCAGGAAAGCCCATATATCAGTATACATACCTATAAATAAACACATTTATGTAAAATCGCAATCTGTAAAGGGGCTTAACTAAAGAAATATGGAAATAACATTCATCAAAATGTCTCATCATAGATACACATATTCCCAACAAATCAGAATTGGAAAGAATCTTCCATTCCTTCTAATCAAATCGCCTCATTTTGTCTGCTAGGAAACTAAGGCCCAGAAAGGTTAAGTGTACTGATTAGCATGCATAATTACCTAGCAGCAGAGCTAGCATCAATCCCAGGCTCTGGAACCTAAATGCAAATGCTTTTGTCACTGTATTTTATTGCCTTTAAGGTTTTATGGTAAAAGGGAGGGATTGGGTGATGAAAGATGATAAGCAGGAGGAGGGAAAAAGGAGGGATGATGGTGAGCTGGAGGAGGGAGCAGGAAGGACTCTCCTCCCCTTCTCCATTAGAGGATATTCAAGGCCTCCTGACTTTCCAACAGTGCCGATAATATGGCCTACTTGGTGGAGACATGCATATCAGAAAATAACCTCTCCACAGTCCCAGTACTTCCAAGTTTGCCTAAAGCCATTTCTGTGGGAATTAATAGTCTGGCAGGGTTTCTGATAAGCATGTAGTATAAGGTTAGGGGCTTAGATTATTCCATGAAAGAGAGGAAAGCTAGTGGCCCCTGGAATGGTGGCCAAGACTTGAAGCTGGGTAGGGGTAGAGGGTAAAGAGTCAAATCAATAGTTCCCTACACAAATGAGTGAGATCGAGTTTATGTTGCCAAGTCCAGTCTTTTGAAGGGGTAGAAGGGTTTTGATTCAATCATTCTGAGAATATCCTATTTCTTTTTGCCCCTGTTGACAGATACAAAGGTAGCAAATCCAAAAATGTGACTGGAGAAAACATCGGTCACAGTTTCACAATTCATGGTAAAACCATCTCTCTCACATCTTTAGAAATGAAGGCACTCTTCTGCTTAGTCATTTTCCAGCCCAATCTTTGAATCAGCTCAGGGTTAAATCTCTCAGACTTGCACAGAACTCTTGGGGGATGGCCTTCAACTATCATTTCTGTTCTGTGGAAGTCTTGATAATTGGTTATTTAGCTGGGCATTTCAATGAAGAAAGAAAACATAAATAAACATTTTTAAGCAAAGACATTTTTAGGATAACTTCCTTCCTTCCACTGGAGCAGAATTGGCAGTGGGTTCCTTTAGTAAGAGATTGTGGCTGAGTTAAGTAACTCTGAACTGTAGGAGTAATTTTTAGCAATTTTAGCACCACCCTTTTCTTAGCTCCACCCTCTGATTCACTTTTACAAACCCATACACTCTTCCTTTCAAGTTTATCTTGGCCAGAAGCTCAAATAAAAAGAAAGATAGATAAGGTTTTGCCTCAATTACTTAATTGCGCACATTTTCCATGTCTGTCTGCAGATAAAGCCTGAAATTATGACAAATTGTAACTCACACTTTCCTGGCTTCCTGTTTTCCCTAGTTTGTCAACTGGCAGCAATTAGTGGCTTCCCCAGGATCTTTTTTTCCTACAAAAACAGAAAGTTTTAAATTAGTAGAATAATTAATAACAGTGAAATGGAGATTATTATAGGTGAACTGTTTGCTGTAAAATTGCTCACAAGTCACTAAGTGAAGTATCCAGGAAATGTTTCTGTTCTTCTCATTTAGGTGCTGGTGTCAAACCCCAAGCACCACTCCAACTAGTTTATGTTCATTGTCCCCACTCCAGAGACATGGGGTGTGGATGGATATTTTGGATGCAGTTACTGGGTCTGGTAAAAAACCTGCCCACCAACGCAGGAGACACAGGTTTGATCCCTAGGTCAGGAAGATCTCAAGGCTTCCCAGGCGGCGCTAGTGGTAAAGAACCTTGCTTCCCAGGGCAGGAGACCTCAGAGATGTTGGTTCAATCCCTGGGTCTGATCTCCTGGAGGAAGGCATGGGAAGATCCTCTGGAGGAAGGCATGACAACCCATTCCAGCATTCTTGCCTGAAGAATCCCATGGACAGAGAAGCCTGGTGGATTGCAGTCAATAGGGCTGCCAAGAGTCGGACACAACTGAAGTGACTTAGCACACACATGTACACACACACCCATGCATCATATGGAGGCTCCAGATAGAGGGATTGTCCATCTTGACTGCCAGTAGTTCACCAGAGAGTAACTCAGGCTCTATCACTGCATAGATTTAGTTATTTGCATTACATGCAATGTATCCATATTGATTTGGGGAGGATCAGACAAGAAATAGTTTCACCTTCTCTAAAACCACAGACTAAGGTTTATTCATGTTTTCCCACAAGCCTTCTCCACATTCCTTTCTCACTTATCTCTTGTTTAAAATCTTTAGGGACTTTCCTCGCAGTCTGCTGTTTAAGACTCTGCACTTCTACTGCAGGGGGCCTGGGTTCAATCCATGATCGGGGAATGAAGGTCCCAGAGGCTGCACTGCACAGCCAAAAATAGATAAATAATAAAATGGAATCTTTATATATTGATATACTAGCTTGTAGGCGACAGGAAGAATAAAAGAAAAGCAGGTCCCAGCAAGGGCCACAAAAGAAATTTATAATTATTGATAAACTGGATGTTATAAGGCATGAGACTCTTGAAACAAATCCAGAGGGAACAGTTCACAATCTTGAAAACAAGATATGATCCTGGGGTCGAAAGACCAACCCCAGACTGTTTCTCAACCGGCGTCTCAGAATCACATGTTTTACATATCTGGTGGAAAATCTATAGATAAGAATATTAGTCTTAGTTACTGATTTGTTATTGATTACTGTTTCCTAATTACTCACTGATTAATGATCATTTTGTTCTTTGGCCCTGAAGGCAACATGAGTTATAGCTTAACTCCCTGCACATTCTTTCATTCACAGCTGAAAGTATAACAAACCTGGCTTGGATTCAGTTTTGGCGCCTTCACCTTGGAATGGTGTTGGTCCCCGATCCTCGCTTTTCTCTGAATTCTTTTGTCTTGTTTCTCATTCTCTCGCTGTGTCACGCTTTCGGAAACCCTGCTTGTCAAGCCGGTCTGGACACTAGCTATGGGCTTCGCGGGTGGCACTAGCGGGCTTTCCAGGTGGCGCCAGTGGTAAAGAACCGTCTGCCAATTCAGGAAAGAAATGCAGGTTGGATCCCTGGGCCAGAAAGATCCCCTGGAGGAGAGCATGGCAACCCACTCCAGTGTTCTTGCCTGGAGAATCCCGTGGATAGAGGAGCCTGGCGGGCTACAGTCCACGGGGTTGCCAAGAGTCGGACAAGACTGAAGTGACAGCCCAGCACACACATACTAGCTACATTGATAAAATTTTGGTTTTGCATTGTTTTTAATGACTGTTTGGAGGTGACAAGGAAAGAGGTAATGCTATCCTAAGTCAACAATATAATGTTATCAGCAGAATTTTGCTCATTTGTTTATTCGTTGTTAGTTGTGGCCTGCCTTGTGTATGTTAGCAATATGTACCAATATTCCCACTGAGCTTGAAGGAATGGGGCTATATGAATGGAGAACAGGGGTAAAGGGAGAGTGTTGCTCTAGCTTTTGTTTTGTTTCTGCAATATTTATTGTTAAGATTGCAGGAATGTATTAGGTATTCAAAATCTGTTAGAAAATAAAAAAAGAACTCTAGGTACATCAGTATTATTCAAATGGGAATCCAGAAGAAGAGAGGAGATAGGATGGAGCCCAGACAATTGTGTGGGTAGTGGCTGTCTTATTCAACCGTTGGTCAGGTAACAACACCACTGACTGGGTGCCTGGAGAACACCCACTTTTCACAGTTCTGGATGCTGCAGGTCTGAGATGAGGGTGCAAGTGTGATTGGGTGCTTGGTCAGGGCTCACTTCCTGGCTCACAGGGACTCTCAAGAGTCTTCTCCAACACCACAGCTCAAAAGCATCAATTGTGATTTCATGGGTGGTGTGAAATGGAACATCTCCTGTCATCAGAAAGCAAAGATGCCACATCTGCCTACAATGCCCGCCTCCCAAAATGTGAATATCTGAGCCCCACCAGTAAGCGGCAGACAAGCTAGGTCCCCGCCATTTGCCACATAAAGAATTGAAGGCAACACAATGAATCTAAGAATGTCACAGTCCTTCACAGGTGGGCAGAGTCAGCTTAGCTCCCTGAGGAAGACCATTGTGTATGTCTATAATAACAAAATCAGCAATATAAGGGTTAAAGTCACAGAGCAGATTCATTGTGAATTCCAAATTAACCCTTCCAGGTTACATAAGAACACTAATTACATCCTGGGACACACCCTCATGACCAATTCTAATCCGAATTATCTCCCAAAGGGCCCCCCTAAAAACAACATTCCATCACGGATTAGGGTTTCAACATCTGTATTGGAGTGAGGGTAGCAAATATTCAGGCCATAGTGTTGGCTGAGAGTTTCCCAGAACTAAACCAAGAACTAAACCAAGGTTTCCAAATGGAAAACGTCTCCTGATGAATAAACTAAATTTTGAAAACCATTTTAAAGGACTCATAATGTGATGAAATATTAATAACTGCATCAAAAACAAAAATAAAATTATTAAAACTACAAGAAACAAAACTCCAGAGATATCACTTTGTCCACAAAGATCCCTAGAGTCAAAGCTATGGATTTTCCAATAGTCATATACGGATGTGAGAGTTGGACCATAAAGAAGGTTGAGCACTGAAAAATTATTGCTTTCGAATTGTGGTGCTGGAGAAGACTCTTGAGAGTCCCTTGGACTGCAAGGAGATTAAGCCAATCAACTGTAAGGGAAATCAACCGTGAATATTCTTTGGAAGGACTGATGCTGAAGCTAAAGCTCCAATACTTTGGCCACCTGATGAGAAGAGCTGACTCATTGGAAAAGACCCTGATGCTGGGAAAGAGTGAAGGCAGGAGAAGAGGGCAACAGAGGATAAGATGGTTGGGTGGCATCACCTACTGGATGGACATGAGTTTGAGCAAGCTCAGGGAGATGGTGAAGGACAGGGAAGCCTGGCATGCTGCAGTCCATGGAGTAGCAAAGAGTCAGACACAACTGATCACAACTTAGCAACTGAACAACAACAAGGTGTGAAGAATACTTTGAACCTAGAGTTCTATGCTCATGCTCTAATTCAGTAATGAAGGTGATATATATCTTAAGACTCAGAACCTCACAATGATTCAGAAAGTTATTACTTATTAACTTGCTGAATGAATTGATAAAATACATTTTTTAAATGAATCTAAAAGTAAGTAGGAGAATGCAAGGAAGAACTTATAATTTTTAAGCATATCTGATTTTGAGGAAATAAACCATAATTCAAGCCTTAAAAAAATTAACTGAATAATTTTCTGGGATGCTATATTTGATCAGTTGACAGGGAGCCAGTTTTATTGCCAACTAAGAAAATAACTATAATCACTAGTATTTATATGCTAAGCATTTGTTTAATTTCTTGTTAGATGTGAATTCATTCCACTGGCAGAGCAACCTTATGAGAAAAGCACTGTTTTCCCTAATTTACATTGAAAGAAAACTGAAGCATGAGGAAGCATCATTCCAAGCTTAAAATTAAGAGGACTCATAAGTATTTGAACTGGGATTTGGGTGCAGTTAAGTCAAAGTCGTGAGGCTACCTCTTTAGCCACGATGCTCCAATGGGTCATCCATCCCTGGCTTTCATCATAAAGAGGTCAATGCCTGGAATGCATTTTCAGGATCCAGCCACACTTCTGCAGCCAGGTCAGACTCCCTAAACCTCAGATCTTCCTTAGTTCTCAAGACTTAAATTATGTTCTTCTCTGCTGCTGATCCACTCAAAAGTGTCAGTGCTATTTGAAGCAAACACACTTAAAATAAGTCAACTTACGTTTCCTTCCACCTTTGTGCCCAGCTCATCTCTACCCCTCTGAACTCTCTGTCAACTCACTCAGTGATTATGACCTTGATGCTATGTCTACAACCACTAGACTCGGTGTTTATTCCTGATGTCCTGATTTGAATACAGGGGTCCCCAAAGAACTCTGACCCAAACTATCATTTTGAAGTGCTATACTTTTTCTGCTGTGAGAAGGCGGTTCTAATCAATTTTTCACACAGCTTCATTCCACCCCCAACACTGGGGCCCCTTGCAAAGCAGTTGGTTGTTCCCTTGGCTCCTTTATTCTGCTTGCTTGGTTCTCACAAATGAGCTGTGATGCCTGATTTCTGAGAAACAAGATAACCAGGTCTTATAACCTAAAGACCTAATAGAATGTAAACAAACAAATGGTTTGTGAAAATAGGTTTATTTTCTATATTTTTGCAACCTTACGTAAGTTACAGCCACATGTATGGGATACATAATGCTAGACATTTGTTTAGAAATGCATACAATATATATTTCCCTGTTGTTCAATGCTTTCTTCTAGGTTTCTATTACAAAAGGTCATGGAAGGCCACCTACTTATCCTTCATTATAAGAACAAATACATATGCATGCATGCTTAGTCACTAAGTCATGTTTGACTTATTGTAACCCCATGGACTGGAGCCTACTAGGCTCCTCTGTCAATGGAATTCTTCAGGCAAGAACACTGAAATGGGTAGCCATTCCCTTCTCCAGGGGATCTTCCTGACTCAGGGATCGAACTCAGGTATCCTGCATTGCAGGTGGATTCTCCATCCTCTGAGCCACCAGGGAAGCCCAAAAATACATATATTGCCTTAGAAAGAAAAATAAGTGATAACTGGCTTATGTAAATGTATCAACTATACTAGACAGTGACCATAATAAAAAAATATATATAAAATAATAAATAATACAGTAAAAGTTAATGCTATAAAATAAACTGAGAATAAGAAAGAACTAAATGAGATATCATCCCATTTTTGGAGGCCAAATGATTAACAGGGGGGTAATGTTATGATTCACGGATGTCACGCTATGTCTGTGTTTCTAGTTAGCATGTAATAAAAGGTTTTCAGAAAAACAGAAACATGCAGAGAAGTTTCAGCACTGGCAGAAATCCTGAGGCTTACACTCATTTTACAAATTCCTATGCAGAAACAGAAGCTTTCAATTTAGGGTGAGGCAAATCTGCCCAAAAAGAGGATGCTCTTGGTTATCTTGTGCATGATAAGGAAGAGGAAAGGATGGTCTGCCACGAACTGTGGGCCTCCGTGACCTGTTCTCCCTGTCATGATGGCCCCAGTGCCGGCAGAAGCCTCAGTGCCCTCTTTGTTCACTTCCACAGAAGCTTGATGGAACACTTCGGACAGAAACAGGTCATTCTTTCCTGACATGCCTGAGAAATTGGCTTGGCCCTGGCTGAAGGCATCGCCCATGCCCATGCTTGTGAGAATGGTCTTGAGTTCATAACGCTCTTCTAATTTGAACTCGGGGATGTACACCACCACGTCATCCTCAGCCATGGTGTCTTCGCTGAGCCACTTGTTGAGTTTGTCATAGGTGAGTTCACTTTCCAGCTACGAATCCAAAACATAAAACCAATGAGTGCTTAGCAGAGAAGGACAACAACCTCTAATGTTAGCAACCAATGACTTCACTATACTGTAGGTGATATTAAAATTTAATAGTTCGGTAAAAATTTTGCAAGAAGATAGCATGTATGACATGTTTTAAGGCTTATGAATGACAGTGGGAAACCTGGCACAGTTCCTCTCAAACCAGTTCACATATTCAAACTGCACACCATTTCCTCAGGTGTAGTATATGCAAGGGCTTCCCAGGTGGCTCAGTGGCAAAGAATCCACCTGCCAATGCAGGAAACATGGATTTGATCCTTGAATGGGGAAGATTCCCTGGAGAAGGAAATGGCAACCCACTTCAGTAATCTTGCCTGGGAAGTCCCATGGACAAAGGAGCATGGTGGGCTACAGTCCAGGGGGTCTCAAAGAGTCAGACGTGACTTAGCGACTAAATAACAACAACAACAACATGTGCAAAGGTGCGTTTAGTCCCAGAAGTTTAAAACAATGGAAGCTGGAATTCTTACCAACTCCAAGCCCATAGAGGATTCAGCAATTTCATCTGGAAGAAGCAGGAACATACTGACATTGCCAACATATGGGAGTTCTAGAATCTGGACCTTCAGGTCTGCTATGTATCCAATGTTTAGCTTTTCATGCAGGAACATCATCTCTACTGATTTGTGCTGAGTCTAAAGTAATTAAAAAGTAAAATATGAAAGTTGATAGTAAGATGTCAAAAGATTTACAATCAGACATAAAAGAGAATGGGTTATGCTTTCATGCTGAAGAAATATGCTTTTCAAAAATTAAAAATTTGTTTCGAAATTTGTTTAGAAATGTCAAAATATATTTTAAAAATAAAAACTTATTATTTGCATGCTCTCACAGTGATTCTGATCTATTTCATTTTTTTCAAAGTAGTATCCACTAATAATAAGATGGACAATTATAATAACACTGAAACATTTGTTCAGTACCTATGAGGGGTCAAGAACTCTGAAAAATCTCATTGAATTCTTACAACAACCTTTTGAGTTGGAAATTATCATCCTAGTTTCACAAATCAAAAAATGGAATGAATGAACCACAAGCAACATCATAGTTGGTCAGTAGTAGAGCCTAAACATAAGTCCAGAATTGTGTAATTGTAAAGCCCATGGTCTTCACCACTACTCATAACGCCCCTCAGAAAATTACTGAGTGTTATTCAATAAAAGAGTCAATAGACTATCCAGTGTGCATAACATAACTATTAATAGCAAATCATGTATGGGTATCGGTGAGTGGTCCCTAATTATCCTGTCTCTATTTTGTCAAAAGCCCTAAAATCTATGTTAAGAAAATTCAATTTTTTGTCATTGTTTCATACTGAGTTCACGTGGAAAGGATAAAGTCCCTTTAATTTCTTCTGAAATGGAGTCTTCCACCTTCCTTTGAAGTAGACAGCATTCACCAGGACCATCTTGGTGTCTGCATCAACAGAACCTTCAGGTAGCAAGTTTGGGATTTTGCCTACAGAAAATATGATATATGTTAATGTTTCATGATTAACAATTATGAAGTCATTATGATTTCTTTAATCTTTTGAGTCACTATCAAGCTCAGCATCCACATTTATCACACTCTGCAGAGATGCTGATATCACATTCAAATTTTTCTAATTTATTTAAATCATAAGTAAAACCCAGACCAAATTTTTCAGGTTTACAAAATTCAAGGGAAAATGAAGAAGTAATATAATTAAGATTTAGAATTACTATCAGACTTGGAAAACCTTTTTAAAGTTTCTTTTATTTATTTATTTCCTTTGGCCATGCTGTGCTCCATGCAGGATTTTATTTCCTTGACCAGGAATTGAACCTGTATCCCTTGCTTTGAGAGTGCAGAGTCTTAACCCCTGGACCGCCAGAGAAGTCCCAGAAAATTTTAAATTCCTTTTATACTGTTTTCTCAAAGTTTTGTAGTTATATGAAATTAGTTCATTCAGATGGGAGTGAAAAAGAGATTCAAGGAATATAATGGGCTTCCCTGGTGGCTCAGATGGTAAAGAATATGCCAGCAATGCAGGAGACCCGAGTTCGGTTCCTGGGTGGTGAAGGTCCCTTGGAGAAGAGAATGGCAACCCACTCCAGTATTCTTGCCTGGAGAATTTCATGGGCAGAGGAGCCTGGCAGGCTGCAGTCCATGGGATCGCAAAAAGATGGACACAATTTAGGGACTAACACTAACAAGGAATATGATAGTGCATTTCCCCAGTAAGTCACCAGGGCTGCTTCTAAATCTGGTCGAGACAGCCCATGGGTCTCATTGATTCACCCAAAAACAGTGTTTTGGAAGTTTTGGTAGACCTACATAAGGAATAGCATAGACTCCATTAAGTAATAAAGCAAGAATTGTCCTGGGAAGGCTTAGAATATTGGAGCGACATTCTAAATCATTTAGGAAAAAAAATGTGCTAAGTTCTATAAGAGAGTTGAATAATGCAGAGGACAACACAGAGAAGGGAGTGAATGATTGAGCCCAAAAAGGTCCCTGGAAATGATAATATCTGAATGTGATTTTTTTTAAAAGTTGGTTTAAGAAACAGCCCATTTATAGTGAATACCTGCTCTGCAATATTTCAACTACACTATTTTATTTAACCTCACAACCACTCTAGTAAGGGAGTGTTATGTCATTTTACACAAGTAGGAAATCAACCCTGAATATTCATTGGAAGGACTGATGCTGAAACTGCAGCTCCAATACTTTGGCACCTGATGGGAAGAGTCAACTCATTGGAAAAGACCCTGATGCTGGAAATATTGAGAGCAAGAGGAGAAGGCAGTAACAGAGGATGAGATGGTTAGATGGTATCACTGGCTCAATGGACATCAGTTTGAGCAAACTACAGGAGATAGTGAAGGACAGCGAAGCCTGGCATGCTGCAATTCATGGGGTGGCAGAGTCAGACAAGACTTAGCAACTGAACAACACCACACATGGACACTATAGTGAGATATTAATAACCTTTACAAGGTCACAATGCTTGAGAGCTGGTCAGAATTCCACCATCTTCCATTTCTACTGACAGATACAAGACTCAAGCGAAAAGGTCACTGTAGTCTGACCAGTTTCAGTATAGCTATTCAATATCTTCATTCAGTATACCCCCTAGCAACTAAAATTCCTGGTTACTACTTGGAAATCTGCTGAGACTTTATTTAACTTTGTGACACATAATATTTGATCATAACAAGGAAAAAAGAAGTTTTTCTCAAATTACTATAAAAATTGGTAAAACAATCAGTCCAAATGACTATTTGGCATTTTTGCAATTCCACTGACTGATTTATAGCCATTCACCACAAATGCTTAGAAAGAAGGGAAATTCTTGCTGTTTCCAAAAAAGCAAAGCTTTCATGTGTCTCTTTAATTTTGCAATCCGCTTTGATTTTCATTTCAGTTAAATCCTCACTTTCTCCGCTTTCTTTTTGTCAGTGGTGTGTCAGTCTTTTAAAGCAGTAATTTAAAAATCTAGAAATGAAGAACTGAAGTAGGTCAACTAATTTTAGAGTAACAATAATACGTTTTTTCAATCCTACAGAACTTCGTACAAGTGTTTTTTTTTTTATTATGGTAGCTAAGAAAGCAGGATAGCATACTATGGCTTGAAATAATGTTTTAAACATAGGATGTAGGGATTTCCCTAGTAATCCAGTGGCTAACATTCCATGCTTCCAATGCCAGAGGCCCAGATTCAATCCCTGGTGAAGGAACTAGATTTCACATGCCACAACTGTGACCCAACATAGCCAAATAAAAACTTATTTAAAAGTAAATAAATAAGCATAGGAGATAAGTAAAAATATGTTTTCTGCATTAAGTTATCAAACTCTTTGAACATTAAATTAAAGAATTCCAGAATTAGACTAAGGCTCAGAAGAAGAGGGAACCCCAGATGTACCACTACCAGATAGTGGAATCTTGGATGAGTCAGTTAAGAACTGAGTACATGTGTAACAGAGGTAGAAATAGCTTAGATGATCAATGAGAGATAAAGCAGGGGCTGAAAGAACTTGACAACATGCTGACTCTGAAGGGTGCCATAGAAGAAAGAGTTAAAATTTTATGATCTCTCCTTTTTCCATTGCTGGTATTCTCACACCAATTACTCAGTTGACAATTGTGCGTTTGTTCTTTTTGTTCACAGTGAACATAAAGTCACACTTATTTCAATACTGATATTTCCTATGTTAGAAAAGATCTGCCTCTTCTTACACTCTATTCGGTAATAATCCAAACCAGATTATTGAAGTACTGAATATATATCTTCTATTAGGATGCCTCGGTTATTTTTTTTCTCACTTAAAACACCACAAAGCTCAACAAATATCAGGTTACATTAGCTAAAATAACTAAGGATGGGAGTAAGGGCTAAGTTTAAGGACTTTAAAAAAAAAAATCAAAGTTTTCTATGTGGAAAGAAGAGCAGAAACTATTTCCTTGGTTTTACCTTTGGTTTGAGTCTTGACCCAGGAATTAATCTTTTTTCTGGCATCTTCTGCACATTCTAGGAAGTCAACCGCCTGGGGTTCTGTAGAGTAGTATTTCTTGGAAAGCTGCATGTATTCCTTTAAAGTGAAAACAATAATGACAAAGATCATACAGAATATACATCCAGCTCGTGAAAGTGAAAGCATTAGTCACTCAGTCATGTCCAGCTCTTTGTTACTCCATGGACTGTGGACCGCCAGGCTCCTCTGTCCATGGAATTCTCCAGGCAGGAATACTAGAGTGGGTTGCCATGCCCTTCTTCTGGTTACCCAACTAGCCATGGTGTAACTGTAAATTACAGATTTCCTGTCAAGATTGGGGAGCCTGAAGAATGGGTAGCAGGGAGGTTGGCTGGGGGGCGGGGCGGGGGGCTGATTATACGCTCTCTTGACTGCCACCCACCCCAACCCAGTCCCGACTGCATTTGCTCTCCTGCATACTTTGCATTATGAACAGGGTACAGAAGGAGAGGTTGGGTGTGGGTTCAGCGGTTCTGGGAATAGCTGTGCCCTCCTCCTGACTTGTGACTTGACGTGTGAGGTTTTTACAGTAGAAAGAGGAAGCACCCATGGAGGGAGCGTAAGCATAGCTGCGTTGGATCTTGTCCCATGGCCTCGGGGAGCCATAGCGAGCCCGAGTGGAATTCTAACCTACTGGGAATGAATCAGAGAAAACAGCTTTGAAAGTGACCTCGGTTGCAAGTTTGTGGCCCTGACATTTAAATTGCAGGTTTCACTCACTTCCTTGAATCTTGCAGACTTCTCGCCAAACAGCTTATTGGCACTTTCCAATAAATACTCCCCCGTGGACGTGTTGATGGCGTTGCTGAGAGAACGGAAGGATGAATGGATTTTCCCGGCAGCTTGTGCCTTAAAAGGAAAAGGAGGGATTCATTTTATATAACTCAGGACTCCTAAACAAGATATTTCTGAAGCAATAGTACTTTTTTTCTAGGATATCAATAAAATGCTGTATTAAAATATACTTTTTTTTTCTGTCACTTTGGATGTAATTATGATGAAATAGTGTTCATATGGATGTAGTACATTAAAACTTATAATTTTTGACTTGTTTCAGATATTTCTCTGCCTATGGATTGGATTTAACTTTGACAGAACTGAGATCCTAGGAAAAGTCAGGCTCCTTTGATACTTTACCTAAACTATAAAGTCTCTAAGCAATTTTTATTATATTAAAATGTAACATTAAACTTGTTCTTTAAAAATGTATATAACTTCAAAAAAAAATGTATATAACTTCAACAAGTCCCTTGGCATAATTAAGGAGTAGTCTGTGCAATGGAAAATCTGGAGTTTAGAAAACATAAAATCGAGGGGAATTCCAATCCCCCAACCTGAAGGTTTCAAGCATGATGACAGACACAGGTCTTAGTCACAGAAAAGGCTTGGGTGAAGCCGAGGTCAGAGCCCTGAAGATGGACCACCAGCTGTCCACTCAGACCTGGCAGAAGAGGCGCTCTCTCCATCTTGAGCCTGTAATTCCCTGGGCGACAGGCAGGGGGAGCATCAGCGTTCCCAGGAAGGAACCTGTGAGAGGTGTCTCCCGACGACCTAACTCAGGGGTCTGATTGGGGAAGTCGTTTACCAATAGGAGCCCATCTACACCAGGCTCTTATAATGTAGATGGATGGTTGGTGTTTAAGGAAGTGAATTACTGGGAAAAGATATTAACCTGAGACTGATTAGATGAATGGATGACAGATAGATAGTAGATGATGATCATGATAATGATAATAAATAGGTAGATAGATAAATTGCTATTGTTCAGTTGCTTATTATGATGATAGATCGGGAGATAGATAGATAGATAGTAGATGATGATCATAAATGACAATAGATAGTGTAGATGCGTGCTCATGCTCGGTCATATAGTTGAATGCATCTCTACACGACTCTTTGGACTGCAGCCCACCAGGCTCCTCTGACCATGGGATATTTCAAGCAAGAAGACTACAGTTGATTGTCATTTCCTACTCCAGGGGATCTTCCCATCCAGGGACTGAACCCACATGTCTTATGTCTCCTGCATTGCCTGTGGATTCTTTACCACTAAGCCATCGGGGAAGCCCTAGATAGATAGACAGACAGGAGATAAAGGATATGTGAAGGTCAGAGACCTCTCATGAAGTCATCAAGCCTGGCCATCTCCATTCCTCAATTACCTGTCATCCCTTACTCTGGAAATCTGCATTCACACATGTATTCTATGAGTCTCTACCATGGCTTTAGAATATATTATACATACCTAACCAAGGCAGATTGATGCAGCAGAATTTAGAAACAGTCTTGATCTGTAAGTCATAAAGCCTGGAATCTACCCCATCTCTGCTCTTCCTTATCAGAGTGACCATAGGGTATTTGCTCAAGGACTGTGAGTCTTAGTTTTCTACTGTGAAAGGTGGACATTGTACTAGGTTTCTTCATAAATATTGTGACTTTATAACAAGAAGTTTCTGGAAACAAAATACAAAAGAACTAGGAACGGATGAGTCAGATACCTGCAAAATAGCATCAGGATAGGTGCCCCTCTGGATCTGCTGCATGAAATCACAACTGGTGAGGCTCTGTGGGGTCACTGGGGTGCCTCCATGGACTCCAACTTGGTTAAACTGAAGCACCTAAAATTGGAATTCGAGAAAATTAGGTACATTTTTCTGCTGCATTATTTAGCTTTTAAACCAATGGTTGTCAGTTACCTCGTAGGGGTCCTATGTTTAGTTCCCTGCTTTTGTGTCTGGGCAACAATCATAGTGGCTGTTCATATAAGTCAGTGAGATTCCCTTCATAGGAATTAGCATGAGCTATTTTATAGTAATTCAAATACTGGCCATTTTGACAATTTTTTTTTATTATGAGATGATTTATAACATTTTAGTTAAATTATCACCCAACTGGTAAATTGCCTTGAAAGAAGTAACACGGTTAACTCCTGACCTTTCATCTCTCTATTCAGTGGCCTTACATGATATACCCTTCTGTGGTGGTTTAGACGCTAAGTCATGTCCGACTCTTGCGACCCCATGGACTGTAGCCTGCCAGGCTCCTCTGTCCATGGGATTCTCCAGGCAAGAATACTGGAGTGGGTTGCCATTTCCTTCTCCAGAGGATCTTCCCAACCCAGGGATTGAACCAGGGTCTCCTGCATTTCAGGCAGATTCTTTACTGACTTAGCTATAAGGGAAGCCCTGTATACCCTTCTAATCTGTCAAAAATTAGCAGCCACAGCTAGTTTAAGCACAAAAACAGGTTGCTCAGTATTTCCAGGGATCACCTAAAACATTTGCACAAGTGTTATTTACACATGAAGAAATTCCCCACTTCTGTCCATGTTGGGGACAGATGGCAGGAGTCAGATGACAATATGAATTTCTTTTAAAAAATATTTATTTTCACTTATGGATTTATTTAGCTGCCCCTGGTCTTAGTTGAGGCAGGCAGCATCTTTAGTTTCCACATGTTCCCCGAACAAGGATCAAACCCGGGCCCTCTTGCATTGGGAGCACAGAGTCTTAACCACTGGACCACCAGAAAGTCCCAATGTGAATTTCTTTATGCTGTAAGTGGCAGATCCAGCTAACAGTGAAGCTGGCAGGTGCAGACTTGCCCTGGAGGGTGCTCAGGTCCTCTCTCCAATACTATAGACTCCTCAGCTTGGCCCTGCTACCCACCCACACCCACCTCCAGCATCTCTTGGGTCCCAGTCCCATAGGGCCCCAGGCAGGGAGGAGCTTATTGGTAAATGCGTTTGATGGTGGACGTTCTGCCAAGGGAAGGAATGCAAGCTTTTCCAGCAGATGGTGAATTTCTAGGCTGGAAGAGAGGTGTTAGGATTTCTGGGGTCTTTCTCTGCTCTTCAGATCATATATTATAAGTTCCTACCTAATACCCTCTGAAAAGAAGCGGTCTGACTGCTGCTGCACAAGCGGGAATATTTTGTATTAGAGCTTCTCTGGTTGTCCTGCCTTTTAAGGAAGTTGACCCGTAAGTCAGGGTCTCTGGGCAGCACTGAAGCCCTCTTGGGTTACAGTAAAAGTCCTCGCAGGTGTGGGGGATGTGAAATGACCCTGAGCCAGGCTGAGGCAGGCACCCTGCCCAGAGAGGCGGCCTGCCCTGGGCCAGCCTGTGGCCTTATCCTAAAGATAAGAGCTGGGTAAAAATATTCTGGCAAATCTCACATTGTCTGTGCTCTGTAAGAGAGTATCTATTTATTCTATTTAGCCTTTTTTCCACTACAACCGTTCCAGCTTTACCAGCTACACCTGTTCCCAACTGTGTGTGGCTTCTTCCTGCCCTGATTTTCTTGTAAAGTGAGTATGGTAATCAGAGCACCTACCTCACATGATTTTGTATTCTGTGGATAAATTCCTAAAACATTCAGATGCCTGGATGAAACATTGTAACTATCAGCTAAGAAAACAATTAGTTCCACCATGTACCTCTCCAGTTAACTGTAATCTTCATACCCATCTTGCCCGATACACATTTTCATTCACATTTAAAAAATAAAGCAGTTACAACTAGACTCTTTTGAGTTATCAAATGGTATTTGAGAGGTCTGCAACTAATGTTCAAAATATGTGGTTAACCATCCACATTACGTATGATCAAATTAATATAGTTCATAGGTACAGAATGTCTTCCATCCAAGTACTAACCAGGCCCAGACCTGTCTAGCTTCCAAGATCAGGAGGTTTCAGGGTGGTATAGCCATAGACCGCACAGTTTCTTTTAGGGGAGATGAAGATATTCTAAAATTAGATTGTGGTGATGGCTGCTCAATTCTTGTGAATATGCTAAGAACTACTGAATTGTAAACTTTAAATGGGTGAATTTTATGAAATGTGAATTATAGACCAGCAAAGCTGTTCTTAAAAAATAAAATAAAAAACAAGAAAGCTGAGGCTCAGAGCATTTAAATGTCTTCACTTACACACCTAGTAAGTGGCAAAGCCATCAACCAAAGAGGGGCAGGTCTGTCCCCAAAGTCCAGGCTTTCACCTCCAAACCAAAGAGTGTCTCCTCTTTTTTGGTAGAGAATTAAGCCAATTTGCCTTTGAATTTTAGAATCTTCCCATGTAGTATATAAAATCCTTGTCCCATGTGCAGAAAATACTTCCCAAACACAGAAAAACTGTGTTGTATCCCGAGTGATCAATAAGTTACTTTTCCTCTGGCATCAAAATCAAGGTTTTTACTTTTAGCACCTAGAGCACTTTGTTTGGCATTTGTCCTCAAAAAAACAAAAACAGAAACAAAAACTTCTGATTCCTTTACATTTGAAAAAGATTTCCCTGGTGGTCCAGTGGTTCAGACTCCATGCTTCCAATGCAGGGGGCATGGATTCAAGCCCTGCTCAGGGAACTAACATTCCACATGCCTCACAGCATGGCCAAAAACTAAATAAAAATAAAAAACGAAGTCCTTGATGTTTTCTAAAGTTTTTAATGGAGTTCACTGCCTTTACTTTTTTTTTTCAAGGCAAAGAAAATAAAGGGGAAGGAGTTTTGCAAAATGTGGCTGGTACCAGAGAGTTGAGCAACGGGGCTTTGTCATAGTCTTTGTATTTAAACTGCCACAAACACAGACAGTGAAGCTCCCATCCTTTCTCCTCCTGCGGTGAGATTGGCTAATGCTCTGTGTGAGCCACTCCAAACAAGTCCTGCCTTAAATGGGTCACCATGTACCTGGAAGACTGTAACCATCTGTTTGTATTCACACACTCAGGTGCGATTCTCAGGAGAAACCCAACAGTAGCCAGCAGCGTTCTGGTGTGACTGAAAGCAGCATCCCCGCTAGTGGGAAACCAGATCTTGTGTTCACAGCATTCAATGCTAATGTCTATATAAATGGGACTAGGAAAGAATCTTAGTGTTATAATTACCTCGTCTGGTCACAGACCCAGGGAAGACAGGAGCCTGTGAATTTTTTAAAATTAATTAATTAATTTTAATTGGAGGCTGATTACTTTAGAATATTGTAGTGGGTTTTGCCCTCCATTGACATGAAGGGTCATGTGAATTTTAATAGCCCTGCATTCATCCCATAGGTTGATTGCCGTGTACAGGTAAAGTAGTTCAATGTATTTCCACAGTCCCAGACTCAATGAAAGGGTCCCCTGACTGACCTGGTGTCCATTCACCAAGGAAGGAGGCCAGCGGCCCTGACAGAAATCCCCCACCATGGTGTCCCACCCCTGACCACCTCGACATTGGCGACTGGCCATCCCGTCAGCCCCATTTTGTTGACCTGAGCTCACGAGGTGGAGCATGTTGGCCGAGGCCCTCTGAAGTCACATTGCTCTCTGTGCCTCCCCCTGAGTGTGGAGACCAAGCTCTGGAATAATTTTTCTTCTCTTCGTAGCACTCTCTTAAAGCCACTAAAAGGAATTCTTTACATAAATGGAAAGAGCCTGAGATGAGAGGGCAGAAACCATAGGAACCCCTGGGAAAAGTGCTTCAGCCCCACTATCCATCCGTCAGTGACACTTGTTTGAAAACCCATAAGAGATAAAGCACACAAATCCTTTGAAAAAATATAAACTTTATCAGATGTCAGATATGGTCACTATTAACTATTTCTAACATTGCAGGATAAGAAACTCTAGTAATCCTCCTGCCATATCAACCACTGAGGGTTTTTAGATAGATAAAATCTGTCTCTTTTATAGATTTGAATCTAAGTAAGAAGTGTTGTAATGGCTTGTGATGATGGCTGAGGGCACGGGCTCAATCCCTGGTGGGGGAACTAAGATCCCACAAGCCGCTGCCTTTGTTATAGTCCAGATACTGCAAGCATATAATCAGATCAGTTCCACAATTCAGTTCAGGAATCCTTCAGTCCCAGCTGGGAACTTTAACAGAAACTCACGTGGGCTATCTGGTCTGCAGTATTGCCCCGGGCGCCCAGGTAGACCATGGCCATGGTGGAGGAGATGCTCCAGGGACAGAAGAAGATATTCTGGGTGTTGGCGCTTGTGTTTGCCAGATGCTTGAATAAATTGAGGGCAAAGATTGTATTTGCCACATTAAGTTCTTCCATTGTCTCAATCTGGAAGGAAAAGGAGGAAAAGCAACAGCTGTCCAAGGTGACTCAGCATTTTGAGGGATGTCAGCGGCAGAGAACAGGCTGTGCCCTGCACAGGTCAGGGCTTGCCTCTCCGTTCTCCCTTCACTGCACAGGGCCAGCAGCGTCAGGACCCGGGACCTGCGCAGCCACGCAAGCTTCCCCCTCGGTGCAATGCGCTGCTGTCAAGACCCGGCAATTCCTTAATCATTTTATACAAAGGGTCCTCCCCGCATTTCCCTGTTGCACTGGATCCTGCAATTACACAGCTGATCCTGAGATAGAGGGATACGTGGTGACCCTCCACCTCATAATAATGATAATAACAGCAATAACAATAAATAGCCCTTATTGAATTCTTAACTGTACAACAGATGCTGTGTTCAACATTTCACCTATACTAACCAGGTAATTGTTACACAAACCCTGTGGGAAAGGCACTGCTATTCTTGCGCTTACAAAGGAAAAAGCTACTGCCCAGAGAGAATCAGAAAAGTGGCCCATGTCACTCAACTATAAGGAACAGGACAGGAAATTGAAGCCAGGTGGGTGGGTACCTCCAGGGTCATACTCCCAACCTCTATGTTGTACCTACAAACACACACCACACATACAGACACACAGATACACACACGAGGGCCTTCCCTGGTGGCTCAGTCAGTAAAGATTCCACCTGCAATGCAGGAGACCACCTGCAATGCAGGAAACTCAAATTCCATCCCCAGGTCAGGAAGATCCCCTGGAGAAGGAAATGGCAACCCACTCCAGTGTTCTTGCCTGGGAAATCCCATGGACAGAGGAGCCTGGTGGGCTACAGTCCACAGGGTCACAAGAATCCGTGGACATGACCTAGTGACTAAATCATCACCATCACACACACTAGAGGCAAATACACACATATTTAAATACATGCCATGTGCACACACGGTCTTGTTGGCCCCAGTGGAGATGGTCAAACTCCTTTCTAGAAGTGACCTAGACTCACCTTTTGAGAGTGGGCATTTCACACCGCCCTATCTCTCATTCCTGGGTCCCCTCCACTCACACACCACAGCCTTTCTTCCAAAGCTCCCCTGTGCTGAGCAGTTCATTACTGGGAGTGCTGGAAAGGCCCCCTCCTCCCAGCACCCCTAGCAGGGCAGTCAGCACCAGGTCCCCCTGTGGGGGTCATCCTGGATATATGGAGCTCACACACACACACACCATCCACCATCTGAAGACAAATGACAGACACACTTTCCATGACCTACGACTCACATGCAGTCAAACGCTTGGACACATCTGGGTGTGGGCGGGTACCTGCTGGTTCTAGCCAACAGATTCTATCTTATGCTTTCATAATGGCTTCAAACACACCCTGCACTTACCAAAATCTATAAATATACCAAGCGACGCTGACACTCATCACTCCACAGGAAGCCTTCTGGGGACAGTGGCTGGGGAGCTGCTGGGGGAGGCCCTGGAGGAGGCCCTCTATAGCCTTGGGCTCCCTCAGCAGCGCCTCCAGGCTCATGGCTCCCCAGTCCATGGGTGTCTTATGTGAACATTCCATTCATGAACATTTCTTGTGAACAAAGTGATTGCCATTTGTATCAAAATTTCTCATGTGAGTTACCACCCAATTTTATTTAATCAAGACAAAATAATAGATTAAATAGAACTTGTCCCTGAAACTCTCTCACATCTTCTTGTCTCCTTTAATATTTGATATTCACAGGACCAGTGTGAGGTACATATTGTGATCTTTATTCTATAGGTTACATCCTGATGCCCAGAGAGGTTAAGTAACTTATAAAAGGTCACAGAGTTTGTATGTAATGGTGCAGGGATTCAAGCCTAGGATTCAAGCTTCAGAAACCCACTCTGTCCAATGTCACTTACACTTCACCTGCTGATGCTTAACTACGATGTGTAAGAGTTTCAGCCAGCTACTGGTTTGAGAAATGCTAGAAAGAGGAAGTAAAAAGAAGAAGGAAGCCAGTTTTTAATACTCCTAGAAGGTTTATTAGGGTTTTAAAAAACAGTTTCTTTTTTGCTTGCTTCATTGCTGAGATTAGATTAACCTGGGTGACAGAAATTTGTTTTCTCTTCCTTCTATATTTTAAAATCATCTTTATAATAAATTATTCCTGGGTAGATCCTTTTTCTGTAAATTGTCTCAAAAACATTTCAGAAACAGAGAATTAATAGCATAAATATTTCTCTGTTGTGTTTGAAAAGATAATCAGAGCTAGGAAAATAAACTTAAGCCTGGGAATTCCGTAGTAGTTCAGTGGCTAAGACTCTGAACTTTTATTGCTGAGTGCATGGGCTCGATCCCTAGTCAGGGAACTAAGATCCCACAGTCTGCACCGTGTGACCAATTAATTAATTAATATAAGCCTCTCCTATATCCAATTCTTTATAATGACCTGAATAGACAGTCACTTTGACACTAACAAAATTTAAGTGTCAAGACAATCTAACAGTGAGGGCTTTTAATGCCAAGTTAGAGTTTCAGTTGACTGTGACTATTTTTTAAAAAAAATTAAAAAGTGAGTAAGGACAGAATTAAATCACCCCAGATGTATTTACTTGTTTTAAAAACATTCAAAGTTTATCTTTCACATAGGTGCAATTAACTTCAACATAAAAAATGTATTATGTCTATATCACAGTTACCAAATTCCTTCAGCCTCACTTTTTTATTTAATTTGCATAATTACTTGTCTGGTAAAGCTAGTAATTCCTGTTATACCAATGAGAATATGAAGATGTCCATAGCACAGCTAGTTTCAAAGCCAAGACTAGCTTCTGATTCCAGCTCTAGTGCTGTTCCTACAGACTTTTCAAATAAGGTTTGAGAAGTTTATATTTGTAGAAATCTATGAATATATATCATATGCTGCTGCTGCTGCTAAGTTGCTTCAGTTGTGTCCGACTCTGTGCGACCCCATAGACGGCAGCCCATCAGGCTCCTCCGTCCCTGGGATTCTCCATATATATATGTGTGTGTGTGTGTGTGTGTGTGTGTGTCTTCTGACTCTACCACATGTCCATCCTGCATTTAAATGAGAATCTGCCTAAGACCACGTGAAATCGAAATCACTAAGTGACATCAGAATCTCTCAGAACAGGAAACACCTGTTGTGAATTTCTTAACACTAGAGCGAGCTACACAACTTCAATGATTTCTAGGTGTTATACTCCTAACTAATGTTGAATATCATCTTTAGAAGAACAAGCGGATGCAAAGCGTATGTGGGGCTGGTCCCTGAAATGTTTGTGTTGGTTCCTGCAGCACAAGTGGACAAATGTACCACTGAAACGGCGCAGGTGACGAAGCGCTCAGACCCACAGCCACAGTCCTTCTGCTCACTGGCATCGAACGTTAGATTTGCGTTTGCTGCAGCATTTTTAAATGAATTTTTTTGCAGCCACACAGTGTAAATATTTTGAAATTGACCAGAAAAATTAATGACACAGAGAAAACAATACTTCAAGGAAATTTCCCATTCCAAATTACCAGGTTTTACCCCCACAAAATTAAAAACTTTTTCTGTATTTGATTTCTTTCATAATAAAGTTATTTGTTTATGGGATATTAAATTATTTCTTGAACTATTACTTCAGTCAATCCAGCAACTAACTGGGCTGTTCTTTCTCTTTCACTAAATTGACCAATTATCAAACTAAATTCAGTAAGTATATTCTAGTATTGAACTGAACCACTCAGTTTTCTGCTTAATTTCTGGTTGTTTAAGATGAAAACTGAGTCCTCTTTTTGTCTATATCATATTTATACACAATTTATAAATTACTTTCAGTTACTAAAATAATTCTTTTTATTTGTCTAGTTATTTTCATTAAACTCAGTGCCAAACACTAACCAGTAAAGAAGACACACATTCTGAGCTGTTTGGTAAAACTGACATCACAACCAGAACGTACATTTTGGTTTGATGAATGTTACATAGGCATTTGCTGGCCTCTGAGATTTAAGGTTAAGTCTAACTTAATTTAATTCAAATCTTGAACCAAAATATTCTCAAGCAACTAAACAAGAAAACACCATTAAATTTTTACTCATTCTCTGAAAACATCCCACAGTTTAATTTCCATTATATTAATAATACCAATATGCAAAATAAAACCCTATTTCATAGATAGAGATATGGAAATGACTGAAATACCTGGTTCTTCTCTGCCTGACAGGAAAAGGACTTCTGAGCGTTGTTAGAGTTCAGACATGGTAACCACTGGTTTTATAAAGCTCTGCCCCTCCCACATGGTATTTTTTTCTCTCTCTATCTGTGTCCTTTGAGTGATTCAACATTTTACTCAGACATTATTAGAATAGAAATGCTTGTTTGCTAAGGCATCATTTAAGAAATTTGTGGGAAAGATGACATCATTCAGAAAGTTAAGAATTTGGCAATACCTACACATGCCTATTAAAATTAGATAAAGTCTGTCAGCCCTAGTTTCAACAGTCTCCGCTATAACTTGCTGTCATAGTAAGAAATTCTACAATATTTCTTCTATCTTTTGACAAGAATGGCCTGGGAGCTTTTTGCAATACTTAAAAGTAATGGAATCCTTTCTTCTTTGAATCTAGACAGCCCCAAGCAATTCTTTGGGAACAGAAAACAAACAAACAAACAAACAAAAAAATAGACACACTTTTCTTCCTTATAAATTCTCTATTTTAAACCCTCTTAAATTTTCTCAAGCTATAATTTCCTAAATATTTTTGGGTTCCACCCTAATCTCCTGTCACAAACCACACCCAAAGAATGTTTCATTTGCCCTTTTTTAGAACATAAATCTTATCTTTAATTAAACAGTGAAAATTCACTGTGTACTTTAAGTAAATTTTTAAGTGGGTAAATTATAGGTGTTAATTGGAATTTGTGATGTCAAAAATATGATTCTGAAAATCACTAGATTTTTAGATACTACCAAAGGAATCTGAGGAGTAAAAATAGATGAAAGATATGCGTAATGAAAGAGAAGCTGAGTTTTAACATGTTCATATTGTTAGAGCTTATTGAAAAGTGTTTCCAACACATTGTAAAGATATCTTTTCTTCTCTTCACTTTGCTTCTTTATCGGAGTAGAGTTGATTTAAAACTGCACAGCAAAGTGACTCAGCTTCACGCATATCTATAGTTTTTTTGTTTCTTTTTTATATTCTGCTATCATGGACTTCCCAGGTATCACTACAGGTAAAGAATCCTCCTGCCAATGCAGGAGACTAAGAGAGCCAGATTCGATCCCTGGATCAGAAAGATCCCCTGGAGCAGGAAATTGCAGTCTACTCCAGTATTCTTGCCTGGAAAATCCTATGGACAGAGGAACCAGGTGGGCCACAGTCCATAGGACCACAATGTGTGGTCTATGTGACTCACAATGTGAGTCAGAGATGACTGAGCGTACACAAACACCATATGGCTTATCCCAGGGATTGGATATACTTTCCCTGTGCTATACAGTATGGCCTGGTTATATACCCATTTGATATGTAATAGTTTGCATCTACCAGCCCCCAAATCCCAGTCCATCCCACTTCCTCTCCTCTCTCCCCCTTGGCAATCACGAGTCCGATTACTAGGTCTGAATCTGTCCCACAGATGTTCACTCACTCCACATTTTAGATTCCACATATAAGTGATATCACATTTGTCCTTCTCTTTCTGACTTACCTCACCTAGTAAGATAATCTCTGGTTGCACACTTACCTTTTATGCATAGGAAATCCCCAAAGCGTTAGGGATGAAAAGAAGTAAAAGTGCTGTGCTTCTCTGCTGGTATGGCAAGCTCCATGTCTCCCTTGAAGAGCTGAGTTGACAATCTAGGGTGTCCTTGAAACCAAGCCTGTGGCTTCGGGCCCTGTTTAAGCTTCTTAGCTTGGCTGTGGTCCACAGAGCCAGACTTATCTTTAGCTCTTCTTGCTAATGTGAGTCTCTGGTCAAAAAGGTGTGGGCTGACTTAACCCAAAGTGTTAGTCGCTCAGTTGTGTCTGACTCTTTGTGACGCCGTGGACTGTAGACCTCCAGGCTTCTCTGTCCATGGAATTCTCCAGGTAAGAATACTGGAGAGGGTAGCCATTCCCTTCTCCAGGGAATCTTCCCACCCAGGGATCAAACCCAGGTTCCCTACACTGCAGGATGATTATTTACCACCGGAACCACCAGACTTAACTCAATCCCCTCATTTTTATTAAAGGGACAACGAGATAGGTGTGTTCTTCAGAATCTGTATCTGGCTGTCAAAAGCCAAATTATTCAGTTTATTAATTTCTGGAAAATCTCAGGTCACATAAAGAAAAAGAGCTGAAATTCACTTCAAGAGTGATCTTTCAACTCCTCAGTTTCTCCATTAGACCACAGAAACCTTGCAGGCAGCCACTGACCCTTTTATAAATTTTCACATCCCTTGGCACTCAGCCACTTCTCTGCCTCAGTGAACTTTCAGTGGGTGATATTGCTTGGTTGTCTAGGTCTCTCTTCTTTTTCAATTTGTTCAATTGTATTTTAATCACACATAGGCAGCACAACAGTGTGCTAAGCCAATAGTGAATGTATGAATACCTAGAACGTTAGTCACCTTTATTCCCACTGACCCAAATCTGTGAGATTTGATTTACATTCCATAGTGTCCAGTCTGACTTCTACCAACCTCAGTGAATTCCTGCTACATAGAACCATACCCTTTCAGATTGAACTTGCAACATAAAAATGTATAATTATTAATTAATTAACCTTGTGTGTTCCAGCTGTTTCATCTGGGTTGAGTTTCTGTCACTAGTATATATACTTCATTCCCTTTCAGCAGTAAGAACAGTGCTGAGCATCAAGTGGATACTGAATATTTTTTGATGAATTTAAAAAGATGCTAAAACTCTCTAGAAAGACCTTATAGTGTGGTGAGCAAAGATGTGGATTCTGAGAGACTCCAAAAGTCTGATTTGAAACCTCTTTAGGTCCATCTAGTCAAAGCTATGGTTTTTATAGTAGTCAGGTATGGCTGTGAGAATTGGACTATAAAGAAAACTGAGCACTGAAGAATTGATGCTTTTGAACTGTGGTGTTGGAGAAGACCCTTGAGAATCCTTTGGATTGCAAGGAGATCCAACCTGTCCATCCTAAAGGAAATCAGTCCTGAGTGTTCATTGGAGGGACTGATGTTGAAGCTGAAACTCCAATACTTTGACCACCTGATGCAAAGAGCTGACTCATTTGAAAAGACCCTGATGCTGGGAAAGATTGAGGGCAGGAGGAGAAGGGGATGATAGAGGATGAGGTGTTAGATGGCATCACCGACTCGATGGAGATGAGTTTGAGTAAACTCCGGGAGTTGGTGATGGACAGGGAGGTCTGGCGTGCTGCAGTTCATGGGGTCGCAAAGAGTCAGACATGACTGAGTGACTGAACTGAACTGAACTCATGCCATTTAGTGGGAAGCCCTGGTGGCTCAGACGGTAAAGAACCCACCTGCCTTTGCAGGAGAATCAGGTTTTATTCCTGGATTAGGAAGATCCCCTGGACTAAGAAATAGCATTCCAGTACCATTCCAGTACTCTTGCCTGGGAAATCCCATAGATGGAGAAGCCTGGTGGGCTATAGTCCATGGGGTTGCAAAAGAATCAGACATGACTTAGTGACTAAACAACAAAGATGCTATTTACTAGCTGTATGTGCTGTCCTTGTGCTTAGTCACTCAGTCGTGTCCGACTCTTTCAACTCCATGGACCATAGCCCACCAGGCTCCTTTGTCCATGGGGATTCTCCAGGCAAGAATACTGGAGTGGGTAATCTTGCGCAAATACCTCAGCTTCTCTGAGCTTACTTTTCTTAACATGCTCCACAGCTGGTACTGTTCATTACCTATGCAAGAGCAGTTCATTTTTCACATCTTTCTTCCTGGTTTTCAGTATTATTCAGAGCTGTCCTGAGCTTGGGAAGAAGGACCTAGTTGCTCATCTAGAGGGCGGAGAGATAACCCAGTTTTAGTCAGTGAGATGTGGGAGAAGTCTGCTGAAAAAAATCTGGGGAAATTTTTCTCTCCTGATAAAGAGGGAGATAGATATGCAAAGAGAACCTTCTGTCCTACATCAGCCCTCCTTCCTGACCTTGAGCTGGGTTGTGTGAGGATGTGATACTGGGAAATGCTACAGCCATATCGCAACCACGGGGAAGCCGGAAACACTTGAAGAGATGCCAAACCAGAGCCCTGACATCAGAGTTCCTAAGCCAATGCTGGAAACCACCTACCTCCAGTTTTTGTTCTTCTTGTTACTGTCATTATAGATTATAAATAAATCTGTATTGTTTAGGCATTGTGAGCCATCTCGGGTCCTCATTAGCAGCCAAAAGCAGTCCTAAAAGACACCGACTTTTGTGAAGAATGAACGAACTACTGTCTGTCAAGTACTTAACATATTATCCTTCACATGGTAAGTGCCCCATGGTGTTAGCTGGTATAACAGAGTGATTGCTGGTGTCCAGGTATGGAAGTTGCCGCCCTGCCTAGATTAAAGCAATTTGATAAGCTCAACATCCAAAAAAAAAGACATTCACCAATCAAGCAATTAGAGAAAGTTGTAAAAGGGAATATATGATTCATAGCCAAATTAAATAGGGCCAAAGGTAGGAAGTGTCATAGGGAGGAGGGGAAAGCATTGAAACTGTGTGTGAGGACCTACCTCAAGGAAAGGGTTGAGATAAATTTTAAAAAATGAAGATTGAAAAGGAAAGACACTAAAATTACAAAGTGGGGAGCACTCTGACTGGCTGTCTGAGTTCTGCCCGGAGCAGTCAGTGTCCAGGAGCCGGAGAGAGGAAAGAAGACAGCATCTTCCAGAGGGCCTCTAAAGCTGGATGGGGTGGAGAGCTAATCTAAAGGTGTGCCTGAGTGCTCAGTTGCTAAGGCACGTCCAACTATTTGCAACTCCACGGACTATAGTACACCAGCTCCTGTCCGGACTGTATAGTCCTGTATAGTCTGGACAGCTCCTCTGTCCACAGAATTTTCCAGGCAAGAACACCGGAGTGGATTGCCATTTCCTTCTCCAGGCAATCTTCATGACCTAGAAATCAAACCCTCATCTCCTATGTGTCTTGCATTGGCAGGCAGTTTCTTTACCACTAAGTCACCAGGAAAACCCAATCTAAAGGCAGCCAACTGCACACCCTGGAGAAGAGAAGTAACTTGTAAAAAGTGGTGTTTTACCAAGAAAGATCTGAGAAGTCTGGAAGAGAAAGAACCCAAAGGATGAGACACATCTTAGGATACCAGTTTGAAAAGCACAACTTCTACAAAGTGTTCCTTACTGTTGTAAAATATGTTTGATTAGGTCTTATGGTAAGATTAGTGACTCTGAAATAGTACATGTAACAGTAGGACAGATCACTTCTATGGAAGTAAAGAATAAAATGAGCAGAATATCTTTCACCTTCTTACTTTCTTATCTTCTAGGAAATGTGTATGCAATTATCTTAAGTGGAAAAAAGAAGGATATAAAATTAAATATACAATATGGCATCAACTATATATATATTTAATATGTGCAGAAATATGACTTGAAGGAAATATGTCAAAATGTAAACAGTGATATCTTTGGGTTATAGCTTCATAGATATTTGTCATATTTTTCATTTCCTTTAGACAGTTTTCACATGTGCTATAATTGGTATGCATGTATTTCAAAATCAGAAATATATTATCCAAGTATCTATATTGAAGAGTTCATTTTTTTTCCAGCAGCACTACAATAATTTATGCATAAAGTAGAAAAATACATAGAAATGATACCTGAAATAAGAGAACGACTTTATGAATAGGTTCTAATATTCTAATTTAGAGATGACATACAGTGTCCTTTTTTTTTCAAAACACATATTCAACTGTGATTGAATAGAGCCTGCAGATAACTATTCAGTGTTTGTCTTCCTGACAGATGGGTAAACAGCATGAGTTCCACAACCACAGTCGTCTTTCCTGATGGCCAGGATAGACACTTGGCTCAGATTGTTTCCCACTAAGTGCTTGTTAAGTGACTTATTCATCTTCAACGCACTGTTAGGTCTTCCTGTTTGCTCCACGTTGAGTGAGCAAACACTAACTTTTCCTAATTACCCTTTCCATGTGATTTGCTGGTAGTTGGGGGCTGTACAATTTAGAAAGATGTATCTACCCTAGCAGTAATGTCATTAATGAAGTTATCCAAGAGATAATGTAAATGTAGGTCAAAAAGGAAGCCCCATTTGATACGAAAGTCCCTATAGTGGGAATTCCCTGGCGATCCAGTGGTTAGGACTGTGAACTTCCAATTCAGGGGGCACAGGCTTGATCCCTGGTACAGGAAATAAGACCCCTCATGCAAGGCATGGCCAAAAAAATAAAACAGCCCTTAAAGATAAGACATTATCCAGAGAGAGAAATGGTATGGAGGAGAACACCCCAACTTGAATACCAGCTGAACTCAGATGTTTCAAACAAATATCAGATTATTCCAGCAAATATCACTGGAACAAAATGAAAAAAGAAAAAATCCAGACAACCCATAACATTGTAAAGAGAACAAATTGTTAAAAAAGACAAAACTCCATATAGTAATCTTATTTTATAAAAGACTTTCAGTTAAATATATTGCAACACTGTTTTTATAACAAAGATCATTAGAACAAATTAACCTGTGTGTTTAAATAGCATGATTCACTCTAGAAATCTAAATAGTTGTTGCTGGGAGCAGGACCAAGCATATATGAAAGTAGTTATCCCTGTAGTGTGAATTTGGGGTCACCTTGACTAAAACATCCTCCAACATATGTTACTTGAAGTATCTTTATAAGAGAATAAACATCTCCTTTTATAATTATCAATAAAAATATAGCATGTTAAAGTCTCCTGGAGAGATAATAATTTTTCAAATTCCTGTAGAGAGGACTTTGATGAAGTGAATAGAGACATGGTCAGGGAAGGAGTTTCGGGGTGTGTGAAGAAGATAAGCAAGAGAATGAGAAGGCTTTTAATGAGATTGAAAATAGGCCACAGAGAGTGACACTTTCAGAATCCAGGGCAATAGAAAGCAAACCTCACCTATTTTGAGATGTTGCCCTGGGCTAGCCATGAGTGTGAGAAAGTTTGTACATGAAACGAGCTTTGTTAGGGAGTGTAACACCTCATTAGAGTATTTATCTGGTTGCCAAGTGATAAACCCAACATGGATGCTGTGGTTGGAAGACTGTGGGAACACATATCCAGGGTTCTGTGGCTCAACTGTTTGAGAAAGTGAACAACCTTCCTAAGACTTGTCATGACAAAAGCATGCAGAGAGACTCCTTTTTCAGAGCACCCTCAGAATGCATCATGAATCACGAATTCACTCACCATACACACCAGGTGAAACTACACTTACAATGATACATTTCCTTCAAGGATCTAGTGATACATTCCTGGACTCCTGTAGCCACAGTTACATGCATCATTCAACCCTCTATTATCCTTGTGATCATTTTCCTATAAGTGGGTTATTATATCACATAACATGCCTTAATTTACTCTCTCTCTTATCTAGTGTGTTCCTATTACACCTCAGTCAATGGTGTATGCTTAGTAAAAGTAACACATTTAGTTTCAAACTTCATAAAACATACATAGATGATAAATAACCACATCTTCATTTAAGGTACTCCAAATTGAGGTATCAATTACTTTTGTTTTACCCTTCTATGAATTTCTGTATTTCTTTTTCCTTTGAGTAGATAAAAGACCTGAGACCAATTGACATTTACTACTAAGTTACATGCCTGATTCACATACAGATTCAGATTTGATCTCATCTTAATGATTAGGGGGAAAGAAGGACATGGCAGAGAAAAGTTAGATAAAGTATGAGGCAGGGATGTACTTTATCACAGGATTGAACCAGAGAATCCACGTTATCTTCAAATTATGATAGCCTTATTTAGGCTTGTGTCAAATGAGGAGGAGGGAGAGGAAACTGTTACTCAGTTCTTTCCATTTATTAGTCACAATTCATGGAATGCATGGACGGCAATATGGGGATGTGAGTGGGATTCATGGATGAGTGGGGAGGACGAGGGAAAGGAAACAATATAGACTCCTACAACTCTATCTCTAGCCTTTGCCTCTCCCAGACCTTGAGATGCTAAATCCACTTCTTATGGACATCTCCACTGAATGACCACTCCGGTTTCAGGGTGTCCAAAACTGGACACATCATCTCCCCATCATTCTCCCAGACATGTTTCTCCTCATATACTCCCCATCTACTAGTAACCCAAAATCAAAGCCACATCCTTGATGCCTTTATTTTCATCCACTGTCACATCTATCATTTAACAGATCTCACTAATTTTAGTTTTAAGATATTTTGAGTCGACAAGTTCTCTATTTTTTCTCTTAAACTAATGCCCTGGCTCAGATCTTCATCATCTCTGCCCTGATCTGTCTTCCATGTCTTGCCTTTAAGCCACAGCTTGTTGTATTTACAATGTAAATCTAACCCAGCCTAGACTCTTCTTCAAATTCTTCAATGAGTCTCCATTATGCTACCTGTCACGTAAGGCTTCCGTGGTTGCTCAGGTGGTAAAGAATATACCTGAAATGCAGGAGACACAGGGGATATGGGTTCAATCCCTGGGTTGGGAAGATCCCCTGAAGAAGGAAATGCAACCCATTCCAACATTCTTGCCTGGAAAATCCCATAGACAAAAGAGTCTGGTGGGCTACAGTCCAAAAATGTCACAAAGACTCAGACACAACTGAGTAAACACACATTCAAAGTTCTAACTGGGTTCACATGAGTCCAAGACCATTTATTATCTAGCCCCTGCCTTCCTCTCCAATCACATTAAAGACTCTAGATATGTTTTTAGCATAATATTGAGTTGGTCAAAAAGTTTTTTGGGTTTTCCATAACATATTATGGAAAAATCCACACAAACTTTTTGGCCAACCCAATAGCTGGCACGTAGTAAGTACTCAAAATTAATGATTACTATCACATTCACCTCTATTGTGTACTTAGAAATTGTATCAAAGTGCTATCTTTGCATATTTGCTTCCCCAGTAAGTCTCTTTCAGGGCAGAAATTGGGTGTATCATTTTTAAATTTGGTATAATATGTGCTCATTGTGGATACCTACTTACTGTTTTTTGAACTAAACTGAAAATAAACTTTTGTGTCTCAATGCTGAGCTTCTGTAGAACTACTGAATTACCCAAAATGTGGATTTTTCTTCTTTCCCCTTTGCTATGAGGATAGAAAAGGTCAAGTAAAAAAAAAAAAAAAAAAAAAAAATCACAACCTAAAAGTTGACAGCTGCATTTTATTTTATTTGGTGGGAGTTTTTAGGACTTGAAGCCCAGGAGGCAGCATCTCAAGTGACTCTGAGAGAACTGTTCCAAACAAGGTGATGGGAGAGAGCCAGGTTGCATAGAAGTTTTGCAACAAAGGGGAGATAGTCTGAATGTCAAAAGATTATTATAAATTAAAGAAAATCAATATCCCAAGTTAAGGAGTTTAGCACTTTTCTATATGTGAGAAGATGCAAGAGTCTGGGCTCACTGAAATCATTCCTTTGGTGTGTAGCTCAGCTGTCTGGGGCCAGGATTCTATTTTCACATCCTGAGTTTCCTCAGGGCTCACTGTGGGGAGTGGGTGTAGTCTGATCACTGCTAGAGGGCAGATACTCTTTCCTTCATGAGTTTCCTCACGGCTCACCAGTTTACCGTCTGTGGTGACTGCCATCTCTGATGACTGTGACATCCTTTCTTTTTTTTTTAACTGATATGGCAGCAAATATTCCATTTCTCAAAAATGTAACCTTCCAGGACAGAGAATAATTAAGTCGGTCCCACGAACTGGATGTGAAGTAAATGCTGGGATCCTGGATCTCGGAGCTCAGGGAAATTCAGGAGCAGGTAGGCAAAGGAACTGACCCCTTCACCTCGAACACCAAGCCTGGAGGGTGTCAGGCCTGTGGAAGGGGAAACATCTCCTCTACTCCAGAGTTTGAGTGAAGCTGGGACCCCAAGAGTTCTAAGCAGTAAGGAAGTATCAGTACTAAGGAAGGAGGCAAAGAACTAAAAGATGATAAGGGTCAAGGCCACAGAAAGTGGACTTTACAGGGGAAGAAGGCTACTCCACCTGCCTTCATTTTCCAAGTTTTGTATTGGACACTTGACTCCAAATAGAAGTGAGTAAAACTTTCCATCAAAAAAGGAATTTTCAAAGATGCTGCTAAACACCACTTTTTACGTTATAGGCTGTGAGATTGGCAAAACTATTAGCTTCACTGAAAGAAATAAATGATTTATGTGAATGGCACTGAAGTGAATAAGCTAAGAAATCATACAAAGATCAGAACATCTCAGATTTCCATCAGGTCTGGACTTGTGATGACTTTTTTTTTTCCCCCTGACATTTGCTTCTAGTTACTTAATCTATTCTTTGGAGCTCTGGCTGATCTGAAGTCTGAGTCAAAGGAATGGATATTCCCCATAGTATATTGTGTCTCAGTGAATTTTGCTCTTATCACCCTTCCAACACTATTTTAATCCTATTTCTTGGTAATTTCCATACTTGTCCCCACAAGCTTGTTGCCTTAATATTGGGTTGGCCAAGAAGTACGTTTGAGTTATGGAAAAACACAAGCGAAATTCTTGGCCAAACCTATTTGAAAGTGCTGGTTTATCTGTCCACACATTGGCAGGATATGAGATTGAGTATAATAATTTAACTTTGCTGTAGTAGTTACAAACTCTTATTCCAAAACCAAGTCATGGAATTTTCCAGGCAAACAGAAACTGGTTATGGAATAACAGTTTGTAACTACAACTCATTATAAAAAGTTTTTGGAGAACTCCACCATCAAGGAAGAACTTTGGTCATCATACTTGCCTAACAGTCATGACTTCTTAGCCTGAATCTATGACTCATGTTGAAATTATGTTGCATGACTTTCTAATATGGAAGTCATGAGTATTATTTAAGTATTATATGTTTATGGCACCATAAACTTGAAACAAGATCCTCTTTCTATCATACCAGTGTGGAAATTTGTACACATATCCTGCATTTCCAATGTTTGATATAGCCATCTAAAATATAATAATACTCATGAGTTCTAAACAGCTTTGAATAAAGTTACAAAGTAGGAGCAATTTGAAAATAGTTGCATGTTCTATATTCAAAACTACTGTTGTTATAAATGGAATTATGCAGGTGAAACATGAGCAGAATGTCTAATCATAATAAGTACTAAATATTTTTATTATTGGAGAAGGGAACAGCAACCCACTCCAGTATTCTCACCTAGAAAATTCCATGGACAGAGGAGCCTGGTGGGTTATAGTTCATGAGTTCGTAAAGAGTTGGCCACAACTGAGCAACGGAGCACAATATTATTATTAGAGTATCACTGGTAATTATCTCTTGAGATATTAATAGATATAATTAAAATATAACTATCTCTTAATTATAACACTTGAGCATTATACTGACATCTGATAATAGTTTGTGATATTCGCTGGGTCATTTTAGGCTGTTTCTTCCACAGTGTGGTAGTCCCATACAAATTATAAAATATTTTAATGTACATTGTGTTAATCATTCAGTTATGTCCAACTCTTTGCAACCCCATGGATTGTATCCCACTAGGCTCCTCAGTCCATGGAACTCTCCTGGCAAGAATACTGCAATGGGTTGCCATTTCCTTCTCCAGAGAAACTTCCCCACCCAGGGATAGAACCCAGGTCTCTACATTACATGCAGATTCTTTACCATCTGAGACATCAGGGAAGTCCCATTAATGCACATTATCTTATTAAATATGTTCAATCACTGTTTAACCAGGATAAATCATTGCTTCACAGCTGAGGAAACAGGATAGAAGAGTAGGCAAAGGATGTGCCTCATAGTTAATGAGTGGTCAAGATTAAATTAAATCTAAATGTTTAACGTCAACGCTCTTTCCACTTTTGAAATGTATGAGTCTGTATTTCTGTGATTATTTAAGGAGCTATCAGGACTACCAGGATCAGTCAATGTGGCATTCACTCTTGATTTCCCCAGAACCTGGCAAAGTCATTAGCAAATGATAAGTCCTCAGTCAATACAATAAACTGGACCCTCTTAGGATATGTGGCCTCTGGCAACACATTGTCTAACATCCCAACCTACTTATGGTTGGGATTTGCTCTGAGCTAGATGCTGTCAGGAAGCTTCCATAAGCCTCTTATCCTTATCCATCAGAGAGCAGACAGCATGAAAACCACAATCACAGAAAACAAACCAAACTGATCACATGGACCACAGCCTTGTCTAGCTCAATTAAACTATGAGCTGCGTGTACAGCCACCCAAGACAAACGGGTCATGAAGGAGTGTTCTGCCAAAATGTGGTCCACTGGAGAAGGGAATGGCAAACCACTTCAGTATTATTTACTTGAGAACCCCATGAGCAGTATGAAAAGGCAAAAAGGTATGTACACTGAAAGATGAACACCCCAGGTCGGTAGGTGCCCAATATGCTAGTGGAGATCAGTGGAGAAATAACTCTAGAAAGAATGAAGACACGGAGCCAAAGCAAAAACACTACCCAGTTATGGATGTGATGGGTGATGGAAGTAAAGTCTGAAGCTGTAAGGAACAATATTGCATATGAGTCTGTAATGTTAGGTTCATGAATCAAGGCAAATTGTCAGTTGTCAAACAGTAGATGGTAAGAGTGAACATCAACATTTTAGGAATCAACAAACTAAAATGGGCTGGAATGGGTGAATTTAACTCACATGACCATAATATCTACTACTGTGGGCAAGAATCCTTTAGAAGAAATGGAGTAGCCATCATAGTCAACAAAAGAGTCCAAAATGCAATACCTGGATGCAATCTCAAAAATGACAGAATGATCTCTGTTCATTTCTAAGGCAAATCATTCAATATTACAGTAATCCAAGTCTATGCCCCAAGCAGTAATGCTGAAGAAGCAGAAAAGTTCTATGAAGACCTTCAGGACTTTCTAGAACTAACACCCAAAAAGATGTCTTCTTCCTTATCGGGGACTGGCATGCAAAAGTAGGAAGTCAAGAGCTATCTGGAGTAACAGGAAAATTTGGCCTTGGAGTACAAAACGAAGCAGGTCAAAGGATAACAGAGTTTTGCCAAGAGAATGAACTGATTATAGCAAACACCCTCTTCCAACAACACAAGAAAAGACTCTACACATGGGCATCACCAGATGGTCAATACTGAAATCAGATTGATTATATTCTTTGCATCCAAAGATGGAGAAGCTCTATACAGTCAGCAAAAACAAGACTGGTAGCTGACTGTGGCTCAAACCATGAACTCCTTATTGCCAAATTCAGACTTAAATTGAAGAAAGTAGGGAAAACCACAAGACCATTCAGGTATGACCTAAATCAAATCCCTTATGATTATACAGTGGAAGTGAGAAAAAGATTCAAGGGATAAGATCTGGTAGAACCTGAAGAACTTTGTATGGAGGTTTGTGACAATATACAGGAGGCAGGGATCAAGAACATCCCCAAGAAAAAGAAATGCAAACAGGCAATATGGTTGTCTGAAGAGGCATTACAAATAGCTAAGAAAAGAAGAGAACTGAAAGGCAAAGGAGAAAAGAAAAGATATTCCCATTTGAATACAGAGTTCCAAAGAATAGCCAGGAGAGATAAGAAAGGCTTCCTCAGTGATCAGTGCAAAGAACTAGAGGAAAACAGTGGAATGGGAAAGAATAGAGATCTCTTCAAGAAAGTTAGAGATAACAAGGGAATATTTCATGCAAAGATGGGCACAATAAAGGACAGAAATGGTATGGACCTAACAGAAGCAGAAGATATTAAGAAGAGGTGGCAAGAATACACAGAAGAACTATTAAAAAAAAAAAATCTTCATGACCCAGATAACCACGATGGTGTGATCACTCACCTAGAGCCAGATATCCTGGAATGCAAAGTCAAGTGGGCCTTAGGAAGCATCACTATGAACAAAGCCAGTGGAGGTGATGGAATTCTAGTTGAGCTATTTCAAATCCTAAAAGATGATGCTATGAAAGTACTGCACTCATATGCCAACAAATCTGGAAAACTTAGCAGTGGTCACAGGACTGAAAAAGGTTAGTTTTCAGTCCAATCCCAAAGAAAGGCAATGACAAAGAATGTTCAGACTACTGCACAATTGCACTCATTTCACATGCTAGCAAAGTAATGCTCAAAATTCTCCAAGTCAGGAGAATGTGAACCATGAATTTCCATATGTTCAAACTGAATTTAGAAAAGGCAGAGGAACCAGAGATCAAATTGCCAACATTAGCTGGATCATTGAAAAAGCAAGAGAGTTCCAGAAAAACATCTACTTCTGCTTCACTGACTATGCCAAAGCCTTTGACTGTGTGGATCACAGCAAACTGGAAAATTTCTTAAACAGATGGGAATACCAGACCACCTGACCTGCCTCCTGAGAAATTTGTATGCAGATCAAGAAGCAATAGTTAGAACCAGGAATGGAACAGCAGACTAGTTCCAAATCAGAAAAGGAGTATGTCAAGGCTGTATGCTGTCACCCTGCTTATTTAACTTATATGCAAAGTACATCATGAGAAACACTGGGCTGGAAGAAGCACAAGCTGGAATCAAGATTTCCAGGGGAAATATCAATAACCTCAGATACACAGATGATACCACCCTTATGGCAGAAAGCAAAGCAGAACTAAAGAGCCTCTTGAAAGTGAAAGAGGAGAGTGAAAAAGTTGGCTTAAAGCTCAGCATTCAGAAAACTAAGATCATGGCATCTGGTCCCATCACTTCATGGCAAATAGATGGGGAAACAATGGAAATAGTGACAGACTTTCTTTTTTGGGGCTCCAAAATCACTGCAGATGGTGACTGAAGCCATGAAATTAAAAGATGCTTGTTCCTTGGAAGAAAAGCTATGACAAACCTAGACAGCATATTAAAAAGCAGAGACATTACCAACAAAGGTCCATCTAGTCAAAGCTATGTAGTCATGTATGGATGTGAGAGTTGAACTGTAAAGAAAGCTGAGCACTGAAGAATTGATGCTTTTGAACTGTGGTATTGGGGAAGACTCTTGAGAGTCCCTTTGACTACAAGGAGCTCCAAACAGTCCATCCTAAAGGAAATCAGTACTGAATATTCATTGGAAGGACTGATGTTGAAGCTGAAGCTCCAATACTTTGGCCACCTGATGTGAAGAACCAACTGTTTGGAAAAGAACATGGTGCTGGGAAAGATTGAAGGTGGGAAGAGAAGGGACAGCAGACGATGTGGTGGTTGGATGGCATCGCTGACATGATGGACATGAGTTTGAGTAAGCTCTGAGAGTTGGTGATGAACAGGAATCCCTGATGTACTGCAGTCCATGGGGTTGCCAAGAGTCAGATACAACTGAGCGACTGAACTGAACTGATCTGAATAAAGGTTTACCTATAGCAAGAGGAGACTAGAATGAGGATAAAACTAAATGACCCATAAGCAGAAATAGCTGGAGGGGTGAAAGTTAAGACTGTTTGGTATTTAATAAGAGGCACAGTGACTTCACTTTTTTTTTTTTTAACTTGGGCAATATTATGATAGGACCTTATTTTGTCTCAGTTTTTTTCATGGTCTTGGAGTAACTTGGAGGTTGGTATCCCACGACATGGTGGCTTATGTTTAACAGGAGAGTAATATGACCTGGCTATGTCAGACCAGCTTCTGAAATGTCAGAGGCTGCTGCTCTTTTTAGTCTTCTGTTTACTTCCTGATGGTTAAATAGCAGTCATTTTGGAGAAAGAAATTTACATGAATTGGAAGACACAGTGTGCTGAGGTGCTACAATGAAAACTTCCTAACCCAGGGATTGAACCTGAGTCTCCCACATTGCAGGCAGACTCCCTACCATCAGACCCACCAGGGAAGTCCTAGCACATTGCATCATCTTCCAGTTGATGTAAAGCTGCCGTGCTAAGATGTCAAATTGCAGGAGATAGTGAGGGACAGAGAATCCTGGTGTGCTGCAGTCAATGGAGTCACAAAGAGTTCAGTGTGACTTGGCGACTGAACAACAGCAAAAACACAGTGTGCTAAAGAGATTATAAAAAAATATCATCTCATCCTCATGGATTTAAACTGACTTGTTTGAATAAAAGAAACATAAAATATTTCCATTAGCTTCTATTCACTGTGGATTCCTTCCCATCCTATTTTTTGCTTTTCTGTCCCTACCTGAAGACAACAGTATTCTGAGTTTATACTCATAATTCTCTTATTTTATTTTTATGCCTTTATTACATAAAAGGTCTAGTAATAGGTTGTTGAGTTTAGCTTATGCGTGACCTTCATAAAAACTTTGCCCTGTTTGTACATACTCTAGAGGGGTGTCTCAGCAAATAAAGAGCCAGAGAATCTCTAATTGTTTTAGACTTTGTGAACCTTTGGTCTCTGCCACCTCTACCCTGCTGTTGGGGTGGGAAAGCAGAGTGGGCTCACCCATTATTAAATACAATTTAACTTAAAAAGCAGGTAATGGGCTGTGTACTGTAGTTTGCTGCTCCTGCTCCAGAGAAACTCTGAACATGTACATACACATGAATGCAAGAGTTTCTCTATGGTGTGTACAAAGCAATGCTATACAGGTTACAAAAATTTAACATGTTCTATCAAGTCTTCGGCAGAAGCGCGCAGGCTGCGCTGGATCGTGCAGAAGTGCAGAAATTCTGAAAGAGATGGGAATACCAGACCACCTGACCTGCCTCTTGAGAAACCTATATGCAGGTCAGGAAGCAACAGTTAAACTGGACATGGAACAACAGACTGGTTCCAAATAGGAAAAGGAGTACATCAAGGCTGTATATTGTCACCCTGCTTATTGAACTTATATGCAGAGTACAACATGAGAAGTTCTGGACTAGATGAAGCTGGACTCAAGATTGCCAGGAGAAATAACAATAACCTCAGATATACAGATGACACAACCCTTATGGTAGAAAGCAAAGAAGAATTAAAGAGCCTCTTGATGAAAATGAAAGAGGAGAGTAAAAATGTTGCTTAAAACTCAATGTCCAGAAAATTAAGACCACGGCATCTGTTCCCATCATCTCATTGCAAATAGATACAGAAACATTGGAAACAGTGACAGACTTTATTTTTTGGGCTCCAAAATCACTGCAGGTGGTGACTAAAGCTCCTTGAAAGAAAAGTTATAATCAACCTAGATAGCATATTAAAAAGGAGAGACATTACTTTGCCAACAAAGGTCTGTCTAGTCAAAGCTATGAGAGTTGGACTATAAAGTTGAGCATCGAAGAATTGATGCTTTTGAACTGTGGTGTTGGAAAAGACTCTTTAGAGTCCCTTGGACTGCAAGGAGATCCACCCGGTCCATCCTAAAGTAAATCAGTCCTGAATATTCATTAGAAGGACTGATTGTGAAGCTGAAACTCCAATACTTTGGCCACCTGATTCAAAGAACTGACTCATTTAAAAAGAGTCTGATGCTGGGAAAGATCGAATGTGGGAGGAGTAGGGGTAGACAGAGGATGAGATGGTTAGATGGCATCACCAACTCAGTGGACATGGGTTTGAGTAAACTCTGGGAGTTGGTGATGGACAGGAAGACCTGGCATGCTGCAGTCCATGGGGTCACAAAGATTCAATCAAGACTGAGCAACTGAACTGAACAGAATGGGGAGATCCCCTGGAGGAAGGCATGGCAATCCACTCCAGTATTCTTGCCTGGAGAATCCCATGGATAGAAGAACCTGACAGGCTACAGTCCATAGGGTTGCAAAGAGTTGGACTCAATTGAAACGACTTAGCATGCATACATGCAACCTATCAATAAAACAGATGGCTTTCTCCATAGTTCTTAAACTCTAATGAAACCTAAGCAGAGAAGGATTATAGCAGGGAAATTTCAAATTAAGAGATATTGTGGGGATTCTGGGGTTGGCCCAGTGGTTAAGACTCTGAGTCACAATGCAGTTAATGCTGAGTTGATCTCTGGTCCAGGAAGTAAGATTCACATGGCCCAGGACATAGTCTAAAAATTAAAAGAAAAAAAAAATGTAGAGAGAGAGATGGTGCACTGCTGTTTCCCAGCACAGCACCTGACACATATAAGTGCTTCATTCATCTGAGCTTGATAAATTTCATTTCTCTTTTAGGACCCACAGTCATTCCTGTATTAGGACTCATGGAGTGGAGGTTGACCCAGTGCCAAGCCCAAGTCACAAACCTAAGCCTAATCAGCCTGTACTTAGGGGCAACACCTGTCAGGGAAAATCACCATCCACCAGTCACCATCCTTCAGCTCAGCCTTAGCTGGCTCACCTTTCCCTAGAAAATAGGACCTGCTACCTTATGGTTCAGTTCAGTTCAGTTCAGTTGCTCAGTCATGTCTGACTCTTTGCGACCCCATAAATCACAGCACTCCAGGCCTCCCTGCCCATCACCAACTCCCGGAGTTTACTCAAACCCATGTTCATCAAGTCGGTGATGCCATCCAGCCATCTTATCCTCTGTGAACCCCTTCTCCCTCTGCCCCTAATCCCTCCCAGCATCAGGGTCTTTTCCAATGAGTCAACTCTTTGCATGAGGTGGCCAAAGTATTGGAGTTTCAGCTTCAGCATCAGTCCTTCCAATGAACACCCAGGACTGATTTCCTTTGGACCGGTTGGATCTCCTTGCAGTCCAAGGGACTCTCAAGAGTTTTCTCCAACACCACAGTTCAAAAGCATCAATTCTTCGGTGCTCAGCTTTCTTCACAGTCGAACTATCACATCCATACATGACCACTGGAAAAACCATAGCCTTGACTAGATGGACCTTTGTTGGCAAAGTAATGTCTCTGTTTTTTAATATGCCATCTAGGTTGATCATAACTTTCCTTCCAAGGAGTAAGGGTCTTTTAATTTCATGGCTGCAATCACCATCTGCAGTGATTTTGGAGCCCCCCAAAATAAAGTCTGACACTGTTTCCACTGTTTCCCCATCTATTTGCCATGAAGTGATGGGACCAGATGCCATGATCTTAGTTTTCTGAATGCTGAGCTTTAAGCCAACTTTTTCACTCTCTTCATTCACTTTCATCAAGAGGCTTTTTAGTTCCTCTTCACTTCCTGCCATAAGGGTGGTGTCATCTGCATATCTGAGGTTACTGATATTTCTCCCGGCAATCTTGATTCCAGCTTGTGCTTCTACCTTATAAGGAAATCCTTAACCTCCTCTCTGGTAAAGCCCAGTTTTTCACGTTGCCTCTTCCATTTACAGGATGATTGAATCACATTTCTTGATAGAACTTGCTATAAAAACCTTATCTAATTTTTAAAAATAATGTTATTGATTTATGTATTTTCAACTGTGTTGGGTCTTCACTGCTGCATGGACTTTTCTTTGGTTGCAAGCAAGGGGCTACTCTCTAGTTGCCGTGTGTGGGCTTCTCATTACAGGGGCTTCTCCTTTGTGGAACACAGACTCTAGGGCATGTGGGCTCAGCAGTTGCAGCTCCCAGGTTCTAGAGCACAGGCTCAATAGTTGTGGCACACAGGTGTAGTTGGTCCATGGCATGTGGGATCTTCCAGAATTAGGGATTGAATCCATGTCTCTTACATTGGCAGGTGGATTCTTTACCACTGAGCCACCAGGGAAGTCCCTAAAAACCTTATCTAAATTTTTGATGATGCAGTCAGGGCAAAACCTGAGCCCTCCCTCAGCATACCTGAGTGCTACCAAGTCCGAGTTTGCTCTGCTCATCATACATCAGGCCATTAAGTCTACAGATTTATTGGAATAATGACTTTATTCTGAAAGCTGGGAGACCCAGAAGACAGCAGACCCATGTCTCAAAATAACCGTCTTATCAGGGTCTGGATGTTATAGAACAGTGATGGGAGGGTAAGGGAGGTGAGGGAACAAAGTATAAAGGCCATTTATTTTGCAAAATAGGAGGGGATGTGTTAATGTCTTCTTTCCTGCAGCCATTCACAGGTGGACAGAATCAGATTGTCTCTGTGTGAGCTGAACAAAGCCACTTGAACAGTCAGGCAGAGGGCAGGTTTCCCTGAGAAAGGCGATTAGTTGCTGTTGCTCAGTCCCTAAGTCGTGTCCAACTTTTTGTGACCCCGTAGACTGCTGCATGCCAGGCTTCTCTGATCTTAACTATTTCCCATACTTTGCTCCAACTCATGTCCATTGAGTTGATGATGCCATCCAACCATCTCATCCTCTGTCACCCCCTTCTCTCCTGCCCTCAAACTTCCCCAGCCTCAGGGTCTTTTCCAATGCATAGGCTCTTCACATCAGGTGGACAAAATATTCAATTGATTTAGGGTTGATTTTCTTTAGGATTGACTGGTTTGATCTCCTTGCAGTCCAAGGGACTTTCAAGAGTCTTCTCCAGCACCACAGTTTGAATGCATCAATTCTTTGATGCTTCAGGCCATTATGTATGATTATAATAACAAAAGCAACAAAAAGCAAAGTTTAGAATCAAAGAAACAGATCCAACAAGGAGTCAGAATTGGCTCTTCCCTGTTATATGAATATCTGCCTGGGCAGGGCTAGCCCTCTAGCTCCTCACCTCTAATCACGCAAATGCTAGTTGAGGATCTCTGGAGGTAAAAAAGGCTCAGCACCAATATGTCCCCAGACCCACTCCTTTAACAGAGATCTGTGCTGAAGACTTGGTTGCTGGCATCCCTGTACCTTTGCTCCCACCCTCCAGCCCTGCTCCAGGAAAGAGCTCCAGAGTCTCCAGTCATCACCACATCCACCCTGAGTGCTGACCCAGCAGCTGCTCCCTGATGATGTATTTCTGCTCATGAGGAAAGACAGGAAGACCACTCCACATGCAAAGCCCATTTCCTGCAGATTCATAATGGCAACACATCACGGAGCTGCTGTGTCATGGGGCAACCCAGCTGTGCACATATTCTTGCAACATTTTTGGAATGCAGGCCCAGCAGATGTGTACGTGGTAGGAAGCATACTCATTCTAAGGAGTGTTTTGACACAGGCTATTTTGAAGAAAATGTCTAACATATCTATTTTTGTTTTTGCTTTTTTTTTTTTTAATGGTTCCTTTAAGTGACTGCATAGCAAAAGAAGAAATGGAAGTAAAAGTGAATGGTATTGTGAAATTCAAAAAAAGTCTTCACAACATAAAAGTTGACAGATATTTTTTATTTGGCAGGAATTTTTAGGACTTTGAGCCCGGGAGGCAGCATTTTAAGTAACCCAGGAAGAATTGCTCTGAGGAGGCATGGGGGGGAGGGACAGATTATATAGAGGTTTTGCAACAAAGAGCAGGTAATTTGAATGTCTAAAGATTACTGTAAATTAAATAAAACCAGATATCCCAAATTAAGGAGTTTAGTACTTTTCTATGTGTGGGAAGATACAAGATCCTGGGCTCACTGAAATGATTCCTCTGATATGCATCTCAGCTCTCTAGGGCCAGGACCCTGTGTTTCCACATCCCAAGTTTCCTCAGGGCTCACTGTGGGGAGTGGCTGCTATTTGATGACTGCTAGATGGCTGTTATCTGATGACTGCTCAGTTCAGTTCAGTTCAATTGCTCAGTCATGTCCGACTCTTTGCGACCCCATGAATCACGGCACGCCAGGCCTCCCTGTCCATCACCAAGTCCTGGAGTTCACCCAAACTCATGTCCATTGAGTCGGTGATGCCATCCAGCCATCTCATCCTCTGTCATCCCCTTCTTCTCCTGCCCCCAATCCCTCCCAGCATCAGGGTCTTTTCCAATCAGTCAACTCTTTGCATGAGGTGGCCAAAGTATTGGAGTTTCAGCTTCAGCATCAGTCCTTTTAATGAACACCCAGGACTGATATGCTTTAGGATGGACTGGTTGGATTTCCTTGCAGTCCAAGGGACTCTCAAGAGTCTTCTCCAACACCACAGTTCAAGAGCATCAATTTTTCAGTGCTCAGCTTTCTTCACAGTCCAACTCTTACATCCATACATGACCACTGGAAAAACCATAGCCTTGACTAGATGGACCTTTGTTGGCAAAGTAACGTCTCTGCTTTTTAATATGCTATCTAGGTTGGTCATAACTTTCTTTCCAAGGAGTAAGCGTCTTTTAATTTCATAGCTGCAATCACCATCTACAATGATTTTGGAGCTCAAAAAAATAAAGTCAGCCACTGTTTCCACTGTTTCCCCATCTATTTCCCATGGAGTGATGGGACCAGATGCATGATCTTAGTTTACTGAATGTTGAGCTTTAAGCCAACTTTTTCACTCTCCTCTTTCACTTTCATCAAGAGCCTCTTTAGTTCCTCTTCACTTTTTGCCATAAGGGTGGTGTCATCTGCATATCTGAGATTATTGATATTTCTCCTGGCAATATTGATTCCAGCTTTTGTTTCATCCAGCCCAGTGCTTCTCATGATGTACTCTGTATATAAGTTAAATAAGCAGGGTATTATACAGCCTTGACATACTCTTTCCTATTTGGAACCAGTCTGTTGTTCCATGTCAGATCTAACAGATCTAACTGTTGCTTCCTGACATGCATATAGGTTTCTCAAGAGGCAGATCATGTGGTCTGGTATTCCCATCTCTTTCAGAATTTTCCATAGTTTATTGTGATCCTCACAGTCGAAGGCTTTGGCATAGTCAATAAAGCAGAAATAGATGTTTTCCTGGAACTCTCTTGCTTTTTTGATGATCCAACAGATGTTGGCAATTTGATCTCTGATTCCTCTGCCTTTTCTAAAACCAGCTTGAACATCTGGAAGTTCATGGTTCACGTATTGCTGAAGCCTGGCTTGGAGAAGTTTGAGCATTACTTTACTAGTGTGTGAGATGAGTGCAATTATGCGCTAGTTTGAGCATTCTTTGGCATTGCCTTTCTTTGCAATTGGAATGAAAACTGACCTTTTCCAGTCCTGTGGCCACTGCTGACTTTTCCAAATTTGCTGGCATATTGAGTGAAGCACTTTCACAGCATCATCTGTCAGGATTTGAAATAGTTCAACTGGTATACCATCACCTCCACTAACTTTGTTTGTAGTGATGCTTTCTAAGGCCCACTTGACTTCACATTCCAGGATATCTGGCTCTAGGTGAGTGATCACACCGTTGTGATTATCTGGGTCATGAAGATCTTTTTTGTACAGTTCTTCTGTGTATTCTTGCCACCTCTTCTTAATATCTTCTGCTTCTGTTAGGTCCATGCCATTTATGTCCTTTATTGTGCCCATCTTTGCATGGAATGTTCCCTTGATATCTCTGATTTTCTTGAAGAGATCTCTAGTCTTTCCCATTCTGTTGTTTTCCTCTATTTCTTTGCATGGATCACTGAGGAAGGCTTTCTTATCTCTCCTGGCTATTCTTTGGAACTCTGCATTCAAATGGGAATATCTTTCCTTTTCTCCTTTGCTTTTTGCTTCTCTTCTTTTCACAGCTATTTGTAAGTCCTCCTCAGACAACCATTTTGCCTTTTTGCATTTCTTTTCCTTGGGGATGGTCTTGATCCCTATCTCCTGTACAATGTCCCGAACCTCCATTCATAATTCATAAGGCACTCTATCAGATCTAGTCCCTTAAATCTATTTCTCACTTCCACTGTATAGTCATAAGGGATTGATTTAGGTCATACCTGAATGGTCTAATGGTTTTCCCTACTTTCTTCAATTGAAGTCTGAATTGGCAATAAGGAGTTCATGGTTTGAGCCACAGTCAGCTCCAGGTCTTGTTTTTGCTGATTTTATAAGGCGTCTCCATCTTTGGCTGCAAAGAATATCATGAATCTGATTTCGGTGTTGACCACCTGCTGACTGCTAGATGACAGGTGTTCTTTCCTTCCTGAGTTTTATTGGGCTCATCAGCTCACCTTCCCTGGTGGGTACAATCATTGATGATTGTGACATTCTTTGTTTACTGATATGAGAGGGTTGGGTGGCATCACCAGCTCGATGGACATATGTTTGAGCAAGCTCTGGGAATTGATGATGGACAGGGAAGCCTGGTATGCTGAAGTCCATGGGGTTGCAAAGAGTTAGACACAACTGAGCAACTGAACTCACAGTATAAATATTCCATTTATCAGTATCACGCAGATGAAGCCCACCTGAGTTCTGTATGTATAAAAGACACATGATGCCAGACAGGCAGCAACCAGAAATAATCAAAAGGGAATTCCACACTTTACTTCTGTTTCTTGGAAGAACACTAAAAGGTTTCCGGTTGGGAACCCATAGCGCCATCTTGTCAATCCCTTTGCAAGTCTCTCAGCACTGGCCTGACCCCCAGCATCTCCCTCTCACTCTGGACGTTGCTCATCTGTTTCGGTGTCTCTCTACTCACATCCCCTCTCAGACCTTTGGAACTCCTCACTCGGCGATTCATCCTGCTCTCTCTCCCTCCCTTTTCCTAGCCCTTGATTGTATCAGTTAACTTACCCTCTGGCTTCTTGTCATTTCCTCTTTGCGATATGCATTAGTCAAATTTCCCTACCTGGAAGCCATTCCAAGAAGCAAGAAACCTCTCTACAAAACAGAAGCAAAGAAAGAGAAGGAAGCAGGGATGGGAGATTGGGAACAATCATTCAGTAATAAATCTTTCATCAAATGTAAATTCACTTTATTCAATAAAAAACATTATAAATTTAAAAGTCAACTAATAATGAAAAGGTACATTGTGTTAATTAAAAAGTGTGACGCTATTCGTCATAAAATTCTTCCATGAGCAGAAACAATTGTACAAAATATTTGCCTCTCCCTACCCCACCCTGACCAGTCCCTCCCAACTTGTTCAAACATATTTTTACCTCCCACATTCCCATTTTCTGGTTCCATATCCCAGTTTTCATATTTGTTTTTACCCTTCGTCTGCTCTGGAAATTCTTAAATTTCACTTTTAATGTTTTATTTATTTTATATATACAGATTGTCCCACCTGATTTCTAGTTCTTCTTGCTGCCCTTTTTTTTTTTTTTTTTTTAAATATTTAACACCATTTCCTGGGATGAGAATGCCCCCCCTAACTCCTCACCACACACACCTGGATTCTTCATTCCAAATTCAAACAGGTATAATTTATGTGTCTGTCTTGTTCTCTGGGCAACAACCTTACAGTAAAATCAGATTGATCTTTGCTTTGAGTTAAGCCGGCCTTCAGTGAATGCTGAGTGAATTCAATTCCATGGAGTTATTTTCAACATACTGACTCAAGCCCTCCAACTACCCAAAGCTATCCTCCACACTTTTTGCAGCTCCATTCCAGCACCTTCTCTGTTATGCACCCTCCAGGAACTGTTTCATTTCTTCCTTCCTCCTGCAGCCCTCTCCCATCAATGGTGGGCCAAGTAACCACCTCATATGTGCTCCCCTAGTTTTGTACTTATATTCGGACAGTAACCTTTTTCAGTAAAAAGAGCAGAAGGTTTGATTCAATTAACAACAATAATAACACCATAGTGACAGTTGTTGACTATCTACCATGTGTGTTCACTGTACAAAGCAATTCGCAAGCATTATCTAATTTAAAGTATACAATAAAGTATACAATTTAAGGTACATAGGGTCATAATGATTTAGACATGACTGAAGTAACATAATACACCCACATGTATAAAATCATATCATCTACAGTGATAGTTTTGCTTATTATTTTTCAATTTGGATTGTTTTTATTTCTTTTTCTTCTCTGATTGCCATGACTAGATCTTCCAAAACTAAGCTGAATAAAAATGGTGAGAATGGACATCATTGTCCTGTTCCTGATCTTAAAGGAGATTCGTTTAAGTTTTCACCATTGAGAATGATGCTTGCTTTCAGTTTGTTGTATGTGAGCCTAATCATGTTTAAGTAAGTTCTATCTATGTCCACTTATTGGAGCAGTTTGTTCTGTTTTGTTTTTATCTTAAGTGGTTGCTGAATTTTGTCAAAAAGCTCTTTTCTTCTCATCTACTCAGATAATCATGTTGCTTTTATCCTTCAATTTGTTAATGTGTTGTATCACAATGTTTGATTTGTAGATAGAGAAAAAGCCTTGTGTCCCTAAGATAAAGACCTCTTGATCATGGTGTCTGGTCCTTTTAATGTATTGTTGGATTTGGTTTTCTAGTATTTTATTGAGGTTTCTGTGTCTATGTTCATCACAGTTATTGGGCTGTAATTTCTTTTGGGGGGTAACTTCTGTGATTTTGATATCAAGGTGGCATTTAGATTGAGTTTGGAAGTGTCTCTTCCACTGCAAATTTTTGGAGTCATTTCAGAAATATTGGTGTTAACTCTTCTCTAAATTGGTAGAATTCACCTGTAAAACTGACTTGCCCTGGAATTTTATTTTTTGGGGAGTTTTAAAATTATTGATTCGATTTCCTTACAGGTAATTTGTCTGTTCACATTTTCTATTTCTTACTGGTTTAGTACTGGGATATTGTACATTTCTAAGAATTTCCATTTCTTCTAGACTTTCTAGTTGATTGGTGTGTAGTTAATTGCAGTGGTCTCTCTATTCCACTGAATTTCTGTGTAATCTGTTGTACCTTCTCCTTTTCCATTACTGAGTATATTCTATGGGCCCTCCTCCATTTTTTTTTTTTTTTTTTTGATTAGTCTGACTTAACTTTTGTTAATTCTGTTTCAGCTTTTAATTTTTAGGAGTTTATGAAAAGTGAGTTTATTGCTTTAGTGCCCAGAAGGTATTTTTTTTAATAATGTCAGATAACATTCACTAGATGATTTTAATATTTATATATTTCTTCTCTCTGTAGCCCACTGTTCATTTTTATATGTTGAACTTACAGAAATTGACATCTATATTTGACAATGCAGAATATTTTATAAATTTCGTACATTTACTGTTTCCTTTATATCAATATTTTTCACATTCATTCCTTTAATGTGTATGAGAAATATTTAGCGTGTCCCTGTGTGATGGACATATGTTGTGTCCATCATGCCTTACTGTAGCATCAGGCATCTGGTAAGTATTTGGATGACTGAACAGTTTGTGTAGTTGGCTGGGTTCACATATTATTGACTTATACACAAGGAAGAAATGTAATAAGAAATGCTGAGATAAAATTCTGCACTTTTCTGGGTTTACCATAGACAGAAAGTTGAGGAGATCATAAAGAAAATAATTGGGAGACATTTCTTTTAATTACAAATATTCTACAGTAAAACAATTTGTCATTTTGTGAGTTCTGAAAATTATTAAAAGATCATCACTGTCTTTTATATATAAAGAATTATTGTGAATCTTTTAGAAATATAAGGCACTATTCTACATGTGCAAAATATATCAATGAATAAAAAAGACAAATTACAGCTAGAATTTAGCTGAGGGAAATAAATAGAATGCATTAAAAAGAAGGTAATTCTAAGATCTTCCTGCCCCTCCATGGATCACAGCCTTGTCATGGAAATGGGTCTTGCATAACTCAGTGGAGCTATGAGCCATGCCATGCAGGACCACCCAAAATGGAAAGGTCATTTGCAACGTTCTGGCAAAACGTGGTCCACTGAATTAGGAAACAGGAAACCACTCCAGTATTCTTGCTGCCAGAACCCCATAAACAGTATGAAAAGGCAAAAATATATGACACTGGAAGATGAGCCCCTCAGATCAGATAGTGTCCAATATTCTACTCGGGAAGCGCAGAGGGCAATTACTTTTAGCTCTACAAAGAATGAAACAGCTGGGCAAAAGCCTAACAACGTTAAAAATGCTGACATTAAATTAAAAAAAAAAATGTTCCTAGGAAGGAAAGCTATGAGGAATGTAGACAGTATATTAAAAAGCAGAGACGTCAGTTTGCCAACAAAGGTCTGTATAGTCAAAGCTAGAATTTTCCTGGGAGAAATATCAATAACCTCATCTATGCATATGAAACCATCCTTATGGCAAAAAGCAAAGAGGTACTAAGGAGCCTTTTGATGAAGGTGAAAGAGACGAGTGAAAAATCCGGCTTAAAACTTAACATTCATAAATGAAGATCATGGAATCTACCCCATCACATCATGGTAAATAGATCAGAAACAATGGAAATAGTGACAGATTTTATCTCCTTGGGCTTCGAAATCACGGCAGGTATTGACTGCAGCCATGAACTTAAAAGAACACTTGCTCCTTGAAAGGAAATCTCTGACAAACCTAGACAGCATATTAAAAAGAAAAGACATACATGGCTTATAAGGGTTCATATAGTCAAAGGTATGCTTTTACGAGTAGTCATGTGCGGATGTCAGAATGGGATAAAGAAGGCTGAGTGTTGAAGAATTGATGCTTTTGAACTGTGGTGTTGGAGAAGACTTCTGAGATTCCCTTGGACTGCAAGATAAAACAAGTCAATCCTAAAGGAAATCTACTCTGAACATTCATGGAAAGGACTGATGCTGAAGCTGAAGCTCCAGTACTTTGGTCACCTGATGCGAAGAACTGACGCATTGTAAGAGAACTTGATGTTGGGAAAGACTGAAGACTGAAGGAGAAGGGGACGACAGAGAATGAGATGGTTGGATGGCACCACTGCCTCAAAGGACATGAGTTTGAGCAAGCTCTGAGAGTTGGTGATGGACAGGGAAGCCTGGCTTGCTGCTGTCCCTGGGGTCACAAAGAGCTGGACATGACTGAGTGACTGAACTGCTGAAAAATTAGTGATGTTGAGCATCTTTACATATTTTTAGTGGCCATCTGTATGTCTTCTTTTGAGGAATGTTTATTTAGATCAGTCCTTTTTTGCCCTACATGTGGTCTTTGTATGTGTTAGAAATTAATATCTCATCACTTTATTTGCAAATATTTTCTAGCACTATCTGGTTTGTCTTTTCAATTTGTTTATGATTTCCTTTGCTTTGCAAAAGATTTTAGGTTTAATTAGGTCCCATTTGGGACCTGTTTTCTTTTTTCTTTTATTTTCATTATTCTAGGAGACATATATAAATGTAGATATTGCTGCAATGTATGTTCTACCTATGTTTTACTCTGAGAGCTTTATTGTATATAGCCTTATACACAGATCTTTGATCCAATTTGAATTGACTTTTGCATATGATATTAGAGACTATTCTATTTTTTTTTCTTTTACATACAGTTGTCCAGTTTTCCAGCACCACTTGTTGAGGATACTGTCTTTTATCCATTGTATGGTCTTGCCTTCTTTGTCATAGATTAATTGGCAATAAGTTTGTGGGTTTATTTCTGGGTTCCCAGCCTGTTTTATTGATCTATATGTTTCTTTTTGTGCCAGTGTCTTATAGTTTTGATGACTCTGGCTTTGTAGCATAGTTGGAAGTCAGCAAGCTTGATTCCTTCAGCCTATCTTTCTCTCTCAATATTGATTTATTTGGGGTCTTTTCTGTTTTAAAGCAAATTGTTAAAAAAAAAATTTGTTCTAGTTTTGAAAAAAAATCTCAGTAATTTGGTAGCGATCTCTGAATCTATAGATTGCTTTGGGTAGTACAGTCATTTTGACAGTATTGATTCTTCTAATTAAAAATCATGCTATATTTCTCCATCTGTATCATCTTTGATTTCTTTCGTCAGCATCTTAGGGTTTTCTGAGTATCGATCTTTCGCCTTGTTAGGTAAGGTCTTCCTAGGTGTTTTTTTTCTTTTGAATGTGATAGTAAGTAGAATGGTTACCTTATTTTGTTCACATTTTTCATTTTTAGTGGATAGGCATGCAAGAGAAATCTGTGTATTAATCCTGTATCCTGAAACTTTACTAAATTCATTGATTAGCTCTTTTAGCTTTATGAAAGTGTCTTTAGAATTTTCTATGTATAGTATTAAGTTTCCCATGTAGTGCTAGTGCTAAAGAACCTGCCTGCCAATGCAGGAGATGTAAGAGAGATGGTTCAGTCCCTATGTCGGGAATATCCCTCAGAGAAGGGTTCAGTAATCCACACCAATATTCTTGCTTGGGGAATCCCATGGATGCGGGAGACTGGCAGGACACAGTCCAGACACAGTCAGACACAAGTCTTGACTGAAGTGATCTAGCACACACACATGTATCATGTCATCTACAAACAGAGATAGTTTTGCTTATTATTTTTCAATTTGGACTCTTTTAATTTTTTTTTCTTCTCTGATTGCCATGACTAGAACTTCCAAAACTATTCTGGAACAAAATTGTGAGAATGGACATCATTGTCTTCACCTGATCTAATAGGAAATTCCTTTAAATTTACACAATTGAAAATGATGCTGTTTTTAATTATTATGACTGACTATTCTTGCTGAGGCATGGGTGAGGGGTGACCCCAGGGTCCTCCAAGGCCCAGCAAGAGGCAGAGTACCCACTCTTGAAGGGGCATGCAGAAGGCTGTGCCCCAGGGTCCCCCGTGGCCCAGCAAGAGGCAAGAGTGACTATGAAGTTGTCAGAAACTCAGAGAAAACTGCCATAGAAAATTACATTTAATTTCCATCTAAAATAAGACACAAATGGACTTATCTATGAAAGAGAAAGAGGCTCACAAATCCAGAAACTAACAGATGCCTGTGTGTGGACTTCTTTATTTCCCAGATGGTAAAGATTCTGCCTGAAATGTGGGAGATTCAGGTTCGATCCCTGGGTAAGGAAGATACCCTGGAGAAGGAAATGACAATCCACTCCAGTATTCTTTCCTGGAGAATCCCATGGGCAGAGAAGCCTGGTGGGCTACAGTCCATGGGGTCACAGGGTCAGACATGGCTAAGTGACTGACATACACACACACAAAGGATGCCTATGGGGATTTGGTTGTGCTGTCTTGCCAGATTGAAGTAGAAATTAAGAAATAAAAATCACTATGTATAATTTAAGAAAAATAGTAGAACATCATGGGCAGCAGAGAGAAATACAGCCATGATTTTGCAGTAACTTTAAGTGGTATATATCCATGAAAGTATTGAATCATGCTGTTGTACCCCAAAGCAAATAGAGTAGTGTGAATCAACCGTACCTCAGTTGAAAAAGAAAGAGTGGATGGATGGCTATAAACACAAGAAATAATCAAGACTGAAGGTTTTCAAAAATAAAAGTGGGAAAAGTTTAGGAGTAGAAACTCCCATCAATAAATCAATTTGGATGGAATTACTAAAAAATCTCCATTGGTTCATCCACTAGAAAACACAATATGGAGGACCTTTAAAATATGAAATATGGAGGTGCATGAGGAAACAGCAGTTGTGTGCCTGGGTGCGCAGTCAGGGAAAAGAAAGGTTTTCAAAGACAAGAGTACCCATGCCATCCCCACTGGATCAGTTTCCAAAGGAAGGCCACAGTTGCAACCTAAGTGGACAAGGACACAGAAATGAGTAAAGAAAATGGGTTCTATATACGCAATGGTATATGAAACAGCCATCAGGAAGAATCAAAGAATGCCATGTTCAGGCACCGGAGAAGGTAGAGACGATCATAGCAAGTGAAGTAAGAGAGACAGGAAGCGACAAATAGAACGTGATCTCACTTGTAAATAGCATCTAAAAATGGATACATAGGGGCTCTTTGAGCCAAGAGAAACAGTTCACAGACTTAGAAAAAACTCATCTCTCTTAGCAGAGAAGAAAGGTGTTGGGCATATAGAAATAAGCTACTTGTCTAACATGTACTGTACTGTTTAGAAAATAAGCCCCAAGGACCCACGGGGTAACACTAGGAATAATATTCCACTTTCTGTCATAATCTATACAGGACTGGTCCCTGAAATACAGTATATACACATCAATGTGTGAGTGAATCAAGTGACTATGAGTTAAAAAAAAAAAAAAAATCACAGACTTGTAATTTAGCTATATACTCAAGTTCAAATAACTAGATAAACACAATAAATATAGAAACATTTTGAGGAATGCTGACGCTATTCCCCTCATCCCCTGGTTATCATATTTCTGGAGACTGGGTAGGCTTGAGTCCCAGGCTGGATTGTTTTGGGGCTCAGGGTCCTGGGAGGATGTAGCAGGCAATATGACCCCGCGATGTGCCTGGAGTGCCTCTTGCTCTCTGAAGGAGCCCTCAGTCTTCAGTACACGTGAAGTAAATGAAGAGATTTGAATTAACATAGACACACATACATGTATCCAAAACGGCCTATTGAATAGCAGGTGGAAGTTTACTGAAACCACTGGGATCACCCAGATGGGACCAAGAACTTGAAAAATAGATAAATGTTCATTCATGAATGTATCAAGTTCCTGTACAACTGAAACATACATAAAATCAGAAATCACTTATATTCCAATGTAAAATCACCCTGAAATGACAGGGTGTCGGGGGAAATGTGTGGGGCTGAGTAATGCTGCCTCCTTGTGGTCATTTTCTGGAACAACAGCTTGAATCGCTTCGTTGATGGGCCTTGAGTATTCTCAAGGCCGAAGGGTCAGAAAGTCAAAACCAGCTGATCTCAACAAATGTCCTAGGGGTAGTCATCAGAAAAGAATTTAAAACAGTGCCGAGTTACAGGGAGCTGCATCAAGAGGTAACATGAACTCACCCTTGAAAAGAAAGCACATGAAAAGAGGTCAATGTTACTAAATATGAGAAAAGCAAATTGCAACCACCGGAAGGGATTGCCTCATAGCACTCAGAATAGCCATTGTCAGCAACTCGACAAACAGTAACTGATGGAGAAGGTGTGGAGAAAAGGGAATATTCCTTCCCTGACTCTGGCAATAGACATTGGTAAGAGACACTATGAAGCATCATGGGAGGCTTATTAAAACAAACAAAACAAGAATGAGGTCAGAATACTCTAACACCATACACGAAATGAACTCCAAATCATAAATATCTAAATGTCAGGAGGGATTCTATGAAACTCAAGGAAAACATTGGGAAGGCACGTGAGGATATAAACTACAACTTCTTTTTGGGTTTGGATGACTATATTGCAAGGTCTTTAGGAGTCCATCCCCTAGAACAATGTTAAATAAACCAAAACCAGGAAAACGTGACCTACTTCAATTTCAAAGCAGGTGTCCAAAAAAGGAAACCTTCAGGAATGAAGGCGGCAACCCGGAATGCAAAGAACTGTTTCTAAACCAAAATACCCACAACCAATTCATCTCCAAAACCAACAAAAACTTACAATGTGGTAATATTTCAATAAAGTGGATTCTGTAAAAATATTGTGTCCTTCAGTTCAATTGATCAGTCATGTCTGGCTCTTTTCAACCCCATGGACTGTAGCATGCCTGGCTTCCCTGTCCATCACCAGTGTCCATCGAGTTAGTGATGCCATCCAACCATCTTATCCTCTGTCGTCCCCTTCTACTCCTGCCTTCAATCTTTCCCAGCATCAGAGTCTTTTCTAAGGAGTTGGTTCTTTGCATCAGGTGGCCAAATTATTGAAGTTTCAGCATCAGTCCTTCCAATGAATATTCACGGTTGATTGCCTCTAGGATTGACTGATTTGATCTCCTTGCAGCTGAAGAGACTCTCAATTCTTGGGTACTCAGCTTTCTTTATGGTCCAACTCTCACATGCATACATGATGACTGTAAAAACCATAGCTTTGACTAGACGGACCTTTGTTGGCAAAGTAATGTCTCTGCTTTTCAATATGCTGTCTATGTTGGTCATAGCTTTTCTTCCAAGGAGCAAGTGTCTTTTAATTACATGGCTGCAGTCACCATCTGCAGTGATTTTGGAGCCCAAGAAAATAAAGTCTGTCACTATTTCCATTATTTCCCCATATATTTGCCATGAAGTGATGAGACCAGATGCCATGATCTAAGTTTTTTGAATGTTGAGTTTTAAGCCAGCTTTTTCACTCTCCTCTTTCACTCTCATCAAGATGCCCTTTAGTTTCTCTTTGCTTTCTGCCATTAGAGCGGTATCATCTGCATATCTGAGATTGCTGATATTTCTCTTACTAATCTTGATTCCAGCTTGTGACTCATCCAGCCCAGCATTTCACATGATGCACTCTGCATATAAGTTAAATAACCAGGGTGACAATATACAGCCTTGACATACTCCTTTCCCAATTTGGAACCAGTTTGCTGTTCCATGTCTGTTTCTAACTGTTGCTTCTTGACCTGCATACAAGTCTCTCAGGAGGCAGATAAGATGGTCTTCCTATATCTTCAAGAACTTTCCACAGTTTGTTGTTATTCACACAATCAAAGGCTTTAGCATAGTTAATGAAACAGAAGTAGATGTTTTTCTGGAATTCTCTTTCTTTTTCTATGATCCAATAGATGTTGACAATTTGAGCTCTGGCTCCTCCGCCTTTTCTAAACTCAGCTTGCACATCTGGAAGTTCTTGGTTCACATACTGCTGAAACCCAGCTTGAAGGATTTTGAGGATTACCTTGCTATCCTGTGAAATAAACAGTTGTGCGGTAGTTTGAACATTCTTTGGCATTGCCTTTCTTTGGGATTTGAATGAAAGCTGACCTTTCATAGAGCCAGTGAAAGTGGCAGTATGGCCACTGCTGAATTTTCCAAATTTGCTGGCACCCTGAGTGCAGTACTTTTATGGCATCATCGTTTTTAAGGTTATGAAACAATATTGGCTGGAATTTTATGCTCAACCTATGTAAGACCAAAGACAAACAAGAAATCCTGAGAGACACCAAGGCTGGGGGCGTGCCGCTGGGGGTGGGGGACAAAAACAAAGCACCTTGCCTGGTGCTGAAATAACTTTCTAGGTCCAAGGTAGAGGTGCTCCTGTCTAGGGTGCCATGGCAGCAAATTGAAACTTGCATGATTTTTGTGTCTCTGGACACCTTCCTCTTGACCAGAAACACTGCATATCCAGTCAGTCAATACCCAAAGGCCAAGCTTGTTTTGGGACCTATACTTATTACCTGCTCCTTCTCATCCTAAACAAGATCAACTATGTGCCCAGCCAATCAGAAATTTTCTATTTGTCTCCACTTTGTTCTTCATTCTTTCTTAGAAAAGCTTCTTGCCTTCTCCCCCATTTTGCAATTTTCCAAATGGAGACTTTTTGCTTCATGAAGGGTTAAAGTTTGTTTGTATTTCCTGAATTTTCTTTAATCATTCTCTAACACCCTAGAGGAACAAAGCTAAGGATTACATTTGATTTCTCAGAATCCGTGAAAGCAAGAAGAGAGTCCAGTATTTAGTGCTGAGAAAAAATGACCAACTTAGAATTCTATATCCTGCAAAATTATCTATCAAAGATGAAGGAGAAATATAGACTTTTTCAGACACACAAAGACTGAGTGAATTTGTTGCCTTGGCAGAAATGGTAAAAGTAAGTTGTTTAGAGAAGGAAAATAATAAATTGTTTAGATAGAAGGAAAAAGATAGTTGTTTAGAGAGAAGGTCAGAAACTCAGGCCTCGCAACCTGCTCCAGTATTCTTGCCTGGGAAATCCCATGGACAGAGAGCCTAGCAGGCTACAGTCCATGGGGTCACAAATAGACATGACTTAGTGACTAAACAACAACAAAAACATGCTTGTATATAAATTTTAAACTGACAGCAAAGATTCAAGGGGTTGAAGGAAGGGACAAGGATTATTTTGTTATTTTAAGGTATTTATACCACCTTTGAATTACGACATTATTTTAAAGGGGCCTATGGTTAGCTGTAAATGTATGATGCAAACTCTAGGGCAACCACTAAAAAAAGTAAAACTGAATATTTAAGTGATATGCTAATAAACAGGAGAAAGTGACATCATACAAAATGCTCAGGTAAAATTACAAAAGGAAGAAAGAGTGTCAAAAAATTAGATGGAAAAGGGCAACAAATAAACTACAGTAACAAATATGGTAGATACTAATCCAACTACATCAGTAATCACTTTGAAAGTCGGCGATCTAAATGACCAATAACTGATTGTAAGCTGGATCAAACAGCAGGCTCAATCATACATGGTCTATAGGAAACTCACACTGAGTATAAAGACAATCAGATGAAGGAAAATCCACATGTAAACAGTAGTCAAGAGAAAGCAGGAGTAGTCTATTAATTTCACAGAGAACAAGCTTCAACACAAGGAAAGGTGTCAGGGATAAAGAGGGCATTAAATAATGAAAAAAGGATTAATTATCAGGAAGACATAACAATCCTTCATGTGAATGAACCCAATAATGGACAACCTGTGTGAAGGACAACCTAATAGAGTTGCAAAAGACGTAGGTAAACCTGCTATCTGAACTGCAGATTTCAACACCTGTCTATTAGAACCGGACAGATCATCAGTCAGAAAATCAGGAAGGACACAGTAAAACTCAACAATAACATCTAGGAACTTCCCTGGTGACCCAGTGGTTAAGAACCCACCTTGCAATGCAAAGGACATGAGTTCAAACCCCGGTTCTGGAACTAAGACCCCACATGCCATGGAGCAACTACAGCCATTGCCCTGACTGCTGAAACCACGTGCTTCAGAGCCCACACCCCCAACCACTGAGCCTGCCCGTCACAACTAGAGTCTTCACACTGCAACCAGAAAGTCCACATGATGCAATGAAGATCCTATATGCCACAACCAAGACCCAACATGGCCAAATAAATAAATATTTTAAAAAAATAACATTCATCACCTGGATACAATTCACATCTATGAATTATGGCAACAACAGAACACAGATTATTCTCATGCTCACATGGAAGATTCACAAAGATATGCCATGCCACATTCTGGGTCACAGACACACTTTAACAAATTTAAAACAACAGAAATCATATAATGAACTTCCCTGTTGGTACAGTGGATAAGAATCCACGTGCCAATGCAGGGGACACAGGTTTGATCTATGGTCCGGGAAGATTCCACATTTTATAGGGATGATCCCTAGTAGCTGATCAGACAAGCATGGCTTCCTCTTCCCAAGCTCTTTGCTCCAGATCATCTCTTATTGTCATGAGAGTGATGCTCTCCCATCCGTTCAACAATTTTAATTATTTGTTGCATTCTGGGAGACGTGGCAGGGACTGAAGGCCTGATACTCCAAGCTGGGTGGCCCCTGGTTGTGGTTGTGGTCCTGCTGGGGTCCTGGGTTCTGGGGACCTTCTAATATAGGCATGTTCTCCAGGTTGTCACGTCTACCACCAGAGACCATCAAAAAGGATCTGGTCATGAAGCTTGCTTTATCCTTTCATGACCTCTCTTTTCCTTGGGGATCTCGAGCAAGTGTTCAGGAGTCCTGGGTTTGAGAAGCAGATTAAATCACACACATTCAAGCTTAGGAACTTCCATGTAATAGCCAGTCTCATAGATCTGAGCGACTGTTTTCTTTCTCCATGAAATTCTGTGGCTATGCACTCTAGTTCTCTAGCTGAAACTTGTTTACCCATGCTCCTTGACAGTAGCGTGAAGACTCAGTTACTCAGAGACATGAAACTTAAGCAAAGGAACAGCATTGAACTTGGGTTTACAGGCAGTCCTAAAGCTCCATGTGCCCAAGGGAACAGAGTTACAGCAAACTGCTCATTGCCCTGAGGACTAAGAGCCTTCCACTCTTTCTGTTGTAGAATATCCAACATCCTTTTCGTGCAATCACGGACTATGGGAGACAAAAGATGTGCTGTTGCTTTCTCATGTCCTCAAATTATTGACATTATCTGATAAAGGAAGGCACTAATTTAAAATACCATACCATACCTAGACCTAGTGAGCGATTTTACAATTAACAATCCCATGGCAACTAGCTAATTTGCCTGTTATATTAGTTTCACAAATGTTTTAATCTATTGTTCTGTGATTTACAGTGATACATAATAGCAAAGCAAATCTTAGTTATCTGCATGTGTATGTAACTGCTGTTATTTATGTAAATCTCACCTACATGACATTTTAAAAGTGTATTAAATAGCCTCCCTCAGCATTAACATGGCTGGAGAAATCAAATTCCAGGGTTATCATCATTAGAATGTCATTAAACATTTAATACTCTCTCCCAGAGACTGACAAAAGAATTCAACAATGTTTGCATCAGGGCTTCTTCAGTTCCTTTTTTTTCATATACATTTAATATCATCTTTGTTTTATATAAAATAAATGCTTTTCTAAAAATTCTCATTTGGTGAAAATTAAAAATCTTTCAAAACATCATGCTACTTTCTGCTTCTCTGCTATTAATCACTTTTATGAACAAAAGACACAAATAGGTACAAAGATACATAAAGATCCCTGACTTGTGTTCTATCTCTGAGAAGGGTTGGATGATGGCTACTCTGAGTGGTGTGAGGTGGTGTTTCATTGTGATTTTGATTTGCATTTTTAATAATTAGTGATGCTGAACATTGTATTATATGCCTATTGTCCATCTATTAGTTTGGGGCAAATGTAAATGTGGTTTCAAGCTGTTATAAATTATTATAACTAGGCTCATACATATCTTTATTAATCAAAATAGGAACAATTAGAATCAACACATTTTGCCAATGAGAAATAAGTTTGTTTATTACTGTAGCAAAACAAACAAGCAAACAAAAAATCCATGCTTCTGGATATGACAAACTCTTGGACAATATTTTTTGCATTCTGCTGGTTGTGGAGACATTCTCCCTGCAAAAAGTCATCAAGTTGCTTGAAGAAGTGTTAAGTGGTTGGCAAGAGGTCAGGTGAATATGGCAGATAAGGCAAAATGTCGTAGCCCAATTTGTTCAACTTTTGAAGTTAGTTGTGTGATGTGGGATGAGGCATTATCATGGAGAAGAATTGGGCCCTTTCTGTGGACCAATCCTGGCTGCAAGCTTGCAGTTTTCGATGCATCTCATTGATTTGCTGAGCATACTCCTCAGATGTAATAGTTTCACTGGGATTCAGAAAGCTGTAGTGGATCAGTTCGGGCAGCAGACCACCAAACATTTACCATGGCATTTTTTTTCATGCAAGTGTGGCTTTGGGAAGTGCTTTCGAGCTTGTACTCAGTTCATCCACTGAGCTGGTCTTCAACAGTGCATAGTTTTGAAAATAGTACATATTAAATAATGTCATTGAGATTGTTGCTATTATAAGTCCATCTGGGCAAAGTGTATGCTATATTACACACACACTCTCACCAACCACTTACCACTTCTTCAAGCATCTTAATGACTTTTTGCAGGGAAAATTCTTCAACAACCAGCAGGATACAAAAAAGAAAAAAAAACTGTCCAAGAGTTTGTCATATCCCGAATCAATATATGTGTTATTGTTGTGTTATCTCAAGAGAGAAGAGAAGTTATATTTTTAAAGGCTCTCATTTGAGATTCAGTAAAGAAGAAAGGCTAAACCCTTTTGCTAAGTAGCTGTTATAAAACAAATAGATTACAATAACATTTATAGAGCCTCAGCTTCCATCAAGGAGAAAGAAAATAACTAAACAAAGAAAGTAAAGCATTGTTTCCTTTACCTCGGATCCCCAGACATGTTAGTGGGGATGAGAACAATGGTCCTGCTGGTGCTGGGATGTAGGGAGCAAAGGCTTCCTCCTCAGGTCAGAGGGACACCGCGTCTCAGAGGTGGCTGAGATAGTGCACAACGAGCGATGATGCATATCAGCATCAGAACCAGAAAAGAAAGAGACGACTGGGCAATCACAGTCCACAAAAGGGCTATGTTTGTGTTTGTTCCAACTTGGCCAATTCTTTCTGTGTTTTCTGAGAGTTTCCACAGAGACAGTCTCACAAAATGATCTCCTTCTAAGCCACAGAGACACAACATGGACAAGATAACAAGGAAACAAAGAAAAGACAGAATTTAGTTTAAACATATAATGATGGGAAATGGAAGAGAAGTCCTTTTCTTTTGCTGGTATGATTACTTGGAAGGGCAGTAATTTTGCTAAAAATACTTTTCTGATAGCACTCAGGAATGGCCTTGCATTTACTGTTCTACCGCAAGCCTCAAATAATGGAGTTCTGTAGAATGAAAATTCTCGGGACAGTTATCTAAATGCTATTTTAGAGGGAAACACTAATCCCCCAGCCCCCCAGCCTCAAGTAATCTCTTTTTAGAAAAGCTATCAAAGTTATACATATATGGGAGAAAATTTATAACTTACTGCAAAGCAAACAGAAATTTTAATCATTTCCTGTGATTCCACTACCTAGAGAAAACAGCCACTAATGACATTTCTGATTAGTGTTTGTGTAGATGTACACAACAGTTTCTTGCTATCTCTCTGCAGCATTCCACTACATCACCTTCCTGCTTAGAGGCATGTGTAGTGTTGTGTTTTTAAGAAATGATTTTAAACTATTATGCAAGCAAAGCTTTAAATATAAAACTGAAATGATACGCTCATTACTTCCTTCAGAAGAATTCCAACTGCTGGAATTGCTTGCATATATGGCTTCTGTAGAATTCTCTTGTGTATTAATTACTTCACGGGTTTCCCTGGTGGTCCAGCGGTGGAGAGTCTGTCTGCCAGTGCAGGGGAAAGGGGCTTGATCCCTGGTCCAGGAAGATCCTACATGTCATGGAGTAACCGCCTGTGCCCTGGAGCCCCTGCTCCATAGCATAAGAAGCCGCTTCCATGAGAAGGCCACACACCACAGCTAGTGAGTCGTCTCCACTTGCCACAACTAGAGAAAAGCCTCAGCAGCGGTGAAGACCCAGCACCGACAAAAATAATAAACAAGTTAATTAATCAAAAATGTACTTCATTTGATTTGCAAAACTATCCCGGGACCTGGGTAGGCCCACTCTGACCCTGGTTAAAAGTTTATTGTATGGATGCGTACTGAAGCTGTTTAATGGAAAGCCACACTTGAACTGAACCATATCACCTTAGATTCTGTGTGATTTTACAGAAGCAAACAGCAGAGATACACGTGGTATATCAAAGTGTTGTTGAGCGTAGTAGTTGTAATAAATTGACAAAGTGAAAGTGAAACTCACTCAGTTGTGTCCAATTCTTTGAAATCCATTAACAATATAGTCCATGGAATTCTTCAGGCCACAATACTGGAGTAGGTAGCTGGTCCCTTCTCTAGGGAATCTTCCCAATCCAGGGATCGAACCCAGGTCTCTTGCATAGCAGGCAGATTCTTCACCAGCTGAGCCACAGGGAAGCCCAACAAATTGACAAACTCCACGTAAATGGCCGTGTGGTGACATGCCGAGTGGTGTGTCTGGGTTTAACACAGATGCTATGTCAGCTGCAGGCTTGGTACCTGGAGAGGATCCCGGAACTGGGTGTGTTTTGGTTTTTTAACAAAAGCCACCATGCAGAGCCACTTTAAATGATCACAATTTTGCCTTCCCTGCTGTCCCATTTTCTAGTTAGTTTTCCTGAATGCATGCCCTTCCCCGTCCAGACCAGTCTGTCTCTGGCCACTGGGCAAGAAGCGGACAGCACGGGGAGCTTGTGCTCCAGCTAATGAAGCCACGCACGAGCCCCCACGTCCTTGTGGGCTGAAGCAAAATGATGAACCTGTTTGCAGGGCAGCCCTGGAGACACAGACTTAGAGAACAGACTCGGGGGCCCAGTGGGGGAAGGAGAAGGTGAGACAAGCTGGGAGAGTAGCATTGATGTAGACACACTACCACGTGTAAAACAGGCAGCGGGAACTGCTGTCTAGTCCAGGGAGCCCAGCTCCGGGCCCTGAGATGAACTAGAGGGGTGGGATGGGGAGGAGGCAGGCCCACGTGGGGGGGGATATGTGTGTACCTTAGCTGACTCACTTTATTGTACACCCGAAACCAACACAGCATTGTAAAGCAATTATACCCCAATAAAAAAGATGTGTGTGTAAAAAAAAAGACATCACTCTGGACCTGTACCTCAAACGAAATAAACAATAAAGTGCATTTTAATAACATTAAAAAGAAAAAATGCAAAATATTTCAATTCTAATTTTAACCCAACTCAAACTACTACACTGAATACCAATATATCACTCAAATGCTAAAACTTATACATACAAAGTCCTACTCAACCCGAGTCTGACTTAACTCACCGGGGCTTAAAGTTAGGCCCTGTAAATACCTGGATGGATTTAATAACCCCATAAACACACAAGTTCCTGTCTACTAATGTCTCATATTGATACAATTACACATGCAATTATCTGCATCCAGTGAGAGTGGTCTCTAAACATAGATGATTAAAAGAAGCAGACACCAGCTGCGCAAAAACAACGCCTTGTGTAACTCTGCTCTCTGGGAAATGATAGCAATGAAAGGTGAAGCTCAGCAGGTAGAGAACCTGCCTGCAAGGCAGGAGACACAGAAGATGCAGGTTTCATCCCCAGGTCGAGAAGATCCCCTGGAGGAGGGAATGGCAACCCACTCCAATATTCTTGCCTGGATAATCCCATGGACAAAGAAGCCTGATGGGCTACAGTTGATGGGGCTGTGAAGAGTGAGACACTGAGAGTCAGTTCCTAGGCAGATTAAGTCAAGGATTCCCCGAGGAGAGAGAGGGGTCTGGGGCTCTCAAGGAGGAGGAAAGGACAGACTTTTCTCTTTCTTTCTCTACATTCCTTAGTCTTAGTCACATAAAACTTTCTTTTTTTTCCTCTCTCTTTAAGCCCAGAACTGATGATTACACAACAAACAACTCAGTTTAAACTCTGTACTAAGGATTATATAACAACAATGTATCCTGACTAATTCTGATATTTTAGAATGTATATCATGGGAGTGGGTCTAGTAGTATCTTTCTATTGTCAAGTTCTAATTCTGTTACCCTAAAATGTAACTTGTGGGAGTGGGTCTGGTAAAATCTTCACAAACTTGAGACATTCTTTTGATGTATTGTAATAACTAATTAAAAAGCATATAGCTCCCTTCTAACACTAGCAACCGGGGCATTCTTCGTCCCCCTCCTGATGTCTATGTCAGAAGTTTCTCTTTCCCTTTTCTTACTTTAATAAAACTCTGCTACACAAAAGATCTTGAGTGATCAAGCCTGGTCCCTGGTCCCAAAGCTAAATCTTCTTCGGAGATCACAAGTTCAACATTGTTCACCGTACCGTAAGCTCTCAACACGACTGAGAGATCAGGCACACACAAGAGGAAGTCTGAGTAAGTTATATTAACCAATCAAGGTTGATTAACTAATCATGTCAGTCATTTTGGCCCTAAGATTAACTCATATCAGTAGAAATCCAGTGTAAAGCAAGTTAAGGATTGCCTCAAAATAAAGTCCTAATGAAGCTGTAAAAATCCATAGCTAAAAGAAAATAAACTATGAAATAAATTTAACATTGTGTATGTTACATATGAAAGTTAAGAGAATCTCAAGAGCTAGCAACACAAAGTAAAAACATTTTTCCTATTTATTTAATGTTGTATTTATGTAAGGTTGGATTTTCACTAAATTTTTGGGGGATAATCATTTCATCCTGTATGTAAGTCAACCTATTATGGTGTATATTTTTAAAATTATGCAGTCTTGTATGCCAATTGCATATCAATAAAAGTGGAAGACAAGTTCTTAAATTAAAAAATAAAATAATAAAAAAAAAACATAAATAAGCCGTGAAGCTGACTTTAACACTTCTGATTACACCACAAGGAAGATCCACACTGGGATTAGATATCCCTCTCTGCTTAGCCCTACATTCACATAATTATAACAACAAAATTATTCACCAGAATAGGATGAGCATCAGCCTCAAAGTCAGAGAACTTGGTGATGATTCACTCTCCTCTAGAGGAGCCTGTTTGATAATGGACACTCTGGTAAACCCCATCCTCAGAAAACCCTGGGGAGGAACAGAAGAAAGCATAATTACCATAATTGTCAGATGTTCGTTCAAGGCGCAGCCCAAGGGAGGGGAAGATGTAGGCTTTGTTTTGTACCTCAGGAACATAACTTATATAGAAGTTTTTAGGAAATTAAAAAAAAAAAGGAGAATTTAGTGGTAAATAAAGAATAGAGAGCTTGATTGAGTCTTGAAGCACACACAGTCACCCCCTCCAATATCAATAACGTCATAACCCATTAATAAGCTCCTAACATACGAGGAGATACGTCCTGACAAGATGAGCATCCTGGAAAGTGTTATTGGACGGATCAAGTGAAGCCTAGGGGAGATTTTAAACCTCAGAACACTTTGTGCTAAAACCAGACCACACGTCCCACCAGATTCAATTCTCATAAGTAAACCAAAGACTCACTTAGCATCTATGTATAGAAGATAGAGGTTTAAAACTGGTGCTATGGATAAAGTGCCATAAAGGATGATGAGAAGAGTTAAATATCCTGGAGCCAGAGGAGCTGCGATGGACAGTTTACAAGAACAAACTCATCCTATGATTTATGAGTGGAGCTAATAAGCCTTACAAGCCTGGTGATAGCTGGTTGTCCAGAAAAGAACTTTAGTTCAACTTTAAATATTACTTAAAAACATTTAACATAACTTTTAGTGTTACTTTAAAAGATATAAGTTTTTAGATACAAGATTTTAGTTACAGGGTATACAAATGTCTCCAGGCTTCCCTGGTGACTCAGTGGTAAAAAATCGCCTGCCAATGCGGGGAACTCGAAGATCCCTGGGGCGGGACGATCCCCTGGAGGAGGGCATGGCTACCCACTCCAGTGTTCTTGCCTGGAGAATCTCCATGGTCAAAGGAGCCTGGCAGGCCAGGGCAGGCCAGAGCCTGGTGGGCCATGAGTCCATGGGCTCACAAAGAGTCGGACAGGACTGGGCAACTAAACAACAAAAACAAACGTCTCTAGAGAAAAAGCATATAAATATCACAGTCAGCTTTAAAGCAGTCATCAATGAAGAAAGCATTCAAGGTCAACCACACAATCACCTAAATTACAATAATAAATACATCAACAGCTAATTAATATCAGACTACCTTATTAATTTGGAGAAGGAAATGGCAATCTGTTGGTCCTTTAATGGACTGGAACCTGGTGGTCTGGAGTCGAAGATAAGAAAGTAAGAGAGAGAAAGAGGCTGACATCCCCTGGTTTATGTAGAAAGCCAATAGAGAGAGAGCCCTGTTCTCAGGGCTGGCGCTGCTGCACAGAGGCACCAGGCGCCCTCTCGAGTGGGTGAAGGCGCAGTGCACCTTCTCCAGAGGGTCTCAGAAGCCCGGGCAAGAAAGTGAGCTCAGCGGGCCTCTGCGCTCCAAGGAATTAGCCAGAAATAGAGAGAGAGAGAGACAGAGAGAGAGAAAGAATAGAAAGACACGGGGACCCAAGCTCTGATGGAGCAAAGGTGTTTTAATCAGCATGGCGTGGGCATATATACTGTCTTACAAGGTGGTTATTCTCAGCAAAGATAAAGATTAGAAGTCCAATGCGCTATCCATTGCGCCATGGAGCCACCTAAAGATTAAAATTCCAGACTTACAAAACATAAGACGATCCCTACCAAGGAGAGAGTTGCAAATAATCACCTTTTACCGTATGGCTCATAAAAAGGAAGAGGGTACTTATCACCATAATGAGAAATGCCTGGATTCCTCAGCCCTGGGAAAGGCGTGCCTCTCCTCTTAATTCCTGAATATTTAGGAATTAATAGGGGCCAGAGGGGTTTCTGACAGATCCAAAACAGCACACAGGAAGCCTCTTGTTAAATGCTTCCTTACAGCACCCCACTCCAGTATTCTTGCCTGGAAAATCCCATGGACAGAGGAGCCTGGTGGGTTACAGTCTCGTGGGGTCAAAGAGTCAGACACGACTGAGTGACTTCACTTCACTCTATTAATTATACAAGAACACATAGAAGAACTATACAAAAAATATCTTAATGACCCATATGACCATGATGATGTGAACACTCACCTGGAGCCAGGCATCCTGGAGTCCAAAGTAACATGGGCCTTAGGAAGCATCAGTATGAGCAAAGCTAGTGAAGGTGATGGAGTTCCAGCTGAGCTATTTCAAATCCTAAAGGATGATGTTGCTAAAGTGTTGCACTCAATAGGTCAGCAAATTTGGAAAACACAGCAGAGGCCACAGGACTGGAAAAGGTCAGTTTTCATTCCAATCCCAAAAAATGGCAATGCCAAAGAACTTTCAAACTACCACACGATTGCACTCATCTCACATGCTAGCAAAATAATGCTCAACATTCTCCAAGGAAGGCTTCAACAGTAGGTGAACCGAGAACTTCCAGATGTTCGAGCTGGACTTAGAAAAGGCAGAGAAACTAGAGATGAAATTGCCAATATCCACTGGATCATCAAAACAGCAAGAGAGTGCTAGAAAAACAGCTACTTCTGCTTTATTTATTGACTACACCTTTGACTGTGTGGATCATAACAAACTCTGGAAAATTCTTCAAGAGATGGGAATACCATACCACCTGACCTGACTCCTTAGAAATCTGTATGTGGTCAAGAATCAACACTTAGAACCAGACATGGAACAACAGACTGATTTCAAATTGGGAAAGGAGTACGTCAAGGCTGTATATTGTCACCCTGCTTATTTAACTTATATGCAGAGAACATCATGCAAAATGCTGGGCTGGATGAAGCACATGAAAACTGGGATCAAGACTGCCTGGGAGAAATATCAATGACCTCAGATATGCAGATGATACCACCCTTATGGCAGAAAGCAAAGAGGAACTAAAATGTCTCTTGATGAAGGTGAAACTAGAGAGTGAAAAAGCTGGTTTAAAACTGAACATTCAAAAAATGAGGATCATGGCATCCAGTCCCATTACTTCATGGCAAACAGATGGGGAAACAATGGAGACAGTGAGAGACTTTATTTTCTCAGACTCCAAAATCACTGCAGATGGTGACTGCAACCATGAAATGAAAAAAACATTTGCTCTTTGGAAGAAAGCTATGGCCAACCTAGACAGAACATTTAAAAGCAATGACATTACTTTGCTGACAAAGGTCCATCTAGTCAAAGCTATGGTTTTTCCAGTAGTCATGTATGGATGTGAGAGTTGGACCATAAAGATAATTGGGTGCTGAAGAATAGATGCTTTTGAACTGTGGTGTTGGAGAAGACTCTTGAGAGTCCTTTGGACTGCAAGGAGGTCCAACCAGTCTATCTTAAAGGAAATCAGTCATGAATATTCATTGGAAGGACTGATGCTGAGGCTGAAACTCCAATACTTTGGCTACCTGATGTGAAGAACAGACTCATTGGAAAAGACCCTGATGCTGGAAAAGATTGAAGGCAGGAGGAGAAGGGGACAACCGAGGATGAGATGGTTGGATGTCATCACCAACTCAATGGACATGAGTTTGAGTAAGCTCCAGGAGTTGGTGATGAAAAGGGAGGCCTGGTGTGCAGCAGGGTATGGGGTCACAAAGAGTTGGACATGACTGAGTGACTGAACTAAACTGAATTTATTAATTAATAGAAGCATTACTGTTCCTATTAGCAACAAGAAATGTTTTTCCTTGCATAAAGCTTATATCAGAATGCATATAGACCCATTGATAGTTAACAGGAAAATATGCCTAAACCAAAACCTAGAGAAAGTGACAGTTGCTCAGTTGTGTCCGACTCTTTGCGACCCCATAGACTATACAGTCCATGGAATTCTCCAGGCCAGAATACTGGAGTGGGTAGCTGTTCCCTTCTCCAGGGGATCTTTCCAACCCAGGGATCGAATCCAGGTCTCCCACCCTTCAGGCAGATTCTTTACCAGCCAAGCCACTAGGGAAGCCCAACCAATACCTAATTATTTATTAAAACAATTGTGAATCAGCATGTTACTGCGAGTACGTGGGGTCTGGCTGCTCTCTGGTCAAAAGCCAATAAACAGGCCAGGTTGGTGGAAAGGAAAGTGGGCTTTATTTTAGATGCCAGCAACTGTGGAGAGCGGGGTGGTGGACGTCTGTCCAAAGGCCGTTCCTACCACCAATGCATGCTTTTGTAGATGGGGGTGGGGGGAGCGGGTGGGAATGGGGCAGAGGGGCTCTATGCAGGAACAGCACAGTCAGCTCTGTCAGTCATCTCCAAATGTCATCAGTGGTCTGGCCAGCCTCATCTTGTTTTAAGTGCTGTTCATCTTCCGTTCCAGATGCAGTTTGTTCTGACACAAGGGATCTTTTAGCTGTGGCACGTGGGATCTAGTTCTCTGACCAGGGACTGAACCTGGGTCCCCTGCGTTGTAAGTATCGGCTGTTAGCCACTGACCACCAGGGACGTCCCTGCCTTGTCGTTTGTTGCAGAAACCAGTACTCGAGAAGCCAAGCACCATACTTGGAGAGTTGGAGAACTCGGGTTTATTACACTGGCGGGCCCAGAGGAGTTAACACTCCAAGCTCTGAGCCCCAAACAAAGGGGTTACAGAGCTTTATACACAGATAGGCATGATTAAGTGGGTTCGTGGGTTTGAAGGGGTTGGGTAATTGCACAGAGCAGGACAAGGGTGAGTGAGATAAGCTCCAGTTCCTACTATTGTGAGTCCTCACTTTCTGAGACCTATGTGATCCAGACTTTGCAAGGAACAAGCTGAGTTACAGGGGCAGAAGGAGCAGGAGGTCATGTAAAATTTTAACTTTTCCTCTTCACTTTAATCACTGAAATTCATCTTCCTGGGAAGAGGTGGGAATAAAACAAGAGGAGAAGATCCTATGAAGCACTGATTAATCCATTAATCCAAAAATAATAAAATTTTAAGGGAAAACATAGCATGTCCTCTACCTGCCTCCTGTCTGTAGAAATCCTTTAGACTTCCAGGCTTCTCTGAGTTCCAAAGAGTGCATTTAACCAGAGAAGTGAGAACATGAAGAAAGAAAAGAAAACTGTCAAAGAAGAGAAAACAGTAACTTAGCCATGAAACAAAGTCAAGGACCTATGTTCCTCCTCAAGGGCTGTAGAAAATGTTCTGGGCCACGTCCTGTGAGCTGTTTTATACACGCTGAGATCCCCACCAGCTGCAGAAGTCAGCTGCATTCTGCCCACAAGCGTGCAGACTCCAGACCCGTTAGAACCAGAAGGTGATGATGCTGACTCCCGATGACCTCACCAGCAGCCAATCAGGAGAAGGCCCCTGAGCAGACAGCCCACTCCATAACCCCCTCGTTCACCTTGTCTTTAAACTTCCCAGGAGAGCCTTCAGGGAGCCTGAGCCTTTTAAGCATGGTCTGCCCTGGGCCCCTTGCCCAGCAGAACCTGCAACACATGCTTCCTTTCCTTCACCACAACGTGGGGGCAGTGGATGGGATTCACTGTACTGGGCCAGAATCTCAAGTGGGGCTCAGAAACTGCATACCAAGGGTTATCCGTCACTCAGCAGAACACAGGGTCACCTGACCTCATATGACTGCAACAAGCGGAGACAAAGGATCACAGGTCAATCGGGGCGATACCCTCAACCCAGATGCTGGAAACCTCAGAGGAACAAGACACGCTACAGTGAAAGGGGAGAGAGGGGGTCTCTGGGTACACACCATCCTGACTCGTGCAGAGGGGTGAGACCCACACAACCCCCAGACCCTGCACCTGAGGTCACACGTGGACACTCTCAAAGGTGACCCCATCCCCAGACCCTGTATCTGGGGTCACATGTCCACAGTCTCCAGGGTGACCCCCCTCCCAGACACTGAACCTGGGGTCACACGTCCACAGGTATCCACACGGATGGGCCTTAAAGGATCATTTCTAAGAGAAGTCAGTCAGCATAGGAAGACAACGTGTGTGATGTACCTTCTAGGTAAATTATCAATAGACATACAAAGTATCAAATTTATTAGCCCAAAGAGACTCTGAAACTTCAAACACAAAAGGTTCTAAGAAATAGAAAAAAAAAGAAAAAGAAAAAAGAAAAGAATGTGAAGTGCCTGAAAATGAATTAGGAGATCTGAACATAGACATAGAAAGTTGTATGTATAATCGATAATCCCCAAGGGTTATTCTCTTCCTTTCTCGGTCCCTTCCTTCCTTTCCCATGTACATGGGAATTTGTACCTCTAACTTATACACAGAAATCGGCATCTCTAGGAGAGAATCCTGGAAAATCCCATGGACGGAGGACCCTGCTAGGCTACAATCCATGGGGTTGCAAAGAGTTGGACACGACTGGGTGACTTCACTTCACTTCAGGAGAGAATCCACAGAAATGATCTCCTCCCTTCCTTCTTTGTATACACAGAAAAGTGTCTCTGAGATACATCAGCCCCAGGACCTGATGCTCACAACTCTGACCTTCTACGGCAAAAAATCCAAAAAAGAATAGACATAACTCATGGTTACATTATACCTGAATCAGGCAGCTACATACAGCAACAATCAGAACATGGCAAATCGACTATACTGCAACATAACATCGGCATGATATCAACGGGAAGTAAAGAGAAGCAGTGCCTACTTTATTCCCCCTGACCTCCCTAACTGGGGCTGCCCCCTGGACACGGTGAGTTTGACGCAGCCTGGCAGGGTGCCCTTCACCGAACCCTTTTTAAAAACTACTGCCTGCTATGTTATGGCTCAGACCAGACTCCCCAGAGGGATCCAGGCCTCCAGGGACTTGGGAGCAAATATTACAAACCCTGCACGTGCCCTGGTGCTGGGGATTCCAGTTCAAGCATCCTTTCTGGAATGCAGCCTCCTAGGCACCCAAGCAACTCAGCAGGGTGCTATGGACCTGGTAGTAATTAGTCCGGAGTGTGCGTGCGTGCATGTGTGCGCGTGCGCGTGTGTGTGTGCGCCTGCGCGTGTGCACGAGCATATGTGCGTGTGCGTCTGTGTGTGCATGTGTGCGTGCGTGCGTGCATGTGTGCGCGTGTGCGCCTGCGCGTGTGCGCGTGCATGCGTGCGTGTGTGCGTGTGCGTGTGTGCATGTGCGTGCGCGCGTGCATGTGTGTGCGTGTGTATGTACGTGTGCGTGTGTGATGCTTCTTGGGAGAAAAGTAGTGAAACATAGGCCCTTAGGGGTTTGCTCAGGTACAATTCACTCTAATCCACAGTCCAGGATGCTGACTTTCCCAGGAATCAGAGATGTGCTTTAAAAAGTGCAGTTGCCTGTAAACATTTCCTGTAACTACAACTTGACCAAAGAGGCTGACCAGCACCTCTAATTCACAAGGCCTGGGGTTTCTGTTAATGACAGTTGCCCTCAGGAAACCTCCCAGGGCTGGGGGTTGCAGAAATAAATTCCAAACACAACAGAGTTTCAAGAAGCCAATTGCCACAGTAAATTTTCCTCATGTCCTTTCATGTAAAGGAAAAAAATGCAAATCTTCACCCCAGGAGTAGATGCGCAGGATCCCTATCTGCTGCAGGAACACCAATCAAAACAGTGGGAAATCCAATCCCGCCGGTCAGACTGGCCATCCTCACAAGTCTACAAATTATAAAAGCAGGAGAGAGCCGGCAGGTGAAGTAATCCCAACACATGTTCAGTGGAAGTGGACATTGACAACAGCCACTAGAAAGCACAGCCCCTGCATGTCAAAAAAAGAAAAGAAAAGAAAAATCTCTCAAAAGAGCCAGTCCTAGGATCAGACATCCCCTCACCTGGGCCAATATCCGATATCCGGCAGATACTGAAAGTCATCATTCAATAAAAACACACGCACCCCAACATTCACGGCAGCTACTGCAGCTCTACTTGAAACAGCCAAGAAAGAGTCTGCAAAATGTCCACTGACAGATTAAATGTTAAGAAGATGTGTTCCATATAAACAGTGGACCATTACTCAGCCTTGCAAAAGTGCCACTGAAATTAAGAAATTATGCCACTGGTCTCTAGGAGGATGGACCTTGAAGGATTGTACACTAAGTGAAATCAGCCAGTCTGAGGAAGACAACAGCCTTTGATGTCCCTTGTAGGAAAAATTAAAAAAGAGATACAAAGGAACTAACTTACAAGCCAAAAAGAGACTCTGAGAATTCAAACACAGAGGGTTCCAGTTAAAAAAAGAAAAGAAAAGAAAAGAAATGGCAGGGATGAATTTAGAGGTAGGGACTTATATATACACAGAACCTGTAGGTGTAACAGATAATGGATTATCTCTTTCTTTCCTTCCATATATACACAGAAATCTGTAGTTGTCATAGATGCTCACTCGATGTGCAGCAGGTGGAACTTTGCTTGAGCTTCTGTAATAATCTCTATGGCAAAAGAATCCAAAAAGGGACAGATTCGCTGTATATACGTGTCATAACTGAATCGGGTGGTTGTACATTAATGGCAAGCACAAAACTACAAATGTGACATAGCTTCAGCATGAAATTAAAGAAAACAAAGAGAAAAAAATTCAATGACTAATTTATTCCCTGCATGCAACCTCCCTAATTTGGCTGCTAGCCCATTCCTGGAGTCTGAGCAGGCTTGTGTCTTATGTTTGGACTGGGGTGGGGTCGAGCATACAGCCAAAATATTTTTTAAAAGATGACTAACTCTGTGATTTTTTCTCTGTAAGGTACAATAGCCAAGACTGGGAATCAAGCTAATTGTAGAAGCACAGTTGAATTGATACAGATGATGGGGTGCATGTACACAATGCAATATTTCTCAACCATAAAGAAGTAGGAAACAATCCAAGGCTGGCCACAGGAAAGAAAGTAGAGATGATTATTCCGAGTGAAGTAAGGGACACAGGAAGACACAAGTATCAGTATCACATGATATCACCTCTATGTGTAACCTAAAGACAGATACAATTGAACTTCTTGCCTGGAGACAGAGCCTCCCAGACTTAGAAAAGAAACTTCTAATCGCCAAGATGCTGCACATGGAGAACTAAGCTACATCTTGGCTTCAGACTAAAAGATGCACGCTACTATCTATAAAATAAATGACCAGGACCCACTGTATAACATGAGGACACTTACTCCACACTCTATAATAACCTATTTGGAAAAACAAACAAACAAAAAGACACCTCAATATGTATTAATAGAAGTGAAACTATTTGCGGTAGAAAGGAAAAAAAACCAAAAAACCAAAACACCACCCACAAGACTGCAATTCACCTATATACTCCAGTTTAAATGATGAGATAAGAACAGTAAGAGCAAAAAAAAAAAAAAAAAAAGGATTGCTGACTCTGTTTCCCTCAGGACATAGTGACCTGGGCTGGTGTCACATCCCTGCAGGCTGGTTAGCTTGGGTCCCAAGGCTGGAGGGTCCTGGGGCTGAGGGAGCTGGGAGCATGTGGCAGGCAGGGTGCCTCCACAGCGCACCTGGAGTGCCTGTTGCCCTCCAGATACAGGCGGGGTAATTTAGGGATTGGAATTAACAATCCCTTAAATATTTATCTATCTGTCTATATAATATAACATATTATATATACAATAAATATATATCAAATAGATGATCAAAAAGTACTTACCGAATAGCGCAGGGAAGTTTACTGAACACACTGTGATCATCCATATGTGAATAGGCAACCAAAAGAGAATAGATAAACGTCTATGTATTAAGATAAATGAATCGAGTTCCTGCACATCTAAAACAAACAACTTTAGAAATCAATTATATCCCAATAGAAAATAACAAGGAAATTACAGTTAAAAAAAAAAAAAAAAAAGCGTGGTATGAAGAAGTGCTGCCACCCTGTGGCCATTTTCTGTAACAACACCATGAAGAGCTGTACTGCTGGGCGTTTAACTTTCACAAGGATTCAAGGTCTGTATGTTGTCAACTAAAAAAAATACAGTCACAAGCTGAAAGTAGAAAGTTGTTTTACTTGGTGGGAATGTTTACAACTCCAAGCCTGGGAGACAGCATCTGAGTAACTCTGAGAAAACTGCTCCAAGGAGGCGAGAGCGGGAGTCAGGCTGTAAGCAAGTTTGCAACAAAGGCAGTGGGCAGTCTGAAGAGCAGAGGTCAGACACCCAGGTAAGGAATTTAGCATTCTGTGTATGGGAGATGCAAACCTCTGGGCTCGCTGCATTCATTCCTTTCAAATGCATCGCAGCTGTCTGGGGCCAACCCTCTTTCTTAGTTCACCTTGCTTCTTGCATTCCCCCCACTCCTCAGCAATCACCGTGGGAGTTGGCAGAATCCTCTGGATCACCATTTGGGGAGCCCTCACTCACATTTGGAGGCCAGAAATCGCTGATGGCTGTGACATTTCTTGTTTATTAATATGGCAGGAGATAGTTTCATTTCACAAAGAACAAAACACCTTCCCTCCTAGTTCAGTTCAGTCGCTCAGTTGTGTCTGACTCTGTGACCCCACGGACTGCAGCATGCCAGCCTTCCCTGTCCATCACCAACTCCTGGAGCTTGCTCAAACTCATGTCCATCAAATCGGTGATGCCATCCAACCATCTCATGGATAAATACCTTAGGCGTGGTCATCGGGAAAGAATTCAAGACAAGGCAGGCATTAATGAAGTCAATTTCAAGAAGTTTAACTCACACCCTTTAAAATAATCACAAGAAAGGATATCAACATCACTATTTATTAGAGAAATGAAAATCTAAACTACAGAGAGGGATCACATCACACCAGTCAGAATGACCATGGCCAAACACTGTAAGAACAATAACTGCTGGAGAGGGTGTGGAGATAAGGGAAGCCTCCTCCACCTGCTTGGGACCTAAACTGGTAACAGCCACTATGGAGGACATTGAGAAGCTTCCTTCAGCCGTGAAAATGAGAATGAGTTAGAATACTCCTTAACACCATACTCCAAACAGATTAAAAAATCATGTTGTAAGGATGGACACTATGAAATTCTTGAAACTAAACAGGACACAATCTGACATGACTGCAGCAAGTTCTTCGTGGATCTACATCTTAGGAAAACGAAAGTAAACCACAAATCAGAAAATGGGACCGAATTAACCTTAAAAGCTTTTGCATACCAAAAGGAAACCCTCAAAGAAAGACAAGGACAGCCCTCAGAATAGGAAGAAATATTCGCAAAGGAAGAGACACACAAGGAATTCATCTCCAAAACATACAAATAGCTCATGCAGTTCAATATCAAAAATACATACAAACCAAGAAAGAAAAAAGAAAAAAATGGGCCAAAGATCAAATTGGGTATTTTTCTGAGGAAAGCCTGCAGATAGCAGATAGGTACATGAAAAGATGCTCAGCAACCCTAATGACTAGAGAAATGCAAATCAAAAGTCTAATGAGGTGAGCACTCACATTCATCAGATTGGCCACCACATATTAAAGAATAAATGCGAGGGAGGGTGTGGAGAGGAAGGAAGCCTCCTGCACTGTGGTTCGCCATGTACTGAGGAGATTGTATGGAGGGTCACTTAAAAATAACATACTAGTGCTCAAAATTTGGCTTTCTCTGTCCACTGAAGCTGAATAAAAGAATATGGAGATGGAGACAGAACTTGGAGGAAATAGAAAGGTGGCTTTAATCCTCAGCCAGTGGAGACGGCAACACAGTAGGCTTGTGTCTCAAAAACTGCCCCCCCCCGCCCCCAGGAGGAGTCTAGGGCTTATAGAAGGCAAGGGCTTGCAGTGAGGGGCTGGTGATGAGGAATAAGTGTGTTAGAATCTTCTCAAAAACAGTCGTAGGGTGGCACAGTAGCCCAGTCATTGAGGCTGGCAGTCCGGGGGCTCTGGGACCTTCTTGCTGATCTGTGACTACAAGGGGAGCGGTGCTGTAGGATAAACCACGGACAACAGGTGTGAGGGGCGGCTCCTGCAGAGTCAGGGGGCGGAAAGGCAAACTAAGCTCCCAGTTAGGAGCAGCGAAAGTAAAAAACCAAACAAGACAAAACTCTAGGGATGCTCAGGCCTGCTCACTGTGCTCTTTATCTTCTTTGTTCTCAGGAAAGAAGCGAAACAAAACAAAACACTTCTCTGTTTTTTTTCCTTTTCACTGCAACAAATTCCCCCATCATTTCATTTCCTCCATATCAAAGGAGAAAGGGAAATAAGTTTGATCATTCTTGTTCTTGTCTGGCTGAGGACAATACCTCAGTTTTGCTCTGTCTGATGATCACCAGTTGTTCAGCCCAGGGGCCAATCTATCTCCTATTTCAAATTTTCCTTGAGAGACATGAACCCCAAGAAATGTTTATCGGGGTGATGAGGGACAGAAGTTCAATCTTTCATAACATCTGCAGTGCTGACATGAGACTAAGACCCTATCTATTCGGGGTCACGGAGAGCTCGCCCGGTTTTATTAAGAGGCCCCAGAGTGACTTTTGTGGTTATTCCCGCAGGTTCTGTTTTGGGGAGCGGCTGTAATCTCTTTCGGGGTGTGGGTTTTCTGTGCCTCATTATTATCTTGATGCTAATCTGCTGTCATCTGGAGGAGACAAGTCTTTACAGGTAGTTTAAGAAAACAGAGGCTATAGATGAGTAAAAGTTATTGTAACTAGGGCTCAAAGAAGGAGTAAGAACCAGGTTACGTTTGATGACGGTTTTGACTGTGGTCCAGATGGGGTCAGGGGTTGGGTCATGCTGTCCAAAGGGCTGGAGCCATTGGGACTCAGAAATAGTTGGAGGAATGACAACCTGAACATTAATAGACAAATTAGAAAAAGTTAAGCCTGAATCCTAATTTAGACTTAACACTTAGGGGGGACTTGCAGCCAGGTATCCAGTTGTCTAGGTTTATTGACGTAGGTCTTAACCTTTAATGTGGCTATTGGTCATTATGCATTTTTTTTTCTTTTTTCTTGTCAACATAGGATCCAGAGAAATTTCCTTGTCTAAACATATAACAGTTACAAGAAGAGACCTTTCAAAAGTAAGACTGTAGTCACCTGCTGCTAGCAGACTTGGTTTTCAGAATGGCTAAGGGCATCCTAAGTCTGACATAGCTCAGAAAACTCACGTTCTTAACAATACAAGGACTTGTCTGAAATCACACCATGGTGTCCCCTAGTAATTCCATAGCTATTTTGACTTTAATTGCAGATTTTTTTCTTAATAGCCAAGTGGCTGTCACTGACAGTGATGTTAATCTTTCTCTAGGTTTGCGAAGATACAAGAGTCAGGGGTCATAAAAATCTCCTCCCCAAAGTGTCTATCTGAAGGCCTCTTCTGCGGCTTTTTTTTTTTTTTTTTTGAGCACAGAGTGCCTCATTCCTAATTTTCACCCCGAACTCCTTTCAGAGGGTGTTGAAGGTCAGCGGTTTCAGTGGCCATGATTTAATCTTGTAGAGGTAGATGGCAGAAGCCCTTCCGGGTCATGAATCTGACCATAATTTAGGGCATTATATAGCCATTTCATCACACATTTGGTAATGTAAGGGACAACGCTTTAAAAAATTAAATTAATTTATTTTAATTGGAGTATAATTATTTTACAATATAGTGGTGGTTTTTGCCAGACAACGATATGATCAGCCACAGGTGCACACATGCCTCCCCCATCCTGAAGCCCCCTCCCACCTCCCTCCCCATCCCAGCCCTCAGGGTCATCCAAGCGCATCGCCCTGAGCGCCCTGTCTCATGCATGGAACCTGGGCTGGTGATCTATTTCACATGTGGTCATATACATGTTTCAGTGCTATTCTCTCAAATCATCCCACCCTTGACTTTTCCCACAGAGTCCGAAAGTCTGTTTTTACATCTGTGTCTCTTTTGCTGCCTTGCATACAGGGTCGTCATTGCCATCTTTCTAAATTCCATAGGCATGCATTAATAGACTGCACTGGTGTTTCTCTTTCTGACATACTTCCCTCTGTATAATAGGCTTGGGACAACACTTCTGAAACAGACAATATAGAAAACAATATAGCTAGCAATAATAATAAGGTCATCAGTAAGAACTAAAGTCAAGAACTTCCATTATGTGTAGCCCAGTATAAACCTAAGTCATCTGACTTAGTTTGTTCCATATAGGCCCTTATTTTTTTAGAGAAACTATATACTGGCATTGTCTATAAGGCACCAAGCCTAGTTTTCTAGTGTTATTTAATTGTTCCCAGTATAGAGGAGACTTTAAATAGGTGCAAAGTGTAGCTCCTGCAGTTAGGGGGCAGGAAAGCAAACTTAGTTACAGAAACGCAGAGCAGGAATGGCTAAAAACAAAACAAAACAAACAAAGAAAAAACAAACAAACCAAAAACACTAGCGATATTCAGGTCTGCTTACTCTTCATCTTCTTTGTTCTCAGGAAGGAGAAAGAGGAAAAACTCATTTCTCTGTTATCCTTTTTCTTTTTACTGCAACAAATTCTTCTTTTTTCTGTTTCCACTGCAACCCAAGTAGCTTAGAACCCAGCAGTCCCACACGTGGGCATAAACCCAGAGAAAATAGAATAAAATTAAACGACGGGAACCCCTGCAATCTTGGCCCAACAAGGTACAGTAGTCAGGTCTGGGAAGGAAGCTAACTGTAGAAATTACAGATGAATGGAAACGGAGGATGGGGCACATGTACACACCGCAATATTTCTCAACAATAAGGAAGTAGGAAATAATGCCAAGTCCAGCCACAGAAAACAGAGTAGAGATGATCATTTCCCGTGAAGTAAGGGAGACAGGGACAGACAAGTATCCTGTGATATCACTTCTAGGTGTAATCTAAAAATGGGTACAAATGGAGTTCTTTCCCAAAGAGACACAGGCTCACAGACATAGAAAAGGAACTTTTGGTCACCAAGAAAATCAAGATGCAGTAGATTGAAAAGGGGAAAAAAAAACAAAACCACAAGACTGTAATTCACTCCTATTCAAACTGTAGGGTAAAAACAAACAAACAAAAAATATGGAAAAAGAAATGCTGATCCTATTCCCCTCAGGCCACAGTGACCTGGGCTGGTGTCACATCCTGGAGCCTGGCTGGCTGGAGTAGGCAGGCTGGAGTGTCCTGCGAGCATGTGGCAGGCAGGGTGCCTCAACAATGAACCTGGAGAGCCTGTTGCCCTCTGCGGAGCCCCCAGCCTTCAGAAACAAGTGGGAGAAATTAAGAGTTTGGAATGAACATAGACATGGTAATATATTATCAAACAGATGATCAAAAGTAACTACTGAATAGCATAGGGAAGTTAATGAACACACTTTAATCACCTATACATGAAAATGAATCCAAAGAGAATAAACAAACATCTATACATAACTGAATCATGCATCTGTACAACTGAAACAAATGCATCAGAAATCAACAATATTCCAACATAAAATAACAAAGAAGTTACAGGGGAAAAAAAAGGAGTAGGACATGAAGAAGTGCTGCTCCCTTCTGGTCTTTTAATTTAACACCACCATGAAAAGCAGTGCTGCTGGGCATGTAATATGCACAAGGATCAAGGGGCTGTAAGTAAAAAATAACTGCCTTCAAGAAATGTCCTAGGTGTCACTGAAACAAAATAAAATCAGATCAAGGCAGACATTCAAGTGGCCAATTTCAAGAGGTAAGTTTAACTCACACCCTTTAAAATAACCACATGAAAAGATGTCAACATCACTAAATGTTAGAGACATGCAAATCAAAACTACAATGAGGTATTTCCTCACATGATTCAAAAGGACCATTGTCCCAAAGTTGACAAAAAATAAATGCTGGAGAAAGTGTGGAAAAAAGGGAACCCTCCCACACTGTTAGTAAAAAGGTGAATTAGTAGCAGCCACTATGAAGAACAGCCTGCATGTTTTTTTATGAAATGATCATGAGAATGAAATTAGAACACTGCCTAACAGCATACATAAAAATAAACTCCAAATAGATTAAAGACCTAAACAAAAGGACAGATAATATGAAACTCTTAAGGGAAAAGGCAGAACACACTTTGACATAAAATGCGGCAAGTTTTTCTTTGACCCACCTCTTAGAATCATGAAAAATAAAAATAATAAAATAAATAGGACCTAACTCCCCATGAAAGCACTGGCACAGCAGAGGAAACCATGGGCACAACAAAAAGACAAACTTCATAATGGAGCTAATATGTGCAAACAAAGACAGCCATGAGGAATTTCTCTCCAAAACATACAAACAGCTTATGCACATCAATATCAAAGAAACAACCCAGTCAACTAGGGGCACAAGATTTAAATGGACATTTCTTCCTAGAAGACATAGAGATAGCCGTGAAGCACACAGAAAGATGCTCAGCACCTGAAAGTATCAGAGAACTGTGAATCAGAATTACACCGTGGCATCACCTCACACACGTTAGAATGGTCAGCGTAGAAAATCTACAGCAATAAATGCTGGAGAGAGAATAGAGGAAAGAGGACCCTCCTCCCTGTTGGTGGGAATGAAAGTCATTAAATCCATGAAGGAGAATAGGACAAAGGTTCATTAAAAACTAAACAGAGAAGTACCACAGGACCCAGCAATCCCATTCCTGGGCACAGATTCAGAGAAAACCATAATTTTAAAAGATAGGTTCATCCCAATGTTCATGGCAGCACAATGTACAATAGCCAAGACAAGGATGAAGTCTATCTGGACAAGGACAGATGAATGAATAACAAGATGGGGTACACACACACAGAGCAATATCGCTCAGCCACAAAAAGAGTGATATCATGCCATGTCCAGCATCAAGGAAGACAGTAGAGATGATCACTCTAAGTGAAGTAATACAAAGGAAGACAAATATCATGATATCTCTTGGAGGTGGATCCTAAAAATGGATACAAATGAACCTGTTTACCAAACAGAAACAGACTCACAGCATAGAAAAGCACCTTATAACCATAAGGGAAAGTTGGTGGGCAAAGGAAATGAGACAGTGGAGATGAACATACACAGATGACTCTTTGTAAAATAATCAATAAGAACCCACTATAGGATGAGGACTCCTAATCAACACTACATAATAAACTATATAGGAATAGAACCCCAAAAAGAATATGTACATGGTGATGCACGAGTGAATCATGTTGCTGTATGCCTGAAATAAAGAAACACACTCTACAACACTGTAAGTCACCTACACACCAATGCAAAATGCAAGTTACAAAAAGAGAAAATTGAAGTGAAAGCAGCTCAGCCGTGTATGACTTTTTGTGACGACGTGGACTATACAGTTCATGGAATTCTCCAGGCCAGAATACTGGAGTAGTTAGCCTTTTCCTTCTCCAGGGGATCTTCTCAACCCAGGGATCAAACCCAGGTCTCCCACATTGCAGGCAGATTCTTTACCAGCTGAGCCACAAGGGAAGCCCAAGAATACCAGAGTGGGTAGCCTTTCCCTTCTGCAGGGGATCTTCCCAACCCAGGGATTGAACCCAGGTCTCGAACCCAGGTCTTCCACATTGCAGGCAGATTCTTTACCAGCTGAGCCACATGGGAAGCCCAAGAATACTGGGGTGGGTAGCCTTTCCCTTCTCTAGGGGATCTTCCCAACCCAGGAATCGAACCAGGGTCTCCTGCATGCTGATTCTATTCCCTTCAGGCCTTGCATGCTGACTCTATTCCCTTCAGGCCTTAGTACCTGGGCCGCTGCCACATCCCTGAAGCCTGAGCAGGTCTGGGTCCCTTGGATGGCCTGCCTTGGGGCTGAGGGAGGTGGGGAGGATGTGCCGGCCAATGAACCTGCTCCATCGACCTGGCGTGTCTGCTTCCCTCTGCACCGGCCCACATCCTCCAGATCCTGGCGTGTCCTCCTGCAGTGAAACTACACCTACTGCACCCAAAGGATGTGGAGCCTCTGGGCTGGAAGAGCTTCGGAAAGTCCCCCGGTCTCCCACCTCCAGCTTCCTTCCTTAGGGTCAGCCCACCTATGATGAAAGCACCCTCCACAGGCTGGTGTTGCAGGAATTGGGATGTGTCCAGGGCAAAGGCGTAAGAAGGAATGGGACACACGCCTTGGGTGTTTCTTCCAGCACATTCCATTCTAACTGACAATCCAGGAACAGCACTTTCTCTAAGGCTCTGGTTTCCCCAGTAACCAGGATCGTGGCCTAAAAACATGCTGCCGCCTTGTGGCCATTTCCCATAACAACAACTTTGGAACCTTTTCTCCCTGGCACTTAACATTCACAAGGCCTGCTGGCTGTAAGTAAAAACCACCTGCTCTCAAGAAATGTCCAAGGGGAGGTCAACAGAAAAAATATCAAAAACAGAGCAGGCGTTCAAGAAGATAATTTGAATGAGTAAGTTTAACTGTTTAAAGATAATCACATGTAAAGATGTCACCATTGCTAAATATGAGAGAAATGCAAATCAAAACTTCAAGGAGGTATGACCTCACATCAGTCAGAATGGCCACAGATGGAGCCTCTGCAAGCAATGTATGCAGGAGAGGGTGTGGAGCAAAGGGACCCTCCTACACTGATGCTGGGATGGAAATTGGGAGCAGCCACTGTGGAGACCCCGGGCAGGTTCCTCAGCAATGAAAATGAGAGTGAAATTAGAATGCTCCCTAACACCATACAGAAATAAACTCCAAATGGATTAGGGGCTAAATCAAAGGACAGGCACCGTGAAACTCTTGAGGAAAAGAGCACACACTTTAACATAAAATGCAGCAAGTTATTTTTTGATCCACCTCATAGCATCATGAAAATAAAACAAATATAAACAAATGGGACCTAATAAACATTAAAAGTATCTGCACAGCAAAGGAAACCATCAGTAAAAGACAACCTTCAGGATGGGGGAAAAAAGAAAAAAAAAAAACTCTTGCAAACAAAGATACCTATAGGGAATTTCTCTTCAATACATACAAACCACTAGAACAGCTCAATATAAAAAAAAAACAAAAAAACAAAAAAAAACAAACAACCCAATTAAAAAAAATCAACCAAAGAATAAATGCACTTTTCTCCAAAGAAATCATAGAGACGGCCATAAAGCACATGAAACGACGCTTAGCATCACTAGTTCTTAGAGAAAGGCAAATTGAATGTACAATGAGGTATCACCTCACATTGATCAGAATGGCCACATGGGAAACCCTAGAACAATAGAGTCTGCAGAGGGTGTGGAGAAAAGGGAACCCTCCTACACTGTTGGTGGGAATGTCCGTCAGTACACTCGCTAGGGAGAACATTATGGAGGTTCTTAAAAAACTAAACAGTACCAAACCTAGGTATAGATCCAGAGGAAACGAAAATTTAAAAAGATGCCTGCACCCAATGATCACGGCAGCACTAGGTACAATAACCAAGACACAGAAGCAACTTAAGTGTACAAGGACAGATGAATGAAGACAGACGATGGGTTATATGTACACAATGCAATATTACTCAGACATAAAGAAGGATGCAATAATGCCATTTCCAGTTACTGGGAAGAAACTAGAGATAATCATACTAAGTGAAGTAAGACAGAGAAAGACAAGTATAGCATATTACTTCCTGTGGAATTTAAAGTGAAAGTGAAGTCGCTCAGTCGTGTCCGACTCTTTGCCACCCCATGGACTGTAGCCTACCAGGCTCCTCCTTCTATGGGGTTCTCCAGGCAAGAATACTGGAGTGGGTTGCCATTTCCTTCTCCAGGAATCTAAACATGGATACAAATAAACTTCTTTACAAAAGAGAAACAGCCTTGTAGATTTAGAAAAGAAACTCAAGAATACCAAAAAAAAAAAAAAAAAAGGCAGAGGAACAGGGATTAGCTGGTTCAGATCAATATATACACCTTAAACCAGATGCTAAAGGGCTCATAATAGTCACAAGTCTGAGAAGGCTGTAAATGACACGTGCCCTCAAGAAATGTCCTGGGGTAAATCATCAGGAAAAAAACTCAAACAGGGCCAACTTTCAAGAAGCCAGATTGAAGAGGTAAACTGGTTCTCACAAGATGTAAAATAATAATAAAAGCACGTGGAAAGATAGCCCACATCAGTCATTATTAAATCAATGCCAAACAAAACTATGAGGGATCACCTCACAAAGGCCACAATGGCCATCATTGAAAAGATCTACAAAGAATAATTACTGCAGAGAATGTACAGAAAATAAAATCCTCCCATAGTCTTGGTGGGAATGTAAATGGTGAAGCCATGATGGAAAACAGCACAGAGTTTCCTTGAAACACTAAACAGAGGTATCGTATGATCCTGCAATCCCATTCCTCAGCTTGGGTCCAGAGAAAATCACCATTCAAAATGACACATGCACCTTGATTTTCAGGGCAGCACTGTTTACAATAGCCAAGACACAGAATCCACCAACATGCCCATTGACAGAAAAATGAAGACTATATGGTACATCTATACACTGGAATGCTGCTGCTGCTGCTAAGTCACTTCAGTCGTGTCCAAATCTATGTGACCCCATAGATGGGAGACCACCAGGCTCCACCAGCCCTGGGATTCTCCAGGCAAGAACAATGGCATGGGTTGTCATTTCCTTCCCCAACGCATGAAAGTGAAAAGTGAAAGTGAAGTCGCTCAGTCGTGTCCGACTCTTTGTGACCCCATGGACTGCAGCCCACCAGGCTCCTCCGTCCATGGGATTTTCCAGGCAAGAGTACTGGAGTGGGGTGCCATACACTGGAATGCTACTCAGCCATAAAACAGAATGAAATGATGATATGAGCAGCAGCTTGGATATACCAAGAAATTATCATACTATAAATAATTTTCAGAGAGAAAAGGACAAATATCCTAAGATATCACATACGGGTGGAATCTATAAGTTCATACTGATGAACTAATTTACAAAATAGAAACAGACTCACAGACTGAGAAAATCAAATTATGATTGTCAAAAGAAAATTAGAAGGGACAGATACATTGAGTTTAGGATGAAAATATACATACATACATATACAAGATGATAATAAAATGACCTATGGAGTAGAACTAGGGGCTCTGCTGAACGAACTAATAACCTATATGAGGAAAGAAACAGAAAAAGAATAGATATACATCTATGTATAACTGAATCAAGTTCATGTACACCTAAAACAAATGAAACATTGGAACTCAACTCTACCCCGATATAAAATAACGATGAATCACAAGTTAAATTCCATGAACTCGGTCTAGAGGAAACCAGGCAGTCGGGACCCTATGAATTGGATGTACGACATGCTGATGTTAGTGTGACACCACCAAAGGTTTTCTTTCACTCCGCAGAAGGCAGAGCAGCAACTCACTCAAAGGTGCCTGACCTCATGTCAATGCCACAATATGAAGAGAAGGAAAAGGACCCCAGGTTAACCAGGGCAACACCCTCAACTCAGATGCTGGAAACCTCAGAGGGAGCAAGACATACTGCAGTAAACAGCACAAACGGGGTCTCCGGGGACAGGATCCAGACCCATGTGGATGGGGTGAGTGCCACACAAGCCCCAGACCTGCACCTGGGGTCATGCATCCACAGCCTCCAGGGTGACCACCCCCAGCCCCTGCCCCTGTAGTCACATGGCTTCAGTCTCCAGGGTGGCCCCCCTCCCAGACCCTGCACCTGGGGTGTGAAGACCCTTGGTTAGGACACCAGGTCTTTGCTGGTTGGGCCCCTATGGTGGAAATGAGTGAGTTCCTGTGATCTCCTGGCTTGGTAGATAGAAGTGTCGGGTCAGTCTCCCTCCCGCGCACTTGTCCCAGAGAAGTCGTCCTCTTTTCCCTTCGGTACTGTGTGATATTAACTGTTTTTATAGCTGTCATGATAATGTTGAAGACATTGGTTCTGGGTCATTTGTTGTCCTGCTGAGGTGCTGCGAAACACACCAGAAGCTGGGCTGGAAGATGACGGGCAGGCCTGCTCTCTGCTGAGTACCGTCGATCTACCGGAGGAGATCACAGAAGCAACCTCATCTGCTGCCCTTTGGCTTTTTGCCTGATCCATGTGCCCTGCAATCAGTCACCCAGGTAAATCTGCTCCCTTCTTGCCATACTTGTGCTGGTGAATTGGAATAATTACCAGGTAGCTCACCTGAGGAGTCTCCAGGAGCCTCAGGGATGGGGAACCTCACAGGGTAAAGAGGGAATAGGCACAGGCCTGTATAAAATGATACTAAAGCATTAATTCCTAAGCATAAGTCAAGTGAAGCTCACATATATTCTTCCCTTTTCCTTAGCTTTGAGTATATTGTCTCCCTCTGCACGTGATTCTGACCCACACAGATGGGGTGAGACTCACACAGTTCCCAGAACCCCCTCCCACACCCCAACCTGGGGTCACACGTTCTCTTGGTCAGGACACCATGACAGTGGTCATTAGGCCCCCAGTGTGTAAACAAGCCAGGCCCATCTAGTCAAAGCTGTGGTTTTTCCAGTTGTCATGTATGGATGTGAGAGTTGGACCCTAAAGAAGGCTGAGCACTGAAGAATTGATGCTTTTAAACTGTGGTGTTGGAGAAGACTCTTGAGACTCCCTTGGACTGCAAGGAGATCCAACCAGTCCATCCTAAAGGAGATCAGTCCTGGGTGTTCATTGGAGAGAATGATGTTGAAGCTGAAACTCCAGTACTTTGGCCACCTGATGCAAAGAGCTGACTCATTGGAAAAGACCCTGATGCTGGGAGGGATTGAGGGCAGGAGGAGAAGGGGACAACATAGGATGAGATGGTTGGATGATATCACCACAAAGAGTTGGACATGACTGAGTGACTGAGTTGAACTGAACGCCTTATACAAACACAACATTGGAAATCAACTCTATTCCAACATAAGAGCAAAATGAAATTGCACAGAAAGTAAAAGAAAAAAGAAAGGGGCATGAAAAAAATGCTGCCATGTTGTGGCCATTTTCCATAACAACAACATTGAAAGCTGAGCTGATGGACACTTAGTATTCAGAAGGCCCGTGGGGTTGTGAGTAAAGAACATCTGCCTTCAAGGGTGGCCTGGGAGTGTTCAACACAACACAGGGCAGACTCAAGAGTCGACTGCAAGATGTTTCACTCATATCCTTTAAAAAAATCACAGGAAATGATGTCAATCTTGCTAAATACTAGAGAAATCCAAATCAAAACTACAATGAGGTATCACCTCACACTGGTCAGAATGGCCATTGTAGAACACTCTACAAAGAACCAAGGCTGGAGGGGGTGTGGAGCAATGAGAACCCTCCTCCATGGATGCTGGAATGTCAATTGGGATCAGCCACTATGGAGACAGTGTGTGTGTATGCTAAGTCAGATTCTTTTCAACCCTGTGGACTGTAACCTGCCAGGCTCCTCTGTCCATGGGATTCTCCAGGCAGGAATACTAGAGTGGGTTGCCATGCCCTTCTCCAGGGGACCTTCCCCACCCAGGGATCGAATCTGTGTCTCTTATGTTTCCTGTGTTGGCAGGTGGGTTCTTTACCACTAGAAGCACCTGGGAGGCCCATGGAGACAGCATGGAGGTTCCTTAAACAATGAAAATGGGGATGAAATTACAGTCTTCCTGTTGACTTAAAAAAAATATTCACAACCTAAAAGTTGAAAGCTATGTTTTATTCAGTGGGAATTTTTAGGACTTCAGGCCTATCTTCAGGGTTACTTGAGATGGTTACACCATCTCAAGTAACCCTGAGAGAACTGCTCCCAGGAGGTGAAGGGAGGAGCCAGGTTACACAGAAGTTTGTAATTCAGGTAGTCTGAATATCAAAAGATTATTGTTAAAGAAAACCAGATATCCTGACTCAAGGAATTTAGCGCCTTTCTGTGTACGGGAAGATGCCAGAGTCGAGGCTCACTGAAACCATCCCTTTTAAGTGCCCCTCACCTGTCTGGGGCCAGCATCCTGTTTTTACAACCTGAGCTTCCTTTCCTCAGGGCTCACCTTAGAGAGTGTCTGCAGTCTGCTGGCTGCCAGAGGGCAGATACTTTTCTTCTTCCTGATTTCCCTGAGGGCTCACCGGCTCACGCTGGAGGGCTGCAACTGCTGATGACCAAGACATCCTTGTTTACTGATACGGCAGGAAATAGTCCATTTCTCCCTCCCTAACACCACACACAAAAATAAACTCTAAATGATTTACAGATCTTAATGTGAGGATGGACACTCTAAAACCCTTGAGGAAAATATAGGCAGAAAAAGCTTTGCTGTAAATCACAGCAAGTTCTTTTTAGATCCACATATTAGAGAGACAAAAAATAAAAATAGGTCAAAGGGATGTAATTAACCCTAGCAACATTTTCACAGCGAAGGAAACTCCAAATGAAAGAAAAAGACAACCTTTAGAATAGGAAAAAAAAAAAAAGTTCAAAACAAAGATCCCAAGAAAGAAGTCATCTCCAAAACATTCAGACGGCTCAAGCAGTTCAATATCAAAAATAAAACAAAAATACCTAATAGGAAATGGGCCAAAGATTTCAACGGACATTTCATGAAGAAGGCACACATATGGCCATTAAGCACTTGAAAAAATGCTCAGTATCACTAATGGTTAGAAGAAGGCAAATCAAAAGTCCAGAGAGCTCTTGCCTCACACCAGTCAGAATGGGCATCTCAGAGAATCCCCAACAATACATGTTGCAGAGATGCAGAGAGAAGGGAACTTCCCTGCACTCTTGGTAGGACTGTAAATTGGTACATCCATTAGGCAAAGAGTATGATGTTTCTTTAAAAAAAAAACAAAAAAAACTAAACATAGAATTACCATAGGATCCAGAAATACCACACCTGGGTGTAGATACAGAGGAACCCAAAGTTTGAAAAGATGCCTGCAGTCCTATGATCACAGCTGCACTAGGTACCATACACAAGGCATGGCAGCAATCTAAGTGCAGAACACAGATGAACGGATAAAGCAGAGAGGGTACCCTAGACATAATACAATATCATTCAGCCATTAGAAAGGATCAAATAATGACATTTCCTGCCACAGGGAGGAAAGTAGAGGTGAAGCAGAGGAGACAGGGCAAGACAAGAATCATATGGTATCACATCTAGGTGGAATCTAAAAATGGAGACAGATGAACTTCTTTACCAAAGAGAAATGGCCTCACAGACTTATGGTTTCCAAGGAGGAAAAGAGGAGGGCAAAAATGAGCTGGTTCAGATTAACACACACACACTACTCTTTATAAAATCATCCACGAGGACCCACTGCATAGCACAAGGAACCCTCCTCAACACTCCGTGATAACTTACAATGGGAAGAGAACCTGAAAAAGAACAGATATATGTCTAGCTATGCACGAATCAAGCACCCGGAAAGCCATGCCCCCAACTCACTGCTGCGCTCAGCCGCTCAGTCATGTCCGACTCTCTGCAACCCCATGGACTGTAGCCTGCTAGTCTCCTCTGTCCATGGGATTTTCCAGGAAAGAATACTGGAGTGTGTTGCCATTTTCTTCTCCAGGGGGTCTTCCCAACTCAGGGATCGAATCTGCCTCTCTCCCATCTCCTGCATTGCAGGCAGATTCTTTACTGCTGAGTCACACCAGGGAAGACTGCTAATCAAATCTACACCGAGGAATCCTCTCCCACTGGTAAGAAAGATCTACATAAATAAGAGCTGCAGAGGATGTAGGGAAAGTGGAATCCTCCTAGACTCTGAGTAGGGATGCACAAGGGTGCAGCCATGACTGAAGACAGCATGGATATTCCTGAAAAAAGTGAACAGAGGAGCCATGGGATCCAGCAGCCCCACTTCTGGGCTCAGATCTGGGGAACATCACAATTTGAAATGACACGTGCACCCCTGTTTTTAGGGAAGCACTATTTACAATAGCCAAGACATAGAGCCCACCAAAATGTTCAGCAACAGGAGCACGAAGACTGAGTGGTCCATCAATATGCTTGGACTATTCCTCAGGCTCTGGGGGTGGAATCAGGAAGGGAGAATGTGGGCCTCTGACCAGCAGCTGGTTGGAAGAAGAGAGACCAGTCCTGAGGTCAGAAGGTTACCTGAAGTCTGTGAACCCCAGTGCCCTGATGGGCTTCACCCCCAGTGGGGACATAGGCAGGCCCGGAGCCCCATTGATGAAGCCACAACAGCACTGGGCTCAGAAGTCTCCTGATGCTGTCTCAAACTCTGACACTGTGTTTTACAAGAGAATGAAGCCGAGCACCCAAGGGCCATTCCTTTTGGGTCTGAGTTGCTTCCGAAAGACCACTGCCACTTGCATGGGGTCGGCTGTGACCCACCTGCCCGCTTCTGACCTTTCCTCTTCCTCCTGGTGATGATTTCAGGGATATTTCCAGCCTGAACCCCTCTCCTAGGCCAGATGCATCTGTCCATCCACTTCCTCCCCATGTCACCCTTGGGGCTAACAGGCTGGTCTATATGGGAATTTGGTAATCTCCTAAAATGAGAGTTTTAGGAGATTTTATACATAATTAATGGGCTTCCCTGGTGGCTCAGATGGTAAAGAATCTGCCTGCAATGCAGGAGACCTGGCTTTGATCCCTGGGTTGGGAAGATCCTCTGGAGAAGGGAACGGCTACCCACTCCAGTATTCTGGCCTGGAGAATTCCATGTACAGAGAAGCCTTGCAGGCTATATCACAAATAATTGGGCCCGACTGAGTGATTTTCACTTTCAATGAGTTGAATTATGGCTCCAAAAGATGTGTCCCCCTAGAACATGTGAATAAGATCGTAGCTGGGAAAAGGGTCTTTGTAGATGCATTTAAAGATGTTGAGGTGAGGTCATCTTGGGTGTGGGTGGCCCTCAATCCAATTAACAGTTTCCTTGTAAGAGACGAAAGAAGGGAGAAAGGCACGAACAAGCTGCATGAAGGTGAAGGCAGAGATGGGAGGGAAGGGGCCACAAGCCCAGGGACCCCTGGAGTCCAAGAAACTGGAAAAAGCAGGAAGAACCCCATTCTGGAGCCCCTGGAAAGCCACATCACCTTGATCTCAGATATCTGGTCTACAGGACTGGGGGAGGATGAACTCCTATTGTTTTAAACCACCCAGCTTGTAGTCATTTGTTCGAGAAGCCACAGAGCAGCCATGCAGACCCTGCTCTGTAGGATCCGAGAAGTGTGGGTGTCACTAAAAGCAGATGGAGGCCAGATTACAGAATCCTTGGAGTGAGCACTGGGCCCTCAGAAATGCTATAGCAGTGGCTGGGCCCCAGAATGTTAAGCGGTCAAGTCTGAAGCCCATTCCTAGCGTACCAGTTGCCCACACCTCCCCAAGTTCTGACACCTATACACCTGGTCCTGACTGAGAACATTTAATGTCACTGTTCATGATGCTAATTAAGAATCCACCAGTTACACAGGTGAAAACCCAGTTAAGTTACTTGCTCCACTGATGATCAATTCTGAAGATGGTCAGGGGCGGGGACTTACATGCAGCCAGCAGCCCTTCCACCATCCCCACCACCTTACCCAAGCCCCTCCTCCACCTCCCCCCGCAAGGAGCACCCTCAGTGTGAAGTTGGGGGACCACACAGAGACGTCTCTAAGTAAACCTTGGCTGAGCCCCAGGCTAGCTGCTCCTGAATCTCATCTACTTCCTTCCCAGGCAAACCCCCTGAATATGAGCAAAGACATCACAGGCTGGAGGAAAGGGCTTGGAGCCACTCCAGTGACAGCAAGCTTGCCAAGTTGGCTCCTGCAGGCCAGGCAGGATGGTCTTGACCCAGGGGACTCTTCTGGAAGCTTTCCATTTCCCTCCCTGAGTTACCCCTCCAATCTTGGCTTCCACTGCCTTTTCTCTGGCCTCCTCACCCCCAGCCTGGGGAGACATCCAACAGCAGGTGCGGGTGACACACCACTTCCTTACCTGGTCTAGAAAAGACCTAATCACAAACAGCAACACGCAAGGCCCTCTCACCAGCCCAGCTCCACACAGCCAACAGAGGATGGTATGGAGTCCAGCTGCAGGCGCTCTTATATCTGCTTACAGAGACCTCAACCCAGGTATACCTGGAAGAGCTGGCCAGCTAGGTCAGGTCAGCCCACCCTCCCCTTCAGGGGCTCACAGTTGCAGAAAATGGGCCTTGTTGTGCCCTCCAGGTTAAAGGAACAGGTGTGGGTCCTGAGGGTCAGGATGGACATGGGGCTGGAGCTCTGGCTTGTTTTCTAATCATTTTATCTGGTCCACAAATGGGAGGTAATTTCAAGAAGACCTTCTCCTAATGAGAGGAACCCAGGTGTCAGGGAGAGGAGGGGTGGTGTGTGGAGACAGCGCCCCAGGGTCCAGGTGCAGTGGAGGTCTCTGGAAGACTCGGTGGACGGAGGCTGCATAGTGAAGCCCAGGATCACTGACCTGTTCAGGATTAGCTGTTTGTTAGTTCAGGTCCTGCTCTGAGGGGCTCAGGGTCAGACCCGAACAACATGTGGACTGGGGGTGCTCTGCAGTGAGGGCACTGCACACGGTTCCTGGGTGCTGAGTCCTGCAGGGTACCTGCCCAGGTGAGCCCCACATCCTGGGAGGAGCCAGCCCACCAGAATACTGTGTCCTTGGGAGAAGTGTGTGAACAAGCACCCTCTCTGTGCAGCGGGCACAGAGTAGCTTAGAGACTACCCCTGTGGGCCACACTGGGATGAAATGAGAATCAAATTGCACCCAGGGGGTGGGGGTCCTGCTCAAGGGTTTCAGGACTGATGCTGAAGCTGAAACTCCAATACTTTGATCACCTGATGTGAAGAACTGACTCATCGGAAAAGACCCTGATGCTGGGAAAGATTGAAGGCAGGAGAAGGGGGCGGCAGAGGATGAGATGGTTAGATGGCATCACTGACTCGTTGGACAAGAGTTTGAGCAAACTCCGGGAGTTGGCAATGCACAGGAAAGTCTGGCTTGCTGGAGTCCATGGGGTCACAAAGAGTTGGATATGACTGAGCAACCAAACTGATGTATGTAGTGCTAGGCTTCCCGCAGCGCTAGTGATAAAAGAACCTGCCTGCCAATGCAGAAGATGTAGGAGAGGTGGATTCAGTCCCTAGGTCGGGAACATCCCTTGGAGAAGGGTTCAGCACCCCACTCCAGTATTCTTGCTTGGAGAACCCCAAGGACAGAGGAGACTGGCGGGATACAGTCCATAGGGTCATAAAGAGTCAGACATGACTAAAGTGACCTAGTACACACACGTATAGAATCATGTCATCTACAAACAGTGATAGTGAAGAGGAAAAGTTAAAATTTTTACATAACCTCCTGGTCTTTCTGCCTCTGTAACTCAGCTTGCTCCTTGCAAAGTTTAGATCATGTAGGTCTCAGAAAGTGGGGACTCGCTCACCCTTGTCCTACACTTTGCAATCGCCCTAGCCCCTGCAAACCCGCTTAATCATGCCTGTCCATGTATAGAAGCTCTGTAACCCCTTTGTTTGGGGCTCAGAGCTTGGAGTGTTAACTCCTCTGGGGCCACCAGCACAATAACCCTGAGGTCTCCAACTGTCCAGGTGTTGTGCTTCGTTTCTTCAGTTCTGGTTTCTGCAATATTTCTAGAAGCCCCGGCGAGATTCCAACCATGCCGGCCCCTTGAGCTGCTGGACTGGTGGACCAGCCAGGTCGGAGCAGAGGAGCCCCGAGACGAGTGAGGAGGTGTGCCACCTGAAGGGCTCCGGGTTCTCTTTTGGACTGGCGTTTCAACTCTCCAGATGGCCGAGTCCCCACCGGACTCATTAGAGGGACGGACCAGGAAACCACAGGATTAGGTAAGGCCCCAGGGCCGGTCCCCAGTCAGGAGGTCCTACCCCAACGGGTAGAAGAGGAGACTGATCACATTCTCGGAGCTCCCAGGAAGGGAGCGTCAGATAGGGAGACCTGGGGACTCTGGAAAAGGGAGGTATTGTGATAACCTCTGAGTGATTGTGTATGCATGACTGCTGATTGGAGGAAGTGAAAGTGAGCTCCACAGTCCTCAGACTACAGAGGCTGAGAGGGCCCAAACCTGCGGTTCCCTGATGGCCTCATAAGGCAGAAAGGCAGTGCCCGGCTCTGGGGGATTTGATCCCTCCCCTGGAGGCTGGTCTGGGTCTGGGGTTTATACCAACCTGCCAATGGTAAGAGGCATCTTAAGTCTCCCTCAGGAGAGTGGCAAGGCAGACGAAAAATGAGTGTGAACGAGTGTGCGGCCTGATTCGCTTGCACTTCAGGCTCGACTGTGTGGCTTCACGGTCTTCGTGGCTATGGAGTCCGAGTGGGCTCTAGCTTGGGGTTCTTTGGTGACCTCATATGACTCAAGGTGGTATTGGTCTCTGGGGGACCCATTCCCTCCCTGCGAGACAGATCCGGATCAGGGATTTATACTGTTCCACCAATGCAAATCCCGGCTCAGAGGTTAAAGCTTCTGCCTGCAATGCGGGAGACCTGAGTTCGATCCCTAGGTCGGGAAGATCCCCTGGAGGAGGAAATGGCAACCCACTCCAGTATTCTTGCCTGGAGAATCCCAGGGACGGAGGATCCTGGTGGGCTATAGTCCACGGGGTTGCAAAGAGTCGGACACGACTGATCAACTTCACTTCACCAATGCAAAGAGGCACCCCTAAGTTCCACTGGGGACGTGGCCAAGCAGGCATCTGAATGGTCTCTTTTGAGAAGGATCCAACCTTGTTTGTCTTTGCGCCACTGACTCAGGGCGGGATACACAGGGAGGAAGAAATTATTGGTTACTGGTTATTCTGTCGACTGGCTTCTTGAGTTGACATCTAAGAGATTTACTCAAAACCCTGCCAGATAGATTATATTTGTCAGCATGGGGGGGAGTTCCTCTAAGCCAACAGTTTTAGATTGTGTGATAAAGAACTTTAAGAAGGACTTAAAAATATTTATTTATTTTAACTAGAGGCTAATTACAATATTGTAGTGGGTTTTTGCCATATATTGACATGAATTAGTCATGGGTGTACATGTGTCCCCCATCCTGAAACCCCCTCCCACCTCCCTCCCCATCCCATCCTTCAGGGTCATCCCAGTGCACCGGCCCTGAGCGCCCTGTCTCATGGTTCGATGCACAAGAAGGGCTTTGTAGGATATTACAGAGTCAAGATGACCCCCAGGAAGCTTCATAATTCATGTGAGCTTGATTGACCATCCTTTGACGTTGAATGGCCGCCAGAGGGCACTCTCGACCTGCTCATCGGGGTCATTAAGATCTTTTTTGTATAGTTCTGTGTATTAGTCCCACATCTTCTTAATATCTTCTGCTTCTGTTAAATCCATACCATTTCTGCTCTTCATTGTGCCCATGTTTGCATGAAATGTTACCTCGGCATCTCTAATTTTCTTGACAAGATCTCTAGTCTTTTCCGTTCTGTTGTTTTCTCTATTTCTTTCCATTGATTAATGAGGAAGTCTTTCTTATTTCTCCTTGCTATTCTTTGGAACTGCGCATTCATGTGGGTATATCTTTCCTTTTCTCCTTTGCCTTTAGCGTCTCTTCTTTTTTCAGGTGTCTGTAAGGCCTCTCAGACAACCATTTTGACTTTATGCATTTCTTTTTCTTGGCAATGGTCTTGATCACCACCTCCTGTACAATGTCATGAACTTCTGTATACAGTTCTTCAGGCACTCTGTCTATCAGATCTAATCCCTTGAATCTATTTGTCACTTCCACTGTATAATCCTAAGGGATTTGATTTAGGTCATACCTTAATGGTCTAGTGGTTTTCCCTGCTTTCTTCAGTTTAAGTCTGAATTTTGCCATAAGGCATTCATGGTCTGAGCCACAGTCAGCTCCCAGTCTTGTTTTTGCTGATACTATAGACCTTCTGCACCTTTGGCTTTAAGAATATAATCAACCTGATTTCAATATTGACCATCTGGCAATGTCCATGTATAGAGTCTTCTCTTGTGTTGTTGGAAGTGGGTGCTTGCTATGACTAGTGTATTCTCTTGGCGAAACTCTGTTAGCCTTTGTCCTGCTTCATTTTGTACTCCATGGGCAAAACTTGCCTGTTACTCCAGGTATCTCTTGATATCCTACTTTTGCATTCTAGTCCCCTATGATGAAAAGTACATCTTTTTTTTAGTGTTAATTCTAGAAGATCTTGAAGGTCTTCATAGAACCATTCAACTTCAGCTTCTCTGACATTAATGGTTGGGGCATAGGCTTGGATTACTATGATATCGAACAGCTTGTCTTGGAAATAAGTAGAGATCATTTTGTCATTTTTAAGACTACACCCAAGTACTGCATTCAGATTCCTTTGTTGATTTAAAGGCCAGTCCATTTCTTCTAAGAGATTTTGCCCACAGTAGTAGATATAATGGTCATCTGAATTAAATTCACCCATTCTAGTCCATTTTAGTTCACTGATTCCTAAAATGTCGATGTTCACTCTTGCCATCTCCTCTTTGACCACTTCCAATTTACCCTGATTCATGGACCTAACATTCCAGTTTCCTATGCAATGTTGTTTTTTACAGCATCAGACTTTAGTTCCATCACCAGCCCCTTCCTCAGCTGGGCATTATTTTCCCTTTGGCTCTGTCTCTTCATTCTTTTTTGAATTATTTCTCCACTCTTCTCCAGAAGAGTGGAGCACCTTTCGACCTTGGGAGTTCATCTTTCAGTGTTATATCTTTTTTCTTTTTCATACTGTTCATGGGATTCTCAAGGCAAGTAAAATGAAGTGGTTTGCCATTCCCTTCTCCAGTGAACTACATTTTGTCAGAACTCTCCACCATGACCCATCCATCTTGGATGTCCCTACATGTTGTGGTTCATAATTTCATTGAGTTAGACAAGACTGTGGTCCATGTGATCAGTTTGATTAGTTTTCTTTGGTTGTTGTTTTCATTCTGTCTCCAGGCTGATGGATAAGGATAAGAGGTTATGGAAGCTTCCTGATGGGAGAGACTGACTGTGGAGGAAACTGGTTCTTGACCTGATAGGCGGGGCCATGCTCAGTAAATCTATAATTCAATTTTCTGTTGATGGGTGGGGCTGTGTTCCCTCCCTGTTGTTTGACATGAGACTAAACTGTGCTAGGGATAATGAAGACAGTGACAACCTCCTTCAAAATATCTTGTGCATGCACTGTTGCATTCAACGCTCCAGACCCCTGTAGCAGGCCACTGTTGACCCACACCTCTGCCAGAGACTCCTGGACCCTCACAGGCAAGTCTGACTCAATCTCTTGTGGGGGTCGCTGCTCCTTTCTCCCAGATCCTAGTGCACACAAGGTTTTGTTTGTGCCCTCCAAGAGTCTGTTTCCCCAGTCCTGTGTAAATTCTGTAATCAAATCCCACTGGCCTCCAGCATCAAATTCCTTGGAGTTTCTCAGTCCTTTTGCCAGATCCTCAGGTTGTGAAATACGCTGTGGTTCCTAGAACTTTCTTAACAGTGCAGTTTGTTTGGTATAGTTGTTCTGCAGTTTATGGGTCATCTGCCTGATGATCTCCTTTGGGGTTAATGGTGATCTCCCCCAAGAGGGCTCAATACCGCATGCTGTGTGAGCCAGGTCTGCAGCACCCAGAGCCCCGGCCCCCGGGGCGGAGGCCACTGCCGACCCGCGCTTCCACGGGAGATACTCATGCACTCAAGGCAGATCTGGCTCAGCCTTTGTGCAGTCTCTGGGTCCTGGTGCACACAGGTTTTGTCTGAGTTCTCTGATCATCTCTGGCAGATATGGGGTTTGATTCTAAAGGCAATTTTGCCCCTCCTACCATCTTGCTGGTCTTGGATGTGGTGTATCTTTTTTTGATGGGATCCAACATTCTCCTATCCATGGTTGTTCAGCAGTGAGTTGCAATTTTGTAGTTCCTCCTGGAAAAGATGAGCACACTTGCTTCTACTCTGCCATCTTTCTCTTGGTTTTCCTAGTACTACACAGGTAAATTCTCAAAAGGATGTCAAAGGTTTTCTGCTGCACAAATAGCTTGTGTTCCATATTATGCTGTCTTTAGAATGGCAAATTCTGCCATTCTTCTTTTATCTTTGACCAAAACTTACACTCTCTAACAGATCTATCCTAGGATTTCCTTTCATAATCTATTTGGGAATGGGAAACCAGTCCTGCCCACATGTCAAGGCCAGTAAGAACCCAGGGTCAGCATGCTTTTGCTTGAAATTTGTGTTACCTTATACAAAGTGGCCAGATCAAAGAAAATTACAGCTATATACTGTATCTTTTACTCCATTAAGAAGAAATTTCTGTTTCCTTCTAGCAAGTATAAAACCAAGAATAGATGGCAGCAGCATTCATTTCTAAGTAACTATTATTTAGAACTACCTTATTTGAAAAAGGAATTTCTATTCTAAACCTGCCTAAAGGATATGAATAAACAAAGATAGCAAGAAGCAGCAAGTAAAATTTGCCTAAAATTTATAATGTTTCAATTATAATAAGCTATTTAACATACAAATGCAATGAAACTTGTAATGCATATGAATTATGTCCTAACCATGAGGAATATCACAGTGTCTCCACTTGGTAGAGTAAATAGCATCTGATTTATTAATAAAGACTGTCAATGTAAATGCTAAAAGGCTGCTGGAATGCATGAACACACAGCACTCATCAAAAGTATATTGGTATCCTAGTTCATTTTCTCTTCATCGTGTTTCAATGTCAGTAATATCTTTGTGAGAACTTCTTGCTTTTCTTTCTAATTTCAACCGATAATTAGACAATGACCATCATGGGCTTGGGAAATCTGTTTGACTCTTAAGTTGTTTTTTATTACTTTGATATCAGCACTCCTTATTCCATTAATCATAAATTACACCAACAATTTTGGCCCATTTTTCATGAAGATCAACTTTCTGAGAAGTTATGTGAGAACTTATATATGTCTCTTCAATAATTTGATGTATTTTAGTATATATGATTCATTTTCCTAAATTTTTAACATTTTAAATTCATTTTCTGTTATAAGACATATGATAATTTCTCACTTGCTGTTATCTAGTATTCTTGGTAATTATTATACTTTATTTTCTTTGAACAGGTTCAGAATGACAAGGAGAATGTATGGTAACTGTGATGAATTGCTAATGTAAAAAAAGTGTTTGAAAGTTGGCAGAATATGTTACCAAAATACACTGTCTTGATATCAGAATTGTTTTGAGCTAAAGATAATTGAAAAACAGGAGATGCACAAAGAGTATTCTAAGGATATTCCCCTTTCTTCCTGAAAACATTAGATTAAAACTCCCATCTGAAATATAAAAGTAATATTCTTCTATGAGGAGTCACAATGGAGAGAATTCTGTGCAAGCAGATCTTGTTAAAATAGTTCTCTTCTTTTAGATTCCACACACAGTTATGTAATTTTCCACAATTTAATCTCTTTGTTCAACCTAACATAAAAGAATATAGGTTTTTCCATGTTGTCAAATATTCATTTCCTTATGAGGTCTTCTGTCACATGAAACACATGTTTTTTTTTTGGTCCTATAAACCTGTCTTATACCAATTGTACTACCAGATGAGCTGAAAAAATCTAATTTTGCCTGACCTACATGTGTAAAGAGAAAGTGCCTCCTATATACTTTCCCAGAGAACACAATGGTATACAGTGTTTTATTTCTTCCACCACAAGAGATGGTTTATACCATTACTATTATTCCTCAAATAATTTCTTGCTTAGATGGAGCTAGTTTTAGCTTGAAGTCTATACCCCTTTCTTTAAGAAAACTGTTATGACTCTAAACCCATCCTCAAATATTGTGTCTCCCTGGGTGTGTGTCAGGAGTAGTAATGAATAATCTTTGGCTTGTAGACCTGCACAATCAAAATTATTGTAGCTGATCCTAGAACTACTAAACTTGGATCTCTTTTGTGGGCCCCAGAAATCTTTAAGTCTCCTCAGGCAATTTTTAGGCAACCAAAAGTGCACTTTGTATCATTGACTCCAACAAGAAATATTTATTGAGCACTTTCCAAATCAAGGAGTTCTGAGTGGATCAGATGAAAGTTGTATTTTGAGAGACTATACAATCTAACAGAGATAATTGCAAATGTAAATAAAGTTGCAATGTAGTTGAAGTGGATGTTATCCTAAGAGACTCAAAGTATCATGTGCAATTACATCAGATAGATATTCTTACAATTAAGATTCTTTGTAAAATATGATAGAAGAGTGAGTTTACAGCAGGATTTTGATGGATGTTTAGATATAGAATTACAGATGATGAAGATGGAAAGGCTAGTGGTATGGAAAAAATAAAACACTAAAGAACAAGGTGCAACCATAGCCAAGGGCAGAGACTCAGTTCAGTTGCTAAGTTGTGTCTGACTCTTTATGACTTCATAGACTGCGCATTGCCAGGCTTCTCTGTCCTTCACCATCTCCCAGAGTTTGCCCAAACTCATGTCCATTGAGTCAGTGATGCCATCAAATAATCTTTTCCTCCGTTGTCCCCTTCCTTCTGACTTCATCCTTCCCAGCATTAGGGTCATTTCCAATGAGTCAGGTTTTGCATCAGGTGGTCAAAGTATTAGAAATTCAGCTTCAGCATCAGTCTTTACAATGAATATTCATGATTGATTTCGTTTACTGGTTTGATCTCCTTGCTGTCCAAGGGACTCTCAAGAGCTTCTCCAGCACCACAGGTCAAAAGCTTCGATTCTTTAGCATTCAGCCTTTTTTTATGGTGAAACTCTCACATCCATACATGACTATGGGAGAAAGCATAGTTTTGACTAGATGGAAATTTGTTCGCAAAGTGAAGTGTCTGCTTTTAATATGCTGTCTATGTTTGTCATACTTTTTCTTCCAAAGAGAAGTGTCTGTTAATTTCATTGCAGCAGTCAGGGTCCACAGTGATTTGGGAACCCCCCAAAATAAAATCTGTCAACTGTTTCCATTTTCCCCTATCTATTTGCCATGAACTATTGGGACCATATGCCATAATCTTACTTTTTTGAATGTTGAGTTTTAAGTCAGTTTTTTTCCATTCTCCTCTTTCACCCTCACCAAGAGGCTCTTTAGTTCATCTTTGCTTTCTGCCATTAGGGTGGTATCACCTGTATACCTGAAGTTGTTGATATTTCTCCCAGTAATCAAGATTGTGATTCATCCAGTCCAGCATTTCACATGACGTACTCTACATATAAGTTAAATAAGCAGAGTGACAATATACAGTTTTGACATAATCCTCTCCCAATTTTGAACAAGTTCATAGTTCCACATCTGGTTCTAAATGTTGCTTCTTGACATGCACACAGGTTTCTTAGAAGGCTGATAAGGTGATTTGGTTTTTCCTATCTCTTTGAGAATTTTCCGGAGCTTGTTGGGATCCACATAGTCAAAGGCTTTAGCATAGTCAATGGAGTAGAAGTGATGTTTTCCTGGAATTCTCTTACTTTTGCTATGATTGAATGGATGTTGGCAATTTTATCTCTGGTTCCTCTGCCTTTTCTAAATCCAGCATATTTATCTTGAAGTTCTCAGTGTACATCCAGTTGAAGCCTAGCTTAAAGGATTTTGAGCATTAGCTTGCTAGTATGTGAAATGAGCACAATTGTATGGTAGTTTGAACATTCTTCGGCATTGCCCTTCTTTGGGATTGAAAGGACAACTGACCATTTCCAGTCCTATGGCCACTGCTGAGCTTTCCAAATGTGCTGGCATATTGCTTGAATCACTTTAACAGCATCATCTTTTAGTATTTGAAATAGCTCAGCTGGAATTCCATCACCTCCACTAGCTTTGTTCATAGCAATGCTTCCTAAGGCCCACTTGACTTCACACTTAAGGAGGTCTACCTGTAGGTGAGTGACCACACCATCCTGGTTATCTGGGTCATTAAGACCATTTTAAAACAGTTCTTCTGTGTACTCTTGCCAACTCTTCTTAATCTCTTCTGCTTCTGTTAGGTCCTTACAATTTCTGTCCTTGATTGTGCCTATCCTTGCATGAAATGTCCCCTCAATCTCTCTAGTTTTCCTGAAGCGATCTCTAGTCTTTTCCACTTTATTCTTTCCCACTATTTCTTTGCATTTTTCACTTAAGAAGGCTGTCTTATTTCTCCTTGGTATTCTTTGGAGCTCTGCATTCAGTTGGGTGTATCTATCCCTTTCTCTTATTCTTTTAGCTTCTATTCTTGTCTCAACTATTTGTAAGGTCTACTCAGACAATTCATTTTGCCTTCTTGCATTTCTGTTTTTGGGGAATGGTTTTGGGAAACCACCTCCTTTACAATGTTACAAACCCCCATACATAGATTTTCAGGCATTCTGTCTGTCAGATCTAATCCCTTGAATCTATTTGTCACTTCCACTGCATAAGCATAAGGGATTTGATTTAGGTCATACCTGAATGGTCTAGTGGTTTTCCCTACTTTCTTCAATTTGAATTTTGCAAGAAGGAGCTGATGATTTAAGCCACAGTCAGTTTCTGGACTGTGTAGAGCATTTCCATCTTCAGTTACAAAAAATATAATCAATATAATTTTGGTATTTCCCAGCTGGTGATGTTCATGTGTAGAGTCATCTCTTGCGTTGCTGGAAGAAGGTTTTTGCTATGAGCAGTGAGTTCTCTTGGCAAAACTCTATTTGCCTTTGGCCTGTTTCATTTTGTACTCCAAAGCCAAACTTGCCCACTACACTAGGTATCTCTTGACTTCCTATTTTACATTCCAATCCCCTATGATGAAAAGAACATCTCTTTTTGTGTTAGTTCTATGAGGTCTTGTAGGTCTTATGAGTTTTCGACTTCATCTTCTACGCATTTAAATTTGGGCATAGACTAAGATTTCTGTGATGTTGAATGGTTGCTTTGGAAATGAACAAAGATAATTCTGTCATTTCTGAGACTGCACCCAATTACTGCATTTTGGACTCTTTTGTTGACTATTAGGGCACTTCCATTTCTTCTAAGAGATTCTTTCCCACTTTAGTAGATGTAATGGTCATCTGAATTAAATTCATCCATTCCCATCAATTTTTATTCACAGATTTCTAATATGTTGATATTCACTCTTGTCATCATCTGTTTGACCATATCCAATATTTACCTTGAATCATGGACCTGTCATTTCAGGTTCCTATGCAATGCTATTCTTTACAGCATGGAACTTCACTTTCACCATCAGACATATCCACAACTAGGAGTTATTTCTGCTTTGGCTGAGCCTCTTCATTCTTTCTGGAGCTATTTCTCCTCTCTTCCTCAGTAGCATATTGGACACCTACCGATCTAGGATAGGCCTTCATCTCCTAGTGTCACATCTTTTTGCCTTTTCATATTGTTCATGGGCAGAGACTAGCAAGTGACTGAATCTGTGTGAAGCAAAAGGTGTATAGATGCTTATGCTTGGAATAGGAATTTAAAGAGTAAATAAAGTCATTTCTGAGAGGATTTTAAAAGAAACCTGACTACATGTTTATTCTAAATTCTTTCTCTCTCCTGGGTCATAGAGGAAATTTGCATTGTCTATCTATTTACATATATTAGTGTATGTACTTCCACACTACTCTCTCCATTCATCTCACTCTCTCCCCACCCCTTGTCCTTAAGTCTGTTCTCTATGTCTGCATCTCCATTGCTGCTATGTGAATAGGTTCATCAGTATCATCTTCCTAGATTCCATATATATGCATTAATATATGATATTTGTTTTTTCTCTTTCTGAATTACTTCACTCTGTATGATAGGCTTTAGGTTCATCCACCTCATTAGAAATGACTCAAATAGTGTTATTTTTCATGACTGAGTAATATTCCATTGTGTAGAGCTTTCCAGGGAGCTCAGCTGGTAAAGAATCTACCTGAAATGCAAGAGAAGCTGGTTTGATTCCTGGGTTGGGAGTTTCCCTGGAGAAGGGATAGGCTACCCACTCCAGTATTCTTTGGCTTCCTTGGTGGCTCATATGGGAAATAATCCACCTGCACTGTGGGATACCTGGGTTCAATTCCTGGTTGGGCAGATCCCCTGGAGGAAGGCATGGCAACCCACTCTAGTATTCTTGTCTGCAGAATCCCCATGGACAGAGGAGTCTGTCCATGGGGTCTCAAAGAGTCAGACACAGATGAGAACTTAGCACAGCATAGCATAGTATTCCATTGCATAAAGACAGCATAGCACAGTATTCCACAGTATTCTGTTGTATCACAACTTTTTCATCCATGTCTGTTGATGGACATTTACATTACTTCTATGTCCTAGCTATGGTAGATAGTGCTGCAGTGCACATTGGGGTACATGTGTTTTTTCAGTTTTGGTTTCTTCAGGGTATATGTATAAAAGTGGTATTGCTAGGTTGTATGGTGGTTTTATTTTGAGTTTTTAAAGAATCTCCATACTATCTTCTATAGTATCTGTATCAGTTCTCATTCCCACCAGCAGTGCAAGAGGATCCCCTTTCTCCAAACCCTCTCCAGCACTTGTTGTTTGTGGGTTTTTTGATGATGGCCATTCTGACTGGTGTGAGATGATATCTCACTGTAGTTTGATTTGCCTTTCTCTAATAATGAGTGAAATTGAGCCTATCTTTATGTGTTTATTAGCCATCCATATGTCTTCCTTGGAGAAATGTCTGTTTAGGTCTTTTGCCCATGTTTTGATTCACTTCAGTTCAGTTCAGTTGCTCAGTCATGTCCGACTCTTCGCGACCCCATGGACTGCAGCATGCCAGGCTTCCCTGTCCATCATCAACTCCCAGAGCTTGCTCAAACTCATGTCCATCAAGTCAGTGGTGCCATTCAACTATCTCATCCTCTGTCATCCCTTTCTCCTCCTGCCTTCAGTCTTTCCCAGCATCAGGGTCTTTTCCAATGAGTCAGCTCTGTATATCAGGTGGCCAAAATATTGGAGCTTCAGCTTCAGTATCAGTCCTTCCAATGAATATTCAGGATTGATTTCCTTAGGGTTGACTGGTTTGACCTCCTTGCAGTCCAAGGGACTCTTCAGAATCGTCTCCAACACCACAGTTCAAAAGCATCAGTTCTTCAGTGCTCTCACACGGGTCCAACTCTCACATCCATACATGACTATTGGAAAGACCATAGCTTTGATTAGATGGACCTTTGTCAGTAAAGTAATGTTTCTGCTTTTTAATATGCTGTCTCAGTTCAGTTCAGTTCAGTCGCTCAGTCGTGTCCGACTCTTTGCAACCCCATGAATCGCAGCATGCCAGGCCTCCCTGTCCGTCACCAACTTTGCTGTTTAGTTGGTCATAAATTTCTGTTATCTTGGCTATTATGGTTTGTTGGAAAGGGAGAATTCTTTGGGACCAAAGGATGCAGGGCAATGTGAAGCTCTTTTCTCAGAGTATGCTTTAAATATATGAAGTACATAAAATACTTAAGAAATTAATGGCAACTAATTTTTGTTTTAGAGGAAAAATATATTCACATCTTTTGCTGACAGAGCTTGTTAAACTTTATTTAGGAGCAAACAATGTAGTTATAATACTTATCCATGACTACAATAAAAAAGCCAGTGCATCTTTTGTCCCTAATTATGGATTATGGTGTTTTTCTTTAAAACAAACAAACAAACAAAACACCTAAAATCAGATTTTTTGTTTTTAAAATGCTTTAATTTTTAATGCTTAAATTAAGAATGTATTGAGATACAAGTAACTGTGTCAGGGTGTAAGCACAATCAGTATTTAGATAAACAAATGAACAAAAAAGCATGATTATTCCAATTAGTAGAAAAAACTTTGCTAAAACCTTTATTCTCATTTTATATGCTATATTAAAACTTTTCATTGAAGAGATTTAAATACATGGTAAAAAAAAATCCATGAATCACTTAAAATATAGGCTAATTAGGTAACTTCTATCCTGGAAGTGGTCTTTACATATGAGTATAATGAAATGTCTTTTAATTTCATGGTTGGAGTCACCATCTGGAGTGATTTTGAAGCCCAAGAAAATAAAGTCTGTCACTGTCACAGGAACAATCTGGCCATCGTTCCCCCATCTATTTGTCATGAAGTGATGGGACTGGATGTCATGGTCTCAGTTTTTGAATGTTGAGTTTTAAGCCAGCCTTTTCACACTCCTCTTTCGTCTTCATCAAGAGGCTCTTTAGTTCCTCTTCACTTTCTGCCATAAGTGTGGTGTCATGTGCATATCTGTGGTTATTGATATTTATCACGGCAGTCTTGATTCCAGCTTGTGCTTCATCCAGTTTGGCATTTCACATGATGTACTCTGCATATAATTTAAATAAGCAAGGTGACAATATACAGCCTTTTGAATTGGGTTATTTGTTTTTCTGGCATTGACTTGTATGAACTGCTTCTATATTTTGGAAATTAATCCTTTGTCAGTTGTTTCATTTGCTATAATTTTCTCCCCCTCTGAGGGTTGTCTTTTCACCTTGTTTATAGTTTCCTTTGCTGTGCAAAAGCTTTTAAGCTTAATTAAGTCCCATTTGCTTACTTTTGTTTTTATTGATTCTAGGAGGTGGGTCATAAAGTATCTTGCTATGATAACATCCACTTGCTTGATATGATATCATACACTTGCTTGATATGATACTATACACTGTTATGCCTATGTTTTCCTCTAAGAGCTTTATAGTTTCTGATATTACATTTAGGTCTTTAATCCATTTAGAGTTTATCTTTGTGTATGGTGTTAGGAAATTTTCTAATTTCCTTATTTTATGTGTAGTTGTCCACTTCTTCCAGCACCACTTATTGAAGAGACTATCTTTTTCCCATTGTATATTCTTGCCTCCTTTGTCAAAGATAAGGTACTCATAGGTGTGTGGGTTTATTATCTCTGGGCTTTCTATCTTGTTCCATTGGTTTATACCTCTTTTCTGTGCCAGCACCATACTGTCTTGATGTCTGTAACTTTGTAATATAGTCTGAAATCAGGTAAGTTTATTCTTCCAGTTCAATTCTTCTTTCCCAAGGTTGCTTTGGTTATTCAGGGTCTTTGTGTTTCCATATGAATTGTGAAATTTTTTGTTCTAGTTCTGTGAAAAATGCCATTGGTAATTTGATAGGGATTGAATTGAATCTGTAGATTGCATTTGGTAGTACAGTCATTTTCAAAATATTGAGTCTTCCAACCCAGGAACATGGAATATCCTTCCATCTGTTTATGTCATCTTTTATTTCTTTCATCAATGTCTTTTCTGTATACAGCTCTTTTGTCTCCTTAGATAGGTTTATTTGTAGGTATTTTATTCATTTTGCTACAATGGTAAATGGGATTGATTCCTTAACTTCTCTTTCTGATTTTTCATTGTTAGTATATAGGAAATGCAAGTGATTTCTGTGTATTGATTTTGTATCCTGTGACTTGACTAAATTTACTGAATAGTTCTAGTAATTTTCTGATAGTGTCTTTAGGGTTTTTTCTTTGTACAGTACCATGTCATCTGCAAATAGTGAGAGTTTTACTTCTACATTTTCTGTCTGGATTCCTTTTATTTCTTTCTCTTCTCTGTTGCCGGAGAAGGCAAAGGCAACCTACTGCAGTATTCTCGCCTAGAAAATCCCATGGACGGAGGAGCCTGGTAGGCTGCAGTTCATAGGGTCACTAAGAGTCGGACAAGACTGAGTGACTTTGCTTTCACTTTTCCTTTTGTGCATTGGAGAAGGAAATGGCAACCTACTCCAATGTTCTTGCCTGGAGAATCCCAGGGACGGGGGAGCCTGGTGGGCTGCCGTCTATGGGGTCACACAGAGTTGGACACGACTGAAGTGACTTAGCAGCAGCAGCTTCTCTGTTGCTATAGCTAGGACTTCCAAACTGCGTTGAATAATAGTGGTGAGATTGGGCACCATTGTCTTATTCCTGATCTTAGAGGAAATGCTTTTGCTTTCCCACCATTGTGAATAATATTTGCTGTGGGTTTGTTGTATATGGACTTTATGTTAATGTAGGTTTCTTCTATGCCCTTTTTGAAGAGTTTTTATCAAATAGGGTGTTGAATTTTGTCAAAAGCTTTTTCTGCATCTATTGAAATTATCATATGGTTATTATCTTTTAGTTTATTAATATGATGTATCACATTGATTAATTTGCATACATTGAAGAATCCTTGCATTCCTGGGATAAATCCAACTTGGTCATAGTGTATGATCTTTTAAATGTGTTGTTGAATTCTGTATACTGGAATTTTGTTGAGGATTTTTGTATCTATGTTCATCAGTGATATTAGCCTGAAATTGCCTTGTTTTGTGATATCTTTGTCTGGTTGTGGTATCAGGGTGTTGATGGCCTCATAGAATGAGCTTGGAAGTTTTCCTTCCTCTGAAACTTTTTAGAAGAGTTTCAGAAGGATAGGCATTAGCTATTCTCTAAATATTTGATAGAATTAACCTGTTAAGACTTCTGACCCTGGGCTTTTGTTTTGGGGAGATTCTTAATCACAGCTTCAATTTCAGTGTTTGTAATCAGCTTGTTCATAATTTCTGTATCCTTTGGGTTGTCTTGGGAGGTTGAACTTTTCTCAGAATCTGTCCATTTCTTCTAAGTTGTCCATTTTATTAGCATATAATTGCTCATAATAATCTCCTCTGATCCTTTATATTTCTGTATTGTCCATTGTAACTGCTTCTTTTTCATTCCTTATTTTATTAATTGGATTTTTCTCCTTATTTTTTCTTGATGAATCTGGCTAATGGTTTGTCAATTTTGTTTGTCTTCTCAAAAACCAACTTTTAGTTTTGTTCATCTTTACTATTGTTTCTTCCATTTATTTTTCATTTATTTCTGCTCTGATGTTTATGATTTCTTTCCTTCTACTAACTTTGGGATTTTTTTGTTCTTCCCTTTCCAGTTGCTTTAGGTGTAGATTTAGGTTGTCTGTTCAGTGTTTTTCTTGTTTCCTGAGGTAGGATTTCATTGCTCTAAATTTCCCTCTTAAAACTGCTTTTGCTGCATCCCATAGGTTTTGGGTTGTCGTGTTTTCATTGTCGTTTGCTTTGAGGAATCTTGATTTCCTTTCTTATTTTCTCAGTAACCTCTTCATTACTTCAAAATGTATGGCTTAATTTTATGTGTTTGTCTTCCTTGAAGTTTTTTTTCTTGTAATTGATATCTAGTCTCAGCATTGTGGTCAGAGAAGATGCTTGTTATGATTTCAATTTTCTTAAATTTACTGAGGTTTGATTTACTGAGACCACCAACATGTAGTTTCTCCTGGAGAATGTTCCATGTGCACTTGAGAAGAAATTATATTCTTTTGCATTTGGATGGAAAGTCCTGAAGATATCAATTAGGTCCATTTGAGCTAATGTTTCATTTAAGGTTTGTGTTTCCTTATTGATTTTGTGTTTTGATGGTCTGTCCATTTGTGTAAGTGGGATATTAAAGTTCCTTACTATTTTGTGTTACTGTCACTTCCCCTTTATCTCTGTTAGTGTTTGTCCTATATATTGAGGTGCTCCTATGTTGGGTGGATAAATATTTACAATTATTATGTCTTCTTCTTGGATTGATCTCTTGATCACTATGTAGTGTCCTTCTTTATCTCTCGTAATAGTCTTTATTTTAAGGTCTATTTTGTCTGAAATGAGAATTGCCACTTGGCTCTCTACTCCAGATTGCCACTTGCCTGGAATATCTTTTCCCATCCTTTTATTTTCAGTCGGTATGTGTCTCTAGGTCTGAAGTTAGTCTCTTGTAGAAAGCACATGTATGGGTCTTGGTTTTGTATCCATTAAGCCAATCTGAGTCTTTTCTTTCAGTACTTTAAATATATCCTGCCATTCCCTTCTGGCCTGCAGAGTTTCTGCTGAAAGATCAGCTGTTAATCATATGGGTTTTTCCTTATATGTTGTTTGTTGTTTTCCCTTGCTCCTTTTATTATTCTTTCTCTGTGTTTAATCTCTGTTAGCTTTATTAGTTGGAGAAGACAGTGGCACCACACTCCAGTACTCTTGCCTGGAAAATCCAATGGATGGAGGAGCCTGGTAGGCTGTGGTTCATGGGGTCGCTAAGAGTTGGACACGACTGAGCGACTTCACTTTCACTTTTCACTTTCATGCATTGGAGAAGGAAATGGCAACCCGCTCCAGTGTTCTTGCCTGGAGAATCCCAGGGATGGGGGAACCTGGTGGGCTGCCGTCTATGGGGTGGCACAGAGTCGGACACAACTGACGTGAGTTAGCAGCAGCAACTTTATTAGTATGTGTCTTGATTTGTTTCTCCTTGGGTTTATCCTGTATGGTACCTTCTGTGCTTCTTGGACTTGACTATTTCCTTTCCCATGTTGAGTAGTTTTTGATTATAATCTCTTTAAAATTTTTCTTACTGCCTTTCTTTTTCTCTTCTTCCTCTGGGAGCCCTATAACTTGAATGTTGGTGCATTTAACATTGTCCCAGAGTTCTCTGAGGCGATCCTCAGTTCTTTTCATTCTTTATCCTTTATTCTGCTCTTTAGCAGTTATTTCCACCATTTTATCATCAAGCTCAATTATCTTTTTTCTGCCTCAGTTATTCTACTCTTGGTTCCTTCTACAGTATTTTTACTTTCAGTAATTTTTGTTATTCATATCTGTTTATTTATTCTTTATTTCTTCTATGTCTTTGTTAATTGTATTAATTGTTATAAATGCTTCTTGCATTTTTTCCATTCTCTTTTTCAGGCTTTGGAACATCTTTACTATCACTATTCTGAATTCTTTTTTAGGTAGTATTTACTATTTCCTTTTTGTTCATTTGTTCTTTTGTTTCTACCTTGTCCCTTCATTTGTGCTGCATTTCTTGTATTTTCATCACCCCCCCCACCCCCCAATTTGCTCCACTTGAGGTCTCCTTTTCCTAGATGTTAGGGTCATATTCATTCTTCTTTCTGGTTTTTGTCTTCAATGGGAAAGGTTGGTTCAATGGTTTGTTTTGATCTGGTTAGGGGTGACTTGTTCCTGTGTTCTAGTGGGAAAATGTTAAGTTTTTTCTTGTGTGTGTGTGTGTGTGTGTTTCTCTCCTAATGGGAAGGGCTAGGCTATGTGAATTGGTATATTTTGGAGTGTCTGTGTGATTCCTGCCTGTTGATGATTCTTTCTGCATTTTTGTCTTGCTTGAGTTTGGGTGAGGTGTCCTGCTGTGAATGCATTGGCAACTGGGTGATACCAAGTCTGTGTACAGGTGTAGGTTGTTATGGAAGCTGTCAGTAATTAATACCCCTGGGGTTAGAAGCTCTCTGGCAGTCTGGGATTCTGGACTCAGCACACCCACTTCAGTGGTTCAGGCCTGATCCCTGTGTTCCCAGGCCAGGTCTCCACTCACTTCTCAGCCCCTGGTCAGTCTCCTCTAATCTTCACATTAAAGTTAAATTTGTTGCATCTTGAAGATGGTAGAATTAAACCAAAGTTGAAAAATCTTGAAATGCCGTTAAGATTGGCTTTGCAAACTGCTCCCCACTCAACCTTGTCCCCCAGGGCCCCCTCAGCCATTATCTTTCTACTAAGTGTATTAGTTTATATTTTAAATGTAATTTCAGGAAAAAAGGCTCTCAATACATGTACTACAAAAGTCCATACAGGCTTGACACCTTTGTATCTATAGTTCCTAGTATGCTTCCTAGCAGACAATAAAATGCCTCTCTCTGCTCAGTCATTTTCAATTCTTTGAGAGCCCATGGACTGTACCTCACCAAGCTCTTCTGTCCATGAAATTCTCCAGGTGAATAATATTGGAGTGGGTTGCCTTTGCACTCTCCAAGGGATCTTCCCAAACCAGGGATCAAACCTAGGTCTTCTGCATTGCAGGCAGATTCTTTACCATCTGAGCCACCAGGGAAGCTCCATTTTTCTCTCTATTTCTGTTTATCTATCTTTTATCTATCTGTGTCTCTATCATTTATCTACAGTTGAGTAAATGGGCACATGTTTAATTAGAAAGTTAAATATTTATAGGTTTCAAATAAACTAACATTAAACTGAAGTTCTAATTTTGTATATGACTTCACACATTTGGTTGACAAACTGATTTCCAAGGGAAATTTAGATGGTCCACTAATAGATATGCCATATCAATGATTTATAAAATATAACCAGTGAAATGTTTTTGAGAAATTAAACAATGCCATTGTATGCTTTCACAAGTTTAAAATCTGATTCTATTTCATTTCTTGTAGACAAAAGACAGTTATAATTTTAGAAAAAAAATATAAATATCTAGACTAAGAGAAGGTTATAAGCATTGCTAGGCCAGAAGTATTGTTATTTATCAATCTATCTCTCAGGATGTCTTGTACATAATAGATTACCAATAAGTTTTTTATTTAATTGAATAACCACCTGGAGGAAAGTTTGGGACAGCCAGATTTTAGGAGATTTTAAAGACATTTTAAAAAAGCACACCCCTGCCCCCCCCAAAAAAGAAAGCAATCTTGAAAGAGAAAAATGAAGCTGGAAGAATTAGGCTTCCTGATATCAAACCATACTACAAAGCTATGATAAGGAAAACAGTGTGGTACTGACAAAAAATAGATATACCGATTAACAGAAAAAGATAAAAAGCCAAGAAATAAACCCATGCACCTATGGTCAATTAATCTACAACAAAAGAGGCAAAATATACAGTGGATAAAAGATAGTCTCTTTAAAAAATGGTGAGGGAAAAACTGGACAGATACATGTAAAAGAAAGAAATTAGAAAAATCTCTAACACCATGTACAAAAATAAACGGCAGAATGCCAGGCTTTCCTCTCCTTCACTATCTCCTGAAGTTTGCTCAAACTTATGCCCATTGAGTCCATGGTGCCATCCAAACATCTCCTCCTGACACCAATCTTTCCTAGTATCAGGGTCTTTTCCAATGAGTCAGCTCTTCACATCAGGTACCCACAATATTTGAGCTTCAACTTCATCATCAGCCCTTTCGATGAATATTTAGGATTGCTTTCTTTTAGGATTGACACGTTTGATATCCTTGTTAAAAACAAACAAACAAATAAAAAATTAAAAATGGAGTTACCATATGGCCCAAGAATCCAACTCTTGGATATATATCTAGAGAAAACTATAATTTGAAAAGATACAGGCAATCCAATTCTCATTACAGCTGTATTTACCATAGCCAAGAAGACATGGAAACAACCTACATGTCCCTTGACAGGTGAATGGATAAAGAAGCAGTGGTATAGGTATAAAATACTCAGCATGAGAATGAAATAATACTATTTGCAACAACATGGATGAGCATAAAGCTTATCATACTAAGTGAAGTAATCCAGAGAAAGACAAATATCATATGATTGTGCTTACTTGTAGAATCTAAAAAAAAGATACATTTTTGTGCTTATTTGCGGAACTTATTTACAGAACTGAAATAGACCCACAGCAATGGGAAGCAAAGTTGAGAGAGAGGAGGATAGATTAGGTGCTTGTGATTAACATATACACACTACTATATATAAAGTAGATAACCAACAAAGACCTATTCTATATCATAGGGGACTATACTCAGTATTTTATTATGACCTGTAAGGGAAAAGAATCTGATAAGGAATTTATCAGAGAGTGAGAGAGAGGCTCATAGTGAAGTCTCTCAGCTGTGTCCAGCTCTTCGCAACCCCATGGACTGTAGACTGCCTGGCTTCTCTGTTCATGGGATTTTCCAGGCAAGAATACTGGAATGGGTTGCCATTTCCTTCTCAGGGGATCTTCCTGGCCAAATGATCAAGCCCTAGTCTCCCGCATTGCAGGCAGACTCTTCACTGTCTGAGCCACCAGGGGAGCCCATGTGTATATACAAGTCACTGTGCTGTATTCCTAAAACTAATACAACATTGGTAATCAACTATAATTCAATAAAAAGAGTATAAAATACATTCCAAAATAATAATATGCTCTAAAATACATTCTAAAGTAATAATAAATTAAATTAACAAAAAATAAAAATTTCTGAGCTAAAAATGGTGGAAGAGGTAGAGAGTTATTATGGAGGAAAAATACAGTTAGCTCTGCTGGGAAGTCAGAGTGTCATCAGAATGGCCCATGCATATCTATAACCATAATTTTATTGTTACTCTGGGATTTGGACAGTAAACAGAGATACTTACAAAGTCTCATTTTGTGAACAAAATATCTCCTCCTTAAATGAACCAGAATGGTGCAATTATTTTTCTTTCTTTCCCAGAAAAGGATCAAATTACAGCTAGAGCTCCAAGATAGACGCTAATAATGTAATGGAAGAGATCTGCTTCTTTTCTTCTTCCTTTCCAACTGTGTCTCAGCGATATGGCAAAGTTTGTGACTTAATGTGAATGTGAATCTCTTTGTTTCCTGCAGAGCTTCCAGGAGAAATAGAAGTAATGACTGACTCACCCTCTTTTTTGCTGTGAAAAATAAGTATTTACCTCTGCCTATAAATCTGTGTGTGTGCTGAGTCACTCAGTTATGTCCAAGTCTTGCCACTCCATGGACTGTAGCCCTCTAGGCTCCTCTGTGCATGGGCTTTCTGAGGCAAGAATACTGGAATGGGTTGCCATTTTCTCCTCCACGGTATCTTCCTGACTCAGGGATCAAGCCTGCATCTTCAGCAGCTCCTTCATTGGCAGGTGGATTCCTTCGAAAATCTGCTAGCAGGCAAACTTGTCTCATAAGATCAGTTCAGTTTAGGCACTCAGTCATCTCTGCCTCTTTGGGACCCCATGGACTGCAGCAAACCAGGCTTCCCTGTCCATCACCAACTCCTGGAGCTTGCTCAAACTCATGTCCATTAAGTCAATGATATCAACCAACCATCTCATCCTCTCTTTTCATCTCATGCTCTGTTTCATAAGATATAGCTAGAATTTTATAGTCTTAAGAAAATAATAGTTTCCAAGAAAAATGAGCAAGTTTTTTCATCCACTTCTCTTCTCTTGTAAAAATGAGTGACAGTTCTATTAAATATCTTCTTGCCTAACCAGGAAGGCAAACAATTGACTACCCTGTCCCCCAACCTCCTACCACTACCCAGAATATATGTTCCAAGACAGCAAGTCCTTTTGCCTAATTTGTTGACATCTGCCTCCTCAATACTTAAGATTGAGCCCAACACTTAATAAATAAAAGTGTTTTGAATAGATTATTCTCCTGTTACTAATAATAGCCATATAGGTTTTATCCTACAGAAAATAAGTCCCATTGAGATGAACTCCATTCTGTTCTTGCCATAGGCTTCTGGAGAAAAAAATGCTCCTTTTTACAATACTCACAAAGACACCATAGGTGCTAGCAGGTTCTTCACTGGAGACCCTGAGAAGAAGTGAATAGCTCATTATTTTAGCACAATAAAAAACTGTGGAGCTGGGGTGGGGGATGAATTCTGCCTGATTTCACCCATGCTCTCCCCATTATATCAAGTATTTACTTTTGGCTAATGTTCTATACCTAATTCAGAGGTATATTGTGGTGAGAGTGATAGTATTTCTTTGAAAACTTAACTGGAGCTCTGAACTCTCTCTGGACACACACACACACACTTTGTACACAATTTTTAAGAGTTTGAAAGAAGACCTGAAAGATTAGGAATTGTTGCTTTAGTCATTATTTCTGTATAGTCTTTATTTTTGCTTGCTGTGAGCTAATTTGGAAATTGTATCAGAATACTTCTCTTTTCTAATAAACATGTGTACTTTAGAGCTGGGCTGTAAAGAAGGCAGAACACCAAAGAATTGATGCCTTCAAACTGTGGTGCTGGAAAAGATTCCTGAAAATCCCTTGGACAGCAAGGAGATCGAACTTGTCAATCTTAAGGGAGATCAACCCTGAATATTCACTAAAAGGACTGATGCTGATGCTGAAGCTCCATTATTTTGGTGATCTGATGTGAACAGATGACTCATTGGAAAAGTCCTTGATGCTGGGAAAGATCAAGGGCAGAAGGAGAAGAGTGCGTCAGAGGATGAGATGGCTGGATGGCATCAACAATGCAATGAACATGAACTTGGGCAAACACTAGGAGATGGTGAGGAACAGGGAGGCCTAGAGTGCTGCAGTCCACGGGGTCACAGAATCGGACGCAGCTGGATGACTGAATGATAGCAACAACACTTGATTTTAGTGTGGAATCTAAAAACAACTTTAATTTTTCTCACTAGGTAAGAATCATTATGGTCAGTATTCTATGGTTCTAAACCTCTCTTGTCCCCTAGTCAACTCCTGATACTTATGCACTTCTATAACAAGCACTGAAAAGTATGTTTGTCAAGACAAATTTTATCAGAGCATTGATAATTTTGTAGAAAAAAGAAAAAAAATTGGAGGGAAGTTGACTTAAAATGTTAGTTTCAGGTTTAGAGTATAGCGATTCAGTTATGCTTACCCATATGCTCCTTCTCTTTTGAATTCTTTTCCCATATAGATTATTACAGAATATTAAATAGACTTCCTGTGCTATACTTGTTCTTGTTGGTTATCTATTTTATATATAGTAGTGTATATATGTTAATCCTATGCTGTGAATTTATCCCTTCCCCCCAACTTTCCCCTTCAGTAACCTTAAATTTGTTTCCAAAATCTGTGAGTCTATTTCTTTTTGTACATAATTTCATTTATATCATTTTTTAAAAATTAGATTCCACAGATAAGTGATATCATATAATATTTTCTCTTTTCTATATGATTTACTTACTATGATAATATCTAGGTCCATCTATGTTGCTACAGAAAGCATTATTTCATTATTTTTTAATGGCTAAGAGGTTTTCAATTTATATATGGACCACACCTTATTTATCCAGTTATCTGTCAATGGACACACATTCAGGTTGCTCCCATGTCTTGCCTATTGTATTGTATGCTGCAATGAACATTAAGGCGCATGCATCTTTTGAATTATAACTTTCTCTGCATGTACACTCAGGAGTGGGATTGCTGGATAATAAGGTAGTTCTTTGTTTATATTTGTTTTTATTTTCATTATTCTAGGACATGGATCCAAAAAGATAGTGCAGGGATTTATGTCAAAAAGTATTCTGCCTATGTTTTAATCTAATTGTTTTAATAGTGTCCAACATTACATTTAAAGCTGTGATCCATTTTAATTTATTTTTGTGCATGGTATTAGAGGATGTTCTTATTTCATTCTTTTACTTATAGCTCTGCAGTTTTTCCAGCACCACTTACTGAAGAGATTGTCTTTTACCCATTGTTTATTCTTGCCTCTTTTGCCATAGGTTAATTGGCCATAGGTGTGTGGGTTTATTTCTGGGCTTTCTATCCTATTTTGTTGAACTATATTTCTGTTTCTGCCCAGTACCATACTGTTTTATGACTGTAGCTTTGTGTCTGAACTCAGGAAGCCTGATTTCTCCAGATACAGTTTTCTTTCTCAGGATTGCTTTGGCTATACAGGGTCTTTTGTGTTACCATACAAATTGTATTTATTTTTTGTTCTATCTAATTCTGTGAAAAATGCCATTGGTAATTTTATAGAAATTGCATTGAATCTGCAGATTACCTTGGATAGTATAGTCATTTTGACAACATTGATTCTTCCAATCCAAGAATATGGCATATAATTTCATCTGTTTATGTCATCTTCAATTCCTATCATTAGCATCTCATGATTTTCTGAGTACAAGTCTTTTATGCTTTTTGTTGTTGGAATTGGAAATAGGATTGTTTCCTTGATTTCTTTTTCTTATCTTTTGTTGTTAGTGTATAGGAATCCAAGAGATTTCTGTATGTAAATTTTGTATCCTGCAACTTTAACAGATTCTTTGATGAGCTCTAGCAGTTTTCTGGTAGCATCTTTAGGATTTTCTATATATAATATCATGTCATCTGAAAACAGTGATAGTTTTGCTTCTTTTCCAATTTGTATTCCCATTATTTATTTATTTTTTCTGCTCTGATTCCTATAAATAGGATTTCCAAAGTATGTTGAATAAAAATGAAAAAAAAATATTTCCCTTGCTCCTGAATTTAGAGGGAATGCTTTCAGCTTTTCACCTTTGAGAAGGATATTCCCTGTAGCTTTGTCATATAAGTCCTTTATTATGTTGAAGTAGGTTCCCTGTATGCTCAGTTTCTGGAAAGATACTATCATAAATGTGTGGTGAATTTTGTCAAAAACTTTTTTTGCATCTGTTGAGAGGATTATGATTTTTATCCTTCACTTTGTTAATTTTGTCTGTGACACTGATTAATTTGCAGATATTAAAGGATTGAGCTTCTGTGGTGGCTCAGATGGTAAAGAATTCACCCGCAGTGCAGGAGATCTGGGTTTGATCCCTGGGTTGGGAAGATTCCCTGGAGAGGGCAGTGGTTATCCACTCCAGTATTTTTGCCTGGAGAATTCCATGGACAGAGGAGCCTAGCAGGCTATAGTCCATGGAGATACAAACAGTTGGACATGACTGAGCGACTAACATTACTAAAGAATACTTGCATCTATGGGATAAGTCCCACTTGATCATGGTGTAAGATCCTTTTAATGTATTGGTGGAATTGGAATGCTAGTGTTTTGCTGGGGATTTTTGTGTCTATGCTTATCATACACACACACAAACACACATACACCCACACCCACACACACACACAGACATGTATTTTACTGTTATATCTTTGCTTGGTTTTGTGTCAGGGTAATGATAGCCTCCTACAGTAAGCAAGGGAGTCTTCCTTCCTCTGAAATTTCTTGGACACTGTTCAGAAGGATAGGCATTAACTGTTTTTAAATGCTGATAGAATTCACCTGTAAGGTCTTCTGGTCCTGAACTTTTGTTTGTCAGGAATTTTTAAATCACTGTTTCAATATCAGTACTTGTGATTGCTTTGTTCATATTTTCTACTTCTTCCTGGTTCAAATCTTAGAAAGCTGTACTTTTCTAGGAATTTGTCCATTTCTTCTAGCTTGTCTGTTTGATTTGTATGTAGTTGTTTGTAGTAATCTCTTATGCTCCTTTGCATTTGTGTGACATCTGTTGTCACTTCTCTTTTTATATTTCAATTCTATTGATGTGATCCCTCTCTTTTATTTTTCCTGATGAAACTAAAGACTTATCAACTTTGTTTACCTTTTCAAAGAATCAGCTTTTAGTTTCATTGATTTTTTTCTATTGTTTTCTTCATCTCTATTGTCTTTATTTCTGCTCTAATCTTTATGATCTATTTTATTCTATTAATTTTTGGTTTTGTTCATTTTTCTTAATCTGGTTTCATTAGGTGTAATGTTAGTCTGTTTATTTGAGCTTTTTCTTGTTTCTCAAGATAATATTGTATTGCTATAAATTTTCCCTTTAGAACTGCTTTTCTGCATCCCCTAGGTTTTGAATTGTTTCATTTTTGTTTTCATTTGTCTCTAGGTAATTTTTTAATTTCCTCTTTGATTTCTACAGTGATCTATTGGTCGTTTAGTAAAATAGTTGTAGAATTCATGCTTATTTATTTATTTTTACATTTTTTCCTGTAATTGATTTCTAATCTCATAGTGTTGTGGTTGGAAAATATGCTTAATATTATTTCTATTTTATTAATTTTACCAAGGTCTGATTTATTGCACAAGATGTTATATCCTGGAGTAAGTTCCATTTGCCCTTGAGAAGATAGTATATTCTATTGCTTTTGGATGGAATGTCACATAAATATAATTTAAGTTCACTTGACCTAATGTATCATTTAAGGCCTGTGTTCCCTTATTGATTTTCTGTCTAGATGATCTGTCCATTGATGAAGGTTGGGTGTTAAATTTCCCCACTATTATAAATTTCTCCTTATTTTGCTGTTGGCACTTGCTTCATATGTTGAGGTACTCCTATGTTGGGTGCATATATATTTACAATTGCTATATGTTCTTTTTGGATTTATCTCTTGATCATTGCATAATTCTCTTCTTTGTCTTTTGTAATGGACTTTATTTTAAAGTCTCACATGTACCCTGATGTTCATTGCAGCACTATTTATAATAGCTAGGACATGGAAGCAACCTAGATGTCCATTGACAATTGAATGGATAAGGAAGTTGTGGTACATATACACAATGAAATATTACTCATCTGTAAAGAGGAATGCATTTGAGTCCATTCTATTGAGGTGGATGAACCTGGAACTTATACAGAGTGAAGTAAGTCAGAAAGAAAAAGACAAATACTGTATATTAATTCATATATATGGAAGTTAGAAAGATGGTAACAATGATCCTACAGGCAGGGCAGCAAAGGAGACACAGATGTAAAAAACAGACTTTTGGACTCAACGGGAGAAGTTGAGGGTGGGATGATTTGAGAGAATACCATTGAACCATGTACATTACCATATGTAAAACAGATGACCAGTGCAAGTTCAATGCATGAAGCAGGGCATCCAATACTGGTGCTCTGGGACAACCCAGAAGAATAGGGTGGGGAGAGAGGAGGGAGGTGAGTTCAGGATGGGGGAACACATGTATACCTTTGACCAACTCATGTTGATGTATGGCAAAAGCTGCCAAAATATTATCAAGTAATTATTGTCCAATTAAAATAAATAAATTAATTTTTAAAAAATCTCTTTTGTCTGATATGAGTATTCTACTCCAGCTTTATTTTGATTTTCATTTTTCCATCCCTTCACTTTCAGTTTGTTTGTACCTAAATCTAAATGTCTTGTAGACATTATGTATAACAGTCTTATTTTTGTATTCATTCAGTCAGTCTTTGTGTTTTGAACAAAAAGACCATTTAACCATTTAGTTTTAAGGTAATTATTGATTTTAATGTTCCTATTGCCATTTTATTAATTGTTTTGGATTTGTTTTCACTTTTCTTCCCTTCCCATTTTGTTAACTTCTTTTATAACTTGATGACTATCTTTAGTGTTGTTTTTCTATTGCTTTTTCTGTGTGTCTGTTTGTATATACTGTAGATTTTTGGTTTGTGGTTCCCAAGAGGTTTTGGAATAGTGTTATATATATATGACTTCCCTGGTTTCTCAGATGCTAAAGAATCTCCCTGCAATTCAGAAGACCCAGATTTGATCCCTCAGTCAGGAAGATCCTCTGAAGTGAATGATTACATATAGACAAATGAAGTTAAATTGCTGATCTCTTAAATTCCAATGTATTTCCAATATCCTGCATTTGTATTCTTACCATAATAGATAGTTTTGATATCATATTTGTATGTGGATGATTTCCTAGCTTTACTTTGTATTTGCCTTACCAGTGAGCTTTCCCATTCATATTTTTTGTTTGTTTCTAGTTATGGCCTTTTCTTTCCTGCCTAGAGAAGTTCCTTTAAGATTTGTTTTAAATCTGGTTTAGTGGTGCTGATATCTCTCAGTTTTTGCTTGTCTGTGAGTTTTTTTATTTCTTTCTCAAATCTGAATGAGATCCTTGCTGGGTGTAGTATTCCTGGCTGTAGGTTTTCCTCTTTCACCCCTTTAAATGAGTTGTGCCACTCCCTTCTAGCCTGCAGAGTTTCTGCTGAAAAACCAGCTGATTCCATTATAAGGATTCTCTTGTATGTTGTTTGTTGCTTTTCCTTTGTTGATTTTAGTACTGTTCTTGTCTTTAATTTCTGTCAGTTTGATTAGTTTGTGTCTCAGCATATTTTACTTTAGATTTACCTATATGGGGCTCTCTACACTTCCTGGACTTGCATGACTGTTTCTTTTCTCATGTTAGTAAAGTTTCCGGCTATAATCTTTTCAAATATTTTGTCAGTCTCTTTCTCTCTCTCTTTCTCTCCCCTCTGGGACCCCTATAATGTGAATGCATGCTGGTGCACTTAGTATTGTCCCAGATGTCTCTCAAACTTTCTTCATTTCTTTTCATTTTTTTCTTTTCTTTTCTTTTTCTGTTCAGGGGCAGTGATTTTTCACCACTCTGTCAACCATGTCACTTATTTGTTCTTCTATCTCATTTGTTTTGTGATTAATACTTTCTAATGTATTTTTTATTTTGGTTATCACATTGTTCATCTCTGTTTATTCTTTAAGTATTCTAGAAAGCATCACTAAGTTTTAAGGAAACTCTCTTTTTGTCTGAAAAGGCATAGTCATGATGTCAGCATTTTGACAGGTAGTTCCAAATATAGACAACCCAGTGAGCTTTATTAATCATAAAATGAAGGGGTTACACCTAAGTTTAATTTATAAATTTAGTTTTAAATCTCAGCAGAAAATTTTGGTGTTTGAAATTCTATTCACTAATGCATTATCATTTAAGTGTGAAAGCTTTTATTGTGTTCCTAGCATCTAAAATTAATAAAATTATTACAAATTTTACACATCAAAATACAGTTATGAGCTGGACTTATGATCTTAAAGCTTGCCTTACTGACTTAATAACTGATTAGAAGTACATTTAGACAAGCAGCTCACTTTTGAATTAAAAAGGAAATAAGAATGTTTCTACAGAACTTCATTGAGAAACTCTGCTGCAAATGATAAATAATATCACTAAGAAAATTGCTGCTTAAAACCTTATTGCAATTTTATGTAAGGCCTTTTTAAAACTGGCTTCATTCAAAAAGAGAATAGTTATATAATCTTCTTGCTAGACTAATTTTTGTTTGAATTGTGATAGATGACTACTTTCATAGTGGCATTTCCTGGGTAGCTTCATTTTACTCATATGTAAAGACCATTTCCCAAACAATAGCCACTTAATTAGCCTATATCTTAAGCAGTTCATGGATTTTTTTTTTTTTACTGTGTATTTAAATCTATTCAATGCAAAGTTGTGATATAGCATATAAAATAAGTGCGTTAGCAAAGTTTTTTCTACTAATCGAAATAATCATGCTGTTTTGCTCATTTGTTTCTCTAAGTACTGATTGTGCATCCATCCTGACACAGTAGCTTATATCTCGATGCATTCTTAATATAAGCATTAAAAATTAAGGCTGATTCATGTCAATGTATGGCAAAAACCACTACAATATTGTAAAATAATTAGCCTCCAACTAATAAAAATAAATGGAAAAAAATTAAGGAAGGCATGTTAAAAGCAAAAATCTGATCTGGGTTTTTGAAAAAAGAAAGCATCATAATCTATAATTAGGGACAAAAGCTGCTATTGTTTTCTTTTTGTAACCTTAAATATTATAACTACATTGTTTGCTCCTAAATAAGGTTTAATAAGCTCTGTCAGGAAAAGATGTGAATATATTTTTTTTGTTTAAAAAATTAGTTGCTATTAATTTCTTAAGTATTTGAAAAACATATTTAAATCAAACTCTAAAATAAGAGCTTCACATTGCCCTGCATCCTTTGGTCTCAAATAACTAGGATAACAGGAATCTAGTTGATTAATGTGAAAGACAATCGTGCATGCTCAGTCACTCGGTTATGTCCAACTCTTTGTGACCCCATGGACTATAGCCCACCAGGCTCCACTGTCCATGGAATTTCCCAGGCAAGAATATTGGAGTGGGTTGCCATTCCCTACTACAAAGACAGGAGGTAATTGATTGGGAATGTCATTGTTCCCATACTTGGGACCATCTCATCTCATCTTGTTCTTCAGTAGTGTATTACTTATTTTTTAAACTTTCTTATTTTGTATTGAGGTATAGTTGATGGATGGGTCACAGTGGAGAGTTCTGATAAAACACAGTCAACTAGAGAAGGGAATAGCAAACCACTTCAGCATTCTTGCCTTAAGAACCCCATGAACAATATGAAAAGGTCAAAAAGATATGACACTAAAAGATGACCGCCCCCCCATGTTGGTAAGTGTCCAATATGCTACTAATAAAGAATGGAGAAATAGCTCCAGAAGGATTGAAGAGGCTGAGCTAAAGTGGAAATGATGCCCAGCTCTGGATATGTCTGGTGGTGAAAGTAAAGTCTGATGCTGAAAAGAACAGTACTGCATAGGAACCTGCAATGTTAGGTCCATGAATCAAGATAAATTGCAAGTGGTCAAACAGGAGATGGCAAGAGTGAACTACTACATTTTAGGAATCAGTGAACTAAAATGGATGTGAAAAGGGGAATTTAATTCAGATGATCATTTTATCTACTACTGTGGACAAAAATCCTTTAGAAGAAATGGAGTAACCCTCATAGCCAACAAGAGCCTGAAATACAGTATTTGAGTGCAATCTCAAACATGACAGAATGATCTCAGTTCATTTCCAAAGCAAAGCATTCAATATCACAGTAATTCAAATCTATGGCCCAATACTATTGCTGAAGAAGCTGAAGTTGAACAATTCTGTGAAGCCCTACAAGACCTTCTATAACTAAAACCAAAAAAAAAAATGTCCTTTTAATCATAGGGGACTGGAATGCAAAAGTAGGAAGTCAAGAGATACCTGGAGTAACAGGCAAATTTGGTCCTGGAGTACAAAATGAAGCAGGGAAAAGGCTAATAGAGTTTTGCCAAGAGAACAAACTGGTCATAGCAAACAACCTCTTCCAACAAAATAAGAGGCTACTCTATACATGGACATCACCAGATAGTCAATATCAAAATCAGATTGATTATATTCTTTGCAGCTGAAGATGGAGAAGATGGATGAAGATACAGTCAGCAAAAAAACAAGACCAGGAGCTGACTGTGGCTCAGATCATGAACTCCTTATTGAAAAATTCAGATTTAAATTGATAAAGGTAAGAAAAACTACTAGACCATTCGGGTACAACCTAAATCAAACCCCTTATGAATATACAATGGAAGTGACAATTAGATTCAAGGGATTAGATCTGAAATAATGCTTGAAGAACTATGGTCAAATGTTCATAACATTGTACAAGAGGCAGTGATCAAAATAAGAAATTCAAAAAGGCAAAATGGTTGTCTCGGGAGACCTTACAAACAGCTGATAAAAGAAGAGAAGCAAAAGACAAAGAATAAAAGGAAAGATATTCCCACCTGAATGCAGAACTGGAAAGGATAGCAAGGAGAGATGAGAAAGCCTTCTTAAGTGAAGAATGCAAATAGAGGAAGATAACAGAATGGGAAAGTCTAGAAATCTCTTACAAAAATACCAAAGGAATATTTCATGCAAAGATAGGTACAATAAAGGACAAAAATGATTTGAACCTAACAGAAGCAGAAAATATTAAGAAAAGGTGGGAGAACTACACAAAAATACTTAATAACCTGGATAACCACAATGGTGTGACCATTCCTAGTGCCAAACATCCTGGAGAGTGAAGTCAAGTGGGCCTTAGGAAGCATTGCTATGATCAAAGCAAGTGGAGGTGATGGAATTCTAGCTGAGCTATTTTAAATCCTAAAAGATGATGCTGTGAAAGTGAAGCACTCAGTGTGCTAGCAAATTTGGAAAACTCAACAGTAGCCACAAGACTGGAAAACTCAAGTTTTCATTCCAATCCCAAAGAATGTTCAAACTGCCATACAATGGCACCCACTTCACAATGGTTAGGAAGGTAATTCTCAAAATTCTTTAAGCTAGACCTCAACAGCATGTGAACCAAAAATTTCCAGATATACAAGCTGGATTTAAGAAAAAAATGAGGAAGCAGAAATAAATTGCCAACATCTACTGGATCATAGAAAATGCAAGGGAATTCCAGAAAACAAACAAACAAACATCTATTTGCGCTTCATTAACTACACTAAAGACTTTGTGTGATCACAAAAAACTGTGGACAATTCTTAAAGAAATGGGAATGTTAGACCACCTTACATGTTTCCTAAGAAACCTATATGCAGGTCAAGAAACAACAGTTACAACTGTTCATGGATCAACGGACTGGTTCCAAGTTGGAAAAGTACGTCTAGGTTGTATATTGTCACCCTGCTTATTTAATTTTTATGCAGAGTACATCATGTGAAATGGCAGGCTGGGTGAAACACAAGCTTGAGTGAGGATTGCTGAGAGAAATATCAATAACTTCAGATATGAAGGTGACACTACCCTTATGGCAGAAAATATAAAGGAACTAAAGAACCTCTTGATGAATGTGAAAGAGAAGAGTGAAAAAGCTGGTTTAAAACTCAACATTCAAAAACCAAGATTATGGCATCTGGTCCCATCACTTTATTGCAAATAGAAAGGGGAAAATGGAAACAGTGACCCCAAAATCACTGTAGATGGTGACTGCAACCATGAAATTAAAAGACACTTGCTCCTTGGAAGAAAAGGTATGACACACCTAGACAACATATTAAAAAGCAGAGACATCACTTTGCTGACAAATGTCAGTATAGTCAAAGTTATGGGTTTTCAATTAGTCACATATGGGTGTGAGAGTTGGACCATAAAGAAGGCTGAGTGAGTGAGTGATAGTTGCTCAGCCATGCCTGACTCTTTGCAACCCTGTGAACTGTAGCCTGCCAGGCTCCTCTGTCCATGGAATTCTTCAGGCAAGTTTACTAGAGTGGATTGTCATTTCCTTCTCCAAAAGAAGGCTGAGCACCAGTGAATTGATACTTTTGAACTGTGGAATTGGAGAAGACTCTTGAGAGTCCCTTGAACTGCAAGGAGATTAAACAAGTCAATCCTTAAGGAAATCAATCATGAGTACTCATTGGAAGGACTGATTCTGAAGCTGAAGGTCCAAAGCTTTGCCACCTGATGCGGAGATCCGACTTATTGGAAAAGACCCTGATGCTGGAAAGATTGAAGGCAGGAGGAGAATGGGACAACAGAGGACGAGTGGTTGGGTGGCATCACCCACTCAGTCAACATAAATTTGAGTGAACTCTGGAGGTATTGAAGGACAGGGAGGCCTGGTGTGCTGTAGTTCATGGGGTCGCAAAGATACAGACAGGACTGAGCGACTGAACTGAACCGAGTGACTAAACAACAACATAGCTGATTAACATAATAAATAGATTCAGTTGAATAGCAAATGGACTCAACCATACACATGCATGTATCCATTCTCTCCCAAACGCCCTGGCCATCTTGGCTGCCACGTAACACTGAGCAGAGTTCCATGTGCTATACAGTAGGGCCTAGTTGGTTATCTATTTTAAATATAGCAGTGTATGTGTCCACCCCAAACTTGTTAACTATCCCTTCTCCAGATCCATTGCCCCGGCAACCATAAGCTCATTCTAGAAGTATGTGAGTCTGTTTCTCTTTTGTAAGTTCATTTGTATAATTTCTTTTTAGATTCTACATACAAGTGGTGTCATACCATATTTCTCCTTCTCTGTCTGACTTAACTTCTGTTCGTGCTACTGATTATCGATTGCCTGATTTGTAGGGTGGAATGGTATCTTGCTTATGTAGAGATGAGATCATCAAAAGAACACTCTCCAGTGAATTGTAATATAAATGGTCACTAGTTTAAAAGTAAAATCCAAACAGGTCATTCAACCACTGATATGTGGAGACTCTACCTCAAATTTCTATGTATTCCTTGACTGTAGGTTAAAATACCTTTTCCTCTAACAGGGCCTTGAGGATATCATGAGGTCATTGCGTTTCCATTTGCCTTTACAGCAGTATTCGTTATGCTCATTTTTCGTGAATTGAACTCTGCCTCGAAGTAATTTGGTTCTTTATGTTTGAGCTTGAAGGCAGAAGAATACATTGGAATGAATTTACATTCAATCAACGTTTATTGCTTATACAAAATGGTAAGGTAAATATCTAATCGTAATTTAATTAAAAGATGCTAGAATTCTCCCAAATCCTCATACAGGTACAACTGGAAGAGAAATGAGTAAAGGTACACCACAAAGGTGTAACCTTAGGGTTTATTTATAGAAGTCAAATGAGAGCTGTTAGAAAACATCTTTGGGTACCATTGCCTCTTCTTCCAATTTCAACATCTTTTACACCCATATACATATAGCTACAGCTTTCTAGGCCATGTGTAGCACATATATCAGTCCAGATAGTATGCAACTTTAGCAAATATATGTTGTTGCAAGAGAGTAAATTCTGTACCCTCCTGTACTGAAAGCTTTTTGTCAAAAAATTAGTTGATATGAGCATTGGATATTCAAATCAGTTATACTCTCCTTATTTGAAGTCCAGAAAGCAGAGCCTTTCAGCCCACAGCTATTTCAGACAACTACTTCTCTGCTTCTAAGTCCAGAGGTGGGGCCATATGCACTGCTTGAGGTTTTCTGGTGAGCACATATATTGTTACTCTACTACAGCTTTTCTTAGCTAAGAGATAGCTAAATGAATTTTCAGATATCAAAGCTAGATCGTATGAAAACCAAAACCAAATAAAATGAGGAAAATGAATGTTCTTCTTCTTCTTAGTATCATTATTATTTAACTCATATTCTGCAACAATACCTTAGATGCAGCCTCAGTATTTTGAACCATCCACCAAAGAGTGATATCAGCTAAATAAGGATGGGATCATTTATGCTGTATTAAGAGAGAAAGGGTGAAAGCATTTGTTCTGTACTGAGATTGCTGGGAGAAATATCAATAACTTCAGCTATGCAGATGATGCCACCCTTATGGCCAAAAGTGAAGAGGAACTAAAGAGCCTCTTGGTGAAAGTGAAAGAGGAGAGTTAAAAAGCTGGCTTAAGACTTAGCATTCAAAAAATGAAGATCATGGCATCTGGTTCCATCAGTTCATGGCAAATAGATGGGGAAACAATTGAAACCATGACAGACTTTATATTCTTGGGCTCCAGAATCACTGTGGATGGTGAGTGCAGCCATGAAATTAAGACAATTGCTACTTGGAAGAAAAGCTCCATGACCAACCTACAGAGTATTAAAAAGCAGAGACATTACTTTTCTGACAAAGATCCATCTAGTCAAAACTATGGCTTTTCCAGTAGAAATGTATGGATGTGAGAGTTGGAACATAAAGAAAGCTGAAGGCCAAAGAATTGATGATTTTGAACCTTAGTGTTAGAGAAGATTCTTAAGAGTCCCTCGGAGACTCTTAAGAGAGTCCCAGGGAGATCAAACCAGTCAGTCCTAAGGGAAATCATTCCTGAATATTCATTGAAAGGACTGATGCTGAAGCTCCAATACTTTGGCCACCTGATATGAAGAACTGACTCACTGGAAATGACCCTGATGCTGGGAAAGATGGAAGGCAAGAGGAAAACGGGATGACAGAAGATGGGATAGTTGAATGGCATCTCCGACTTGATGAACATGAGTTTGAGCAAGTTCTGGGAGGTGGTGAATCTTTGTTTTCAGAAAAATTGTTTGTGTTATAACTTTATGACTTTGGTAAACATACAAGCTTGAATCTTTGTTTTCAGAAAGCTGCACTTCTCTTACTGTGACCTACAATAATTTGATAAATTATGTCTTTATAAACAAAGATAAACATTTATTGATTTATTAAATTTTATCAAGCATCTTCACAGAACACAATGCTGTGAAACTAGACATCATTTACTAGAAAAAAAAACTGTAAAAAAAAAAAACACAAAAAGAAGGAGATTAAACAATACATTTCTAAATAACCAACAGGTTACTGAAGAACTCAAAGGGAAATCAAATGACAATGAAAACACAATTCAAAACCTATCAGTTCATTTCAGTTGCTCAGTCGTGTCCAACGCTTTGCGACCCCATATACTGCAACATGCCAGCCCTCCCTTTCCATCACCAACTCCAGGAGTTTACTCAAGTTCATGTCCGCTGAGTTAGCTTTGTTCATAGTGATGCTTCCTAAGGCCCACTTGACTTCACATTCCAGATGTCTGATTCTAGGTGACTTATCACACCATTTTGATTATCTGGGTTGTGAAGATCTTTTTGTACAGTTCTTCTGAGTATTCTTGACACGTCTTTTAACATCTTCTGCTTCACTTAGGTCCATACTGCTCTGTCCTTTATTGAGTCCATCTTTGCAAGAAATGTTCCCTTGGTATCTCTAATTTTCTTGAAGAGATGTCTAGTCTTTCCCATTCTATTGTTTTCCTCTATTTCTTTGCACTGGTCACTGAGGAAGGCTTTCTTATCTCTCCTTGCTATTCTTTGGAACTCTGCATTCAAATGGGAATATCTTTCCTTTTCTCCTTTGCATTTCACTTCTCTTCTTTTCACAGCTATTTGTAAGGCCTCCTCAGACAGCCATTTTGCTTTTTTGCCTTTCTTTTTCTTGGGGATGGTCTTGATCCCTGTCTTCTATACAATGTCATGAACCTCCATCATTAGTTCATCAGGCACTCTGTCTATCAGATCTGGTCCCTTAAATCTACTTCTCACTTCTACTGTATAATCGTAAGGTATATAATTTAGGGCATACCTGAATGGTCGAGTGGTGTTCCCTATTTTCTTAAATTTAAATCTATTTTGCCAGTAAGGAATTCATGATCTGAGCCACAGTCAGCTCCTGGTTTTTTTTTTTTTTTTTATGACTATATAGAGCTTCTTCATCTTTGGCTGCAAGGAATATCATGAATCTGATTTCTATCTTGACCATCTGTTGGCAGCCATGTGTACAGTCTTCTCTTGTGTTGTTGGAAGAGGATGTTTGCTATAGCCAATGCATTCTCTTGGTAAAACTCTATTAGCCTTTGCTCTGCTTCATCCTGTACTCCAAGGCCAAATTTGCCTGTTACTCCAGCTGTTTCTTGGCTTCCTATTTTTGAATTCCAGTCACCTATAATGGAAAGGACATCTTTTTTTGGGTGTTAGTTCTAAAAAATCTTGTAGGTCTTCATTGAACCGTTCACCTTCAGCTTCTTCAGCATTACTGGTCAGGGCATAGACTTGGATTACTGTTATACTGAATGGTTTGTTTTGGAAACTAACAGAGATCATTCTGTCATTTTTGAGATTGCATCCAAGTACTGCATTTTGGACTCTTTTGTTGACTAGATGGCTACTCCATTTTTGCTAAGGGATTCTTGCCCACAATAGTAGATATAATGGTCATCTGAGTTAAATTCACCCATTCCAGTCCATCTTAGTTCACTGATTCCTAAAATGTCAACATTCACTCTTGCCTTGTTCTGTTTGGCCATGTCCAATTTGCCTTGATTCATGGACCATATTCTAACATACCTATACAGAATCTAGAAAAACAGTAATGAAGAATTTATTTACAGGGCAGCAATGAAGAAACAGACATAGAGAACCGCCTTACAGACAAGGGGAAAGGGGAGGAGAGGGTGAGCTGTATGGAAAGAGTAACATGGAAACTTACATCACCATATGTAAAATAGATAGCCAATGGGGATTAGCTGTATGTCTCAGAAATCTCAAACAAGATCTCTGTATCAACCTAGAGGAGTGTGATGGGAAGGGAGATGGGAGGGAGATTCAAAAAGGGTTGTATATACGTACACCTGTGGTTGACTCCTGTTGAAGTTTGACAGAAAATATGAGAAAAAAAAAAGAATGAAATAATGGCATTTGCAGCAACATAGATGGACCTAGTGATTGTCATACTAAGTGAAATAAGCCAGAGAATGGCAAATGTCATATGATATCACTTATATGTGAAAGATAAGAGAAAATAGATAAAAATGAATTTAATTACAAAACAGAGATAGATTCACACACATAGAAAACAAATTTATGGTTACCAAAGAGAAAATCAGAGGAGGAATATATTAGGGGTTTGGTGTTAGCATGTACACATTATTATATATAAAACAAATGACAAATCAGGACCACTATAAAAGCAAACAAAAAGGCAAACAAAACTTCACATATTCTCAAGCTCTGGGTATTAGGATTGGGATGTCTTTGGTTGCCAATTTTCTGCCTACCAGAGTAAATAATCATCAAACAAATCAACTACAATGGTGTAGCTTCATAGGGATGAACTGTAGACACAAAACATTAAATGGAAATGATTATCCTGAAAATATTATATATAACCTGATGTCCTTTTTATAAAGTTAAACACATATAAAATGTATATATTTAAAATACACTGAAGCATTTTAGAAATGTGAATTTGGGGCACTCTAATGGTATTGGCAAAAGAGGTTGATGGGACTGGAATGAGCAAGATGAAATTTTGGAACCTCTACAATGATGCTTCAGAAATAATTCATTTTGTCTTGCTCATCATATGAGTTTTAATAGAAAGCTGATGATTCTCTGTGACATGAAACATTTTATACATCTCAAAAATAAAAAAAAAATTTTTATACATCTCATATAAAATTTAAAACAATATTATTGCCATTCAGGACAAAAATACATACTTTAAACTTTACATATGCAACTCTATATATGGAAATGATGGTTAGAAAACAGAAAAGTAGATTAATGAATTTGAAAGCAATGGTCTGGATTTTCAGTCAGGCCATACAGCATCATCTTGCTGAGTGCTCACATTGCATTTTGGTGCTTTTTTCAGTTCAATTAATCTAATTTAGACCTGAGTGGATGGAGTTATGGATAAGATTATGATTGACTGGTTTTCAACTTAGTGTTTTCCCTTTGACTAGTCATACACAGGAGAATATCTCCACATTACAGAGTGAGAGGTAGGATTAAATGGGACCATGTGCTTGCTCTCTCTTCAGACCATCTGAACATAGTTTCATCTGTACTAGTAAGAATTTCAGAAACTGTGCAGGGAATCATTTGTATGTTTAAGAAGCAAGATATTTAGTTCAGAGTGGAGGTATCAATTTAAATTACTGGTCACTTAAGAGGTCTGGGCATCCCCAAATTATTTTATAATGACTTGTACACATAACATATGTCATGCTTTTCAGTGTTTTCTCAGATCCATTATCTTATTAGGACTATCTAGTGATCTCTTATGATGGTTGGCAAAGCATAATTAGTACCATTCTACAAATGAGGATGCTGAGATATGGCAAGACTAACTCCTTTATATGAGTTTAAACCATAGATACAGTTCATACTAAAATTCAAGTCTTCAAAATTCTAGCTATATTAATTAATATTTCTTACAATGAATACCAAAATTAAGAGTAGTTTATATATGATAAAAATTTTTTCACTTAAGAGTTCAAAGTAGGTCCTCCTAATTGGGCAATTTTCTCCAAGTGTGAATTAAGGACACGACTTTATCAGTGACTTTTAAAGACATCATCCCTATCTGCATCAAGCAAGTATAAGAGAAAAGAATGTAGAAGATTTATACAGTCCAGACCCAGAAGTGGCATGCATCATTTTCACTCACATTAAATTTGTAGAACTCAGTTTAATTTCCAAAAAAGACTGGGGAATGTCATCTAGTTGTGTCCCCAGGAAGAGAAAACTGCTCATAAGTTTGGTGAATATGTAGTCTATTTTTGCTCTACTAGCCAAGCACTCTTTCTACTATTCCAAGTTACCACCCAGATTAATTTATATCCATCTTCTCCACCAAGGTTATGAAAATCTGAAGACTGATGAGTTTATTCTTTGTTAGAATCTCTAATAGGCCCAGTGGTGGTTTAGTTGTTAAGGTGTGACCAACTCTTGCAACCCCATGAACTGTAGCCTGCCAGCCTCCTCTGTCCGTGGGATTCTCCAGGCAAGAATACTGGAGTGTTCTTCCTTTTCCAGGAGATCTTCCTCACCCAGGAATTGAACTCAGGTCTCTTGCATTGCAGGCAGATTCTTTACTGACTTAGCTATGAGAGAATAGGCCCAGTGACCATGTTCAATAAGTGATATCAGTGTGTTTGCTGACACAGATCTAAATGGGGTTCTCTAATAAGCAGACAAGGCTTTAATGTAAACCTTGCTATGGTTAGCATTGCAATGGCCACTTGATTACAGACATGGGTAAGTAGATTGTTCCATTTCTTTTCACAACACTCTGACACCAAATGTGTGGGGGATTTTTTTTTATTCACACTAATCAATTATCCAACTCTCAATACTAACTGGCTGATCTACAATTCAGTGCAATTCTGTGACTTACTACCCCGAGTAATAGATGCATAGGACAAGGTATGGTGAAAGGAATGCAGGCCTCCCTATCCTCTCCAGGTGAGTCACTTTCCCAACACCTAGATATGATCACCACTCTGGAAGCTCTGCAAATCCTGTTTAGAGTTCTTTTGTTTTTGTTTTTTACAAGGTTACCATTATATAGTCATAGTCAATTTAATCATTGGTCATTGATAATGAAACTCACTGTCCTCCCTAAAAGTCTGGAAATAGGGTTGAAAGTTCCAGCCCTCTAATCATATGGTTGGACTTTCTGGTCACCAGCCCTCTTTCTGAAGTTATCTAGTAGTTCTTCAGCCAATGCATTTTTCAGCCAAATCTGATTAACTTACCAAGACATTTATCATTCATTCTAAAAATTTTAGGCACTCTTTTTCAGACACCGGAGGCAAAGTTGAGACTTGTATAACACAAGATGCTCTTACCATCCCTATCAGGAAATTCCAAAGGTTTTAGAAGCCTTTTTGCCAAGAACCATAGACTAAGATTAAATATATATTTCTAATTATATCACAATATCACATACACACACCAGTTTTATAGATGCTACACATTAATGGGCTCCCTGGGAGGCACAATGGTAAAGAATCTGCCTGCCAATACATGAGATGTAAGAGACATGGTTTTGATCCCTGAGTTGGGAAGATCCCCTGGAGTTGTTGTTGTTATTCAGTCACTAAGTTTAATGAGTTAATATAAGATGTCTGAAGTTGGAAGAAGTTTCTTCATGATATTGCATTTAACAACATTGTCTATTTTATTAAGCATATTTTATATGTCAGATTAGAGTTCTGATACTTAGCAGTAAGGTGAAACAAGAGGGAAATACAGCAACATGCTATATCACACACATGGACAGGGTGTGTAAAAGTTTGCCCCACTGCTATTATATCATTGGTCTTGCTTTTCTTAAGGACCTTATGCGCAAATAAATACTTCATGAACTGCTATGACTACAATTATCTGTGGTTCATGAATGATAGGTAAATAAAATAGTAAAGTGATCTATGATGTTTTTGCCCTCTTCATGGAAATTGGATTAGGTCAGGTGATTGGATGAAGAACCCACAAATGTATTCTTATAAAATCAAAGTCTAATCAAATCCTCTGCAGCTACAGTGGTCACATATAGAAGTCTGCTCTTCAACCTTAGCTCCTAAAGGCAGAACATGCATCAGCCCATGTACTCAACCAACTCATCATTCTATACTGCCTCTATGAATATTCTGTGTACCTTCTCAGAAGCCCATACTTGTCCCCTTGCTCTTCTCTTTTCTAGATAGCCACCTCTGAAGAGGTTATGCAAGTTCCTAAACCTGTTACAAAAGCAAGTTTGCTATTCCATCTCATTGAACAGAACACATTCAAGATGAGATTCTGTCATGAAAATACATTTCTCAGTAGCCAATGACAAAGTGTACCCCCACACTACAGTTCATCTTTGGAGGTGAACCATGCTGCTCAACTAAACAAGACCTAGGTCTGGCTTCTGATATGCTGCATTCCCATCAAGCTTGTAGAATAATCAAGTATTTTTAGGAGATTTTTCAATGATTGAATTATTACTTCAAATGAAATCTTTTGTGGAAATCCAGTATACAAAAAATAAGAAGGTATCTAATATGCAAAGTGCTTCCCTGTAGCTCAAAAGGTAAAGAATCTGCCTGCAATGCAGGAGACCAGGGTTTGATCCCTGGGTTGGGAAGATCCTCTGGAGAAGGGAATGGCAATGCACTTCAGTATTTTGCCTGGAGAATTCCATGGATAGTCTACTAATCCAGAGACATGGGTTTGGACCTTTCCTCCCACCCTCTGGAAATTTATAGGTATTCTTCCTGCTGTCCTAGACCTCCTTCAGACTAGTATTTTATACTGATGCCCAAAAACTTAAATGAGGCTTTTAGGCCTCTGTCATACCCCTCTTGCCTTGAAAGTAGGCCTCATCCTAAATAGAAAAATTGTCCAGAACTATGATGCAACTTGGAACTTCCTGCTTCCACACTCTTCCCTGCCTAAATAGACCATGAAGGTGATTGATTGATTTTTGATTGTTGTTGTTTGATTCAATGCTCCAGCTTTAACTCTACCTAAGGAAATATCAACTTCAAGTGTATAGAAGTAGCCAGTACATGTGTGTCTTGCTGATCCTGTTTGTGATGCCAATTTTCTTGTTGTCCCCACTGTTTGTAGTGTTTGCTGAACCCCGGGGTAGACAAGGCACAAGCTAAGAGGCTGGAAGGAGAATTGATGAGCTGGAGGAACTGCAGGCATTTATTCTCTCCTGGCTGATACGGCAGCCATAGCAGCAGCCATAACATAAACATAGCGGAGCCACAGCATAGCCATAACACAACCTCATGTAACATAACCAGGATGCAGCTCCAGTGTAGCCCCAATGCTGTAGCGCCAGGGCTTTCACATGAAGCTCAAACAGGCATACCACACAAACTAACCCGTGACCAAGTGAGTATCTTGTCACACACACGTGTCACACACATGTGCAGTGCTCTAAGTGGTCCCAGCTGCCACATAAACCTCATGATGTGCATATGCAGTGGTATAAGTGATTTCAGAGGTTACATAATCATTATTTACAAAACATGGGGCAAGAGTGAGAGGCCATGGGGTGAGAGAGCCTGACCATACCATCTTGGCTAATTTTCACTTTCCCTACAATGTGAAAACTGAGATATCCAAATTAGGGATAGTTAGATCTCAGTCTGGGGTCTCTCTCAAGCCCTCATCTTTTATCCTATTTTCACTTTAGCCTGGGTGTTGTGTTCTTTTCACTGGCTCAAAAGTTCTTCTAGAAGTTTCCTAGGCTCCCTGCCCATGAGAGTGTTAAACACTTCAGCATTGGCTACTGAAAAAGGTATTTTCAGTATTTTCATGACATAATCCCCTCTTGGATGTACCCTGTTCAGTGAGAAGAAATAGCAAGCCTGATCTTATCCAGTATGTCTGTTGAAGTGGAGAACTTAAGGTGAATTACGAAACCATGTTCTAAGGAGAGGTGGATGAGGCTAAGTAATGCTGGTGGTGACTGCCCAGAACATTGGTCTGCCTTAGGGCCAGCATAGCCACCCTGAATATTGAAAGGAGTGGGTCTTCATAAACATATAGCTTAATTCTTCCATGTGCATTAAGAAGTTCACAAGTTGGGTTAAAACACAAGAACAAGGAGGCAAGTGGAGACATCTCTGGTGACATATTTCAATATAGGGTTCAAACAGATATGTTAAGGAATAAAAAGTATACAAAGGTGATATAACAATGGATCCCTTTAAGAGTGGACATGGTTGTTTCCTCTACCCTTTCACAAACTTAAAAAAATTGTATTTTGTTGAAGAAGACTATCTTTCTAAGCCTTATATCAACACACACACACAGGTTCAGATAAGTGTGCACATGTGTACCTATTTTTATCCAAATAAAATATTAGTTAATATTTGAAATTTTCTATAGTTTTATACTGAACATTGATTTTTATTCTGAGTGTCTGACCTTGAGATTCAACCATTTTAGCATCATTCCTTATTATTCATGACATGCATATAGACTAAGGAGATCTTCCTGAAAAATTTCATTGAGGTCTGATATGACAAATAAACTTAGTTGACTGCTCCATAGTTTTGATATTTTATTTAAGCCTGAAGAACAATGGTTATTGATGCTGTGGAGTTTAAAGGGACAGCATTTTTAGTTGTTAGGGTACAGAAAGAAGGTTGATTTTCTTATCTAGAGAAACACTGTCAATGAGCCAAGCATGAAAGGGGGTGGATTTAAAACCATTTTTGCCACCAGATGGTGTTTGTCTGCTTTTGGTGGCTGTCATGCGTTAACACAGGACTCTGCATGCACAGAGGCAGTGACTGCTGAGTACTTTAGAATCATGATAGCACATTTTATAGATTCAGCTAAGCAGAGGGCTCTGGCTGATTATGATTAAACATACTGATACTAAATTACATATCGATCTCATGAATATCAGTGCACACAAAGAATCAACGAGAACAATATCTGTAACTAGAAGGAGCATTTTAATTTTTGGTGATAATAGGGCCAGTTTTTAGTGGAACATTAGGCAGAAGATTGGATTCTCTCAGCTGACTTTCATCATGTAGGAAATAGATTTTATATTTCCTTTCATAATATTAGACATTAATTATAGAATATATCTAAATTTCTGACATACTAGCTAGCAAAGGTCTTAAAAATACCTCAAAAAGTATTCAAATGTCTAAAAATAAAAATATTTTTCTCAATCTTTTTTTAGAACTGTAAACATCACTTAAAATTGTTTCCATTCCTTTGAATGTTTACTTTTAAGTAAAAGAGACAGATGAATTGTACTGAATTCATCAAATACAAGAATTATAAAAGGTATTTTGAATAGAAAATATGTTGGATTAAAAAGACTGTGGTTCAGAATGGACGTTATCGTAACATGTGACTTTGTACCCAGACTCTTAAGTAGCTTGAGTGTTTGTACCCTCATCAATTTTTCCAAAGAATGGGGTAAATATTTCTGCAGTTTCTTCCAGCTCTAAAAATTATATGATTCTATTATCTTATTAAAATCCACAGCTATGTGAGAGGAAGATGCATTAAGGCAAATGGGAAATGAGAAGCTCATAGAAGCCAGAGGCTCCATCTGATGATTCACACATTCCCAGTCATTGCGTCTGCAGATCCACTGACTGATGTAGATACTTTATATATTCTCAAACAAAGCCATCAGATGATGCAACATATATAAAGAACTACCTCTAAATTTTGAGCTGTGTGTTCAACTGATCTTGAGGAGACAATAAATAATGAGAAGATTTGTATTATAAGAGGAAGGACACTATTCTTTATAAAAATAGAAATGAAGTATTACTTATTATTGCCAAATTGTTAACTACTTTGAAAAACATTGTGCCCTAGGGTTACCAAACTGATTAGAATGCCTTTGGAAATTATAGTGTAGGAAATGCATAAAGAATAGATAAGCATTTCTTAGAGCCTCAGATAGCTTCATAGAGCTTTTGTCTTCAAAGAGTTTCAAAAACATCACAATAGATTTAAATATCACAATGGATTCATTCTCCTTTCTTCTCCATCATTTGGGTTTGCTACCAGAGTTCTCTGTTCCAAGTTAGAGAGGAAACCAACAAAGTTTATGGTCACAACAAGGTCAAAGAATTAACAAAAATGTAGGCAGTGTAAACATAGCCCAATTTATTCAGAATTACCAGGTTCTTTCAGTGGCCTTATGGGCTTACCAATTACATCAACTGTGGAGTTCACTCCAGAGATATATTTATAAAAGTAGGTAAGTAGCAAAGGGGAAAATACCTCCTACTCTTCATGCTGTGTTTTAATATCCTCATTTAGATCTATTGATAGTCTCAGGCAAATATTAAATACTAAGACTTAACTAGTGGAATTATATTAATTTTATATTGTAGCTCACTTTGAGCATTGCATTTTATCCTTATTCTTCTTTATTTAGAGATAAACATTGTGCCCACTGTCCTCAGTGGTCTTCACAAACTCTCCCTACTAAAACGTTATAATCATAATGCTTGGGTTTTGTGTTTAGGAAATGTTCATTACTGTACATGAAATGATGCTGTCATTTCAGTCAGTTCAGTTCTGTCTCTCAGTCGCATCTGACTCTTTGCGACCCCATGAATCGCAGCACGCCAGGCCTCCCTGTCCATCACCAACTCCCGGAGTTTACTCAAACTCATGTCCATCAAGTCAGTGATGCCATCCAGCCATCTCATCCTCTGTCGTCCCCTTCTCCTCCTGCCCTCAATCTTTCCCAGCATCAGGGTCTCTTCAAATGAGTCAGCTCTTCACATCAGGTGGCCAAAATATTGGAGTTTCAGCTTCAGCATCAGTCCTTCCAATGAACACCCAGGACTGATCTCCCATAGGATGGACAGGTTGGATCTCCTTGCAGTCCAAGGGACTCTCAAGAGTTTTCTCCAACACCACAGTTCAAAAGCATCAATTCTTCGGTGCTCAGCTTTCTTCACAGTCCAACTCACATCCATACACGACCACTGGAAAAACCATAGCCTTGACCAGACAGACCTTTGTTGGCAAAGTAATGTCTCTGTTTTTTAATATGCTATCTAGGTTGGTTATAACTTTCCTTCCAAAGAGTAAGTGTCTTTTAATTTCATGGCTGCAATCACCATCTGCAGTGATTTTGGAGCCCCCCAAAATAAAGTCTGACACTATTTCCACTGTTTCCCCATCTAATAAAAATCATCAGAAATAAATATTTTAGATTACTTGTGCAGAGTTTTGAAGTAACTGAGAAAATGACAGCATAAGATTTTTAATATATCAATTTCCAACACATTTTTTGTTATTAAAAAGGCATATTGCATAATGAAATAAAAAATTAAAAGAACAGAAATGATCATAAATAAAATTTTTTACATGTTACAGAATTATGGTGTACAAAGGGCCTCTGTACAATTTTGTTGTTGTTGTCATTCATCCTAAGTTGAGTCCAACTCTTTACCACACTGTGGACTGCAGCACACCAGACTTTCTTCTCACTATGTCCTGGAGTTTTCTCAAATTCATCTTCGTTGAGTCAATGAAGCCATCCAAACATCTCATCCTCTGTCACCCCCTTCTCCTTTTGCTATCAATCTTTTCCAGCATAAAGGCATTTTCCAGTGAGTTGATCCTTCACAGCAGGTGGCCAAAGTAGTGGAGCTTCAGGTTCAGTATCAGTCCTTCCAATGAATATCCAGGGTTGATTTCCTTTAGGATTGACTGCTTTGATCTCCGTTGCTGTTCAAGGGATTGTTGAGAATCTTCTCCAGCAGCACAGTTTGAAAGCACCAGTTCTTTTGTCCTCAACGTTCTTTGTGGTCCAACTCTCACATCCATAGATGACTACTGGAAAAACCATAGCTTTGACAAGATGGAAATTTGTAAGCAATGTGATGTCTCTGCTTTTTAACACCTAGCAAGGTTTGTCATAGCTTTTCTTCCAACGAGCAAGCATCTTTTAATGTCATGGCTGCAGTTACCATCCACAGTGATTTTGGAGTCCAAGGAAATAGTCTGCCCCTGCTTCCAATTTTTCCCCATCTGTTTGCAATGAAGTGATGCCAGGCTCCAGGAAATTGTACTGGAGTGGCTTTCCATTTCCTTCTCCAAAGGATCTTCCCAACCCAGGAATTGAACTCAGGTCTCCTGCATTGCAGGTAGATTCTTTACCAACTGAGATATGAGGGAAGCCCTGAAGTGATGATGCCATAATCTTAGTTTTTTGAGTGTTGAGTTTTAAGTCAGTGTTTAAACTTTCCTCTTTCACCTTCATCAAGAGGATCTTACTCCTCTTTGCTTTCTGCAATTATGGTTGTATTACCTGCATTTCTGAGGTTATTGATATTTGTCCTGGCAATCTTGATTCCAGCTTGTGATTCATCCATTCTAGCATTTTGCATGATGTACTCTGCATATAAGTTAAATAAATTTCTTTCAGAATTTTCCACAATTTGTCATCATTCACACAGTTAAAGGTGATTATGTAGTCAATGAAGCAGAAATACTTTTTTTTTTCTTTTTTTAAAAACAATTCTCTTGCTTTTTCTATGCTTAAACAAATATTGGTAATTTGATCTATGATCCCTCTGCCTTTTCTAAATTCAGCTTGTATATCTGGAATTTCTCAGTTCATGTACTGTTGAAGACTATCTTGAAGCATTTTGAGCATTACCTTTTTAACATGGCCAGAATACTGGAGTGGGTAGCCTTTCCCTTCTCCAGGGGATCTTCTCAACCCAGGGATTGAACCCAGATCTCTCACATTGCAGGCCGATTCTTTACCAGCTGAGCCACAATAGCATAATCATATTTTAGGATTTGAAATAGCTCAGCTGGAATTCCATCACCTCCACTGTCTTTGTTCATAGTTATGCTTCCTAAGGCTTACTTGACTTCACACTCCAGGATGTCTTGCTTTAGGTGAGTGATCACGTCATTGTGATTATCTGGGTCATTAAGACCTTTATTTGTGTCATTAGACCTTTATTTTGTGTGAAGTTCTTCTGTGTGTTCTTGCCACCTGTTTTTAATTTATTCTGCTTCTGTTAGGTCCTTGCCATTTCTGTCCTTTATTGTGCCTATTTTTTCATGAAGTCTTCCCTTGATATCTCCGATTTCTTAAAGATCTCTCTAGTCTTTATCATTCTGTTGTTTTCCTCTATTCCTTTGCATTGTTCTTCACAAGGCTTTCTTATCTCTCCTTGCTATTCTCTGGAATGCTGCATTCAGTTGGGTGTATCCTACATTTTCTCCTTTACCTTTTGCTTGTCTCATTTACTCAGCTATTTGTAAGGTCTCCTCAGAAAACTGCCTTGCCTTCCTGCATTTTTTTGTTGTTGTTTTGGGGTGGTTTTTGTCACTACCTCCTATGCAGTGTTATGAACCTTCATCCATAGTTCTTTAGGCACTCTTTCTGAGGTCTAATCCCTTGAATCTATTCATCATTTGTACTGTATAATCATAAGGAATTTGATTTAGGCCATACCTGAAAGGTCTTGTGGTTTTCCCCACTTCAATTTAAGTCTGAATTTTGCAGTAAGGAGCTCATGATCTGAGCCAGAGATTCAAGCTCATTACATGTTTTGTGCATTTTATTTCTATCATTATTACATTATACTGACTAGATTCCATAGGTTGGGGGACCCAGGCTATAAGGTTAAAAAAAAATTGCAATAAGACAATAATGAGGATGTAAAGACATATTTCATCATTAATTTTTTATTTTGAACATTTATATTGCTATACCTGACTTTTGAGAGTGGAAATGGTGTTTCAACTAGAATGGGTTCAGTAACATGGAGATTACAGCTATTTCTCCTGGGGTAGTGGATTGTTTCTTAGCATAGAAAAATTGGAAGGAAGCTTAAAGTTCATTAAGTGCTAAATTTCCCCGACCCTACCTTTCCAATCAGATGCTAGGTAATGGTTCCAGCTCTGGAAATTTACCCTAAATGTATTTTATAAATATAAAATAAAGCTTCAAAGTTGCTATTAAATTCCTAGAATTGCCAGGTGAAATCTATGACTTTTATCTGTTAATTTGTTTGGTAATACAATGGGAAAAACATTCAAAATTCATATTAATTTTATGTAGAAGTTCAAAAAGTTTACATTTTCACATATATTTTCTTTTTATAATCTTCAGAGTCAATTTCTAGTACTATCAATTACCATACTAATCACCCATTTTTGTAATATCTGCACCTGGATAAATAAATAGATCAGAATTGGTGTGTTACTGTAAATCCAAAATGACATTGCAGATCTATCACTCTGAGATAGAATTAAACTGACTGGATAGTTGAAAAGCTAAAGTTTAAAAGAAAACTCAATTTTTGGAAAACAACTTAAATCATAGGTGCGTAATAAGTTATACACAGTCTATCTCTAATTTAATTTACTTTTCTTAAGTCCAATTGCCAGCTAGTTTCCTTCCTTATATGCATCTACTTTAATATCTACCCTGACTTGTTTGTGTATATATCCTTGAAAATATAATTGCCCATGTAAAATGTGCAGCAATGTTAAGTGCATAAACACACAGAATTTTAGGTAAACTTTTATTTATTTATTTATTTTACATAAAGCATACAAAGACTTAAGCATAAGGCATGACACCATAAAACTTCTAGAAGAGATCATAGGCAAAACATTTTCTGACACAAAATCTGTACCAACATTTTCTTAGGTCAGTCTACATGGCACTATATATATATAGCATGTGTGTGTGTGTGTGTGTGTGTGTATAAACAAAGCATATATATATAACATATATAAACAAAAATAAAGAATGAAACCTACAAACTTACAAGCTTTTACCCATCAAAGGACACCCCACATAAAATAAAAGACAACATACCGAATGGAAGAAAATATCTGTAAATGATGTGACTGACAAGGGCTTAATTTCCAAAATATACAAACAATTCATACAGCTCAACAACAACAAACAATCCAATTGAAAAAACAGCATCAGAACAAATTGATATTTCTCAAAAGGAAAAAATCTAAATGACAAATAGGCACAGGAAAAGATGCTCAATGTAACTAATTATTAGAGAAAATAAATCAAAACTATGATGAAGTACTACCTCACATGGGTCAGAAAGGTCATCATTAAAAAGTCAACAAATAACAAATGCTACAGGGGAAGTGGAGAAGAGGGAACACTCTTACGCTGTTTTTGGGAATGTAAGTTGGATACAGTCACTATGGAAATGAGTATGAAGTTTTCTCAGAAAACTGAAAAGACAATAGGATATGATTCAGCAACTTCGTTGCTGGGCATATATCCAGACAAGACTAAGGCAAAAACCACTACAATATTGTAAAGTAATTAGCCTCCAACTAATAAAAATAAATGGAAATAACAACAACAACAAAACAACAAACAAATAAACTCACCCCCCCCAAAATACATGAACCCTCATTTTATCAAAACATGTATATATAGTAGCAGGACTCTTGGTCATTTTCATTTCTATATAGTATTCTAGTGTATGTGCCTGTGCAAAGAAATAGAGACAACTAGAGATCTATTTAAGAAAATTAGAGATACCAAGGGAACATTTCAAGCAAAGATGGGCACAATGAAGGACAGAAATGGTATGGACCTAACAGAAACACAGATATTAGGAAGAGGTGGCAAGAATACACAGAAGAACTATAAAATAATAGTAATAATGATGATCCAGATTACCACGATTGTGTGATCACCCACCTAGAGCCAGACAACCTGGTGTGTGAAGTCAAGTGGGCCTTAGCAAGTACCACTAGAAACAAAGGTAGTGGAGGTGATAGAATTTCAGCTCATCTATTTCAAATCCTAAAAGATGATGCTGTGAAAGTGCGTCACTCAATATGCCAGCAAATTTGGAAAACTCAGCAGTGGCCATAGGACTTGGAAAGGTCAGTTTTCATTCCAATCCCAAAGAAAGACAATGCCAAGGAATATTCAACCTACTGCACAATTGCACTCATCTCACATGCTAGCAAAGTAATGCTCAAAATTCTCCAAGCTGGGCTTCAGCAGTATATGAACTGAGAAATTCCAAATATTCAAATTGGATTTAGCAAAGGCAGCGGAACAAGAGATCAAATTGCCAACATCTGTTGGATCATTGAAAAAGCAAGAGAGTTCCAGGAAACCATCCACTTCTGCTTCAGTGACTATGCTAAAGCCTTTGACTGTGTGGATCACAACAAACTGGAAAATTCTTAAAGAGATGGGCCACCATACCTGCCTCCTGAGAAACCTGTATGCAGATCAAGAAACAACAGTTCGAACTGCACATGGAGATGGACTAGTTCCAAACTGGGAAAGGAGAACATCAAGGTTGTATATTTTTCACCCAACTTATTTAACTTATATGCAGAGTGTATCATGCAAAATCCCAGGCTGGATGAAGCAGAAGCTGGAATCAAGATTGCCAGGAGAAATATCAATAACCTCAGCTATGCAGATGACACTATCCTTATGGCAGAAAGTGAAGAGGAACTAAAGAGGCTCTTGATGAAAGTGAAAGAGGAGAGTGAAAAGGCTGGTTTAAAACTCAACATTCAAAAGACTAAGATTGTGACATCCAGTCCCATCACTTCTTGGCAAATAAATGGGGAAACAATGGAAACAGTGAGAAACTTTGTTTTCTTGTGCTCCAAAATCACTTCATATGGTGAGTGCAGCCATGAAATTAAGATATTTTCTCCTTCAAAGGAAAGCTATGACCAACCTAGACAGCATATTAAAAAGCAGAGACATTACTTTGCAAGCAAAGAGCTGTCGTGTCAAAGCTATGGTTTTTCCAGTAGTATGTATGGAGAGTTGGACTATAAAGAAGGCTGAGTGTTGAAGGATTGATGCTTTTGAACTGTGGTGTTGGAGAAGACTCTTGAGAGTCCCTTGGACTGCAGTGAGATCAGACCAGTCAATCCTAAAAGAAACCAGTCCTGAATATTGGTTGGAAGGACTGACGCTGAAGCTGAAACTCCAATATTTTGGCCACCTGATGCGAGGAGCTGACTCATTAGAAACTACCTTGATGCTGGGAAAGATTGAAGGCAGGAGAAGAAGGGGATGACAGAGAATGAGATGGTTGGATGGCATCATCGACTCAGTGGATATGAGTTTGAGCAAGCTCTGGGAGATGGTGAAGGATAAAGAAGCCTGTCGTGCTGTGTAGTCCATGGGGTCACAATAAGTCAGACATAACTGAGGAAATGAACAATAACAAATGCGTTTGTCTGCTTAGTCACTCAGTCATGTCCAACTGTTAAGAACCCTATTGAGCTGTAGCCCACTAGACCCTCTCTCCATGGGATTTCCCAGACAAGAATACTGGAGTCAGTTGTCATTTCCTTCTCCAAGGATTCTTTCCAATCCAGGGATTGAACCCAAGACTCCCGAGTCTCTTCCATTGCATGCAGATACTTTACCTGCTGAGCTATCGAGAAAGCTCATTTATTCTAATTTATAAATTATTCAACTCAGTATTACAGGAGAAGAGAGTCTTTTCCAATTGTTGGCTACTGAAAATAATGTTGCTATGAATATTCTGGGATTTCTGTGTAATAATTTCATTTTAGAACTTAACAAGGGGTGAAATAGCAGGGCCATAGCACATTTCTATGTTCTGTTTTAATAAATATTGTCAAACAGTTTTTCAATATATTTGTAACAGTATGAAAGCCAAGAAACTGAATAAATTTCTTGCCCCACATCCTTATCAATACTTTGTATCGACTTCCCCTACAGTTTTAGGCCTTTTGGTGGGTATGGAGTACTCTCTCTTCGTTTTTTCAGTTGCTAAGTTGTGTCTGACCCTGTGGGACCCCTGTACCGCAGCATATCAGGTCCTCTGTCTTCTACCATCTCTCAGGATTTGCTCAGATTCATGCCCATTGAGACGGTGATGTTATCTCACCACCTCATCCTCTGCCACTCTATTCTCTTTTTGCCTTCAGTCCTTCCCAGCATCAAGGTCTTTTCCAATAAGTCGGCTCTTCACATCAAGTGGCCAAAGCACTGGACCTTCAAGTTCAGTAACAGTCCTTCTAGTACATATTCAGGGTTGATTTCCTTTAGGATTGATTGGTTTGATCTCCTTGCAATCCAAGGGCCTCTCAAGAGTTTTTCTCCTATTTCTTGTTGGAGATTTTAATTTTTTAACATGTGTCATGTGGAAATCTTAGTCCCGTGGCCACTAATCAAACCAGTGTCCCCTGCAGTGGAAGCATGGAGTCTTAACCAGTGGATTGCCAGGGAATTTCTTTGTATTTCTTTCTTTTTTTTTCCCCTGATGACCGCTGCTACTGCAAGACTCTTTCCATTGATCATTAGCCATTAAGATGTATCTTTCTTAGGGACATAACTATAAGAGGGCTGATGTCAATTTTTAATTGGAATGTTTGTCTTTTAAAATTTGATTTTTCCTTCTAGGGTGAAATAGATCATCAGCCCAGGTTGGGTGCATGAGACAAGTGCTCGGGCCTGGTGCACTGGGAAGACCCAGAGGGATCGGGTGGAGAGGGAGCTGGGAGGGGGGAACGGGATGGGGAACACATGTAAATCCATGGCTGATTCAGGTCAATGTATTACAAAAACCACTACAATATTGTAAAATAATTATCTCCAACTAATAAAAATAAATGGAAAAAAAAAAAAGAAAAAAATTGTTTTTTCTTTACAAATTTCCGGATGTAATTCCTATATCAGAAATATATATTGCAATCATATTCTCTAAGTCCTGGTCAATGGCTTGTCTTTTTTGCTCTGTTGTTTCATTTGTAATACTTATGTTTCCCTCCTTTCTTTCCTGTCAATGTTGCCAGGAATTATCAATAAGATTAATCTTAAATTATTTTTTGTTTGTTAGATCTCTTTACGTACTGATCTTTAAAAATGATATTAATTTTCTATCATTTTCCTTCTCAACATTTCTTACGTAGATTTTTTTTCTTTTCTATTTTTCACCATAAATAGTTGAATTATTGTTTTCCAGAAGATTTTCTACTTTAGCCCATGCATTTATGAACACATACTCTCTTAACATATTTTAAGTTGCATTCCACAAACTTTATTATGTCATGTTGTCATTATCATTCAGTTCACTTTTTTTCTAATTTCTACTGAGATTTCTTCCATGACTCATGGGTTATTTACATGCGGTTTGCTTAGTTTTCAAATAATAGGAGGCTTTCTAGATAGTGTACTGTACTGTTTACGGCTTAATGTCTCTGTGGCTTAAGAACAAACTGAATTATCTCAGTCCTTGAAACTTGAAACTTGTTTAATGGCTACCTCATATGGTAGAAAGTGAAGAACTAAAGAGCCTCTTGATGAAAGTGAAAGAGGAGAGTGAAAAAGTTGGCTTAAAGCTCAACATTCAGAAAACTAAGATCATGGCATCTGGTCCCATCACTTCATGGCAAATAGATGGGGAAACAGTTGAAACAGTGGCTGACTTTATTTTTCTGGGCTCCAAAATCACTGCAGATGGTGATTGCAGCCATGAAATAAAAAGACGCTTACTCCTTGGAAGGAAAGTTATGACCAACCTAGACAGCGTATTAAAAAGCAGAGACATTACTTTGTCAACAAAGGTCCGTCTGGTCAAGGCTATGGTTTTTCCAGTGGTCATGTATGGATGTGAGAGTTGGACTGTGAAGAAAGCTGAGCGCTGAAGAACTGATGCTTTTGAACTGCAGTGTTGGAGAAGACTCTTGAGAGTCCCTTGGACTGCAAGGAGATCCAACCAGTCCATCCTAAAGGAGATCAGTCCTGAGTGTTCATTGGAAGGACTGATGCTGAAACTGAAACTCCAATACTTTGACCACCTCATGCAAAGAGTTGACTCATTGGAAAAGACCCTGATGCTGGGAGGGATTGGGGGCAGGAGGAGAAGGGGACAACAGAGGATGAGATGGTTGGATGGCATCACCGACTCAATGGACATGGGTTTGGGTGGATTCCGAGAGTTGGTGATGGATAGGGAGGCCTGGTGTGCTGCGGTTCATGGGGTTGCAAAAAGTCAGACACAACTGAGCGACTGAACTGAACTGAACATGATCAATTTTGCTAAAAGTTCCATATTTTAAAAATCACTATGTATTTTGAACTAGCTCAAATTTATTAATTTGTTTAGATATTGTGCATCTGTGCTGATTTTTATCCTTTTCTTTCAGTTATGAAGAAGTTTTGAAAAAATTTTCCTCTGTATGTGGATTTGCCTGTTTCTCACATTATTTCTTACTAACTTTGGATTTTTAGATTTTGAAGCTGTACTAATGAGCATGTGGACATGTTGAAGCTTCATATCTCCCTAGTATAGTTATAAATTTATCATTTAAAAAATATCCTGTATTATCTTCCAAATACCTTTTTCTTGGACTTAAAGATCTACTTATGTGAAGTAGATAGGTATAAAAGTAAATACCTACCATTTTTTTTCTGTATATTGTCACACTGCTTATTTAGCTCACATGCAGAGTACATCATGTGAAATACTGGGCTGAATGAAGCACAGCTGGAATCAAGATTGCTGGGAGAAATATCAATAACCTCAGATATGCAGATTATACCACCTTTAAGGCAGAAAATGAAGAGGAACTGAAGAGCCTCTTGATGAAAGTGAAAGAGGAGAGTAAAAAAGAAAAAGAAAACTGGCTTAAAGCTCAACATTCAAAAAACTAAGATCGGGAGAACAAGATGGTGGACGGATAGGTGGATGTGGAGTACATTTCTCTCCATGGATACATGAGGAATATACCTTCAGACACAGAAATGCATGCAGAACACCAGTTGAAAGCAGACAGGAGTACCTGACCAGTGGAAAAGAATATACAGAGGCATGCAAAACCTGGTAGGATGAAGGATCTGGGGAGGAAACCAGAGTGTTACTAGGGCTGAACCTGCCTTCACTGGGTGGAGAAACTGATGCAGGGGTCTGATCCTCACATTGGGGCAATTGTTTGAGTCAGAGGAGAAACATTTAAGGCTGAGAGTGAAACAGCTGATCTGTGGCAACCTAAATGGAATGGGAATCAAACAGTCCTTGCTGCAGCCATATGTACCCCGGACAGGGACACAGGTCCCCTAGAAGGCGCAGTGGCGGGGAGCTGGAGTTTGGGATTGCGGAACAATTCCAGGGCAAGGGGGGCTGTTGACTGTGGAGAAATGGACAGAGGGGCTCTGAGGGAAGAAACTGGTGGGAAATGCCTGTGGAGGAAAGCTAGGCAGCCATGGAAGCAAGGTGATACTGCTGAGTCATGCGTAGGGGGTGGAGCCATTGCCCCCCCCCCCCCCCCACGTGCCAGCATCGGCAGCTGAACAGTAGATAGGCTGGCCCGTCAAGTACCCGACAGTCTGAACTACAGAGTAGGACCCCACCCAGGGTGACCCTCTAAGTGACCGATGTGACAATCTATAGGTAGGAGCCCAACCAGGCAGGCCCGTCTATGTGCCTGACATGCCAAACAACAGAGAAGGACCCCAGGCAAGGGAGCTCTCTAAGTGCCTGAATCAGCGGAGCTATGGAGAAAGACCAGCTGAAGAGGCCTTCTGATCGCCAGCTACCAGGGGCTCGAGAAAAGACTCTGATAGGGCCATAACTCCTGTGGCTAAGGCAGTCCATGTCCCTGCACGCTTGGCACCACCAGAGTGCCTGCAACCTAAGCAGCTGTGCCACTTTTATGCTCAATCCTCACTGGGGCAGAGCTGCCACAGGCAAAAGAAAAGTCTTGTATCTAAGCATGCGGGGTCACTTCAGTCATATACAACTCTGCCACCCTGTGAACCGTGGCCTGCCAGTTTCTTTGTCAGGGGGTTCTCCAGGCAAGAATACTGGAGTGTATTGGGCAATACTGGTTGTCATACCCTTCTGCTGCTGTTGCTGCTAAGTCGCTTCAGTCGCATCCAACTCTGTGTGACCCCATAGACGGCAGCCCACCAGGCTCCGCCCTCCCTGGGATTCTCCAGGCAAGAACACTGGAGTGGGCCGCCATTTCCTTCTCCAATGCATGAAAGTGAAAAGTGAAAGTGAAGTCGCTGAGTCGTGTCTGACTCTTCGAGACCCCATGTACTGCACCCCAGCAGGCTCCTCTGCTCATGGGATTTTCTAGGCAAGAGTACTGGAGTGGATTGCCATTGCCTAAGCACTGTATTTCCTGCTGTCCTAGCCGCCAGCCCCACTGAATACCTGGTGCCACCAGAACCCCTGCGACCCAAGCAGCTGCACCACCTCCACGCCTGGCCCTCACTAGGACAGACCCAAGTCCTATCAGGCAGCCTCAGGAGAAACCCCAGTGGCCGGCCCACATGCAGAGGTGGAAGTAAAACCACAATTGAAGCCCAGGGGCACTATGGGCAAGGAAGAAGACCCCAAACTTTCCCACCATTTATAAAAGCTGCAGATTAAATCCACACAGTCAGCTAGGCAGATTCTGTGTCTGCAAGATGTATAAAAGGGCATTGAAAGCTCCCACAAAAGAAAACACAATAGTTCTGATAGCTTTGGACATTGGCGGCAAGAATACACTGGAGTAGGACCAGATTAGAATATAAATTGCCCCCACAGCAGGTCCAGAGACCAGCACAGTGCTGGAGGGCATCCCAGGGAGGGGAGGTGGACTGTGACTCCCAGTGAGGGAAAGGACCCTGACAGCAGTGACTCAAGATAAATATTATTATTCTTATATTTTAACTTGTTCTGTAGTTTCTTCTGTATTTTCTCATTTAAAACAATTTTTCTTTCCCCCACCCCACTGTAATTGTCACTTTTATTGGCACTATGAAATCTAATTAAGCTTTTGAGTTTCTCTTTCTTTTTTTTAAAATCACAATTTATATTGTTATAAACCTGTGTCCTACATTGGGCTTTTGCAGTTCTGTGGAGTTTTCCTTTTTTAAAAATTTTTTATTTTCTTTTTTTAATTTTCAATTTTAATTTTTTAAACCTATTATTATTTTTCTACATTTATTCATTTATTTGTTTTTCCTATTGTTCTTTTCCATTGCTGTTAATCTTTAATGTATATAAATCTTCTTTAAATATCTCTGTTTAACTTTGCATTTCTATTCTTTCTTTCTTTTCTTTCTGTCCTTTCCTCTCAACATATTTGTGAGTTTTGTTTTCATTGCTTTATTCCCCATCTGGTACCTTACTTTAGTTTTGTTTTCCAGTTTGTGCTTTAGTTAGTCTTGTTCTTAACTGGTAGATGTTATTTTTGGTTTCCTTTGCTCACCATATCAATCCATTGTATTTTATTTTTGTTGGGCTCTTTTGATTTTGCTTATGAATGTACATGTATATGCATATATTCCATTATTTTAATTATTATTTGCCTAATTTTATAACTGCTATTTGTCTGGAGTTCATCTTTGGTATCTCGTTTTTGGGTATGTGTTTAATCTCAGTTAATGCCATAACAAACCATCTGTGGAATCTTCATTCCTGACCAGAGGTCAAGGCCTGAGCCTTTGGAGAGAGAGCACTGACTCCAAGACCCTAGACTACCAGAGAACTAACCCTAGGGAGTATCAAACAGTGAGAGCTCCCTTAAAGGAAACCACTTGAATACAAGACCCAGCATCACCCAACCACCAGTAGCACCCTGTGAAGAATGCTGCATCCAAACAACAACCAAAACAAAAATACAAACCCAATCATCAACAGACAGGATTATCAACTCACTCAGCCTTGCCCATCAGAGGAAAATCAAAACAAAATAAAACAAAACTCAGCAAAATATCACCCTATACAAAGCCTACACAAACCACTGGACCAAACTTAGGAGGGCAGAAAACGAAAGGAATAAAGAATTCAACCTTGAAGCCTGGGAAAAGGAGGCCTCAAACACAATAAGTTAAAAAAAAAAAAAAGAAAAGGCAGAGAAATACTACACAGATGAAGGAACAATATAGAGACACATAAGTCCACATAAATGAAGAGGAAATAGGCAAATTACCTGGAAAAGAGTTCAGAATAATGATAGTAAAGATCAAAAACCTTGCAAACAAAATGGAAGAATCAATTACAAATAGAAGAAATAAAGAATAAGATACAGAGACAAACAACACAATTGTTGAAATTAGAAATATTCTAGAATGAATCAATAGCAGAATATCTGAAGCAGAAGAATGAATCAGTGAGCTGGGAGATAACATGGTGGAAATAACTTCTGAAGTTCGGAATAAAGTAAAAAGAATGAAAAGAACTGAGGATAGTCTGAGAGACCTCTGGGACAGTATCAAATGCAGCAACTTGTGAAGTATAGGGGTCTCAGAAGAAGAGAGAAAAAGAAAGGGTATGAGAAAAATTTTGAAGAGATTATAGTTGAAAATTTCCTCAATATGGAAAAGGAAACTGTCAATCAAGTTCAAGAGGTGCAAAGGGTCCCGTACAGTATAAACTCAAGGAGAAACATGCCAATACACATGCTAATAAAAAATGACAAGGATTAAACTCAAAGAATATTAAAAGCAGCAAGGGAAAAGTAACAAGTAATATACAAAGGAAACCCCATACATTTAACAACTGATCTTTCAGCAGAAACTCTGCAGGCCAGAAGGGAATGGCAGGATATATTTAAAGTACTGAAATCTACAACCAACCAATATTACTCTACCTGGCAAGGATCTCATTCAAAATTGATGGAGAAATCAAAAGCTTTTTAGACAAGAAAAGTTAAGAGAATCAGTACCACCAAACCAGCTTTACAACAAATGTTAAAGGGACTTATATAGTCAGGACATACAAGACAAGGTAAAAGGTCTACAAAATAAAACCCTAAACAATTAAGAAAATGGCAATATATATCAATAATTACTTTAAATATAAACAGATTAAATGCTCCAACCAAAAGACACAGATTGGCTGAATTGATATAAAAACAAGACTGATATATATGCTGTCTACAAGGAACCCACTTCAGACCTAAAGATGTATGTAGACTGAAAGTGAGAAGATGGAAAAATATATCCATACAAATGGAAAACAAATTAATCCTGGAGTAGCAATTCTCATATCAGACAAAATAGACCTTAAAATAAAGAATATTACAAGAGACAAGGAAGGACACTACATTATGATCAAGGGATCAATCCAAGAGGAAGACATAACAATTGTAATTATCTATGCACCTAACATCGCATCCAACCTCATAAGACAAACACTAACAGACATAAAAGGAGAAATTGACAGTAACACAATAATAGTAGGAGACTTTAACACCCCACTCACAGCAATGGACAGATCATCAAAGCAGAAAATTTAATAAGAAAACACAAGTCTTAAATGATACATTAGATGAGATGGATCTCATTGATATCTTCAGAACATTCCATCCAAATGCAGAAGAATACACCTTCTTCTCTAGTGCCCATGGAACATTCTCCAGGATAGACCACATCTTGCATTACAAATCAAACTTCACTAAGTTGAAGAAAATTGAAATTGCTATTAAGCATCTTTTCTGATGACAAAGCTATAAGACTCAATATCAATTACAAGGAAAAAAAACTGAAAACTACAAACACATGGAGATTAAACAATACGTTTCTAAATAACCAACAGGTTACTGAAGAAATCAACAAGGAAATAAAAAAATAATTCTGGAAACAAATGACAACGAAAACACAGCAACTCAAAACCTATGGGGTGTAGCAAAAGAAGTTCTAAGAGGGAAGTTTATAGCAATGCAATCCTCGTCAAAAACAGTGCTGGGAAAACTGGACAGCTACATGTAAAAGAATGAAATGAGAACACTTGCTAACACCATACAAAGATAAACTCAAAATGGATTTAAGACCTACATGTAAGACCAGAAACTGTAAAACTCTTAGAGGAAAACATAGGTAGAACACTCAATGACATAAATCAAAGCCAGATCCTATATGAACCACCTCCTAGAATAATTGAAATAAAAACAAAAGTAAACAAGTGGGACCTGATTAAGCTTAAAAGGTTTTGCACAGCAAAGGAAACTATAAGCAAAGTGGGAATACAACCCTTAGAATGGGAGAAAATAATAGCAAATGAGACAACTGACAAAGGATCAGTTTCCTACATATACACACAGTTCATACAAATCAATACCAGAAAAGCAAACAACCCAATCAAAAAGTGGGAAAAAGACCTAAACAGACATTTTTCCAAAGAAGACATACAGATGGCTAACAAACACATGAAAGGATGCTCAACATCACTCATTATTAGAGAAATGCAAATCAAAACTACAAGTTATCACCTCACACCAGTCAAAATGGCCATCATCAAAAAGTCTACAAAATAAGTGCTGGAGAGGGTGTGGAGAAAAGGGAACACTTTTGCACTGTTGGTGAGGACGTAAATTGATACAGCTGCTATGGAAGACAGTATGGAGATTCCTTAAAAAACTAGGAATAAAACCACCATGTGACTCAGCAATCCTACTCCTAAGCATATACTCTGAGGAAACCAAAATTGAAAAAGACACATGTATCGCATTGTTCATTGCAGCACTATTCACAATAGCTAGAACATGGAAGCAACCTAGATGTCCATCGACAGTTGGATGGATAAAGAAGTACTGGTACATATACGCAATGGAATACTACTCAGTCATAAAAAGAAACATATTTGAGTCAGTTCTAATGAGGTGGATGAACCTAGAGCCTATCATACAGACTGAAGTAAGTCAGAAAGAGAAAGATAAATATCGTATACTAACGCATGTATACTGAATCTAGAAAAATGGCACTGAAGAATTTGTTTACTGGGAAGCAATGAAAAAACAGACATAGAGAATAGACTTATGGATTTGGGGAGAGAGGAGGAGAGGGTGAGATGTATGGAGAGAGTAACATAGAAATTTACATTACCATATGTAAAATAGATAGCCAATAGGAATTTGCTGTATGGCTCAGGAACCTCAAACAGGACCTCTGTATCAACCTAGAGGGGTGGGATGGGAAGGGAGATGGGAGGGAGGTTCTCAAGGGAGGGGATATATTTATATATATATGGCTTATTTATGTTGAGGTTTGACAGAAAACAACAAAATTCTGCAAAGCAATTATACTTCAATTAAAAAAATAAATTAAAAAAACAAACAAAAAAAAAACCAGAAAAGAAGATCATGGTATCCGGTCCCATCACCTCATGGCAAATAGATTGCAAAAAAATGGAAACAGTGACAAACCTTATTTTCTTTGGCTCTAAAATCACTGCAGATGGTGACTGCAGCCATGAAATTGAAAGATGCTTGTTCCTTGGAAGAAAAGCTATGACCAATCTAGACAGCATATTAAAAAGCAAAGACATTACTTTGCTGACCAAAATGAAGCCAAGGGAGATGAAAACATTGATGCTAGGAAGATCATGAATAAATGTAAAACTTGTGGAGTATTTAGAGGGAGCATTAATGGCAACCCACTCCAGTTTTCTTGCCTGGAGAATCCCATGGCTGGAGGAGCCTGGTAGGCTAAGTCCATGGGATCACAAAGAGTTGGACATGACTGAGTGACTGCCCTTTTGGTTTATCTCTTTTGGGAGTTGTTGGCATGTAACCAAGGATATGTCAACCTGACTTAAAGGATTTAATTAGAGATAGTGGTATAAAATTTTAAATTAATATGAATGCATAAGCGCTGTTGTCAGAAACTTCATAGTTAAAAATGAAACTCTTAAATAAGAGAGAAGTTGTGGACAGCTCATAGGAAAAGGAAGAATGCAAATCTGAGTATATCATATTGAATCTGCAGTTATGAAGAAGAGGATAAATAAAGATGGCATAAAAGGGATAAAGAGTGATGACTGTGGAATAGTGCTGACCAAGTTTTGTAGAAAATATCAAGCAAAATAAATAAGATTGAATTATGATCTTAAAAGTTTCTTCCCAGTTCTAAATGAAGGGCTGTCAATTTCTTCTATAGTCTGTAAGCATCATGAGGGCAACTCTCTTTTCTATCATCTTTACTAGCATAAATTCCCTACTTAGGTAAAACTTAAGAGGTATCACGTCTTTAAGAAGGATGCATTGACAGAAAGAAAAGAAGAAAGTTTATAAACTTTTATTTTTGGTTTAAGGTAGAGTTTTTCAATCATGAGCTATCAGAGACCAGTTTAAGTTGGCACATAGTAAGTTCTGAAGAGTTTGAAGAAAAATAAATATAGAAATGATTTATGTAAAGGAATTTTTGCAACACTAATTGGGAAAGCATTTGTCTTGTAAGATTTTAACTTGGGTGTGCTTGGAATACAAACCTATCCTATTAACATTAGAGCTAGCATTCTTAACAGAATGATATGAAACATTAAAACAATTATCCATTATCAATTACTTCATTTTACTCTACCTGCAGACCAGTAAAATGCCTTTGTATTATTAATCTGAGTACTATGAAAAATTACTGAATGCTGACAATCACTGAAACATTTTCACAACATTTTGAAATTTTCTTTTGCTTAGCAGGGATTTCTAAACACATCTACCAATAATATTTTTAAGGAAAGGAATTGAAAAAATATAGACAATTATATAACTAGTAAACCACTCAAAGTTTATAAATGAAACTAAAATTAAAAAAGTAAATAAAGTGAACCAAAAATCTTATAATCATTTAATTATCTTTAAAATCAACTAGATTTCTTAAACCCAAATTGAATTCAAATGTTTTATTCACTGCTTATCAAAGTATACATACATGCATGCTAAATCGCTTTAGTCATGTCCGATTCTGTGTGACCCTATGGACTATAGCCTGCCAGGCTCCTCTGTCCATGAGATTTTCCAGGCAAGAACACTGGAGTGGGTTGCTATTTCCTTCTCCAGGGGATCTTCCTGACCCAGGGACCAAACCCATGTCTCTTAGGTCTCCTGCATTGGCAGGCAGCTTCTTTACCACTAGAACCACCTGGGAAGCCCGATATATACATATTCATATACATATTTGTAATCAGAAATAAAATAGGGTAAACATTTAAGCACTTCATCAGTCCAAGAATCACTCTGAGGTAAGCAATGCCACTTGTACAGATGGGTTTGCCTTACTCAGGGCAGGAACTTACTTGAGACTGTGTGTTTGGGTAGCAATTAGCTGGTTACCTAGCAACAACCCCTCCTCTCAAATCAATGCTGCAAGAATGGTATTGTTTATGTCAGAGAATTGAATAGTTGTTTGCTGGATCTAAAGAGAACAATGTAATATAGTGGTAGGGTGTGAATCTTAATCACAAGAAATTTACAGGGTTTCCTCTAAATTGGGTCAGCTTCCCACTCCTTCCCACTCCTCATCTGATGCTGGAAGTTTGTTTCAAGAGATTATTTAATGGTTAATATGCTGCTTATCAAATAAAAATGAAGAAAACGTCTGACATTTAGTTAATAACATTGATTTTCAGTGCTTTTAAAGCAAACAATGAAAGAGTTACTACATTCACAATAGCATTAGCTCTGGGCAAGATGTAATTTTATCACAATGTGTCCTCAGAAATGAGACAACCCAGGGTAGGGTAGGGTTCTGTTTAAAGAGAGTTCTAGGGTCGTTTAAGGAGAGTTTGAACAAGCTAGACAGGTTTTAGATGATAGCATTTTACCACCTGAAGGTAAAATTACAGAGATATTATTTTGTGTCAAACACATACATAAAGTACTTGTGTTTACAAGTGAGTATAATCATTTGCTATTAATAACTTAGGTAGAAAACATATTTTAATAAACCTCATACCATAAATGTATCACAAATAAATGCCACTCACTCTTTCATCTGTCTAATGGATATTTATTCATAGGGACAGTCTCACCAGCTGCATGCAAAATCAAGGAAGCAAATAATCTGAATAAAATGGAACAACAAGGCCTGAAAACACAGATTTTGATAATGGAAAAATTGAACAGAGTAAATTAGCTTGTATGTTTTCATAGGAAGATGATAAAAAGTAAAGAAAAATATCCATTAGGAGAATGTTAAAATGCCAAGTATGTGGGAGTGAATAGAAAAGGAAAAGAGAGGGACTTAGGTTTATAAAATTTTCCATGATGCAAAAGGACTGAGCCAATTTCTCCCCAGACACAGTCCTGACGTCCAGAGCCAGCTGCTTGCCAGTACGCAGGAACCTGTCATTTGACAGCAGCTTTCGGAGACTCACCCGATACTCACGCCTCCCCCATCCCAGAACACACTGGATGCTATTTTCTCACTGAGCTCCAGCGCAGAGGAATTCCCTATGGGGCAGTAATTGACAGTTGAAGTTACAGCCTGAATTCTCTTCTTTGGAAAATTGTTAACATTTGCTTTAAAAAGGCACGCTCTTCAGATTAAAATTAATCAGAATCTAACAACATATTTTTCCAGTTCCTCAACCCCGGGGATATCAGTAGTTAGAAAAGCAGTATGTTTTCCTTTGAAAATAACCAATAATTATTGACGTCCTTTTAGATTGTGATGTTATTCTTGTAACTATTTTGAATAAACCTGTTAGAAGTCAGGGATTTTAACCAGAAATGTCATTTCCAAAACAATCTCAATACATGCAAAAGTAATTTAGCTGGTCAAAAGTCAAATATTAAAGGAAGAAAGCTGAGAGAAAGACTGAGCAACAGAATCAACAAAATGTTTAGACTAATAACTTATTAGAAAATAAGTGATAATGATAGGAAATTTTATTTCAAATGAATCAATGTGCAGTAAATTTTCTAATATAGGTGTATTATATCAAAGAAAAATTTAAGTAGCAAGAAAGTATAGATTTTCATTTTACAAGGGATCATTGATGTAGAAATTTCTTTTCTTACTCTTCCCCCAAATCGCTTCTGTAAATTATATTATTGTGATAACACAGACATAGTTTTTCACTGATCGAGATGATCAGATTTTTACATTAGGAATTGACATTGATGAGTTTCAGGACTCATCTCTACGTGTCCTGAGCCCCCACAGAACAGCAAACTAATCTCCAGTAGTCCAACAGTTAATTGATGAATGTGTGTTGAAATCCCAGGAGAGAAGGGAGGAAGAAAGAATGAAGGGGGAGAGGAGTGGCTTGGAGAGAGGAGGGAGGTGCTGATTTCAACCCTGTAGCGTCAGGATTGCGTCAATTCGTGTTTCAGCCACGTCTAGAGTCTCGGAGACAAGCTTCTCTAACGAGCCAAAACAGGAACAGGGCTGGAAAATCAGTGTGAGGGCGAGCGAACCTCCCCTCGCTGCCTCTTCCCCACTCCCGGCTTAGGTCCCCTGGGCTTCGCACTGTTGTTTCCAGCTCGAGGAAAAGCCCCTGTCCCTTCAGATCGAGACAAGTGAACCAAGCCAGAGGGTTTCCGTTCAGCACCTCGGACAGAATACGCAACAAAAAATGGCTCCGATCTCTACCAGCCGGGAAGAATTTGGTAAGCAAGTTACTCAACTTAGCACTGCGATTGTTCCCTAAATACTCTGGGGTGTGTGTGTGTGTGTGTGTGTGTGTGTGTCTGTGTGTGTGTGTCTGTGTGTGTGTCTGTGTCTGTGTGTGTGTGTCTGTGTGTGTCTGTGTCTGTGTGTCTCTGTGTGTGTGTGTCTGTGTATCTATGTGTGTGTGTGTCTGTGTGTGTGTTTCCGTGGGATGTTGATTATAAATTCCCCAGGTAAACTGAAAGGAACATGAGAATTGTAAAACGGCAATAGTGACTTAACTCAGTGGTTTCTCTCGACTATTTTTGTCCATAAAATTGCTTTATGCTAGCGCGATTTTACATCCAAGAAGTTCCTAGTCATCCAGGTATCCCTGTAAATTGCAGCACGTGCTAAGTAAAGAAAAGAGATCTGTTTGCTTGTTGGTTTCATTAGTTCTGTAGGTGATTTTTATTTGCATGAAAACCGGTATTTAACTAATTAGGGGAAGCCAAATGGTTCTGTGATTACATAAGGGTTTGATCTCAACATAAAATAACTTGACTATCGGGCATTTAGAATGTATGTTTTATTGCAGAGTGTACCATAAGGCATTAATTTCTCTGCTATGTTTTTCTTGTATTCTTGAAATATGCTACTAGTGAAAGACAGAATCCTACTATTCGAGTGTTAAATAGATATTCAAAATTAATTAGCTGAGCCCACTCTTTTTCACAGGTAACCAGAGGCCAGAGAGATAAGGGAAAATTTGCAGGTCAGTTAGCTAAAAACTACTGGAAACTATACTTAAGACTTACATTTTCCGGTTCAGTTTCCCTTTTCCTATATCTATGCTTAACACTCTTACTCTCCTCCTCTGTTTCAGTGAAAAAAGAAAAAGAGAAAATATCAGAGGTATTTTTTCAAATAGAAAAGTGCTATTTTAGGTTCCATTATATTCCAAAGGCAAGAGATTGGAGTTTTGCTTTATATACATTCAGAAATATCAGGAAATTTATAGAAGTCTGCTATGAAACTGAGTGAAATGAAAGATCTTTGCTCTCAAAACTTTAGGATCTTATTATTAGAGAATACATAGGGAGCAGATGAACCTTTGTATATTATACTAAATATTTTGCCATTTGACATTAATATTAAATGAGACAATATATCATATTATATTCAGGAAGGAATTTCTTTCACAGCTGTCCATTTGACTGATTGAGTTTATATTGTTGTAATATGATATGTATTCCCAGTTTCTGATTGAAAATCAGAAATATTTGAATACTGAGGAATTTTCAGATGCTGTGCTAGTCAAAAATATGTTCTGGTATGGGCCATACGTCTATTTAGAAAAAAAAATACTATTCCTTTTTAAAAATTTTTTTCTTTCTTCATTGAATAAAGAATAAAGAATAGTTCCTGACTTTGCTTTTGCTCCCTGGACTTGGATGATTAGAAAGTCCAGGAGTGTTTTGTTTGTATGTTTGCTTTTTCTTCCCACAGAAACTTAAACAGAAGGAAAAACTGAAAAGCTGATAGTAAGTTTAGCTAATGATCTTTAGCTCTCACCTCATTTTCTTTCTGTAGCATCCACTGCTTTTTCTATCTCGTGAATTCAAAGTATATTTTTCATCTCTACACAATTCAGTTTATTGATATAATTAAACTGCAGAATATTTTTCATTGATGTGTTTCCTGTTTTATCTCCTTTGGTATCTTTGCTGTTGTCATTTCCTAATTTTATATTATTTGAGTTTGGTTTTGTGATTATGAAATAGAAGTTTGAGGGATTGAGGAGCAGAAAAACAAAAGACTATTCTTCCAGGGATTAGTTAAGCAAGCCTTAACCTTTTCCTGACTGGGACTTTTAACTTTATTATTCATTACGTGGGATTAAAAAATAGAATGAAATGGAGCCAGAAGCAGCTATTATTACATTAGTTGTATTATGGTCATTATTAAACATTAACTCAATTCACTGTATCCATATATAGTAATACTGCTTTACTTACACAGTGATATGAATCATTTGTTGGAGAATATACTTACATATGGAACATGATAGGCTTCATGAATAATCAATGTTACATAATGTCAGCAATTAATGTGCCCTCATTCAAGGAATGAATGCCAATTTCAATTTGATCCCCATTTGCCATGTGAAAATGTGCTAGGAAAAAAAAGTCAGTTATGGATAAAATTGAGCTCTAAATTATCTCTGCTCCTTCTTTTCATTACATTTTAAGGAATGGTGATTCATTTATAACCATTCTTTGAGTTTTATCCTATCTAGATAATTAATTTTTACTTTGGATAATTCAGTATTTATTTGAAGAACTTGGGGTAGGTATATGAGTTTGTAGCCTTACAAGCTGTATAATATTAATATTCTGTTGTTCACCTTTTTGTTCTTTTTCCCCTAATATGTGTACTTTTCTTTCATTGTAATTTGGGTAGAAATTATTCATGTTTGTGATAATTGCAGATAATGTTCCATCATTTCTCTCAGCATTTGAAGAATGTGACTTAGAGTTACATAGTAAGAATTGATGCTTCTAGAAAGCCTCAAAATATGGATGAAAATATTATGAAATTAGTACTGATTCATGTGTTTCACTCTATTTGTCTCATGTTGTGAGAAGACAAAGGTAGGTCACAATCATTTAGTATTCCCCCACCCTTAGCCTCAACCAAGTTTTATCCTCTCATTTTATTTGTGAAAATTACTACAAGGAAGGATTTTCTACTTATTCTCTACGTGTCACATCTGTGTTTTTTCCTGAAAGTTATATGAAATTGGTACATAATTCACCCAGAACAGTTGGAAGGCAATTCAATCTGTGCAACATACAGCAATTGTCAGCTTTGGGAGGCTTTTCAAATAGGGTGTTTCCAACTCTGCTCCTTTAATGCATGTTATTGGTCATTTGATTTTTCAGATGAAATCCCCACAGTGGTGGGGATCTTCAGTGCGTTTGGCCTGGTCTTCACAGTCTCTCTGTTTGCATGGATATGCTGTCAGAGAAAGTCATCCAAACCTAGCAAGACTCCTCCATATAAGTTTGTACATGTGCTAAAGGGAGTTGACATTTACCCTGAAAGCCTGAACAGCAAAAAGAAGTTCGGAGCCGATGAGAAAAATGAAGTAAAGAATAAATCAGCTGTGCCAAAGAATTCATTGCATCTTGATCTTGAGAAGAGAGATCTAAATGGCAATTTTCCCAAAACAAATCTCAAAGCTGGCAGTCCTGACCTGGAGAGCGTGACCCCAAAACTCTCTTCAGAAGGGGGAAAAGAGGTAGTTTCCCCCGATAGCTTAAAGTCCAGCACTTCTCTTACTTCAGATGAGAAACAGGAGAAGCTGGGAACCCTCTTCTTCTCCTTAGAGTACAACTTTGAAAGGAAAGCGTTTGTGGTCAATATTAAGGAAGCCCGTGGTTTGCCGGCCATGGATGACCAGTCAATGACCTCTGACCCATACATCAAAATGATGATTCTTCCAGAGAAGAAGCATAAAGTAAAAACAAGAGTCCTGAGAAAGACTTTGGACCCAGCTTTCGATGAGACCTTCACATTCTATGGAATACCCTACACCCAGATCCAGGAACTGGCCTTGCACTTCACAGTCTTGAGTTTTGACAGGTTTTCAAGAGATGATGTCATTGGAGAAGTCCTGATTCCTCTGGCAGGAATTGAATTAACTGGTGGAGAAATGTTAATGAACAGAGAGATTACCAAGAGAAATGTTAGGGTAATTAATTTTTAGTCTTTAAACATATTTATAAATAATCTTTTCTGCATCAAGGGGATTTTTATTAAAACAATGTCTTGTCCATATCATATTTGCCATGTTTAACTATTATTGATCATAATCAAATGGGATCAGGGAGACAGATAGATGAAAGAAACTTTAATGCACTACTGAAATGCTTAAAATATATCAATGATATAAAATAAATAGGGACACTTTATGGATTTATTTAAATATTATTTTTATAACTTTTATGAATTTCTATCACAAGTATTTTGACTAGGACTGCCACTAAAATATGGACAAATATTTCTTACTCATAACAAGTAAAAAATATGTATCAATGTTAGCATAACTGAAATCAAAAATTAAGTCAATTCATCCTGAGTATTTGAAGTTGTATTGACTTTTCACAGAATTGCTTCTTGAGGAAGAGGTACATCATTATATTGAATTATATTCACCTTTGTATTGTATAACAGGAGTTACTCTGCCTTTGTAGTCATACTACTTTTGTAGTTCTAGAATTATTAGAAAATGATAAGACATCAATTAATCAAATTTAATTGTATTTTCCCCTTAAGTATGGAACTGACTTGATTCCAGCTGTGGTGTTTCAGAATACCTGGTGTCTATAAGGCATAGTTTTATAAAATACCATAAAGTTTGTTTTGACTACATCCTCACCTTTGTCTGTTCAAATTAATGAAAGTCAGTATCTAAAATTATTAAGTATTTTGATACACCAGGCTGCTTAGTAGCACAGTGGGAATAAAGATTTGTTTCCTACTCCTTTTCTTGGAGCGCTCATTCACACAGTTACCCCATAGTAGCTTTTTTTATAAATGTGTATTGCAGTTTTAGGAGTTCTAGTCAGCCATCATTCTTAGCTATAATCAAACCCCGAGTTACTATTTGTTTATTTCAGTTAGAACTTGTAGTTTGATTTTTTGGTCATCTTATCTAATGTTAAAGTAAAAACAGATGTAAGTCTTATGTAAAAAATAAATTCTATGATACTATTCAAAGACAAAGCAATTCTCTCCAATATTTAGCTCATTCCTTGGATTAAAGGAGAATTTGGGGTAGGGTTGGGGAAACAAGTTCTAACTCAAGCAGCCCTCTGGGCCAAGAGAATGGTGGGTGTCAAACTAAATTTCAGGTTTTCTGAATTCAAATTTTAATAATGTCTGTTCTAAAGGATTTGAAATAAATAACTGAACATGAATCAGTTTCCCATATACAGATCTATCAAAATAATTAGATAATGTTAATTACCATTAATAACTTAATTAAAGTGGAGAGTTAATGAAAAATCAAAAACTAAAAATACCTCTCTGTAAGCTATATTCTAAATATCCCCGTTAAAAACGTTTCTAGTGATGAGTGTGGCTAACTCATTATGAATTTTAACATTCTGCAGTACCTAAAAAGTCCACAAGATGGCAGATAGTTGTTCTTAGGAGGTGATGGCCCTGCATACATACTTTTAGTTACTCTGATTCTTTAGCACATTAAAGTACAATAAGGAAGTGTAAATTATACCACTTTAAATGTTGATAAAAGTATATATTTCAAAACTAAAGAATACTAAAACTATTTTTATATCTTACCTCTTTTTGTTTAGAAATCTTCAGGACGGGGTGAGTTATTGATCTCTCTCTGCTATCAGTCCACCACAAATACTCTTACTGTGGTGGTTTTAAAAGCTCGGCACCTGCCTAAATCTGATGTGTCTGGACTTTCAGGTAAGAATGCTTTGAAAAACATAGGCTCAATGAAAAATGAGCTATATATTGGGGAAAACAGTTAACAACTAACACTGGCCTATGATTTGTATTTACCCTTTATTCACAATTACAAATGATGTGATTGTTCCTCTGTTTCTCATTTTATGGAACAAGTGTGAGCCAATGCCATTAACAAAAAGAAGAAAACTAAGTAGTTGTAAAATACAAGACTAACTTAGTATGTGATAGATGTCTGATTGAATAAAGTTGAAGCATGAAGCAGTGATAAATGCAGAAGAAAACAATAAGCTATAGGAAAAGTTCTTAATTTTAGAATTTGAAATGAACCTGCCTACCCTTACACGTCCATTATTTTTATTATCTTTCTTTCAATTCATTATGTATCTATTGTCTGTTTTAAGAATTAGCTTTTAGTTTTGTGACTAGCTTTCACACACACACAAATATTTTGCTATATGAGAAAGAACATGTGACCTATGGGTTAAAATGATCTGAGTTCAAACCCTAACCCTTCTGTTTCTTAGCATAGTAATCTTGGTTATGTTTCTTAAACTCTATACAAACTGGACATAATAGTACTTACCTTGAAGGGGGTTGTGAAGACTGGATATATACATATATGTGTATATATGTATATAGATTTCATTCATATATATGTGTATATATGTGTATAGATTTCATTCATATATATATAAATTCATTCATATATATATTCATTCATATATATAATGAAATATATACATTTCATTCAATATCACCTAGAGCTATTATCAGTTATAATTTTATAATTAAGTAATGGAAGCTGAAAACATGATCTTAAAGATATAGGTTAGGAAGCTAAAATGAACTCTTGAAGCCAGAATACGGCAAAATAATGTAAGTAAATAGGTGACAAAGTAGCATTATCTTAAAATCCACAGGATACATGTGACACAAGGAATATAAATACAGGGTAACAGGAAACGAGCACATCGGGTGATTAAAGGACCACAGAAAAATTAAAACTGAAAAAGGCATTGTCATTGTGAACTCTAAATTCCCATTGCCCCATTCAAAAGAGAAAGCAGAGAGGTAGAGAGACTTACCCAAAGTCAGACAGCTCAGTAAGGTTAGACGCTGTGTAATGTTCTTTCCTTCTAGTCCTTTCTCGGGAATGAGTTACCAGTAATCAGAATGTGTTATTAGAACATTCTCTTTCCTCCCCCTTTATGTCATCACTTCATCCTGCCATTACAGTTCTTTCCTATCCTCTGTTATCTCTCATGTTTTACATTCTTACTTATTTTCAACTTGTTGACAAAAGAGAAGCCACGCTTTATCCATATTTTCACTTCATTCTGACTCATTTTCATTATAATCACATTTTGTCGGTATGCGGTAATATCTAAGGACACCGTTATCTTGAGATCAGAGTTCCTGCCTCGTTCTGCCATGTATCTGTTGTGTATCATTGCAGATCCCTATGTCAAAGTGAACCTGTACCATGCCAAAAAGAGAATCTCTAAAAAGAAGACGCATGTGAAGAAATGCACCCCCAATGCAGTGTTCAATGAACTCTTTGTCTTTGACATTCCTTGTGAGGGTCTAGAAGAGATAAGTGTTGAATTTCTGGTTTTGGATTCTGAAAGGGGATCCCGGAATGAGGTGATTGGGAGGTTGGTCCTGGGAGCGGCAGCAGACGGGGCCAGTGGCGAGCACTGGAAAGAGATCTGTGACTATCCCAGGAGGCAGATCGCCAAGTGGCACGCGCTCTGCGATGGTTAGCACCCGAGCTGTGATGAATTGGAACTTAACGATTTTTACTAGTCAAGGAGAAATTTTCCTTTTTTCCCCTGACACGTGAGTGCAAACTTTTTGTTGTTGTTGTTAGAAATGGATTGAATTAGCAGAAAGTAACTGTAAATGTGTATCATGATCATTTCCTCTTTGTTAAGAGAATCTGGATAAATTTCATAAGATATTCAATTTCCCCTGCAGGTTACTTGAGCATTCTAAGAATACTGCTCTGTAGTCTCAAATTATGGATGTGGTGATAATCTCATTGGAACGCATCACTAAAAATCAATGTGATTATTAGGATTTAGAAATAAAAAGCATGCTTTCTCTTATGAAAATTCACCCATTGTTCATCAAGTGGAGAAATAAATTTTTCTTTAAACCCAAAGATATTAAACAAATGTTCTAGATTGCTTTATTAATTATTGATATGTCATTTACATATAGTTTTCCTGATTATAAAAGTATATGATTATTGTTCTTTGGTTTGTAATAATTTGACACAACTTTATCATAAGAGAGGTAAACTTAGGTTTGTTGGGAAAAAAAAAAGCAGTAAACAAAATGAGATGAGAAATCATTTTATTAAAGGGCTGAGTTGAGGACACTGTAACCAAAATATGATTTCCTCCCTCTGTGATTACATGTGGGTCAAATGTAAAATATAGTCTCACACAAGACCCATGGCCTTGCATTATTCTCTGCTTGTGACAAGACTCAATGTGGCCTAAAAAAGCCCTATATATTTTTGTGAAGTTGTTGAGTTGGCTAATGAGTGAAAAAATAAACTTCAGCTAGAAATCCAGTTAGAAATGCAATTTTCCTAGAGGAAATATGTATAGTTTATAAGTGTACATCCAGGTGTATCCCTTGAACATAGAGAGGTCATGGGTGACCTCTTCATTTGCTTGTTCTCTCCCAGAGAGGACTAAGTTATTATTTGAAAAGAAATGAAGACAAAAAGTCATAAAGTTTCAGTCATTGCTAGATAGAAAATTTTACTTTAACCAACAATTTATAGAAAATAGTCATATGGCAAGCCTAATATACTTTACCTATGTTCATACATAACATATTTATGCTGCCAAATTAACACAGTAGAGTATGTTTCACCATCTTTTCTAGGCTAATTTGTCTTGAGCTCTTGTCTGTGGACCAGTTTATAAACTTGTATCTTGTACTGCTTTCCAGTGCCAGGGCTCTGTGATTACTTGGAGAGAATTTACTTGAGGTAATATCACTGTATTTGAGTGTTTAGAAAAGCAAAAGTGAAACTCAGGTACAGTTGAATTTTAAATATGCAAGTTAGAAATGAAGTCTACTGAAAACTTTACATTTTGAGTCAGGTTTTGTGTCAGTGCTCCAGCAATTTTTGAGAATGTGTTTGATATCAGTGTTTGTAAAATCTATGACAATACATTTTCCAAACAACATATACATACTTTTTATGATTATGCTGAAAGTAGGAAATGTTTTACACTCTGTATACAAAAAGTGAAATCAACCTCTCTTTTGAGCTTTAAGATGATTTTGGAATTAGACGAGACTATTCTCCAATCATTGTTTTCATGCCATCACAGAGTCACGTCCTAGCATCTTGGTCCACTCAGCATTTCTGTTAAATAAACTGTAGTCAGTACATGGTTTGGGTAAATCATATGGCCTTTTTATGTTTCTATATTTGGTATCATGAGCCAAGAAATATAATATATTTTGAAGCCCTTAAACATTAAAAAAAGTAAACCCTAAGTATCCTTCACAGTTGCCAGAAGTTAATGATGGTACCAAAAGAAGTATGGTCGTTGGAGGAGGGACAATAAAGCCAACAGCAGATAATTACAAGATGACAATAACTAATTTGTAAATAGTTTTTTTTTTTTAATTTAAAGTGTTTTTCATTGTGAAAAGTCAAGTAAAACTATTTGCAATTATTGTTAAGTAAAAAAAGAAGAAAAACTAGAACAGGACTGAAGTAGGCAGAGGCACAGTGATCGCATTATCTTCTGAAAATCCTGTTTTATATGATATTACAATATCAGTGTGATCTTGAATTCTGTTACAAATTCTGCACTGTATTAAACATATAAATTAATTGTTTGTCTTATTAGCCAATCTAACCACTCTAGTGGGGAGAGGTCCATGTTTGAAGAACTGTGTAACTTAGTAACTGATTTGTTCTGATGTTGTAACTTAATAGAAGTGGTTTGGAAGGAAGCATGGTGTATGAGATGGTGTCTGTTCTTTTGTGCCAGCTCTGTATGATGTTTGTAAGATCATGTTTATAAAACATGAATAAATGGCTGCTTTTGCCCAACGCATTTCAACTCAAACTTTTCTGTCAGTGGATTCTCTTCTTTCTAAGTTCTCAAGTTTCCCTAACAGATCATCTGGCACAGATTAAGGAACATAATGACTTGGCACCAAGATCTCCACATATCTTGCTGTATTTTGGTTAATCTTAATAAAATTCATTCAGGACAGATACCATTATCCATCTACAGGAGCAAAACCTGAAGCTAAAGGAGCTTTGGCAGTTGACTCAAGTTCACATGGATGGTATGTGCAAAGATTTCATCATATTCCTCATTCTTCTCTCTATGGCAGGCCAATCTCCTCCAGGAATCCTCATAAATTGGCTCTGTTAGATTCTTAAAATTGTTCATGCCCACATTCTTTAACTATTTCTTTATGTATTTTGTTCCTTTTATCATTTTCTATCACAATTTTTAAATTTAATCTTTCTTTTACTGTTTTTTATGATTTTATCTCTCGCTTTAGTCTCTTTCATTACCTGTTTTGTTTTGGGGCTTCCCAAGTGGTGCTCTTTACCACTTCCCAGGTGGTAAAGAGCCCACGTGCTAATGCAGGAGACACAAGAGACTTGGATTTGATCCCTGGGTCTGGAAGATCCGCTGGAGGAGGGCACAGCAACCCACTCCAGTGTTCTCGCCTGGAAAATCCCATGGAGAGAGGAGCCTGGGTGGCTATAGTCCATATGGTCGCACAGAGTGGGAGATGACTGAAGTGACTTAGCACACATTTTCTATTACTATTTTTTATTTTCTTTTTAATTTTTCCTATATCTTTGCATTGGATAGGTTTATTTAGTAAAATGGTACTGAAATGGAAGTCTTGATCTCTTCCAAAGAAAGGTAGGAAAAAACCTGAGGACATATACAATGCTTCCTTTAGACACCAGCTAAAGTAAATGGAGCTATGGGATTAATCACAAGGAGGATCAGCCTTTTTTTTTTTTTTTTTTTAAACAGAACTAGTCTATATGGAGGTGTTCTATATTATCATAATTGTATCAACAGCTTTGTAAATGTAATGTAACCAAAACTTCCTGCCATTATATTTTTGTTCTAAAGCACATTAATTATATTGAATGTGCTCATATATGTCAAAAGACTTAGTTGGTGATTACATCTAAGGGCTCAAATATATTTTAGGCCTACTTAGCAAAAGCAGCCAGGGCCACTGAGGAGATTTTCCGTGGAATTAGTCATTAGAGAAATGCTGATTAAAACCACAATGTGATATCAAACACACCTTATTAGAGTGTCTAAAAGCAAAGAGTTTGAACATGCTGAGTGTTGGTGAGAATTTCTTTGAGATTTTAGCAGGTTTTTAATAGAAGTTGATAATCTGATTCTAAAATTGATACAAATATACAAGTATCTAGAATAAATGAAACAACTTTGAAATAAAGAACAAGTGGTACAGGGCGATGGTGGCCTCCTAGAACAAGTTGGGGAGCTTTCCTTCCTCTGCTACTTTCTGAAAGAGTCTGAACAGGATAGGTGTTAGCTCTTTTCTAAACTTTAGGTAGAATCTGCCTGTGAAGCCATCTGGCCCTGGGCTTCTGTTTGTTGGAAGATATTTCACCATACTTAAGATTTTTGTGCTTGTAATTTGTCTGTTCATATTTTCTCTTTTTTTCATGGTTCACTTTTGGAAGGTTGCACTTTTCTAAGGATTTGTCCATTAATTCCAAGTTGTCAATGTTATTGGCATACAGTTGCTCATAGTAGTCTCATGATTCTTTGTATTTCTCTGTTGTCCATTGTATCTTCTCCTTTTTCATTGCTAATTTTATTGATTTGAGTCTCTTCCTTTTATTTCTTGATGAGTCTAGCTAATGGTTTGTCAGTTTTATCTATTCAGAGAAACAGCTTTTATTTTTATTGATCTTTGCTATCAGTTCTGTTCAGTCACACAGTTGTGTCTGACATTTTGTGACCCCATGAACTGCAGAATACTGGGCTTCCCTGTCTGTCACCAACTCCCAGAGCTTGCTCAAACTCATGTCCATTGAGACAGTGATGCCATACAACCATCTCATCCTCTGTCATCCCCTTCTCCTCCTGCCTTCAAATTTACCAGCATCAGGGTCTTTTCCAATGAGTCAGTACTTCGCAACAGGTGGCCAAAGTATTCGAGCTTCAGCTTCAGCATCAGTCCTTCCAATGAATATTCAGGACTGATTTCCTTTAGGATTGACTCGCTTGATCTCCTTGCAGTCCAAGGGACTCTCAAGAGTCTTCTCCAACACCGCAGTTCAAAAGCATCAGTTCTTCAACGCTCACTCTCACGTCCATACGTGACTACTGGAAAAACTATAACTTTGACTAGATGGACCATTGTTGGCAAAGCAATGTCTCTGCTTTTTAACACACTGTCTAGGTTTGTCTTAACTTTCTTTATAGGGAGCAAGTGTCTTTTAATTTCATGACTTCAGTTACCATCCACAGTGATTTTGGAGCCCAAGAAATTAATGTCTGTCACTGTTTCCCTTATTTCCCCACATGTTTTGCCATGAAGTGATGGGACCCTGGATGCCATGATCTTAGTTATTTGGATGTTGAGTTTTAAGCCAGTCTTTTCACTCTTCTTTTTCAGTTTTTATCAAGAGGCTCTTTAGTTGCTCTTCAATTTCTGCCATAAGGGTGGTGTCATCTGCATATCTGAGGTTATTGATATTTCTCCCAGCAATCTTCATTCTAGCTTGTGCTTCATTCAGCCTGGCATTTCACATGATGTATTCTGTGTAGAAATTTAATAAGAAGGGTGATAATATACACCTTGATGTACTCATTTTCCAGTTTGGAACCAGCATGTTTTTCTATATCTGGTTCCAACTGTTGCTTCTTGGCCTGCATACAGATATCTCTGAGGGCAGGTAAGGTGCTCTGGTATTCCCATGTCTTTCAGAGTTTTCTATAGTTTGTTGTGATCTACACAGTCAAAGGTTTTGGTGTAGTCAATAAAGCAGAAGTACACGTTTGTCTGAAATTCTCTTGCTTTTTTCTATGACTTTTGCTATGGTCTACTTCATTTATTTTCATATTTTTGTTCTGATCTTTATGGTTTTTTTTTACTTTTGCTAACTTTGAGGGGCTTTTTATTGTTTTTCTTTTTTCTAGTTGCTTTAGATATGAGGTTAGGTTGTTTATTTGATGTTTCTCTTGTATCTTGCAGTAGTCTTGTTTCACTGTTAATTTCCCTCTTAACACTGCTTTTACTGCATAATATAGGTTTTGAATGGTCATATTTTCGTTATCACTTTTTCTAGGTATATTTTTATTTCTTTTTTGAGTTTTTCAGTGGTCTGTTCATTATTCAGAAGTATGCTTTTTAGGCTTCATGTATTTGTGTTTTTTATAGCTTTTTTCCCCTTGCAGTTGATATATAATCTAATAGCATTGTATTCAGAAAAGGTGGTTGAAATGACATAAATTTTAAAAAATTTACCAAGGCTTGATTCTTGGCCCAAGATGGTATCTATCCTGGAGAATGTTCCATGTGCATTTGAAAAAAAAAAAAAAAAAACTATTGTTTTTGTGTGAAAGACCTTGTAGATATCAGTTAGGTCCAACTGGTCCAATGTACTGTTTTAAGCTTGTATTTCCTTGTTAATTTTCTGTCTGCATGATCTGTCAATTGGTGTGAGTAGGGTATTAAAATCCCTCAATGTTATTGTGCTACTATTGATTTCCCTTTATTAGTTGTTAGCATTTGTCTTAAGTATTGAGGTGCTCCTATATTGGATGCATATATATTTATAACTGTATGTCTTCTTCTTGGATTGATCCCTTGATCATTATGTAGTCTCCTTTGTCTTTTATAATGTCTTTATTTTAAAGTCTATTTTACCTGATATGAGTATTGCTACTCCTGCTTTCTTTGGCCTCTGTTTGCATGGAACATCTTTTTCCAGTCCCTCTGTATGTGTGTCCTATGTTTGAAGTGGATCTCTTGTTCATGGAATTATAGCAGTCCTATTTTGTATCCATTCAGCCAATATATGTCTGACAAAGTAGAAAGATGTGTATTTATCTTCTTCTGCAAGAACCCCAAAATTGCAATTACCTGCTGCACAAACATTGACAGGAGAATGTTGGAACCCACCGAAAGAAGATAAGCCTCTTAGTCTCATCCACCAGAGGGCAGACAGAATGAAAAGCACAATCACAGAAACTAATCAAAATAATCACATGGATCACAGCTTTGCATAACAATGTAACAATAAACATGCCATGTAGAGCCACCCAAGGTGGACAGATCATGGTGCAGAGTTCTGATAAAATTCTGTCCACGAGAGAAGGAATGGAAAACCACTTCAGCATTCTTGTCTTAAGAACCCCGTGAACAGCATGAAAAGGCAAAATGATATAAAATTGAAAGATGAACCCCCAGGTCTGTAGGTGTCCAATATGACACTGGAGAAGACAGTAGAGATAGCTCCAGAAGGAATGAAGAGGCCAAACCAAAGTGAAAATGATGTCCAGCTGTGGATGCGTCTGGTGGTAAAAGTCAAACCCAATGCTGTAAAGAACAATATTGCATAGGAACCTGAAACACTAGGTTCACGAATCAAGGTAAATTAGAAGTGGTCAAATAGGAGATGGTAAGATTGACCATCAACAGTTTAGGAATCAGTGAACTAAAATGGATGGGAAAGGATGAATTTAATTCAGATGACCATTATATCTACAACTGTGGGAAAGAATCCCTTAGAAGAAATGGAGTAGGCCTTGCAATCAACAAAACAGTACAAAATGCAGTACTTGGGTGCAACCTCAAAAATGACAGAATGATCTTGATACATTTCCAAGGCAAACCACTCAATGTGACAGTAATCCTAGTCTATGCCCCAACCACTAAGGCTGAAGAATTTGAAGTTGAATGGTTCTATGAAGCACTATAAGACCTTCTAGAAATAACAACAAAAAAGAAAAAAAAGAAAAAGATGTCCATTGCACCATAGGGGACTGGAAGGCAAAAGTAGGAAGTCAAGAGATACCTGGAGTAACAGGCAAGTTTGGCCTTGGAGTGAAAAATGAAGCAAGGCAAAGGCTAACAGAGTTTTACCAAGAGAACAAACTGGTCATAGCAGACAATTTCTTCCAATAACACAAGAGATGACTACACGTGGATATCACCAGATGGTCAATACTGAGATTAGTTTGATTATATTCTTTGCAGACAAGAATGAAGATGCTCTATGCAGTCAGCAAAAACAAGTGGAGTTGACTGTGTCTCAGATCATGAGCTCTTTGCTGGAAGATTCAGACTTAAATTTAGAAAGTAGGGAAAACCACTAGGTCATTCAGGTATGATCTAAATCAAATCCCTTATGATTACCCAGTGGAAGTAACAAATAGACTCAAGGGATTAGATCTGATAGACAAATGCATGAAGAATATGGACAGAGGTTCATAACTTTGTACAGGAAGGGGTGATAAAAACCATCTCCCTAAAAAATAAATGCACAAATGCAAAATGGTTGTCTGAGGAAGCCTTACAAATAGCAGAGAAAAGAAGAGATGAGAAAGACAAAGGAGAAAAGGAAAGATCTGTCTGAAGGCAGAGTTGCAAAGAATAGCAAGGAGAGATGAGAAACCCTTCTTAAGTGAACAGTGAAAAAGAGAGAGAGAGAGAAACAATAGAATGGGAAAGACTAGTGATCTCTTCAAGAAAATTAGAGATACCAGTGGAACATTTCATGCAAAGATGGGCACAATAAAGGACAGAAACAGTATGAATCTAACAGAAGCAGAAGATAGTAAGAAAAAGTTGGAAGAATATACAGAAAAACTGTACAAAGAAAGGTTTTAATGACCCAGGTAACTGTGATGGTGTGATCAGTCACCTAGAGCACTCATCAGGAAGTGTGAAGTCAAATGGGCCGTAAGAAGCATTGCTATAAACAAACTAGTGGAGGTGATGGAATTCCAGCTGAGATACCTCAAATCCTAAAAAAATGATGCTATTAAAGTGCTGCACTCAATATGCCATGAAATTTGGAAAACTCAGCAAAGTCCACAGGACTAGAAAATATCAGTTATCAATCCAATCCTGAAGAAGAGCAATGCCAAAGAATATTCAAACTCCTGCACAATTACCCTCTTTTCACATACTAGCACAGAAATGCTCAAAATTGTTCAAACTAGGCTTCAACAGTATGTGAACTGAGAAATTCAAGATGTACAAGTTGTATTTAGAAAAGACAAAGGATCCAGAGATAAACATGTCAACACCTGTTGGGTCATAGAAAAAGCAAGGGAATTCCAGAAAAAACAACCTCTGTTTCACTGACTACACTAAAGCCTTTGATTGTGCAGATCAAAGCAAACTGTGGAAATTCTGAAAGAGATGGTAATGCAAGGCCACCTTCCTTGCCTCCTTAGAAAACTGTGTGCAGGTCAAGAACCAACAGAAACAGTAAGACATGGAAGAATGAACTGGTTTAAAATTCAGAAAGGAGTACATCAGAACTGTATGTTGTCTCCCTGCTTATTTAACTTATCATGTGAAATGCAGGGCTAGATGAAGCTCAGTCTGGAATCAAGATTGCCAAGAGAAATATCAATAACTTCAGACATGCAGATGATACCACCTTAATGGCAGAAAGCAAGAGGAACTGGAGAACCTCTTGGTGAAGGTGAAAGAAGAGAGTGAAAAAGCTGACCAGAAACTTAACATTCAAAAAACTAAGGTCATGACATCCAGTCCCACAACTTCATGGCAAATAGATGGTGGAGAGCAGACTGTTTCTTTCAGCTCCAAAATCACTGTAGATGATAACTGCAGCCATGAGATTAAAAGACACTTGCTCTTTGGAAGAAAAGATATGACAAACCTAGACAGTGTATTTTAAAAAAAAGTAGAGATGTTACTTGAAGACAAAAGTCTGTCTAGTCAAAGCTATGGTTTTCCCTGTAGTCATGTATGGATGTGAGAGCTGGGCCACAAAGAAGACTTAACACCAAAGAATTGATGCTTTTGAACTGTAATATTGGAGAATAGTTTTGGAAGTCCCTGGCCAGCAAATGTATCAAACCAGTCAATCCTAAAGGAAATCAAGCATGAATATTCATTGGACAGATTGATGCTAGACCTGAAGTTTCTATACTTTAGCCACCTGAAGCAAAGAGCTGACCCATTGGAAAAGACCTTGATATTTGGAAAGATTGAAGGAAGGAGGAGAAGGAGACAACAGAGGATGAAATGGCTGGATGGCATCACTGCCTCAATGCATATGAGTTTGAGCAAACTCTGGGAGATAATGGACAGGGAAGCCTGGCATGCTGCAGTTCAGTTCAGTTGCTCAGTTGTGTCTGACTTTTTACAACCCCATGAACCACAGCATGCCAGACATCCCTGTTCATTACCAACTCCCAGAGTCTACCCAAACCCATGTCCATTGAGTCAGTGATGCCATCCAATCTCACCCATCCTCTGTCGTCCCCTTCTCCTCCTGCCCTCAATCTTTCCCAGCATCAGGGTCTTTTCAAATGAGTCAGCTCTTTGCATCAGGTGGTCAAAGTATTGGATTTTCAGCTTCTACATCAGTCCTTCCAATGAACACCCAGGAATGATCTCTTTTAGGATGGACTGGTTGGGTCTCCTTGCAGTCCAAGGGACTCTCAAGAGTCTTCTCCAACACCACAGTTCAAAAGCATCAATTCTTCAGCACTCAGCTTTCTTTATAGTCCAACTCTCACATTGATACATGACCACTGGAGAAACCATAGCTTTGACTAGATAGACCTTTGTTGGAAAAGTAATGTCTCTGCTTTTTAACATGCTATTTAAGTTGGTCATAACTTTCCTTCCAAGGAGTAAGTGCCTTTTAATTTCATGGCTGCAATCACCATCTGCAGTGATTTTGGAGCCCAGAAAAATAAAGTCAGCCACTGTTTCCACTGTTTCCCCATCTATTTCCCATGAAGTGATGGGACCAGATGCCATGATCTTAGTGTTCTGAATGCTGCAGTTAATGTGGTCCCAAATAGTTGGACACGACTGAGTGACTAAACAGCAAATGTGTTTCATTGGAGCATTTAACCTATTTATGTTTAATTTTTGATAAGTATTTTCCCATTACCATTCACTTTCTTGTTCTGGGTTTGTTTTTATAGGCCTTTGCTGTGTTTCCTGTGTAGAGAAATTTCTTTAGCATTTGTTCAAGAGCTGATTTGGTTCTGGTGAATTCTCTTAACTTTTGCTTGTCAGTAACACTTTGATTTCTCCTCAAATCTGAAAATGGTCCTAGGTGGATAGAGTATTTTTGGTTATAGGTTTTTCCTTTTCCTCATTTTATAAATATTCCTGGCATTTCCTTTTGGCTGAAATGTTTCTGTTGAAACATCAGGGGTTAGCCTTATGGGCTTGCATATGTTGCTTATCCTCTGCTGCTTTTATCATTTGTTCTTTGTATTTAATTTTTGTTAGTTTGATTAATATGTGTCTTGGTGAGTTACTCTGGATTTATCCTGTGTTAGACTCTGGGCTTCCTGGACTTCGGTGGCTATTTCCTTTCCCATTTTAGGGAAGTTTTTGGTTATCTCCTCAAATACCTTTCCTTGCCCTTTCCTTTTGTCTTCTTCTGGTGCTCCTATACTTTGAATGTTGGGTGTTTCATGTTGTCCCAGAGGTCTCTGAGGCTGTCCTCATTTCTTTTTATCCTGTTTCCTTTATTCTTCTCTGCTTCATTTACTTCCAGCATTCTATCTTTTAGCTCATTTATCCATTCTTCTGCCTCAGTTACTTCACTGTTGGTTTCCTCTAGAACATTTTTTATTCTCAGTTATTACACTGTTCATTATTGACCATTTATTCTTTAATTCTTCCAAATCTTTGTCAAGCTTTTCTTATACATCTCTATTCATGCCTCCAGTTTATTTATCCATGACCTCATTTTGTTTGAAAGATTTTGGAGCATCTTTACTATCATTGGAGTCACAAAGAGTTGCATATGACTAAGTTACTAACAATTTCACACTTCCTACTGTCATTATTCTGAGTTATTTTCCAGGTAGACTCCTTATTCCTCCTTGTTTTTCTGGTCTGGTGGGTTTTACCATGTTCCTTCACCTGCTGCATATTTCTCTATCTTTTAATTTTGTTTATTTTTTTTTGTCCTTGGGTCTCCCTTCTACCGGCGGGGTTGTAGTTCCTCTTAGTTGTGGAGTCTGCACGGAGTCTCCATGGAGTCTCCATTGGTGGGGTTTGACCAGGGCCTTGTGAAGATTTCTTGGTTGGGAGGATGTGTTCTTGTGTCCTGGTGGGTGGAGCTGGATCTCATATCTCTGAAGAGTAGTGCTGTGTCCAATAGTATGTCTTGGGGATGTCTGTGGGTTTTGTATGGCTTTGGGCTGCCTGTCTGCTAATGTGCAGAGTTGTGTTCCTGTTTTGCTGAAGGGCTGGTATGAGGGATATTGCACTGGGGCTTGCTGGCTCTTGCATGAGCTTGGTCTAAGTGTAAAAATGGAGGCCTTTTAGCAGGCTTCCCTCTATTAATGTTCCATAGAGTTTGGAGTTCACTGATAGCCCAGAGTCCTGGAGTTGTGTCTCCTGCCTCTGGAGTTCAGTCCTCACCTCTTACAGTAGCATTAAGATTTCTCAGGCCACACATCGCGTAGATTATTAGTGAAACAATTCTCACCATCCAGGAAAACCCAAAGATATTCACAGAATTGTATAGACAACAGAAGAGGAAGAAAGGAGAAAGAGGAGAAAAGGGAGAATTGAAAGAGAAGAAAGAAATCAAGTCAATTGTCAAATCCCTAACTGAATATGGGTACTAAAATTAGACTCTCAAAGATACAAAATTAATAACAAGATATCAGAAAGGAAAAATTAAAAACCTAGAGTAAAAATTAATCTCTTAAAAGTACAATGTCAAAACAAAATGTTGAACACAAAAATTAAAATATGGAATTTATTTAAAAAATAAAGTGTCTTTTAAAAAAGGCAAAAGTAGTGATAAAACACAAAAATGAAAGGAGTAATAATGGGCCATATTAGGGCACTATGAAAAAAAGGAGGGGAGGGGAAGTTAAAAAATAAAATTAAAAAATAATAAAAATTAAAATAGGGGGTGGTGAGAGAGTCATTTCCTAGACAGGTTGATAAGAAGCCCAGGGGTCCCCAAGGAGAGAGGGGTCTGGAATTCTCAAGGAAAAAGAAAGGACAAACTCTTTCCCCCTCCACATTCCTTAGGATTATATAACAATAATGTATCCTGCTTGAGGACTCTCTGGAAAAAAACCTTCTGGTTAATCCTGTTATCTTAAAATGTAAATTATGCAAGTAGGTCTAGTGAGGTCTTTACAAGCTCCAGACATTCTTTTGATTCATTGTAATAACTAATTGGAGAGTATATAACTCCATTGCTAACACTAACAAGGGGGTACTCTTTCCACCCACTTCTGATCTCTTTCAGAAGCTTTCTCTATCCCTTTTATACTTTAATAAAACTCTATTGCACAAAAGCTCTGAGCGATCAAGCCTCATCTCTGGCCCTGGATTGAATTCTTCTCCTCTGGAGGCCAAGAATCCTGGCATGTTTTCATGGTTCAGCAGCAACCTTTCAGCAGGACCTATTTACAGGGTGGTAGTGAAAGGACTGTCCATATGGTTCCTCCACTTTCCTGTTTCAGTCAATTTGACTACTTAGAAGGTCCTCCAATATATCTCAGAAAATCTCTGGACACTTTGTGGGCAGTGTGGGGTCAGTTCAAACTTATACCTTTCCTTGTTTCAGCTTGTACTTGCTCTCAAAATCTACAGTATCCCCTAAAGCACACAGTATCCCCTAAAGCACATGTTAATTACAGGATTTTGATCTACTGCACCTGTCATTTCTGGGATGGTTCTCCCTTCTTTCCTTTGCTCAAGCTTGCACTTTGATTTTTGACCCAACTCTGCTTGTACTGGTGGCTCAGATAGTAAAGAATCTGCCAGCAAAGTGGGAGACCTGGGTTCGAACCCTGGGTTTGGAAGGTGCCCTGAGGGAGGGCATGGCAACCCACTCCAGTATTCGTGCCTGGAGAATGCCATGGACAGAGGAGCCTAGTGGGCTACAGTCTGTGAGGTCACAAAGAGTTGGACACAGCTGAGCAACTAACACTTTCAATTTCTGCTTTTAAGTCTCTCTCCAGTGTTTGATCACCGTCATGACATGTGGGGGTGAAAGTGGCTGCTTCTTAGGGCTCATTTGCTCAGCTATGCTGTGGAGAGGGAGGGATGCTACAAATGCCACTGGCATGTGTGGGAAGCACTCGCTGTGTCTGGGCCGTACAGGGTGGTCGCCACAGCTCAAACCAGGCCGCGCAAATCCCAAGGGAGTGGGTTCCCGTTTGTGAGGCCCTTGGCGGAGACAGGCCACTTGGGCTCCAAGCTCACCATGTGGGGTTTGCCAGACTTAGGCAGTTTATGCACTTCCCTAGTGGACCTGTCTTGGGCTGTAACACGCTTTTCAGATTTGAGTCACCCAGAATCCCAGGAAGATGTGAGTAGGAACACACAGCCCCTCATGGCTTGATGGTAGCTGCATCCTTGCCTTCCACCTCCACCGGTGGCATGCCTACTTCTCTGACTCTTGGGCTATAGACCATAGCCAGCTTGCCCCATTTCATTATTCACTAGTGCATGGTCCTTTGTTCTGTGAGCTCACCAGAAGGTAGAGTGTGGCATTAGATCCTTCCTCATGGGAGCGATTCTTTGTTTCTCTGGTTGTTGCAGGATTTTCCCTGTTTTGTCTGTACAGTGTCACATCAGCCCTCTCAGAGTATCTTCACAGTTTTCAATCCTCATCCTTTTCCTGAGGACTGACACCCACAGCTCAAGTCTCCTCACTGAACCCCCAGTCACGTGGGCTGACGTGAGCATGTGAGTTGCTTCTTGGCTGAAAATTGCCATTATTCACAATGTCTCTGGTGCATTTCCCCCAGTTTGTCTCATTGTGCTTCTTCTGATGTTCCTAAGCTTCCCCTGACCCTATCTGTGAAGGGATTTCCTATTGTGTAGAAGCTTCTCCTACTTCAGAGATCCCTCCCCAGGACAGGGCTCCACATTTTGAAATCCCTTGTCTCCCTTTTTGTCTGTATCTTTTGCCCTACCTTATTCCAGGGAGTTTGATTTACCTTTCTGGACATCTGGGTTCCTCTGCCAGTTTCCAAAAATTGTTCTGTGGGAATTGTCCCACATTCAGATGATCTTTCGATGTATTTGTCGGGGAGAAGGTTGTCTCCCTATCCTATTCCTCTGCCATCTTGAAGCCACCACTGTTAGTGAGAATTTGAAGGAATTAGTTGGTTCCTACACTGCTCATTGAAATATAAAATGCATATCTTCTTTGAGAAGCAGTTTCTTAAGTAGTCAGTTTCTTTTATTTTTTAATTTTTTTGTTTTTTTGTCTTTTTAATTTTTAAAAATTTTTAATTAATTAATTTATTTATTTTACTTTACAATATTGTATTGGTTTGGCCATACATTGACTTGAATCTGCCATGAGTGTACATGTATTCCCCATCCTAAACCTCCCTCCCACCTCCCTCCCCATTCCATCCCTCTGGGTCATCAGTTTCTTAAAAAGTTAAATATACAACTGCCAAATGACCCAGTCATTCCACTTCCAGGTATTTACCTAAGAGAGAAGAAATAATGTGTTTGCACAGAGACTCACATATTAATTTTTGTAGAAACATTTTTTGTAATAACCCAAAATTGGATTCAATCTAATTGTTCGGCAACAGGTGAATGAATAAATTGTGTGTGTGTACACACACAATATTGTGTGTGTTGTATACACACAATAGAATGTTACTGCACAATAAAAATGAATAAACAATTGATACATGCAATGCCATATATGAATCTTAAGAAGCTAGTTATTTCCCCCATGGAGTCCTCAGCAAAGTAGAGTATATAATGTATGATTTAACTAATAGGAAATGTCTGAAAACACAAACTTATCTGTAGTGATAAAAGGCAGATCAGTGTTTGCTTGGGATTTTAAGAGGTAATCTGGACTTGTGAGAGTGAAAGAGGGAGAATAGGGAGAAATTTGAGGGATAATGAATGTGTTCATTTTCTTCATTGTGGTAATGTTTCCATGAGTATATACTTATATAAAAGTTGTACAGTTTACTATATTTCTTAATTATAATTCAATAAAACTGTCAAAAATGTGTAAGATAGAATTCATTAATAACTTTAAGAAAAAGAAATAGCAATATTATTGTTATTACCAGCAATAGGTTTCTGAAAATTAGTATTTGACATGTTTTGAGATCATTTTTTCCCCATAATGTGCATTTCCTCAGGAATATGTAGTTGGAGAACTGCTTTTAAAGTCTTTGTGGTGTTTTCTGTCTAGTCATACTGCCTACTCATTAACTTAAACAGATTTAAAATTTTTCTTCTATTTTTAGGAATTTGATTTTTAAGTTTAAATTTGCTTATAGTTACATAAAATATACATATTTTATAAAGATATATTTATAAAACAAAAGAATTAACAAAAGCCTATCTATTCCTACATTCCATAATTCTCTCCTCTCCCGTACATAGTGAATTTTAAACTTTGGGTTAATTCTTCCAATTTTTAATATATGCAAATATGTACATGCATTCACATTTTTCTGTTTATCAGATGAACAAAAACAAGCCAGCAATCAGTAGCCAGACTCAAAACAAAAGAGAGAGAATTATAATTGAAAGCTATAATGAGAACATGATTAACTTAACAAGATAAAATTATCTTGGGGGGGGGTGGTCAAGCAGAGTGATGTGGTAAGTGGAAGTGCATACATGCACATATTTTCATCCACCCAGCCTGAGAAACATCTTTTACTATTGTGATTATGTAATTATTACTCACATAACACCATTGTATCATGATCATTCAAAAGAAAAATAATAGGACTCTATATCACCAAAACTAGGATTTAATAGAAAAACCTTCGATCACTTTTTAAAACCCAGATGCATATCAGAATTATCCTAAAATTTTTTGAAAACTATAAAAGCCCAATTTAAAGCAGAAGTTGCTTATTTCTGAAATTTTTCATTTAATATTTTTGAATTGTGCTTGACAAAGGGTAATTGAAATAGAAGAAAGTGAAATGGAGGGTAAAGGGATCCACTGTAATCCATAATACATTAGAAGCTATATGCATATAGTAGACATCCTAAACATTTTCAAATTAATTTTGTGGTGAATTGTGTTTTACCATTTGTTTCTTAGTGTTGGATTTACACTCTGAACTTCTAGTATTAAGCTAGTACTAAAGTGACTCTATATTCCTTTATAAGACATTAGCTGAGGTCAAGGAACATAATTTAAAAGCAACTAAGAGAAATATATATTTAGGTCTTCTACTCATTTTTTGATTAGGTTGTTTGTTTTAGTGATATTAAATTGCATGAGCTGTTTGTAAAGTTTGGAAAATAATCCTTTGTTTTTCATTCTTTGAGAATATTTTCTCCCACTCTATGGGTTGACTTTCATTTTGTTTATGGTTTCCTTTGATGTGCAAAAACTTTTGAGAGTAAGTAGATCTCATTTATTTATTTGTTTATTTAAATTTCCATTACTCTGGGAGATGAAACAGATCATGCTGCGATTTATGTCAAAGAGTATTCTGTCTATGCTTTCCTCTAGAAATTTTATAATATCTGGTTTTACACTTAGGTGTTTAATCCATTTCGAGTTTATTTTTGAACCTGGTATTAAAAATGTTCTAATTTATTTTTTACATGTAGCTGTCCTGTTTTCCAAGCACTGCACTTTGAAGAGACTTTCTTTCCACCATTGTATTGTTCTACCTGCTTTTTTGTATATGATTGATATAGTTTCCCCCCCCACCAGGTTTTCTATTTTCTATCCTGTTCCATTGGTTTATATGTCTGTTTTTGTGCAAGTCCCATACTGTTCTGGTGATTATAGCTTTGTAGTGTAGTCTTTAGTCAGGGAGCCTAATTGCTCCAGCTCTGTTTTTCTTTCTCAGGATTGCTTTGCCTAGTCAGGTTCCTTTGGGTCTTCAAGAAAATTTTAAGATTCTTTTTGTTTTAGTTCTGTGAAAAATGCCATTAGCAATTTGATAGCAATTGCATTAATTCTATAGATTGCCTTGAACAGTATAGTCATTTTGACAATACTGATTCTTCCTATTCAAGAACATGGTATATCATTCTATCTGTTTGTGTCATCTTCAATTTCTTTCATTAGTATCTTATAGTTTTTTGAGTACAGGTGTCTTATCTCTTTAGGTAGGTTTATTCCTAGGTATTTTATTCTGTTTGATGCAATAGCAAATGGAATTGTTGTTTGAATTTCTCTTTCTGATCTTTTGTTGTTGATGTATAGAGATGCAACAGATTCCTGTGTATTGATAAAGAGAAATATTGTATGATATCACTTACATGTAAAATCTAAACACAAATGACACAAATGAAATTTATTTACAAAACAAAAATGGACTCACAGAATTAGAAAACAAACTATGTTTACTGGGGGGAGGAGTAGGGAGAGGGAATAGTATGGAGCTTGGGATTGATATGTATATCATATCAATGTGTATATGTATATCATATCAAACACTGCTATATTTAAAATGGATAACTAAAAGTGATCTACTACATAGCAAGGGAACTCTGCTCTATATTCTGTAACAACCTAAATAGGAAAATAAGCTGAAAAAAAACAGATACATGAATATGTAAAACAGAATCACTTTGCGGTACACCTGAAACTAATAGAGCATTGTTAATCAACTGTACTGCAATATAAATTAAAAAGTTAAAAGGATAAAAATAAAAGCAACTAAGACATGGATGTTGCTTGAAAATTTACTGTGAATGATTTGAAATTCTAATACTGAGATCATACAGCACACATGAAATACGACCCACTGAAGTGCTAAGGTTCATCTAAGTAAAACACTTTAAGAGCATGGAATTACCAAAGTACCTACTTAGATGGCTCATGCAAAGTCATTTAGACAGCAATTCAGAAATCAGAGCAAGCAAGTGGATCCGCAGGCCTCAAATGTTAGTACGGCTCAGGCAAAGGCCAAAGAACACTGAAAGTATTGCTTCAGTCTCTGCTACATTCATAGGTCACTTATAATTCAACAGAATATCCATGAAAGCTAATGACTTTTGTGAAATAAGTTTAGTTCTCAACCCCAAATTGCTCTCCTGACCTAGGTTGCAGATAATACTGACAATGTGAGTGATATGACTGTTCTATTACCTCTAGTACTAAATGTAGTGCCTTGGAGTTACTTGTCTAAAGTTTATATTCCCTCTTCAAGGGTAATCTTTCTGTAATAGGCATTGCTGTATCCCTAATATCCGTTCATGGTAGAAGGTAACTCAAACATTTATTAGATTGAAATTGAAAATTTGATAATATAATGTGTTTCCTAACTTCTCACTTAATGTGCAGCATAATCCAAAATGTGAGTAATATTCCTCTAGTTCAATTGATGATAAAGATAAATTTCAGATTTTGATATAATTTAAAAGCACACAGTTGAAATCGGAGGGAATTTCAGTTTAGTTCAGTTCAGTCTCTCAGTCGTGTCCGACTCTTTGTGTCCCCATGAATCGCAGCATGCCAGGTCTTCCTGTCCATCACCAACTCCCAGAGTTTACTCAAACTCATGTCCATTGAGTCAGTGATGCCATCCAGCCATCTAATCCTCTGTCGTCCCCTTCTCCTCCTGCCCCCAATCCCTCCCAGCATCAGGGTCTTTTCCAATGAGTCAACTCTTTGCGTGGGGTGGCAAAAGTATTGGAGTTTCAGCTTCAGCATCAGTCCTTCCAATGAACACCCAGGACTGATCTCCTTCAGGATGGACTGGTTGGATCTCCTTGCAGTCCAAGGGACTCTCAAGAGTCTTCTCCAATACCACAGTTCAAAAGCATCAATTTGTTGGTGCTCAGTTTTCTTCACAGTCCAACTCTCACATCCATACATGACCACTGGAAAAACCATAGCCTTGACTAGATGGACTTTTGTTGGCAAAGTAATGTCTCTGCTTTTTAATATGCTGTCTAGGTTGGTCATAACTTTCCTTCCAAGGAGTAAGTGTATTGTAATTTCATGGCTGCAATCACCATCTGCAGTGATTTTGGAGCCCCAAAAAATAGTCAGCCACTGTTTCCACTGTTTCCCCATCTATTTCCCATGAAGTGATGGGACCAAATGCCATGACCTTAATTTTCTGAACGTTGAGCTTTAAGCCAACTTTTTCACTCTCCTCTTTCACTTTCATCAAGAGGCTTTTTAGTTCTTCACTTTCTGCCACAAGGGTGGTGTCATCTGCATATGTGAGGTTATTGATATTTCTCCCGGCAATCTTGACTCCAGCTTGTGCTTCTTCCAGCCCAGCATTTCTCATGATGTACTCGGCATATAAATTAAATAAGCAGGGTGACAATATATAGCCTTGACATACCCCCTTTCCTATTTGGAACCAGTCTGTTGTTCCATGTCCAGTTCTAACTATTGCTTCCTGACCTGCATATAGGTTTCTCAAGAGGCACCTCTTAAATACTAAGTCCCTACTGTGTGTATAGCATCACACTGACCTTTCTTAAACTGGCACAGAATCGTACATTTTTCTTCTTTCACTCAGTCTTTATGATAATGTCAGATCTATGGCAAATACTGAAAATACTAGGAAATATGGTTGAGTTAACCCCTCAAGTTTTTTTTTTTTTTTTTCCAATACAGATCATAGAACAAGTAAATAGTAACAAAAGTTTCTTCCTTTAACAAACTTTAGTCAGGCTCCTATGAACCCTCTTTTTCTAGGTGTCAACTTTAGCCTGCCAAGGCTAAATTGATTTATCAAGAATCTTCCCTCACTCTTGATATCTGATTAAACTTCTTGTCCCCCCAACCCACCCCTGATATGTAACTTCTTGGCCTGCCGTTAGTAAAAAATCCATTAAGGCAGTTAACCAAGAATCTCTACCCTTGATTTCTAATGAAGTTCCCCTTGAACATATTTGATCCACTCTCCCCCTCACTCATCTGATTGATTATAAATCCCCAGTTATCTTTGCCATATTCTGAGTTGAGTTCTCTATGTCTCTCCCCTTTTGCAAAAGTTTTAATAAAGTCTTTCTTGCTATGTTTAACATCAGAATAATTTTTATTTAATAGTGGTAGAACTTGGAACTGAATATGTGTAAATTTTCCAGTAAAAGTTTTTAAGAACTACAGCTTACATCTCTGAACATTCAGGTTTAAGAGTTTGATATAGAAATGACAATTTGATGTCATCTTGAATACCAATCCAATGGTTCTATGTGGAAAATCATACTAAAGTGGATTATGAAGCCAAATCATGGCTTAACAGAAAACTGAAGAACTTGATTAATCTATGTACTGGAGACTATTTTCCCTAGCTTAAAGGAAATGTTTCCATTTAGTCTCTGATAAGTGAAATTTCATAGTTTTTGATTTTGGGTTGCTAAAATGTGAATTGATTACATTGCTTTATTTAAGTCAACTTCTTGCGTAAAATGATATTTTCTTTGTCCCTCTGTCTTACTGAGCTTCCCTGCTGGTTCATATAGTAAAGAACTCACCTGGAACATGGGAGAACTGGGTTTGATCCCTGGGTTGGGAGGATCCCCTGGAGAAGGGATTGGCTACCCACTCCCGTATTCTGGCCTGGAGAATTTCATGGCAGGCTACAGTCCATGGGTCACAAAGAGTCAGACACGACTAAGCAACTGTCACTTTTCTGTCTTACTGGATTAAAAAAAATGAAATATGAGTTTTATTTTATTATTTTTTATTACCACATTATTTTTATTTTTTGAAAAGGAAAGTTTGTTTTATTCTGGATGTCAGCAACAGAACTGGGGGAGGGCAGATGCCTGTCCAAAGGCTGACTCACACCCCAACCCTTGACAGTCAGCGAGCGAGGGTTCTGTAGACAAGGGAGGGGGCTACCTGCAGAACACAGTCAGTGCTGACATTCATCTGCAGATTGGTCATCCATGGTCTGATCAATGTCATCTTGATTATTTTGAGTACAGTTAATCTTTATTTCCAGGGTCAGTTTTTATTTAGTCACCCTGGTTTGAATTTTTACTTCATCTCTTATTAGCCATGTGAGGATTGTTTGTTATTAAATATTTGTCTCAATGTCTTCCTCTTAAAAAAGCATGGATAATAATTCCTCCATTAAAAAGAAAATGTCCAGTTTGCATGGAAGGGTAGTGGGAAGAGAGAATAATTTTGTATGGTGATGGTTTTTCAGACAATGTGTCTTTTAAGACTTTAAAAATAAATATTAGTATTTTAACTGCTTCTATAAAGTTATATTTTACAGTATGTTGTTATATTTATTTTAATATTTAATCCTTACTACAAATTCATGAAGATGGTAAGAAAAATATAACTTTTTTTGTTGCTGTTTGTGAATTTGGCAGTTTATTAGAGGTGAACTTTTGTATATTACCAGTGGAAGCAATTAGGAATGGAAAAAGAAATAACATGACTAGAGAAAGCTCTTCAGAAAGAATTATTTATGTTTAAGACAGGGCAGAACCAAAACACAGAGAAAACAGCAAAAAAAGCTTTTTGAGTTAGGGAAATTCCAAATGATTCATAATGGGAATGTGCTATGAATGATGAAGAGATTACATGGAACATAGGGACAAGTAGACAATGTCAGCTGTATAAAAAATGCTTTATTTTTAAAAAATAATATTAGAAAAATGTTTTCTTTGGAGTAATTGAAACCAGATATTTTTTTGGGGGGGTTAACTTACTTTATTCCTTTTGCAATAAGAGTGGTGTTGTCTGTGTATCTGAGGTTATTATTTCTCCTGGCAGTCTTGATTCCAGCTTGTGCTTCATCTAGCCCTATATCTCGCATGATGTACTCTGCATATAAGCTAAATAAGCAGGGTGACAATACGCATCCTTGATGTACTCCTTTCCCAATTTGGAACCTGTCCATTGCTCCATGTCCAGTTCTAAGTGTTGCTTCTTGACTGCATACGGATTTCTCAGGAGGCAGGTAAGGTGGTCTGGAATTCCCAACTCTTGAAGAATTTTCCACAGGTTGTTGTGATCCACACAGTCAAAGGCTTCGGCATAGTCATAAAGCAGAAGTAGATTGTTTTCTGGAACTCTCTTGCTTTTTCAATGATCCAATGGCTGTTGGCAATTTGATCTGGTTCCTCTGCCTTTTCTAAAACCAGCTTGAACATCTGAAAGTTCTTAGTTCACATAATGTTGAAACCTCACTTGGAGGATTTTGAGCATTAGTTTGCTAGTGTGTGAGATGAATGCAATTGTGCAGTAGTTTGAACATTCTTTGGCATTGCCTTTCTTTGGGATTGCAATGAAAACTGATCTTTTCCAGCCCTGTGGTCACTGCTGCATTTTCCAAGTTTGCTGGCATGTTGAGTGCAGCACTTTCACAGCATCATCTTTTAGGATTTTAAACAGCTCAACTGGAATTCCATCACCTCCACTAACTTTGTTCATAATGATGCTTCCTAAGCCTATTTGACTTTGCATTCCAGGATACCTGACTCTAGGTGAGTGATCACACCATCTTGTGGCCATGACTGAGAGACTGAACTGAGTTGAACTTTATTTCTGTGTTATGCAGCTCTGTCTTCATTCATGCATATTAATAAATGCATGCAAAATCCTGGGTGCTTTGTATTAAATTAAGTATCAAACATGCTGTTAGGAGCAAAAGTAAAATTTTAAACTTAATCAATTTCATAAGCCATAGAAAGAATTCTACAAATTCTGGGATATTTGTAAAGATGAACATCATTTAGAGCATATAATTTCTTTTAAATAATTATGATGAAAGCAATCAATGTAATTTAAAATTTATTTTGTGACAAAACATAGATTTGCACTCAGAAATATTTTTAAAAAGATAGATGTTATAGAATATTACTTTGCTAAGACTGCTGTAATAAATGCCACAACTTGAATGTCTTAAACAACTGTTATTATTATTATTATGTCTCATAATTTTGAAGGCTTGCTGTTGTTATTACTGTTCAGTCACACAGTCATGTCTGACTCTTGGAGACCTCATGGACTGCAGGATGCCAGGCTTCCCTGTCCTTCATCATCTTCCAGAGCTTGCTCAAACTCATGTCCACTGAGTCAGTGATGCCATCCAAACATATTGTCCTCTGTTGCCCTCTTCTCCTCCTGACTTCTATCTTTCCTAGCATCAGGATCTTTTCCAATGAGTCGACTTTTCACATTAGGTGGTCAAAATATTGGATCTTCAGTTTTGGCATCAATCCTTCCAATGAGTATTCAGAGTTGATTTTCTTTAGTACTCCTTTGATATCCATTTGATTTCCTTGCTTTTGATGTCCTTGCTGTCCAAGGTTTGATCTTCTTCCAGTTCAAGGGACTCTCAAATTTAATTAGGTCCCATTTGTTTATTTTTGTTTTTACTTCTGTTACTGTAGGAGGTGGGTCATAGGAGATCTTGCTTTGATTTCTGTCATTGAGTGTTCTGCCTATGTTTTCCTCAGAGTTTTATAGTTTCTTGTCTTACATGCAGGTCTTTAATCTATTTTGAGTTTATCTTTGTGTACAGTGTTAGGAAATGTTCTTATTTCATTCTTTTACATGTAGCTCTCCAGTTTTCCCAGCACCATTTATTGAAGAGGCTGTCTTTGCCCCATTGTATATTCTTGCCTTCTTTGTCAAAAATAAGGTACCCATAGGTGCATGGGTTTATCTCTGGGCTTTCTATCTTGTTTCATTGGGCTATATTTCTGTTTTTGTGCCACTACCATACTGTCTTTATGACTGTGGCTCTGTAGGGTAGTCTGAAGTCAGGAAGGTTTTTTCCTCCAGCTCCATTCTTCTTTTTTAAGATTGTTTTGGTTTTTCATGGTCTTTTGTACAAGTTTCCATATGAATTGTGACATTTTTTGTTCTAGTTCTGTGAAAAATGTCACTGGTAATTTCATAGGGATAGCATTGAATCTGTAAATTGCATTTGGTGTGTGTGTGTGTGTGTGTGTGTTAGTCACTGAGTTGTGTGAGATTCTTTGTGACTCAATGGACTGTAGCCCACCAGGATCCTCTGTCCATGGAATTCTCCAGGCAAGAATATTGGAGTGGGTTGCTATTCCCTTCTCCAGGGGTTCTTACCCATCCAGGAATTGAACCGAGGTCTCCTGTATTGCAGGCAGATTCTTTACCATCTGAGCCACCAGGGAAGACATTTGGTAGTATAGTAATTTTGGTAAGATTGATTCTTCCAACCCAGGAACATGGAATATCTCTCCATCTGTTTATTATAGTCTTTGATTTCTTTCATCAGTGTCTTATACTTTTCTGCATACAGTTCTTTTTTTTTTTTTGTCTCATTAGGTAGGTTTATTCCTAGATATTTTATTATTGTTGTTGTAGTGGTGAATGGGATTTATTGCTTAATTTGTCTTTCTGATTTTTCATTGTTAGTATATAGGAGTACAAGTGATTTCTTTGTATTGATTTTGTATCATGCAACTTTGCTAATTCACTGATTAGCTCCAGTAATTTTCAGATGGTATCTGTAGGGTTTTATACCTATAGTATCATGTCATCTGCAAAAAATAAGAGTTTATACTTCTTTTCCAATCTGGATTCCTTTTATTACTTTTTCTTTCTTTTTTTTTTTTTTTTTTTGCCCAGTAAACAATTTTTATTTTTTATTTTTTTTCATTTATTTTTATTAGTTGGTGGCTAATTACTTCACAACATTTCAGTGGGTTTTGACATACATTGACATGAATCAGCCATGGAGTTACATGTATTCCCCATCCCGATCCCCCCTCCCACCTCCCTCTCCACCCGATTCCTCTAGGTCTTCCCAGTGCACCAGGCCCAAGCACTTGTCTCATGCATCCCAACTGGGCTGGTGATCTGTTTCACTATAGATAATATACATGCTGTTCTCTCGAAACATCCCACCCTCGCCTTCTCCCACAGAGTCCAAAAGTCTGTTCTGTACATCTGTGTCTCTTTTTCTGTTTTGTATATAGGGTTATCATTACCATCTTTCTAAATTATTTCTTTTTCTTATTTAATTGTTGTAGCTAGAACTTCCAAAACTATGTTGTTAGTGGTGAGAGTGGACACCCTTGTCTTGTTCCTGTTCTTAGAAGGAATGTTTTCCATTTTTCACCATTGAGAATAATGTTTGCTGAGGGCTTGTCATATACGGCATTTATTATGTTGATGTAGGTTCCTTCTATGCCCATTTTCTAGAGAGCTTTTATAATAAGTGGGTGCTGATTCAAAGGCTTTTCATGATCAGTTGAGATTATCATATTGTTTTTATCTTTCAATTTGTTAATGTGATGTATCACATTGACTGATTTGTGTATATTGAGGAATACTTGTATCTCTGGAATAAACCCAAGTTGATTATGGTGTATGTGGTTTTAAATGTGTTGTTGAATCCTGTTCGCAAGAATTTTGTTGAAGATTTTGGATCTATGTTCATCGTGATATTGACCTGCAACTTTCTTCTGTGTGTGTGGGTATGTGTGTTGTCTTTGCCTGGTTTTGGCATCAGGGTGATGGCGATCTCATAGAATGAGTTTGGAAATGTTCCTTGCTCTGAAATTTTTTGAAAGAGTTTTAGACAGAGACACATTAGCTCTTCTTTAAATGTTTGACAGAATTCCCCTCTGAAGCCAACTGGCCCTGAACTTTTGCTTTCTAAGAGATTTTTGACCACAGTTTCTATTTCAGTGCTTGTAATAGGGTGGTTAATAGTTTCTATTTCTTTCTAGTTCAGTCTTAGAAGGTTGAACTTTTCTAAGAATCTGTCCATTTCTTCCAGGTTGCCTATTTTATTGCTATATAGTTGCTCATAACAGCCTTTTATAATCCTTTGTATATCTGCGTTGTCTGTTGTAACCTCTCCTTTCTCATTTCTAGTTTTCTTAATTTGATTCTTCTCTCTTTTTTTCTTGATGAGTCTGGCTAAAGATTTGTTAATCTTGTTTATCTTTTCTAAGAACCAGCTTTTAGTTTTATTAATCTTTACTATTGCTTCTTTTATTTCTTTTTCAATTTTTTTCTGCTCTTGTCTTCATGATTTCTTTTCTTCTTCTAACTTTGAGGGGGTTTTGTAGTCCTTTTTCCAGCTATTTTAGGTTTAAAGCTAGGTTGTCTATTCGATGTTGTTCTTGCTTCTTGGAATAACAGACTGGTTCCAAAATGGGAAAGGAGTATGTCAAGGCTGTATATTGTCACCTTGCTTATTTAACTTATATGCAGAATGCATCATGCAAAATGCCAGACTGGATGAAGTACAAACTGGAATCAAGATTGCCAGGAGAAATAGCAATAACCTTAATATGCAGATGACACCACCCTTATGGCAGAAAGCAAAGAAGAGCTAAAGAACCTCTTGATGAAAGTGAAAGAGGAGAGTGAAAAAGTTGGCTTAAAACTCAACATTCAGAAAACTAAGATTATGGAATATGGTCCTGCCACTTCATGGCAAATAGATAGGGAAACGATAGAAACAGTGAGAGACTTTATTTTTTTGGACTCCAAAATTACTGCAGATGGTGACTGCAGCCATGAAATGAAAAGATGCTTGCTCCTTGGAAGAAAAGCTATGACCAACCTCGACAGCATATTAAAAAGCAGAGACATTACTTTGCCAACAAGTGTCCATCTAGTCAAAGCTATAGTTTTTTCCAGTAGTCATCTATGGATGTGAGAATTGGACTATAAAGAAAGCTGAGAGCCAAAGAATTGATGCTTTTGAACTGTGGTGTTGGAGAAAACTCTTGGGAGTCCCTTGGACTACAAGGAGATACAGTCAATCCTAAAGGAAATCAGTCCTGAATATTCATTGAAAGGACTAATGCTGAAGCTGAAACTCCAATACTTTGACCACCTTTTGTGAAGAACTGACTCATTTGAAAAAACCCTGATGCTGGGAAAGATTGAAGGCAGGAGGATAAGTGAGCAACAGAGGATAAGATGGTTGGATGGCATCACTGATTCAATGGACATGTGTTTGAGCAATCTCCAGGAGTTGGTGATGGACAGGGAAGCCTGATGTGCTGAAGTTCATGGGGTCACAAAGTATTGTGCATGACTGAGCCGAACTGAACTTGTATCTTGAGGTAGGATTGGATTGCTATAAACTTCCCTCTTGGAACTGATTTTGTCACATCACATTGGTTTTAAGTTGTTTTGTTTTCATTGCCATCTCTCTCTGGTAATCTTATTATTTTATTTTTGATTTCTTCAGTCACCTGTTCTTTATTTAGAAATGTATTGTTTAATCTCCACATGTGTGTTTGTTTTACAGTTTCTTTTTTTCTTGTAATTGATATCTAGTCTCATAGCATTGTAGTTAGAAAAGATGCTTATATGATTTCAATTTTCCACAATTTACCAAGATTTGATTTGTGACCCAAAGTGTGATCTATTCAAAAGAAGGTTCCATGTGCACTTGAGAAGAAAGTGTATTCTTCTGCATTTGGATAGAAAGTCCTGTATATATCAATGAGATCCATCTGCTCTAATATGTCATTTAAGTCTTGTGTTTACTTATTAATTTTCTATTGTTATTATCTGTTCATTGGTGTAAGTGGGGTGTTAAAGTCTACTATTTCTGTGTTACTGTCAGTTTCTCCTTTTATGTCTGCTAGTGTTTGTCTTATATAATGAGGTGCTCCTATGTTGGATGGATAGATACCTACAGTTGTTATATCTTCCTCTTGGATTGATCCCTTTATCATTATGCAGTGCTCTTTCTTATCTCTTATAATATTTTTTAAGATCTATTTTGTATGATATGAGGATTGATACCCCAGCTTTCTTTTGATTTCCATTTTCATGGAATATGTTTTTTCATCCTCTCACTTTCTGTCTATATGTCTTTAATTCTGAAGTGAGTTTCTTGCAGACAGCATACATACGTGTTTTGTTTTTGTATCCATTCAGTCAGTCTGTGTCTTTTGTTTGGAGTATTTAATCCATTTACAGGAACTAATTATTGATATATATGTTCCTATTGCCATTTTCTTAACTATTTGGGGTTTGTTTCTGTAGATCTTTATCTTCTTTTGTATTTCCTGACTAAATAAGTCTCTTTAACATTTATTGTAAAGCTGGTTTGGTGGTACTGAATTCTCATAACTTCTGCTTGTCTGTAAATTTTTTGATTTGTCCATCAATTTTGACTGACATCCTTATTGGGTGGAGTAATCTTGGTTGTAGATTTTTCCCTTTCAGTACTTTAAATATATCCTGTCATTCCCTTCAGGCCTGCAGAGTTTCTGCTGAAAGATCAGCTGTTAAATGTATAGGGTTTCCCTTGTATGTTACTGTTGCTTTTCCCTTGTTGTTTTTAATATTCTTTCTTTGTGTTTTTAATCTTTTTTGTTTGATTAGTATATGTCTTGGCATGTTTTTCCTTGGGTTTATCCTATATGGGACTCTGCTTCTTGGGCTTGATTGACTATTTCCTTTCCCTTGTTGGGGAAAATTTCAACTATTATCTCTCTTCCAAATTTTTTTCTCATTTATTTTCTTTTCCTCTTCTTCTTCTTGGACCCCTATATTCGAATGTTGGTGCATTTGATATTGTCTCAGAGGTCTCTGAGACTGTCCTCAGTTATTTTCATTCTTTTTACTTTATTCTGCTCTTCAGCAGTTATTTATACTATTCTATCTTCCAGCTTACTTATCCATTCTTCTCTTTCAGATATTCTTCTATTGATTCCTTCTGGAATAGTTTAAATTTCAGCAATTGTGTTGTTTGTCTCTGTATGTTTATTCTTTATTTCTTCTAGGTCTTTATTAGTTGATTCCTGCATTTTCTCCACTCTATTTTAGAGTTTTTTGATCATTTTTACTATCATTTTTCTGAATTCTTTTCAGATAGTTTGCCTATTCCCTCTTCATTTATTTGGACTTGTGTGTTTCTAGGTTGTTCCTTCATTTGCACAGTATTTCTCTGCCTTTTCATTATTATTATTATTTTTTAACTTACTGTGTTTGAGGTCTCCTTTTCCCAGGCTTTAAGGTTGAATTCTTTCTTCCTTTTGGTTGGTCCAGTGGTTTGTGTAAGCTTCATATAGGGTGTGGCTTGTGTTTGTGTCCTGGTGGGAGATGAGTTGTTTTATTTTAATTTTTTTTTTTTGTTTTTTTCTGCAGATAGGCAGGACTTACTGCAGTGGTAGGTGGTAATCTTGTCTGCTGATAACTGGGTTTGTATTTTGGTTTGTTATTTGGGTTAGAAATCCTGCACAGGATGCTACTGGCAGTTTGATCATGCTGGATCTTGTATACAGTGATTGCCTCTGTGAGAGTTCCCAGGATTAGGAGTTCTCCGGTAGTCTAGGTTTTTGATCTCTGGCTGGGGAATGGAGATTCCACCAGTGGTTTGTTATGGCATTAAATGGGATTAAAACAAATATAGAAAAATGAGAAAAGATGCATCCCAGACAAAAAAAAATTGCAATTACAAAGTCAGGCAATTAATAAACAAAATAATGGAATATACACAAATATATATACATCCATAAACAAAACCAAAACAGCCTCCCCCTCCCAAAGAAAAGTACGATAGATTGAACTGAGGAACAAAGGAAACAAAAAATGATATCTACCAGTTAAGACAAAGCTAACTAAAGCACAAACTGGAAATCAAAACTAAAGCAGGGTGCCAACTGGGGAATAAAGCAACAAAAACAAAGAAACTAATAAATATTATTAGAAAAAGAAAGAATAGAAGTGCATAGTAAATAGAAGTGGATAAAGAAGATTTATAAATATTAAAGACTAATTGCAACAGGAATAAAACAGTAGGAAAAGCAAACAAAAGAGTAAATGTAGAACAATTATAATAAATTTGAAATATTTTTTAATTAAAATTGAAAAAAGAAAAGAAAAAAACAAGAAAACCCCACAGACCACAAAAGACCAGCTTACATGCAGGAGCAAATAGCACATAAAAAGTGTGATTAAAAACAAATTTTTTAAAGCTTAAATAAATTTAATACTACTAATAAAACTGACACCTACAACAACAGAAGAAGAAAAAAAGGAGGGGGGGAGGAAGGGAAATAAGAAAAAAAAATCCAGAAGCATCTATAGAAGAAGTCATAATATAAGAATAAGAAATATTTTTCTTGAGTCTCTGCTATCAGCATGCTTTCCCTTGCTGGTAGTCGCAGTCCACCTTGCCTCCCGAGGTTGTCCTCCAATATTGTGCTGTCTCTGGACCTGTGTAGGGGCAGCTCAGACTCTAACCTGGTCCTGCTCCTGTGTGCTCTTGTTTCCAGTGTCCATAGCTGTCAGAATTGGTGCATTTTCTGTTGTGGGAACTTTCAATATCCTTTTGTATGTTCTATAGACACAGAGTCTGCAAGTAGATCATGTGGATTTACTGTGCAGCTTGCACAGCCGGTGGGAAGGTTTTAAGTCCTGCTCATTAGTCACCCTGCCCCTGGGTTTCAACTGTGTCTTTATCTCCACAATTTACCTCTGCAGGTGAGCCATCCCCCAGGGGTTTGCCCTGAGACTGCCCTGGAGGACTTGGGCCTGCCCCAGTGAGAGCCAGTTGTACAAGCCGCAGTGTAAATCCACACGAGGATGTTGAGTGCAGCACTGTCACAGCATCATCTTTTAGGATTTGAAACCGTTCACCTGCAATTCCATCACCTCCACTACCTTTGTCCATAGTTATGCTTCCTAGGGCCCACTTGACTTTGCATTCCAGGGTGTCTGGCTCCAGGTGGATAACCACTGTGGTTATCCAGGTCATTAAGACTTTTTTTTTTTGGTACAGTTCTTCTGTGTTTTCTTTCCACCTTTTCTTAATCTCTTCTGCTACTGTTAGTTCCTTACCACTTCTGCCCTTTGTTGCAACCATCTTTGAATGAAGCGCTTCCTTGGTATTTCTAATTTTCTTCAAGAGATCCTTAGTCTTCCCCATTCTATTGTTTTCTTTTTTCTTTTTTTAATTTAAAAAAAAAATTTTTCCCATCATTGTTCACATAAGAAGCCTTTCCTATCTCTCCTTGCTATTCTTTGGAACTCTGCATTCAGATGCCACATTCACATCAAAGGGAATTACTCATTCTGTGCATTCCTCCTTTTGAACTATGTGGACAAAACACTTTGTTTAATTACTCCCAATAGCCAGCCATAGGGACAGTCATGTTTGTTTAGAGAGAGATAGTGGTAAACATTATAATTCTTTCTGAAGATATATTTTGTGGGAAAAAGCAGTAAAAAGCATTTCACTATTATTAGTATAAATAGTAAAACTTTTAGTGAAACAAAAAAGAAAATTCAAACACCATGTTAGTTGGCCTTTTCATTACTGAAATAAGAAAAACTAGTCATTCCAAGAACTGTAGACCAGATTTTTGCTTGATAGTGATAGTGGATTTGCTATAAAATATGGAAAAAACATGTTAATAATTTTATCACATTATCATAGAAATGTGTGTACTGAAAAAATTATAGACAGGCAGTGTGCAAACTGTGCTGCATGAGGTAGTAATGGCGGCATATCAAGGTTCCAACCTAACTTCACTCTTATCATGGGTAATTATTTTTTTCTAATATTTTTAAGATTATATAATTCTGTACAACCCAAGATATCTTACTTCTATTGTGATATCATTCAGTCATTTAACAACTCTGGTCATTTTCATTTATCCAGATATCTTAGAAAAGACAGTTAAAAAAAATAAAGAGAGAGAGAAGTTTCAAACACTAATGTTAAAATCAACATAATTTGGTCAATATGTATCTTTTTTTTCCCCCAGTACTTTTCTCCAGGTGCTTAATTCATCACCCTCATGCATAACAGATGAGAAGCAGAAAAATCAGTTGACTTACTGAGAGACTAACTTGGGACCTCTGCTTCTATTATGTTCCTTCAGTAGTTTCTTGTAGACTGGTTGAGATCTATTTTCCCAACAGGTAGAAGAGAGATTTTCTAAACACATTGGCATAACAAGTTCCAGAGAAATAGTGCCTTTCCTTAAATAGACATTCAGCTATAAATGTTTAGGCTTGTACTATTCATTCTTTAAGCTTCAATATTACCTCTTTGAAATGTCCACTTTGGAATATGCTGACATATTACTTAACATTATTTAAGGTATTTAAGAGGCATACTATATTAATATAGTACAAACTGAGGTGAATGAGTGTAAATCCAACCTTGAAACTTGCACAATTCTGGCTCCTTTGTGAGTGTAAATGTAGTTAAAAAGGAAGGATGCTCAAGAGGATAGTAAATTCTAAAGATAAGCTTAATATTTTTCAAAATTATCCTGTAAGTTTGGTGTTAGAGTTGCTGTTGTTGTTCAGTTGTTAAGTTGTATCTGACTCTTTGCGACCCCATTGCCTGTAGCCTGTCAGGCTCCTCTGTCCTCCACTATCTCCCAAAATTTGCTCAGATTAATGTCCACTGACTCAGTGATGCTCTCTAGCCATCTCGTCCTCTGTTGCCCCTTTCTCCATTTGCCTTCAGTCTTTCCCAGCCTCAAGGTCTTTTCCAATGAGTCAGTTCTTTGCATCAGGTGGCCAAAGTATTGGAGCTTCATCTTCAGGAAAAGTCCTTCCTATGTATATTCAGTGTTGATTTCCTTTAGAAGTGACTGGTTTGATCTCCTTGCTGTCCAAGGGACTCTCAAGAATCCTCTCCAGCACAATTCAAAAGCATAAATTCTTTGGCGCTCAGCCTTCTTTATAGTCCAACTCTTATATGTGTGCATGACTACTGGAAAAAACCACAGCTTTGACTATACCCATCATTGTCAGCCAAGCGATGTCTCTACTTTTTAATATGCTGTCTAGGTTTGTCATAGTTCTCCTTTCAAGGAGAAAGTGAAAGGTTGTTGCTGAACCCACGAAAAGATGCTGGGATTCTTGGCCTCTGGAAGAGAAGAATTCAATCCAGGGCCAGAGAGGAGACTTGATCACTCAGAGCTTTTATGCAATAGAGTTTATTAAAGTATAAAAGGTAGAGAGAAAGCTTCTGACATAGACATCAGAAGGAGGCAGAAAGAGTACCCCCTTGCTAGTCTTAGCAATGTAATTATATACTCTCAAATTATTTATTACAGTGAATCAAAAGAATGTCTGGAGGTTGTAAAGACCTCACCAGACCTACTCCTATAATTTACATTTTGAGATAACAGAATTAGCTAGAAGGTTTTTTTTTTTTTTGCATTTTATTTTTTTTTCCATTTATTTTTATTAGTTGGAGGCTAATTACTTTACATCATTACAGTAGTTTTTGTCATACATTGAAATGAATTAGCCATGGATTTACATGTATTCCCCATCCCAGTCCCCCCTCCCACCTCCCTCTCCACCCGATCCCTCTGAGTCTTCCCAGTGTACCAGGCCCGAGCACTTGTCTCATGTACCCAACCTGGGCTGGTGATCTGTTTCACCCTAGATAATATACATGTTTCAATGCTGTTCTCTTGAAACATCCCACCCTCGCCTTCTCCCAGAGTCCACAGATGTATAGAATAGCTAGAAGGTTTTTTCCAGAGACTGTCCTCAAGCAGGATACATTATTGTTATATAATCCTGAGGAATGTAGAAGAGGAAAAAAAGTTTGTCCTTTCTTCCTCCTTGAGAATTCCAGACCCCTCTTTCCATGGGGACCCCAAGACTTCCTATCAACCTTCCAGGGAAATGACTCTCAAATGCTCTTTCAGTTTCATGGCTACAGTCACTGTTCACAGTGTTTCTGAGCTTAAGAAAGTCAAATATGTCACTGCTTCCACCTTTTCTCTTCTATTTGCCTTGAATTGATGGGACCAGATGCCATGATCTTGTTTTTTTTTTTTTTTTTAATGTTGAGTTTCAAGCTATCTTTTTCACTCTCCTCTTTCACCCTCATCAAGGAGTTCTTTAGTTTCTCTTAATTTTCTGCCATCAGAGTGGTATTATCTGCATATTTGAATTTGTTCATATTTCTCCTGTCAAGCTTGATTCCAGCTTGTGATCCCTCCAGACCAGCATTTCACATGACATGCTGTGCATAAAATTTAAATAAGCAGAATTGTTATAGAGTTGTGTTACTTCACTGTTTTGCACAAGTCTTAGCCTATGCATAACAAATGTGGTTGGACTAGTTCTGGGGTATGAATGGAGATAGTCTACTATGTATAAAATAGATAAGCAATGAGAATATGTTATATAGCCCAGAGAATTATAGCCTATATCATGTAATAACTTGTAATGGAACACAACTGTAAAAACACAGAATTGCCATTTTATACATCTGAAACTAATGTTGTACTATAAACCAACCATGTTCAATTAATAAATATTCAAACAACAAAAGAGTGGATATTTAAAGTTCAGGAAGAGAAGAAAAAAGTGGTCCAAATGGTTAGTTATCAAAATCAACCAAGATCTCTAAAACAAACGGAGGGTGTAGTTGTGGGCAGCCTAACTCTTTATCAAGGCTTATGCTACACCAATAGAACTACCAATTGGAAACTTTAAAACTAAATAGTTTTGTGTGTCAAATTCTATTTGATACTGTCTTGAATCCATGGAGCTCTTTATATAAGGGAATATAATTTTTAAAATATACAATACTTATTTGATAGAGTTGGAGCAAAGAGTCTTAAGATAGAACATCTCAAAGTAGAAAGCTGGAGAACTTGGGTTTTTAGAAAGATAGATTAACAAGCCCTACTCTTGAAATTTCTTGTCTCAGTAGACTTCTGATAGGACCATACTATGTTTTAATAACAAACAACAACAAACCAAAGCCAAAATGAAACTTCAGCAGGGAGTTCTTATTATCAGCATCTTTTTTAGTAGCACTGTTTTAGAGTTAATAAAGTAGTTTGATATACTTTAAACTCATCAAATCTTCAAAAAGCCCAAGTGAATTATTTACGATCTTTGAGTCCATTTTATGGATGAGGACACTGAAACATTATATAACTTGTCCAAAGAGTGGAGCCTAAATCTTTTATTTTAAAATATCATATTCATTCCTCAGTAGCATGCTATAGAAAATATATTTTAAGGTATATTCTTTTGAGATGTGAAGAATAACCTCATTTGCTAAAGAATGAAGGTCTTTTTCACTTGGCATTTCTTTCTGAATGTGTTGTAAAGAAATTTCACTTGTATGTTTAACATCTTGTATGTTTAATTTAGCACACTCAAAACAGTAGTCACAATGAATCAGCTCCTTGTCAGCTGAAAACCTCCTACCAAAGTCTTCCACCTCCTACTAAAAGTATACTCCACTCTTCTAGTTATTTACTCCCAAAATCTTGTAGGCATTTAAATGTCTTTCCATCTCTCACACACAAATGTCCATTCCCAGGTCCTTGCACAGATGTCATACATTCTGAGTATTTAATCAACATCTGTTAAATAGCAGAAATCAGGTCCTCTAAGGTTAAAAGCAAACTTTCTGAAATTGTGCTCAATATTTATTAGTTCTGCCTCTTTTAATCAAAATTCCTTAATTTTTATGGAAGTTCTGGGTTCTATGGAGTGAAGGAAAATAGACCTAGAGTGTATGATTTTATTATATCATCTAAACATATATATATATATATATATATATATATATATTTGTATATATGTTCTCACATAGTAGATGACAGAAGCCAGTCATCTCAATGTTTCCTCAATAGGCTACCTTGTTACCAACCTCCTTATGGAATGTCTTTTGTAATATATCTAACAATGTAATAGTTGGGCATTTACAGATCCTAAGTCCTTAACACCATCAGGAAGATTGATTGGTAAAGGGATGTGTAAAAGTAGTCAAAAATTTTTGGACTGATTTTCACCTTTATCTATTTTTTCAAAATCCAGGAATCCCCAACTGGAAAGGGAAAAAAAAGCACCAGCTAGGGAAAAGAGAAAAAGAAAGAAAGAAAGAAAGAAACAATAAACTGTATGCAGAACCTTCTTTCCTGAATCTTAAGCATAACATAATCTCAGATATTGTGCCTGATCTTTGGAACATGACTGCCGTCTACTCTAAATTGACAATTTCCCCTTCGCAATGAAAGTGAAAAGGTGAACTCTGTCCTGGTACACTAGAAGCAAAGTGGGATAACAATGAAATGCTATGCAGGAAACAGAAGAATATTCCTTTCTTTGTTGTGTGATTTGAAATAATTTTGAAGAAATAAAAATGTTATCAAGAGCATGGTACATTCCTTATAGACTTACAGATCAACAAAGAAAGTTTAGGCCTGTGAGCTTAATAGTGGCTAAATGCAGAGAGCTGCCCTCTACTGTGAAGAATGGCCACTTCCTACTGTGGTATCTTGCAGTCCTGAAAGTCCCAAGATTAGCACAAACCTGCAAGGTTATTTAACATAATCTCATGCTTTCAACAACATATGAGAGATAAAACTTTAAGACTTTGCAGCTATCATATAAATCTAGTTAATGTAACATCCTCACTTAAGAGATAGTAGGACTGATGAGGTGTCTGGCAAATAACTGTCACCAGTGCAACCTACAGACAAATCAGAACATTATATACCACTTCACAGAGGTAGTTTTAGCACACAGGCAATGAACAAGTAGTTTTCTAGTACTCCATGTTCAGACTGTCTGAAAAAAAAAAAAAAACCCATATATTGCCATATGCATTTCACAAGAAAAAACTATCACAAAGAAAGAACTTGGCCTTGTGGATAGTTTAGTTTAAGGTAGAGTCAGAGGTTTAGAAAAGGATTCATTTTTAAGAATCTGAATTCAGATTTCCTGGCCAGTTGAAGATCAGATGAGAATTTTTGACACTTTGTGGAAGTGAGGATTGAAGAACTCTAGAAAATAATGCAGAAAAACTAAGAAAGAAAGCATCATGTTTCATTGGCTAGTTTTGTAAAATCTCATTTTGCTTCACCTCATCTCTAATGAGCTATTATTTTTCTGGCCACACATTTTAAGGATGACAACTGATATTACTCTAGGTCATGATTGGTAGTCATTGACCGCAAGTGCTTCTGGTTCCAGTATTTTTAGTTCCCCTGTATCTCTATTTCCAACCAAGAGGTCCCAAAGAACATCACTCATATGCACACGAGTGCACTGTTTTCCACACTGGCAATTTCTCCCACTCAACAGACAACTTTGCTTCTTGTGATGATGCTCTGGACTCCAGTAATGCTTCAGTAAAGTTACAATGAACTTCCTGCTGCAACTTTCCTAACACTGCAGACAGTACTTACATTGCAACCAATAAATTTTCTTTCTGTCTGAAGCTGTTACACTGGTCCAGGCCACTGGCATTTCCACTTTGAGCGTTGTGCTATTTTCCAGACCCTGGAGGTCATCCTGAAAACCTCTCTTTCATAGAATTTGGGAGATTTCCTTATCAATTAAATCTGCGTCAAATTATTTGAGTCCTAGAGATTTTCCCTCTCATGCTGCCAAATAGAGATAATTATTTTCAGAATCCTCCCTCTTTTCACTGTGCTATTTGACTTTGGCAATGGATTACATGTGACATTATTCAGGGATAAGCTCAAAGCTACTGCCATGGAAAGTAAATTGAATAAATTCTACTCTGTAGTACTAATAATCTTTCACATACCTGACACATTACCCTTGGATTAACCTAGTATGATAGATTTCTCTCTCTTAAGGTGAATGGTCTCCTGTATGATTCTATGGTATTATGTAGAAAGAACAGTAGCAGGACCCTTGTAAGACACCTATCTGAATCCATGCAGTCCTAAATCCGAGGGTAAATAGCACTAGCTTTGTGCTAGGTAAGTTTCCTGTTGGCTGTAACACTGGGAGAGTGGGTCAGATGACCTCCATGGTTCTCCCATCATTAGAGCACTGGCCACAAATTAAATATTTGCCATAACTAGCATGGTGACATCATGAGTCATCAAAATGCCTATCTCTGAGAAATGAAAGTAGTGCTCTGTGATTTTGAAATTGCTCAGATATATAAATAAAAATAATCTGGTCATAAAGAGAGCCAGGATGTTTCAAAAGTAACAAATATAACTTGTGTACTGGTAAAATGCTTTGGAGGCAAGTGGTATGCTGAAAAAGAAATGAAAATTTATTTCAAATAAAACAAATTATTAGGCAAAAAAATATTATAAAATTTAACTGATAAGATAGAGATAAAATATGTTTCTGGCCCTCCCCACCCCCCCCAAAAAAGGAAAAAAGTCATGCATAAAAGACTTAAGATGCAGGGTAGAATGTGTTGCATGTTATAAAATTGATATAATGTAAGATGGGACAAGAGAGAATGGGGAGAGAAATTCTAACTAAAAAAGGCATGAATTTAGGACAACTGAAAAGTGCAAGATAGCACTGAAAAGAAAACCTGGGAATAATGAGTTGAAAGTACAACTGGAAACAGACGTCAGGTAGTTTTATTTTTATTTTCAGATCAGATGGCATGCTATTCAAATTATGCATATTTATTGAAATTTATTCCATAAAATTAAAAATATGCATAATACTCTAAGAATACTAAAGAACTTTGGAAAAAAATGAATTAGCCATCATTTAATTACTGTGGGGGAAGAAATTCATGTTGCATTTTTTGCAGTGTCTGTGAACATATTTCTGGTTATATTTATTGAAAAGATGCTGTTTCTAGGTATTTTAAAGCAAAAATTTCATGTTATTAATAATGTCACATTTCATCATCAGAATCATAGCTTTCCAAAACTTTTGTTCTCTGTTATTATTATCTTTGAGCAGGTAATCTTGCTGTATTGGTGACACCATTATTATATATAAGCATCTTTCCTGTTATAAAAGTTTTTCATTCCATTACCTCCAGTTCTCATCAACTTCAGAAAATCACCTCTAATCACTTAGGTAAGATTCTTAATGACTTAGAGTCAGCTTGGCATAGCTGGAAAATGTGTAGATTTTGCCAGCTGACAGCTCATATTTGGAACTTCGTCTTTCTCAGTTACTGAGCAAGTTATTCTGAAACTTGCTTTCCTCCTCTATAAAATAGTGTGATAAATACATTCCATGCCAGTCTTCATGAGAAAATCATGAAAAATCTTAGATGCTTATTAATTGGAAGAAATTAAGGTTTTAGCTCAAGATTTGAGTCTGCCTTCTGCTATACCGCAATCATCAGGCCTGTCAGATACTAGCTGCCACTGGAGAAATTTCACAGCTGTCAGTTACCCTTTCATTTTTCTCATAGCGCATGTGTGCTTAAAACCAAGATCAGGAATAGATAGCACATAACTAGGGCCATTTGTCCTGCTTTGGTTTATGCTTCTGTGTGGGCCTATACATGTGAATGGGGCTTGCCTGGTAGCTCAGATGGTAAAGAATCTGCCTGCAATGTGGGAGATCTGGGTTCAATCCCTGGGTCAGGAAGATCCCCTGGAGAAGGCCACTCCAGTATTATGGCCTGGAAAATCCCATGGACAGAGGAGCCTGGTTATTTAATCTATAGGATCACAAAGAGTCAGACACCACCAAGCGACTTACACACACATACACACACGCACACATACCCATACATGAGAATCACCTGGGACCATCAGTACTGTAACCAGTCTCCTTATCTGTCTTATCTCCTTTGCCTATAATATATTTTTTTCCTTTTCATATTTCAGATAAAAACTTCCAAAATTCATAGACTATATCCTTACCATATCTTTATTATGTTTTATTTTTCTTGGCTCAACATCAACACACTTACTTGTATCCTGTATTTTATGGTTTCTTTCACTATGGCCCCTCTCAGATACTAACATAGGATGTCTAGAGTCTTCTAAATTAAATCACAAACTTGTACATTTTGAGTCTGGTTAGACCATTCAATATAATTTAGTCCTGTTTCCATCTGGGAATGGATCTAAAGGGGATGTAGGCTACTGCAAGCTGAGCATTCCTACCAACTTTTCCATCTGAGAACAGCCAAACCCAAGAAATATTCACAGAGGTTGATTTGTGTCTCACTCAGCAGCCTCAGAATTGCAGATCATTTGAATAAGAAATTTTTCCAAGACCAAGATCCTGATCCTAGGAGGCTCATCAATATCCATAATGTCAAAGTGAAACTACAACTGTGGTATGTCTACATACAGACATTGGATCTAGTTTTTATTGAGACCTCAATGAAAATATCTCTGACTTTATGTTGACTCTTTGTGACGCTATGGATTATAGCTTGCCAGGTTCCTCTCTCCATGGGGATTCTCCAGGCAAGAATGCTGGAGTAGGCTTCCATCCCTCCTTCAGGATATCTTCCCTACTCAGGAATTAAACCTGTGTCTCTTGTGTCTACTGTATTGACAGGTGGGTTTTTATCATTAACACTACCTGGGAAGAACTTAATGGCATAAAATTGCTCATAAAACTTCTTTTGACCTTCTATGTTACTGTAGTACTAATTGTAGATTCTCCTATTTCATTACTAACTTTATTTGGGCTATCTCTGTCTCTTTCTCTCTCTCTTATTTTTGTCCTATTTCTTTAGCTTTTTGATTGTTTTCTTTCTGTTTTCAACTTTCTCCAGACAGTTTTGATCATCTCTGATTTTTTATGTGATCCATTATTAACGTGTTCTTTAGACTCTGTATGCTTCTGTTTTTCACGTTTTTTTTTTTTCTTTTAGTTGATTACTAGTCTCATACTATTGTGGTCAGAAAAGACACTTGATATTATTTCAATCTTAAACTTATTGAGACTAGTTTTCTGAACAGCCATGTTCATGATCTACTCTGGAGAATGTTCCATGGTCTCTTGAATAGACTGTGTTCTTTGCTGCTGTTAGATCAAATATTCTATAGATATGTATTAATTTGTCTATGATAATACATCAGTTAAGATCACTGTTTTCTTATTGATTTCCTGTGTGAATGATATGTCCATTGAAGTAGTGGGGGTTTATAGTCCCCTCTGCTATTCTGTTACTGTCAACATCTCCCTATCAACATTTTTTTTTTTTTTTTTTACCATTTGCTTTTTGAATTTAGGTGCTCCAACATTGGTTGCATATATACTTATATTTGTTACATCTTGTTAAATAATCTGTTTATCATTAAAGAATGATCTTTGTCTCTTGCTGCAGTTTCTTCTTTAAAGTTTGTCTAGTCTGTTTAAGTATTGCTACCTCAGCCTTCTTTTTGTTTCTATTTGAATGGGATCTCTTTATCAGCTCCACATTTTCAAACTGTTTCCTTAGATGTGAAATGAGTCTTTTATAGGATGCATATATATGTCTTTAAAAAAAAATCTGTTCAGCTACTCTATGTGTCTCAATTGGAGCATTTGTCCGTTAGTTCAGTTCAGTTCAGTTGCTCAGTTGTGTCCGACTCTTTGTGACCCCATGAATCGCAGCACGCCAGGCCTCCCTGTCCATCACCAACTCCTGGAGTTTACTCAAACTCATGCCCATCTAGTCGGTGATGCCATCCAGTCATCTTATCCTGTCATACCCTTCTCCTCCTGCCCCCAATCCCTCCCAGCATCAGGGTCTTTTCCAATGAGTCAACTCTTTGCATGAGGTGGCCAAAGTATTGGAGTTTCAGCTTCAGCATCAGTCCTTGCAATGAACACCCAGGACTGATCTCCTTGAGGATGGACTTGTTGGATCTCCTTGCAGTCCAAGGGACTCTCAAGAGTCTTCTCCAACACCACAGTTCAAAAGCATCAATTTGTCAGTGCTCAGCTTTCTTTACTATCCAACTCTCACATCCTTACATGACCACTGGAAAAACCATAGCCTTGACCAGACAGACCTTTATTGGCAAAGTAATGTCTCTGCTTTTTAATATGCTATCTAGGTTGGTCATAACTTTCCTTCCAAGGAGTAAGTGTCTTTTAATTTCATGGCTGCAATAACCATCTGCAGTGGTTTTGGAGCCCCCCAAAATAAATTCTGTCACTATTTCCACTGTCTCCCCATCTATTTCCCATGAGGTGATGGGACCAGATGCCATGATCTTAGTTTTCTGAATGTTGAGTTTTAAGCCAACTTTTTCACTCTCCCCTTTCACTTTCATCAAGAGGCTTTTTAGTTCCTTTTCACTTTCTGTCATAAGGGTGGTGTCTATTAATATTAGTGATAGGTATGAACTTACATTTTGTTCCTTATTTTTATCTTTGTAGTTCTTTTTTGTTCCTTTCTTCTCCTTTGCTCTATTTTAGTTCTATGTTTAGATTCCTTTTTCTTTTTTTGTGTGTATCTATAATAGTTTTTGCTTTGTGGTTTACCATGATGATATACATAGTTTTAGCTTGATGAACCCTTAAGTTCCAACAAAGTCTAACCACTATTTAAACTCCCCCTACTGACTTTGAATGTTTTTTATTACAAGTTTGAAGTATTTTTGTTTTTTATATCCCTTAACCTCTTATTTTGGATACAGAGGATTTTACTTTTATCTTTTACCCTTCTTAAATGCTTTATGACAGATTGAATTACTATATTTACTGGATGTTTACCCTTACCAGTGATATTTTTCCCTTTACATTTGCCAAATTTTCCAAATTCCTAATTGTGCCTTTTTCTTTTCTGCTTATGAGAGTGTCTAAAACATTTCTTTTAAAGCTGGTTTAGTGGTGGTCAGAATCTGCCTGCAGTGCAGGAGACCCCGGCTCAATCCCTGGTTTGGTCCCAGTTCAAGACCCCAGATTGGGAACATCCCCTGGAGAAGCAAATGACTAACAAACCACTCCAGTATTCTTTCCTGGAAAATCCCATGGACAGAGGAGCATGGTGGACTTCAGACCTTGGGTTTGTGAAGAGTCGGGCACAACTTAAAAACTAACATTTTAGTGGTGGTGAATTATTTAGCTTTTGCTGGTTGGTAAACTTTTTATCTATTCTTCAGTCCTAAACGATAACTTTACAAGGTAGAATACCCTTGATTGTGTTTTTTTTTCTTACAGTATTTTGAATGTACCATACCACTTCCTTCTGGCCAGAAAACTTTCTGCTGAAACATCAGCTGATGGTGTTATGAGAATTCCTTAGTATGTAAAGTTGCTTTTCTCTTGCTGCTTTAAAAATTTTATTTAGTTTTAATTGGAAGATATAGCAATGTTGTGTTGGTTTCTGCCATACATCATCATGAATCAAACATGTGTCCTCTACTCCTTGAACCACCCTCCTAACTCCCACTACATTCAACCCCTCTGGGTTGTCGCAGAGCACAAGATTTGAGCCCCCTGCATCATACAGCAAATTGCCACTGGCTATCTATTTTACATATGGCAATGTATGTATATGTTGCAATGCTATTCTCTCAATTCATCCCACCTACTCCTTTCCCCACTGTATCTAGAAGTCTATTCCTTATGTTTGCTCCTCCTTTATTGTCCTGCAAATAGATTCATCAATACCATAATTCTAGCTTCCATATATATGTGTTAATATATGATATTTGTTTTTCTCTTTCTGACTTACTTCACTCTGTGTAATAGGCTCTAGATTTATTCACCTCATTAAAATGGACTGAAGTGCATTCCTTTTTATAGCTGAGTAATATTCCATTGTATATACGTATCACATCTTTTTTATCCATTCATCTATTGATGAAGCTCTAGATTGCCTTCATATCCTAGCTATTGTAAAGAGTGCCAAGAAGAACTTTGGGGTACACATCTTTTTCAGCTCTGATTTCCTCAGGATATATGCTCAGTAGTGGATTGTTGGATCATATGGTAGCTCTATTTTCAGTTTTTTTTTTAAGGAACCTGCCTACTGTTCTCCATAGTGACTGTACCAATTTATAGTCACACCAACAGTGCAAGAGGGTTCCCATTTCTCCACACCTTCTTCAGCATTTATTGTTTGTAGATTTGTTGATACTGGCCATTCTGACTGGCATGAAGTGATATCTCACTGTGGATTTGATTTTCATTCCTCTAATAATGAGTGTGCTGAGCATTTTTTCATGTATTTATAAACCATCTGTATGTTTTATACTACAGAGTCTTTAGAGTATTGTCTGTTTAGGTCTTCAGCCCACTTTTTGATTGGATTGTTTTTCTGGTATTAAGCTGCATGAGCCGACTGTATATTTTGGAGATTAATCTTTGTCAGTTCATTCATTTGCTATCACTTTCTCTCATTCTGAGGATTGTCTTTTCACCTTGCTCATAGTTTCCTTCACTGTGCAAAAGATTTTCAGTTTAATTAAGTCTATTTGTTTATTTTTGTTTTTATTTCCATTACTCTAGGAGGTGAATCAAAGAGGATCTTGCTATGATTTGTGTCAAAGAGTGTTCTCACCATGTTTTCCTCTTAGAGTTTTGTAGTTTTTGGTCCTACATTAAATTCTTTAATCCATTTTTAGTTTATTTTTGTGTATGGTGTGAGGAAGTATTCTAACTTCAGCCTTTTCCATGTAGTTATTCAGTGTTTCCAGAAACACTGGGAATTGAAGAGACTGTCATTTCTCCACTGCACATTCTTGCCTTCTTTGTCAAAGATAAGTTGCCCATAGATGCGTGGGCTTATCTACAGGCTTTCTATCTTGTTCCATTGGTCTATATTTCTGTTTTTGTGCCAGTACCATACTGTCTTGATGACTGTCACTTTGTAGTATAGTCTGAAGTCAGGAAGATTGCTTCCTCCAGTTCCATTCTTTCTCAAGATTGCTTTGGATATTAGTGGTCTTCTGTGTTTCCATGCAAACTTTGAAATTATTTGTTCTAGTTCTGTGAAAAATGCCATTGGTAGTTTGCTAGGGATTGCACTGAATTTATAGATTGCTCTGGTGAGTATGTTAAACCTAGGCAACATATTAAGAAGCAGAGACATTTGTTTGTCAACAAAGGTCCATCTAGTCAAAGCTATGTTTTTTCCAGTAATCATGTATGAGTGTGAGAGTTGACACATAAAGAAAGCTGAGCCCAAAGAATTGATTCTTTTGAACTGTGGTGTTGGAGAAGACTCTTGAGAGTCCCTTGGACAGCAAGGAGATTAAACCAGTCAATCCTAAGGTAAATCAGTCCTAATATTCATTGGAAGGACTGAAGCTGAAGCTGTAATACTTTGGCCACCTGATGTGAAAAACTGACTCACGGAAAAAGACCCTGATACTAGGAAAGATTGAAGGCAGGAGGAGAAGGGGATGATAGAAGATGAGGTGGCTGGATGGTATCACCGACTCAAAGGACATGAGTTTGAGCAAGCTCCATGAGTTGGTGATGAATAGGGAAGCCTGGCATGCTGCAGTCCATGGGGTCCCAAATAGTCAGACATGGCTGAACAACTGAACTTGGATAGTATAGTTCTTTTCGCAATGTTGATTATTCCATTCCAAGAACATGGTATATCTTTCCATCTGTTTGTGTCATCTTTGATTACTCTCATTAGTTCTTAATAGTCTTCTGCATACAGATCTTTTTTCTCTTTAGGTAAATTTATTCCACAGTATTTTATTCCTTTGGTTGTCATCGTGAATGGAATTGTTTCCTTAATTTTTCTTTCTGATTTTTCATTGTTAGTGCATAGAAATGTTAGGGATTTCTGGGCATTAATTTTATATCCTGTGACATTACTATATTTGTTGATTAGCTCTAGTAATTTTCTGGTGGCATCCTTAGGGTTTTCTATGTATAGCATCATGTCCTCTGCAAACACTGAGAGTTAACTTCTTCTTTTCCAATCTGGATTCCTTTTATTTCTGCATCTTCTCTGATTGCTGTGTCTAGGACTCCAAAACTATGTTGATATATAACAGTGGTGAGAACGGGCATTCTTGTCTTTTTCCTGATTACAGAGAAAATGCTTGCATTCATCATTGTTTGCTGTGTTTTTGTCATATATGGACTTTATTATGTTGAAGTATGTTCATTCTACACCTACTTTCTGGAGTGATGTGAAGAGAAATTTGCTCAATTGTGTCTGACTCTGTGTGACCCCTTGGACAGTAGTTCATGAAGTTCTACAGGCCAGCATACTGGAGTGGATACCCTTTCCCTTCTCCAGGGGATCTTCCCAACCCAGGGATCAAACCCAGGTCTCTTGCATTGCAGGTGGATTCTTTACCAGCTGAGCCTCAAGGGAAGCCCACTTTCTGGAGACATTTAATCAAAATTGAGTCCTGAATTTTGTCAAAAGCTTTCTCTGCGTCTATTGAGATGATCATATGGTTTTTATCTTTCAGTTTGTTAATATGGTATATCACATTGATTGATTTGTCTATATTGAAGAATCTTTGCATTCCTGGGATAAAGCCCACTTGATCATGATGTATGAACTTTTAAGTGTGCTGTTGGATTCCATTTGCTGGTTTTGTTGAGGATTTTTGCATCTCTGTTCAACAGTGATATTGGCCTGTAATTTTCTTTCTTTGGTAGCAGCTTTGTCTGGTTTTGGTGTCAGTGTGATGGTGCCCTCATAGAATGAGTGTGAGTTTTCCTTCCTCTGCGGTTTTCTGGAGGAATTTGAGCAGGATAGATGTTAGCTCTTCTCTAAACTTTTCATAGAATTTGCCTGTGAAGTCATCTGGCCCTGGAATTTTGTTTTTTGGAAGATTTTTGGTTATAGTTTTGATTTCCGTGCTTGTGATTGGTCAGTTCACATTTTCTACTTCTTCCTGGTTCAGTTCTGGAAAGTCATACTTTTCTAAGAATTTGTTCACTTCTTCCAAGTTGTCCATTTTATTGGCATATAGTTTCTCATTGTAGTCTCTTATGGTGTAGTCTCTTGCATTTCTGTGTTGTCTATTGTAACTTCTCCTTTTTCATTTATAATTTTATTGATTTGAGTCTTCTCCTTTTTCTCTTGAGTCTGGTTAACAGTTTCTTAATTTTGTTTATCTTCTCAAAGAACCAGCTTTTATATTACTGATCTTTGCTATTGCCTTCTCTATATTTTTAAATTTTTTATTATTATTGTTATTTTGCTTAGATCTTTATGATTTCTTTCATTCTACTAAAGTTGAGTTTGTTTGTTTGTTTTCTCTTTTTCTTGTAGCTTTAGGTGTAAAATTAGGTTGCTTATTTGTTATTTCTCTTACTTTTGAGGTAGGCTTATATTGCAATAAACTTCCTTCTTAGCATCACTTTTATTGCATCTCATAGATTTTGAATTGTCTTGTTTTCATTGTCATTTGTTTCTAGGTGTATTTTGATTTTCTTTTTGATTTATTCAGTGATCTGTTTGCATATTCAGAAGTGTATTGTTAAGGCTCATGTGTTTGTTTTTATGTTTTTTTTTTTTTTCTTTTTCTTCCCCATACTTGATATCTAATCTTATAGTGTTATGGTCAGAAAAGATGCTTGAAGTGATTTCAATTTTTTAAAAACTTGGCAAGGTTTGATTTATGACCCAAGCTGTGATCTATCCTGGAGAATGCTCCATGTACACTTGAGAAAAAAAAAATGATTTTAGTTTTTGGATGAAATGTCTTGTTAGGTTTACCTGGCCCAAGATATCATTTAAAGCTCGTGTTTCCTTATTAATTTTCTATCTGAATAATCTGTCCATCAGTGTGAGTGGTGTGTTAAAGTCTCCCCCTATTGTGCTACTTTTGATTTTGTCTTATGTATTGAGGTGCTCTTATGTTGGGTGCATATATATTTACAATGACTATATCTTCTTCTTGGCTTTATCCCTTGATCATTATAGTGTCCATTGTCTCTTGTAATGGTCTTTATTTTAAATTTTATTTTATGTGATATGAGTATTGCTACTTCCACTTTCTTGTGATTTCTATTTGCATGTAATATATTTTTCCAAACCCTAACTTTGCATTTGTACCTGTTCCTAGGTCTGAGATGGGTCTCTCTATATAGGGGTGTTGTTATTTTATCCACTCAGTCAATCTGTGGCCTTTTGTTAGAACATATATTACATTTAAAATTTAAAGTAATTATTGATATGTATAATCTTATTATAATTTGTTTTATTGTTTTGGGGTTGTTTTATAAGGCCTTTTCTTTCTCTAGTGTTTCCTATCTAGAGAAATTCCTTTAGTATTTGTTATAGAGCTGGTTGAGTGGTGGGGAATTCTCTTAACTTTTGCTTATGTATAAAGCTTTTGATTTCTCCTTCCAATCTGAATGTGAACCTTTCTGAGACAGTAATCTTGGTTGTGGCTTTTTTTTTTTTCTCATCATTTAAAGTATATTCTGCCATTCCTTTCTCTCCTCCAGGGTTTCTGTTGAAAGATTAGCTGTTAGCCTTATGGGGATCCCCTTGTATGTTATTTGTTCCTTTTCACTTGCTACTGTTCTTATTTGTGTTTAATATTTGTTCATTTGATTAATATGTGTCTTGGCATGTTTTTCATTTGTGTTTATCCTATATAGGAGTCTCTGGCCTTCTTGGGCTTGGGTGACTATTTCCTTTCCCACTTCAGGGAATTTTCAATTATTTTTGCTGCTGTTCAGTCACTCAGCATGTCTGACTCTTTGTGACCCCACAGACTGCAGCATGCCAGGTTTCCCTGTCCTTCTTTACCTTTTGGAGTTTGCACAAACTCATGTCTATTGAATTGGTGATGCCATCTGACAATGTCATCCTCTGTCACACCCTTCTCTTCCTGCCTTCAAACTTTCCCAGATCAGGGTCTTTTCCAATGAGTTTGCTTTTCACATCAGGTGGCCAAAGTATTGGAGCTTCAGCTTCAGCATCAGTCCTTCCAATGAATATTCAGGGTTGACTTTCTTTAGGATTGATTGATTTGATCTCCTTGCAGCCCAAGGGACTCTCAAGAGTCTTCTCCAGCACCACAGTTCAAAAGCATCAATTCTTTAGGGATCAGACTCCTTTATGTTACAACTCTCACATCCATACATGACTACTGGAAAAACCATAGCTTTGACTGTACTGAACTTTGTGGGCAAAGTGATGTTTTTGCATTTTATAATCTCCTAAAATATACGCTCATAGCTTGTCTTTTTTCTTGTTCTTCTGGAATCCCTATGTTTCGAATGTTAACACAGTTAATGTTGTGCCAGAAGTCTCTGAGACTATCCTCATTTCTTTTTATTCTTTGTTCTTTATTCTGTTCTGTTTCAGTTATTTCTACCATTCTTTCTTCTAGCTCACTTATCCATTGTTCTGCTTCAATTATTCTGCTATTATTTCCTCTAATGTATTTTTTCCATTTATTTTTATTAGTTGGAGGCTAATTACTTTACAATATTGTAGTGGTTTTTGCCATACATTGACCTGAATCAGCCATGGATTTACATGTATTTCCCATCCCGATCCCCCCTTCCACCTCCCTCTCCACCCGATCCCTCTGGGTCTTCCCAGTGCACCAGGCCTGAGCACTTGTCTCATGCATCCAGCCTGGGCTGGTGATCTATTTCACCCTAGATAATATACATGTTTTGATGCTGTTCTCTCTAAACATCCCACCCTCGCCTTCTCTCACAGAGTCCAAAAGTCTGTTCTGTACATCTGTGTCTCTTTTTCTGTTTTGCATATGACCCTCTAATGTATTTTTTATCTTAATTATTGTGTTGTTCATTGTTGATAGTCTCTTCTTTAATTCTCCTAGTTTCTTGTTAAACACTTATTGTATCTTGGTGTTAGTGTTGAGATGGAGGCCTTTGAGAATACTTTCACATATTAATGTTCCATGGGGTCAGGGAGTTCTCTGGTGGTCCAAAGTCCTGGACTCAGGTCTCCCATTTTGGAGGTCTAGGCCCAACCCCTTACTGTAACACCAAGTCTCCACAAGTCACACAGCAAAGAAGATAAAACTCTAAAACGCATGGTGAAACTCAACACTTAGCACTCAACAGCTAAGAATACTCAAAAATATTTTCATATTTACAATGAGAAAAGAATAGTGAAAAAAGGATGAAAACAGGAGTCAAAAAGAGAGCAATCAAAGCAATAGTCAAACTTCTAAGTGGAAATGAATATTATTAGACTCACAAGAATTTAAAATAAAAAACATGGGAAAAATGCAGTTTAAGCAGTACTGTAAAATTAGGGAAAAATAAAATGAATTTATTTAAAAATAAGGTGTTTAAAAAGGAAAAAAGTAGGTTATAAAAGTAAAAAGTAAAGGAATAATAAAGAACATTAGAAAAATATGAAAAAGAAAAATGTGGGGGTAGATATATAGAGAGCAGTACTGAGAAGAATGTCCATGTAATTCCCCTGTTTTCCTGCTCCAGTGGATTTGTCTACTCAGAAAGTCCTCCAATATCTCCTGGAAGATCTCTGGACCTGTATTGGGCAGCATGGGGTCAACTCAGACTCAGATCTTGCTTTACACTAGCTTATACTTGCTCTCAAACTCTACAGTTGCCCATAAAGTCCACAGTCTCGGGCTAATTGTGTAGATTTAATCCATTGCATCTGCAGCTGCTTTGGTTTTGGGCCTGATTCAGCTTGTAGGTCGCTCTTTGGTGTCTGTTCTCTGCCCAGACACAAGGGGGTAACAATAGCACTTATTAGGGTTCACTTGCTCAGTTGGATTTGGGAGAATGGGGATTATGGCAGACATAGTTGTGTCTGGGGAGTGCCCACTATGGTTGGGACCTGCAAGAGGTCACCATTATCTGAGTGGGTCATGCACTTCCCCAGGGGAGTTGACCGTGCTTTGTGGGACCCTTGTGGAGCCAAGCTGCTCAGGCTTTCAGGAAGATGTGGGCATTGACCCACCCCAGTTCATAGCTTGGCAGTAGCTGCAAAGCCTAGGGCTGAGACTATAGTGGCCCCCTGCCTTCCACCTTTGGCACTTACCCTGGCTTCTCTATCCCTGGAGCTACAGACTGCAGCTACTTAACCCCCCTTCAACATTCACCAAGGTGGGGTCCTGTGTTCTGTGAGCATGTGGAATCAGAGAGAACCCCTGGGAATGACCCTTTACCTCTCTGGTGGGCCCATGCTTTTCCCATGACTCCTCAACTGTGTTGCACTAGACCCCTCAGTATCTTCCTGGCAGTCAGTCCATCCTCTCTCTGAGGTTTGAGTCCTGAAGCCTGAGCCTGCTCACTGCCCCCAGCCCCCACTCACTGCAGGCACGTGAGCTGCTTCTCAGCTGGGAAGTACTCTTCCACAACAATCTCTCTGGTGAATTTTCTCAGCTTTGCCTTCAGATCACCTGTCTCTGAACTCATCACTGCAGCTTCCTCTGAGGTTCTGAAGCTCCCCCAGAACCCTGCTTGTGGGGTGAGGGGGATGGTTTCCTCCTTCATGACGTCCTCCCCAGAGCTCAGGTCACCATTCTGAAATCTTCTGCCTCCCTTTTTATCTTTATCTTTTGCCCTATTTCATTCTGAGGAGATTGGCTTGCCTTTTTGGAAGTCTGCAGTCCTCTGCCAGTGTTCAGAATGTGTTCCGTAGGTACTGTTCTGCATGCAGATGAGTTTTTGATGTATTTGTAGAGGGTAAGTTCTCCCTGTCTTATTCCTATGCCATCTTGAAAGCCCTCTCTTGCTGCTTTTAAGATTCTGTTTTCCTTAATTTTTGCCATTTTCATTATAAAACATTTTGGTTCAGAATTTTTTTAGTTCATCTTGTTTGGGACTGTCTGTGGTTCCTGGATGTGAATGGCTGTTTTCTTTCTCAGCTTAGGGAAATTTTTCACTATTACTGCCTCAGATAATTTCTCTACCTTGTTCTCCTACTTTTCTCCTCTGGGATCTCTATCATGTGAATATTAGTGTGTTTGATGTTACACAAGATTTCTCTTAAAATAGCCTTATTAAAAATCTCTGTTCAGCTTGAGGGATTTCCACCAGTCTATTTTCCAATGCATCGGTCCATTCCTCTGAATCACCTAATCTATTGTTGATTCTTTCTAGCGTACTTTTATGTCAGTTGGATTCTTCAGTTTCCTCTTTGTATTTCTAACTATGTTGAAGTTTTCACTCTGTTCCATTCATTCCTATGAATTCTGTGAGCATCTTCATGATCATTACCTTGAATTTGTATCAGATAGATTGCTAGTGTGTGTGTGTGGTCAGTCACTTCAGTCATGTCTGACTCTTTGCGACTCTGTAGACTATAGCCTGGCAGGCTCCTCTGTCCATGGGATTCTCCAGGCAAGACTACTGGAGTGGGTTGCCATGCCCTCCTCCAGGGGATCTTCCTAACCCAGAGACTGAGCCCATGCCTCCAGAATCTCTGGTGTTGCAGATAGACTCTACCCACTGAGCCACCTGGAAAGTGCAGCTTGATTGCTTGGGCCTACTTTGTTTAGCTCTTTTTCTGAGGTTGTATCTTATTCTTTCATTTTGAACATGTCATTCTGTCTCTTCATTTTGTGTAATTTTCTATGTTTAATTTTATGTAGTAATTAGGTCAGATACATTTCCCAATCTTAGAGAAAAGGCTTTATACAAGAGCTGTTCTGTAGGGCCCAACAGCATACTCCCCTCTGCTCAACAGCACTGTGTTCTGTGGTCCTCCCATGTGGGCTACATAAGCTCTTCTTTCGTGGTGGAACTGACTACTACTACTACTACTGTGGGCTCGCTGGTAGGTGGAGCTGCTCCCAGTACATTTAATCACAAGGTGTCTATGCTGGAGGGAAGTGTAGGCATCTTGCATTGTTGCCTGTACAGTCTGAGAAGACGCCAGCCCACTGAAGGATGGCTTTCCATCTAGCTGAGGAAGACTTGGCAATGGTGCCAGTCTAATAAGGGGCTGTCAGCAGCAGCAGCAGCAGCAGCAGGTCTTTTGTGGCTGTTTGTATAGCCCTGGAGCCTAACATTGGTACTGGCCTGATGCAAGGTGAGACTGTGCCTCCGTATAGTGGTGTGCATGACCCAGGGGCTGGGTTCTGATGTTGATGCGCTGATATGTAACACCGGCTGTCTACCTAGCCTGGGAGTCTCGGGGTTGCTGAAGGCCTGACAGAGGGGTAGGAAGCAGCTGTGTCCCCTGGGAAAATAAGCTAGAGAGAGAGAGAGTTACCTAATGGTTCTGGTGTTATCACTGTAGAATGAGTTTTCCAAAATGGCTGTTTCCAGCATCTCCATCTTTAGCGAGAGTTCTAGTTGCTTCCTGCCTATCCAGGAAATTCTCCAAAATTACCAAAGGGGTTTATCCTGGCTCCTTTCAGATTACTGCCTCTGTGCTAGGACTTGGAGGTTGTGAGGTTTTGTGTAAGCCTTCTAAGAATGCAGTCTCTTTTTTTGCTTTAGCCCTCTAGCTCCCTCAAACAAAAGCACAGTTGAGTTTTAAAGACAGTTGTTCTAAGGCCTTACCTTACTGATGCAGGACCCCAGGCTGGGGAGCCCAACACAGGGTTCAGATCCTTTACTTCTTGAGGGGAAGTATTGTAATATTACTCCTGTTTGTGAGTCACCAACTTGAGAGTATGAATCTGCTCTTATCTCTTATCTTGTTGTGGTTCCTTCTTTATATCTTTCATTGTGAAAAGTCTTTTCTGATAGTTTTCAGGTTATTCTCATTGATAGTTTTTTTTCTGAAAGTTTGGAATGTCCTTGGGAAGATAGAAGTTCAGAGTCTACCTAACTCTGCCATCTTGGCCCCACTCTCTAATATACTTCATTTGATTTAGTTCAGTTCCTATCAATTTGCTGAGTGATAAACTAAATGTTTAGTTCTGGGATATTTATAATGTATCAGTTCTCACCTGTACCAGAAGGGAATCTAAGATGTACAGAATTAGCTAAAATGTTGTGTACATATTTTAAAGACTAGGAGAATACAATAAATACATTTAGGCACATTGAAGAATATGAACCATTATTTCCATTTGGGATTATTCAAAGAATACAACAGAAAAGATGGAACTAAAATAAGTTTTATGTTACTGGAGAAAATTTGAAAACTGAGATAGCAGAGGCATTCAGCAAAGGCATTAAGCCCAGTAAAAAAAAAAAAAAAAAGTAAAATAGAAAGAAAAGTAAAAGCAACATTAAATTAGATTGAATGTCAAGACAATTATAGAGACAAGTGAGAAACATTCTGGGAAAGGTAGACTAGAGTTAGAGCATTGAAGAGTTGGAATGCAAGGACAAGTACTCTGGACGTCATTGTGTAGATGATGGAAACATTTGAGTTTGAGCATGGAGCTGACAGAATCTAAGCAGTGCTAAGATGAACAAACTCACTTTAGTTCATTGGAAAGACAGATTATGTGCAAAATAAAAATGGGTGACTAGTGTTTTCTCCTCTCAATATTATAGTTATGAGTTAAAACAAGGAAATATTTACAATGTGAGAAAGAGGCTTCAGGTAGATGACTTTGTGGTATGTCTGTAGTAATATATTAATTCTCTTATTATTACTTAATAACACCTATCATATAACTGTGATGTAAGATTTTTATTTTGTGTGTCTGTATCCTCCCAGTAGTCTCCATTTCTTTCTTTCTAAATTCAATACATTCCTCTAATGTCAGATCAGGATTCACCGTTCCTGTGAATCCAAAACTTTTTTAACTCTTCTTAATTTCCACTGACTTGAATCCATTTTTCATTTGTGATCTAAAGCATGTAGATAAATAATATACTTATGTTCATGTATTACTTGGTTAACTTATTTTTTTATTCATCTTGAATCTCTAGTCATATCTCAAATGTTTGTATGTGTTGTTCTGTAATTTACCTCCTTTTTGTTTTGAGTATATGGCAGGTACTCAGGAAATATGTGCAGTGAATTATGGTACTCCCTTTAGAATAATATGTATTTTCATTCTCCAACTTTTGGAATTCAATTAATCTGCACAGGTGGAACCTGAACAGGAGTCAAAGTGGATCCAGGGGTAATTACATGCTTGTAACTATAAAAAAATGAAGGCTTTGTGTTGTTCTGTCCTCATATTTAAGTTATTGGAATGCATATGTTTTAATCTATAAGAACTACAGTAAGTCACACAATGGTTTACTTAGAAGCAAACAGACATCTCTCTCCCAACATTTAATGAACCCTGACCCATAGAGTTTGAACAAGTATCATTTATTTGGTTTTCAGTTGGATATTTTCCCTGTATTATAAATAATTTAAAGATAGAGCTTCCACATATTCAGTCAGTTCTTTCCATTGTTTAGAAAAAGCGAGTATATGTTTCTGATAGTCCAATTAATTCATTTTGATCACAGATCTCATTTATACCAGAGAAGCAAAGTGTGTTATAAAGTGAGAGCATGAGAAAATTTTGGAGATTTGATTTGGATTATAATGGTACTATTGAATAAAACATGGGTGGTAGGGTAGAAGAAGTGGGCCCCAGAGAGAGAGAACACAAGTGACTCAAGACTCACAGAACTTGTCAATTGGAAAATCTCTTTCTGATTTTGTTATATTGGCCCACTCCAAAATTCTTGCAATGAGAAGTGATATAAATATATGTCACAGATGTCCTTTAGGATCAAAATTGTATCTTATTTCATGAATGTTTTCTTCACAGATCAGTAGAAATATGCTTTGATTCATATTAGGATTTGTGGTTCAACTGCCTTTTAATTATCTAACTTTAATTATCTAATTTGGAATTCAATTCTATCTTGCATTGTATTAGTTAATTTTCCACCAGAAAGTTACTTTGAACTCTTCAAAGATAATATTAACTAAGAAGAGGATATTTTCACAGGTACCAATAAGTACTAATAAGTAACTCCAATCATGACTGTTTTAATTTTCTTCAATAATGCTTGATGTCAGCAGTTCTTCAGTGGTCTAATATTAGAAGTTCCTCTCAGTGATGTAGAAGACAGAAGAGAATTTTTTTCACTTCATATCTAGATTGAAATATTCTTGAAATAAATGACTGTTTCTCATGTTCTTATAATTCTTTAATGCTTAGTATTAATGTGTGTTTTTGTGTGCTTTAATGCTTAGTAATAATGTGTGTGTGTGTGTGTGTGTGTGTGTGCATCTGCTCAGTCGTGTCCGACTGTTTGTGACTCCATATACTGTAGCCCACAAAGCTCCTCTGACCATGGAGTTTTCCAGACAAGAAAACTGGAATGGGTTGCCATTTCCTACTCCAGGGGATCTTCCCAACCCTGGGATTGAACTTGCATATCTTTCATCTCCTACATTGGCAGGCAGATACTTTACCACCTGAGAAGCTCCGATGCTTAGTATTAATTGTTATTTATTGAATCTTCACTCCGTGTTCAGGACTTTAACAGCATAATCCCCATATCAATCTTGCGCTGTGCTCGGTCCCTTTGTGTCGGGGCCATAATACTGGAGTGGGCTGCACTGCTCTCCTCCATGGAATCTTCCCAACCCAGAGATAAAACCCATGTCTTCTGTGTCTCCTGTATTGCAGGCAGATTCTTCATCACTGAGCCACTTACAAAGAAAAATCTTTCCCACTTTGATTACAGATGAATACACGAATGAATAAGATAGTTCAGCAATTTGTTCAAAATCTCAAAGCTAGTATGTGGTAGAGTGGAATAAAAATTATCAGAGACTGTAAGGGTCTAAATCTTCCAACCTTTTCTTTTATATCACATACACATAGTATCTCATTCCACAGAGAACAACTTAAATATTTATGTGGGGATCAGCATATTATATTAAGCTAAGTATCATGGGTAACAAAGGGACTCTAAAAGGAAACAGAAGGCATGATCAATTTCATAAATAATTTTGTGATAATAGTTTTATATTTCATTTTTCAATATTCTCCAATGCATTCTTTAGATTCACAGTAATTTCTTTTTTTAAATTAATACTTTATATTAATAAATGTTATTATCTATGCTTTACACCAAATGTTGCTGAGCCATAGAAAAAAATAACATGGAATTCATGACTTTTGGCCTTGAAAAAAAGATTTTAGGGATTTTTAGATACAAATATATCATTTAACAATTAATAATAATGGGTAACATTTCTTAAATGTTTACATTGTGCCCACTACTGTGTTGAGCACAATAAAGTTGTATTACATCTGTTGACTTGAAATAAATAGACTGCCATATATTTCTCTAGCAAAAACAGGTTTGCTCAGGATCAGCAAGAAATTGCATTTCAGGGTTTGCAACCATGGTGAGCCATGTGAAACCCCTTGTATTGATTGCAAGGGAAGGTAGAATCTTTTTAAAAAGGGAAAGGGAAGTTGGGAAAACTGTAGTAAACACAGTTCAAGGCTTCACATTGGCTGAGTCCTTTCCAGGGAAGAAGAGGGGTCTTTCTTCTATTTGTTGAACTTTGTTATAATAGCAGGGCACAAAAGACCTCCCAACACTATTTAATTGAGATTTTTGTTGATTTATTAATTTATTTTTACATTTACCCCCTTTTGATCAACATTGTTCTCTGGTAAAATGGTGGTGGGGAGTTGTTACAGATGTTAATACAAGAGATAATGGGACCTTAAGCACTGTAATTCTCTACTATGGGTGTTATGCCCATAAACTTATAGGGCATTAATTAACTCCTGAAAGAGGTTTTGAGGAATTATTTAAAAGTCTTTATGGGAGGTGTGCCATGAATTTTGCCAACAGTTGAAGATTTTGCCCATAAGAAAGGAAGCAGCTGATTTAACAAGGACAAATGATGAGTATCTTCAGAATCAGCTCTAGTACAGTCACGGATGAAGCAAATAAAATGTGTCAAAGAGTCATTTAATTCACCTAGTTGGTTACTTTGATGACTAATATTAAATTCTATAATTTGTTCCCCTTTGGAGAGAAAGAAATGGATAGGGTGGATAAACTAAGGAGAAAAGAGTGTGTACCTCTCAACGGACCTACAAAAGGAAATAGGTTCAGAAATAAGAACTTTATTGAAGTTAGAGATCTCCACTATTTGAAATGTTTTTGTACTTTGAGGCAGGGGCTATTTTATACTAGTGGGGTTGAACATTGAGAGTATGGCACTATTGTCAGTTATGATTGGAAGAAATTCATCCTCAATCTGGAGAGACATTTCTCCAAGTCAATTAAGAGGGAGAATTGGGAAGAACCCTTGTATTCCTCTGAGCTGCATCATTGAGATTTGGGAGGATGTTGGAAAAGCTGCTTAGAGGGCTGATGATGCCTGTAGTTATAACATTTGTAACAATTTATTTTATAATTTCCTAGATTTTTGCAATAATAGCAGAAAATTAGGAGGGTTTTTATTTTATTTAGGCATCTTCATTTTCTACAGTTGAAGATTAAGAATTTTGATAGTCTTCTTTTTAGATGATTCATCTAGAGTACAAGAGAGTTGGTTTGGCAAATTAACTAGATCTTGAGTAAACAGTTTCCCATTACATCCTGGTACTACTTTACCATAAGGTAAAGATCCCAGTTCAACCCATTAATAAATATAGAATTAAAAGCTATACAGGTGCAGTAAACATCTAAAGTAACATAAGAATTTTCTCAGAAAAATGATGTATAGTCAATTGGAATTGTCATGAACAGATTCATCAGATTTTTGTGTAGAAGCCTGAATTTTGTTCCAATTAGCAGACTTTTTTGAAAAAGCCCAGGAATTGCTCAAAGGAATCACCTCTCAATTTTTTGAGCCTGGTTATGCAATAAGATAGCAGACTTTTCTCCTGGTTGTAATTCTAGAGGCCTTTTATGATTTTCTGTTAGTGGTTTTCATCCAATACTGGGTCTGGCCTTCACTGACAAAAGAATGATTTAGTTGATATAAGTCAGAGAAACCAGGTCACCAAGTTTCAGTAACTTATATTAAGTTTCTCAGCATATATATAAGGACCTTTAGATACTTTGGGAAAATCTTTGACTATGCTCACATTTCAGTTCAGAGAATATAAGAAATTAAGGTTTTAGCCTCTAAGTTCTTAGAATTCTCAAGTCTAAGACAGATTCTGGCAACTCCAGAAGAAAAGGATGGATGGGAGAATTTCATTGAAAATGGAAAATTTAATAAAATAAATACTCTAAGAGAATTGAGCATAAATGAAATGTAGGAACACAGTGATAGAGCATGGGTCTGGTCATTAGGAGTTGGGAGAGAAAGCAATACTCTGTCAGAAGTGGAACTTAAGACATATAAGCCAAGAAAGAGGAGCCTGAGGCTTCAGGACCTGTTTTATCTTCCTTTAATCATTTGTTTGCCTCAATTAATCTTAAAATTTTATTTAGTGGAGAGACAATTTTAGGTTCTTGATAAAGCTTGTAATCCTTAAAATACCAATCAAAATAAGCATTCCACTCAGTCCTGGAGATTCTTTAGCTGTTGTAGTTCAATTTCTTCTTAAGGAAACTAAGTTGGGGAATTTTGAATTTCCCCAACATGGCCATTGATATTCTAAATTGTCTTTGATCAGATGGTTTCATTTTAGTGACAATGGGCTCTGTTGTGGATACCATACCTATTGCTGATATATTATTTCTCCTCCTCCTGCTGATTACACCAGTTGTGTTGCTGATCCTGCTCATGATGCCAATTGTATGACTGTTCATGCTCTTCACTGAACACAGGGTAGGCAAGTTATGAGCTACAAGGCTGGAAGGAGACTCAAGGAGCTGTAGGAATTGCAGACACATTTATTCTTTCCTGGCTGGCACAACAATCATAACACAGCCTCCCTCCTGGATGATGCAGCAGCCATAACAGTATTCTCTCCTAGGTGATGCAGCAGCCTTAGCAGAAGATACACTATATTCTTCTCTCATGGTTGACCCAAAGGACACACCCTTGATTCAAAAGCAACGCTGCCACCTTTTAGGTGGAGCCCATATATACGTACAGCACAAAATATCCTGTGACCAAGCAGGTACCTTGTGATGTGCATGCACAGTGTTGTAAGTGATCTGAGCAGTTACATAGCCATTATTTATGAAACGTGGGGCAAGAGAGCCTGAACATGCCATCTTGGCTGTTTTGGTCTCTTTCCACAGCTGACCAGCACTGGAACCTTCAGATATCTTCTCTGATCTCTGAACAGACCACAAAAATGTGGACCTAAAATAAATAGACTGCTAACTATTTCTCCAGTCAAGATGAGTTTACTCAGGATCAGCAGAGAATTGCAATTTGGGGTCTGCAACAATGATGAGAACTTTCACACAAGATGTCATGTGGAAATTCTCACTTCAAAAGGGGAGGATGGCTCTTTTACAGAGATTAAAAGGAAGATGGGAAGGTTCTAGCAAACAAAGAATCCATGGTTTTTCATTGGCTGATTTCTTTCCAGGAAATAAGAGGAGACTTCCTTATTCCCTTTGGGCTCTGTTTTCATCCAGAGTAAGAGCTACCACTTCTGGTCTCTTGACTTTACTTGATTGGGATTTCACTTAAATTTTTGCACATCTAATTCTAATCTAATCCCTGTGAGATTGAGAATACATGAGATTAGAGGGGTTAAGGCATTAATCCAAGTTTTCTAATGAGTCAGAGGCAGAAGTGTAAGGATTTTCCTTGAATATTGGATTCAAGCCTCCTACATCTTGTTCCTTTCCTGGATACTTAATTACCAACCCAAAATATTGACACTTTCCTCATTATAATGATCTTGTCCCAAGGGCAGGCCCTATGCTTTACAATGTTAAAGAAATAAACAAAAAGCTTATCTTGCCTATGCACAGCCTTTATCCCCATGTAAAACTTTATTCTATGAAACAAACAGCCAAAGAATGATCTCAAAATACACTTCTAACCATTTTGGATATCCTGATGATGTCCTTGTGGAATTAAGGACTTTTACTGCCTTCTTCAAGATTGCAGCAGTGGAAATATGCTTTATGGTAAATTCAGTTCAGTTCAGTTCATTCACTCAGTCGTGTCCAACTTTTTGCGACCCCATGAACCACAGCACGCCAGGCCTCCCTGTCCATCACCATCTCCCAGAGTCCATCCAAACCCATGTCCATCGAGCCAGTGATGCCATCCAACCATCTCATCCTCTGTCGTCCCTTTCTCCGGCCCTCAATCTTTCCCAGCATCAGGGTCCTTTCAAATGAGTCAGCACTTTTCATCAGGTGGCCAAAGTACTGGAGTTTCAGCTTCAACATTAGTCCTTCCAATGAACACCCAGGACTGATCTCCTTTAGGATGGACTGGTTGGATCTCCTTGCAGTCCAAGGGACTCTCAAGAGTCTTCTGCAACCCCACAGTTCAAAAGCATCAATCCTTCGGCGCTCAGCTTTCTTTATAGTCCAACTCTCACATGCATACATGACTACTGGAAAACCCATAGCCTTGACTAGATGGACTTTGTTGGCAAAGTTACGTCTCTGCTTTTTAATATGCTGTCTATATTGGTCATAACTTTCCTTCCAAAGAGTAAGCATCTTTTAATTTCATGGCTGCAGTCACCATGTTCAGTGATTTTGGAGCCAAGAAAAATAAAGTCAGCCACTGTTTCCACTGTTTCCACATCTATCTGCCATGAAGTGATGGGACCAGATGCCATGATCTTAGTTTTCTGAATGTTGAGCTTTAAGCCAACTTTTCCGCTCTCCTCTTTTACTTTCATCAAGAGGATTCCCATATCCTACCTATTATGTAGACACATGCAGAAGTTTCTGTGTTTTTTCTCCTTTGTTGAGAACTTATCCATTCCTCTGTCTCAATTCATATAATCGGGGCCTGGCTGACTTTATGCCCAGCATCATTTGAGCCATGAGTGCTCAACCAGCACATATCACATTTGTGACCACAATAAATGTTTATAAATAAATATATAAGCAAAGCTTGACTAATAATAACATTTATTGTAGAGAATGGAAAGAGGTTGATTTCTCTGCTGAGAATTGAAAGAAGCAGTAAGATAACATTTGCTGATAATTGTCTTTTCCAGTACATATGAATGGTTAAGGTGGTTGAGAAGAAAAAAATCATTAAAGCTAGCCTGAGAAACAGTGAAAGGGAGAGGTCTTTGGAATTTTTAGTAATTTGAGTTAATATATCCCCTTTTATCATTTTAATTAGTTTGAATTAGGTTTCTAACATTTTAATCTATAAGAATGTCACCTAACCTACATGGACTATAAAAATCCTGCTTGGTCTTTATGTTGCCTACTTGTCAATCTTGCCTAGATCATTCTACTTGCTTACTATGTTCTTCTACAACAAGCTTTCATTTTCTACAGCATACCAAGATCTTTCTTGACTTTGCAAATGTAGCCCATCTGCCTGGAATTCCCTTCCTCTGGTAGTTTACACAGATGACCACTCTCAATATTTAGGTCTCAGCTCAAATTTTAACTACTTAGACAGACTTTCCTTGGCCACTGTTTCTAAATAGACCCCTTCGACATACTGTCAATTATAGATTTTTGTCAGTCACTTTGGTGTACTTTCCTAATTTTGCATGCGTGCTATGGTTATATATAATCTGTGTATCTAATTTTGCCTTGCTTTTCCATATCTAAAAGCCTGTGTATTGCATATAGGGTTATCATTACCATCTTTCTAAATTCCATATATATGTGTTAGTATGCTGTATTGGTCTTTATCTTTCTGGCTTACTTCACTCTGTGTAATGGGCTCCAGTTTCATCCACCTCAAAAACCATTACAATATTGTAAAGTAATTAGCCTCCAACTAATAAAAATAAATGGAAAAAAAAAAGCCTGTGTACTCTATGGTAGAAGAAACCACTTGTGACTCATCCCCTACTTTTTTAGACTGTCTCTGGTGGGTAGGAGGCATTCATTTTTGGATGAATGAATAACAAAAAATACACCAAAACATTTGCTGACATTATATGAATGGAATTCTATTTGAACTAAAGAGAAAGAGAGGGAGAGAGAGATGCAGACTGAGATAGAAGATGTAAAACTTTTCCTGTGAGCAAGTCTGGTGGCAGTCATAAAACCAAGTAGGCTCCATGGCTGATTCATGTCAATGTATGACAAAACCCACTGAAATGTTGTGAAGTAATTAGCCTCCAACTAATAAATATAAATGGAAACAAACAAACAAACAAACAAACAAAACCAAACCAAGTAGGACCCTGTGAAGCCTTCCCAGGAACACTAGGCTTTCTGTGTCCCTCATTTCTTCTTTGTAGGAAAAAGACTTCGGCCTCCTAGATCCTCACTGAGTTCCAAATGGCAGATTTAAACAATTATCAGTTTGGTAAGTAAGAAAATGCAGAAACCAACAGTGCAGTGATGAGACACTTATTACTTATTTGCTTTCTATAAATAGAACATGTATTAAAAACTTCCCCTTCTATTTTCTCATTCTATAGATAAGAAAATTCAAGAACTGATAAGTTAGCAAACTTTTCTAACATTACACAGCTAGCTTGTAATAGAATCATAATAAAAACTTAGTCTTTTTACCTCATCCTAATACATTTTGTTTCAGATTTATCATAATATTTCAAGTATTTATGCTAAGACTGGATAAAGATGTGAATACCAGGTATGGATTCTAGTTGCTTGGGAACTTAATGAAACCTCTCTTCACTAACTAAAGGTCCACTGTGATAGCTGATCTCTTTCTTTCCCATCTTTCTTTATAAATCTCTTTGGATTAGCCAGAAAACTTCACTTACCTCTTCTACTCATTCACAATTTAAAAAATAATAATAAACTAGCTCTCAACTTAATTACTTTACTCTTTCCACATCTTTCTCTAAGCTTTCTGCTCTCCTCTCTAACTGAAATTTTTATCAGGTCTAAGAACCACTTCTCACAGGGCATTTCAACTGCTAATACACCCTTTATTTTTTCTTCCTCAGAACTATTGCATGTAAGAATCTTTTCCAATTATTTTAGCATATAAGTTGTCCTTGGCTCTTAATTTGTTTTCTACTCTCAGAGACCTAAAAGTTGGAAGATGCTTTTTCCTTTTGTGGTGGTTTCCACAATGTTGAGTATATATACCTTGTCAACTATTTTTTGTGTGTGCATCAACTGGTGTATTTGCCTCACAATAAACCTAGTCATGCCAATTGAGTTTAAATAGCTTATGATGAATATCAGGGATAAGTCCATGTTTGGATATTCAGTTTTATACTTCAAAAGAAGTATCAATAAGCTAATCAATCAAATTTAACATTTCTTGTAATGACATGATTAGAAACTAGAAAAAGGGACAGACAGAATCCTTCCCTGAAGACTTCAAACCCAGTAGGATACCTGGATGAAATTATATAGAAAGCACTAGTCAACATTGATTGTTTGCAATGCTACAGTTTTATGTTGTATGCCATCATCGTGTTTCAAATCCAGTGACTACTCTTTCAATATGAGACATGATTTCTAATGTACAAATTTTAGAGACACAGACTAAAAAATGCAACACAACACAATCACAAAAAAATGATTAATGGAGACTAAAAAGAAGTTGTGAGTAACCACAATGATAAAAATCTTCCTTCAATCAGTAAAAATATTTCATTGAGGGATCTATTATTCAATAGTTATCATTTGGAGCTCAAGTTTTATTGAGGCAGGAGGAAAATTTTTAATCAACAAAGATTGTAAGAAACAATTTAGCACATCTGATTAGTACCACTAATCTCAGTTCGTTTCCAAGGCAAACCATTCAACTCACAGTAATCCAAGTCTATGCCCCAACCATTAATGCTGAAGAAGCTGAAGTTGAATGGTTCTATGAGTACCTACAAGACCTTCTAAAACTATCACCAAAAAAGATGTCCCTTTCATCATAGGGGAAGGAATGCCAAAGTAGAAAGTCAAGAGAAACCTGGAATAACAGGCAAGTTTGGTCTCAAAGTACAAAATGAAGCAGGGCAAAGGCTAACAGAGTTTAACTAAGAGAACACACTGGATATAGCAAACACCCTGTTCCAAAAACACAAGAAATGATTCTACAAATGGAAATCACCAGATGTTCAAAATACTGAAATCAAATTGATTAAATTTTTTGCAACCAAAGATGGAGAAGCTCTATACAATCAGCAAAAACAAGACCAGGAGCTGACTGTGGCTCAGATCATGAACTCCTTATTGCCAAATTCAGACTTAAATTGAAGAAAGTAGGGAAAACCACTAGACCATCCAAGTATGACCTAAATAAAATCCCTCATGATTGTACAGTGAAAGTGACAAATAGATTCAAGGGATTAGATCTGATAGACAGAGTGCCTGAAGAACTATGGACAGAGGTTCATGACGTTGTCCAGGAGGCAGTGATCAATATCATCCCAAGAAGGAAAAAGGCAAAACAGTTATCTGAGGAAGGCTTACAAATCACTTAGAAAAGAAGAGATGCCTAAGGCAAGGAGAAAAGAAAAGATATAACCATTTGAATGCAGGGTTCCAAAGAAGAGCAAAGAAAGGTAAGAAAGACTTCCTCAGTGATCGATGCAAAGAAATAGAGGAAAACAGCAGAATGGAAAAGACCAGAGATCTCTTGAAGAAAATTAGAGGTACCAAGGGGAAAATTCATGCAAAAATGGACACAATAAAGGACAGAAATGGTATGGATGTAATAGAAGGAGAAGATATTAAGAAGAGGTGGCAAGAATACACAGAAGAGTTATACAAAAAAGATCTTAATGACCCAGATAACCATGATTGTGTGATTACTCACCTAGAGCCAGACATCCTGGAGTAAAAAGTTAAGTGGGCCTTAAGAAGCATCAACCATGGACAAAGCTAGTGGAGGTGATGGAATTCCAGTTGAGTTATTTCAAATCCTAAAAGATGGTGCTGTAACTGTGTTGCACTCAATTTGCCAGCAAATTTGGAAAACTCAGCAATAGCCAGATGACTGAAAAAGGTCAGTATTCATTCCAGTTTCAAAGAAAGGCAATGCCAAAGAATGTTCAAGCTACTGCACTATTGCACTCATCTCACGTGCTAGCAATGTAATGCTCAAAATTCTCCAAGCAAGACTGCAACAGTATGTGAACCATGACCATCCAAATGTTAAAGCTGGATTTAGAAAAGACAGAGGAATCAGAGATCAAAATGTCAACATCTGTTGGATCATAGAAAAAAAAGAGAGTTTCAGAAAAATATCTACTTCTGCTTTATTGACTATGCTGAATGCTTTGACTGTGTGCATCACAACAAACTGTGGAAAATTCTTCATGTGATTGGAATACCAGACCACCTTACCTGCCTCCTGAGAAATATGTATGCAAGTCAAGAAGCAACAGTTAGATTGCAGGAGGCAATCCCCCACCTAAAATGGTAAAGAAAAAAAAAAAATCCCGGTAGCTCTATGCATTTGTGAATGGCTCATGACATCTTTGAAATGCCAGCAAAATAGTAATACTGTAGCTGTGAGATAATTGAGATAATACAGGTAAAAGCATTTTAAGACTTTAAACATTATTATAAATATAAACATTAGCATGATATAGATGGATGGAAATTAAAAAAAATAGAAACAATTTTTTTTATAAAGCCAGGTAGGTAATTATGATAAAAATAAATAAAATATTTTATTAAGAAAAGTGATAAAAATAGGTGGTCATGGCAGACAAAATGCTGTTTTTGAACCAAACAGTATCATTGACTTCCTGAGCATACAGAAAAATTTCATTTTCCCTTTCGAGTATTTAGTCTGGGACATATAACTCATGTGTCCAATAGATTATAAGTAGAAGTAATACAAGTCATTTCTAGATTTAGCTATAAAATGTATTTTCTCATAGGTACTTTGTTTGTTGTATGCACCTGTATGCATGGTCCGTTGCTAAGTCGTATATAGCTCTTTGTAACTCCATGAACTGCAGTCCACCAGGCTTCTCTGTTCATGGAATTTTCCAGGCAAGAATACTGAAGTGGATTGCTATTTCTTCCTCCAGGGACTGCAACATGCCAGGCCTCCTCGTCCATCAGCAATTCCTGGGGTTTACTAAAACTCACGTCTATTGAGTTGGTGATGCCACCCACCGTCTCATCCTCTGTCGTCCCCTTCTCCTCCCACCTTCAATCTTTCCCAGCATCAGGATCTTTCAAATGAGTCAGTTCTTTGCATCAGGTAGCAAAGTATTGGAGTTTCACCTTCAGCATCAGTCCTTCCAATGAATGTTCAGGACTGATTTTCTTTAGGATGAACTGGTTGGATCTCTGTGCAGTCCAAGGGACTCTCAAGAGTCTTCTCCAACACCACAGTTCAAAAGCATCAATTCTTCAGCGCTCAGCTTTCTTTATAGTCCAACTGTCACATGCATACATGACTACTGGAAAAACCATAGCCTTGACTGGACAGACCTTTGTTGACAAAGTAATGTCTCTGCTTTTTAATATGCTTTCTAGGTTGGTCATAAATTTTCTTCCAAGGATCAAGCGTCATTTAATTTCATGACTGCAGTCACCATCTGCAAGTGATTTTGGAGCCCCCCAAAATAAAGCCTGTCACTGTTTCCACTGTTTCCCCATATATTTCCCATGGAGTGATGGGCCCAGATGCCATAATCTTAGTTTTCTGAATGTTGAGCTTTAAGCGGTCTTTTAATTCTCCTCTTTCACTTTCATCAGGAGACTGTTTAATTCTTTGTTGCTTTCTGCCATCAGGGTGGTGTCATCTGCACCTCTGAGGCTATTGATATTTCTCCCTGCAATCTTGATTCCAGCTGTGCTTCCTCCAGCTCAGCATTTCTCATGATGTACTCTGCATATAAGTTAAATATGCAGGGTGACAATATACAGCCTTGACATACTGCTTTCCCTATTTGGAACAAGTCTGTTGTTCCATGTTCAGTTCTAACTGGTGCTTCCTGATCTGCATACAGATTTCTCAAGTGGCAGGTCAGGTGGTCTGGTATTCCTATCTCTTTCAGAATTTTCCACAGTTTGTTGTGATCCACACCATCAAATACTTTGGCATAGTCAATAAATCAGAAATAACGTGTTTTTCTGGATCTCTCTTGCTTTTTTGAAGATCCAACGGATGTTGGCAACTTGATCTCTGGTTCTACTGCCTTTTCTAAAACCAGCTTGATCATCTGGAAGCTCATGGTTCACGTACTATTGAAGCCTGGCTCAGAGAATTTTGAGTATTACTTTACTAGCGTGTGAGATGAGTGCAATTGTGCAGTAGTCTGAGCATTCTTTGGCATTGCCTTCCTTTGGGATTGGAATGAAAACTGATCTTTTCCAGTCCTGTGGCCATGGCTGAGTTTTCCAAATTTGCTGGCATATTGAGTTCAGCACTTTATCAGCATAATCTTCTAGGATTTGAAATAGCTCTGCTGGAATTCCATCACCTCCATTAACTTTGTTCTTAGGGATGCTTCCTAAGTGCCACTTGACTTCACATTCCAGGATGGCTGGATCTATGTGAGTGATCACACCATCGTGGTTATCTGGGTCATGAAGATCTTTTTTGTATAGTTTCTCTGTGTATTCTTGCCACCTCTTAATATCTCCCACTTCTGTTAGGTCCATACAATTTTTGTCTTTTATTCAGCCCATCTTTGCATGAAATGTTCCCTTGGTATCTCTAATTTTCTTGAAAGGATCTCTAGTCTTTCCCATTCTATTGTTTTCCTTTATTTCTTTTCACTGATCACTGAGGAAGGTTTATTTCTCCTTGCTATTCTTTGGAACTCTGCATTCAAATGGCTATATCTTTCCTTTTCTCCTTTCCTTTTTGCTTCTCTTTTCACAGCTATTTGTAAGGCCTTCTCAGATAGCCATTTTGCTTTCTTGCATTTCCCCCCCCCCCCTTGGGGATGATATTGATCCATGTCTCCTGTACAATGCCGTGGACCTCTGTCCATAGTTTATCAGGCACTCTAAAAAGTTGGCTTAAAGCTTAACATTCAGAAAACTAAGATCATGGCATCTGGTCCCATCACTTCATGGAAAATAGAGGGGGAAACAGTGGAAACAGTGTCAGACTTTATTTTTTGGGGTTCCAAAATCACTGCAGATGGTGACTGCAGCCATGAAATTAAAAGACACTTAATCCTTGGAAGGAAAGTTATGACCAACCTAGATAGCATATTGAAAAGCAGAGACATTAGTTTGCCAACAAAGGTCCATCTGGTCAAGGCTATGGGTTTTCCAGTGGTCATATATGGATGTGAGAGTTGTACTGTGAAGAAAGCTGAGCACCGAAAAATTGATGCTTTTGAACTGTGGTGTTGGAGAAGACTCTTGAGAGTCCCTTGGACTGCAAGGAGATCCAACCAGTCCATCCTGAAGGAGATCAGCCCTGGGTGTTCATTGCAAGGACTGATGCTGAAGCTGAAATTCCAATCCTTTGGCCACCTCATGCAAAGAGTTGACCCATTCGAAAAGACCCTGATGCTGGGAGGGATTGAGGGCAGGAGGAGAGGGGATAACAGAGAATGAGATGGCTGGATTGCATCAACGACTCGATGGGCATGAGGTTTAGTAAACTCCAGGATTTGGTGAGGGACAGGGAGGCCTGGCGTGCTGTGATTCATGGGATCGCAAAGAGTCGGACACAACTGAGTGACTGAACTGAACTCAACTGTCTATCAGATCTAATACCTTGAGTCTATTTCTCCCTTCCAATGTATAATCATAAGGGATTTGATTTAGGTCATACCTGAATGGTCCAGTGGTTTTCCCTTTTTTCTTCAATTTAAGTCTGCATTTGGCAATAAGTGATTCACTATCTGAGCCACTGTCAGCTCAGAGCCTCTCCATCTTTGGCTGTAAAGAATATAATCAATCTGACTTTGTTACTGACCATCTGGTGATGTCCATGTGTAGAGTCGTCTCTTGTGTTGTTGGAAGAGGGTATTTGGTTTGACCAATGCATTCTCTTGGCAAAACCCTTAGCCTTTGTCCTGCTTCATTCTGTACTCCAAGGCCAAATTTGCCTGTTACTCCAGGTGTCTCTTAACTTCCTACTTTTGCATTCTGGTCCCCTATAATGAAAAGGACATCTTTTTTGGGTCTTAGTTCTAGAAGGTCTTGTTGGTCTTCATAGATCCGTTCAACTTCAACTTCTTCAGCATTACTTGTCAGTGCATAGACTTGGGTTACTGTGATGTTGAATGGTTTTTCTTGGAAAAGAACAGAGATCATTCTGTTGCTTTTGAGACTGCACCCAAGGACTGCATTTTGGACTCTTTTGTTGACTATGAAGGCTACTCCATTTCTTTTTAGGGATTCTTTCCCCCAGTAGTCATCTGAGTTAAATTCTCCCATTCCAGTCCACTTTAGTTCACTGATTCCTAAAATGTTGACATTTACTCTTGCCATCTTGTTTGACCACTTCCAATTTGCCTTGATTCATGGACATAACAATCCAGATTCCTATGCAATATAGCTCTTTACAGCATCCGACTTTGCTTCTATCACCAGTCACATCCAGAACTGGGCATTGTTTTTGCTTTGGCTCCCTCCTCATACACTCACATGCAGACTATTCCCCACTATCAACATCCTTTACCCTTGTGGTACATTTGTTACCATCAATAAACATATTGGGATAATATTTTCACCCACGTTCATAGTTACCCTAATCCATTAAGCTTCAATTTTGGATTTTGATAAATGCATAATGATATGTATCCATCATTATAGTTTCATACACAGTAGTTCCTTAGTGCTAAAATGTATTTGTGCTCCACGAAGCACAAACTCCTTTCCACTCATTGACCTCTTGTCTCCATATTTTAATGTATTCCCAAAAGTTTACATAATTGAAATTATATATATATATATATATATATATATATATATATATATATATATATTTAAGATTAGCATATTTCATTTAGGATTCCTGCATTTCTTTTCAAGACTTGATAGCTCACTTCTTTTTCATAGTGAATGGCTTTCCATTGCCTGGACATATAACAGTTTTTTATCCATTCATCAGCTAAAAGATGTTTTGGTTTTTGAAGTTTTGGCAATTATAAATAAAACTGCTATAAACATTCATTGTAGGCTTTTGCTTGAACACAAATTTTTAGCTTACTTGGGAAATATCAAGGAGCATGATTTCTATACTTTATGGTAAGAATATATTTGGTTTTGTAAGAAACTGGTAAACTGTTTTCCAAAATGGCTATTCCATTTTACAGTCCAATCAACAATAAATGAGAGCTGTTATTGATTCACATCTTTTCTAGAACTTGATGTTGTCAGGTTCTTGGCTATTCTAATAAATATGTCGTGGTATCTCTCTCTCTCTTTTTTTAAACTTGCACTTTCTTAATGACATGTGATATTAGTCATCTTTTCAATGCTCATACAACTTTTATATCTTCTTTGGTAAGATATCTTTTCAGATGTCTTTCTTTCTTTCTTTTTTTTTTTTTAAACAAAGACTTGATAGCTCATTTCTTTTTCGTAGTGAATGGCTTTCCATTGCTTGGATGTATAACAGTCTTTTATCCATTCATCAACTAAAAGATGTTTTGGTTTTTGAAGTTTTGGCAATTATAAATAAAACTACTTAAACAAAGTTGTTTATTTTTTATTATTGAGTTTAAATTGTTTGTGTATATACATATGGTAGTAGTTCTTTTTCAAATGTCTTTTGTACAAACTTTTTCTTAGTTTGCAGCTTGTCTTCCATTTACTTCACAGTGTTTTGGCAGAACAGAAGTTTTTAATTTTAATGAAGTTCAATTGATCAATTATTTTTTTCATAGACCATGCCTTTGGTGTTGTATCTAAAAGGTCATTGTCAAAACTAAAGTCATCTAGATTTTCTCATGTGTCATTTGCTAAATATTTTATAGTACTCTGTTTATATTAAGGTCTATTTTAACTTCATTTGAATTAAAATTTATGATGGGAATAAGTTGTGCACCTAAGTTCATCATATTTTTTGAACTTAGATGTGTATTTAAGCGTATGTGTATGTGAGTGTTCAGTTGTTTCAGCACCATTTATTGAAAAGACTATCTTGTGTCCATTTTATTTTCTTACACTTTGTCAAAAGTAAACCAAACTTTTTGTGTGGGCCCATTTCTGTGCTCTCTATTCTGTTGCATTGATATGTTTGTCTAATATTTTGGTTAATTTAACTTTTTAATGTTCCAGTTGATTTTTATTACAGATTAGAAAGAGCTTCAAGATTTTGCAAAAGTATATTTGCTGATTTTCAAATCTTCCAAGACTTACTATTTTTTAAAAGCCATATCAGTTTTCTAACCTTGTCAACTTTATTCAAATGGTATGTACACAGTAGCACATAGAATAAAGTAAAGCTTGTTTTACCCAATCTTTGAATAAATAAATATACAGTCAACTCTACTGGAAAGATATATGTCCTTAAATCTAGAACTGAATTACTGAAAAAAACAAACAAACATAATACTTAAATATTATGATTAATAAAAAGTCAAATATGGAGTGGAGATTGATGAAAATGTTAATTTACCAAGCTTCTTTATAGATAGAACGTCTTTATCAACAAAATTCAAATGCAACTTTTTAAACATTTCAAAATTATTTGTAGGTTGATCAGTGAGTGTGCTCAGAAATTGCTAATTCTGTCACATTCAATATATTTTGGATCATTTGCAGTACTTGATTATTGCTATTTAATAAAAATATTCATTTTAACATATAAAAATGGAAAAACTTTAAATATTTTTAAATTGATTAGATTTTTTAACCAAAATATTTAAGTTGTGTGGCCAAGATGGCAGGGTAGGATGACATGAGCTCACTTCCTCCCACAAGCACAATAAAATGACAACTATTTGCATAGTAGCTATCTATAAGAAGGACCTGAAGACAGAAAAAATCTTTCTAAAGATATAAAGAAAGAACCACAAAAGACTAGTAGGAGATTCAGAGATGCTTTGGTCAATACTCTACATACCCACAGGTAGATGGCCTGAAAAATGGATGGATAATCACAACTGCAGAGGTTGTTAAAGAGAGAGGGATCTGAGACCCACATTAGGCTCTTAAGTCCAGGAACACTGTACCAGGAAGATGAACATACAGAATATTTGGCTTTGAGGATCACTGGGGCTTGCATATGAGAGAGCTGTAGGGCTGTAGGAAAAAGATTCTCTTCTTAAAGGGCACATAAAAAAAATCTCACAGATTCTGAGACCCAACATAGAGGCAATAGTTTCGAAAGAGTCCTGGGTCAGACCCACTTACTGATCTAGGAGAGCCTACTGGAGGACATAGACAATGGTGACAGTGATTTTTTTTTTTTTTTTTTTGAGATTGTCTAACTACAAGGGTTCTACTGCTGAGAATCATGCTTTTGGGATTCTTCCTATAACCTACTAGTGTCTTCCCACCAGCAAGTTGGCACCAGCAACAGAACCTCCAGCCAGCTACACTGGGACAAGGCTCTAGGCACAATACTGCCACTATCCACTGTAAAATGTAGGACCTGGTAGCCCAAGGGGCAAGGTGCTAGCTCAACTTAGCAGTACAATAATGGCAGATACCATGCAACAATAGGAGGGCTCACACTTCACACATACAAGGCATACTTAGAGCACATATCTGGGGTAAATAGAGAAGAATGTGCTGCTGGAAAAAAAAAAAATGTCTTCTACATAAGAATGCTTCTCTAAGATTGAGGAATGTAACCAAACTACTTACATATTGAAATAAATAGAGAGCATTTACAAAATGATGATATGGAGAAATAAGTACCAAATAAATTACTAAGACAAAGCTCAAAAATATAAACATAAGTGGAGAGGAAAATAACTATGTGATTAAGAATGCAAGGTAATGATTTTAAAGAATCCCAATGAACTTGTGGAAAAAAAGCATGGACACAGAGAGTTTCAACAACAACAACAACAAAAAATAGAAAATATAAAGAATTAGAGATGCAAAAATGCAATAGGTGAAATTAAAACAACAACAACAACAACAACAAACACTGAAAGGAATCAACAATAGAGACCACCATTTTATGTGAAGACCTAGCCCCACTCAACAGCCGTGCTGGGATGCCTGAGACGAAACAACCAACATGCTGGGGAAAGAGCTCCATGCTGGGGAAGACTGCTTAAAGTCTTCCTGAGCATGGCACTTCCCACAAGAGGGACAAGACTGGGCTCCACACACCGCTGGGTGGGCACTAGTCCCACCCAAGAGGAAGCCTGCATAAGCCTATTAGACCAGCCTCATCCACTAGGGGGCAGATATCAGAAGCAAGGAAAAACACACTCTTTAAGTCCACGGGATCACAAACACAAGAGTTAGTCAAAATGAGACAGTAGAGGAATATGTTCCAGGTGAAGTTAGTTCAGTTCAGTCACTCAGGCATGACCAACTCTTTGTGACTCCGTGGACTGCAGCACAGCAGGCTTCCCTGTCCATTTCTTGAGAATTGACTGGTTGGATCTCCTTGCAGTCCAAGGGACTTTCAAGAGTCTTCCCAAACACCACAGTTCAAAAGCATTAATTCTTTGGCACACAGCTTTAGTTATGCCTAACTCTCACATCCATACATAACTACTGGAAAAACCATAGCTTTGAATAGACGGACCTTTGTCAGCAAAGTAATGTCTCTGCTTTTTTATATGCTATCTAGGTTGATCAGAACTTTTCTTCCAAGGAGTAAGCATCTTTTAATTTTATAGCTTGAGTAACTATCTGCAGTGGTTTTGGAGCCCAAAAAATAAAGTTAGGCTCCAGTTAAAACAAATTAATTAAAGAAAATAAAGCCTGTCACTGTTTACCCATCAATTTGCCTTGAAGTAATGGGACTGGATGCCATGATCTTAGTTTTTTGAATGTTGAGTTTTAAGCCAACTTGTTGATGCTCCTCTTTTACTTTCATCAAGAGGCTCTTTAGTTCTTCTTCACTTTCTGCCATAAGCGTGGTATCATCTGCATATCTGAGCTTACTGATGTTTCTCTCATCAATCTTGTTTCCATCCCATGCTTCATCCAGCCTGGTATTTCCCATGATGTACTCTGTATATAAGTTAAATAAGCAGGGTGACAATGTATAGCCTTGACATCCTCCTTTCCCAATTTGTATCCAGTCCATTGTCCATGTCTGGTTCTAACTGATGCTTTTTAGCTACATACAGATTTCTCAGGAAGCAGGTAAGGTGATCTGATATTTCCATCTCTTCAAGAATTTCTGTAGTTTGTTGTGATCTGCACAGTCAAATGCTTTGGCAGAGTCAACAAAGCAGAAGTAGATGTTGTTCTGGAACTCTTGCCTTTTTTTAATCCAGCAAATGTTGGCAATTTGATCTCTGGTTCCTCTGCCTTTTCTAAATCCAGATGTTCATGATTCAAGTACTATTGAAGACTGGTTTGAAGAATTTTGAACATTACTTTGCAAGCATGTGAGATGAGTGCAATTGTGTGGCAGTTTGAATATATTTTTGGCATTGCCTTTCTTTGGAATTGGAATGAAAACTGATCTTTTCAGTCCTATGGCCACTGCTGAGTTATCTAAATTTGCTGGCATATTGAGTGAAACACTTTCACAGCATCATCTTTTCGATTTGAAATAGCTGAACTGGAATTTCATCACCTCCACTAGCTTTGTTCATAGTGATGCTTCCTAAGGCCCATTTGACTTCAGGCTCCAGGATGATTGTTTCTTGGTGAGCGATCACACCATCATGGTTATCTGGGCCAGTAAGTTTTTTTTCTTTCTTTTTTTTTTTTTTACATAGTTCTTCTGGGTATTCTTGCCACCTCTTTTTAATATCTTCTGCTTCTTTTAGGTCCATATCGTTCTGTCCTTATTATGCCCATCTTTTCATGAAGTGCTCCCTTGGTATCTCTAATTTTCCTGAAGAGATCTGTAATCTTTCTTACTTTGTTGTTTCCTTTAATTCTTTGCAATGATCACTTACAAAGACTTTCTTATCTCTCCTTGCTATTCTTTCAAACCCTGCATTCATATAGGTATATCTTTCCTTTTCTCCTTTGCCTTTATCTTGTCTTCTTTTCTCAGCTATTTTTAAGGCCTCCTCAGACAACCATTTTCCCTTTTTGCATTTCTTTTTCTTGGTGATGGTATTGACCCCTGCCTCCTGTACAATGTCACGAACCTCTGTCCATCATTCTTCAGGCACTCTGTCTATCAGATCTAATCCCTTGAATCTACTTGTCACTTCTGCTGTATAATCAATCATAAGGGATTCGATTTAGGTCACACCTGAATGGTCTAGTGGTTTTCTCTACTGTCTTCAATTTATGTCTGTATTTGGGCAATAAAGAGTTTATGATCTGAGCCACCATCAGCTCCTGGTCTTGTTTTTGCTGACTGTATAGATCTTCTCCATCTTTGGATGCAGAAAATGTAATCAATCTAAATTTGGTGTTGACCATCTGGCGATGTCCATGTTCACAGTTGTCTCTTGTTTTGTTGGAAGAGGGTGATTGCTATGACCAGTGCATTCTCTTGGCAAGACTGTTAGCCTTTGCCCTGCTTCATTTCATACTCCAAGGCCAAACTTGCTTGTTATTCCATGTATCTCTTTACCTTCTACTTTTGCATTCCAGTCCCCTATAATGAAAAGAACATCGTTTTGGGGTATTAGTTTTAGAAGGCCTTGTAGGTCTTCATAGAACTGTTCAACTTCAGCTTCTTCAGCATTAGTGGTTGGGGCATAGACTTGAATTACTGTGATATTAAATGGTTTGCCTTGTAAATGAACAGAGATTATTCTGTCATTTTTGAGGTTGCACCCAAATACTGCATTTCAGACTATTGTAGGCTATGAGCACTACTTCATTTCTTCTAAGAGATTCTTGTCCACAGTAGTAGATATATTGGTCATCTTAATTAAATTTGCCCTTTCCTGTCCATTTTAATTCAGTTTCCTAAAATGTTGATGTTCACTTTTGCCATTTCCTGTTTGCCATCTCCTGTTTGACCATTTCCAATTTGCCTTGACTCATGGACCTAACATTCCAGGTTCCTTTGCAATACTGTTCTTTATATCATTGAACTTTACTTTCAACATGAGACACATCCACAACTGTGTGTTGTTTTCACTTTGGCTCCATATCTTTATTGTTTCTGGAGTTATTTATTCACTCTTCTCCAGTAGCATACTGGGCACCTATCAACCTGGATAGTTCATCTTCAATTTCGTATCTTTTTGCCTTTTCATACTGTCCATGGGGTTCTCAAGGCTAGAATACTGAAGTGGTTTGCCATTGCCTTCTCCAGTGGACCACATTTTGTCAGAACTCTCCATCATGACCAGTCCATCTTGGGTGGCCCTTCACGGCATGGCTCATAGTTTCATTGTTAGGTGGGGCTGTGATCCATGTGATCAGTTGATTAGTTTTCTGTGATTCTGTGATCTAAGTAGAGGAACAAGACTAAAATCATTGAAGAACCTAATTGAAGCCTAGATAAGCAATCTACCTGAAAAATAATTAATAGTAGTGATAGTAAAGATAATTCAATATTTCAGAATAATGAGGACACCAGACTAAGAAGAAATGAAATATTTAACAAATAGCTACAAGATTTAAAGAATGGAGTTGAACAGTATGAAAAATGAAATTAAAAATACAGTAGGAGGAATCAACAACAGAATAAATGAGGTAGAAAAACAGATAAGTGAGCTTAAGATAAAGTGGTGGAAACCATTGTCACAGAAGAGAAAACAAGTAGTAAAAAGCAAGGAGGACAGTTTATGAGACCTCTGAAGCAACATTAAGTGCACTAACATTCTAATTATATGGTCCCAGAAGGAGAACACAGAGAGAAGAGGTCTAAAAATTATTTGGAGAGACAATAACTGAGAACTTCCCTAACATGGGAAAAGAAACAGTCACCCAAAGCTTGGAAGTGCAGAGAATCCCATAAAGGCTGAACCTAAGTAGAAACACATTGAAAAATATAATAATCAAATTGGCAAAAAAAAAAAAAAATTAAAGACAAAGAGATAATACTAAAAGCAACACAGGAAAATTAGCAAATAACATAAGTTTATGGATTCTCATAAAGTTATCAGATGATTTTTCAGCAAAAACTCTACAGGACAGAAAAGAGCTTCACCGTATATTTAAAGTCATGAAAAGGAAAAATCTATAACAAAGAATGCTATATCCAATAACAATCTTCTATCAGACTTAATGCAGAAATTAAAAAAAAATCTTTATAGACAAGCAAAAGCTAAGAAAAGTGAAGCTAAAGAAATTTAGCACCACCATATTGGCTTTACAATAAAGCTGAAAAGAATAAAGAATAAAGCTCTAAGTGGAAAATAAAAGAGTACAATTAAAAGCAAGAAAATTATGAATGGAAAAGCTCACTGATAAAGGCAAACATAAAGTAAAAGTAGGAAATCCTCCAAAACTAACTATAGTATCAAAGCTAAAGATCATGAGAAGAGGAATGTTCAAATACAAGCTATTGGAAATTCATTGAATTAAGAGACTAAGAGCTAAAGCAATTTCTTTGTATATAAACTGCTATACCAAGACCTCTTGGTAAGTGCAAACCAAAAATTTACAATAAATAAACACTCAAAAAAGAAAAAAAAAAAAAGATCCAAATACAACACTAAGGATATTCATCAAATCAAAAGAGAAGAAAACCAACAAAGGAAGGAAAGAAAAAGGACCTATGAAATCAAACCCAAACCAGTTTAAAAAATAGCTAGCTTAAAAAAAAGAGAACTAACAAGAACCTAGTGTATAGCTCAGTATTCTATACACTGTCATGACTTATATGGGAATAGAATCTAGAAGAGAGTTGATATGTGTGTAACTGACTCATTTTGCTGTATAGCAGAAACTAAAATGACATTGTAAATAAATTATATCACAATAAAAATGTATTTAAAAAGGCATAAGAACATACATATAAGTAAGTAAGTACATTAAATTTAAATGGATTAAATGTTCCAACCAAAAGACATATACTGGCTGAATGGACATGAAAACAAGACCATGTTTATACTGTCTACAAGAGACCCACTTCAGATCTAGGGATACATACTGACTGTAAGAGACAGAATGGAAACATACTACATGTAAATGAAAACCAAAAGAAATTTGGAGTAGCAATACTCATTTCAGACAGAATAGACTTCAAAATAAAGTCTGTTACATGAGATAGAAAAGAACACTATGAATGATCAAGGGATCAATCCAAGAAGATTATATATCCAAGAGTCACTTGGACAGAAAGGAGATCAAACCAGTCAATCTTAAAGGAAATCAACCCTGAATATCAACCATTGGATGGACTGATGCTGAAGCTGAAGCTCCAACATGTTGGCCACCTGCTGTGAAAACCTGACTCATTGGAAAAGACCCTGATGCTGATGTGAAAGATTGAAGGCAGGAGGAGAAAAGGGTAACAGAGGGTGAGATGGGCTGGATGGCATCACCGATGCCATGGACATGAACTTGGGCAAACTTCTGGAGATGGTGAAGGACAGAGAGGCCTGGTGTGCTGCAGTCCGTGGGGTCACAAAGAGCTGGACATGACTAAGTGACTGAGCAACAACAATAGTACATATACATATGTATTTGTATGTATATATATATGTAGTGTTTGGTAGCTTGTGGCTATCAAGAATACCTGGTGGCTCAGATGGTTAAGAATCTGCCTGCTATGTGGAAGACCCAGGTTTGATCCCTGGGTTGGGAAGATCCCCTGGAGAAGGAAATAGCAATCAACTCCAGTATTCTTGCCTGAAGAATTCCATAATAGAGGAAGCTAATACCCTACAGTCTATGAGGTCACAAAGAGTTGAACATGACTGAGCAGCTAACACTAACATCGGAGCACCTCAATAAGTAAGGCAAATAATAACAACCATAAAATTAGAAATCAACCATAATACAACAATAGTTTGGAACTTTAACATCCTACTTTCATTAATGGACAGATCATCCAGGCAGAAAATAATAAGGATATACAGGCCTTAAATGACAATTATATCAGATGGATTTTATTGCTAATTATAGAGCATTTCATGTAGAGACTAAACTATCCTACTAAACAATCAATGGATCCCCAAAGAAACAAAAAAGAAACTAAAAATATACCTAGACAAAAGTGGAAACAAAAGCATGATAATCCAAAACCCATGGGATGCAGGAAAAAAGCAGTTCTTTTTAAACCAAGATTTATTTTTCTTTTTTTAATTGGAGGATAACTGTTTTATAAAGTTGTGTTGGCTTCTGTCATGCAACAATGCAAAACAAACAAACAAAAAACATTTCCAAGTGGGAAATTTATATAGATGTACCTCAGCAAATCAGAAAAAAAATCAAATAAACAACTTAACCTTTAAGCAACCATCTAGGGGTTAATTTCCAAAATTAAAAATAGCTCATGAAGCTCAGTATTAAACCAAACAAACAACCCAATTAAAAAAAAAAAAAAAACCGAACAGGAGATTTAAGTCAACGGTTCTCCAAGAGACATCCAGATCACCAAGATATACATAAAAGATGCTCTATGTTGCTAATTGTTAGATAAATGGGAACCAAAACTTAAATGAGATTTCACTTCACATCATCAGTATTGGTATTATAAAAAAAAAATCTGCAAACAATAATTGATGGAAAGGGTAAGCAGGAAAGGGAAATCTCATACATTGTTGGTTGAAATGTAAATGGACACACTATAGAGAAGAGTATGGTGGTTCCTTTATTAAGTAAAAATAGAGAAAAATATTTACCATATGATCCTACAACCCCATTCCAGGGCATATATCTGGAGAAAACCATACCTCATAAAGATACATGATTTCCAATGTTTATTGCAGTGCTATTTACAATAGCCAAGACATAGAAACATCTTAAATATCCATTGATATAAGAATAGATAAAGAAGATATGACAAGGTGGAGCAGTCTTTCCTTCTCCAGGGCATCTCCCCAACCCAGGGATCGAGCCCAGGTCTCCTGCATTGTAGGAGAGTTCTTTACCAGCTGAGCCACAAGGGAAGCCCAAGAATACTGGGATGGGTAGCCTATCCCTGCTACACCAGATATTCCCGACCCAGGAATCAAACCGTCTGGGTCTCCTGCATTGCAGGCAGATTCTTTACCAACTGAGCTATCAGGGAAGCATATATGTGCATATATCTATGTATATATGTGTAATTTAATATTACTCAGTCACTAAAAAGATTGAAATAATGCCATTTGCAGCAATATGAATGAACATAGAGATTATATTAGGTAAAGAAAGGTAAAGACAAATATCATATGATAGCATGTACATATGGCATATAAAAATGATACAAAGGAAGTTATTTACAAAACAGAAGCAGAATTATACACTTAGAAAACACTTCTGGTGCTAATGGGAATAGGTGGGGGAAGGGATAGATAGGTAGATTGGTCCTGACATGTACACACTACTGTGTATAAAATGGATAGTTAATAAGAGCCTACTGCATAGCACAGGGAACTCTACTCAATGCTCTGTAAAAACCTATGTGGGAAAAGAATCTGAAAAATAATAGATATATGTATAGCTTAATTGCTTCTCTGTACACTTGAAACTACACTTGAAACTAACATTAACAACATTGTAAATCAACTATCAGTTCAGTTCACAACCCCATGGACCACAGCATGCCACGTCTCCCTGTTCATCATCAACTCCCAGAGTTTACTCAAACTCATATCCATTGAGTCGGTGATGCCATCCAAGCAACTCATCCTCTGCCATCCCCTCTCTTCCTGCCTTCAATCCTTCCCAGCATCAGGGTCTTTTCAAATGAGTCAGTTCTTTGCATCAGGTGGCCAAAGTACTGGAGTTTCAGCTTCAGCATCAGTCCTTCCGAGTGAACACCCAGGACTGATCTCCCTTAGGATGGACTGGTTGGATCCCCTTGCAGTCCAAGGGACTCAAAATTCTTCTCTGACACCACAGTTCAAAAGCATCAATTCTTTGGCACTCAGCTTTCTTCACAGTCCAACTCTCACATCCATACATAACCAGTGGAAAAACCATAGCTTTGACTAGATGGACCTTTGTTGGCAAAGTAATGTCTCTGTTTTTTAATATGCTGTCTAGGTTGGTCATAACTTTTCTTCCAAAGAGTAAGCATCTTTTAATTTCATGGCTGCAGTCACCATCTGTAGTGATTTTGGAGACCCCAAAATAAAGTCAGCCACTGTTTCCACTGTTTCCCCATCTGTTTGCCGGGAAGTGATGGGACTGGTTGCCATGATCTTAGTTTTCTGAATGTTGAGCTTTAAGCCAACTTTTCCACTCCCCTCTTTCACTTTCATCAAGAGGTTCTGTAGTTCTTCTTTGCTTTCTGCCATCAGGGTGGTGTCATCTGCATATCTGAAGCTATTGATATTTCTCCCAGCAATCTTGATTCCAGCTTGTGCTTCATCCAGCCCAGCGTTTTGCATGATGTACTCCACATACAAGCTAAATAAGCATGGTGACAATATACAGCCTTGATATACTCCTTTTCCTATTTGGAACCAGTCTGTTTGTCCATGTCCAGCTCTAACTGTTGCTTCCTGATGTGCATACAGATTTCTCAAGAGACAGGTCAGGTGGTCTGGTATTCCCATGTCTTTCAGAATTTTCCACAGTTTATTGTGATCCACAGAATCAAAGGCTTTGGCATAGTCAACAAAGCAGAAATAGATTTCTTTTTTTCCTGGAACTCTCTTGCTTTCTTGGTGATCCAGCAGATGTTGGCAGTTTGATCTCTATAATCAACTATACCCCTGTATAAAAGAAAAGTTTAAAGTTAAAAAAAAAGATTCATAGAAAAAAGAATAATATCTGAAAACATCCCTAACCTGGGAAAGGAAACAGATATCCAGGTCCAGTAGGCACATAGAATAATAAAGAAGATGAACTCAAAGGGTTAAACACTAAGGTAAATGATAATAAAATGGCAAAATTTAAAATAGAGAATCTTAAGAACAGCAAGAGAACAGACACAACATATGTACATGGAAATTCCTATAAGACTGTTGCAACTAATAAGCAAACTCAATAACTTCGCAGGATCCAAAGTTAATATGCAGAAATCCATTGCATTCATATGCATTAACAAAGAACCAATACAAAGGTAAATTAAGAAAACAATTCTGAGCGACTTTCAAGATGACAGAATAACAAGATGGAGAGATCACCTTCCTCCCTTCAAATACATCTACATGAGGCTACTCCTACAGAACACATTCTAAAAGCTATCAGAAGACCTCATTCTTCGAAAAAGACAAGTTAATCTCCATAGAATGAGATAGCGCAAAAGGCATAAGAAAGTAAAGAGAAAAGTGTTTGAGACTGGGACCTGTGCCTCAGGAAAGAAACCAAGAAGGAGGAAAATTCTGCACACTTAGCTGGAGCTTCAGAACCTCAGAAAGGAGCAGAGCAACAGGTGCTCAGAAGGTAAAATGGAGAGAATTCATCACAACAGTCATTGCCAAACAGTACTTCCCAACCAAGATGCTGTGCCAACTGCAAACTGGCACTTGCCAAGGGCATTGGCAGTGACTGAACAACAAAGGCATTTGCCATCTGCCTCTGCAGATATTGAACCCTGCTGCGGCTGCTGACTTTCAACAGCCCCTGATGGAATTCAGGGTGGAGTGAGGCACTCTGTGCTCCAGGGAATTTGGTGAAACATGTCTTTAGACATGTTAGTTGTTTTCAGAACTGATTTCATGATCCCAATCCCTGCACCACTTCATATCTAGAAAAGCACTCAATCCTTTCATGATGACATTAGCTCCTCATGACTAGCAGAAAACCTTTTGTAAAATGAGTACTTAAATACATTGAACTCCTCCTTCACCAAAATATTATACATTGACCTTCCCTCAATGCCTCTTTGGAGCAATCTCTCAGAACTATCTGAGGTCCTGTCTCCCCAGCAGGGAGCCAAACTCCTCATTTTGTCCCAAATAAGAATTAACTCCCAACTGTCAAGTTGTATATTTTTTAGTCAACAGTTAAGGCGACCATGAAGGGACCCAGAATGAACTTCCTTCCTTCACCTGCTTGTGCCCATCCACCTCCTTGGAGAATGCAGACAACTTTGGGTAAGTCTCTCCTGATTCTCAAGTCTCCCATATTGTTTTGGATTCTGAGTTTTATTTGGTGGTGGAGCAGGTTACCTTCATCCTCCCAGCTGGAAAGATACTAGGGGATGGGGGAACAGGTGGGTGAAATAACTGGGGCATATTCATTCAGGTCTAGACACTGAATGGGGTTTGGTTGAAAGATACTGAGAAATTCCCACCCAGTCAAAAGATACTGGGTGATGGACTGGTTGAAAGAAACCAGGGGATTACCCACCCAGTGGAAAGGTACTAGGGTAGGGGGCCTCGAAAGTCAAGAAATACCCAGGGCTTGGCTGAAAGATACTGAAGTCGATCCATTTTAGGGGACTGAGTGGTCTTGGCTGAGTGTTTAGGTAAGAAGCTCATCTGACACTTTTGCTCAATTTGACTGCCTTTATAGAATATGTTAGGATAAGAGTGAAGAGAATACATGATAATTTTGCTCCAAAGAAAAGGGATAAGACTCCTCCCAGCCTGTTACATTTTTCTCAGGTGACTGAGAAATTTATGGGAGTGATGGAGGCCTAGTCCTCATACCATGAAGTGGTCCCAAAGGGAAGCCCATTCATTACTTAAAACAATTGTACATCCAGGGGTTGCAATAAGAGTTGGCCGTTTAGCAAGCTGAGAAGCCCTGGTGGTCTTAGATTGCTGGAAACAGAATCCAAGACTCATAAGAGGAGCTGAAAGAACTCTGGGGTGACTCCTGGAAGAGTTTCATTTACATGCAGCACACAGGCCCACTACACAGTTTCACTAGTGGTTTTTATCCCTGACAAATTCAATTTAAAATGAGAGATAGAATCTCAAATACAGAAACAAGCAGTGTCATAAAACCACTCCAACCAAATTCATGTGCAATATATATGGAGATCATACATGCAAGCACCTAGTTAATTGGGGGATTTATACTAAAGGAAATCTCAAGGAAAATGACCAAACTGGGGCTCTTTTGATAATCCAAAATTGATATTTTTGTGAACACAGTTAGAAAAAGCCACCCATAAGATCAAACAGACTGAATGGAATACTTACTTGGATATCCAGAAGGTTCTAAAAGAGAAAACAATAGAAAAACTTCTTTGCAGGAAACCAACAAGAAATTTCTTGAAAGCATTCAAAACAGGCTGCTAGCCCTGACTTTGCCAGGTCCCAATTCTAGAGGGACTGGGAAGTCATGTTTGGTTTTTATGTCATTTGGCTTTTGATTTCTGGGCAATACTTTGTCACCTTTTTTGGGCACTCTTGCAACTTAGCTTTTGAATTCTGGGCATCTCTTAGCCTTTTGTTTTATTTGGAATGCGACTTCTGGGTAGTGAGGTTCTGGTTTGGTTGGTTTTGTTTTAGCTTGTAGACATCTGGTATAAACTGCAGGAGCTAAAATGGGGAGCCCTTCTCATAAATTTCCACACCCTACCTGGGAACCTCTTGAAAAACATTTTTTTTTATTTTTAAATTACTGGTCAACCTATAACTATGATGCAATGACAAAGAAAAAAGGCCTAAAAAATATTAGATCTTTATTGACAAAGGATGGGAAAATGGACTGAAGTTCCCTTTTCTCCAAGAATTTTCTCCTGTAGTCAACAGCCTGGGGCTGATCAAGCTAAGAGCCCACTTGCCCAGAGTGACAATCTCTACTGGGATCAACCTGCCCTTTTTATCAGGGCCAATTTGAGCATTATCTTGGTTTAAATTTTGGTTATAAAACTATTACCACAGAAAAGTAAAGATGATTTTTAATTGTGTGATCACAATACTCTTTATACTCCATAAAAAAAAAAAAAAAAACTTGAAGAAAAAATCATCTCTTTAAGAATTCTTGCCATGAGGAAATAACTCCTCCCTTGCCTTGAGACCTGAGCTCTCTGGATCACTTATCTAGACTATCTCTAATTCCTGAAAAAGAAATAAAATAAATAAATAAATAGATATAAATAAATAAACAGAAATAAAAAATAAATAAAATAGAAAAAAAGAAGCCTTTTAAAAAATTGCTTATTACAACTTTGTTATTTACAATTAGTGAGTTTTATATTGTTATATATGATTCATAACTAAATTTGGAAAACAAAGGTATGAGATCTCTTGTTGTGTCTATTTGGATGTATGTATGTCTCAGCATGTGTCTTTGTTTGGGGATAATATTGGTGATTCCGGAGATTAGTTATTAGGAAGTAAAAGTAGCTCAGTCATGTCCAACTCTTTACGACCCCCTGGACTGTGTAATCAGTCCATACTGACTGTATGGCCAGTCCACGGACTCACTCCATGGAATTATCTAGGACAGAACACTGGAGAGGGTAGCCTTTCCCTACTCCAGGAGATCTTCCAAACCCAGAAATCGAACCAGGATCTCCTGCATTGCAGGTGGATTCTTTACCAACTGAGCTATGTGGGAAGCCCAAGAATATTTTTCAGATGAGCTCTAATCTAACTGGCCTAAAGAAAACTAAGCACAGATGAATCAACTACTTTTAAATAAATGAAATTAACTTAAGTGAATTTCAAGTTCACCTTGGGAAATAAACATATGATATTAATATTTATTGGCTGATTTACTATAGACATATTAAATACAGCATCATCTTTTAAGATTTGAAATAAAGTAAAGTAGTGCTCAAAATTCTCCAAGCCAGGCTTCAATAGTACATGAACTGTGAACTTCCAGATGTTCAAGCTGGTTTCAGAAAAGGTAGAGGAACCAGAGATCAAATTGCCAACATCTGTTGGATCATCAAAAAAGCAAGAGAGATCCAGAAAAATATCTATTTCTTATTTATTGACTAAGCCAAAGCCTTTGACTGTGTGGGTCACAACAAGCTGTGGAAAATTCTGAAAGAGATGGGAATACCAGACCACCTGACCTGCCTCTTGAGAAACGTGTAGGCAGGTCAGGAAGCAACAGTTAGAACTGGACATGGAACAACAATTGGTTCCAAATAGGGAAAAGAGTACATCAAGGCTGTATATTGTCACTTTGCTTATTTAACTTATATGAGTCATGAGAAATGCTGGGCTGGATGAAGCACAAGCTGCAATAAAGATTTCCAGGAGAAATATCAATAATCTCAGAGATGCAGATGACACCACCCTGATGGCAGAAAGTGAAGAAGAACTAAAGAGCCTCTTGCTGAAAGTGAAAGAGGAGAGTGGAAAAAGTTGGCTTAAAGCTCAACATTCAGAAAACTAAGATCATGGCATCTGGTCCCATCACTTCCTGGCAAATAAATGGGGAAACAGTGGAAAGTGACTGACTTTACTTTTTTGGGCTCCAAAATTACTGCAGATGGTGACTGCAGCCGTGAAATTAAAAGACACTTGCTCCTTGGAAGAAAAGTTGTGAGAAACCAGCAGAGACATTACTTTTCCAACAAAGGTCCATCTAGTCAAAACTATGGTTTTTCTAGTAGTCATGTATGGATGTGAGAGTTGGACTATAAAGAAAGCTGAGTGCTGAAGAATTGATGCTTTTGAACTATGATGTTGGAGAAGACTCTTGAGAGTCCCTTGAACTGCAAGGAGGTCCAACCAGTCCATCCTAATGGAAATATTCTTTGGAAGAACTGATGCTGAAGCTGAAACTCCAATACTTTGGCCACCTGATGTGAAGAACTGACTCATTTGAAAAGACCCTGATGCCGGGAAGGATTGAAGGTAGGAGGAGACGGGGACAACAGAGGATGAGATGGTTGGATGGCATCACCAACTCAATGGACATGAGTTTGAGTAAACTCTGGGAGTTGGTGATGGACAGGGAGGCCTGGCGTGTTGCAGTCCATGGAATCTCAAAGAGCTGGACACGACTGAGTGACTGAACTGAACTGAATGTAGAAATGCTTGAATCCTTAACATTAGGCATAATATTTTCATTGTGCCTAGGTTAAATATAAGTTACATACCATTATATCTGTTACAAGTTTGTCAGCAAGGAAAGTAACATGAATAAAGAAATCTCTAAGGAAAGAAGAATGGAAATGAGATAAAAGATTTTAGATAAGCTCTATTAGGAATAATTATACTTTAGGAATGTCTAAAATACTCTGTCCAGATTTTGGTAACCTGAATTTCTAGGATTGTGCTAAACTAAGTGATAAAATTTATTGAATAGCTAGATCATTTTAAAATAAAATAAGATTCTGAGACACTGATTACTGAAAACTAACTTCTCTTACAGAGAAACTAAAGAGATTTTGGATTACTAGTGAAACAAGTTTGGTGCCATCCTGAGATGTTCAAATGTTTTTTTTTTTTTTTAATTTTTTAAAAAGAAATTATCACTAGTATTTATGCTCATCAATCTATAGAATACTAATATAAAGGTCAGTTCTTGGTTGCTTAAGGAAAGTAGGATGTGTGTTTTCAGTAAGGAAGGTATGAGGAATGGGATTACATTTTATGAAGGGGAGAGGGAGTAAGTCTGACTTACAGGTGGCTATTTCATGATGAGAAAACAAAGTAATGGGCACACACAGTGATAAGAAGGTTTTTGGAAAGCAGAACCTGATAAAAGAGTTTTGTGCTTAGTCAGGACTACATTTGAAATTTAATTTTTTACTTTTAAATAAATTTAAATTTTAGCTGGTACAAACATTTGAAAGGAAGCTAACTTTGGGATGCTTCAGAGGGCCCCTGAAACATCCCAAAGAGAGGTATTATGCTAACTAGGTTCATTTTGTATGCTGAATGACAAGCGTGCTAAATTGCTTCAGTCTGTATCTGACTCTTTTCAACCTTATGGACTGTAGCCCACCAGGATCCTCTGTCCACGGGATTCTTCAGGCAACAATACTGGAGTGGGTTGCCATTTCCTCCTCCAGGAAGATACTGTCAAATGAGTGATACATTTCAAATTGTCAAAAAAAGTGATATTGTATGGTAAATGTTACTAATACAGATACCCTAGAAATTATATGGTCTTCCTAAAATTCTGATGTATACTGGTAAAATATCAGTCATAATTTTATTTACCATATTAAAGTGTTGTCACAGCACTAACCAAGTTGGGGAGAAGTGCTTTCTCTTCAAGAAGATTTGTAGAAAGGACTTTGGGATCAAAACAAGTTTCTGAACTGGGTAAAAAATGAAAGGATTCTAATGGAAAATCTGAAGAGTTCACAAAGATTCAGTTCAGTTTAGTTCAGTCGCTCAGTTGTGACTGACTCTTTGCAACCTCATGGACTGCAGCACAAAACCTTCTCTGTCCATCACCAACTGCTGGAGTTTGCTCAAACTCATGTCCACTGAGTCAGTGATGCCATCCAACCATCTCATTCTCTGTCATCCTCTTCTCCTCCTGCCTTCAACATTTCCCAGAATCAGGGTCTTTTAAAATGAATCAGCTCTTCACATCAGGTAGATAAAGTACTATAGTTTCAACTTTAGCATCAGCACTTCCAATGAATATTCAAGATTGATTTCTTTTAAGATTGACTGGTTTGATCTCCTTGCTGTCCAAGGAACTCACAAGAGTCTTATCAAGCACCACAATCTGCAAGCATCATTTCTTCGGCACTCAGCCTTTTTTATTTTCTAGCTCTCAGGTCCATTCATGACTACTGGAAAAACTATAGATGTGACTATATGGCAAAATGGTTGCCTGGAGGCCTTGCAAAGAGTTGAGAAAAGGAGAGAAGCTAAAGGCAAAGGAGAAAAGGAAAGATATACCTATCTGAATGCAGGGTTACAAAGAATAGCAAGGAGATATGAAAGCCTTTCTCAGTGACCAATGCAAAGAAGTAGAGGAAAACAATAGAATAAGAAAAACTAGAGATCTCTTCAAGAAAATTAGAGAAACTAACGGACCATTTCATGGAAAGATGGGCACAATAAAGGACAGAAATGGTATGGACCCAACAGAAGCAGAATAAATTAAGAGGTGGAAAGAATACACAGAAGAACTATACAAAAAAGATCTCCATGTTTCTGGCTTACTTCGCTCTGTATAATGGGCTCCAGTTTCATCCATCTCACTAGAACTGATTCAAATGAATTCTTAAAAAAAAAAAAAAAAAAAGATCTCAATGACCCAGATAACCATGATAGTATGATCACTCACCTAGAGCCAGATATCATGGAGTGTGAAGTAAAGAACCTTAGGAAGCATCATTATGAACAAAGCTAGTGGGGGTGATGTAATTCCAGTTGAATTATTTCAAATCCTAAAAGATGATGCTGGTAAAGTGCAGCACTCAATATGCCAGCAAATTTGGAAAACTCAGCAGTGGCCACAGGACTGGAAAAGGACAGCTTTTATTCCAATTCCAAAGAAAGACAATGCAAAAGATTGTTCAAACTACAGCACAGTTGCACTCATATCACTTGCTAGTAAACTTATGCTGAAAATTATCCAAGCCAGGCTTCAACAGTTTGTGAACTGAGAACTTCCAGATATTCAAGCTGGAATTACAAAAGGCAGAGGAGCCACAGAGCAAAGTGCCAACATCCATTGGATCTTAGAAAAAGCAAGAGAGTCCCAGAAAAATATCTACTTCTGCTTTATTGACTACATTAAAGCCTTTGACTATGTGGAACACAATAAACTGTGGGAAATTCTTCTAGAGATGTGAATACAGGACCACCTGACCTGCCTCCTGAGAAATCTGTATGTAGACCAAGAAGCAACAGTTAGAACAGACATGAAACAACAGATTGGTTCCAAATTGGGGGCAGAGTATCTCAAGGCTGTATATTGTTACCCTGGTTATTTAGTTATATGCATAGTACATCATGCAAAATTCTGGGCTGGATGAAGTGCAAACTGGAATCAAGATTGCTAGGAGAATTATCAGTAAGCTCAGATATGCAGATGACACCACCCTGATGGCAGAAAGTGAAGAACTAAAGAGCTTCTTGATGAAAGTGAAAGAGAGTGAAATGTTGGCTTAAAACTCAACATTCAAACAATGAAGATCATGGAATCTGGTCCCATCATTTTATGGCAAATAGATGGGGAAATGATGGAGACAGACAGACTTTATTTTTTTGGGCTCCAAAATCACTGCAGATGTTGACTGCAGCCATGAAATTAAAAGATGCTTACTCCTTGGAAGAAAAGCTATGACTAACCTAGACAGCATATTAAAAAGCAGAGACATTACATTGTCAACAAAGTCCATCTAGTCAATGCTATGGTTTTTCCAGTCATCATGTATGGATGTAAGAGTTGGAGTTTAAAGAAAGCTGAGCACTGACGAACTGATGCTTTTGAACTGTGGTGTTGGAGAAGACTCTTGAAAGTCTTTGGACTACAAGGAAATCAAACTAGTCAATCCTAAAGAAAGTCAACCCTGAGTATTCCTTAGAAGGACTGATGTTGAAGCTGAAGCTCCAATACTTTGGTCACCTGATGGGAAGAACTAAGTCACTGGAAAAAACTCTGATGGTGGGACGGACTGAAGGCGGGAGGAGAAGGGGATGACAGAGGATGAGATGGCTGGATGGTTGGATGGTTGATGATTGTCCATCACTGACTCGATGGACATGAGTTTGAGCAAGCTCTGGGAGTTAGTGATGGACAATGAAGCCTGGCGTGCTGCAGTCCATGGGTTCGCAGAGAGTTATACACAACTGAGTCACTGACCTGAACTGAACTCACTATATGGACTTTTATAGTCAAATTAATATCTCTGCTTTTTAATATGCTGTCTAGATTTTTCATAGCTTTTCTTCCAAGCATCTTTTAATTTTGTAGCTGAAGTCCCCATCCACATTGATGGGGGATAAGAGAGATAAGAAAGTCTTTCTCAGTGACTAATGCAAAGAAACAGAGGAAAATAACTGACTGGGAAAACTAGAAATTTCTTCAAGATATTAGAGATACCAAGAGAGCATTTCATGCAAAGATGGGCATAATAAGGACAGAAATGGTATAGACCTAACAGAAGCAGAAGAAATTAAGAAGAGGTGGCAAGAATACACAGAACTATTAAAAAATATCTTCATAGCCCAGATAACCACGATGGGGTGTGATCACTCACCTAGAGACAGACATCCTGGAATACGAAGTCTAGTAGGCCTTTGGAAGCATCACTATGAACAGAGCTAGTGGAGGTGATGGAATTCCAGTTGAGCTATTTCAAATCTTAAAAGATGATTTTGTGAAAGTGCTGCACTCAATATGCCAGCAAATTTGGAAAAACTCAGCAGTGGCCACAGGACTGGAAAAGATCAGTTTTCATTCCAATCCCAAAGAAAGGCAATGCCAAAGAATGTTCAAACTATCGCACAATTGCACTCATCTCACAAGCTAGCAAAGCAACGTTCATAATTCTTCAAGCTAGGCTTCAATAGTACATGAATCATGAAATTCCAGATGTTCAAGCTGGATTTAGAAAAGGCAGAAGAACCAGAGATCAAACTGCTAACATCCACTGGATCATTGAAAAAGCAATAGAGTTCCAGATAATTATCTACTGCTTTGCTGACTATGCCAAATCCTTTGACTGTGTGGATCACAACAAACTGTGGAAAATCTTAAAGAGATGGGAATCCCATCTCTTATCATTTTTTTCCCATTTATTTTTTTATTAGTTGCAGGCTAATTACTTTACAATATTGTAATGATTTTTGTCATACATTGACATGAATCAGCCATGGATTTACATGTATTCCCCATCTCCGATCTCCCCTCCCACCTCCCTCTCTACCTGATCCCTCTGGGTCTTCCCGGTGCACCAGGACCGAGCACTTGTCTCATGCATCCTACCTGGCCTGGTGATCTGTTTCACCCTAGATAATATCATTTTGAAAGATAAAATCTTTTGGAATTTTTTCTTTTTTCTTCATTTGCAACACATTTCTCTATTGCCCCATTTCCTCTAATTTGCTTTTTTCTATGTACTTGGTGAGTATTTTCACATTTCCTGACCTTGGAGAAGAGGTCTTTTGAAAGAAATGTCCTATGTATCCCAGCAGAATGCTCCCCTCTGGTCGCCAGAGCTATGAGCTTTAGGGATGCCACTGTGTGCACTGCATGAGTCCTTCCGACTACTATGTGTGGCTGGGTAAGCATGTTGGCCCCCATTCTGGTTGATGCCAAGGGTTTAATTTCTATGGAGGCTACTAGCTGCTGGTGAGTGGGTTTGGGTCACAAGGCATTTGGATGCAAAAGCCCAGGTCAATTGCTGGCCCCCTCATGAGCAGCCAGGTTCCAGCATGTATGGTAAAAGCGGTCTAGGATCTAGTTTGCCCTCCTCATGAGTGGGCCCCATTCCTTACATTGCTGTCTATGGGGTTCAGGGTTTCCTGAAGTTGGTGTTGGCCCACTAGTGGGTGTGACTACATCCCAGGGTGCCTGGTAAGGGCCCCATGGTGTCCCAGAGCCAGTTCTAGCTTGCTGGTAAGTAGGGTAGGCAAGGATTCAAGGCATCTTGGAACTGATGCCAGCCTGCTGGTGGTTGGTAGGCTGTGCATCTGCAACTGTCTGGATCCTGGTATCTGACTGCTGGTGGAGAGGGCCAGGGCCTAGGGGCTAGTGCTGTCCTACTGGTTGCCATAGATGAATCCTGAGCTCTCTTAGAGACAGGACTTTGTCCTAGGCAGCTATGGGCTCATTGGGTCTGAAGACAGCCAGCCAGCTGCTGGGTGAGGCTGTGTCCCTGCCTGGCTAATTGTTTGGCCTAATGCTATTCCAGTATTGGTGCTGGCAAGCTGGTAGAAGAGAATGGGTCCTAGTACTAATAAGCTAGAGGAAGAGCTCCAGATAGCACTTGGAAGGGCTTGTGTCTTCATGCCAAAATCAGCACCCTCAAATTTTCTCCACTTTTTGTATGGCCCCAGGATGAGTTTTAGCTGCCTATCACCTTCCTTGGAGGCTTTCTAAAATTGTCAAGTGGATCTGAAACCTAAGCCCCTTTCAAATTTTGCTTCTGCTCTGGGTCCTCGAATATATGAAATTTTGTGTATATCCTTCAAGAATGGAGTCTCTACAGCACTTTGGCTTTCCTGAAACTAAACCTTTCTCATCTTCAAAACCTTCATTCTCACCAGCTGTTTATAAAGATTTTACTTTTTCCAGGTTCTTTCCAACACATTATTTTTTATTATAGCTAACCTAGTGAGTGTGGAATTGTATCTCATTGTGGTTTTTAGTTGAATTTCTGTGATGACTAATGATGGTGATCATTTCTTTCATGTGCTTGTTAGTTATTGGTATATATTCTTTGCACAAAATATTTTCAAATCTATTGCCCTTTATAAACCAAGCTATCTTTTTTTACTGAGTATTAGAGTTCTTCATATGCAAGTCTCATCAGATATGTGACTTCTAAAATTTATTTGAGTTTATTTTTGTGTATGGTGTGTGGTAGAGATTCAACTTTGCTATTTTGCACATAGATATCAAGCTATTTTAGAAATGTTTGTTGAAAAAATTGCTAAATACTGTTCTTTTCCCCCTTTGAATTGTTTTGGCACCCTTCTCAAAAAAAAAAAAAAAAAAAAAGAATTGACCATAAATATTTACTCCTAGATTCTCAATTCACTTTCATTGGTCTATATGTTTATCTATGCCAGTGCAACACTGATTACTGTTGCTTGGTAGATATTTGTGTATCAGACATATATGAATTAGGGACAATTAACTTTATTTTATAACAGGGATTGGATTAAAGATTGAATATTCTCTTTTGATGAATACTGCTTTGCACTTAATGTAAGGATGCAGGTCCTTAGAGTTCCACAATGAAATGTTAGGTGTTTAAGTTAGCTCCTCCAACTGGCAGAATCTGAATTCAATCAGCTATCTGTTTTATTCTGTCAGACTGACCAAAATCCTGTTCAGACGCTAGACATTGCTTTTGATTTGAAAATGCTGCAAGGAAAAATACAGCACCAAATGTCAGGCTTATCTATCTGTACTTCCTTTTGTCAAAGAGCTTAGCCTTTCAGATCTTAGGGGCATGCTAGCTTTCAAACACTTTCAAATTGTTTTTCAGAATATTTTATCCAGCTCTTCTAATTATTCTCATTGAGGGCATCAATCGGACGTGAGTTTCTACCAGAGTGGGAAGCAGAAATCAGAACTATCTTCAGTGTATTAATAGAATTAAAATTGTAAAGAAAAATGAACACATTTAACCTTTGAAATAAATTGTATATATAATTTTGAGGGCCCATCATATAAATATTCTCAAAATCTAAAAGGAAAATAAAAAGTTGGATTACTCAGAGAAGCCTTTATCAGAAATGTAAGACTGAGATGACGCTGAAAGAAAATAGAACTCTCAATAGGCTGATAGCTATGTGGAACCAATTACTCAGTGAAATTTTTGATAAATAGAATAATGAAATAAAATGTAATTAAAGAAATTGCTATATATCAGTTATATTCTATGGATTATGTTATTAGAATTATTGCAAATATAAAATGCATAATTGAGAAGAAATAAAAATCAGTAACAAAATAAAGAGTAATAATAACTTTTAATTAGTAATGAAGTCAATTAATGAAATAAAACATCAAGACAGTATGGTACTGGCACAAAGACAGAAATATAGATCAATGAAACAGAATAGAAAGCCCAGAGATAAATCCACGAACCTACGGACACCTTATCTTTGACAAAGGAGGCAAGGATATACAGTGGAAGAAAGACAGCCTCTTTAACAAGTGGTGCTTGGAAAACTGGTCAACCACTTGTAAAAGAATGAAACTAGAACACTTTCTAACACCATACACAAAAATAAACTCAAAATGGATTAAAGATCTAAATATAAGACCAGAAACTATAAAACTCTTAGAGGAGAACATAGGCAAAACACTCTCTGACATAAATCACAGCAGGATCTGCTATGACCCACCTCCCAGAATATTGGAAATAAAAGCAAAAATAAACAAATGGGACCTAATGAAACATAAAAGCTTTTGCACAACAAAGGAAACTATAAGCAAGGTGAAAAGACAGCCCTCAGATTGGGAGAAAATAATAGCAAATGAAGTAACAGACAAAGGATTAATCTCAAAAATATACAAGCTACTCCTGCAACTCAATTCCAGAAAAATAAATGACCCAATCAAAAAATGGGCCAAAGAACTAAACAGACATTTCTCCAAGGAAGACATACAGATGGCTAACAAACACATGAAAAGATGCTCAACATCACTCATTATCAGAGAAATGCAAATCAAAACCACAATGAGGTACCATTACACGCCAGTCAGGATGGCTGCTATCCAAAAGTCTACAAGCAATAAATGCTGGAGAGGGTGTGGAGAAAAGGGAACCCTCTTACACTGTTGGTGGGAATGCAAACTAGTACAGCCACTATGGAGAACAGTGTGTAGATTTCTTAAAAAGCTGGAAATAGAACTGCCATATGACCCAGCAATCCCACTTCTGGGCATACACACTGAGGAAACCAGATCTGAAAGAGACACGTGCACCCCAATGTTCATCGCAGCACTGTTTATAATAGCCAGGACATGGAAGCAACCTAGATGTCCATCAGCAGATGAATGGATAAGGAAGCTGTGGTACATATACACCATGGAATATTACTCAGCCATTAAAAAGAATTCATTTGAATCAGTTCTAATGAGATGGATGAAACTGGAGCCCATTATACAGAGTGAAGTAAGCCAGAAAGATAAAGAACATTACAGTATACTAACACATATATATGGAATTTAGAAAGATGGTAACGATAACCCTATATGCAAAACAGAAAAAGAGACTCAGATGTATAGAACAGACTTTTGGACTCTGTGGGAGAAGGCGAGGGTGGGATGTTTCGAGAGAACAGCATCGAAACATGTATATTATCTATGGTGAAACAGATCACCAGCCCAGGTTGGATGCATGAGACAAGTGCTCAGGTCTGGTGCACTGGGAAGACCCAGGGGGATCGGGTGGAGAGGGAGGTGGGAGGGGGGATCAGGATGGGGAATACATGTAACTCCGTGGCTGATTCATGTCAATGTATGACAAAACCCACTACAATATTGTAAAGTAATTAGCCTCCAACTAATAAAAATAGATGAAAAAAACAAACAAAAAATAAAACTCCACAGTTTTGATGGAAACAGAGCTGAATTATTAATCTATTACTATTTATTAAAAGAGTGCATATTTAATTCATTGAGCTCTCATCTGGAGGTGGCGTCTATTATAAGCATAGTGATTATTGATTTTTGACACACAGTTTTCTTTTCCATAAGAACAATTACAGTGTTCTTTGGATGAATTCCTGGGAAACCATAGAGCACTGTTGTTTTTTTTTCCCACTGTCCCATTGTCAGAGCACTTGATTCACCTTTCAGTAGACATGTATGGATATGAGAGTTGGACTATAAAAAGAGCTGAGCACCAAAGAATTGATTCTTTTGAACTGTGGTGTTAGGGAATACACTTGAGAGTCCCTTGGGCTGCAAGGAGATCCAACCAGTCAATCCTAAAGGAAGTCAGTCATGAATATTCGTTGGAAGGACTGATGCTGAAGCTGAAACTCCAATACTTTATCCACCTGATGTGAGGAACTGACTCATTTGAAAAGACCTTGATGCTGGGAAAGACAGAAGGCAGGAGGAGGAGACGACAGAGGATGAAGTGGTTGGATCGCATCACCGACTCAACTGACATGAGTTTGAGCAAGCTTTGGGAGTTGGTGATGGACAGGGAAGCCTGGCGTGCTGCAGTCCATGGGGTCACAGAGAGTCAGACACGACTGACTGACTAAATGGAACTGAACTGATACTCTATTTAGTTGGACAAATGCCCTCACCACACATCCAAAATCAGTTTAATCCAGTTAAAAAAATTAAGACAATTTGATAAAATGTAACCCATGTTATAAAGAAAAGCAGGGGTTTTCTTTTTTATTAAAAAAAAATTATGACGTTGTGTTGGTTTCTGCCGTACAATAACACGAGCCGACCATAATTATACTTACACACCTCCTTTCTTGAGCCTCTCTCCCCTCCTCCCATCCCACCCATCTACGTCATCACAGAGCGCCAGTGAGGGCTCGCTGTGTTAAACAGGAACTTCTCACCAGCTATTCACCTTATACATGACAGTGGATATGTGTTTATTCTACTTTCTCTATTTGTTCTTTTCTCTCCCTCCCCTAGGATTGGCCAGGTAGCTCATACAGTAAAGAATGCCAGCAATGAAGGAGACCAGGGTTTGATCCCTGGGTTGGGAAGATCCCCTAGAGAAGAAAACGGCAACCCACTCCAGTATTCTTGCCTGGAAATTTCCATGTACAGAGGGGCCTGAAGCACTACAGGCCATGGGGACACAAAGAGTCAGACACAACTGAGCAACTAACACTTTCACTTTCTTCCTTCCCCACTGTGTCCACAAGTCCACTTTTTATTGCTGCATCTCCATTCCTTCCCTGAACATATTTCATAAATATTGCTTTTCTAAGTTCCATATATATGCATTAATATATGATATTTGTGTTTCTCCTTCTGACTTACTTCACTGTATAACAGGTTCTAGTTTCATCCATCTCAGTACAACAGACTCAAATTTGTTCCTTTTATGGCTGAGTAATATTTGATTGCATATATATCTACCACATCATCCATATCCATTCATCTCTCAGTGGACATCTAGGTTGCTTCCATGTCCTAAGTATTGCAAATAATGTTGCAATGAACATTAGGGTACATGTGATTTTGGAATTGTGGTTTTGCAGGTTATATGTCCAGTGGTGGTGTTGCTAGGTCTTATGGTAGATCTATTTATAGTTTATTAAGGAGTCTCCATATTGTTCTCCATAATGGCTGCATCAATTTCCATCCCCCCCACAGTGTAGAAGAGCTATTTTTTTTTCCACATCCTCTTTGGCATTTATTGTTTATAGATTTTTTGATGATGACCATTCGACTGGTGTGAGGTGATATCTTATTGTAGTTGTGATTTTCATTTCTCTAATAATTTGTGATATTAAGCACCTTTTCATGTGTTTATTGGTCATCTGTATGTCTTCTTTGAAAAAAATAAGTTTGTATCTTCTGTCCATTTTTTGATTGGGTTGTTTAAAATGTTTTTATGGTAATGAATCAGTATGAACTGATTATAAACTCTGGAGTTTAATCCTTTTGTCAGCTGTTATGTTTGCAATTTTCTCCCATTCTGAGGGTTGTCTTTTATCTTGTTTATTATTTCCTTTGCTTTGCAAAATCTTTTAAGTTTAAATAGATCACATTTGTCTATTTACATTACTCTAGGAGGTGGGTCAAAGAGGATCTTGCTGTGATTTATATCAAAGACATAACTGCCTATGTTTTCTTCAAAGACCTTTACAGTTTCTACACAGACATTTAAGTCTTTAACCCATTTTGAGCTTATTTTTGTGTATGGCTTTAGAAAGTGTTCTAGTTTCATTATTTTACTTGTAGCTCTGCCCAGTTTGCAGACCTATGACCAGTGTGTTCTCTTGGCAAAACTCTATTAGCCTTTGCCCTGCTTCATTCCGTACTCGAAGGCCAAGTTTGCCTGTTACTCCAGGTGTTTCTTGACTTCTTACTTTTGCATTCCAGTCCCCTATAATGGAAAGGACATCTTTTATGGGGTGTTAGTTCTAAAAGTTCTTGTAGGTCTTCATAGAACCATTCAACTTCAGCTTCTTCAGCATTAGTGGTTAGGGTATAGGCTTGGATTACCGTGATATTGAATGATTTGACTTGGAAACAAATAGAGATCATTCTGTCATTTTTGAGATTGCATCCAAGTACTGCATTTCAGACTCTTTTGTTGACCATGATGGCTACTCCATTTCTCCTAAGGGATTCCTGTCCACAGTGGTAGATGTAATGGTCACCTGAGTTAAATTCACCCATGCCAGTTCATTTTAGTTTGCTGATTCCTAGAATGTCGACGTTCACTCTTGCCATCTCCTGCTTGACCACTTCCAATTTGCCTTGATTCATGGACCTAACATTCCATGTTCTTGTGCAATATTGTTCTTTACAGCATCGAACCTTGCTTCTATCACCAGTCACATTTGCAGCCGGGTATTGGTTTTGCTTTGGTTCCATCCCTTCATTCTTTCTGGAGTTATTTCTCCACTGATCTCCAGTAGCATATTGGGCACCTACCAACCTTGGGAGTTCCTCTTTCAGTATCCTATCACTTTGCCTTTTCATACTGTTCATGGGGCTCTCAAGGCAAGAATACTGAAGTGGTTTGCCATTCCCTTCTCCAGTGGACCACATTCTGTCAGACCTCTCCACCATGACCCATCCGTCTTGGGTGGCCCCACAGGGCATGGCTTAGTCTCACTGAGTTAGACAAGGCTGTGGTCCTGTGATCAGATTGGCTAGTTGTCTGTGATTGTGGTCTCAGTCTGTCTGCCGTCTGATGCCTTCTTGCAACACCTACCGTCTTACTTGGGTTTCTCTTGGATGTGGGGTATCTCTTCATGGCTGCTCCAGCACAGCAGAGCCACTGGTCCTTACCTGGGATGAGGGGTATCTCCTCACGGCTGCACCTCCTGATGTTGCAAACACCCTCCTCCAACAACACAAGAGAAGACCCTACACATGGACATCATCAGATGGTTAACACTGAAATCAGATTGATTGTATTCTTTGCAGCCAAATGGAGAAGCTCTATACAGTCAGCAAAAACAAGACCAGGAGCTGACTGTGGCTCAAATCATGAACTCTTTATTGCCAAATTCAGACTTAAATTAAAGAAAGTAGGGAAAGCCACTAAACCATTCAGGTATGACCTAAATCAAATCCTTTATGATTTTACAGTGAAAGTGAGAAATAGATTTAAGGTACTCGATCTGATAGACAGAGTGCCTGATGAACTATGGACGGAGGTTCATGACATTGTACAGGAGACAGGGATTAAGATTATCTCCATGGAAAAGAAATGCAAAAAAGCAAAGTGGCTGTCTGAGGAGGCCTTACAAATAGCTGTGAAAAGAAGAGTAGTGAAAAGCAAATGAGAAAAGGAAAGATATTCCCATTTGAATACAGAGTTCCAAAGAATAGCCAGGAGAGATAAGAAAGCCTTCCTCAGCGATCAATGCAAAGAAATAGAGGAAAACATCGGAATGGGAAAGACCAGAGATCACTTCAAGAAAACTAGAAATACCAAGGGCACATTTCATGCAAAGATGGGTTCGATAAAGGACAGAAATGGTATGGACCTAACAGAAACAGAAGATATTAAGAAGAGGTGGCAAGAATACACAGAAGAACTGTACAAAAAAGATCTTCATGACCCAGATAATCACGATGGTGTGATCACTCATCTAGAGCCAGACATCCTGGAATGTGAAGTCAAGTGGGCCTTAGACAGCATCACTATGAACAAAGCTAGTGGAGGTGATGGAATTCCAGTTGATTTATTTCAAATCCTAAAAGATGATGCTATGAAAGTGCTGCACTCAATATGCCAGCATATTTGGAAAGCTCAGCAGTGGCCACAGGACTGGAAAAGGTCAGTTTTCATTCCAATCCCAAAGAAAGGCAATCCCAAAGAATGCTCAAACTACCACACTATTGCACTCATCTCATACGCTAGTAAAATAATGCTCAAAATTCTCCAAGCCATGCTTTAGCAATACGTGAACTGTGAACTTCCAGATGTTCAAGCTGGTTTCAGAAAAGGCAGAGGAACCAGAGATCAAATTGCCAACATCCGCCGGATCATTGAAAAGGCAAGAGAGTTCCAGAAAAACATCTATTTCTGCTTTATTGACTATGCCAAAGCCTTTGACTGTGTGGATCACAATAAACTGTGGAAAATTCTGAAAGAGATGGGAATACCAGACCACCTGACCTGCCTCTTGAGAAACCTGTATGCAGGACAAGAAGCAACAGTTAGAACTGGACATGGAACAACAGACTGGTTCCAAATAGGAAAAGGAGTACGTCAAGGCTGTATATTGTCACCCTGCTTATTTAACGTATATGCAGAGTATATCATGAGAAACGCTGGACTGGAAGAAGCACAAGCTGGAATCAAGATTGCCGGGAGAAATATCAATAACCTCAGATATGCAGATGACACCACCCTTATGGCAGAAAGTGAAGAGGAACTGAATAGCCTCTTGATGAAAGTGAAAGAGGAGAGTGAAAAAGTTGGTTTAAAGCTCAGCATTCAGAAAACTAGAATCATGGCATCTGGTCCCTTCACTTCATGGCAAATAGATGGGGAAACAGTGGAAACAGTGTTTTGGTTGATATGCATCAACCATCTAATCCTCCGTCGTCCCCTTCTCTGACTGCCCTCAATCTTTCCCAGCTTCAGGGTCTTTTCAAATGAGTCAGCTCTTCGCATCAGGTGGCCAAAGTATTAGAGTTTCAGCTTCAGCATCAGTCCTTCCAATGAACACCCAGGACTGATCTCCTTTAGAATGGACTAATTGGGTCTCCTTGCAGTCCAAGGGACTCTGAAGAGTCTTCTCCAACACAGTACTGTGATACATAAAACGAGGTTTTTTTATGCTTTCTAAGACTTGGATCAAAAATAAGCAAAGAAGAGTATATAATAAGCGAATAATTGCTATCTTGCCTACTAAAGGGAAAAAATGATATTTATTTCGTATTCAAAATGTTCCAAAAAATTTATATTCATAATAATACCCATTGTCAGAAAAGTGATGTGTTTGCTTTTCAATATGCTGTTTAGGTTTGTTATACTTTTTCTTCCAAGGAGCGATGTCTTTTAATCTCATGGCTGCAGTCACAGTCTGCCGTGATTTTGGAGACCAAGAAAATAAATAGTGTCACTGTTTACACTTTGTTGTGACCCACATAGTCAAAAGCTTTAGAGTAGTCAATGAAGCAGAACTAGATATTTTTATGAAATTCTCTTACTTTCCCTCTGAGCCAATGAATGCTGGCAATTTGATATCTGGTTCCTCTGCCTTATCTAAAACCAGCTTGTATATCTGTATGTTCTCAGTGCACATGTTGTTGAAGCTTATCTTGAAGGATTTTGAGCATAACCTTATTAGCATGTTTAATGAGCACAGTTGTATGGTAGTTTGAACATTCATTGGCACTTCCGTTTTTGGGGATTGGAATGAAATCTGGCGTTTTCCAGTTCTGTGGCCACTGCTGAGTTTTCCAAATTTGCTGACATGTTAGCTACAGTGCTTTAACAGCATCATCTTTTAGGAAAATTGTGTGTGTGTGTTGTATTTTCAAGTCTCAAATATTTTTATCCTAGGGAAATTAAACTGTGGTAAATAAATTTGAAGAGAAAAAATCATGTAGAACAACATGAGGCCTATGTAAAGGAAATGGTCAGTCTTTTCTCCCTTAGTCTCCTTCTCACAGAAATTGAAATGAGAAGGTTTAGCTTTATCTCAAGGACTCCCAAAGACATGATAGGCCACTAAACCTATAAGAGAAATCCAATTGTTGAAAGTTTGATTATCTTTGAAGTTGAATTTTCATATGTTCTTGTCTTTAAATGTTCTCAATATTTTCTTGCCCTCTCTGTATAGATTTAGTTATGATTTCATTGGTGTGTTCAAACAGTTGTATTTTCTAATTAAAGAACAATGTGTACTTACAACTTCGTGTTAGCAATCTTATTTAACAATTGAGGTGAAAGTTTCTCAGTTGTAGCTGACTCTTTGCATGGAGTCACAGTCCATTGAATTCTCCAGGTCAGAATACTAGAATACTGTAGTGGATAGTTGTTCCCTTCTCCTGTGGATCTTCTCAGCCCAGGGATTGAACCCAGATCTCCCACACTGCAGGTAGATTCTTTACCAGCTGAGCCACCAGAGAAGCTCAAGAATACTGGAGTGGGTAGCCTAACACTTCTTCAGGAGATCTTCCTGACCCAGGAATTGAACTGAGGTCTCCTGCATTGCAGGCACATTCTTTACCAGCTGAGCTACCAGGGAAGCCCATTTAATAACCATGACAATGTAATAAAGCAGCTATTGGTTTTCCTATGTTACAGATGAAGAAATGAAGGCTTTGAGAAGGCAAATGACTCCCCTATGGTTGTTTTTGAGTCCGCTTCTGGCTGACTCAAAACCTGAGGCTTGGTCTACTCTACCATTTGTCTCCTTGACTTTCATTATTTCATAAAGGAATAACATAAAATACTCTTCAAACTGATCTACAGGACTTCAGCTTCACCACAGACAATCTTTAGGAATATCTACACCAGAGTATATTTGTGTAAATACTTATGTGTATTATCAACAAAATCAGTCATCAACTTATCTTAATAAACCACTGAAAAGAATAAAAGTTTCTTCATGTGATGTTAGTAGCCTCCATTCTTTAGCCATAAATTTCTATATTAGCTCTCCCTGTTGGTGATTTCTTATCCTGCCCAATTCATCCAAGTTGACTTCTTTTTCTGTCTCTTAAAAACCCTTGCATATTCCTTCCTCTGTTTTTGTACAGTATATTGTTGTACATCATATATATATATATGTTTATGCATATATATATTATTGTAAATCACAAATTTGATATATATATATGTATAAATCTATATCTATATGGTAAAATTTTCTTGGGTGAATTTATGAATAATTTATAGCATTCACATGTTATGGTGTGTGTGTGTGTGTGATATTGAGATGCTGCCAAAGGAGGAAAAGTGGTCTATGGTTGGATTGAATACCTTTTCTTCTGAACACAAGTTAAAGACTCCCTAAGTAGAGCTAATCACAGAATTCATAAACATGCTACCAAAGAAATGGGCTGAACTGCTTAGCATTTTTAATGAAATCTGTTCAATTATATAAGAAGAAAAAATAGACTTGCCAACAACATACATAAGCTATAAATACAATTGACTCAGATGTACTAAAGCTTAATACACAGCATTCTCCTTAAAGTGGCCTTAAATATGACATAATAATAAGAGGATGTGATTATTATAGCTGAAATAAGAATAAGAATAAAAGTAATGACAGACATTTGGAAGAGTATTAATCTATGTTTAAAGATACTGTCTGACATTTGTGGAGTTGTATTTTGATGTAGGATAAGTTAAGCACTACATGATTTATTATGAACCAGCAAACAGGATTAAGCTCTATTCAGCCTCCTTTTGCTGGTTAACACAGCATCATTTTTTAGTATCAGTTGTCTTCGTGATGAAAATTTTATGGCTCAACAATTTTCCAAAGTTACTTCATTTATAGTGGACAGTAATTTGCCAATTTAACCACTGTTGCTTGTAGTAACTTTCACTCTGCTCTTCAACTATAAGTTCACATTTATTGTGAAATACTGTGATTATCTGTCACTGCTGAGTAAGATTCAGGAAATTTACTATGGTGACCAAAAAGCTATTAAAGCTCAACAAATTTGTTTGTTTTTTGATTTACTATATAAATGAGCTTATATAGACATCTGCTTTTAACTCATTCTCACATTTACCTATTTATGCTACAGCATGTCTATTATCTTTGTTCTGTTCTTTGTTAAAGTTGATAAAAATAGAGCCAATAATTTTAAAAACTTCTCCTGAAAATTTGTATTAAAATTTAGTGAGTCTAAATTATGTTTTGTAATATAATCTTTGTATGGAAGAGATAAAAAGCTAAAAATATAGCTAATATCTATTGAAGCTGCTTATCACATATATGATTTTAAAAATATTTCTATAAAGCCATCACATCACTATGCTCTTTTGTCGGGCACTCTGTAAAGGCTAAGGTGAATGATGAGTCTTCTTCAATAAAAAGGTGATAGTTAATAAATTTTCATGGTTGGTTTTATTTATTGCTCTAATGAATATCCAAGTTTTCACTATTTAATCCCAGAGAAAGTCCAACTTTATGCAAATTAGATGACATTATATATCTTGGCTTTATTTTACACAAAACATCAAAAAAGCATAAGTGACAATGAAAAAGCAGTCAGTTGTTAAATTGCTTGAAACTGATTTAAAGTGCAATAGGCTTCATAGAAAAAGTACAAGTTAAATAAACAAAATGAATTTATATTTTTAGCATATATATTATATATATATATATAGTCATGGATAAGATCAAATCAGAAAGAAAAACACCTATAGAAAAAGTAAAACTAACGCAAAATGAATCACACAGAGTTAATAGCTATTTTGCTAAACAAATTTTCAGACATTCCTCTTTTCGTGTGTGTTTACCTATATGTGTGTGTGAAAATTATATGGAAGTATTAGACATGCTCCATTTTCATGTGTCTTTTCTCATCCTCGGGAAAGGAGTACATCAAGGCTGTATATTGTCACCCTGCTTATTTAACTTATATGCAGAATACATCATGAGAAATGCAGGTCTGGAAGAAGCACAAGCTGGAATCAAGATTGCCGGGAGAAATATCAATAACCTCGGATATGCAGATGACACCACCCTTATGGAAGAAAGTGAAGAAGAACTAAAGAGCCTTTTGATGAAAGTGAAAGAGTAAAATGAAAAAGTTGGCTTAAAGCTCAACATTCAGAAAACCAAGATCCTGGTGTCTGGCCCCTCTCTTCATGGAAAATAGATAAGGAAACAGTGATGGACTATTTTCTGGGGCTCCAAAATCACTGCAGATGGTGGCTGCAGTCATGAAATTAAACGGTGCTTGCTCCTTGGAAGAACTATGACAAACCGAGACAACATGTTAAAAAAGCAGAGACATTACTTTGCTGACAAAGGTCCATCTAGTCAAAGGTATGGTTTTTCCAGTAGTCATGTATGGATGTGAGAGTTGGACTGTAAAGAAAGCTGAATGCTGAAGAATTGATGCTTTCGAACTGTGATGTTGGAGAAAACTCTTGAGAGTCCCTTGGACTACAAGGAGTTCCAGCCAGTCTATCCTAAAGGAAATCAGTCGTGAATATTGATTGGAAGGACTGATGCTGAAGCTGAAGCTCCAATACTTTGGCCACCTGATGCAAAGAACTGACTTGTTGGAAAAGACCCTGATGCTGGGAAAGATTGAAGGCAGGGGGATAAGGTGATGACAGAGGACGAGATGGTTGGATGGCATCACCAACTCTATGGACATGAGTTTTAGTAAGCTCTGGGATTTGGTGATGGACAGGGAAGCCTGGCGTGCTGCTGTCCATGGGGCTGCAAGGAGTCGGACACAACAGAGAGACTGAACTGAACTTTCTACTCTAACATACATTTTGGAGAGTCAGCTTTCAATTTCAATAAATAATTTGTTTAGTTAGTGATTATTTCATCATTGGAGGTACCAATGAGTAAACTTAAGGTATAAAATAGGATATATGATATACAATGGTGGCACAAGTGATAACGAATTCACCTGACAATGCAGTGGATGTAACAGACTCAGGTTCGATCCCTGTGTCAGGAAGATCCCCTGGAGAAGGAAACAGCAACCACTCTAGTATTCTTGCTTGGAAAAGCCCATGGACAGAAAAGCCTGACAGGCTACAAACCATGGGATGACAAACAGTCAGACATGACTGAGCACACACAAGCCATGATATACAATGCCAATGTCAATGTATGTATTTACACATGTACTTTAAAAAAAAATCATTTTCTGAGGATAAATGCTCAAGATTATTTTTTTCTGGATAACACTCTATGCACAGTTTTAAGTTTATTTAGTTTTTACAAATGTTCTTTGAGCAATTAGGATAAGCCTAAGCATCTTCTACATTCAGGATGCAGCAACAAAGTACAGTCAAACTCTCTGTTCTTGTGATGTTTACATTTTAGCGGGAATGAAACAGTAAAAAAAAAAAAATATGTACTAAATCAAGTAAGGAAATGTACTATGAAGAGAAATAAAGTAGGCTATGGTCATTGAGTTAACAAGGGAGAGCATGTAGGTGTACTTTGAATAGTATGAGCTTTGAGCACTGGACGATGTGAGCATTTAATTATCTGGTGTTTGGGGAAGATCGGTGCCCACAGAGGGACCAGCAAGTGTGAGTGCAACCTCTCAGGAACGCAGTTGCCTCATCAAACCACATTGGTGGGGCTGGACTGAGTAAGGTGGAGGTGAAGGCCAGGGTGGCCAGAGACAAGGTCACACAAATGCTGGTAGATAACCTGTACAAAAACCTATCCCTCTGCCTAAGAGGGAAAAAAAAAAAAAAAAAAAAAAAACTTTGCAGGGTTCTGCTCCAAAGGCACTCTTCTCCACACAAGATTAGGTAAGGCTAGACTTTCCTGAGGTCACATTCATTTTCCCTATCCTACTTTATTCCTCAATTTTAGGTTTTATTCATGAGTCCAGATTCTTCTCTCAGTCTCTGCTTCAGGAAAATTCCACTTAAATCAGAAGAATCTTGTGGAAAATAGGTGAGCAAACTACAACTGGAGGGCTAGATTGGGTCAGTTACCTCTTTTCAGTTCAGTTCAATCTAAGTCACTCAGTCATGTCTGACATGTTGTGACCCCGTGGATGGCAGCATGCCAGACCTCCCTGTCCATCACCAACTTCCGGAGTTTACCCAAACTCATGTCCATTGAGTCAGTGATGCCATCCAATCATCTCATCCTCTCTTGTCCCTTTCTCCTCCTGTCTTCAATCTTTCCTAGCATCAGGGTCTTTTCCAGTGAGTCAGCTATTTGCAACAGGTGGCCCAAGTATTGGAGTTTCAGCTTCAACATCACACCTTCCAATGAACATCCAGGACTGATTTCACTTAGGATGGACTGGTTGGATCTTCTTGCAGTCCAAGGGACTCTCAAGAGTATTTTCCAACACCACAGTTCAAAAGCATCAATTCTTCAGCGCTCAGTCAATTCAGTCAGTCAGTGCAGTCGCTTAGTAATGTCCGACTCTTTGCGACCCCATGAAACGCAGCACAACAGGGCTCCCTGTCCATTACCAATTCCTGGAGCCCACCCAAACCCATGTCCATTGTGTCAGTGATGCCATCCAATCATCCCATTCCCCATCGTCCCCTTCTCTGACCGCCCTCAATCTTTCCCAGCTTCAGGATCTTTTCAAATGAGTCAGATTTTCGCATCAGGTGGCCAAAGTATCAGAATTTCAGCTTCAACATCAGTCTTTCCATGAACACCCAGGACTGATCTTTAGGATGGAATGGTTGGATCTCCTTGCTGTCCAAGGGACTCTCGAGAGTCTTCTCCAACACCACTTTATAGTCCAACTCTCACATCCATACATGACCAGTGGAAAAACCACAGCCTTGACTAGACGGACCTTTGTTGACCGAGTAATGTCTCTGTTTTTTAATATGCTGTCTAGATTGGTCATAACTTTCCTTTCCAGGAGCAAGTGTCTTTTAATTTCATGGCTGCAGTCACCATCTGCAGTGACTTTGGAGCCCAAAAAAATAAATTCAACCACTGTTTCAACTGTTTCCCCATCTGTTTACTGTGAAGTGATGGAACCAGATGCCATGATCTTAGTTTTCTGAATGTTGAGCTTTAAGCCAAGTTTTTCACTCTCCTTTTTCACATTCATCAAGAGGCTCTTTAGTTCTTCTTTACTTTCTGCTGTAAGAGTGGTGTTATTTGCATATCTGTGGTTACTGATATTTCTCCTGGCAATCTAGATTCCAGCTTGTGCTTCATCCAGCCCAGCGTTTCTCATGATGTACTCTGCATATAAGTTAAATAAGCAGGGTGACAATATATAGCCTGACATATTCCTTTTTGTATTTGGAACCAGTCTGTTCCATGTCCAGTTCTAACTGTTGCTTCCTGACCTGCATATAGGTTTTTCAAGAGGCAGGTCAGGTGGTCTGGTATTCCCATCTTTTTCAGAACTTTCCACAGTTTATTGTGATCCACACAGTCAAAGGCTTTGACATAGTCAATAAAGCAGAAATAGATGTTTTTCTGGAACTCTCTTGCATTTTCAATGATCCGGCGGATGTTGGCAATTTGATCTCTGGTTTCTCTGCCTTTTCTAAAACCAGTTTGAACATCTGGAAGTTCACAGTTCATGTATTGTTGAAGCCTGGCTTGGAGAATTTTGAGCATTACTTTACTAGTGTGTGAAATGAATGCAATTGTGCGATAGTTTGAACATTCTTTGGCATTGCTTTTCATACGCATTGGAATGTAAACTGATCTTTTCCAGTCCTGTGGCCACTGCTGAGTTTTCCAAATATGCTGGCATATTGAGTGCAGCACTTTCACAGCATCATCTTTCAGGATTTGAAATAGCTCAACTGGAATTCCATCACCTCCACTACGTTGTTCGTAGTGATGCTTCCTAAGGCCTACTTGACCTCACATTCCAGGATGTCTGACTCTAGTTGAGTGATCACACCATCGTGATTATCTGGAAAGTCTTATTGTATTATAATTATGCCCATTAACATGAATTATTTATGGTTGGTTTCATATACCACAGTAGATTTTTACAGAGACCATCTGGTTCTGCAAAGTTGAAGATATTTACTCTCTAGCCTTTGTCAGAAGGCTTTGTTGACCCCTATTTTAATACAGATTTGGGGAATTTTATTTATTGCTATGGTTTATGTATGTGGTAGCTTCCCTCATCGCTTAGTTGGTAAGGAATCCACCTGCAATACAGGAGACCCTGCTTCAATTCCTGGCTTGGGGAGATCCCCTAGAGAAGGAATGGGCTACCCACCCTAGTATTCTGGCTTGGGGATTTCCATGGACTTTATAGTTCAGTTCAATTCAGTTCAGTTGCTCACTTGTGTTCGACTCTTTGCAACACCATGTACTGCAGCACACCAGGCCTCCCTGTCCATTACCAACTCCCAGAGTTTGCTCAAACTCATGTCCATTGAATTGGTGATGTCATTCAACCATCTCATCCTCTGTCGTCCCCTTTTCCTCCCACCTTCAATCTTACCCCAGCATCAGGGTCTTTTCAAATGAGTCAGTTCTTCTCATCAGGTAGCCAAAGAATTGGAGTTTCAGCTTCAACGGAGTCAGACATGACTGAGTGACTTTCACTTTCACCTTCATGTATGTATTAAGCAACTATCTTCTGTGCTTTATAAGGTTTAAAAAACAGTATGAGCTATTTTGCCCTCAGAAAATTTTCCATCTAAAATAAGACAAATACACATGAAAACGAACCCTAAGTTATACCAGAATTAAGGTTACATCTTTCCTCCTTTATATTCCCAAGCATAAATATCATTTGATCAATTTGATGTATTCAAGAATTTTCATGAAGAAGAAACATTTTAATCCAAACTCTGAAGAAAGGTAATGGTTTTAAATGATGAAGAATGAGGATGACTAATCAGATTAAAAAAATAAAATAAAATAAAATACAAGAATGAGAATATGCATGGTGGGTTTGGATATTATCATAGAGTAGTATTTTTCATTTTCATGTTTTACTCTTGTTTCTTCTCCCTTCTGCTTCTTCTTCTCTACATGTGTGTAAGCTAAGTTATGAAGAGATATACTATGAAATTGTATTCAGGTTATGGGAGATCCCAGAGTAGGCTAAGGAATTTTGATTCATTCTACAGACATTGTAGAAGAGACTAATTGGTTGTTCACAAGGAAGTAATAATTCCTATTACCAAAGGGAATCTGATAGTAAGCTTTATAGCCACAAGATTAGTACATTCATGAAACAACTTTTTGATGGAATCAGATAATGATATGGTCATGAAATCATGTGAAAAATGTTTAGTATAATTGGAACATTTTCTCCTATAGACACATTCACCATTGAAATGATGGGTAAAATTTCAACTTAAGAAAATTTAAAAGAAAGGCTCCATAGTACAAAAGAGAAAGAAAGTTTTGAGATTAAATATTACTAAAAGATGAATTTCAAGTCTTCAGTACCTCTAATTTTCCTGTGTATTTTGTTGACTAGTCATAATTTTTTTGTTTCACCATATTTTTCTGATGAGATATAGATTTTATGCTTTAGAAAAGTCAAAAAAGATATATTTAAAATATATATATATAATACCAATTTAGCTCTATGTGAATAGTAAGTATATAAAATGTCAGAACATAGAAGACCATGTCGATTAAATTAGTGAGAACTTTCCTAATAGGTAAAGGCAACGTATACACAGAATTGAAAAGTAATAGCTTATGATTACTGTTATAAATTATTATAATTAAGCTATATAAGTTGAGAAGGTAGGCCAAGATCATGCCAAAACATTTGTAGATTAAATAAAATTTCCTGTATCATTATGAAAATTACCTTTACTGGTGCATTGAAAGTATAGTGTGGGCACAGTGTTGAGGTATTGTTGCCTGATAGATGTAAAATATTGATAAACACTAAGAGATTATTTTAGTGAGGTTAGAAAACTTTACAAAGGAGAAGTTTTAGGGGGTTTTGCTGTGGAAAGGGGGCTTATAAGTGTATAACTGTGAGAACTCAGTAGGTTTGTGTTATCTATTTAAGGTGCCATGGGACTGTTTCTAAAGCTGAACTGAAAAAAAAGGATTGTTTGGAAGCTGTGTTCACTCTGTTACTCCAGATACCCAAGGAGATGTCAGTGATTATCTGGAAAAGGTCTCAGAGATTACAAACTCTCCCAGGATCTTAAGATCATTTGTGGAAAGAATTTTTAGATGTTTAGCTATTATTTGTTTTCATAACATTGGTAACTGATTCAGAACCTTGAACATAGTGGTTCAGTTTTTTTGTTTGTTTTATATCAATAATAAATTCATTTCAAATGAATATGTAATATTCATTTCAAACTGAAGTTTTAAGGAGTTTAAGAAAGTTTCACTGGAAAAAGTAAGAAAAATATTTTTTTTTTCAGTCAAATGATGGCAGTAAGTCATATATCCAAAGGAACTCGACTTTGTCAAGGTCTATATTTGGTCACTTCATTTGGGGGAAAATTTGATGGTTGAAATGTTTCTGAAAACTCAACTACAAATGATTTAGTTTTCTTGAAAGGCTCAGATAAAAGGAATCTAATGTTTTGGATGTCTTAGTATATTTTATACCTTTCCCTTATTTGGCCAAAAGCAAAATTGAAATAGGAAGAAGCAATTTTTGAAACTCAACCCTATTTCACAAGTACCCCGAGTTAAAGTGAACTATTAAGAATAAGCATGTTAAATGGTCACTTGCATTTCTCTCTGTATTTTATTGTTGTTTACTTTGAAAACTTAATTTATTTCAAAATCTTTTAGAATAAGCTATAAGATTAAGTGATAAGTTGATTATTTCCTAAATAATGTGTTAGGTATTAAATAATATGATGCTTCTCTTACTTTGCATACATTTCTGTTTTAGCCCATTAATCTATCAATTTTCAAAGAAATATCACAATGCTGTTTGAATATTGAGTAAAAATGTCCCCATTTTATTAGTTTCTTCCAAATATTTTAATTGCTCATTGTTTGAGACAAATGCATATTATTTACTTAATTCAAGTAAAATCTTTTTCTCAAGACACCTAATTTCTTACTATAGTTTAAGACTCATGAGATTTCCAGGATGATTTGAACTCAAATCCATGCCCAATTTCAACCAGTGTCTTGGCTGAAATTTTCTGTTTTAATTACCACATCCACTTCAACTAGACTCTCTCTTTTTGTACTTTTCCAAGAATATGGTGTTAGATCTAAGGTCCCTTTGTGAAATCTGATAAAGAACACGATAATAAGAAACACAATAATAACAGCCATAGTTATCTCGGCTCCTTACACCTTGTCGACTAGATCCTTTATCACTTTACTTGTGGTTGGTTCAGTCGGTAATGTACTAGTGAGAGATAAGAAGGAGGGAGTAAAGCATAACTTGGAGTCTTTATTCCCTTAGTTCTCTCCCTTGTTGATGGGTGACTATACAGCCATGGCTGAGTTTCTATCCTCCGCTGGGTGAGCATCTCCTATCTGTGGTTCTCACTTGGTCCATAATAGCAGTCTCCACTTAAAACTGCTACCTTGCTATTATTAGATTTACCATTCCTTGTTGTCCTCCCTTAGTACTGCTCAACATTATAAATAGTCTTTATTAAATATTCTTTAATTATCTTTTTTGAGTTTTCCATCTCTTTCTTGTCTGTGCCTGAGCAACAAACTTTTTATTTGCTTGATCAGGAAAGGGTTGACGTCTCTATTCATCCAACCCATTCCCTTCAGCTTGCAGAAAGTCATGGGAGAAGAGTCAGAAAAAGTAGTCGAATTGAAAAATGATATGATATATTACACAGCTGACTAAATTATAATGTACTGGATATAAGAGAATAGTTCATTATGTCTTAATGAAGACTCTACACTCATGCAGTAATCCATAGAAGTGTTTTTTTTTTTTTTTAACTGTTCATCAGCAGCAGAAGGAACTGATTCTATTAAAGGACATTTGAAAGTGGAAGGTGGGCCTTGCACAAGGGTAAAGAAGAAACATTGTCTTCTTTCTGAGACATTATGTAAATTGGGCTCGGGTTACAGTGCATGATGGATCCTGATTCTTTCAGGTAGGTGTAAGCTGAGTTTGCATGAAATAGACTACTGGATAGAAATATTCCAGCCTGGCAAAGTCCAAATATTTCTACTGGCATTTTAATTAACATGAATACTTCTCTATACTGTGACTTGTTTCCTTAGCAAGATTTTACCAAGTGTTGTCAGATTAATAGAATGCTCTAGTAATTCTAGGCCTATGGAATGGATTAAGGAATTGATGGCAGAGAAGTGATAACTGAAGGATAGTTGTGTCAAGTTTAAAGTAATTTTAAGAGGTTTATAATGACAATAGGAAGCAGAAAAACATGCAGACATCAGAAGCTTGTTCTTGAACCTACAGAAACTTGGGAACAATTTGAATAGACTAATTTCTGGCAATAAAGCTGGGAAGACCTCATGCATGCAAACCTTGGTTCCTGGCAGAATCTTTGACTCTATAATTAGTCATTGATGAAACAAGACCATTTGTATTGTAATGATTTAATAATTGATTATAAGTTTTAAGTTCACTCTAAGGTGGCCTTTACTCTTCCTCAGGTTCTGTTTTTGTTTATCTATTTGGCTATCAGTATATGAATACAAATAAATTGTTATATGCACAATAAATATGTATAAAATGGGAAATATTGGCTAGATGAAAGAGGCAATATTGTACAGTGGATGAGGACCATGAATTTTAATATCTGTGAAACAGCAGGCAAGTTGCTAAACATTTCTTGATCTCAATCGCCTCATTGTGAAGTGGGCCTAATAGAGTACTTAATACATGGAGTTGTTGCAAATAACTAGACCTACTATAATCTCTCAGCCTCCAGAACAAAAATCACAACCACAGATGGTTAATCAAAATGAAAAAGCAGATATTTATCTTCCAGATGAAACTACAAGAAAACAACAACAACAACAGAAAAACAACTAAATGAACTAGAGATAGGCAACCTTCCAAAAAAAAAAAAAAAAAAGAGAATAATGATAGAGAAGATGATCCAGGATCTTAGGAAAAGCATGATGATTATATAATAAATGTTTATGAAAGACATAGAATAAAGAACAAACAAACGGAGATGAATACTTAATTGAAAGGAATCAGTAGCAGAGTAACTGAGGCAGAAGAACAGAATGAATAAGTGACTTGGAAGACAGGATGATGAAAATCACTGCTGCAAAATAGAATATAGAAAAAAAAAATGAAGACAGCATAACAGACGTCTGGGACAACAGTAAATGCACCAAGATTCACAATATAGGAGGCCCAAAAAGAGAAGAGAGAAAGGACTCAAGAAAACATTCTAAAAGATAATATCTGAAAGCTTCTATAGCATGGGGAAAGAAATAGTCAACCAAGTCTACAAAGTTCAGAGAGTCACAGGGAAGATAGATGCAAGGAGGAACACACCAATGCACTTAGTAATCAAACTGACAAAAAGTAAGACAAAGATAAAATATTAAAAGCAATAAGGGAAAAAAAAAGACAACATACAAGGGAACTGCATAAAGTTATCAACTGATTTTTCAACAGAAATTCTACAAGCCAAAAGGGAATGGCACAATATATTTAAAGTGATGAAAGGGAAGAACATAAATCAAGAATACTCTACCCAGCAAAACTCTCATTCAGATTTGACAGAAAAATCAAAAGCTTTAAAGAAAAGCAAAACTTAAGGGAATTCAGCACCACAAAACCAATTTTAAAACAAATGCTAAAGGAAATTCTCTAGGCAGGAAACACAAGAAGGAATAAACTTACAAAGAATGAATAAAAAACCATTAAGAAAATGGTAATAGGATCATACATATTGATAAATACTTTATTTGTAATTGATTAAATGCACCAAGCAAAAGACATAGACTGGCTGGGTGGATGAAAACATGCCCATATATGCACACATCACTCTAAATAACCCCCTAAATTGTATACAATTACTTTATATTATTAGGTTAATCATATTTCCATTATGGTTTGGAATTTTAATTATCTTATATTTTCTATTAATTGTGAAAACTAACATCTTTTACTATTTTATGTATGTATGTATGTATAATACTATTGTATTGAATGTATGTGCTTATGTAAGTATTATTCATTTTAATACCATTATATCATCAATGGTCAATAGAAAAGAATAGAATTCTATGTCACTAAAATTAGCATTTAATAGAAAAACCTATAGAGGTTTCTGGTTCAAGATGGTGGGCTAGAGAAGGTGTGCTCATCTCCTCCTGTGAGAGCACCAAAATCACAAAGAGCTGTTGACAGGAGGATGCTGAAATCCACCCAAAAAGGATACCCCACATCCAAAGGCAAAGCAGGAGTCTTTGAATTGAGTCAATGAGATGATAGTAGGTATGCAATAATGATAAAATCAAATCCCATATTCACTGGTGTATGACACATAGACAGAGCAATAATATCAGATGTCCTCCCACTGTTGTGAAGGTTCTGAGCCTGATGCCAAGTTCCTCTTACTGGGGATTTGAAAAATGGACTGGGAATTCTCAGGGAATCTGACATTGAAGACTAGTATGACTTGATTATAGGACTTCCAATGGACTGGAGGAAACAGAGACTCCAATCTTGGTGGGCACAAACAAAATCTTGTGCACATGAAGACCCATGGGAAAGGAGAAGTGACCCCAGAGGAGACTGGACCAGACTCACTTGCTGGTGTTAGTGGCTCTTCTGTGGAAGCGTTTTGGCAGTGGCTCACCTCAGAAATGGGGCGCTGGCAGCCGAAGCCCTGGAAGGAGTTCCTTGGGGTAAGTCCTCCTGTGCTTAGTCCCCCAGTAGTGTCCAACTCTTGGCGACCCCGTGGACTGTAGCTCGCCAGGCTCCTCTGTCCATGGGGATTCTCCAGGCAAGAACACTGGAGTGGACTGCCATGCCCTCCTCCAGGCAATCTTCCTGACCTAGGGATCAAACCTGGGTCTCCCACATTGCAGGCTGATTCCTTACCATCTGAGCCACTTGGGATGGGGGGAGAAGTCCCCTTAGCACCGTAGTGCCTGAAGACCCCAACTTTGGGTTACCTCAGGCCAAACAACAAACAGGGAGGGAGCCCAACCCCACCCATCAGTGGAAAATTGGATTAAAGTTTTAAAGCACACTGGCCACTAGGGCAGTCAGTCAGTCATTTCAGTCACTCAGTCAGGTCCAACTCTTTGCAACTCCATGAATCACAGCCCGCCAGGCCTCCCTGTCCATCACCAACTCCTGGAGTTTACTAAAACTTATGTCCATGTAGTCAGTGAGGCCATCCTGCCATCTCATCCTCTGTCGTCCCCTTCTCCTCCTGCCCCCAATCCCTTCCAGCATAAGAGTCTTTTCCAATGAGTCAACTCTTCACATGAGGTGGCCAAAGGATTGGAGTTTCAGCTTCAACACCAGTCCTGCCAATGAACAGCCAGGACTGATCTTCAGGATGGACTGGTTGGATCTTCTTGCAGTCCAAGGGACTCTCAAGAGTCTTCTCCAATACCACAGTTCAAAAGCATCAATTTTTTAGTGCTCAGCCATCTTCACAGTCCAACTCGCACATCCATACCTGACCAGTGGAAAAACCATAGCCTTGACTAGATGGAACTTTGTTGGCAAAGTAATGTCTCTGCTTTTTAATATGTTATCTAGGTTGGTCATAACTTTCCTTCCAAGGAGTAAGCATCTTTTAATTTCATGGCTGCAATTGCCATTTGCAGTGATTTTGGAGCCCCCAAAATAAAGTCTGACACTGTTTCCACTGTCTCCCCATCTAATTCCCATGAAGTGATGGGACCAGATGCCATGATCTCAGTTTTTCTGAATATTGAGCTTTAAGCCAACTTTTTCACTCCCCTCCTTCACTTTCATCAAGAGGCTTTTTAGTTCCTCTTCACTTTCTGCCATAAGGGTGGTGTCATCTGCATATCTGAGGTTATTGATATTTCTCCTGGCAATCTTGATTCCAGCTTGTGCTTCTTCAAGCCCAGCGTTTCTCATGATGTACTCTGCATATAAGTTAAATAAGCAGGGTGATAATATACAGCCTTGACATACTCCTTTTCCTATTTGGAACCAGTCTGTTGTTCCATGTCCAGCTCTAACTGTTGCTTCCTCACCTGCATATAGGTTTCCAAAACCCAGTTTTTCACATCACCAGCCCCTTCCATAAGGAAGGTTATATAAGCCTCTTAGTCTCATCTACCAGAGAGCAGACAGATGAAGCAAGAGAAGCACAATCCCACAGTAGTTTAACCAAAAATCACATCTCAGAAAGTTAATGAGGATGAAAAAGCAGAGTGTTTTGTCCCAGGTGAAGGGATAAGATAAAGCCCCCCAAAACAACAAAATGAAGTGGAGATATGCAACCGTTCAGAAAAAAATAATTCAGATAATAATGATAGTAAAGATGATCCAGGAACATGGGGGAAAAAATGGAGGTAAAGATTGAGAAGGTGAAAGAAATATTTACCACACACTTAGAAGAACTAAAGAACAGAGAGGAACCGAACACTGGAGGGAATCAATAGCAGAATAACTAAGGCAGCAGAATGGATACATGACCTGGAGGACAGAATGGTGGAAATCACTGCTGCAGAATGGAACATAGAAAAAAGGATGAAAAAAAAAAAAAAAAAAAAAGACAGCTTAAGAGACCTTAGGAACAACATGGAATGCACCGACATTAGCATTATAGGGGTTCCAGAAAGAGAAGAAAGCACCAGAGAAACGATTTGAAGAAACAATAGCTGAAAACTTCCCTAATGTTGGAAAGGAAATAGTCAACCAAGTCCAGGAAGTGCAGAGATTCTCGGGCAGGATAAATCCGAGGAGGAAACAAACTGAGACATAGTAATTGAACTGACACAATGGAAAAACAACAAATAACATACAAGTGAACCACTGTAATATTATTAACCAATTTCTCAACAGAAATTCTACAAACCGAAGGGAATGGCATGATATATTCAAAGTGATGAAAGGGAAGAACCTACAACCAAGAATACTCTACCCAGCAAGACTCTCATTCAGATTTGATGGAGAAACCAATAGCTTTCCAAACAAAAGTTAAGAGAATTTAGCACCACTAAATCAGCTTTACAACAAATACTAAGGTACTTCTCCAGGTAAGAAACACAAGAGAAGGAAAAGACCTACACAAAATAAACCCAAAACAATTAAGAAAATGGTAAAATGATCATACATATCAATAATTACCTTAAGTGAAAATGGATTAAATGCATCAACAAAAGGACATAGATAGTGGTAACATGTGCATGGGCACACTTCCAGTTACCACTCTACTTAACCCCCTAAATTGCGTGTAATTATTTCATATTGTTAGGTTAATCTTGTTTCCATTATGACTTGCAGTTGTAATAATCTTTTATTTATTTATTTATTTTTGGTCTGGCTATTGATTGTGAAATTGATAAACATATGTTACGATTATAATTGTTATTGTTAAGCCACAGATCTCATCCTCTGTCCCCCTCTTCTCCTCTTGTCCTCAATCTTTCCCAGCATCAGGGTCTTTTCTAAAAGGCTGGCTCTTCCCATCAAGTGACCAAAGTATTGGAGCTTCAGCATCATCCTTCCAATGAATATTCAGGGAAGATTTCCCTTAGGATTGACTAGTTTGAGTCCAAGGGACTCTCAAGTCTTCTCCAGCACCACAATTCAAAAACATCATTTCTTCAGCACTCAGCTTTCTTCATGGTTCAATTCTCACATCTGTGCATGATTACTGGAAAAACCATAGCTTTGACTATGTGGACATTTGTCGGGAAAGTGATGTCTCTGTTTTTCAATATACTGTCTAGGTTTGTCATAGCTTTTCTTCCAAGTAGCAAGCATCTTTGAATTTCGTGGCTGCAGTCACCGTCCATAGTGATTTTGGAGCTCAACAAAATATTATCTGTCACTGTTTCCTTTTTTTCCTCGTTTTCTTGCCATGAAGTGATGGGACCAGATGCCATGATCTTTGTTTTTAAAATGTTGAGTTTTAAGTCAGCTTTTTCACTGTCCTCTTTCATCTTCATCAAGAAGTTCTTTAGTTCCTCTTCACTTTCTGCCGTTAGGGTGGTGTGAGCTGCATATCTAAGGTTATTGACATTTCTCCTGGCAATCTGGATTTCAGCTGGGAGTCATCCAACCTGGAAATTCTCATGTTGTACTCATAAGTTAAATAAGCAGGGTGACCATATACAGCCTTGACATACTCCTTTCCCAATTTTGAATCAATCCCTTTTTTAATGTTTAACTGTTGCTTCTTGTTTTGCAAACAGGTTTCTCAGGAGACAGCTAAAGGGGTGTGATATCCCCAATTCTTTAAGAATTTTCCACAGTTTGCTGTGATCCACACAGTCAGAGGCTTTAGTATAGTCAATGAAACAAAAGGAGATTTTTTTTTTTTTTAAGTTCCCTTCCTTTTTCTATGATCCAATGGATGTTGGCAATTTGATCTCTGTTTCCTCTGCCTTTTCTAAGTCCAGCTTGTACATCTGGAAGTTCTTGGTTCACATAATCCTGAAACCTGGCTTGAATCAATACTATTGCAATTATGTAGCTATTATTCACTTAATACCACTATAACATGATTGGTCAACAGAAAATAATATAATTTTGCATCACTAAAATTACTATTTAACAGAAAAACTTGTAAAATATAGAAACATAGTAGAGTTTTCTTGGAATTTTTTGAAAAATACAAATGCCCAGGTGTTGCTATTTTTCTCCAAAGTTCCAGATGTCTTTCTAATGAACAGCCATGTTTAAAAACAACTGGACTCTATGATGATCTAGTTTATTTCACTTTTTCTACTTCATATTCAGCACTCCCATTTCATTTAGTTTATGTTTTCCAATTATCTGTCTCTTGTTCTTGCTACTGTTTCTCAAGCACAGTATAAAAGCTTTTGTATACATAATACACATATATATATTTTAGAAAGTTATGAATTTTTGCCTAGTTCAAAAAATTATGACATTTTGATTCCACTTGTTTGACGTAGTATGAATATAATGCTAGATTTCTATTTATATTTAGTAAAATCTTAGATTTATTTTCATATGTTTTGTCATCTAGTATTACTGCCGAAAGTCTAGAAAATTTATTTTTAGTCATTTAAAAAAAAAAATTGAATAAGGCTTGAAACTTCTAATTCAACTCTGAGAATATAGAGAAATACTGTGTTGTAAAAAACCAAACAAACAGGAAATTGACAAATGATACAGTATTATCAACTAAAGTACAGATTTTGTTCAAATTTCACAAAATTTTTTGCTAGTGTCCATTTTTAAATTTTTCTTACCTTACTCAAGTCTCTACATTTTGTTTGATGGCATTGAGCAACTTTAGCTACATACAACAAATTCTGGTAAATTATTTTTTCATTTTTATTCTATTACAAATATTTTCTAATTTTCCTTGCTATGACTTCTTAGATAAAGCCATCAGTTAAAAGTGGACATTTATTTCCAAATATATGGGATTTGTTTCAAGTATCTTTAAAATTAATTTCTCATTTAGATACCAATTTCTCATTTGAATGCATTCTTCTCTGCAATAGCCCCCTGCATATGAAAAAATGTGGGTGTTTTAAATATTTTTTGATATTAATTTCTTTTTTCTTTCTTTCTTTTTTTTTCCATTTATTTTTATTAGTTGGAGGCTAATTACTTTACATCATTGCAGTAGTGTAAATACATTTTTTTTTTTTTTTGTCATACATTGAAATGAATTAGCCATGGATTTACATGTATTCCCCATCCCGGTCCCCCCTCCCACCTCCCTCTCCACCCCATCCCTCTGGGTCTTCCCAGTGCACCAGGCCCGAGCACTTGTCTCATGCACCCAACCTGGGCTAGTGATCTGTTTCACCCTAGATAATATACATGTTTCGATGCTGTTCTCTTGAAACATCCCACCCTCGCCTTCTCCCAGAGTCCACAAGTCTGTTCTATACATCTGAGTCTCTTTTTCTGTTTTGCATATAGGGTTATCATTACCATCTTTCTAAATTCCATATATATGTGTTAGTATGCTGTAATGTTCTTTCTCTTTCTGGCTTACTTCACTCTGTATAATGGGCTCCAGTTTCATCCATCTCATTAGAACTGATTCAAATGAATTCTTTTTAATGGCTGAGTAATATTCCATGGTGTATATGTACCACAGCTTCCTCATCCATTCGTCTGCTGATGGGCATCTGGGTTGCTTCCATGTCCTGGCTATTATAAACAGTGCTGCGATGAACATTGGGGTGCACGTGTCTCTTTCAGATCTGGTTTCCTTGGTGTGTATGCCCAGAAGTGGGATTGCTGGGTCATATGGCAGTTCTATTTCCAGCTTTTTAAGAAATCTCCACACTGTTTCTAACATAATTGCACAGTGATAAGAGATCAGACTCTGTATGATTTCAATACATTCAGACCATGACATGTTTGCATTCTGTATTATGTCACTGGATATTTTCCAATTTCTCCTAATTTATAGTCTATGGGAACTTGAGTAGAATTTATATCCTACTGTTGTGTGAAGAGGGTGGGATGTTTTGAGAGAACAGCATCGAAACGTGTATATTATCAAGGGTGAAACAGATCACCAGTCCATGTTGGATGCATGAGACAAGTGCTTGGGGCTGGTGCACTGGGAAGACCCAGAGGGATGGGGTGGGGAGGAAGGCAGGAGGGGAGATCGGGATGGGGAACACATGATTCATGACAATGTATGGCAAAAACCACTAGAATATTGTAAAGTAATTAGTATCCAACTAATAAAAATAGATGGGGAAAAAAAAAGAAAATCATATAAATCTTTTTATGCTGAATTGATTCATAGTACTTCTCAGGTCTACTGGATCCTTCTGCTTCTCTGTATAGTCATTCTATCAGTTCTTGTGAGTTTTATACTGAAACTCCAACTAAAACAATTATCTACTCGAAAAAAATGGCTGTAATATATTTTCCATATATTATATACTTTACATATAGTGGAACTATATGTAAGCTTGTTCTATATTTTCCAAGTCTCCTGTAATTGTGTTATCATACTTTCATAACTTAAAAATATTAAAATTAAAAAAATAAAACTTGCAATCACTTTTTAAAATCTAGATGCACATTAGAATTATCTTGGAGATTTTTGAAAAATGCAAATGCTCAAGGTACTGTTTTTTTCCTCAGAGTTCCAGATGTGATTCTACTGAGCAACTACGTTGAAAAACAACTGGACTATAATGATGCTTTTTTTAAATCTAGCTTGTTTCACTTTTTCTACTTCATATTCAGTTCTGTCAATTCACTTATTTTTTGTTTTCCAGTTTCATCTCTTTTTTTGTTGTTCTTTTTCAAGGCTTTATCAGTGTAGTTGAAAAGTTTTTTAATACATATATATATAGTAATACAATAAAACACATTTTAGAAAGCTTATGAAGTTTTGCTTGGCTAAAAATTATAACATTTTTGTTCTACTTGTTTGACTAAGTATGTATAGAATCCTAGATTTCTAATTTCAGTTCAGTTCAGTCGCTCAGTCATGTCCTACTCTGCGACCCCATGAACCGCAGCACGCCAGGCCTCCCTGTCCATCACCAACTCCCGGAGTGCACCTAAACCCACATCCATTGAGCCGGTGATGCCATCCAACCATCTCATCCTCTGTCGTCCCCTTCTCCTCCTGACCTCAATCTTTCCCAGCATCAGGGTCTTTTCAAATGAGTCAGCTTGATTTCTAATTTATATTCAATCAAAACTTTGATATTCTTCTATTTATTCTGGCATCTAGTATTATTGCTGAAAGCTAAAATGTTTATTATTTTACTAACTAAAAAAAAAAAAAAAAATTGAATGAGGCTTGAAACTTCCAATCCAACTCTAAAAATGTAGACAAACACTATGTTGTAAAAGCAAAACAACCCCAAAACAGGAAAATAACTTGATACAGTATCATTAACTAAAATACAGATTTTGTTCAAATTTCACAAAATTGGATGCTAGTGTACATTATTTGTTTTCATACCTTATTGAAGATTCCACATTGTATCTAGTTGCATTGAGCAGCTTCCGCTGCATGCAACACATTCTGACAAACTCTCTTTCTTTTTATAATAAATTTTCTTTTTATTTTGTTACAGATATTTTCTTTTTCTTCTAAATTTTCTTTTTTTTCATTTATTTTTATGAGTTGGAGGCTAATTACTTTACAATATTGTAGTGGTTTTTGCCATACATTGACATGAATCAGCCATGGTTTTACATGTGTTCCCCATCCCAATCCCCCCTCCCGACTCCCTCTCCATCCCATCCCTCTGGGTCTTCCCAGTGCACCAGCCCTGAGCACTTTTGTCTCATGCATCCAACCTGGGCTGGTGATCTGTTTCACCCTTGATAGTATACTTGTTACAATGCTGTTCTTTCAGAACATCCCACCCTCACCTTCTCTCATAGTGTCCAAAAGTCTGTTCTGTACATCTGTGTCTCTTTTACTGTTTTGCATATAGGGTTATCATTACCATCTTTTTAAATTCCATATATATGTGTTAGTATACTGTATTGGTCTTTTTCTTTCTGGCTTACTTCACTCTGTATAATGGTCTCCAGTTTCATCCATCTGATTAGAACTTACTTTCCTTATTATGCCTTCTTAGATACACCTATCATTTAAAAGTAGACATTTAATTTCCAAATACATGGGATTTAAAATATGTCCTTGATATTAATTTCTCACTTAAATGTTTTCTTCTCTGCAATAATTCTGTGTTTTTCTGTCTTTTAACCTTCTTGAGGTGTTCAATGGATAAGTCAAAGATCTATCTTGGTAAATGTCACATTGAACTTGAAAATATGTGGATTATTTTCAAATATCTTTTGATATTGATTTCTAATGCAATTCCACAGTGATAAGAGAATAGACTCTGTATGATTTCAGTACCTTTAGACCATGAATTTTTTTCCCCCTTGTTATGTGTCCCTGGATATGAGCCATGCCATGCAAGGTTATACAAGATGGATGGGTCATGGTGGACAGTTCTGACAAAACGTGGTCCACAGGAGAAGGGAATGATAAACCACTTCAACATTCTTGCCCTGATAAGTCCATTAACAGTATGAAAAGAAAAAAAAAAAAAAATGACACTGAAAGATAAGTCCCCCAGGTGTGTAGGTGTCCAATATGTTACTGGGAAACAGTGGAGAAATAGCTCCAGAAAGAACAAAGAGGCTGAGCCAAACCAGAAATAATGTACAGTTTTGGATGTATCTGGTGGTGAAAGTAAAGTCTGATGCTGTAAAGAACAATATCGTATTGGAACCTGGAATGTTAGATCCACGAATCAAGATAAATTGGACAAATAAGAGATGGCCAAACAGGAGATTGCAAGCATGAACTTTTTAGGAATCAGTGAACTAAAATGGATAAAAATGGGTGAATTTAATTCAGATGGGAAAGGCTAGAGATTTCTTTAAGCAAATTAGAGAAACAAAGGGAGCAACTGATTTCAATATGGACCCCATAAAGGACAGAAATGGCAAGTACCTAACAGAAGCAGAAGAAATTAAGAAGAGGTGGAAAGAATACACAGAAAAAACTATATAAAAAAGGTCTTAATGACCCAGATCACCCAGATGCTGTGGTCACTCACCTAGAGGCAGACATCCTGGAGTGTGCAGTCAAGTGGGCCTTAGGAAACATTATTCCAAATGAAGCCAATGGCAGTGATGGAATTCCACTTGAGCTCTTTTAAATCCTAAAAGATGATTCTGTTAAAGTGCTGTAGTCAATCTGCCAGTAAATTTGAAAAACACAGCAGTGAGTGGCTCCAGGGCTGCATAAGGTCAGTGTCCTTTCCAACACCAAAGGGCAATACCAAAGAATGTTCAAACTACTGCAAAATTGCACTCATTTCATGTGCTACCAATGTAATGCGCAAAATCCTTCAAGCTAGGCTTAAACAGCATGCCAACCAAGAAATTTCAGATGTATAAGCTGGATTTAGAAAACGCAGAGTAACCAGATGCCAAATTGCCAACAACTGCTGGATCATAGAAAAATCAAGATAATTCCAGAAAAATATCTACTTCTGCTTCATTGACTATGCTAAAACTTTTGAGTATGTGGATCAGAACAAGCTGTGGAAAATTCTTAGAGATGGGAATACCAGACCTCCTTACCTGTCTCCTGAGAAATCTGTAGGCAGATCAAGATGGAGCAGTTAGAATTGGACATGGAACAACAGACTGATTCAAAATTCTGAAAGGAGTATGTCAAGACTGTATATTGTCACCTTGCTATTTAACTTATATGTAGGGCACATCATGTGAAATGCCATGCTGGATGGCCCACAAACTGGAATGAAGGTTTCTAGAAGAAATATCAATAACCTCAAATGGTAGGAAGTAAAGAGTAACTAAATAGCCTTTTGAAAACAGATCGCCAGTCCAGGTTGGATGCATGAGATCAGTGCTCGGGGCTGGTGCACTGGGATGACCCAGAGGGATGGGATGGGGAGAAACGTGGGAGGGCGGTTCAGAATGGGGAACACATGTAAATCCATGGCTATGGCAAAAACCACTACAATATTGTAAAGTAATTAGCCTCCAACTAATACAAATAAATGGAAAAGAAAAAAAAAAAGCTGGCTTACAACTCAACATTCAAAAAACCTAAAATCATGGCATCCAGTCCAATCTCTTCAAGGCAAGTGGGGAAAAAAAATGGAAAGAGTGACAGACTTGGTTTTCTTGGGCTCCAAAATCCCTGTGGATAGTGACTGCAGCCACAAAATTCAAAGATGCTTGTTCCTTGGAAGGAAGGCTATGACAAACTTAGACAGCATATTTAAAAGCAGAGACATCACTTTGCCGACAAAGGTCTATCTAATCAAAGCTATGGTTTTTCCAGTAGTCATGTATGGACGTGAGAATTGCATCATAATGAAAGTTGAGCGCCAAAGAATTGATGCTTTTGAACTGTGGTGTGTTGAAGAAGACTCTTGAAAGTCCCTTGGACTACAAGGAGATCAAACCAGTCAATCCTAAAGGAAATCAGTCCTGACTATTCATTAGAAGGACTGATGCTGAAGCTGAAGCTCCAATACTTTGGGCATCTGATGCTCACTCCTGGCTCACTCACTCTTTTTGAGAAGGTTTATGGGCTATATGGCTGGTGAGACATGATCCCCTCCTAAGAAAATGTAGGTGCTCAGACAGGTAACCTTTGCTGCTTCTCTTTTTATTTGTTTGTTTGTTTAATTTCTTTTAAAATTTGTTTTTGTTGTACTAGGATATTTTTTAATGTAATATATTGCAAGATTTATAACCAGGTACTGCTTTCTTTCTTTCTTTTTTTTTTTTTTTCTTAAAAAACAAAACAAAACAAAATTTCATTTAAGATACATTTAGGCGCCTTTGAAGCTTGGATTTTGGACTGTTTCAGTAGTGGACAGAAATCTGCTGTTGGAATCTCCTAGTCTTCCAGGTTTAATTTGAAATGTTTTTAGTTTTGTTTTGGATTTTTGTGTGGTATTTTATTTCCTTTATACCAATTGCCCTTTTGCCATGCTGTTTTGGGGTGGCTGCCTAACTCTAGTGACAATTCTTTCTACATTAACGAAAATGTGGTGTTTTGAATTCCATAATGTTTTGCATTTTTAAAATTGTTTTTAAAGAAATATTCTAACTGCTTGCACTATTACTGTTCTTTGCCAGCCTTTTCAGGAGCCAAACAAACAAAAACAAACAAACAAAAAAATACCCAGAGAAAAAGCTTTCCTTCTTCCCCCTTCCTGATGATGAGTGAGTATTGAGAACTTTCGGGGTCAGTGCCCTTCTAAACTCCCCTTCCCCCAATAATGCAGCTGTAGAGTGAATGGTAAATGCAGCGGTTTGGATTCAGGCACAACCCCAGCCTGCTGGCAGCAGAGAAATAAGTTGGTAGGTGGCAGCAGAAGAAAGAATTCTTCAGATTGATGGCTACTGGCAGTCTGCATAGGAGAAGAGAGAGAACGTGACGTACCAGGTCCAGCAACAGGGCAGACATGGAAACAGGACTGCAATTGCTGATCTTGACTCTAAAATGGTTCTTTTGGTCTCACAGACTGGATGAAGATTGATCTTGACTGGATGTTTTTTCAAGGAGGATAGAAGTAACAAAACAAGGAAGCAGTAGCTCTCCAGTGTTTAGTTCAATGCGCTTTCTTTCTAAAATAAAAACACCGGAACTGGTGGGGGGTGGGGTGTGGTGGGGAGGGGACGGAAGCCAGGACTCTCAATACCACAATATATAAACTCTTGTAAATGTGTTCATTGTTTTTTGTTGCCATTTGCTCACTCATAGAACACCTCTCAGTGCAAAACATGGTTTCCATTCTTATAGGTATTACAATCTATTCAAAGATATAGGATGGCCCATGTCAAAAGTTAAATGCCGTGACAATGCAATATGTGATTCTCAAATGATAGATATAAAAATATAAAAACTGAAAACATAGGGGATTACTATGAACTAAGGGGTATGGAATGTAGGATATGAGGAGTCTATAAAGTAGGAAATGGGATGAGGTCTGGGGAGAAGCACAGCATGAGATGATAAAGCACATTATATTAGGTAAATATTTGGGTATAAGCTTGGGAATTTAAGCTTTTTATGACTTATCTGAAATGATTATAATAAGAAAATTTAATTTTACAGTCTCATTAAAATCCCTGATAGCTTATATAGAATTTATATTTCCATGTGTATACAGTTTGTTAGCCAAAAGTTAGCATTTGCTGTTTAAGTCAGACTTATGTAGGAGGGAAATAACTGGAGAATTATTAGAGTTTTGTTCTGCTTTAATAAAAATAAATAAATAAATAAAAATGTAGCCATTGATTTTTGTTTCAAGCTAAGCAACTATAGTCTCTGATAAAAATAAAGAATTTCCTTTTCAGCTGGTAAGGCACAGAATATTTATCTTTGGTTGATCATAGAAAGAAGCTGGCCTGCGCTATCTGTCTTGATGAGGCTTTGTTAATACAAAAGAGACAATAAGGCTGAAAACAGCTTTTGTCTTACTGAATCCTTATCATATCTGGGACATCTTCATGAAGGAAAATAGAAGTTAGGTGACACTTATTAGATAAACATCTAAAATAAAAACAAATGTGTGAAATGATAGGTTTCTCTCATCATTCTCAGGAGCTATACAATAATTAATGTTGCTTGTGGTTTCAAAGAATAAAATTTACTTTCTCTCCCTGGCCTTAATGGCATGTGCTTAGCACAGCATGTGAAAAAGGAAAGAAACATAGGCATTAATCCCACACCATTACATTTTAAAAGCCTCCTTGACAATTATCTCAGTGTCTATTATCTCTGTAGCCAAAATCTGAGATATAGCTACGGCATAATGAAGCCAAACACACCACAGGAAGAGAATATTGTTTTAGCTCTGATACTGCAAGTTAGCTCTATATTGTGTGCAGACATCCACAAACATCTTTAAACATATTAAAAAAAATTAGAATGCCTCAAAAGCATTGACTAATTTAATGATAACCTTAAGTTTTATTTTGGAACTGAAGTCCACTTTCTTAGCCTTTTATTGTTGCATCTACATCTCAGGATGAGGAGAAACAACCTCAGTGTCCTCCTTATGGGCAGAATTAGAATCCCTTGTAGGATTATTAGCTGTTTCCTCAATATTTGCTTGAATATCACCCTAAGTGGGGGTCCTACACCTGAAGTCATCTGGTCCCATTGTGTAAAGTTCAATTTGTCAGGCTATCTCTCTCTTTGGCTGAATCTTCTCTTAATATACACTGATTACAACTGTTTTTACAACATAAACAGTGCTCTGTCCAGACATTAGTGCTTCAAATGCTAAAAAACACTCCTCTTTATCTTTTTCCTTAATTTTCTCTTTTATTGATAATTATCATTTCTTATAATTCTTAACCATGTAACTTGATCTCTAGTCTTTGTATCATCCTAGTCATCCTGTGTCAGATTTGCCTTAATGTATGAATAATCCTTTTACATATTTCATTCAGAATTGAAGACTGTATTCCAGCTGTGAGCTGATAGGTATAAAACACAGGAAAGTGTGATAGAGATGGTATTTTTGTTAGTGTAAACTAATGCTGATTTTTAGGGGAATCATACTGTAGAATTTGTCAACTAAACTCTTGAGATTTGTTTTCGGTCTCATTTCCTGAAAAATAATTTTAAATAGATAAATTTTTTTTAGGTTGAAGAGTTAGCATTATTTTTGTTAAACTTAAACTTCTCTTTAGGGCTTGAATTTGCCACTCACAGGTGTATTTTTATGATCCTAAGATTCTAAGGACTTTTCCTCAAATGTTAATTGCAAATATTGTAGGCAATTGTCATGACAATTGTATTTTCAAATGAAATGAGATCCTTCAGTATGTCATTGTCAATAGTCATAGCACAATGCTTCTTTCCCACAGATTTCTTCTAACCTTCCCTAAAGAATTTAGGCCTTTCAGTCATGTTTCAGTTCAAGTCAGGTACAGACTAAAGGGATGTTTCAAGAATTAAGATCTGTACTTTTCTCCTAAATGTGGAGCTTTTGCTCCCAATTTTAATTTTTCCCTAAGAAAGTAAGATGAAGGAGAGGAGAATATTAAAAAAGATGCAGTACTTTCAGAAATGGGGTTTTTACATCTACAAAATAAGTAGATATATTCAAAGAATCCTCATCAAAATTATCACCTAACAAGTAATATTAAAGCTATCTGTACTATAGAAGAGGGCTAGACATGATTCATATGCTAAAGGAACAAATATTCTAGTCAGGATATTTAGAGGAAACAGATGAACAAGTATATTAAACATTTTACATAGATTTTTCAGCTGACAACATATCAGAAACTACAGAAAAGTGGATGAATAATTGTGAAATGAGTGTCACAGATGATGAATAACATGGTTTTATGTCAGCATGGGCCAAGAAAGTTCTGTTGGGATGGATGGCATGAATGGGGCTTTTAAGGGTGAGATTTTGGGGACAGTTTTCTAAACGAAAGAACAGCATGAATTGTGTTACTTAACACCTGTTGTTGTTGTTTTAGTTGTTCAATCATATCCAACTCTTTTGTGACCCCATGGACAATAGCCCACAAGACTCCCGTGTCTGTGGGATTTCCCAGGTAAGAATACTGGAATGGTTGCCATTTCCTTCCCCAGGGGATTTTTCCTGCCTCAGAAACTGAACCTGTGCCTCCTGCATTGTATACAGTTTCATTACCACTGAGCCACTGTTGAACCCTCCTTGACACCCACTTAATTTGTATTCTTACATATTTTGCCACTCTGTTCACATGGTTAAGATCATATTCATTTTTAAAAATCAATTTAATTCGCTACAACTCTTGAGACAAAAAATTATTAGTGGCTCCAAGTAATGCAGCTAAGTTTTAAACACTGGAATTGTGTATCTTAATGAAATATATTTTCCCTTTTGTTACAAGTGAAGATCAAGGGAAGCTTGATCTCCTGGAATTTTGAGAGGGGAATCAGAAAAGCAGTGGGCCACATCAGTACCAGCGTGCTGAAGGACACAGGCCATGCAAAACTCAAAGAGGCCAGGTCTGGGAAGGGTCATGAGTCTCAGTAAATAGAAATGCAAAGAGATCCACAGAGTTTTCTAGAGAGCTTTGAACCACCAAGTCCAGGAATGAAACTAAATTCAGGAATGTTCCCATTTTGTCAGGAGATAAAGATGTAAACTTGGTCTAAATAAGATTTAGAGTTTTTTTCAGAACTCCTTCCTCTGAACAGTTTTATTATTTTTTTAATCAATCTCTTTTAACTTCAGTTCAGTTCAGTTCAGTTCAGTTCAGTCGCTCAGTCGTGTCCGACTCTTTGCGACCCTCGCAGCACGCCTTGGATGCTCTTAAAGGTACCAGTGGGACTATTAATGCATATACTTAGACAAGAAATGTTGCTTTGCTACAAACCATCTTAGATATTCTTGTTGGGAATGTCCATAAAGCCTGAAGTACATTACTTGGAATATGGTCATTGAATAGTGTAATTAACGGTGTGAAACAGGAAATTCATGAGACATGATTTTCACGTTTTATGAACTGGATCTGAATGTAAGCCAAACTTTTATTTCATTTATTCTTTGTTTTAATATATACATATTTTATTGAATTATAGCTAACTTACAGTTTTTCTGGTGTACAGCAGGGTGATTCAGTTATACATATAAACATGGATTATTTTTCATCATAGGTCATTAGAAGATATAGTACCCTGTACCATATAGCAAAACTTTGTTGCTTGTTGTGTATTTCATTATTTATTTTTGCTAGAAATCTACCATTCTATTCATACTAAGTAAAATAAGTGCAATTAAAATGTCACAAATTTTCTGGCTAGGAAAAAGTCCATAAATTTTCTAAAATATATATAATACATTTATATATGTGTATGTATACAAAGGCTTTTCTACTATGCTTAATTAAGGCTTGAGAAAGAACATTTTAAAAAAAGACAAGAAAGAGGAAATGAGAAAACATAAACTAAATGAAATGAAAGCACTGAATATGAAAGAGAAAAAGAGAAACAAACTAGATAAAAGTGAAAGCTCGTCATGTAGTATAGTTGTTTTTAAACACTGCAACTCATTAGAAACACATCTGGAGCTCTGGAGAAAAATTGTAATACTGAGGCATTTATATTTTTCAAAGAATTCCAAGGTACTTCTGATTTGCATCTGGATTTTAAAAAAAGTGATTACAGTTTTTTCTATTAAATAGTAGTTTCAGTGATATAGATTCTATTATTTTCTGTTGACAATCATGATATAATGGTATTGAGTGAAAAATAGTTGTGTGTGTGTGCGCTCAGTCACTCAACTGCGTCCAACTCTTTTGCAACCCAATGGACTGTAGCCATGGGATTTTGTCCATGGGATTTTGCAGGCAAGAATGCCAGAGTGTGTTGCAACATCAGAATAATCACTACAAAATATGTTGCCTCCCTGGTAGTTCAGCTGGTAAAGAATCCACCTGCGAATGCAGGAAACCCTGGTTTGATTCCTGAGTCAGGAAGATACCCTGGAGATGGGATAGAATACCCCCCAGTATTCCTGGGCTTCCCTGGTGGCTCAGATGGTAAAGAATCCATCTGTTATGAGGGAGATCTAGGTTTGATTTCTGTGTTGGGAAGATCCCCTGGAGAAAGGAAAGGCTAATCTCTTCAGTACTCTGGCCTGGTGAATCCCCATGGACAGAGGAGCCTGGTGGGCTACAGTGGCAAAGAGTCAGACATGACTGGGCCATGAAGCACGGCACAGCACAGCACATCAGTTTTCACAGTCAACAGAAAGACCAAATAAATAAGTAAATAAAAGATAATTAAAATTGCAAGACATAATGGAAACATGATAAAACTTACATACAATTTAGGGAGTTAAGTAGAGTGATTTGGTAAGTAAAAGTGCATATATGCACATATTTTCATCTGCACAGCCAGCCTATGTCTTTTGATTGTTGCATTTAATCCATTTACAGTTAAGGTAATTATCAATATGTATGATTCTATTACTATTTTCTTAATTGCTTGGATTTATTTAATATAGATCTCTTCCTTTTGTGTTTTGTATTTAGAGGAGTTCCTTTAGTATTTGTTGTAAGGTTGATTTGGTGGTGATGGGTTCTCTTAACTTTTGTTTGTCTGAAAAGCTATTGACTTCTCCATCAAATCTGAACAAGAGTCTTGCTGGGTAGAGGATTCTTGACCGTAGTTTCTTCCCTTTCATCACTTTAAATATATCTTGTCATTCCCTTTTGACTTGTAGAGTTTCTATTGAGAAATCAGCTGATAATCTTATGGGAGTTCCCTTGTAGGTTATTTGTTATTTTCCCTTTGTTTTTTTTTTTTTTTTGTTTTAATATTTTTATATTTGTGTTTAATCTTTGTCAGTTTGATTACTATGTGTCTTGGTGTATTCCTCCTTGGGTTTATTCTGCATGGGACTGTTTGTGGTTCCTGGACTTGGATAACTATTTCCTTTCCCATGTTAAGGAAGCTTTCATCTATTATTTCTTCAAATATTTTATCTGGTCTTTTTTTTTCTCTCTCTTCTTTTGGGACCCCTATAATGCCAATGTTGGTACATTTAATCTTATCCCAGAGGTATCCTAGGTTGTCTTCATTTTTTTTTCATTCTTTTTTTCTATATTCTGTTCTATAGCAGTGATTTCCACCATTGTGCCTTCCAGATCACTTATCTGTTCTTCTGCATCAATTATTCTGCTATTGATTCCTTCTGGGGTACTGTTAATCTTTGTTTGTTTATTCTTTAGCTGTTTTTTAATGTCTCTGGTAAACATTTCTTGCATTTTCTCCATTCTGTTTCTGAGACCCTGGATCATCTTCACTACCATTATTCTGAATTCTCTTTCTTGAAGGCTGCCTATCTCCATTTATTTATTTTATTTATTTATTTATTTATTTTTTATTTTATCTTGTCCTTTCATCTGGAACATAACACTGCTTTTTCATCCTGATTACTTTTCTGCAATGTGATTTTTGTTTTAACTGCTATGGGATCATGGTTCTTCTTGCTTCTCCTATCTTCTGGTGGATGAGGCTAAGAAGCTTGCATAAGCTTCCTGATGGGAAGGACAGGTAGAAAAAGTGGATCTTGCTCTGGTGGGCAAGGCCTTGCTCAGTAAAGCTTTAGTCACATTACCTGCTGATTGTTGGGGTTGTGCTCCCCCCATTTTAATTGTTTGGACTGAGACAACCAGGCTGTGGGCACCATGGACTCTCTGGCAGGGTTATTGATGACCTCCAAGAAGTCTTATACCAAAGGGCATCTTCCAGGACTGCTCCTATGAGTGCCCCCATTCCTGTGATGAGCCCCTGCTGACACTTGCCTCCACAGGAGACCCTCCAACACTAGCAGGTATGTCTGCTTCAGGCCTCTGTGGTGTTACTGCTCCTTTCCCCTGGATCTTGGTGCACATAAGATTTTGTTTGTGTTTTCCAAGAGTGGAGTCTCTGCTTTCCCTAGTCCTGTGGAAGTCCCATAATTAAATCCTGCTGGCCTTCAGTGTCAGATTCCCTGAGAATTCCCAGTCCCTTTACTGAATCCCTGGGGAAGCATGACATAGGGCTCCAAACCGTCACAGCAGTGGGAGATCTTCTTTCATACTCTTCTCCAGTTTGTGGGTCACTCACCCAGTTGGTATGGGATTTGATTTTATCATGACTATACCCCTCCTACCATCTCACTGTGGCTTCTTTGTCGTTGGACATAGGGTATCATTTTGGCTGATTTCCAGCATTCTCCTGTCAATGGTTACTCAACAGTCACTTGTGGTTTTAGTGTTTTTGCAGATGAGCACACATCTTCTACTCTGTCATTTTGAACTGGAGAACTTTTTTTTTTTTTTAATTGGACTATAGTTGATTTAATGTTGTGTTAGTTTCAGGGGTACAGCAAAGTGAATTAGTTATCCATATACAAATATTCACTCTTTTTTGGTTCTTTTCCCATATGGATCATTACTGAGTATTAAGTAGAATTCCCTGTGCTACGCAGTGGATTGGTTATCTACTCTATATGCAATAGTGTGTATATGTCAATCACAGCCTTCCAATTTATCCCTCCCTCTTATACCTAGATAACCATAAGTTTGCTTTCTATATCTGAAGCTACTTCTGTTTTGTAAATAAGCTTATTTGTACCCCATTTTTTTAGATTTCACATATTCATATATAAATAACATCACATGATATTTGTCTTTCTCTGTCTGACTTACTTCACTCAGTATGACAATATCTACGTCCATCCATGTTGCCAAAAATGAGATTAGTTTGTCCCTTTTATGTCTAAGTAATATTTCATTGTATATATGTATATACACATCTTCTTTATCCATTCCTCTGTTAATGGACACTTGGGTTGCTTCCATGTCTTGACTATTGTAAATAGTGCTGCAATGAAAATTAGAGTGTATGTATCTTTTCAAATTATGGCTTTCTCCAGATGTATGGCCAGGAGTGGGATTGTTGGATCATATGGTATCTCTGTTTTTAGTTTTATAAAGAATTTCCATACTGTTCTCCACAGTAAGTGTACCAATTTATATCCCCAGCAATGATGTAGAAGCATTCCCTTTTCACCACACCTTTCCAACTTTTATTGCTTGTGGACTTTTTGATGATGGCCTTTGAGCCTAGTTTAGATGATATCTCATTATAGTTTTGATTTGCATTTCTCTAATGATTAGTGATGTTGAGTATATTTTCATATGAATTTTGGTGATCTGTAAAGACATTCAGAGAATGGAGAAATGTCTATTACCCATTTGTTTTCATTTTTTTTTATATTGAACTGCATGAACTATTTTTATAATTTAGGGATTAATCTCTGTCAGTTGCTTCATTTACTAATATTTTCTCTAATTATGAGAATTGCCTCTTTGTTTTATTTATGGTTCCCCTTTCTGTAAAAAAGCATTTATGTTTAATGAGCTCCTATTTATTTTTATTTTATTTTTATTTTCATTACTCTAGGCGGTGGATTGAAAAAAAGATGTTGCTGTGATTTATCTCGAAGAGTGTTCTGCCTATGTTTTCCTCTTAGAATTTTATAATTTCTAGACTTACACTTAGGCCTTTAATCCATTTTGAGTTTCCTTTTGTGTATGGTGTTAGGGTGTGTTCTAATTTCATGCTCACATGTAGCTGTCCAGTTTTCCCAATACCACTTATTGAAGAGACTGTCTTTTCTCCCTTGTACATTCTTGCCTTCTTTGTTACTGGTTAGGAAGCCCTCACTGCACACAAATATAGATAGTGGAACAGGATAGAAAGTCTAGTCATTAACCCATATAACTATAGTCACATAATCTATGAAAAAGGAAGCCAAATTTTATATATTAGGTCTCGGGAAAACTCTCACAAGTTTCTACACTAAATAATGATGCCATGTGCTGGAAGGGGGAGCAAAGGATGGAGAATTTGTGAGGGACCAAATGAAATTGACACCCTTCATCCTGGTCTATAAGCCTTTCTAAATTCATTATCATTTTGTTTCTATCAACAAGATAAAAAGTAATGCAATATGGCAGAATGAAATATAACTTGACCATCCTGAGTCTCCATGTACTTGGTGATTGTGCAGACATTCTTCTTTTGCATTGTTTATCAATCTTAACACTGACATCTTTGACCAACTAAAACTTGAAATCAATTATCTGGAATTTCTGAAATTTAAAATCCTAGTGAACTTCAGATTATATCCAGTGCTTCTTTTCCTTACTATACTAACATGATGTATAAATCTTAAATTTATATGCATCTTAATTAGGAGCAAAGTGAGAGATGGTATGAAAAATAAGCTGTCTGTAACAGAATAGCAAGTGTATTGAAGAGCTCAAAAGTACATTTCATTTGTTTGCAAAAGTGGGAGTCCCTCTCAGCTACAAAAATCAGTGCCAGACATGAGAAAGCCTTATGTCCTAGTGAGTAAAGAGACTCTACAAACACAATGGTGTTGGATTCTTCTCCAAGTTCTGGGAAAGTTTCCTGCAGGGCTGCTGCTGCTCCTGCTGCTGCTAAGTCGCTTCAGTCATGTCCAACTCTGTGCAGCCCCATAGACAACAGCCCACCAGGCTCTTCTATCCCCGGGATTCTCCAGGCAAGAATACTGGACTGGGTTGCCATTTCCTTCTCCAGTGCATGCATGCAAAGTCACTTCAGTTGTGCCCAACTCTGTGTGACCCTATGGACAGCAGCCCACCAGGCTCCTCTGTCCACAGGATTCTTCAGGCAAGAATACAGGAGTGGATTGCCATATCCTTCTCCTCCTGCAGGAATATACCCCTATAATGCCATAGCACAAAGCAGAGAACTTCAGAAGATGTTCAATCTTCATTTGCTTTTTATAATATGTGCATGAAAGTCATTCAGTCTTGTCTGACTCTGCAATCCCATGGACTGCAGCCTGCCAGGCTTCTCTGTCCATGAACTTCTCATTATGAAAGAAATGAATGAGGAGTCCCAAGACATAACTGAAAGACTAGAGATCAGGTTTTCAATCCTGTTCCTGTCATGGTGATACTGGATGCATTACTAAATATCTAAAGGCCTCAGCTTCCTCATTGACAAATGGCAATATTAATCTTTACCCATGTACACTTAAGTGAAGATTAAATGAAAGAGTAAATGCAGCATCTGGCTAAGATCCAAGTGAGCATCATATTATCTCTATTTTCAAGTTCTATGCCTGGACTAATTTTCCTTTAGTTTCTTTCAATGTTCATGTACCCAACATTTTTTGTTTCTGCAAAGTCTAAGAGATTCTCACTTAGAAGAGTATTCAATACTCTCTTCACAGTATTATTAAGTTTTACTTTCCCTTGAATTGCATATTTGCTTGGCTATCTTTGGGTTGCTAGCTCCTTGACAACAGGTGATTCATATGTTATACATACTTGAAACTTAATTCCTCTTTCCTCTAATATCACCTACAGCCAGTCTTCACTTAATTTCTCATCTAGCCAAGGTTCCTTATTGGTGAAATGACAAGGTTGGAGAAATGTATAATAACTAAGGGAAAAGGTAGCCCCTGCCCAATTTTTTAGGCTTCCCTATTTATTTAAATCTCCTCTGTTCTTTCTCTATTTCCCAACTTAGATCCTCAGTCTTTCTTGCTTCTTTTGACTTTCACCTGTTGGAAAAATTTAGTGCATTTGTCAGCCAGGTTAACATTTTGCCACTAATCAATCGATTTCTGAGCTGGTTCATATTCTCACTAATATTGGTCAGACTCATAATACTTCATATTGAATATCAAACAAGGCTAAGTTATAATGCACTTTATAAAACTAGATTGTAGGGAGGAGTGATTCATTATTTAAAAAAGAGGAAATTGTAAGCATTTACACACTTGATAGGAAGCATCCATGGCCTGCCTGTGACATCTCCCTCCAGACTACCCTTCAGCATGCAGGAAACTCATTTCCACTCCAGAAGTGGCCTGTGAATTCTTCTGTATCTTGGCTTCATGTTCTTTATAGCATGTCTTTTTCTAAAGACTGAAGAGTCTGGAATGGAAGAGTGATGATCAAAGTTGAAAGAGTATCATCAGAAAATCCATAGTCCTAAGAAAGCTGCAATAGTTTGATTTTATATTTTCTCATTAGCTGTAGTTGCTCTACAATAATGTGTTTATATAGTGAAATTCAATTGATCTAGGTCTCTTTTCACCTCCTCCATCTTTATGAACTAGGCCATCTATCAGTTTCCAAACCATCCCTGGCCCCAGAGAACAAAATCAAACTTACATTTAGGGATATTTTAAGGTAAGATTCTTTCCCTAGTCTTAAATTCTTTGTAATGTTGAACATATACTGTGTGAGCAATTTACACAAGATTCCCGTGTAATGGGGTTCCCATGTAATCTCAGCTAATAAACAGTCCTAAGTAACATATGCAGACTCATTATATGAGTAGGTCAATGACCAAAAAGGTTTACATCTAAAGAAATGGAATGCAAAAACGATGCTGTACACAAAGTGCTTGAGAAATGTCTTTGAGAGATGGTTTCAAAATGGAATCAGAAAAAGTACCTGAATTGTGTTTTATCTGCAAACTAATGAAAATTTGGCATACTTTGTACGTCTCAGTAAATTTTTTATATTAACATCAACTCGTGTTTTAGAAATGGCAGTGAAGCAATTTGGGCTTCCTAGGTGGCTCAGTGGTAAACAATCTTTCTGCCAATTCAGAAGACACTGGAGATGCTGTATCATTACTGGGTTGGGAAGATCCCCTGAAGGAGGAAATGGCAACCCACTCCAGTATTTTTGCCTGTAAAAGCAGTCCATGGGATTGCAAATATCAGACAAAACCGAGACCCTCAGCACAGCACACAATGAAGCATTTAAACTTAAATGAGATTGGAAAGGACCCTGATGCTGGGAAACATTGAAGGCAAAAAGAGAAGAGGATGAGATGATTGGATGGCATCACCGATTCAACACCCATGAATTTGGGTGAACTCCGGCAGATGGTGAGGAACAGGAAAGCCTGGCAAGCTGCAATCCATGGGGTCACAAAGAGTTGGACATGGCTTAGCAACTGAGAAACAAGATCTTTTGCCTGTGGCATATACTGATATAAAGTATGAAGTGGACATTTTCCAAAATGATTATCAGCTTACTTTGGCCATATCTACTGTTGTTGATTCCCAGTTTCTCTTCAAAATTTAAGTTTCTGTTTAAGTCTTAATTTTTATTCTGGCTTTTTTGGGCTTATTAGAAACTATAAAGTGTGCACAAGCATAATTTTCATTCTTATTATATAATGAGCTAATATTTCTATTTAGAAAGAAAAATGACAGTGAAGGAGAACTCCATGAGGCCTGTTTGCACATAGAACTGATTTCTTTCCATTTTTAAAGTTCAGAACCTGAGAGAACACCATGTAGATTTGGGTCATTTTGCAAAAGTCAGTTGCTCAATTGAAAATGTAAACATTTCTAGCAGTGAGTCACCTTACAGCAGTGAGTCACCTGCTGGCTGTGATAAGCTGTATTTTTATGCAAACAGCTTGGAGTGAAGACTTCTTGCTCTAATAGGCCCAGTTTCCAGATTAGATTAAAGCATTCATAATTTCAAAATTCTGTCCAGTTGGGCTCCCTGAGGTGGGGGAAGCTATTAACCTCAAAATCACAATCAGTGCAACCTGAATTGAATCAGTTTGACCACAATCAATTCAGCCTGCTGTCTTCCCTGATAGCTCAGTTGGTAAAGAATCCACCTGCCATGCAGGAGACCCTGGTTCAGTTCCTGGGTTGGGAAGATCCCCTGGAGAAGGAATAGGCTACCTACTTCATTATTCTTGGGCTTCCCTTGTAGCTCAGCTGGTGAAGAATCCGCTCGCAATGCGGGAGACCTGGGTTTGATCCCTGGGTTGGGAAGATCCCCTGGAGAAGAGAAAGGCTACCTACTTCAGTATTATGACCTGGAGAATTCCATGGACTGTATGGTCCATGGGGTTACAAAGAGTCAGACACCTGAGTGATTTTCACTTTCATTTTCTTTTCTCATATAACTTTCTCAGAAAGCTATAACTTCTGTCAGCTATAACAGCAATCTGAGGTACCGTGGAAGAAGAAATCCTAACTGCTTTTCTTATCCCTGCAGATGCAAACAAACAGCTGGGGTTTTTTCTTGGAAATTTTATAGCTGACCTAATCACACCTTCCTCTATGGAACCCCATCTCCAAATAAAGGGGGTGTGACAAAAAAGACATTTAACTGTCTCCCTGATCTAATAAAAACATCAGAATTTTTGCTATCAGAGCATTTAAATAGCTTCCTAAATCACTTTAAAAGATGAAAAATGCTCATAATTTGAAGCATTAAGATGTTGAGAGGAAAATAAAAGGAAAGAGAAAATATGAGAAGGAAGGCTTTAAGTCACATAATGTATTTACAGAGGATAAAACAAAAGAAACTGCTTTTTGTGGACACAGAAGAGCAGATTAGATGCCCAAGACACAGTTCAGTATAGCTTTGGAGGAACAGCCCTGTTCAGTGGTGAAGGTGGATGAGGCCTGGGCAGGTCCACCCAATGTAATCAGTGCCTCCTTCAGAGCTCTATGAGGACACAACCTTTGCAAGTTAAACCTTAGTTTGCTTCTAACTTAGATCCTCATTGCCAGATGTGCAATGTTTCTCTGATTGATCTTCAATTAGGAATGATTCCATGCCTTTTAGCTTTAAGTTTCACTTGTCTTCATTTCCCTTGACCTTTAAATCAAATTATTGGAAACAATTAAATGCACTGGGAGACTGGGATGCTATTAAGGGGCCCTTTGCAAAGTGGATTTGCTAAAGGGAACAATAAATTGCTAACATATTGGCAAGTATTGATTGAGGTGTATCCATTTCTTAAAGAAAGACCAGCCTTTTCCAAGCCTTCCCATAATGCAATGTAAATGCATTGAGTAAATTACATGTGGACACGGAATAGTCACAGTGAAGGCTTTCTTTAAACATAGGTTAACTGCATTGGAGACTGGTGATTTTGCCAGTCCCCTCCCCTCTTTCTTTTCTTTCCTGTAATTCAACTGTTTTTTATTTATACAAAAAGAATACTCAAATAATTCTAGGAGGATGCTGTGAATTAGCTAGTATGTAGTCTGTTGAAGTTTCAAGTACAGTTTAATTTGAATGAGTATACAGACTCAGCACTAGGCCAGGTATCTTTTTTTTTTTTTCCATTTATTTTTATTAGTTGGAGGCTAATTACTTTACAATATTGTAGTGGTTTTCATCATACATTGACATGAATCAGCCATGGATTTACATGTATTCCCCATCCCAATCCCCCCTCCCACCTCCCTCTCCACCCGATTCCTCTGCCAGGTATCTTTAAGGTTTCAAAGGAATAATCTCCAACTTTAAGATTTCGACCATCAATTTACTGAAATAAGTAACTCTCACAAAATAAATGATAAAAACCTTCCTAAGAGGAAGGGCAGATTAAGAAGAGGTGGTAAGAAAAATCATATGGTCTTGTCACTCACCTAGAGCCAAACATCCTGGAGTGTGATGTAAAGTGGGTCTTAGGAAGAATTATTATGATCAAAGCTGGTCGAAGTGACAGAATTCTAGAGGAGCTATTTAAAATCCTAAAATGTTATGCTTTTAAAGTGTTTCACTCAATGGGTAATCAGTGGCTACAGGATTGGAAAAGGTCTGTTTTCATTCCCATAGCAAAGAAGGACAATGTCAAGCAGTATTCAAACTACCATACAATTGTGCTCAGCTCACATGCTAGTCAGGTTATCATCAAAATCCTGCTGAAGTTAGGCTTCAGCAGTGCAGGAATCAAGAACTTACAGATGCACAAGCCGGGTTTTGAAGAGGCAGAGGAACCAGAGATCAAATTGCCAACATACATTGGATTGTGGAGAAAGCAAGGGAATTCCAGAAAAACAACTACTTCTGCTTCAGTAACTATGGTAAAGCTTTGATTGTGTGGAATACAACAGACTGTGGAAAATTCTTAGAGATGGGAGTAACATACCGCCTTACCAGTGTCCTAAGAAGCTTGTATGCAGGTCAAGAAGCAATGGTTAGAACCAGACATGGTACTGACATGGTACAAAGTTGAGAATGGGGTAAGACGAGGCTATATATTGTCACCCTGCTTATTTAACTTATATCTAGAATACATCATGCAAAGTGCCAGGTGGATGAATCACAAGCTGTAATCAAGATTGCCAGGAGAAATATCAACAACCTCAGATATGCAGATGATACCACTCTACTCACAGACAATGGAGAGGAACTAAAATCCTCTTGTTGAGGGTGAAAGGAAAAAGTAAAACAAACAAACAAACAAACAAAAAAAAAAAAAACAAAAAAACAAACCTGGCTTGAAACTGAGCATTCAAAAAATTAAGGTTGTAGCTTCTGGTCCCATCACTTGATAACCAATAGAAGGAGAAAAAATGGAAGCAGTGATAGACTGTATTTTGGGGGGTTCCAAAATTGCTGTGGACAGTGGATGCAGCCATGAAATTAAAAGATACTTGCTCCTTGGAATGAAAACTATGACAAAACTAGACAGCATATTAAAAAACAGAGACATTGCTTTACCCACAAAGTTCAGTCTAGTTAAAGCTATGGTTTTTCCAGTAGTCAAATATGGATGTGAGAGTTGGCTCATAAAGAAGGTTGAGCACAAAAAATTGATGCTTTCAAGTTGTGGTGCTGGAGAAGATTCTTGAGAGTCCCTTGGACAGCAAGGAGATCAAACCAGTCAATGCTAAAGTAAATAAACTGAATATTCATTGGAAGGATTGTTGCTGAAGCTGAAGTTTCAATACTTTGGCCACCTGATGTGACGTGCCTACTCACTGGAAAATACCCTGATGCTAGAAAAGATTGAAGGCCAGATGAGAAGGGATGGCAGAGGATGTGATGGTTAGATAGCATCATCCACTCAATGGACATGAATTTGTGCAAACTGCAGGAGACAGTCGAGGAAAGAGGAGCCCGGAGTACTACAATCCATGGGGTCACAAAGAGTAGGACCTGACTTATCAACTGAACAAGAACAACACAAAATAATTAGTGACAGAAGGATTTGAATGAACATGCATTTATAAAAATTATTTTAACAAGTACACAGCTAATTAAGTTATAGATACCTATATAAAATCATAGAATCAGGGTTCTGAGTCATCTCATTGTACCAAGAAGTGTTCAGTGATACTGGAAGTATTATACTAATTTTTAGCCCACCATTATAAGAGCAACTGTGAGAAAATGGATAAGGTATGCATAGAGGTATAATAGAAAGTGTGTTTCTCAAGAGGAACACTGGCAGTAACTTAAGGTACTTGCCTCCAAAAGACAAATAACTACTCCAAAATATGTGAACATTTATTTTTCAAAAAGATTTATTTGTTCCCTGCTGTTGCATGCAGTAAAACCAAAGAAAATGGGAAGAAATTACAAGGAAACCAATTTTACTTCAGTATTTCATTGTCTTCAAAATGAAAAACAAATAATGAAGGAACTATATACCATATATTTGTTTTATATTTTATATTATACAAAATCCAGCTATATTTTTATAGTCCATGGTTCATGCTTCGTCCTTGTAATAAATGTCAGTGCTAAGAATTGCATCATGTCTTTTGGTTCTAGGTCTCTAACTGAGCTATCACCAGCACCTTAGACTCATGCTGAAGACTGAGTTTGTTGCCTGTCACTGAAAGTATTCAAGCAAACAGCAGCACCGCTTATGGAAGTCCCTAACTAAGTTGCAAATTTTCTTGGAACAAATACTCAACACTCCTGCACCTATAAAACTTTTTTTTATTAGTTGTAGAATCATCATAAGACAGTTTCGGTTAAACTTGTTCATGGCTAAGAATGACTTAGATGTATCATTTTCAACAGGACCTTTTCTTATTTGAAAATTTAAGTTTCCCAGTACTCCTGTCTGTTAAAAAAAAAAAAAAAAATGGCTCAGATGGGTTTTAGGTTGGAAGACTCTTACTCTCTATTTTAAGCATATAACAGATTTATACTGATATTTCTGCTTCAGTTCTTAGCCAACCTCATTCCTATCTGAGACTGCATGGAACTGAAGGCTTGATGAATATATTAATCCATTCTCTTATGCATCCTCATTTTTCTTCTGCAAACTCAATAATACTTCACTAATATTTTTCATGCTTTAAGAGGCTTAAAGTGTGTACTTTGAGTCAAAATACATCAATACCTACAAATCTCAAAAAAGACTTTGTCTTACTTTTTAATGTGTCTAACATTTAGTTCCTTACCTTACCTGCCTACTGAGAAATTTGTATCCAGGTCAAGAAGTAACAGTTAGAACTGGACATGGAACAACAGACTGGTTACAAATTGGGAAAGGAGTACATCAAGGCTGTATATTGTCACCCTGCTTCTTTAAGCTATATGCAGAGTACATCCTGTGAAATTTTGGGCTGGATGAGCACAAGCTGGAATCAAGATTGCCAGGAGAAATATCAATAACCACAGATATGCAAAGGACACCACCCTTATGGCAGAAAGCAAAGAGGAACTGAAGAGCATCTTGATGAAGTAAAAAAGGAGAGTGAAAAAGCTGGCTTAAAGCTCAATATTCAAAAAACTAAGATCATGGCATCCAGTCCCATCACTTCATGGCAAAGAGATGGGGAAACAGTGACAGACTTTACTTTTTTGGGCTTCAAAATCACTGTAGATGGTGACTGCAGCCATTAAATTAAAATATGCTTGCTCCTTGGAAGAAAAGTTATGATCAACCTAGACAGCATATTAAAAAACAGAGACATTACTTTGCCAACAAAGGTCCATCTAGTCATGGCTATGGTTTTTCCAGTGGTCATGTATGGATGTGAGAGTTGGACTGTAAAGAAAGATGAGCACTGAAGAATTGACGCTTTTGAACTGTGGTGTTGGAAAAGACTCTTGAGAGTCCCTTGGACTGCAAGGAGATCCAACCAGTCCATCCTAAAGGAGATCAGTCCTGAATATTCATTGGAAGGACTGATGCTGAAGCTGAAACTCCAATACTTTGGCTACCTGATGAGAAGACCTGACTGATTTGAAAAGACCCTGATGCTGGGAAAGATTGAGGATGGGAGATGAAGGGGACGACAGAGGATGAGATGGTTGGATGGCATCACCGACTCAGTGGACAGGAGTTTTAGTAAACTCCGGGAGTTGGTGATGGACAGGGAGGCCTGCCATGCTGCAGTCCATGGGGTCACAAAGAGTCAGACAAGACTAAGTGATGGAACTGAACTGAAATAAAATGGATGAGAATGGGTGAATTTAATTCAGATGACAGTTATATCTACTACTGTGGGCAAAAAATCTCTTAGAAGAAATCTACAGATGGAGGTTTGCAACATTGTGCAGGAGGCAGTGGTCAAAAACTTCTCCTAGAAAAAGAAATGCAAAAAGGCAAGATGGTTGTCTGACGAGGCCTAGATAATAGCTGAGAAAAGAAGAGAATCAGAAGGCACAGGAGAAAAGGAAAGATATACCCATCTGTATACAGGGTTCCAAAGAGTAGCAAGGAGAGATAAGAAAGCCTTCTTAAGTGAACAATGCAAAGAAGTAGAGGAAAACAATACAGTGGGAAATACTAAAGATCTCTTCAAGAAAATGAGAGATACCAAGGGAACATTTCATGCAAAGATGGACAAAATGAAGGACAGAAATATTATGGAAATAAAAGAAGCAGAAGATATTAAGAAGAGGTGGAAAGAAAACAGAGTAAATGTCTTAATGACCCAGACAAAAGTGATTTGTGTGGTCATTCACCTAGAGCCAGATATGCTGGAATGTAAAGTCAAAGGGACCTTAGGAAGCATTGCTACAAACAGAACTAGAGGTGATGGAATTCCAGCTGAGCTATTTCAAATCCTAAAGATGATGCTGTTAAAATGCGGCACTCAATATGCCAGCAAATTTGGGAAACTCAACAGTGGCCAAAGGACTGGAAAAACTCTTTTCATTCCAACTCCAAAGAAGGGAAATGCCAAAGAATGTTCAAACTACTTCTTAATTGCACTCATTTCACTTGCTAGCATGATAATGCTTAAAATCCTTCATGCTAGACTTCAGCAGTATATGAACTGAGAACTTCCAGATATAGAAGATGAATTTAGAAAAGGCAGAGGAACCAGAGATCAAATTGCAAACAACTACTGGATCATAGAAAAATCAAGGGAATTCCAGAAGAAAACATTTATTTCTGCTTCATTGACTATGCTAAGGCCTGTGACTGTGTGGATCACAACAAACTATGGAATATTCTTCAAGAGATGGAAATACTAGTCCACTTTAGTTGTCTCCTGAGAAACCTGCAGGTCAAGGAGCAACAATTAGAACTTTACATGGAACAATACAGGTCAGTAGTATTAAGCACATCCACATTGCTGTGTGACCACATGCATGCTTGTGTGTTCAGTCATTTCCAACTCTTTGAGACCCCATACACTGTAGCCCACCAGACTCTTCTCTCCATGGGATTCTCCAGGCAAGAATACTGAAGTGGATTGCCATTTCCTTCTCCAGAGGATCTTTTCAATTCAGGGATTGAACCTGTGTCTCCTGCTTCTCCTGCTTTGCAGGGAGATTCTTTACCACTGTGCCACTTGGGAAGCCCAAGGAACAATGGACCAGTTCAAAATGGGCAAAGCAGTATGTCAAGGCTCTATATTATCACCCTGTTTATTTAATTTATATGCAGAGTACATCACACAAAATGCTGGGCTGGATGAAGCTCAAGCTGGAATCAAGATTTCTGGGAGAAATATCAATAACCTCAGATATGCAGATGACACCACGCTAGTGGCAGAAAGTGAAGAGGAACTAAAGAACCTCTTGATGAAAGTGAAAGAGGAGAGTGAAAAAGCTGGCTTAAAAGTCAACATTCAAAAAACTAATATCTTTTCATGTGTTTATTGGTCACCTGTATGTCTTCTTTGGAGAATGACTGTTGAGTTTTTAGATGATTAGTTCTAGTTCGATGCATGATGCGGGGCAACTAAAGTCAGTGCGCTGGGACAACCTGGAGGGATACCGTGGGGGGGTATGTTGGAGGGGTTTCAGGATGGGGGACACATGTATACCCAAAGGTTATTCATGTTGATGTGTGGCGAAAACCATCACAACATCGTAAAGTAACTATCCTCCAATTAAAAGAAATAAAATAATTTTTTTTAAGAAGAAACTAATACCATGCCATCCAAGCCCATCACTTCATGGCAAACAGATGGGGAAACAATGGAAACAGTGACAGACTTTATTTTCTTGGGCTCCAAAATCACTGCAGATGGTGACTGCAGCTATGAAATTAAAAGATACTTACTCCTTGGAAGCAAAGTTATGACAAACCTAGATAATATATTAAAAAGCAGAGACATTACTTTGCAAACAAATGTCCATATAGTCAAAGCTATGATTTTTCCAGTAGTCATATACAAATGGGAGAGTTGGACTATAAAGAAGGCTGAGCACCAAATAATTGATGTTTCAAACTATGATGCTAGAAAAGATGCTTGAGATCCCTTAGACAGCAAGGAAATGAAACCTCCAATACTTTGGCCATCTGATGTGAAGGGTCAGCTCATTGGAAAAGACTCTGATAGAGGGAACGATTGAGGGCAGAGGGAGAAGTCGGTGACAAAGGATGAGATGATTGGATGGCATCATCAAGTCAGACATCATCATTGAGCTAACTCCTGGAGAGAGTGAAGGACTGGGAAGCCTGGCATACTGCAGTCCATGAGTTCACAAAGAGTTGAATATGCCTGTGCAACTGAACAACAGCAATTTAGAAATTAAATGTCTGCTTTTAAATGATGGGCATATCTAAGGAACCATAGCAAGGAAATTCAGAAAACATTTGTTACAGAATAAAAATGAAAAGAGAATTTATCAGAATTTATCACATGCAGCAGAAGCTGTTCAATGCAAATATTTACAATGTGGAATCTTGATAAGGTATGGAAAAAAAAATTGACACTGGCATAAAGTTTTGTGAGATTTGGACAAAATCTTTACTTTAGTTATTAATAATGTATCACATATCAATTTCCTACTTTTATACAATGTAGTATCTCTTTATATTCTCAAAGTTGGATTGGATTTTTCAAGCCTCATTCAATTTTCTTTTGAATCACTAAGGTAACAAGCAGGCTTCCCAGGTGGCTAGTGGTAACGAACTCACTTGCCAGTGTAGGAGACTTAAGAGACGCAGGTTCCATCTCTGTGTCAAGAAGTTCCCCTGGAGGAGGGCATGGCAGTCCGCACCAGTATTGCTGGCTGGAGAATTCCATGAACTGAGGAGCCTGGCAGTCTAAGGGTTGCAAAAAGCTGGACACGACTGAAGCAACTTAGCATGCACCCCCACAGGTAATAAACTCTCTAGACTTTTAGAAATAATACTAAATACTAGATTAAATGGAACTATATCAAAATTTTCAGTGAATATAAATTAGAAATACAGCATTATATTCACACTTAGTCAAACATGTATAACGAAAATGTCATACATTTTTAGATAAGCAAAAATTCATGTTTTCATATATATATATATATAGACACACATAAAAGTTTTTCTACTACACATGATAAAAGCTTGAGAAAAAGCACACAAATAAAAAGGGAGATGGAGAAATTAGAAAGCAAACTAAGTGAAATGGGAGTACAGAATATAAAGTAGAAAAAGTGAAATAAATCAAGTAAAAGTAAAAGATCATCATATAGTCCAGTTGTTTTTCCACATGGCTGCCCATTGGAATCATATCTGGAGTTCTGGAGGAAAAAAAAAAAAAAACCAAAAAACAAAAACCTGGGCATTTGTAGTTTTCAAAAACAATTCCAACATTATTGTAATCTGCATCTGGATTTTAAAAGTGATTACAGATTTTTATATTAAATGATGGTTTAAGTGATATAGAATATTTCTATGTTCTGTTGACCAATTATGATATAATAGTACAGAAATTAATAATAGTTATATAATCACAATAGTAAAAGATGTTTATCAGTTTTCACAATCAGTAGCCAGACAAAAACTAAAAGATACTTAAAATTGCCTACCATAATGGAAACATGATTAACCTTACAATATAAAATAATTACATGCATTTTGTGGGTTTGAAGTAGAGTGATGTGGTAAGTAGAAATGCATATACATGGATAAATTTTCATCCACCCATCCAGTCTCTGTCTTTTCACTGGTGCAGTTAATCCACTTACATTAAAGGTACTTATCAATATTATGACCCTTTTACCATTTTCTTAAATATTCAGGGTTTGTTTTTTGTAGATCTTTTCTTTCTTTTGTGTTTCCTACCTAGAGAAATTCCTTTGGTATTTGTTGTAAAGATGATATGGTGGTGCTGAATTTTCTTAACTTCTTTTCTTTAAACCTTTTGATTTCTCCTTCAAATCTGAAGAACAGTCTTGCTTGGTAAAGAGCACTCTTGGTTGTAGATATTGCCCTTTCATCACTTTAAATATACCATGCCGTTCTCTTCTCATTTGTAGAGTTTCTGTTGAGAAATCAGCTGACAAACTTAGGTGAGTTTATTTTTTGTTGTATTTTTTTCCTTGTTGCTTTTAATATTTTATCTTTGTTTTTATTTTTTGTCAGATTGATTACTATGTGTCTCAGTGTGTTCCTCCTTGAGTTTATCCTGCCTGGGACTCTCCACACTTCCTGGACTTCATTGGCTATTTTACTTCCCATGTTAGGGAAGTTTTCAGCTATTATCTCTTCAAATATTTCCTTTGGTTCTTTCTCTCTCCTTCTGGCACCCCTATAATGTGCATGTTGGTGCATTTAATGTTGTCCCAGAAATCTCTTAGGCTGTATTCATTTTGTTTTTCATTGTTCTTTCTATATGTTGTTCTGGGGTATTTATTTCCACCATTCTGTCCTCCAAGTCACATAGCTATCCATTATTCTGCCTAGGTTATTCTGGTACTGATTCCTTCTAGTGTATTATTTATCTCTTTGTTCTTTAGTTCTTCTAGGTGTTTGGTGAACATTTCTTTCATCTTCTCCAACTTATTTTTTCCCCTGAGACCCTGGATCATCTTCATTATCATTATCCTGAATTCTTTTTCTCAAAGGCTGCCTATCTACTTTTTTAAAAATTCATTTATTTGGCTGCACCAGGTCTTAGTTGCAGCATGTGGGATCTAGTTCCCTGACCAGGGATCGAACCTGGACCCCCTGCATTGGGAGCTCAGAGTCTTAACCATTGGGCCAGCAGGGAAGTCCCTCTACTTTTCATTTAGTTTTTTCCTGGAGTTTTATCTTGTCTCTTCATCTGGGACATAATCCTCTGCCTTTCCATTTTTGTTAAGTTCCCTTGATGTGGTTTTCATTCAAGTGGCTGCAGGATGGTAGTTCTCTGTGCTTCTTCTGTCTGACTTCTGGTGGATGAGGCAAAGAAGCTTGTGTAAGCTTCCTGATGGGACAGACTGGTGGTTTGAAAAACTGGCTCTTGCTCTAGTGGGCAGGGCTGTGTTCAGTAAAACTTAAATCTGATTGTCTGTTGATGGGTGTGGCTGTGCTCTCTCCCTGTTAGTTGCTTGGCTTGAAATGACCTGGTCCTTGACTCTACAGGCTCTATGGTAGGGTTAATGGCAACTTCCAAGAGGACTCATGTCAAGTGGCAACTCCAAGGTCAGCTGCTGCCAGTGCCCCTGTCCCTGCTGACCCACAGCTCCGCAGGAGACCCTCTAACAGTCAGGTAGGTCTGGTTCAGTCTCCTGTGAGGTCACGTCTTTACTCTGGGTCCTGGTGCGCACAAGATTTTCTTTGTGCCCTCCAAGAGTAGAGTTTCTGTTTCCCTCAACCCTGTGTAAGTCCTGTAATCAAATCCCACTGGCTTTCAAAATCATATTCCCTGAGCATTCTTAGTTCCTTTGCCAGATTCCCAGGCTGAGAAGCCTGACATGGAGTTCTTCACCATGTGGGAGAATTTTCTTGGTACTATTGCACTATTTGATTTGAATCAATCTCAAATCCAGGGAAAATATGTTTAAAGACAGTATGAAGGAAAGAGTCATATAATGCCTCATCACTTCAAGCACAATTCTCTAATTTGTTGATAATGAGATAATAGGATGATGTTTCAGGAATCTCAATCATCAACTTTCTGGCTCTGACTATTCTGGGGTCTATGTGCTGGGAGCCAGCATGCTGGTAACTTCCTCCACTTTGTGGGGGTTTTAGTACCTGAAAAAGAACTCAAGGATATGGATCAGGATACTATATATAGTCCTTGATGAGGATCTAAGGGTCCCTGACTTAGTTTTATTGATAAACACTTATTATTTTTTTCTTGCTTGACTTGTTTCTTTTATTTCTGTGTTTTATCACTTCTCAGATTAAATTTGCTCTTCAGAACTTGAGGTGGCCTTGGAAGCTAATGTTTTTCCTACAAAAAGGAGGTAGGGGGCATTGGAGGGTCTGTTCCCAGCAAGTTCCTGGAGGGTCATGCTCGGTGTCAAGTTCCCCTCATCGCAGAGGCTGCAAACATGACATATAAGGTACATGAACTGAGGCCATGGAAATTCTTTCTCCAATGGCTCCCATTTCACTCTTCAGGTTTCATTCATCTCTGTTTAAATCATATAAATAAAAACATCTTAATGAACTATGGAAGTGTTAGTTGCTCAGTTGTGCCCAACTCTTTGTGACCCCATGGACTGTAACCCAATGGGCTTCTCAGTCCATGGGATTCTCTAGGCAAGAATACTGGAGTGGATTACTATTCCCTTCTCCAGGGAGAACTTCCCAACCTTGAGTCTGGGTCTCCTGCATTGAAGACAGAATCTTTACTGTCTGAGCCACCATGGAAACCCTAATGAACTATGCTTAGTAGTAAAAATAAAACCTCTTATGTAGGCTCAAGTCTTCCCTGGTGGCTCAGAGGTTAAATCATCTGCCTCCAATGCCAGAGACCCGGGTTCGATCCCTGGGTTGGGAAGATCCCCTGGAGAAGGAAATGGCAACCCACTCCAGTATTCTTGCCTGGAGAATCCCATGGACGGAGGGGCCTGGTGGGTTAAGTCCACAGGGTCGCAAAGAGTCAGACATGACTGAGCGACTTCAGTTTCACTAGGTAGGCTCAAAACATAGCTAATATATATGTTACTTATTTAAATTAATATAAATAACATATTTTCTGGAAATCAGATCCTCTCTAGGCAAGATTGTTTCCTGGAAGAACTCTCTCCCATATTACATGTGAAGACATATACTTAAGCATGGATTTGTCAGTTCAGGAAGTTTTTCCTGGCTGGATCTCCCAATGTCTGATTTGGGTTCCCTTTTTTTTTTTCCAGATATTTATTTATTTCCACACTATTGGTGTGGTGTTAAACCCTCCTCAGACTAAGCACTTCTGGCTCTGACTCAATTTCTTTCCAATATACCAGCTCTTATATATATATATATTTTTGTTTGTTTTTGTCTCCAAGGTACACACTTAACAGGTTGAGTGGAGGAAAAAAAAGTTTTTACCTGCCCTACACCTGTTCTTGAAACAACTGGCTTCTGACCTGTCATTTAACAGATATATTGTATCAAATTCAGCACTACACACAGTGTGCTCATCCTCCATTTCTCTCAGAATAGCAAGAAAAATGAGTTGGGTGGAAGTCGTATGTCTTCCATCTGCCGTTTCATTCATCACTATTCAGTTCAGTCATTCAGCTGTGTCTGACTCTTTGTGATCACATGGATGGCAGTATACCAGACTTCCCTATCCATCACCAGCACCAAGAGCTTGCTCAAACTGATGTCCATTGAGTCGGTGATGTCATCCAACCATCTCATCCTCTGCCATCCCCTTCTCTTCCTGCCTTGAATCCCAGCATCAGGGTCTTTTCCAATGAGTTCATTCTTCGCTTCAGATGGCCAAAGTATTGGAGCTTCAGCTTCAACATTAGTCCTTCTAAAGAATAGTCACAATTGATTTTCTTTAGGATTGATAGCTTTGCTACAAACCTTGCTATCTAAAAGACTCTCAAGAGTCTTCTCCAGCACCACAGTTCAAAAACATCAATTCTTCACCACTCAACTTTCTTTATGGTCCAACTCTCACATCCATACATGACTAGTGGAAAAACTATAGCATTTTATCATTGCTATCAACTTCCTTTTCCTCTGAATCCTGGAAAAGTTCTTCACTTTTTCCTTCCATTACAATGATTTAAGTTTTAATAATATTAAACCTGATGTTACCATCTTAAGTTTGGATTTAAAATCCATTATTTAAACATAAATTTATTTGCATTTTTAAATATTACCTCTTATTGTTTTTTATCAATCTGTTGTCATTGAATATAAAATTGATATTTACTGAGAACCTACTGTAAACTAGTTCTGATGTGTGATATTAAAGTAACTTGCATTACTTTTTGTTTGTTACATTGCATCTCCTACCACCATACTGGCATCTGGGACCCATTTCTTTATATAACATATATACTACTTTTATATAGAGAGTTTTCTGTTTTTATAGATTTCTATTTTTCTATAGAGGATGTTGTCTGATATACTTTTAAGAATTTGTGAATATTCATTTGGAGCAAAAAAAATCACAGAATTTTAAGATTTTTATAGACCTGATTTTTCACTTTATTATTGTGATAATATTTCTTTTATTTATGCCACATATTTTTTAGAAACTCCCTTTCTGTTTGCTCATCCACAAATGTGTAGATCTAGCTGACTCCATTTGATCAGACGTCTTAGGCCTCACTCTTAGTTTTCTGAACATGAGTAATTATATAATCCACAGTATCTAGCACGTCTTTTTTCTAAGGCTACTCAATTTTCTGGTTTTATTGAAATGAACTTTCCAGGGTACAGTACTTAACTGTCTATGTCCCTTTCATGTACCTGACACACTGTCATTTTCTGTGAGTTGCAACTATGCACAGATTTTATTAAGCGTGATGGAAAAGTGATGGGAAAGTGGACTTTTGATCATCTCAGGAAAACGGTATTAGGAAAGTGGAATCATCCGTCTACAATTTCATGTTTGGTTCAAACCATTATCTCTAACTTAGGGGAAGATTGTAGGAAGCTTCATAATTCTCCCTATTGATTTTTAAGACAGCAGACTAGTTGATTTCATCAAGTTAAGTCCAAAACTGTCAGTGATTTTTTCCCCCCTCTAGTTAGCTTGATTGCTCCTTGAATTTGTCTGTTTTGTAATTGCTTCTCTGTTTCATACATGGTGATAAGTATTTTAATTAGAATTTTGGAAACATTATCCCTGGCTTTGCTAGGTAGAATTTTAAACCTTTAGCTTTCTGCCATAATTTTTCTCTCCAATACTGACAAGCTATAGAGAGGAGTTGAGAATTGTTCAGTCACTCAGTTGTGTCCACCTCTTTGTGACACCATGGACTGCAGCAAGCCAGACTTCCCTGTCTTTCACCATCCTTCAGAGTTTGCTCAAACTCACATCGACTGAGTCAGTGATGCCATCTAATCATCTCATCCTCTGTCATTCCTTCTCCTCCTGCCTTCAATCTTTTCCAGCATCAGCATCTTCTTTCAACAAGTTGAGAATGCTAAGTGTCAAATTAGTGACCTCAAAATAATAAATATTTCAATTAGTTTCAAATCACTAGAATTTGAGAAAATCACAAAAATTTAATAGAAGTAAATTAGCTTCAGTTAGAGATGATTCTCTTCTAATCAGAAGCTTATATTTTTCACTGTTCCATGTCAAATTGGACACTGTGCTTTGCCAGTGGTTAGATAGATGAGAAAAGAAATCCATACTGTATGCAATGATTTAAAGTTCTCTGCAATTCAACTATAATCCAACTTTTGGACTATGCTCTAAGTTTTTTTTTTTAAATCATCTGGTTTTAAATTTAAATTACTACTTTAAATCTAGCCTGAGTTACTGTCCTTTCCTGGCATCTCACCTTGTTTTCCTCTTTGGAATCAGTCTCTCATTCCCTATATTCCTGTCATGCTCTACTCATTCATATATTCAATTACTGACACATTCTGGCTTACTCCAGATATTGGTCTGCAGATGTCTTTCTTGCATATGAGGATATAATCACTTTGAATTCTTGGAATATATTGTGTATTCCTTTGACTTTCTTAAAAACCATAGCATATTTGAATAAATTATTCTGTAAATGAGCAAATCCATATTTAATGAATGAATCCATGTTAAATGAATAAATAAATGCAGCTTATCTAGATCACACATAAGATTCCTCTTTTCGAATACGTCAACCTTAATTAGTCTTTAGGAAAAAACTGAATCCTTCCACAACCAGAGGCATTAACACCTACTGTGAGGTTAACTGAATATACTTACAAGGAATCAATGTGATAGAGATGTCTGTGCTGTGCTAATGGAACTCTGCCTCCCACTTACAAAATTAGCTCTTTTGTTTATCTTTTGGGCAGTGTACTTTCTGTCATGAGCCATTGTGTTATCATCTTGTTTATAAAGGTATTAAATTTCATGCTGAGTACAAACATGCCAAATATGAATTTACTCGGAGGTTATCAACTAAATTACAGTTTCTTCCCCCCCTGATTTATCTTTTCATTAGGGTATAAATGGTAAATAATACAGTTTCAAAGGTTGATTTCCTTCATAGTGACTGTAGACAGTCACTCAGTGCAATTTATTCCCTCATTTAACAAAAATATTTTAATCATCTAGCACTTGCCACATAGTGTGCTAAATTATAAGAGATAATGATGAGTAAAGTAGGGTCATCAATTTTTAGTGAGGTGAACTACAATGTAAATAAATCACAGTAATAAACATCATAAAAGCTCTAATAAAGAGGAGTGGCTTTGTAGACATGGGTGTGATTAACTCTGTCTATAAGTGACTAAAGAAGTGAGAAAAAAAGCTCTGGATGTGCCGAACTTCCCCCTACAATGAAACAGCGTGTCTGTAATGGTGACTGGATGCTTTAGCAGCTCCTAAAGGAGTCTAGAAAAGTGTTAGTCGTGACTCTTTATGACCGCATGGACTGTAGCTCTCCAGGTTCCTCTGCTCATGGAATTCTCCAGGCAAGAACGCTGGATGGTTAGTCATTCATTTCTCCAGTTATTCTTTCCAACCCAGGGGTTAAACCTGGTTATTCTGCATTACAGGTGGATTCTTTACCATCTAAGCCACCAGTGAAACCCCTATGTTAGAAGAAGTAAAGTCAAATTTCAATCATTTAATAATTAAACAAGATTGAGATACCTTTAGCCAAACATATTAAGGGGGAAGAAAAGGGAGAGGACTAAAATCAATGAAATTAGAAATGAAAAAGAAGTTACAACAGACATTACAGAAATACAAAGGATCATTAGACTATTACAACTATACACCCAAAAAATAGAAAACATAGAAGGAAGAAATGGATTTCTGGATAGGAACAACCTTCCAAGACTGAACCAAGAAGGAATAGAAAATATGAACAGATCAATTAAAAGTACTGAAAGTTAAACTAAGGCTTAGGACACCCAACAAACAGAAGTCCAATGCAAGGTCTACTGCATTGCAGGTGGTTTCTTTATCATCTGAGGCACCAGAGAAGCCCTAGAATTATGGAGTGGGCAGCCTATCCCTTCTCCAGGGGATCTTCCTGACCCAGGAATCCAACTGGGGTCTCCTGCATTGCAGGTGGATTCTTTACCAGCTGAGTTACCAGGGAAACCCAATCAGGCTATATATGCCAAATTTACAGATAGCATCATACTCAAGGGTGAAAAACTGAAAAAAAAAAAAAAAAACCTTCTATATCAAAAGCAACACAAATATATCCACTTTCATTGCTTTTATCCAATATAGTTTCAAAGTCCTAGCCATGGCAATTGAAGGAAAAAAAAATAATTTAAATTGGAAAAGAAGAAGAAAAACTGTGATTGTTTGCAGGTGGCATGGTGCTCTACATAGAAACTCCTAAGGAGACTACCAGAAAATTGCTAGAAATCATCAATGAAGTTGGTATCATTGTAAGATACAAAATTAATACACAAAAGTCTCTTGCATTGCATTTTTGTACACTAAAAACAAAAGATTAGAAAGAGAAATTAAAGACACAATCCCATTTATCATTGTACCAAAAAGAATAAAATGCCTAGGAATAAACCTACCTAAGAAGAAAATAAATATTTACTCTGAAAACTGTAAGGCACTGAAGAAAGAAACAAAACATGACAGAAACAGATGGAAAGGTACAGTATATTCTTGTACCTGAAGAATTAATATTGTCAAAATGAAGATGCTACCCAAGTCATCAGATCAACAGATCAACAGATCCAATGCAGTCCCTATCAAATCACCCGTGACACTTTTCAGAGAACTAGAATTAAAAAAAAAAAATTACAATTTGTATGGAGACACAAAAGAACCCAAATATCTAAACAATCTTGAAACAGAAAAATGGAGCCAGAGGAATCAGAGTCCCTTACTTCAGACTATACTACAAAGCTACAGTCATCAAAACTATATGGTACTGGCACAAAAACAGACATATGAATCAATAAAGTAGGATAGACAGTCCAGAAATAAACTCATGTGCCTATGGTCAATTAATCCATAACAAATGAGGCAAGACTATACAATAAAGGGAATACAGTCTCTTCAATAAATTGTGATGGGAAAACTGGACATGTGAAAAATTAAATAAGAATATTCTTTAACACCATGTACAAAAACCAACTCATAATGGATTAAAGACCTGAAAGTGAAGCCATATACTGCAAAACTCAAAGAAGAAAACAGGCAGAACACTCTTTAACATAAATCAAAGCAACTCTTGTCCTAGCTGTCTCCTATAGTAGTGGGAAAAACAAAAACAAAACAACAAAAACAAGGCTAAGCAAATAGTGTCTAATTAAACTAAAAAGTTTTTGCAAAGTAAAGAAAACCATAAACAAAACTAAACAAACAAACACAGAAACAAAACCCAATGCAATAGAATGGGAGAAAAAATGACACAACTAACAAGATATCAATGTCCAAAATTACAAGCAGTTCATGTTGCTCAATATTAAAAATAAATAACACAATAAAAAAATGTGTGGAAGACCTAAACAGACATTTCTTCAAAGAATACATATGGCTAGACAAGAGGCATCTAAAAAGATGTTCAATATCACTAATTGTTGGAGAAATGCAAATCAAAACTGCAATGAATGATCACCTCACACTAGTCTGAACTGCCATCATCAAAATATCTGCCAACAATAAATTCTGGATAAGATGTGGAAGAAAGCCCTTCTACACTGCTGGTGGGGATGTAAACTGGTCCAGCCTTTATGGGGAACAGTTTAGAGTCTTCTTAAGAAACTAAAAAAGCTACGTTATGATCCAACAATTCCACTCTTAGCATGCATCCAGAAAAAGACATGGTTTGAAAGGATACATGCACTCCAATCTTCATTACAGTGATGTTTACAATAGCCAAGGTATGGAAGCAACCTAAATGTCTATCAACACATGAATGGATAAAGAGGACATGGTAGATATATACAATGGAATATTATTCAACCCTTAAAACAAATGAAATAATGCCATTTGCAGCAACATGCATGGACTTGGAGATTATATTAAATGAAGTAATTCAGATAGAAAAAGACAAATATCATATGATGTTTCTTATTTAAGGAATCCTCCCAAATTATATAAATGTGTATATTCACAAAACAGCAACAGACTCACAGACTTAGATAACAAACTTTTGCTTACCAGGGAGGAAAAATAGGGTGAGGGATAGATAGGGAGATTGGATTGACATGTACCTTCTACTATATTAAAATAGATAACTAACAAGGAGCTACTGCATAGCATATGGAATGCTGCTCAATATTCTGTAAAAACCTAAATAAAAAAACAAAAATAATAGATACATGCATATCTATAACCAAGTCAATTTGTTGTTCACCTAAAACTAACACAACATTTTTAATCAATTGTACTCCAACATATATTAAAATTTAAAAATAAAGAAATAGAAATATAGTAAGATTTAAGGTGAGTTTGAGAGGAGATACTCCACATCCAAGATAAGAGAAACCCCAGTAAGATGGTAGGCTCTGAGAGAGGGCATCAGAGGGCAGACAGACTGAAACTACAATCACAGAAAACTAACCAATCTAATCACAAGGACCACAGCCTTGTCTAACTCAATGAAACTAAGCCAAGCTGTGTGGGGCCACCCAAGATGGATAGGTCATGGTGGAGAGTTCTGACAAAATGTGGCCCACTGAAGAAGGGAATGGCAAACTGCTTCAGTATTCTTGCCTTGAGGACCCCATGAACAGTATGAAAAGGCAAACAGATGGGACACTGAAAGATGAACTCCTGAGGTCAGTAGATGCCCAATATACTACTGGATATCAGTGGAGAAATAACTCCAGAAAGAATGAAGCGACAGAGTCAAAGCAAAAACAACACCCAGCTGTGGATGTGACTGGTGATAGAAGCAAGGTCTGATGCTGTAAAGAGCAATATTGTATAGGAACCTGGAATGTTAGGTCCATGAATTGAGGCAAATTGGAAGTGGTCAAACAGGAGATGGCAAGAGTGAATGTCAACATTCTAGGGATCAGCAAACTAAGATGGACTGGAATGGATGAATTTAACTCAGATGACCATTACTTCTACTACTGTTGGCAGGAATCCCTTAGAAGAAATGGAGTAGCTATCATAGTCAACAAAAGAGTCTGAAATGCAGCACTTGCATGCAATCTCAAACACGTCAGAATGATCTCTGTTCATTTCCAAGGCAAACCATTCAGTATCATGGTAATCCAAGTCTATGCCCCAACCCGTAATGCCTAAGAAACTGAAGTTGAATAATTCTATGAAGACCTACAAGACCTTTTAGAGCTAAAACACACACACACAAAATGTCCTTTTCTTTATAGGGGACTGGAATGCAAAAGTAGCAAGTCAAGAAACACCTGGAGTGACAGGCAAATTTGGCCTCGGAGTACAGAATGAAGCAGGGCAAAGGCTAATAGAGTTTTGCCAAGAGAACACACTGGTCATAGTAAGCACCCTTTTCCAATAACACAAGAGAAGACTCTACACATGGACATCACCAGATGGCCAACACCAAAATCAGATTGATAATATTCTTTGCAGCCAAAGATGGAGAAGCTCTATACAGTCAGCAAAAACGGACTGGGAGCTGACTGTGGCTCAGATCATGAACTCCTTATTGCCAAATTCAGGCTTAAATTGAAGACAGTGGACAAAATCACTAGACCATTCAGGTATGACATAAATCAAATTCCTTATGGTTATACAGTGGAAGTGAGAAATAGATTTAAGGGACTTGATCTGATAGACAGAGTTTCTGATGAACTATGGATGGAGGTTCATGACAATGTACAGGAGACAGGGAGCAAGACTGTCCCTAAGAAAAAGAGTCAGCCATGCATATATATATATATATATATGCATATATATATATATATATATGCATATTATATATATAATCTGCTCTGTTCAATAAATGGTGCTGGGAAAAATGGACAGCTACATGTGAAACAATGAAATTAGAACACTTCCTAACACCATACACAAAGATAAACTCAAAGTGGATTAAAAACCTAAATGTAAGACCAGAAGCTATAAAACTCTTAGAGGAAAATATAGGCAGAACACTCAATGACATAAATCAAAGCAAGATCCTCTATAACCCACCTCCTAGAGTAATGGAAATAAAAACTAAAGTAAACAAGTGGGACCTGATTAAATTTAAAAGTTTTAGCACAGCAAAGGAAACTATAAGCAATGTGAAAAGACAACCCTAAGAGTGAGCAATTGAAACAACTGATAAAAGATTAATTTCCAAAATACACAAACAGCTCATACAACTCAATAACAGAAAAACAAACAGTCCAATCAAAAAGTGGGAAAAAGACCTAAACAGACATTTCTCCAAAGAAGACATACAGATGGTAACAAAAACATGAAAAGATGCTCAGCATCGCTCATTATTAGAGAAATGCAAATCAAAACTAAAATGAGATATCACCTCACACTGGCCAGAATGACCCTCATCAAAAAGTCTACAAACAACAAATGCTGGAAGCGGTGTGGAGAAAAGAGAACACTTGCACTATTTGTGACAATGTAAATTGAAAAAAAATGTAGCTATGACAACATAGACCTTTGTCAGCAAAATAATGTCTTTGCTGTCTAGGTTGGTCATAGCTTTGCTTCCAAGGGGCTGGCATCTGTTAATCTCATGGCTTCAGTCACCATCTGCAGTGATTTTGGAGCCCAAGAAAGAAAAGTCTGTCACTATTAACTGCTTTCCCATCTCTTTTCCATGAAGTGATGGGGTCAGATGTCATGAACATCATTTTTTTGAACATTGAGCTTTAAGCCAGCTTTTTCACTCTCTTCTTTCACTTTCATCAGGAGGCTCTTTAGTTCCTCTTCACTTTGTGCCATAAGGGTGATCTCATCTGCGTATCGATGGAGAGATCAAAGTTTATATATAGCAGTTCAGTTTAGTTCAGTTTAATTCAGTCATTCAGCCGTGTCCAATTTTTTGCAACCCCATAGACTGCAGCACACCAGGCTTTCATTTCCATCACCACCTCCCAGAACTTGCCCAAACTCATGTCCACTGAGTTGGTGATGCCATCCAATCATCTCATCCTCCCTTGTCCCCTTCTTACGCCTTCAATATTTCCCAACATCAGGGTCTTTTCAAATGTGTCAATTCTTTGCATCAGGCAGGCATAGAATTGGATTTCAGCTTCAGCGTCAGTCCTTCCAATGAATTTTCAGGACTGATTTCCTTTAGATGGACTAGTTGTATCTTCTTGCAGTCCAAGGGACTCTTCTCCACCACCACAGTTCAAAAACATCAATTCTTCGGCCCTCAGCTTTCTTTACAGTCCAACTCTCACATCCATACATGACTACTGGAAAAACCAGAGATGGATTTTTTTTTTTTTTGGCAAAGTAATTAATGTCTCTGCTTTTTTATATGCTGTCTAGGTTGGTAATAGTTTTTCTTCCAAAGAGCAAACACCTTTTAATTTCAAGGCTGTAGTCACCATATGCAGTGATTTTGGAGCACGAAAATAAAAGTCTCTCACTGTTTCCACTGTTTCCCCATCTATTTGCCATGAAGTGATCTGACCAGATGCCATGATCTTAGTTTCCTGAATGTTGAATTTTAAGCCAATGTTTTCACTCTCCTCTTGCACTTTCATCAGAGGTTCTTTAGTTCTTCGCTTTCTGCATAAGTGTGGTATCATCTGTGTATCTGAGCTTATTGATATTTCTCATGCAATTTCGATTTCAGCTTGTGCTTCATCCAGTGCACCATTTCTCATGATGTACTCTGCATATAAGTTAAATATGTGCATGCAAAACAAGAGTTCAAGTGAATAGATTTACTTTTTAAAGAAAATGATTGCATTTAATCCATCACCATTACTTTTGCATGAACACGGAGAATGAAATTGATCATTATATACTATATACATTTAATGAATATTTTATAAACTTTGAGCAAGCAAGCACTACATTTGCATAAAATATATTAAAGCTATGGCCACTAACAAAAGGAAAAGTGTGTTTAGTATAAAATCTATCAGGTATTATCTGGTGCTGTCTGCAGCCTTATAGTGCCCATTTCTATAGGGTAAAAATAAATATTTGTTAAAATCCACTAAAAGTTTTAGAAATCAAAAAGACCAAGGTTGCATTTAGCAAATATTCTTTGTTTTCATCCCTAACTAAATTTATTTAAACTATAATGGATGGCTCAACTACTCTGATCTTTAAAAGTCTTCTGTACTTGTATGCACTCTGTGTTTTTGTCTATTCATAAAGACAGTGAAAGGCAAACTGACATAAGGAGAACCAGTTACCCACATGGACTATGATGAATCTCTTATACCTATTTTTTTTTTAGAATTTTTTTTTTAAATTTTGTATTGGGGTATAGTCAAGTGTTGACCACACCTTTTGACTTTATTGTCTATGCCAGAGCTTTTGACTGAGTGGGTCACAACAAGATATGGAAAATTTTTAAAGAGATGGGAATACCAGGCCATCTGACCTGCCTCCTGAGAAATCTGTATGCAGGTCAAGAAGCAAATTAGAACTGTATATGGAACAACAAACTGGTTCCAAATCAGGAAAGGAGTACATCAAGTCTGTATATTGTCACCCTGTTTATTTAACGTATATGCAATGTGCATCATGCAAAATGCCAAGCTGGATGAGAAACAGGCTGGAATCAAGCTTGCTGGGAAAAATATCAATAACCTCAGAGATGCAGATGACACCACCCTTATGGCAGAAAGCAAAGAACTAAAAAGCCTTTTGATGAAAGTGAAAGAGGAGAGTGAAAATGTTGGCTTAAAACTTGCCAGTCAGAAAATTAAGATTATGGCATCCAGTCCCATCACTTCATGGCAAATAGATGGGGAAATAACAGAAACAGTGAGGGACTTTATTTTGAGGGGCTCCGAAATCACTGCAGATAGTGATTGCAGCCTTGAAATTAAAAGATGCTTTCTCCTTGGAAGAAAACTATGACCAACCTAGACAGCATATCAAAAAGCAGAGACATTACTTTGACAACAAAATTCCATCTAGTCAAAGCTATAGTTTTTCCTGTAGTCATCTATGGATGTGAGAATTGGACTATAAATAAAGCTGGGCACCAAAGAATTGATGCTTTTGAGCTGTGGTATTGGAGAAGACTCTTGAGAGTCCTTTGGACTGCAAGGAGATCCAAGCAGTCCATCCTAAGTGAAATCAGCCCTGAATATTCATTGGAAGGATGCGAAGAACTGAATCATTGATAAAGACCCTGATGCTGGGAAAGATTGAAGGCACAAGAAGGGGACGACAGAGTATGAGATCGTTGGATGGCATCACCGACTTGATGAAAATGAGTTTGAGCAAACTCTGGAAATTTGTGATGGACAGGGAAGTCTGACATGCTGCAGTCCATGGGGTTGCAGAGTCGGACATGACTGAGTGACTGAACTGAACTGAACTGATAGCCAAGTAAGAATGTTGTGATAGTTTCAGGCAAACAGTGAAAGGACTCAGCCATGCATATATACATACATCTCTTTTCTCTCAAACTCCCCTCCCATCAAGGCTGCCACATAAGATTAAGCAGAGTTCCATGTCCTATATATTAGGTCCTCTTTGGTTATTAATTTTAAATAAGCAGTGCATACATGAGTACCCCAATCTCTCTAACTATCCCTTCTCCCAAGCCACCATTAGTTTGTTTTCTAAGGTGAGTCTCTTTCTGCTTTGTAAGTAGGTTCATTTGTCCTATCACTATTGATATCTGACCTTTTTTACAATGGTCACAAAGTTGACTTGAAAAGAATTTTACTCGTCATTTTAGATAGAATTTTAACTAAAGAACTAACTTTCATATCTGTAGATTTCCATCACGCAGATAGCTGCAACATACAAAAATTGAATTCAATTTCTTATAAAAATTCCTTGAGGTGTTCAGTAAAATTTAAAAGATATTTTATTTAGGAAAATTTATAAGTGTCCTTCATGGGTATTAGTAAGCAAAGAGTAACAGTAAGACAGGAAAGAATTCAACATCAACAGAAATAAACAAGCTAGTGGGTAATTTAAGCAAATAAAAATAGAGACAGAAAACATAAAAAAATTATAATGAAGAAACAATTTTTGATACGATAGAAATTTAAAACTTCATAAAATTAAGCATGTGTAACTCTTTCAGAATAATATGGAAAGGAAAACCTAGGTCTCTAAGCTCAAGATACAATTTCCTACAATTGTTCATAGTAGAGTTAGAAAATCTAGACAAATATACACAAAATAAGTAGAGGAAAGTTTTCAAAGAACTATTTCAGTTAAAAAGGCAACAGGTCTAGCTTGTTTCACAAAATATTATTCCAGCTATTTAAAGACCGTATAGCTCCAATTCTGTATAAGCTGTTTCAGAGCGTACAAAATAAATAAAATTCTCCTATTCCATAATCAAAGCACATGATTTATGTCTAATTCTGATAAAGATAATCCAGAATGGACAGCTATAGACAATTACTTATAGGCAATAATTTGAAAAACTTAAATAATTTAGTATATTTTAATAAATTAAAAAAAGAACATTATAACCAAATAATTTTAATCCAGGAAAGAAAGTTGGATTTATTTATGGAGACATAATAAATAATAATTACTTAATTAAAAATTAATTATTGAGCATCACCATAATAATGGTTCTTAGAATAAAAAAATCTGTTATGCTGAAAAAGTCTTTGAAATACTACAAAGACTTTTCATTCTTTATTAAAAGTTACAAGAAAGCAGAACTGAATGAGTACATCATAACATAATGAAAACAGGTAAATATATTACACCAGTAAAAAATACTGACACCAGTATCTTACTGTGAAAAATAAATGTTATTCTTATTAAGGTCAAGGAAAAAAAATCAAATATGACCACTATCAGCATAGCTATTTAATATTGTCCTGAAGATTGTCTTCAAGAATATACACAAAAGTAATTAATTATTAAAAGTAATTGGTATCTTTCAATGTGTAGATGGATGTTAAACACTCCTAAAATATCATGAGAAAATAAATAATAAAATACTATGAAAGATAGAGTTCAAAATTAATATATGAGAGGATGAAAGAAGGTAGTCCATGCAAATGGAAATCAAAAGAAAGCTGGAGTAGCAATACTCATTTCAGACAGAAGAGATTAAAACAAGAAGAGATTGCAAAACAAGACAAAAAAGGACATTGCAGAATGATCAATAGGAAGATATAAAGATTGTAAATATATATGCACCCACATAGGAGCACCTCAATATAAAAGGCAATTGCTAATAGCCATAAAGGGAGAAATCAATAGTAACACAAAAAGAGTGGGGCATTTTAATACCTCACTTCCATCAATGGAGACATCATTCAGACATAAAACCAATAAGGAAACATTGACCTTAAATGGTACATTAGTTCAAATAGTCTTAATTGATATTTATAGAGCATTCTGTTCAAAAGCAGCAGAATACATATTCTTCACAAGTGCATTTGAAACATTCTCCAGGACTGACCACAAGCTGGATCACAAGATGAGCCTTTGTGAACTTAAGAAAATTGAAATCATATGAAGCATCTTTTCTAATCACAGTGCTGTCAGATTGGAAAAAAGCTACAAGAAAAAATATATAAAACCACAAATGCATATGTATGCTAAGCAATATATTACTAAACAACCAATAATCACTGAAGAATCCAAAGAAGAAATTAAAAACAAAAACAAACACTAAAGACAAATGAAAGTGAAAGCACATTGATTCAAACCCTATGTGATGAAAGAAAAGTAGTTGTAAGAGGAAAGTTCAGAGCAGTAAAATCTTACCTCAGGAAACAAGAAAAATCTTGAATAAACAACTTAACCTTAAACCTAGAACAATTAGAGAAAGAAGAACAAACAAAACCTAATAGTAGAAGGAAAATCCTAAAGATAAAATCAGAAATGAAAAGCTAGAAGTTACAATAGACATCACAGAAATACAAAGGGTCATAAGTGACTGCTACAAGCAACTGTATGCTAATAAAATGGACAACTTGAGGACAAAAGGACAAATTCTTAGAAAGGTACAATCTCGCCAAGCAAACCAGGGAGAAATAGGAAGCATGATCACAAGTACTGGAATTGAAATTGTGATTTGAAAACTCCCAATGAACAAAAGGCCAGGACCTGATGGCATCACAGGTGGGTTTTATCAAACGCTTAGAGAAGAGCTAACATCTATCCTTCTGAAACTCCTCCAAAGAATTTCAGTGGAAAGAAAACCCCCAACTCAATCTCTGAGGCCACCATCACTCTGATTAAAAAAACAAACAAACAAAAAAAACACAAACAAACTAAGATACAACAAGAAAGAAAATTACAGGTCAACATCACTGGTGAACATAGATGTAAATTCCTCAATAAAATGCCATCAATCTGAATTCAACAATACACTAAAAACATTATATACCATGGTCAAATGGGATTTATCCCAGGGATATGAGGATTTTTTAAGATCTGTAAATCAATCAGTGTGATAGACCACATAAAAGAAACTGTAGAGTAAAAGTCATGTGATCATCTAAATAGAGGCAGAAGAAATTTTTGACAAAATCAGGACTCATTTGTAGTAGAAACTTCTCCAGAAAATGAATATAGAGGGAGCATACCTGAGCATAATAAAGGCCATATATGACAAGACTACAGCTAGTCTCATACTCAGTAGTGAAAAGCTAAAAGCATTTCCTCTAAGATCAGGAATAAGACAAAGATGTCTACTATTGCCATTGTTATTCAACATAGTTTATTGAATAACTATTTTATTCAACATAGTTTCTGAAACACTAGGTATCAGAGAAGAAAAAGAAATACAATTAATCCAAATTGGGAAAAAACTTAAACTGTCACTGTTTGCAGATGTCACAATACTATACATAGAGGACCTAAAGTTACTACCAGAAAACTACTAGAGCTCATCAATGACTTTGGTAAAGTTGGAGGCTGCAAAGTGAACATGTTGACATCTATTCCATTTCTATACACTAGAAATAAAAGATTAGAAGGAGAAATTCAAGAAATAATTTCATTTAACATTGCATTAGAAACAACAAAATATCTAGGAATATACCTTCTTAAGGAGACAAAAGACCTGTGCCTTGAAATTACAGCATACTAACACATATATATGGAATTTAGAAAGATGGTAATGATAACCCTATATGCAAAACATAAAAAGAGACACAGATGTACAGAACAGACTTTTGGACTCTGTGGGAGAAGGCGAGGGTGGGATATTTAGAGAGAACAGCATCAAAACATGTATATTATCTATAGTGAAACAGATCTCCAGCCGAGGTTGGATGCATGAGACAAGTGCTCGGGCCTGGTGCACTGGGAAGACTCAGAGGGATTGGGTAGAGAGGGAGGTGGGAGGGGGGATCAGGATGGGGAATACATATAACTCCATGGCTGATTCATGTCAATGTATGACAAAACCCACTACAATATTTTAAAGTAATTAGCCTCCAACTAATAAAAATAAATGAAAAAAAAAAAAAAAAAGCAAGAAAAAAAAAAAAAGATACTGGTGAAAGAAATGGAAGGTGATACACCCTGATGGAAAGATAAACCATGTTCATTCACTGGAAGAATCAATATTGTCAAAAAGGACTATTCTACCCAAGGCAATCTACAGATTCAATGAAATTCCTATCAAATTACCAATGGCATTTTCACAGAAAAAGAACAAAAAAAAATTGAAATTTATATGGAGACAATAAAGAATGTGAATAGCTAAAACAATATTGAGAGAGAAAAATGGAGCCAGAGTAACCGGGATCCCTGACTTCAGATTATACTGCAAAGCTACTGTTATCAAAACGGGGAGGTACCAGCAAAACAAAACAAACACAGACACATAGATCAGTGTAACAGGATAGAAAACGTGCCTCTTGGCCACCAGGATGTAGAGACGTCTATTTACATCTTCTGCCCATTTTTTGATTGGGATGTTTTGGGAGGTGAATCAAAAATGATACTGCTGCAATGTATTTCAGAGAGTGTTCTGCCTACACTTTCCTCTAGGAGTTTTATAGTGGCTAATCTCACAGTTAGATTTTTAATTCATTTTGAGTTTATCTTTGTGTATCACTTTCGATTCATCTACCAAAATAATGGAAACTGAAACAAAAATAAATATATGATACCTAATCAATTTCAGAAATTTTGCATAGCAATGGAAATAAAGTATAATGAAAAGAAAACCCACAGACAAGGGATTAGTCTCCAAAATTTACAAACAGCTCAAGAGGCTTAATATCATCAAAACAAACAACCCAATCAAAAAATGGACATAAGACTTTAGTAGACGTCCCTGCATCCTAGTGGCCAGGAGGCATGTTGCGAATTATTCAGTTCAGTTGCTCACTCGTGTCTGACTCTTTGTGACTCATGGACTGCAGCATGCCAGGCCTCCCTGTCCATCACCAACTCCCAGAGCTTACTCAAACTCATGTCCATTGAGTCAGTGATACAATCTAACTATCTCATCCTCTGTCATCCCCTTCTCCTCCTGCCCTCAATATTTCCAGCATCAGGGTCATTTCCATTGAGTCAGCTCTTCATATCAGGTGGTCAAAGTATTGGAGTTTCAGCTTCAACATCATTCCTTCCAATGAACACTCAGGACTGATTTCCTTTAGGATGGACTGGTTGTATCTCCTTGCAGTCCAAGGGACTCTCAAGAGTCTTCTCCAACACCGCAGTTCAAAAGCATCAATTCTTCAGCTCTCAGCTTTCTTTATAGTTCAACTCTCACATCCATAGATGATTACTGGAAAAACCATAGCCTTGACTAGACGGACTTTGTTGGCAAGTTTGTTGCTAATTATTAGAGAAATACAAATCAAAACTACAATGAGATATCACCTCACACCAGTCAAAATGGCTAGCTTCAAAATAATCTGCAAGCAAGTAATGCTGGAGAAGGTTTGGGGAGAAGGCAACACTCCTATTCTGTTGGTGGGAATGAAAATTGGTCAAGTCACTATGGAGAACACTATGCAAGTTCTCTAAAAACCTAAGTATAGGGCTACCATATGACCATGAAATCACACTCCTGGGCATATATCCAGAGAAAAACATCATCCGAAAGGATGTATACACCCCAATATTCATTGAAGGGCAGTTTACAATAGCCAAGAAATGGAAGCAACTAAATGTCCATTGACAGAGATGAATAAAGAAGTTGTGCATACATGCAATGTAACTTTGTTGTTCAGTTGCTCTGTCATGTATGACTCTCTGAGATCCCATGAGTGTCAGCACACCAGGTTTCCCTGTCCTTACCATGTCCTGGAGCTTGTTCAGACTCATGTCCATTGAGTTAGTGATGCCATCCAACAATTTCATCAGCTTTCATCTCCTTCACCTCCTGCCTTCAAACTTTCCCAACATCAGGGTCTTTTCTGATGAGTTGTCTCTTCACATCAGGTGGCCAAAGTATTGAAGCTTCAGCTTCAACATCAGTCCTTCCAATGAATATTCAGTGTGGATTTCCTTTAGGATTGACAGTTTGATCTTCTTGCAGTCCAAGAAAGTGTCAGGAGTCTTCCCCTACATAACATTTCAAAAGCTTCAATTCTTTGGTGCTCAATCTTTTTATGGTGCATCACATCCATATGTGGACTAATGGAAGAAACATTGCTTGACTATATGGACCTTTGTTGGCAAAGTAATGTCTCTGATTTTTAATATGCTGTCTAGTTTTGTCATAGCTTTTCTTCCAAGGAGCAAGAATCTTTTAATTTAATATCTGCAGTTACCAGAAATGATTTTGGAGCCCCCCCAAAACAAAGTCTTTCACTGTTTCCATTGTTTCCCCATCTATTTGCCATGAAATGATGGGACTGGATACCATAATCTGAGTCATTTGAATACTGACTTTTAAGTCACCTATCACTCTTCTCTTTCACCTTCATCAAGATGCTCTTTAGTTTCTCTTTGTTTTCTGCCGTAACAGTGGTATCATCTGCATATCTGAGGTTATTGGTATTTCTCCCTGAAATCTTGATTCCAGCTTGTACTTCATCCAGTCTGGCATTTCACATGATGCACTCTGCATATAAGTTAAATAACCAGGGTGACAATATATAGCCTTGACATACTCCTTTCCCAATTTGGAACTAGTCAGTTATTCCATATCTGGTTCTACATGTTGCTTCTTGACCTGCATACAGATTTCTCAGGAGGCAGGTAAACTGTTATGGTATTCCCATCTCTTGAAGAATTTTCCACTATTTTTCTGTGATCCACACAGTCAAAGGTTTTAGCATAGTCAATGAAGCAGAAATAGATACTTTTCTGGAATTCTCTTGTTTTTATCTATGATCCAACAGATATTGGCAATTTGATCTCTGGTTCCTGTGTCTTTTCTAAATCCAGTTTGAACATCTAGAAGTTCTTGGCTCATGTACTGATGAAGCCTGGCTTGGAGAATTTTGAACATTATTTTGCTAGCATGTGAAATGACTGCAATTTGCAATAGTGTGAATACTCTTTGGTGCTGCATATTTTTGCAATTGGAGTGAAAACTAATTTTTTTTTTCCAGTACTGTGGCCCATGCTGAGTCTTCCAAATTTGTTGGTATATTGACTACAACACTTTTCCAGCATCATATTTTAGGATATGAAATAGCATATCTCAAATTCCATCAACCTCACTAGATTTGTTCATAGATATACTTCCTAAGGCCCACTTGACTTCACACTCCAGCATGTCTGGCTCTAGGTGAGTTATCACACCACCTAGGCTTTCTGGGTCATTAAGATCTTTTTCTGTAGAATTCTTTTGTGTAGCCTTGCCAGCTCTTCTTAAAATCTCCTACTTCTGTTAGGTTCATACCATTTCTGTACTTTTTTGTGCCCATCTTGCATGAAATGTTCCCTTGGTGTCTCTAATTTTCTTGAAGAGATATCTAGTCTTTCCCATTCTATTGTTTTCCTCTATTTTTTTGCATTGATCACTTAGGAAGTGTTTCTTGCTATTCTTTGAAACTCTGCATTCAGGTGGGTATATCTTTCATTGTTTCCTTTGCCTTTCACTTTTCTTTAGTCAGCTACTTGTAAGGCTTTCTCAGACACCATTTGCCTTTGCATTTTATTCTCCTTGGGAATGGATTTGATCGCTGCCTCCTGTACAATTCTATTAACATGTGTCCATAGTTCTTCAGGCACTGTCCTCAGATCTAATCCCTTGAATCTACTTGTCACTACCACTGTATAACTGTAAAGGATTTGATTTAGGTCATATCTGAATGGTTTAGTAGATTTCTCTACTTTCTTCAATTTAATTCTGAATTTTGCAATAAGGACTTCATGATCAGAGCCACAATCAGCTCCCAGTCTTGTTTTTCCTAACTATATAGTGCTTCCCCATCTTCAGCTGCAAAGAATGTAATCAATCTGATTTCGATATTGACCATTTGGTGATGTCCATGTGTAGAGTCATCTCTTGTGTTCTTGGTAGAAGGTGTTGAAAGGTTGTTGCTGAGCCATGAAAGATGCTGGGATTCTTGGCCTCTGGAGAAGAGGAATTCAATCTGTGGCCAGTGACGAGGCTTGATCGCTCAGAGCTTTTGTGTGATAAGGTTTTATTAAAGTATAAAAGAGATAGACAACACTTCTGACATAGACACCAGAAGGGGGAAAAAAGAGTGCCCCCCACCGTTAGCCTTTAGAATTATGTTATATACCTATCAGCAAGCTGTTAATTAGAAAAATGAAATGCCTCAAAACTCAGAGTGGCACCAGGCCCCTCATCCACAATATGCATTTTGAGATAATATTGGCACAAGGTGAGTCATCCCAGGCCATAAAAAGATTGACATGAATCTTGAAGAAAGACAGGTTTCCAAGTAAATATACAGTTTCCTTAACATAAATTAGGAGAACAATGTATTAGGAAAACATACTGGTTTGTTGAGTCCTTATCGGTTAAGACTCTGCACTTCCATTGCAAGGTGCATGGGTTCGATCCCTGCTTAGGGAACTAAGACTCTTCTATCATATGAGAAGACACAGCCAAAAAAAAAAAAAAAAAAAAAAAGAAACAAAGAAGAAAAAACACCAAAAACAAAACCACAAGACTGAGCGACTTTACTTTCTTTCTTTTTAAAAACTTAAATTTAGAAAGGAGACATAGAGCTTCATTTTCATTAGATTATTGAAACCAATGATTTGATATTATAAAGTCAAAACAGTTGTGTGTGTGTGTGTGTGTGTACGTGTTAGTCGCTCAGTCGTGTCCAACTCTTTGCGACCTCATGGACTGTAGCTCACCAGGCTCCTTTTTCACTGGAGTAGGTTGCCATTTCCTTCTCCAATACAACTGAAAAGAGAGATTGTGTTTCTCACAGAATGACTCTTCGACAAAATAAATAAACTCTCAAAAGTCTGAGAATGTAAAGGTGAACATCATAAAATACATGAAATCTACACTTCAGTAAAAATTAATAGGTATTTAGCAGATTGCTTATCTCTAAGTATTAGTTTAGTGAGTATTTAGGGGAGATTTTAAAAAATTATCATGTTATCTTTGTAAAGGAAAATGGCTCCTCAATGTCCAATCAGATATCCACTTGGTAAAATGCAAAATGCGTAAGTGAAAGTCGCTCAGTCATATCCCACTTTTTGTGACCCCATGGACTATGCAGTCTATGGAATTCTCTAGGCCAGAATATTGAAGTGGGTAGCCTTTTCCTTCTCCAGGGGATCTTCCCAACCCAGGGGTAAAACCCAGATCTCCTGCATTGCAGGTGGATTATTTACCAGCTGAGCCACAAGGGAACCCCAATAATACAGGAGTGGGTAGCCTATCCCTTCTCCAGTGACTCTTCCCCATCCAGGAATCAGACCTGGGTCTCCTGCATTGCAGGTGGATTCTTTAACAACTGAGCTATCAGGGAAAATGCAAAATAAATTTTCACAAAACAGTCTTTCTAATTATTTTTTAAGTTCTGGAGAAAAGCTGAGCTGGCTCTCTCTTCTTCAGTCCTGTCTCAGTGGTATGTCAGAGCGTTTGAGAATTGGAGGGCTTTTATCAATTATGCAGTAATCAGCAGGTTTTCAATAAAGCACAAATTCTATCATCTAAATATATACTGCTAAGTCACTTCAGTCTTGTTCGACTCTGTGCGACCCCATCCCTGGGATTCTCCAGGCAAGAACACTGGAGTCGGTTGCCATTTCCTTCTTCAATGATAAAAGTGAAAAGTGAAAGTGAAGTCGCTCAGCCATGTCCGACCCTTCGCGACTGCATGGACTGCAGCCTACCAGGATCCTCCGTCCATGGGATTTTCCAACCAAGAGTACTAGAGTGGCGTGCCATTGCCTTCTCCGAAATATATACTAGCTTTTTTTAATATATAAATGAGTGTGATAGGGTAAATCTTTGATTGATTCACTTCTGACACTGGCCCTGGGATTCTCAAGTCTAGAATCAAATATAATATATCAGCTCTTAAAATAATTATGTATCTTTGCTTAAGTTTTATTATATGTCTTTCCTCAGTCTTTAAAATTCTTTCCTAAATTTATAGTAATTAGTTTAACCCATAATCATACACATTATTTTCATATGTGCATAGTCACTCAGTTATGTCCAACTCTCTGTAACTCCATACACTGTATGTAACCCACCTGGCTCCTCTGTCCATAGGGTTATCCAGGCAAGAGTACTGGAGTGGGTTGCCATGCCCTCCTCCAGGGAATCTTCCCATCCCAGGGATGTAACCCAGGTTTCTCGGGTCGAAGGCAGATTCTTTACCATCTGAGCCATGAGAGAGGCCTATTCCCCCCCCTCCCCATACTGGCACCTAGTAGATGAAGAGTTTAAATATTTTGACTGAAAATTATAACATTGACTCCATGGTGTACTAGTTAGCACTCTGGAGTCAAGTGGAAACATCGATCATTATCAACATTGTTAAAGAGAAGGAGAGGTGGAGAGTAATCAAAGCAGTAAAATAGATTATATTCAGGAACTAGTGTAATAGGAGAGAGAGAGTTCAGTATAGTATTGGGTTCAGTTTCAAATACAGAAAGGACAATTAGGAATGTACAGGAAAGGAGCAAAGTTGGATGGAAATAAATGCTGAGGCTGGGGAGGATTCTGGCTAAACAGACTTAATAGCATTCTTGTTGAAGGCAGGTAACCTGAAGGATGATGGTGGTGAATGATGAATTTGATCAGATATCAAGGGTGTTCAGATTTTAATTATGGGGAATTCTCTCTAAACTGACTTTGCAAAATTCTTGCTAAAACTGGGCAATACGCAGAAAAATGTGGCACCCTGAAAGTCAAGGCCTAGTTTAGAGGAGGGTTCAGAGGAGCCTGACTAAAAATTGGCCAAGAAAAGTCTTTGTTGGCATTATATCAAAATGAAGGGGAAGGCCATACTATGCCATGACATAAAGGCATGCTCATAAATGGAAAATAGTATGTGTGACAAGACAGAGTAGCTGTTTGAACAGCGGTAAAAATTGGGGTTGAAAATGTATGATGTGCAACATGAAAGACCATGTATGTTATTATGTTGTGTTAGCAACTATATTTTTTATTGTAATAGTTGATGACTTATGCATGATATTTTTTTCAAATGATAATTGTATCATTGCAGATGTTCTAATGCAAGGGCAAGAAAATAGCTACAAAGAAATCAGTTTTGAATATATTGTAAGAGATTTTCAAGACAAACATAAGATTCTGAACTAGAGTAATATGAGAAAGAATCTAGACATATTTGAATGATATTTTTAAGGTAAAAACAAAAATTTATGGTGACTGGATGGAACATATGAAAGGTAAAATGTCAAAAGGCATTTTCAAGATTTTAGCCTAAATACTTAACTCTAATGGATATTGAGACTCTTCGTCACGTAAGTGCATATCTGTTTGCTTTCAGTGAGGTGGAGTGGGTCTGTTCATGTTGTTTTAATTTTTAGTGAGTGAGTCTGAACTACCTTTCAGTGTGGTCTGATTGACTAAGTCAGTCATTCATTATGAGGCCAGGTCTTTGACTGCTGTTTTCTACTTGAAAATAAACTGGCCAAAGGCTAAGAGATAGAGGATAGCACTATTTTAGAATTAATGAAAAACATTTTCCAAAGTCTCAACATCCACTTAATAAACATGTTGTTTTCAGTTTGCATATCTGAAATATTCTAACTCCTAAAGCTATCTATAAGGAATGTTGATTTGCAATTCAACAATTTGCCCTAAACTGTCAAATTAAGTAATACTTTCAGGAAAAAAAAAAAGTAATAATTTCATTTTCTTTTTTCCTTTGTTAATGGAAAGAGAGGAGGTAAACACTATCAACGTGTAAACAGATTTTCTTTCACTGTGTTAGATTCTATTTCTTGGTGTTTTTTGATTCTATTTCTTTGCATTTTTCAGCTAATGCCTTTTACAGATTTGTTAAATCTGACTGAGCCTTCCTGCTCCGAACATTTTCTAAAGCATGTACACTGTTTAAAGGACCCAGAGCCAGAATGTAAAATGGTAAAAACATATTTTACTCAGGAACTCGGGATAAAGAGATCTCATTATAGAGCTGGACTTAATTCTAAATACAAGAAAAAATGGAATTTTAGTGGGAGGGATGTTCGAGTGGGAAGGAACATGGGTAAACCTATGGTTGATTCATGTTGATGTTTGGTAGAAACCAATACAATACTGTAAAGCAATTATCCTTCAACTAAAAATAAAGAGACTTAAAAAAAGAAAGAAAGAAAAAAGTGGAATTTTATAGGCAAGAGAGGGGAAATGGGAAGAAGCATTGGCAGATTAAAAAAAATGATTAAGAAGAGACATCAAGGGTTGGAGAATTCTTGCTAAACAGATTTAAAGGATTCTTACTGAAGGCAGGTCAGGGTGACAGATATCAAGGGTAGGAGAATTTCTTTACAATGATTTAACAGGATTCTTGATATAACTGGGCTGTAAACCTAGCAAGGACTGGGTCCAAGGTCAAGGCCTAGCTGAAAAGAGGATGTAGAAAAACATGACTACAGTTAGTCAAAGACAGAGTCTTCATAAACACACACATAGACATACACACAAAATAAAGGAAGAGAAGATGTATTTTGTACCAATTTTTCTGCAAGTGTTTTGCTTTGATTGGGAGACTTCATTGTCTGCTAATAAGGGAAATTTATATGAAGACAGAAACACAAGAAATGTTTTAAAATTATAGATTTGAAAATAATGTAGAAAATTCAAAGGAGTAACCAAGAAAACAGAATAATGCAAATTAACAGGGTTTTAAATAATATGAATTAGAAAAAGCATAAGTGATGGATAATTTTAGCTGTGAGAGAATGAGGATAAAAACTCATGTAATCATGTAATTTCATAACTAATAGAAACTTCAGAGATTATTTCTTTATTTTAAAGATGAGGAAGTCACAGAAATTACAAAGGACCTTTAGTAAATGATTGTTCCTACCAATAGCAAATGTTTAACCAGAGCAAGCCAAGAAGAATCCTTTAGCTCCTTTACATTCTTATTATGTCAAGAGCCTTCTTACTTTCACTTCAATGCAATTTTTACTGAAATATACCTAAATTTGGACAAATTTATTCCAGAGAAATATCAGAAAGTATTTTTTCCATTTAAATTATAATTTGTGGTTCATGTTGTGTAATTAAACACTGAGAAATAAATTGCTTGCTGTTGTCAGACTAAGAAATGTCTGATTCTTTGTGTCCCCATGGAATGCAGCACACCAGACTCATCTATCCTCCATTATCTCTCAGAGGTTGCTCAGATTCATTCCCATTGAGTTGGTGATGCTGTCTAAAAATATCATCCTCTGCCATTTTCTTCTTTTGCTTTCAATCTTTCCCCAGCATCAGGGTCGTTTCTAATGAGTTGGTTCTTCCCCTCAGGTGGCCAAATTATTGGAGCTTCAGCTTCAGCATCAGTCCTTCCAATGAATATTCAGGATTGATTTCCTTTAGGAGTTGACTGATTTGATACGATACCACGCAGCCCAAGAACTCTCAAGAGTCTTCTCTAACACCACAATTCAATAATAATAATAATAATAATAATAATAATAAATTCTTTGATGTTCAGCCTTCTTTAGAGTCCAACTATCACATCCATACATGGCCACTGGAAAAACCATAGCTTTGACTATACAAACAGTTGTTGACAAAGTTATGGCTTTGCTTTTTAATATGCTTCTTTCCAAGTGGTACAGTGGTAAGCAATCTGCCTGCTAATGCAGGAGATGCAAGAGACACAGGTTTGATCCCTGGATAGGGAAGATCCCCTGGAGGAGGAAATGGCAACCTACTCTAGTATTCTTGCCTGGAAAGTCTATTGGACAGAGGAGTCTGGTGGGCTACAGTCCATGGGGTCACAAACATTTGGACATGACTGATCATTCATGCACTAGGTTTGTCATAATTTTCCTTCTAAGGAGCAAGTATCTTTTAATTTCATGACTGCAGTTACCATCTGCACTGATTTTGGAGCCCAGGAAAATAAAATCTGTCACAGCTTCCACATTTTCCCTTTCTATTTGCCGCGAAGTGATTGGACTGGATGCCATGATCTTAGCTCTTTTAGTGATGAGTTTTTAACCAGCTTTTTTGCTCTCCTCTTTTACCCTCATCAAGAGGCTCTTTAGTTCCTGTTCACTTTCTGCCATTAGAGAGATATCATCTGCATATATGAGGTTATTGATATTTCTTCTGGTAATCTTGATTCGAGCTTGTGATTCATCCAGCACATCCTTTCTCATGATGTACTCTGCACAGAAGTTAAATAAGCAGAGTGACAACACATAGCCTTGTCATACACCTTTCCCCATTTTGAGACTTTCCATTATTTCATATCCAGTTCTAACTGTGGTTTCTTGACCCACATACAAGTTTCTCAGGAGACTAGCAAAGTGTACTACCCCCGTCTCTTTAAGAACTTTCCACAGTTTGTTGTGAGGCACACAGTCAAAACTTTAATGCAGTCTATGAAGCAGAAAGAGAGGTTTTCTGAAATTCCCTCGCTTTCTGCATGATCCAGTGAATGTTGTCATTTTGATCTCTGGTTCTTCTGCCTGTTCGAATTCCAGCTTGTATATCTGGAATTACTTACTAGAACCTCATAGAATAGTAAGAAGTTACATTGGTTAATAATTTATTTTTGTAACTCACCGATATTGATACCTATGGGGAATGTGAAATATGTTTTACTCTATACACAGTGCACATATACATATATGATATGTAGGCTACAAAAAGTTTCAAGAAACAATATTTGTCCTTACTTCTTGCCATGCACTCTTGTATTATCCATTATATTATGTTTCTTTCTGATAAATTATGATGGAATACGTTAAGTTGATTTCAGGACCCACTAATGTGTATCTACCTTCATATGAAAACGTGTGTTCTGGAAAATATAATTGATACATTGCACACTTATTTGGTCATTTGCTTACTTCACAGTCTTTAAACTTTTTATTGCAAAATTATTTTAAAATGTTATGGATAGTTTTGTAAAGGATGTCAGGTACATCAATTTGTTGTTATTTAGTCATTAAGTTGTGTCTAACTCTTTTTCTGACTCTTTTCCAGGCTACCCCATGGACTGTAGCCTGTTAGGCTCTTCTGTCCATGAGATTAGCCAGGCAAGATTACTGGAATGAGTTGTCATTTCCTTCTACTGGGTATCTTCCTAACCCAAGGATTGAAATTATGTCTCCTGCACTGGCAGGAAGATTCTTTACCACAGTGCCATCAAGGAAGCCCAGCTATATCAGGAGATATAGATATAATTTTGTTCACCATCTTCATCTTGTAGATGAGGAAATTAAGATGCAAAGGATCAAAATATTGCCAGAGCCAAACCTCTCAGTTCAGTTCAGTTCAGTCATTCAGTCGTGTCCAACTCTTTGCAACCCCATGAATTGCAGCACGCCCAGCCTCCCTGTCCATCACCACCTCCCGGAGTTTACTCAAACTCATGCCCATCGAGTCGGTGATGCCATCCAGCCATCTCATCCTCTGTCGTCCCCTTCTCCTCCTGCCCCCAATCCCTCCCAGCATCAGGGTCTTTTCCAGCGAGCCAACTCTTCGCATGAGGTGGCCATGTGTAATTCTTCCCACCCAATTTTCTTTCTGTCATAATACACTGAAGGAAAATTTTACTTGAGAGAAAGTTTTCTTCCTCAGTTAAATCAGAAAATATGTCTTAAAAGCTGCTTTACTCAAAGAGCTACTTCAGATAATCAGTTGAAAAATTCCAAGTAGATTCTGCCAGAGCATTCTCTGTCTAGAAACACATTGGCATTGAAACCACATGAAGAATTATTTTTGGTAGAGGAAAACATGGAGTTTGAACCCCTCATGGCTGGCTGCTTGCCTAGAATGTGAGCTCTTTTGATTATACCTCATCAGTTAACGTTTTTCTAGCTCAATCTAAATACCTCCTGTTCTCAGACTCATTAAGTAAGATCCTCTTACTTATTTTACTCATCATGCAATTTTAATTCAAAATCCTGCTGTATATATAAGTTGTTATCCTACACATAACTCTCTTATATACCTTGCTGCAAACACACCAGGATATTTGCTTAAATTAGTACATAACTGAGTTTGCTAAAATGAATAAAATGCACTCATTTAAAATATTGCAAAATTCAACAAGATATCTTTATTAATTGAAATGAATTAGCAGGCTTTAAGTATAGGCAGTCTGTATGTTGTTAAGCAGTGTTTCCTCAAACAGCTGTTTTTGAAGAGAAAATAACACTTTGTAAACATATAAAACAGTTTGCTAAAACCTTTTCTTGGTCTTCTGTTAACAAATTAATTTTCTAAATATCTTGATTATGGAATTTTCTTCTTTTTTAAAAAAATATTTATTTATTTGGCCATGTCCAGTCTTAGTTGTGGCACACAGGACCTCACGCAAGGTCAGTAGTTGTGGCACAGGAGTTTAGTTGCTCCATGACGTGTGGGATCTTAGTTCAGCAATAAGGGATCAAATCTGCATACCTTGCATTACAAGGATTCTTAACCACTAAACCACCAGGGAAGTCCCTTTAATGTTGATAACTTTGCATAATCACCCTATAAGTTACAGAGGGAAGAAATCTCTAGGCAAAAGTTCTGAATCCTTAATCTTGTTGGAAAATTCGACAATATATCATCTAAAAATCATAAATTCATTATACTGCGTATTATTTTCATCATTGTTTAAGTTTTATAAGATCTGGCATTTCAAACACCTAACTTTACTGTCTAGCTCTGGTGTCTAATGGCTTGAATAAGTCAATATATATGAATATATTATAAATGGTTCCTTCAAGAGGAAGAAATGAGAATGTGATGATGACTCCATGAGGAACATCCATCATCTGAGATTAAGCTAACTGGACATTCTGTACTAACAGGTGAAATCTTACATTTTTCTGGCTATAAATAAAATAGATTTAGAGGAAAAAGTTTTAAAGCACAGAGAATTTACTACTTTCAATTCAATTTTTTAATCATTTAATTTCCTGACTTCTCCAATGGGGATATTGGTTAATGATTTTCCACTGGTATTCTACTAGAGGAAGGTGAAAGTCCCAAATAATTTCCTTTTCACCTGCCCAAGTCACCTAATTAAAAGTCAGTCTGGCTCACTCAAGAGAAATTCATATTAAGGTAAAAATCGTTAGGCAGTTAGTGTATGAACTCTGAGACCTTGGCCTGTTTCAATAAACACCCCACTCCATTAATCTGAAACTATACCCTTTGTCCCAAACTTCTGGCTCTCTGCCTTTGGTCTGATAAATTATCAGCACTCAGATCCAGGAAAGCATAGCAATTAATTTCTGCTCCATATGCCTGTGGGGAAAACAACTGGTGATCATTAATCTTTAGCCTGTACATCTAGTCCATTATAAAATGGCTGGGATCATGAGAAAAGGTCCTGGTATGGCAACTTGTGAGTGAAGTTGCTCAGTCGCATCTAACTCTTTGCAACCCCACGGACTGTATGTAGCCTACCAGGCTTCTCAGTCCATGGGATTTTCCAGGCAAGAATACTGGAGCAGATTGCCATTTTCTTCTTCAGAAGATCTTCCTGACCCAGGGATCGAATCCAGGATCTCCTGTGTTGTAGGCAGATGCTTTACTGTCTGAGCCACCAGGTATGGTGACTTAATGTCTAAGAAAACTAAGAATCCCAGGATCAAAACAAGCCATAAAGATGTCAAGTTAAACATTGTGACCTTTAAGCTGATTGGTTAGAAATGATATATGCTAAAAGTAAGAACCAGTGAAAAATGTACAAATCAAAACTAGTAAGGATAAAAACTGCTGTAAGTCCCACCTTTTGGGTCACTTCACCCATCTCAACACCTATGCTGAGAGCTTTGTAATTTCCCTTTCTCTCAAATAAATCCTGTTTGCTTGCAACCATGAGAGTCTGCACTTTTGCAAAGTTCGTTCTTTGGCTCCATGAACAAGAATTCGGATTTCCATTTCCATATCAGTGCATTTAGAAAATCACAGAACTAGAGGAGAATACACTTATCAACTCTATTTGTTTAGCAATTTATATAGGAAATAGGTATTTTTCAGTCCCTGTTCAAATTTATTTGTCCTCCTACTAATGGCAAGTTTGGAATAGTTCAAAATACTTAGAGAATTTGTTTGGCTTTATTTTCTCCCCTATATTCAATTTAGAATTATTTTTCTTTCAGTTCTACATCAATTATGAAATTTCAGGTTTCCTTTATCATTGATAAGTTTAGGGGTACTATCTGCTACCAGTGATCTTCCCAAAGAAGTAATTGTTCTCCTTATTAATTGACAACATTATCAAAGTCGATAATCAATGGGTCTATGGCAGGGAGAAGTCAATTCTGACTCCATGTTGGAAACTGTTTCTTTGATTTGCTTTTTGTTGCTTTTGTTGCAGTTACACTTAATAGCTTGTCTCACAGGTCCCCGCCTGACTGTAAACTAAAGTTCCTTTGTTCAGCTCATAGAGAGATAATCTGACCCTGCTCACCAGTGAATAGAAGAAATTAACACACTCCTTCCAAAGGTTGGACTTGCCTTGGAGATGTTTTGCAAGACTGAAGACCCTTTCAATTTACTTCCCCACTGCATCTCTCTCTCTGTACTGCCTTTTGACTTTAGTATCTCTTTGCTTCTTTCTCTCTGACTCTGATAAAGAACCTGGCATCTAGACCCTGACATGATTGTTATTCTGAGATGCTAGACTGCCGTCTTCTCAGTCAGCTGACTCCCTAAATAAGGTACATTCCTTGTCTTAATGCCTCATCTTTGGATTTATTGACCTATCATGTGGCAAGCAGAGTGAAGTTGGACTCGGTAACAGGTTTTGCGTGCATAAATCCACAGCAGATACCTATTAAAAAGATATTGAAAGTATTGTTTCTACTCTTCCATGTGAAAAGAACACTCCCAAAATTTTTTAATAAATTAAATTTTCTATAAAGGTGTCTAATATGGATAAATTCATTTTAATTTAATTTTTTAAAAGGAGTATCTCTAAGTATTAGACATTGAGTTAAGTACAGTTTGATTTTCCATAGTAAAATAATTATGTAAATGATAAGAAACATTTTGACCTAAGACCTACCGTTCAACACTTTATTACCAAAATCACATGTATGACATTTTAAAATAAGAATTAATCATTAGAGATAACCATTGTACACAATCCAGTTGGAAAACACACACATGCACACACACACACATACACACATACAACAAATAAAACAAAAAATCGCCAAACATTTAAATGCTGACTATTTGAAAAACAATCTTTTTGTCTTCTCAAAAAAAAAAAAAAAAAAATTAAAATGTCAGTTCAAGACTTCGATGAATTTCAATCCAAGAGGAATTAAGACAAATGCAAAAACATTTATAATACCTTTGAAGTCAATTATTATAAGGAAGAAGCAGAGTGTAAGGAATTTTGAGAGGCAATTAAATGAACCCCCCTTAAGCAATGCCAAAGAATGCTCAAACTACTGCACAATTGCACTCATCTCACACCCTAGTAAAGTAATTCCCAAAATTCTCCAAGCCAGGCTTCAGCAATACGTGAACCGAGAACTTCCAGATGTTCAAGCTGGTTTTACAAAAGACAGAGGAACCAGAGATCAAATTGCCAATATCCGCTGGATCACCGAAAAAGCAAGAGAGTCCCAGAAAAACATCTATTTCTGCTTTATTGACTATGCCAAAGCCTTCGACTGTGTGGATCACAATAAACTGTGGAAAATTCTGAAAGAGATGGGAGTACCAGACCACCTGACCTGCCTCTTGAGAAACCTGTATGCAGGTCAGGAAGCAACAGTTAGAACTGGACATGGAACAACAGACTGGTTCCAAATAGGAAAAGGAGTACGTCAAGGCTGTATAATGTCACCCTGCTCATTTAACTTCTATGCAGAGTACATCATGAGAAACGCTGGGCTGGAAGAAGCACAAGCTGGAATCAAGATTGCTGGGAGAAATATCAATAACCTCAGATAGACAGATGACACCACCCTTATAGCAGAGAGTGAAGAGGAACTAAAAAGCCTCTTGATGAAAGTGAAAGAGGACAGTGAAAAAGTTGGCTTAAAGCTGAACATTCAGAAAACTAAGATCATGGCATCTGGTCCCATCACCTCATGGGAAATAGATGGGGAGACAGTGGAAACAGAGTCAGACTTCATTTTTTTGGGCTCCAAAATCACTGCAGATGGTGATTGCAGCCATGAAATTAAAAGACGCTTGCTCCTTGGGAGGAAAGTTATGGCCAACCTAGATAGCAAATTAAAAAGTAGAGACATTACTTTGCCAACAAAGGTTTGTCTGGTCAAGGCTATGGTTTTTCCAGTAGTCATATATGGATGTGAGAGTTGGACTGTGAAGAAAGCTGAGCACCGAAAAATTGATGCTTGTGAACTGTGTTGTTGGAGAAGACTCTTGAGAGTCCCTTGGACTTCAAGGAGATCCAACCAGTCCATCCTAAAGGAGATAAGTCCCAGATGTTCATTGGAAAGACTGATGCTGAAGCTGAAACTCCAGTACTTTGGCCATCTCATGCGAAGAGTGGACTCATTGGAAGAGACCCTGATGCTGGGAGAGATTGCGGGCAGGAGGAGAAAGGGGTGACAGAGGATGAGATGGCTGGATGGCATCACCGACTCAATGGGCATGAGTTTGAGTAAGCTCCGGGAGTTTGTGATGGACAGGGAGGCCTGGCATGCTGCGATTCATGGGGTCGCAAAGAGTCGGACATGACTGAGCGACTGAACTGAACTGAACTAAGCTGTATTCACTGTGATATAGGATCACAACTTCCTCTGTTTAAATACCAAATATCCTACTATTCATGGAATCCAAGATTCTCTGAGGAGGTTTTTCAGAGAAGTCTGCATTTCTCAAACATTTTTGTGAAAATAACCTAAGATATTTGTTTCACTGTGTCTTTTGAATTTCATTATACTTGCTTAAAATTTTAAATCTTATTGTATATAATTCTAATTTGATATTGAAACCACATAGAACCCTGTGGGGCTCTTGAGCCCAAAAGACTTTCTGTGCCCCCAATCTCTTGTTTGTAGGAAATAAGCTTCATTGAACATTCATGACCTCCTCTGAGTTCCAAAGGGTAAGTTCAAACAGTTACTAATCAGAGAAGAGATATAGAGACATGGGAAGAGCAGTGAGAAACCATACTGCAGGCTCTGACAGGGTCCTGGTTCCCTTTCAAAGGTCATATATAACAATATCTTTGAGTTCTTCTTCAGAACTACAACTCCCACCAAATGGGAGATGTTAACAATGTAATGAAACAGTCTTCATTCCAGAGAGAAGGCCACACAGTTCACCCACCATGAGACACTCCTGACATGAGTGACTCTAGATTGAAGGAATGGAGACCCTGTAGGTACACTGATACTGATCAGCAAGCCCTTCCCTTGACTATAAGACTCCTCACAAATCATCCCATGTTGGGACACACAGTTTTGAGGACATTAACCTCTTGTGGGCCCTTTTACTTAGCAAAGTTATCCTCTTCTACTTCACCCAAATCTATAGCACCTCTCACCAAAAGAGAGGCTGAATTTTTGGTAAAAGAACCAACAATATAAATATCCGGTTCTCATTTGTAATTTGTAGTCCAAATTATTGTTTATTAAAACCTTCATATTGTTGCCAAAATCTTGGCTCTCTGCACACCAGTGCCAAACATAAATGCAGAGACAGTTATACAGGAGAAGGAAATAGTGGCTTTATTACTTTGCCAGGCAAAGGGGGAACACAGTAGGGAACACAGTTCATACTTATTATGAACAGAAGGCACATGAAGGCAAACATGTGAGCATAGAAAACCAGGTCACTTCACTTGGCAAGTGAATACAGATAGAAACAAGATATAATCTCAAATAGCTTGCTCTGAATAAGACAAGATATAATCTCAAATAGTTTGCTCTGAATAAGATTTGATACTAGATAGAAAATTCCAAACCCTGAAGACTTTGTGTTCCTTTTTAAGTTACAAAATTAGACAGGAAGGGGACAGGGCTCAATCTTTAAAAGAATGACATAGCAGAGCAAACTTGATTTCCAAGTATACAAGAAGTATACAAGAAGCCTCATTATTACATTCATGGTAATATATTGGCAGGCTAAACTACACACCCACAGACTCCATGACAGTTTCAAGGAGCCATAAAAGCCAAAATGCAGCAGTGACTCAATTCCTGGAAATCTGTATTCCTTCCCCAAAATATTAGAATAATACTCACACTCAGTCATCTAGGAAATGACACAGCCAATGAAAACTAATCACCCCATATTTCAGGGTCTCTCACTTAGTGAGATGGCCTATACTCTCTGTATTTACCTGAACAGATTTTCCTTCAATTTACTGTAGTTCACTCTTGATTTCTTTCCTGCAAGAAGCCAAGAACTCACACTTGGCAGCCTGTCCCAGGGTCTTGCCTGGGGTATGGACAAGACTACCCTCTCACACTTCACCAACCTTTTCTCTTACTACATCTTCTGGTGTTCAAAGTGAGGTCTCAAAGGGCATTCGTAATCTTGACCCATCTTTAGTGCTATGGCTGTGGTGGCTGAGACTCCTCCAGACCTATGGAGATATAGGTGGTCCGTTGAAAAAAGTCTTAGTCACTCACTCAAGTCCAAGTCTTTGCAGCACCATAGGCTGTAGCCTGCCAGGCTCCTCTTTCAATGGAATTCTCAAGAAAAGAATAATGGAGGGGGTTGCCATTCCCCTCTCCAGGGGATATTCCCAACCCAGGGATCAACCTGGGTCTGCTGTATTGCAGGCAGATTCATTACCATCTGAGCCACTAGTAGTCCTGTAGGTGGTGGTGCACCAGGGCTCGGGAGAAAGGAGCAGTGACCCAACAAGAGATGGAACCAACTTCCCTGTGAGTGTTCAGGGGTCCCCAGCAGAGACTTTCATGGACAGTTGCTTGTTGTGGGGCCAGGGGCACTGAATACAACAACCCTTGGAGCCACAGCATGCTGTCCTTTTGAAGGCGGTCGTCTTTACTGCCATTACCCCTACCATAGTTTGTTTTAAGGACAAATAACAGTAAGGGAACATAGCCCCAACAGAAAATTGGATTAAAGATTTACTGAGCATTGCCCCATCCATTAGAGCAAGACACAGATTCCCCTACAGCCAGTCCCTACCATCAGGAAGATTCACAAGCCTATCTTTATCCATCAGAGGGCAGAAAGAATGAAAACCACAATCACAGCAAACTAAGCAAATTGATCACATGGAATACAGCCTTGTCTAACTCAGTGAAACTATGAGCCATGCTGTGTAGGTCCGCCCAAGGTGGGTGGGTAATGGAAGACACTTCTGACAAAACATTGTCCACTGGACAAGGTAATGGCACACCACTTCAATATTCTTGCCATGAGAATCCCATGAGCAGTATGAAAAGCAAAAAATATGAGTCTGAAAGATGAACTCCCCATGTCGGCAGGTGCCCAATATGCTACTGGAAAAAAGTGGAGAAATAGCTTGAGAAAGAACAAAGAGCCTGAGCCATAGAGAAAACAATGCCCAGTTTTGGAAGCAACTGGTAATGGAAGTAAAGTCTGATGCTGTAAGGAAAAATATTGCACAGGGATGTAAGGTTCATGTATCAAGGTAAATTGCAAGTGGTCAAACAGGAAATGGCAAGACTGAACATTGGCATTTTAGGAATCAGTGAACTAAAATGGACAAATTTAATTCAGATGATCATTATATCTACTACTTAGGGCAAGCATCCCATAGAAGAAATGGAATAGCCCTCATAGTCAACAAAAGAGAATACAATGAAGTACTTTAGGTGCAATCTCAAAAGTGATAGAAGGATCTCTGTTCATTTCCAAGCAGACCATTCAATATCACAGTAATCCGAGTCTCTGCCCCAACCAATAATGCCAAAGAAGCTGAAGTTGAACACATCTATGATGACCTACAAGACCTTCTAACATTGAAAAACAGTTGTTTTTCTCATCATAGAGACTTCCCTGATGGCTCAGATGGTAAAGCGTCTTCCTGCAATGTGGGAGACCCGGGTTCAATCTCTGGGTTGGGAAGATCCCCTGGAGAAGGAAATGACAACCGACTCCAGTACTCTTGCCTGTAAAATCCCATGGACAGAGGATCCCAGTAGGTTACAGGCCATGGGATCACAGAGTCAGAAACGACTGAGTGATTTCATGGTTTCATCACAGGGGACTGTAACACAAAAGTAGGAAGTCAACAGATACCTGAAATAACACACAAATTTGGTCCTGGAGTACAAAATGAAGCATGACAAAGGCTAACAGAATTTTGCCAAGAGAATGCACGGGTCACAGCAAATATCCTCTTTCAACAACACAAGAGACAACTCTACAAATGAATATCAGCAGATTGTCAATACTTAAATCAAATTAATTATGTTCTTTGCAGCTGAAGGTGGAGAAGATATATAAAGTCAACAAAAACAAGACCAGGAGCTGACTCTGGCTCAGATCATGAGCTCCTTATTGGCAAAATCATATTTAAGTGGAAGAAAGTAGGGAAAACCATCAGTCCACTTGGGAATGGCCTAAGTCATATCGCTTATGATCATACAGTGCAATTCAGTTGCTCAGTCATGTCTGACTCTTTGCGACTCCATGGACTGAAGCACGCCAGGCCTCCCTATCCATCACCAACTCCTGGAGCTTATTCAAATTCATTTCCATTGAGTCGGTGATGCAATCCAACAATCTTATCCTCTGTCATTCCCTTCTCCTCCTGCCTTCATTCTTTCCCATAATCAGGGTCTTGATAATCAGGGTCATAATCAGCTTCTTGACCTGCATACAGATTTCCCAGGAGGCAGGTCAGGTGGTCTGGTATCCCCATTCCTTTTTATTTTTTCCATTTATTTTTATTAGTTGGAGGCTAATTACTTTACAATATTGTAGTGGTTTTTGCCATACATTGACATGAATCAGTCATGGATTTACATGTATTCCCCATCCCGATCCCCCCTCTGCCCCCCCCCCCCACCCCATCCCTCTGGGTCATTCCAGTGCACCAGCCCCAAGCACTTGTCTCATGCTTCCAACCTGGGCTGGTGATATGTTTCACCCTTGATAATATACATGTTTCAGTATCCCCATCTCTTTAAGAATTTTCCACAGTTTGTTGTGATCCACACAGCCAAAGGATTTGGAACGGTCAATAAAGCAGAAGTAGATGTTTTTCTGAAACTCTCTTGCCTTTTCAAAGATTCAAGGAATGCCGGCCATTTGAACTCTGGTTCCTATACCTTTTCTAAATCCAGCTTGAACATCTGGAATCTCACGGTTCACATACTGTTGAAGCCAGGCTTGGATAATTTTGAGCATTACTTTGCTAGCATGTGAGATGAGTGCAACTGTGCGGTAGTTTGAACGTTATTTGGCATTGTCTTTCTTTGGGATTGAATTGAAAGCTGATCTTTTCCAGCCCTGTGTCCGTTGCTTAGTTTTCCAAATTTGCTTTCATGTTGAGTTAACACTTTCATAGCATCATCTTTCAGGATTTGAAATAGCTCAACTAGAATTTCATCACGTCCACTAGCTTTGTTCATAGTGAGGCTTCATAAGGCTCACGTGACTTGCATTCCAAGATGTCTGGCTCTAGGTGAGTGATCACACCATCATGGTTATCTGGGTCATGAAGATCTTTTTTGCATAGTTTTTCAGTGTTTTTTTTTGCCACTTCTTCTTAATATGTTCTCCTTCTGTTAGGTCCATATTATTTCCATCCTTTATTGTGCCCATCTTTGCATGAAATGTTCCCTTTGTATCTCTAATTTTCTTGAAGAGATCTCCAGTCCTTTTCATTCTGTTGTTTTCCTCTATTTCTTTACATTGATCACTGAGGAAATCTTTCTTATCTCTCCTTGCTATCCTCTGGAACTTTGCATTCATGGCTGTATCTTTTCTTTTCTCCTTTGCCTTTTGCTTCTCTTCTTTTCTCATCTATTTGTAAGGCCTCCTCAGACAACCATTTTGCCTTTTTGTGTTTCTTTTTCTTGGGGATGATCTTGATCACTGCTTCCTGTACAGTGCCACAAACCTCCATCCATAGATCACCAGGCACTCTGTCTATTAGATATAGTCCCTTAAATCTATTTCTCACTTCCACTGTATAATCATAAGAGATTTTATTTAGGTCATACCTGAATGGTTTAGTTGTTTTCCCTACTTTCTTCAATTTAAGTCTGAATTGGGCAATAAAGAGTTCATGATCTGAACCACAGTCAGCTCCCAGTTTTGTTTTTGCTGACTATATGCAACTTCTCCATCTTTGACTGCAAAGAATATAATCAATCTGATTTCTATATTGACCATCTTGTGATGTCCACATGTAGTCATCTCGTGTTGTTGGAAGAGGATGTTTGCTATGACCAGTGTGTTCTCTTGGCAAAACTCTTATTAGCCTTTGCCCCATGTCATTCTGTACTCCAAGGCCAAATTTGCCTGTTACTCCAGGTATTTCTTGACTTTCTACTTTTTGCATTCCAATCCCCTATAATGAAGGGGACATCTTTTTTTGGGTGCTAGTTCTAGAAGGTCTTGTAGGTCTTCATAGAACCATTCAACATCAGCTTCTTCAGTATTACTGGTTGGGGCATAGACTTGGATTATTGTCATATTGAATGGTTTGCCCTGGAAACAAACAGAGATCATTCTGTCATTATTGAGAATGCATCAAAGTATTTAATTTCGGACACTTTTGTTGACTATGATTATACAGTGAAAGTGGCTAATAGATTCAATGTACTAGACCTCATTGAGTGCCTGGAGGTTCATAACATTGTACAGAACGTGGTGATCAAATCCATCCACAAGAAAAAGAAATACAGAAAGGTAGAAAGGTTGTCTGATGAGGAATTATAAATAGCTCAGAAAAGAAGAGAAGTCAAAGACAAAGGAGAAAAGGAAGGATATATCCATCTGAATGCAGAGTGCCAAAGAATAGCAAGGAAACATAAGAAAGCCTTTTTCAGAAATCAATGGAAAGAAATAGAGAAAGCAATAGAATGGGAAAGACTAGAGATCTCTTCAAGAAAATTGGGTACACCAAGTGAATGTTTGGTGCATAGATCGGCTAAATTAAGGACAGAAATAGTATGGTCTTAACAGAAGCATAAAATATTAAGTAGAGGGGGCAAGAATATACAGAAAAACTGTACATAAAAGGATTTGAAATAGCTCAACTGGAATTCCATCACCTCCACTAGCTTTGATTGTAGTGATGCTGCCTAAGATCCACCTGACTTTGCCTTCCAGGTTGTCTCTAGGTGAGTGATTACACCATCATGGTTATCTGGGGCATTAAGATCTATTTTTGTATGCCAGCAAATTTGGAAGACCCAGCAGTGGCCACAGGATTGGAAAACATCAATTTTCATTCTAATCCCAAAGAAAGGGAAAAAAAAAAGTTCAAACTACCACATTATTGTACTCATCTCACACGCCAGCAAAGTAATACTCAAAATTCTCCAAGTGATGCTTCAACAGTACATGAACCGAGAACTTCCAGATGTTCAAGTTGGATTTAGAAAAGGCAGAGGAACCAGAGGTCAAATTGCCAACATCCTTTAGATCATTGAAAAAGCAAGAGAGTTCCATAAAAACATCTGCTTCTGCTTCATTGACTACACCAAAACCTTTGGCTGTGTGGATTTATAATAAACTGAGGAAAATTCTTAAGAAGATGGGAATACCAGACCTCCTTACCTGTCTCCTGAGAAATCTGTATGCAGGTCAAGAAGCAACAGTTATAACTGGACACAGAAGAACAGATTGGTTTCAAATTGGAAAAGGAGTATGTCAAGGCTGTATATTTTCACCCTCCTTGTTTAACATATATGCAGAGTACATCATGCGAAATGCCAGGCTGGATGAAACCCAAGCTGGAATCGAGATTGCTGGAGAAATACCAATAACTTCAAATATGCAGATTACACCATCCTTATGGCAGAAAGTTTTGAGGAACTAAAGAGTGTCTTGATGAAAGTGAAAGAGGAAAGTGGAAAAGCTGGCTTAAAACTCAACATTCAAAAAGCTAAGATCATGACATCTGGTCCCATCACTTCAAGGCATATTGATAAGGAAATAATGGAAACAGTGACAGACTTTATTTTCTTGGGCTCCCAAATCACTTCATATGGTGACTGTAGCCATGAAATTATGACACTTGCTCCTTGGAGTAAAAACTATGACCACCCTAGACAGCATATTAAAAAGCAGAGACATTACTTTGCTGACAGGTCCATTAGTCAAAGCTTTTTGAGTGCAAAAGAATTGATGTTTTTGAACTGTGGTGTTGGAGAAGACTGAACTGCAAGAATATCAAACTAGTCAATTCTAAAGGAAATCAGTCTGGAATTTCATTGAAAGGACTGATGCAGTAGCAGAAGATTCAATACTTTAACCATCTGATGGAAAGAAGTGACTTATTGGAAAAGATCCTGATGCTGGAAATATATTGCATGCAAGAGGAGAAGGGGACAACAGAGGATGAGATGGTTGTATGGCATCACCGACTCAGTGGGCATGAGTTTGAGCAAGCTCCAAGTGTTGTTGATTGACAGGGAAGCCTGGTATGCTTCAGTGCAGGGGACTGCAAAGAGTCACAGATGACTGAGAGACTGAACTGAGGCGAACAGAATAGCCCTTGCAAGATCTGATAGAGACCAATTGTCTGGCTTTGAAGGAGGCCCTTGAGGCCAAGGATTTTCTCCTGTGAATCTTTCTCATTCTCCTATTTCTTGGTCTCTTTTGACTCAAGAAGATACACCAAGACAACCTCTGGACATCCAAATTAAGCCCCTGGGGCTAGAAATTGCCAAGTTGATCAGGTGAGTTTCCCCTCTGTGGCTACTTGAGCCCAAACCCCCCTACTTACTTGTTCTTAATCCTTGTCTGGTTTTGGGGTGTGGGGACTATTTTAGGGGCCCACACTGGGGAGCTTTGAATCCTTTTTTAGATTTTCAGCCTGGCCCTGTCTGAGTGCACTTGGGGCTTATGATCTCTTGTATCCTTGAATGGATGTTGTAGATGAACACTTCCTTCAAGAGAGTCACAGTCCTTTCCAACCTCAGGAAGTATCACAACTGTGAACTGTCCTAATCCCACTCGGTCATCCTTAATATTTTAACCTCCTTGTCAACTGTGAAACCTTGCCAGGAGTCATGCTCTCTGTTAAAGGTCACATCTTATGAGGATCCCAGATACTACTGAGCGGAAGTTGTGATCCAGTACTTCCCTTGTAGGGGTGGCCAGTGAACTTGATAACCCCCTGAATGGAGGTAGTATTTGAGCACCCTTCTCAGCGGGCTTGTATATCTCTGGTCGAGGAATTGTCATGATTGTGCATCTCTCTTACTGTCCCCCCTGTTATATACTCCTTCTCTCCTAACTTCTTGGACAATCTATTGATCCTTGAGTCTCTACCCCAGCTTTGTCAACAGGTTGGATATTGTCTCTTTTACTTCTGCAGTGAGGTGGTTGTGGTGGTTTAGTCACTAAGTAGTGTCCAACTCTTGTGACCCCATGGACTGTAGCCCATCACGCTCTTCTGTCCATGGGATTTCCAAGGCAAGAAGAAGGGAGTGAGTTGGCATTTCCTTCTCCAGGGAGATAGCCTTCCTCAATATCACAAGGACCATATCCTGAGGGGAGTTTTTAGCTTGTATTGCTATCATGGCCTTGTGGTGCTGCAGCTCTACCTTTTGGCTCTATTTGTTTCTCTTTTGAGTCAGTGATAAAGCTATTCCACTTAGTTTGCTCAAGGCATATGTTCCTCCCTGCCCTCTCTGAAGAATTTAAGCCCTAGGATTCTGGTTATTATTATTTTCCCTCCCATTGACTCTTGTTCCTTCCCTTGACTAACCTAAGGGGCCTCCTCAGGCTCACTGACCAGGCAGATTTGGGGTGTTCATTGTTGACAGTGAAAAATACCAGGACAAATACCTAACATTTGGCCAGGATCCATCAGACCCCTATCTAGTTAAGACCTCCTAATTAAACAAATGGAGGTAACTACCATCATCATGAAGGACTCCACCCTAGGATGCATATAAACTAATTGGGGAAAATTTAGACCTTGATGGTTTAAGGAAAAAAAGGAAATTAATTTTCTTTTGCAATTCTACATGACCCCAATACAGTTTTACCAGGTGGCGCTAGTGGTTAAGAACTTCCTGCCAATGCAAGAGACATGAGTTTAATCCCCTGGAGGAGGGCATGGAAACCCACTCCAATATTCTTGCCTGGAGAATCCCATTGACAGATGATCCTGGCGGGCTACCATCCATGGATCATATAGAGTCAGACACAACTGAAGTGACTTAGCACATACACACACATGGCCCCCAAACAAACTAGGGAACCAACAGATCTGGCCAGAAAAAATGGGTCTTGAATTACAATACCATCTTGCAGCTGGGCCTATTTTGTAAAACGAAAGGTAGGTGATGGGAAGTCCTATACATCTGAATGTTCATAACTCTATTCCAAAATCCAGGTCTAAAGAACTCCTGATGGGAGTGCCTGACTCACATCATTTTAAGTGCCTTCATCCCTCACAGGAGCCTGATGGTTTTGATGATTCCCTTATGAGCCCATCTCCCTGAGGTCCACAACTAGGAACTTCTACCTCTCCCAATTCTGAGTGGGGAGGGGCAGATTTCTGGATCATTTACCCCTGATGCCCCATATGGGCAGATGGAGAATCCAGACCTCCATAAATCAACTCATAAACTTGGCCTTTGGATTATTAACAATAGAGATAAGATTGAACAGGCAAAAAGGATTCAGAGATAATAGCAAAAGAACAGTTACTGGTGGCATCCCTAACCTCTGTACCACCTCAGGTTTACCCTCCCTTGTGAAGACCCATGGTGAGGATAGGATCAAGGAAGCCTGAATCAGAGTCACTGTGTTGCCAAGAAATAATTTTTTTTTAGGTGGCCAAGAGGGCCACTGGAAAGATGAACGGCCCTCCAATACACAAACAAGAGAGTCACTGAAAGTGGGATTGCCCCCAGTCCTAAAGTTGATTCAGGGCTCCCAAACCAATGATAGCTAAGAGGACTGGAGACTGACAGGGCCGCGGGACCCTCCCTGGATTCCAAAGGACACCTAGTCATTTCTCCTAAGGAGCCACTAGTGATTTTGAAGTGTCAAGGAAAGGTATTTCTTGTTATATATGTGGACTGCCTAGTCTGTGCTGACTGATTTTCCTGGACCCTTGTCCTCCTCCTCCTGTGTGGTAACAGGGACTGATGGAAAGCCCAAAACAAAAATCCCCACCCCTCTCCTCAATAGCTTGCTAGGAAATGTTTACCTTTACACATCAGTTTCTGTTCATGCCTGAGTGCCCCATCCTTTTGTTGGGAAGGGAGTTGCTTACTAAATTCCAGACAATAGTGCATGCTGGAGACCCTCATGGAAAAGACACCGCCCCATGAAAAATAATTGCTCTTGGCTGGAAGAGTCTACCTCAGTCTCAGGCAAGAGAAGGTCTCCATTCCACCCCATCGGTGTTTCTATTAAACCATGGGCTATTAAACTAGTTCACAGTGCTAGAACTAAAGCTTGCTTTCTTCTGCTCAGATACCAATGCTCAGGGGAGAGGTAAAGCCCAGAGTCATTAGGAATCCTCTGTAAATTAGCATGGGCTTCCCTGGTGGCTCAGACATTAGTGAATCTGCCTGCAATGCAGGAGACCCGGGTTCAGTCCCTGGGTTGGGAAGATCCCCGAGAGAAGGGAATGGCTACCCACTTCAGTAGTCTTTCCTGAATTCCACGCACAGAGGATGCTGGTGGGCTACAGTCACACAGAATCAGACATGACTAAGTGACTAACACTTTTACTTTTTCACTTTCACATACATTAGCATAGATTAGTATATTCAATTATTTTAGTGAACAAATCATGAAGCAAAGGTTTACAGTGTAGCTATGAAGAGAAAATATGAGATTTGGAGAAGGGAGGGCATTACTACCAGATATAATAAGTATTATAGTATAATTCCTGAAGAAAGGCAAAGCTTTGTAAACTGAAATTGAAGAATTAATTCTTTAGCAACTCTGGAATGCCAAATATGGTAGAATAGAAAGGAAATTCATAAAAAATCAAATTAGAAATCAAACTCTGCTTTCATGCTGTCATCAAATTTTCTTTCCTGACTCATGCCATATTACCTTTTGTTTTCTGTGCTTCAGATACAGCAATCTTCCTTAGATATGACTGATAAAGCTCCTATTTGACTTTCAACTTTTGCCAATTTGCCATTGTCTTCCTTAAATATCTCCCTTTCAGTTTTCACATAGTAAGCTCCCTTTCTCCTTTAGGTCTCAGTTTGCTTGCACATCACCTTCTTGAGAAAGTCTTCTTTTACCACATTATATAAATTAACTGCCCAACACATAAATGCAAACACAAGCATGCATAGTATATAGATAAATTGTCAACATCAATGTGTGGCTTGTTCCCTTAATAATGTTTATCAAATTCAGCCTTAAAAATTGTGCTATTTTTTGTCTGATGCTGAAGCTGAAGCTCCAATATTTTACCCACCTGATGTGAACAGCTGACTCTTTGGAAAGACTGTTGTTGTGAAAGATTGAAGGCAGAAGGAGTAGAGGGTGACAGAGGATGCGATGGTTGGATGACATTACCAATTCAATGGACATGAACTTGGACAATCTGCAGGAAATGTTAAGGGACAGGGAAATCTAGCATGCTGCAGTCCATGAGGCTGCAAATGGTAGGACATGACTTGACAACCAAAAAACAACATTTTTTATCTATATCCCCATGTGGGAGAAAAAGGCTCTGTGATGGCAGAAACCACGTCTGCCTTAATTACTGTGCTTCACACAGAACCTGGCATATTGCTTGTTTTATAACAAATGTACAAAATACTTGTTTATTAAAAGAGTGCATGAATGACTTTGGGATCCTCTTCTTCACTCTTACTTAAATTATATTCCATTATCACATAACTTCAGATTCCTTAGACCTCTCATGTTTGAGGTAATAAGATTGAGTCCAAAACTTTGTTCTGAAGCTGCTTGGGGACAGCTGAACAACCATGGTGACTGGTCTCACTTTAATATATTACCATGTATCTCAAATGTGCTTTGAATGATGTCTGGCAAGCTCATTTAGGACAGAGATTACTCACTCACTCCTCCAAAACCAGCAATTTCTACTATCTTCACAGTTTCCCTAATTACTTTTTTTTTTTTTTTTGCTACCTTACTTAGAATAACTGAAAGTGAAATTCTCTCAGTCATGTCCGACTCTTTGTGACTCCATGGACTATACAGTTTGTGGAATTCTCCAGGCCAGACTACTGGAGTGGGTAGCCTTTCCCTTCTCCAGGGGATCTTCCCAACCCAGGGATCAAACACAGATCTCCTGCATTACAAGAGGATTCTTTACCAGCTGAGCCTCAAGGGAAGCCCAAGAATACTGGAGTAGGAAGTCTATCCCATCTCCAGGAGATCTTCCCAACCCAGGAATCAAACAGAGGTCTCCTGCATTGCACGCAGATTCTGAGCTATGAAAGCTGAGATTAAATTTCCAAAGACTTCCTATTCAGAAGATACTTCCAAAGCTACCTACCATTCTGCACCCATACCAACTTTATTACTTTTATGAACTTTTTATGCTCCTATATAAAACCAGTACTGTACTTTCTGTTCAGTAGAATAGAAAGTAATGTATATGTAATGTAGATTACATCTCCATATCATGCTTAAGGATCTTGCACAAACATATTTTCTCTTTTACAGAGAATGTCCCATCATAAAAGCATGCTGTTATTTATTGCATAATAGAATGAAGTATTATTATTGCATAAATAAAATAAATATAAAGAAAAATCATTTTTGATGCTGCTTCTTCCACCAGTTCCTGCCATATTTTCTCAGTCTTTGCTGTAAACTACTCAAAATGTTTGTGCCACTACTTCTGCTTCCCTCTTTGCTACTTTCTTCAATCAACTCTAATCAGGTTTTCAATTCCATCACTCCATTGAAATTGCTTTTGTCAAGGTCATTTTAATTCTCTAGTCAATTTTAATTTTATCCATTATATATACTAGCAGTATTTAGTATGTCTACTACTCTCAAATTTTCACTTGGCACTCAGGATGCTATACTCTTGTGGTTTTCCTCTAATCTCTATAACAACTTCTCTGATTCTTGGCCTGGCTCTTCCTCTCCTCCTGGATATCTAAGTGCCACCAAGACTCAGCACTTAGTCTTCTTATTGTCTCTGTCCACATTCCCTGCTTTAGTGCTTTCCTTCAGAGTCATGGCCTTCAGTGTCATTTATATGATACTGCTCTAAATTTACATGATACTGCCTTCATCTCAAATTTCTTTCTTGAATTCCAGACTTGTATATTTAACTTTCTACTCAACTTTTCCATTTGAATGTCTATTAGACATCCTAAATTCCCCAGTCCAAACTGATATCTGATTCTTTCCACATTTTTTTTTTTTTTCCTTCTATAGACTTTCTCAATTCTATGGCGATCCCATTTTTCAGGTGCTCATGCCTAAAATTTTGAATCTCCTCTTAAAACATCATGTGCCTCAGGAAATCCTGTTGGCTTTATTCATTAAGTATATCCAAAATCTACTGGTTTCTCACTGCTTCTACTACAACAATTTGATATTAGCCATCAGAATCACCAAGCTAGATTACTGCTCTGGTTTCCAAGAGGTATCCCTGATTCCACTCTTACCCTACTTTCCAGTCTATCTTCAGCACAGCAGGCAGAGTGATATTTTAAAAATAGTCTAGATTATGTCACTCTGTTGAAAACCCTCCAGTAACTCCCTATTTTACTCAAAGTAAAAGCTAATATATTGACACAGACCTATAATGGCCTTAAGAATAACACTTATTGCCCTTCTGACTTCATTTCTTTCTGTTTCTTACCATTCTCCCTGATTCTTCTAATTTCAACCATACGAAGCTCCTTGCTATTTCTGGAGCAAATCCATCTTGGCCTGTTTGTATTTGATTTGCCCTTTCTTGAAACACTCTCCTCCTGGGCACAGAGAGATTTAAACTCATTACCTTCTTCAAGGCTTTACTTTGGATTCAGATGCCTCTTCTCAATCAGGCTTATTGTGAGCACAAAAAGAAATCCTGATTATATTCACTCTCTTCTACTTTTCTCATAGCATGTATTATGTTCGTATTTATTATACAGCTACATCCATCCCCCTTTGCTAGAACATAGACCATGCTTTGGTCACTGAAGTCTCCCAAGAAACTAGATTATGCCTAATCCATAGAAGATGATCAATATTTGGATAAGTGAATGTCCAAAGTACTTACTGGCCATTGGAATGAATGAATTAGCATAAATTGCTAACATTTTCTCATCTATGAAAATGAGGTGATGACACTATTTCTCATAATTGTTCTGTGAGCTAATGTAGATATGACTGGCTCACACTCTGCTTAAGACAAAATGAATACTATCATTTCATTAGTAGAAGTAAGTTGAACTGAAAGATAAAAATGGTAACAAAGATAACTCTCAGGAAAAGACTACATAGATTTTGTTCTCTCTTTTTGAAGGCGTAGGAAATCCATTCAGAGAGAATGGCAAAATCATCAGAATGACAATTTATTAGCTTATAATGACATTACTATTCCTGTAACTGGAATTACTCAAATCATTTATGACTATGATAAGTTTTTTTTTCTTGTAACTAAACTGCCTAATTATAAATCCCTCATTCGATTTACTGTGTGAAGTCTTTATCAAAAAAGCTGGATATGAACAGCATATCATCTTCATAATGGCTGTCTTACTTTTGGGGCATAGAATCAGTCCAAGGGAGTTAATAGAACTGAAAATTTAATGCTATCAAGCTAAGAATGTGGGGCATATCTATCAGGACTGCAATGGTCTTACACAAAATATTACAATATCTCATTTTTAGCTCCAAAATAGACTATGAATTAGATCATTCCTGGAAATAATTGAAATAAACTTGCTGTTTTCTCAACATTCATGATAAACCAACCTCCTCCTGAATGAGACATTCATTGTTGATATATGCTAACATAATCTATTTTGTTGAGTTCTATGGGTCTAGGGTAACTCTGACTTTTTTCAAGTTGCTTTGACTACCAATATTCTGGCTTATGTCCATTCATTATTTAATAATTAAAAATCACTAAATCTGTGCTGGATACTCTTGTGTTTTTGTTTTCTTAAATTTTCATTTTATATTTAAGTATAGCCAATTAACAATGTTGTGATAATTTTGGATGGACAACAAAGGGACTCAGCCATGCATATAGATGGACCCATTCTTCCCTAAACTCCCTTTCCATCCAAGCTGCCACATAATAAAAGAAGAGTGAAAGAAGACAGTGGTCTGAACAAAGATGTTACATTGAAAACTTTTATAGAACTATTTGACCTTGAACTCATTTTGTTAGAGAATCTTCAGTCAACTTAGCAAAAATAGTCACAGCCTAAACACTGAGAGTTATGTTTTATTTGGTAGGAATTTTTAGGACTTAAGCTCTGGAGATAGCATCTCAAGTAACTCTTACAGAATTGTTCTGAGAAGTGGGGGAAAGGAGTCAGGTTATATACAAGGTGCAGGTAGTCTGAATATCAAAAGATTATTATTAATTAAGGAAAACTAGATATCTCAAGTTTAGGAATTTAACTCATTTCTGTGTATTGGAAGATGCAAGAGATGGGCTTACTGAAACAATTCTTTTCATATGTATCTCAGCTAACTGGAGTCAGCATCCTGATTTGATTTCTTCACATCCTTAGTTCCTTGCTCACCGTAGGGAGCAGTGGCAGCCTGATAGGGGCAAGACCACCAGTATTGGTTTTCCTGAGAACACTACAGGCTCAACAAGTCACATCTGGAGGGCCAGAATCACTGACAGCTGTGATATCCTTGTTTATTGATACGGCAGGAGATACTCCATTTCTGTCCCTCCCAATTGTAGGAAATGTGACCAATATTTGGAAGATATTTCATGACCAATTTTTGTCACTCAGAGCTGGGAGGTTTCTCCCAGATAAGGCAAAATTTCATTGATATGCCACTCCAAGTGTTAATTTCCAGATTAGGACCATTGATTGATGATAGAAGATTCCCTGGATTGTCTGTCTTCTAACCTATTGGAATTCAAGAGATATACCTCTTATTGTTTTTCCGCATACCTAGAATCACACAGCTGCAATTATTGATGGCATATAGAACTACATTTTTGATCAATTGCTTCAAGTCACCTAGTCACCATTACATTTTTTGGTGGCCTGATTACACACTGTAAGAGATAGTGATTAAAAAAAATAATAAATATAATAGTAACATTGATGAAATCATAGTATAGCAGAGAGACAAAGGCATCAGGTAGGATGAGGTAGAGAGAAAGTGATAAATGTTTCATATTTGTTTATAAAGGCATACTTTATTAAACTGTTGTAGGCCATAGCATAAGAGAAAAAGGTTTGGTGGAAAACAGATTAAAACTAGTATATTTTTCAAAGTCAAGGTTATAAATCATATTTTTCAGTTCATTCAGTCCCGTGTAATTGATTCCTGTTGATTCACATGAAATAATCAGGCTTTCCACTAGAGTTTGCCATTTCTTACCCAGTTTCAGTGGTATTACTTATAGGCTATCAGAAACACATTTGTTTAAAAGTTCTTTTTATTGGTCTTCTTGAAAATCTTCATTTTGTAAAAGCAGGATAAAATTATGATACTCTAAAAAGGACAAAACTCAAAATAGCATGGCTAAAGATTTGAGTACAATGTAATTAGGAAGAAACATGGATATTTCTGCAACATATTATATTTTAGGATAATCACTAAAATTATGACTAGTAACATTATATCAGGACATATCAGATATTAGGGATTCCATATAAAATTTGGAGCTGTCTATATCAATTACAATTATCCATACATTACAACCTAAACTTACCTTCAGTCATTTGACAATGTTTTTGAATTAAAAATATCAGAGAAATTTTGTTTAACATTCCTTTCTGAGATGTCTTAGAGATGTTTCTTTGAAGAATCCTAGAGTTAGCTGGAGACTAAAAGAGCTTTAATTACATTTTGATATTTGGGAGATTTGTTAGAAATATCAAAAAGGTTTTAAAACACAGCAAGATCATAGGTCACTAAAATAATACTTATTCATTTAACCAAAGTCAAAAAAACAATGAAAAGAAAACAAATATAGATCACTTAAGGGCACAGAAACTCATGGAATTTGCTATAAAAAAGAAACATTTCTAATAGAAACAGAAGCTAAATTTTTAATCTTGCATTAGCTTATTTAGCAAAATCCATTTGTTTAAGTCTAAATTTAGTTAATCCAGTCTATGTTTTAATATAAAAATTTTCATTGTGTTTCCTTTCCACAATCTCTCATCACTTTCTGTATCCAGCCTTTCTCTCATTTTCCATCCAAATAAAACCAAACAACTTTTTTTTTTCATAAATAAAATGTAATACTATTTCTCATAAATTGTTTACTGAAAACACACATTCTATGTTTTACTATATCCTATAATGTCACTGGATTATTCCTAATAGCTTTAACTACATGCTTAAATTAGAATCCTCAGTTCTTAAAACCTTAATTTTTTTTGCAAAGCTATGAGGTAAGCAGTTGTGAACTGTCTTTTCTACCGGAATCCTATAGATTGATGAAAGGTTGTTGCTGAACAATAAGACGCCGGGATTCTTGGCCTCCAGAGGAGACAAATTCAATCCAGGGCCAGAGATGAGGCTGGATCGCTCAGAGCTTTTGTGTAATAAAGTTTTATTAAAGTATAAAGGAGATAGAGAAAGCTTCTGACATAGGCATCAGAAGGGGGAAAAGAGTAGCCCCCTCCTAGTCTTTAGCTGTATGTTATATAGTCACTCACAGTCTGTTAATGAAACGAAAGGAATGTCTTAAAATTCAGAATGGCACCAGATAATTCATCCCTGGCCATAAAACGATTGACTTGAATCTTATAGAAGGGCAGATTACCAACAAATAGTTTCATTTACATAGATTAGGGAACAATATCTGAGTAAGTAGGTTAGGCCATTTGGCAGAACAAACTTGAAGGTAGAGTCTGGGGTACATTAGTGTAGCTTAAGACATTTCCATGAGAAAAAGAAATGTATTGGTTAACTCAAGGTTTGAGAGTAGTTAGCTTCAGGTGAAACCAGGTGTCATGGCAACACAGCATTTTAAGAGAAACCTCCTTTTAAATTTGTATAGAGAAGGAAAAACATATTGCTGGTTTGTTTCCTCCTGGCACTTAAGAGAAATAAAAATGTCTGGCACTTGCAGCCTATTTCCTCCTTTTGGAGACCCCCTGGCCTTCCTGCCTGTTACCCTCTCATTCCCCCCTTTTCTTTTAGGAGAATTATGTTGCCTAGGGAAAAGGGGCGTTATTCGCATTCCATAGCTGCTTCTGAGCTGACAAGGGGCGTTGTCCCTAAATTGGTGAGACAATATATTCTCCTAATCTTCATAGTGAGGATGTCTGATCCAGGGGCCCCAAATAGTAGTCGGAAGAAGCTGAAGTGATAGCAGGAGTTTGAGCAAACATTTGTAACTTAAAAGCGTTCATGCGACTAGGAACAAATCCAGTTACACAGTTACAGATGCAGGGAGCAAACAGCAAAAACAAAACAATCAGAATTATTGTAATTAAGATAGTTTTCCACCATGGGGAACTAGTTAACGTCTTCCAGAGTGAGGCAATTGAGGCTTCAGGAGTATCCATGGCCCCAATCATCTTGTTCATGTGTTTAGTAAAATGAGTAACATTAGTGCTCATCTCAGGTATATATGTGCAGCATTGGGTATGAATGATGGCACAAGTTCCTCCTTGTGCAGCTGTCAGAATATCTAAAGCCAATCTGTTTGTAAAACCACCTTTCTAATTTGTGCTTGTTCAGCATTAAGACCTGAAATAGCTTTTTGAGAATCTTGTAATGCCTGTTGAGTAAAATTAGTCAAAGCATCTACTCATAGCATAACATCTATAGTTCCCAAAGAGGGGACAAACACTGCAGCCAAATAATCATATCAGTGAAATACAGACCTTGCCCACCGAGTTTAAGGTGGGGTAAATTAGCAGGCTTTTCTGAAAGCTCTGAAAATATAAAGCCATGAGTAAAGGCTAGAAGCAGGGTGCATCTCTCTATCCAGCCAGGGGGAAGCCAAGCCCATAGGTAAGAGCCACATATCCAATAAGTCCCGTTTGGAGCAAGCCAGCGTGACTGAGATATCCAGTCCCAATTAGTGCCTGGCCAGACAAAGGAGATCTTGAACTGGGGTTGGAAAACACAGGAACGTTTACGTTACATATTTCCTGAGGCAAAAATCCCAATTGTTTCCAATCATTGTAATTAAGTTGTTGGCTAACTTTGGGGGATGGCTCTGTTTGTTCCCAGCATATAGGGGTAGTAGATATTTGACGTCATTTTTCAGGAGTTAGCCATATAACCTCATCCCATATTTGATAAACGTCAGGTAAAAAATTATCAGATCTAGACCTATTTGTCTTATGTGCAGCAAAATAGTCATTAAACTGAGACAGTGTATAATCAAAATTAAAAGTCACATTATGTCCATAGTTAAGGTACAAAGTATTGCACCAGTCCATTCTAGGGTTATTAGATGTCATCAGACGAAGAAGAGGCATCACATGTGATTGTTGAAGGTATTCAGAGACTTGGAGAAAGTCTTTTCCTTGAAGTGGAGATGTCCACCACAGGAAGACTTCCACTGATGAAGAGGGGAGTGCTCCGCAGACCCAGCAGTTAGACCGATTGTGGAATGCAGCATAGGAGTGAGCCCAGGACAGGAAGGCATTGTCCTGAGAATCAAAAGGCAGACTCAGGATTTCTGGAGTCAGCAGAAGTAGGCTCACATAGATCATCAGGCCCATCTTAAAAGTCAGAGCATAGAAAGTAAAGACATAAAATGACATCACTTAATTCTGGTCAGGGTGCCACCTCTTGACTCGAGTGTGATGTACCCATGAATCAATTCCTAGCACTTTGACAGCTGTTGGAGAAGAAAGAATAACCTGGTAAGGACCTTCCCAGAGGGACTCGAGGGATGGGCCCCCAGACCCCAATGTTTTTATGAGAACTTCGGTTCCTGGCTCAAATAGAGGCTTGCTGGATTTAGAGGCTGGGTCAGGAGTCATCTCCTGGAGTTCTGTTAATGCCTGTTGAAAAGCTGAGAGCTGAGTTACATAATTAGTTAACTCCAAGTCTTCAGGATCTATAACAATGTCTGTGCGTAAGAAAGGCCTTCCATAAATACATTCAAAGGGGGACAGCCCCTCCTTTTTGGGGGCAGTTGAGCCCTCATTAAAGCTATGGGTATGACTTTAATCCAGTTGTCCTGCGTTTCTTGAGTTAATTTGTGCAGATGTCTTTTGATAATGTCAGTAGCTTTTTCAACCTTTCCTGAGGATTGGGGTCTCCAGGAACAGTGTAAGTGATACTCTATTCCTAGAGCTTTTGACACCCCCTGAGTTACAGCAGCTTCAAAGGCAGAACCATTGTCACTCTGAAACCTCTGTGGCAATCCAAACCTGAGCATAATTTCATGGATTAAAATCTTTACAACCTCCTTAGCTTGTTCACTATGACAGGGGAACGCCTCAATCCATTCAGTAAAACTATCCACCCAAACTTGTAAGCAAGAATATCCATTAGCTTTTGGCACATGAGTAAAATCAATTTCCCAGTCCTATCCAGGATACTTTCCCCTTCGTTGTAATCCAGATTTTGCTAGCTTTTCAGTCTTTGGGTTATTTTTCTTGACAAACCTCACAGCTTTTGATAATGATTTGTAAAGTTTTTATTATATTTTTACCTTCAAAGAAACAAGAAGCCATCTGGAAAGTACTCTGTGCACCCAAATGAAAACTCTGGTGTAAACCCTTAAGAATTTTCCACTGAGCATTTTCAGGAATTATTAATCATCCATCCTCGGACTGTAACCATCCTTTATCAGTAATCTTTGCTCCTCTTTTCTCATATCTTTCTAATTTTTCCTCAGTATGTTGTGGTTTTTCCTGCTCCACAGGACCTGTTCATATCAAAGGCGTCTGTATGGAGGGGGTTTAGTAAAGTGCCGTTTTTTTGGCTTGAGAGTCAGCTAACAGGTTGCTGGCGGCTACTTTACTCCCATCCCTGCTGTGTCCTTTGCAATGCATAACCGCTACTTCTTTAGGACAATAGACAGCAGTTAAAAGTCTCTCAATCTTTCTGAAATGCTTAATAGGTTCTCTTGTTGCTGTTTTAAACTGTCTTTCTTTCCATATTGCAGCAAGAGCATCTAAAGTTAAATAAGCATAATTAGAATCAGTGTGGATATTTACTCGCTGCCCTTTGCTTAACTCTAGAGCTCTGGTCAGAGCCCAAGCTCCGGTAACGGCACTGGTTTCCTGGGGGAGAGATTTTGCTTCTAAAACCTGTTCAGCAGTCACCACGGCATAACCTGCTTTACACTTTTCATCCCGAACAAAAGAACTGCCACCTGTAAATATTTCCATGTCAGGATTGTCTAAGGGGTATCCATTCGATCCTCCCGAGCTGCATAGTTTAAAGTTAGGAATTGGAAACAATCGTGATCAGGTGTTTCATTTTCCTTTTCAGGAAGGAAAGTGACAGGATTTAAATTTTCACAAACTTTTAAGCTTAGTTACTGGTCCTTTTAACAACAATGACTGACATTTAAAAAGCCTCTGTCTGTCATCTAAATATTAACCTTAGACTTTAAGATTTCACTCCCATCATAAGAAGTCAGTACAGTAAGGTTTTGTCCGTTAATTATTTTTAAAGCTTTAGGTGCTAATAAATCCACTGCCCCAATTACTCTTAGGCAGTGGGGCCACCCACGTGCAATTACATCTAATTCTTTGCTTAGATAAGCAATAGGTTGCTGATGAGGCCCTCGGGGTTGTGTCAAAACTCCCAAGGCCATACCTTTTCTTTCAGTGACAAACAAGTTAAATTCTGACCCTGTGGGCAAACTCAAAGCGGGAGCTTGCAGGAGAGCAGTCTGAAGAACCTTAAAAGCCTTTTGAGTATCTGGAGACCAAACCAGTTTGTCGGCTTGGGCTTGCTGAGTTTCAGCTATAAGTTTATATAAAGGCCAGGTAAGTTCCCCATTGCCCGGAATCCAAATAGACCGTAGTCTGTGATTCCCAAAAATCTTCTCAATTGTCTTAAAATCATAGGTAGGGGATGATTTAGTATAGGTTTAATTCTCTCAGGGCCTATGGCCCTAGTCCCTTCTGATATGATTAGGCCCAGATATCTAACAGATTTTTGACAGAGCTGAGACGTTTCTCTTGATGCCTTGTAACTGCAACCTGCCAGAAAGTTTAAGAAATCTTTTGAGGCTCGTGAACAAGCTTTCTCTGTCTCAGCACAGAGCAAAATATCATCTACATATTGTAACACCACCGCTTCAGAGCTATTGAAGTTTTGTAGATCCCGTGACAAACTTTGTCCAAATAAGTGAGGACTGTCACGAAATCCCTGGGGCAAAACTGTCCAGGTTAACTGAGAAGCTGGCTGCGTGGGGTCATCAAAGGCAAATAGAAATTGACTTTTCTCTGCCAAAGGCATTGAATAGAAGGCATCTTTTAAATCAATTACTGAAAAATATTTGGCTCCTTCAGGAATTTCAGACAATAGAGTATAAGGATTAGGCCCCACGGGTGTAAAGGAACCACAGCCTCATTTATCATTCGTAAATCTTGAACTAGTCTCCATTTACCATTTGATTTCTTTATACCCAAAACAGGAGTGTTGCATGGACTGTTACAGGGAACTAACAGCCCCTGCTCCTTTAAATTCTCAATGATGGGTTTTAACCCTTCCTTAACCTCAGGTTTCAGTGGATACTGCTTCGTATGTGGAAACAAGAGCGGATCTTTGAGCTTGACAACTACAGGAATAGCATTTTGTGCTCGACCCACAGATTTTCCATCAGCCCATACTCTAGGATTCACATTGTGTTCAACTAAAGGGAGAGAAAGGGAGGGCTCCACATTCATGAACATACATTAACATAGCTTAAGACAACATTTCCATAAGAAAAAGAAGTGTATTGGTTAATTCAAGGTTTGAGAGTAGTTAGCTTCAGGTGAAACCAGGTGTCATGGCAACACAGCATTTTAAGAGAAACCTCCTTTTAAATTTGTATAGAGAAGGAAAAACATATCGCTGGTTTGTTTCCTCCTGGCACTTAAAAGAGATAAAAATGTCTGGCACTTGCAGCCTATTTCCTCCGTTTGGAGGCCCCCTGGCCTTCCTGCCTGTTACCCTCTCATTGATATGCATAAATACCAGCAATAATTACTAAAAACACTTGTATTTTCATAGGGGACATCCCAGGTTGAAGCCAAATGTGTTCATTAATAGTCTTAATTATCTTTAATTTTTCATTTTAGTAATTGATATCACTGTCTTTTTAGGTATTTAATAAACTTTCATCATTTAAATTAACACATAGAACTTAAAGTTACCAAATATCTGGAAACATAGTTTTAAGTAGACATTTCTAAAATATAATTATTTTAAAGAGTTTATCACAAAGTTCATATCTCATTTACATTCACTTAAAAGTTTCATCATATCAAGTTACTTTTCTTGAAACAAATCTAGTGAGGTCTTACTTATTAAACCCATGTACAACAAAGTATTATACTTGATATTTGATGACTCTTGTTAATATGTCTATATTAGTTAGATGAAGAAACTCAAGCTTTAATACCATATATCAACTTAATAATGAATATTCCCCAGGTCATATGAACCTGAAAGTTATTTTGTCCAGTTTCTTTAAATGTTAAAATTAAATAGAGTTCTTCATAAATTTAATTTTGATGGTAATTTTTAAGTTGTGGATCATAACAAACTGTGGAAAATTCTTCAAGAGATGGGAATACAAGACCACTTTACCTGCCTCCTGAGAAATCTATATGCAGATTAAGAAGTAAAACTTAGAACTGGGCATGGAACAACAGACTGGAATCCAAATTGGGAAAGGAATATGTCAAGGCTGTATATTGTCACCTTGTTTATTTAACTTATATGCAGAGTTTTTCATGAGGAATGTCAGGCTGGATGAAGCACAAGCTGGAATCGAGACTGCTAGGAGAAATATCAATAACCTCAGATATGCAGATGACACCATCCTTATGGCAGAAACAGAAGGAATTAAAGAGCCTCTTGATGAAAGTGAAAGAGAGTGAAAAAGCTGGTTTAAAACTCAACATTCAAATAACTAAAATCATGGCATATGGTCCCATGATTTCATGTCAAATAGAAGGAAAAATTCGAAATCATAAGAGATTTTATTTTCTTGGGCTCCAAAAATCACTGAGGATAGTGACTGCAGTCATAAAATTAAAAGATATTTTCTCCTTGGAAGAAAAGCTATGATAAACCTAGACAGCATATTAAAAAGCAAAGACATATTTTGCTAACAAAATTCCAACTAGTCAAAGCTATGGTTTTTCCAGTAGTCTTGTATGGATATGAGAGTTGGACCATAAAGAAGGCAGAGTACTGAACTGTGGTTTTGGAGAAGACTATTGATAGTTCCTTCAACAGCAAGGAGATCAAACCAGTCAATCCTAAAGGAAATCAATCCTGAATATTCATTGGAGGGATTGATAATGAAACTGAAGCTCCAATACTTTGGCCACCTGATGCAAAGAAGTGACTCGGAAAAGACCCTGATGCTGGAAATATTGCAGGCAGGAGGAGAAAGGAATGACAGAGGATGAGATGGTTGGATGGCATCACCAACTCAATGGACATGAGTTTGAGCAAGCTCCAGGAGATGGTGAAAGACAGGGAAGCCTGGCATGCTGCAGTCCATGCAGGCACAAGAGTTGGACACGACTAAGCAACTGAACAACAGAAACTGTTTAGAACTAGGGATATTTGGTATGTACAATGTGTACACAAACAGGAAAATTAGAGATCTCATGGTTTTACTAAAAACTTTGTTATGAATTGGGTATTGCAATGTAAACTTACTAATTTACCAACAGAATACATTAAGATTGTCTGATCAGAAGACTAAGGCTTGCTATTTGTAAGGTTTGTCTGAAGGAGCATTCCTAGCAGTTTGAATTTTAAAACTGTCACTTTTTTTCCCCTCGGTTTCAGATTTTGCCTGCTTGAGCTAATTTAGGTTCTTGTGGCTTGAATTTGCATTTCTACTTTTTAGACATTTGCAAGAAAATGACAGTTGCTTTTAGTCTCCCAAAAAACATTTCTGTCACCTGAAGATATTAAAATCAATGACAATTTTTTTAAATCAAAACTGACATTTATTTTATGAGTATTATGTTCTAGAGCTTAACTTATTGTATTTTCAAAGGTTTATATGAGACACTCAGCAAAGACCTTTCTAAGTTTACCAGTTTTATACACTTTCATCTCAGTTTTGTCAACTTTTAAACTTTTAAATTTAGTTTTAAGTAGGATCCAATCAGCAATCTTTGATCTTAGAAGAATAACTTTAGAAGTCTTCTTCTTTTTATTCCCTGTCCATTTTATCTATTTTTATATAAAATGCTCTTGGATCCCCAGAGTGGGGTTGAGCTGAGGAGGTCAGGCCCTTTGACCTTCTTTGTCCTAAATAATTGCTGGTCAGAAACCTCACTATAAATTTTCCTATCCCCTTAAATATATATTTTAAAACTTGGATAAATTAAACAGATTGGCATGGATTTTAAAGCTGGGCACTACTAGCGGGTCCCTTTTGGACAATTTAGGTAGTGTCATAATATCAAAACTTCTTTCAATCTCATAAATTTCCATTTTATTTATCCCATTTTAGATAAGCATCCAAAGATTTCTTTATTCACTTGAGATAACTCCTTTAAAATAAATCTATCTTGTTGGAAATTATAACCAGGCTTCCCTTACAAGTTTTTCCTATTGATATTATAATTATTTTAAGGTTCTTATTAGTGTTTGTTAAATCCATTGAGGGATGGAAATGAAGTTCCATTGAAGCTCTGAATGAAGCTTCCCAAACCAGTTTTTCTTACTTATTTTAAATAAATTACAGAAGTCCTAAGGTTAATTATCAGATATTTTTCTCATCTTTGATTTTGACTTTTGTTTTATAGGCACCAATAAAACAGCTGTTTATGAGAATTTAGAGAGGACTCTAAATTCACCAATTTGTTAGTTTCTCATATTTTAAAAGGATCCATCATTTGGCCTCCAATAAACTATAACTTAACAGATTCAAACCATTAAGACGTAGACCTTCCCGTAAGAGTGTGGGGAAGGGTGTAACCTAAATTTGGAGAGGTTGTTCTCAAGGCCAAGTTTTAAAATATGCAAACAAACAAAATACACAAACACCGAATAACCTAGGAAGATCAGGTAGAACATCTACATCTCAAAGACACAGAAAAATGTGCAATGAAAGAGACCCCTCAATTTCCAGGGTGAGAGTATCTCCAACTTCTGATCAAGTAAACACTTGCAAGTTTAGTATGTACATTTACCCAGCTGGGGTACTGGCCATCTGTCATTAATTTTTCTTTTCTTTTGAAATGTTTATTTCCAATTTAAGTCAGTTTGTCAAGAAAAAAATTGCTAATGATGATCATGTGTTGGGTCATTGTGTGTTGCTTGGGAGCTTAACTTCTCTGGCTTGTCCCAGAGTTGTTCCAATTCCATTTTGTGTGTCTTGGGTCTCCCAGTGGAAAATAAGACTTCCACAGGTGCTCAGATTGTGGAATGGTCAGTTCTTATGTGTGCTCCCAATTGAGCAGCTTGTTATTTACATGAGTGAGGTTCCCTACAGGGACAAGCTGCGTAGTGTGAGGTCTTAACTCCACCACTCCTGCAAGTTTCTCAGTCACCTGAGAAAGCCATTGCCAGGCAGGAAGAGAGAAACCCTTCTTTGGAGCTCAAAAGCTCTCATAAGATTTTGATTTTATTTCAATAAACTTTATTAAGGTAGCCAATTCAAGGAAAAATGACAGGCCAATCTTCCCCTAACAACTCACCCCCACCTTGCTGCTGCTGCTGCTAAATCGCTTCAGTCGTGTCTGACTGTGCGACCCCATAGACGGCAGCCCACCAGGCTCCCTCGTCCCTGGGATTCTCCAGGCAAGAACACTGGAGTGAGTTGTCATTTCCTTCTTCAAAGCAGGAAAGTGAAAAGTGATAGTGAAATCTCTCAATCGTATCTGACTCTTTGCGACCCCATGGACTGCAGCCTACCAGGCTCCTGTGCCCATGGGATTTTCCAGGCAAGAGTACTTGAGTGAGTTGCCATTTCCTTCTCCAGGGGATCTTCCCCACCCAGGGATCGAACTCGGGTCTCCCACATTGCAGGCAGACACTTTACTCGCTAAGCCACCAGAGAAGCCCATGAAGAAGAAGAGAAGAAGAAGAATGGGTATGAGAAATTTTTTGAAGAAATTAAGAAATGATCAATTCCAAAAAGTGCATACAGGACACACCCAAGAAGAAACATGCCAAGACACATACTAAACAAACTAGCAAATTTAAACACACACAAACAATATGAAAAGCAAAGAGGGAAAAGTAACAAGTAACATATAAAGGAAATCCCATACATTTAACATACATTTCTGATTTTTCAGCAGAAATTCTGCAGGTCAGAAGGGAATGGCAGGTTATATTTAAAGTACTGAAAGGTAAAAATCTATAACCAATATTACTCTGCATGGCAAGGCTCTTATTAAAAATTGATGGGCAAATAAAAAGCTATACAGAAAAGGAAAAGTTACGAGAACTTAGTATCACCAAACCAACTTTACAACAAGTGTTAAAGGGACATATATAGACAGGAAATACAAGAGAAGAAAAAGACCTACAGAAACAAACCCCAAACAATTAAGAAAATGGCAATAGGAACATGTATATAAATGATTACTTTAAATGTAAATGAATTAAACACTCCAACCAAAAGACACAGACTAGCTGAATGGTTACAAGAACAAGATCCATATACATGCTGACTACAGGAAACCTACTTCAGAGTTAAAGACCGTATAGACTGAAAATTAGAGGATGCAAAAATATATTCCATGCAAATGTAAATCAAAAGAAAGCTGGAGTAGCAATCCTTATATCAGACGAAATGGACCTTAAAATAAAGAATATTGCAAGAGGTAAGGAAGGACACTACACAATTAGTCAAGGGATCAATCCAAGAGGATGACATAACAATTGAAAATATTTATTCACCCAACATAGGAGCATCTCAATACATAAGACAAACACTAACAGACATAAGAGGAGAAATTGACAGAAACACAACAAAAGCAGCGGACTTTCACACCCCACTGACACTAATGCACAGATTATCAAAACAGAAAATTAATAAGGAAACACAAGCCTTAAATGACACATTAGACCAGATGGATTGCATTTATATCTTCTAAATGCAGAAGAATACACTTTCTTTTCAAGTGCACATGGAATATTCTCCAGGGTAGGCCTCATCTAGGGTCACAAATCAAACCTTAGTAAATTTAAGAAAATTGGAATCATATCAAACATCTTTTCTGGCCACAATGCTATGAGACTAGATATCATTTACAAGAAAAACAAAACTGTAAACAATACAAACACACAGAGATGAAACAATACATTTCTAAATAATGAACAGGTTGAAAGTGAAAGTGTGAAAGTGAAAGTTGCTCAGTTGTGTCCAACTCTTTGACCCCACAGACTTTACAGTGCATGTAATTCCCTGGATGAGAATACTGGAGTGGGTAGCCTTTCCCATCTCCAGGGATCATCCCAATCCAGGGATCAAATCCAGGTCTCCTGCATTGCAGGCAGATTCTTTACCAGCTGAGACACGAGGGAAGTCCAAGAATACTGGATTGGGTAGCCTATCACTTCTCCAGCGGATCTTCCTGATGCAGGAATTGAACCAGGGTCCCCTGCATTGCAGGCGGATTCTTTACCAACTGAACTATCAGGGAAGCCTGATAATGAACAGGTTACTGAAGAAATTAAAAGGGAAATAAAAAAGTTTTCTAGAAACAAATGACAATGAACACATGACAACTTAAAATCTATGGGATGTAGCAAAAGCAGTTTTAAGAAGGAATTATACAGCAAGACAATCTTACCTCTAGAAACAAGAAAAACACTGAATAGACGACCTTACTTGACACTTAAAACAACTGGAAAAAGAAGAACAAAAATCCCCAAGTTAGCAGAAGGATTTAAATAATAAATATCAGGGAAGAAATAAATCAAAAAGAAAGACACAATAATAAAGATTAATAAAACTAAAAGCTGGTTCTTTGAGAAGATAAACAAAATTGACGAACACTTAGCCAGACTCATTAAGATAAAAAGGGAGAAGAATCAAAAAAAAAAAGAAAAAAGAAATGAAAAAGAAGAAGTTAGAACAGGTAACACAAAAATATAAAGGATTACAAAAGACTATTATGAGCAACAATATGGCAAAATGGACAATCTGAAAGAAATGGACAGATTCTTCAAAATTTCAATCATCTAAGATCAAACCAGAAAGAAATAGAAATTATGAACAAACGAATTTCAGACACTGAAATATAACTGTGATTAAAAAAGCAAAAACAAAAACAACTCCTAAAAAACAAAAGCCCAGGGTCAGGTGGTTTCACAGGTGAATTCTATTAATTATTTAGAGAAGGGCTAATCCCTATCCTTGTAAAACTCTTCCAAAAAATTTCAGAGGAAGAAACACTGTCAAACTCATTCTATGAGGTCACCATCACCCTGATACCAAAACCAGGCAAAAACAATACAAAGAAAATTAAAAGCCAATATCACTGATAAACATAGATGCAAAAATTCTCAACAGAATTCTAGCAAACAGAATTTATCAACACATTAAAAATTTCATACACTATGATCAAATAGAGTTTATTCCAGGGATGCAAGGGTTCTTCAATATAAGAAAATCAATGTGATATACCATGTTAACAAATTGAAAGATTAAAAACCACATGATAATTACTTTACAATATTGTACCAATAAAAATAAATGGAAAAAATAAATAAATAAAATAAAAAATAATAAAAAAATAAAAAATAAAAACCACATGGTAATTGCAATAGATGCAGAGAAAGCCTTTAACAAAATCCAGCATCCACTTATAAAAACTCTTCAAAAAATGAGCATAGAAGGAACCTACCTCAACATATGAAAGGCCATATATGACAATCACAGAGCAAACCTTATTATAAATGGTGAAAGACTGAAACCATTCTCTCTAAGATCAGGAGCAAGACAAGGGTTCACACTGTCACCACTTATTCAACATAGTTTTGGAGGGCCTTAGCTATGGCAATCAGAGAAGAGAAAGAAATAAAAGAATCCAGATTGGAAAGGAAGAATTAAAACTCTCACTATTTGCAGATGACATGATACTATACATAGAAAACCTTAAGGATTTTAGTAATCATAAAATTACTAGAATTAATCAGTGAATTTAACAGTCTCAAGATACAAAATCAATACACAGAATCACTTGCATTTGCTACCAAATGCAATCTACAGATTCAATGTGATTTCTATAAAATTAATGATGGCATTTTTCACAGAACTAGAACAAAAAAATTCACAGTTCTTATGGAAACACAAAAGACCCCGAATAACCAAAGCAATCATGAGAAAGAACATTGGAGCTGGAGGAATCAACTTTCCTGCCTTAAGACTATACTACAAAGCTATAGCCATTAACATAGTATAGTACTGCCACAAAAACAGAAATATAGACCCATGTAACAAGATAGAAAGCCCAGAGATAAACCCATGCAATTATGGGTACCTTATTTTTGACAAAGGAGGCAGGAACATATAATGGGGCAAAGATAGCCTCTTCAGTAAGTGGTCCTGGGAAAACTGGACAGCTATGTTTAAAAGAATGAAATTAGAACACTTCCTAACACCATACACAAAGATGAACTCAAAATGGATTAAAGACCTAAATGTAAAAATAGAAGCTATAAAACACTTAGGGGAATGTATAGGCAGAACACTTAATCAAAGCAAGATCTTCTATGACCCATCTCCTAGAGTAATGGAAATGAAAACAAAAATGAACAAGTAGGACCTAATTAAACTTAAAAGTTTTTACACATCAAAGGAAACTATAAACATGGTGAAAAGACAACTCTCAGAATGGGAGAAATAATAGCAAATGAAACAGTTGACAAAGGATTGTCAATTAATCAAAGGATTAATTTCCAAAATATACAAGCAACTCACACAATTCAATACCCGAAAATCACACAACCCAATCAAAATGTGGGGGAAAGACCTAAACAGACATTTCTCCACAGAAGACATACAGATGGCTAACAAACACATGAAAAGATGTTCAACATCACTCATTATTACAGAAATGTAAATAAAAAATACAATGAGGTATTGGCTCATACCAGTCAGAATGGCTATCATCAAAAAGTTTACAAACAATAAATGCTGGAAAGGGCATGGAGAAAGGGGAACACTCTTGAACCATTGGTGGAAATGAAAATGGATGCAGCCACTGAAAGGTTGTTGCTGAACCATGAAAGATGCTGGGATTCTTGGCTTCTGGAGGAGAATTCAATCTGGGGCCAAAGGCGAGGCTTGATCACTCAGAGCTTTTGTGTAATAAACTTTAATAAAAGTATAGAAGAGATGGAGAAAGCTTCTGACATAGACATCAAAAGGGGGCAGAAAGAGTACCCCCCTGCTAGTCTTTAGCTGGATGTTTTATAGCTACTAGCAGCCTGCTAGTTAAAGAAATGAAATGTCTCAAAACTCAGAGAGGGTCACCAGGCCCCTCACCCACAAGATGCATTTTGAGATAATCTTGGCACCAGGTGAATCATCCTGGGTCATAAAACGATTGACATAAATCTAAGAAAGGCAGGTTTCCATAAAATATGTAGTTTCATTAACATAGATTAGAACAATGTATGAATATAACATACGGGTTTGTCAAGTCAGTTCTGAGCCTTTAGGTGTAACCAACTTGAAGACAGAGTCTGGGATAAATACATAGCACATTAACATAGCTGAAGACAAACATTTCCATAAGAATAATGCATTGGTTAGCTCAAGGTGTGAGAAAATTTAACTTCAGGTGGAGGCAGGTATCATTATGGCAACAAAGAATTTTAAGGGAAACCTCTTTTTAAATTTGTGTAGAGAAGGGGGGGGGTAACACTAGTTTGTTTCCTCCTGTGGCTTAAGAGAGAGATAAAAAATGTCTGACACTTGCAGCCTATTTCCTTCATTTGGAGACCCCTGGCCTTTCTACCTGTTACCCTTTCACCATTATGGAAGGCTGTAAGGAGTTTCCCTAAAAAAAGGTAGGAATAAAATCACCATTGACCCAGGAATCCCACTGCTAGACCTATACCCTGAGGAAACCAAATTAAAAAAGACAAAAGAATCCCATTTTTCTTTGCAGCACTATTTAAAATAGCTAGAACATGGAAGCAACCTAGATGTCCATCAACAGACGAATGAATAAATACGATGTGGTACATATATACAATGGAATATTACTTAGCCATAGAGAAGAACACATTTGAGTTAATTCCAATGAGGTGGATGAACCTAGAGCTTATTATATAGAGTGAAATAAGTCAGAAAAAGAAAGATAAATATAATATACTAATACATATTATAGAATCTAGAAAGATGGTACTGATGAGATAATTTTCAGGGCAGCAATGGAGACACAGACATAGAGAAAAAATTTATGGACAAGAATGTGGGGGAGGAAGGAGTGGGTGCAATGTATGGAGAGAGAAACATGGAAACAGATATTACAATATGTACTTCTTGCCAGAAGACGGATGTGTTATGGGGTGGGAGAACTAGTTGAAGGGGATTAAGAGGTATATACCTCCAATTATATAATCAATAGTCATGGGTATGTAGTATCAGTAATAGGAATATGGCCAAAAATATTGTCATAATTTGTATGGGGAAAAGTGGTTAACAGATCCATCACGATCATTTCATAATGTATGCAAACAGGCTACTGTTATGGGAGTATGAATGAACATAACATAAAATTGCAGGTCGACTATATTGACCTAAACTCTACTTTACAGTTGCAAAGTCATGTAATATCAAAACTATTCTTATAATTACTATTTTAACAGAGTTTTCAGACAACATTTTAACAATGAAAGCTTGATTTATTGTCTGTGATGCTGAACACACACACTAGCTGATTAAAATTATCTGTGCTCAACATAAACAATATACTAATTCTGAAATTTCTGTAGATGGTGATTGCAGTCATGAAATTAAAAGACGCTTACCCTTTGGAAGGAAAGTTATGACCAACAGAGATAGCATATGAAAAAGCAGAGACATTACTTTGCCAACAAAATCTGTCTAGTCAAGGCTATGGTTTTTCCAGTGGTCATGTATGGATGTGAGATTTGGACTGTAAAGAAAGCTGAGCACCGAAGAATTGATGCTTTTGAACTGTGGTGTTGGAGAAGACTCTTGAGAGTCCCTTGGACTGCAAGGAGATCCAACCAGTCCATCCTAAAGTAAATCAGTCCTGGGTGCTCATTGGAACGATTGATGCTGAGGCTGAACTCCAATATTTTGGCCACCTCATGCAAAGAGTTGACTCATTGGAAAAGACCCTGATGCTGGGAGGGATTGGGGGCAGGAGGAGAAGGGGACGACAGAGGATGAGATGGCTGGATGGCATCACCAACTCGATGGACATGTGTTTGAGTAAACTTCAGGAGTTTGTGATGGACAGGGAGGCCTGGCCTGCTGCGATTCATGGGGTCGCAAAGAGTCGGACCCGACTGAGTGACTGAACTGAACTGAACTGAACTGAAGGAAAGCAATATGCCTGTAACAGAAACATTTCTTATCATTTTCTTTGTTTATTCAATGATTATATGTGGGCAGTTAGTATGAAGTCAAATGACTTGTGTTTGTACTTTGCCTTTTTTTCAGTAGATTTATTTGTAAAGATATATCTTGCATTATATTGACTCCTGATGAGCACATTTATATAAACAATGAAAGTAAGAAAAAAAAAATCATACTAAAATTTGACTGATTGCAACTTGTGATATAAAATTACTTTAGGCAAAATTTAACAGAGCTAACAATTTATATTTAATTTTCCCAATGCATGCCATTTAAAAAAAAAGAAAATATGTTAATTGCTCAGTCATGGCCTACTGTTTCCAACCCCATGGTCTGTAGCTCCTCAGGCTCCTCTGTGCAAGGGATTCTCCAGGCAAGAATATTAGAGTGGGTTGTCATTTCCTCCTCTGGGCTATCTTCCTGACCCAGGGATCGACCTCAGGTCTCCTGCATTGCATGCAGATTTTATTTATTTATTTATTTTTACCATGTGAGCAACCAGGGAAACCTGCATAAATTATCTTACTCGAGGTCACATTTACAACTGTAATATACTTCATGTTTTCAATATTTCAGTATTATTTATTTCAATTTATCATGTGTCATATATTTAGAAATATTTAGAACTACAATCCAAATTCATGTTTATTTGACAGTGAAGTACAATTGCTTCCTAATTTATGTCCTCTTCAAAGGGAATCTTTGTTATTAATTATGGCTGAGTCTAATAGCTTATTCTAAAGAATAACAAGGAGAGATAAGTGAACAATGCAAAGAAAGAGGAAGACAATAGAATGGAAAAGACCAGAGATTTCTTCAAGAAAAGTAGAGATACCAAGGGAACGTTTCATGAAAAGATGTGTACAATAAAGGACAGAAACAGTATGAACATATCAGAAGCAGAAGATATTAAAAAGAGATGGCAAGAATACACAGAGAAACTGTACAAAAAAGTAATGACACAGATAACCATGATAGTGTGGTCACTCACATAGAGCCAGTCACTTTGGAGTGTGAAATCAAGTGAGCCTTAGGTAGGATTACCAAGAAAAAAGATAGTGAAGGTGATGGAATTCCAGCTGAGCTATTTCAAATCCTAAAAGATTATGCTGTGAAAGTGCTACACTCAATATACTATCAAATTTCAAAAACTCAGTGGTGGCCACATGACTGGAAAAGTTCAGTATTCATTCCAATCCTAAAGAAGTGCAATGCCAAAGACTGTTCAGGCTACCACACTTTTGTACTCACTTCACATGCTAGTAAAGTAATTCTCAAAATCCTTCAAGCTATTCTTCAACAATACATGTACTGAGAAGTTTCAGATATGCAAGGTGGATTTGGAAAAGGCAGAGGAACCAGAGATAAAATTGCCAACATCTGTTGGATCATAGAAAAAGCAAGGAAATTCCAGAAAAACATCTGCTTCATTGCCTACAAGAAAACCTTTGTCTATGTGGATCGAACAGCTGACTCATTGGAAAAGTCCTGATGCTGGGAAAGATTGAAGGCAGAAGGAGAAGTGGGCATCAGAGGATGAGATGGATGGATGGCATCACCAATGCAATCAATATAAACTTGGGCAAACTTCAGGAGATGGTGAGGGACAGAGAGGCCTGGAGTGCTTCAGCCCATGGGGTTGCAGAGTCAGACATGACTGGTAGACTGAACAACATGGAATCTAGAAAGACATACTGATGAAACTATTTGCAGGGCAGCAATGGAGACAAAGATATAGAGAACATACTTATGGACACGGGGCAGGGTAGAGGAAGGAGAAGGTAGAATGTATGGGGAGAGTAAAATGGAAACATATACATTACCATATGTATAATAGCCAATGGGAATTTGCTGTGTGACTCGGGGAATTCAAACCAGTGCTCTGTAACAACCTAGAGGGGTGGATGGAGAGGGAGGTGGGAGGGAGGTTCCAGAGAGGGGACATAGGTATATGCATGGCTGATTCATGTTGATGTTCGGCAGAAACTAACACATTATTATAGAGCAATTATCCTTCAATTAAAAATAAATAAATGTAATTATAAAAAATGAAATAAAATAAAGAAGTAATAACCTCTCAAAAAAAGAAAAGAAAAGAAAGCCTTTGACTATGTGGATCACAGGAAACTATGGAAAATTCTTCAAGAGATGGGAATACCAGAACACTTTACCTACTTCCTGAGAAACCTGTATGTAGGTCAAGAAACAACAGCTAGAGTTGGACATAGAACAACTGACTGTTTCAAAATTGGGAAAGCAGTACATCAAGGCTATATATTGTCACCCTGCTTATTTAACTTCAATACAGAAAACATTGTGCAAAATGCCTGGGTGGATGAAGCATTATTTGGAATCAAAATTGCCAGGAGAAATATCAACAACCTCAGATATGCAGATGACACCACCCTAATGACAGAGAATGAAGAGGAATTAAAGAGACTCTTGATGAAGGTGAAAGAGAGAGTGAAAAAAGGCAGGCTTAGGTAACAACATTAAAAAAGAAAAAAAAAAAAAAAAAACTAAGATGATGGCATCCAGGCCTATCACTTCATGGCAGATAGATGGGGAATAGATGGAAAATTTTCATACTGTTCATGGGGTTCTCAAGACAAGAATACTGAACTGGTTTGACATCCCTTCCTCCAGTGACCAACCTAGACAGCATATTAAAATGCAGAGGCATTACTTTGCCAACAAAGGTCCATATAGTAAAAACTACAGTTTTCCCAGTAGTCATGTATGGATGTAAGAGTTGGACTGTAAACAAAGCTGAGCACCAAAGAAGTGATGTTTTTGAACTGTGGTGTTGCAGAAGACTCTTGAAAGTCCTTTGGACTGCAAGGAGATCCAACCAATCCATCCTCAAGGAAATCAGTCCTGAATAATCATTGGAAGGACTGATGCTGAAGCTGACTGATGCTGAGACTGAAACTCCAATAATTTGGCCACCTGACTCACTCATGGAAAAGACTCTGATGCTGGGAAAGATTGAAGACTGGAGGAAAAGGTGATGACAGAGGATGAGATGGTTGGATGGTATCACCGACTCGATGGGAGTTTGAGTAAACTCCGGCAGTTGGTGATGGAGAGGGAAGTTTGGCGAGCTGCAGTCCATGGGGTCACAAAGAGTCAGACATGCCTGACTGACTAAACTGACTGAACTAAACTAAATGGAAACAACAGCAGACTTGATTTTCTTGTGCTCCAAAAGTCACTGCAGATGATGACCACAGCTATGAAATTGAAAGATGCTTACTCCTTGGAAGAAAAGCTATAACAAACCTAGAAAGCATTTTAAGAAGAAATGTTACTTTCATGAAAAAATCCATATAGTCAAAGTTTTTTCCCAAGGAACGAGCATCTTAATTTCATGCCTGCAGTCACCATCCACAGGGATTTTGGAGTCCAAGAAAATAATTTCTGCTACTGTTTCAATTTTTTTCCCTAATCTATTAGCCATGAAGTGATGCAACCAGATCACATGATCTTGGATTTTTGAATGATGAGTTATCAGCCAGCTCTTTCACTCTCCTCTTTTACCTTCATTAAGAGCCTTTTAATTTATCTTCACTTTCTGATATCAGGGTGATATTATTTGCATACCTGAGGTTATTGATATTTCTCCAAGCAATCTTAGTTCTAGCTTGTGATTCATCCAGCCAAGCAATTCACATGATGTATTCTACATATAAGTTAAATAAACAGGGTCATGATATACAGCTTTGGCATACTCCTTTCCCAATTTTGAACCAGTTCATTGTTCCATGTCTGGTTCTAACTGTTGCTTCTAGACCTGAATACAGATTTCCCAGGAGGCAGGTAAGGGGTTCTGTTATTCCCAACTCATTAAGAATTTTCCAGTTTGTCATGATCCACACAGTCAAAGACTTTATCATAGTCATTGAAGCAGAAGTAGATGTTTCTCTGGAATTATCTTGCTGTTTCTATGATTTAGTGGATGTTAGCAATTTGATCTCTGGTTCCTCTGCCTTTTCCAAATCGGCTTTGTATATCTGGAACTTCTCAGTTCACGTATTGTTGAAGCCTAGCTTGATAGACTTTGAGCATGATCTTGCTAGCATGTGAAATGAGAGCAATTGTGTTGTAGTTTTAACATTCTTTGGCATTTTTATTTGAGATTAGTATAAAAACTGACCTTTTCATGTCCTGTGAGCACAGCTAATTTTCCAAATTTGCTAACGTATTGAGTGCAGCATTTTCACAGCATCATCTTTTACAATTTGAAATAGCTAAGCAGAAATTCCAACACTTCCACTAGCTTTGTTCCTTGTAATACTTCCTTAGGCCCACTTTACTTCACACTCCAGGATGTCTACCTTAAGTGAGTGGCCACATCAACGTGGTTATCCGGATCATTGAGATCATTTTTATACATTTCTTCTGTGTAGTCTTGCCACCTCTTCTTGATCTCTTCTGCTTCTGTTAAGTGCATACAATTTCTGTCTTCTATTGTGCCCATCATTGCATGAAATATTCCCTTGCATCTCTAATTCTCCTGAAGAGATTTCTAGTCTTTCCCATTCTATTGTTTTCCTCTATATCCTTGCATTGCTCATTTTCAGGAGGCTTTCTTATCTTTCCTTGCTATCTTTGGAATGCTGCATTCAGTTGGGTATATCTTTCTTTTTCTCTTTGTCTTTCACTTCTTCTCTCAGCTGTTTGTAAGGCCTCCTCAGACAACCACTTTGCCTTTCTTTTTCCTTGGGATGATTTTGATCACTGCCTCCTGTACAATGTTATGAACCTCTGTCCATAGTTTTTTAGGCATTCTGTGTACCAGATCTAATCTCTTTAACCTGTTTGTCATTTCTGTTGTGACATAAGGGGTTTGGTTTCGGTCATACTTGAATGGCCTAGTTGTTTTCCATACTTTCTTCAATATAAGTCTGAATTTTGCAAGAAGGAGTTCATCATCTGACCACAGTCAGCTCCTGGTCTTGCTTTTGCATATTGTATGGAGCTTCTCTATTTTGGCTGTAAAGAATATAATCAATTTGGCTTTTGTATTGACCATCTGGTGATATGCAAGTGTGAAGTTATCCCTTGTGTTGTTGGAAGAGAGTGTTTGCCACAACCAGTGTGTTCTCTTTGCAAAACTCCGTTAGACTTTGCCTTACTTCATTTTGTAATCTGAGGCCAAACTTATCTGTTATTCCAGTTACCACTTGACTTCCTATTTTTCCATTCCAATCCCCTATGTTGAAAAGGGTTTATTTATTTGTTTATTTATTTATTTATTTGATGGCAGTTCGAGAAAGTCTTATTGTTTTCATAGAACCATCCGACTTCAGCTTCTTTGGCATTAGTGGGTGGGGCATATGGATTATTGTGATGCTGAATGGCTCATTGGAAATGAACCAAGACCATTCTGTCATTTCTGAGATTGTACTCAAGTACTATATTTCTTATTTATATATTTTGGTTAACAATGATGGCTACTCCAATTCTTTTAAGGAATTCTTGCCACTAGTAGTAATATAATGGTCATTTGAATTAAATTTGCTCATTCCTGTCCATTTAGTTTACTGATTCCTAAAGTATTGATGTTCACTCTTGACATCTCATATTTGACCATTCCTTTACTTTGATTCATATGTTCCAGATTCCTATACAATATTGTTCTTTACAGCAACAGACTTTACTTAACCATCAAGCACATCCAAATACTGGATGTCATATCTGCTTTGGTTCAGCTTCTTCATTCTTTCTGGAGCTATTTCACTGTTCTTCCCCAGTAGCATATGGACACTTATTGACCTGGTGGGATCATCTTCCAGTGTCATATCTTTCTGCCTTTTCATGCTGTTCCTGGAGTTCTCAAGACAAGAATACTGAAGAGGTTTTCCATTCCCTTATCTGGTGGACCATCTTTTTTTTCAGAACCCTCCACCACTACCCATCTTTTTGGGTGGTCTTGCAAGTCATGGCCAATAGTTTCATTTAAGTACACAAGACTGTGATCCATGTGGTCATTTTGTTAGTTTTCTGGGATTGTGATTTTTGTAGTGGAGGCCATGGGATTGTAGTTCTTGCTTCTTCTGTCTGCCCTCTGGTGGGTGTGTATAACAGGCTTATGCAAACTTCCTAATGGGAGGGACTGGCTCTGGTGGACAGGGTTCAGAAAGCCTTTATTCCAGTTTTCTACTGATGCATGGGGTTGTGCTTCCTCCTTGTTAGTTGTTTGGTCTGAGCCAGCCTAGTCCTGAAGTCTGGTCTCTATGGTAGGGTTAATGCTGACCTCATCCAAGAGGACATGTGCCACCATGAAACAACTCCTGGGACTGTTGCTGCCAGTGACCCTGTCCCCAATGCAGGCCACTGCTGATTCATGACTCTGTGGGAGATCCTCAAATACTCAGAAGCAGGTCTGGCTCTGTCTCTTGTTGGAATCACCACTCCTTTCCCTTGGTCCTTGTTCTCACAAGGTTTGTTTTTGCCCTCCAAGTGTTTCTGGTGTGTATGGTATTTGATTTTGACATACTTGCACCCCTCCTACCGTCTCCTTGCAGCTTCTCCTTTGTCCTTGCATGTGGAGTCTCTCAACATACTTCTTTTGATGGCTATTAAATAGCTAGTTGTGATTTTTGTGTTCTCATGGGAGAAGATGAACACAAATCCTTCTACTCCCTCTGAGTGGACATATTAAATTTAATGGTGGTATATGATAGTTCTTAATTTTTATAGTTTCCCAACCTTTAATATTCACATTTCAGTTTTGCCAAATGAATAAAATATTTATTTATTTTTGGTTATTTAAGTTTTTTTTTTGAATGCATAACATGACATACTTAAGTATGTGCGAAATGAAAAGCACTCCTCATTAATTCATCACACAGTAACCAACCATATAACAACCAAGCAGCTAATATATTAAATACTATCATCATCTCAGAAACATCCATCATGCCATTAGTAACGGCTTTATCTAGAACCCTAAGTTGTCCTTGCTTTCCTTGCTTTTCTTAATAGTTTTAAAACCAAGTGAACAGCCACACTAAACTTTTAGCTTAGTTAATCATTGTTAATACTTATATAGATGGAGTGTAAAATATGTTGTTCTACATCTGGCCCTTTCCATTCAATATTACCTCTGTGAAATTCACCCACATCATTTTACATAGCTGTAAAAATTTTAAATATTTGCTTCTTTACAATATGGCACTGTACCAATGATCACATATTTTATTCCTATCTATGTATGTCATTTATATGACAATTTTTCCATGTATATAGATAAATTTTATTTTTAATAGATTGGTCTAATTCATTCACTTAAAAAAATTATTAGTGTATTTGGACTCATACCTGCTGTCCTGTTTTGTGTTTCCTGTTTACTGTATTTTCTCTTTGCCTTGTTCCCATTTCTCCTTCCTCATTTCCTCTCCGTTTTAATGCAATGATAGTCTTTTTCTCAGACAAGCTAGGGCATTATTTATTATATTAAAAAAAAGTTTTGTTTGGTTTTAGATATTTTTATATGTTTGGGACAGGGATGATAACCTCCATTTTAAAATGAAAGTCTCAAAGTGATCTTTTGAGACTTCAAATTTGATCATATCTATACATGTATTTATGTAACAGAAATACACACATACATAAGCACACACGCACATCCTTCCTTCCGTTTACAAATCTTTAATGATTGCCTTAGTTTGGAATGCTAGAACAAATGCTAGAACCACACTTTTTTTTTTTTTTTTAATAACCCTTTATTTCTTCCCTGGTGGCTCAGAGGGTAAAGTATCTGCCTGCAATGCAGGAGATCTAGATTCAATTCCTGGGTCAGGAAGATTCCCTGGAGAAGGAAATGGCAACCCACTCCAGTATTCTTGCCTGGAGAATTCTATGGATGGAGGAGCCTGGTAGGTTACAGTCCATGGAGTCGCAAAGAGTGGAACATGACTGAGCGACTTCACTTTCCTTGTTTCTTATACTTCTTGAGGCTATAAATCTACAGTTGGAGTTCCAACATGGTTGGTTTACTGATAAGTAGTTTCATCCTAATTTACTAATGATCTATTTCCCCCCTGCTTTTTCCTCACATCACAGAAAAATAGGTAGTTCTTTGGTTACTTCTTGTAGAGCTAAAAATCCCATTAAAGTACTCCACCCTCATGACTAAATTATCTCCCAAAGCCCTTACCTCTAGATACTATCATTGGGATTATCATTTCAACACATAAATTTGGGAGTGAAGCACATTCAGCCCATTGCCTTGACTTTCCTTAGAATTTAAAGAAAAAATAATGTATCCTGCTAAACTGGGTTTAGTACGTGGGTTGTGTTTTTCATCTTATTAAACATCATCAGGCACCACTCTATCCTCTTCTCTCTCTCTCTGCCATTAAGCAGTTCTGTCTTTCTTTTTATATTAAAGCAGTGCTTTTTCTTGTCCACAGTGATCCTTTAAAAATGGTCAATGAGTATAATTATGTCTGCTCCATCTCATTTTCTACCTTAATTTTTTGTTTTGCTTAGTTAACATCTATTCTTGCCTCAGAATTCACTACAAGTACTACTTCTTCAAGGATAAGTTCCTTGACACTCCCCTTCTCTATGAATTACTATGAATACAATTCTTTTCATGATCACTTTTGCCTTTGAGATCCCAGAGTCTTGCGAAGTAATGAATCTTTGAAGAAATTAATTCATATTTGTTAAATGAGTTTAGATATTTTATTTGTAGTCCTCAAAAGAAGTTTAATGACTCAATTATGGGAGTATTTCATATATCTAGAGCTGATGATCATGAAGAAACCACAAAGGACTCAGTATATGAAATATATTTATAAGATAGGATCGTGAGCCCTTTGTCAAAGCCAGTTTACTTTTTTATTTATCCATCCACAATTTTAATATGCTTATTTATCTAGTTTCTGTCTATAGCATTATATACTACAAATGTCAGTGGAATGATATATCATGCAAAGAGTCACTCTCAAATCACCACAGTAATAGTTTCAAAAGTAAGAGATGATGAGTTGCAAATGTACAATGTTTTGGGTCCATAGTATGGAGGACAAACCATCTGTATTACAGGAATGCTTCAGAAAGTTTTTCAGTGTAAGAAAAATATCCCTACTCTCTTGGGCCCAGATGATTCCATGGCTTTTCTCTTAGAGTTGTATTTTCCTCTTCTAAACTAATCTGCAAAGACCAGACACAATAAATTAAGTGATAATGAAAGGTCAATATTCTCCCTGCTGGGGATCAGAAACCACAAGAGCAATAATTCTTTGTTCTGGTCCCCACTATAATATTACTAAATATCACTAGGAAAAGTGAAAATTAATGTTTACATTCATAGCACATATGCACACTACTAACTGGCTGCCCCATATCTTATATTGAGTTTGTTTTAAAAACAAACAAATCACTGTTGTTGATCATAAAATAGTGTAGCAGTTTGTAAACCAAAGCACAAGATCCAAGTATTTAAATAAGATTTTTTTTCCAGAATTATTGCTTTGAATAGACATCATTTCAGTGTTAAAAATAGGAATATTATGTAGTTAGCCAACATAAATACACAAGAAATGTTCATTCTTAAAGAATTTGACTCCTGGGAAAAAAAAAAGAAGATGAATTAGGTGCTTGGTTTGGAGAAATGCATCTATTCCACAAAATAATGTGTGGCAATGATTTTTTTTTCCTTTTCCTTGTATATAGTCACCTGATTTTCAAGTTTATGTGATAGAATTTCTAAAATATTTATAAATGCATTAATAAGATCATATTGTAGCATCTTCATATGATTTATTTTTTCAGAACTATTTGTTTATATCAGATCACTGAACCTTTGAAAATCAGAGTTTCTTCAAATACAAAATGTGTTTAATATCTGTCTTATTAAAATGCAGTGTTGTGCTGAATACTGATTCTGATAGTGTATGTGTCTAACTTTATAAGTTATCAAAAGTCCTTATTTAAAAATCACTGAATGTGCTTCAAGATGGTGGCATAGAAGGATGTGCATGTATCTCCTTCAGCAAGAGCACAAAAATCACAGCTAGCTATTTAACAACCAGTGACCAAAGGATGCTAGAACCCACAAAAGCAAATACCCAATCTCCAAAGACAAAGAGGCCACAACCAGATGGTGGGAGGGGTGAAATCACAATAAAATCAAACCTCATACCCACCAGGTGTGTGGCCCACAAACGAGAAAAAAAAAAAAATACTATCAAAGTAGCTCTCCTAATGTTGTGAAGGTTCATAGCCCCACATCAGACTTCTCAGCCTGGGGATCTGGCAAAGGGAAAAGAAAATCCCAGGGAATCTGACCTTGAAGTTGAGTGGGATTTGACTGCAGGACTTCCATAGGACTGGGGGAAACAGAGACTCCATTGTTGGAGAGAGCAAGCAAAACCTTGAGTGTACCAAGACCCAGGGAGAGGCCGGGAGCAGTGTCCCCACAGGAGACTGAACTGGACCTACCTGCTAGTGTTGGAGGGTCTCCTGTGGGGTGTGGGTCAGCAGTGGCTCACCACATTGACAGGGGCCCTGCAGCAGCACCCCTGGAAGTTGCCCCATTGTGTAAGTCCTCTTGGATGTTGCCAGTAACCTTACCATAGAGCCTGTAGACCCCAGAGCTGGGTCACCTAAGGCCAAACAACTAACAGGGAGGGAGCACAGCCCAAATCATCAATACATAGTTGGATTAAAGCTTTACAGACACAGCCCTGGCCACTAGAGCAAGACATAGTTTTTCAAATCACCAGTCTGTCCCATCAGGAAGCTTACATAAGTCTCTTAGCCTCATCCACCAGAAGGCACTCAGAAGAAGTCAAGATAATGACAACCCTGCAGCAGCTAGAATGAAAACCACATTACAGAAAGTTAATCAAGATGAAAAAGCAGAGGATTTCGCCCCAGATGAAGGGACAAAGTAAAACACAGGAAAACAACTAAATGAAGTGGAGATAGGGAATCTTCCAGAATAAATAAATAAATAAATAAATAAATAAATCAGACTAATGGTAATGAACATGATCCAGGGTCTCAGAAAAAGAACAGAGCATGCAAGAAATGTTTACCAAGTCTTAGAAGAACTAAAGAACAGACAGAGAGATGGATACTACACTAAAAGGAATAATGCTAAATTCATAGTAATTATGTTTCTTGATTACCTCATATAAAGAAGAGAAATGAGATGAGCACTGAAAAATCTTAAATTTTAACAATTGTATAGCTCATAATTGAACTTTTCTTAAGTCTGTCCTAAAATATGGACTGATTTGAGCACAGACATAGGAAGAATAGACAGTACTTATTGGGGTGATTTAGAAACACTATAATACTCCTCTGACTCTAAATATCTGACCATCTATAGCTTATACAATTTTTGATTTAATATGAAAATATTGATGTCATTTATTAAAAAGGAAAATCTTGTTCTAAAGGTTTTGAAACTTTAACATTCAATGGAGTACTATACAGACATTATTTTATAATAATTGTTATAGAATTTCAAAAAGTAAAAATTATTCCTTTAAATTAGAGAAGTCTCAAAAAGCACTAGGAACACATAAAACTGAAGCTGAGTCTGAAATAATTTTAGGGTTAGCAGAGGGAGAGCAATGTTTATGGGAGTGAATGAGGAATGTATATTTAAAAGTCTTAAATTCATATCAGTGGACTTTAAACTTCAAGTAGGCCTGTAGTCGTTTAGTCTCTAAATCATGTCAGACTCCTCCAATCCCATGGACTGTAGCCCACCAAGTTCCTCTGTCCATGGGATTCTCCAGTCAAAAATACTAGAGTGGGTAGAAGCTAGGTGAACAAGGTAAAAAGGATTTGCCCTAGATAGTTGAGGTGCATATGAAAGGAATGAATCCAGTGAGTCCATTGGCTTGCATTTTCCCATACTTAGACTGTAAATTCCTTAACTCAGTACCTGATTGTTCAAACTGTTCTGCTCCCTTTGTTGCAAATTTGTATATAGCCTGCCTTTGCCTCCTGCCTTCTTGGAGCAGTTTTCTCAGAGCTCCTGAGATGCTGTCTTCCTGTCTGCAAGTCTTAAGCTTTCCCACCTGATAAAAATAAATCTCTACTTTCAGGTTATGACTATATTTTTTAGTCAATATGCCCAAAGTCTGTTCTTCCTATGTAAAACAGAAATACATTCTGAGACGTTCATTGAAAATGTAATGATTAAAAAAAAAATTTGATTTTCAAGAGCTTGTAAATGTTATTAAAAACTCAAACATGACCAAAATTGTTTCAGAGGAAAGGCAATAGATTTTCCTTGTGGATTATGCATGATATGAAAAAAAAAAATTGGAAAACTGAAATGATGTAAAAGGTAGAAACACCGAATTTAACTTTCTTCAATTTTGATTGAATGTTCAAGGAGTAAAAATCTGCAGAGTTCATTGAGTTGTAAGAGTGAGAAAGAAGAATATATGTTGGTGAGAAAACAATAGCAAAATTCAATTTCTACATTGTAAAGTCATTTTTGCATTAATTCTCTTTTGTTATAAGACTGAAGCCTAGTTTATGCTTGACAGCAATAGCTCATTATGAGAATTTCCTACAAACCTGCAGTGCTTTATTCAGAGATGAGGGATAAAAGGCTGTGGAGTAAAAGATTGGAGTGTGATAAATATTGAACACTTGAAACGTTTGGTTTATGTAGTAAGGGGAAATGTTTGCTGATACACACTTTGACAATTAATTATGCTCACCAATGAAAAATAATTTCTTAACTGCAGTGGATGTGACTGCTTTCTGGAACAGATAAGTGACCATAGTTTAAACTGAGTTGCAATTTGCCATGTTCCAATTAAAGCATGACATTGATACATCCCAGACCCCAGCGTGAATTTTGCATTTTGGCAAAAGCTGGGAATATTAATTCAGTCTGTTGATGGGAATAAGGCAAATATGACAGGGTGAAAAAAACGGGACACTCCAGGATGCTCATTACTCACGTGACTAATCTGAAAATAAATGCATCATGAAAATTAGATGTGAAAGTGACTTCCTGGTTTGGAGAGATACCAGCATGTGAAATTGTGTGCAGTCTTAACACTATATCATGCTGGGGTCTGGGATGTTTCAATGCCATGCTTTAATTGGAACATGGCAATGGATGGACATGACTTAGCAACTAAATAACAACAGCAATGGGTGGAATTATTTTAGAAATAATATGTTTCCATAAGGTTTAGTCTTGTTAAAAGGGCATCCAGTGATGCAGAAATGCATGTCTGAAATTGTCTTTAATGATTGCATGGAAATATTCAGGCTATTTGAGAAGAAGAACTGGGATACATCGTGAAATATTCCAGCTGCTTGATTTCGTTAAGTTCCACAAAAGCCCAACTTTCTGTTGCTTGACACTTCTCTTTTTCTACTCCATTTGTATTTAATGTGAAAATATTTTTTTCATATAAAGAAATTAAAAATATTTTAACAGTTTCAGGAAGTCTGCCTCTTCCTAGCCCTTCAAAGATAGCATGAAAGAACATTAGAAAAACTCATTAAGTAGAATTGCCATTTGGACCATTTTGTCTTAAATGACCCATCCATTCAATTAGGCAGATCAACTTACTGAAAAATATAGCTGATATCTACTTGTATTTATTGTTTCTTCTTTGAAAGAAGTGACAATATTACATTAAAAATACTAAATATTTATGGTTAGATAGTATATCTTCAAACAAAATTATTGCTAGTTAGACATGGGGACTTGGAGTGTCTTAGATGATGTTTTGATAAATTTGAAATTCTTTACATTTGTATTGCTTGATTGGTGTCTAATTCATCTTTGGAACAAATATTAAATATTTAAAAATTTACCTTTTGAAGATTAATGGGAATATTGACAGTTTGACACATTTCTTTTTGATAATGCTTTATATTGCTTTATTTATATTTCAACTTTATTTTTAATCTGATGCCCACATACCTTGAACACAACAGAGAATCTATGTACTTTTCTAACAAATTAGGAAATTGAACTTCACAGAGACTACATTCTTCAAGTTTATACAACCAAAAATTAAGATTTTATGAACTCTTCTTTTTGTGTACTTATTGTAACTAAAAATATATTGATGCAATTTTTTTAAAAAGAATAAATTATTTATCAAGATGACTTTTTAAAAACATTTTATTCTAGGATAGAAAGAAATTTATAATAAACTATCCAAATTTCATTTCTCATAGCTCATGAAAATAAAAGATATGTTCAGAAGTTTAATACTGAGTGGCATAATAGGGTTTATTTCATAATGAAACTAATGGAATTGCCAACTTCAGATTTTTTCTACTTTTAATTGAAGATAACATAAAACATGATATCATTTAATGAGTTATTATGAGAAAAAACATCCTTTTAATCTCTTCTTTCACCATGAAAGAAGATTGAACCTTATCAGTCCCAAGTTTTATATGTGTATATATATATGATCTATCTCCCCCTATCACTTTTTTCTAAGCAAGTTACTGCTTTAAAAAAACATAATTGCCCTCTAGTGATATTAATTTTATAGTTTATTGCATTAGTCTCCACTCTAAAGTTTATACAAATTTGTTGTTGAATCAAGAAGTTTAATCAGATTCAAGTTTGATATTTTCTGGGAAGAAAACTCATATGTGATGTGCATCTTTGAGTCAAAAACACATAATATCTGGTTATCTCTCTTTGGTGCTATTAACAGCCATTGATACTGAATAATTACATCCTTAACTCACTAAGTTTTTCAAAATAGTGACTTTCAATGTTATTATTTGTACTTATTTTTTGGATTTTTTAAATCATGTGACATGTACTGTCAAGCACTATTTTATTATGCAGTGATTTGGTTCGTACAAGAACAGCAAAATATTTCCTTGAGCCTTTTTCATTATTACTAATAAAGTAATACGTTAATTTTCTAGCATTTTCCAAAAGTGACAAATTAAATTTTCATATAATTATAAATTTATAGATTTAAACATTTTATAGGTCATCATTATCCTTAGTGATGTTCATACTGCACCATCTTTTACCAGTGGCAGTCTTCTTGAATTGACTCCTGGATCCTAAAATCTCAATGCTGAAAATCCTGTTATTGAAGCTTTCTTTGGGTCATGTTCCTCATTTCTCACCCCAAAAATGGAATTCAGCCATTTCTTTAACAACTTTTGTGTGTGTGTTCTTGTGTATGCTCTCAGTTGCTAAGTAATGTCTAACTCCTTGTGACCCAGTGGGCTTTAGCCCACCAGGATTCTCTGTCCATGGGATTTTCCAGGTAAGAATAATAGAGTGGGCAAGGTCCCAAGATGGCAGAGGAGTAGGATGAGGAGACCACTTTCTCCCCCATAAACACATCAAAAGATAGTCTGAATGTGGAGCAACTTCCACAAAACAACTTATGAATGCGTGCAGAGGACACCAGATTACCCAGAAAGCCAACCCAATCTTTCTGAAAGGAGGCAGGACAAAAGATAAAAGACAAAAAGAGAGACAAAGGATTTAGGGATGGAGACCTGTCCTGGGAAGGGAGCCATGGAGGAGAACTTTCCATACCATAGGAAACCTTACAATTTGGATCAGTAGGGAGCTTTGGAAACTCAGAGAACAACATAACTGGAAAAAAAAAAAAATCATCACAGAATCTGTGCTGAACTGCAATTACCAGAAGAGAAGTGAATCACACACTAGCGTCTGCCCACAGCAAGTGGGCTACATGGTAGGTCCTGAGGGTAAGGACCATGTTTGAGTGCCCTGAGGACAATCTGAGGGGGTTAATATGACATAGCAACCCAATCTGTAGGAACAACAGAGAGACAAAGAAAAATACAGGACCTTCCCCACAGGAAGGCTCTAACACTGTACAGTGACCCCTGGCATGCTCACAGAACAAAGGAACCGACCTTAGCAAATACCAAAAAGAGCAAGCCAGCTGTGGTTTATGGCCCTCCCTCCCTGGAGGCAGAGAGACAGGTGAGCAACAGCTAGAGGTGGAAGGCAAGGGGCCGCTGCAATCTCAGCACCAGGGATCACATCTCCCGCCAAGCTGTGAGCTAACCATGTCTCTCTGGGTTCCCGGATGGTTTGCATCAGCCAGGAGAGTCATAGCCTGAGCCCAGCTACCCTGCGGAGACACATGGCTCGCCTGCTACCTGTGCCCTCATGGTGCATCTGGGGAACAAAGCGGCCAGGACCAGAGAAATGCGTGAGACGTATGGTCTGTGTGTTTCCGGCACACTCGGAAGCCTGAGCAGTGTGGACCTGGGAAGTACAAGTACAAGCCCGGTGTGATCCATCCCCTTCAAGCACTCCCCACACTTGCCAGTGGAGTTTGTTGGCGGTGCCCCGCCCTCTCCACAGTGCAGCTGAGCAAGTGAGCCTGAATAAGTGGCCACTTTCACCCCCTTGTGTCAGGGTGGAGATTAGACACTAAAGAGACTTATAAACAATGGAAGTCAAAAGAAGTAAAGAAGGGGTAACTGCCCCGGAAGTGACTGGTGCAGCAGATTAAAACCCTGCCATTAAGCTAAGACTGTGCATTTGAGGAGCAACTATAGGCGTTGAGAACAAGTGCAAGCCAGAAAAAGGGACTGACACTGATACTGACCCCACAATGACCACACAGCTCCAGAGATATTCCTAGATATATTTTTATTATTATCATTTTAAAAAATAAATTCTTTATTAATCCTTTAACTTCCATTTCTATAGCCTACTATAAACTTTCTTTAAAAACCCTATTTTTAATCAAATTCCATACACTTTTGTTTTATATTCTTTATATTGTACTTTTGAGAGTCTAATCTCTATTCTAGGTTTTTAATCTTTGTTTTTTTATGTTTATTAATTTTATACTTTAATGAGTCTAATTTTTAGTATCCATTTTCACTTAGGGATTTGATTACTGGTTTGATTGTTCTCTACCCTTTCACTCTCGCTTTTCTCATTCTGGTCACCTCATTCTCCCTCCTCCCCCTTCTCAATATAACTACGAATCTCTCTTGATGCTCCTGGCTGTGGAGAGTTGTTTCAACATTAACTGAGGGATTTTATCTTCTGTGTTGTGTGGACGAAGTCTTGATTTTACTGTAACAGGGAGACCAAAACCCAAAGGAAGGAGTCTTGATGCCAGAACTTTAGAACTTCGCAGAACTCCTGACTCCAAGGAACATTAATAGATGAGAGCCCACCCAAAAACCTCCATACCTACACTGAAATCAGGCTCCACCCAAGAGCCAGAAAGTTCCAGTTCAAGACACCCCATGCTAATCATCCAACAAAACAGTAACACAACCATGAACATTAAAAAACTGGCTGCCCCAAACCATGTAGAACCTATAAACACACCAAGACTCACTAGTGGATGCTGCACTGCACTCCAGAGAGAAGAGATCCAACTCCATCCACAAGAACACAGACACAAGTTTCTCCAACCAGAAAACCTTCACAAGCCACTAGTTCAACCCCCTCCACAGGTAACAGACTCCACAATTAAGAGGAACTATGATCCTCCAGCCAGCAGAAAGGGTAGCCCAAACATAGCAATCCAAACAAAATGAAGTCAGAGATATATCCAGCAGGTGAAGGAACATGATAAAACCCACCAAACTAAACAAAAGAGAGGATATCTGGAAAAGAATTCATAACAATGGTAGTAATGATCCAAATTTTGAAAACAAAATGGAGTTACAGATAAATAGACTAGAAACATGGATTGAGAAGATGCAAGATATGTATACAAGGACCTAGAAGAAATAAAGAAGAGTTAGTTAATAATGAATAATGCAATAACTGAGATTAAAAAGACTCTCGAGGGAACTAACTTTAGAGTAACTAAGGCAGAAGAAAGGATAAGTGAGTACGAAGATCGAATGATGGAAATGAGTGAAGTAAAGTAGAAAAGAGAAAAAAAGAATAAACAGAACTGAGGACAACCTTAGAGACCTCTGGAACAATGTTAAATGCCCCAACATTTGAATCATAGGTGTCCCAGAAGAAAAAGGCATGAGGAAATACTTGAGATAATAGTTGAAAAGTTCCCTGAAGGAAATAACCACCCAAGTACAAGAAACCCAGAGAGTCTTAAACAAGATAGACTCAAGGAAAAACATGCCAAGACACATGTTAATCAAACTAACAAAAATTAAATACAGAAAGTGAATATTAAAAATAGCAAGGGAAAAGCAACAAATAATATACAAAGGGATCCTCATAAGGATAACAGCTGATCTTTCAATAGAAACTCTTCAGGGCAGAAGGAAATGGCAGGATATACTTAAAGTGATGAAAGAGAAAAGTCTACAATCAAGATTACTCTACCCAAAAGTATATCATTCAGATTCAAAAAAGAAATCACAAGATTTGCAAATAAACTGTATGCTGAGAGAATACAGCAGTTCAACAAATACACCAAACCAGTTCTTCAACAAATGCTAAAGGATCTTTTCTAGACAAGAAACACAGAAAAGGTTTATAAAAATGAACCTAAAACAATAAAGCAAATGGTAATAGGATCATACTTATCAATAATTACCTTAAATGTAAGTAGGTTAAATTCTTCAACAAAAAACAAAGCCTGGCCAAGTAGATACAAAAACAAAACCCCTGTATATGCTGTCTGCAAGAGGTCCACCTCAAACCTAGGGACACATACAGATTGAAAGGGAGGGGCTGGGAAAATCTATTTCTTGAAAATGCAGACCAAAAATAAACCTGGATTAGCAATACTCATATCAGGTTAAATAGACCTTAAATTAAAGGTCATTATATGAAACAAAGAAAGACACCACATAATGATCAAGGCATGAATCCTAGAAGGTGATATAACAATTATATATGCACACAACATAGGAACTCCTCCGTACATAAGGCAAATGGTAACAAGTATGAAAATGGAAATTAACAATAACAAAATAAGAGTGAAGTACTTTAATACCTCACTCACACCAATGGATAGATCAACCAAACAGAAAATTAACAAGGAAACACAAGTTTTAAGTGATACATTGGACCATTTAGACCTAATTGATACCCTAAAGGGATTTCACCCAAAATATAAATAAATAAGTAACTTTTCTCTCAAGTGCACACAGAACATTCTCCAAGATAGATCACCTCCTGGGCCATAAATTTGCTCTTGATAAATTAAAAAAAAATTGAAATTGTTTCAAATATCTTTTTTGAAAACAATTCTGTAAGATTATATATCAACTACAGGAAAAAGCTATAAAAAACACAAGCATGGAGGTCAGGCGACATGCTTCTGAATAACCAACAGGTCACTGAAGAAATAAAAAAAAATCAAAACGTGCATAAAAACAAATGATAATAAAAACACTACAACCCCAAACCTATAGGATTCAGTAAAAGCAGTGCTAAGAGGGAAGTTCATAGCAATACAGGCCTACCTCAAGAAATAAGAGAAATATCAAATAAACAACCTAACTTTACATGTAAAGCAACTAGAAAAAGAACAACCCTCCTTACCCCAAAGTTAGTAGAAAGAAAGAAACTGTAAAAATCAGAGCAGAAATAAGTAAAAAAAGAAATGAAGGAGACTATAGAAAAATCAACAGAAATGTAGGCTAGTTAATTGAGAAGATAAGCAAAATAGACAAACTGTTAGCTAGACTCATCAAGAGAAAAAGAGAAGACTCAAGTCAATAAAATAAGAAATAAAAATGCAAAAATGACAACAGACAAAGCAGAAATACAAAAATCATAAGAGACTATTATGAGTAATTATCAGTTCAGTTCAGTTCAGTCACTCAGTCATGTCTGACTCTTTGCAACCATATGGACTGCAGCATTCCAGGTTTCCCTGTCCATCTCCAACTCTTGAAGTTACTCAAACTCATGTCCACTGAGTTTGTGATGCAATCCAACCACCTCATCCTTTGCCGTCCCCTCCTCCCACCTTCAATCTTTCCTAGTATCAAGGAGGCAATTATATGCCAATAAAATGGACAACTTGGAAGAAATGGGCATATTCTTTGAAATGTGTAACCTTCAAAAATTGAAGCAGGGAGAAATAGAAAATTTGAACAGACGTATCACAAGCATGGAAATAAAAAATATAATAAAACAAATTCCAACAAACAAAAGCCCTGGAACAGATGATTTCACAGGTGAATACAACCAAAGATTTAGATAAGAAATATTACCTATCCTACTCAAACTCTTCCAGAAAATTGCAGAGAAAAGAAAACTCCCAAACTCATTCTACAAGGCCACTATCACCCTGATGACAAAACCAGTCAAAGATGCCACAGAGATGCAAACATCCTCAACAAAATTCTAGTAAACAGAATTCAACTACATATTAAAAAGATCATACATCATGTATGGTCTTATTCCAGGGGTTCAAGGATACTTCAATATTTGCAAATCAATCAATGTAATACAACATAGTAACAAATTGAAAGATAAAATCATATGATTGTTTCAATAGGTGCAGAGAAAGACTTTCAAATTCAACACTCTTTATGATAAAAAGTCTCCAGAAAGTAGGCATACAAGGAACATACCTCAATATAATAAAAGCTATATATGACAAACCCACAGCAAACATTATCCTCAATGGTAACAGAGATAGATCAGTGGAACAAAACAGAAACTCCAGAGATATATCCACACATCTATGAACATGAACACCTTATCTCTGACCAAGGAGGCAAACATATACAATGGAGAAAAGATAATATCTTCAACAAGTGTTGTTGGGAAAACTGGTCAAATAGAATGACAACAGAATAGGGCCACCATATGAAAAATTTGAAGAATGAAACTAGTACACTTTCTAACAGCATACAGAAAAATAAATTCAAAATGGGTTAGAGACCTAAATATAAGACCAGAAACTCTAAAACTTTTAGATGGAAACATAGGCAGAACACTCTCTGACATAAATCACAGTATAATTCTCTATGACCCACCTCCCAGAGTAATGGAAATAAAAACAAAAATAAACAAATGGGATGTAATTAAACTTGAAAGCTTTTGCACAGTAAGTAAACTATAAGCAAGGTGTAAAGACAGCCTTCAGAATGGGAGAAAATAATAGCAAGTGAAACAACTGCCAAAACATTAATCACCAAAATATATAAGCAGCTTATGCAACTCAATTCCAAAAAAGAAACAAATCAATCAAAAAAGTGGGCAAAAGAACTAAACAGACATGTCTCCAAAGAAGGCAAACAGATGGCTAAAAAGACACATGAAAAAGTGTTCCACATCAGTCATTATTAGAGAAATGCAAATCAAAACTACAATGAGGAATCATCTTAGGCCAACCAGACAAATATGGTATATTAACTCATATATATGGAATTTAGAAAGACACTAACCATCATCTTATATGCAGGGCAGCAAAGGAGAAGCAGATGCAAAGAACAAACTTTTGAACTCAGTGGGAGAAGACAACAGTAGGATGATTTGAGAGAATAGCACTGAAACATGTATATTACCATATGTAAAATAGATGAGCAGTGCAAGTTCAATGTATGAAGTAGGGCCCCCAAAGCCAGTGCTATGGAACAACCTAGAGGGATAGGGTGGGAGTTTCAGGACAGGGGACACATGTATAAGTGTGGCCTATTCATGTTGATATACAGTGAAAACCATCACAATATTGTAAAGTAATTATCCTTCAATTAAAATAAATAAATTAATTAAAACAAACAAAAAATAATACTGGAGTGGGTTGTCATTTCCCCTTCCAGGGGACCTTCCCAACCCAGGGATAGAACCTGACACTCCTTCATTGCCAAGCAGATTCTTTACCACTGAGTCACAACATAGCAATTTGAGACCACAGCCTGTGTGCTAGGAATGACCACTGCTACTGGGTTGTCTAAATTTTTAGACATTTTCAGTGGAAAAAGTTGGGATATATAACTACTGAAAGTTAAAAACAAAATTTTCATATAGTAGCCCTGTGTTGCCATTTTTTTAAAAATTGTAGTGTATCTCTATTTCTAAAGCATATAGACATTACTTAAGCTGCCCCATAGTCTTAATTTTACATATAAATATAATACAAAAGTAAAATATATCACCATTTATGTCAATGTTTCTCCAGCTGTGTTAGCCATCTGAAATTGTTTTCTCCAATATATTCTTAAGATAAAGTTTATAAGAGCACCATTGTTAAGTTTCTGCATATTGATGATACTTTGCGTGTTGCCTTTACATTTGAAAGCTAATTTTCAGGATATACAATTCTTGGCTTTCAGTATCTTTCATTTATTACCTGCACTATATTGATCTATTTTTTTCTAATGAAGATCATGATGGCAAGCTAATTTTCCATTTATTAGTTATTACTTTGTTTTTCCTGGATTCTCCAGGAGCTTTCTGTTTTTGTGTTAAGTCCAATGATTTTATGGGGTTTTCTCTAAATGATGGTGATTCTGAGTTGGTTTTTTGAGATACACAATCTAATTTTTGATATATTAATATGCTTTTAATTCTTTTTTTAATTTCAGAAAATCATTGTGAATTACATTTTGCTACATATTTATTCTTTTCTGTTGTTTTGCTCTCCGTTTTGGAGACTGATATTATTAATATATGGAACTTCTTTATTCTGCCTTATTTGTAAAGCTCTTAAATAATTTTTATTTTAAATTTTCCTTTTTTTTTCATTGTAAATTATATGATTCTAAAGTATTACATTTACTTACTCTTGTTTTCTGTCTACTTTAGCCTTTATTTCTGACATGCTTTGCTCTTTCTTAAGTTCTGCCATGATGCTTATGAGTTCTAATTCTGATTTGTGTTGCTTAATATTGGTATGGTTTTCTTAATGCATTTTAACATGCTAAAAATATATAGTATTTCCCAAATGTTTGTGTGCTATCTTTCTAGCTTGCTTTTCTTGTATATAGGGAGGTTATTTTATCCATATATTGCTGGTTTTTTTTTTGTCTCCACTAATAATTCTACAGAAATTGACTTCAATCTTACTATAGACTTTTACATGCATTCAGTTTTCCTGAGCTTTCTAAAATTTTATTTATCTACTTTTAAATGAAATAAAGATGAATATTTTTAATGATAAAAGCTACAATTTACAAAAGAGATAGCCATTATAAGCCATTAGACACCTAACAAAAAAGAAACAAAGATACATAAAGCAACAATCAGAAGAAATATAAGAGAAAAGAAAAAACAACTATGACCATAATGAGACATATGAATGTTTCTCTGGAACTATTTTCATAAGAGCAGAAAAAAGTAACAATAAGAGCATCTTGAATGATGTCATTAAGGACTTAAATAAAATATATATTTATTCATTTATATTAATATTAAATCCTACACAACTATATTTAAAATTTTATCTCATATACTTTTATTACATTTCCACAGAACATTTAGAAAAACTGCCAAAAAAAAAGTAAATAAACATCACTAAATTTCAAAAAGCAGAATTCTTTTTTGTGTGTTATTCAGTTGTACATATATACATACATTATTTTTGAAATTATTTACCATTGTACATTACCATACACATTATAGCATTATAAATCATTATAAATATTAAGCTAAAGGCAAAGGAGAAAAGGAAAAATATACCCATGTAAATGCAGGGTTCTAAAGAATTGCACAGAGAGATAAGAAAGCCTTTCTCAGTGATCAATGCGAAGAAATAGAGGAAAACAATAGACTGGGAAAGACTAGAGACATCTTCAAGAAAATCACAGCTACCAAATGACCATTTCATGCAAAAATGGGAACAATTAAGGACAGAAATTGTATGGACCTAACAGAAGAAGATATTAAGAAGAGGTGGCAAGAATACACAGAAGAACTATACAAAAAGATCTTCATTACCCAGATAATCACGGTGATGTGATCACTCACCTATGGCCAAACATCCTGGAATGCGAAGTCTAGTGGACCTTAGGAAGCATCACCATGAACAAAGCTAGTGGAGGTGATGGAATTCCAGTTGAGCTATTTCAAAGTGCTGCACTCAACATGTCAGGAAAGTTGGAAAACTCAGCAGGGGCCACAGGACTGGAAAAGGTCAATTTTCATTCCAATCTCAAAGAAAGGCAATGCCAAAAAATATTCAGACTACAGCACAATTACACTCATTTCACATGCTAGCAAAGTAATGCTCAAGATTCTCCAAGCCAAACTTCAGCAGTATGTGAACCATGAACTTCCAGATGTTCAAGATGGATTTAGAAAAGGAAAAGGAACCAAAGATCAAATTGCTAACATCCGTTGAATCATCAAAAAAGCAAGAGAGCTCCAGAAAAAACATCTTCTGCTTTATTTACTATGCTAAAACATTTGACAGTGTGGATCACAGTAAACTATGGACAATTCTTAAAGAGATGTGAATATTAGACCACCTGACCCGCCCCCTGAGAAATCTGTATGCAGGTCAAGAAGCAACAGTTAGAACTGGACATGGAACAACATGGTTCGAAATTGTGAAAGGAGTATGTCAAGGCTGTATATTGCAACCCTGTTTATTTAACTTATATGCAGAGTACATCATGAGAAATCCCAGGTTGGATGAGGCACAAGCTGAAATCAAGGTTGCCAGGAGAAATGTAAATAGCCTCAAATATGCAGAGGACACCACTGTTATGGCAGAAAGTGAAGAACTAAAGAGGCTCTTGATGAAAGTGAAAGAGGAGAGTGAAAAAGTGGGCTTAAAACTAAATACTCAGAAAACTAAGATCAAGGCATCTGACCCCGTCACTTCATGGCAAATAGATGGGGAAACAATAGAAACAGTGAGAAGCTTTATTTTGGGGGGCTCCAAAATCATTGTAGATGGTTAGTGCTGCCATGAAATTAAATATGCTTGCTCCTTGGAAGAAAAGCAATGACCAACCTAGCCAGTCTATTGAAAAGCAGAGAAATTACTTTGCTGACAAAAGCCCATCTAGTCAAAGCTATGGTTTTTCCTGTAGTCATGTATGGATGTGAGAGTTGGACTATAAAGAAAAGTGAGTGCCAAAGAATTTATGCTTTTGAACTCTGGTGTTGGAGAAAACTCTTGAGAGTCCCTTGGACTCCAAGGAGATCAAGCCAGTCTGTCCTAAAGGAAATCAATTTTGAATATTCATTGGAAGTATTGATACTGAACCTGAAACTCCAATACTTGGCCACCTGAGGCAAAGAACTAACTCATTGGTAGAGACCATGATGCTGGGAAAGATTGCAGGCAGGAGGAGAAGGGGATGACAGATGAGATGTTTGGATGGCATCACCGACTCAATGGACATGAGTTTGAGCAAGCTCTGGGAGTTGGTGATGGACAGGGAAGCCTGGTGTGCTGCAGTCCATGTGGTTGCAAGCGTCAGACATGACTCAGTGACTGTACTGAACTGAACTGAATGTTATATTCACAACTAAATATTTTAAAGTTATTTAAATTAATATGTTTGTTCTATAAAGGCTTTGAGCAAATCATCCATAACATCTTAAGCTTTAGTTTTAATTCATTAAAAACTTTTAATTTTTATGATTATTACAAAAGGAGAAGGGAGCAGCATAGAATGAGACAGTTAGATAGTATCGCCAACTCAATGGATGTGAATTTGAACAAACTCTTGGAGATGGTGAAGAACAAGGGAGCCTGGCTTTCTGCAATCCTTGGGGTCACAAAGAGTTATACATGACTTAGAAACAGAGCAACCACAAAACACATCTTGTGAAACTCTCTATGATTTACTTGGGAAGAAAGCATTTCTACATGGTTAACTATAAATAGCAAAACTGTTTTAGTTTAAATACAGTTTAATGTTTACTTTAAAAAAATTATAGTTTAATTTTCATTGAGTTTGAATAGTGGTTTCTTTTCTTTTTTCTTTTTTTTTTTGTAAGTCCTTTCATATATGCTATTTACTTTTGTTAATCCTTATGGAATTTCTATGCATTGACTAGCTTTTATTATTATCTATGCCTTACAAATAAGGTTATGTGCCTGGTCAATTATACTTCAATATTTAGTGATAGATTTGAGGCTTTAATATAAGCCTTTAGTGATTTCTTCTTGTAAAAGTATGCATGAGAGGGAGGGTAAAGAGTACTTATCCCAAGAGAAGGAATAGTCTCAAATCAGGCATTAGTGTTTTCAAATGAACTTTAAAGTGGTAGCTGCCCCCAAGAATGTGACTCCACTGTGCTTTTCTTTAGAAAAAGTACAGCAGGTAGTTGCTACCATTTTGCCTGTCAGAAAGCTTTGTGTATAGTTGGCCTCTTGTTTGGGAAGATAAATGAACCCACTTCAGGACTGGGTCTATAGAAAAGATTGAAATTTGAAAAAGTGTTTAAATGCATTCAAAAGAGTATTTCTGTCTCTGCATTTCTGCATGAATGGTCTCAAAAGGAGTGGATAAATGGAAGCAGAAGATTTGCTTATTAGAGGAAGTGAAAGAGATAAGTTTCTATGGAGGCCAGGCAGGTGACTTGCATTCAGGATACTAGAATGTCTACTCTGATGGACACCTATTTAAAGAGAAAAAAGAACTTTGTATCGAGGGTCTGGCTTAATTGCTAGACAATTCACATCAAGTCTTTTTGAAAGTGTTTTCTGGTCTCAAGAGAAGCTTTTATTTAATAAATCTTTTATGTGCTGGGTTTATGCCTCAGACAATCACACAAAGCAGTTTGTATCTGGGTTACTCAGCATACATGTGGTCTCAGCAGGATCTTTTGGGGATCTGTGAGTTTAAATAAAAAAGAAATCTGAAAGATTCAAAGTGATACTCAGGTCATAGAGAACTTTTCAGAGCAACTATTCTTATTTCCCTATGGAATTAAAAAGCAACCATATGTATCTTCAAAAAAAAATCAAGTAATTTCACAAGATTTCTCTTTTCTGAGAGAAAGATTAATGAAAGCACAAAGAACAATGGAATGACAAATTGAGACTGTGGAGTTTGTTGTGCATTGAATACTGTAGGAGAGCAAAACTTGCTACCCTTAAACATCTCTTTGGCAGAAGGATTACTTTGAGCTGAAAACAGTCAAGGCCCAAAACACTCAGGAAGACACTTGGAGCTTCCCCTTCACTGCCTAAAAGAATATAAATAAAGGACCTAATCCAAGAAGGAATCTACTATCATATCTAACTACAGTAAGAACTAGGTATACTAAAGACGGTGAAACCCAGCAGAGTCAGTTAAACTTCCTCTCCCTGTCCTGTTCTCTCTGAAAGGCCCAGAAAACATTTACAGTTGCCTTTTATCTCCATGGAAATTGCCTTCCTCCCCTTTGAAATCCCAAACCACTATCCCCAATATCTTGTTTTGTCTGTACCTAAAGATGGTGTTTAGGGTGAGGGTTTCAGTTATTTGGGGTACTTAATTTTGGGAGGAGGGGTGTCTCTCCTTTGTATGTGCTGTGCTGTGTGCTGTGCTGTGCTTAGTCGCTCAGTCATGTCTGACTCTTTGCCACCCCATGGACTGTAGCCCACCAGGCTCCTCTGTCCATGGGAATTCTGCAGCAAGAATACTGGAGTGGGTTGTCATGCCCTCTCCAGGGGATCTTCCCAACCCAGGGATTTAACCCAGGTCTCCTGCCTTGCAGGTGGATTCTTTACCATCTGAGCCACCAGGTAAGCCCAAGAATACTGGAGTAGGTAGCCTATCCCTTCTCCAGAGGATCTTCCTGACCCAGAAATCAAACTGGGGTCTCCTGCATTGCAGGCAGATTCTTTACCAGCTGAGTTACCAGGGAAGCCCTTATATATATACATGTTATTAAATTTTTGTTTGATTTCTTCCTACTAATGTATCTCATACCAATTCAATTTCTAGTCTGGTCAAAAGACTCTGGAAGGGTAGAGAAAAATTTCTTCCTCTTCTAAAGCTATTAATTGTGAAAATCACTCTAGATTGACCTCCTTGAAATGTTTACTTCTCACTGTCAACTTAAAAATTGCACAATCTGAGAGCCATGCTAAGTTTTATTTGGGTCAAAATGAGAACTACAACCCCAAGACAGCACCTCAGATAGCTGTGAAAAACTACTCCAAAGAGGTAGCTGGGGATGGTCAGTATATACGTGATTTTAGTGAAGAGGGGACACATGCAATCAAACATTTTTTTGTTTTGTTTTGTTTTGAAAAAGAAGGTTTCTGCTAGTCACAAGGAGTAGTCATCAACATGAAGGATTTAGTGCTTTTCTAAATTTGAGGAGATAAAGAAATCGGGCTCATGAAACCAGCTCCTGAAAGTACACAACTATCTGAAGATCTGCCAGCTCCATGCCCCCCAAACACAGAGTGTCTCTTCTGCTCTCCACCCTGAACTCCTTTCAGAAAGTGTTGGAAATCAGTAACTAAAGCAGCACACGATTTAATCCTTGAGTAGGTAGATGGCAAGTACCTATGCAAGTGCCAATTTGCAGTTGACACGACAAACTCATTTCCCTTGAACATAGTCATAAGGAATAAGTTTCCTTGAAGATAGTCTATATGCCCTATAAAATTTTGTATTTTAACATTCCATTGTACGTATGTCTTCCACGATGATTGGATAGGTTCACTGAGAGTAGAGACCATGATTACTATGTGTGGTGTGTGTGCATGTGTGTCTTCTTATCTCTAGCAGCTAGAAAAAAGCAAATTTTATCAATTTTATCAGTACTATGCATTGAAAAAGTATTGAAAAATTGTATTCTGTAGTCAATTATTATTATTTCCTACAACAAAAATTCTGAAATTAATCTTTTATTTATGGTTCAAAATCAACCGTACAGATAATTTTTGTGCGAAAATTTAATGTTGTTTTAAATGCTTTTGTAGTGGTCTTATTTTATCTTTACTTATAAATGGTGGATAAAACAAAATAGAGATTGCTGCCAGGCTTTAGGAATTTGTGAGTTTCTTAAAGAGATAGGAATAAGAGACCACCTTACCTGTCTCCTGAGAAAACTATATGAAGGCCAAAAATAAACAGAACCCAAATTGGAACAATGAACTGGTTTGAAATTGGGAAAGGCGTACATCGAGGCTGTATTGTCATTGTTCATTTAACTTATATCGTCTGTTATTCTTATCTCTTTCACCTTCATTAAGAGGCTTTTTAGTTCCTCTTATCTTTCTGCCATTACAGTGGTATCATCTGCATATCTGGGGTTATTGATAGTTCTCTCAGCAATCTTTATTCCAGCTTGTGATTCATCCAGCCCAACATTTTGCAGCCTCTTAATGAAGGTGAAAGAGGAGAGTGGAAAAAGAATGGGTTAGGGAGGGAAGGACAAATGGGGGGACAAATGTGCACCCATGGCTGATTCATGTCAACGTATGGCAAGAAACAACACAATATTGTAAAGTAATTATCCTTCAGTTAAAATATTCTTTATAAAGCTCAAAAAACTAAGATCATGGCATCAGGTCCCATCGCTTCATGGCAAATATATGAGGAGAAAAGTGGAAATAGTAGCAGATTTTATTTTCTTGGACCCCCAAATCACTGTGGACAGTAACTGCAGCCACGGAATTAAGACACTTGCTTCTTGAAAGAAAAGCTATGAGAAACCTAGACAATATATTTAAAAGCAGAGACATTACTTTGTCAACAAAGGTCCGTATAATCAAAGCTATGATTTTTCCAGTAGTCATATACGGATGTGATAGTTGGATTATAAAGAAGACTGAGTGCCAAATAATTAATGGTTTCAAATTGTGGTGCTGGAAAAGACTCTTGAGAGTTCCTTAGACTGCAAGGAGATCAAACCAGTCAATCCTAAAGGAAATCCACCCTTAATATTCACTAGAAACACTGATGTTGAAGCTGAAGCCTTGATACTTTGGCCACCTGATAAAAAGAGCCAACTCATTGGAAAAGACTCTAATGCTGGGAAAGATTGAGGGCAGGAGGAGAAAGGGGCAGAGGGCAGAGGACAGAGGGTGAGGTGGTTGTGTGGCATTGCTGACTCAATGAACATGAGTTTGAGCAAATTCTGAGACAGTGAAAGACAGGGAATACTGGCTTGCTGCAGTTCATAAGGTTGCAGAGTCAGACACAAATTATATAGCAACAACACACGAGACACTATACTAGATGCCTTCTACACATTGAATAATCTGAAAAATTCCATGAGTTAAACACATATATTATTATATCTTTTAAAAATAAGTACTGTGTATTTCAGAGACATTAAGATTAAGTATAGTTACTAAAATCAGAAAGCTATTAGTGTATTTAGCCATGGTCTAAATACAACAAGTCTGACTTCAGATGTCTCACTCAAAACTATAAATCTATTTAATACATACATAAACAAGTCAATTTATCTCTTAAATTTTGCTTTTCTTTCCTAAACTCTAGGATTTAGCCACAGTAAAATTATCTAAGTTTTTTTTTTTTCATTCTATCATCTTTGCAACATCTGAGATTCTAGTTTCATTTTCCCTTTCTTTCCCTTACTTTGTTTTTTTCCTAACTCCTAGTTCATTTAGATGCTGTTCCTTACAGGAAGCATTCCTTGACTTCCCAAGTATATATAGGAAGTAAGGTTGAAATCATTCAAAATATTCTTTTTTCAATCACAATGGAATAAAACTAGTAGCAAAAGGAGAAGAAAAACTGAAATATATGCAAATATATATTTACAATATATGCAAATATATTTGTGATATATACAAATTTGTAATATACAAATATATATTTATAAATATATGTAAATTAAATAACCAATGAGTGAAGGAAGAAATTAGAGGGTAAATTAGAAAATGCTTACAGAATAATGAACATGAAGAGATAACATTTCAAAACTTATGGAGTGAAGCAATAGCAGGGCTAAAATAGAAATTTATAACTCTAGATGCTTTCATTGAAAAGAAAGAACATCTCAAATTAACAAACTAATTTTAAACCTTAAGGAATTAGAAAAGAAAAACCTAAACTCAAATGGATAGAAAGAATAAAATAATCAGAAATAATAAATAATTAGAAGAGAGGTTAAAAAGAAATAAAGAATACAGCACAATAGAGAAAATTAATGATTCAAAGAGTCAATTTTCAAAATGATAAAGAAAATTTAGGAATCTCTAGCTAGGTGGACTAAAAAAAAAATGTCTAATCAAATAACTAAAATTTGAAATTAAAGTAAGAATATCACTACCAACCTTACAGGAACAAAAATGATAATAAGAATTATATGCAAATAAATTAACATATACTATTACCAAAAAACTTTTAGAAATATCAACTGTAAATGGGTTAGTGACCTAAACACCAGATTGTAAAACTCTTAGGAGAAAACATAGGGTTAAATACTCATATTTTTGAATTTGGTGTTTGTTCCCTAGTTAATGATGCCAAAATCATGAAAAATAATAGAAAAAATAAATTGGGTTTGCTAAAATTAAAAAAAAATAATTCTTGTATCAAAAGCCTTTACTAATAAGGAAAAAAGGTCACTTAAAATAGGAAAAAAAATTTGCAAATTATATATATGGTAACTGTTTATAGTCCAGAATATTCAATAAACTTGTGTAAGTTAATAAGTGGTAAACAAAGTAAAATCCTAAATAGTTTTCAGTGTACAAAGTTATCTCCTTGCAACTCTTTGTATTCAATTCTTTATTTACATCAGCATGGGCTCAGGAATGCTTATTTTATTCCATGAGTTATAATCAAAAACTTTTATTATGTATTTGGTTTCTCTGAAGTATTTGCTTCCAATGCTGTATTAAATGAAATATTTTTTTTTTACTTTCCTTTTCACATTGCACATTGTTAGTAATACAAATTCAACTGATTTTGTGTGCTTATTTTGAATTGCTCAACTATGCTGAATTTGTTTAGAAGTTCTAATGCTGTGTGTGAATATGAGTGTGAGTGTGTGTGTGTGAGAGAGAGTTATGGAATCTTTAGAGTTTTCTACATATAAAATCATACTGTCTGCAAACAGATAATTTTACCGCTTTCCCAATTTGTATGCTTTTTTTCCTTGCCTTTTTGCTCTGGACAGAACTTCTACTACTCTATTAAATAAACATGGTTAAACTAGGTGTCTTTGTCTTGTTTCTGATGTTAGAAGAAGAGCTTTTAGACTTTCACCTTTGAGTATAATGTTAAGATGCAAATTTGAAGTGCATGATTAAGATCTGATACATTTGTGTAATGGTTTGTTCTCTAGTTAACATGATTCAGGGGCCTCAAATCATGATATTTCTCTGATGAAGAAGATATCCACCTGACTTAATTTTAACCAGAAACTCCTTTTCCCCCACTTTCCTAGATTACATCCCCTGTACTCTATGTAATCTGCATACTCAATACAGTATCTGATTCCCTTGGTTACTAACCTAATGAGAAATTCTTCTTTGTTATGAAATTTAAAATTATCATAACTTTCATGTTGAATATACATAAAGGTAAACTTTCCTGCATTATTTTCAGAAGATGCATATAAAACCCAGGTTAGGCTCGGCAATAAGGAGGCTTATTCAGGACATCTGGACACTGTTGATCAAGTAGGCAATTTGCTCAGATCTTTCCAGTATCTGAGGCCAGTTTATGCTTTGAACTCAAATTCTTTCACTACAAAGTATAGTATGAATTCATTCAAACAGGAAAACAAGTTTGTAACAGCAATCAGGAATTAAATAAGAGAAGAATTGGCAGGAAATATGACTCTTTTCTTGTCAATCACAATATTTCAACCTTCCCTTAATATTCTAAATATAAAAGTGAAAGTATAGATGTAATATTGCCAGTGAGATTTTAAATTAATAAAATAGTGTATTTTTCTCCTTCAGATGGGCACAAACTCTGTCCTAGATTTTAATCTGGTGACAATTTTTCTTAGAATGTTTTCAGTTCAGTTCAGTTCAGTCGCTCAGTTGTGTCCGACTCTTTGCGACCCCATGAATCGCAGCACGCCAGGCCTCCCTGTCCATCACCAACTCCCAGAGTTTACCCAAACTCATGCCCATTGAGTTGGTGATGCCATCCAGCCATCTCATCCTCTGTCGTCCCCTTCTCCTCCTGCCCCCAATCCCTCCAAGAATGTTTTAGCTGAATATACATCTTAATTACATTATTTTATTTGTAAATTAAAAATTATATATTAAAATGTTTTATTATTTCATCTATTTGAAAAAAAATTTTAAAAATTACTAAATTAGTTAGAATATTGGTACTACAAAAGCCACTGGAAAGAAATGATCTTTTTCTGTATTTACTATATAGATATAGATATTTTTTTAAATTTATTTTTATTAGTTGGAGGCTAATTACTTTACAGTATTGTAGTGGGTTTTGTCATACATTGACATGAATCAGCCATGGAGTTACATGTATTCCCCGTCCTGATTCCCCCTCCCACCTCCCTCTCCACCCGATTCCTCTGGGTCTTCCCAGTGCACCAGGCCCAAGCACTTGTCTCATGCATCCAACCTGGGCTGGTGATCTGTTTCACTATAGATAATATATATGTTTCGATGCTATTCTCTTGAAACATCCCACCCTCACCTTCTCCCACAGAGTCCAAAAGTCTGTTCTGTACATCTGTGTCTCTTTTTTCTGTTTTGCATATAGGGCTATCATTACCATCTTTCTAAATTCCATATATGTGTGTTAGTATGCTGTAATGTTCTTTATCTTTCTGGCTTACTTCACTCTGTATAATGGGCTCCAGTTTCATCCATCTCATTAGAACTGATTCAAATGAACTTTTTTAATGGCTGAGTAATATTCCATGATGGATATGCACCACAGCTTCCTTATCCATTCGCCTGCTGATGGGCATCTAGGTTGCTTCCATGTCCTGGCTATGATAAACAGTGCTGTGATGAACATTGGGGTATATGTGTCTCTTTCAAATCTAGTTTCCTCGGTGTGTATGCCCAGAAGTGGGATTGCTGGGTCATATGGCAGTTCTATTTCCAGGTTTTTAAGAAATCTCCACACTGTTCTCCATAGTGGCTGTACTAGTTTGCATTCCCACCAACATTGTAAGAGGGTTCCCTTTTCTCCACACCCTCTCCAGCATTTATTGCTTCTAGACTTTTGGATAGCAGCCATCCTGACTGGCATGTAATGGTACCTCATTGTGGTTTTGATTTGCATTTCTCTGATAATGAGTGATGTTGAGCATCTTTTCATGTGTTTGGTATCCATCTGTATGTCTTCTTTGGAGAAACGTCTGTTTAGTTCTTTGGCCCATTTTTTGATTGGGTCATTTATTTTTCTGGAATTGAGCTACAGGAGTTGCTTGTATATTTTTGAGATTAATCCTTGGTCTATTGCTTCATTTGCTATTATTTTCTCCCAATCTGAGGGCTGTCTTTTCACCTTGCTTATATTTTCCTTTGTTGTGCAAAAGCTTTTAAGTTTCATTACGTCCCATTTGTTTATTTTGCTTTTATTTCCAATAGTCTGGGAGGTGGGTCATAGAGGATCCTGCTGTGATTCATGTCAGAGAGTGTTTTGCCTATGTTCTCCTCTAGGAGTTTTATAGTTTCTGGTCTTACATTTAGATCTTTAATCCATTTTGAGTTTATTTTTGTGTGTGGTGTTAGAAACTGTTCTAGTTTCATTCTTTTACAAGTGGTTGACCAGTTTTCCCAGCACCACTTGTTAAAGAGGTTGTCTTTTTTCCATTGTATGTCCTTGCCTTCTTTGTTGAAGATAAGGTGACCATAGGTTCGTGGATTTATCTCTGGGCTTTCTATTCTGTTCCATTGATCTATATTTCTGTCTTTGTGCCAGTACCATACTGTCTTGATGACTGTGGCTTTGTAGTATAGTCTGAAGTCAGGCAGGTTGATTCCTCCAGTTCCATTCTTCTTTCTCAAGATATACTAGCAAGATCATTTGTTTTCAGGGACATTTGGATATGCATGGGAAAAAAAAAACTGCTAAATCTATTGAAAATATTTAGAATAAAACAGTTTCAATTATTTGAAAAAAAAAAAAAAAAAGCAAAAAGCTATCTTATCCAAGGAAGAGTACACTTTTGGTACTAGAGCAATCATGAATGGCAGAATGAAATTTCCATTATCATAGAAAACTAACCAAGCTGATCACTAGGACTGCAACCTTGTCTAAGTCAATGAAACTATAAGCCGTGCCTGGTAGGGCGACCCAAGACATGGGTCATGAAGAGTTCTGAAAAACTCTGGCAAACCATTTCAGCATTCTTTCCTTGAGAACCCCAAAACAGTATGAAAAGGCAAACAGATATGACACTGAAACTTGATGCCCACAGGTTGGTAGGTGTCAAATATGCTACTGGAGAAGAGCAGAGAAATAGCCCCAGAAAGAATGAAGAGGCTGAACCAAAGTGGAAACAATGCTCAGTTGCAGAAGTGTCTGGTGGTGAAAGAAACATTCAGTGCTGTAAAGAACAATATTGCATAAGATCCTAGAATATCAGGTCCATGAAATCAAGGTAATTTGGAAGTGGTCAAACAGGAGATGACAAGAGTGAACATTGACATTTTAGGAACTAAAATGAACACAAATGGGTGAATTTAATACAGATGACCATTATATATACTACTGTGGACAAGAACCCCTTAGAAGAAATGGAGTAGTCCTCATAGTCAACAAAAGAGTCCAAAATGCAGTACTTGGGTACAATCTCAAAAATGACAGAATGATCTTTGTTCATTTACAAGGCAAACCATTCAATATCATAGTAATCCAAGTCTATGCACCAACTACTAATGTTGAAGAAGCTGGAGGTGAATGGTTCTATGAAGACATACAAGACCTTCAAGAACTAACATCAAAAGAAGATGTCATAAGGGACTAGAATGCAAAAGTAGGGAGTCAAAAGATACTTGGAACAACAGGCAAGTTTGCCCTTGGAGTACAAAATTAAGAGGCCTAAGGCTAGCAGAGTTTTACCAAGGTAATGCTCTGGTCATAGAAAACACCCTCTTCCAGAAACACAAGACATCACTAGCTGGTCAATATAAAAATCAGATTGAGTGTATTCTTTGTAGCTGAAGATGGAGAAGCTCTATATAGTCAGCAAAAAGAAGATACTGACTATGATTCAGATCATGAACTCCTTCCTGTAAAATTCAGACTTAAAGAATGTAAAGAAAACCGCCAAGACATAAAGATATGGCCTAAATCAAATTCCTTATAATTATGCAGCAGAAGTGACAGATAGATTCAAGGGATTAGATCTGATAGACAGAGTGCCTGAAGAACCAATGGACAAAGGTTCACAACATTGTATGGGGGGCAGTGATCAGAACCATCCAGAAGAAAAAGAAATGCACAAAGGCAAATGGTTGTCTGAGGTAGCCTTACAAATAGCTGAGAAAAGAAAGGAAGCAAAAGACAAAAGAGAAAAGGAAAGATACACCCATTTGAATGCAGAGCTCCAGAGAATAGCAAGGAAAGATAAGAAAGCCTTTTTAAGTGAACAATGCAAAGAAATAGAGGAAAACAAGAGAATGGGAAAGACTGGAGATCTCTTTAAGATAATTAGAGATACCAAGGGAACATTTGATGAAAAGAAGCACAATAAAGGACAGAAACGGTATGGACCTAAAAGAAGCAGAAGATACTAAGAAGAGATGGCAACAATACAGAGAAGACCAATACAAAAAAGGTCTTAATGACCCAGATAACCATGATGGTGTGATCACTCATGTAGAGCCAGACAACCTGGAGTGTGAAGTCAAGTCGGCCTTAGGAAGTATCACTATGAACAAAGCTAGTGGAGGTGATAGAATTGCAGTTAAACTATTTCACATCCTAAAAGATGATGCTGTTAAACTGCTGCACTCAATATGCCAGCAAATTTGGAAAACTCAGCAGTGGCCACAGAACTCGAAAAGTTGAGTTTTCTTTCCAATCCCCAAGAAAGTCAATGCCAAAGAATGTTCAAACTACCATATAGTTGCACTCATCTTACACTTACTCATCTTACAAGAAGCAAAGGGTCAATAGTTCATCTTCTGTAACTGTCTCAAGCTGAGCATTGGCATTGTTCCTACCTATGGGTCCAGATCTCCTTGTTGTCTCTCACAGAAAGGAGGCTTAAGTTTTTTTTTTTTTTTTTTTTGTTTTGTTTTTTTTTTTTTTTTTTTTTTTTTACCTGGGTAGTTAAAAATGTAAGGACATAAGAGAAGTTTGATAAATAGAGTGGCTATAGGACCTAGAAATGAGAGAAGCCAAGTGTATCCTGGGGATCACACCTTAATGGTCTCAGTTCATTCTCACTTCCCTTGATTATACCTGTGGAGCCAAGAAACCATCTTTGTAGATTTCTTTAGCATGTACTTCTACTTTTGTGACATTAATATTTGTGCAGCATAGTTTATTATAAGAGCAAAAACCCCTCCTTGGCTAGATAGGAGATAGTCCAGGGCTCAGCAATGGGGCAACAAACCATGCTTTCCAGGGAATCTAGGGATTTTTTTGAAAGATTGGGAAAGCGTCTCTGGTTTTCTTTGGTGTGCTATCTAGGGAGGATATTTGATACTTCAACGTTGCCTCATGTTGGCAAATCCTTTCCAATGGGGGCAGTTGAAGCTAGCACGAAATTCTTGCTAGCCAAACTGAAAGTCCTTTTTTATCTTACATGAGATATGCTGAGAATAGTTATTTTGGCTGGAGCCACAGTTCCCAATGTGCAGTCCTCATAATGAAGTATGTTGTCTAGATGTGAGGTAGCATTGGCTTTACTGTTCCTGCTAGGGTATTGCCTGAGGCCCCACATAGCCAGAGTAATCCACGTGGTCCTGGTAAGACAGTGTGAGTGGTTTGGTTATACTGGTGGCAGAAAAGTTCAGGGAGACAGTTGTAGAGGAGTTCCATCTGCATTTTGAATATGGCCCCTTTTTGCAGCATATGGAGTTGGGTAGTAGTCTGTATTCAGGGAGAGTCATGGTAAGTGTGTGTTGAATATAATAGCTAGCACAAGAAGTTCTGCTGACATTAGTTTGTAAACTATCATGACATGCATGTGTATTGTTAGTGGTGAAGAATGAAATATTAAAAGGCTGGCCCACTATATGGCTTCAGTTTATAGACTTAAATATCTAGGGGCAAGTTTAGATTTCTGTTAGAGAGAGCCTGAAGGGCTGAAAAGGGGGTCTATAATTCCCCTGTGGGTATTGTTGCAACAAGTATTGCATCCTAGGGTTTGATAGCAGATTAAGGATGTTTTTGTGAAACATCTTGAAAAGGGAGGTGTGATGTGGTAACAGTGAAAGTGGCATTTCCCATGTAACAATTAAAGAAAAATCTTGTCACAGTAGTTAAAAGAAGATTGGCTAAAAGTTGAGAATACAGTGTGATTGTTGACTGGGTAGGCTTTGAGGGTGGTACTTATATCTCCTCGGGTGGTGGGTTCAGGTTGCTAAGCCCAACAGAGAGAGATTTTCCCTTTTAGCAATAATCTGGGAATTATTGACTATCTTATCTTTCCATGTAAATTTCTGGGAACAAAGAGATTAGATCAATAAAATCAGAACAAGTAAGAGTGGGGGTAGGGTCCCTAATATCTTCTGGAAGAAGAGAAAGAATAGAGGCTGTGGGGTGTCTTTTTACATCTGAGGCATGTCTTATCAAGACCAGCAGGGACAGAAGGATTTCCCCTTAGGTATACATGTGGAGATAAAGTGACTGTCATACAACATTTTGAGAACAAGAAGGAGAGTAGGACACTAAGTATCCAAATCCACCAGAGCATATTAGTTATTTTGTGGGTAGACAGGGTATTGGAAAGCAAAAAGGAAAATTGTGGCCATGGGTGCTCAGCCTTGGACCTGTGATATTTATTTTTCCTTTCTGAATAAGAGCCTCACCATCTGCCTGGACTCTTTTGGCTGCCCAAGGTCCTCCATGTCCTGTGAAGACTCAGGAGGAGGAGTACATTTAATTCTAGAAAAGTGCACCCATCTACTGAGTGATTCCCTGTAATTCTACTGTAGTCGGAATGCTAAGATGTACTAGATAAGGCCCTTACACTTGGGAGGCAATTAATCAGAGGGAGACCTTTCACTCCATAGGTTTCAGAAGGACTAAATCTTCCAACTGAAACTGAATGGGGCTCATTTCCTGGCTGGGGACCAGGAAAACCTGATTTCCACATTTCAAAATCACCTTTCGACTTGTCACAAATAATTAGGTACTTAACAAGTTCATTGATTTTTGTGTCCATCAAACTATCAGAGGAAGAAAGGACCCACCATACATTATTTCAAAGGTGTTGAGCCATAGTTCCCTTTTAGGTGCAACCTTGGTTCTCGGGAGGGTTATAGGTAAGGGATTTGTCCAACGTTCTCATATCTCTTGACAAAGCTTATCCAGAATTCTTTTTAAATTTTGGTTTTCCCTTTCCACTTTTCCTGATGATTGAGTCCTCCAGGAAGTATGTTGGTGATAGCAAATACCAAGGGCAGTGGAGATTTGTTGTGTTATCTTAGACACACACAAAAACGAGCCATTATCACTTTGTAAAGATTATGGAAATCCTAACATAGGAATTATTTCTTTTAATAATACCTTTAATCCTGAGCTCTCTCAGTCCTTGTTGGAAAGGCTTTCACCCACCCAGTGAAAGTGTCAATAAAAGCCAGGAGGTATTTATATTCCTGAGAGAATGGTATCTAGATGAAGGTTATTTGTCTGTCTTCTCTCGGGTAAGTTCTTTTTCTTTGGATGGACTGGAGGAGAGGTGAGAGTCCAAGTTTTCCCTGGGTTTTTACGGTAGCATAACATGGCATAACAGGCATTTGTGATATCTAAGATAATCTGAAAAAGGCTTATGCAGGAAAGAAATGTTTTCAACCAAGCTAATCAAAGCATTCCACCCAGATAAGAAAAGTCAGGGAGTGATTTTAAAATTTTCTATTGTAATGCTCTAGGCAGCACTGCTGTTGTTTCCTAACCCTCCATCCACTGGGGACCCTTTGATATCCCCTAGTTCTAGCCCACTTTAGTTTGTGTACTTGAGTAATGAAAATAGGATGGAGGCTTGTACATTGGGAAAAAAGGCCACCTAAGTTAAAGGGGTTTTAAGAGTTATACTCTTTGCTGTCTTAACCAGGTTATTTCCTTTTACTGTATCTGAACTTCTCTTCTGTTTTCCCTTGCAGTGAATAACACCTGCTCCTTAGAATCTTGCACTACCTCTAGGAACTTTAATTATATATATATAATGCATACTATATTATATATAATTGCATATATTATATTATGTATACTATTATATATATTATATAATTATATATAGTATATACAATATATATATATATTTAGTATATATATATAATTATAGTTATATAATTTTAATTAAATAAATAATATATTTGATATAATTATATTATTATTTTTATATATATAGAAAAAAGACATATATATAATGTCTTAATTATATACATGACATATATATATATAAGACATAAATATAACATAAAAAAGAATAATATATATAACCTACTACATATTTATAAATATATAATATATACTATATAATTATAATCTAATTATTTATAATCTATTATATAATTTAATTATAATATATCATTATATTATGATGATATATAGAAATATATATCATATATATGATAAATATATATGTGATGTATATATTATATATATAATAATATATCATTATATGATGATGATATATATATATATATAGAAACACAGAAAGGTGGTGTAAACTTGAAGCCCAAACAACAAAATAAATGGCAATGGGACCATACCTATCAATAATTACCTTAAATGTAAATGGGTTGAATGCCTCAACCAAAAGACAAAGGCTGGCTGAATGGATACAAAAGCAAGACCCCTATATATGCTGTCTACAAGAGACCCACCTCAAAGCAAGGGACACATACAGACTAAAAGTGAAGGGCTGGAAAAAAATATTCCACGCAAACGGAGACCAAAAGAAAGCAGGAGTCGCAATACTCATATCAGATAAAATAGACTTTCAAATTAAGTCTGTGAAAAGAGACAAAGATGGACACTACATAATGATCAAAGGATCAATCCAAGAAGAAGATATAACAATTATAAATATATATGCACCCAACATAGGAGCACCGCAATATGTAAGGCAAACGCTAACGAGTATGAAAGAGGAAATTAATAGTAACACAATAATAGTAGGAGACTTTAATACCCCACTCACAACTATGGATAGATCAACTAAACAGAAAATGAACAAGGAAACACAAACTTTAAAGGACACAATGGACCAGCTAGACCTAATTGATATCTATAGGACGTCTCACCCCCAAAAAATCAACTTCACCTTTTTCTCAAGTGCACACGGACCCTTCTCCAGAATAGATCACATCCTGGGTCATAAATCTAGTCTTGGTAAATTCAAAAAGATTGAAATCATTCCAGTCATCTTTTCTGACCACAGTGCAGTAAGATTAGATCTCAATTACAGGAAAAAAAATTATTCAAAACTCAAACATATGGAAGCTAAACAACACACTTCTGAATAACCAACAAAGCATAGAAGAAATCAAAAAAGAAATCAAAATATGCATAGAAATGAATGAAAATGAAAACACAACAACCCAAAACCAATGGGACACTGTAAAAGCAGTGCTAAGGGGAAGATTCATAGCATTACAGGCCTACCTCAAGAAACAAGAAAAAAGTCAAATAAATAACCTAACTCTACACCTAAAGCAACTAGAGGAGGAAGAAATGAAGAACCCCAGGGTTAGTAGAAGGAAAGAAATCTTAAAAGTTAGGGCAGAAATAAATGCAAAAGAAACTAAAGAGAGCATAGCAAAAATTAACAAAGCTAAAAGCTGGTTTTTTGAAAAAATAAACAAAGTTGACAAACCATTAGCAAGACTCATTAAGAAACAAAGGGAGAAGAACCAAATTAACAAAATTAGAAATGAAAATGGAGAGATCACAACAGACAACACTGAAATACAAAGGATCATAAGAGACTACTACCAGCGGCTCTATGCCAATAAAATGGACAACTTGGAAGAAATGGACAAGTTCTTAGAGAAGTATAACTTTCCAAAACTGAACCAGGAAGAAATAGAAGATCTTAACAAAACGATCACAAGCAAGGAAATCGAAACTGTAATCAGAAATCTTCCAGCAAACAAAAGCCCAGGACCAGATGGCTTCACAGATGAATTCTACCAAAAATTTAGAGAAGAGCTAACACCTATCTTACTCAAACTCTTCCAGAAAATTGCAGAAGAAGGTAAACTTCCAAACTCATTCTATGAGGCCACCATCACCCTAATTCCAAAACCAGACAAAGATGCCACAAAAAAAGAAAACTACAGGCCAACATCACTGATAAACATAGATGCAAAAATCCTTAACAAAATTCTAGCAAACAGAATCCAATAACATATTAAAAAAATCATACATCATGACCAAGTGGGCTTTATCCCAGGAATGCAAGGATTCTTTAATATCCGCAAGTCAATCAATGTAATACACCACATTAACAAATTGAAAGATAAAAACCGTATGATTATCTCAATAGATGCAGAAAAAGCCTTTGAAAAAATTCAACATCCATTTATGATTAAAACTCTCCAGAAAGCAGGAATAGAAGGAACATACCTCAACATAATAAAAGCTATATATGATAAACCCACAGCAAGCATCACCCTCAATGGTGAAAAATTGAAAGCATTTCCCCTGAAATCAGGAACAAGACAAGGGTGCCCACTCTACCACTACTATTCAACATAGTTTTGGAAGTTTTGGCCACAGCAATCAGGGCAGAAAAAGAAGTAAAAGGAATCCAAATAGGAAAAGAAGAAGTGAAACTCTCTCTGTTTGCAGTTGACATGATCCTCTACATAGAAAACCCTAAAGACTCTACCAGAAAATTACTAGAGCTAATCAATGAATACAGTAAAGTTGCAGGATATAAAATTAACACACAGAAATCTCTTGCATTCCTATACACTAACAATGAGAAAACAGAAAGAGAAATTAAGGAAACAATACCATTCACCATTGCAACAAAAAGAATAAAATACTTAGGAGTATATCTACCTAGAAACAAAAGACCTATACATAGAAAACTATAAAACACTGATGAAAGAAATCAAAGAGGACACAAACAGATGGAGAAATATACCGTGCTCATGGATTGGAAGAATCAATATTGTCAAAATGGCTATACTACCCAAAGCGATCTATAGATTCAATGCAATCCCTATCAAATTACCAACGGTATTTTTCACAGAACTAGAACAAATAATTTCACAATTTGTATGGAAATACAAAAAACCTCGAATAGCCAAAGTAATCCTGAGAAAGAAGAATGGAACTGGAGGAATAAATCTGCCTGACTTCAGACTCTACTACAAAGCCACAGTCATCAAGACAGTATGGTACTGGCACAAAGACAGAAATATAGATCAATGGAACAGAATAGAAAGCCCATAGATAAATCCATGAACCTATGGTCACCTTATCTTCGACAAAGGAGGCAAGGATATACAATGGAAAAAAGATAACCTCTTTAACAAGTGGTGCTGGGAAAACTGGTCAACCACCTGTAAAAGAATGAAACTAGAACACTTTCTAACACCATACACAAAAATAAACTCCAAATGGATTAAAGATCGAAATGTAAGACCAGAAACTATAAAACTCCTAGAGGAGAACATAGGCAAAACACTCTCCGACATAAATCACAACAGGATCCTCTATGACCCACCTCCCAGACTATTGGAAATAAAAGCAAAAAATAAGCAAATGGGACCTAATGAAACTTAAAAGCTTTTGCACAACAAAGGAAACTATAAGCAAGGTGAAAAGACAGCCCTCAGATTGGGAAAAAATAATAGCAAATGAAGCAACAGACAAAGGATTAATCTCAAAAATATACAAGCAACTCCTCCAGCTCAACTCCAGAAAAATAAATGACCCAATCAAAAAATGGGCCAAAGAACTCAACAGACATTTCTCCAAGGAAAATATACAGATGGCTAACAAACACATGAAAAGATGCTCAACATCACTCATTATCAGAGAAATGCAAATCAAAACCACAATGAGGTATCATTATACACCAGTCAGGATGGCTGCTATCCAAAAGTCTACAAGCAATAAATGCTGGAGAGGGTGTGGAGAAAAGGGAACCCTCTTACACTGTTGGTGGGAATGCAAATTAGTACAGCCACTATGGAAAACAGTGTGGAGATTTCTTAAAAAACTGGAAATAGAACTGCCATATGACCCAGCAATCCCACTTCTGGGCATACACACCAAGGAAACCAGATCTGAAAGAGACACGTGCACCCCAATGTTCATTGCAGCACTGTTTATAATACCCAGGACATGGAAGCAACCTAGATGCCCATCAGCAGACGAATGGATGAGGAAGCTGTGGTACATATATACCATGGAATATTACTCAGCCATTAAAAAGAATTCATTTGAATCAGTTCTAATGAGATGGATGAAACTGGAGCCCATTATACAGAGCGAAGTAAGCCAGAAAGATAAAGACCATTACAGTATACTAACACATATATATGGAATTTAGAAAGATGGTAACGATAACCCTATATGCAAAACAGAAAAAGAGACTCAGATGTATAGGACAGACTTGTGGACTCTGGGAGAAGGCCAGGGTGGGATGTTTCAAGAGAACAGCATTGAAACATATATATTATCTAGGGTGAAACAGATCACCAGCCCAGGTTGGATGCATGAGACAAGTGCTCGGGCCTGGTGCACTGGGAAGATCCAGAGGGATCGAGTGGAGAGTGAGGTGTGAGGGAGGACTGGGATGGTGAATACATGTAAATCCATGGCTAATTCATTTCAATGTATGACAAAAACTACTGTAAAGTTGTAAAGTAATTAGCCTCCAACTAATAAAAATAAATGGAAAAAAAAAAGAAACTTGTATCTAGAATATATAAAGAACATTTACATTTAATAAAGAACTTATTAATTAGAGCTTATTAATAAAGAACTTATTAATAAAAAACATTTAATAAATAAAAAATGAATAATATATATAATATACACTATATAATTATAATCTATTATATAATTTAATTATAATATATCATTATATTATATATTTATACATATTATACATATATTATATTTTTATTATAAAATTATAATATATATTTATATTTAATATATATAAATCTAAATAAAAAATAGGATAAAGTTTTTGAGAAATAATTTTAACTATATTTAAGTGAGACTAACAAAATATAACAAATTCAGTTTAATTACAAAGGTATGTAATATCCTCATTATGATTAGAAATATTAAAAATAATTCTACAAGTACTCTAGGTTCTACTTTTTTGATATACTAATATATCTACTCACTGAAACTTCCTACACCAAGACATTACCCTCAACACCTGGCAACTGCTTGGATTAAGATATTCTGGAGCAATATGAACTGTAATTGTAATCTGTTATTTAGTTTAACTCTTAGGCAGCTCTGCAGTTAAAATGCAAGTCCTTTACCAAATGAGACAAGAAGGAAGTTTAGAGAATGTTGCTGCCTTAGAAATCCCTTCAGTGTCTTTTTTTCTCATTATTGCCTACACAACACCAGACTCTCCTACAGGTCTCCTACTATTGTTAGTGCAAGATTCTGTGCCCAAATTGCAGTGATTCCAAACAAACTGAAGTATCAGAGTTTGGAGCAGAGAAAGATCTATGGCAGGGCCATGCAAGGGGACAGGTGGCTAATGCTCTAAAAAACCCTAAACTGCCTGAAGGGTCTCAGCAAAACATTATAAAAGCCAGTTTCTTGGGTATGTGATCAGCTCATGCCCAATTCTCTTATTGGCTGATGATGAGGTAACAGGGAAGCATCACAGGAGTTAAAATTAGGAGTTAGGTCCTAGGAATTAGGTCCAAGGAGGCCTGGGGCTATGTGCTATGGTCATTGAATAAGTAACATCTTCTATTTGGTGGGAGGTTTTCACATCTGTAAAACAACTCTGGTATATGCAGCAAATACTGTTACCTAGGTACTACGGAGAAGAGTTAAAGAAGAGAATGGAGGGTAAGGTTTTTTCCCAGGAAGGTTCCTTAGGAGTTACTGTAGTCTTAAAATATATATTCTTCTTATGTGCCTCTCAAATATTATCATACAGATATCTCCTAGTTCTTCTATAAATAAGGCATATTTTAAGGAGTTACTTTAACTCTAGAAATAAAGCTTTATCTTAAGGTTTTAACATATAGACAGAAACTATTAAATAAAAAACAACTGAAAGAAAACTGTATAAATATTTAAAACATAGCCAAAGATTCATATGCAAGTTTATATTACCACACTGACATTAAGAGAATCAACCATGGTCAATCCAGCAGAGAGAGCAGGTTCACAGTCAGAATCATGTCCTGAATTGATACAGCTTGATCATAGATTTTTCAGTTGAGTTCAGTTCAGTCACTCAGTCATGTTTGACTCTTTGCAACAACATAGACTGCAGCATGCCAGGCTTACCTGTCCATTACCATCTCCAGGATCTTGCTTAAACTCTTTCCATTGACTCAGTGATATTATTCCAACCATCTCCTCTTCTGCCATCCACTTCTCCTGTCATCTGTCTTTCCAGCAGCAGGGTCTTTTCCAATGAGTCATTTCTTTACACCAGGTGGCCAAACTATTGGAGCTTCAGTTTCAGCATTAGTTCTTCCAATGAATATTCAGGACTGGTTTCTTTTAGGATTGACTGGTTGATTTCCTAGCCATCCAAAAGATTCTCAAGAGTCTTCTCCAACAACACAGTTCAAAAATATCAATTCTTCAGCACTCAAATTTCTTCACCATCCAACACTCACATCCATACATGACTACTGGAAAAACAATAACTTTGACTACAAACCTTTGTCGATAATGTCTTTGCTTCTTAATATGTTATCTAGGTTGGTCATAATTTTCTTCTAAGGAGCAAGTGCCTTTTAATTTCATAACTGCAGTCACCATCTGCAGTGATTTTGGAAGTCTCTCACTCTTTCCATTGTTTCCCCATCTGTTTGCCATGAAGTGATGTGACCTGATGCCTTGATCTTCATTTTTTGAATGTTGAGTTTTAAACCAGATTTTTCACCCTCCTCTTTCACTTTCATCAAGAGGCTTTTTAGCTCCTCTTCACTTTCTTCCATAAGGGTGGTGTCATCTGCATCTCTGAGATTATTAATATTTCTCCTGGCCAACTTGATTTCAGTGTATGCTTCATTCAGCCCAGCATTTTGCATGATATACTCTGCATATAGGTTAAATAAGCAAGGTGACAGTATACAGCCTTGAGGCACTCATTTCCCAATTTGATATCAATTCACTGTTCCATGTCCTGTTCAAAGTGCTGCTTTTTGACCTGAATACAGATTTTGCAGAAGGTCATCTGGTATTCCCACCTATAATAATTTTCCATGGATTGCTGTGATCCACACAGTCAAAGGCTTTCAGTTCAGTTCAGTTCAGATGCTCAGTCGTGCCCAACTCTTTGCAACCCCATAGACTGAAGCACGCCAGGCTTCGCTGTCCATCACCATTCCTGGAGCTTGCTCAAACTCATGTCCATCGAATTGGTGATGACATCCAAGCATCTCGACCTCTGCTGACCCTTCTCCTCATGCCTTCAATCTTTCCCAGAATCAGAATTTTTTCCAATGAATCAGTTCTCCACATCAGGTGGCCAAAGTATTGGAGTTTCAGTTTTAGCAAAGGTCTTTCCAATGAGTATTCAGGACTGATTTCCTTTAGGATGCACTGGCTTGATCTTGTTGCAGTGCAAGGGACTTTTAAGAGTCTTCTCCAAAACTACAGTTCAAAAGCACCAATTCTTTGGCCCTCAATTTTCCTTATAGTCAAACTTTCACATCTATACATGACTACTGGAAAAACATAGCTTTGACTAGACAGACATTTGCTGGCAAAGTAATGTCTCTGCTTTTTAATATGCTGTCTAGGTTGGGCATAACTTTTCTTCCAAAGAGAAAATGCGTTTTAATTTCATGGCTGCAGTCACCATCTGCAGTGACTTTGGAGTCCAAAAAAATAAAGTATCTCATTGTTTCCACTGTCTCCTCATCTATTTGCCATGAAGTGATGGAACCAGATACCATGATCTTAGTTTTCTGGATGCTGAGTTTGAAGTCAATTTTTTCACTCTCTTCTTCCACTGTCATCAAGAGGCTCTTTAGTTCTTCTTTGCTTTCTGCTGTAATGTTGGTGTCATTGCGTATCTGAAGTTACTGATATTTCTCCTGGCAATCTTGATTCCAGCTTGTGCTTCACCAAGTCCAGCATTCCACATTTTGTATTCTGCATATAAGTTAGATAAGCAAGGTGACATTATACAGCCTTGACATAATCCTTTTCTGAATTGGAACCAGTCTGTTGTTCCATGTCTGGTTCTAACTATTGCTTCTTGATCTGCATGCAGATTTCTCAGGAGGCAGATAAGGTGGTCTGGTATTCCAATCTCTTGAAGAATTTTCCACAGTTTGTTGTGATCCACACAAAGGCTTTGGCATAGTCAGTAAAGCAGAAGTAGGTGTTTCTCTGGGACTTTCTTGCTTTTTAAGTGATCCAATGGATGTTGGCAATTTGATTTCTGGTTTCTCTGCCTTTTCTAAATCCAGCTTGAATATATGGAAGCTCACGGTTCACATACTGTTGAAGCTTGGCTTGGAGATTTTTGAACATTATTTTGCTAGCATGTGAGATGAGTGCAGTTGTGTGGTAGTTTGACCATTCTTTGGCATTGCTTTTCTCTGGGGTTGGAATGATAACTTGGAATGATATGGAATGATTGGAATGATAACCTTTTCCTTTCCTATGGCCACTTCTGAGTTTTCCAAATTTGCTGGCATATTGAGTGCAGCACTTTCACATAATCATCTTTTAGGATTTGAAAGAGCTCAATTGGAATTCCATCACCTACACTAGCTTTGTTCATAGTGATGCTTCATAAGGCCAGCTTGACTATGCATTCCAAAATGTCTGGCTCTAGGTGAATGGTCACACCATCATGGATATCTGGGTCATGATGATCTTTTTTGTATAGTTCTTCTGTGTATTCTTGCCTCTTCTTCTTAATCTTTTCTGCTTCTTTTAGATCCATGCCCTGTCTGTCCTTTATTGTGCCCATCTTTGCATGAAATATTCCCTTGGCATCTCTAATTTTTTTTAAAGTGATCTCTAGTCTTTCCCAGTCTATTGTTTGCCTCCACTTCTCTGTATTGATCACTGAAGACAGTTTTCTTATCTCTCCTTCCTGTTCTTTAGAACTCTGCATTCAGAAGGATATACCTTTCTTTTTTCCTTTGCCTTTCATGGCTTTTCTTTTCTCAGCTATTTGTAAGACCTACTCAGACAACCATTTTGCCCTTTTTCATTTCGTCTTCTTAGGGATGATTTCGATCACTGCCTCTGGTACAATCTTATGAACCTCTTAGTTCCTCAGGCACTCTATCATCATGTCTAATCTCTTGAATCTATTTGTCACTTCCGTTGTATTATCATAAGGGATTTGATTTTGGTCATTCCTGAATGGTCTTGTGGTTTTCCCTACTTTCTTCAATTTAAGTCTTAATTTTGTAACAAGGAGTTCATGATCTGAGCTACAGCCAACTCCTAGTCTTTTTTTGCTACTGTGTAGAATGCAGAGAATATAATCAATCTAATTTCGTTATTGACCACCTGATGATGTCCACATGTAGAGTCATCCCTAGTGTTGCTGGAAGAGGATGTTTGCTATGTTTAGTGCATTCTCTTGGCAATACTCTGTTGGCCTTGCTCTGCTTCATTTTGTATTCCAAGGCCAAACTCCCCTGATACTCCAATTATCTCTTGACTTTCAATACTTTTGCATTCCAGTCCACTATTATTTAAAGTATATACATACTTTAAATAATAACACACATGTGTGTGTGTGTGTGTGTGTGTGTGTGTGTGTGTGTGTATTTCTAAAAGGTCTTATAAATCTTCATAGACAGATCAACTTGACCTTCTTCGGCATTAGTAGTTGGGACAAGACTTGGATTACTGTGATACTGAATGGTTCTTCCTCTGAAATGAACAGAGATCATTCTGTCTTTTCTGAGATTATGCCCAAGTACTGCATTTTGGACTCTTTTGTTGTGTATGAGGTCTAATCCTTTTCTTCTAAGGGATTCTTTCCCACAGTAGTAGATATAATTTCATCTGAATCTAATTTGTCCAGTCTGGTCCATTTTAGTTCACTGATTCCTAATATGTTGATATTCTTTCTTGCCATTTCCTGTTTGACCACTTCCAGTTTACCTTGATTTAAGGATCTAACATTCCAGATTCCTATACAATATTGTTCTTTACAGCATCAAACTTTACTTCTACCATCAGATACATCCACAACTAGGCATTGTTTCTGTTTTGGTTCAGCCTCTTCATTCCTTTTGGAACTATTTTTCTGTTCTTCTCAAGTAACATATTGGATTTATCATTGAATTGGGTTTATCAATATCATATTACCATTGAAATAAAGATTGGCAAGGTGGTTTCAAAATTTGGCATTAAAAATCTATAATTCTGAACTAATACATTTATAAGAATCTTAAATTCTTGTTCCACTTTAAAGATATAAAATCTTCAAAGTATGTCTTATGCATTATGGATGTTTTGTGCAAAAATATATCTCCATTTGGCAGACTTATTTTTAAAAATGGGTGTGTTGGCTTACCATCAAAGATTGAAAGATAAATACATATTTGTATGTTTTAAATGAATATAAAAATGTAATATATGGATCTTTTAAAATTATTCCATGTTTTAACTGATGCCAATTAACAAGGATGAGGCTAGATTAGATATTTTATGGTCCCTAAATATTCCTGGCCATAGGACAGACCAGACCCCAACATTCTTTGTATGTGTCATCAGTAAGCATTTTGTCTCTAGATTTTTACTTACCCAGGCTGGGATCTGGCTTCTCTGATTTACAAAGTCTCCACTTGATTTCTTGCCGAACAAACTCATAGCCAGCTTGCTCTCATACCATCTCTTAGCATCTGTCTATATCAGGATCCTACTGTGGTTTCTGACACATGTCACGATCACACCTTTCACTTCTGCCTTATACTAGCTAATTAGTGAGATACTATATACATCTGAAATTTTTGGTTATTTTTCTTATGTTAGATACCAAGAAAGTAGTAATCAAGATAGCACCAGATGCAGGCAAATTTTTTATCCCAAAGACTGTTGCCTCCTGTCTGTTACTGGTGCAGTTCCTTGGAAAATTTAAAAGAGGCAATTTGACCACAGATGCATTTCTCTTGTTAATCACCATGTCATTAGTGTTAATAAGATTAATTTGTAATTAGATTTACCATGTTTCAAACCAAAGAAACTGAACAGTGGGGAAACCACATTTCTGTAAGTGTTTTATTTATTTCTAATCTTTATTTCATAGAGCCTGAATAGTCTGTGGAGGTTACAGATGCCTATCATCATGCCTTGGTGATCAAAAATTAAGCACATCAAAGAAATGCAAATTAAAATCACAGTGAAGCATAACCTTACACTTTTGAAAATGGTTACATCAAAAAGACCACAAATAAAAAATCTTGGGGAGGATGTTGAAAAAAGGGAACTCTCATGTACTATTGGTGGGAATATAAATTGTTACAGCCACTATGAAAACAGCATGGAGGTTTCTAAAAAAACTAAAGAATAAAATTACCAGGTGACCCAGAAAATCCACTGAGTATCTGAAAAACATGAAAACACAAATTAAGAAAGATACATGTACCCTAATGTTCATAGAACTATTTACAATCCCCAATATATAGAAGCAAGTTATGATATGTGTCTATTAACAGGTGAATGAGTGAAGAAGATGTGATATATATATATATATATATATACATATATATATATATATATACACACACACACACACACACACACACAAAATAGAATACTGCTCAGTTAAAAAATATGAATGATATCTTGCCATTTGCAACAACATGTATAAACTTATAAACTTGAAGGGCCTAAGTGAGAGTATTAGTGAAATAATAAGTCAGGAAGAGAAAGACCAATAGTGTATGCTACCACATATATGTGGAATCTAAAAAAAAAAAATAATAATAATAAAATAAAACTAGACAAGAAAATGCTCACACATAAAGATTAAAAAAAAACAAACTAATTATTGCCAGTAGACAAAGGGAAAGGGGAAGTGACACATTAGGGATAAGGAACTAAAAAAGATACACACTACTATATATAAAATAAATAAACAAGTGATATACAACTCAGGGAATATAGCCAACATTTCATAACTACAAATGAAATACAGCCTTTAAAAACTGTGAAACACTATGTGGTACATCTGAAAATTGTATAATGTTGTACAACAACAACTACTCAATTTTTTTTTTTTAAGATGATAAAAAATTCAGCAGAATGATTGCAAAATGGGGACACATAGAGAAATAACAAAAACTTTTTTTACTGGTCCATTCTTATTCCTGGGACATTGAAACCCAGGGTTGGCAAGATTCCTGGGATCCAGGGTTGGTGGGGTTACTGGGGAGATGACCTATTTCTTTAAATCAGTATTGTCCTCCAGCTGGAATGTTGGATGTGGGTAGATCTCTCCCAAATGCCAAGGACTGCATACAAACCATAAACAAATCTTATACAAATTATGTGAATTATCCTAAACAAGTAAATCCATAGAGACAGAAAGTTGACCAGGGGTTGCTAAGATATGAGGGAAGGGGGGATAAGACATAGCAGCTAATGATTTTGGAATTTCTTTTTGTGGTGATGAAAATGTTTTGGCCTTAGTGGCAATGGTGGCATACTTTGTAAATATACTAAAAAGTGAATTGTACTCTTTAAAATGCTGAGTTTTATGGTTCAGTTCAGTTCAGTTCAGTCACTCAGTCATGCCCGACTGCGACCCCATGAATCGCAAAACGCCAAGCCTCCCTGTCCATCACCAATTCCTGGAGTTTACTCAAACTCATGCCCATCGAGTCAGTGGTGCCATCCTGCCATCTCATCCTCTGTCGCCCCCTTCTCCTCCTGCCCCCAATCCCTCCCAGTATCAGGGTGAAAGGTTGTTGCTGAACGATAAGATGCCGGGATTCTTGGCCTCCGGAGGAGACAAATTCAATCCGGGGCCAGAGACGAGGCTGGATCGCTCAGAGCTTTTGTGTGATAAAGTTTTATTAAAGTATAAGGAAATAGAGGAAGCTTCTGACACAGGCATCAGAAGGGGGGAAAAAGAAAACCTGCCTCCTAGCCTTTAGCTTACACAGTAAGTTATATAGTCACTCACAGTCTGTTAATGAAAAGAAAGGAATGTCTTAGAGTTTAGAATGGCACCAGATAATTCATCCCTGGACATAAAACGATTGACTTGAATCTTGTAGAAGGGCAGATTACCAACAAATAGTTTCATTTACATAGATTAGGGAACAATATCTGAGTAAGTAGGTTAGGCCCTTTGGTGTTTGGCGGAACCAACTTGAAGATAGAGTCTGGGGTACATTAACATAGCTTAAGACAACATTTCCATAAGAAAAAGAAATGTATTGGTTAACTCAAGGTTTGAGAGTAGTTAGCTTCAGATGAAACCAGGTGTCATCGCAACACAGCATTTTAAGAGAAACCTCTTTTGAAATTTGTATAGAGAAGAAAAAAATATATCACTAGTTTGTTTCCTCCTGCTGCTTAAGAGAGATAAATGTCTTGCACTTGCAGCCTATTTCCTCCGTTTGGAGACCCCTGGCCTTCCTGCCTGTCACCCTCTCAAGGGTCTTTTCCAATGAGTCAACTCTTCGCATGAGGTGGCCAAACTACTGGAGTTTCAGCCTCAGCATCAGTCCTTCCAATGGACACCCAGGACTTATCTCCTTTAGGATGGACTGGTTGGATCTCCTTGCACTCCAAGGGACTCTCAAGAGTCTTCTCCAACACCACAGTTCAAAAGCATCAATTTTTCAGTGCTCAGCTTTCTTCACAGTCTAACTCTCACATCCATACATGACCACTGGAAAAACCATAGCCTTGACCAGACGAACTTTTGTTGGCAAAGTAATGTCTCTGCTTTTTAATATGCTATCTAGGTTGGTCATAACTTTCCTCCCAAGGAATAAGCATCTTTTAATTTCATGGCTGCAGTAACCATCTGCAGTGATTTTGGAGCCCCCAAAATAAAGTCTGACACTGTTTCCACTGTCTCCCCATCTATTTCCCATGAGGTGATGGGGCCAGATGCCATGATCTTAGTTTTCTGAATGTTGAGCTTTAAGCCAACTTTTTCACTCTCCTCTTTCACTTTCATCAAGAGGCTTTTTAGTTCCTCTTCACTTTCTGCATAAGAGTGGTGTCATCTGCATATCTGAGGTTATTGATATTTCTCCTGGCAATCTTGATTCCAGCTTGTGCTTCTTCCAGTCCAGCATTTCTCACAATGTACACTGCACATAAGTTCAATAAGCAGGGTGAAATAAACAGCCTTGACGTACGCCTTTTCATTTGGAACCAGTCTGTTGTTCCATGTCCAGTTCTAACTGTTGCTTCCTGACCTGCATACAGGTTTCTCAAGAGACAGGTCAGGTGGTCGGGTATTTCCATCTCCTTCAGAATTTTCCACAGTTTATTGTGATCCACACAGTCAAAGGCTTTGATGTAGTCAATAAAGCGGAAATAGATGTTTTTCTGGAACTCTCTTGCTTTTTTGATGATCCAGCGGATATTGGCAATTTGATCTCTGGTTCCTCTGCCTTTTCTAAAACCAGCTTGAACATCTAGAAGTTCTTGGTTCATTTATTGCTGAAGCCTGGCTTGGAGAATGTTGAGCATTACTTTACTAGCGTGTGAGATGAGTGCAATTGTGCGGTAGTTTGAGCATTCTTTGGGATTGCCTTTCTTAGGGATTGGAATGAAAACTGACATTTTCCAGTCCTGTGACCACTGCTGAGTTTTCCAAATTTGCTGGCATATTGAGTGCAGCACTTTCACAGCATCATCTTTCAGGATTTGAAATAGCTCAACTGAAATTCTATCACATCCACTAGCTTTGTTTGTAGTGATGCTTTCTAAGGCCGACTTGACTTCACATTCCAGGATGTCTAGCTCTAGGTCAGTGATCACACCATTGTGATTATCTGGGCCGTGAAGATATTTTTTGTACAGTTCTTTCATGTATTCTTGCCACCTCTTCTTAATATCTTCTGCTTCTATTAGGTCCATACCATTTCTGTCCTTTATCAAACCCATCTTTTCCTGAAATGCTCCCTTGATATCTCTAATTTTCTTGAAGAGATCTCTAGTCTTTCCCATTCTGTTGTTTTCCTCTATTTATGATACAATAATTAAATCTCAATTAAATAAACAAAAATTTAAAACCATGGTATGGAAAAAAATTTGCCATCCCAAAATGTGCCTCTTAGTCATGAAAATTAAGCCAAGCTAATTGTTTTTAAGAAACAAAAACAAAACAGCTGCCTAAAGACTAAAGGGCCTATTCTCAGAATAGAGCTGAACCCAGAAATTTCAGCAAGAAATCTGATATAGTTGTGATGGGAGTAACTAGAAATCAGATTCTTTTCTGTGTTCCACTGTCTCTGTATAACCCAGCAAATTTTTGTCTTTCCATGTAAACTTATCTACTACCCTTTGAAATTTCAATTCACTACTTTGTCTTTTGACTTCAGCTAAATATGATATTTAAGGTGAGGGCTTCCCTGGTGGCTCAGACGGTAAAGCATCTGTCTGCAATACTGGAGACCCAGGTTCGATCCCTGGGTGGGAAGATCCCCTGGAGAAGGAAATGGCAACCCACTCCAGTACTCTTGCCTGGAAAATCCCATGGACAGAGGAGCCTGGTAGGCTACAGTCCGTGTGGTCGCAGCTGAGTGACTTTACTTTACTTTGACCATTTAGTGGGTTATTCAGTTTTTCTAGGTCTAACCCATGTACACATATTATTAAACTCGTGCTTGATTTTCTCTTGTTGATATGTCTCAAGTCAATTTAATTTTTAAACCAGCCAGAAGAACCTCAATAGGTAGAAAAAATTTTCTTTTTCCACAACATCATAAGATCAGGTTAAAACAGACCAGTTACATCGGAACATCTGGGACAGAGATTCAGGCATATAACCAAAGAAAAGAGATCTTGAGCCTCTGCTCTTGCATTGAACAATCTCACATGGGAAACCATGAAATAATTTTTAAAAAATGAGAAGTAGAAGAATTTTGTGACCCTCATATTCAAGTCTTAACTTGACAATTCCTTCTTAAAAATTTAACTGGAAAAAGTTGGGGGCTACCTTCAATAACAAAGAAAGGTTAATTCATAGTTAAGTCAGTATTCTTTATGTGCCATCGTGATCAACACCATCAGGCCAACTGGCCTACCTTCACATCAACCTGGTAACTTCCTGCATTTGTTTTCCTATTAACCTAGCTATCTGAATCACTGAGCACTCTGCCCTCTACCCTTTTGCACGCACTTTGGGTTTCAGTAGCAGCCATTTGGGGCTGAATTAGGAATATTACTATAGAAAATATTCTGCATCTTGGATAAGAAAAAGCATTCTTCATAAGTAGGACTATGAAAAGTGAAAGGGAAAGTCACTCAGCCATGTCCAGTTCTTTGCAACTCCATAGACTATACAGTTCATGGAATACTCCAGGCCACATTGAATGAGTATCCTTTCCCTTCTTCAGGGGATCTTCCCAACCCAGGGATCAAACCCAGGTCTCCCGCATTGTGGGTGGATTCCTTACCAGCTGAGCCTCAAGGAACTCCCAAGAACACTGGAGTGGGTAGCCTATCCCTTCTGTTGCAGATCTTGCAGACCCAGGAATTGAACTGCAGTCTCCTGCATTGCAGGCAGATTCTTTACCACCTGAGCTATCAGGGAAGCCCATGAAGGACCATGTACTAGACTAAATATTATTTATCAATATGGCTTCTTTTGAAACTCAATACCCTCTGGAAATTTTTTTTCCTATAATTTTAAAATGCATACTACTGTTATTGATTTTTTTTAGTCTTATACAAGACTTCTTTCTTGTGATTTAACAAATTTCAAGAATATAAACCATGTTTTTTTTTTTTTTTTGCAAGGAAATTGTGTTCAGCAAATGTGTGACCCTTTCTTTTCTAGTCTGAAAGTAAAAGTGAACATCGCTCAGTCATGTCTGACTCTTTGTGACCCCCATGGACTGCACAGTCCATGGAATTCTCCAGGCCAGAATACTGGAGTGGGTGGCCTTTCCTTTCTTCAGGGGATCTTCCCCACCCAGGAATAGAACCAGGGTCTCCTGCATTGTAGGTAGATTCTTTGCAAACTGAGCTATCAGGGAAGCCCTTTTCTAGTCTAGAGAGAGAGAATTCCTTTGGAAGATAAGGAAACCATGATGTCTGTGCTTAGCCTGGAACAGTGTAGCTGGGAAGACTCTAGATATTATCTGGTCTGTATTGTTATTATTGCAAGTTATTTTTAAAATACCACTCTTTCTGACAGTTCTTTTAAATTTTTACTTATAGAGATATAATAAAATATTTTTATATATAGCATTGGTAATGATAACTAAATTTGGAGTACCTGATGGTTTTTAGATAGGAAAATTTTTGTGGGGAATAGCCCAAACCTTTAAAGTTATTGTTTATAAAGACAGTTATTATCATTGTTTATAAAGCCTGTCCATGGAACATGTATTGATGACTTCAAAAGAAGCAAATGTCTTAACCAAATCAGACCAAAAGTTCTTGTTAGGGGAAACACACTTACTGAAACCGCCCATCCTGGCCAGGACCCATAGTAACCATTTGCATGAGTTTTTTTTTTTTTTTTTTTTAATGACAGGAGGTCCTGGTAAGGAACATGGAACTAAAAAGGCACCACCCACAGGGAGAGTTCAGGAAAGGCCAAAAAGTGACACTGCATGTCCAAACACCTCCCAGAATCCTTCCCACTGGCATCAGTCTTGGCTGAGCAAGTCTTGCACCACCAGGAAGGACTGAGTCAGAATGACTGGCTAAAGACAACCCAGAAACAAACCCCATCACGATAAGACTGCGAGCCACATGGCAGAGCAGTTCTCCTAGGTTCCCTTACCCTACTGCTCTCTGCCTGGGCACCCCTTCACAATAAAATCTTTGCTTTGTCAGCACATGTGTCTCCTCAGACAATTCATTTTCGAGTGTTAGACAAGAGCCAACTTTTGGGCCCTGAAAAGGGTCCCCCTTCCTGTATCAATCTGATGCCCTTTTAAATATTCTTATCCCTGATAGGCCAGAATCAGAGGATTATGGGAGTCAAACTAGCTGCCTCCCATACTTTGATAATGTACTTTTATATTTCAAAACCAACCACTGTGTCTGTTTATATCACTCACTTTTAGATAACACATGACTCATCATTCCATAAAATATCTCCTTTTAATCACAGTTTCTTGGACTGTCTTTGTCGTGAGTCAATATCATACAAGAGAATGAAACTTTTGGTAATTATATTTAAATGATGTATCATAGCTTGGCAGTGTCCACACAGGAGACTGAGCCAGACTTGCCTGTGTGTGTCCAGGAGTCTCCAACAGTGGCGTGGGTCCACAGTGGCCTCCTGCAAGGTCAAGGGCACTGAACACAAAAGTCTTTTTGAAGGAGTTCCACATTACCCCCATTAACCCTACCCTACCCATTAACCCTAACTCCATTAACCCTCCATTAACAGGGAGGGAATGCAGCCCTGCTCATCAACAGAAAACTGGATTAAAGACTTACTGAGAATGGCTCCAGCCATCTGAACAAGTCCAAGATCCCCCCACAGTCAGTCTCTTCCATCATGAAGCTTCCAACAGGCCTCTTATTCTTATCTATCAGAGGGCAGAGAGAATGAAAATGACAATCACAGAAAATAATCAAACTGATTACATGGACCACAGCCTTGTCTAAGTGATGAAACTACGAACCATGCCCTCTAGGGCCACCCAAGAGGGACAGATCAGGTTGGAGAGTTCTTTTTTTTTTTTTTTTCATTTATTTTTATTAGTTGGAGGCTAATTACTTTATGATATTGTAGTGGTTTTTTGCCATACCTTGACATGAATCAGCCATGGATTTACATGTATTCCCCAAAACAAAACGTGATCTACAGGAGAAGGGAATGGGGAAACCACCTCAGTATTCATGCTTTGAAAACCCAAAGAACAGGAGGAAAAGTTAAAAAGATATGACAATGAAAGATGACCCCCCCTCCCAGGTCGGTAGGCACCCTATATGGTACTGGAGAAGAGTGGAGAAAAAACTCAAGAAAGAAGGCAGAGATGGAGCCAAAGCAGAAACAATGCCCAGTTGTGCATGTGACTGGTTACAGAAGTAAAGTTTGATGCTATAAAAGAACAACATTGCATAGAAACCTGAACTGTTAGGTCCATGAATCAAGGTAAATTGGAAGTGGTCAAACAGGAGATGGCAAGAATGAACATCAATATTTTAGGAATCAGTGAACCAAAGTGGACTGGAATGGGAGGAGTTAATTCAGATTACCATTATATCTACTACTGTGGGCAAGAATCCATTAGAAGAAAAGGAGCACCCCTCACACTCAGCAGAAGTCTGTAATGTAGTACCCGGTATAATCTCAAAACTAACAGAATGACTTCTGTTTGTTTCCAAGGCAAACCATTCAATATGACAGTAATCTGAGTCTATGCCCCAACCACTAATGCTGAAGAAGCTGAAGCTGAATGGTTCTATAATGACCTAGAGACCTTCTAGAACTACCATCAAACAAAGATGACTTTTTCATCATAGGGGACTGGAATGCAAAAGTAGGAAGTCAAGAGATGCCTGGAGTAACAGGCAAATTTGGCCTTGGAGTACAAAATGAAGCAGGGCAAAGGCTAACAGGGTTTTGCCAAGAGAATGCACTGGTCATAGTAAACATCTGCTTCCAACAACACAAGCGACAACTCTACACATGGACATCACCAGATGGTCAACACAGAAATAAGATTGTTTATATTCCTTGCAGCCAAAGATGGAGAAGTTCTATACAGTCAGCAAAAACAAGAACAGGAACTGACTGTGATTCAGATCATGAATTCCTTATTGAAAATATTAAGACTTATATTGAAGAAAGTAGGGGAAAACCACCAGACCATTCAGGTATGACCTAAATCAAATCACTTACGATTATACAGTGGAAGTGACAAATAGATTCAAGGGATTAGATCTGACAGAGTGCCTGAATAACTATGGATGGAGGTTCGTGACTCTGTACAGGAGGTGGTGATCAAGACCATTCTGAAGAAAAATCAATGCAAAAATGCAAACTGATTGTCTGAGGAGGCCTTAAAAATAGCTGAGAAAAGAAGAGAACCAGAAGACCAAGGAAAAAATGGAAAAAATGTACCCATCTGAATAGAGTTTCAAAGAATAGCAAAGAGAGATAAGAAAGCCTTCCTCAGTGATCAATGCAAAGAAATATAGGAAAAAAGATAGAATGGGGAAGATGAGAGATCTCTTCAGGAAAATTAGAGATTCCAAGGGAACATTTCATGCAAGGATGGACACAATAAAGGACAGAAACAGGATGGACCTAAATGAAGCAGGAGATATTATGAAGAGGTGGGTATACACAAAAAATCTTAATTACCCAGATAACAACAATGGTGTGATCACTCATCTTGAGCCAGATATCTCAGACTGTGAAGTCAAGTGGGCCTTAGGAAGAATCTCTATGAACAAAGCTCGTGGAGGTGATGGAATTCCAGTTGAACTATTTCAAATCTTAAAAGATGATACTGTGAAAGTGCTGCACTCAATATGCTGCAAATTTGGAAAATTCAGCAGTGGCCACAGGACTGGAAAAGGTCAGTTTTCATTCCAATCCCAAAGAAAGGCAATGTCAAAGAATGTTCAAACTACTGCACAGTTGCACTCATCTCACACGCTAGCAAAATAATGTTCAAAATTCTCCAAGCCAGACTTCAACAGTACATGAACTGTGAACTTCCAGATGTTCAAGCTCGATTTAGAATAGGCAGAGGAGCCAGAGGTCAAGTTGCCAACATCCATTGGATTATAGGAAAAAAACATGAGAATTCCAGAAAAACATCTACTTCAGCTTTATTGACTACACAAAAACCTTTGTGTGGATCAGAACAAACTGCCTTCCCTGGTGGCTCAGTCAGTAAAGAGTCTTCCTGCTTTTTGAGAGATGTGACTTTGATCCCTGGGTTAGGGAAATCCCCTTAGGAGGAAATGGTTACCCACTCTAGTATTATTGTCTAGAGAATTCCACCGACAGAGGGCCCTGGTGGGCTACAATCCATGGGGTCACAAAGAGTAAGACATGACTGAGTGACTAACACTTTCAACATACGGTGGAAAATTCTTCAGACCACCTTACTTGCCTCCTGAGAAATCCCTGTACAGATCAAGAAGCAACAGTTAGAACTGGACATAGAACAATGGACTGGTTCCAAATTGTGAAAGGAGTACATCAAGGCTATACATTGTCACCTTGCTTATTTAACTTATGTGCACAGTACATATGGTTAAATGTCAGGCTGGATGAAGCACAAACTGGAATCAAGATTGCTGAGAGAAATATCAATAACCTCAGATATGCAGATAACACCACCCTTATGCCAGAAAGCAAAGAGGAACTAAAGAGTCACTTGATGAAAGTTAAAAGAAGAGAGTGAAAAAGCTGGCTTAAAGCTCAGCATTCAAAAAACTAAGATCCTGACATCCAGTCCCATCACTTCATGTCAAGCAGATGAGGAAACAAAGGAAACAGGGCCAGGTTTTATTTTCTGGGCTCCCAAATCACCAGCCATGGCTGGTGACCGCAGCCATGAAATTAAAATACACTTGCTCCTTGGAAGAAAAGCTAGGAGAAATCTAGATTTCATATTAAAAATCAGAGACATTACTTTGCCAGCAAAGGCCCATCTAGTGAAAGCTAAGATTTTTCCAGTAGTCATGTACGGATGTGAAAGTTGGACCATATAGAAATCTGAGCACTGATGAATTGGTGGTTTTGAGCTGTGGTGTTAGAGAAGACTTCTGAGAGTCCTTTTGACTGCAAGGAGATCAAACTAGTCAATCAGAAAGGAAATCAGTCCAAAATGTTCATTGGAAATACTGATACTGAATCTGAAGCTCGGATACTTTGGACACCTTATGCAAAGAACTGACTCATTGGAAAAGACTCTGATGCTGGGAAGGATTGGAGTCAGAAGGAGAAGGAGATGGCAGAGGATGAGATGATTGGATGGCATCACGAACTCAGTGGACATGAGTTTGAGAAAGCTCCGAGAGTTGGTGATAGGGAAGCCTGGCGTGCTGCACTCCATGTGGTGGCAAATAGTCAGATACGACTGACTGACTGACTGATGTGGAAATGAACATTGGGATACATGTTTCTTTTGCAATTGTGGTTTTCTCAGTGTACATACCTAATATTGGAATTGCTGGGTCATATGTAGGTTTTATTCCTAGATTTATGTGGAATCTCCATACTGTTCTCCATAGTGTCTTTATCAATTTACATTTCCACCAACAGTGCAAGAGGGTTCTCATTTACCACATCCTCTCTGAAATTTTTTGGTGGTAGATATTTTAAAGATGGCCATTTTGACTGGTGTGAGATGATACCTCATTGTAGTTTTAATTTGCAGTTCTCTGATAATGAACAGAAGAGACGACTTTACACATGGACATTACCAAATGGTCAATACCAAATTCAAATTGATTACGTTCTTTGTATCCAAAGATGGAGAAGCTGTATACAGCCAGCAAAAACAAGACCTGGAATTTACTGTGGCTCAGATCATCAGCTTCACATAGAAAATTTCAGACTTAAACTAAAGAAAACTGGGAAAAACACTAGGCTAGCCAGGAATGACTTAAATCAAATCTCATATGAATTTGCAGTAGAGGTAACGAGTAGATTCAAGGAACTAGATCTAGTTAACAGTGTGCCTGAAGAACTATGGTCAGAGGTCCATAATAATGTACAGGAGGTGGCAAACAAAACCATCTCAAAGAAAAAGAAAAGCAAAAAGGCAAAGTATTCATTTCAAGAGGCTTTACAAATAGTGAAATAATGAAGAGAAGCAAAACCCACGGGAGAAACGGAAAGGTATATCCAATTAAATGAAGAGTTAAAAGAATAGCTAGAAGAAACAAGAGAGCCTTCTTCAATGAATAGTGCTTAATAGTAGAAGAAAACAACAAAAAGGGGAAAAAATAGAGATCCTTTCAGGAAAATTGGAAACATCAAGGGAGAATTCTGCCCAAAGATGGGCACAAAAATTGATAAAAATGGTAGAGACCCTGCAGAAGCTGAAGATATCAAGACGAGATGGAAAGAATACATGGAAGAACTGTATAAACTAGACCTTAGTGAACCAAATTACTACAGTGGTTTGGTTAGTCACCCAGAGCCAGACATTCTGGAGTGGAAAGGCAAGTGAGCTTAAGAAACTGCTGTTAATAATGACTTCCCCATAGCTCAAACAGTAAAGAATCTGCCTGTGATGCAGGACACCAGGGTTCAATCCCTGGGTTGGGAAGATCCTCTGAAAATGGGAATGGCAATCCACTCCATTCTCCTTTCTGGAGAATTCCATGAACAGAAAAACCTGGCAGACTACAGTTCCTGAGTTGCAAAGAGTTGGACATGACTGAGCGACTAACACACACACTGTTAATAAAGCTAGTGGATGCAATGAAATGCCAGAAGAACTATTCAAATTCTTAAAGGATGATGCCATCAAGGTTTTGCATTCATTATGTTAGCAAATCTGGAAGACCCAGAAGTGGCTACAGAACTGGAACTGTTTAGTTCAGATTTGATTTAGATCATACCTTAATGGTCTAGTGGTTTTCTCTACTTTCTTCAATTTAAGTCTGAATTTGGCAATAAAGAGTTCATGATCTGAGCCACAGTCAGCTCCTGGTCTTATTTTTGCTGACTGTATAGAGCTTTCCCACCTTTGGCTGCAAAAAATATAATCAGTCTGATTTCGGTCTTGGCCATCTAGTGAAGTGTAGTGCCTTCTCTTGTCTTGTTGGAAGAGGGTGTTTGCTATGACCAGTGTGTTCTCTTGGCAAAACTCTGTTAGCCTTTGCCCTGCCTCATTCTTTACTCCAAGGCCAAATTTGCTTGTTACTCCAGGTGTTTCTTGACTTCCTACTTTTGCATTCCAGTCCCCGTCCTCATCCTAATTCCCAAGAAGGGTACTACCAAAGCATGTGCTAAACATCAGTCAGTTTCACTCATCTCCAATGCTAGTAATGTCATACTAAAAATTTTTCATGCTAGGCTTCAGAATTGTGCAAACCAGGAACTTCCAGATGCCCAAGCTGGGTTTAGAAAAAGAAGAGGATCAAAAGATCAAGTTGCCAACATTCACTGGGTCACAGATAAAGCAAGGGGATTCCAGAAGAAGTATCTATCTCTGTTTCTTCAAATATTCTAAAGCCTTTGACCATGTGTATCATGACAAACTGTGGAGAGCTCTTAGACAGATGGGAATACCAGACACTCTTACCAGTCTCCTGAAAAACCTGTTATATGAGTCAAGAAGCAACAGTTAGAACCAGTGGTATGGGACAACTGATTGGCTCAAGATGAAGAAAGGAGTATAACAGGGTTGTCTTCTATCACCCTGTTTGTTTAACCTATATGCTGAACACATCATGAGAAATGCTGGGCTGGATGAGTTACAAGCTGGAATCAAGATAGCAGGAGAAATGTTAACAACCTCAGATATGTAGATGATACCACTCTGATAGCAGAGAGTGAAGACGAACTAAAGCTCTCTTGATGAGGGTGAAGGAGGAGAGTGAAAGAGCTGACTTAAGACTAAACATTAAAAAAACTAAGATCATGGCAACTGGCCCCATTACTGCATGGCAAATAGATGGGGGAAATGTGGAAGTAGTGACAGATTTTCTCTTCTTGGACTCCAAAATCACTGCAGATGTTGACTACTAGCATGAAACAGAAGAAAATTGCTTCTTGTCAGGAAAGAGATGACAACCCTAGACAATGTGTTGAAAAGCAGAGACATTACTCTGCCTACAAAGGTTCATATAGTCAAGACTATGATATTCCCAGTGGTCATGTAGGGATGTGAGGGCTGAACTGTAAACCAAAGAATTGAGAAATCTAAAAATCAATTCTTAGAACACCAGAGAATTGATGCCTCCAAACAGTGGTGATGGAAAAGTGAAAGTGAAGTCGCTCAGTCATGTCAGACTCTTTGTGACCCCATGGACTGTAGCCTACCAGGCTCCTCCGTCCATGGGATTTTCCACACAAGAATACTGAAGTGGGTTATGATTGCCTTCTCCAGGAGATCTTCCTGTTCCAGGGATTGAATCCAGGTCTGCCACATTGTAGGCAGATGCTTTACTGTCTGAGCCACCAGGGAAGTCTGGTGGTAATGGAGAATGCTCCTGAAAGTCGCTTGGACAGCAAGGAGATCAAATCAGTCAATGCCAAAAGAGATAAACCCTGAATATTCACTGGAAGGACTGAAGCTGAAGCTCCAATATTTTGGTAATCTGATGCAAACAAACAACTCATTGGAAAAATCCCTGATACTGGGAAAGATTGAGGGCAGAAGGAGAAGAGGGCATCAGAGGATGAGATGGCTAGACCACATCACCAATACAATGAACATGAAGTTGGACAAACTCTGGGAGATGGTGAAGGACAAGGAGACTTGGTGTGCTGCAATCCATGGGGTCACAACTGTGTGACTGAACAACAACAGCAATAATGAACTATGTTGAGCATCTTTTCAGGCTTGTTGGTCATCTGTATATCTGTTTTTGAGAAATGGTCTTTAGGTCTTTCATCCATTTTTTTTTTTTTTAATTTTGTTGCTTGATTTTTCTGATACTGAGCTGCATGAGCTGCTTGTAGAATTTGGAGATTAATCTTTTGTCAGTTGCTTCATTTGCAATTATTTTCTCCCATTCACTTTTTGTCTTTCATCTTGTTTGTGGTTTCCTTTACTGTAAAAAAAATTTTAAGTTTAGTTACTTCTCATATGTTTATTTTTCTTTATTTCCATTGCACTAGGGTCTGAGTATCTTTTTTGCAATTTATGTCAAAGAGTGTTCTGTTTAAGTTTTCATCTAAGAGTCTTATAGTTTCTGACCTTATTTATAGTTTTACAATTGATCTTGAATTTATTTTTTATGTTTGTCGTTATGAAGTGTTCTAATTTCATTCTTTTGCATCCCTGTCCAGATTTCTTGGCACCACTTATTAAGGAGCTGTCTTTTTCCATTGTATATTCTTGCCACCATTGTCAAAGATAAGGTGCCTATAGGTGTATGGGTTCATCTCTGGGCTTTCAATCATTCCATTTGTCTATATTTTTTTTGTTTTGTTTTTGTGTCTTGATTACTAGAGCTTTGTAGTTTAATATGAAGGCAGGACGATGTCTATCTAGAGCTCCGTTTTTCTTTCTGAAGATGTCTTTGGCTATTTGGAGACTCTTTGTTCCCATACAAACTGCAATTTTTTTCTTCTAGTTTTGTGAAAAATGTCATCAGTAATTTTATAGAGATTGCATTAAATTTGCAGATTACTTTGGTATTATGATCATTTTCACAATATTGGTTCTTCCAGTCCTAGAACATGAGATACTTCCCCATCTGTTTGTGTTGTCTGTTTTCTTTCATCAGTGTCTTATAGTTTATTGCATACAAATCTTAGTCTCTTTAAGGAAGTTTGTCCTAGTTATTTTATTCATTTTGTTGCAATGGTGAATGGAATTTTTCCTTTATTAATCTTTATGATTTTGTATTGTTAGTGTATGGGAATACAAGGAATTTATCTGCATTAACTTTTTATCCTGAAACTATACTAAATTCACTGATTGGCTCTAGTAATTTTCTTGTGGTGTCTTTATGGTTATCAATGTATAGTATCATGCCATCTGGAAATAGTGAGAGTTTTAATTCTTTTCCAATTCTTATTCATTTCATTTTCTTTTCTTTTTGATTCTTGTGACTAAGAGTTTCAAAACTTAATTAGGTAATAGTGACTTCAGTTGGCACCCTTATTGTCTTCTTGACCTTAGAGGAAATGCTATCAGTTTTTCTCATTGAGAATAATGTTTGCGGTGAATTTGTCATATATAGCTTTTATTATATTGAGTTAGGTTCCATCTGACCATTTTCTGGAGAGTTTTATCATAAATATGTGTTGAATTTTGTCAACAGCTTTTTCTGCATCTATTGAGACTACAATATGGTTTTGATAAAATGGGCCTATGAATCCATCTGGCCCTGTGTTTTGTTTGCTGGAAGATTTTTTATCACAGTTTCAATTTCAGTGCTTGAGATTGATTGGTCTGTTCATATTTTCTATTTCTTCCTGGTTTGGTTTTGGAAGGTACTTTTCTATGAATTCATCCATTTCTTTCAGGTTGTCAATTTTACTGACATATTGTTGTTCAGTCACTATATCGTGTCTGACTCTTTGCAACCCCATGAACTGCAGCAAACCAGACTTCCTTGTCCTTCAAGATCAACCTGGAGTTTGCACAAACTCATGTCCATTGAGTCAGTGATGCCATCCAACCATCTCATCCTCTGTCGGTCCCTTCTCCTTTCTTCAATCTTTCCCAGCATCAGGGTCTTTTTCAATGAGTTGGCTCTTTGCATTAGGAGGCCAAAGTTTTGGAGCTTCAGCGTAAATCCTTCCAATGAGTATTTCAGGATTGATTTTCTTTAGGATTTGATTTCCTTGCTTTCCAAGGGACTCTCAACAGTCTTCTAAAGCATTGCAATTCAAAAGTGTTATCTCTTTGATGCTCAGCATTCTTAATGGACCAACTCTCGCATCCATACATGACTACTGGGAAAACTATAGCTTTGACCATAGAGACATTTGTCAGCAAAGTGATATCTCTGCTTTTTAATACACTGTCTAGATTTGTCATAGATTTTCTTCCAAGGTTCAAGAGTCTTCTAATTTTGTGATTGCAGTCACTGCATACAGTGATTTTAGAGCCCAAGAAAATTAAATCTGTTTTCACCCCTGCCCTGCATTTGCCATGAAGTGATGGGACCAGATGCCATGATCTTAGTTTTTTGAATATTGACTTTGAAGTCAGCTTTTTCACTCTCCCTTTCACTCTTATCCAGAAACTCTTTAGTTTCTCTTTGCTTTATGCAATTAGAGTGGTATCATCTCCATACCAGAGGTTCTTGATATTTCTCATAGCAATATAGTTGCCTGAAGTGTTTCTTATGAATCTGTATTTCTGCATTGTCTGTTGTAAGTTCTTTTTTATTTCCAAGTTTTATTGATTTGAGTCTTTTCCTTTTTTCTTGATGAGTCTGGCTAATGGTTTTTCAATTCTGTTTATCTTGTCTTAGAACTAGGTTTTAGCTTTATTGCTCTTCTCAGTTTTTGTCTTTTTTTAATTTATTTTTTCTGCTTAATTTATTTCTGCTCTGATTTTTATGATGTATTGTTTTCTTCTAAGTTTTTTTTTTTTTTGGTCTCTTTTCTCCTAATTGTTTTAGGTGTAATGTTGGGTTGTTTTTTGTTGCTATTGTTTTGATATTTTCCCCCCTCATTTCTTGAAATAGTCTTGTATTGCTATATACTTCCCTGTTAGTAGTATTTTGCTGCATCCCACTGGTTTTGGTTTGCTGCTTTAAAAAAAAACAAAACTTTTTTCTAAGTCTTTTTATTAATTTCCTCTGATTTTTTCAGTGATCTCTCAGTTATTTAGAAGCATATTGTTTAGCCTTCATGTGTTTGTGTTTTTATTTTTTCCCTGTAATTAATATCTAATCTCATAGCTTTGTGGTCAGAAAATATGCTCAACATGATTTCAGTTTCTTTACATTTACCTAGGCTTGGTTTTTGATCTGATGTCTAATCTGTCCTGGAGAATGTTCCCTGTACACTTGTGAAGAAAATGTATTTTGATGCCTTTGAGTAGAATGTCCTATTAATATCAATTAAATCTATCTAGTCTATTATGCTATTTTTAGCTTGTGTTTTATTTGTTTTCTGTATAGATGATTTGTCCATTGTTTATAGAGGAGAACTAAAGTCATTCTCTGTTATTGTGTTACTATTGATATCCCCTTTTATGGCTGCTAGCATTTATCTCATATACTGAGGTGCTCCTCTGTTGGGTGCATAGATATTTATAATTGTTATATCTTCTTTTTGGATTGATCCCTTGATCATTATGTAATTTCTTTTCTTATCTCTTGTAACAGTCTCTATTTTAGGTCTATTTTATCTAATATGAGAATTGATACTCCAGCTTCCTTTTTTTTTTAATTTCCATTTACATGCAATATATTTACCTAGCTTGACACTTTAAATCTATGTGTGCCTAGATCTAAGTGGGTCTTTTTTAGACAGAATATATATGGGTTTTGTTTTTGTATCCATTCAGTCAGTCTGTGTCACTTGGCTAGAACATTTAATCCATTTACATTTAAGGTAATATTGATAGGTATGATTCTATTACTCTTTACTTTGCTCTTTTTGTTTGCTTCTGTAGGTCTATTCACTTCCTTGTGTATCTTGCCTATAGAATTCCCTTTAACATTTGTTTTATAGCTGGTTTGGTGGTCCTGAATTTTCTTGATTTGTGGTTAGGGTTTCTCTTCCAAATCTGAATGAGATTCTTGTTGGGTGCAGTAATCTTTGTTGCAAGTTTTTTTTTTTTTTTTTTCCCTTTTCATCACTTTAATTATACCCTGCTACTCCCTTCTGCCTTGCACAGTTTCTGCTGAAACATCAGCAGTTAACCTTTCTGGGATTCTTTTGCATATTATTTGTTGCATTTCCCTTACTGATCTTAATGTATATGTGTGTGTCTGTGTGTGCGTGTGTGCTTAATTTTTGTTAGTTTGATTAAGTGTTTGTCATGTTCATCCTTGGGTTTATCCTGTATTGGACTCCCTGGGCTTCCTAGAATTGGGTGGCTCTTTCTTTCCCCATGTTAGGGAAGTTTTCTACCAAAATCTCCTCAAATATATTTTCAGAAGTTTTCTTTTTCTCTTCTGAGAACCCTGTAATTTGAATATTGTTGCACTTAGTATTGTCACAGAAGTTTCTGAGAATGTCCTAATTTACTTTCAATCTTCCTTATTTTGTTCTGCTTCAGTCGTTTCCACGATTCTAGCACCCAGTCCAATTTTCTGTTTTTTTTTCTGCCTCAGTTGTTTTGCTATTGCTTTTTTCTAGTGTAATTTTTATCTCAGTTATTGTGCTGTTCATCACTGATTATTTGTTCCTTCTTTCCAGGTCTTTATTAAACATTTCTTGTTTCCCCTTGTTCTGTGCCGTTATTCCTTTTTAATTGTGCCCTCATTTTATTTATGAGATTTTGGATCATCTTTACTATCATTACTCTGAATTCTTTTTCAGATAGACTGTCTAGTTCCTCTTCATCTATTTGACCTGTGAGTTTTTACCTTTCTCCTTTATCTGATGCATGTTTCTCTATCTTCACATTTTGTTTAACTTACTGAATTTGGAGCCTCTTTTCAGCAGGATGCATGGTTGTAGTTCCTCTTACTTTTGGATTCTGCCCCTAGTGGGTGAGAATGGACAAGTGCGTTGTGTAGTCTTCATGACTGGGGGGACTTGTGCCTGTGTTCTGATGGGTGAAGCTGGATCTTGTCACTCTAATGAGCAGTGAAGTCTCCAGTGGTGTGTTATGGGGTATCTGTGAGCTTAGTATGGCTTTACACAGCCTATCTGCTAATGGGTAGTGCTGCATTCCTGTTTTGTTATTTGTTTGGCATTAGGCCTCCAGTACTGGAACTTGCTGGCCTTTGGGTGCAGTCAGGTCTTAGTGTTGAGCAGAAGGCCTTTGGGAAACCTGTCACTGACTAACATTCCATAGGTTTGAAAATGTTCTGAGTGTCCAAAACCCAACATTTGGGTCTCTCCCCATGAAAGTTCAGTCCTAACCTCTGACTGGAGCCTGAAAAGTCTTAAAGCCACTCAGGATAGGAAAAAGAAAAAAAAGAAAAGAAAGAAAACCGACAGACAAAACTCCAAGACAAATAGAAAAGCAAAACTAAACAGACAAAAACACACAAAGACACACAATCACACTCACAAAAGGAAAAGAAGAGAAAAAAAAATAGGAATAAGAGAATGAAGAAACAAAGAAGAGAGCAGTCAGGCCACTAAACAAACCCATAAATGAAAACAAATACTAAAAGCTAATCTCGGTAAAATACAAAACAAAGGCAAATCAGACACAGAAAACACACTTAAAAATAAAAGTAGAGAAAGAATAACAGGAAGTCAACAACAGGATCAAAAGAAAAAAGTAGTGCAAATATAAAAGAGAGATGAAAACGAAAGGAAAAATACATAGCAGTAAACAAATCAAGTAAAAATAAGGGAAAATAGCATATAGTTAAAAATAATATAAAAGCAAAACAAAAAAGAAAAAAATGGATAAATGAAATATAATGTGAAAGCATAGTTGAGAATATGAAAAATAAATAAAAACAAAAAAGGAAAAATATATACAGTTAAAATATATATTTAAAAAGAACAATAAAATGAAGAAGAGAAAATACATAGTTGGCTCACCCCTCACCTCACTTACCCCAAGACAATGATTACTTGTCCCTTTGGTAAGCGCAGTCTTCTTTTCTGGACTCCCTCGGTTATGTTGTACAAACTCCCTCAGACTAACTTCATGGCAGTCAGTCCCTGTCCTCTTCCTGGAGTCTACCTCTGAAGCCTGGGCATCAGCACCCAGGCCCCACCCACTTTGGTGGGCATGGAGACAAACATTTCAGGCTGAGGACATTTGTTGGCACTGATTGCTGTGTGGAATTTTCTCTACTTTGCCCTCTGCACACCAGTTGGTGTGTTATCCTCCAAGGCTCCAAAGCTTCCCTTGTCCCCACCAGTAAGGGGGTTTCCAAGTGTGCAGAAACGAATCCTCCTTCATAGCTCCCATCTGGATTCCTTTGTCTCTCTTTTGTGTTTTTTTTTCCCCTACTTTTTTTTGTTTTTTAGCTTTTCTGGAAGTCTGAGGTCTTCTGCCAGCATTCGATAGGTGTTCTATAGGAGTTATTCCACATGTAGAGGTATTTTTGATGTATTTGTTGCATGGAAGGTAATCTCCACATCTTACTCTTCCACCATCTTGAAGCCTGCTTCCCCTCCAGGATATATCTTTTTTTTTTTTTTTTTTTCATTTATTTTTATTAGTTGGAGGCTAATTACTTTACAATATTGTAGTGGTTTTTGCCATACATTGACATGAATCAGCCATGGATTTACATGTATTCCCCATCCTGATCCAGAATCTACCCTTTTCCAAAAACTGACCCAATAGTGGGACATGTATAACTTCTAAATTTAGAAGTTATAAATTGAGCCCTCACAGCATTATCAAGTCTGTGCACCAGAGAAAAGCACATCATATGGCAAGCAATATCAAGAAGTTGTTGCATAATTAATTGTTCATTCTAGGGATTGTTTCTACTTTGAAAAATACAAATGGTAAACCAGTGCAAGTATCTGATATATTCTTGTTAAGTTGAGCAACTCAGATAATAGCTCTAAAATGACATGTTGGTAGTCATATTTAAATGATACTTCAAAAATTTGAGTACCAGTAAGAAAAGTGCTTATGTTTCTTTGTTGGTGTTTTATTTTTTGATAAAATGATCAAATGGAAATGAGAAAAATAAAATTACCTATAGTAATAATCCCAGTTCTGCCATCAGCTAGCTGTGTGACCTTTGACAAGGCACTAAACCTTCAGTTTTGTAGCTTCTCTTTACTTTCTTAGTCCCTCTTTCATAAAGTTGTTCTTAAAGTTAGCTGAATAAAGTATACAGTCACAGAATAGCCTGATCAAAAATAATTCAGTAGTATTACTGTATTGCAATGCATAGTAATATTAGTCTGTGATTTTCTCTAAATGTACTAGGTATTAGTGGTATTTTAAAGGAAATAAAATATTACATTTGTCTAGTATTTTTTCTCCAAGGGAAATTCAATTACAAAAATCCTATTTGTTAGGAAGACTAGAAATTATTGTCACCTTTTCTGAAAATGAATAAACTGAGCCCATGAGGATTACCACTTACTGAAGATTACATAATGAGTTTTGGCAGAGTTTATGTTCTTTCAGACACCCAGTTTCCCATGGAACATTCTGCAAAATGGGACCGTGATGTCCTAAGACTTCTTTAAGTTCTGATTGTTTACTGATAATGGATACAGCCAACACTGCCGGAGCCTGCCTGTAAACGAACCGGTCACGGGCGCAATCGCCGAAATACCTAAGAAATAAAGACTCGGAAAGATGGGGTTGAGAGGGACGGAGTCAGCTCTCGACTGAAACCGACAACTTTATTGAGGGGTAACATACATATATATGCTAACAGGACTCACTAAATTTAGATCAAGGACATGTATATGTGCAGAATCGCAGGCATTAGTCTTCGCTCAGGAATTTTATCTCAATTCTTTAAGACTATCAGAGCAAGGGACTGGTGTCTTAGTATGATTACAATCAGTAAAAGATTATCATGATTACAATCAGTTAAAGATCATCTAAAGATTACCTAGACGTAAACCGTACACAGGAGGCTGACAGTCTCGTCAGGAAAATGGGTAAACGGTCGCTACAGCAATTTCCTTGAAGGAGGTGAGAAAGGCCAACCTGCACTTTAATAAATCAGGGGTGGCGGGACAGAGAGGGACCTCTTGATCTCTCTCAGGGCCAAGAAGGAGCCTGAGCAGTCAGGCCGGCTCCCCGCACAACACTGTAAATGGTTATGTGAGGAAAAAGAACAATGAACTCAAGGAACATATTTTTAGAAAGAAAAATGGTCTACATGCCGTATTCTGGTTTTCCATACACTGTTATAAGGAATTCATTGCTAATCAACCAAGTTATATATCTATGAGCAGCATACAGTGAATCTCTCCTAGAATACATACTTGCCTATAAACAGAAATTTTGATGTTTTAATTTAGGGAAATAAGTAATTCTAATGGGTAGAGGAGGTCATTGAGAATGCCTTTTTGTGTTCTTTAAGTCATATCAGCTTGACAGTTTTCTATTCTGAGGAAACAGTGGAGCTAGTTTATTTCCTTTCTTAAGAAAAGTTCTTGGCTCTTGTCATGCAAATCTGCTTTATAAATAATATGCAATTCTTGCTCATTTCTCTTTTGCTTCTGTAAAACCTCTCTGGATATATCCTTCCTCACATTCAAGATCAAACATTTCCTTTTCTCTTAGATGTTGTTTAAAATTTCTCTTCTGCTGAATGATGTCTGAAAGCCAGAGTTAGCAGCCTGACTGTCAAGCCTGATAGAATACAAGCAATTTTCCAAGTTACAGACTAGTAACAAACGGGACCCTGGTTTACACTATCAGAGGGCTGCATCCAGAGTCTTAGGCTAGCATGTCAATGTATGGCAAAAACCACTACAATATTGTAAAGTAATTAGCTTTCAACTAATAAAAATAAATGAAAAAAAATCTTACTATTCAAGAAAAGAAAAACAACAACAACAACAGCAACAAATGGCATTGCTGCTCTAAGAGCCAGCAAATTGCCCAGTGCACCAGAATTACTGTCAGATGAAGTCAAATTCAAATTCTCATCCTTCTACTCCCTGCATGTGACTTTGGTCAAAGGACGTATTATTCCTGAGTTGAATTTCCTTAATCTCTACCTTTTGATAGTGTTGCATTAAAGACAAAAAGCTCATGAAAGAACCATATAAACTGTAAAGGACTTGATATAAAGTGTGATTCTTCATTCCCTTAATAAATGTTTGTGGAGCATCTAATAAAATAAGTAAATGTTAAGACACTTTACCAGGTAGCCCACCTTGCAGTAGACAGTGTAGAAGTATATATATATATATATATATATATATGACTTTGAATATCCAAGAGAGTATTTCTTCTTTGACTAGAAGCTTAAGAAGATATGGCCTGCAACATTTAAACTGAACTTTGAAGAAATGAAAAGGAAATTTAAGTCACAGGGAACCACATATCAAATGCATAAGGACATTAAAATGGATATTTTCTGAGTCATTGTGCATTTAACTTGCACAAAGGCATTAAAACACCAGAGTTAACTTTTTCTCAGAATGTTAATCTACATGATTTATACTTATTAAACTTTCACTCAGGTAGATAAACTATAAGAGAATTATCACATTAATGCAAATTGCCATGGACTTGCATGAAATCCACTCAAGCAAATCTTTCTGGCTTTGATTATTATATTCAATGTATCCTACTTATGGATAACTTTTAAAACTGAAGTATTTTATTTTGTTTTATATATTATGCGATGTGCCAAGAGCTATAAAAGGTCATATTGTTTTCTGGCATCGAGTTGAAAGAGAGAACTGTAAATGTAACTTCATAATATAATATGTATATATATATCCAAGTAAGAATATCTTTACATATACGTGAAGGTATTTTTATCTGGAATCAAGTACAAGCATTTGGAATTAACATGAAATACAACAAAAAATTCATATTTAAAACAGGCATTTTCTTTTAGTAACAATACCAGATTAAGCATTAGTCATTTTAAGGAATAATTGAGCTTCCTTGATAGTTCAGATGGTAGAGAATCTGCCTCTGAGGCAGGAGACCTGAGTTCAATCCCTGAGTTGGGAAGATAACTTGGAGAAGGAAATGGCAATCCATTCCAGTATTCTTGCCTGAGAAAGCCCATGGACAAAGGAGTCTGACTGGCCATGGTCCACAAGGTCACAAAGAGTCAAACATGACTGAGTGACCTTCATATTGATTTGGAATTAACATGAAATAAAACAAAAATTTTAGATTTAAAACAGGCATTTTCTTTTAGCACCAGAGCAAGCTTTAGTAAGTCATTTTAAGGAATAATTAAAATTTTCTTCAGCAGAAAACTATCTGTGATTTTACTTGCATAGAAAATTCTGTCAGACTACAGTAGGTGATTAACTGAGCTAAGTCCAAGTTGAAAACTCCACTTCCCATTTCTCACCATTTATGGCAAATGTAACTATTAGATCTTTCTTGGGTAAGGCAGAAGAAATAGACCTAGTAGCATAAGCAATATTATTAAAAGCAAAGTTGCATTTAGTATTACTGTGTTCCAGGAACTCTTGGAAATGCTTTGTAAGAAGAAACCTCCACAAAGTTTCACTTGTATTAATTTATTTGGTACTCACAGCTGTGTGAAGTAGGTACTTATTAACCTCACCACACACACACATGCACATGCACATGCGCGTGCACACACAGACACACAGACCCTCAGGGATGTATACAGTGGCAGAGTCAGAATTAAAATCTAAAACTCTGGCTCTGGAGCCCCATACTCAATCGCCTCTCTCTGGCCTCTTGCTATTTGTAGGTCTATGATGATTTTCATACTTCCATAAGAAAGAAAACTATTTGCTTTCTTATGTCCTGAATGACTTTACTACAAAATTTCTGTTAGGTCAATTATTTTATTTAATCTCTTTCAAGCAAATCAGAAGTAGTCTATCATGTGTTTACTAACAGTCTATTAGTGTGTTACTAATAACCTTTTATCTGAGTAGGTTAATGTTGCTTTTTATCTTTTTGTCTAAATACAAATAGAATATTTTTCACATTATTATCATCTTACAATTGATAAAGCTTAATTCTAACAATAGAGTAGACAGTTGTCTATTTGTGGAAACAAAATCATCTCCTGAAGTGTGCTTTAAAGTTGAAAATTGATTATCTTGTTTGGTTTTAGCTTGTTTTCCCCAACAACTTTAAAGGTACTAGGAGCAGAGAGAAAGTACTTGCAAATTGTAGAAACAAGTATTAAGTGTGTTGGGCTTCCCAGGTGGTGCTAGCAGTAAAGAACCTGTCTGCCAATGCAGGGGATGAAGGAGATGTGGGTTTGATACCTGGCTTGGGAAGATCCCCTGGAGGAGGGGATGGCAACCCACTCCAGTAATCTTTCCTGGAGAATCCCATGGACAGAGGGGCCTGACAGGATACTGTCAGGATACTGTTCATGGGGTTGCAAAGAGTTGGACATGACTGAGGTAACTTAGCATGCACGCACAAGCACCAAGTATGTTAATCTTTACTAATCCTGAAAGCTAGGTGAGAAAGACTTATTTTATAGTGTCATTTTGCTCTTCCCCACCTGGAACAGAAACTTCATGAAATACATTAGTTCACAATTATTCAGTCTTATTACAAATATCTCTGGGACTGGTATTTCTACCAACAAGCCTTCTGTATGCATTATTAAAAGTCCCTCATTTTATTTTCCTTCATTTTTCTCCCCTTATTCTGTCATCTTATACTGAGTACATTATCTCCTTTCTCATTTATAGCATTCAAATATTAATATTTAAACATCTACTCTATAAAGTGGAACACAGTTACTTATCCCTTTTTCTCTTACATCAGTCATATGACCTCCTTTTCATTTTTTTCCCACTCAGTGCTTGAGGCTGAGGTTTTCTTAACCAAGTCAATCTTCTACCACCATTGTAGTTATCTGTTAGAGGTAGAAAACTCTTCAGGCATGGGCTTCATCCTATTATACATTTGCCTCTCAAATAACCATTGCCAACCCCTTGCTTCTTGAAGTTTTTTTTTTTTTTTTTTTTTTTTTTAATCCTATTACCTCTTTGAAAGTGTTAGTCACTCAGTTGTGTCTGATTCTTTGCAACCTCGGGGACTGTAGATGGCCAAGCTCCTCTGTCCATGGGATTCTCCAGGCAAGAACACTGGAGTGGGTAGCCATTCCCTTTTCCAGGGGATCTTCCCAACCTAGAGATCAAAGTCGGGTCTCCTGCACTGTAGACGGATACTTTATCATCTGAACCACCAGGGAAGCCCAACTTAAGTAGCCAAAATTACCATTTTCTGTTTCTTTTATCTGAAAAGATTGGGTTAGCATTTATTTGTCTCTATTTTTTTAAAATCTCTGTTGCTTGTAATTGTATTTCCTTGAAGTAGTCCATTGTTGTCTTTTTAGCTTTCTTTTCAGTTCAGTCTAAATGTGAGCAAATTGAATCCAACCCTGAGATATGTACAACAGGAAGTTTTGTGATTAGTTGATAAGTAAATCATATTTGTAAATATATCTGATACTTTTCAGAACACATCCCCTTCTTATCTTCCTTTTCTCTCTGTGCGTGAGTGCTAAGACACTTCAGTTGTGTCTTACTCTTTGTGACCCCATGGACTGTAGCCCACCAGGCTCCTCTGTTCATGGGATTATCCAGGCAAGAATACTGGAGTGGGTTGCCATGCCCTTCTCCAGGGGATCTTCCTGACACAGGGATTGAACCTGTGTCTCCTGTAGCTACTGGATTGCAGGCAGACTCTACCGCTGAGCCACTGCGAAAGTCCTGGTGGAGCTCTCTGACTTACCTCTAAATCAGTGCATGACAGACTGATTGTCATCACATTGCTAGTAGAGTCAAACTCTTATTATCCCCTTTGTCAGCTTCTCTGATATACCACTGAAGTTCAAGTAACATAAAACAAAATTTCAGAATCACTCTGATACCATTATCCACCTAGGTAGACATATTTTTGAGGACTTTTGCTAACAATACTGATGACAAAATTATTCAGTAATGAAACACTGAAATTATGGTTTATTATTTTGGCTTCTACAAGGATAGACAAAAAAAAAATGATAGGAGGGATATAGCTTGTATTTTTTAGTGGCAAATCATTTTAGAACCAAATGTAAGACCTTTTTACACATTATATCATTTAATCCACATGTTGGTGGTATTAGAGAGGCATTGATTTTACACATTCCAGATGAGAAAATTGATTTACAGAGAAGTGAAAAAAGGCACCTAGCAAATTCAAAGTTATGTTTATAAAGCTCTTACGTCATGCTCTCTTCATTATATTACCTGTACTCTGTTCTTGATGTGGAGTTAGAGTGATAAGACTGCCATATATAATTTAAAAACATGTACTTGTGCTAAATTGATGTTCTAAACCTCCTAGTTCATAAAAGATGGAGATTAAAAAATAGTGAGGAGTCAGGAAAAGTTTCTGGGAAATTAGAAAAATTTGCAAGGTCTCTGATTTTTCACTTCAGTAGTCTAAAATTTCTCTATATTTATGAATTCCTTAAACTAAAAGAAAAATTCACCTAAACTTTTTTTTGTATTGTTTCAAATTCTTAAAAGGAATCTTCCTAATATTGTTCAGTATGACTGCAAATGTGCCTTCTATTTTTGTTATGACAAAAGCTGGTTGGGAAATGGAAGCTTATACACATCATGACAACTTCACAAGTTAAATGAGAATGTACCTGATAGTGTAATTTCTAAAGTAACATTTATTTATTAGTTAAGAACATGCTATTGTCTAATATTATCAGAGACCCATGTGTGTAGGTTGTCATGATGAACACACTAGAAAGGTCTCCTGCCTTGGATCTCAGTATCCAGGAGTATACCACAGACATTGCCCTAACACTGTTTATTATGTATTAAGACAGGTGGGCCCAGGGCTTTAAGGCACTTAACTAGCCCTGAGGCATTAGTGTATGCTGAAATCTTAAAGACTCTAGGTAGCAGACTTCTGTGAACAGTCAAGAAAGAAGGACTGGTTTACTCTAAGGATGATGTAAGTGTAATGCACTTCCCTCCTGAGCTGGGTTCTCATTTATTCACCTCTGCTCCACTCTACTGTTGTGAAGCAGTTCACGACAGCCTCAGCATCTCTTACACTGTCTCTCTTTGAGGTGTCTGAACCCACAGTATGATATCCTCCAGCTAGACCTTACACCTCCCTTGAAAGGATCAGCAGGGCTTTGAGAACTGCTTAGATGGAGGAAGAGCTTCCCAGGTGGCAATAGTGATAAAGAACCCACTTATCAATGAAGGAGACAGAAGAGACTCAGGTTTGATCCCTGGGTTGGGAAGATCTCCTGGAGGAGGGAATGGCAACCTACTCCAGTATTCTAGCCTGGAGAATTTCATGGATAGAGGAGCCTGCCAAGCTGCAGTCTGTAGGGTTGCAAAGACTCAGACACAACTGAAATGACTTAGCATGCACAGCATACAAGGTAGAGGAAAGGAGTGTCACTTGTCCAAGATACTGTTCTATTTAATTATTCTTATAAATGCCTCATCACCCACTGTTCTATACACTAGTAACTCAGTGCTTGAAAACTACCAAGACTACACTAAGAAGCTTTGTGATAATCTGTTTTTATTTTGTTGTGTTTTGTTTGTTTCACTTTTAATCTTAGAGAAAATTTAAAGTATTGCTTTCATTGTTTTCCAATGGTATTTATATATTTAAGAAAAATAATCTGGAATTAAAATTGTATGTTGGAGCGGGGAAGGGAAAAATGTACACCATCATAAAGAAACAAATTTTTAAATATTGCTGAGAGAAGGCTTTAGTAAAAGATTGCTTCAAAATTTTAAATATACTGAGCACCAAAGTGTGTTTTTTAAAACAATAAAGCCAATATATTAGATTAGAAGTATATTAGTATCTATGCTTTTTATTAACTACTGAAACATATGATTCATATGAACTATATTCATATGAACTCCATTGAATCCACTTTGAGGCATCTTACCAACAACACCATGATGGTAGAAAACTTTTATAGTTTTAAAACTCAGTTGTCCTCATTATCTTACCCTTTTCACTTCTCTTCATATTTTTACTAAATTTTTAACCTCTTGCTATAAACCTATTTTTTAAAATATTTACCATTGGATATGTAACTTTTATATTACTACATATTAAATACCTCAGTGGAGATTATTCTAAAATTACAAAATTGGTATTAGAAAGTTTTTAAATTGTTGAAGAACTCACTGAGTGTAAAAGTGAAATGAAGCATATTTGCATAAACAAATTATAAAGTGTTTACTTGAGGAAGTTGAAATAATTTAGGGTACATAATAGCTTATGTATTAAAAAATTAGTATATTAGTATGTAAGGTTGCAAATTATTATTATTTTTAACTTTAAACTTTTTATTTTGTATAGAGATATAGCCAATTAAGGATGTTTTAGTACTTTCAGGTGAATAGCAAAGAAACTCAGTCATGCATATACATGTATTCCTTCTCTCCCAAACCCCCTCCTATTCAGGCTAGCACATAACACTCAGCAGAGTTCCATGAGCTATACTTTAGGTATTTATTGGCTATCCATTTTAAATAGAGCAGTGTTTACATGACCTCCCCAAAGTCCCTAATTATTCCTTCCCCCTGGCAACCAGAAGTTCATTTTCTAAGTCTGTGAATCTCTTTCTGTTTTGTAAGTAAGTTCATTTGTATCAATTCTTTTTAGGTTCCACATATAAGAGATATCATGTGATATTTCTCCTTCTTTGTCTGACTTACTTCACTCAGCGTGACACTCTCTAGGTCCATCCATGGTGCTGCTGCTGCTAAGTCACTTCAGTCGTGTCTGACTCTGTGCGACCCCATAGATGGCAGCCCACCAGGCTCCCCCGTCCCTGGGATTCTCCAGGCAAGAACACTGGAGTGGGTTGCCATTTCCTTCTCCAGTGCATGAAAGTGAAAAGTGAAAGTGAAGTCGCTCAGTCGTGTCCTACACTCTTAGCGACCCCACGGACTACAGTCTACCAGGCTCCTCCATCCATGGGATTTTCCAGGCAAGAGTACTGGAGTGGGGCGCCACTGTCTTCTCTGCCATGGTGCTGCAAATGGCATTATTTCATTCTTTATAATGGCTGAATAGTACTCCATTGTGCATATGTACCACATCTTTTTCCATTCCTTTGTCAATGGGCGTTTATGTTGCTTCCATGTCTTGGGTATTTGTAAACAGTGCTGCAAAGATCACTGGCGTGCTTGTATCCTTTCGAATCATGGTTTTCTCTGGATATATGACCAAAGGTGGGATTGAAGGGTTATGTTGTTTTGATATTCAATCATTAAGTTACGTTTGACTTTGTGAACCCATGGACAGCATCATGTCAGGCTTCCCTATTTTCTGGAGTTTGCCCAAGTTCATGTCCATTGAATTGGTGATGCTATCCAAAGATCTCATTCTCATGCACAATCATATGGTAGCTCATTTTTAAAGGAAACTCCATATGGCTCTCCATCGTGGTCATACCAATTCATACGCCCACCAACAGAGCAGGAGTGTTCCCTTATCTCCACACCCTCTGCAGCATTTGTTGCTTATAGATTTTTTGATGATAGACATTCTGACAAGTGTGAGGGGATATCTCATTGTAATTTTGATTTGCATATCTCTAATAACTAATGATATTGAACATCTTTTCATGTGCCTATTGGCCATCAGTATGTCTTCTTTGGAGAAAAGTCTATTCAGGTATTCTGTCCACTTTTTGAGCTTCATAAGCTTCATAAGCTGTTTGTAAATTTTGGAGACTAACCCCTTAACAGTCACATAATTTGCAAATATTTTCTCTGAATCTATGGCTTGTCTTTTTGTTTTGCTCACTGTTTCCTTTGCTGTGCAAAGACTTTTGAGTTTAATAGGTTCCATTGGTTTATTTTTGCTTTTATTTCCAATATTCTAGGAGATGGATCAAAAAAGATATTGCTGTGATTTATGCCAGAGAATGTTCTGCCTATGCTTTCCTTTAGGATTTTTATGGTGTCCTGTCTCATATTTAGGTCTTTAATTCATTTTGAGCTTATTTTTGTGTATGGAGTTAAGGAATGATTTAATTTCAGATTTTTACATGTAGCTGTCCAGTTTTCCTAGCACCATTTGTTGAAGAGACTATCTTTGCAACATTGTGTACTCTTGTCTCCTTTTTCATAGATTAATTGGCAATAGGTTCATGGGCTTATTTATGGGATTCCTATCCTGTTTCATCATTCTATATTTCTGCTTTTGTGCCAGTACCATACTGCTTTGATGACCGTAGCTTGATAGTATAATCTGAAGTCAGGGAACCTGATTCCTCCAATTATGTTTTTCTTTTTCAAGATGGCTTTGGCTATTCAGGGTCTTTTGTATCTCCATACATATTTTGAGATTTTTGGTCCTGGTTCTGTGAAAAATGCCATTGGTGATTTGATATAGGTTGTGTTGAACCTGTAGATAGCCTTGGATAGTATAGCCATATTGACAATATTGATTCTTCCAATCCACAAACAAGGTATAACTTTCCATCTGTTTATGTCTTCTTCACTTTCTTTCATTAGCATCTTATAGTTTTCGCAATATAGGTCTTTAGTCTTCTCAGGTAGGTTTATTCCTAGGTATTTTATTCTTTTTGAAGCTATGGTAAATGCAATTGCTTCTTTTTTATTTATTTATTTATTTAGTTTCCATTTGTTTTTATTAGTTGGAGGCTAATTATTTTACAATATTGTAGTGGTTTTTGCCATACATTGACATGAATCAGCCATGGATTTACATGTATTCCCCATCCTGATCCCCCCTCCCACTTCCCTCTCCACCTGATCCCTCTGGGTCTTCCCAGTGCACCAGCCCCGAGCACTTGTCTCATGTAATTGATTCTTTAATTTCTCTTTCTGATTTTTTTCCATTTATTTTTATTAGTTGGAGGTTAATTACTTTACAATATTGTAGTGGTTTTTGCCACACATTGACATGAATCAGTCATGGATTTACATGTATTCACCATCCCAATCCCCTCTCCCACCTCCCTCTCCATCCAATCCCTCTGGGTCTTCCCAGTGCACCAGCCCCGAGCACTTGTCTCATGCATCCAACCTGAGATGGTGATCTGTTTCACCCTTGATAATGTACATGTTTCAATGCTTATTACTGTATAGACATGCAACAGATTTCTCTGTCTCAATTTTGTAACTGCAACTTTACCAAATTTATTGATGAGTTCTCTGGTAGCAGCTTTCAGTTCAGTTCAGTTGCTCAGTCATGTCTGACTCTTTGCAACCCCATGGACTGCAGCACACCAGGCCTCCCTGTCCATCACCAACTCCTGGAGTTTGATCAAACTCATGTCCATTGAGTTGGTGATGCCACCCAATGATCTCATCCTCTGTCGTCCCCTTCTCCTCCTGCCCTCGGTCTTTCTCAGCATCAGGGTATTTTCAAATAAATCAGCTCTTCACATCAGGTGACCAAAGTACTGGAGTTTCAGTTTCAGTATCAGTGCTTCCAATGACTATTCAGGATTGATTTATTTCAGGATTGACTGGTTGGATTTCCTTGCAGTCCAAGGGACTCTCAAGAGTGGGGGAAAAAAAAAAGAGTCTTCTCAAACACCACAGTTCAAAAACGTCAATTCTTCAGCACTCAGTATTCTTCATAGTCCAATTCTCACACCCATACATGACTACTGGAAAAACCATAGCTTCGGCTATATAGACCTTATCGGCAAAGCAATGTCTCTAGTTTTTAATAGGAAGTCTAGGTTGGTCAAAGCTTTTCTTCCAAGGAGCAAGTGTCTTTTAATCGCATGGCTGGAGTTGGCATCTCTAGTGATTTTGGAGCCCCCTAAAATAAAGTCTTTCACTGTTTCCATAGTGTCCCCATCTATTTGCCATGAAGTGATGGGACCAGATATCATGTTTTTCTTTTTTTGAATGTTGAGTTTTAAGCCAGCTTTTTCACTCTCCTCTTTCAATTTCATCAAGAAGCTCTTTGGTTCTTCTTCCCTTTCTGCCATAAGGGTTGTGTCATCTGCATATCTGAGGTTACTGATATTTCCTAGCCTGGAATTTCACACATGAACTCTGCATACAAGTTAAATAAGCAGAGTAACAATATACAGCCTTGAGATACTCCTTTCCCAATTTGGAACCAGTCCATTGTTCCAGGTCCAGTTCTAACGGTTGCTTTTTGACATGGATGCAGATTTCTCAGGAGGCAGGTAAGGTGGTCTGGTATTCCCACCTCTTTTAGAATTTTCCACAGTTTGCTGTGATCCACACAAAGGCTTTGGCATAGTCAATGAAGCAGAAATAGATGTTTATTTGGAGCTCTCTTGCTTTTTCAATGATCCAACAGCTGTTGGCAATTTGATCTCTGGTTCCTCTGGCTTTTCTAAATCCAGCTTGAACATCTGGAATTTTATGGTTCATGTACTGCTGAAGCCTTGCTTGGAGGATTTAGAGTGTTACTGTGCTAGTGTGAGATGAGTACAAATGTGCAGTAGTTCTAACACTTTTTTGGCATTGCCTTTCTTTGGGATTGGAATGAAAACTGAACTTTTCCAGTCCTGTGGCCACTGCTGAGTTTTCAAATTTGCTGGTATATTGAGTGCATCACTTTGAAAGCATCTTCTTTCAGGATTTCAGATAGCTCAACTGGAAGAAATAGCTCAATAGGTAAAAAAGCATAAAGGCCAGTACATCTCAAGAGTCTCTTTATATTCTTAAAATCATTGAAGACCCACAAAAACATTTTTTATATTTCAATCAAATATGTTGAAATTCACCATAAAAATTTAAAAGTCTAATTAAATTTATTATTATTTATATATTTAAATTACCTATAGTAAACTAATTATAGAATAATATTAATAACAGATTTTACTAAATGGCCTATATTCCCCCCACATTAGTGATTGAGTAACATTATCTTGTAATATTTCCAAATATCTTTAATGTTTGTACTAAAAATAATAGTTGGATTTCCTTTCTACTACTTTATTCAATCTGTGATGAACATATTTTGGTTAAATCATATGCAAAAAACCCAAGTTTGGAAACAGGAGGATAGTTTCATAGCTTTTGCAGACAGTTGTGGATTATCTTCTTTTACAATACAGAAAAATAAAAGAAATGTTTTCTTAAAAATTAGTCACCATGTGAAATACAAAGCCATGTCAATGAAATCTCAGACTCTCCTACTTCAGAACTCACTGTTTCACCTTTATTTTATATAGACAATTTATAAAGAAATGTATCAGTTCAGTTCTGTCTCTCAGTCGTGTCCAACTCTTTGGGACTCCATGGACTGCAGTAACCCAGGCCTCCCTGTTAACCAGCAACTCCCAGAGCTTGCTCAATCTTATGTCCTTCTAGTTGGTGATGCCATCCAACCATCTCATCCTCTGTCGTCCCCTTCTCCTCCTGCCTTCAATCTTTCCCAGCATCAGGGTCTTTTCCAACAAGTCAGTTCTTCGCATCAAGTGGCCAAAGTATTGGAGCTTCAGCTTCAGCATCAGTCCTTCCAATTAATTTTCAGGACTGATTTCCTTCAGGATTGACTCGTTTGATTTCCTTGCAGTCCAAGGGACTCTCCAGAGTCTGCTCCAAAACCACAGTTCAAAAGCATCATTTCCTCGGCACTCAGATTCCTTTATAGTCCAACTATCACATCCACACATGACTACTGGAAAAACCATTGCTTTGACTAGACAGACCTTTGTTGGCAAAGCTCTGTCTCTGCTTTTTAATATGCTGTCTAGTTTGGTCATAGTTTTTCTTCAAATGAGCAAGCCTCTTTTAATTTCATGGCTGCAATCACCATGTGCGGTGATTTTGGAACCCCCCAAAATAAAGTCTCTTACTGGTTCCATTGTATCCACATCTATTTGCCATGATGTAATGGGACTGGATGCCATGAACTTAGTTTTCTGAATGTTGAGTTTTAAGCCAACTTTTTCACTCTCCTCTTTCACTTTCATCAAGAGGCTCTTTAGTTCTTCCTTGCTTTCTGCCATAAGGGTGGTGTCATCTGCATATCTGAGGTTATTGATATTTATCTTGGCAATCTTGATTCCAGCTTGAGTTTCACCCAGCCTGATATTTCAAATAATGTACTCTACATATAGGTTAAATAAGCAATATTTAGCCTTGACATACTCCTTCCCCAATTTGGAAACAGTCTGTTGTTCTATGTTGCATTCTAACTGCTGCTTCTTGACCTGGATACAGATTTCTCAGGAGGCAGGTGACATCGTCTGATGTCCCCATCTCTTGAAGAATTTTCCACCATTTTTTGTGATCCACACAGTCAAAGGCTTTGTCATAGTCAGTAAAGCAGAAATAGATATTTTTCTGTAACTATCTTGCTTTTTTGAACATTTTTTTCAAATGTTGTGAATTTGACCTCTGGTTCCTCTGTCTTTTCTAAATCCAGCTTGAACAACTGGAAGTTCATGGTTTAAGTACTGTGGAAGCCTGGGTGGAGAACATTACTTTGCTAGCATGTAAGATGAGTGCAATCTTGCGGCAGTTTGAATATTTTTTGGAATTGCTTTTCTTTGGCAATGGAATTAAAACTGACCTTTTTTTCTGGTCTTGTAGCCACTGTAGCATGTTCCAAATGTGCTGGCATATTGAGTGCAGCACTTTAATATCATCTTTTCAGTTCAGTTCAGTTGCTCAGGCATGTCCGACTCCTTGTGGCCCCATGAATCACAGCACGCCAGGCCTCCCTGTCCAACACCAGCTCCCAGAGTTTACTCAGACTCATGCCCGTAGAGTCGGTGATGCCATCCAGCCATCTCATCCTCTGTCGTCCCCTTCTCCTCCTGCTCCCAATCCCTCCCAGAATCAGGGGCTTTTCCAATGAGTCAACTCTTCGCATGAAGTTTCCAAAGTACCGGAGTTTCAGCTTCAGCATCAGTCGTTCAATGAACACTGAGGACTGATCTCCTTAGGATGGACTGGTTGGATCTCCTTGCACTCCAAGGGACTCTCAAGAGTCTTCTCGAACACCACAGTTCAAAAGCATCAATTCTTCGGTGCTCAGCTTTCTTCACAGTCCAACTCTCACATCCATACATGATCACTGGAAAAACCATAGCCTTGACTAGACGGACATTTGTTGGCAAAGTAATGTCTCTGCTTTTTAATATGCTGTCTAGGTTGGTCATAACTTTCCTTCTAAGGAGTAAGTGTCTTTTAATTTCATGGCTGCAGTCACCATCCACAGTGATTTTGGAGCCCCCAAAAATGAAGTCTGACACTGTTTCCACTGTCTCCCCATCTATTTCCCATGAGGTGATGGGACCAGATGCCATGATCTTAGTTTTATGAATGTTAAGCTTTAAGCCAACTTTTCACTCTCCTCTTTCACTTTCATCAAGAGGCTTTTTAGTTCCTCTTCACTCTCTGCCATAAAGGTGGTGTCATCTCCATATCTGAGCTTATTAATATTTCTACTGGCAATCTTGATTCCAGCTTGTGCTTCTTCCAGCCCAGCATTTCTCATGATGTACTCTGCATATAAGTTAAATAAGCAGGGTGACAATATACATCATCCTTTAGGATTTGAAATAGCTTAACTGGTTTTCCATCACCTTCACTAGCTTTTTTTGCAGTGGTGCTTCCTAAGGCCCACTTGACTTCAGATTCCAGAATGTCAGGCTCTCAGTGAATGATCATACCATCATGATTATCTGGGTCATGAATTTTTTTTTTTTTTTGTATAGTTCTTCTGTGTGTTCTTGCCATCTTTTCTTAATATCTTCTGCTTCTATTAGGTCCTTACCATTTCTGTATTTTATCGTGCCTATCTTTGCATGAAATGTTCCCTTGGTATCTCTAATTTTCTTGAAGAGATTTTTAGTCTTTCCTATTCTTTTGTTTTCTTCTGTTTCTTTGCCTTGATCACTGAGGTAAGCTTTCTTATCTCTTCCTGCTATCCTTTGGAACTCTGCATTAAATGTGTGTATCTTTCCTTTTCTCCTTTGCCTTTAGCTTCGTCTCTTTTACTTTTGCCTTTAGAGAGGGAGAGAGATATGCATCAGTTCAGTTCAGTTCAGTCACTCAGTCGTGTCCGACTCTTTGAGACCCCATGAATTTGCAGCACGCCAGGTCTCCCTGTCCATCACCAGCTCCCGGAGTTTACTCAGACTCATGCCCATCGAGTCGGTGATGCCATCCAGACATCTCATCCTCTGTCATCCCCTTCTCCTCCTGCCCCCAATCCCTCCCAGCATCAGGGTCTTTTCCAATGAGTCAACTCTTCGCATGAGGTGGCTAAGGTATTGGAGTTTCAGCTTCTGCATCAGTCCTTCCAATGAACACCCAGGACTGATCTCCTTTGGGATGGACTTTTTGGATCTCCTTGCAGTCCAGGGGCTTGGTAAAATCTTTGAAAAATAAATACTGGCTTATAAAGTTATATAGTTTTTCTAAATGGTAACACAATTATACAAAGCATCAAGTTCATTGGTTTTACTTTTAATTTTACTTAAACATTCTTTTAGAAGTGGTAGATTGTTAAGTTTATGATAAAAGTCACAAGCTTTGCAAAGTTATGATTTTTTCCTCACAAGCTCACATTTTATTATTGCTCACTGATATTGTCAGTAGTTCTTGAAATATAAGGTTTACTTCCTTAATCCTCAAGATAATGTGTATTTAATTTTAAGTAACTATTGTTTGCCTGATAATCATTCTTTCAAGCAATGATAATAATACAAAAAACTTGGATAATCAGCTCATAACTCAAACAATCATTTAATACTTTCATTTGACCACTGTACATTTATAGAAAAACTTGTATGCAAACTTCCAATTTCATACACAGAATATTAAAAAGATATGAACTTGACTTAACAATTAATTAAATTAACAATATTTACTGCTTCATCAAATTCATTCTTCAGTTAAACTGCCATTCTTTATACTGTGATCATGCAGCAACAAAAAATACACTAATGCCAGTTTGATTTGGTTCCATTGCCTTGATTCATTCTAAAGCATCCTTTTTTTTTTTCAAACTATTTGTCATGTTTTTATTTTTTTTTCATTTATTTTTATTAGTTGGAGGCTAATTTCTTTACAATATTGTAGTGGTTTTTGTTATACATTGACATGAATCAGCCATAGATTTACATGTGTTCCCCATCCCAATACCCCCTCCCACCTCCCTCTCCACCCGATCCCTCTGGGTCTTCCCAGTGCACCAGGTCCGAGCACTTGTCTCATGCGTCCAGCCTGGGCTGCTGATCTGTTTCACCCTAGATAATATACATGTTTCGATGCTGTTCTCTTGAAACATCCCACCCTCGCCTTCTCCCACAGAGTCCAAAAGTCTGTTCTATACATCTGTGTCTCTTTTTCTGTTTTGCATATAGGATTATCATTACCATTTTTCTAAATTCCATATATATGTGTTAATATACTGTAATGGTCTTTTACTCAATATTGTTTTTGCAGCATTGGTACACATGCAAGTACCATGAAAATAGTATGAAAATAGTTAATAGTATGAAAATAATTTTGACCTCAGGAATCAACTGAAAAACTCTGGGAATGCCCAGAGTTCTATGTCTCAAACTTTGAGAATTACCATTAAAGATAAACCCTCATACTTACTTTCTGATTTCATCCTTTGCCATCTTCTTTGTGATATCATTTAGTAGAAGTCTCCATTTCATACATCTACAAATTTTCCCTTTCCTCTCCCCCTCTTCTGCATCAACCTATAAAGCTGAATCTCTATTATCCCTGTATGTCTTGTTATTGAAATACTGTCAACATTGATCTTAAAAAATAGATAATCATTTAATGGTATATATTTATCCCTTTAAGGAAGCCAACAGTAGAAGCTTGAGCCAAACGGATGATGATATGGTATTTACATATAGCCAATAGCATCAAAAGAAACTGTTTTACTAAAATTTATTCACAGGTGTGCTTTTCAACTTCTTCTCCACTGCAATCTATGGCCATGCCATGTTAACCTGGCACATTCCAAACCTAATAATTTACACCTGGAAATTAGGGAAATTTCAATAGTTTCTTGTATGTGCTTCTCTCATATCATTGTTTACTAACCTAACTTCCCATTTTGCTTTGATTCCATAGGTAGATTTTACAAAAAATCCAGAGACCTCTCAGTTTTAAAGCTCATTAAGTGACTATACAATGTCTGTCACATATGATGTATTGTAATGATATCTTCCAGCTAAGAGAATCAGAAATTTCCCCCAAATTATGCAGCTTTGAATTTTCTAGAATTAAAATCACCTCATTAAAGCTGAATTATTCTGTTTCTTACACACTTAATTTAGATTAATGCATACTCTGTAAGTACTAATTCACTTAAATATTTCTGGGATTTAATTAATAATAAAGTTAATCAATTTCTGAAAACTTTAACTTCCTGAATTCAATTCCATTAATTATTTTGAAATTATATTGTTTTATATTATGGCCTAATTTGGTCAATTTTTTTCTTAATTATAATTTAATTGTATTATTTTATTTTTTACATTAAAATACTTTTTTATGGTTTAAGATGAGTTTTTAAAGATCATTTTTACACTAGTTTTGCAACAATATTGAAAGACAGTTTTCCCAAATACCCCCATCCCCATACATGAATAGCCGCCCCCATTATCAACTTCATTCACAAGAATGATACTTTATTTTTCTACTATAATGAACCTACATTGAAATGAAGTAAAGTTGCTCAAGCATGTGCAACTGTTTGCAATCCCATGGACTGTAGTTTACCAGGCTCTTCCATCCAGGCAATTCTCCAGGCAAGAGTACTGGAGTGGGTTGCCATTTCCTTCTCCAGGGGATCTTCCCAACCTGGGGATTGAACCTGGGTCTCCCACATTGCAGGCAGATGCTTTACCCTCTGAGACACCAGGGAAGCCCAGATCATAATCTGTTTTAGTATATTTTATATTATTAGCCTAATTTGCTTAATTTAATAATATATAAAACACTATATGTAGTGCAATGCTGAGGAAGTATTTTTACTAGTTTTTTTTTTTAATGTAAACTGTTATTAAATAATACTTCATATTTGAATGACATGAAAATGCAATCTCAATATGTTATGGAGGTATCATAAATATTTCCTGTTTTCTGTCACTTGAATTAAATGTAGTAAGTAATTGGAAAAATACTTTTTCAGGTTGTGTTTAACTATGCAAATGTTCAGGTCCTATTTTCTTTGCTAATTACAGCCAACTCTTCTGAATGAGTAATAGGAGTAGAAAAATTGCCTCGAAATCCTCCCTTTACAAAGGAAAAAATGTACTGCAAAGATAGGTTTTTGCTTTGACAGCTGAAACATTTAGATTCTAGGGCATATTCAAAGACATTTGTACTTTAAGCAATATTTCCTGAAGGAAATGAATACCCCAAGACTGAGTTCTTAATGTACTCTGGGCTTGTATTACCTTGTCCTTTGACCATGAGTAGGATTAAAGGTGATAATTGTAAGGCTCATGAATAAAGTATCAACTTTAATTGAGTTTTGAAGTTTTGAACGTTGAGGGATTTTTTATAAATAGTAAAATAAAATTGCTTTTTGGTATAGAATAAGTGAGCAAATTCTGAGAATAAAGACAATGACATCAGGGATATAGAAGAGGCATAGCTGGGCACCCCAGGCAACAAATTCTTATTCTCTATCCAGTGTCAGTTAGCATGGTCTTTCCCTCTGAACTGGAATTCTCTGTTACCACTGAATCAACAGAATTTTGGACTCTGTGGGAGAAGGCGAAGGTGGGATGTTTTGAGAGAACAGCATCAAAACATGTATATTATCTAGGGTGAAACAGATCACCAGCCCAGGTGGGATGGATGAGACAAGTGCTCAGGCCTGGTGCACTGGGAAGACCCAGAGGAATCGGGTGGAAAGGGAGGTGGGAGGGGGGATCAGGATGGTTAATACATGTAAATCCATGGCTGATTCATGTCAATATATGGCAAAAAACACTACAATATTGTAAAGTAATTAGCCTCCAACTAATAAAAATAAATGGAAAAAAAAAAAAATCAATCTTGAAGCTTTCCATTCTGTATCAGCAGATTCAGATTCATTGTATCTTGGCCAGGATGCCACGATCTGTATGACAAGTACTTTAAGATTATTCTAATGTAGGTAGGTGATCCATGAACCACTATGAGAAATACAACCCAACTCGACCTTCCTATGAGACTAACATTATGTCTCTCAACCCTCAGCTTTAAAGTAATACTCACTGTTGTGATACTTTGGCAGTTCTGATCTAGAATTCCAGTTCTACCCATGGGCTTCTCCGTCTTTTTCATTTTGATCAGTCTGTTAACTTTTAACTCTCATTAAGTTTCTTGGCCCTTTCTTATTCAACTCCTGCCCATACTTTGTCACTCTCTTAGTATGCTGACAGGGACTTGAATCCCCTTGTTACCAACTGAAACTGATTTCTGGTTGGTCACATGTCAGAGTAGATTGAATGTTGCCCCCCGCTCAAAGATATACCCATGTCCTAACTCTTAGGATGTATAAATGTGGCCTTGAAAGCATTTTTTTTCTTTTTCTAAAAAAAAATTATTAAAATTCTATTTTTTGAAAGTAGGTTTTACTAGAAATATAATTTTTTTCAGTTTTATAGGTATAACTGTCAAATTAAATTGCCATGTGTTTAAAATATACAGCATAATGATTTGATTTATGTATGCCATGTTAAAGGATTCTCACCATGGGGATAGCTACAATATTCACTACCTCACATATTTACTTCATGACATACATTCTTAGCAAATTCCAATTATGTAATGCAATGTTAACTATAGTCACTGTGCTAAGCATTAGCTCCTCAGACTTTATTCATTTTTTACCAATCTCTCCTAATTTCCTGTCAACCATTATTCTAGTCTGTTTCTATTAGTCAGTTCTCATTTTTTTCATTCATAAGATTTGCGTTATTCCAAAGATTCTTGTTATTTCACCACAAACACATTTTTTTTTAAAGACCTTTCATAAACATTTGTTAAAATATTTGTGCTACTTGGGTTTCTGGATTATTATTATTTTACTCATTTTGCTTACTGAAACTACTTATTCAGTTCAGCAATTTGTGTATCTATCCATTCATTTAACAAAGCAACACTTTAAAAATAACAAAACCCACTACATTTATCCACTTCTGAACATGAAAGAAAAATCAAGCTTTGAAGGAAGGGTAATGGATGCTGTCTTACACCACCCAGATCAAAACTAAAGCATTTATTCTGATTGTTAGGAGTCTTGACAGCTGATGCCTCACAGCTGAGTCACTTCCTAGACTTTGCCCTTGACTGAAGACAGCTACCTTGCCCAAATTGACACTCCTAAATACAGCCAGAATACATCCCATACATGCATGCATACATGCACACACACACACACACACACACACACACACACACACACACACATCACCTTCTTTTCATAACACTGATGACATTTAGGTCATTTCCACATGTTGGTTATTATGCATAATGCAACAATGAATACAAAATTCAGATATCTTTTTGAGATAATGATCTTGTTTCCTTTGGATATACACCTAGAAGAATGATTGCTGAATCCTTTGGTAGCTCTATTTTTAATTTCCTAAGGTTGCTCCCTACTATTTTCCATAGTAGCTAAAACAGTTTCCATTTCCAGTGCCCCAGTGTTTTCTTTTCTCCAAATCTTCAGCAGCATTTGTTGTCTCTTGTCTTTTTGATAATAGACTCCCTGAGAAGCATGAGGTGATATCTCATTGTGGTATTAATTTATGTTTCCCTGATGATTAGTGATGTTGAGTATCTTTTCATGTACCTATCAACCTTTTGCATACTCCTTTGACAAAATGTGGTCTCAGATTCTTTACCCATTTTTTAGCTAGGTTACTTGGCTTTTTGCTATAGATTTATATACATTCTTTTTATGTTTTGGATATTAACCCCATATTGGATATGTGGTTTGCAAATATTTTCTCCAGTCCATTGGTTGCCTTTTCCTTCTGTTAATGGGTTTTATTGCTGAAAAGATGCTTTTCAGTTTGATGTAGTCTTACTTGTTTTTTTTTTAATTTTTATTTTTTATTTTATTGCCTTTGCTTTGGTGTCAAGTACAAAAGAACATTGCCAAGAAGTTTAACTCTATATGTTCTTCTAAGAATTTTATCATTTCAGGAATTATATTTAATTATTTAATCCTTTTTGAGTTCGCTTTTCTGTATCATCTAAGATAGAGTCCAGTTTTATTCTTTTGTATTTGGTTAATCAGTTTTCACAGTGCCATTTATCAAAGAGATTACCCTTTCCTTATTATATATTCTTGGCTCCTTTGTTGAAAATTAACAGACCATATATGGCTTCTTAGAAGTGATACATGAAAGCAAACTTTTTTTTTTAATAAATTTATTTTTTTAATCGGAGGCTAATTACTTTACAATATTGTACTGGTTTTGCCATACATTGACATGAATCCCCCACAGGAGATGGGAGGGAGCTTCAGGATGGCAAACTTGTGTTTTAAAAATAAAATAGCACAAGTCAATTTAAAGACTGGCTTTGATTGCCTTCTGCTATACCTGCCCCAGCCCACAGAATATCACTGTTATCAATTTGGTGAATTCTTTTTTAAACCTTTAAGCATTTATTTTCATAATTCATTAAGTATATGTTATTCTTCAAATTGCTTCTTCCACTCTATACTGTGACTGAGAGATCTGTTTATATCAGTTAATAGACATCAGACTTTGCATCTGATAGATGAGGATAATAAGGGTTAACAAATACAAATGGCACTCTTGAGATCACACAACTATTTAGCAAGAATCCAGGACAACAATCCAGGTTTTAATTTCAGTTAAAACCCTTGGTCTCTCAGATGTATTCAAGCAGAAGAATCCAGTCACGCTACTTCATAGTGGCTTTTTACTTTGGTTTTATAACTACTGCTCCTTTAAAGCTGACTTTTTTATTTACAGATGTCTTTCTCTCACCAAATAACTCAAATTGGAAACTGACAGACACAGTATAAATAATGTCTTTAAACAGTATTAAATTGCCAAAATCTAAAATGCATGCTTACTTTTCTCAGTGTCAGAAAATAGGGGGAAATTCTATTTTATGTGAGGTCTTTAACTGGTAACACATAGTAATCATTGCAAAAAAAAATGTAAAGGATGCAAGAGAAGGCCTCCATATTCTGATATAAGGCAATGTAGTGCTGGCTGGAAAACAAAAATCACTAAAATGAAAACCACAAGTATTGAGGCTTTCTTCCTCCCTCCACTTCTATTTGAGGCTTTCCCTCTCAAATTAGGGCATTCGCAACCTGAGGAGAGAGTGAATAAACAACTGCATTTATTTCTCTGGTAGCTACATGGAGTGGGAAAGCCAGAAGTCATGCAATTCCTAGCTAAAATTGTTTCTCTGTTTCCAGCAATTATGGTTAGTGCCTGAATTGTTTCATGCAAATTGTTTTCTACTATTTAAAAGTATACCTATGAGCATAAAATGCTATCACTTTCCAAAAATTGTAACTGCCTTACCCCAGTATTACTTCCTCCATATAACACACCATGATTTTATGTAATTTGATTATAATTGTAAATAGTCTTAATTTTGACCAAACTATATTGCTTATTTTATTTCCTCCTTAGAGTTGATTTTATAGTCTATTATTTACTAGTATTAGAAATATTCAAGATGTATTTCATTACTATCATAACCCAGACAATATACTGATATAAGTATTCTTTTTTTTCAGTATTTGTAAATGAGTTCACTTTAAATGGTATCCTGCTAATAAATATATTGTTCCTAACTTACTCATTTAAGAAGCAACAAGATTTCTCCAAGAAAAATATAGTCTGTGACATCTATGCCATTTGAGGGACAATATTTGACTATGCTAACATCCCTTCTTCTCCATATTTTCATGAGTCACTAACAACATACTATATATAAAGATGTGATAGGAATGATATACTGCTGCAAGGATTCAGCTAAGCTTTGCTGTATCCATTGCATGCCTTCAGCATTCTGACATAGACAAAGAGCTCTATCAAGCTTGTTGTCCTGAACACAGCCCTCAGTCTCTCAAATGATAAATTGCTGTTTCTAAAAGTTTATCTTTTAGGTGCAAAGATTTTGTGAAGAGATTAATCCTTTGGCTCATTAATATTTCAGCATCACTTGTTTTAATCAGATGAGCTAAGAAAACTTTTATGAATATGAATTCTGACTGAGAATAAAAAGTGCTAAACAGAAATAAAAATGAGAGATTCAAAAGTCCACTGTAAAATCAATGAATCTTTCCACCTTTGACTTTTTTTTTTTTCCTTCTCCTCTGTCTTTGTTATAGACAGAAATTTTCTACAATTAGGAACATATGAAAACCTATCTCAAAGGTGGTGTTTGATTTCTAATATGCTTCATTTCATTTCTTAATATAAACAAATTCATGTTTTAAGGTCCTACAACTAGAGATCTAACTTTTACAGAGTTTAGTGTACATCTGGGCAAATGCCCAGGTCTTTGGCTTTTTAATGTCCCTAATTATGAACATGTAATAACATTTCAATAAAGGCCAAGATACTGTGATAAATATCTTTTTTTTTTTTTAACCTCAAAGCTTAATAGAGGCTAATGTAGTAAGCAGAGATGATCAGTCTTACTTTCCACTTTAACAAACCTAATTTAGAGCACTTTGATAGTGGACCACCTAGAGATCTGCTAAGTCAACATTGTGAATTTACTATGCAGTCCTACTCCAGGCAAAATAGAATCAGTTATATTACCTTTTTCCAAGACAACAAGATTGCAGGTAATTTTATTTTAGCCATTTTATCTCAAAGAATAGTAGATATTCTTAGTTTCCTAGTAAGCATCAATGTATATTTTATAGACATAATTCTAGTCATTTTATCTCCCAAATGATTTTGGTGTTTATTTTTCACTTGCATTTTCATATGTTATATTTTGTTTAAATTCAAAGGAACTCCAGGTTCTGAACACTTAAGTTTCAGGCAACACAATGATGGATAAGATTTAATATGGGCAAATCCCTTTAGGAATGCAGATTTCAGCTTCTTCAGCAGGATTACTTTTTCTGAAGCACTAAGATATTGTAAGAACAGAGAATTTTTTAAAATAGCTTAAAAATATGTACAATTCCATGGGCCTTGATTAAGTTAGTATTAAAATACATTAATTCATGAGATTGTACTAATTATACTAAGTACAGTCCTGGGCTAGATTTTGAAAGTGAAAATCACTAAACCATGTCTGACTCCTTGCAACCCCATGGACTATACAGTCCATGGAATTCTCCAGGCCAGAATACTGGAGTGGGTAGCCATTCCCTTCTTCAGGGGATCTTCCCAACACAGGGATAGAACCCAGGTCTCCCACATTGTAGGAGTATCCTTTACCAGCTGAGTCACCACATGAGTTGGGAAAATAATGCCTATACATATGAAAACATTTTTAACAATGCAAAGTACTCTACTACAATGTATATCCTAAGGTCTGAATTAGTGCTCCAGGTGAAATGTGCTATAGAGTTCAGGAATAGAACCTCAGGGTGTACATCAAAGAATGTGATCATGAACTGTGGCAAGAGGTGACACTGATCTGGGCCCTCAGTCATGGATAGGTTTGTTGTTGCTGCTGTTATTGTTGCTGCTTTTCATAGATTTAATTTTTTAGAGATGCTTTAGCTTCACAGCAAAATTGTGCATATAGGCCTTACACAGTCTATCCCAATATCAACCTCTTCTACCAAAGTGATGCATTTGTCAAAATGAACATACACGGAAACATCATGATCACCTAAATTCCATAGTGTACATTAGGCTTACTCTTGGTGCTGTACAACTTATGGATTCTGAAAAATGAATAATGACATGTATTTACTATTGTGTATCAAGCAGACTAGTTTCACTGGCCTGAGAATTGTCTGTGCTGCATTTATTCCTCTCTTCCATTCAGCTTCTCCTAAAAACTGATCATATCATTGTCTCCATAGCTATGCCTTTTTCAGAACACTGTATTGTTGAAATCATAAAGTATGTAGCTTTTTCATATTGGTTTCTTTCACTTAGTAATAAGAATTTAAGATTCTTTCATGTCATTTCATGGTTTGCTGACTTCTTTTTTTTTTTTTTTTTTTTGTTGACTTCTTTTTAACTTTGAATATTCTTGGTTACTCCATTCCATTCATCGTGCTTACTTCCACATTCTGGCAGCTATGAATAAAATTTCCATAAACACCCATACCTGGAGAAGAGACAGGCTACCCAGCCAAGTATTCTTTGTCTTTCCTGGTGGCTCAGAATGGTAAAGAATCCACTTGCAGTGTGGGAGACATGAGTGTGATCCCCGAATTAGGAATATCTGTTGGAGGAGGGCATGACACCCACTCCAGCATTCTTGCCTGGAGACTCCCCAAGGACAGAGGAGCCTGGCAGGCTACAGTTCATGGGGTCACAAAGAGTCACACACAACTAAGCTACTAAGCACAGCACAGCACAAGCATCCATACACAGTGTTTTGTGAAGACACTGGATAAGGTTTATATGGCCCATGTAAATAAGATATGAGAAAATATTTAAATGAATTAATTTATTTGGAGATTATAATAATCCTACTTTGTATGTTTTTGAAATAAAATAGAGGACTATATAACAATTTTGTAAGCATGTGAGTATCTTGGGAAGTTTGATGAATATTCATATGACTACTTTTAATACAAAAGAAAGTATTCAGTTTAGGGGTGAGGCTGAATGCAGTATTAAAAAAAGGCAAGGAAAAAGGAGAGGCAGTTCTGGGTCTCTACTTTGTTTTCTGCTCTGCTCACAGACTTGGAGTGAAAGTCACTCAGTTGTGTCTGACTCTTTGTAACCCCATGAACTGTAGTCTTCCAGGCTCCTCTGTCCATGGAATTCTCCATGCTAAAATACTTGAGTGGGTAGCTGCTCCCTTCTCCAGAGGATCTTCCCAACCCAGGGATCGAACCCGGGTCTCCTGCAATGCAGGTGGATTCTTTATCATCTGAGCCACCAGGGAAGCCCACAGACTTTGGATTCCAACCAAATACAAACTCTGCAGTTATTCAGATCTTTATCTCTTGAATCCACTGAATGATGATCTATTTTAAATTGAGTATGTCTGTTGAAAGGCTCAAGTTTTCTGCTATCCCAAAAGGCTTGTCAAAACTTTTTTCCAGGTACAAACTGAACATAACCTCTGGTTAACATAAATATCTTCATTTTGTCTATTTCCAGTGATTTTTAATATCATCCTATAATTATACCTCTGCAGCTGTTGTATTACTTAACACTTTAATAATTATGTGTTTATGTAAGCTTAATAGGGAAGAGTTACAGTGATTTATCTTTATTATCTTTAATTTGATGTTTATATATATTTCAATTCAATGTTTATATATATTTGATGTTTATCTCCAATTTGGCAATGTAACTAAGAGAATATTGGACCATATCAAGTGAGTTTAAAATACCAAACTAGATTAATAACCTTGGCCATTATGTAGCAAATATCCCAAAAGACAAATATTCTGGACCTCTCTGTTGGCTCTTAAGAAGTTTTCCTTCCCTCCCTCCTTCTCTTCCTTCATGTTTGAAGAATTGCAAAAGCGAAGTTTCTTTCCAAATACCATTCAAACTGTCTAGGGAAGAGTACTGAACAGAACTTACTTAGAACAAGATAAAAATAAAATTCAACTCATTCTTGTTGATTATATTTTTATTCATTTTTGATACTGATACCTTTGATGAAAATTTGTTTGTATGTTATTTTTAACAGAATGACATTATGGAATAGCCCAAATAAAGGGTAGCTATGTTTACTTCACTATTTTTGTTGTTGCACACACGATGGCAGAGTAGAAGGATTTGAACTCATCTTCTCCAGCAAGAACTCCAAAATTACAACTCAGTGCTGAACAACCATCGACAGGAGAATGTGGGTCCTACCAAAAAGAAACCCCACTTACAAGGGCAAAGGAGAAGTCCCAGAAAGATGATAGGAGGGGAGACAGACACTTAGAATCAAACCCCATACCCACCAGAGATGCTTGGGGGGCTCAAACCAAACCTTGTTTGCACCAGAACCGAGAGACCCCACAGAGACTGAGCCAGACCTTCCTTTGAATGTTTGAGTGTCTCCTGCAGAGATATGGGTCAGTAGTGGCCTGCGGCAGGGTCACACAGCCTGTGGCATAAGCCCTCAAAAAGGAGGTTGTCATTAACCCCACCATAAAGTCCCCAAACAGATAGCCAACAAAGTGCAGAATAATTATACCTAATAAATTCTCACACTGTTAAGAAAGTTCTAGAACACATATGGATTTCCCAACCTGGAGATCTGGCAAAGAGACTGAAAATCCCCAGGGAATTTGCCTTTGGAGGCCAGTGGGATTTGATTACAGAACTTACACAGAACTAGGGAAACAAACTTTTGGAGGGCACAGAAAAAATCTTGTGCACACCAGGACCCAGGAGGAAGGGGCAGTGATCTTACAAGAGACTGACCCAGACTTGCCTGTGAGTGTCCAGGAATCTATGGCACAGACGTGGGTCCGCAGCAGCCTCCTGCAGGGTCAGGGGCACTGTGGACAGAAGTACATGCACAGGATGTTTTGAAGGAGGTCACCATTATTTTCATTACCTCCACCATAGTTTGATCTCAGGTTAAACAGCAGGGAGGGCCACAACCCTGCTCATCAGCAGAAAATTGGATTAAAGATTTACAGAGCATTTCCCTGCCCATCAGAGCAAGACCCAGTTTGCCCCAGAGTCAGTTCCTCACATCTGGAAGCTTCAATAGGCATCTTATCCTTATCCTACAGAGGGCTGATGGAATGAAAACACAATCACAGAAAACTAATCAAACTGGTCGCATGGATCACAGCCTTGTCGAACTCAATGAAATTATGAGCCAACCATGTAGGGGCACCCAAGATGAATGGGCCATGGAGGAGAGTTCTGACAAAACGTGGTCCACTCGAGGAGGGAATGGCAAACCACTTCAGTATTCTTTCCTTGAAAACCCATGAACAGTATGAAAAGGCAAAAATATAGGGCACTGAAAGGTGAACGCCCCAGGTTGGCAGGTGCCCAATATGCTACTGGAGATCAGTGGACAACTAACTGCACAAAGAATGAAGAGACAGAGCCAAAGGAAAAACAATGCCCAGTTGTGGATGTGGCTGGTGATGAAAGTAAAGTCTGAAACTGTAAAGAACAGTATTGCATAGGAACCTGGAACGTTAGGTCCATGAATCAAGGTAAATTAGAAGTTGTCAAACAGGAGATGGCAAGAGGGAATATCAACATTTTGGGAATCCGTGAACTAAAAATGGTCTGGAATTTTGGGAATCCGTGAACTAAAAATGGTCTGGAATGGGAGAATTTATTTCAGATGACCAATATATCTACTATTGTGGGCAAGAATTCCTTAGAAGAAATGGAGTAGCCCTTATAGTCAGCAGAAGGTTCCAAAATGCAGTACTTGGGCACAATCTCAAAAATGACAGAATGATCTGTTTGTTTTCAAGGCAAACCATTCAATATCACAGTAATCCAGGTCTATCCCCAACCAGTAATGCTGGAGAAGCTGAATTTGAATGGTTCTATGAAGTCCTACAAGACCTTCTAGAACTAATACCCAAAAATGTATCCTTTCATCGTATAGGACCAAAATGCAAAAGTAGGAAGTAGAGAGGTAAGTGGAATAACAGGAACATTTGGCCTTGAAGAACAAAATGAAGCAGGACAAATGCTAACAGAGTTTTGAAAAGAGAAGGCACTGGTCATAGCAAACACCCTCTTTCAGTAACACAAGAGAAGATGCTCACATGGACATCACCAGATATTCAAACTGAAATCAGACTGATTATATTCTTTGAAGCCAAAGATGGGGATGCTCTATGCAGTCAGCAAACACAAGACTGGGACCTGAATGTTGCTCAGATTGTCAACTCTTCATTCCAAAATTCAGACTTAAATTGAAGAAATAAGGGAAAACCACTAGACCATTCAGTTATGACCTAAATAAAATTCCTTATGATATTGCAGTGTAAGTGACAAATAGATTCAAGTGATTAGATCCGATAGACAGAGTGCATGAAGAACAATGCATGAAGGTTTGTAACATTATATGGGAGGCAGTAATCAAGACCATTGCCAAGAAAAAGAAATGAAAATGGAAAAATGGTTGTTTGAGGAGGTCTTTCAAATAGCTGAGAGAAGAAAAGTTAAAGGCAAAAAGGAAGGATATACCCATCTGAATGCAGAGATCCAAAGAATAGCAAGGAGAGATAATAAATCCTTCCTCAGTTATCAATGCAAAGAAATAGAGGTGGGAAAAAAAGAACAGGAAAGACTAGAGATTGCTTCAAGAAAATTAGAGATACCAAGAGAACATTTCATGCAATGAAGGGCAGAATAAAGGATAGAAATGGCATGGACCGAACGAAAGCAGAAGATATTAAGAAGAGGTGGCAATAATACACAGAAGAGCTATACAAAAAGATCTTCATGACCCATATAACCATGATGGGTGGTCACTCACCTTGAGTCAGGCATCCTAGAATGTGAAGTCAAGTGGGCCTTAGGAAGCATCATGACAAACAAAGCTGGTAGAAGTGATGGAATTCCAGTTAAGCTATTTCATATCCTAAAAGATGATGCTGTGAAAGCGCTGGACTCAATATGCCAGCAAATTTGGAAAACTCAGCAGTGGCCACAGGACTGGAAAAGGTCAGTTTTCATTTCAATCCCAAAGAAAGGCAATGCCAAAGAATTTTCAAGCTACCATACAATTGCACTCACCTCACACGCTAGCCAAGTAATGCTCAAAATTCTCCAAGACAGGCTTCAACAGTACATGAACCATGAACTTCCAGATGTTCAAATTGGGTTTAAAAAAGGCATAGGAACCAGAGATCAAATTACCAATATCTGTTGGATCATCAAGAAAGCAAGAGGGTTCAGGGGAAAAAAAAAACAACATTCCTTTTCTTTATTGACTATGTCAAAGATTTTGACTCTGAATCACAACAAACTGTGAAAAATTCTTGAAAAGATGGGAATACCAGACCATCTGACCTGCATCCTGAGAAATCTGTGTTCAGATCAAGAAGCAATGGTCAAAACAGGGCATGGAACAACAGACTTTTTCAAAATTGGGGAAAGATTATGTCAAGGCTGTATATTTTCACCCTGTTTATTTAAATTATATGCAAAGTACATAAATGAAATGTCAGGCTGGATGAAGCACAAGCTGGAATCAAGATTGTTGAGAGAAATATCAATAACTTCAGATATGCAAATGACATGACCCTTGTGGCAGAAATGAAGAACTAAAGACCCTCTTGATGAAAGTGAAAGAGGAGAGTGAAAAATTTGGCTTAATACTCAACTTTCAGAAAGCTAAGATCATGGCATTTGAACCCATTGCTTCATGGCAAATATATGGGGAAACAATAGAAATGGTGAGAGACTTTATTTTTGGGGACTCCAAAATCACTGCAGATGGTGAGAGCAGTCATGAAATTAAAAGACTCTTGCTCCTAGGAAGAAAAGTTATTACCAACCTAGACAGCATACTAAAAAGCAGAGACATTACTTTGAGGACAAAGGTCTGTCTAGTCAAGGCCATGGTTTTTCCAGTGGACGTGTATGGATGTGAGAGTTGAACTATAAAGAAAGCTGAGTGCCGAAGAATTGATGCTTTTGAACTATGGTGTTGGAGAACACTCTTGAGAGTCACTTGGACTGCAAGGAGATCCAACCAGTCCATCCTAAAGGAGATCAGTCCTGGGTGTTCATTGGAAGGACTGATGCTGAAACTGAAACACCAATATCCTGGCATTAATCAAATGCATTAGGAGTGTACAGTGGAAATGACAAAATGATTCAAGGGATTAGATCTGATAAAGTATTTGAAGAACTATGGACAGATGTTCATGACACTGTATAGGAGGAAGTTATCAAGATCATCCCCAAAATAAGTGCAAAAAGGTAAAATGATTGTCTGAGGAGTCCTTACAAATAACTGAGGAAATAACTGACTGTTGTGAAGAACTGACTCATTGGAAAAGACCCTGATTCTGGGAGAGATTGAGGACAGGAGGAGAAGGGGACAACAGAGGATGAGATGGTGGATGGCATCATGGACTCGATGGACATGAGTTTGAGCAAACTCCTATAGTTGGTGATAGACAGGGAAGCCTGGTGTGCTGCTGTCCTTGGGGTCACAAAGAATCGGACACGACTGAGCAACTGAACTGATTTTTACTTCCCCATAAAGAGCATAGCCATTGGAGAAGGAAATGGCAACCCACTCCAATGTTCTTGCCTGGAGAATCCCAGGGATGGCAGAGCCTAGTGGGCTGCCATTTATGGGGTCGCACAGAGTCAGACATGACTGAAGCTACTTAGCAGAAGCAGCAGCAGCAAAGAGCATAGCCACTTAGAGTTGAAAGGTAGGTTTAGAATATAACCTCCTAAAGCTCTCATGCTTAAGCTGAAACCACACAAGTCAAATAATTTTCCTGAGGTCATTTTTTTTTTTTTTTAAATAGAACTGCCCTTTATTCTAAGATTAGAACACATATGTAATTTATTCTTATAATTATCGCTCTTTTTTAAAATTAATTAAGTAAGTAATTTTACTTTACAATACTGTATTGGTTTTGCCATACATTGACTTGAATCCTCCATGGGTGTACATGTGTTCCCCATCCTGAACCCCCTCCCACCTCCCTTCCCATCCCATCCCTCTGGGTCATCCCAGTGCACCAGCCCTGAGCACCCTGTCTCATGCATCAAAGCTGGACTGGCGATTCATTTCACATATGATAATATACATGCTTCAATGCCATTCTCCCATATCATCCCACCCTCGCCTTCTCCCACAGAGTCCAAAAGACTGTTCAATACATCTGTGTCTCTTTTGCTTTCTCGCATACAGGGTTATCATTACCATCTTTCTATATTCCATATATATGCATTAGTATACTGTGTTGGTGTTTATTTTTCTGGCTTACGTCACTCTGCAGAATAGGCTCCAGTTTCATCCACCTCATTAGAACTTATTCAAATGTATTCCTTTTAATGGCTGAGTGATATTCCATTGTGTATATGTACCACAGCTTCCTTATCCATTCATCTGCTGATGGGCATCTAGGTTGCTTCCGTGTCCAGGCTATTATAAACAGCACCATGATGAACATTGTGGTACACGTGTCTCTTTCAATTCTGGTTTCCTCAGTGTGTATGCTCAGCAGTGGGATTGTTGGGTCATATGGCAGTTCTATTTCTAAGTTTTTAAGGAATCTCCACTCTGTTCTCCATAGTGGCTGTACTAGTTTGCATTCCCACCAAGAGTGTAAGAGGGTTCCCTTTTCTCCACACCCTCTCCAGCATTTATTGCTTGTAGACTTTTGGATAGCAGCCATTCTGACTGGTGTGAAGTGGTACCTCATTGTGGTTTTGATTTATATTTCTCTGATAATGAGTGATGCTGAGCATCTTTTCATGTGTTTGTTAGCCATCTGTATGTCTTCTTTGGAGAAATGTCTGTTTAGTTCTTTGGCCCAATTTTTTATTTATTTATTTATTTTTGCATTATTTTTTATTTATTTTTTTTCATTTATTTATATTAGTTGAAGGCTAATTACTTTACAATATTGTAGTGGTTTTTGCCACACATTGATATGAATCAGCCACAGACTTACATGCGTTCCCCATTCTGAACCCTCCTCCCACCTCCCTCCCTATCCCATCTCTCTGGGTCATCCTAGTGCACCAGCCCTGAGCACTTGTCTCATACATCAAACCTGTACTGGCGATTTGTTTCACAATTGATAATATACATGTTTCAATGCTATTCTCTCAGATCATCCCACCCTCGCCTTCTCCCACAGAGTCCAAAAGTCTGTTTTATTTTTCTGGAATTGAACTTCAGGAGTTGCTGGCGTTGAGATTAATTCTTGGTCCATTGCTTCATTTGCTACTATTTTCTCCCATTCTGAAGGCTGTCTTTTCACCTTGCTTATAGTTTCCTTTGTTGTGCAGAACCTTTCAATTTTAATTAGGTCCCATTTATTTATTTTTGTGTTTATTTCCAATATTCTGGGCGGTGGGTCATAGAGGATCCTGCTGTGGTTTATGTCAGAGAGTGTTTTGCCTATGTTTTCCTCTAAGGGTTTAGTAGTTTCTGGTCTTACATCCTGAGATCATCTTAATGGTAGACAGAAATGGTGCCAAAATCACACAGTTTCTTGCATTATTGCATAATGCATACCTCATAATGTCTAAAGCTTTTATACATGTAATGGCAATTAAAATAATTCACTCAAAAGAATGTCATAATTTGGATGAGATGGTGGAGGTTTCATCCCTTTGTGTGCATTTCCTTCATAGAAAATAAAGCAAAAATAATAGCTCAAGGGTACATTTGGTTAAATGATTCATATCCCTACTTGAGTATACTCAAAATAACAGAGTATAAATAGCAACACAACCCAACGTTTTTTCTGCATGCTTCTGTCCAGTTGCTGTCAACACACATGCCTGGTTATGTTACATAAAATGGGATGTGTATTCATCTTTTGTGATTATATGTATAAATGTTTGATAGCAGTATACATTTTTATTTTTTTTTATTTTTTATTTTTTTATTTTTATTTTTCCATTTATTTTTATTAGTTGGAGGCTAATTACTTTACATCATTGCAGTGGTTTTTGCCATACACTGAAATGAATTAGCCATGGATTTACATGTATTCCCCATCCCGGTCCCCCCTCCCACCTCCCTCTCCACCCGATCCCTCTGGGTCTTCCCAGTGCACCAGGCCCGAGCACTTGTCTCATGCACCCAACCTGGGCTGGTGATCTGTTTCAACCTAGATAATATACATGTTTCGATGCTGTTCTCTTGAAATATCCCACTCTTGCCTTCTCCCAGAGTCCACAAGTCTGTTCTATACATTTTTAAAAAGAAGCTTGTCAATAATATGTTCATCACAAAATACCTTTCTCCTTAGCTTTAAGACACATTTGTCATTTACCAGCCAATTAAATAAGAAACAGATCACAGATTTTTCAGGTGGGATATTATAAAACCACCACCTTTGTTTTGGTCACAACCTCTTTTGATGAATATATTCAAGATCATAGCTCTCCCATTATAATAAGAATATTAAGAAATAAAATATCCATGACTTTGTATAGTTAATGGTGTGCCTACTTTGAAAGTGAAAGTGAAGTCACTCAGTCGTGTCCGACTCTTTGCGACCCCATGGACTGGGGTAACATACCTAGCCTACCAGGCTCCTCCATCCATTGAATTTTCCAGGCAAGAGTACTGGAGTGGGCTACCATTTCCTTCTCCAGATCTTCCCCCCACAGGGATTGAACCCTGGCCCCCTGCATGGTAGGCATATGCTTTACCACCTGAGCCGCTTTATTTCCTTGCAAAATGTAATTTATTTTATTTTTTAAACTTTTCATTTTATATTGGAGTATAAAATAAAATTATATTTTATATAATTATCAGAACAATTAACAATATTCTGATAGTTTCAGGTGGAGAGCAAAAGAACTCAGTCATACATGTATGTGAATTCATTCTCCCCCAAACTCCCTTCCCATCCAGGCTGCCACATAGCATTGAGGAGAGTGCCCTATAGGACCTTGTGGGTTGTCCATTTTAAATATAGTAGTGTGTACATGTCAATCCCAAATTCCCTAAATATCCTTTTCCCTAGTCCTTCCTCCGGGCAACCATAAAAACCTCATCATCTATGTCTGTGAGTGAAAGAAAATAATCTAAGTAAACCACATGATACTATACTTATTATGCTCTAAACAATATAATACATCTATGGTGGAGTGAAGTCAAAATTTTAGCACATGATAATGACAAATTGGGAGAACTGATGCTAAATCTGCAGTTCCAATACTTTGTCTACCTGGTACAAAGAGCTGACTTGTTGGAAAAGACCCTGATGCTGGGAAAGATTAAAAGCAAAAGGAGAAAAGGGCAACAGAGGATGAGATGGTTAGATAACATCACAATTCAATGGACAGGAGCTTGAGCAAACTCTGGGACATAGTGGAGGACAGGGGAGTCTGGCATGCTGCAGCCCATGGGGTCACAAAGAGTTGGACATGACTTAGCTACTGAACAACAATGACAAAGAAGCCTAGTTCTAAGGAGATTATTTAAATTAAATTTCATGCTATACCTGCACATTGGTGTACACATTGAGTAAATATTAAGTCAGTCGAATTTCTTCATATATCAAGATACCTGAAGGAATCTGGCTACCCTGGCTACACTGGCTACAGTGTATATTAACTTTGTATATAGAAAGTACAATTGGTAGATGTGTTGCCCATTATATTAAATGCATTTTAATTTTTAAAATAATTTTAAATTAACACTTTATATTTTAGAGCAGGTTTGGTTTTGTATTGAGTGGAAAGTACAAAGAATTCCTCTAACCTCCCCATTTCCACACATTTGCAACCTTCTCCACTCCCACTATCAACATTTCAAAGCAGAATGGTACATTTGTTACAACAGATGAACCTACCTTAACATATCTTTATCACCCAAAGTTCATAGTCTACATAAGGACTCACTCTTGTTGTTATACATTCAGTGGGTTTTGACAAATGTATAATAACATGTATCCACCATTGTGGTAACATAAAGAATAATTTCACTGCCCTAAAAATTCTGTCTCATCCTTTCCCCAACCCACACTACCACAGCTACTGATCTTTGTACTGTCTTCATACTTTTGTCTTTTCATGTCATGTAGTTGGAGTCATACAACATGTAGCCTTTTCAGGCTCTCTTCTTTTACTTAATAGTCAGAGTTTAAGATTTATCCATATCTTTTTATGGCTTGATAGCTTGGTTCTTTTTAACACTGAATAATATTTCACTATGTGGATGTATCACATTTACTTTTCCATTCACGTATTAAAGGACATTTTGGTTGCTTCCAAATATCAGCAAGTATGAATAAAACTGCTATAAACATTTGTGTCCAGGTTTTTTTGTGTGGACATTAGTTTCAAATTCCTTTGAGTACATACTAAAGGCTATGTTGATTGTATTTACTGGATGGTCTTAAATCTTACAAAGCCTACCAGCAATGAATGAGTTCTTGTTACACATCCTCTCCAGGAGCTGGTGTCACTAGGTTTCTGGATTTTGCCCATTGTACTATGTATGTAGTGATATCTCCTTGTTGTTTTAATTTGCTTTTTTTATTTTAAATTGGAGTACAGTTGACTAACAATGCTGTGTTAGTTTTAGGTGTACAACAAAGTGATTCAATCATACATATATATTTATCTATTCTTCAAATTATTGTCCCAATTAGTTTATTACAAAATATTAACTAGAGTTCCCATGATGGTTATCCATTTTAACTATAGCTGTGTGGTCATGTTAAAGATCCAAACTCCCTTCATTATCCTTCCTCTTCACCCTTCTCCCCTGGTAGCCATAAGTTTGTTCTCTGAGTCTGTTTCTTTCTTTCTTTCTTTTTTGTAAATATTTTCTAGATTACACATAAATGATATAATATAATATTTTTATTTCTCTATATGACTTACTTCACTTAATATGATAATATGCAAGTCCAACCATGCTGCTGCAAATTACATTATTGCATTCATTTTAATGACTGAATAATATTCCACTGTAATATGCACCACATCTTCTTTATCTGTTCCTCTGTCAATGGACATTTATGTTGCTTCCAGGTCTTGGCTATTGTAAACAGTGATGCAAAGAACATTGGGGTGTATGTATCCACATTTTGCACCATGTGTATGACCAGAAGTGGGATTTCTGGATCATATGGAAGCTCTATTTTTAATTTTTAAAGGAACTTCCATAGTGTTCTCTAAAAGTGGCTGTACCAATTTGCATTGTCATCAAAAGTAGAGGGTGGGATCCCTTCTTTCCAAACTCTCTCCAGCATTTGTTGTTTTTGTAATTTTGATGATAATCATCCTGGCTGGTGTGAGGTTATGTCTCATTGTAGCTTTGATTTGAATTTCTCTAATAATTAGTGATGTTGAACATCTTCTCACCTGCTTCTTGATGATTTTATGTCTTCTCTGGAGACATGCTTATTTATGTCTTCTGCCCATTTTCTGATAGGGTTGTTTGTTTTGATAATATAAGCTGCATGAGCAGTTTGTAAATGCGGAGACTAACCCCTTATTGAGGCTTCCCAGGTGGTGCAGTGGTAAAGAATCTGCCTGCCAATGAAGGAGACACAAGAGACTTGGGTTTGATCCTGAGTTAGGAAGGTAATATGAATGCAATATGAAATGGCAACCTGCTCCACTATTCTTACCTAGAAAATACCATGGGCAGAGAAGCCTGGTGGGCTACAGTGCATAGAGTCACAAAGAGCTGGACATGACTGAGCACACACATACACAAGCACTTATCAATCATATCATTTGCAAATATTTTCTCCCATTCTATAGCTTGTCTTTTCATTTTGCTTATGGTTTCCTTTACTGTGAAAATGCTTTTGAGTTTAATTAGTTCCCATTTGTTTATTTTTTGTTTTTATTTCCATTACTCTGGGAGACGGATCAAAAAAACATATTGCTGTGATTTATGTTAAAAAGTGTTCTATCTGTATTTTCCTCTGAGTTTCAGAGTGTCCAGTCTCATACTTAGGCTTTTAATTCATTTTGTTATATCTTTGTGTATGTTGTTAAATAATGCTTTAATTTCATTTTTACATGTAGCTATCTACTTTTCCAGCACCATTTGCTGAAGATATTGTCCTTTCTCCATTGTATAGTTTTGCTTCCTTTATCATAGATATTTAACTATGGGTTTTATCTCTGTGGGTTTGTGCATGGCTTTCCCTCCTATTCCAAAATCTAGATGCTGATTATTTTACTAGTACAGTGCTCTTTCAATGACTATAGTTTTGTAGTATAGTCTGAAGTCAGGGAGCTTGATTCCTCCAGTTCCATTTTTATTCCTCAAGATCGCTTTTGCTATTCAGGGTCTTTGTGTATCCATACAAATATAGAGATTTTTTTGTTCTACTCCTGTGAAAAATATCATTGGTAATTTGATAACGATTGCTTTGAATCAGTAGACTTCCTTGGGTAGTATAATCATTTTGACAGTATTGAGTCTTCTAATCCAAGAAGATGGTATTTCATTCCATCTCTTTGTGTCATCTTTGATTTCCTTCATAAGCATCTTATATTTTTCATAGTACAGATCTTTTGTCTCCTACAGTAGGTTTGTTCCTAAGTGCTTTATTCTTTTTGATGCAATGATAAATGTTTCTTGAATTTCTCTTTCAGAACTTTTGTTGTTAGTATATAGAAATCCAACTGATTTCTGTGTACTAATTTTGTAAACTGAAACTTTCATTGATTATATCTAGTAGTTTTTTGGCAGTGTCTTTAGGGTTTTCTATGTATAATATCATGTTATCTGCAAACAGTGAGAGTTTAACTTCTTTCCCCCTTTGGGTTTCTTTTATATTTTTTCTTCTTCAGTTGACATAGCCAGAACTTCTAAAACTATGTTGACAAGTACTGAGAGTGGACTTCCTTGTTTTTTTCCTGATCTTAGGAGGCAATGATTTGTTTGAAATTTTTCCTTCCTCTGCAAATTTTTTGGAACAGTTTTGGAAGGATAGTTTTTAGCTCTTTCAATATTTGACAGAGTTAGCCTGTGAAGCCATCCGGTCTGCGACTTTTGTTGTTGGGAGTTTTTAAATCACAGTTTCAATTTCACTGCTTGTGATTGGGATTGTTCTCATCACATTTTCTTTCTTTTTTTTTTTTTTCCATTTATTTTTATTAGTTGGAGGCTAATTACTTTACAATATTGTAGTGGGTTTTGTCATACATTGACATGAATCAGCTATAGATTTACATGTGTTCCCCATCCCAATACCCCCTCCCACCTCCCTCTCCACCCGATCCCTCTGGGTCTTCCCAGTGCACCAGGTCTGAGCACTTGTCTCATGCATCCAACCTGGGCTGGTGATCTGTTTCACCCTTGGTAGTATACTTGTTTCAATACTATTCTCTCAGAACATCCCACCCTCGCCTTCTCCCACAGAGTCTAAAAGTCTTTTCTGTACATCTGTGTCTCTTTTTCTGCTTTGCATGTAGGGTTATCATTACCATCTTTTAAACTTCCATATATATGTGTTAGTATACTGTATTGGTCTTTATCTTTCTGGCTTATTTCACTCTGTATAATGGGCTCCAGTTTCATCCATCTCATTAGAACTTATTCAAATGAATTCTTTTTTAATGGCTGAGTAATATTCCATTGTGTATATGTACCACAGCTTCCTTATCCATTCGTCTGCTGATGGGCATCTAGGTTGCTTCCATGTCCTGGCAATTATAAACAGTGCTGTGATGAATTTGGGGTGCATGTGTCTCTTTCAGATCTGGTTTCCTTGGTGTGTATGCCCAGGAGTGGGATTGCTGGGTCATATGGCAGTTCTATTTACAGTTTTTTAAGGAGTCTCCACACTGTTCTCCATAGTGGCTGTACTAGTTTGCACTCCCACCAACAGTGTAAGAAGGTTCCCTTTTCTCCACACCCTCTCCAGCGTTTAATGCTTCTAGACTTTTGGATAGCAGCCATTCTGACTGGCGTGTAATGGTACCTCATTGTGGTTTTGATTTGCATTTCTCTGATAATGAGTGATGTTGAGCCTCTTTTCATGTGTTTGTTAGCCATCTGTACATCTTCTTTGGAGAAATGTCTGTTTAGTTCTTTGGCCCATTTTTTGATTGGTCATTTATTTTTCTGGAGTTGAGCTGGAGGAGTTGCTTGTATATTTTTGAGATTAATCCTTGGTCTGTTGCTTTGTTTGCTATTATTTTCTCCCATTCTGAAGTCTGTCTTTTCATCTTGCTTATATTTTCCTTTGTTGTGCAAAAGCTTTTAAGTTTCATTAGGTCCCATTTGTTTATTTTTGCTTTTATTTCCAATATTCTGGGAGGTGGGTCATAGAGAATCCTGCTGTGATTTATGTGAAAGAGTGTTTTGCCTATGTTCTCCTCTAGGAGTTTTATAGTTTCTGGTCTTACATTTAGATCTTTAATTCCATTTTGAGTTAATTTTTGTGTATGGTGTTAGAAAGTGTTCTAGTTTCATTCATTTACAACTGGTTGATCAGTTTTCCCAGCACCACTTGTTAAAGAGGTTGTCTTTTTTCCATTGTATATCCTTGCCTCCTTTGTCAAAGATAAGGTGACCAAAGGTATGTGGATTTACCTCTGGGCTTTCTATTCTGTTCCACTGATCTATATTTCTGTCTTTGTGCCAGTACCACACTGTCTTGGTGACTGTGGCTTTGTAGTAGAGCCTGAAGTCAGGCTGGTTGATTCCTCCAGTTCCATTCTTCATTCTGAAGATTGCTTTGGCTATTCGAGGTTTTTTGTATTTCCATACAAATTGTGAAATTACTTGTTCTAGTTCTGTGAGGAACACCGTTGGTAGCTTGATAGGGATTGCATTGAATCTATAGATTGCTTTCGGTAGTATACTCATTTTCACAATATTGATTCTTCCAATCTATGAATACGGTATATTTCTCCATCTATTTGTGTCCTCTCTGATTTCTTTCATCAGTGCTTTATAGTTTTCTATGTATAGGTCTTTTGTTTCTTTAGGTAGATATACTACTAAGTATTTTATTCTTTTTGTTGCAATGTTGAATGTTATTGTTTCCTTAATTTCTCTTTCTGTTTTCTCATTGTTAGTGTATAGGAATGCAAGGGATTTCTGTGTTTTAATTTTATATCCTGTAACATTGCTGTATTCATTGATTAGCTCTAGTAATTTTCTGGTAGAGTCTTTAGGATTTTCTATGTAGAGGATCATGTCGTCTGCAAACAGTGAGAGTTTTACTTCTTCTTTTCCTATTTGGATTCCTTTTATTTCTTTTTCTGCTCTGATTGCTGTGGCCAACACTTCCAAAACTATGTTGAATAGTAGTGGTGAGAGTGGGAACCTTGTTTTGTTCCTGATTTTAGGGGAAATGTTTTCAATTTTTCACCATTGAGGGTGATGCTTGCTGTGGGTTTGTCATATATAGCTTTCATCATGTTGATGTATGTTCCTTCTATTCCTGCTTTCTGGAGAGTTTTTATCATAAATGGATGTTGAATTTTGTCAAAGGCTTTTTCTGCATCTATTGAGATAATCATAAAGTTTTTATCTTTCAATTTGTTAATGTGGTGTTTTATCCATAGGTTTTAGATAGTTATACTTAGCTGTCATTTGTATCTTGGTATTTTTGGATTTCCTTCTGATTTCTTTAGTAGCATATTGTTTATTCTTTATGCATTTTTGCTTTTTTACCGTTCTTTCTTGCAGTTTACTACTTATCTCATAGCATTGTGATCAGAATGTTGATATATCACTTAAAAAAAAATACCAAGGCTCACTTTGTGGCCCAGTTTCTAGTCAAGCCTGGAAAATATTCCATAGGAACACATGGAGACAGTGTATTCTGATACTTTTGGATGGAAGTCCCTATAAATATCAATCAAGTTCATCTGATTCAATATATTGTTTAAGGTTTGTGTTTCTTCATTGATTTTCTCTCTGAATGATATGTCTGTTTTTAAAAGGGGAGTTGCTGAAGTCCCTCTATTTTTGTTTTACTGTCAATTTCTCCATTTATGGCTGTTAGTTTTTGCCTTATAATGTTGAAGTACTCCAGTGTTTGGTGCATGTGTATTTACAAATCTTATGTCCTCTTTTTGGATTGATCCCTTGAGCATTCTGTAGTCTTCTTTTTTTAAACAGTCTTTAATTTAAAGTCTATGTTGCCTAATATGAGTGTTACTACTCCAGTTTTCTTTTGATCTCCATTTACACGGAATAACTTTTCCCATAATCTCCTCACTTTCATTCTGTATGTTTCCATAGGTCTGAATTTGGTGTTTTGTAGACAGCATATATACAGGCTGTATTTTTTTTTAATCCATTCAGCCAGTTCATATCTTTTGATTGGAATATTTAATCCTTTTACATTCAAAGTAATATTATCAATATGTAAGTTCCTATTACCATTTTCATAATTGTTTTGTGTTTTAGTAAGTCTTTTCTTCTCTTTCTATTCTCTTTTCTTGTAGTTTGCTGACCATCTTAGTGTTATGTTTGGGTTGCCTTTTCTTTTTCCTTTCTTTTTCTGTGTGTGTGTGTGTGTGTGTGTGTGTGTGTGTGTGTGTGTGTGTGTGTATCTATTGTAGCTTTTCAGCTTGCAGTTCCCATTAGGTTTTGGTATAGCAGTCTGTATAGTAAAAAGTTGTTTTAAATTGTTGGTCTCTTTTCTGCCTAGATAAGTCCTTTAGCATTTGTTGAAAATCTGGTCTGGTGATGCTGAACTCTCTTAACTTTTCTTGTCTGTGAAGCTTTTGATTTCTCTGTCAGATTAGAATGGCATCTTTGTGGCATAGAATATTCTTGATTGTAGGTTCTTTCCTTTCTTTACATTAAATATAGCACACCATTCCCTTCTAGCTTGCAAAGTTTCTTCTCAAAAATCAGTTGATGACCTCATGGACATTTCCACCTATGTTATTTGTCATTTTTCCTGTGTTGTTTTTAGTACTTTTTCTTTGTTTTTAATTTTGTCAATGTGCTTGTTATGTGTGTTGACATGTTCCTTCTCAGGTTTATCCTACCTACGATTCTCTCCATTTCTTGGACTCGGGTGACTATATATATATATATATATATATATATATATATATTTTTTTTTTTTCTCATGTTAGGGAAGTTTTCAGCAATTATCTCTTCAAATATCTTCTCAGGTCCTTTCCCTCTCTCTTCACCTTCTAAAACCCCTATTATGAGAACAGTAGTCCATTTAGTGCTGTCTCATTCTCTTAGGCTGATTTCATTTCTTTTCTTTCTGTCTTTTTTTTCTTTATTCTGTTCTGTGACAGTGATTTCCACAGTTCTCTCTTCCAGGTCATTTACCCATCCTCCTGCCTCGGTTATTCTGCTATTGACTTCTGTTAGAGTGTTTTTCATTTCAGTTATTTTATTGTTCATCTGCTTGTTTGTGCTTCGTTTCTTCTAGGTCTTTGTTAAACATGCCTTGTATCTTCTGGATCCTTGCCTCCATACTTTTCCTGAGATCCTGGGTCATCTTTTCTATCATTATTGTGAATTATTTTTCAGGTAGTTTGCTTATCTCCATTTCATTTAGTTGCTTTTCTGAAGTTTTATCTTATTCCTTCATCTGGGATATACACCTTTACCAATTTATTTTGTCTTATTTTCTGTGATTGTGGATTCTGTTGTATAAGCTGCAGGAGTGTAGCTCTTCTTGCTTCTGCTGTCTTCCCTCTGATGGATGAAGCTATCTAAGAGCCTTGTGCAATCTTCCTGGTGGTTGGGTCTGGTGGTGGGTGAAGGTGGGTCTTGTTCCTCTGGTGAGCCATTCATGCTCATTAAAACTTTAACCACTACTGTACTGATGGGTAGGACTGTGTTCTCACTCACTGTTGCTTGTTTGGCTTGAGGCAGTCCAGTATTGGAACCTACAAGCTGCTTGATGTGGCTAATTGTGGCCTCCAGGAGGGCTCAGGTCAATGAATATTTCTCAGATTTGCTGCCACCAGTGTCCTCGTCCCTGCGTTGAGCACTAGCCACACCCCCATCTCCTTAGTAGACCCTTCAATGTTATCAAGTAGGTCTGGCCCAGTCTCTTATGGGGTCGCTACTTTTATCCCCTGAAACCTGCTGCACATGAGACTTTGTATGCCTCCTCCAGGAGTGGAGTCTCTGTTACCCTGGTCCTGTGGAAGTCCTGAGATCAAACCTCACTAGACTTTAAAGCTGGATCCTCTAAGGACTCTTCATCCTGTTGCCAGAGCCCCAGGCTGGGAAGCCTAATGTGGGGCTCATAACTTTCACTCCTTTACAATAACTCTTATGGTATTGTTGTTTTCTAGTTTGTAGGTCACCCACTTAGCAAGTATGAGATTTGAATTTATTGTGATTTTACCCTGGTAATATGTTATCATGGCCTCTTCTTTATCCCTGGACATAGATTAATATTTTTAGAAGGTTTCAGTTATTTTATGTTTGTTTTGTTTTTCCTGTTGGTTGTTCAGCAGTTATTGGTGATTTTGATGTTTTCATAAGAAGGGGATAGACTTGCATCCTTCTATTCTGCTATCTTGTGGTAAATTTTTAAGTAGTATTTTTCTGATGACAAATGATGTTAGGCATTTGTTCATTTGTTTGTATGCCATATTCATACTTCCATGTTCAGGGGTCTGTTAAGGTCATTGACCTATTTTTAAAATTTCATTTTTTCCTTATTACTGAGTTTAAATTTTTTCAGTATATTTTGTACAGCAGTCTTTTAATAAAATATGTCTTTTATAAATATTTTCTCCTAGTCTATAACTTTCCTTCTCATTCTTTGACACTGTCTTTCATTAATTTTAATAGTTTGTGCACTAAGTCGTTTTAGTCATGTCTGACTCTTTGTGACCTTATGAACTGCATCCTGCCAAGCTCCTCTATCCATGGGATTCTCCAGCCGAGAATGCTGGAGTGGGTTGCCATGCCCACCTCAAGGGGATTTTTTACCCGCCCAGGGATCGAACCCTTATCAATTAATTTGATCTCTATGGATTATGACTTTGATGTTTTACATAAAAAGTCATTATTAGAGTTCGTCATCAAAAACATAAGAATAAAAGGAAACTAGCAAAAAAAGTAACTTGATTTTTAAAAAATGGAAAAGATCTAGACCTCTTCCAAAGGAGACATACAGTTGGCCAACAGGCAATTGAAAAGATGTTCAGCCTCACTAATCATCAGAGAAATACAAATCAAAATCACAATGAAATATCATATGCCTGTCAGAATGGTCATTATCAAATAAAAAACAAACTACAAGTGTTTGCAAGGATGCGGAGGAAAGGAAACACTCCCACACTGTTGGAAGGAATATAACATGGAAAACATGATGGAGTGTTACTCAAAGAATAAAAATAATTACCATGTGATCCAGCAACCTGCACTGTACATTTATCCAAAGAAAACAAAAACACTAATTAGGAAAAATGCATCCCTATGTTTGTTGCAACATTATTTACAATAACTAAGATCTGAAAGCAAACTAAATTCTCATTAATAAATGAATGGATAGAGAAGATGAATATATGCAATGGAATATTGCTCATTCTTAAAAAGAATAAAATTTTGCCACTTGTAAGAACAGGATTTTATGCAGAGTGAAACGTCAGACAGGAAAAAAACAAATACTGTATAATTTCACTTACATGTGGAATCTAAAAGAAAAAAAAAAAAAAGCCAGTATCACAAGACAGAAATGGAGTTAAAAATCCAAAACAAACATTTGGTTGTCAGAGGACAATAGGGTCAGGGAGGAAAAGAAATAGATAAGGGAAATTAAGAGGTACAAACTACCAGCTGCAAAAGCAAGCAAACAAACAAGCAAAAAGAGAGTTGTGAGTGTGAAATGTAGAGTGTGCAGAGTATAGAAGTATAGTCAATAACTATATATTTTAGTATGGGGACAGATCCTAACTAGATTTAACATGGCAATCATTTTAAAGGAACAGCAGTATTTAATCACCATTCTGTATAATAGAAACTGATATAGTATTATTATATTTCATAAACTAACAAATAAATTCATAGCAAAAGAGGTCAAATTTGTGATTACCAGAGGCTGGGGTTGGGTGAGGAGGAATAGGATGAAAGCAGTCAAAAGACTTAAATATCCAATGACAGGATAAATCAGTTCAGTTCACTTCAGTTCCGTTCAGTTGCTCAGTCGTGTCTGACACTTTGCCATCCCATTGACTCCAGCACGCCAGACTGCCCTGTTCATCACCAAGTCCTGGAGCCTACTCAAACTCATGTCAGTCCAGTGGGTGATGCCATCCAACCATCTCATCCTCTGTTGTCTCCTTCTCCCCAACCTTCAATCTTTCCCAGCATCAGGGTCTTTTCAAATAAGTCAGTTCTTCGCATCAGGTGGTCAAAGTATTGGAGTTTCAGCTTCGGCATCAGTCCTTCCAATGAATATTCAAAACTTATTTCCTTTAGAATTGACAGGTTGGATCTCTTTGCAGTCCAAGGGACTCTCAAGAGTCTTGTCCAACACCACAACTCAAAAGCATCAATTCTTTGGCTCTCAGCTTTCCTTATAGTCCAACTCTCACATCCACACAGGACTACTGGAGAAACCATAGATTTGACTAGACAGACCTTTGTTGGTAAAGTAATGTCTCTGATTTTTAATATGCTGTCTAGGTTGGTCATAGCTTTTCTTCCAAGGAGCAAGTGTCTTTTAATTTCATGGCTGCACTCACCATCTGCAGGGATTTTGGAGCCCCCCAAAATAAAGTCTGATACTGTTTCCCCTGTTTCCCCATCTATTTCCCATGAAGTGATGGGGCCTGGAAGAAGCACAAGCTGGAATCAAGATTGCTGGGAGAAATATTGATAACCTCAGATATGCAGATGACAACACCCTTGTGGCAGAAAGTGAAGAGGAATTAAAAAGCCTCTTGAAAGTGAAAGAGGAGAGTGAAAAAGTTGGCTTAAAGTTGAATATTCAGAAAACTAAGATCATGGCAATTGCATATTAGGCAACATAAAAACACTGATTCCCTTTGTTCCTGGCTTTATTGTTAGTAAGTAAACTAACTTAGCTTTAGTTGCATTTTGAAGAATAATCAGACTTTTACATGCACTAACATATCAGGTCTATCTGGGGTTTTTAAATACATTTTAGAAACACACACACACAACCCACTTCAAACTCCAATGTATTTCCTTAGCAACAATTCAGAAATTCCCTTACTTTGTAACTTATAGATCTATTAGTATTTAGGCATATAGTTTATAGTTTTTATTTAATTTTATACAATATTTTATTAGTATAAATATGTAATCTATATTAACATAACTTTGACATTTGATAATTTCTTATTTTTCTGTTGTGTGTAAATTTTAAAATAAATTACAAAATGATTTTATTAAAGAAGAATATACCACACCATCACTTTCTCTTTTATCATACTACTTCCACATAGATATTCATACAAATCCTCCTGGATACTGTTTTTAGTTTGAAAATGCTCTAAAAAAAAACAAAAAAAAAACCTTACAACTTTCCTCTATGCGAAATTTCCGAGTAAATTTTCTTTACCAGAAAGAAAATTTCTACACCTAGTAACTAAACACAAACCCTTAAGGTTAGCTTTTTTTTCATTATTTATCTTCTATGTGTAGAAAATCTATGATCATATACTTATATACCCGTGTATATAATTAATGTAAATTTGTGAAGACTTTGTACTATTTATCATTATATCACTAGCACCTAAAATTATTTCTGGCATATAAAAGATACTAAGATACTGCATAAGCATATGATTCGTATTGAGGTAAGATGTCTATTTGAAAAAGGAGGGGATAGGCAGGTGCTATCAATGAAATTCTTATTTATAAAACACATGCTGGTCAGAAAATGACTCTCTTGTTTTTCAGTCTCCCTACTCACTGTTAAAAATTATTTAAGTGTAGGAGAAGGCACGTTAAAATTCCAAAAGTGTTCATAGTTCTTCACATTTATTAGAACTGCAAGCAGCCTACCCATAGACTATAAGTGTTCCAGGACCAGAATTAATTATCTAGAGTTTTCCCCAGCACTACACAGTAGTTTTTTCCCCCACTCAAAGGGGCTTCCCTGGTGACTCAGTCAGTAAAGAGTTTGCTTGCAGTGCAGGAGACCCGAGTTCAATCCCTGGGTCAAGAAGATATCCTGGAGAAGGAAATGGTAACCCACTCCAGTATTCTTGCTTGGAGAATCCCATGGGCAAAGGAAGCTGGTGGACTACAGACCATGGGGTCACAAAGAGTCAGATATGACTGAGTGACTAACACACAATCACCTTACTTGCCAGGAGCAGAAATCAAAACTTAGAATTTCATTGATTGACCCAAGCCCAATCAGCTAAAAAATGCTAGTGACTAGATTTAATTCTTGATACCTACTTTTAGCGTTTGTTTGTTTGTTTTATGCTGACAAGAAAAACTTCATCCCTCTTGATTGAATTACTTAGATTCACCAGCCAACTCCAGTAGGTATAATGTAGTTAGTATGAATTAACTGAACTAAAGTTTTCTTCCAGACCAAAGCTCGTAAAGTCCCACAGTAATTCATCCACAGTCCAACGTGTAATTCATTGTCACTGAATTTAACAAACACTGTTACAAGAATAGTGTTTTTAAATAGAAAATGTGCAGCAGTGAAAGTTTTCAGCCTTAGACTGTGTGGATCACAATAAACTGTGGAAAATTCTTAAAGACATGGGAATATCAGACCACCTGACCTGCCTTTTGAGAAATTTGTATGCAGGTCAGGAAGCAACAGTTAAAACTGGACATGGAACAACAGACTGGTTCCAAATAGGAAAAGGAGTACGTCAAGGCTGTATATTGTCACCCTACTTATTTAACTTCTATGCAGAGTACATCATGAGAAACGCTGGGCTGGAAGAATCACAAGCTGGAATCAAGATTGCTGGGAGAAATATAAATAACCTCAGATATGCAGATGGCACCACCCTCATGGCAGAAAGTGAAGAAGAACTAAGGAGCCTCTTGATGAAAGTGAAAGAGGAAAGTGAAAAAGTTGGCTTAAATCTCAACATTCAGAAAACTAAAATCATGGCATCTGGTCCCATCACCTCATGGCAAATAGATGGGGAAACAGTGGCTGACTTTATTTTTCTGGGCTCCAAAATCACTGCAGATGGTGACTGCAGCCATGGAATTAAAAGAAACTTACTCCTTGGAAGGAAAGTTATGACCAACCTAGATAGCATATTAAAAAGCAGAGACATTACTTTGCCAAGAAATGTCCATCTAGTCAAGCTATGGTTTTTCCAATGGTCATGTATGGATGTGAGAATTGGACTATAAAGAAAGGTGAGTGCAGAATTGATGCTTTTGAACTGTGGTGTTGGAGGTGACTCTTGAGAGTCCCTTGGACTGCAAGGAGATCCAACCAGTCCAGCCTAAAGGAGATCAGTCCTGGGTGTTCATTGGAAGGACTGATGTTGAAGCTGAAACTCCAATACTTTGACCATCTGATGCAAAGAACTGACTCATTGGAAAAGCCCCTGATGCTAGGAAAGATTGAGGGCAGGAGGAGACGGGGACGACATAGGATGAGATGGTTAAATGGCATCACCAACTCAATGGACATGGGTTTGGGTGGACTCCAGGAGTTGGTGATGGACAGGGAGGCCTGGTGTGCTGTGGTTCATGGGGTCACAAAGAGTTGGACATGACTGAGCGACTGAACTTAAATGAACTGAATAAGTAGCTCAACACAATCTGAGATTCAGATCTGTCACATTCTGTCCTACAAGCACTTGGAGACAGATATTAAGAGTAAAGAGAATGAATCAAAACTACCCCCAATTTGGCATCTCCAATGGCTTAGTAGCTGGATGACTTCCCATTTTTGAATACTAGTCCATCAAGCTTGTCTTTTACTGCTTAGCAATAAACTTGAATAGCAGGAAATAAATAAACACTAACCAAATGGAAGGTGAAGGCCAAAGTGACCTCATTCTTTTGAAATAGGAAGTTATAAATGGAAGCAAGAGGATAATTTAGAAAAAAGCATTGAATACTTATTTTCTATAGCTAAGAAAAAATAAAAATTTTAAAATCATGTGAAAACAATTTAAGTGAACAATGAGCTCTGGAAAGATTCATCCCTATGACTAGGATATGATTAAGATGTTAAGATATATGGTTTCATTAGAAAACATTAAGATTGTGTGATTCAAAATTTAAATTGAGAACAGAAAGCAGAATGAAAACTCAGTGTGAACTTGGACAATAGTATATTGAGGATTTAGCTAAATGGTTATTTCAAATTAGCCTCACTCCAACATAGATTCAATCAACAATCATATTGCTGATTATAAAGCATGACTGAATATGGTAAACCAACCATTCTCTCTCCAGCTCAAAGTGGCCAGGCCATAATGATTTGATTTGGAAAAATTCTCACTCTTTTGTTATACACAGACTGACAGATACAGCTGGGATAGATCTGAAAAATATTATGAATAGTTAAAGTTTTATCTTTGACCCCTCCCAACTCCTCTCTTTCCCCAAATGCACCTCTTTGTATGTTTAACTTGTCCTCCCTATTGCAGGACAAGCACAGAAGACAGTGCCCATGAGTCAGCTTTTCTCACTCATTATCACTTGCATTCAGTAATTGAATAAATATTTCTTACCCACTATCTAAATATCAGTTACTAGACACGAATAAGGTATAATTCTCACCCTTGATCTAAAATATCAAACTCTTGCTCTAATGAGCTACAAAAAAAAAAAAAAAAAAAGTTGAAAATGATAAGAGAAAGTTATAAATAGGGAACACGGAAGAGAGGCAGCTAATCAGCCTGACCATGTTAAAAATGCTTCCAAGAGGGTATGATATCTGATTTAAAATTTTAAGAAAGATATGAGATTAGTTCGATAAAGAAGACCTAAACAAACAGAATAAGCGGAGAAAAGAAAAAGCATAGACAAGCAGAATCACTTCTACATCATTTGTTGGAATTCTGCATGCACATAGAGGGAAAGAAGCAAGGTTAGTAAGGAAGGTGAAGGGTTACTAAGGAGCAGGATGATGGAGAACCTTGGACTTCCACACAAGATTTCAGACAAAAAGGTATTACTGGATGCGTTAAACAAGTGACTTAGTTTTATTTATGGTAGAAATTATCATTCTGGAGAAAGAATAATCAATCAAAGGGGCAAACCCTGAGCCTATGATAATGAGAAAAAATATAAGAACTGTTAGCAGCTGAACAAGATAATGGCAAAGTAGAGAGGAAGGGGAAAAAATATATTACTAAAAGAGCAAAGTCAGTGATCTTTATTGGCCAATTAAATTAGATGTGGGAACCATGAAACAAAGGTATTTAAATAACTCCCAGTTTTTGTTGTATATTTTGTTTTATTAATGTGTAGGTTATGGTGCCATTTGCAATCAGATTATAAATGTCAGAGAAGCAGCTAGTCTGCAGGGCATGGAAAGAGATAAAGGGAGGAAGAAATTTGTACTGGACACGTGCACTTGGTAGTGCACTTTCATTGTTCTGAAATAGAGGGAAAATAGGGTTATTGTTTTTATTTGAGTCATCATAAATAGCAAAGAATTTAGAGTATGATGAACTTTCAGAGGAAGAAAACCATGGAGACAGAAGACTCTGAGAAATATGCTTATTTTATAAACTAGAAAAGGGAAAAATATGTAGGAAAGAAAATATGTGAAAAAATGATCATAAAAAACAAAAAGAATAAGGAGAGAACAATGATGCAGATATCAAAGACAAAAACAAAGCAGTTTCAAGACTGGCAGAGTGATTTCTGCCACAGATCATACATTGAACATATACACAAACATTTAATTCTCTTTGACTTTGACTAAACCAATAGTTAGAATATTTTTAAAGGTATAAGCCTCCAAGGATCAAGAAAATAGAAATAAGACATGAACAATGAAAGTTTGGAAGCTGAAAAGAAGATGCTAAGCCAGCAGTAGAGAAAATTGAGATAGAAACTGATAAATTCTACAGAACTCACAAAAGGCTCTAGGTATCTCTGGAGATGGACTGAAGATAGGCCATTAAAAGCAGAATTGCTAGGAAGTCTGTCTAAGATCTCATGATACTAAATAATCTACATGTTAACATATAGCTATAATAATACACCTTCCACATATACAAAAAAGTTGCATTTGAGAAGGATGAATAAGTGACAATATCAGGGGTGTCAGGATCAGAGGAAAGAGCTTGAATCATGTTCAAAAGAGAGGAATTAAAGCCATATTTGAACACTGTATGTTGCAAGCATTAACATTTTCCCACTGAGCTCCCAGAAATTCTGTAGCTATATTGGGAAGAAAGAAGTCAATCTATTCATGAGGAAACAAACAACCTATGGAAATCTAACATGTATAAGTATACTGAGATCAAAATTAATCCATTCAATCTCAAATAATCCCCATAATATGAAGCTCATAATAAAAAGTCTTTCCCATGCACTCGGTTTTTTATCAACTTTTTCTTATCAGCTTTTAAATGCTCCACTTTTAAACATGATGAGACTTCATATAATCAGGTGTCATTTCAGAAAAACTTCAATGTGAATTATATAGATGAAAAAAAAATGTATGTACCAATTTGGAAATGGAGAAGAATACTTAAAACTACAACAGCTATCATTGTTCTCCTCAAAAACAGACAAAAAATGTGAACCTACGAAACAAACAAAAATGACATAAAGAGAAAATTTAAAGAAAAAAAAATCATTTTAAAGGTTATTTGGCCTAAAATGCCTGGGGCTGAAAAACCAGCAGGGCAGAAAAGTTACACTCATCAGCATGCAGTGTCCTGAAAATCTAACTGAGCATGGCCCTGACCACCAGAGAGACAAGAATTAACTCCACCCACCAGGGGAGAGGAGCCTGGAAGCTTACACAAGTCTCAGACAGCCTTACCCACCAGTGAGTAGACAACAGAAGCAAGAACTACAATTCTGCATCATGCAGAATGGAGACAGCAATTACAGAAAGTCAAACAAAATGAAATGGCAAAGGAATATGTCCCAGATGAATAAACAAGCTAAAATCTTGGAACAACTAAATGAAGTAGAGATAGACAATCTTTCTGAAAAAAATAATTTAGAATATTGATAGTGAAGATATCCAAGATGTTGGAAAAACAATAGACAAATAGATTGAGCAGATAACACTTGTTGAAGAATCTGTCTTTTCTCTATTGTATATTTTTGCCTCCTTTGTCAAAGATAAGGCATCCATATATGTGAGGATTTATCCCTGGACTTTCTATTTTGTTCCATTGATCTATATTTCTGTTTTTGTGCCATACTCTCTTGATGACTGTAGCTTTATAGTATAGTCTGAAGTCAGGAAGTTTGATTCCTTCAGTTCCATTCTGCTTTCTCAAGATTGCTTTGGCTATTTAAGGTCTTTTGTGCTTCCATACAAATTACTTGTAACTTGTTCTAGTTCTGTGAAAAATACCATTGGTAGTTTGATTAGATTTGTGTTGAATGTATAGTTTTTGCTTTGAATAGTATGCCAATTTTCTCTGTATTGAATCTTTCAATCTAAGAGCACGGTATATTTCTCCATCTATTTTCATCATATTTGATTTCTTTCATCAATGTTTTATACTTTTCTGTATACAGGTCTTTTGCTTCCTTGGGTAAATTTATTCCTAAGTATTTCATTCTTTTCATTGAAATGCTGAAAGGGATTGTTTCCTTAACTTCTTTTTCTGATTTTTCATTATTAGTGTATAGGAATGTATAGGGATTTCTGTGTATTAATTTTTATATCCTGCAACTTTACATTATTCACTGAGAGCTATAAAATTTCTCTCATGGCATCTTTAGGGTTTTCTATGTAGAGCATCATGTCGTCTGAAAAGAGTGAATGTTTTACTTCTTTGCCAATTCCTTTTATTTCTATTTCTTCTCTGATTGTTGTGGCTAGGACTTACAAAGACAAAACAAAAAAAAAAACAGTAGTTTATCCTGCCTAGGACTCTCTGAATTTCCTGACCTTGGGTGTCCCTTTCCCTTATTCGGGAAGTTCTCAGTTATTACCTCTTCAAATATTTTCTTAGGTACTTTTTCCTCTCTTCTCTCTTAGGACCCAAATAATGCTGTTGTTGGTGCATTAAATTTGTCCCAGTTGTCTCTTAGACAATCTTCTTTATTTTCCTTTTTTTTTTTTTAAATTTATTCCGTTCCACAGCAGTGATTTCCACCATTCTGTCTTCCAGGTCTCTTAACCATTCTTCTGCCTCAGCCACACTGCACTGATTCTTTTTAGTTTAGTTTTCATCTCAATTATTGTATTCTTCTTCTCTGTTCTTTAGTTCTTATAAGTCTTTGGTCATAGTAGTCTTTTATGATCAATTGTATTTCCATGTTGCTCTTCTGCAAAGAAAGCATACAGATGGCTAATAAACATATGAAAAAATGTTCAATATCACTAATTATTAGAGACATGCAAGTCAAAACCAAAATGAGGTATCACATCACACCAGTCAGAAAAGTCATCATGAAAAAGCCCACAAACACTAAGTGATGGAGAGGTTGTGAAGAAAAAGGAGCCCTCTTACACTGTTGGTGGGAAAGCAAAGGTACAGCCATTAAGCAGAACAGTGTAGAGATCCATTAAAAAACTGGGAATAGATCTGTCAAATCTCACTGTATGCTCAGATATCTCACTACTGGGCATACACCTTGAGGAAACCAGAACTGAAAGAAACACATGTACCCCAATGTTCATTACAGCACTATTTACAATAGCTAGGACATGGAAGCAAATTAGATGTCCATCAGCAGATGAATGGACAAGGAATTTGTGGTATGTATACTCAATGGAATATTACTCAGCTATTAAAAAAAAAAGAACACATATGAGTCAGTTCTAATGACATGGATGAACCTGGACCTTATTATTCAGAGTGAAGTAAGTCAAAAAGAGAAAAACAAATACTGTATATTAACACATATACATGGAATTTAGAAAGATAGTACTGATGATCTTACATGTAGCACAGCAAAGAAGACACAGATGTAAAGAACAGACTTTTGGATTCAGTGGGAGAAAGCAAGGGTAGGATGATTTGAGAGAACAGCATTGAAACATATACATTACCGTATGCAAAATAGAAGACCAGTGTAAGTTTGATGGATGAATCTGGGCAGCCAAAACTGATGCTCTGGGACAACCCAGAGTGAAAGGGTGAAGAATGGGGTATGAGTGGGTTTCAGGATGTAGGCAACACATTAAATCTGTGGCCGATTCATGTTGATATATGGCAAAAACTATCTCAATATTATAAATTAATTAACCTCCAATAAAAATAAATTAAATAACTTAAAATGTTTAAAAAGAAAATTTTGAACAAGACAGCTCACAGGTAAAGGCAAACATACAGTAAAGTTGGTATATCATCATCATACACATTTGATATCAAGCCCAGCAATTTTTAGTAGAGGAGAAAAAATGTAGTATATTGGAAATGTACTTGAAGTTAAATGACCTGGAATTTTAAAAGTCTTATTCCTTTATATATTGCTATGTCAAAACCTGATAATGGCAAACTAAAAATCTACAATAGACACACACAATAAAGGAAAAATAATCCAAACACAACACCAAATTTAGTCATATTCACAAAAGAAGAGACTAAAAGGTGAAGGGGAAAAAAGATCTATAAAACATATCCACTGCAATTAAGAAAATGTCAATAGGAACATATATATCAATACTTATTTTAAGTCTAAGTGCATTAAAAGTTCCACCAGAAGACAGACTGACTGAATGGGTACAAAACCAAGAGCAGTATATATGCTGTCTACAACACCTAAAATTCATGTCTAAGAACATGCATGTACTGACAGTGAAGGGATGGAAATAATTATTCCAAGAAAATGGAAATAAAAAGTAGCTGGAGTAGCAATACTCATATCAGACAAAATAGACCTTAAAATAAAAACTGTTATGACAGAGAAAGAAGAAACTCCATAATGATCAAGGGATCAATCCAAGTAAAAGATGGAACAATGTTAAATACATGTGAACAAATATAGGAGAATCCCAAAACATAAGGCAAATACTAACAGCCATAAAAGGAAAAATCAACACTAGCACAATGATATCAGTAGACATTTACACTCCACTTCCGTTATTGGATAGAACATCCAGACATAAGATCAACAAGGAAACACAGCCCATAAATGTTTAAATAATACATTATACCAGATGGACTTAATTGATATTTACATGACAATTCTTCCTTAAGCAGCAGAATACACATTATTCTCAAGTACATATGGAACATTCTCCAGAATTGACCACAATCTGGACTACAAAAAGAAACTTAGTAAGCTTAAGAAGATTGAAATCATATTAAGCATTTTTTCAACTACACCATTATGAGATTAGAAATAAATTACAAGAAAAATGTATATTAAAAAAATACACACACAAACACATGGGGGCTAAACAACATGTTACCAAATAATTGGAGGATTACTGAAGAAATCAGAGAAGAAATTAAAAAGATGCCTAGATACAAATGAAAATGAAGGCACATGACTCAAAAACCTATGGGATGTTGCAAAAGCAGTTCTAAGATGGAAATGTATAGCAATAAAATAGTACCTTAGGAAGTAAGCAAAATTATGAATAAACAACCTAACTTTACACCTAAAGGAACTAGAAGTAACAATACCCAAAGTTAATAGAAGGAAAAATATTATAAAGATGAGAGCAGAAATAAATGAAATAGAATTGAAGGAAAGAATAAGAATGATCAATGAAAGTAAAAGCTGATTCTTTGAAAAAGTAAGGAAATTTGATAAAACTTTGACCAGACCCAACATAAAAACGGAGAGGGCCAAAAACTATAAGATCAGAAATGAAAAAGAAGCAGTTACAACTGGCACCAGACATACAGAAGATCATAAGAGACTATTATGAATAATTTCATGCCAATGTAATTGACAATCTAGAAGAAACTGGCAGATTCTCAGAAATGCACAATTTCTCAAGACTGAACCAGAGAGAAATAGAAACTGTGAGGAGGCCAGTCACAAGTACTGAAATAAAAACTGTGATATAAAAACTCCAAGAAAGAAAAATCCAATACCAGATGGCTTCATAGGTAAATTCTATCAAGTATTTGAAAGTGAAATTGAAGTCGTTCAGTCATGTCCAACTCTTTGCCACACCATGAACGGTAGCCCACCAGGCTCTGCAGTCCATGGGATTTTCCAGGCAAGAATACTGGAGTGGGCTGCCATTTCCTTCTCCAGGGGATCTTCCCAACCCAGGGATCGAACCCAGGTCTCCTGCATTGCAGACAGACGCTTTACCGTCTGAGCCACTAGGGAAGCCCATCAAGTATTTAGACAAGAGTTAACATCTACCCTTTTGAAAATTAATATTACAAAAATAAAATACTGAGGAAGGAAGACTCCCAAACTAGTTCTAAAACCAAATATACCACATAAAAGAAAATTGTAGGGCAATAGCCCTGATTAGCATAGACATGAAAATCTGAACAGAATACTAGTAATCTAAATCCAAAATTTAGCAACACATTTGAAAGGATCATATTCCATGATCAAGTGGAATTTATTCCAGGGAAGCAAGGATTTTTCATTATATCATTCAATGTAATACAATGCATTAACAGATTGATGAATATAAAATATGATAATCTCAGTATGTACAGAATATACTTTTGACAAAATTCAGCACTAATTTTTGACAAAAACACTCCAGAAAGTGCAGAGAGTGGGAACATATTTTAATATAATTACAACCATATATGAAAAATTAACAGACAATGTCATACTCAATGGTAAAATTTTTAAAGTATTTCCTGTAAGATCAGGAACAACTCAATGATGCCCACTCTTGTAACTTTTATTCAACATAATTTTGGAAGTCCTATCATGGCAATCAAAAGAAAAAAAATTAAAGGAAACTAAATTGGAAAAGAAAAAATAAAACTGTCATTGTTTGCAGATGACATGATACAATACATAGAAAATCCTGAAGATGCTACCAGAAAACTACTAGAGCTCATTAGTGAAGTTAATAAAGTTGTTAGATGCAAAATTAATGCATGAAATCTATTGAAGTTCCATGCAATAACAACGAAAGTTCAAACAAGAAATAAAACAAAAAATACCATTTATCCCTGCATCAAAATAATAAAATACCCTAGAATAAACCTACCTAAGGAGACAAAAGACTCTATCAGAAAAGTATAATGAAATAAATTTAAAATTACACAAACTGATGGAAAGATGTATCATTTTCTTGGACTGGAAAAATCAGTAGTGACAAAGTGACTATACTACCCATGGAAATCTGCAGATTCAATGCAGTTCCTTTTCAATTATCAATGACATTTTTCACAGAACTAGAAAAAAAATTTTAACATTCATGTGGAGATAAAACAGATTCCAAGAAGCCAAGACAAGCTTGAGAAGAAAGGAGCTGGAGAAATCAGACTCCTTGACTTCAGACTATACTACGATGCCACAGTCATTGAAACTGTATGGTACTGACACAAAAAATCACAGAGACCAATAGTAGAAGATAGGAAGGTGAGAGGTAAACCCGTGACCTATGATCAATTAATCTATGATAGTGGAGATAAGACTGTACAATGGAGGAGAGACAGTTTCTTCAATAAATTATGCTGCTAAACTGGACAGTTACATGTGAAAAATGGAGTTAGAACATTCTTTAACACCAAGTGCAAAAGTGAACTCAAAATGATTAAAGACCTAAATGTATAGCCAGATACTACAAAACTCAGAGGAAATTGATAGGCAGAACAGTTTTTGACATAAATTAAAGCAATACCTTTTCCATCTGTTTCCTACAGTAATGAAAATTTAAAACAAACAAATAAGACCTTACTAAAATCAAAATATTTTCCACAGTAAAGGAAAACATAAATAAAATTGAAAAACAACCCACAAAATGGGAGAAAATATTTGCAAACAATGAAATCAACAAAGGATTAGTCTCCAAAATTCACAAACAGCTCATGTGACTTTATATTAAAAATCAAAACAAAACAAACAAACAAACAAACCTCAATTTAAGAAAGTGTGAAAGATCTAGACATTTCTCCAGAGAAATATACAGATGGCCAAGTGGCACATGAAAATATGCTCAATACCTCTAAATAATAGAGAAATGTAAATGAAAATTACAATGAGATAGCAGCTCACAGCAGCCCCAATGGCCTTCATCAAAAAAGAAAAAAAAAAATCTACAGTCAATAAATACTGGAGAGGACATGGAGAAGAGGGAACACTCCTATACTATTGATGAGAATGTAAATTGAAGCAGCCACTATGGAGAACATATGGAGATTCCTTTAAAAATTAAAATTAGAGCTATCATATGATCCAGCAATCCCACCCTGGGTATATATCCTGTCTAGAGAAAAACATGGTTTGAAAGGATACCTGTACCACTATGTTTTTGCAGTGCTATTTACAAAAGCCAAGCCTTGCAAGCAACCTAAATGTCTATTGACAGATGAATAGATTTTTTTTTAAATGTACTATACATATATAATGAAATATTACTTAGCCATTAAGAATAATGAAATAATGCCACTTGCAATAACATAAAGGACTTGGATATTATCATACCAAGTGAAGTAACATGTCTTCAGAGAAACACAAATATTATATGATACTGCTTACATGAGGAATCTAAAAATAAATGATAAAATGAACTTATTTACAAAACAGAAACAGACTCAAAAAGTTAGAGAATGTACTTACGGTTACCAGGGTTGTAAGAGTGAGGGGGAGGAATAGATTGGGAGTTTGGAATTAACATGTACACACAACTATATTTTAAAATGATAAGCAACAAAGACCTACTGTATAGCACAATAATCTCTGCTCAATATTCTGTAATAGCCTAAATGGGAATAGAATCTTAAGAAAAGTGGATATATGTATATGTATAACTGAATCACTTTGCTGTCACCTGAAACTAACACAACACTGCTAACAAGCTATAATCCAATATAAAATAAAAATTAAAAACAATTTCACACATATATACAAAATAAATGTTTCCTATTTCAGTATATCAAATGAATTCTTCCATGTACTTTTTTTTAAAGACACCCTGGGAAGATATGCTCCCTCACAATTAAAAAGTAGAATAGTATAGAGGAAAACATATTATTCAAGAAAGGGGAGATTGACCAGAAAAGTGAAGAAAATTTTCCAGAAGATGGTGAAAAGTATCACAGGATGATAACTGTAGAGCAGGTTTGGAAAGAAACAATTCATATTAGAACAGATCAGAAATTTGCAATAGAGGCTTCTTAAGAAAGATTTCCCCTACATTGTAGATTACCTGATATATTGAATGTACTGAGATAAAATGTGAATAATTGGAGGAGCTTTTAATACTGAAATACTGGTAAGTACACAGAAACAAAAACAAAACAAAACAAACAAACAAACAAACAAAAAACCCCAAAGTCCAAAATAATTAACTCCTGGGAAAATTGAAAACTGTGGAGGAATTGCAAGATTTATTTATAATAGCAATTAATACTGTAATCAATATGTTATAAGGGTAGAGGGGAAATTAACAGAAAGTAGGAGTTAGGATGGGTGAGACACAGAAAGCTAAATCATCATCTTCGTTCAGTAAGGTGAAGTCAAGAGAACTTTTCCAACAGAAGTTCAGGAGAAAATGTCTAATAGAAAAATAAAAAAGCTATGTGATGCATGGATTTTGGTGACATAAAGATGTGTGTGTGTGTGTGTGTGTGTGTGTGTGTGTATGTGTGTGCAAAAACCTGAAATTAGGAGTTTTGTCTAATTGTTCACTCATGCATGGCTAAAATATATAGATCAGAGGCTGGAACATGATGGCATGGTTGAAATATTCATTGATGAAAAGTAGAATATGAAAAATATTCTAGAATTTGTTGAGAAGAGTAGAGACATGCAAAATAAAGCTGTAATTATAAACAGGGCAGTACAAATAAAAATAATTTTTGCAATACCAAAATCCAAACATGTATGGGCCCCTTATCTTTGACAAAGGAGGCAAAAATATACAATGGTGAACAGATGGTCTCTTTAACAAGTGGTGCTAGGAAAACTGGTCAACTATGTGTAAAAGAATGAAACTAGAACACCTCCTAGCACCATACACAAAAATAAACTTAAAATGGATTAAAGACCTAAATATAGGACCAGAAACTATAAAGCTCTTAGAGGAAAACATATGCAGAACCCTCTCACATAAATCACAGCAAGATCTTCTATTACTCACCTGCTAGAGGTAATAAAACAAAAATAAACAAATGGAGCCTAATTAAACTTAAAAGTTTTTGCACAATGAGGAAACTATAAGCAAGGGGAAAAGATAACCCTCAGAAGGGGAGAAATTAATATCAAATGAAACAAGTGACAAAGAATTAATCTCCAAAATATACAAGCAGCGCATGCAGCTCAACACCAGAAAAACAAATGGCTCAATCAAAAAGTGGGCAGAAGACCTAAACAGACATTTCTCCAGAGAAGACATACAGGTGACTAATAAAGACCAAAAAAGATGCTCACCATTGCTCATTATTAGAGAAACACAAATGAAAACTGCAATGAAGTATCATTTCACAACCGTCAGAATTGTCATCATCAAAAAACTTACAAACAACAAATGCTGGTGAGTATGTGGAGAAAAGGGAACACTCTTATACACTGTTGGTGGGAATGTAAACTGATATAACCATTATGGAGAATAGCATGGAGATCCCTTAAAAAAAAATTAACAGGAATAAAGCTACCATGCAACCCAGCCATCCCACTAGCAGGCATATACCTTGAGGCGAGTAGAACTGAAAAAGACAGGCAAGCCAATGTTCACTGCAGCATTATTTATGATAGCTCAGACATGGAAGCAACCTAAATGTCCATCAATAGATGATTATGTAGGGAAGTTGTGGTACATATGCAATGGAATAATACTCAGCTATAAAAAAGAACACATTTGAGTCAGTTCTAATGAGGTGGATGGACCTGGAGCCTGTTATACAGAATGAAGTAAGTCAGAAAGAGAAAGACAAACATCATCTGTGTAATCTATGTAATCTCTGTTATCCTAAGGAGAAATGTATTAGTCCCCTCAATTCTCTGAAACCTAGCTTTTATACTACAAGTCAGAGTATTCAATTGGTGAATGGTCTAAGAAGACTTTCCCAAAATTCTAAAGATTTTTACTCTAATATGGTTCAGTGACTAATTTAATTGACTTTTTGTGGGTGTTTGTGACTTGATATTGTTATCTGTTGATGCTTTGGAAGCTATCATCACTTAAGAGAGTCCACAGCTAAGCCATCTCCTTCTCAAGCTCCATGCTGATAATGATATTGTGTGTGCATGCTAAGTCACTTCTGTCGTGTCTGACTTTTTGCAAGCCTTTGGACTGTAACCCACCAAACTCCTATGTCCAGCAGGATGGCATTCACTAAAAGTTTTTCCTGCATAACATAACCATTTGTGATTTCAAATATTCAAAAGTTTAAAACTGTTAGTGACAACAAAATACCCTTCAGTAGCACATTATAATTTGAAATGAGCTTTGCTTTCTACATAATATTCTCTCCTGTAAGCTTAACTTCAATTATATAGAGTAAGTACATTATCCTCTTTCTTCTCTCTCTTTTTGTCTCTCCATTTTTTAACAGAGAAGGCAACTGTTGCTTACAAACAACCAAAACTTAAATTGAAACAAAGGACTATATTCATTATTACTTGATTCAAATGACAAAAACACCTTGCTAAAGATACAGCAAGAAGGAAAGAAAACAGGGGAAGAATGAGAAAGAACAAGAATGGAAGCAAGTGCAGAAAAGAGGTGGCAGAAGATATAGTAGGGAGAGCTGAGAAATAAAAAAGCAATATACAGCAGGGTATGTCATGAGAAACGCTGGGCTGGAAGAAGCACAAGCTGGAATCAAGATTGCCGGGAGAAATATCAATAACCTCACATAGGCAGATGACACCACCCTCATGGCAGAAAGTGAAGAGGAACTAAAAAGCCTCTTGATGAAAGTGAAAGAGGAAAGTGAAAAAGTTGGCTTAAAGCTCAACTTTCAATAAACTAAGATCATGGCATCTGGTCCCATCACTTCATGGGAAATAGATGGGGAAACAGTGGAAACAGTGTCAGACTTTATTTTGTTGGGCTCCAAAATCACTGCAGATGGTGATTGCAGCCATGAAATTAAAAGACGCTTACTCCTTGGAAGGAAAGTTATGACCAACCTAGATGGCATATTAAAAAGCAGAGACATTACTTTGCCAAGAAAGGTCCGTCTAGCCAAGGATATGGTTTTTCCAGTGGTCATGTATGGATGTGAGAGTTGGACTGTGAAGAAAGCTGAGTGCCGAAAAATTGATGCTTTTGAACTGTGGTGTTGGAGAAGACTCTTGAGAGTCACTTGGACTGCAAGGAGATCTAACCAGTCCATCCTAATGGAGATCAGTCCTGGGTGTTCACTGGAAGAACTGATGCTGAAGCTGAAACTCCAATATTTTGGCCACCTCATATGAAGAGTTGACTCATTGGAAAAGACCCTGATGCTGGGAGGGATTGGGGGTGGGAGGAGAAGGGGACGACAAAGGATGAGATGCCTGGATGGCATCACCGACTCGATGGACATGAGTTTGAGTAAACTCCGTCAGTTGATGATGGACAGGGAGGCCTGGTGTGCTGCGATTCATGGGGTCGCAAAGAGTTGGACTCGACTGAGTGACTGAACTGAACTGAACTGAACTGAATATGTTTTAGGCCATGGCCTGCATGACACCAGCCACAGTAACATGTTGACTATACTGGTTCTAGCTTTTTCTGCCTAAGTAGATCCTAACTAAGAGGATACTGTTAAATCACATGCTGCATGGACATGATCATTTAAATTTTAGAGGAATAGAATCTTAGCTACGTGATGTGACTGACAGGGCCCCAGGAAGTCTTGCGTGAGCCTTCTCTGTATTCCTTGCAAACCATCCTCACATTGGTTCCACTTCTATCTTCCCAACTGTGACTGGTATGCAAAATGATCAGAACTACAGGTTAAGATTTTTGTCTCTAAAAAAAAACTCATATTCTCCAGTAAAGGATGTTTTCTTCAGTTGACTTTGTGATTCGTATTGCACACTGGGAAGTTAAACAATGGTTTCACAGTGGTGAGGTCTGGAAAACATAAGATAGATTCTTAATCTTATATGTCCATGAAAAATATCTAGCCAGCTATTGCTTTTTCTGTTAAAGTCAAAACTCTTCAAACCTTGAGGTTTTAGCAATGCAGAAGAGAAAAATTTTCTTTCTATTGTAAATGTTATATTTCAGTCACATACAAATATTAGTTGTGTTTATGTAAAACAGGTTGACTAAAACAGGGATCTCAATAAATGTGCTAATATAAATATGAAAGAAAGAAGAAAACCTCTTTTATGTAGACTTCAATTAAAATACAATATTAAAAAGGCTGCAGCAGGAGTCCATTAAAAATTTAGTAACCTTCTGTGGTAAACATTAAGAAGCTATTACTCAAATTCTATTTTAAAAGAAATTAAAATGTATAAGAAATACCATTACATATCACAAGCTAATTTTCAAACAAAAGCTTAGCAACTGACAGATTGTTTAATGTTATCCAAGTTTTTAGTTTCATACTCAATAATTCAGAGGCAGCAGCAGGCTTATGTTGATTCATAATTTGCTTCCATCTCTCTCTCCATGGAATGACGCTGTGATGGAGAATCAGGCTTCATTTCCCATTTTCTATCTAAAGTTGTATTTTTCAAATTAAATTTAGTGATTATCAGCCAGAAAGTGACACCGTGTTCTCCCAGGTCCCACAGGTCACTCACTATTGCTTTCTCTGATTCCCACTTCAAGATACTTTGCACTGTTCCATGTAGCATCTTCCTGTTTCAAAACCATTGCAAAGGACAGAGAAAGTAAGTCTATTTCATTACCTTAGAAAATGTGTCCCCCTCCTTTCTGAAGAGAAATTACTTTTAAGCATACAGTGCTCCTTTCTTTAAATTTCACTCCAGAGTAATAATTTTGCTAATAGTTTCCATTATCTATTTTTGTCATCTTCAATATTCATTGTGTTCAGCAGAAGAAAAATCTTCTTTTGGATAAGGGGATAGCAAACCACTTTAGCATTCTTGTCTTGAGAACCCCATTAATAGTATGAAAAGACAAAAAGATATGACATTGTAGGATGAACCCCCAAAGTTTGGAGTGTCCAATATGCTACTGGATTAGAGCAGATAAATAGTTTCATAAAGAGTGAAGAAGCTGAGCCAAAGCCAAAACGACACCCAGCTGTGGATGTGTCATGGTGAAAATAAAGACTGGTGATATAAAGAGCAATATTGCATAGGAACCTAAAATGTTAGGTCCATGAATAAAGATGAATTGGAAGTGGTCAAACAGGAGATGATAAGAGTGAACACTGACATTTTGTTAACTAAAGTGGATGGGAGTGGGTAAACTTATTTCAGATGATCATTATATTTATTACTGTGGACAAGAATCCCTTAGAAGAAAAGGACTAGCCCTCATAGTCAACGAAAGTGTCCAAAATACAGTACTTGGGTGCAATCTCAAAAACAACAGAATTATGTCAGTTCATTTACAAAGGAAACCATTGAAAATCACAGTAATCCACAGTAATATTGTCCCAACCGCAAATGTCAGAGAAGATAAAATTGAATAGCTCTATGAACACCTATAAGAATTCCTAGAACTAACACCAAAAAAAAGACAGCCTTTTCATAATTTGGGACTGGAATGCAAAGCTAGGAAGTCAACAGAACCAGGAGTAAGTTTGAAAATGGAGTTCAAAATGAAGTAGGACAAAGGCTAATAGACTTTTGTAAAGACAATGCACTGGTCATAACACCCTCTTCCAGCAACACAAGAGATGACTTTACACATGAACATCACCAGATAGTCTATACTGAAACAAGATTGATTATATTCTTTGCAGCTGAAGATGGAGAAGCCCTGTACAGTCAGCAGATCAAGACTGGAAGCTGACTGTGGCTCAGATTATGAACTCCTTATTGCAAAATTAAGACTTCAATTGAAGAAAGTAGGAAAAACCACTTGGTCATTTAGGCATAACCTAAATCAAATCCTTTATGATTACACAGTGAAAGTATCAAATGGATTCAAGGGATAGGATCTGACAGACAGAGTGCCTGAGGAAATATGGATGACGGTTCATAACATTGTACAGGAGACAGTGATCAAAACCATCTCCAAGAAAAATAAATTCAAGAGGGCAAAAGTCTTTTTGAAGAAAATTAAGTATTTAATGAGTTAAAGAGTTATATGTATACTCCAAATCTACTAAATGGCATATTGGAAAACAGCTGAAAGTAAAGTTCCCAAAATTTAAAGAAAAAACTTCTTTGCTTCATGTTCTTACAAATTTTTTTTTAAGCATCTCAGCAAAACTGTGATATTGCCCAAATTTAAAGGGAACCATTTACATAGAATACAGTGAGCTACTTTGCTCAAACATTTCTCATGTATAGTGTCTTCATTACTGATATTTTTCCACAAAAGCTAGACATTTTAAGATGAGTCCTTGTTTCAAAGTTTTAGATACTTTTTAGAGTGTTGTTTCATAATCACTCAATAACAAAACCCAATCCTAGGAAAGAAGAATTATAAAAGATGGAACATCCTCAGAATATCAGCTAGGTAAATCTCAAATGACTCTATCATTAAGAAAACTCTGATTATCAATATTTGTTTTACTTGTAAATTTGAACCTGATAACAAAGGTGAAGCCATCCAAAGAGAAACTATATTTTCTGATACTGAGTAAAGCATTGAGACAAATAATTCTTGAATGATTATCATCTAAGAAGCCAGAACTGAAAGACTACAATGTGAATGAAAAGTAAATTTATTCTAAAAATTGTTAAGACTTAAACCAAAGGAAAAAAATGTGCATATAAATACATTTGGAATTCCATCTGGGGGAGAACTCACCAATTAGAGCTTTCAACAATGTAATAGACTGCAAGGCAACAAAGAAGGGCATGCAGCTTCACTCAGTGTTCAACCCAAGACTGTCAAAATGTTTTATAATGGGTGATGAAGCTACTTTGGAAACAGCTTTGTAATTCCTAGAAAGTTTACTTATAGACTTAATACACAACCCAGCAGTTCCACTTTCATCTATATACCCCAAAGAAATGAAAGCATATAGCTACACACAAACTTGTACACAAAAGTTCACAGCAGCTTTATTTTTAATAACCAAAAAGTAGGAGCAGTTAAAGTATTCATCAGTTAATGGATGGATAAACAAAATGCAGTATATCCACACAATGAGATATTATTTGATTATGAAAAGGAATGAATTAGTGACATATACTACAATGTGGATGATTCTTGAAAACACAATACTGAGTGAAAGAAACCAGACACACAAGACCCCATGTTGTATGATTCCATTTGTAAGAAATGTCTAGAATAGGCACACACAGAGACAGAAAGTAGATAGTGGCTGTCAGGGACTGAGGGTGATGGGAAGTTTGGGGAATGACAGTTAAGGAGTACAGTATTCATTCATCTTTGTGGTGGTACAAATATCCCAAAATGCAGCATGGTGATGGTTGCACAATGCTGTGAAGATACAAAAAGATAGCCAATTGTACACTTTAAAAGTGAGTTGAATGGCCTATGCCTAATGACTTTTTCTGTCTCAGTTGTCGCTAGCAATTGTGTTTTCAACACATTTTTATTTATATTCATTTTAAGTAAATAAGAAGGGCAAAAAGCACTAACATTTCAAATAATTTCAACTATCCTGATACTTCATTTGTAAGTATGGTGGTCCTGACAAGTAGACTCGCTAGCTGGCAGCCAGGGCTGGCTGAGGGTATAGCTCAAAATATGTGTATAGATATGCTCCCAAGTTCAACTTGGGGAGGAGAAGGCAATGTTCATGTTTGAGTTAGGTTTGTTCAGAAGATGTGAAATAATAATAATAATAATGACTGCTTAATAGCAATATACATTTGAACATGTATGTTTCTTTAGTAAGAGTTTTGATCAATTTGAAATGTACTAAGAAAAGAAATTAGGACCAAATGTTTATGGAGGCCTGAATCACTACTAGAGAATGTAATTTATAAACCACTAGATTAGATCACATTTCACAATTTTCATTCTTTATTATTTTATTTAGTTTAAAGCTACACATGAATATCTATTTATCTCCATCCAAAATACCTGATGGATTGATTTTTGATATTTGAAAACTAAGTAGAATAACCATTTGTGTTTGATCATTTGCTTGGAAGTGTTTAAATTTATCTTCAGTGGTAATCCATAGCACAAACTTTTAAAAGAAACACATGGAAATTAATTTAGGTCAATTATCACAGGTTAGATTGTGATTGATTTTTTCCATAGTGCTCTGTGAACCTGAATTCTTTCTCAAAAACGTAAAACACTGATGTTCTATCTGAAGGTATCTGATACAACCCAACACAGATTAACCACCCACAGGTATATTTATAGTCTTTTTAATTTAGTTTTTAATGGGAGATAAGTGCTTTACAATATTGTGTTAGTTTCTGCTATAGGTCAACATGAGTCAGCCATAGGTATATACATGTCCTCTCCCTCGTGAACCTCCCATCCACCTGCCACCCTATCCTACCCCTCTAGGTTGTCACAGAGCACTGGGTTTGAACTCCCTGCATAATATAGCAAATTGCCACTCTTTATTCATATTATATATTATATATGGTGAAGTATATGTTTCAATGCTACTCTTCCAACTTGTCACACTCTCTCCTTCCACAGCTGTGTGCACATTTCTGTTATCTATGTTTCCATCTCTATAGCTGTTATGCTAATAGACTCATCAGTACCATGCTTCTAGATTTCATATATAAGCATTAATATATTTGTTTTTTCTTTCTCTGACTTACTTATACTATTACTTATACTAGATTCTAGGTTCACCCATCTGGTTAGAACTGAGTCAAATGTGTCTCTTTTTATGGCTGAGTAAGACTCCATTGTATAGCACGATCACAACTTCTTTATCCATTCATCTGTTGATGGACATCTAGGCTGTTTCCACATCCTACCATTTGTAAACAGTGCTGCAGTGAGCATTGGGTATATATGTATTTTTCAGTTCTGGTGTCCTCAGAATATATGCTCAGTAGTGGAATTATTGGCTAATATGGTAGTTTTCTTCCTAATGTTTTTTTAAAGTTATCTCCATACTATCCTCCATAGTGGCTATACCAATTTACATTTCCACCAATGATACAACAAAGTTACCTTTTCCCCACACCCTCTCTGGCATTTATTGCTTGTAGATTTTTTGACGATGGTCATTGTGACCAGTGAGAAGGGTATCCTCACTGTAGTTTTGATTTGTATTTCTCAAAAGAAGACATGTGTGATGACTGTGTAGATCACAACAAAGTCTGGAAAATTCTTCAAGAAATGGGAATACCGGGCCACCTTACCTGCCTCCTAAGAAATCTCTATGCAGGTCAAGAAGCAATGGTTAGAACTGGACATGAAACAATGGACTGGTTCCAAATTGGGAAAGGAGTACATCAAAGTTATGTATTGTCACCCTGCTTATTCAACTTCTGTGCAGAGTACATCATGTGAAATGTTGCACTGGCTAAAGCACAAGCTGGAATCAAGATTGCCATGAGAATTATCAATAGCTTCAGATACTCAGAGGACACCACTCTTATGGCAGAAAGAGAAGAACTAAAGAGCCTCTGATGAAAGTGAAAGAGGAGAGTAAAAAAGCTGGCTGAAAACTCAACATTCAAAAACTAAGGTAATGGCATTCAGTCCCATCACTGCATGTCAAATAGATGGGGGACCAGTGACAGACTTTATTTTTTGGGAGCAAGCATCTTTTAATTTCATGGCTGCAGTCACCATCTGCAGTGATTTTGGAGCCCAAAAAATAAAGTCTGTCACTGGTCCTTCGAAGAAAATCTATGACCAACCTAGACAGCATATTAAAAAGAGGAGATGTTACTTTGCTGACGAAGGTCCATCTAGTCAAAGCTATGGTTTTTCCAGTAGTCATGTATGGATGTGAGAGTTGGACTGTAAAGAAAGCTGAGTGCTGAAGAATTGATGCTTTTGAACTGTGGTGTTGGAGAAGACTCTTGAGAGTCCCTTGGAATGCAAGGAAATCCAACGAGTCAATTCTAAAGGAAATCAGTCCTGAATATTCATTGGAAAGACTGATATTGAAGCTGAAACTCCAGTCCTTTGGCCACCTGATGTGAAGACCTGACTCATTGGAAAAGACCCTGTTTTGGGAAGGACTGAAGATGGGAGGAGAAGGAAACATCAGAGGATCAGATGGTTGGATGGTATCACTGACTCGATGGACATGAGTTTGAGCAAGTTCCTGGAATGGTAATGGACCAGGAAACCTTTTGTGGTGCAGTCCATGGAGCCGCAAAGAGTTGGACACGACTGAGCGACTGAACTGACTGTAAGCTTATTTTAGTTGCTATTTTTTTGGACGTTGGCTGATGTTTTGCATTTGGATTTTATGTCGATAATTTTTTAAACTTTGAAGTTCCAATTATTGTTTTAAAATTGCTACATATGGTACTTCTGATTACTTTTAATTCAGGGCAGTCTTAGTGAAAACAAATACAAAAATCTCTAACTCTGAGCTCTCTCTGATTCTTCCTCCTTCTTTATCTTTTCTTCCTCTCTTCCTCACCCGCTTGCCTTGCTATATTCTTCACAATGGCAAAAAATTTCCTTCTACCTCTGAGTACATGTGTATTGCCCCAGTAACACAAAAACTGGTCTCATCAAGCTAAATGGACACAAAATAACCAGGATACCAAAAATTAAGCTCATGCAAGCTGCAAACCATATGGTTTCTTGGTAACAACACAGACCTCATAAACCTAAAGAAGATAAAGGAAAGAAAACTTTGTTACTTTCTTGCTTGTTGCTTGTTACAGGCCATGTGAGAGTATAATTTGTAGGTATAACACATTTTTTAAGAAGTTACCTTCATTGGATAAAATTGAATGGTGGTTACTGATTGGAATAGCATATCTTCTATCTCTTGCTCTTTTTCTCTGTCATAAGACTTGTCATATCTGACAAGGCCACTCTTTTTTTTTTTTTTTTTCTTTTTTTGAATGTCTAGGTGCATGTCTTAGGGATTTAAAAATTTCAAAACTAGTTTACTTATGCAAGGCATGCTTACATCTAGAATACTTATGCAAAGAAAGTGACTCCATGTTTTTTGAATTCTTCAAGGGACAGAAAAATTGAAGACTGATGAAATGCAGACCTGAAGTAATCTTTTAAATATATTACTTTAGGTTCTGTGATATTATTGTGAAAAATTGAAGTGTGCAATACTTGATGCAAATGTACTGCAAGTTAACACGAGACTAACATTGGGAGGTAAGGGTCTAGATGCCATGCTTTTGTCAGCATACTCTTTTAAGTCTTCTATGTCTGAGCTGCGGTTTCTTTTATATTCTTTCTTCCTTATTTGGACTGTAAGTATGATTCAGATATTCTTGTATTATTTACTGTGTAATAAAGAAAAAACCTTAAAAAATCGCTGCATATACCCTTACATTTGCAAAGTAGTTTTTGCTTTTTAATATGGCCTCAAAGACATGGTGTCATTGTATCCTTAAAAATGTAATTATGAATATTATCAGTAAACCTCTTTAGCAGAGAGACACAGTCACATAATTTCACAAAGTCTCTGTATATCACAGAGTTATTAGGGCAGAACTGAAGGTAGGTTCCAGGTCTCCTGCCACTCCACCAGTTCTCCACACTGGGCCATTGTGTTCTGTTATCTTCATTAATGTACTGTAAAGCATTTGGAAACCAAGCATTACAGATGAGACAGAGTGGAATATTTAATTTAAGAAAAATTGAGACAATTCCTTTTCAAATTGTCACCCTCACCTCTCTCCACAAACATTCACACCAGCTTTTTTAAATATGAGGGAAGTTATCAAAAAATTTCAGAGCCTAAATATTGGATCTAGAATTTTACACATGATTTGTTATTGAACTGATAATAATTAGTGCCATTTAAGAACATTACTCATATATGTGGAAGCTTTGAACAGAAGAGAAAACAGTTCTCAGTACTGCACAAGTTACTCCCTAGTTGGAGATAAAATAGTTTCAAACACAAATGCAACTATTAAACAGAAACACTTTAACAAGGAAATAATACACTTCACACATGTGTGATGTACATACATGTTTGGGGTTGACCAGTTGATCAGACCTCAAATTGCTGCACGTGCAATGCACCTTCTTCTTCCCTAACTCAAATCCTACTGTGAAGTTTTGTTCAGGCAAGTCTCCTCTGATCTCCTTGATTAGACTAGCAACTCCCATCCCCCACCTTAAATTGTTATATTTTCAACAGTCTCACTTAACATAGCTTCTATCTTCCCTTTATTCATGTAGTTATTACTGTCTTCCTTTGCCATTTGACTCTAAATTCTATGAGATTAGGAGCTGTGCTCCTTTTTGTACACTCTTGTGATACAATAGTGTACACAGTGTTGTATACAAAATATGTAATCAGTAAGTGCTTCTTTTGAATTAATTTATTAATCTTCCTTGCCTAACTAAACTTTAAAGGAAAGGTAAGTGGCCAGTCAGGATGGCTGCTATCCAAAAGTCTACAAACAATAAATGCTGGAGAGGGTGTGGAGAAAAGGGAACCCTCTTAACACTGTTGGTGGGAATGCAGACTAGTACAGCCGCTATGGAGAACAGTGTGGAGATTCCTTAAAAAACTGGAAATAGAACTGACATATGACCCAGCAATCCTACTTCTGGGCATACACACCGAGGAAACCAGATCTGAAAGAGACATGTCCACCCCAATGTTCATCGCAGCACTGTTTATAATAGCCAGGACATGGAAGCAACCTAGATGCCCATCAGCAGACGAATGGATAAGGAAGCTATGGTACATATACACTATGGAATATTACTCAGCCATTAAAAATAATTCATTTCAATCAGTTCTAATGAGATGGATGAATCTGGAGCCTATTATACAGAGTGAAGTAAGCCAGAAAGATAAAGACCAATACAGTGTACTAACACATATATATGGAATTTAGAAAGATGGTAATGATAACCCCATATGCAAAACAGAAAAAGAGACACAGATGTACAGAACAGACTTTTAGACTCTGTAGGAGAAGGCGAGGGTGGGATGATCTGAGAGAATAGCATTGAAACAAGTACACTATCAAGTGTGAAACAGATTGCCAATCCAGGTTGGATGCATGAGACAAGTGCTCAGGGCTGGTTCACTGGGAAGACCCAGAGGGATGGGATGGAGAGGGAGGTGGGAGAGGGGATCAGGATGGGGAACACATGTAAATCCATGGCTGATTCATATCAATGCATGGCAAAACCCACTACAATATTGTAAAGTAATTAGCCTCCAACTAATAAAATGAATGCAGTTAACTCAACCTACTTTTTCTACATTTGTAAGCAAAACACAATCACCCTGTGCATTTATAACACATATAGTTCACACTATTTCTGTGAAATTAACTTCCATGGCACATAATAGTGCTTTCTTAATTGCCTTGTTATTTTTTTTTAAACAAATCCTGTTTACCTGCTAGCATATCAATGATACTGAATCTAAAACCTTTAAAAGCAGGTACTGTGTGCTGATTGTAGTATATTCTCTTGGACACATTTGCTTACTAGAGAAAAGTGTTTTTATTTTTTTAAATATTTATAATACTTTGTTATGGTTTAATTTTGATTTCCAGGTGGAAAGAGTGAGAAGTACAAGGATCTCATGCTTGCGCTCTTCTAATCTTGAACCAGCTTCTCTAAGCAAAGTGTTCTTTCCTTATTCTTACATCTTATTTACACCTCAGCTCTACTGTAATTATCCCACCACCCTCATGCACCAAATTTGGTGTGTGTGTATATATATATATCAGTAGACAAGCTATTTCATTTTCTTGTCCAGACCCCTTTCATTATTTGATAATAACGACTCCTTCTTTAAACTTTGTCTTTCCTCTGTTTCTGCAACAATGAATCTTCTTTACTCTACCTAATTCTCTAATCATTTCTTCTTTTCTACATTGTCCCATATTCATGATGAGCCTTATAAATGGTAAATGTTTTCTATATTCATTTCTCTTTTTCCATAAATAGGTATTGTAGGTAATATTGTAGACTTTATTTATTTCATTCCTACCTACACACTCGTAATTTCTCAATCTGTTTCATCAACCCATATCATTTGATATTGCAGAGGCCCTCAATTTACTTTCCCAATTAAGCTGTCTCTCTTCTTTCTCAAAGAAGCATTTTATTGTCTTTGTGTGTGTGTGTGTGTGTGTGTGAAATGCAAAAAATACTATTTACCTGAGAAACGTCAAAAAACAAAGACCTCAAAATAATATTCTAACCAATACTCTAGCCAGCTCACCTTTCTAATTCTCCACAGCTTGTCATTTATAAACCCAGTTAATGTTTTAAGTAGCTTTTAAATCTGTTTAGTACATCTCATCTTTCTTATAATATGCTATATATGAAACATTGGGCATCTTTGCATTATCTATTGTCAGAATCTCTTGTCTTTTGTGTATTGTAAGTAAGAACTGGCTGAAGCCAATCCTGTCCTTCTACTGCCAGGAATTAGAAGTGATTTTCAGAATTCAACAATACTAGTAAGTTAGCCCAAAGCAGAAAGAAAATATCAAATAGCTCCAAGTAAGGTCATAAAAAAAAAAAAAACAAAAAAACAAAAAACAGTAGCTTAAAATACAGTATACAAAGTCCAAGGAGGAAAAAACAAGATGATAAACCTAGGAGAGAGCCAAGAGTCAAGAATAAGAAGGAGATGTATAAAATGAGAGGTAAATCATTAGTAGAATTGATATTAAAACTATTTAATGATGTGTATGGTTTTGGTACACGCTCATCAGAAAGGGCGCTGGGCATAGGGCAGGTAAGAACAATGTCCTAAGAAGATATTGGTGGACTGCCCAAGGAGGGACCAATAAAGTGGAATAGCAAGTGAAACACTCTTCTGGGGCTCAAGGTAGTGGCTTTTTGCCACCTGGTAAGATTTAATATAACTCAGTTATAATTTGGCTAGATGTCAGCGCTGGGGGAAACTGAAGAAAAATAGATAAAATATCACTGAAGTGACTGCAAAGTGAACTCCCAGGTCCTTGCATTGTTTATTATTATCTAGTCACTAAGTCAAGCCTGACTCTTTTTCATCCCCATGTATTGTAGCCCACAAGCTCCTCCTCCAGGGGGTTTTATAGGCAAGAATATTGCAATGGGTTGCCACTTCCTTCTCCAGGGAATATTCTTGACACAGGAGTTGAAACTGGCTCCTGCCAAGTCTCTTGCATTGAAGGCAGATTCTTCACCACTAGGCCACTGGGGAAATCCCAGGTCCCTGCATATGCTGTGCTTAATAAAAAATATGTTTTCTAGAGCTATCCAGTTTCTTGGTATGTGTACAAAACTATCAACGATTTTTCTCTCACTAATTGCATTAGTGGAATCTTTCACTTTTTCTCAACTTCCAATTTAAAGCTGGATAACACTGCAGAGCCTTGAGTTCTATAAGCATACTCTGCTTTCCTATTATTTTGTTCCTTTGCTTATGCTATTCTTGCTTCCTGGAACATCTCACAAGTGCCAACATGGAGAACTCCTACTTGTCCTTTAAGGAGCTAAAGTGAAAAGTGAAAGTGCTAGTCACTCAGTCGTGTCTGACTCTTTACTACCCCATGGACTGTAGCCTCTGTTCACAGAATTCTCCAGGGAAGATTACTGGAGTGGGTTGCTGTTCCCTTCTCCAGGGGATCCTTCTGAGCCAGGGATTGAACCTGGGTATCCTGCACTGGAGGCAGATTTTTTATTGTCTGAGACACCAGGGAAGCTAAAGTTTCATCTAACCTTAGCAAGGCTCGTCTCACTCCTTCGAGAATGATCCTTCATTCTTGAATGAGTTTATATCCCCTTATTTCTTGAATAAAAATGAATAAATGAATGAATGATCTTATGCCCCATCAGGCATTTTTTTTTTAACTATTCAGAATGTGCCATGATGTTAAACTGCCTTGTTTTTAGCTCCACGTTTAGGCATTGAGTTTCTGTTTAGGGTCAGAATTTTGATGATACATATTCATCTTAAAATCTCTAACTTTATGTATACCGTCTGTTGGGGAGAAAGTTTTCTCTCCCTTCATAGGTTATTCTGGCTAGTCTATGAATTAAGTTGACATGAGACACATTAAAAGGAGAAAACTGAACAAAAATTTAATAACGTGTATGTGGAAGAGACCCAGAAAAAACTTTAAGACTAAGGGATAACATGAACAGAGTGAATTCATCTGTATTTGCAGAATATAATGTATAAAAATGTACATATACAGGTATACTATATATAAAGTTATGTATAAAGGTGTGTTTTATTTAAATATAAAAATATATAATAAAAACCCACTGGGCTGAGACTACAACATCATAAAAGACAATCAGGCTTAGTTAAGAAGAAGAAAACCAACAAAACCATACTTAATAAAAATTTAATACAATAATCTTGGAGATAAGCAATTCATGAATTGCAACATTTTCTATGTTTGACATATTACTTACATGGTATTCCAAATCTCTAGTGATTTTAATGAAATGGAACTAAAGGGTTTTGCATCAAGTGTTAGAATACCAATTTAGGGATTGCACCACTTACATTGTCTTGTATAATTCTATTACCTGGTGAATACACACTTGGTAACTCTGTGATTTAGCTGCTACCAGTTGCTCTTCAGCTATGTCATTTCATCATATAATGCAGAAAGAGAAACTTTTGTTTTGGGTATGAATATCTCACTTCTGCTCAAACGCTGAGCTTCTTATCACCTCTGTCATCTTTTGTGGCTTGTTTTTCTGAACAAATGATTTTTCTGATCGAAGAATTTGTATAGTATCAATATGGCTGTCTGTCCTCAATTTGGTGATTTCTATATATTTTATGACTCTTTTTTTCCCCCACTACAATTGTTCCTACACAGAACCACCCTAATTGTTGATTTAATGCACTATCATTATGCTTTGACTATCACCTCTCTCCCAGATGCTGCTGTATGCTGTCCAGATGCTCCATAATCTGCTCCATCCTACCTACCCAGCTGTGATATTGACCAGCATCAACTCAGAATCTACTTTTCACTACAATTAGTGACAAGCCTGCAGTGTTCTTTATTTACTATTCATTGCATGTTCTATGTTCCTTGACATTCTCAGCTAAGTGAACATGATCTGTTAGTGCTTAGAGCAATATTTCCAGGTTCAATGTAAACTTCAAGGTCAAATGTTAGATACCAGGACCTCCACAAAACAACAGACAAACAAGAAAAACCTTAATGACTGTGCATAGAGTTCACTTTTTCCTACATATTTTCAAATATAAATGTCACCATTATTGTTCAGTCAGTTCAGTCATGTTCACCTCTTTGTGATACCATGGACTATAGCCCACCAGGCTCTTCTGTCCATGGAATATTCCAGGCAAGATTACTGGATTGGATTGTCAATTTATACTCCAGGAGATCTTCCAGAACTAGGAATCAAATCTGCATCTCCAAGTCTCCTGCATTGCAGGCAGATTCTTTACCACTGAGCCACTGGGAAGCCCACAAAATCCAGTATTTATTTAAAACTTAGTTGCATTCATGGAGGAAAATATTCATATTTTATAAGCTTTATATTATAACTTTTAAGAGTCTACTTCTTTCACGTGTAAATCTGGTCCTTAAATTTCTGAGGCAAAAAAGGGTCACATTCTATACTTTTAAAATGTTTCTCACAGTGTCTAGTGTAATATGTAGCAAAAATAAGAAAGAGTATAATTATAATTTCTCATAGATCCAGTTTACCTGGTTTTGCACATTTTGAGCAATTCTTGTGATGGCAAATCCTTTAATGTGAAGCCATTTTTAATTCTGATTGAAAAGCTAACTCATATTTATATCATACTTAATTCTTTTAAAGAAATATTGTATATAGCATCCCATTTTATCTTAACAGTTGAACATATTAAGCAGATGTCATTAATAATAATGGTTACTGTTATAATAAAAACTCATGAAATATCTAAATGAACATGACTAAAGTATGTACTCTGGCATAAACACACAGTTCATATTTAAATTAATATTTATTTTATATAATATTTAATAAGTTTAAATAGGAAATTATATAAAATTTTCTTTAGTAACCATGATAATGATTATTTATTCTAAATGACTACTTACTGAATGCTTGCTTTGTGTGTGCCCTCTACCAGATACTTTATAAATCTTATAGTTTATTCTCACAACAGTCCTGAAAGATAGACATTATTATCACTGTTTTATCTCTGAGGAATTTTACATTGAGAACTTAGCTAGTTTCAAGTCATACAATTATTATATGGCCAATTAAAATTTCAAGCCCAGATTTCTATAGTTCCATAGTTCCTTCCTTTTTCTCCGAGGTTAGGTTTCACCTCCATATCTCCACTTAAAGATAAATTATGCTCATAAGAAGCAGTGCAGACAGACTTTGAATTTCAATCTAGTTTTACTTCCATTATATTGCTAATACCTTCAAAAGCTATGCTAATCTGTTATTTTAAACTGTTTTATTACATATCACATTTGTGAAATTAAAAAGTTAACATTTTAGAGAAAGCAATTTCAAACCTACTTGAATTTTACACAATTAATTATTCAAAGATGTTGTTGGATTACAATCATGAAACTGTTATAGGGCAAACTGTACTCAAGATGAATTTTTCTTTATGTCAACAAAACTAAAAATCTAATACTTTGTCTTTCATTCAGTGAAACCACGTAAGTAGTTTTTTTTTTTTTGAGTATTTAAAAAAGATCAACTTTGAGAACACAATGATCAAATAATGAATTTAGACTCAAGTGAATTCAGACCTGCTTAAAAAACGGATGTGATTCAAACACATTTTCTCTTCCTCCAGGTCCCCCACTGCCTGGGTGAGTCCAGGAATGCCATTCTCTGAGATAAACAGGAGTTTATGCAGGCTGTATCTAGGCAATTGAATTAAGCTAGACCAAATTTAAATTGGAAATGCAATCTAGCTCTTGCTCTTGTTTACTTTGGAGCTGTATTGCAGTCTGAGAAGCTAAAATACTACTACTGCTAACAATAATAATAACTGTTGTTGTTCAGTCGCTCAGTCGTGTCCGATTCTTTGTGACCCATGGACTGTAGCATGCCAGGCTTCCCTGTCCATCACTATCTCCCAGATCTTGCTTCAATTCATGTCCACTGAGTCAGAGATGCCATCCAAGCATCTCATCCTCTGCCATCCCCTACTCCTCCTGCCTTCAGTCTTTCCCAGCATCAGGGTCTCTTCCGATGAGTCAGCTCTTCACAACAGGTGGCCAAAGTATTGGTGCTTCAGCTTCAGCATCAGTCCTTCTACTGAATATTCAGGACTGATTTCCTTTAGGATGGACTGGCTTGATCTCCTTGTAGTCCAAGTTATTTTCAAGAGTCTTCTTCAACACTACAGCTCAAGAGCATCAATTCTTCAGCATTCAGCCTTCCTTATGGTCTGATTCTCACATCATATATGACTACTGGAAAAACCATAGTTGTGACTATACAGACATTTGTCGACAAAGTAACAATAATAAAACTATCTAAATCTAGATTCTTATTATATGAAGTATCGCCAACAGAACAGCAGCAAAGCACCCTCTGGGAGATTGTTGGCAATGCAGAGAAGGCAACTTGTTATAAGCACTTCAAAACTAATTACTGAGTATATAAAAATACCTTCAGTAACGCCTCTCCATTTAACTAACTGCTGTTGAATTCTAAGAAGTTTGTATATGCAAAACAATAGCTGCTCATTATGTCCCTTTATACATTCTTCTATACAATTCCAACAAAGTCCATCAGATTTTAAATGGACTGAGTTAGATTTTATCATTAACCTAAACTCATGATCTAATGTTAATTGAGGTGACTCTGGAAGTTAAATGGAATATTATTCAAAACATATATGGATACTCATTAGAAACTTAAAATTTTAACTTTGTTGTAATACTTGTGAACAGATTCAAAGGCTTGCAGAATTTATTTTTGAGAAACAGTCCTTGTATAAGCATGGCATTGCAACAATTTGAAGGATTATTTTAAAATGGATTCATCACTGGGAGGGATAAATATAAGTCACACACACTGGACTAGATCAGTCTATCAGATATTCAATCACTATGAAAAACTCAAGATAGTTGTTAATCCTTTATTCCTTCTCTCATTTCTTTTCTTTTTTCTCTCTCCCTCTTTTCACACACACACACACAATTCCATTAGAAATATTGTTAAATGTATTGTTATAGACTCTAGAGATGCAAAATAAGGAAGATATGCATCTTATCTTTGAGAAGGTAAAATTTTTTTGTACAAAATTACATACCTGGGCAAATTATCATATAGCAGGTATAATAAATATATGAATGCATAAGAACAGATCCTCCCAGACCAAATACATCATTCAGAAATAGTCGACTTTGAAAATATTTCCCTAATTTCAATGACATTAAGCAGCAAAATTTTATTTCTTTATCACACTCTGGTCAATTTTGAGTTGCAAAGACTTCTACTTCATGTGGTGCTCATTAAGAGATTCACACTAAGGGAAGGAACTTGTCTGAATATTCATGGTTCTCAAGGCAGTAAAATTGGAATTTGAAGATTTGTACACTAGTACTTAAACTTCTCCTTACACCTTATTTGTCAAAATGCATCACATGGCCATACTACACTGAAAAGATGGCCAAGACACATAACTCTCCTATGCCCTGGAAAGATGGAAAGTTAGAAATAGTTGATAAACAGCACTAAAAGCATTTATACCAAGAGAACTTTTTAGCGCCTATCACATGTAACACACAACTGCATGCTTTCAGGTCTCTGAGTTTTCTTCTGCTCGAAAACATCTTATTTATGTATTTTCAGGCCCAGGATTTCCATCTTTATATAGAATGCTCAATATATATATACAAGTGGCTATTATGTTGTTCAGTCGCTAAGTCGTGTCTGACTCTTTGAGACCCCGTGGACTGCAGCACCCCAGGTTTCCCTGTCCTTCACTGTCCCAGAGTTCACTCAAACTCATATCCTTTGAGTCAGTGATGCCATCCAACCATCTCATCCTATGTCGTTGAGTCATGATGACATCCAATCATTCCATCCTCTGTCATTCTGTTATCCTGCCTTCAAACATCAGGATCTTTTCCAATCAGTTGAATCTCTGTATCAGGTGGCCAAAATATTAGAGCTTCAGCATGAATACTTCCAAAGAATATTGAATTGATTTCCTTTAGAATCGATTCGTTTAATTTCCTTGCTGTCTCAAGAGACTTTGCCAGCACCAAAATTCAAAAATATCAATTCTTCAGTGCTCTTCATGCAATTCTTCAATGCTTCTTCATGGTCCAACTCTCACAGCCATACATGACTACTGGAAAATCCATAGCTTTGACTATATGGACCTTTGTCAGCAAAGTGATGTCTCTATTTTCTAATACACTGTCTAGGTTTGTCATAGCTTTTCTTCCAAGGAGCAAGTGTCTTAATTTCATGACTGCAGTCATTGACTGCAGTGATTTTGGAACCCAAAAAGAATAAAATCTATCACTGGTTCCATTTTTTTCCCCATCTATTTTCCATGAAGTGATGGGACAAGATTCCATGCTCTTAGTTTTTTTGATGTTGAGTTTTAAGCAAGTGACTCATATTACTTTATTTATCTTATGCTTGCTTGGCATAATATCTGGGTCTTTTCATTCTTGGATAATTAATTTTTTTTCATTTTTTTTTATTAGTTGGAGGCTAATTACTTTACAACATTGCAGTGGTTTTTGTCATACATTGACATGAATTAGCCATGGATTTACATGTATTCCCCATTCTGATCCCCCCCTCCCACCTCCCTCTCGACACGATCCCTTTGGCTCTTCCCAGTGCACAAGGTCCAAGCACTTGTCTCATGCATCCAACCTGGGCTGGTGATCTGTTTCACCCTAGATAATATACATGTTTCGACACTGTTCTCTTGAAACATCCCACCCTCGCCTTCTCCCACAGAGTCCAAAAGTCTGTTCTGTACATCTGTGTCTTTTTTTCTGTTTTGCATATAGGATTATTGTTATCATTGGATAATTAATTTTTGTAGTATCTGTTGACTTTGCTCTTCATCTTTGTGCATATGTTCTCTTGACATTTTGTGTCTTTTATTTAGTGTTCATATATCCAAAATTCTAACACCTTGCCAAAGTTTCAGATTAATCATTTAATTCTAGTTACATTGTTAAATTTTTTTTGGATTTTTTGCTAGTGTTTATTTTTATCTATTGGCTACTTGGTATTTTACCTACTTTTAAATTTCTCTATTTTACTAAAAAATTCAGATCCTATTATTGAGGAAATTAAACACAAAGCTTAATCATTTAATTGTATATAAGGTTTTGAGCTCCTACTATATCTTTACAGCCTATATGGCATTCCTGGATCAATACTTGTCTTTTCTGGTCTCTGATATTTGTAAGACCCTTTAAACATAGTCCAGTTTTTTGTTTTCTGACTGTGGCACTACTTAAAATTCCTGCTTTATATGTCCTTGCACATACATGTCACCTACAAAAATCAAAAATACCTTCAATGTGAAGAGTGTCTTTTATTTGTTTGCTTTTTGTGTGTTGATATTTAGTTGTTGGAGAAGGAAGTGGCTACCCACTCCAATATTCTTGCCTGAAGAATCTCATGAACAGAGGAGCCTGGCAGGGTATTGTCCATGGGGTCACAAGAGTCAGACATGACTTAGTAACAGGATCACCATCACTATTTTTAGTTGGGGCATGCCATCTCCTAGTTGCAGCATGTGAACTCTCAGTTATGGCATGTGGGATCCAGAGATCAGGGATTGAACCCAATGTCCCTGCATTGGGACCACAGAGTCTCAGTCACTGGACCACCAGGGAAGTCCATGAATAGTTTTTGACCTTTCAGAAATGTTGTTTGTTATGTGGTCCTATCATTTAATAGTCAGTGTAAAAACAGATAATGCTAAAATTGCTCTAGAATAAAAAAAAAAACAGCATTTAAGCTTTTCATGTCTGTGCTAATCATTCCCTTCTAGATCTCCCATTTGGTTAATAGCTGAATGAGAAATGACACCTAAGAAATTGATAACAAATATACAAAATCCAAGAATTGGAAGAGTATTATGAGGTCATCTACTTGAACTTCCAAGCCAAAGTCTGAAATTTTCAGCATATTCATAAAATTGAAGGGTATGAATCTCTTTCCAAAATGGGAGAGCGGCATGAACTAAAGCAAAGCCAGAAAAACCTTAAAACCTCCTTCAGGACATTGAAACCAAGCAGATTCTATGAATACTTCCCAGGAAAAAAAGTTCCCTTCTGTCCTCCATTTCTTATTTGTAAACAAACAAACAAACAAACAAACAACAGTTTTAGTTTCCTATGCATTACCAGAGAAATATAAAGAAACAAACAAAGAAAAGACCCAATCTGTCTGTCCACAAGTATATAGATCCCAGATTGGTTGAAATGGAGATTGATGATTAAGATTGCTGAAATATAACCCCATTACCTCCCCACCCACCGACCAGAAGAATGAGCCACCCATGCTCTTTACTGGGCCCTGAAAAATGCTATGCTTTCTTTCACTACAATATATATCAATGTCAATATATTGACTTTGCAAAGTGATGCAAGTTCTGCTCAGTAACAAGATAACAATTGGAAAGGTTAACCTGAAACTTAAGATTCAGAAAAGCTAATTTGAGGTCACAGTGTCCAAAGGTCATGCAAAAGAAGTAGTTTAGATTCCATATCTTAAGAATCAAGGTTTCATATTGGAGTTGGTGAGAAAGTATTAAAAGTTTCATGGGGAGGAGTTGATGTGTTTACCTTTTAAATTAATCCAAGGAATTTTTTTCAGGAGTAATGAGATTTAATGTCATAGACAGTTTTTTTTTTTTTTTTAAGAAGTACTTTCTTATATTACAGTCAATAAATTTCCTTGCTTAGTGGGTTGGTCATTGCAGAGAATAGCCTTTTTTATTTCTATGTAACTGAATGCTGATGACCTAAATGTACCTTTCTTTTTGGATTTTTATGGTAATGATTACATGAGTTAAGCGAAGAAACTGTATACTGAAGTTCATCAGGAAAAAAAAAGTTACTTTAATGCTTTATTGTGACTTGTGTTGCTGATATATATGGCGATAATCCAACTAAGCATGGATTTCTTAGATTATTTTGCAAGCAGTGTAAAGGGGTTTTACTGTAAATGAAAGCAACCATTTCTTTTCTGTAGGTAATTTGTACAGAACTATTTGTAAAAACCCACAACAATGAATCACATTACTTCTTACAATGACTCTAAAACTCCTTAAATGTTATTTTGTTGTTGCTTTATTTGTTTATTTCAGGAAGATCTGTATCATAATGAACTTCCCGTTTGGGACTTTTTTTTTTTTAAATCTCATAGATTTTCACTGTCATTTGTATCAAGGTATTTTTTAACTTGCTTTTTTATTTTATCACTGACTCTTATTTTTTTCTTTTTTCTTTTTTTTAGTAGTATTTTTTTTCCCTCCATGTAAGATTTTTTTTTTTTTTTTTTAATTTCTCTTTCTGTGGTTGATTTCTAGGTACATGCTGTTGTGGTCAGAGGAAAAACACAGTAAATGAGAATGACTGTGATGCAATTTCACTTTCTCTACTGATAAGAGTCTCTAGATGTTTGGCCACCCTCTTTTTTTTCAGGTATACACAGAGAGACACTCTTAGCAATTTGTTTCTTTCAAAGTGGCAGTTCTTATTTTGTTTTCAGAGTCTTTCTATATATGCAACTTATCTGAAAATAGCCAGTTTAAAACAATCAGTATTCCAGAGAAATATTTTAGGGTGGTGGATTCTGCTTTCATGCTGTGTCATTAAGAGAAAATAATACAGGTATTTAAGAAATTTATGACCCATGAGAGACTGAGCCAGATTTTCCTGTGAATGTCCAGTACTCTTGCCTGGAAAATCCCATGAACCAAGGAGCCTGGTAGGCTGCAGTCCATGAGGCCATAAGGGTCAGACATGACTGAGCAACTTCACTTTCACTTTTCACTTTCATGCGTTGGAGAAGGAAATGGCAACCCACTCCAGTGTTCTTGCCTGGAGAATCCCAGGGATGGGGGAGCCTGGTAGGCTGCTGTCTATGGGGTTGCACAAAGTCGGACATGACTGAGGTGGCTTAGCAGCAGCAGCAGCAGTCCAGAAATCTCCAGTGAAGGCATGCATCAACAGTGGCCTGCCACGGAGCCAAGGGGACTGATTACAAAGTCCTGGGAGCTGCAACGTGGTGGCATAAATCCTTTTGAAGGAGATAACAATTACTGCCATTATCCCAACCATAGTCTGGCATCAGGCCAAATCACAGGGAGGTAACACAGACCCACCAATTGACAGAAAATTGGATTAAATATTCACTGAGGCTGGATTTGCCCACCAGGGAAAGATCCAGTTTTCCCCATAGCCAGTCCCTCCTGTCAGGAACCTTCCAAAGCCTCTTATCCTCATCCATCAGAGGGCAGACAGAATGAAATCCACAATCACAGAAAAGTAACCAAACTGATCACATGGATCACAGCCTTATCTAATTCAGTGAAACTATGAGACGTGCCATGTAGGGTCACCCAAGATGAACAGGTCATTGTGGAGAATTCTGACAAAACTTCAGTGGTCCACTGAAGAAGGGGATGGCAAACCACTTCAGCATTCTTGCCTTGAGAGCCCCATTAACAGCATAAAAGACAAAAAGATGTGGTACTGAAAGATGAACTCCTCGGGTCAGTAGGTGCCCAATATGCTAAAGGAAAAGAACACAGAAATAGCTCCAGAAGGAACAGAGATGCAGAGTCAAAGCAGAAACAACACACAGTTGTGGAGGTGTCTGGAGGTGAAAGTAAAGAAAGATGTTCTAAATGACAAAATTATATAGAAACCTGGAATATTAGGTCTATGAATCAAAATAAATTGGAAATGGTCAAATGAGATGGCAAGATAGATGATCAACATTTTAGGAATCAGTGAACTGGTCATAACAAACACCATCTTCTAACAATACAAGAGATGACTCTACACATTGATATAACCAGATGGTCAATACCAAAATCAGATTGATTATATTCTTTGAAGGTGAAGATGGAGAAGTGCTATACAGCCAGGATAAACAAGACCAGGAGCTTGTGGCTCAGGTCATGAACTTATTGCAAAATTCCGACTTAAATTGAAGAAGTAGGGAAAACCACTAGGGTACTCAGGTATGATCTAAATCAAATCCCTTACAATTATACAGAAAAAGTGACAAATAGATTCAAGGGATTAGATCTGATAGAGAGTGCCTAAAGAACTATGGACAGAGGTCTGTAACATTGTACAGGAGGCAGTGATCAAAACCATCCCCAAGAAAAAGAAATATAAAAAGTCAAAATGGTTGTCTGAGGAGGTCTTACAAGTAGATGAGAAAAGAAAGGAAATAAAAGACAAAGGAGAGCATCCATGTAAATGCAGAGTCCCAAAGAATAGCAAGGAGAGATAAGAAAGCCATCCTAAGTGAACAGTGCAAGGAAACAGAGGAAAATAATAGAATGGGAAATACTAGAGATCTCTTCAAAAAACTGGACATACCAGGGGGGCATTTGATGCAAGGATGGGCACAAGAAAGGACAGAAACGGCATGGATTTACCAGAGGAGAAGATATTAAAAATAGGTGGCAAGAATGCAAAGAAGAACTTCAAAGAATTACAGAAAGGACTTTAATGACTCACATAGCCACAAAGGTGTGATCACTCACCTAGAGCCAGATAGCTTGGAGTGTGAACTATCGTGGTCCTGAAGAAGCATTGCTATGAACAAAGCTAGTGGAAGTGATGGAATTCCAGTTGAGCTATTTCAAATCCTAAAAGATGATGCTGTGAAAGTGCTGCACTCATATGCCAGCAAATTAGGAAAATTCAGCAGTGGCCACAGGACTGGAAAAGGGTCAGTTTTCATTCCAATCCCAAAGAAAGGCAATGCCAAAGAATGCTCAAACTACCACACAAATGCACTCATCTCACACACCTAAAGTAATGCACAAAATTCTCCAAGCCAGGCTTCAACAATATGTGAACCATGAACTTCCAGATGTTCAAGCTGATTTAGAAAAGACAGAGAAACCAGAGATCAAATTTGCAACATCCATTGGATCATCAAAAAAGCAAGGGAGTTCCAGGAAAAAAAAAAAAAAATCTATGTCTGCTTTATTGATTATACCAAAGTTTTTAACTGCGTAGATCACAGCAAACTGGAAAATTCTTAAAAAGATGGAAATACCAGAGCACCTGAACTGCTTCCTGTAAAATCTGTATGCAGATCAAGAAGCAACAATTAGAACTGTACATGGGACAACAGACTGGTTGCAAATTGGGAAAGGAGTATGTTAAGGCTGTATATTGTCACCCTGCTTATTTAACATATATGCAGAGTACATCATGAGAAATCCTGGAGTGGATGAAGCACAAGCTGAAATCAAGGTTGGCGGAAGAGGTATCAGTAACCTCAGATATGCAGATGACAGCAGAAAGTGAAGAATTAAAGGGTCTCTTGATGAAAGTGAAAGAGCAGAGTGGAAAAGCTGATTTAAAACAGCATTCAGAAAATGAAGATCATGGCATCTGGCCCCATCACTTCATAGCAAATAGATGGGGAAACATTGAAAACAATGAAGGACTTTAGTTTTTTTTTTGGTCTCCAAAATCACTGAAGATGGTGAATGCAGCCATGAAATTATAAGATGCTTGTTCCTTGGAAAAAAAAGTTATGACCAACCTAGACAGCATTTTAAAAAGCAGAGACATTACTTTGCTAACAAAGGTCCATCTAGTCAAAGGTATGGTTTTTCCAATAGCCATGTATGGATGTGAGAGTTGAACTCTAAAGAAAGCTGATCACCAAAGAATTGATTCTTTTGAACTGTGGTCTTGGAAAAGACTCTTGAAAGTCTCCTGGACAGCAAGGAGACCTAACCAGTCCATCCTAAAGAATACAGTCCTGAATATTCATTGGACATATTGATGCTGAAGCTTAAGCTCCAGTACTTTGGGCACCTATGGGAAGAACTGACTCATTTGAAAAGACCCTGATGCTGGGAAAGATTGAAGGTAGGAGGAGAATGGGACGACAGAGATGAGATAGTTGGATGTCATCACTGACTCAATGGACATGTTCGGTTCTGTTCAGTTCAGTCGCTCAGTCATGTCTGACTCTTTGCGACCCCATGAATCGCAGGACACCAGGCCTCCATGTCCATCACCAACTGACGGAGTTTACTCAAACTCATGCCCATCCAGTCGGTGATGCTATCCAGCCATCTCATCCTCTGTTGTCCCCTTCTCCTCCTGCCCCCAATCCCTACCAGCATCAGGGGCTATTCCAATGAGTCAACTCTTCGCATGAGGTGGCCAAAGTATTGGAGTTTCAGCTTCAGCACCAGTCCTTCCAATGAACACCCAGGACTGATCTCCTTCAGGATGGACTCGTTGGATCTCCTTGCAGTCCAAGGGACTCTCAAGAGTCTTCTCCAACACCATAGTTCAAAAGCATCAATTTTTTTGGCACTCAGCTTTCTTCACAGTCCAACTTTCACATCCATACGTGACCACTGGAAAAACTATAGCCTTGACCAGACGGACTTTTGTTGGCAAAGTAATGTCTCTGCTTTTAAATATGCTATCTAGGTTGGTCATAACTTTCCTTCCTAGGAGTAAGCGTCTTTTAATTTCATTGCTGCAGTCACAATCTGCAGTGATTTTGGAGCCCAAAAAAATAAAGTCTGACACTGTTTCCACTATCTCCCCATCTATTTCCCATGAAGTGATGGGACCAGATGCCATGATCTTAGTTTTCTGAATGTTGAGCTTTAAGCCAACTTTTTCACTCTCCTCTTTCACTTTCATCAAGAAACTTTTTAGTCCCTCTCCACTCTCTGCCATAAGGGTGGTGTCATCTGCATATCTGAGGTTATTGATATTGCTCCCAGCAATCTTGATTCCAGCTTGTGCTTCTTCCAGCCCAGCGTTTCTCATGATGTACTCTGCATATAAGTTAAATAAGCAAGGTGGCAATATACAGTCTTGATGTACTCTTTTTCCTACTTGGAACCAGTCTGTTGTTTCATGTTCAGTTCTAACTGTTTCTTCCTAACCTGCATACAGGTTTCCCAAGAGGCAGGTCAGGTGGTCTGGTATTCCCATCTCCTTTAGAATTTTCCACAGTTTATTGTGATCCACACACTCAAAGGCTTTGGTGTAGTCAATAAAGCAGAAATAGATGTTTTTCTGGAACTCTCTTGCTTTTTCAATGATCCAGCGGATATTGGCAATTTGATCTCTGGTTCCTCTGCCTTTTCTAAAACCAGCTTGAAAGCTACTCCACGTTCAAGGTCAGGAGGGGTGGCTGTGAGAAAATACCCCTCATCCAAGGTAACGGGCAGCGGCTGCACTTTGCTGGAGCAGCTGTGAAGAGATACCCCCCGTCCAAGGTAAGGGAAACTCAAGTAAGACAGTAGGTGTTGCGAGAGGGGATCAGAGGGCAGACACACTAAAACCATACTCACAGAAAACTGGCCAATCTGATCACAGGACCACAGTCTTGTCTAACTCAATGAAACTAAGCCATGCTGTGTGGGGCCACCCAAGATGGACGGGTCATGGTGGAGAGGTCTGACAGAATGTGGTCCACTGGAGAAGGGAATGGCAAGCCACGTCAGTATTCTTGCCTTGACAACCCCATGGACAGTATGAAAAGGCAAAATGATAGGATACTGCAAGAGGAACTCACCAGGTCAGTAGGTACCCAATATGCTACTGGAGATCAGTGGAGAAATAACTCCAGAAAGAATGAAAGGATGGAGCCAAAGCAAAAACAATGCCCAGTTGTGGGTGGGACTGGTGATAGAAGCAAGGTCCGATGCTGTAAAGAGCAATATTGCATAGGAACCTGGAATATTAGGTCCAATGGACATGAGTTTGTGTCAATTCTGGGATTTGGTGATGGACAGGGAGGCCTGGTGTTCTGCAGTCCTTGGGGGGTTTGCAAAGAGTCAGACACGACTGACTGAGTGACTGAACTGAACTGAATGGTATTGATATAAAGGTTGAGAAAGACATATCTTATACACTAAACCTTAAGAGGCTAGCATTTCTGGTAGTATCACTATCACTTTAAATTTAGTAACTCGTACTAATAGAGAATTAGTCTAAATCAAGTAATATGATTTATTCTTTGATTATTGCTATAATTGTTCATGATTATTTGTTGAATCCACTCTTTAGTGTATTTTTGAAGCCATTGATAATTTATATGAAAAATTAAATTATATGTCTTAGCCATTCTTTTGGGTATGTACAAAATAAGACAAAAGTAGTTTCAGGAGGGGGTGCAACCAAACACAGAAGACCTGACATTTAGTTTAAGCAAGATTTCAGTTGGTACCCCCTTTTTCCTCTAACTAAAAAGCTACTAAACTATCTAAACTATATTAAAAAGTAAAAAGATGATAAAATATCTTAACCATGTAAAATGATAATAAATTATTTTTATTTCCTTTTAAGTCAACTTTTTCATAAAAATTATATATTCTTAATCTTATATATGTTTTTTATCATGGCATAAATATAATGCCATAGATATCATGGCATATCTTATCTCTATACTGAGATAAGATATATAACTATCCTTTCTCTTTAGAAATAAACAAGTAACTATTTAGCAATAGTATGAGAAAATAGGCTGGGGTGATAAATTTCCAGACAAGATTATGACTGTGCATACCCTTTATGTGTGTTCTTTGCATGCATTTATAACCTCTTTTTCTATGAAGTACATAATTTTCCATATTTTCTTTATGTGGTTTAGTAGAATATTGTCCTCCAAATGTGCAAAGTAGCCAGCAGCTGTGATACAGAACTTTGTGTTAATGTTTTACCAATTCCCAACAGTAACTCAGCCTTTTCAGGGGTTTCACACAACTCTTAGGTAATAGAATAAATGCTAAATGGTTTTGCTTCTACTTCACTGAGCAAAACAACCTTGACAGATGACATGCTAAACCCTTCAGATTTTCATTAATCCTTTGTTCATATTTATTCCATTACTCTGAGAATTCTAGCTAGCTTTCCAATTGACAGCTCATTAGAGTCTGCTGGGTAAATTCTAACTCATCATCCACCTTATGCCAAAAGAAACAGCCTTGAGTCTTTTTATCAATTCTTTATACATGAGAATAAGCAAAAATTTTATTTTAACATTTTTAGTATAAATTGTTACCTACACAAATAATATCCCCTGAAAATTCTAAGTAAATTCATATCTACTTTTTTCTATTTCAGATGAGATATGTACTCACTTTGTAATAAAATAATCTAATCTCTTGCTTTTTTACTTCTAAGGGATACTAGTTTCCATAATAGCATAAGAACACAAACTGTAAATGTTTTATTTTATATTTTTACTCTCAGCATCTATGATACTGTTTTCAGATATCACTTTTTCAGATAACTGCAGTGTTCTCAGAACACAAGCAATTTATTCAAGGCTCCTCGAAGCATATGAAAGGGCATGCAATGACACAATCTGAAAGAAAGCACAAGGGTCTGAGGACTGCCTCTTGTCAAGAAAATTTTGAAAGAATTAATGACCCACCCAGAATAAAATGATCTGTTTTAAAAAATTTAAGGTAAGAAATTTATACATTGAAAGACTCAGAGGCACATACTTTAAAAGACTCATATCATCAGGATAATGAAATCAACACAGGAATGTAAGAATATCTGAACAATTATAACCAAAACAAAATATATTTTAAAGAAATACACTGCCTCCCATAAGCATATCATAGGCATCATCCTTCAAAATTACTGTGGTAGAAAGCCATTTTCTTCAAAGGAAAAAAAAAGTAATTATTTTTATATGCTATGTTTAGAAATTCCTGTTTGCAATTAACTGTCTTGCATTTTATCAATACTGCTATACATGCCTTTCTTTACTAGAATAGTATTTAAAATTTTATAACTGTTAACATTTCTAAATACTAAAGTTAATAAATTTAGATTAATTCATCTGCAACATGTTAATGTAGAATAGTAACAAAGTATAGTCTACAGGCCCCTAAGACCCTAGGAGATCAAAATTGTTTTCACAATAATGCTAAATTGTTACTAGCATCTTTTACAGTGTAGTTGCTGACCCTTCACTTACCATAAATCAAAGTGAAGTTCAGTCAGTCATGTTCAACTCTTTGCAACTCCATGGACTATACAGTCCATGGAATTCTCTAGGCCAGAATATGGGAGTGGGTAGCCTTTCCCTTCTCCATGGGATCTTCCCAATCCAGAGGTTGAACCCAGGTCTCCCACATTGCAGACAGATTCTTTACCAGCTGAGTCACAAGGAAAGCCCAAGAATATCAAAGTGATGATATTAAATCATAGTAGTGATTAATGATCATTTATATTGTTTATTGCCATGCAGTTTTAAAAAACGTAAAATACCTAGCTTCACTTAAAATGCCTCTGATGAATGAGTAAAAATTTTGAATTTTACTGAATTTCTATCTTTAAGTATATGTTTCTTTAATATTTTGTTGACAAAATAGGATATCTATATAAGGTACTTCGGTGGCATATAGGAATGCAATGGCAATTACAGTTTCTCTATACATAAAGATTTCTCTTAGATTGGCAATGATATTAATACATGTAATACTTTTGATATTTTGGCTATGGTTTTTCCAGTAGTCGTGTATGGATGTGAGAGTTGGACGGTGAAGAAAGCTGTGCACCAAAGAATTGATGCTTTTGAACTGTAGTGTTGGAGAAGACTCTTGAGAGTCCCTTGGACTGCAAGGAGATCCAATCAGTCCATCTTAAAGGAGATCAGTCCTGGCTGTTCACTGGAAGGACTGATGTTGAAGTTGAAACTCCAATACTTTGGCCACCTCATGCGAAGAGTTGACTCATTGGAAAAGACCCTGATGCTGGGAGGGATTAGGGGCAAGAGGAGGATGAGATGAGGATGAGATGGCTGGATGGTATCACCGACTGGATGGACATGGGTTTGGTTGGACTCCGGGAGTTAGTGATGGACACAGAGTCCTGGCGTGCTGCAATTCATGGGGTCGCAAAGAGTCAGACACGACTGAGTGACTGAACTGAACTGAACTGACTCAATATATTAATCTTCAGATGATCAGCATCACTCAGTAAACTAATATTTTCCAAATGATCAATACATGATTTACAAAATAAAGCATGAGTATAAAATCCATTCAAAATGTGATTTTGGCGAATAGATTTAAATATAAGAAGGCATAAGTCATTTAGTTATGCGGTTTGGGGAAATTAACAACATGGTGCCAGTCAGGCTCCCTTGCCCCATGCCCTCAGACCCTCCTACCCGCGTCTGTAAACAATGACCCCGCCTGGATGTGTCATGGCCGAGTTCACTTATAGCACTGCACATGTGCATCATGAGGTACTTTCTTGGCCACAGGCTACTTTAGTTCTATAAGTATGTATAAGCTTCAACTGGAAAAGCCCAGAAGGGTTGTGTGTGGTTATGTTTGCTGCCACAGCTGCTGTGCCAGCCCAAAGGGAATAAACGCGTGCAGTTTCTACAGCTCTTCACATTTTCTTCCAGCCTCTTAGCTCGTCTCTTGCCTACCATCAGTTCAGTGAACTGTGTGCACAGTCAGATACAGTGAGACAACTGTTGCCACAAGCAGGGTCAGCAATATAACTGGTGCAGTAGTCAGGATACCCAGGAGGTAGTGGAGCCTGAGGCTCCACAGAAGAAAAATTGGGAGGATGCCCGGCAGGTAGAATAGCCTGAGGCTCCACTGGATGGAGGAAGCCAGTGGCCACCATAAAACATGTGGTACCTTGTGGCTGCCATCCTCCCGGTGTGGGCTCCGGTGGCAGACTGGGAAGTGGTGGATGGTTCACTGGATAGCATTCAAACAGCGTTACAGGCAGTGAGTTCCTTTTTGGCAAACAAGTGGTACTACTGCTGTTGGCACTGTGCGGTGGATTTTCCTGACTGTCTTGAAGGTGAATACGGATAGTACTCTCCATGATGCTGTGCCAGTATGCAATGTGCAGAGATGCTTGGAAGAGCTGGAGAGATGTATATTGCCATTAGTGCAAGAAAATTGTGGCCCTGAAGAAGCCAGCATCTCTGACAGTGAGGCATAAGTGGTGGTGATGATGGACTAAGGATGGACTGAGGTGATGAGACTAAGGATGATGATGATAAATGTTATGAGACCATGGATTCCCGCTTGACAGCAAGGCACTCAGTGCAGCAGAAACTGAAGCATTAGCAGCCCTATGGCCTGGGGTGGAGGCATTCTCAAGGGACCCCAATGTGACTGAGTTCATGACATAGCGACCATATACTCTGGTGGAGTTGGTTGACTTGGGTATGTAATTTCAGCAAAAGCCAGGGGAATCCTTGGCAGTGTGGCTCTTGTGACCTTAGGACACAGGGGTGAATGGTATCCTGTATTCTGAGGAAGAGGTAAAATGGTTGGCATCTATAACCACTCACCCCTCATTGAGATAAAAGTTGCACAATGCTAGGCACATCATGCAAGGGGTGCCTAACCAAATGCACACCCTCATGGAATGGATTAACTCTGTAATCTGCACCATGTGGTCAAATGCAGGTGAACTCTCAGGTCGTGTAAGTAAATGTCATACCTATGCTGAGGCTGAATTGACCCAAGTTGTGATAGAACTGGGCATGAAGCAGTCGATATTTAACCCTAGTACCTGAGGCCCAGATGATGAGCGTTTTCTGGTGGCATACAAGACACAATTTTGAACAATGCCCAGTCTATCTCTTTTGGGTCGCTGGCTTCTATTCTTCAACCCTTTGTGGGCACCCTATCTATGAGGTGACCTCGATGGTGGCTAGCTTGGGAGAAATAGATGAATGGCAGCAGGCAAAGGGGATTAGAAGTGTGAAGACCAAAAGGGGGACCGATTTGGTAAAGACCCCATCCAGGTGACAAGAATGCAAATGTGGTTTGATTTGCTGGCAGTGGGAGTTGACAGAAATAAAATTGATAGACAGTCCAATGATCTTCTCCTAGAGGTATGGAGGGAATTGAGACTGGAGCAACAGTTTATCAAGTTTGGGAAGCACCCACAGCAAGAGATATGGGTGGTTTAGTTAGAAGATTACATGGTGCCCGAGGATGTTCCTTGCAATGATGCCCTTTTCCATTTTGAATAGGGCTCACATAAGGTGCACTCCTGAACAGTCCAAGCAGGGACTGGAGGCCCCATGTAGGACTTGCAATTCACTGTCACAAGCTAATGTACAGAGTAATGGCCCTGTTTGGCACTGGTGCTGAATGCAACCTAGGTAAGAAGCCAACTTTTAAAGGTAAGAAGTTGTGCCCTTACCTTTGAAAACTGGGTGGTTCCCTATGTGGTGGTATACAGTAAAGGCTGTGTCCTATGACATGCTACTAATCTCTGATTTTATGGCAGATTTAGAACAATGTGGAAGCATTTGGCATCATGTGGGTGGTCTGTGAATACTGCAATGATCCTCATTGAAGAGGTGCATCTGGCAATTGTGGGGGTTTTCCAGGTCCTAAATAAAAACCCCACAGCAGTAAAGTTGTCCCCATGGAGGCTTTGCTGCAATTTCATAAGGACAGATAGTGAACTAGACTTGGCCATGGAAGATAAGAGCACTCCAAATGCAGTAAGTGGCTCTTCTAGTCCATTAGGGCAAGGACTGCAACCTGAGTTCCAGGTGATACCTCATGTTGAGTTTTGCTATGTATTGGGGATGTAACTGTTTGTTGTCATAGCTACTGCTGTTGCAAGAGGTAAATCCAGGGTTCAGCATTACTTGCCAAGAAATTCACAGAAGATGGACTGTGCATGTATAGTGAGGCAAGAGACCATGAAAGGGCGAAATGTGGGGAAATTAACAAAATAGCACCAGTCACTCTCTTGCCCCAGGCTATCACACCCTCTCACCCCATGTTATGCACAGGTTGACTTTGCATGGTTGTGTAATGGCTGAGATCACTTATAGCACTGCATAGGCACATCACAAGGTACTCGCCTGGCTACAGGCTGCTTTTGTTCTGTAAGTATATATAAGCTTCACCTGGAAAAGACTGGAAGGGTTTTGTGTCATTATGTTATATTATATCTGCTACTATAGCTGCTGTGCCAGTCAGAAGAGGAAAAAGTGTATCTGCAGTTCCTGTGGCGCCTCACATTTTCTCCCAGCCTTTTAGCTCATGCCTTGACTACCATGGGTTCTGTAAACAGTATGCACAGTGAGATACAATGAGACAATCGGTATCAGGAATATGAGGTTTCAGATTGGTAAAACAGCAAAGAATATCCCCACTTATCTGGAAAGGCTATTCAAATACTTCTCCCTTTTCCAACTTTGGAAGCCCAGATATTCTGCATGTGCTACAATAAAACAATGAATTGTAGAACATTAAATAATACTAAGGGTCTTCCCTGGTGGCTCATTCAGTAAAAAAGTCTACCTGCAATGCAGGAGACCTGGCTTCAACCCCTGGATAAGGAAGATCCCCTGGAGAAGGAAATGGCAACCCAATCCAGTATTCTTGCCTAGAGAATTCCATGGACAGAGGAGTCTGGTAAGCTACAGTCCAACTGAATCCAATTTTCTTATATCTAGTCAGACATTAATGAGTTTGTAGAAATGTAACTCAATGCCATTTTTCTCCCCCATATTTTCTGTAAAATGCATTTTAATACATAGTTGTTTATGTTAAAATAGTTATCATTTTTATTTTTCATTCAACTCATAATTAAAAGTCAGTTTTAATTTTTAATATGGTAAATATCAATAGATGAAACTTTACATGAATTAGGAGTCATTGATCTAGAATCTTAGTTTTTAGTCTTATATTTTGTTATTCAAAGAAAGGTTCATGTTTTATTTTGTTCTCAGTTTTTATTTTACTTTTAAAAAATATCTGTGCTGGTTAAAATGTTCTCAATTATCTTCAGGTCTATCTGTTAAGAATCCTCTCTCTCCATTTTGATATTCTCAGAGGGTCCCAAGCCCTGCACATTCTACCTCATATCCTCTTTTCCTGATTAGGGCACATCTAGGAAACATCTGGAATGCAAAAGTAGGCAGTCAAGAGATACCTGGAGTAAAAGGCAAATTTGGTCTTGGAGTGCAAAATGAAGCAGGGCAGAGGCTAACAGAGTTTTGTCAAGAGAATGCAATGGTCATAGCAAGAACCCTCTTCCAGCAACACAAGAGAAGATTCTACACATGGACATCATCAGATGGTTTAATACTGAAATCAGATTGATTACATTCTTTGCAGTCAAAGATGGAGAAGCTCTACACAGTCAGCAAAAACAAGACCGGGAACTGACTGTGGCTGAGATCACAAACTTCTTATTGCTAAATTCAGACTTAAATTGAAGAAAGTAGGGAAAACCACGAGACCATTCCAGTATGACCTAAATCATATCTCTTATGATTATACAATGGAAGTGATAAATAGATTCAAGGGATTAGATCTGACAGAGTGCCTGAAGAACTAAGAATGGAAGTCCATGACACTGTACAAGAGGCAGTGATCAAGACCATCCCAAATAAAAAGAAATGCAAAAAGGAAAAATGGTTGTCTAAGGATGCCTTGCAAATAGCTGAGAAAAGAAGAGAACCTAAAAGCAAAGAAGAAAAGGAAAGATATGTCCTTTTGAATTTATAGTTCCAAAGAATAGCAAGGATATTAAAACCTTCCTCAGAGATCAGTGTAAGGAAATAGATGAGAACAATAGAATGGGAAAGACTAGAGATCTCTTCAAGAAAATTAGAGATATTAAGAGAACATTTCATGAAAAGGGGCACAATGAAGGACAGAAATGATATGTATCTAACTGAAGCAGAGATATTAAGAAGAGGTGGCAAGAATACCCAGAAGAACTATACAAAAGAGATCTTCATGACCTAGATAACCACAATGGTGTGATCACTAACCTATAGCCAGATATCTTGGGATGCAAAGTCAAGTGGGCCTTACAAAGCATCACTATGAACAAAGCTGGTGGAGGTAATGGAATTCCAGTTGAGCTATATCAGATCCTAAAAGATGATGCTATGAAAGTGCTGTTCTCATTATGCCATCAAATTTGGAAAACTCAACAGTGACCCCAGGACTGGAAAAAGTTAGTTTTCATTACAATCCCAAAAAAAGGCAATGCAAAGAATGTTTAAACTACTGCACAATTGCACTCATCTCACACAGTAGCAAAGCAGTGCCCAAAATTCTCCAAGCCAGGCTTCAATTGTGTATGTGAACCGTGAACTTCCAGATGTTCAAACTAGGTTTAGAAAAGGCAGAGGAAGCAGAGTTCAAATTACCAACATCCACTGGATCATCAAAAAAGCAAGACAGATCCACAAAAATTTCTACTTCTGCTTTATTGATGATGCCAAAGCCTTTGACTGTGTAGATCATAACAAACTTTGGAAAATTCTTAAAGAGATGGGAATAGCAGACCACCTTACCTGCTTCCTGAGAAATCTGTATGCAAGTCAAGAAACAACAGCTAGAAGTGGATATGAAACAACAGATTGCTTCCAAATTGGGAAAGGAGTATGTCAAGGCTGAATATTGTCACCATGCTTATTTAACTTATATGCAGTATACATCATGTGAAATGGTGGGCTGGATGAAATACAAGCTAGAATCAAGGTTTCCAGGAGAAATATCAATAACCTCAGATATGCAGATGACACCAACCTTATGGCAGAAAGCAAAGAAGTACTAAAGAACCTCTTGATGACAGAGGAAGAGGAAAGTGAAAAAGTTGGCTTAAAACTCAACATTCAGAAAACTAAGATCATGGCATCCAGTTTCATCACTTCATGGCAAATAGATGAGGAAACAATGGAAATGGTGAGAGACTCTATTTTGGGGGCTCCAAAATCACTGCAGATGGTGATTGCAGCCATGAAATCAAAAGACTCTTGCTCCTTGTAAGAAAAGCTATAACCCACATAGACAGCACATTAAAAAGAGACAACACTTTGCCAACAAAGGATCATTTAGTCAAAGCTATGGTTTTTCCAGTAGTCATGAATGGATGTGAGAGTTGAACTATAAAGAAAGCTGAGCACCAATGATTTGATGCTTTTGAACTGTGGTGTTGGAGAAGACTTTTGAGAGTCCATTGGACTGCAAGGAGATTCAACCAGTCTATCCTAAAGATATCAGTTCTGAATATTCTTTGGAAAGACTGATGCTGAAGCTGAAACTCCAATCCTTTGGCCACCTGGGTGAAGAACTGACTCACTGGAAAATACCCTGATTTGGGAAAGACTGAAGGAGGAAGGCGAAGGGAACAACAGAGGATGATATGGTTGGTTAGTAGCACTGACTTGATGAACATGAGTTTGAACAAGCTCCTGGAGTGGCGATGGACAGGGAAGTCTTGTGTGCTGCAGTCCATAGGGTCACAAAGAGTCAGACACAACTGAGTGACTGAATTGAACTGAGGAAACAGAAATTGACAGAGTTCAGATCATCCCCACCTGGTAATTAAAATGAGTTAGGGATTCTGAGTCGTGGTCAGGAAGCAATGATAAGGAACTTAAAGTGCATTGAGTAGTTGATTCAGTCACAGTGGCATGTGATAGATGACACCAACTTTGAGGACAAAGGTCATGAGTTAATCATTTGTATCTTGCTACATATGGATGAAAGCCTGGGAATACAAGGAAGACATTTATCTTTAATTTCCTAAGAATATAAACCACAATTTATTATGAAATGAATATTCCTTCCTGTCCAATTTATGCTTGAAATGTGTATTGTTATCTTGGAAATGTTGATGTGTTTGGTAAAAATTCCCTTGGACATCTTGACTTTTAGTTTAGTTTAGTTTTTTTTTTCCTTCACATTTTTGATATATAGCCATCCATCTGTGAATCTGTTCTTCAACTATTACTATAATGTTTCAGTTATAAGCAGCTTGATTTACTAGTTAGTCAGAATGGCTTAAAGCCCTTTTGCTCACATTTTCCTTTTAGACTTGAATGTAACTAAATTATTTCATTACCAGACTGTTATCTTAAAAGCAGCACAACACCTTGAAACTTAAACCTGTAGCCAGTCCTATTCTCGGTTAAGTCCTCTGCTAGTTACAATAATTTAAGATTCTATTTCTAAAAAGGGAAATATCTCTTGAAAAATAATTAGAGTTCTTCCTGCAATTTAATTTTTACAATGTATGCTTCCATTTATATTAGAGAACTGTTGTTTGCAAAATGCTTTATAGGACTATTAAATACTTTGGGAAGAAAGTAACATTAGGTTGAAATGTACCAAAATATGTATTAATTGCCCCATAAAACATGCTCTGTTGTGTCCTATTGCTCAAATTAGGTGGAGTTGCCAAGGCAACATTTTTATACTATACCACTATGGCTAAAAGAAGGCATACTAAATTCAGTGTTTCACTTACAGGAAGGCTAATGAGAAAGCTGCACAGAAATGTAGATCTCATTGTTTACACTCGACTATAAATACAATCACGCTGATATACAATATTCAATAACAAATTACTAAACAATATTAGGTGAAGATCAAAGCAGATCAGATACCACAGATACCAGTTATTTTAAATGGACTGGTGAAGCTGTTGGCTAAGGCTTTCCATATAGGCACCAAAGTTATGTAACATGTGCACATAAAGATATTCTTTTAAATTTTTAACACTCTATTACTAACACATGAGAAAAGCAATCAGTCTTATGCTTCAAATGAGATTCTAAAGCTTGACCCACATTAGGGTGTTTTAACTATTTCCTCACTCATTGTTTCTCTGTAGTTTATTATTAAGTACCAAATACTTTGATAGTGGCTAAATGGTTGCTAGTTTTTTTTTTTTTTAAATCTAAAATCTTATCCTTCACTAGGCAAGAGCATTACATAGGGTAATGCTTGTTAGTTTCTATAACAATCAACAGCAAATACCTCATTGGTTTAATAACATGAGACTTTATTCTAGTTCATTATCATTATCTGCTATAGGTTGAATAACTTTGCTAGGTGGCTTTTTTCCAAGTAGTAACTCAGGGACCTAGAATTCTTCCATCTTGTAAAGCTGTCATCTTAACACAAGATATGTACAGATGCCATAAAAGGATAAGAAAACATGTGATTATCCAAGCGATTTTATGGTGGATGTGAAGTATGATATATGACATGAGTAGAACATATGTTTTTTAATATTTGTATCCCTCCAGGGAGCCTGGTAGGGACAGATCTGAGCCCTAGGGAAACTGATGAAACTTGGAGTGACTAGTATATTGCCCATAAAACTATAAGCACTCAGTCAGTCCTTGTCAGTGGGGTAGGATGAGGCCTATTTTAAATAACAAATTAAGGTCTAAAGAGGCAGAGATTAGATTTACTTGTGAACAGTTCTACAGGAGGCTATTCAATTAAAAAATAGGAGCAGAAAATATTAGGTAATACAAATTCCTTAGTAGATATTGGAATCATCAAAATATGTCAAGATTTGCCTTTGAAGTGTTAAAACTCTTTATTAGTAATAGCCTAACCATCTCTGGAAATGATCTATCAGAATTATTTTTTGAGAATTTTTTTTTAGTATGCTAGTTGGTCTCTGATTTTCCTTGCAAATCTAAAAACCTAAGTTTAGATATTGAGGATTGTGTATATATGACAAAAAGATGAAAGAAAGTGAAAGTGAAGTCACTCAGTTGTGTCCAACTCTTTGCGACCCTGTGGACTGTAGCCCACCAGGCTCCTCCGTCCATGGGATTCTCCAGCCAAGAATACTGGAGTGGGTTGCCATTTCCTTCTCCAGGGGATCTTCCCAGCCCAGGGATCGAACCAAGGTCTCCCGCATTGCAGGTAGGCACTTTAATCTCTGAGCCACCAGGGAAACATTTTGCCAAATACTGTTATGTATACAGAAGTTGTGACATATAGCAAACCAAACTTGGGTCTGTCATTCACATTCAGTAAAGACAGTCAACTGACACAGGATTGTGGTGAAGGAAAGTGCAATGTTTACTGCAAGGCCCAACAAGGATTATAGGCAGCTAATCCTCAAAATTTCTAGTGGTCATGTATGGATGTGAGAGTTGGACTATGAAGAAATCTGAGTGCCAAAAAATTGATGCTTTTGAACTGTGGTATGGAGAAGACTCTTCAGAGTCACTTGGATTGCAAGGACATCCACCCAGTCCATCCTAAAGGAGATCAGTCCTGGGTGTTTACTGGAAGGACTGATGCTGAAGCTGAAACTCCAGTACTTTGGCCACCTCATGTGAAGAGTTGACTCATTGGAAAAGACCCTGATGCTGGGAGGGATTGGGGGCAGGAGGAGAAGGGGACGACAGAGGATGAGATGGCTGGATGGCATCACCAACTCGATGGACATGAGTTTGGGTAAACTCCGGGAGTTGGTGATGGACAGGGAGGCCTGGCGTGCTGCGATTCATGGGGTCACAAAGAGTCAGACACGACTGAGCGACTGAACTGAACTGACTGAACTGAATCCTCAAAAGAAATAAATTCCCTGAGGATCTCAGGGAAGGGTTTTTAAAGGCAAGGTGAAAGAGAGTAACAGGTTGCATACTTATTTCATGTACAATTCCCTAACTGGTTGCAGGTGAAGTAATAGAGTGTCACAGTGATTAACATATTCAGTCCTTAGGCCCCAGCTGGTCTGTTGGCTGTATGCTCAGAGTCATCATGTAGTTAGCTTCTTGCATCTGATGGGGGGTTTTGTACCTCTAAAATGACACAGGAATGTGTACCAGACACTGTTATCTGTGTCCTTCTGTCCTTAGTGGCTCAGTTGTGTCTGACTCTTTGCAACCCTGTGGACTGTAGCCTGCCAGTCTCTTTTATCCATGGGGATTCTCCAGGCAACTATACTGGAGTGGGAATGAGGTGTCATGCCCTCATCCAGGGGATCTTCCCAACCCAGGAATCGAACCCAGGTCTCCCACATTGCAGATGGATTCTTTACCATCTGAGCCACCAGGGAAGCCATGCCCTTCTGGGAGGACTGAACATTCTATGATTCTGCTATATGGCTGATCTGTTGTTTTAATTGTTCCCAGTTCTCTTGGCCCAGCTGCTATATTTTGCAATTAATGCTCACATTCTTCAAATCATTAATTCTTTTTTTTTTTAATCATTAATTCTTAAGCTAGTCTTTTGTAACTCAGAGAAGACCTGGAAATGAAAGCTAAGTACAAATAAGAGGCAGACAGGCAGAAGACATGAGAAGAGGGAAACAGGATGGTCCCATAGGATCCTGCTCAGTTACCAGGTAACATATTATGGTATAAAAATGATTAATTAAATATAAAAAGACAATTATCTGAAGACTCACATACCTTATCACTATGCTTTAAACTAATACTATAATTTATTATAATTCAGGGACATTTATAGTTATATCATGTCCAATTACTTGTCATAATTCTCTTTACACCAACTTATTCCTAAACCATCAGCAAAATAATTTTGTTTAACAAAATTATTTTGTTAAACAATTTAACAAGTTGTTAAAAATGAATAAAATAATTTCCACATTTAATCAGAAAATAAAAAGACAAAAGATCTGGATCCTGACCTTTACATCTCCATCAGGTTGCTTGCTCATCAATCAGATCACTAATTGAAAGACTATCACAGGTATAAACTAAAAAAGGCAATTGCTTATTATGTTGCCATATTGTATAAAATATTCAAATAATTCTGTAGAGTCTTTTCTCAAGAAAACTATTCCCAGATTGAGAGATTATTTTAAGGTATGCAAAAGTTCTCAAATGTTGATTCAAAATTTATGTTCATCTTTTCTATGGTTTCATGTCAGAAACATAAAATAAGCTAGTATACTTTTCAAAATATTCAATTTCATAAAGAAAAGTTATGAAAAAGAAAAAGTTCATGATTGCACATGTGAAGCAAGCTCAACAAAGAGTAATTAAAAGTCCCACTTAGCCCATGAAAAGTCCCTTGGGTAGTCTATTTTCATGTTTTCTACTACTCTGTACTTCCTTGGTAGATATAAATTTAAACAACATGACTCTGAATTTATACATGTTTCATCTTTAATTATTTTTTTTAATGTTTGGCATTGGTGAAAATCTTGTTTCTCTAATTATGGTATTAAAACTTTGAAGAGTAACCTGTATTAAAATATATAATTAATAGTGAATGATTAAAAATAAGCAACTAGAAAATTTCTTATTTATTGATGAAAATATATTTTAGCATGTAAATTATATGCAAACACATAAAGTATAGGTGCAGTATTCAAATATCATCAATTTTGAAAAAAACAATTCATCCATTCTATATTTAAACAAAGTTAACCAATACTGCCATGTACAAAAACAGGTGCAATTTACAAAAACAAAAATTAGAAAAGAAACCTAGATGTTTATGAGGCTAGTCACTGCATTTATCTTTGAGAAAATTAATGTATAACATGCAACTGATCAGGTGAAAAACATTTTTACCCCATTAGTTTAACATTCATAAAAAGGAGTCAAGTAACTTTGAATTCACAAGGATTTGAGTCAATCAATACTTCAGTTAGCTACAAAAATTCATAAGAATTATTTCCAAACTCCAGTTCAGTTTAGTTGCTCGGTCATGTCCAACTCTGCAACACCATGGACTGCAGCACACCAGGGTTCCCTTTCCATCACCATTCCCATGCTTGATCAAGCTCATATCCATTAAGTAGGTGATGCCATCCAAGCATCTCATCTTCTGTCATCCCTTTCTCCATGTGCCTTCAATCTTTCCCAGCATCAGGGTCTTTTCCAATGAGCCACTTCTTTGCATCAGGTGGCCAAATTGTTGGAGCTTCAGCTTCAGCATCAGTCCTTCCAATAAATATTCATGACTGATTTCCTTTAGAATGGACTGATTGGATCTCCTTGCAGTCCAAGTGACTCTTGAGTCTTCTCCAACACCACAGTTCAAAAGCATCTGTTTTTTGATCTCAGCTTTCTTCACAGTCCAACTTTCACATCCATATATGACTACTGGAAAAACCATAGCTTTGATTAGGCAGACCTTTGTCATTTCCAACTTTATTGAGACATAATTGATACATAGTATTATGTAAGTTTAATATATACAACATGATTTTATCACTTATATATTGTGAAATGTCTGCCACAATAGGGATAGGTAACAACCATTACTTTACATAGTTACAATTTTTGTTTGTTTCTTGTAGGTGAGATCACTAGTATCCATTCTCTTAGCCACATTCAAGTATATAATACAATATTGGTAACTATAGTCACCATGCTATAACTTAGCTTCCTAAAGTTTATTCATCTTATGATTAGAAATGTGTATCATTCGACCAACTTGGTCACTCAACCTAGAAAATAATTGTTCTACTCTCTGTTTCTATGAGCTTAGCTTTGGTTTTGTTTTTTTTTTTTTTTTTTTAGAACATACGTGTAAGTAAGATCATGTGGTATTTGTCTTTTTATGACTTAGTTCACTTATAGTGCCTTCAAAGTTCATTATTATTGCAGGAAATGTCAGGATTCCCTTTTGTTTTTGTTTTAATAATTTTCCATTGCTTATGTATATTACATCTTAATTATCCAGTCATCTATCAACAACAGATACTTAGGTTATTTCCATATCTTGGCCAGCATAAATAATGTCACAGTGAACATCGTAATTGAGAAAGCACCTCAAGATCCTGATTTTGTTACTTTTGATATACACTCAGGTGTAGCATTACTAAATTATATGGTAGTTCTACTTTTAATTTTTAGAATACTCCATACTGTTTTCCATAGTGGCTGCTCCAAATACACTTCCACCAATGGTGCATAAGGATTCTATTTCCTCCATATACTTGCCCAACACTTGCTACATATTGCCTTTTTAATAGCAATGATTATTATGGTTTTGATGATGATCACAATGATCACTATGGTTTTGACTTGAATTTTTCTAATGATATCAAGAATTTTTCTTTGTACCAAGTACCCATTTGCATGCATTTTTTGAGGAAAAAAATATATCTATTTAAGCCTTATGCTCATTTTTAAGTGAATTTTTTTTTTTGTTTGCTTTGCTATTGAGCTGTGTGAGTTCTTGATATATTTTGGATGTTAACCTCTTATCAGATATATGAATTACAAACATTTTCTCTCATTCTGTAGGTAGCATTTTCATTTTGTTTATTCCTGTTTGTTATGAAGAAGCACATCCTGAGTCTCCTGCTTTGCATGCAGATTCTTTAATGTCTGAGCCACCAGGGAACATAGTTTAACATAGTTCCACTTATTTATCTTTGCTTTTGTGTGTGTGCTTTGGGTGTTGTATTCAGAAAATCATCGTTAAGACCAATGTCAAGATTTTCTCCAATGTTTTCTTCAATGAGATTTATGATTTTAGGCCTATGTTTAACTATTTAAGCCATTTCAAGTTTATTTTTGTAAGTGGTGCAAAATAGAGGTTCAATTCCATTCTTCTGATTGTGATTATTCACTTTTCCCAACAACATTTAGTAAACAGATTGTGCTGTTCCAATAGAGTATAATTGGCTTTCCTGCCAAGCAATATTTTACTATATGAGTTAATTTCTGGGACTCAATTCTATTTCATTGATTAATGTTTCTGCTTTTATGCTAATACAACACTGTTTTGACTATAATAGCTTTATGATATAGCTTGAAATCAGTTGGTGTAATGCCTCCAGCTTTGTTCTTTTCCAAGACTGCTTTCATTATTTGAGATCTTTGATGGTTCCATACAAATCTTAGGATTTTTATATTTGTGTGAAAATATGATTGAAATTTTGATAGGGATTACCACAAATCTATATGTAGCTTTGGGCTTCCCTGGTGGCTCAGATAATAATGAACCTGCCTGCAATGTGGGAGACCTGGGTTGATCCCTGGGTCAGGAAGTTCCCCTGGAGAAGGGAATGATTATCCATTCCAGTATTCTTGCCTGGAAAATTCCATGGACAGAGGAGCTTGGCAAGCTAGAATCCATGAGGTTGCAAAGAGTCAGACATAATTGGGCAACCAACACTTCCACATGTAACTTTGTGTAGTATCAATATTTTAACAGTATTAATTTTTAAATGCATAAACATGGAATATCTTTATTTCCATCTTCTTTAATTTCTTTCATCAAAATCTTAGTTTTCAGTGTATTAATTTTTCACCTCCTTAGTTAAATTTAATATCAAATACTTTGTTGTACTCAATGCTATTTTAAATGGAGTTGCTTTTCATGTTTTTTAGATAGCTTGTTGTTTATGTATAAAAATATAATTCTATTTACTGCTGTAGAAGACTCTTGAGAGTCTCTTGGACTGTAAGGAGATCAAACCAGTCAGTCCTAAAGGAAATCAACCCCAAATATTCTTGGGAAGTACTGTTGCTGAAGTTCTAATATCCTGACCAGCTTCTGCAAAGCGCCACTTCATTGGAAGAGACCCCAAAGCTGGGAAAGGCCAAAGAGAATGGGGTGGCAAAGGATAAGATGATTAGATAGCATCACTGACTCAAAGGACATGAATTTGAGCGAACTCTGGGAGGTCGTGGAGGAAAGAGGCCTGGTGTGTTATAGTCCATGAGGTAATGAGGAGTTAGACATGACTTAGTAACTGAAGAGCAACTATATATATATACTTAATATCATCTGTAAACAGAGGCAATATAACTTCTTCCACTCCATCTAGTATGTCTTTGTTGTTGTTGCTGTTTTGTTTTGTTTTTCTTTTTCTTGTCTAATTTTTCTTGGGCGTAGTACTATGTTGAATAAAAGTGGTGAGAATGCACACACTTGTCTTACTCTTGATTTTAGAAGAAAAGCTTTCAACTTTCCACTGTTGAGAGTGATGTTCAGCTTGGGAATATTGTATACGATCTATATTAAATTAAGTTATATTTCATATATGCCCAATTTGTGGAGAACTTTTTATCATGAATTATTGTTATATTTTGTTAAATGTGCTTTCTGTAATGATTGAGAAATCATGTAATTTTTATCCTTTATTAATGTGATGTATCATATTTATCAGTTTCCATATATTGAACCATTCTTGCATCTCAGGGATAATTTGCTTTGATCATGGTATATGATCTTTTTAATGTTGCTGTTGAAATTGGCTTGCTAATGTGTTGAGAAGTTTTTCATCAGCACTTGAAATGTTGCATCAATGAGTAGTGAGTTACACCATGATTCTTGATGTCTGGAGGAGAGGATTTCAATCCAGAGTTAGAGACAAAGCTCAATCAGTTGAAGCTTTTGTGTAATAAAGCTTTATTTAAGTATAAAATGATAGAGGAAGCTTCTGACATAGACATCAGAAGGGGACAGAAAGAGGACCTGCCTTGATGATTTTTAGAAAAGACTTATATATCTGTTGAAAAATTGCCTCAAAACTGAGACAGCTGCATCAGACTCCTCTCCCACAACATACATTTTGAGATAGCACTGGCACAAGATGAGTAATCCCTGGCCATAAAACAATTCAAATGAATCTTAAAGAAATATAGATTTCCAAGCAAATACATAGTTTCATTAATGTATCTTAAGAGAACATTTCCATGAGTAAGACATACTGGTTTGTTGAACCATGATCAGTTCAAGGTTTGAGATTTAGGCCCAAAGGACTTGAAGAAAGGCAGATTCCAAAGCAAATACATAGTTTATTAACATAGCTTAAGAAAAACATTTACATAAGAAAAATGCATTTGTTAGCTCAAGGTTTGAGAAAAGTTAAGCAAAGGCAGAACCAGGTGTTGTCATGACCACACAGAATTTAAAAGAAGCCTCCTTTTAATTATGTATAGAGAAGAGAAAAAAAAAAAAAGTCTGCCACTTGCAGTCTATTTTCTCTGCTTGGGGACCCCTACCCTTCCTACCTATTACCCTCTCATTCACCCCTTTTCTTTTAGGAGAATTATGCTGCTCAGGGAAAGGGGCAGCATTCTCATTCCATAACTACTTCTGAGCTGATAAGGGGTGCCATCCCTAAATTGGTGAGGCAACATATTCTCCTAACCCTCATATTGAGGTTCTCTGATCCAGGGGCCCCAAGTAGTAGTTGGACAAAGCTGTGGCAGTTATAGGAGTTTGAGCAACTATTTTGTGGTGACCCAAGGATGAAAGAACAGATAAAACCAAAGAGGGTCTTGGAATGCAAGAATGGAAAAACCAGACCCTTATCGTCCTTCCCTCCCCCATACTGTAACTATTAATGGAACAGTATAACCTGTCTCCTCTCCTACCCCGTAGGGAGAAGGTATTTGTACTACTCTCCCCCCCATCCCCCAGTATACATGCCTCATCCAATCAGCAAATAACTCACAAGACCCCTATCCCACTCCTTGTACCCTGCGTATAAAAGTGGACTAAGGACTCTTGCTCAACGTTGGTTCTCCCTTGAGTTGCCCTGCTGTTCTAACAGCGTCTCCCACTCTAATAAACTTTATTTCTCTCTCATTCTTTCTCATGTCTGGAAATTCTTTTCCAACCCACACTGAACCACAGCACATTTTTAACTTAAAAGCCTTCATGCAGCTAGAAGCAAATCTAGCTACAAAGTTACAGAGGCAGGGAGCAAACAGCAGAAACAGAACAATCAAAATTATTGAAATTAGGATAGTTTTTCACCATGAGAAAAACGTTAGTTAACATTAACGTTAGTTAACGTCTCCCAAAGTGAAGTGACTGAGGCTTCAGGAGTATCCATAACCTAAATCATCTTATTTGTGTGTTTAGTAAAGTGAGTAATGTTAGTACTCATTTCTGGTATATATGTACAACCCTGGGTATGAATAATGGCACAAGTTCCTCCATGTGCGGCTCTTAAAATAGACCAATCTATTTTATAAAACCACCTTTCTAATTTGTGTTTGTTTAGCATTAAGAGCTCAAATAGATTTTTGAGACTCTTGTACATCCTGTTGAGTGGAATTAGTCAGAGCATCAACTCACAGCATAACATCTGTAGTTCCCAGAGGGAAAAACTATTCCAGCCAAATAATCATATCAGTGAAATGCAAACATTGTCCAATGAGTTCTAAGGTATGGAAAATTAGCAGGCTTCTCTAGAAGCTCTTATAATATAAATCCATGAGTAAAAACTAGACCTAGGGTGCATTTCCCTATCCAGCCAGGGGAAAGTCATGCCCAGAGGTAAGAGTTACATACGCAGTAGGTCTTTGGAGTAAGCCAGCATGACAGTGATCCAGCCCCAATTAGTGCCTGGCCAGGCAAAAGGAGGACCTGAACTGGGATTGGAAAACACGGGAAGGATTACATTGCATATATTGCCTGAGGCAAAAATCCCAATTGCTTCCAGTCATTATAATTAAGTTGTCAGCTAACTTCTGGGGATGGCTCTATTTGTTCCGAGCATATGGGAGCATAAGATATTAGGCAGCCATTTTCAGTTGTTAGCCATATAACCTCATCCCATATTTGATAAACGTCGGGTAAAAAGCCACGAGATCTAGATCCATCTACCTTCTTACGTGCAGCAAAATAATCATTAAAGCAAGACAATGTATAATCAAAGTTAAAGTCACATTCTATCCGTAGATAAGGTACAAAGTATTGTGCCAGTTTATTTTAGAATTGTTAGATGTCATCAGATTAAGAAGAGGCATCACCATGAGACAAGTGCTCGGGACTGGTGCACTGGGAAGACCCAGAGGGATCGGGTGGAGAGGGAGGTGGGAGGGGGGACCAGGATGGGGAATACATGTAAATCCATGGCTAATTCATTTCAATGTATGGCAAAAACCACTGCAATGTTGTAAGGTAATTAGCCTCCAACTAATAAAAATAAATGGAAAAATAAAAAGAAAGAAAAGAAAAAAAAAAAAAGAAGAGGCATTACATATGTTTGTTGTTGGCATCGGTAGTCACGGACTTGAAGAAAGTCCTTTCCCGGAAGTGGAGATGCCCACCACAGGAAGCCTTCCACTGACAAAGAGGAGATGGCTCTGCAGACTCAGCGATTAGACCGACTGTGGAAGGCAGCATGGGATTGAGCCCAGGACGGGAAGGCCTTGTTTTGAGGGCCAAACGACAGACTCATGATTTTTGGAATCAGCAGAAACAGGCTCACATAGATTATCAGGCCCATTTGAAAATAAGAAAGTAAAAGCAGAGAGCAGAAAGACATACAATCACATCCCTTAGCCCTGGTCAGCATGCCACCTCCTAACTTCAGTGTGGTAAACCCACGAACCAATTCCTGGCACTTTGACAGCTGTGGGAGAAGAAAGAAAAACCTGCTAAGGGCCTTCCCAGAGAGGCTCAAGGGGTTGCCCCATTAGATCCCAATGTCTTTATCAGGAACTCAGTTCCTGGCTCAAACAGAGGATTGTTTGACTCAGAGGCTGGGTCAGGAGTCACCCCCCAGAGTTCCTGTAAAGTTTGTTGAAAAGTTGAAAGTTGAGTTAACGTAATTAGATAATTTCAAGGTCTATAACAATGTCTGTGCATAAGGGCCTTCCATAAATACATTCAAAGAGGGACAGTCCCTTCTTTTGGGGGGTGCAGTCTGAGCCCTCATTAAAACTACGGGTAAAGCTTTAAGCCAATTGTACTATGTCTCTTGAGTTAATTTACCTAGATACCTGTTAATAATGTCATTAGCTTCTTCAATCTTTTCTGAGGTTTGAGATTTCCAGGAACAGAGTAAGTGATATTCTATTTCTAGAGCTTTTTGACACCCTCTGATTTACAGCAGCTTTATAGGCAGAGGCATTGTCATTCTTGAAGGCTCCCCAGCAGCCCAAACCTGGAAATAATTTCATGGATTAAAATTCTCACAACCTCCCTTAGCCTGCTCACTACAGCAGGGAAAATTTTCAATCCATCTAGTAAAGGTATACTTGCACACTTATAAGCAAGAAAATCTATTTGCTTTTGGCATATGAGTAAAATCAATTTCCCAGTTTTCTCCAGGATATTTTACACTTTGCCGTAACACAGATTTTTCTAGTTTTTCAGTCTTTGGGTTATTTTTCTGACAGACCTCATGTCTCTTGATGATGTTCTTTAAAGTCTTTCATTACATTTTCATCTTCAAACAAATGAGAAGCCATCTGGTAAGTGCTCTCAATGCATAAATGAAAACTTTACTTTGGTGTAAACCTGTTTGAATTTTCAGCATTTTCAGCATTTTCAGCAACCCTTGAGCATTTTCAGCAATTATTAATCGTCCATCCTCAGACTGTAAACATCCTTTACTAGTAATCTTTGCTCCTTTTTTCACATATCTTTCAAGTTCATCATCAGTATATTTTGGCTTCTGCTGTTCAACAGGACCTGTCCAGATCAAAGGTGTCTGTAGTGAAGAGGTTTCCTAAAGCACTGCCTTTCTGGCTTGGCAGTCAGCCAACTGATTACCTCCAGCTACTTTACTCCTGTCCCTGCTATGCACTTCTTAGTGCATAATGGCTACTTCTTTAGGAAAATATACAGCAGTTAAAAGTCTTTCAATTCAGTTCAGTTCAATCTCTCAGTCATGTCCAACTTTTGCAGCCCCATGGACTGCTGCATGTTAGGCTTCCCTGTCCATCACCAACACGTGAAATTTGTTCAAACTCATATCCATCGAGTTGGTGATGCCATCCAACCATCTCATCCTCTGTTGTCCCCTTCTCCTCTGGCCTTCTATCTTTTCTAACATCAGGGTCTTTTCCAATGAATCACTTGGCATTGGTTGGCCAAAGTATTGAAGTTTCAGCTTCAGCATCAGTCCTTCCAATGAATATTCAGGACTGATTTCCTTTAGGATTGACTGGTTTGATCACCTTGCAGTCCAAGGGATGCTCAAGAGTCTTCTCCAACACCACAGTTCATCAATTCTTTGGCACTCAGCTTTCTTTATAGTCCAACTCTCACATTCATACATGACTACCAGAAAACCATTGCTTTGACTAGATGGACCTTTGTCAGTAAAGTAATGTCTCTGTTTTTTAATACGCTATCTAGATTGGTCATAGCTTTTTCCAAGGAGCAGATGTCTTTCAATTTCATGGCTGCAATCATCTGCAGTGATTTTGGAGCCCAAGAAAACAGTTTGTCACTTTTTCCATTATTTCGCCATCTACTTGCTATGAAGGGATGTGACCAGATACCATGATAGTTGTTTTTTGAACGTTGAGCTTTAAGCCAGCTTTTTCATTCTTCCCTTTCACTTTCACCAAAAGGCTCTTTTGTTCCTCTTTGCTTTCTGCTATGAGGGTGGTATCATCTGCATATCTGAGGTTATTGATACTTCTCCCAGCAATCTTGATTCCAGTTTGACTGGATTCCAGTCCAGCATTTTGTATGATGTACTCTGCATATAAGTTAAATAAGCAAGGTGATAATATAGTCTGATGTACTCCTTTCTCAATTTGGAGCCAGTCCGTTGCTCCATGTCTGGTTCTAATGTTGCTTCTTGACCTGCATATATATTTTTCAGAAGGCAGGTAAGGTGGTCTGGTACTCTCATCTCTTTAAGAATTTTCCTGTTTGTTGTAATCCACCCAGTCAAAAGCTTTAGCATAGTCAATGAAGCAGTAGTAGGTTTTGTTTTATTAATTTTTTTTTCTGGAATTCTCTTGCTTTTTCTACGATCCAATGGATTTTGGCACATAAAAGTTTCTCAATTTCTTTGAAATGCTTAATAGGTTTTCCTGTTGCATTTTAAATTGTTTTTCTTTCCATATTGCAGCGTGAGCATGAAGTCAAACAAGCATGCTTAGAATCAGGGTAGATATTTACTCACTGCCCTTAGCTTAACTCAAGAGCTCGGGTCAGAGTCACAAGCTCCACTAGCTGAGCGCCCATTCCTGGGGTGGCAGGGTTTAGTCTTTAGAAGAAGACTTTGCTTCTAAAACCTACTCAAATATCACCAGGGTGTAACTTGCTTTCCATTTCCCATCTTGAACATAAGAACCGCCATCTGTATATATTTCCATGTCAGGATTGTCTAATGGGGTATCCATTAAAATCTTCCTGAGATGCATAGTTTAAAGTTAAAAATTGAGACAAGTCATGAATATGTGTTTCATTTTACTTTTCAGGAAGGAAAGTGGCAGCATTAAATTTCCACAGACTTCAAGCTTACATATTGGTCCTTCTAACTATCAGTTCAGTTCACTCGCTCAGTCACGTCTTATTCTTTGTGACCCCATGGACTGCAGCATGCCAGACTTCCCTGTCCATCACCAATTACCATGCTTCCTCAAACTCCATAGTCGGTGATGCCATCCAACCATCTCATGCTCTGATGCCCTTTTGTCCTCTTACCTTTAATTTTTCCCAGCATCAGGGTTTTTTTTTTTTTTTTCCCCAAGGAATCAGTTCTTCTCATAGGGTAACCAAAGTATTGCAGCTTCAACTTCACCATCAGTCCTTGCAATGAATATTCAGGACTGATTTCCTTTAGAATTGACTGGTTTCATCTTCTTGAAGTCCAAAGGACTCTCGAGAGTCCTCTCCAACACCACAGTTCATCAACTCTTTGGCACTCAGCTTTCTTTATATAGTACAACTCTCACATCCATACATGAGTACTGGAAAACCATAGCTTTGACTAGACGGACATCTGTTGGCAATGTAATGTCTCTGCTTTTCAATACGCTGTTGATGTTAGTCTATCTTTTCTTCCAAGAAGCAAGCATCTTTTAATTTCATGGCTGCAGTCACAATCTGCAGTGATTTTGAAGACCAAGAAAGTAAGCTCTGTCACTGTTTCAATTGTTTCCCCATCTATTTGCCATTAAGTGAGGGGCTAGATGCCATGAACTTAGGTTTTTGAAAACTGAGTTTTAAGACAGCTTTTTAACTCTCCTCTCACTTTCATCAGGGGGCTTCTTAGTTCCTATTCACTTTCTGCCATAAAGGTGGTGTCATCTACATATCTGAGGTTCATGATGTATTTTCCTGGCAATCTTAATTTCAGCTTGTGCTTCATTCAGGCCAGTCTTTCACATAGTGTACACTGCATAGAAGTTAAATTAGCAGGGTGACAATAAACAGCCTTGATGTAGACCTTTCCCAATTTGAAAGCAGTCTGTTGTTTCATGTCTGGTTAAAGGGTTGCTTCTTGGCCTGCATGCAGATTACTCAGGAGGTAAGTTAAGGTGGTCTGGTATTCCCATCATATTAAGAGTTTTCTGCAGTTTGTTGCGATCCACACAGTCAAAGGCTTTGGCATAATCAATAAAGCAGAAGCAGATGTTTTTTCTGGAACTCTCTTCTTTTTTCTATGACTTATCAGATGTTGGCAACTTGATCTCTGTTTCTTCTGCCTTTCCTAAATTCAGCTTGAACATCTGGAAGTTACCAGTCGATATACTGTTGAAGTCTGTCTTGGAGAATTTTGAGCATTACCTTGCTAGCATGTGAGATGAGTGAAATTGTGTGGTAGTTTGAACGTTCTTTGGCATTGTGCTTCCTGAAGATCTCTTCTGTGTAGTTCTTATGTGTATTCTTAGTGCTTCCCAGATGTCTCAGTGGTAAAGAATTTGCCTGCCAAGCAGGAGACCTGGTGTCAATCCTTGGGTTGGGAAGATCCCCTGAAGAAGGGACTGGCTTCCCACTCCAATATTCTGGCCTGGAGAATTCCATGGAGAGCCTATGGGGTCGCAAAGAGTAGGACATGACTGAGTGACTTTCACTTTCACTTTTCTGTGTATTCTTGCCACCTCTTTTAATACCTTCTGCTTCTCTTAAGTCCATTCCATTTCCGTCCTTTATTGTGTCCATCTTTGTGTGAAATGTTTCCTTGGTATCTGTAATTTTCGTGATGAGAGCTCCAGTATTTTCCATTCTATTGTTTTCCTCTATTTCTTTACACTGATCATTGAGGATGGCTTTCTTATCTCTCCTTGCTATTCTTTGGAATATTTGCATTCAATTGTGTATGTCTTTCCTTTTCTCCTTTGCCTTTCTCTTCTCTTCCTTTCTCAGCTATTTATATTGCCTCCTCAGACAATCATTTTTCCTTTTGCATTTCTATTTCTTGGGGATGGTCTTGATCACTGCTTCTTGTACAATGCCAGGAACCACCATCGATAGTTCTTCAGGCACTCTGTCTGATAAAATCCCTTGAATCTATTTGTCACTTCCACTATAGAATAATAAGGGATTATGATTTAGGTCAAACCTGAATGGCCTAGTGGTTTTCCTTACTTTCTTCATTTGAGGTGTGAATTTGGCAGTAAGGAGCTCATGATTAGACCCACAGTCAGGTCCTGGTCTTGTTTTTGCTGACTGTATAGAGCTTCTCTATCTTTGGCTGCAAAGAATATAATCATCTGATTTTGCTATTGACCATCTGGTGATGTTCATGTGTAGAGTCTTCTCTTATGTTGTTGGAAGAGAGTGTTTGCTATGACCAGCGTGTTCTCTTAGCAAAACTCTGTTAGCCTTTGCCCTGCTTAATTTTGTGCTCCAAGATCAAATTTACCAGGTATCTCTTGACTTCCTACTTTGCATTCCAGTCCCCTATAATGAAAAGGACATCTTTTTTTGGGTGTTAGTTCTAGAAGATCTTGTAGGGTTTTTTTTAGAACTGTTCATCTTCAGCTTCCTATGGATTATTGGTATGGACATTGACTTGGATTACTGTGATATTGAATGGTTTCCTTTGGAAATGAACAGAGATCTTTCTGTCATTTTGGAGATTGCACCCACTTCAGATTTTTTGTTGATGTTGAAGGCTACTCCATTTCTTCTAAGGCAATCTTACCCACAGTAGTAGATATAATGATAATCTGAATTAAAATTGCCCATTCCAATCATTTCAGATCACTGATTCCCAAACATCGATGTTCACTCTTGCCATCTCCTGTTTGATCACTTCTAATTTAAACTGATTTGTGAACCTAACATTCCAGGTTCCTATGCAATATTTCTCTTTATAGCATCGGATTTACTTCCATCACCAGTCACATCCACAACTAGACCATTGGATTTACTTCCATCACCAGTCACATCCACAACTAGACGTTGTTTTTGCTTTGGCTCTATCTCTTCATTTTTTCGGGAGTAAATTCGTCACTCTTTTTCAGTACCATATTGGACACCTATTGATCTGGGGGAGTCATCTTTCAGTTTCACATATTTTTGCTTTTTCATTCTGTTCATGGCATTCTAAAGGCAAGAATACTGAAGCTTTTACCATTCTCTTCTCCAGTGAACCACGTCTTTTCAGAACACTTCACCATGACCCTTCCATTATGGTTGGTCCTACACAGCATGGCTCATATTTTCATTGAATTAGAAAAGGCGGCTGTGTGGGCGCAGGAAGGCCAAGAGGACCTACTCCACGTTCAATGTCAGGAGGGGCGGCTGTGAGGAGGTACCCCTAATCCAAGGTAAGGAGCAGCAACTGCTCTTTGCTGGAACAGTCATAAAGAGATGCCCCACGTCCAAGGTAAGAGAAATACAAGTAAGACGGTAGGTGTTGCGAGAGGGCATCAGAGGGCAGACACACTAAAACCAGAACCACAGATAACGAGCCAATCTGATCACAGGACCACAGCCTTGTCTAACTCAGTGAGACTAAGCCATGCAGTGTGGGGCCACCCAAGATGGACAGGTCATGGTGGAGAGGTCTGACAGAATGTGGTCCACTGGAGAAGGGAATGGCAAGCCACGTCAGTATTCTTGCCTTGACAACCCCATGGACAGTATGAAAAGGCAAAATGATAGGATACTGCAAGAGGAACTCACCAGGTCAGTAGGTACCCAATATGCTACTGGAGATCAGTGGAGAAATAACTCCAGAAAGAATGAAGGGATGGAGCCAAAGCAAAAGCAATACCTAGTTGTGGATGTGACTGGAGACAGAAGCAAGGTCCGATGCTGTAAAGAGCAATATTGCATAGGAACCTGGAATGTTAGGTCCATGAATCAAGGCGATTGGAAGTGGTCAGACAGGAGATGGCAAGAGTGAATGTCGACATTCTATGAATCAGTGAACTAAAATGGACTGGGATGGGTGAATTTAACTCAGATGACCATTATATCTACTACTATGGGCAGGAATTCCTTAGAAGAAATGGAGTAGCCATCATGGTCAAAAAAAGAATTTGAAATGCAGTACTTGGATGCAATCTCAAAAATAACAGAATGCTCTCTGTTCGTTTCCAAGGCAAACCATTCAATACCATGGTAATCCAAGCCTATGCCCCAACCACTAATGCTGAAGAAGCTGAAGTTGAACAGTTCTATGAAGACCTACAAGACCTTTTAGAACTAACACCCCAAAACAGATGTCCTTTTCATTATAGGGGACTGGAATGCAAAAGTAGGAACTCAAGAAACACCTGGAGTAACAGGCACATTTGGCCTTGGAGTATGGAATGAAATAGGGCAAAGGCTAATAGAGGTCTGCCAAGAGAACGCACTGGTCATAGCAAACACCCTCTTCCAACAACACAAGAGAACACTCTACACATGGACATCACCAGATGGTTAACACTGAAATAAGATTGATTATATTATTTGCACCCAAGGATGGAGAAGCTCTATACAGTCAGCAAAAACAAGACTGGGAGCTGACTGTGGCTCAGATCATGAACTCCTTATTGCCAAATTCAGACTTAAATTGAAGATAGTAGGGAAAACCACTAGACCATTCAGGTATGACCTAAATCAAATCCCTTATGACTATACAGTGGAAGTGAGAAATAGATTTAAGTGACTAGATCTGATAGACAGAGTTTCTGATGAACTACAGATGGAGGTTCGTGACATTGTACAGGAGACAGGGATCAAGACTATCCCCAAGAAAAATAAATGCAAAAAGGCAAAACGGTTGTCTGAGGAGGCCTTACAAATAGCTGTGAATAGAAGAGAAGTGAGAAGCAAAGGAGAAAAGAAAAGATTTTCTCATTTGATTGCAGAGTTCCAAAGGATAGCCAGGAGAAATAAGAAAGCCTTCCTAAGTGATCAATGCAAAGAAATAGAGGAAAACAACAGAATGGGAAAGACTAGAGATCTCTTCGAGAAAATTAGAGATATCATGGGAACATTTGATGCAAAGATGGACTCAATAAAGGACAGAAATGGTAGGGACCTAACAGATGCAGAAGAGATTAATAAGAGGTGGCAACAATACACAGAAGAATTATGCAAAAAAGATCTTCATGACACAGATAATCACAATGGTGTGATCACTCACCTACAGTCAGACATGCTAGAATGTGAAGTCAAGTGGGCCTTAGAAAGCATCACTATGAACAAAGCTAGTGGAGGTGATGGAATTCCAGTTGAGCTATTTCAAATCCTGAAAGATGATGCTGTGAAAGTGCTGCACTCAGTGTGCCAGCAAATTTTGAAAATGGACCAGTGGCCACAGGACTGGAAAAGGTCAGTTTTCATTCCAATCCCAAAGAAAGGCAATGCCAAAGGATGCTCAAACTACCACACAATTGCACTCATCTCACATGCTAGCAAAATAATGCTCAAAATTCTCCAAGTGAGGCTTCAATAGTACATGAACTGAGAACTTCCAGATGTTCAAGCTGCTTTTAGAAAAGGCAGAGGAACCAGAGATCAAATTGCCAACATCTGCTGGATCATCAAAAAAGCAAGAGAGTTCCAGAAAAACATCTATTTCTACTTTATTGACTATGCCAAAGCCTTTGACTGTGTGGATCGCAATAAACTGTGGAAAATTCTGAAAGAGATGGGAATACCAGGCCACCTGACCTGCCTTTTGAAAAACCTATATGAAGGTCAGGAAGCAACAGTTAGAACTAGACATGGAACAACAGACTGGTTCCAAGTAGGAAAGAGTACGTCAAGGCTGTATATTGTCACCCTGCTTATTTAACTTCTATGCAGAGTACATCATGAGAAATGCTGGGCTGGAAGAATCACAAGCTGGAATCAAGAGTGCCAGGAGCAATATCAATAACCTCAGATATGAAGATGACACCACCCTTATGACAGATAGTGAAGAGGAACTAAAAAGCCTCTTGATGAAAGTGAAAGAGGAGAGTGAAAAAGTTGGCTTAATGCTCAACATTCAGCAAACTAAGATCATGGCATCTTGTCACATCACTTCATGGCAAATATATGGGGAAACAGTGTCAGACTTTATTTTTTGGGCTCCACTGCAGATGGTGATTGCAGCCATAAAATTTAAAAAGATGTTTACTCCTTGGATGGAAAGTTATGACCAACCTAGAGAGCATATTAATAAGCAGAGACATTACTTTACCAACAAAGGTCTGTCTAGTCGAGGCTATGGTTTTCCAATGGTCATGTATGGATGTGAGAGTTGGACTGTGAAGAAAGCTGATGGCTGAAGAATTGGTGCTTTTAAACTGTGGTGTTGGAGAAGACTCTTGAGAGTCCCTTGGACTGCAAGGAGGTCCAACCAGTCCATCCTAAAGGAGATCAGTCCTGGGTGTTCATTGGTAGGATTGAAGCTGAAGCTGAAATTCCAATACTTTGGCCACCTCATGTGAAGTGTTGACTCATTGAAAAAGCCCCTGGTGCTGGGAGGGATTGGGGCCAGGAGGAGAAGCAGATGACAGAGGATGAGATGGCTGGATGGCATCACCGATTGGATGGACATGAGTTTGAGTAAGCTCAAATTTAGTTTGTTAGTTCCCGTCTGTGAGAGAGAAAATAGCAGTAACAAGTGCCTTTTTTCTACTGGAGGCATTCCTCCATCCTCCAGATAGGAGTGGAGACAAGTCTTCCACCTAAGCTTCCTTCCCTGGCTGGAGTTAACCAGTCCCTTACCAGCGCAGCTGTCCCATCATCGTCCCTCCCCATTCTACCATAGAGGTGGTGTGGAGATGCACCAGGGGTAGACCTGATGGCATCCCAGACTGATGTCCAGTTCTTCACCATTAAAACCTTCCCCTGCCTCTGATGTCACCAGAATAATCAGAGTAACTTTCTGGTATGCCTCCCAAGCTAAGACTGCTAGGGGAAACATTCTTCTCCCGGGTGACTGCGCATGGTCCTATGTATATTCCTGGCCACAATAAGACCAGTAAATCATAAAGGGGTGAACAAAAAACAACATGTCCCTTCTAAGCATTACCACTACTATATACCATTATCACTAGTATAAGTGATAGCATAAAGGATGGTGAAGGGTCAGCCAATGAGGAAAAAGTGATTTTTGACCTCAAGTTCTTAGGGCTAGTCCTTCCAGTTCATTCCCACTGATTCCACAGAAAGAAAATCTAAGGAGTTGCGACGAAAACCACCAGAGAGCCTTCTCTGGTCCACTAAGAGCGAGGTTTACCAAGGGAAGAATCCCACTGTACTTCCAATCTGAGTAGCTTCTAGCCTGAGAGATGCTCTTATCAAGCTCTGCCTTGCTTCCAAACATGCTCCTGTTGTAACTTTTAACTCCTAGCAAGGCTAGGCACTTCCTGACTACCAATCCAAGCTTGGGACCTAAGCAAAAGTACACAGAAGCAGCATAGAGCACAAGTCCCTTGAAAGTTTATGATTTGGCAGATTAGGTTAGAAGTTTCAATTCCCAAGGCAGTTACAAAATGGGCAAAGAGACCAGGAAAAGTTGACTTAGAAAGGAAAGTTCAGTCCACACACTTTGCTCATTACTGGCCTCTCCCCTCACAGGGTTCTTTGGTGCTTCTTGGCATTGGCAGGTTAGTATAAACCCCTGACAAGGCCCCCCTTTGGGGAGCTGACTTCAGTCATTATGATGCACCATGAAACTGCAGACCAGAGCTCAATGCTCAGTTCATGGTTAATTCCACATTCATGCTGTTTTCATGCAAACAGGCAGACTGTAGAGTCACTAAAGTACAGTAGAAAATGTATTTACTAGGAGAGCAAAGAACTAGAGCTCCAAGCACCCTTACCTTGCCTTGAAGATCCCAGATGAGCACCCAAGATGAAAGGTTGCAACAAAGAGCTGTGAACTACACCAGGATTCATAACCTCCAGAAGAGAGGATTTCAACCTGCGGTCAGATAAGAGGCTTTATCACTTGAAGCTTTTGTGTAATAAGGTTTTATTAATGTATAAAGGGATAGAGGAAGCTTCTGACACAGACATCAGAAGGGGGCAGAAAGAGTGACCCTCTTGCTAGTTTTTAGCAAGAAGTTATATATCTGTTAAAGAATCACCTCAAAACTTAGAGAGCTGCATTACATCCCTGTACCACAACATGCATTTTGAGATAGCATTGGCACAAGATGAGTCATCCCTGGCTGTAAAATAACGACACGAGTCTTAAAGAAATGCAGATTTTCAAGCAAATGCATAGTTTCATTAACATATCTTAAGAGAACATTTCCAGGAATAAGTCAAACTGGTTTGTTGAACCATTATCAGTTCAAGGTTTGAGTTTTAGGCCCAACGGACTCGAAGAAAGGCAGATTCCAAGGCAAATACACAGTTTATTAACATGGCTTAAGAAAAACATTTTCATAAGTAAAATGCATTGGTTAGCTCAAGTTCTGAGAAAAATTAAGTTCAGGCAGAACCAGGTGTTGTCATGACAACAGAGAATTTAAAAGAAAGCTGCTTTTAATTTTGTATAGAAAAGTAAGGAAAAAAAAAATCTGCCACTTTTAGTCCACTTCCTCCTGCTACTTAAGAGAAAAGACAAATAAAAAGTCTGCCACTTGCAGTCTATTTCCTCCACTTGGAGAATGCTAGCCTGCCCACATGTTACCCTCTTACATTCCTCAGGGATATTGACCTGTAGCTTTTTTTCTGAGTGTCTTTTTGTGGATTTGAGTAGAGTAATGCTGGTTTTGTAAAATAAGCTTGGGAGCATTCCCTCCTCTTCAGTTTTTTGGGATGAGTTTTAGAAGGATTGGCATTAGTTCTTTAATTTTTGATAGAATTAACTAATAAAACAATCTATTTCTGGGCTCTTATTTGTTGGGAATCTTTTAATTCAATATCATTGCTTCTTTTTTGGTATGTTCAGATTTTCTTATTCCTCAAGATTCCATCTCAGTGGATTGTTTATTTATAGAAATTAATTTCTTTTCAGTTAAGTTCAGTCGGTTGCTCAGTCGTGTATGACTCTTTGTGACCCCATGAACTGCAGCATGCCAGGCCTCCCTGTCCATCACCAACTCCCGGAGTTTAGGTTATCTAACTTGTATGTAATAGTTTGTAGCAGCGTCTTATGATTCTTTGCATTTCTGTTGTATTGATTGCAATGTCTCTTTCATCTTTTTAAATTTTTATTTCAGCAATCGCTCATTTTTCTTACATTAGCTAAAGAGTTATCAATTTTGTTTTTCTTTAGAAAATGACTTCATTTTGTTAGACTTCTTTTTTTTTTAACTGTTGTTCTGGTCTCAATTTCATTTACTTCTGCTCTTGATTTTGCATCTCTTTAATTGTTTTCTTCTGAATTTCTGTTTTGTTCTTTTTATGATTTCCATATCTTTATTGCATTTTCAGTTTATTTCTGTACTGTGCTCCTGATTTTATTGAATTTTCTTTCTATTTTCTTGTAGCTCTTTGAAATATCTTGTTGTTGTTGTTGTGCTAGTTGCTTCAGTCATGTCCAACTCTTTGCAATCCCATGGACTCTAGAAAACCAGGCTCTTCTATCCTTGGTATTTTCCAAGCAAGAACATAGGAGTGAGTTGCCATTTCTTAATCCAAGGGAACTCCTGCACCCAGGAATTGACACTGTGTCTCTTATGTCTCCTGGATTAGTAGGCAGGATGCTTACCACTAGCACCACCTGAGAAGCCCTGAGGTTTCATAAAACAACTATTATATATCATTTTTTTTAATTATTTATTCAATTAAAGGATAATTGCTTTGCAGAATTTTGTTTTCTGTCAAACCTCAACATGAATCAGCCATAGGTATACATATATCTCCTCCTTTTAGAACCTCCCTCCCATCTTCCTCCCCAACCCATTCCTCTAGGTTGGTACAGAGCCCTTTTTTGAGTTTCCTGAGCCATACATCAATTTTCTGTTGGCTATCTATTTTACATATGGTAAAGTAAGTTTCCATGTTACTCTCTCCAGACATCTCACACTCTCTTCTCCTCTCCCGATGTCCATAAGTCTATTCTCTATGTCTGTTTCTCCATTGCTGCCCTGTAAATAAATGCTTCAGTATCAGTTTTCTAGATTCTATATATGTGTTAGTATATAATATTTATCTTTCTCCTTCTGACTTACTTCACTCTGTATAATAGGCTCTAGGTTCATCCACCTCATTAGAACTGACTCAAATGCATCAATTTTTATGATTGAGTAATATTCCATTGTGTATATGAACCACAACCTCTTTATCCATTTATCTCTTGATGAACATCTAAGTTGCTTCCATGTTCTAGTTATTGTAAACAGTGCTGCAATGAATAATGAGATACATATGTCTTTTTCAGCTTTGGTTTCCTCAGGGTGTATGCCTAGGAGTGGGATTCCTGAGTCATATGGTGGTTTTATTTGCAGTTTTTAAGGAATCTCCATATTATCTTCTGTAGTGGCTGTTTCAATATGCATTCCCACCAATAGTGCAAGAGCATTCCTTTTTCTCCATACTCTCTCCAGCATTTATTGTTTGTGGACTTTTTGATGATGGCCATTCTGACCAGTGCAGTTTTGATTTGCATTCTTCTAATAATGAGCAGTGTTGAGCATTTTTTTCATGTGTTCGTTAGCCATCTGTATGTCTTCTTTGGAGAAATGTCTGTTTAGGCCTTTTCCCCATTTTTTGATTGGGTTGCTTGCTTTTCTGGTCTTGAGTTATATGAGCTGCTTGCATATTTTGGAAATTAATCCTTTGTCTGTTGTTTCATTTGCTATCATTTTCTTCCATTCTGAGGATTGTCTTTTCACGTTGCTTAGAGTTTCCTTTGCTGTGCAAAGTCTTTTAAGTTTAATCAGGTCACACTTGTTTACTTTTGTTTTTATTTCCATTACTCTAGGGAGTGGGTCATAGAGGATCTTGCTTTGATTTATGTCATCGAGTGTTCTGCCTATGTTTTCCTCTAAGAGTTTTGTAGTTTCTGGTCTTACATGTAGGTCTGGAATCCATTTTGAGTTTATCTTTATGTATGGTGTTAGGAAGTGTTCTAGTTTCATTCTTTTACATGTAGCTGTCCAGTTTTCCCAGCACAATTTTTGAAGAGGCTGTCTTTGCCCCATTGTATATTCTTGCCTCCTTTGTCAAAAACATGGTACCTGTAGTTGCATGGGTTTGTTTCTGGACTTTCTATCTTGTTTTTTTGGGTCTATATTTCTGTTTTTGTGCCAGTATGAACCTGTCTTGATGACTATAGCTTTATAACATAATCTGAAGTCAGGAAGGTTGAGTTCTCTACATCCATTCTTCTTTCTAAAGATTGCTTTGGTTATTCAGGGTCTTTTGTATTTCCATATCAATTGTGAAATTTTTTGTTCTTGTTCTATGAAACATGCCACTGGTAATTTGACGGGGATTGCACTGAACCAGTAAATTATTTGGTAATATAGTCATTTTCACAGTATTGATTCTTTGTACCCAGGAACATGGAGTAGCTCTCCATCTGTTTATGTCATCTTTGATTTCTTTTGTCAGTGTCTTATAATTTTCTGCATAAAGTCCTTTGGTCTCCTTAGGTAGGTTTATCCCTAGATATTTTATTCTTTTTGTTGCATTGGTGAATCAGATTGATTCCTGAATTTCTCTTTCTGAGTTTTCATTGTTAGTATATAGAAATGCAAGTGATTTCTCTGTATTGATTTTTTATCCTGCGATTTTGCTAAATTCATTGATTAGCTCTAGTAACTTTCTGATAATATCTTTAGGGTTTTCTAAGTACAGCATCAAGTCATCTGCAAATAGTAAGAACTTTACTTATTCTTTTCTGATCTGGATTAATTTCATTTCTTTTTTGTTCCCCCCTCTGATTATTATAGTTAGACCTTCCAAAACTATGTTGAATAATAGTGGTGACAGTGGACATTCTTGTCTTGTTCCTGATGTTAGGGGGGATGCTTTCAGATTTCCACCATTGAGAAAAATATTTGCTGTAGGTTTATCATATATGGCCTTTACTATATTGAAGTAGGCTCCCTCTATGCCCATTTTTTGAAGAGCTTTAATCTTAAACGTGCTGAATTCTGTCAAAGGTTTTTTCTGCATTTATTGAGATTATTATATGACTTTTATCTTTCAATTTATTAACATGATGTATCACATTGATTTGTTTGAATATACTGAAAAGTCCTTGTATCCCTGGAATAAACCCAACTTGATCATGGTGTATGAACTTTGTAGTGTGTTGTTGAATTATGTTTTCTAAAATTTTGTTGAAGATTTTTGCATCTATATTCATCACTGATATTGGCCTGTAGTTTTCTTTTTTTGTGTTGCCTTTGCAATTTTTTGAAAGAGTTTTAGAAGATAGGCATTAGCTCTTCTCTAAATGTTTGATAGAATTCTCCTGTAAAGCCATCTGGTCCTGGGCTTTTGTCTTTGGGAGATTTTTGATCACAGCTTCAATTTCAGTGCTTGTAATTGGGTTGCTCATAAGTTCTATTTCTTCCTGGTTCAGTCTTATAAGGTTGAAGTATTCTAAGTACCTGTCTATTTCTTCCAGGCTATCCATTTTATTCCCATATAGTTGTTCATCATACTCTATATTGGAGTTTCAGCTTCAGCATCAGTCCTTCCAGTGAATATTCAGGACTGATTTCCTTTAGGATTGACTGGTTGGATCTCCTTGCAGTCCATGAGACTCTCAAGAGTCTTCTCCAACACCACAGTTCAAGAGCTTCAATTATTCAGCACTCAGCTTTCTTTATAGTCCAACTCACCCATCCCTAAATGACTACCAGAATAACCACAGCTTTGACTAGACAGACCTTTGTTGGCAAAGTAATGCCTCTGTTTTTTAATAACATCCATTTACCATTTCTGCATATTGTAAAAGAGACTATCATGAGAACTACTTTCAAATATCTATTATATCACTCTTCTTTCTGCAACTCAGGAGATGAGTATGTGAAGGAGGTAAAAATGACAGTCCTCAGTGATGAGAACTAGTAAAATCTATGGGAGAAGATGAAATTGCCAAGGGAATGCATATAAAGTAATGTAATGGAGTAGAGAGTATGATTGAAAACTCATTAAAAAAGAAGAAGAAGAAGCCACTCAGTGGGAAAAGGTCCAAAATAGGAAATCAAGAGCAAAATGTTAGAGAGGTTGAAGGAGAAGTAGAGTGTCTTGAACACAAAAGGAGGGCCAATTACATTCACAGTGTTTTAGCTCTGAAGTTTACCTCCATGTAAAATTTAAGCAGATTAAATTAAAAGTGCATAATTCTTTAAATATAAACCGTTATAGAACATAAATATAAAGATCTTGAGGAGAGCTGCTAGCATCTACAACATAACTCTGTGTAAAGTGAATCAAGTTACTAATAAAGTTTAGCTTGAAAATAGAAATAAGGGCTTAAGGAAAATGTGCCATGTTCAAATAAATATATATAGAGCCAATTGTTTGTAGCTACAGAGAGCCATACTAAAAATAGATGAAATGTGTTGTGTCATAAATGGGATGGCAAATCCTACAAAGGAGTAGTTGGAGATGTCATTTTCACATGAATGTCATCTTTTTTTTAAATTAACCAATATTTATTGAGCCAGACCATGTGTCAGACACTTTTTAAGTGCTAAGAATATGACAGTGACTGAGACAAACACAATCTTAACTTCTCAGAGCTTATAGGCTAGATGAAGAAGATAGATATAAAAACTATATACTAATAATTATTTTAATTTCAATTATGATAATCCCAATAAAAGATAAGTGTGAGATCTATAGTAATATGTTATGGGAAATTTAAGCTTGTTTGGGAGACTCTGGGAAGGCTCTCTATGTGGAGATGATATTCTAGCTGAGAAAACTGTAAAATGAAGAAGTAGAAGAAATGCATGTGCAGGAGAAAAACACAGAAGTCGCTCACTACAAATAAACTAAAAGAAAACTAATATGTATAGAGAAAGGTATACTTTAGTTTCATGGAGAAACGTATTCTTTAGATGGAACTAAAAAGTTAAACAGGATCCAGATCATACAGAGTTCTGTGAGGTTTCGGTCCTCACTTTTACATGTATATTACTATATGTAAAATAGATGACCAGTGCAAATTTGGTGAATGAAGCAAGGCACCCAAAGCTAGGGTTCTGGGACAACCCAGAAGGATAGGATTTAACCTACAAGGCTCCTCCATCCATGGAATTTCCCAGGCAAGACTATGTAGAGGGTTGTGTTTCTTTCTCCAGGGAATTTTCCTGACCCAGGGATTGAACTCAGGTTTCCCACATTGCAGGCAGATGCTTTACTGTCTGAGCCACCAGGAAAATCCAATCAAAATGAAAGGGCATAGTATTGTCTCAGATGAAGAAGCATGATAAATCCTTAGGGGTTGGCGGGGGGGCGGGGGGGGGGGAATTGAAGCAGATGTATTCAAACTTCCATGACCCAGGATCTCAGGAAAAGAATAGGGAAGATGCAAGAAGTGTTTACCAAAGATCTAAAAGAACTAAGGAACAAATAAACAGAAATACACAGTAAAAGAGTCAATAGCAGAATAACAAAGGCAGAAAAACTGGATAAACGACCTGGAAGATATAATGGTGAAAATCACTGTTGCAAAACATAATATAGGGAAAAAAATGAAAAAAAAAAAAAAGAAGAAAAAAACAACAAAGACAACATAAGAGACCTCTGGGACAACATTAAATGCACCAATATTCATACCATAGGGGTCCCAGAAAGAAGAGAGAGAGAGAAAGGAACCAAGAAAATATTTGAAAAGATAATATCTAAAAACTTCCATAATATGAGAAAAGAAACAGTCAACAAAGACCAGGAAGTGCAGAGAGCACCAGGCAGGAAAAACTCAAGGAGGAACACATCAAGACACATTGTAGTCAATCTGACAAAAATTAAAGACAAAGATAAGATATTAAAAGAAACAAGGGAAAAAGACAAATAATATACAAAGGAACTCCCCTAAGATTATCAGTTAATTTCTCAACAGAGAATCTACAACCCAGAAGGGAATGGCACCGTTGAAAGTGAAAGTGAAAGTTGCTCAGTCGTTTCCGACTCTTTGTGACCCCATGGACTATAGAGTTGATGGAATTCTGCAGGGCATAATACTGGAATGGATAGCCTTCCACATCTCCACGGGATGATCCCAACTCAGTGATTGAACCCAGGTCTCCTACACTGCGGGAAGATTCTTTACCAGCTTAGCCACAACAGAAGCCTAAGGATACTGGAGTGAGTAGCTTTTCTCTTCTCCAGTGGACCTTTCTGACCCAGGAATCAAACCGGGCACATTTTATTCAAATTATATTAAGCAATGAAATGGAAAAAACTACAACCAAGAGTACTCTACCCAGCAAGACTCTTGTTCAGAGCTGATGGAGAAATCAAAAGCTTTGCAGACAACCAAAATTAATAGAACTTGGCACCACTAAACCAGCTTTACAAGAAATACTAGAGGAATTTTTCTAGACAAGAAACAAAACAGATCTACAAAATATATTTTTAAAAAATTAAGAAAATGGTATTACACCCAGACACATCAGTCTGTTTCAGTTGCTCAGGCATGTCTGACTATTTACAACCCCATGGATTGCAGCACACGAGGTTTCCCTGTTCATCACCAGCTCCCAGAGTTTGCTCAAACTCATGTCCATTGAGTCGGTGATGCCATCCAACCATCTCACTCTCTGTTGTCCCCTTCTCCCACTTTCAATCTTTCCCAGCATCAGGGTCTTTTCAAATGAGTCGGATCTTCGCATCAGGTGGCCAAAGTATTGGAGTTTCATCTTCAGCATCAATCCTTCCTATGAATATTCAGGACTGATTTCCTTTAGGATGGACTGGTTGGATCTTCTTGCAGTCCAAGGGACTCTCAAGAGTCTTCTCCAACCCCACAGTTCAAAAACATCGATTCTTCAGCACTCAGCATTCTTTATAGTCCGACTATCACATCCATACATGGCTACTGGAAGAACCATAGCTTGGACCAGATGGAACTTTGTTGGTGAAGTAATGTCTCTGCTTTTTAATATGCTGTCTGGGTTTGTCATAACTTTTCTTCTAAGGAGCAGCATCTTTTAATTTCAAGGTTGCAGTCACAGTCTGCAGTGATTTTGGAGCACCCCAAAATAGTCTCTCACTGTTTCCATTGTTTTCCCCATCTATTTGCTATGAAGTGATGGGAAAAGATGCCATGAACTTTTATGAATATTGAGTTTTAAGCCAACTATTCCATTCTTCTTTTACTTTCATGAAGAGAGTGTTTAGTTCTTCTTCAGCTTCTGCCACAAGGGTGGTGCTATCTGCATATATGAGGTTATTGATATTTCTCTCAGCAATCTTGATTCCAGCTTGTGCTTAATCCAGCCTGGCATTTAACATGATGTATTTTGCATATAATTTAAATAAGCAGGGTGGCAATATACAGCCTTGTCGTACCCTTTTCCTGATTTGGTACTAGTCTATTATTCCCTGTCTGGTTATAACTGGTGCTTCTTGACCTGTATACAGATTTCCCAGGAGGCTGGTAAAGTGGTCTGGTATTTCCATCACTTAAAAAATTTTGTTAAACTGTTTGTTGTGATCCACACAATCAAAGAATTTGGCATAGGCAATAAAGCAGAAGTAGATGTTTTTCTAGACCTCTCTTGCTTTTATGATGATCTAACGGATGGTGGCAATTTAACATCTGGTTCCTCTGTCCTTTCTAAATTCAGCTTCAACACCTTAAAGTTCAGGGTTCACACACTGTTGAAGCCTGGTTTGGAGCATTTTGAGCATTACTTTGCTACCATGTGGGATGAGTGCAATTGTGTAGTACTTTGAACACTCTTTGCACTGCCTTTCATTGGGATTGGAATGAAAACTGACATTTTCCAGTCCTGTGGCCACTGCTGAATTTTACAGATTTTCTGGCAATTTGAGTGCAGCACTTTCACAGCATCATCTTTTAGGATTTGAAGTAGCTCTACTGGAATTCCATCACCTCTACAGTTTAGTTCATAGTGATGCTTCCTCAGGCTCACTTCATTTCAGACTCCCGGATATCTGGCTCTAAGTGAATGATCACACCATCCTGATTATCTGGGTCAAGAAGATCTTTTCTGTGTAGTTCTTTTGTGTATTGTTGCCAACTCTTCTTAATACCTTCTGCTTCTGTTAGGTCCATACAAATTCTGTCCTTTATTGTTCCCATCTTTGCATGAAATGATGAAAATGAAGGACATTATGTAATGTTCAAGTGTTCAATCCAAGAAGATGTAGCAATTATAAATGTATATGCACCTAACCTAGGAGTACCTCAAAATGCAAAGCAAACACTGACAACCATAAAGGGAGAATTTGACAGCAACACAGTAAGAATGGAGGTACTTAATATCTCACTTTAATCAATGGACAGATCATTCAGGCAGAAAATTAATAAGGAAACAGAGACCTTAAGTGACACTTTAGACAAGTTGGACTTAATTGATATTTATAGAGCATTCCATTACAAAAGCAGTAGAGTACACATTCTTCTCAAAGGTATATAGAATATTCTTCAAGATTCATCCAATGCTGGGCCACAAGGTGAGTCTTGGTAAATTTAACAAGACTGAAATCATATCATGCATCTTTTCTGATCCTAACACTTTGAAATTAAAAATAAACTGCAAGGGGAAAAAAAAACACTACAAAACACAAAAATGTGTTGACTAAACAACATGCTATGAAATAATTAATGGATCACTGAAAAAAATTAAAGAAATAAATGAAAATCAATCTAAAGGTGAATTAAAATATAAGCACAATGGGTTGAAACCTATGGGATGTAGCAAAACAGTTCTAAGAGGAAAGCTATAGCAATAAAATTTCACCTCAAATAAAAAGATATCAAATAAGCAACTTAAATTTACACCCAAAACAACTAGGGCAAAAAGAGCAAATAAAACCTAAAGGTAGTAGTAGAAATCATAAAATTAATAGCACAAATAAATGAAATGAAAGCAAAGAAAACAATTGCAATAATGAAACCAACAGATTGTTCTTTGAAAAGATAAACACAAGTGATAAACCTTAAGCCAGACTCATCAAGAAAAAATGGAAGAAGACTCAAATCAATAAAATTAGAAGTGAAAAAGTAGAAGTTACAATTAATTCCACAGAAATAGCAAGGATCATAAGAGAATACTAGGGGCAACTGTATACCAATAAAATGGACAACCAGGAAGAAATGGAAAAATTCTTAGAAATGTACAGTCTATCAAGGATGAACCAGGAAGAAATAGAACATATGAACAGACAAGTCACAAGCACTGAAAGTGAAACTGTGATTTAAAGCATCCCAACAACAAAAGTCCAGGCTTCATAGGTGGCTTCGTAGGTGAATTCTACCAAACGTTTAGAAAAGAGTTAACACTTATCTTTCTGAAACTGTTCCAAAAAATTGCAGAGAAAGGAAAACTTCCAAAATCATTTTATGGGGCTACCATTATTCTGACACCTATCCAGACAGAGAGACTACAAAAAAAAAAAGAAAAAGAAAGAAAAGAAAATTACAGGTCATTAATGAATCACTAATGAACATAGATGCAAAATTTTCAACAAAGTACTAGCAATGAAAACCCAACAATACACTAGAAAGATCATACACCTTGCTTAAGAAGGATTCATACCAGGGATACAGGGACTTTTCATTATATGCAATTTAATCAATAGGATACTCCACATCAAGAAATCAAAGAATAAAAACCATATGATCATCTTAATAGGTGCTGAAAATGCTTTTGACATAATTGAGCACCCATTTATGATAAAACTCTCCTGAAAGTGGGCATAGAGAAAACATACCTCAATGTAATAAAGGCCGTATATGACAAACCTACAGCAAACATGCTGCTTATTGATGAGAAGCTGTAACCATTACCTCTAGATAAGGAACAAGACAAAGATGTCCATTCTTACCAGTTTTATTCAACATAGTTCTGGAAGTCCTAGCTACAGTAATCAGAGAAGAAAAGGAAGTAAAATGAATCCTAATTGAAAAAGAAGTTAAACTGTCCCTGTTTGCAAATGACATGACATTGTACATAGAAAACCCTGAAGATTTTACCAGAATACTACTAGAGTTCATCAATAAATTTGGTAAAATGTCAGGTTATAAAATTAATACACATAAATAAGTGGCATTTGTATAGACTAAAAATGAAAGCTCAGAAGGAGAATTTCAAGATATAGTACAATTTACCATAACATCAAGAAGAATAAAATTCCTAAAATAAACCAACCTCAGGAAACAAAAGACTTGTACACCAAAATCTATAAAATGCTGATGAATGAAATCAAAGAAGACATAAACAGATAGAAAGTTATACAATGTTCATGGATTGTAAGAATCAATATTGTCAAAATGATTATTCCACACAAGGCATTCTACAGATTCAATGCTATCCTTATCAAATTACCAATGGCATTTTCATAGAACTAGAGCAGAAAAATCTTAAAATTTGTGGGACAAGACAAAAGACTCCAAACAGTCAAAGCAATATTCAGAAAGTAAAACAGAGGTGGAGGAATCAGGCCTCCCGACTTTAGAGTATATTACAAAGCTACAGTCATCAAAACAATATGGTACTGGCAGAGAAATGGAAAAAAAAAAACAAAAAACACATCAATGGAATATGAACGAAAACACATAAATAAGCCCAGACATTTATAGCCAATTGATCTATGATAAAAGAGGCAAGGCTACACAATGTTCTCAAGACAATACGAATGGAGAAGAGGCTCGTGAAAGCATGCTCAACATTGCTCATTATTAGAGAAATACAGATCAATACTAAAATGAGATATCACCTCACAACAGCCAGAATGGTTATCATCAAAAAGTCCACAAACAGTAAATACTGGAGAGGGTGTAGAGAGAAGTGAACCTGTCTACACTATTGGTGGTAATACAAATGGGTACAGATACTATGGAGAATGTTATGGGGAGTCCTTAAAATGCTAAAATAGAGCTATCATGTGACCCTGCAATTCCACTCCTGGATATATATCCAGAGGGGGAAAAAAAAAACACGATCTGAAAGGATATATGCACCCCAATATTCGCTGCAGCACTGTTTGTAATACCCAAGACATGGAAGCAACTTAAATGCCCACTGACAAAGAAAAGGATGAAGAAGATGTGGTACGTATGTGTTGTTATTGTTCAGTAGCTAAGCCATGTCCAACTCTGTAACCTCATGGAGTATGGCACACCAGGCTCCTCTGTCCTCCACTATCTCCAGGAGTTTGTTCAAATTCATGCCCATTAAGTTTGTGATGGTATCTAACCATCTCATCCTCTGCTGACCCTTCTGTTTTTGCCTTTAATTTTTCCCAGCATCAGTTTCTTTACCAACGAGTTGACAGTTTGCTTCAGGTGGCCAAAGTATTGGAGCATCAGCTTTAGCAACATACACTCCACGATTGACTGATTTGATCTCTTTGCAATCCAAGGGAAGCTCAAGAATCTCCTCCAACACTACAATCCAAAAGCATCAATTATTTGGGTCTCAGCAATTTTATGGTCCAACTTTCATATATGTACCTGACTACTGGAAAATCATAGCTTTGACTAGATGGACTTTTGTTGGGACAGTGACTTCTCTCTTTTTTAATATGCTGCCTAGGTTTGTCATACCTGAAGAATGGAAAGGCTACCCACTCCAGTAGTCTGGCCTGGAAATTTCCATGGACTATATAGTCCATGGGGTCATGAAGAGTCAGACACAGCTGAGTGACTTTCACTTTCACTAGGTTTGCCATAGATTTGCTTCCAAGAAATGGGCATTTTTAAATTTCAAGGTTGCAGTCTTCCACAGTGATTTTGGAGCCCAAGAAAAGAAAATATATCACTTCTTTCATTTATTTACTCTTCTGTTTTCCAGGAAGAGATGGAACCAGGTGCCACAATCTTATTTTTTTTAATGTTGTTTTGATCCAGCTTTCTCATTCTCCTCACTTACCATCTTTAAGAGACTCTTAAGTTCCCCTTAACACTTTCTGTCACTAGAGTGGTTGTTGCTGTTCAGTACACAGTCATGTCCAACCCTTTGCAACCCCATGGACTGCAGCATGCCAGACTTATATGACCTTCACTATCTCCCAGAGTTTTCTCAAACTCATGTCCATTGAATTGATGATGCCATCCGCCATCTCATCCTAGGTTGCTCCCTTCTCCTCCTGCCCTCAATCTTTCCCAGAATCAGGGTCTTTTCCAATGAGTCAGCTCTTCACATCACATGGCTGAAGTATTGCAGTTTCAGCTTCAGAATCAGTCCTTTCAATGAATATTCAGAGTTGATTTCCTTTAGGACTAACTGGTTTTATCTCCTTACCATCCAAAGGACTCTCAAGAGTTTTCTCCAGCACCACAATTCCAATGCATCAATTATTTGGCATTCAGCCTTCTTTATAGTCCAAATTTCACATCTGTACTTGACTACTGGAAAAATCATAGTTTTGAATATAGAACCTTTGTTGACAAACTGATGTCTCTGCTTTCTTATAAGCTATTTTTGCTTCTTGTAACTTTTCTCCCAAGAAGCAAGAGTCTTTTATTTTCATGGCTGCAGTCACTGTTTGCAGTGATTTTGGAGCCAAAGAAATAAAATCTGTCATTGCTTACATTTTTACCCCATTGATTTGTCAGGAAGTGATAGGGCTAGATGCCATGATCTTAGGTTTTGGAATGCTGAATTTTAAGCCAGGTATTTTACTCTCCTCTTTCAGTTTCATCAAGAGACTCTAGTTTCTCTTCATTTTCTGCCATTACGGTGGTGTGAACTGCACATTTGAAGTTATTGATATTTTTCCTGGCAAGCATGATTCCAGCTTGAGCTTCATCAAGTCTGGCATTTCACATGATGTATGCTGCCTAAAAGTTAAATAAGAAGGGTGCCAATATAAAACCTTCACATACTCCTCTCCAAGTTTTGAACCAGTTCATTGTTCCACTTTTGCTTCTTGACCTGAATACCTCAGGAGGCAGGTAAGTTGATCTGGTATTCCCATCTCTTTAACAATTTTCTACACTTTGTTGTGATCCACACAATCAAAGCTTTAGCGAGTCAATGAAGCAGAAGTAGGTATTTTTGGAATTTCCTTGCTTTTTTTATATCGAACAGGTGTTGGCAATTTGATCTCTGGTTCCTCTGAATTTTCCAAATCCAGTTTGTACATCTGGAAGTTCTCAGTTCATGTGCTGTTGAAGCCTAGCTTGAAGGATTATGAACATAATCTTGCTAGGATGTGAAATGAGTAAAACTGTGTGGTACTTTAAACTTTCTTTGGCATTGCCCTTCTTTGGGACTGGAATAAAAACTGACATTTTCAGTCCTGTGGCCACTGTTGAGTTTTCCAAATTTGCTAATATATTGAGTGCAGCACTTTAGCAGCAGTATCTTTTAGTTTTGAAATCGCTCAGGTGGAATTCCTTCATCCTCACTAGTTTTGTTCATAGTGATGCTTCCTAAAGCCCATTTGACTTCACACTACAGTATGTTTGGCTCTAGGTGGGTTACCACACCATCATGGTTATTCAGGTCATTAAGGCTTTCTTTGTATAATTTTTCTGTGTATTTTTGCCATCTCTTCTTAATCTCTTTTGCTTCTGTTTAGGTCTATACCGCTTCTGTCCTTTATTGTGCCCATCTTTGCGTGAAATGCACCCTGGTATCTCTAATGTTCTTGAAAGTCTTCTAGTCTTTCGGATTCTATTGTTTTTCCTCTATTTTTGCATTGTTCACTTAAGAAGGCTTTCTCATTTTTTGTGCTATTCTTTCGCAATCTGCATTCACATGGGTATATATTTCCTTTTCCTTAGACTTTTGCTTCTCTTCTTTTCTCAGTTATTTGTATGGCTTCTTCAGACAACCATTTCAACTTTCTGCATTTCTTTTTCTTGTGGATGGTTTTGATCATAGCCTCCTGTACAGTGTTAGAAATCTCTGCCCATAGTTCTTCAGAAACTCTGTCTATCAGATCTAATCCCTTGACACTATTTGTCACTTCTACTGTAAAATCATAAAGGATTTGGTTTAGGTCATACCTGAATGTCCTAGTGGTTTGCCCTACTTTCTACAATTGAAGTCTGAATTTGGCAATATGGAATTCATGATTTGAGCTACAGTCATTCCTGGTCTTATTTTTGCTGACTGTATAGAGCTTCTCCATCTTTGGTTGTAAAGAATATATTCAATCTGATTTGGGTATTGACCATCTGGTGATGTCCGTGGGTAGACTCATATCTTGTGTTGTTAGAAGAGGGTATTTGCCGTGACCAGTTCATTCTCTTGGCAAAACTGTTAGCCTTTTCTCTGCCTCATTTTGTATTGTAACACCAAACATTCCTGTTGCTCTAGATTCTTCTTGATTTCTTATTTTTGTATCCCAGTCGTCTATGATGAAAAGGACATCTTTTTGAATTAGAGTTGTATCTCTTGCATATCTGAGGTTTTATATTCCTCCCAGCAATCTTAACTCCAGCTTGTGATTCATCCAGCCTTGAATCTCACATGATCTACTCTGCATATAAATTAAATAAGCATGTTAACAACAAACAGCTTGTCAAACTCCTTTCCCAATTTTGAACTAGTTAGATTGTTGCTCCATGTCCTGTTCTAAGCAGCTTTTTGACTCAGATACTGGTTTTTCATGAGACAGGTAATATGGTCAAATACTCCCATCTCTTTAATAATTTCCCACAGTTTGTAGAGATCCACAGTCAAAGGCTTTGGACTAGTCAATGAAACAGTAGTAGATGTTTTCTTCTGGAATCGCCTTGCTTTCTCCATGATCCAACAAATAGTGGCATTTTGATCTCTCATTTCTCTGCCTTTTTGAAACCCAGTTTGTACGCCTGTAAGTTCTTGGTTCACACTCCTGAAGCCTAGTGTGGTACATATATACAATGAAATATTACCCAGTAATTAAAAAGAATGAAATGATACCATTTGTAGCTATGCAGATGGACCTAGAATTTGTCATACTTAGTGAAGTAAATCAGAGGAGAAATGTCATATGACATCCCTTTTATGTAAAGTCTCAAAAGAAGTGATACAATTAACTTACAAAACAGAAACAGACTCACAGTCTTAGTGAATGAACTTATGGTTGCCTGGGGGAAGGGATAGCTAGGGCTTTGAGGAAGGACATGTACACAGTTATGTTTAAAATAGATAACCATTAAGGACATACTGTGTAAGCCTGTAACTCTACCCAATGTTATATAGCAGCCTGGATGAGAGTACAACATGGGGGAAAATTGATACATGTAAATATATAGCTAAGTTCCTTCATCATTCACCTGAAACTATCACAACATTTTTTTTTTATTAATTGATTATACATAATGCAAAGTTTTAAAACATGGTTTTTAAAAGACAGTGTTTTTTTTTCTTTTTAAGTGCCATGGATTAAAGAGATCATTTCAGCTACTGAGAGGAAAATGGATTAGTAGAGTTGAGAGAGAATAAGAAAATAAAAACTAGGAGGATTTTGTAGTAGTTTAATCAGGAAGTAGAGGTGGCTTGAAGTATGGTAATGGCAACATAAAAATGAATGTGTAAATTTAAAATATTTTGAGACATTTATCTTAATGTGAAAATGGATATGAAAGATGACTATGAGAAATCCTAGAGGGAGAGATTTTGCTTTGTATGAATGCTTTGATTAGATTATTTTTAGATCTATTTCAGATAGTCTATAATCTCATTATTCTGTAACACTTTAATGACTACATATATAGTAACTTCAAAAAAAAAAGACTTGATTTTGAATTTATTGCCCCAGGCCCACTGGGGACAAGGAAGACAGGGAAGGCAGGGATGTAAGATTTCATTTGATTCATTGCATCCTTTTTTAAAAATTAATTTTTATAGGAGTATAGTTGATTTACAATGCTGTTTTAGTTTCTACTGTACAGTAAGGTGAATCAGATATACATATATCCACTTTTTTCTTTTTTTGTTTTTTAGTTTCCTGTTCCCACATTATTGCAGAGTATTGAGTAGAGTATCCTGTGCTCTATAGCAGGTTCTTAATAATTATCTATTTTATATATAGTAACATGTATATGGGGCTTTCTCAGTGGTTCAGTGGTAAAGAACCTGCCTGCAATACAGGAGATGTAAAAGACACGGGTTTGATCCCTGGGCCAGGAAGATTCCCTGGAAAAGGGAATGGCAGCCCACTCCAGCATTCTTGCCTGGAGAACCTCATGGACAGTGAATAATTATTTATTTTGGGCTTCCCTGGTGGCTCAGCTGGTAAAGAGTCCACCTGTAATGTGGGAGACCTGGGTTCAATCCCTGGTTTGGGAAGATCCCTTGGAGAAGGGAGAAGCTACCTGCTGCAGTATTCTGGCATGAGAATTCCATGGACTATATAGTCCATAGGGTCACAAATTCATTGTTTCTCCTCTTTCCCTCTTGGCATCCATATGTTTGTTTTCTATATCTTAATTCACTTCATACTTGTCTCTTCAAACTCTGAAAGCCTGACAGAGGTTCCCTATTTACTTATTTTTCAGAATACTAAGTACCCACCTGATAAATTCTGAAGTTAATATGTTGGTAGCATGACAGCAGTGGAGGATAACAAGTGGTTACAAACAAATGTTAAAATTGAAATAAACAATGTCTGCAATGAGACTGGCTATGTTTCCTTGGATTGATTATGATTAAAGACCTGTAAAACTCCTCCCTCCACAATGAGTCTCCAACGTGCTGAAATTCTCAAGGAAGGGTCATTTATGCCTCCATCTGCATCTTAGTTGTCACTAGACTCTCTCTAACAGAGGGACAGGGTATTTTTAATTAAACTTTTGTGAATAAAGACAAAATTCTTTTCTAAAACAATTGTCTGGAAGTTAGTGGCAACCCAAATATCAGCATGCAGTGTAGCCATTAATTAGCTAGATGCCAAAGGTTGATGGGAGGGGTTGCAGAGAAAGTATGTCAGAATGGAAGAAAAAATACAATTTAATTTTCCTTGACAAATTTTCTTTCCTACAGTTCCATCAGAAGGGGCAGTCTGATCAAAGATCTGTAGCTGTCTTTCTAATTTAATATCTGTTGGTAATTTATTTTTGCTATAATTTATTTTAGCTCAATAAATTTTAGAGAAGGAAAGCCAATATTATAATAAAATATTGGAAATTGAAGTAAACTTTTATCAAATGCTCATAATCTTGATGCTTGAAGAACAAAACAACAACAGAAAACCAAGAAAGGGACTGTAGTTTCCTGGAAGTAATTTCAGTTTTAACTTTCTATGAACTTGAGGTAAATTTTTTAATATTAATTTTTAATTTTTAAAAATTCCAGACTCTTTCACAGAATTAATATTACTAGCAGTGAATATAAAGGAAAACTTTTGAGAAAATTCTTTAGTAAAACTTCCTGAAATCAGAAAGATTTATCACACATAGTGGGCACTCAATGAATACTGAATCACTAAAGACAAAACAATTTTAAGTGTTGAAAAGACATGCTAAAGTTCTAATAAATGATGGCTCAAAAGATCAAATAATTAAGACTATATACTATGATTACTACCAGAGAGAAGTTAACTACATGATGAACAGACTGTAGCCATGGCATAAACTAGTCCATCTTAAGCAGTACTGGACCTGTGGCTATCACAATTCCAATAACTGGTCTTAAGAAAATAGATTAACACTATTGTCCATAGTAATCTATATCTCTGTGGGCATCAAAATAATTGTAGTTTGTTGTATTTGTATATGTAATCAGGAAATTAAAATGATCAACAAATGGAGGAAACAGACTCAGGTCGATATCTTCCACTTTATGGTATCTTATGTTATCATGAAAAAGGTACAGAAGGCAGGTCTTTGCCCCTAACCTCATGAAGTTCACAATCACAGAAAACTAACCAAACTTATTATATGGATCACAGCTTTTTGTAACTTTACTATGGTGGAGAGTTCTGATAAAACGTAGTCCATTGGAGAAGGGATGCAGACCACTTCAGCATTCTTGATGTGAGAACACCATGAAAAGTATGAAAATGCAAAAAGGTATGACCCTAAAAGATGAATCCCCAGGTTCGTAAGTGTCCAATATGCTACTGAAGAAGAGTGGAGAAATAACTCCAGAAGGAATGGAGAGGCTGAGCCAAACCAGAAACAAAACCAAGTTGTGGATATGTCTGGTGGTGATATAAAGCCTGATCCTATTATTGCATAGAAAGTTAAAATGTTATGTCCATGGATCAAAGTAAACTGGAAATGGTCAAACACGACATTTTAGGAAACAGTGAACTAAAATGGACTGGAAGAGTGAATTTAATTCAGATGACCCTTATATTTACTACTGTGGGCAAGAAACCCTTAGGAGAAATGGAGTGACCATCAAGGTCAACAAGAGTCTGAAATGCAGTACTTGGGTGCAATCTCAAAAATGACAGAATGATCTCAGTTCATTTCCAGGGCAAAGCATTCTATATCACAGTAATCCAAGGTCAGGCCCCAACCAGTAAAACTGAAGAAGCTGAGATTGGATGGTTCAATGAAGACCTATAAGATCTTCTAGAACTAATGCCAAAAAGATATATCCTTTACATGAGAGGGAACTGGAATGCAAAAGTAGGAAGTCAAGAGATACTTGGAGTAACAGGCAAGTTTAGCCTTAGAGTACAAAATGAGGCAGGGCAAAGGCTAACAGAATTTTGACAGACAATTCACTGGTCATAGCAAATACCCCCTTCCAGCAACACAAGAGATGAGTCTGCACAATGGATATTACCAGAAAGTCAATACCAAAATCAAACTGATTATATTCTTTGCTGCTACATTTGGAGATGCTCTATACAGTCAGCAAAAGCAAGACCTAGAGCTGACTGTGGCTCAGATCATGAACTCCTTATTGCCAAATTCATTCTTAAATTGAAGAAAGTAGGGAAAATCAATAGGTCATTCAGGTATGACCTAAACCAAATCCCTTATGATTATATAGTGGACATGACTAATAGATTCAAGAGATTAGATCTGATAGAATGCCTGAAGAGCTATAGATGGAGGTTCATAGCATTGTGCAGGAGATGATGATCAAAACCATCCCCAAGAAAAAGAAATGCAAAAAGGCAAAATGGCTGTCTGAGGAGGTCTTACAAACAGCTGAGAAAAGAAGAGAAGCAAAGGGAAAGGATAAAAGGAATGATATACCCATCTGAATACAAATTTCCAAAGAATAGCAAGGAGAAAAAAGAAAGCTTTCTTAAGAGAACAATGCAAAAAATAGAGGGAAACAATAGAATGGAGAAGACTGGAGATCATTTCAAGAATATTAGAGATATCAAGGGACTATTTCATTCAAAGATGGGCACAATAAAAGGCAGAAATGGTATGGACCTAACAGAAGCAGAAGACATTATGAAAAGGTGGTGAGAATGCACAGAATTGTACAGAAAAAGGTCTTAATGACCCAGATAACCGTGATGTTGTAGTCACTCTCCTAAAGCTAGATGCCCTGGAGTGTGTAGTCAAATGGGCTTTAGGAGTCAATACTACAAACAAACCTAGTGGAGGTGAAGGAACTCCAGGTAAGCTATTTCAAATCTTAGAAGTTGATACTGTTAAAGTGATGCCCTCAATAGGTTAGCAAATTTGGAAAACTCCATTTAAACTACCACACAATTGCACTCATTTTGCTCGTGAGCGAGGTAATACTCAAAATCCCTCAAGGTACACTTCAACTGGACATGAGCTGAGAACTTCAAGATTCACTAGCTGGATTCAGAAAAAGCAGAGAAACCAGAGATCATATTGACAACATCCATTGGGCAGTAGAAAAGCAAAGGGATTAAAAAAAAAAATCTACTTCTGCTTCACTAACTACATTAAAGTCTTTGACTGTGTGGATCTCCGCTTACCTGCCTTTTGAGAAACATGTATGCAGGCCAAGAATTGACAGATAGAACAAGTTATGGAAAAGCAAACTAGTTCAAAACTGGAAAAGTAGTATGTCAAGGCTGTATGTTGTCATTCTGTTTATTTAACTTATATACAGGGTACATCATGCAAAATGTCAGGCTAGATGAAGGTCAGTCTAGAATCAAGATTGCTCGGAGAAATAGCAATAACTTCAGGTATGCAGATGACACTACCTTAATGGCAAAAAGTAAAGAGATACAAAAGAACCTCCTGATGAAGGTGAAAGAGGAGAGTGGAAAAGCTGGTTTAAAGTTCAACATTCAGAAAACTAAGATCAACTAAGATCATGGCATCTGGTCCCATCACTTCACGACAAACAGATGGAGGAAAAAAATGGAAACAGTGGCATACTTTATTTTCTTGGGCTCCAAAATCACTAAGAATGGTGACGGAACCCATGAAATTAAAAAAAAAAAAAAAAAAAAAAGCTTGCTCTTTGGGAGCAAAACTATGACAAATCTAGACAGCATTTGAAAAACAGAAACATCACTTTGCCAACAAAGGCCCATATTGTCAAAGCTGTTTTTTTTTTTTTTCTCCCAGTAGTCCTGTATGGATGTGAGATGGACCATAAAGAAAGCTAAATGCTGAAAAAGGCATACTTTTGAACTGTGGTGCTGGAGAAGACTCTTGAGGGTTCCTTGGACTGCAAGGAGTTCAAATCTATCAATTCTAAAGGAAATCAGTCCTGTATATTCATTGGAAGGACAAATGCTGAAGCTGCAATACTTCAGCCACATGATGCAAAGAGTTGACACATTGGGAAAGATCCTGATATTGGGAAAGATTGAGGGCAGGAGGAGAAGGGGGCAACAGAATGTTAATCACATTCTGCAAACATTTGCTGTCAAGTAGTCACTTTTGAGCAGTGAACAGCTGAATCTGAGTTCAGCAACAGTGAGAAAGAAACTCCTGATTATAGATTTATAGATCCTAGGTATTTTCTCCATGCTTTAAGTGGAAAAAACAAACAGACAAAGATTGTGACACCACTGAAGTAAAAGCTTGTTATCCTTCTTCTGAGTACTACATCCATTATCATGGACTTTTTAATTTCCTAAGTGATCCTTTATTAAGACTTCAAGTACCTTTTTAGATTGTAAGCATGATTTCCTGTCCTTTACATTTCTTCTACACAACTAGAAAGTAAGTTAAGGATCAGGGAAGGAGATTAGTATTTCAGTTCAGTTCAGTTTAGTTCAGTCGCTCAGTCATGTCCGACTCTTTGCAACCCCATGAATCGCAGCACGCCAGGCCTCCCTGTCCATCACCAACTCCTGGAGTTTACTCAAACTTATGTCCATCCAGTCGGTGATGCCATCCAGCCATCTCATCCTCTGTCGTCCCATTCTCCTCCTGCCCCCAATCCCTCCCAGCATCAGCGTCTTTTCCAATGAGTCAACTCTTCGCATGAGATGGCCAAAGTATTATATTTTCAGCTTCAGCACCAGTCCTTCCAACGAACACCCAGGACTGATCTCCTTCAGGATGGACTGATTGGATCTCCTTGCAGTCCAAGGGACTCTCAAGAATCTTCTCCAATACCACAGTTCAAAATCATAAATTTTTCAGTGCTCAGCTTTATTCTCAGCCTAACTCTCACATCCATACATGACCACTGCAAAAACCATAGCCTTAAACAGGTGGACTTTTGTTGGCAAAGTAATGTCCCTGTTTTTTAATATGCTATCTAGATTAGTATTTACCAAGGTACTATTGTGTACATGTTCTCTGTAGATACAGATGTTTATATAATTTAAAATTTTCAGTCACCCTATGAGGTTCTAACTTTTTATTACTTGATAAAAATGGGCAAATATGAATTTTGAGATATCTAATATTAGCCAACAGATGAATGCAGAAAAAAAAATGTGATTTTAACTTATTTATATTGCTTTTACCAAATGTCTATTAACCACTAATCTGATGGTATGAACTAAATCTTCTCTCTACTTCAAAAGGAAGGAATCATGCCTGGATGATTTGCAAGACAGGTGTCAAGTAATCTTTGCAGTCCATTCTGTTTTGACTTTATGTCACTGTTCTGATAATGTCTCTGGAAGAACACAGCATATACACTTGCAGAATGTTATAGAGGAGGATTTAAGAGACCCAAAGGATACTAGTCTCATTGACTAGATGAGATAGAAAGGGTATCATATTCTGAGGAACTATGATGAGTTCAGTTTAGATGAATGTGGATGAAAATTGCATGTGAAAGGAAAGAAAAATACCAAAATATATGCTAAAATATTTCAAGGTGTTTTTCTTTAACATATTTAAAAATAATGGTCTCTTTCTGAACTGAATTTAAATCCTGTTGTATACTAACTGCACAGATTCCATCTCTGTTTTTTGTTTGTTTTTAAAATAAGAACTATAGCATCCACTTCATAGGGATACCTAGTGGAAGATAATCCAATGAAAAAACTCCTATAAATCCCTGCACTCAGTACCCAGCTCACTGTGGTCAGGAAAAGATGTGGGTGATACTGCCTTTGTTTCAAGGCAGAGGAAATATTTTAAATGTTCATGTCAACTTTTCTACAGCTTTTGACAGAGTCAAGATTTTTCTGTGTAATAGAAATGCCATAAATGGTGCATGCCTCTCACCAGTGTCAAATTATTGACAGTTATTTCCATCATTTTTTGTTATATATTATTTCTCATAATGTTAAATAAAAAGTCCTCTCCCCATTAACAAGAAAGACTCAAAGATTTTTCATTCTTTCATGAAACGGCAATGATACACATAAATGTTTACTGCAAAGCATGAACTATTTCCTCTAATAAAAATGTACCATAAAAGAATTCCATAACTTTTATTGAATTCTTTTTTTTTTTTCATTTAAACTGTTTGCACTGAGACGTTCATATGAACCATTTTTAAATTACACATAGAATTCAGAAGTACAAATAATGTGTCCAGGACCTCACTATTTTAACCTTAAAAAAGAAGTAAGCCCATGTTGACTTACATTTTCATCCCTTGTAAGTAATGTGGAAGCAAACATCTTAATTAATACAAAACTGACTAGTTAATTGGCTAAATAATTTATATATATATGATAGACTAATGATTTTTTAAATTTTCAATGTAATATTCTATAAATGATATATTTGATTTGACTTAGGTAGATATTCCTTCTTTAAAATGAGGATTCCAATGAAATGAAAAATCAGGGACTTGACTGATATTACCGAAGTAGTATTAGAACCAGGAATAATTCATTTTACTCTTTGCATCTGGTGCAATTCTCTGCTGAGTTCTTATTGAATATGTCTGAGTGGGAATGTATGTGGCAGACTTAGAAACTGCTTAAGCTCACCTTTATCCACAGGCACATGAAAATTACAAGTATTCACAGAGCATTTATTGATCATAAAGATGGAAATATTAGGGGAAAAAAAAGTTTCTACAACTAAAGATATAAAGAAGCTACAATGAGAAATGGTAGGAGGGACAGAGACCAATACACTTGGATGAGTGACCCACAAACAGGAGACTAATTACAACTGTAATTGTTCTCCCAAAAAACAACTGGTCTGAAACCCACAAGAAGTTCCCTAGTCCAGAAATCCTACACTGGAAGTTAAGATCCCAAAACATTTGGCTTTAAGGTCAGTGGTGCTTATTTTCAGAAAAGCCAGAGGGCTTTAAGAAATAGAAACTCCACATTTAAGAGGGCACACAAAATAATATGCTTCAGGACCCAGGACAAGAGAAGTAATTTAAAAGAGCCTAAATCAGACCTACCTGCTGATAACAGACTGACTACAAGAGATGTAGGAGATAGCTGGAGTTCATCTTGTAGATGCATTCTTGGCAACTATTTTGGAGCACTCTATCAGGTGGACAGTGGTGCTGATAAGGATCATCTTGGAATAATCCCTCTATCTTAAAATGTCAGTATAAGGCTTTTCACCAGCCTGTAAATATCAGTAATGGAATACCTCAGCAAAGCAGCTACCCAGACAAAGACAAACCCCACCCGCCAGCAGGTCTGCTGATGACTTAAGACTCCCTAAGTCCACAGCCATCTTGGAATCTGGTTCTGTTCACCAGAGAAGACAGGACCAGCCCCACACAACTGACACAAACCCTAGGAACCCCAGAGCCCTGCATCCAGAGACTCACTTTCAGTGGACCAATGCGTCGGTACTAGACCCTAACGGTCCTACAACCAAAGCTTGACTCACTGGTGAGACAGTCTGTTCCTCAGCCCTGCAAGCACTGGGCTGAATCGAATTTGGAATCCTGGACCCTGAAGCAAGAGACCCCAGAACTTGTCTCTGCTAACCAGTGGTCCAGCACTAGTGCCAGGCTACCAGTAAATGAGCAAAACGTCCAGGATCCCCTGCCTACCAATGGCAGATACCATGACTTACAAAGCTAGTAGAAGAATGAAAATACAAAAGTAGTAAAATCATCTAATATGCATAGATAGTAAGGGACATAAAAAATGCTGTAAAATATGATGCCCAAAACCAGTAAATACGGGGTGAAGGGAAGAAAATTGCTGAGGTGTTAAAATTCATTTGAACTTAAAATATCAGCAATTTAATCATTGTTGTTGTTCTTGTTCAGTTGCTAAGTCATGTCTGACTCTTTGCTACTCCATGGACTGCAGCATGCCAGGCTCCCCTTTCCTTCACTGTCCCCTGGAGCTTGCTTAGATTCATGTCCATTGAGTCAGTTATGCTATCTAACCATCTCATTCTCTGCTTCTCCCTTCTCCTTTTGCTTTCAACTTTTCTCAGTGTCAGAGGAGAGAGAGAGAGGATGAAAGATTGCTATATATTAATCTAATTTTCTTTATCATTCTTTAACACCATACACAAAAATAATCTGCATTAAAAACATAAATTTAAGACCAGACACTATAAAACTCCTGGAGGAAAACATAGGCAGAACACTCTCTGACATAAATTGCAGCAATATCTTTTTCAATCCATCTCTCAGAATAATGGAAATAAAAACAAAATAAGCAAATAGGTCCTACTTATATGCAAATATTTTTGCATAACAAAGGAAATAATAAACACAATGAAAAGATAACCCACAGATTAGGAGAAAATATTTGCAAATTATGTGGCCAAGAAGAGATTAGTCTCCAAAACCAGCAAACAGCACATGATGCTTAATAGCATCAAAACAAACAACCTAATCAACTAATGGATAGAAGACCTAAATAGACATTTCTTCAAAGTAGGTATACAGAGGACCAAGAGAAAAATGATGATATTTTAAATATCACTAATTATTAGAGAAGTGAAAACCAAAACTACAATGAGATATGACTTCACAACTGCCAGAAAAGCTATCATCAAAATATCGACAAGTAATAAATGCAGGAGAGGGTATGGAGAGAAGGGAACTCTCCTACACTGTTGATAGGAATGTAAATTGGAGAACAGTGTGAATGTTTCTTAAAGAGATAAAAACAGAGTTACAGAGTTACTGTATAATACTGCAATCTCATCCCTGGGCATATATCTGGAGAAAAACATGATCTGAAAATATACATGCAACCCAATGTTGATTGCAGCAATACTTGCAATAGCCAGGACATGGAAGCAACCTAAATGTCCATTGACAGAGGAATGAATAAACAAGATGTAGTACATATATATAATGGAATATTACTCAGCCATTAAAAAGAATGAAATAATGCCATTTTCAGCAAAGTGAATGGGCCTACAGATTGTCATAGTGAGTAAGGTAAGTCAGACGTAGGAGAACTATAGTGTGACATCTCTTATATGTGGAATCTAAAAAGAAATGATACAGATGAACTTACTTAAAAACAGAAACTGACTCACAGACTTAAGAGAATGAACTTACGGTTTCCAGGAGAAAGATGAGGGCAAAGGAAGGGATGGAGCTTGGGACATGTACAGGCTGTTATATTTAAAATGGAAAGCCAAAAAGGACCTACTGCACAGCACAGGGTTCTCTGCTCAGTGTTGCATGTCAGTTACAACAGATCCACAGAAATACAAAGGACTGTAACAGAATACACTATTATATGGAAATTAAATGGACAGCACAGAAGAAACAAAAAAATATCCTAGAAATGTGCTATTCTGAAGACTGAACCAATGAGAAATTGTCAGTAATTTCATTACCAGTAATAAAGTTGAATCAGCAAAAATCAACCTTTTCCCTTTCCCCCCAAAAAACCCACAAAAGCTTAGGACCACAGGCTTCAAATGTGAATTCTAGCAAAAGTTTAGAAAAGACTTGATGTCTATCCTTCTCAAATTCTTAAAAATGTTAGAGAGGGGAGAATGCTTCTGAACTCATTTCATGAGGCCATCATCATCATGACACCAAAACCAAAAATATCACACACACAAAAATAAAATTATAGGCTGATATCACTATCGCTGACAAAGGTCTGTATAGTCAAAGCAATGGTCTTTCTAATAGTCAGTTATGGATATGAAAGTTAGACAATAAAAAGGCTGAGTGACAAAGAATTGATGCTTTTGAACTGTGGTGTTGGGAAAGACTCTTGAGAGTACCTTGGACAGCAAGGAGATCAAACCAGTCAATCATATAGGAAATTAAACCTGAATGAATATTCATTAGAAGAACTGATGCTGAAGCTTAAACTTCAGTACTATGGCCAGCTGATGTGAAGAACTGACTCATTGGGAAAGACCCTGATGCTGGGAAAGATTGAAGGCAGAGATGAAGGGGACGACAGAGGATGAGATGGTTGGATGACATCCCCGACTCAATGGACATGAGTTTGAGTAAGCAGGGGAGTTGGTGATGGACAGGGAAGCCTGGCATGCTGAAGTCCATGGGGTGGCAAATAGTCGGACAGGACTGAACTGAGAAAATACAAAGAACCAAACAGAAATGAAGAATGCATTAACTGATTTTTTTTAAATGCACTAGAAGAAATTGTTAGCAAACTAAATTTTATAAAAAAAAAAATAGTGAGGTGGAAGAGAGAATAGTGGAAATCACCCATTCTGAAAAGAAACAAGAAAAAAGAATGAAAAGAAATGAAGATAATTTAAGAGACATCTGGACAACATCAAGGATACAAAGATTCACATCATAGTTGCAGAAAGAAAAGAGAGAGATGAATGGGATGAGAATATATTAAAGACATGATAGTGGAAAGCTTTTTTAATCTAGGAAAGAATACTACCTAAGTGCAGAGAGTCTCATACTGTGTTAACCCAAAGAGGAACATACCAAGAGACATTGAAATAAAAATTATGAAAATAAAAGATAAATAAAATGCTAAAATCAGCAAGGAAAATGAAGCAATAACATACAAGGGAACTCTCATAAGGCTGTCAGCTGATTTTTCAGAAGAAACTCTGCATGATACAATTAAAGAAATGAAAGAGAAAAATCTACAGCTGATAATTCTCTACCAAGGAAAGGCTCTTATTCAGATTTGATGGACAGTTCTATATATAAGAAAAGGAAAATGAATTCACTATGAATAAGTCACTTTACAACACATATTAAAGGAATTTTCTATGCAAAACAAAAGGATAAAAATGGAAACAGGAAAATTACAAACAGAACAGTTCACAGGTAAAGGCAAACATACAGTAAAGGTGGGAAGCCTTTCACACAGAAAAGCTAGTAGGAAGTTTAACAGACAGGAAAAGCAAGATCATCTGTATCCACAGTAAGCAGTTAAGGGATACAGAAAACAATTGGATGTAAAATTTGATATCAAAATCATTAATCACTGGGGAGAAAAGAACAAATATGGGGTGTTTAAAATACATTTGAAATTAAGATATAGGTAGATAGATATAGAAAGATAAATGAAAAACTCTTGGTAATTTCAAACCAAAAATCTATAATAGATATACATACAAAAAGCAAAAGGAATCCAAATATAAAACTAAAGATAGTCATTAAATCACAAGAGAAAAGAACAAAAGGAGAAAGTGTGTGTGTGTGTGGGGGGGGAATGTACTACAAAAACAAATTAAAAACAAGTTAATCAAATGGCAACAAGAACATATATTTTGGAGGGGGGGGGGAGGTGCAGTCCCAAGATGGCAGAGGAATAGGACCTGGAGACAATTTTCTCCCATACAACTTCATCAAAGATCATTTGAATGCTGAGCACCTTCCACAAAACAACTTCTGAATGCTGGCGAAGGACACCAGGCACCCAGAAAGGCAGCCCAATCTCTTCAATGGGAGTTAGGACAAAATATAAAAGACAAACAGTGAGATGAAAGATTTAAGGATGGACACCCATCCTGGGGAAGGAGTTGGGAAGGAGGAGAAGTGTCCACACAGTAGGAAATCAGGAAGACATGTCCCACAGGCATGTCTGTGGGAGAGTTTTGGAATCTCAGAGGGCAACATAACCAGGAAGAAAAAGAAAAAAAAAAAAAAAAGAAAATAACTCACGGAATACTTGCCTAACCACAACTGGCAGAGGAGAAGTGACCCAGATGCTCACAGCTGCCACCAGCAAGTGATGGCTGGGCAGGAGGACGTGACTGCCACCAGCATTACTTACGGTAAGGACTGGGCCTGAATACCCTGGGGACAATCTGAGGGAGCTAATGTGAGATAGCAAACCAAACCGTGGGTCACCAGAGAAACAAACACACAAAGAAACAAAATAAATAAATAAATAAAATAAGAAAAACTTTCCCATGAAAGGCTCTAATGGTGCCCAGTGAACCCTGGTACACTCACAGAACAAAGGATTGGCCGAATACCAAAGGAGAGCAAGCCAGCTGCCAGATAGGGTCCTCCCTCCCTGAAGGCAGAGAAGCAGGTGTGCGACAGCCGGAGCTGGAAGGAGAGGGGCTGCTGCATTATCAGCCCCAGAGACCTCATCTTCCACCAAACTGTGAGCAGGCTCCCAGCTGCTAGACTCGTCTTCCTGGGATTCTGGACGGGTGACATCTGCCAGGAGTGTCTGAAATCAGCACCCCAGGTGACACACGACACACCTGGGACCGTGCTCTCATGACACAGCCGGGAAATCAAGTGGCAGGGACTGGGCAGGTGAACAAGATGCATGGCCCGCCTGGGACAGAAAGCTTGCCAAGCATCTGGTCACCTGAGCTGCTTGGACCTGGGAAGGGCACAAAATGCATGGCCCGTCTGGGTCTGTGCCCTCGCGGAGTACCCAAGAACCTGAGTGGCTTAGACCTGGGAAGTGCACGAAACTCAAGGCTTACTTGGGACAGTGCCCTTGTAGAGCACCCTAGAGCCTGAGCAGTGTAGGCCTGGGGAGCACACACTACCTTGGGCTGTGGCAAACTCAGTGTCATCCATCCACTGTGAGCACTCCCCACATAAGCTTGTGGTATTTCTTTGCAGTATCCCTTCCTCCCCACAGTACAATTGAACAAGTGACCCTAAATGAGTGGTCACCTTCACCCCCTTGGGTCAGGATGGAAATTAGACACTGAATTGCAAACAGAGGAAGCCAAAATAAACAAAGAAAGGGGAACCACTCTGGAAGTAACATGTGTAGCAGATTAAAACCATGCATTTAATACTAGATATATTTGAAAGGAACCTATAGACCTTGAATTCTGAAGGAGATGGGAATACCAGACCACCTGACCTGCCTCTTGAGAAACATGTATGCACGTCAGGAACCAACAGTTAGAACTGGACATGGAACAACAGACTGGTTCCAAATAGGAAAAAGAGTACGTCAAGGCTGTGTATTGTCAACCTGCTTATTTAACTTATATGCAGAGTACATCATGAGAAACACTGGGCTGGAAGAAGCACAAGCTGGAATCAAGATTGCTGGAGAAAAATCAATAACCTCAGATATGAAGATGACACCACCCTTATGGCAGAAAGTGAAGAGGAACTAAAAAGCCTCTTGATGAGAGTGAAAGAGGAGAGTAAAAACGTTGGCTTAAAGCTCAACATTCAGAAAACTAAGATCATGGCATCTGATCCCATCACCTCATGGGAAATAGATGGGGAGACAGTGGAAACAGTGTCAGACTTTATGTTTGGGGGCTCCAAAATCACTGCAGATGGTGACTGCAGACATGAAATTAAAAGACGCTTACTCCTTGGAAGGAAAGTTATGGCCAACCTAGATAGCATATTAAACAGCAGAGACATTACTTTGCCAACAAAGGCCCGTCTGGTCAAGGCTATGATTTTTCTAGTGGTCATGTATGGATGTGAGAGCTGGACTGTGAAGAAAGCTGAGCACTGAAAAATTGATGCTTTTGAACTGTGGTGTTGGAGAAGACTCTTGAGAGTCCCTTGAACTGCAAGGAGATCCAACCAGTCCATCCTGAAGGAGATCAGTCCTGGGTGTTCACTGGGAGGACTGATGCTGAAACTGAAACTCCAGTACTTTGGACACCTCATGCGAAAAGTTGACTCATTGGAAATGCCCCTGATGCTGGGAGGGATTGGGGGCAGGAGGAGAATGAGACGACAGAGGATGAGATGGCTGGATGGCATAACCGACTCGATGGGCATGAGTTTGAATAAACTCCGGGAGTTTGTGATGGACAGGGAGGCCTGGCATGCTGCAATTTATGGGCTTGAAGAGTTGGACATGACTGAGTGACTGAACTGAACTGATAGACCTTGAGAATAAGTACAAGCTGTAACAAGGGACTTTCTGACACTGAACTGATCCCACACTGCCCACAACAGCTCCAGAGAAATTCCTAGATATATTTTTACTATCAGCACATTTTAAATTTTTTAAATTTAGTTATTACTCCTTTAACTTTCATCTCTATAGCCTATATTACCTTTCCCCCTAAAAAAGCCTATTTGTTTTAAAAACAAATTCGATATACTTTTAATTATTGTTATTGATTATGTTTTGTATTTTTATATTGTATTTTTGGAGTCTGATCTCTATTGTGTTTCTAATCTTTGCTGTTTGATATTTGTTATCAATTTTGTATCTCTAAGAATCTAAATTTCCTTCTCCATTTTCTCTTAGGGATTTAATATCTCTCTACCCTTTTGACACTTCCTTTTCTCCTCCAGGTCACCTCTATCTCCTTCCTCCTTCTTCTCTCCTCTACATAACTCTGTGAACCTCTCTGGGTGGTCCTGCCTGTGGAGACTTGTTTCACAAAAAAAAAAAAAAAAAAAAAGCCCTAGGGATTTTATCTTTTATGCTGTATGGATGGAGAAGTCTTGAGGCTACTGTGAGAAAAGGACTGAAAGCTGGAGGCAGTAAGGTTAATTCCAATACTTGAGAATATCTGAGAATGCCAGACCTCAGGGAAACTTAAAAGACAAGAGCTCACCCAAAAGTCTCCATACCTACACTGAAATCAAGCTCCACCCAAGAGCCAGCAAGTTCCAGTGCAAGATGTGCCATGCTATTTCTCCAGCAAAACAGGAAACAACCCTAAACATTAACAGACAGGCTGCCCAAAGCCATGTCAAACCCATAGACACCACAAAACTCACTAATGGACACTTCATTGCACTCCAGAGAAAAGAGATCCAGTTCCACACACCAGAACACAGACCCAAGCTCCCCCAACCAGGAAACCTTGACAAGCCATTCAATCAAAATCACCCACAGGGAGCAGATGACACAATTAAGAGAACCATAAACTTCCAGCTTGCAGAAAGAGCACTCAAAACATAGCAAACTGAACAAAATGAAAAGGCAGAGAAATATCCAACATGTGAAAGACCATGAGAAAAATACACCACACCAAACAAAGGAGGAGAAGACAGTGTGTCGACCTGAAAAAGAATTCAGAATAATGATAATAAAGATGATGCAAAGTATAGAAAACAAAATGATGTTACAAATAAATAGACTAGAGACAAGGAATGAGAAGATACAAGAAATGTTTAACAAAGACCTAGAAGAAATAGAGAAGTGTCCATCAATAATGAACAATACAGTGACTCAGATTAAAAACACTCTAGAGGGAACCAACAGTAGAATAACTGAGGAAGAACAGAGGAGGTGAAATATAGAATGGTGGAAATAAATGAAGCAGAGAGGGAAAAAAAGAATTAAAAAGAAAAATAAGGACAACCTCAGAGACCTCTGGGACAATGCTAAACACCCCAACTTTCAAATTATACATGTCCCAGGGAAGACAAAATGAAAGTGCATGAGAAAATACTTGAGGAGATAATAATCAAAAACTTCCCTAAAATGGGGAAGGAAGCAGCCACCCGAGTCCCAGAATCCCAAACAGGATAAACTCAAGGCAGAACACCACAAGATACATATTAATCAAACTAACAAGAGCAAATATTTTTAAAAGCAGTGAGGGAAAAGCTACAAATAACACATTGGGGATCCCCATAGCATTAACAGCAGATCTTTCAATAGAAACTCTCCAGGCTAGAAGGGAATAGCAGGACAACTTAAAGTGATGAAAGAGAAAAACCTACAGCCAAGATTACTTTACCAAGCAAGGATTTCATTCAGATATGAAGGAGAAATCAAAAGCTTTACAGAGAAGCAAAAGCTGAGAGCATTCAGCACCACCAAACCAGCTCTTCAACAAATGCTAAAGGATCTCCTCTAGACAGGAAACCCAGTAAAGGTTTGTAAAAACGTACCTAAAACAACAAAGTCAATGGTAAAGGGATCACACTTATCAATATTTACCTTAAATGTAAATGGGCTATATGTTCCAGCACAAAGACAAAGATTGGTTAAATGGATAAAAAAACAAGACTCCTATATATGCTATCTACAAGAGACCCACCTCAAACCTAGGACCACATACAGACTGAAAGTGAAGGGCTGGAAAAGTTATTTCTTACAAATGGGGACCAAAAGAAAGCAGGAGTAGCAATACTTATATCAGATAAAGTAGACTTAGAAATAAAGACTGATATAAGAGACAAAGAAGGACACTACATAATGATCAAAGGATCAATTCAAGAAGAAGTTATAACAATTATAAATACATATTCACCCAACATAGGACCACCTCAATATGTAAGGGAAATGCTAACACGTATGAAAGGGGAAATTAACAGCAACACAATAATAGTGGAGGACCTTAATACTCCAGTCACACATATGGATAGATCAACCAATCAGAAAAGTAGCAAGGAAACACAAACTCTAAATGATACAATGGACCAATTAGACCTAATTTATATCTATAGGACAGTTCACCCAAAACCAATGGAATTCACCTTTTTCTCAAGTACACATGGAACATTCTCTAGGATAGACCATATCCTGGACCATAAATCTAGCCTTGGTAAATTGAAAAAAAAAATTGAAATTATTCCAAGCATCTTTTCCAATCACAATGCAGTAAGATTAGATGTCAGTGACAGGGGGAAAAAAAAAAAGACTATTAAAAATGCAAACATAAGGAGGCTAAACAACATTCTTCTGAATAACCAACAGATAATGGAAGAAATCAAAAGGAAATCAAAATATTCATAGAAACAAATGAAAATGAAAACACAACAACTCAATACCTATGGGATTCAGTAAAAGCAGTGTTATTAAGATGGAGATTCATAGCAATACAAGCCTACTTTAAGAAACAAGAGAAATATCAAATAAACAACCTAACTTTACATCTAACACAACTAGAAAAAGAAGAAAAGATGAACCCTAAAATTAGTAGAAGAAAAGAAATTATAAAAAATCAGAGCAGAAATAAGTCAAAAAAAGCAATGAAGGAGAGTATAGCAAAAATAAACACAACTAAAAGGTGGTTCTATGAGAAGATATATAAAACAGACAAACCATTAGCCAGATTCAAGAAAAAAAAGGGAAAAGAATCAAATCAATGAAATTAGAAATGAAAATAAAGAACACAGACAACACAGAAATACAAAAGATCATGAGAGTACTATGAGCAATTATATGCCAATAAAAAATGGACAACTTGGAAGAATGGATAGATTCTTATATAAGTATAACCTTTCAAAACTGAACCAGAAAGAAATAGAAAATCTTAACAAACCCATCAGAAGCATGGAAATCAAAACTGTAATAAATAATCTTTCAACAAACAAAAACCCAGGACTATATGGCTTCACAGGTGAATTCTACCAAAAATTTAGAGAAGAGCTAACACCTACTCAAACTCTTTCAGAAAATCACAGAGGAAGGCAAACTTCCAAATTCATTCTATAAGGTCACCACCACCCTAATACCAAAACCAGACAGAGATGTCACACACACACACACACACCACACACACACACACACAAATTATAGGTCATTATCCCTGGTGAAAATAGATATAAAAAACCCTAAACAATATTCTAGCAAACAGAATCCAACAACATATTAAAAAAGGTCATACATCTTGACCAAGTGAGATTTATCCCAGGGGTTCAAGGATTCTTCAGTGTTCACAAATCAATCAATATGATACACCATATTAACAAACTGAAAGATAAAAACCATATGATTATCTCAATAGATACAGGGAAAGCCTTTGACAAAATTCAACACCTATTTATGAGAAGAACTCTCCAGAAAGCAGGCATAGAAGGAACATATCTCAACATAATAAAAGCCATGTATAACAAACCCATAGAAAACATTATCCTCAATGGTGAAAAATTGAAAGCAATTCCTCTAAAATCAGGAGCAAAAAAAGTGTTCCCACTCTCACCACCATTATTCAACATAGTTTTGGAAGTCCTAGCCACAGAAATCAGAGAAGAAAAAGAAATAAAAAGAATCCAGATTGGAACAGAAGAAGTAAAATTCTATCAGTTTGAATTAACATGCTCTTGTACATAGAAAACTCTAAAGGCACTACCAGAAAATTACTAGAGCTAATCAATGAATATAGTAAAGTTAAATAAAATTAATACACAGAAATTCCTTGCATTCCTATACATTAATGATGAAAAAACAGCAAGGAAATCAAGGAAACAATCCCATTCACCATTGCAACAAAAAGAATAAAGTACTTAGAAATAAACTTACCCAAAGAAACAAAAGGCTTATATATAGAAAACTATAAAACACTGATGAAAGAAATCAAAGATGACACAAATAGATGGAAAAGTATACCATGTTTGTGAATTGTAAGAATCAATAGAGTGAAAGTGAGCTACCCAAAGCAAACTATAGATTCAATGCAATTCCTATCAATCTACCAATGGTATTTTTCACATAACTAGAAAAAATAATTTCAAAATTCTATGGAAACACCAAAAAACCTCGAATAGCCAAAGTAATCTTGAGAAAGAGGAATGGAACTAGAGGAATCAACCTGTCTGACTTCAGATTATACTACAAAGATACAGTCATCAAGACAGTATGGTACTGGCACAAAGACAGAAATATAAGTCAATGGAAAAAAATATAAAGCCCAGAGATAAACCCATGTACCTATGGACACCTTATCTTTGACATTGGAGGCAAAAATACACAATGGAGAAAAGGCAATCTCTTTAACAAGTTGTGCTGGGAAAACTGGTAAACCACTTATAAACGAATGAAGCTAGAACACTTTCTAACATTACGCGAGCGCGCGCACACACACACACACACACACACACACAAAGCTCAAATGATTAAAGACTTAAATTTAAAACCAGAAGCTATAAAACTCTTAGAGGAAACTGTAGGCAGAACCCTTTCTCACATAAATCACAGCAAGATCCTCTATGATCCACCTCACAGAGTAATGGAAATAAAAACAAAAATATGCAAAGGGGACCTAATTAAACTTAAAATCTTTTGCACAGAGAAGGAAACTATAAGAAAGGTGAAAAGGCAGCCTTCAGAATGGGAGAAAATAATAGGAAATGAAGCAACTGACAAAGAGTTAATCTCCAAAATATACAAGCAACTCATGCAGCTCAATACCAGAAAAAAAAAAAAAAAGAAAAAAAGCCCAATCAAAAAATGGGCCAAAGAACTAAACAGACATGTCTCCAAAGAAGACATATGGATGACTAAGAAACACATGAAAAGATGCTCAGCATCACTCATTATCAGAGAAATTCAAATCAAAACCACAATAGGTAATATCTCAGGATGGTCAGAATGGCTTCCATTAAAATGTCTACAAACAACAAATGCTGAAGAGGGTGTGGAGAAAGGGAAAACCTTTTACCCTGTTGGTGGGAATGCAAACTAGTGCAACCACTATGGAGACGAGTGAGGAAATTCCCTAAAAAAAACCTGGAAATAGAACTGCCATATGACCCAGCAATCCAATTGCTGGGCCTACACACCTTGTAAACCAGAATTGAAAAAGACACTTGATATCCCAGTGTCCATTGCAGCACTGTTTACAATAACTAGGATTTGAAAGCAACCTAGAAGTCCATTGGCAAATGAATGGATAAGGAAGTTTGTGATATATATACACAATAGAATGTTACTCAGCTATAAAAAAAAAAAAAAAAAAAACAACCAAACAAACAAACAAAAAAAAAACCCAATGCATTTGAGTCAGTTCTAATGAGGTGGATGAAACTGAAGCCTATTATGCAGAGTAAAGTAAACCAGAAAGAGAAACACCAATACAGTATACTAATACATATATATGGAATTTAGAAAGACAATAATGAAGACCTTATATGCAACACAGCAAAAGAGACATGGATGTAAAGAACAGACTTTTGGACCATGTGGGAGAAGGCAATGGTGGGACAATATGAGAGAATAACATTGAAACATGCATATCGCCATATATAAAATAGATGATCAGTGCAAATTCAATGAACGAAGCAGAGCACCCAAAGCTGGTCCTCTGGGACAACCTAGAGGAGTGGGGCGGGGATGGAGGTGGGAGGGGAGCCAGAATGCGGTACACATGTACACCTATGACTGATTCAGGTTGATGTATGGCAAAAACAACCACAATATTGTAAAGTAATTAGCGTCCAATTAAAATAAATAAATGAATTTTTTTTTTTAAAAAAGAAGATACATTTCAATTATTACCTTAGGTTTGAACAAAGTAAATGGTTTAACCGAAAGATAAAGATTGGCTGAATGTATACAAAAAGAAATCCATATACATGTTGCCTACAATAGACTCACTTCAGACATACAGACACATTTAGACTGAAAGTAAAGGGAAGGAAAAAGTATTCCATGTAAATGGAAATTAAAAGAAAGCTAGAATAGTAATACTCATATCAGACAAAATAGACTCTAAAATAAAGACCCTTACAAGAGACAAAGAAGGACAGTCCAAAATGAATAAGGAATCAATCCAAGAAAAAGATGTAACAGTTGTAAATATTAGTATACATGCAATCAACATAGGAGCACCTAAATATATAAGGCAGATGATAACAGGCATAAAAGTGGAAACCACAGTAACACAATAATAGTAGCAGATTTAACATCCCACTTATATAAATGGATAGATCATCCAGACATAAAAATCAATAAGGAAATACAGGACTTAACACATTAGACCAAATGGACTTACTTAATATTTATAGAGCATTTGATCCCAAAGTAGCAGAGTATATGTTCTTGTCAACTGCATATGGAATGTTCTCCAACATAGACCACATTCTGGACTGAGAAAAAAAGAAGCCTCAGTCAATTAAAAAAAAATTGAAATCATATCAAGCATCTTTCTTTTTTTCTGACCACATGCTATGAGAGTAGAAATCAACTACAAGAAAGAAAAAGGGGAAAACAAACAAACAAACAAACAAACAAAAAACCCTACAAAACACACAAACACATGGAGGCTAAACAATATGTTACTGAACAACCAATGAATCACTGAAAGCATTAAAGAGAAAATTTAAAAATATCTAGATTGAATAAAAAATGAAATCATGACAATACAAAACCTGTGGAATGCAGCAAAAGTAATTCTAAGTAGGTATTTTAGAGTAATACAAATTTAACCTTAGAAACAAGAAAAATATCAAACAATTAACTTCACCTTACACCTAAAGCTACAAGAGAAAGAACAAGCAAAACCCAGGTTAGTAGAAGGAAAGAAATCATAAAGATCAGAACAGAAATAAATGAGAGACAAAAATAAGGACTGTTAATGAAGCTAAAAGATATTTCCTTGAAAAAAAGTAAACAAAATGGTTTAACTTTAAACCATACTCACTAATAAAAGAAAAAAAAAAGAGGACACAATTAGCAGAAATGAAGAATAATGTACAACTGACACCACAAAAATACAAAGCATGATAAGAGACTACTATAATCAACTATACACCAATAAAAGAGACAATCTAGAATAAATGGATAAATTTTTAGAAAGGTAAAATCTTCCAAGAATGAATCAGAAAGGAATATAAAATATTAACAGATCAATTGTCAGTACTGAAATTAACAGTGTAATTTAAAAACTGCTAACAAAAAAGTACACAATCAAATGATTTCACAAATGAATTGTACCAAGGATTAGAGCAGCATTATCACCTATCCATCTGAAGCCATTATAAAAAATTGCAAAGAAGAGAACACTTCTGAACTTATGATATCACAAAAAGGAAAATTATAGATCAATATCACTGCTGAACATAGATGTAAAAATCCTCAACAAATTACTAACAAACTGAATCCAACAGTAATTAAAAGGATCATAAACCAAAATCAAGTGAGATTTATCCCAGGAATGCAAGAAGTTTTCAATACCCACAAATCAATCCATTTGATATATAATGTCTTAAACAAATGAAGGATGAAAATCATGCACTCATCTCAGTAAATTGATTCCTACATAAAATACTTCAAGCTACAAACTTTCAAAACTGTAAACATACATTCACATGTCAAATCATGTAAGTTAGTCCATAGGTCTGGGGTACATTGTCAAGTGCATGCATCTTCTGCAGCGGTTGTGCTTTTGTGCACTTTACAGTGCTTTGTAGATTACAATAGCAAAATATCTTTATTTCTAGCCCAGGATATATGGAAGCAAGTGTAAAAGCAGTGGTGATGCAGCTGGTACTGATAAGTGCCAGCTGTTGTACCACTGTAGTTTTCAAGTTACAGAACAAGATTAATAATGTTTATTTTTGCTTGCTTTTTATGTATCATTTGTGTGAAAAGTATTATAAACATGTTATAATGCAGTATTATATAACCAATTGTGTTAGATGGGTATCTAAGCTAACTTCGTCAGACCTATGAATGTGCTCTCAGAATGGAACTAGTACCTATGTAGGGACTTACTATAAATCATCTCATATAATCATCTTAGTGAAAGATATGATCATTTTGATAAAATTCCACATCTGTTTATGACTTTAAAAAAAGTTCTCCAGAAAGTTGACAGAGAGGGAATATTCCTCAACATAATAAAGGCCGTATATGGATTCTCTGGTGGCTCAGACAGTAAAGAATCTACAAATCTGCCCAGAATGAGGGTGACATAGGTTTGATCCTTCGGTTGGGAAGATCCTCTGGAGAAGGAAATGGAAACCCACTCCAATATTCTTGCTTGTAGAATATCATGGACAGAGGAGCTGTGGACTACAGCCCATGGGGTCACAAAGAGACAGACATGACTGACTAACTAACATGCATGGAAAGTTGACAGTTAATGTCACACTCAATAGTGAAAAGTGGACAGCATTCCCTCTAAGATCAGGGACAATACAAGGATGATCACTCTTGCCACTTTTATGAAACATATTATTGGAAGTCTTAGACATACTAATCAAAGAGAAAAAAAAAAAAGAAATCCAAATTAGAAACAAAGAAGTAAAACTGTCACTGTTTTCAGATAACATGACAATATGCATAAAGAATCGGAAGAAACAATCCAAGTTAACATAACATCAAAAAGAACGAAATACCTAGGAGTAAACCTACCTAAGGAGACAAAAGACCTGTACTCTGAAAACTATAAGATGCTGTTGAACCCAGCTGAAGAGAATACAAACAGATGGAAAGATATTCTATGTTCTTAGATAAAAAATAATCAGTATTGTTAAAATAACCATTCTACTCAAGGCAATCTACAGATTCAATGCAAACCCTTTCAAATTATCAATGTCTTTTTTCACAGAACTGAAACAAAAGATTTCAAAATTTGTATAGAAACACACACACACACACACACACACACACACACATGTCAGGGAGTGTTTGACGGGAGGATTCCTGCGTGCCGTCTCTCATGAGTTCTTTGTCCCTCTTCAAGCGGAACAGCCCGCTGCTCCCAGGGACTGAGGTCATTGTGTGAGGCAGGCTTGGGTCTCCTTTACTAAACATTCTCTTTTTGACAAAACTGCTTAGTCCCCTCCCCCTTTCATGAGATATGGATTGTCTCCTGACCTTGTGACTAGGATTACCCCTTGTTCCTTGGTAACGGTTACCGTATGTTTGGTTTTCTGATCCCTATCTTTCCCGAAAGAAGTTTCTTGTACTGCAGCCTGTATATACTCATAGAAAAATCATTAAAGCACCTTTGCTCCATTAGAGCTTAGGTCCCCGGGTCTTTTTTGTCTCTCTCTCTCTCTCTCTCTCTCTCTTTTTCTGGCTGACTTTCTGGAGCGTGGAGACCCGTCATGCTCACTTTTCTGCCCGGGCTTCTAAGACCCACTCGAGAGGGTGCCTGGTACCTTGGTGAGTGATGCAAGCCCTGTGTCAAGGACAATATTGGTCCTTTGTGTAAACCAAGGGATATCAGCCTCCTTCTCTCTTTCACTTTCTTATGGTCGACTCCGTACCACCAGGTTCCGGTCCATTAAAGGACCGCAACACACACACACACACAAACCCGGATAGCCTCAATCTTGAGAAAGAGGAAATGTGCTGGAGAAATCAGGTTTCCTGATCTCAGACTATATCTCAAAGATTCAGTAACCAAACAGTGCGTTACTGGAAAAAAAACAAGAAACATAGATCAATGGAATCGGATAGAAACCCCTAGATAAATCAGCACACCTTTGTCAAATAATCTATGACAAAGGAGGGAAGAGTATACAGGGGAGAAAAGACTGTTGCATCAATGACCAGTGCTGGTAAAACTGGATCAATGAGATCAGAATATTTTCTCACAAAAATAAACACAAAATGGATTAAAGATCTAAATATAAAACAAATGCTCTAAAAGTTCTAGAGGAAAATATAGGCAGAACTTCTATGACATAAATCACAGGAATCTTTCTTTATACCCATTTCCTAAAGTCATGGAAACAAAATCAAAATAAATGGGATCTGATTGAACTTAAATGCTTTTGCACAGAAAAGGAAATTATAAACAAAATTAAAAGGCAACCTACAAGTTGGGAGAAAATATTTGCAAACAAAGAGACCAACAGGAAATAATTTCAAAATATACAAAGAACTTACAAAGAACTTGCAAAGCTCAATATTAAAAACAAACAAATAACCTAATCAAAAAAGAGCAGACAATCTAAATAGACTTTTCTGAAAAGAAATTGTCTAGATGGCCAACAGGCACATGAGGAGATGCATAACATCACTAATTAATAGAGGAATGCAAATTAAAACTAAAATGAGATACCACCTCACACTTGTCAGAATAGTCATCAAATCAAAATGTCTACAAATAATAAGTGCTGAAGAGGGTGTGGGAAAAAGGGGACCCTTCTAACACTCTTGATAAAAATGCAAATTGGTGCACTATGGGCCCTGTAGTGAAGTTCTTAAACACTAATAATAGAGCTATGGTATTATCCTGTAATCCTGTCCCTGGACATATATCTGGAAAAGACAAAAACTGTCAGTCAAACAGATGAATGTATCCCAATATTTCCAGTTCTTTAATATTATTCAGACCAGCCAAGCCATGGACACAATCTAAATATCTATTAACAGAAGATAAACTTAATGTTGCCAAATGGGAAAGGGTGGGGGAGGAATAAAGTGGTTATTTGGGATTAACAGATACTACTATATATAAAATAGATAAAAAACAAGGACCTACTGTGTAGCACAGGAAACTATATTCAGTAGCTTGTAATAATCTATAATGGAAAAGAATCTGAAAAATAAAATATATTCTTGGTCAGATTATTTTCCATTATAGGTTATTATAAGTTAATGAATATCTATCTATCTCTATATATAATGCATTGCATATATGTATATACAATGCATTTATGCATATATATACATGAATCACTTTGCTCGATACTATAAATCAAATATATTTCAATTTAATTAATTAAAATAATAAATGCATTTTTCATTTAATAAATGTTTTTAAAATCTAGATCTAACTTAAAATTAAACATTATAAGCAAATATGTAACAGTTTTTAAATTTAAATTTCTGTATGTTCTCATTTGTATGTTACCCATGGAAAATAAATGCAAAAAGGAAAAATGGTCGTTTGAGGAGGCCTTACAAATAGCTGTGAAAAGAAGAGATGTGAAAAGCAATGGAGAAAAGGAAAGATACTCCCATTTGAATGCAGAGTTCCAAAGAATAGCAAGGAGAGATAAGAAAGCCTTCCTCAGCGATTAATGCAAAGAAACAGAGGAAAAAACAGAATGGGAAAGACTAGAGCTCTCTTCAAGAAAATCAGAGATACCAAGGGAACATTTCATGTAAAGATGGGTTCGATAAAGGACAGAAATGGTATGGACCTAACAGAAGCAGAAGATATTAAAAAGAGGTGGCAAGAATACACAGAAGAACTGTACAAAAAAGATTTTCACTACCCAGATAATCACGGTAGTGTGATCACTCACCTAGAGCCAGACATCCTGGAATGTGAAGTCAGGTGGGCCTTAGAAAGCATCACTACAAACAAATCTAGTGGAGGTGATGGAATTCCAGTTGAGCTATTTCAAATCCTGAAAGATGATGCTGTGAAAGTACTGCTCTCAGTATGCCAGCAAATTTGGAAAACTCAGCAGTGGCCATAGGACTGGAAAAGGTCAGTTTTCATTCCAATCCCAAAGAAAGGCAATCCCAAAGAATGCTCAAACTACTGCACAATTGCACTCATCTCACACGCTAGTAAAGTAATGCTCAAAATTCTCCAAGCCAGGCTTCAGCAATACGTGAACTGTGTACTTCCAGATGTTCAAGCTGGTTTTAGAAAAAGAGGAACCAGCGATCAAATTGCCAACATCCGCTGGATCATTGAAAAAGCAAGAGAGTTCCAGAAAAACACGTATTTCTGCTTTAAAGCCTTTGACTTTGTGAATCACTATAAACTGGGATATTCTGAAAGAGATGGGCATACCAGACCACGTGACCTGCCTCTTGAGAAACCTATATGCAAGTCAGGAAACAACAGTTACAACTGAACATGGAACAACAGACTGGTTCCAAAGAGGAAAAGGAGTATGTCAAGGCTATATATTGTCACCCTGCTTATTTAACGTATATGCAGAGTACATCATGAGAAACGCTGGGCTGGCAGAAGCACAAGCTAGAATCAAGATTGCTGGAAGAAATATCAATAACCTCATATATGCAGATGACAGCACCCTTATGGCAGAAAGTGAAGAAGAACTAAAAAGCCTCTTGATGAGAGTGAAAGAGGAGAGTGAAAAAGTTGGCTTAAAGCTTAACATTCAGAAAACTAAGATCATGGCATCTGGTCACATCACTTCATGGGAAATAGATGGGGAAACAGTGGAAGCAGTGTCAGACTTTGCTTTTTGGGGCTCCAAAATCACTGCAGATGGTGATTGCAGCCATGAAATTAAAAGACATTTACTCCTTGGAAGGAAAGTTATGACCAACCTAGACAACATATTAAAAAGCAGAGACATTACTTTGCCAATAAAGGTCCATCTAGTCAAGGCTATGATTTTTCTAGTGGTCATGTATGGATGTGAGAGTTGGACTGTGAAGAAAGCTGAGTGCAAAAAAATTGATGCTTTTGAACTGTGGTGTTGGAGAAGACTCTTGAGAGTCCCTTGAACTGCCAGGAGATCCAACCAGTCCATCCTGAAGGAGATTAGTCTTGGGTGTTCATCGGAAGGACTGATGCTGAAGCTGAAAATCCAATACTTTGGCCACCTCATGCGAAGAGTTGACTCATTGGAAAAGACCCTAATGCTGGGAGGGATTGGGGGCAGGAGGAGAAGGGAACGGCAGTGGATGAGATGGCTGGATGGCATCACCAACTCGATGGACATGAATTTGAGTAAACTCCGGGAATTGGTGATGGACAGGGAGGCCTGGCGTCCTGCAATTCATGGGGTCACAAAGAACTAGACATGACTGAGCTACTGATCTGAGCTGAACTGAACTGAACTGAACTGATGTTCACATTTGAAACTTCGGCATCCTCTTATAGTTGATTAATTATAGCTATTAGTTTAAAAATACATAGCTAGGGAATGACCGAGAAGCAAGTCAAGTATAGGTCTCTGAATTTAAAGCAGATTCTATATTCTATAAATACATTGTCAAAAGTTTTTTAACTTCCCAAGAATACTAGATAATTTGCTTCCCTATGGACCACCAGGCACCTCTGTCCATGGGATTTTCCAGGCAAGAATACTGGAGTGGGTTGCCATGCCCCTCACCAAGGGATCTTCCTGACCCATGGATCTAACTTGTGTCTCCCGCTTTCCAGGCAGATTCTTTACTGGTGAGCCACTAGGGAAGCCCCAAGACAATTTAAAGTATTTTCAAACCTAAGTTCATTTGCCTGATGCACAGTGAGGCTAAACAAATCAGTATGTTACCATCTGTGATGCCTGGAAAATCACAAGGAATATGGTGACAGATAAGGGGAGCATAGACCTGATTTTCAAAATAGCTGCCACTGAGGCTCTCATAGAAAGATCCAAGAGGCTACTATGGGTGAGTGGTCAGGCAAAGTAAACAAAAGAAAAAGCTCGCAGCTCAAAGATTTTCCTTTGCTTTTAGTGGAGAAATAGTGGCACAAATTCCCATCTGTCCTTCTCAGTATTATAAAGAAAAACAGCAACTACATTGCACTGAGATATGTTGTTTCTGATCCAAGAATGTAGATATTTAAGTAGTTTTCAAATAAGTAGGAAAAAGAGGGATTTGTGCTATTTTAGAATGTAAATGCTGAAAGGAATATGTAGAAAGAGAAATTTATAGTTGATGCCTATTACATCTCACATATCAGAATACATAAGAACAAAGAAATTTCACAAGTCGACTAGTCTTCCTGTTTTCATAGGGTAGGCATTTATTTATTTATACATTTATCTTACTTTATTTTTTAAAAAATTATTTATTTTAGTTGGAGAACAACTACTTTACATTGTTGTGATGTTTTTTGCCACACATCATCATGAACTGGCCACAGCAATACATGTGTCCCCCACAACCTGAAGCCTCCTCCTACCATGCTCCCCACCCTATCCCTCTGGGTCGTCCAAGAGCACCAGCTTTGGGTGCCCCGCTTCATGCATCAAACTTGCACTGGGCATCTGTTTCACATATGGTAACGTATGTGTTTCAGTGCTCAAACTTCTCCCACTGAGTTCAAAAGTCTGTAGTTTATATCAGTGTCTCCTTTGCTGCCCTGCATTTAGGAAACATGCTTGGTTTTTTTTTTTTTTTCCAGTTTGAAAACACTTTTGGAGATTTTATTTTAGTGAAGTAAGTTACACTGCTTAGATTTTTACTGTAAGTCAGCCGCTCATCAGGTGATAAACTTGAACAAGATATTTGCTATTGTTTTGCCTCAGTCACCTTGTATGAAAATAGGAATGAAAAGAGTACCACCTAAAAGGATTGGATTATATTATATATATATATTATATATTATATATATATATATATATATATTCTACTAACTGACATAATCATACATATTGTATTGAATTTTATTTTCCACATATTTTCCATATTATATATATATATATACATATATGCACTCATAGCTGATTTGGTAAATAATTTGCCTGCAATACAGGTGCCCTGGGCTTGATTCCTAGGTGGAAAAGATTCCCTGGACAAGGAAATGGCAACCCACTCCAGTATTCTTGCCTGGAGAATCCCACAGACAGAGGAGTTTGGCAGGCTCCAGTCCATGGGGTTGCAAGAATCTGACACAACTTAGCGACTAAACCACAGCACCACATGCCATACCATAAGTGCTCATAATTTTTGGCTATTCTGAAGTCTCATAACTTAGTTCAATCAGCTATTCTTCACATTTCATGGATGAGAAATCTGAAGTGCACAGATATTAGGTAACCTGATGAAGGTTACAGACTAGTCAGTGGTAGTCAGAAGCACTCTTTACACAGTATTACATTTGGGTTCATACAGGTATTAATTGATGATCTTATTTATAGTCTATTTCTAAATCACACTGACTTCTCTCCTCATAGAATCTTTATTAAACTTTCATGTGTGTGCTCAGTCGTGTCCAACTCTTTGCGACTGTGTGGAGCCCACAAGGATCCTCTGATCATGGGAATTTCCAGGCAAGAAAACTGGAGAGGATTGCAGTTTCATCCTCCGGGGGATCTTCCCCACCCAGAGATCAAACCTGTGTCTCTTGCATTGCAGGAAGATTCTTTGCCGACTGAGTCATCTGGGAAGCCCTTCTATTACCCTTACATTTTTGCTAATACTTTTGAGTATTTGTATTTCTATTTAACATCTAATAAGCTCTGTAGGATAAGAAGAGTGTTTATAGTTCTATTACATCCTTTACAGATCCTAATGTAATATTGTAAAAAGAAAAATTGTAGCAGGCATTTATTAAAAATGGACGATAAAGGACTTTAGGACTAGAAGTCGAGATGACTGCAATAAGATAGACTTGACTCAATTCCAATGAATGTAAAGGTAGATTATTAAACATTGGCATGCATGCTCAGTCTCTCAGTTGTCTCCAACTCTTTGTGACCCGATGGACTGTAGCCCACCAGGCTCCTCTGTCCATGGGATTTCCCAGGCTAGTATACTTAAGTGAGTTGCCTTTTCCTTCTCAAAGATACTGGAGTGAGGCAAGGAAAAACAAAAACACAAGGGATGTTTGATCAGTGTGGCTAGGTCATTTGTGTTTGCTAATTGTCTCTTATTGAAGTTAGATTGCTACCCCTGCACAGAGGTTGGGAAGTAAGTGGCCTGTCAGTCTTACAGATTAAATTTCAAAGAGATAAATCCCTGGTCCTGGAGAATGACATTCCTGAGTTGTAGAAGTCTTCCATCTCAAAGAAGTAGACTACAGATACACAACTGCAAATTTTCTAAAGTAAATGCTCTAATGCTTTATCAATTTTTTCCTTAATTTATTCTTTGGAATCCAAAAAGCTACCAGCCAATTATCTTATTTTTAAATATGTAATAGTTGTGCTAATATTTTTGTGGGGGAGTAGTTTATGTAGAAAATTCAAAAATAATATATAGTCAATCAATGAATTTAATGAATCATAACTAATTTCTGTTTAGAGAGTTTTTTTTTTTCAGTGCTGTAACTGGCAAGCAGTCAAATGCATCACCTCTTGTGTGTGCGCTCTGCTGTCTGCCAATTTTCTGAAGGAAGAAATCAAAAGCATTAAGATGCTCATAACAGAACTAAAGAAAATACATGCAATACAAAAATGGCTATTCAGATTTAAGTATTTGAGAAGTTTAAGTCTACTTGGAGTTTTTAGTGTCTAGGACTCTAGAGAAGGGATACAGGCATCAGTGGAGAGTAAAAGCTGGCAATGCTGACTGAAAAGTCACTAGCAAGGCACTAGTGAGAGAAACCCTATTATTGAATGGCTTTTTAAAATGTGAATTAGCTCCATGTATGGTTATTGTCATTTTTATTTCAAAATATATTTAAAGTGCTCATGTGTTCACTTGGTCTTTCTTAAGCATCAGGTTTAATCAGTGGCAGTGTATTTTAGAAAAGGTCCTTATGCAAAACCCAGTAGAAACATACATAAGCAATCATTAGTCATCACATGTTAGGATATTTTGCAAAGTTAATAGACCAAAGAAGAGAAAGAACTGACAGTAAGATTTCCAAGGGTTAGCTAAAGCTATCTATTCTTTTGATAGATAAAACCTCTTCATATGGAGCTACCATATGCTTGGTAGGGGTGTGTGTGTGTGTGTGTGTGTGTGTGTGTGTGTGTGTGTGTATGTGTGTGTGTATCACCAAAAAATACAGCCACAACCTGAAAGCAGACAGTTACTTTATTTGGTGTCTCCTGCTCTTGGAGTCCTAAGAAAGGGCTCATGTATACATGTTCTAAAAGCATAGCAGCCCGTCACAGACAGCATTAGGACTTATTTTGTAATTGAATGAGAGATTCTTTAAATTATATAGGACCTTACAATTTTCGAAAAGCTTATGCACAAGGTTCTACATAAATCCCATAACTCTTTTGCCCCTACCCTGAACTGCCTCTCCCTCCTTGCATCTCCCCATGGGTAACCACTAGCTTGTTCTTTATGTCTGTGAGTCTGCTTTTTTGTTTTTTGTTTGTTGTACTTACTAGTTTATTGTTTTATTTTAGGTTCCACATATAAATGATATCATTGAAAGCTTTGAATAGAAAGATCCTGACTGTTGAAAGAGAATTTGCAAAGAGAAGTATTAAACTAAATAGGTTAATTTGGTATGTTGAATTACTTGGGAGTATTTTCAAATGAGTAATACATTTACTTAGGTTATATTGTATGATGAATGCTAATAATATAGATATCTTATATATTATACAGAGTTTCTAAAATTCTTATATGCACTGGTAAAATGTTATCAGTCATAATTCTAGTCATTATCTTAAAGTGTTGTATGTCACAGCAATAATCGAGTGTCTTTGACAATTGTGTTGTAATCCAATTTTAAACATACCTTCTTAAATCTTTTTGTGTCTTTCATGAAGATGGTAGTCTGCTGAAGCCTGGCTTACCACGGGAGGAATGACTCATTTAGAAGGAAAGGATGAGAAGTAGCTTGATCTAAGAACCAGAGAAAATTCACTAAAATCATGTTTATATAGAATTTAGTAGAAAAAAAATAAGATATTAAATTGCACATAAAATATTAGAACTGTATATGATTTGTATTATACATGTGTACACAAAATACTTTGAAGAATATCTTTTATAAATTTGTAAGTATAAATTTATGCTTAACTTTTGATTGGCATTTTATACTTAATTGGCACAATCGAAGGTTAAAAATTTTTGCAGATACCCCCTTTTCTCTCTTTTAATGGTCTTGAAAAGTTGGTCAGTCAGTAAAAAGGGCATTTGTGTGTAACTCAGGCCAACCTAGACAGTCTTTTGACTAGACTAGCCAAATCCTCATTTAAGCCTTCTAAAAAGGCAGAGTTACGCAAAGCAGTATTTTGGTGATTAAAGAATGACTCAGGTATCAAGCTAGAAAAATGCTAAAAGTTTTTATTTGTTAAAAACTTCAAATAATCCAGAATTGATTCATTCAATCTTTGCTTGCACTGTCCAGTCTATGGTTTTTGAAAAATGATTTAAGATAAGTTCAAGCAAGTTTTGAGCAACTTCTTTGGTTTCAGTGCAAGACTGTGGAATATGTGATTCAAAGTCCAGTAAGGGGTATTTACATTCTGCTTTCTCTATTCTTTTTTTTTTTTTTCCCGCTTTGCTTTCAGGGACGAACAACTACATTAATTGATATAGATTTGAAAATTTGAGATTGCAGGACCAGATGGTAACTCAGTTCAGTTCAGTTTAGTTGCTCAGTCGTGTCCAACTCTTTGCGACCCCACTGACTTCAAAATGCCAGGCTTCTCTGTCCCTCCCCAATTCCCAGAGCTTACTCAAACTTGTATCCATCGAGTTGGTGATACCATCCAACCATCTCATCCACTGCTGTCCCCTTCTCCTCCTGCCTTCAATCTTCCCCATTATCAGGGTCTTTTCCAGTGAGTCAGTTGTTCGCATCAGGTGGCCAAAGGATTGCAGTTTCAGCATCAGTCTTTCCAATGAATATTCAGTATTAATTTCTTTTAGGATTGACTGGTTGGATCTCCTTGAAGTCCAAGGGACTTTCAAGAGTCTTCTCCAACACCACAGTTCAAAAGTACCAACTCCTGGGGCTCAGCTTTCTTTATAGTTCAACTATCACCTCCATACATGATTATTGGAAAAACCACAGCTTTGACTAGACAGACCTTTCTCTGAAAAGTAACGTCTCTGCTTTTTAACATACTGTCTAGGTTGCTCATAGCTTTCCTTCCAAGGAGCAAGTGGCTTTTAATTTCATGGCTGCAGTCACCATCTGCAGTGATTTTGGAGCCCCCCCCCCCAAAAAAAATAAAGCCTCTCACTGTATCCATTGTTTCTGCATCTATTTGCCATGAAGTGATGGGACTGGATGCCATGATCTTAGTTATCTGAATGTTGAATTTTAAGCCAACTTTTCCACTCTCCTCTTTCACTTCCATCAAGAGACTCTTTAGTTCTTCTTTGCTTTCTGCCATGAGGGTGGTGCCATTTGTGGCTCTGAGGCTATTTCTATTTCTCCCAGCAACCTTGATTCCAGCTTGTGCTTCATCCAGTATGGCATTTCGCTTGATGAACTCTGCATACAGTTTCATTGAGTTAGAGTGCTGCACTTAATTTGTCAGCAAATTTGGAAAACTCAACAGTGGCCATGGGGCTGGAAAAGGTCTGTTTTCATTCTAATCCCAAAGAAAGGCAATGCCAAAGAATGCTGAAACTACCACACAATTGCACTCCTCTCACATGCTAGCAAAGTAATGCTGAAAAGTCTCCAAGCCAGGCTTCAACAGTATGTGAACCATGAACTTCCAGATATTCAAGCTGGATTTAGAAAAGGCAGAGGAACCAGAGATCAAATTGCCAATATCCATTGGATCATCTAAAAAGTAAGACAGTTTCAGAAAAATATCTACTTCTACTTTATTGACTATGCCAAAGTCTTTGACTTTGTAGATTACAACAAATTATGCAAAGTTCTTCAAGAGATGGGAGCACCAGACCACCTGACTTTCCTCCTGAAAAATATGTATGCATTTCAAGAAGCAACAGTTAAAACCAGAAATAGAACAACAGACTGGTTCCAAATTAGGAAGGGAGGGAGTACATCAAGGTTGTATATTGTCACCCTGCTTATTTAACTTATCTGCAGAGTGGGCAACATGCAAAAAGTCGGCTGGATGAAGCACAAGCTGGGATCAAGATTGCTAGGAGAAATATCAGTAACCTCAGATATGCAGATGACACCTCCCTTATGGCAGAAAGTAAAGAAGAACAAAGAGCCTCTTGATGAAAATGAAAGAGGAGAGTGAAAAAGCTGGCTTAAAACTCAACATTCAGAAACCTGAGATCATGGCATCCAGTACCATCACTTCTTGGTAAGTAGATGCGGAGACAATGGAACCAGTGAGAGTCTTTATTTTGGGGGACTCCAAAATCACTTCAGATGGTGATTGCAGCCATGAAATTAAAAGATGCTTGCTTCTTGGCAGAAAAACTATCAACAAACTAGAGAGCACATTAAAAAGCAGGGACATTACTTAGCCAATAAAGTTTTGTCTTGTCAAAGCTATGATTTTTCCAGTACTCGTGTTTGGATGTGAGAGTTGGATTATAAAGGAAGCTAGGCATGGGAGAATTGATACTTTTTTCTGTGGTGTTGGAGAAGACTCTTTAGAGCCCCTTGGGCTTCAAGGAGATCAAACCAGTTAATCCTAAAGGAAATCAACCCTGAACATTCATTGGAAGGACTGATGCTGAAACTGATGCTCCAGTATTTTGGCCACATGGTTCGAAGAACTGACTCTTTGGAAAAGACCCTGATGCTGACAAAGATTGAAGACAGAAGGAGAAGGGGACAACAGAGGATGAGACTGTTGGATGCCATCACTGACTCAATGGGCATGAGTTTGAGCAAGCCCTGGGAGTTGGTGATGGATAGGGAAGCCTGGTGTGCTGCAGCCCAAGGCATTGCAAAGAGTTGGACATGACTGAGCCACTGAACTGAACTGAGCTGATAGAATTTCATGGAGCTCATTGACACCCTGAATTTAGTCTATAAACTGCTAGACAAAAAAGAAAAAAAAAAAAAATCTACCCTTCTATAGAGTTTAGATAGAATCTTAGTTTTTATTATTTAGTAATAATTAAATAACTTAGAAGGAAATATTCTAAGACAGAGAATGAGCATGTTAACACTATGACACAACACAGCATAACAAAACATCAGTTTAACTAAAACTCTGCTAAGTTAGTTCTAAGATAAATAGACAAGCTTTCAATGGTTCTTATTTATAGCAGAGTACATCTTATCCCCTGTGATAGTTGGTGATTTATGTGAAAAAATTTGGTTAAAGTAGGATAGTTTTAAAAACTCTCACATAGCTAAACAAATATTTAAGTTTATATTTATAGATTCAAATTTATCTATGAATATTTTTCAATTCATTTTATAGTTTTGACAATTTTGACCCTTATTATAGAAAGATAAAAGAATATTTGTACATCTAAGTTGTTTGCAATTTGGACTGAGAATGCATCAGCTTTTTTATTTTACCTATTTTTTTTAATTAAAAAATATTTTAATAAATAATTGTATTGGTTTTGCCATACACTGACTTGAATCCTCCATGGGTGTACTTGTGTTCCCCATCCTGAACGCCCCTCCCACCACCCTCCCCTTCCCATCCTTCTGGGTCATCCATCAAAAGGCTTGAGCAGTGTTTCTGGAAGAGACACTCAGAAGCTAAATAATCTTAGTGAAAATGAAAGCCGATCAGTTCTGTCCAGCTCTTTGTGACCCCATGAACTATTTAGTTCATAGAATTCTTCAGGCCAGAATACTGAAGTGAGCAGCCTTTCCCTTCTGCAGGGGATCTTCCCAACCCAGGCATTGAACCCAGGTCTCCCACATTGCAGGCAGATTATTTATCAACTGAGCTACAGGGGAAGCCCAAGAATACTGGAGTGGGTAGCCTAATCCTTCTCTAGCGGATCTTCCCAACCCAGGAATTCAACCAGAGTCTCCTGCATTGCAGGCAGATTCTTTACCAACTGAGCTATCAAGGTAGCCTAAAATAATTTTAGTTAAGTAACTTAAATTGTATGCCTATTTCCTGATACTTTTGTACTGTTATTAGCTTTGAATGAAATTAAATGACAACTATATACATAAAAGGCATTAGTAAATATGTTATCAATATCAAAATAATAGCAGTCATAGCAATAACTTTGAACATGAATAAGTGGAACTGGAATGGGATAGGTTTTAACTGCACAGAAAACAAAGGAATAACACAGAGATCCATAGAAGTCAGAAATAGACTAAAAATAGATTTGGCAGTGACCATCAGAATTATAAACATGGTGCTAAGAGACCAGCAACTAAAAGTAATATTCCATTTATATAAAGGCTTTTAACTGAGTACCCCTGAAACTACAGATGGAGATATAAATCTCTGATCAGTGGGGCCACAAAGGATTAGTTCAGATTCAGAATGACTTTTCATCAAAAGATGAGGTGGAAAAAAATTTTGAATAGGAGTGAGCAAGTGACTTATGAGTCCTGACAACAGCATTCATAATCACCCTGACAAAATAATTGAAACATTTTAGTTTGATTTCTCTATCCATAAGAAGAGGACAGGATATATATATATATATATATATATATATATATATATATATATATCCAAAGAATCTTGTTATTATCCCTACTCCTCTTGCCTGATTTTTTTGCAATGTTATATATATTTATATCATAAATCAAAATATAATTCATATTAGGATTTGAAAATATTTGGAAATAGTTCTTCAGGAACCCTAAACTAGGAATCACTATATAAAATAATTCCAAGCACTTTTTCAGCTCTTCTAAAATTTATAACTTTAACATGTTCTATAATATAGCTATGTGACTAATAACACAATTTGCTAGGAACAAAAGCATCTTTTATTATCTGTGAAAAAGTACACATACACACACACACATGTATACCTATATAAAAGTTTTAAGGTAATCAAAGCTAGTGGCATATATGAAATGAGGACATAAACGTTTACTGTCTTTCAAATAGCAATTTCCCCTTTGTTTATTTTACCAGAACATAAGCTTTCAGTCTGCTCAGGAACCAGAGCACACATAAAAGCAGGCTTTGTGTAAATACATTGGGATTTTATTTCTCATTAAATTCACATGTTAGACTGCTAATATCATGAAATCAAAGGAAGAAAACCAAACAGAATATATTAAAAAGTCAATTTTATTTGGCCAACAAAGAAATAATTTCTTATAATATAGGCAAGAAAGTGATATAAAGACTGGAGAATGAAAAATCCAACTTCTTTATCCACATGCAGAATAAACCTCAGCAAAAGGAGAGGAGATTACAGAAGAGTAAGACAGGGAGATCGCCAGCCTCCCCACAAGTACATCAAAAACTCATCAAGATATGCAACAACTCCTATAAAACAACCTCTCAGTTCAGTTCAGTCACTCAGTCCTGTCTGATTCTTCACGACCCCATGGACCACAGCATGCCAGGCCTCCCTGTCCATCAGCAAGTCCTGGAGTCAAATCATCTCCGTTTGGAGTCGGTGATACTATCCAACCATCTCATCCTCGGTCATCCCCTTCTCCTCCTGGCTTCAATCCTTCCCAGCATCAAGGTCTTTTCAAATGAGTCAGCTCTTTACATCAGGAGGCTAAAGTATTGGAGTTTCAGCTTCAACATCAGTCCTTTCAATGAACACTCAGGACTGATCTCCTTTAGGATGGACTGGTTGGATCTCCTTGCAGTCCAAGGGACTCTCAAGAGTCTTCTCCAACACCACAGTTCAAAAGCATCAATTCTTCAGTGCTCAGCTTTCTTCACAGTCTAACTCTCACATCCATACATGACCACTGGAAAAACCATAGCCTTAACTAGGCAGACCTTTGTTGACAAAGTCATATCTCTGCCTTTTAATATGCTATCTAGGTTGGTCATAACTTTCTTTCCAAGGAGTAAGTGTCTTTAATTTCATGGCTGCAGTCACCAGGGGCAGTGATTTTGGAGGCCAAAAAGTTAGTCACACTGTTTCCACTGTTTCCCCATCTATTTGCCATGAAGCGATGGAACCAGATGCCATGATTTTAGTTTTCTGAATGTTGAGCTTTAAGCCAACCTTTTCTCTCTCCTCTTTCACTTTCATCAAGAGGCTCTTTAGTTCTTCTTCACTTTCTGCCATAAGAGTGGTGCCGTCTACATATCTGAGGTTATTGATATTTTTCCCGACAATCTTGATTCCAGCTTGTGCTTCCTCCAACCCAGCATTTCTCATGATGTACTCTGCATATAAGTTAAATAAGCAGGATGACAATATACATCCTTGACATACTCCCTTTCCTATTTGGAATCAGTCTGTTGTTCCATGTCCAGTTCTAACTGTTGCTTCCTGTCCTGCATACAGGTTTCTCAAGAGGCAGGTCAGGTGCTCTGGTGTTTGTATCTCTTTCAGAATTTTCCACAGTGTATCGTGATCCACACAGTCAAAGGCTTTGGCGTAGTCAATAAAGCAGAAATAGATGTTTTTCTGGAACTCTCTTGCTTTTTTCATGATCCACTGGATATTGGCAATTTGATCTCTGGTTCCTCTGCCTTTTCTAAAACCAGCTTGAACATCTGGAAGTTCATGGTTCACATACTGCTGAAGCCTGGCTTGGAGAGTTTTGAGCATTACTTTACTAGCGTGTGACATGAGTACAATTGTGCAGTAGTTTGAACATTCTTTGGCATTGCCTTTCTTTGGGATTGGAATGAAAGCTGACCTTTTCCAGTCCTCTGGCCTCTGCTGAGTTTTCCAAATTTGCTGGCATATTGGGTGCAGCACTTTCACAGCATCATCTTTCAGGATTTGAAATAACTCAACTGGAATTCCATCACCTCCACTAGCTTTGTTTGTAGTGATGCTTCCTAAGGCCCATTTGACTTCATATTCCAGGATGTCTAGCTCTAGGTGAGTGATCACACCATCGTGATTATCTGGGTCACAAAGATGTTTGCTGTACAGTTCTTCTGTGTATTCTTGCCACCTCCTCTTGATATCTTCTGCTTCTGTTAGGTTCATGCCATTTCTGTCCTTTACTGAGCCCATCTTTGCATGAAATGTCCCCTTGGTATCTCTAATTTTCTTGAAGAGATCTCTAATCTTTCCCATTCTATTGTTTTCCTATATTTCTTTGCACTGATTGCTGAGGAAAGCTTTCTTATCTCTCCTTGCTCTTCTTTGGAACTCTGCAGTCAGATGCTTATATCTTTCCTTTTTTCTTTGCCTTTAGCTTCTCTTCTTTTCACAGTTATTTGTAAGTGCTCCTCAGAGAGCCATTTTGCTTTTTTGCATTTCTTTTTCTTGTATACAAAAGAAGACTAAAATGTAATACCCTAAAATTTTACTAGTGGGCTTATGCCCAGGATTTAACATTTTGAATTATTTTAACATCAGGCTTTTATAATTTTCCAAAATTTTCATCTATTTACTTTGTGTTTAGAAGAAAAAAAATAATGCTGAGTAATAGTCCCTATTTGAGTAGTCATCTATTTCTATTCCTTCAGGGAAGCCTAGGAAATATTAATAGAAGGTTGCTTCCTCCATTATCAATTCTTACTTGACCGCTTTAAAAGCTGAGCTCCCTGACAAAGTGAATTTGCACACTAATTAAAGCTGGCATCACACTGGAACACTGTAAGGTCTCTTTGGTTATTTCTTTTTAGCTTATTTAAGGAGAAACCTGATGATAATTAAAAAATATCTATTATTCTCCAGCTTGATTTCTACTCCACTGAAGTCTCTGCTCACTTGAAGTGTATTCTGCTTTAGAGCCTGTAATGCTGCTGGTCACCCTATAACACTGATATCCTGACAGTTCAGGTATCCAGTTCTTCAAAATCCAGTGCCCTGAAGGAAATTATGGATCCTGTCTTTTGTTCCTTCTTATTAACTACTGCTCTCCTCTGGCACTTTCTCAGATATCACCTTACTTTCTCCATAATCACACTCCTTGCTTGTGCTGCCTCCTCTGTAACAAGTTCAGATTTGGACTGGTTTATAAACACTGGCTCAAGAACTTCTTCTAGGCGGAAGCTGTTTCAAGTCTTTGTTGAAATGCCACACCCTCTAAGTAGCCTCTTATTTCTCCAGCTACTTGATGTCAGGCTTTCACATGACAGACTTTGCATCATAGTTTGTGTTATAACTCTGTGTCACCCCTTGAGTCAGAAAGTGCTTGTGTGATGGAGTGGAAATTATGCTGATTTGGGAAGTAAATACATGATTTGCCTTGAGGCTTTACCACCTGCTTAACCATCTACTAATTTTGATTAAGTTTTTGGTTAAGTGATTTTGGAGAAGTCATTTTGCCTAAATAGACTTGACTCTATTGCCCCATACCACTCCAAAATCTCTACCAGGAGCCAATAAGATAATGTACACAAAAGAAGTTTGAAAATTACTAAGTATTCAAAAGCAAAGCATTTATGCCATCTTCCATACTTCAGATCTGAACAGAGGCTGATTATTTTTGCAGTCTCTATAATACCCTAGACAGGGTTTGGTACCTTCTGAGTACTACAGAAGTAATGTTATTGAAGTTAAGAAATAGATAATTGATTCATGAGAAACTCATGCAACATAATCAAACATAAAAATTTAAGAATAATTTAACCCTCAGATTCCTTTTTTTGATCAAGAATTTCCAACTTTGTTAAAAATTAATGCTCTGATATGTCTCCTGTGCCTCACACCCAATTTCTTTTTATGGAGCTTGCCTCATTCATGGACAGATTGCTCCTGTCTCAGGTGTCTTTCATTTACAATCATCTCTCATGTTGCCCCATATTTCTTATTAATAGTTTTTGGAAAGCAAGCTAATTCTTCATCCCTTCACAGCCACTGCAGCTTTCCTTTTGGATCTTGTTCATCTGTTTACAAGGCAACAAAACACACATAAACATCCTTGACACAGCTCAGTGGTGGGAAAATATGATAGTAATAATTTTGGTTTTCAGGCAAATAGTGAGTTTAAAAATGATTACAGCATGCTGCTGCCATATGACTTACCTCATATAAATGATGCTGATAGAAACTAGGATAAAAATATGCTTTGTGATGCTAATGGTGTTAACACCTAAGATGATAATTAGAGTTGCTGGGAGCCAGCACACGAGATCCCACCCGTGACAAGGCCATGAGGGAGAAAACCTGACAAGCAAGGCGAATCAGGTTTTCAGGGGTTTCCGAAAGGCCAGCTCACGAGATCCCACCCATGATAAGGTCACGAGGAGAAAGCTTGACAGGCAAGGCAGATCAGGTTTTCAGGGATTTCGAAAAGCTGCCCCCAGCACTCACCTTAAAGATGATATCTGTCTTTCTGATGCCTGCCTCAATAGACTACTCCCTAATTTCTGTGACACAGGCAGAAGGCCTTCTTTGATTTCTTTCCAAATAAGACTCAATTTAGAACTTTAATCAAAAAGTTTCCCGGGGTGGTGGTATTTTATGAGATTATCCAGGGTGAAAGGAGTGTTTTAATTTAAACTCCTTTGCTGGTAGTTTGTTAGCCAAATGCATTTATGCCCTTGGTGTTAATATGCATGATTGCTTATAATATCCTAATCATAAAATAGCATAAAGAACCTGATTATATAAAAGCCCTAATAGACATAGAGCATTTTTGAGGGATGAAGGAGTCCTATTAGAAAACATAAGAAAAATTATTCTAAAAGTGGTTATTGGGTTGATGTTTGCTTGCTGTGTTTTGCTTGCTGTGTTTTTGCTTTTAATGTGCTAAGGTTGTGTTAGAGAAACCATTGTTAATATAGTTAAAGATCTAGAGAAATAAGAACTTAGCCCTAGTGTGGTAACAGTGAGATGGTTGTTAATTGTCAGCCAGGAGTGCTAGGTAAAAGCTGCCTCACCAAAGTCGCAGAGTCAATGTGGGGTAAACTTCTTAGATAAACGTAACTGACAGCTTCTGCAGAAGGATTAATTTTTGTGTTAACAAGGTTATACTTCTACTCTGTACTGTTGCCCTATGAGACTGCTACATTTTAGTTAAGGTCACCATAGAAACAGAAAATAGGTTTATATGTACCTGACCTGCATAAAAGGTTAATAGGCCCCAAGGCCAGAAGATAATGTACAAGACCCTCATAAACAAAGAAGTATGCAGAAAACACCCTGGTTTTGTGAAGGACAAGCTGATGTAATGTTAAACTATCTTCCCCTTAGAAATGTACTAACTTAGGGTATAAAAGCTATGGTAAAAAATAAAGCATTGCCAGACTGCCAGACTCTGCCAGACTCTGCCAGACCCTGCAAACACCCCCGCCTGATCATTCTCTCTCTCTCTCTCTCTCTCTCTCTCTCCCTCGCAGACTTGGCCCTATCAAGGTTGGTCTCACGTGTCTTCTCTCTCTCTCGCCGACGCCATTTATCCTGAGGGTATTCCCTGGATCCTGCCGAGACTGGACCCCGGCATAGAGTGATGATACAAATAAAATATCTTATTTCTATGTCAGAATAAATTTGTGAATTCCTGTACCTTATTTATTATAAAGATCCTTTAAGGTTAGTAAGGCACTGACTATTAGCTCAAGGAAGGAAATAGGTAAGGAAACTGAGGTATTAGGTAACTTTTTCATGCTCTGTTCAATTATGAAGTTTATATAAAGTAGTGTAGCTGACCTTATGTGTTCATCACTATATATAGTATATAATATATATTACATATAAATAATTATATATAATATATATTTATATCTTTATAAATATGTATGTATATTATATATTTAATATATACTATATATTTATATATTATATGTTAATTATATATTTGTATATATTTATATATATTATATATTTATATATTATATAATTATTATTTATATATTATATATATAGTATATATTTAATAGTGATATATATTTTTGTATTGCACAGTTGGAATTGCTTATATAACATTTGCTTTTTAATTTTTATGCTTAATTATATTCTCTTTTTTTAATTGTATTCTCTTAGCCTAACTTTATATGACTGTGAATTAGATTTATACAAGCCCCATAAAATAGCCAAATATTCATTTTCCAATATTACTGAAAAATATTGTTTGAAAGAAAATACCAATTTCTTAAAAATAGTAGAAGATTAGGCCAAGTATTTTTAAGTTTGGGTAGGAGAAAGGAAATAGCTTCTATTTTTCTTATTGAGCATTTCACTATTATTAGAAATTACTGACTTATTCACTTTTCTTGGGAGGGTGTCAGTTTATATTTCTTAAACTATTCCAAATCATTGCAGAGGAAGAAATACACCCAAGCTCATTCTATGAGGTCACCATCACCCTGACACCAAAGCCAAACAAAGATATCACAAAAAGGAAATTTATAGACCAATATCACTGATGAATATAGATGCAAAAATCTTCAATAAAGTACTAGCAACCCAAATCCAACAACATATTAAAAGGATTATACACCATGATCATGTGGGATTTATCCCAGAGATGCAAGGAGTTTTCAATATCCACAAATCAGGTGACACACATCAAGAAAATAATGAATGGAGGGGAAAAAAAGATGGTAGAAGAGTAGAAAAATGTGAAGTTCATGTCTCTCTACAAATGCATCAAGAATACATCACTGGATGGAGTAATTGTCACAGAGGGCTGGCTGAACACTTGCAGAAGACCATGAACCAGACAAGAAAGATCCCTGTATAACCAAGTAGGACAAAAGAAAGAAGGGGAAAAGAAGAGGAGAGGAAGCAGGATGGAAGCTGTGCACTTTGGGGAGGGAGTAGAGGGGTCAGAGAGGTTCTTGCTTGAGAGAACAGAAATCCCCCCTTCACTGATACAGAGATCAGTTAGAACAGAGGGAGAGAATATCGGACTGTTGGAAGAGAGTGAAACAACCTTTCAGGCATGACAGAGCAAAACCTACCTAGATGGTCAATGCCACAGTCTTGTGTGTCCCAGCCTGGAATGTGTGTCCACCAATGCACATGGCAGCTGGGTGCTGGAATGTGAGAACTGGAAGCAGACCTGAGAAAGGCTGCTACTACCTATGAGGAGACATGCTGAGGGGGCAAGAGTGAGGCAATCTGCAACAGGGAATGCAAATGGAGGAATCTAGGATTGCCATAGGAGGTAGATGCCATTACTGAGTGACACAGGGACTGGAGCTGCCATGGCAGACTCTCTCCCATGTGCCAGCCTCTGTCCCCACAGAAGCTAAAAGGAAGCTAAGAAGACCCTGCTGGGGTTGGCTTCTCGCACTTATAGCTGAACACTAGGATAGTCTCCCACCAGGGACGAATCTCTCATACCAGTGGCCACCAGCTTTCTTGTGTGGGCTTCACAGTCAATAGGGCTGGATCTCTTATAGCTACTGATTCTCCCATACACTCCCATGACCCCTGCAGCCATGCTAGGTCCTTGCCCTGTCCTCCTTGGGGCAGACTAGAGGGTTCCACAGCTGAGTCTCTGGGGCCATGGAACTAAGGAAGGAAAGCTGAAAGCATTCCTTGAGCTGAACAAATTGACACCCCTGTAACTGAACTTGGTAAAAGTAGCACCTATAAAACATCTGAATGGATGATTGCTCCTATATTCAAGGCAGACCTAGCTTTAGCAGCTGTAGACTTTGTGGACCCATATACAGGGGGGTTGGACCAGGCCAAATCTGAGATGCCTCTATAACACTCATAAGTCTAGATCCATGATTACTACAATCCTGGGACCTGACTTCAGTAGATCTATTCTCGGGGCCTGGTAAAAGCAATGTTTGAGAGACACCAGGGCCAATTATTTGCATATCCATAATTAAGGTGAGGCCAAGAGCAGTTCCAGGATCAGTGTAACCTGAGACCTTGCACAGTGAATGAGAGGTGAGACAACAGAGCACACTCACAGATGAGCACCTCCAGAGGAGAAATGCTCAGTAGCTTCCTTCTCAGCAGGAGTGCTCTAAGCTCACACCACAGATCAGAAACACATCTAAGAAACAGAACTGGGGCCTCCAGTCTAACAATGAGGACGCAGTTCTTGCCCCTGATAAGGCAGTGACAACCACAGAGCAAAGGGTGGCTCTGCTCAATAACTAGGGCAGGCTCTGGTCATCACAACACTAATCAAATCCCACACAATAGATCTGGATTTAGTAGCTATGTGCTGTGTGAGACTATACATGTGGAGATAGGACAAAACTAGGGTTCAAGCTGCCTACATAGGTCCCACAGCAGAGCCAAGTGCACGGTTACTGCATTACTGAGACCTAACCTCAGCAGACCTGAACCAGCGGCTGTATGATAACGTCTGAGAGTCACCAGGGTCAATTGCTAGCATACCTACATTTAAGGTGGGACTAAGAGCAGTTCTAACAACAGCATATTTTGTGATCCTTCGTAATGGAGGAAGGGACACAACAGAGCATAATCACAGACTAATATCTCCAGCAGAGAGAAACTCAGTGACTTCTATCCCACTAGACATGCTTCAATCTCTCCTACCTCACATCACAGATCAGAATCACAGCTAAGTAGCCGATCTGGGGGCCTCTTCTCCATCAACCAAGGAGCAGACCCCATTCCCGACAAGGCAGCGGCAACTGCAGAGCAAAGGGGTTTGCTCCAGTTCAATATCTAGAGCAGGCTCTGAAAAACAAAAGACAGATAAAATCCCCTACCAAGGGGATACAACACAGCCCTCTGAATCCAACTCAGCCCCCCAGAGGGCAAACACCAGAAGAGAGACAAACTGTGATCCTGCAGCCTGCAGAAAGGAAAACAAAAACACAACAACTTTGATAAAATGAGATGGAAATATATTGTTGACAAAGGAGCAAGAAAAAAAAACTGCAAGAACAATTAAGTGAGGAAAAGACAAGCAATTTATCTGAAAAGGAATTCAGAGTAACGATAGTAAAAAATTGATCCAAGATCTCAGATACAGAATGGAGGAATGGATCAAGAAGACAAAAGAAACCTTTACCAAAGACCTAGAGCAACAAAAGAACAAACAGAGATGAACAAGAAAATTACTGAAATGAAAAGTACATTAGAAAAAAATCAATATCAGAAAAACTGAAGCAGAAGAATGGGTAAGTGAGCTGGAAGACAAATGAAGAAACTTCTGTGGAGCAGAATGAAAGAAAAAGAAGGGAAAATAAATGAGAAAAGCCTCAGATACATCTGGGACAACATTAAACATTCCAAAACTTGAATTATAGAGGTCCCAGAGAAGTAGAGAAAGAGAAAGTGTCTGAGAAAATATTTGAATAAATTATAGGTGAAAACTTGCCTAACACGGGAAATAGAAATGGCCACTAAAATCCAGGATGTGCAGAGAGTCTTATACATGATAAACTTTAGGATAAACATGCCAAGACACATATAAATGAAGTTAACAAAAATTAAGCACAAAGAAAAATATTAAAAGCAACAAATAGCATACAAGGAAAATGATTTAAGATTATCAGCTTATTTTTTAGTGGAAACTCTGCAAGCCAGAAGTCAGTAGCAGGATATATTTAAAAGTGATGAAAGGGAAAAAACTACAACCAGGAATACTTTACCCAGCAAGGGCCTCATAGAGATTCAGTGGAGATATTAAAATCTTTCTTGGAGAAGGCAAAGGCTACCCACTCCAGTATTCAGGCCTGGAGAATTTTTCTCTACAGACAAGCAAAAGCTAAGAGAGTTTATCACCATCAAACCAACCTTACGATAATTGCTAAAGACATTTTTCTAGGCAAAAAATACACAGAGAAGAGAACAAAAGACAAAGAGAAGGAAAAAAAATACATAAAAAAATAAGCACAAACCAATTAAGAAAATATCAATAGGAAAATGAAGTGAAGTGAAAGTCACTCAGTAATGTCTGACTATTTGCAACCTCATGAAATATAAAGTCCATGGAATTTTCCAGGCCAGAATACTGGAGTGGGTAGCCTTTCCCTTCTCCAGGGGATCTTCCCGACCCAGGGACTCAATTCAGGTCTCCCACATTATAGGTGGATTCTTTACCAGCTGAGCCACAAGGGAAGCCCAAGAATATTGGAGTAGGTATTCTATCCCTTTTCCAGCAGATCTTCCCAACCCAGGAATTGAATTAGGGTCTCCTGCATTGCAGGCAGATTCTTTACCAACTGAGCTATCAGGGAAACCCCAATAGGAGCATACATGTCAATAATTACCTTAAATGTAAATAGATTAATCACCCCAACCAAAAGACACAGACTGGCTGAATGATTAAAAAAAAAAAAAAAAAGACCCATATATATGCGGTCTACAAGAGATTCACTTTAAACTAGAGACACATACAGACTGAAGATGAGGGGATGAAAATAAATATATTCCATGCAAATGGAAATCAAAAGAAAGCTGGAAAAGTAATGCTCATATCAAAATAGATGTTAAAATATAGACTCTTACATGGGATAACAAAGGACACTACATAAATACTAAGTGATAAATACAATAAAAATATATAATAATTGTAAATAATTATGCACCCAACATAGGAGGACCTCAATGCATAAGGTGAATAATAACAGCCATAAAAGGGGGAAATTGACTGCAACACAATAATAATGGGGTCTTTAACATCGCCGTATACATCAATAGACAGATCATCCAGACATAAAATTAATAAGGAAACAAAATATTTCAATGAAATACTAGACCAGGTTAATTTAATTAATATTTATAAGATAGTCCATCTGAAAGTGGCAGAATAACTTTCTTCTCAAGTGTACACAGGACATTCTCCTGGATAGATCACATCTTGAGTCACAAATTAAGCTGCTGAAAATTTAAGAAGGTTGGAATTGAATCAAACATCTTTTCTGACCACAACACAATGAGATTAGAAATTAATTAGAGGAAAAAAATGCTGGAAAAAATACAAACTCATGAAGAGTAAGCAATAGACTACAAATAATCAAAGGATCATTGAAAAAATCAAAGAAGAAATAAAAAAAAATACCTAGAAAGAAAATAACAATGAAAACATGACAATGCAAAACCTATGGGATCCAGAAAAAGCAGTTCTAAGAGGGAAGCTTATAGCAATACAATCTCACATTAAGAAACAACCAGAAGAAGAAGAAGAAGAGCAGCAACAAAAACTCAAACAAACAACATAATCTTATGCCTAAAGCAACTATGGAAAGAATAACAATAAAAAAGTTTTCATAAAGAAAGAAAGCATAATGGTCAGAGCAGAAATAAATTAAATAAAGACAAATGCAACAATTGAAAAGATGAGTGAAACTAAAAGCTGATTCTTTGAGATATAAACAAAATTAACAAACCTTTAGCCATACCTATCAAGAGAAAAGAAAAGAGAAGACTCAGATTACTAAAATTAGAAATGAAAAAGAAAAAAGTACAACTGAAGACTGCAGAACTACAAAAGATCATGAGGCTACTACAAGTATCTCTATGACAATAAAATCAACAACCTGGGAGAAATGGAGAAATCCTCAGAGAGAATAAATTTTCTATGACTGAATCAGAAAAATATAGAAAATATCAACAGGTCAACAAGAAGCATAGTAATTGAAGCTGTGATTTAAAATGTTCCAACCAACAAAAGTCCAGGACCACATGTCTTCACAGGTGAATTTTTTCAAGCATTTAGAAATTACCTAACATGTATCCTTCTCAAACTCTTCCAAAAAATGGCAGAGGGAGAAACACTCTCAAGATAATTCTACAAAACCATCATCACCCTGATGTCAAAACCAGGCAAGGATATCACACAAAAAAGAAAATTATACGGCTATATCACCAATGAAAGTGAAAGTGTAGTAACTTAGTCATGTCCAACTCTTAGCGACCCTATGAACTGTAGCACACCAGGCTCCTCTATCCATGGAATTCTCTAGGCAAGAATACTGGAGTAGCTTTCCATTTCCTTCTCCAAGGAAATCATCCTGGAGATTTCCTGACCCAGATATCAAACCTGGGCCTCCCGCATTGCAGGCAGATTCTTTACTGTCTGAGCCACAATAGAAACCCACAAGGAATCACTGATGAACATAGAGACAAAAATCCTCAACAAGATACTAGGAATCCAAGCCCAAAAACACATTAAAAAGGATCATACACCATGGTCAAATGGGGTTTATCCCAGGGATGCAATGATTTACCAGTATATTCAAAGCAATCAATGTGATACATCCCATTAACAAATTAAAGAATTTAAAACCATATGATCATATGAATAGAGGTGGATTAATTAAATTAAATTTTTGACATTTAATACCCACTTATGATTAAAAAAAAATAAATAACTCTCCAGAAAGTGGGCATAGTGGGAGACTACCTCAACATAATAAAGACCATATATGACAAAACCACAGCAAATATCATTCTCAGTGGTGAAAAACTGAAAGCATTCTTCTAAGATCAGGAAAAAGAAAAGGGTGTCCACTCTCACCACTATTATTCAACATAGTTTTAGATGTCCTATCCATGGCAATCAGAGGAGAAAAAGAAATAACAAAAACACAAACTGTAAAAGAAGTAAAACTCTCACTGCTTGCAGGTGACATGATCCTATACACAAAGATTATAAAAAGGCCACTTGAAAACTACTAGAGATTGTCATTGAATTGATAGAGTTTCAGGAAACAAAATTAATATACTGAAATCTCTTACACTCCTATAACTAAGAACAAAATCAAAATGAGAAATTAAGGAATTAAATTTAAGAAATGAAATCTCATTTATGATAACAGAAATAAATAAGATACCTAAGAATAAACCTATATGGGGAACAGAAGATCAGTACTCAGAGAAAAATAGAATAAAATGAATGAAATCAAAGATGACACAAACAGATTGAGAGACACACAGTGTTCTTGGATTGGAAGACTCAACATCATGAAAATGACTATATTGTCCAATGTAATCTACAGATTCAGTGCAATCCCTAACAAATTACCAGTGGCATTTTTCACAGAATGTGAACAAGAAACTTTACAATGTGTGTGGAAACAAAAAAAAAACCAGTGGCATTTTTCAGAAAACCAGAACAAAAAAAAAATCTTAAAATTGTCTGGAGACATAAAAGACCCCAAATATCTAAAACAATCTTGATGGGAAAAAAACAAACAAAAAATGAAGCTGAAGGAATTAGGCTCCCTGAATTCAGACTATACTACAAAGCTATAGTCATCAAAACTATGGTACTGGCATTAAAAACAGATTTATACATCCATAGAACAGGATAGAAAACCCAGAAATAAACCTTTACACCCATGGTCAATTAAGCTACAACAAAGAACATATATATAGACATATATATATATGGACATATATATAGATAAAAACATGGTTCAAAAGGATAAATGCACCCCAATGTTTATTGGCACACTTTTCATAAAAGCCAAGACATGAAAGCAATCTAAATGTCCACCAACAGAAAAAAAAAAAGGATAAAGGAGATTGCTGCATATATAAAATGGGATATTACTTAATCATTGAAAAAAATGAACTAATGCCATTTGCACAACATGGATAAACTTGCAGATTATCATACTAAGTGACATGTCTGACTAATAGATAAAGACAAATATGATATCACTGATAAGCATAATCTTAAAAAAAATGATACAAATGAATTTCTTTACAAAACTGAAAGAGATATGTATGCTTCAGTTCAGTTCAGTTCAGTCGCTCAGTCGTGTCTGACTCTTGTGACCCCATGAACCACAGCACACCAGGCCTCCCTGTCCATCACCAACTCCCGGAGTCCACCCAAACCCCTGTCCATTGAGTCAGTGATGCCATCAAACCATCTCATCCTCTGTCATCCCCTTCTCCTCCTACCCCCAATCCCTCCCAGCATCAGGGTCTTTCCAAATGAGTCAACTCTTAGCATGAGGTGGCCAAAGGATTGGAGTTTCAGCTTCAACATCAGTCCTTCCAATGAACAGCCAGGACTGATCTCCTTTAGGATGGACTGGGTGGATCTCCTTGCAGTCCAAGGGACTGTCAAGAGTCTTTTCCAACACCACAATTCAAAAGCATCAATTCTTTGGCATTCAGCTTTCTTTATAGTCCAACTCTCACAGCCATACATGACCACTGGGAAAACCACAGCCTTGACTAGACTAACCTTTGTTGGAAAAGTAATGTCTCTGCTTTTTAATATGCTGTCTAAGCTGGTCATAAATTTCCTTCCAAGGAGTAAGAATCTTTTAATTTCATGGCTGCAATCACCATTTGCAGTGATTTTTGAGCCACCCCCCCAAAAAAATAAAGTCTGTCACTGTTTCCATTGTTTTCCAATCTATTTGCCATGAAGTGATGGGACTGGATGGCAGGACCTTAGTATTTTGAATGTTGAGTTTTAAGCCAGCTTTTTCACTCTCTTCTTTCACGTTCATCAAGAGGCTCTTTAGTTGCTCTTCTTTTTCTTCCATAAGAATGGTGCTTTCTGCACATCTGAGTTTGTTGATATTTCTCCTGGCAATCTTGATTGGAGCTTGTGATTCAGCCACCCTGGCACTTACCATGATATATTCTGCATATAAGTTAAATAGGCAGGGTGACAGTATATAGCCTTGATGAGCTCCTTTCCTAATTTTGAACCAGCCCATTGTTCTATGTCCAGTTCTAACTGTTGCTTCTTGACCTCTATACAGATTTCACAGGAGGCAGGTAAGGTAGTCTGGTATTCCCATCTCTTAAAGAATTTCCCACAGTCTATTGTGATCCACATGGTCAAAGGCTTTAATGTAGTCAATAAAACAGAAATAGATGTTTTTCTGGAACTCTTGCTTTTTTAATGATCCAACAGATGTTGGCAATTTGACCTCTGGTTCCTCTGCCTTTTCAAAATCCAGCTTGAACATCTGGAAGTTCACAGTTTATGTACTGTTGAAGCTTCACTTGGAGAATTTTGAGTGTTACTTTGCTAGCATGAGAGATGAGTGCAATTGTGTGGTAGTTTGAACATTCTTTGGCATTGCCTTTCTTTGGGATTGGAATGAAAACTGACATTTTCCAGTCCTGTGGCCACTGTGAGGTTTTCCAGATTTGCTGGAATATTGAGTGCAGCACTTTCACAGAGTGATCACACCATAATGCTTATCCGGGTCATTAAAATATTTTTTGTATATTTCCTCCAGGTATTCTTGCCAATTCTTCTTAATATATTCTCCTTCTGTTAGATTCATACCGTTTCTGTCCTTAATTGTGTCCATCTTTGAGTGAAATACTCCCTTGGTATCTCTAATTTTTGTGAAGAGATATCTAGCATTTCTCATTCTATTGTTTTCCTCTTTTTTTTTTTTTTTTTTGCATTGTTCACTTAGGAAGGCTTTCTTATCTTTCCTTGCTATTTTTTGGAACTCTGCATTCAAATGGGCTTATCTTTCAATTTCTTCTTTGGCTTTAGCTTCTCTTCTTTTTCTCAGCTATTTATAAAGCCTCCTCAGACAACCATTTTGCATTTTTGCAATTCTTTTTCTTGGGTATGATCTTGATCACTGCTTCCTGTACTATGTCACAAACCTTTGTCCATAGTACTTCAGGTATTCTATCAGATCTAATCCCTTGAATCTCTCTGTCACTTCCAATGTATAATAATAAGGGAGTTGATTTAGGTCATACCTGAAATGTCTAGTGGTTTTTCCCTACTTTCTTCATTTTAAGTCAAAATCTTTCAATATGGAGTTCATAAGCTGAGCCACAGTCTGCTCCTGGTCTTGTTTTTTTCTGGCTGTATAGAGCTTCTCCATCTTTAGCTGCCAAGAATATAATCATTCTGATTTCCTTATTGACCATCTGGTGATGTCCACGAGTAGAGTCATCTCTTGTGTTGTTGGAAGAGGGTGTTTGTTATGACCACTGGGTTCTCTTGGCAAAACTCTATTAGCCTTTGCCCTGCTTCATTTTGCACTCCAAGGCCAAACTTCCATTACTTCAGGTATCTCTTGCCTTCCTACTTTTGCATTCCAGTCCCGTATGATGAAAAACACAGTGTTTTTTTTTTTTTGGTGTTAGTTTTGGAAAGCTTTGGAGGTCATCATAGAACCATTCAGCTTCAGTTTTTTTGGCATTAGTATTTGAGGCATTGATTTGGATTATTCTGATATTGAATGGTTTGCCTTGAAAATGAACAGACCTTTCTCTCATTTTTGAGACTGCACCCAAGTACTGCATTTTGGACTCTTTTGTTGACTATGAGGGTTACTCCATTTTTTCTAAGGGATTCTTGCCTACAGTAGTAGACATAGTGGTCATTTGAATTAAATTCATCCATTCCAGTCCACTTTAGTTCACTGATACCTAAAATGTCAGTGTTCACTCTCCCTGTCTCCTGTTTAACCACTTTCAATTTACCTTGGTTCATGGACCTAACATTCCAGGTTCCTATGCAATAATGTTCTTTATAGCATTAGACTTTACTTCCATCACCAGTCACATCCACAACTGGGTCTTGTTTTTGCTTTGGCTCCATCTCTTCATTCTTTCTGGAGTTATTTCTCCACTCTTCTCCAGTAGCATATTTGGCACCTACAGACCTGGGGAGTTCATCTTTCAGTGTCCTATCTTTTTGCCTTTTCATACTATTCATGGGGTTCTCAAGGCAAGAATACTCAAGTGGTTTGCCATTCCCTTCTCCAGTGGACCACATTTTGTCAGAACTCTCTGCTGTGATCATCCATTTTTGGTGGCCCTACACTGCATGGCTCATAGTTTCATTTAGTTAGACAATGCTGTGGCCCATGCAATCAGTTTGGTTAGTTTTCTGTGATTGTGATTTTCATTCTGTCTGCCCTCTGATAAATAAGGATAAGAGACTTATGGAAGCTTCCTGTTGGGAGAGACAGTAGCTAGTTAGTATTGATACAGGTTGCATGGCTAATATTGTTTATTAGCATAGTCTGTATAATTAGCCTTGTTATCATAGTTGCTAGTTAGTGCTGTCAGTCAGCAAAATTAGCAGGTCACGATTGAAAGTTTGCTGCTATGAGCCGTGAATGACACCAGGATTCTTGGCCTCCAGAGGAGAGGAATTTGATTCAGGGCCAGTGATGAGGCTTGGCTGCTCAGAGCTTTTTGTATATTAAAGTTTTGTTAAAGCATAAAAGAGATAGAGAAAGTTTCTGATGTAGACATCAGAAGGGGACAGAAAGAATACCCCCTTGCTAGTTTTTAGCAAGGAGTTATATACCTATTAGCAAGCTTCTAATTAGAGAGAGAGAGAAAAAAAAAAAAAAGCTTCAAAACTGGGAGAGTTGCACCAGGCCCCTCACAACATGCATTTTGAGATAGCATTGGCACAAATTGAGTCATCCTGGACCAAAAAACAATTGACCTGAATCTTGAAGAAAGGCAGATTCCCAAGAAAATATATAGTTCATTAACATAGTTTAAGCAAGACCTTTCTGTGAGAAAAACTGCATTGGTTAGCTCAAGGTTTGAGATAAAGTTAAGTTCAGGCAAAACCAGGTGTCACCATGACAACACAGGATTGGAAGAGGATAAAAAGCCTACCAGATGTGGCTTCATTTCCTCCTGGTGCTTGGGGACCACTGACCTCCCTACCGAGGCCATCAAGACTCTCATATAAATGTGAGAGTTGGACCATAAAAAAAGGTTGAGCACCAAAGAACTGATGCTTCAAATTGTCGTGCTGGAGAAGACTCTTGAGAGTCCTCTTGGAGAGCAAGGAGATCAAACCAGCCAATCCTAAAGAAAATCAACACTGACTACTCAGTGGAAGGACTGATGCTGAAGCTGAATCTCCAATAATTTGGCCACCTTGATGTGAAGAGCTGATTCATTGGAAAAGACCCTGATGCTGGGAAAGACTAAGGGCAAGGGGAGAAGGGGGCAATAGAGGATGAGATGGTTGGGTGGCATCACTGACTCAATGGACATGAGAGTGATGAACAGGGAAACCTGGCATGCTACAGTTCATGGGGTCAAAAAGTCAGACATGACCTAGCATGACTTAGTGACTAAACAAAAAATAGTTAATAAGTGAAAGAGATAAATAAATGGGGAGGTAGGGGCAGCTCTATGTAACAGTAGAAATCTTAATATCCTCTCATAAAGTGATTATTACTTATTAATTATTCAACATGTTTTTTCAATTAATTTTAGAGTGCAGAAATAAGTATGACATCATCTTAACCATATGATAAAAGCTCAAACCCCCAGTAACGGAATAAATTTGTTTCATGTCTTTCTTAATATGAAGTAGTGAATAGAATTTAGCATCACTTTTAATATTTTCCTCCCCTTCCCAGGTCATTGTTTTTTATGTATTAGTTCTCATAAATTATGAAGAAATACAATTAAATCCAAATTAATGAAATGCTACAAAATGTTTGTGCTATAATCTTTAAAAATATTGAAGTCAGAAAATATAAGGAAAGAGAAGCATTATTCCAGATTGGAGGACATTAGGGGACATGATAACTAAATGTAGCACAGGGTTCTGGGTATCGTCTGGAGAGTGTGCAATTTGTTCAGTTCTGTCTCACAGCAACAAAGATTGGAAACAGCAGCCCAGGGTTACAGCTTGGAGTTTTATTCAGCAAACAAAGGCTAGTGCACTCTTGAGATGTGAGGGTGGGCCAGCCCCAAAAGAGGACTCAATCCATCTTGGCTTTCTCTTTTTATATGTTTTGTCTCCTTCCCACTGAGCCTGCCTTGTGAAAATTGGGCTAGCCAAGAAAGCGGAGTGTTTGTTTCATCTGACCTTCTCCCTTCAGTCCACAGATTTTCTTCTGTTCCATTTTTGCAGGCTTTTCCCTTTCTTTGTTTTTTAGCCACTGCCATTTTGGACTCCTTTTTCTTATTCTAACTACCAAAAAGTATTATTGATATACATATCAGTGAATAAAATTTCAGTGAAATCAGTTAATAAGATGGTGCTATTGGGTAGCATTAACTTTCTGATTTTGATGGCTTGTTGTTGTTATGAAGAGGATGTATCCTTTGTGCTAATATGCATTGATGCATTACAGGTTAATAGGATATCATATATCCAGCTTACTCTCATATTGTACAAAGAAACAAGTTAAAAACAAAAGAGGAAATGCTAACTCCAAAGTAAGAATTAACAATTGGAGAAACTATGTAAATGGCATACAGGAACTCTTTGTACTATTGCAATTATTCTGTGGATTTGAAAATATTTTCAAAGAAACAATTGAATCAAGTAATGTTACTAGAACATATCATCTCATAACAACTGAGAAATCTCTCATTTCTAGGATTTAGAGATTCATGATTAAGTTAACAAGGAATTCTTATAAAAAAAAAATGTATGTGCCAATCACAGCAATATCAATCATCATTTGTGAGATTCTGAGAACTCCTATTTGTTAATACAAAAGACCGCTGAACCCTAAATCATGACTTTAATGCCTTTCCAGGCTGAATAATCTCTCATTACCAACAAATACTATACAATTACTGGATAATGTACCCCATTGTTTTCAATCTAAATCACATACATAGAAGTAGATTAAATGCAATATGTAGAAATATCTTTATGAACCAAAGTATCCACTAGCTAATCATGTTTTCATTTTTGTATGTTGCCTTAAAAAATAGATAAACCTAAGATACACAGAAAAAAAAGAGAAAAAAAAAAAAAGTGGCTCACCAGCATTTTACCCTCTAGTCATCTCCCAGGATACATAAGAAACAAAGTAGATTAAAGTCTCTCTTGCCATTGTCAACAATTGTGATATCTTTTTCTCTCAAAAACTCATGGCCAACTTACTCCCAAGAAAACTACTGACAATGTCCAGATAATAAATTTTCCAAAGGTGTATTGAGTTACATTTATACAAGAATGTGTGCAGGAAATAAAAGTGTATCAGTCTGAGAACAAAGCTGACTTCACATTCCCACTGTGCTTGGTCTCTGGAATCTTTCCATGTTGAGCTGACTATATCTTCAAACTATGGATAAACCAACATACCTTCCTAGGGAAATCTGTAAACTATTATCAAGAAAGGGTTCACTGTTCAACTCAAAAAGAAGCCAAAACTATGACACTTAAAAAAAAAAAAAGTTTATTGAGAGGTCAACTGAGAGGGAGACAGGAGACAAGGCTCTTAAGTATGTCTCTCCTATCTGAGGCCAGGTCAAACTTTTATGGGTTAAGGGTCGGGGGAGCGGGTATGCAGAAGCCCTGATGGGGTAGTTTTCAATCGCATGGCTTTCGAAATTGGCAGTTTATGGTAATATGTGATCAAGGGAATTCAGCACCAGATCTTCTTGGAAAACAGATCCTTCATTTCTGACAGGGTTCTGAGATTCAGACTGCAGTCCTGTCCTGGTCCTTTGGTTCCATACAGAAGGGAAAAACTTTGGCTTTGGGTATTATTTGAGGTAAAAATTTTCTTCTCCTCATGATTGGCTGCATGGCTTTTAGTTTTGTCCTGCTGTCTCTGAATAAAACTTAGTATCTTATTATCCACAGAGTAGGGTCAGTTTGAACTGGCCCTACTTTACAGAACTGCCAGCTCACTATCTCAGAAGCTATTACATTTAAGTTTATTACTCTTGAGATTTCCTTTTTTGTTGTTGTTAAGTAGTGGTAAATACAAAGATACAAGGAGACTGGAATACAAAGGCTATGAAAAAAAAATATTTCTTTTTCTGGGATCCCATGACAATATTTAAGGCAAAGCACACAGATCTTACTATGTTGCATTATGGTCATGGTAAATGTATCTGTCACCCCAGGTCAGCCTGGATGAACAGTCCTTGAAATAATGAATTGTTTCCTATTTATCTTAGCATTCCCAGGGTTTTGTAAATGTCTGGTGCACACTAGTACTTAATAGATATTTGTTGAGTTGAATGTAAGAACATTAATTCCCTTTGGAGATCACAAAACTGAAACATTCAAACTGAAGAAAGTGGAAAGATCTAGAGAAACAATAGATCATGAAACTGGCTTTATAACAAAGTAGACAGAGAGAGAGAGAGTTCTGACCAATTATTTGCAATTTTCTCCAGTAAATTTTGACCTTAATAAAACTTTCCATATTAAGTTAACTGGATAATATAAGAAAAATGGTGAAATGTCATGTGAGATGTCAAGGAAAGAAAAGAGAGTATGCCTAGTCTCCTTCCTTGAAAGTGCCCATTAATTCTTTTTTTTTTTTTTAATCACAGGAAGAAAAATTAGGATTTATAACAGTAAATAGAGACAGATAGTCTATAGGTAATTTACCACCATGACTGTATCTATTCAAAATTTAAGAAGTCTATTCTTTATTCTGCTCTTTTCTCCCCAAAAGGCAAGGTCAGTGAAGATACCATCGCTTCACAGATGAATGTGTATGCCAAAGGCTGTCTTTGCTGCTCTCTATAGATTTAAAAAAAAAAAAAAAAAATTCTGTATTAAATAAAACCTATGCTGCTGGCAAGTTTTACCCTTGGATCATTTTCTTCAATATATAACTGATATATAATGAAGCTAAAATTAATGTTTCCTGGGGCTCATCATTATCTAGCTATGAAATCAGTCTTTTCTGGGAGTTAAAACTCTAGTTCTGACAGTTTTGGGGCAGTGATTTAAATACAATGTATCTATTGGGAGAGGTAAAGTTCTTTTTTTTTTTTTTTTTTTTTTCATTTATTTCAGCCAGTCATCTCTTTTTTCACATTCCACTTGATAAGCATAAAAAAATATGTGAAAATGTTGCCAAACAGGTTTATTGACCTCCTTTATAAATAGAAATTGATCAGATGTAAGATAAGAAACTTAGGCAAGGTTTTAAGGGTTAGAACATCAAATGTGGTTTTTCTCTTTGTTTGTTTTAGAGGGAGTGTGTGGAGGGAAATACAGTTCATGCTATAACATCTTAAACAATCAAAAATTAAGAAAAATCAAAAATATTATAGCTAATATCAGAAATAATATTGATATCATTAAGTATTATGCCAATAAATTTGAAAATATAAATGAAACTTATAAATTCCTTGAAATGTAAAATTATTAAAGTTAATTTCTGAAGAAATAAACAACTTGACCAGCCCCTACATCCATTACTGAAAATAAATCTGTAGGAGAAAACAAACCCCAAAACAAGCAACAAAATCCTTCCACAAAGAAAGGCTGAGATGACTTTACTGATACCTTCTAACAAATATCTGAAAATTAAATGATCCTAGTTCTATACAAACTACTGTAGAAACTCATTTTGTGAGGACATTAGTTCCTTGTATGTTAGTTTCTTAATGTAGACTAAGTAACATAAAATAACAGAAATTTATTTTCTAGTTCTGGAGTATAAACGTTTGAAATCAAGGTGTTAACAGGACCACACACCCTCTGAAGTTTCCAGAGGAGAATATTTCCTGTCTTCTTCCAACTTCATGTGTCTTCAGGGGTTTCTTGACTTTTGGCCACATCACCTCAATCTTTGACTCTGTAAGACATATTGACTTCCCCTTTTCTTTGCCTATGTCTTTCCCCTATTCCCTGTCTCAAATATCCCTTTGCAATACATTTTTTATGAATTGATAATCAATCAGATAATCTAGAATAAGCCCTGCTTCTCAAGATCTTTAGTGTAATCATATTTTTGGAGAGTCACATAAGGAAACATTGAGTCTTTCATCACATATTACTCACAGGTCTTGGGTATTAGATGTGGATATATCTCTTTAATAACTAGCATTTAGCAAAATAAATGTTGATGCCAAAACTGGACAAAACCATTATTATAAAGGAAAGCTACAGGCCAACATCTCCTATGAAAACAATGGGGAAACAACAAAGACAATTTTAGAAATCTGAATATGATATAGTCTTAAGGTACTTTTTGACCAGCTAGGGTTTATCTGAGGAATGCAAGTTTGGTTGAATGTTTAAAAATCAATCAATAAGGAGAGAACAGATGGCAAAGGAGTAGGTGGATGTGGAGTACATCTCTCTCCATCAATACATCTGTAATACACCTTCAGACACAAAAGTGCTTGCAGAATACCAGGTGAGAGCAGGCAGGAGTACCTGACCAATGGAAAAGAATATATAGGACTATGCAAAGGTAAGTAGGATGAAGGAAGTAGGAGAAAAAGAGGAGAGTTAGTAGGACTGGATCTGCCCTTGGTGGGTGGGGGAACTAAAGCAGAAGTCCAGATAGCCACATTGGGGCAATTGTTTGGGACAAAGGGAAAACATTTGAGGTTGAGAGTGAAGCAGCTGTCACTGCTTCACTGTCACTGATCCGTGACAGTCTAAATGGAATGAGAATCACACAGACGATCTTTGCCGCAGCCATAAACACCCCAGACAGGGGTAGGGGTTCCCTAGAAGGCACAGCTGCTGGGAGCTGGAGCGTATAGGTTGTGGAGCAATCTCAGGGTGAGGCCTGCTATTGACTGCATGGAGACAGCTCCAAGGGACGTGAAGGGGAAGATTGTGGTGGCAAACGCCTGTGGAAGAAAACCTGGCATCCTGAATGGGCAGAGCAATGGTGAAGAACTGGTCAAATAGGCCTTCTAATATCCAGCTATCAGACATGAGAAAAAGTCTCTGATAAGGCCATATGTCCTGCAGCTGAGGCACTCTGTATCCCTGCACATTTGGTGCAGCCAGGATTCCTACAACCCAAGCAGGTGCACCACCTTCATGCTCAATCCTCACTGGGGCAGCGCTGCTAGAAAAAGCCCAAATAGCACCGTATCTTCTGTGACAGTAGCCAGCAGTGCTCCTGCATAGCCGGGATTGCCAGGGTCTCTGTGATCCAAGCAACCATGTAACCACCTTGCATGATTCCCACTGGGAAAAGAGTTGCCAGAGGCTAGAAAAAGTCCTGTAACTATGCACATGGAATTGTTCTAGAATCCAGAGTCACAAAACACTCCTTGGAGGACACTCAAGACAGTGGGGTACAGTTTATTATGCTAGAGGACCCAAGGGGAATTGGTTCTCAACAAGGACCCTGATGATTTTGGAAGACTCAATTTTACACCTTCCACTACATAACTGGTTCAGTTCAGTTCAGTTCAGTTCAGTCACTCAGTCGTGTCCAACTCTTTGAGACCCCATGAACCACAGCACGCCAGGCCTCCCTGTCCATCACCAATTCCCAGAGTTTATCCAAACTCATGTCCATTGAGTCAGTGATGCCATCCAACTATCTCATCCTCTGTCATCCCCTTCTCTTCCTGGCTTCAATCTTTCCCAGCATCAGGGTCTTTTCAAATGAGTCAGCTCTTCCATCAGGTGGCCAAAAGATTGGAGTTTCAGCTTCAACACCAGTCCTTACAATGAACACCGAGGACTGATTTCCTTTAGTATGGACTGGTTGGATCTCCTTGCAGTCCAATGGACTCTCAAAAGTCTTCTCCAACACCACAGTTCAAAAACATCAATTCTTCGGCACTCAGCTTTCTTTAGAGTCCAACTCTCCAATGAACACGCAGGACTGATCTCCTTTAGGATGGACTTTCATCAACAGGTTCTTTAGTTCTTCTTCACTTTCTGTCATAAGGGTGGTGTCAACTGCATATCTGAGGTTACTGATATTTCTCCTGGCATTCTTGATTACAGCTTGTGCTTCATCCAACCTGACAATTCGTGTAAGTATTCTGCATATAAGTTAAATAAGCAGGATGACAATATAGTCTTGACACACTCCTTTCCCAATTTGAAACCAGTCTATTGTTCCATGTCTATTGTTCCATCCAATCTGAATGCTTCTTGACTTGCATTCAGATTTCTCAGGAGGCAGGTCAGGTGGTTGTGGATTCCCATCTCTTAAAGAATTTTGTGGTGATCAACATGGTCAAAGGCTTTGGCATAGTCAATAAAGTAGAAGTAGATTTTTTTCTGAAACTCTCTTGCTTTTTTGATGAGCCAACATTTTTTGGCAATTTGACCTCTGGTTCCTCTGCCTTTTCTAAATCCAGCTTGAACATCTGGAAGTTCAAAGTTCATGTCCTTTGAAGCCTGGCTGGGAGAATTTTGAGCATTACTTTGCTAGTGTGTGAGATGAGTGCACTTGTGCGGTAGTTTGAACATTCTTTGACGTCTTTCTTTGGTATTGGAATAAAAACTGACCTTTTCCAATCCTGTGACCACTCCTGAGCTTTCCAAATTTGCTGGCATATTGAATGCAGCACTTTAGCTGCATCATTTTTTAAGATTTGAAAGAATTCAGCTGGAATTCCATCACCTCCACTAGCTTTGTAGTGATGCTTCCTGAGGCCCACTTAACTTCGCATTCCAGGATGTCTGGCTCCAGGTGAGTGATCACACCATTGTGCTTATCTGGGTCATGAAGATCTCTTTTGTATAGTTCTGTGTATTCTTGCCACCTCTTCTTTATATCTTCTACTTCTGTTAGGTACATACTGTTTTAGTCCTTTATTGTGCATATCTTTGCATGAAATGTTCCCTTGGTATCTCTAATTTTCTTGAAGAGATCTCTAGTCTTTCCCATTCTATTGTTTTCCTCTATTTATTTTTATTGATCACTGAGGAAGTGATTAAATACATTCCATTATGGCTGAGTAATATGACATTGTATATATGCACCACAACTTCTTTATCCATTCATCTGTCAATGGATATCACGGTTGCTTCCATGTTCTATGTATTGTAAAAAATGCTGCAATGAACATTGGGATACATGTGTCTTTTTAAGCTTTTGTTTCCTCAGGGTATATGCCTAGGAGTTGGATTGCAGGGTCATATGGTAGTTTTATTCCTAGTTTGTTAAGGAATTTCCATACCATCTTCCACAGTGGCTGTATCAATTTACCTTCCCACCAACAGTGCAAGAGGGTTCCCTTACCTCTGTACCCTCTCCAGCATTTATTTTGTTGATGTTTTCATTATGACCATTCTGACTGGTGTTAGGTGATATCTCATTGTAGTTTTGATTTATATTTCTCTAAAAATGAGTGATGTTGGGCCTCTTTTCATGTGTTTGTTAACCATCTGTATGTCTTCTTTGGAGAAATGTCTGTTTAGATCTTTTCCCACTTTTTTATTGAGTTGTTTGCTTTCCTGATATTAAGTTGTATGTACTGTTTGTATATTTTGGAGAGTAATCCTTTGTCAGTTGTTTCATTTGCTATTATTTTCTTCCATTCTGAGGGTTGTCTTTTCCCTTGTTTATAGTTTCCTTTGCTGTGCAAAAGCTTTTAAATTTACTTAGGTCCCACTTGTTTATTTTTGTGTTTATTTCCATTACTCTAGGAGGTAGGTTATAGAGGATCTTGCTTTGATTTAAGTCATTGAGTGTTCTGCCTATGTTTTCCTCTAAGAGTTTAATTTCTTCTGGTTTTACATTTAGATCTTTAATCCATATTGAGTTTATCTTCATGTAAGTGTTAGGAAGTGTTCTAATTTTATTCTTTTACATGTAACTGTCTAGTTTTCTCAGCACCACTTATTGAAGAGGCTATCTCTTCTCCATTGTGTATTCTTGCCTCCCTTGACAAAAATAAGGTACCCGTTGGTGCGTGAGCTTATTTCTGAGATTTCTATCTTGTCCCATTGGTCTATATTTCTGTTTTGGTGCTAGTACCATACTGTCTTGATAAGTGTAGCTTTGTAGTATAATCTGAAGTCAGGAAGGTTGATTCCTCCAGCTCCATTCTTCTTCCTCAAGATTGCTTTGGCTATTTGGGGTTTGTTGTGTTTCCATATGAATTATGATTTTTTAAAAAAAATTCTAGCTCTGTGGGGGGGGTGTGTAAATATCATTGGTAATTTGTTAGTGATTACATAGAATCTGTAGATTGTATTTGGTAGTATAGTAATTTTCACAATATTGATTCTTCCTACCCAGGAACATGGAATATCTCTCCATCTGTTTATGTCATCTTTGAATTCTTTCATCAGCATCTGATAGTTTTCTATATACAGCTCCTTTGTCTCCTTAGGTAGTTTTATTCCTAGATATTTCATTCTTTTTGTTACAGTGGTGAATGGAATTGATTTCTTAATTTCTCTTTCTGGTTTTTCATTGTTAGTATATAGGAGTGTAGGTGATTTTTGTGTATTGGTTTTGCTGATTAGTTCTAGTAATTTTCTGGTACTATCTTAAGGATTTTCTATATATAGTATCATGTCATCTGCAAACAATGAGAACTTTACTTCTTTTCCAACTTGGATTTCTTTTACTTCTGTACTTCTCTGATTGCTGTGGCTAGGACTTCCAAAACTATGTTGTATAATAGTGATGAAAGTGGATGCACTTGTCTTATTCCTGACCTTAGCATGAATGCTTTCAGCATTTCAGCATTGAGGAAAATGTTCACTGTGGGCTTATCATATATGGCCTTTACTGTACTGAGGTATGTTCCCTCTATGTCCATTTTTTGAAAAGTTTTAATCACAAATGTGTGCTGAATTTTGTCAAAGGCTTTTTCTACATCTATTGAGATTATCATATGCTTTTTACCTTTCAATTTGTTAATATGGTGTATCACATTGATTTGCATATATTGAAGAATCCTTGCATCTTTTGAATAACCCACCTTGATCATGGTATATGAGCTTTTTAATGTGTTGTTGAATTCTGATGTCTGGAATCTTGCATCTATGTTTATCAGTGATACTGGCCTGTAGTTTTCTCTTCTTATGTTGTGTTTGGTTTTGTTATAAGGGTGATGGTTATCTTGTAGAATGACGTTGTAAGTGTTCTTACTCTTCAGTTTTTTGAAAGTGTTTTAGAAGGATAGGTATTAACTCTTTTCTAAACGTTTGATAGAATTCATCTGTGAAGCCTTCTGGTCCTGGGTTTTGGTTTTTGGCAGATTTTTGATCACAGTTTTTATTTCAGTGCTTGTAATTGGGTTGTACATAATTTCTATTTTTTTCCTGATTCAGTCTTGGAAGACCGAACTTTTCTAAAAATCTGTCAGTTTCTTTCAGCTGTCCATTTATTGCCATATATTTGCTCATAATAGTCTCATAATCCTTTGTATTTCTGCATTGTTTGTTGTAACCTCTCCTTTTTCATTTCTAATTTCTTTGATTTGATTTTTCTCTTTTTTTCTTATTGAGTCTGGCTAAAGTTTTATAAATTTTGTTTATCTTCTCAAAGAACCAGCTTTTAGTTTTATTAATCTTTACTATTGTTTCTTTCATTTCTTTTTCATGTATTTCTGCCCTGATCTTCTTCTTCTCCTTCTCCTTCTCCTTCTTCTTCTTCTTTATCCCGTTGTTTTAGGTGTAAAGTTAGGTTGTCTATTCAATGTTTTTCTTGTTTCTTGAGGTAGGATTGTATTGCTATAAACTTCCCTCTTAGAACTGCTTTTGCTGCATCCCATATGCTTTGAGTTGTTGTGTTTTCATTGTCATTTGTTTCTAGGAATTTTTTTAAAATTTCCCTTTTGATTTCTTCAGTAACCTGTTCATCATTTAGAAATGTATTGTTTAATCCTCATGTGTTTGTGTTTTTTACATTTTCTGTCTTGTAATTGATATCTAGTCTCATAGCATTGTGATCAGAAAAGATGCTTGATAATGATTTCAGTTTTGTTAAATTTACTGAGGTTTCCATTGGGACCTCAGTTCATTTGATTGTTATGTGTCTAGGCATGTTTCTCCTTGGATTTATCTTGTATGGGACTCTTTGTGCCTCTTGGGCTTGATTGACTATTTCCTTTCAATGTGGGGAGAATTTTCAACTATAATCTCTTCAAAAATGTTCTCATACCCTTTATTTTTCTCTTCTTCTTCTGGGAACCCTATAATTTGATCTTGATGTGATTAATATTGTCCCAGTTGTCTCTGAGACTATTCTAAGTTCTTTTCATTGCTTTTTCTTTATTTTTCTCTTCAGCAATTATTTCCACCATTTTATCTTCCAGCTCACTGGTCTGTTCTTCTGTTTCAGATATTCTGCTATTGATTCCTTCTAGAGTACTTTTAATTTCAGTCATTGTGTTATTTATCTCTGTATGTTTATTCTTTAACTCTTCTAGATCTTTGTTAATGAATTCTTGCATTTTTTCTGTTTCATTTTCAAGATTTGGATCATCTTTATTATCATTATTCTGAATTCTATTTTCAGGTAGTTTACCTATTTCCTCTGCACTTATTTGGGCTTGTGTGTTTCTACTTTGTTTCTTCATTTGTGCAGAATGTCTCTGCCTTTCTTTTTCTTTTTCTTTTTCTTTTTTTGGCTTATTGTACTGTGGTCTCCTTTCCCAGGCCTCAAGATTGAATTATTTCTTCCTTTTGTTTTCTTCCCTTGTAAATTTGGTCCAGTGGTTTGTGTAAGCTTCATGTAGGGTATGACTTGTGCTTGCATTCTGGTGGGAGGAGATGATTGAGCATGAAATTTTCGTCTTGTTTGTTGTGTGGATGAGATATCCTGTACAGGATATTATTGGTAGATGGGTGATGCTGGGTCTTATATACTAGTGGTAGCCTTTGTGGAAGTTGTCATTTTTTGATACTCCTTAGGGACTGGAAATAGCTCAGCTGGAATAGCATCTCTCAAAGAATTGATGCTTTTGAACATTGGCCTTGGAGAAGATTCTTGAGAGTCCTTGGACTGCAAGCAGATCCAACCAGTCAATCCCAAAGGAAATCAGTCCTGAATATTCACTGGAAGGACTTTGGCCACCTGATGAGAAGAACTGACTCCTTGGAAAAGACCCTCATGCTGGGAAAGATTGAAGGCAGGAGGAGAAGGGGACGACAGAGGATGAGATGGTTGGATGGAATCACTGACTCGATGGGTATGAGTTTAAGTAGGCTCTAGGGCTTGGTGATGGGCAGGGAGGCTTGGTGTGCTTCAATCTATGGGGTCACAAGGAGTCAAACTCAACTGAGAAACTGAACTGAACTGAGGGTAAGGAGTCCTCTGGCAGTCTACGGTCTTGGATCCAGAACTCCCACTTCAAAGGCTCAGGCATGGTCTCTGGCCAGGAACAGAGATTCCACTGGCTTGCTATGACATTAAATGGGACTAAAACAAATACCCAAAAATGAAAAACCAAAGACGAACCCCAGAAAAATGGTAATTACAAAATCAGGCAAATAATAATTAAAATAATGGAATATACACATATACACCCATAAGCAAAATCAAAACAGTCCAACAGGAATAAAGTAGAATAGATTGACCCAGTGAACAAAGGAAACAAAAAATTCTATCCACCGCTTAAGAACAAAAGTAACTAAAGCACAAACTGGAAAACAAAATTAAATCAAGGTACCAACTAGGGAATAAGGCAATGAAAACAAAACTAACAAATATGATGAGAAAAAGAAAGAAAGAATAGAAATGCAAAGTTAAATAGAGGTAGATAAGATTTATATATGTTAAAGATGAACTGCAAGGGGAAAAGAACAGTAGGAAAAACAAACAAAGGAATAAGTATGTTAAAAATAACAATAAGCTTAAAAAAAGTATAAATTAAAATTAAAAGAAAGAAAACAACAACAAAAAAAGGAAAACTCGACAGAGCTGCAAAAGGCCAACATAGAGGCAGAAATTTATAACAGAGATAAAAATTTTCATTGAAAAAAAAATCTCAAAAGCTTAAATAGATTCCATAGTGCTAATAAAATTGACAACTACAACAGAAGGGGAAAGGAAAAAAGAAAGTGAAAAAAATCCAAAAGAAACTATAGAACAAGTCAAAATATGAGAATAAAAAATGTTTTTCTTGAGTCTCTGCTGACAGCCTCCTTTCCCTTGCTGGGATTCACAGTCCACCTCCCCTCCCTATGATGCCCTCCAACACTATGCTGGTCTCTGACCTGCTGGGAGGGCAGCTCAAACTCTAATATTTTCCTACTCTTGTGTGTTCTTTCCTGTAATGTCCACAGCTATCAGAACTAGTTTGTTTTCTTTTGTGGGAACTCTCAATTTTCTTATATATATTCCATAGACACAGAGTCTGCCTAGTTGATTGCGTGGATTTAATCTGTAGCTTGCATAGCTGGTGGGGAGGTTTTGGGTCCTCTTTCTTAGCCATACTGCTCCTGGGTTTCAACTGTGGTTTTATCTCCACCTATGCATGTAGGTCCTCCACTGGGTTTGGTCCTGAGGCTGCTCTGGGGACTTGGCAGGGCCTTGGCCCCAGTGAGTGCCAGGTGTGGAGGTGGAGCAGCTGCTTGGGTCACAGGTTCCCTGGCAGCACCAGATATTCAGGGGAGTTGGTGGCTTAGGGCAGCAGGAAATATAATGGTCTAGAAGGATAGGGAAATCCACTCCAGTACTCTTGCCTGAAAAATCGCCTTGGTGGAGAAACCTGGCAGGCCACAGTGCACAGGGTCGCAGAGTTGGACATGACTGAAGCAACCCTGCATGCATAGATGCAAGACTTTTTTTTTTTTTTTCCTGTGGCAGCTCTGCCACAGTGAGGGTTAAGTGTGAGGGTGGTGCAGCTGCTTGGGTCACAGGGACCCTGGCTGTGCCAAGTGTGCAGGGACATGGACTGTCTCAGCTGCAGGGGCTATGACCCTATCAGAGTCTTTTTCCAAGCCTCTGGCAGCTGGCAGTTGGAAGGCCTCTTTGTCTAGTCTTTCTTCATTTCTTCTCCCATTAATGCACTTAGAGGGTTCCCTTGCCTGGGACCCTTCTCCGTTGCTTGGCACATCAGGCACAGAAAGTGCCCTCCCCCCCAGACTGGGGTCCTATTCTGTTGTTCAGCACATCAGACACTTAAAGGGGTACACTGGGTGGGGTCCTACTCTGTTGTTCTGGGCATCAGGTGTTTGATGGGCCAACCTCTCTCTTGTTTACTACCAGTGCTAGGTACATGGAGAGAGAAGCTACTGTGATGGCTCCAATCCCTATGCATGACTCAGCAGTATTGCCTTACTTCCATGGTTGCCTGACTTTCCTGCACAGGCATTTTCCACCACAGTCTCCTCCCTTATGTCCACTAGGTTAGTCTCCCAGCAGTCAGTCAATAGCAGCCCTCACCTGGGTATTGCTCCACAATCCCTATGCTCTGGCTCCTAGCTGCTGCATCTTCTAGGGTACCTGCATCCCTATATATATGACTGTGGCAAGGATTCTCTGATTCTCATTCCATTTAGGCTGTCACAGATCAGCTGCTTCACTCTCAGCTTCAAACGTTTCTCCTCTGACCCAGACAATAGCCCCAATGTGGGGATCAGCCCCCTGCTTCAGTTCCCCCACCCATCGATGGCAGATCCAGTCCTACTAACACTCCTGTTCTTCCCCCTAGTTCCTTCATGCTACCAAGTTTTGCATGATTCTACATATTCTTTTCCAATGATAGGTACTCCTGCTCATCCTCAGCTGCTGTTCTGCAACCACTTCTGTCTGAAGGTATATTCCTGATGCATCTGTGGAGAGAGATGGAATCTCTGTCCACCTATTCCTCCACCATCTTGTTCCTCCTCTGAACATTCTTTAGAACCACACTTCTTGGGAATTGGGATAAGGATTGACCTTTTCCAGTCCTGTGGCCACTGGAAACATCACATTTCTTGATTTCAAAATACATTAAAAAGCTACATCATGCAAAATGCTGGGCTGGATGACTCATAAACTGGAATCAAGATTGCCAGGGCAAAAACCTCAGTTAGAACCAGACATGGACAATAGATTGGTTCAAAATTGGGAAAGGAGTATATCAGGACTGTATAATGTCACCCTGCTTATTAATTCTATGCAGAGTATATCACTCAAAATGCTAGACTAGATGACTCACAAACTGGAATCAAGATTTCTGGGAGAAATATCAATAACCTGAGAAAAGCAGATGATACCACTGTTTTTTAACTATGTTATAATTTCCATTTTTTATAATTTCATTTATCAATTATGTATTGAAAAAGCTAAAAAAGAAAAAGAAAACACACCCAAAATGAGTTAAGACAACTAATCAAAAAAATATTCATATGCAAAGGCAAACAATAAACTGAAAAATTTTAACCATATTTCTGATAAAAGGTTAATGTAATTCCTATATAGAGATCTTAAAAAGTATTTTTTTTTAAATTCCAATAAAAAGTGAGCAAATAAACCAGCATTTCATACAATATGAAATTAAATTGGAATTAATATGTGAAATTTCAACAAATTAAGCAATGATTAAGATATTATGTTTTGTCTACTCAATTAACCAAGATGAAAAACCAATGACAAAATGCAGTCTGGGTGAAGACATAGGGAAATTAGTTATCTCAGGCACTGCAAAAGTGATACAAACAAGTACAGTAAATCTGGAGGACACTTTATAATATTTACCTAAAACATTAAATGTGTATACCCCCTAAATAGGGTTCCCAGGTGGCTCAGATGGCAAAGAATCTGTCCATGGTGTGGGAGATCCAGGTTTGATACCCAGGTTGAGAAGATCCCCTGGAGAAGGAAATGGCAGCCCACTTTAGCATTCCTGCCTGGAAAACTCCACGACAGAAGAGCCTGGCAGGCCACAGTCCACAGGGCCACAAAGAGACAGACACGACAGAGAAACTAACACACACACACACACACACACACACACACAGAAAATATCATTTTTAGAAATTCATCTCAAGTAAATAACCAGACAAATTAATAAGATGTATGTATGAATTTCTTAAAATAATCATAAACATGTAAAAGAAAAATTATGTAAATACTCTAAAGATGAAGATTTTATCGGCTTCCCTGTTGGCACTAATGATAAATAACCGTTAGCAGTCTGGTAATGCAGGAGACATAAAAGACATGGGTTCAATCCCTGGGTCAGGAAGATCCCCCAGAGAAGCACATGACAGTCCACTCAGCATTCCTGCCCAGAGAATCTCACAGACAGAGGAGCCTGATAGGCTATAGTCAAACGATCCACAAAGAGCCAGACACCACTGAAACCATTTGGCATGCATGCATAGTACATCCACACAATGTAATATTCTAAAACCACTGTAAGATTTAATAGTGATTTTATGGTTATAAACCCAGAAAAAAATATTTATTAACATATCTGAAGTTAAAAAACAAAGCAAGTTAAGTGGCACTTTTTACAGACATAGAAAAAATAATTCAAAAATTCATATGGAGCCATGAAAGATAGCAAATAGTCAAATCAAGCTTGAGAATAAGGAACAAAGTTGGAGACATCACATTTCTTGATTTCAAAATATATTAAAAAAAACTACATCATGCAAAATGCTGGGCTGAATGACTCATAAACTGGAATTGAGATTGCTAGAAGAAATATCAATAACCTGAGGTATGCAAATGATACCACTTTAATGGCAGAAAGTGAGAAGGAAATAAAAAGCATCTTGATGAGGGTGAATAAGGAGAATGAAAAAGCTAGCTTAAAACTCAACATTCAAAAAACTAAGATCATGGCATCTGGTCCCATCACTTCATGGTGAATAGATGAGGACAAAGTAGAAGCAATGACTGTTTTACTTTCCTTGGCTCCAAAATCACTGTGGACAGTGACTGTAGAGATGAAAGTAAAAGGTGCTTGCTCCTTGGAAGAAAGCTATGACAAACTTAGACAGTGTATTGCAAAGCAGAGACATCACTTTGCTGACAAAAGTCCATATAGTTCTAGCTATAATTTTTCCAGTAGTCAAGTAAATGTGTGAGAATTGGACCATAAAGAATACTGAGCACTGAAGAATTGATACTTTCATACTGTGGTGCTGGAGAAGACTCTTGAGAGTCCCTTGGTCAGCAAGGATTGATCCTAAGGGAAATCAACCCTGAATATTCATTGAAAGAACTGATGTTGAAGCTGAAGCTCCAATACTTTGGCCACCTGATTCAAAAGGTGACTCTGGAAAAGACTTTGATGATGGCAAAAATTGAAGGCAGGAAGAGAAGAGGGCAACAAAGGATGAGATGGATGAATGGCATCACTGACTCAATGGGCTTGAGTTTCAGCAAACTCCAGGAAAAAGTGAAGGTAGGGAAGCCTGGCCTGCTGTAGTTCATGCCATTGCAAAGAATTGGACACGACTTAGTGACTGAACAACAAGAAATATTTAAATTAATGATGCCTTAAGTACATAGATTGTATCATTCAGGTGTAGTTTAGTGATTATCTGGTAAGAAAAGAGACTAGATACTTAATTGAATAAAACAATCTTTTAAAACTGTCATAGATATTGACTGAAATCATTACCAGAGGTCAGGTCTCCTGATTCTCAGTTCAGTGCTGGTTTTCTTGGTTTTGTTTTTTGTTTGTTTTGTCTTGTTTGTTTTTTGATATTTGATACATATTTTACACTTATAAAAGAAATTGCCCATGCCTCTCTTTGCTTCATCTCCCTAAACCAGTTTCATTTTACAAGCATTAAGAATTTTAAAATAAGTTAAGCAAGTTAATTACAGCACAATTATATTCAGCATCACTGTCATAATTATTAGAATTTAAATCTTCAAAGAGTGACCAATGTCCAAGTAATTTTTAAGGAAATCTTGAGTATCATCCAAAAGGAAACTTCTATATTACAAGTTAGCAAATTCTAGTACAAAAATAGTCTGTGTGTTGCAATCATGCTTTGTTTCAAAATTGAAATTGCCAGTCAATATCTATGATAAATTTCATATAGGATATGAAATTTACAAATTTCTGTGTCATCCTTGTTTGGAGACTGTGATAATCTTCTCTGAATTGCTTCAATTTTTTTTTTTCTATGTGTTGCTGAAGTGGGCACCAGTTCTGTTTATTATGTTTTAATGCCTAGTCAGTATGAGAAAATACATCAACAATATAAAAAACTACATAATCATTAAGGGATAAGTTTAGTTCTTTCATGGACTTTTCTAGGATAGCTCAGTTGGTAAAGAATCTGCCTGCAATGCAGGAGACCATGGTTTGATTCCTGGGTTCACTAGAAAAGGGATAAGTGACCCACTCCAGGATTCTTGGGCTCCCTATGTGGTTCAGCTGGTAAAGAATCCACTTGGAGTGCAGAAGACCTAGGTTTGATCTCTGGGTTGGGAAGATCCCCTGGAGAAGGGAAAGGCTACACATTGCAGTATTCTGGCCTGGAGAACTGCAAAGAGTTGGACACGACTGAATGACTTTCACTTTCACTTTAGTTCTCTAGCTTGAATAGAAAAGTTATATTTTATGTACTTTCCACAAATTATTTTACTGCCACCCAGAGTTTCTGAATACCAAGAAGAATACAGATAATTGTATTAGGTGTACCCTGTGCTGGTATAAAACTGGTCAAAATTAGATTAAACTTGATACTTATAAAAACCAATAAATATATAATTCCCAGCAAGTTTCATGAAACATTGAAAATAATTGTCAGCCTACATTTCCACTTTTATATATTGGTGTACCTTTGGCTTTTGTGGACTCATGAAACAGATAAGTTTTTAGATCACTTTAACATTCCTTGTGTTTCTGACAATACCTATCAAATCATTATATTGTGCAATAGAAGTCCAAGAGCATCTATCTCATTTTAAATACATTAATTGACACTAAAAAATTTTGATTATGACTTAATCATAAAGAACATTTCCCTTCCATCATGCAAAAAAAGAAAAAATAGTAAGTTCATATATATGAAGGTATGGTAAACACTGATAAAGACAGACTTTCCAATTTTTACATACTTGAGCCTCTTTTTAATATAGGTTTTAAATCTCAGATGAAATAAACAGATTAGTTTTGCAAGAGACACTTATTTGTCACCAACGTCACCTATGGGTGTTACCTACATGTTGCATACTGCTTTGCTTTAGAAGGGAAGAAGGTAAGACTCAGTATTTATAAACTGGTTTTTATGTAATTGGCATTTTCTCAGGTTGCTAGCATTCAATCTTCCACTGAGGACACACACGTTTTCATGAACAGTTGAATGCAAACTTAGCATTAACTCAACGTGGCTTCAGTCTTTGGTACTGAGACAGAGGTGAGTAAGAAATACTTATCACTGGTGCATTTCTATGGTGAAGTTTCTCATTGCAGACTCACCAACAACTTTTGACCTCTGGACCCAAAGACTGTCAATTACCTGGCTTACAGAGGAGGAATATAGAGAACCATCATTTCACTGTCATCCAGTTAACATCCTATCACAGGGTGGAAAGCAATTTGTCCAATATTTCAACCACCAGGGAGAATTCTTTATTAGCTTTTGGATGGGTTTGCCTTTCAATTAGATGATTTGAATAGTTTCTGTGGCAAGAGAGATACTGCACTCAGATAATAATTTTGAATTCCATCTTATCATTAATGCTTTAAACCTCATGGGAAGTCACAGTGTCTTTTATGGAGGTCAAAGCAGTTTATAACCTTAATAAAAACTCATAGCCTCAGGAACATCAAGTGTAAAATAGCAAGGGGGATTGACTGCATAAGAATATAATTAGATCACCACTTTAGAATGTACTAGCTAGATGATTTCAAATGCAAATCAACAGTATAAAAGTACAATGGCACCCCAAACTTCAGTCCTATTCAGAAATACACACATAAATTGGCACTATCCAAAGGAAAATGAGATAGATCATCTTTTTTCCTCTTTCTGGAAAGGCACTTTTTATAATTTTATATTTAATTGCTAAATATTTTTATGGATGCTGTACAGAAATAGGTTAAAAAGCACCTTGATAGATTTGAATTTAAAACAGTTAATAATTGTAGTGGTTCTCAGCTGTTTTAAATTTATTTATATGCAGCACTTAGGTCACTGTATTTTGAAGTGTGAAATTAATACAAGATAATATGCAAGAGTGATTTTGAAAACTACATCATCATCTACATTTCCCAAGGAATAGATCACTCCCTCCCAAACATTGCAAAGAAATTATCATTTTCAATATTTACTTAAGTAGTACTCTCCAGTAGAATCTCTCACCTCTTTTGCAGTTTCCCTAAGCTCCTACTTCCTTCTCTTAGACATTGTTTACTGGCCCTACTTATGTTCATAGGAAATAAGAAAGAAAACAGGACCTGCTCTACCAGGCATTGTGATACAGTAAACTCATCTTCTGTGACCTCCACAGAAACCTTTAGAGGAATGCATATTCTTACAGACTGTGGATCAGAGAGGTTAAATAATTTTGTAAGGTCATATTCCTTATGAATATCAGAACTTAGTTCTGCTGACTTCACCTTGTCTTTCAAATGAAGTAAAACATACTGTCTATTGCATAAATGAAAAACAGCAGGTCACGTGTTGGGGAATGATCCAGGGAAGGATAGTGGTTGGAGTGTCTGAAATGATCCTTCAAGCGGTAACACACTTGACTAGAGGGCTAGTTTTCAGGGTCAGTACTGGGATAGCCTGACGTATCAACTGACCCTGAGGCAAATAGGGCTCTAATTTGCACTGGCAGCTTAAAGTAGAAGCTAAATAGCCAGGCTTGTTAGAGTAACAATTTGCTAAAATTCCACTGGGTTTATCAAGAAATTATTGTTGACTCCTGCCCCAAGACCACAGGTGCAGTGTCTTGTACCAAGGCCACAGAAGCAGAACTCAAACCGAGGTCACCTCCAAAACTGACATGAGCCTCAATGTAACCATTGTAAAAAACCCCTCAGGTCATTACCAGCAGGCTTCCTAACTGCAAATTAGGCAAGAATGTCTACTCTGGTAGTCACCCAAGAGTGGCCTATGTTGTTCTGTGTGTCTGACTCTTTGTGACCGCACGGACTGCAGTTTGCCAGGTCTCTGTCCCTCGCCATCCCATAAAATGTGTCCAAGTTCATCTCCATTGTACTGGTGATGCTATCCAAACATCTCATACTCTGACACCCTCTTCTCCTTCTGCCCTCAATCTTTCCCAGCATCAGGACCTTTTCCAATGAGTCAGCTGTTCACATCAGATGACCAAAATACTGGAGTGTCAGCTTTAGCACCAGTTCTTCCAAAGAGTATTTAGGGTTGATTTCCCTTAAGATTGACTGATTTGATCTTGTTGCTGTCCAAGGGAGTCTCAGAAGCCTTCTCAAGCACCACAGTGTACAAAGGCATCAATTCTTCAGCGCTCCGCCTTCTTTATGGGCTTCCCTGGTGGCTCAGATGGTTAAGAACCCACCTGCAATATGGGAAACCTGGGTTTGATCCCTGGGTTGGAAAGATCCCCTGAAGAAAGGAATGGCTAACCATTCCAGTATTCTTGCCTGCAGAATTCCATGGACAGAGGAACCTAGCAGGCTACAGTCCATGGAGTTGCAAAAAGACTGGAATGGGGAATACATGTAAATCCATGGCTAATTCATTTCAATGTATGACAAAAACTACTGTAATGATGTAAAGTAATTAGCCTCCAACTAATAAAAATAAATGGAAAAAAAAAAAAGAAAAAGTCAGACGTGACTGAGTGACTTTTACTCACTCCACCTTTTTTACAGTCCAGCTCTCACAACCATGACCACTGGGAAGACCATAGCCTCTACAACATGGACCTTTGTCATCAGAGTAATGTCTCTGCTTTTTAACACACTGTCTGGGTTTGTCATAGGTTTCCAGCAAAGAAGTAAACATCTTCTGGTTTCATGGCTTCAGTCATTATCTGCAGTGATTTTAGAGCCAAAGAAGAGGAATTATGTCACTACTTCCACTTTTACTCCACTATTTGCCATGAAGTAATGGAGTCAGATGCCATGATCTTAGGTATTTTTGTTTGTTTGTTTGTTTATTTGTTTTTAATATTTAGTTTTAAGCCAACTTTTTCACTTTTCTTTTTCACCCTCATTAAGAGGTTCTTCAGTTCCTCTTCACTTCCTGCTATTAGAGTGCTATCATCTGCATATCTGAGGTTGTTGCTTCTCCCACCTATTTTGATTCTAGCTTGTAACTCATATTCAGACCAGCATTTTCATGACATGATCAGTGTATAGATTAAACAAGCAGGATGAGACATCAGGCAGCCCTGTCATATTCCTTTCTCAATCTTGAACCAATCAGTTGTTCCGTGCAGGATTCTAACTGCTGTTTCTGCATACGAGTTTGCAGAAACATATGTTTCTGTATGTTTCTGCATACAAGTTTCTCAGGAGACATGTAAGATGGTCTAATAGTCCCATCTCTTTAAGAGTTTTCCACAATTTATTATGATCCACACAGTCAAAGGATTTGGTGTAGTGGATATAAGAGAGGTAGATGTTCTCCTGGAACTCCCTAACTTTGTGTGTGATTTAGGAAATGTTGGCAATCTAATCTCTGGTTTCTCTTCCTTTTCTGAACACAGCTTTGACATTCAGAAGTTCTTAGTTTGCATAATGCTGAAACCTAGCATGCATGATTTTTAGCATGACCTTAGTAGCATGGGAGATTGTTGTACTAGCACTGTGCGATGCTTGGCACTTTCTTTAGCACTACTCTTCTTGGGAATTGGGATGAGGGTTGACCTTTTCCAGTCCTGTGGACCGTCCTGGGTCTTCCAGATTTGCTGATATATGGAACACAACACCTTGATGACATCATCCTTTAGGGTTTTGAATAGTTCTTCTGGAAGTCAGTTGAATCCACTAGCTTTATTGACAGCAGTGCTTTCTAAGGCACACTTGACTTAGCACTCCAGAATATCTGGCTCTGTGTGGCTGACCACAGCATCATACTCATCCAGTTCATTTGGATCTTTTATGTACAGTTCTTCTGTGTGTTTTTTCTATCTCTTCTTGATCTCTTAAGCTTCTACTAGGTCTCTACCATTTCTCTCCTTTATTGTGCCCTTCTTTGGGCAAAATATTCTCTTGATATTTCCAATTTTCCTGAAGATACCTCGATCTTTCCCCTTCTGTTGTTTTCTTCTAGTTTTATGCTCTGTTCACTGAAGAAGGCCTTCTTATCTCTCCTTGGTATTCTTTGGAAATCTGCATTTAGTTGGATATGCCTTTTCCTTTCTCCCTTGCTTTTTGCTTCTCTTATTTCTTTAGCTATATGTCCTCCTCAGATAACGCCTGTGACTTCTTGCTTTTTTTCCCTTTGGGATGGTTTTGTTCTCTGCCTCCTGTACAATATTACAGACCTCCATCCATAGTTCTTCAGACACACTGTTTACAAGTTCTAACCCCTTCAAGCTTTCATTACCTGCACTGGATATTCATAGGAGATTTGATTTATGTTGTACCTGGCTGGTCAAACATTTGATTTATGTTTCCCTGCTTTCTTTAGTCTAAGTCTGACTTTTGCTATGAGAAACTGATGATCTGAGCCAGTCAGATGCAGGTCTCGTTTTTACTGACTATATACATCTTCTCCATCTTTGGCTACAAAGAATGTGATCAATCTGATTTCAGTATTGGCCATTTGGTGATGTCCATGCATAAAGTTGCCTAGGTTGTTGTAAAAGGGTATTTGCTATGACCAATGCATTCTCTTGGTAGAATTAAGTTAGCCTTTGCCCTGATTCATTTTGTTCTTCAAGGCCAAACTTGTCTATTACTCCATGGTATCTCTTGACTTTCCACTTTTGCATTCCAGTCCCTAAAGATGAATAAAGCATCTGTTTTAAGTGTTAGTTCTAGGAGGTCTTCTAAGTCTTCACAGAACCCATCAACTTCAGTGGCCTAAGCAGTCACATAATATCAACCTTCCAGCAGGAATTATAAAAATTGGCTACTAACCTACATAAACAGTTGACTCTCCCTGGTCTGTCATGAGTTATCAGCCTGCTTCTCTCAAAGTGCCCACTTTATGTCTGCTCTATTTTACTAATAAACTTACTCCTTTCTGAAATGCTGTGTGTCTGGAAAGATTTTTCCAATCCATGCTCCAACTGTCTCAACATTTGGTGACACAAATGGGGACTCTTAGAAAGGTTTCCCTGACTCTCTTTCCTCTCTTGTTTCTTTTTCCTCAAACACTCTGCAAACAGGCAAGTGACTATAAAAGCAATTGAGGAATTTTGGCCAGGGTTACTCTCTGGCATGTTCCAAAGGGCCTACAGTTTACTGTGCCCCAGTAGTTACCACCTAAGCAGGTGAGACCTCTCCTTTCCTTTTCTCCTCCTTCTCCCATACACTGAGGACCAGGCCAATTAAAATTGTGTAGACATAGGTCAGGCACTTAAAGTCATTGCCTACCACTTGAAAATTCCCATGACAGGATCAGGGAGTCATGGAACAGACCAAACTTTTTGTTCCTTCAGCAAGACAACTTCTATTCAAAGTCAGGCACATACTGGTTCAAGTAAAACACTAAATTTTCTCCCCTGACCACCACCTCTGAAGAAGGACTACAAGGCAGATTCCTCAGTCCATCTTCTCTGCTACTTTCACTTTTCCTCACTGGTGTGCATGCCCAGTCACTCAGTCATGTCAGACTTTTTGAGACTGTGTAGACTGTAGCCTGCCAGGCCCTTCTGTCCATGGAATTTCCCAGACAAGAATAATAGAGGGGAGAGGAGCCAAAATGGTGGAGGAATAGGATGGGGAGACTACTTTCTCCCCTACAAATTCATCGAAAGAACATTTGAATGCTGAGCAAACTCCACAAAACAACTTCTGATTGTTAGCAGAAGACACCAGGCACCCAGAAAAGCGGCCCATTGTCTTCGAAAGGAGGTAGGACGAAATATAAAAGATAAAAAGAAAGACAAAAGAGTTGGGATGGAGACCCATTCCGGGAAGGGAGTCGTAATAGAGGAAGTTTCCAAACACCAGGAAACCCTCTCACTGGCGGGTCTGGGGGAAGATTTTGAATCTCGGAGGGCAACTTAACCAGGAGGAAAAATAAATAAAACCCACAGAATATATGCCTAAAAGCAACTCCCAGCAGAAAAGTACCCCAGATGCTCACATCCACCACCAGCAAGTGGGGGCTGAATGGAGAGGAGCGGGTGATATTGCTTAGGGTAACGACCGGGCCTGAAAGCCCTGAGGGCAATCAGAGGGAGCTAACATGAGATAGCAACTTAAACTGTGGGATAGCAAGAGAGAGAGAAAAAATTAACCTGCAAAAAGCCCTAACCAAAGACACTGCCAGTCCATTCGCAGAACAAAGGAAGGACTGAGCAATTCCAGAGAAGAGCTAGCCACCTGCGGACTGGCCCATCCCCTGCTGGAGGCAGGAGGCAGGAGGCAGGGGGAGGGGAAAGGGGCAAACTTGGCCCCAGAGATGGCATCCCCTACCAAACTGCAAACAGCCTTCCAGTTTCTAACCAAAGACTTCCTGAGATTCTAGATGGTTGACATCTGCCGGGAGGGTCACAGCTAGAGACCAACTCCCCAGAAGAGACACAAGGCGCGCCGGACCAGTGTGCAGAAACTGAAGCTGGGACCGCGGAGGGGATAAGGCTCACTGCACCCAGGGAGAGTGTGCTCCTCTAGCTCCTGGCTGCCTGAGCTGCTCAGGTCAGAGAAGGCACAAAACGCAGGCCCAACTGTCTGCACTTTTGTGGAGTACATGAAAACTGAAACCTGAGTGGCTTAGGCCTGGAAAGTGCATGAAATTCAGGGCCCGCTCCCTGTAGAGCAGCCTGTAGCCTGAGCGGTGTAGATGGGGAAAGCACACACGCTGCGAGCAGGGGTAAACCCAGTGTGGCTGGAACACTGCAAGTGCTCCCCACACACGCCAGTGACATTTGTCTGCAGGGCCCCTCCCTCCCCACAGCGCGACTGAACAAGTGGACCTAAACAAGAGACCACCTCTGCCCACTTGTGCCAGGACGGAAATTAGACACTGAAGACACCTGCAAACAAGCCAAATAAACAAAGGGAACCACTTCAGAAGTGACAGGTGCAACAGATTAAAATCCCTTTAGTTAACATGGACTACACCAGAAGGGGCCTATAGTTATCGAGAAGTGTAAGCTGGAACAAGGAAATATCTGAAACTGAACCAAACCCACATTGCCCACAACAGCTCCAGAGAAATTCCTAGATATAATTTTACTTTTTTTCTTTTAATTAAAATTTTTTTTTCTTTTTTTTTAAGTCCTCTATTACCCCCCTATTACTCCTTAATTTTCATTTTCATAACCCACTGTAACCTTGCAAAAAAAAAACAAAAAAAAACCCTATTTTTAAAGCAAACTTCATATATATTTCTTAAGTTTTTTGTGATTTTGTTTTTGTTTTTAATATTGTATTTTTAAGAGTCTGTATTTTTAAGAGTCTAACCTCTGCTCTAGATTTTTAATCTTTGTTTTTCAGTATTTGATGTAAATTTTGGACATTTAAGAATCTAATATTCAGTACCCATTTTTACTCAGGAGAGTGATGATTACTCTCTCCCCCTTTTGACTTTCTTTTTTCTCCCCCAGATCACCTCTATTTCCTCCCTCCCCCTTCTCTTCTCAATCCAATTCTGTGAATCTCTGTGGGTGTTCTGGGCTACTGAGAACACTTAGGGAACAGAGTACTGCATAGATCTGTCTCTCTCCTCTTGAGTCTCCCGTTTTCCTCCTCCTGCTCATCTCTGTCTCCTTCCTCCCTCTCCTCTTCTTCATGTAATGGTGAACCTCTCTGGGTGTCCCTCACTGTGGAGAATCTTTTCACCATTAACCTAGAAGTTTTATTATCAGTGCTGTATAGTTGGAGAAGTCTTGAGGCTACTGGAAGAATAAGACTGAAATCTGGAGGCAGGAGACTTAAGCCCAAAACCTGAGAACACCAGAGAACTCCTGAATACAGGGAACAATAAGTAATAAAAGATCATCCAAAAGCCTCCATACCTACACTGAAACTAACCATCACTCAAGAGCCAGTAAGTTCCAGAGCAAGACATACCATGCAAATTCTCCAGCAACGGAGGAACATAGCCCTGAGCGTCAACATACAGGCTGCCCAAAGTCACACCAAACACATAGACCCATCTCAAAACTCACTACTGGACACTCCATTGCACTCCAGAGAGAAGAAATTCAGCTCCATACACCAGAACACCAACACAAGCTTCCATAACCAGGAAACCTTGAAAAGCCAATCATCAAACCCCACCCACTGGGAGAAATCTCCACAATAAGAAGGAACCACAGACCACCAGAATACAGAATGGCCACTCCAAACACAGCAATCTAAAGAAGATGAAAAGGCAGAGAAATACCCAGCAGGTAAAGGAACATGAAAAATGCCCACCAAGCCAAACAAAAGAGGAGGAGATAGGGAATCTACCTGAAAAATAATTTAGAATAATTATAATAAAAATGACCCAAAATCTTGAAAACAAAAGGGAGTTACAGATAAATAGCCTGGAGACAAGGATTTAGAAGATGCAAGAAATGTTTAACAACAACCTACAAGAAATAAAAAAGAGTCAGTTAAAAATGAATAATGCAATAAATGAGACCAAAAACAGTCTGGAGGGAACCAATAGTAGAATAACAGAGGCAGAAGATAGGATAAGTGATGTAGAAGATAAAATAGTGGAAATAAATGAAGTAGAGTGGAAAAAAAGAAAAAAAAAAGAATCAAAAGAAATGAGGACAGCATCAGGGACCTCTGGGACAATGTGAAACACCCCAACATTCGAATCATAGGAGTCCTAGAAGAAGACAAAAAGAAAGGCCATGAGAAAATACTCAAGGAGATAATAGCTGAAAACTTCGCTAAAATGGGGAGGGGAATAATCACACAAGTCCAAGAAAACCAGAGTTCCAAATGGTATAAACCTAAGGTGAAACATCCCAAGACACATATTTATCAAATTAATAAAGATAAAACACAAAGAAGAAATATTAAAAGCAGCAAGGGAGAAACAACAAATAACACACAAAAGGATTCCCATAAGGATGACAGCTGATCTATCAATAGAAACTCTTCAGGCCAGAAGGGAATGGCAGGACATACTTAAAGTAATGAAAGAGAATAACCTACAACCCAGATTACTGTACCCAGCAAGGATCTCATTCAGATATGAAGGAGAATGCAAAAAAGCTTTACAGACAAGCGAAAGCTGAGAGAATTCAGCACCACCAAACCAGATCTTCAACAAATGCTAAAGGAGCTTCTCTAGACAAGAAACACAGAAAGGCTGTATAAATGCAAACCCAAAACAACAAAGTAAGTGGCATATGGGACCATACCTATCAATAACTACCTTAAATGTAAGTGGGTTGAATGCCCCCACCAAAAGACAAAGACTGGCTGAATGGGTACAAAAACAAGACCCCTATATACACTGTCTACAAGAGACCCACCTCAAAACAAGGGACATAGATGATTGAAAGTGAAGGACTGGAAAAAATATTTCACACAAATGGAGACCAAAGAAAGCAGGAGTCTCAATATTCATATCAGATGAAATAGACTTTAAAATAAAGTCTGTAAAAGGAGACAAAGAAGGACACTACATAATGATCAAAGGATCAACCCAAGAAGAAGATATAACAATTATAAATGTATATGCACACAACATAGGAACACCACAATATGTAAGGCAAATGCTAATGAATATGAAAGGGGAAATAACAATAACCCAATAATAGTGGGAGACTTTAATACCCCACTCACACCTATGGGTAGATCAACTACACAGAAAATTAACAAGGAAACACAAACTTTAAATGACACAATGGACCAGCTAGACCTAATTCATATCTATAGGACATTTCACCCCAAAACAATCAATTTCATCTTTTTCTCAAGTGCACACGGAACCTTCTCCAGAATAGATCACATCCTGGACCATAAATCTAGCCTTGGTAAATTCAAAAAATTGAAATCATTCCAGTCATATTTTCTGACTACAATGCAGTAAGATTAGATCTCAATTAGAGGAGAAAAAAACTATTAAAAATTCAAACATATGGAGGCCAAATAACATGCTTCTGAATAACTAATAAATCATAGAAGAAATCAAAAAAGAAATAAAAATCTGCATAGAAACAAATGAAAATGAAAACACAACAACCCAAAACCTATGGGACACTGTAAAAGCAGTGCTAAGGCGAAGGTTCAAGCAATAAAGGCTTACCTCAAGAAACAAGAAAAAACTCAAATAAATAACCTAACTCTACCAAAGCGACTAGAGAAGGAAGAAATGAAGAACCCCAGGGTTAGTAGAAGAAAAGAAATCTCAAAAATTCGGGCAGAAATAAATGCAAAAAACAAAACAAAACAAAACAAAACAAAACAAAGAGACCATAGCAAAAATCAACAAAGCTAAAAGCTGTTTTTTTGAAAAGATAAACAAAATTGACAAACCATTAGCCAGACTCATTAAGAAACAAAGGAAGAAGAACCAAATTAACAAAATTAGAAATGAAAATGGAGAGATCACAACAGACAACTCTGAAATACAAAGGATCATAAGAGACTACTATCAACAGCTCTATGCCAATAAAATGGACAACTTGGAAGAAATGGACAAGTTATTAGAAAAGTATAACTTTCCAAAACTGAACCATGAAGAAATAGATCTTAATAGACCCATCAGAAGCACAGAATTTAAAACTGTAATCAGAAATCTTCCAGCAAACAAAAGCCCGGGACCAGATGGCTTCACAGCTGAATTCTACCAAAAATTAGAAAAGAGCTAACACCAATCTTACTCAAATTCTTCCAGAAAATTGCAGAAGAATGTAAACTTCCAAACTCATTCTATGAGGCCACCATCATCCTAATTCCAAAACCAGACAAAGATACCACAAAGAAAGAAAACTACAGGCCAATATCATTGATGAACATAGATGCAAAAATCCTTAACAAAATTCTAGCAAACAGAATCCAACAACATATTAAAAAGATCATATATCATGACCAAGTGGGCTTTATCCCAGGAATGCAAGAATTCTTTAATATCCACAAATCAGTCAAAGTAATACACCCCATTAACAAATTGAAAGATAAAAAACCATATGATTATCTCAATAGATGCAGAAAAAGCCTTTGACAAAATTCAACATCCATTTATGATAAAAACTCTCCAGAAAGCAGGAATAGAGGGAATATACCTCAACATAATAAAAGTTATATATGACAAACCCACAGCAAACATTATCCTCAATGGTGAAAAATTGAAAGCATTTCCCCTAAAATCAGGAAAAAGACAAGGGTTCCCACTCTCACCACTACTATTAAACAGAGTTTTGGAAGTTTTGGCCACAGCAATCAGAGAAGAAAAAGAAATAAAGGAATCCAGATAGGAAAAGAAGTGAAACTCTCACTGCTTGCAGATGACATGATTCTCTACATAGAAAACCCTAAAGACTCTATCAGAAAATTACTAGAGCTAATCAATGAATATAGTAAAGTTGCAGGGTATAAGATTAACACACAGAAATCCCTTACATTCCTATACATTAAGAATGAGAAAACAGAAAGAGAAATTAAGGAAACAATACCATTGACCATTACAACAAAAAGAATAAAATACTTTGGAGTATATCTACCTAAAGAAACAAAAGACCTAGACATAGAAAATTATAAAACACTGATGAAAGAAATCAAAGAGGACACAAATAGATGGAGAATTATACCATGTTCATGGATTGGAGGAATCACTATTGTGAAATGAGTATATGATACAAAGGAATCTATAGATTCAATGCAGTCCCTATCAAGTTACCAATGGTATTCTTGACAGAACTAGAACAAATAATTTCACAATTTGTATGGAAATACAAAAAACTTTGAATAGTCAATGCAATCTTGAGAAAGAAGAATGAAACTGGAGGAATCAACCTGCCTGACTTCAGGCTCTACTACAAAGCCACAGTCATCAAGACAGTATGGTACTGGCACAAAGACAGAAATATAGATCAATGGAACAAAATAGAAAGCCAAGAGATAAATCCACGTACCTATATGCACCTTATCTTCGACAAAGGAGCCAAGAATATAGAATGGAAAAAAGACAACCTCTTTAACAAGTGGTGCTGGGAAAACTGGTCAACCATTTGTAAAAGAATGAAACTGCAACACTCTCTAACACCATACACAAAAATAAACTCAAAATGGATTAAAGATCTAAATGTAAGACTGGAAACTATAAAACTCCTAGAGGAGAACATAGGCAAAACACTCTCCAACATAAATCACAGCAAGATCCTCTATGACCCACCTCCCAGAATATTGGAAATAAAAGAAAAAATAAACAAATGGGACCTAATTAAACTTAAAAGCTTTTGAACAAAAAGAAAACTATAAGCAAGGTGAAATGACAGCCTTCAGAATGGGAGAAAATAATAGCAAATGAAACAACAGACCAAGGATTAATCTCAAAAATATGCAAGCAACTCCTGAAGCTCAACTCAAGAAAACTAAATGACCTAATCAAAAAATGGGCCAAAGAACTAAACAGACATTTCTCCAAAGAAGACATACAGATGGCTAACAAACACATGAAAAGATGCTCAACATCACTCATTACCAGAGAAATGCAAATCAAAACCACAATGAGGTACCATTACACGCAGGTCAGCATGGCTGCTATCCAAAAATCTACAAGCAATAAATGCTGGAGAGGCTGTGGAAAAGAGAGAACCCTCTTACACTGTTGGTGGGAATGCAAACTAGTACTTCCACTATGGAGAACAGTGTGGAGATTCCTTTAAAAACTGGAAATAGAACTGCCATATGACCCAGCAATGCCACTCCTGGGCATACACACTGATGAAACCAGATCTGAGACACGTGCACCCCAATGTTCATCACAGCCCTGTTTATAATAGCCAGGACATGGAAGCAACCTAGATGCCCATCAGCAGACAAATGCATAAGAAAGCTGTGGTACATATACACAAAGGAATATTACTCAGCCATTAAAAAGAATACATTTGAATCAGTTCTAATGAGATGGATAAAACTGGAGCCTGTTATACAGAGTGAAGTAAGCCAGAAAGAAAAATACCAATACAGTATACTAATGCATATATATGGAATTTAGAAAGATGGTAATGATAACCCTATATGCAAGACAGAAAAAGAGACACAGATGTATAGAACAGACTTTTGGACTCTATGGGAGAAGGCGAGGGTGGGATGATCTGAGAGAATAGCATCAAAACATGTGTATTATCAAGTGTGAAACAGATCGCCAGTCCAGGTTGGATGCATGAGACAAGTGCTTGGGGCTGGTGCACTGGGATGACCCAGAGGGATGGGATGGGGAGGGAGGTGGGAGGGGGGTTCAGGATAGGCAACACATGTAAATCCATGGCTGATTCATGTCAATGTATGGCAAAAACCACTACAATATTGTAAAGTAATTAGCCTCCAACTAATAAAAATAAATGAAAAAAAAAAAAAAAAGAAAAATGGAGTGGGTTGCCATTCCCTACTCCAGGGAATCTTTCTGACCTAGGGGCTGAACCTGTGTGTCCCATTGTCCTGCATTGCAGACATGTTATTTACACCTGAACCACCTGGGAAGCCCCAGGAGCTTAGGAGATGCCTCAGAGTCATCCCAAAATCTCTCTTCCACATTTCAGGAAACCATCAAAAGGTGAGCCATCGTTGTTTCTGGGAACTTCTTTTCTGTTCTTACATGCCTTAGCTGCCAGGTGCATTTTCACATGATTTGTGCCTAGGCTCATTATTGGTTGCACAGTTTTTTCCTCTCTCTGTCACATGCTCAGGGGTTGGTCACCTTTCACTGTTCAGCACGACTGTTGAGATTGTTGGCCATTTGTGCTGTTAGCTGCACAGTGCCTCGTCTCACACAAAGGGTTCATTGGGACAGTTGTGACAGCTTCTATGACTGGTGAGCTCTTGGTAACCTCATTCTCAGAATAGGCTCAGGTACATCTCAAGAACCCTCCCTCAGACTCACATCTAGGCTGTATTATCAGGAACTGGAAAAAAAAATGATGTTGAAAATCTTAAAAACAAAAGGCTTCAGATTATTTTCCAATGAAAGTTGGCCCCACTACAAAAAGGGGGACCAAGAAAAATGGTCTTTTAATGGCCCACTAAATTATAACACAATCCTCCAACTTGATCTCTTTTGTTGTTCCTTATGTTCAAAGTTTCATGGCCCTTAGTCAGAATCAAGATCTGAGCGACTCATGCCATATGTGTCTTTCTGATGTTGCCTTATCCCCCATTCCTCAGTATCTCTTTCTCCATCAGATTTTCTGGCCCAAGACTTCTGTAATCAAAATATTGAATAAACTCTTCTAACATTCTAAAGAATCCCCTTCTAACTCCTTGTATCTCTGGAGGGGGCGGTGCAAGAATGAACCAAACCGTCCCCATTTTTGAAAGTTCCCTTTCTTCTTCAGATTCTGCTGATCAAATTAAGATCCCATCTCCCCAGTGGGACAACCCCTGCTGGGAAAACATCGTATCATGCATTCTGCCCCTGTTATCATAGCCAATTTAAACATTCTCTGGTTTAAAAATTTTAACTATGAGATCATGGCCATAGAAATAAAAAAAGACAATAAAGCTGTGATATTCTTTAAATTCCAGAGAAAAATGGTTAAAATGAAATATTTTTGAAATTGCAAAACTGGTTCTTTTCACATGTGCAATTAGAAAAAGCTGCCTTGTTGAAATACATTTTTTTGGAGCTCCAACTGCAAGAAAACAGAAATGTGCCTAGGAAAAAGCCTGAAATCCTTATGTCCTTGAGATACCACAGCCCACTCTGCCTGAGATTTCAAACTTGGGCAAATTAGTAGAACTTCAAGCCAAGAGAAAAACAGGAAAGTGGGCAAAGAGACATTTTAAATCTCTCGTGGATAAGTATGAGATCTCTGTCTGTCCTGAATTATGTACCTCTCAGTGTGTGTCTTTTTCTTTGGATGATATTGCTGCTGTTAATTTGTTAATGAGCTCTAATTCAATTGGCCTAAAGAAAAGTAAGCACTTATAAATCAAACAATCCTAAATACAAGAGAAATGAAACTAAATGAATATCAGGTTTGTGTAAGAAGGGAAATGTTATTCAGTCGCTAAGATGTGTCTGACTCTTTGAGACCCCATGGATTGCAGAATGCCAGCCTTCCCTGTCTTACACTTTCTTCCAGAGTTTGCTCAAATTCGTGTCCATTGAGTTGGTGATGCTATCTAATCAGCTTATCCTCTGCCACCCTCTTCTCCTTTTGCTTTCCTCCTTTCCCAGCATCAGGATCTTTTTCAATGCATTGTCGCATTGGGAAATATTCAAAGTTAAATTAATACCTGATGGTTTGTTTAACTAACTAATATGGACGTATCTGAAGAATCATCAACATTAAAAACAATACTTTTATTGTGACTAGGTTCAATATAAACAAAAGAAGATTCTGTTATATCTACTGCAAATTTTCCAGCAAGGGAAGTAACTCAATGTAAAGAAAATTTTAAGGAAAGAAAATGCAAAGGTGATAAGAGTTTTGCATGATTTATGTTTACCAATCTACAGAGTACTGATATAAAGGACAGTTTATACATTTTTTTAAAGAAAATAGGATGTGTTTTTAATAAAATATATAAGAAATGAATTACATTTGATTAAGTGAAAAGGAAGTACGTATGACTTACAGGCGACTGTTTCTGAATGAACAAAGTGATGAATACAGAAAGTGAAAAAAATGTTTGCAGAAAGTAGACCCCAAGAAAAGAGTTTTGTGAGTGGTACAAGTTTCTTAAGACACACTAAACTGCCTTTGAAATATTTTCTTGTTACTTTGGCTGAGTGAATAACTATTGTTTCATATAATTTGGTTTTCTCTATTAAGAGAAAAAAGTTTTCTTGGAATGCTGCTTTAGATAACCGATTATGTGAATTACTTTGCCTGTAAGTGATTTATATTTGTTTTTTCATATGTTTTGTTACTTTGGTAAAATGAATAAACATCATTTCACAATGATCTATGAGAATTATGGCACATGTAGATAAAGTACATTTTGCTTCTACAAAAATTAATTCCTTATTCATTGTCAAACTTTGGTATCCCAATGTCCTTAAAACATGGCAATGGTCTACTCCTAAATCAGGGAATTTCAAATGGGTAAACAACTGCTGTAAATCAAAGTCAGGGTTATGAAAAATCCAAGATGGCCACTTGACTTTTCCCTGCTCTCTAACAAATGTCACCTTTTAATTTAATAGGATAAATTCTTTCCTAGCTGCAGTGTTGATGTTTTAACAATGGAGGAAAAAAGAAAAAACAAACAAACAAACAAACAAAAAAGGTTAAACATGTGTTTTCCACTTGGGAAATACTTTTACAATCTCCAATGATCAGGGGACCCACTTCACTGAACAAATCATACAAACCTTAACAAAAACTTCACAAACTTCTTAAAACAATTGCTGTCATTATCATCCTCAGTCATCAGGCAGACAGCAGGACAAATATTAACTACATGGGATTAAATAAACTTATAAATATGATTGTAGTTTTCATGACTTTTTAATATGACATATTATTGGGTTTTAGTCTTTGTTTTCAGATACAAAGAAGCTCTTCTCCTCAAGCTACTTAAAACAATTTGGTAATTTACATCTGTGGGTAAAATTATAACATTTTCCTTTTCTCTCTGTCTTGTCCCTCCAGAAATGGGAGACACTTGTGTTCTGGGAAGCCTTATCAGGTATATTAAAAGGCTGCTTTCAACATGTACAAAAGTATCACAGTATTTTGGGAAGCTCAAGAAGAAAATGAAAAATCACCTAGGCAAAATCTGATGACAGGACTATAGTATCTACAGTCATGGATCAATATTATTTTAAAAATAAATTAGTATTTGCTGTGTTTAATACAAATGGGGATAATTTTAGAAAAAAAATACATTTCACTAAATATTAAATTCCAGTTTTGCTAATTAAGGTCTACATTTACCAAGACTCACTTCTCAGTTATTTCCTTGATGTTACGTTATACTATTGCAAGATTTAATTGAGTTAAGAAAAGGACATTCTAAGTTTGTTTCTGAAGCTTGACTTCAAAATCTTTCTTTGAATAAAGACCAGTTGTTTCATGATCTATAACCAGTTAAACACCAGGGTATAATCATTTAACAAACAAAGTCAGACTACCTAGTTATATACTAGGCTATACCTAATGAAAGTTCTTAAATTCTTACTCGTGGCCTTACTATTACTTCTAACTATATTTTTTCTTATATTGCCTATTTCAGAAAATTGTTGTCTCTTACACTACCAAATGATGGTATATAGTTCCACATGAGATCAATGATTGTAATAATGTAACTCTAGAATACAGGAAGAAACAAAAAGGGGGAATGTTTTCCTGGACTACAAGAGACTACCAGCAAGGCAAGTACGGCCCAAAACTTTTGCTATTTTCATTGTCTAATCCAGTAAGAGCAAAGTGAGTGACCTCTCAGAAAAATCTTTGCCAGAACTTGGGAATGAGCATTCCTAGCATCATGGGACAAAATGGACATGAGATGCCCCTGAAACCATGGTCAAACTTATGGCCATGAAGGTGTCCTGCCAGCTGGGAATTGGCAATTTCCATCTGCCTCTACAAAGGTTAAATTAGGAACCACTTCACCTGCTGACCTTCAACACCCCCTGAAAGGAGTTCAGGGTAGAAATAAGAAATGAGACATTCTGTGCTCTGGGGAAAGCTGACAGAACAGGCCTTCAAATAGCTATATATTTTCAGGTAAACGTTTTCATAAGCTCCAATTATTGTGTCTTCTCATACCTAGAGAAACGCTAACGTCATGGACCAATGTCTGTCTGATCCTGGTTCTCCTAGCTAGCCCCTCTTTTAGGTCCCTTGGCAGCTTATCTACTTCTATCAACCTTTGGGCCATATATCTCTAACCATCTTACTAAGCTTGCTTCTTCTAGAATACAACAAATGCCTTTCCAGTTGGTGCTACAACAAGGATACCAGCTAATTAGCACACGGACTGCACTAGAACAAGCTGCCTTGTCATTCCATGGACTCTTACCTCCTTTTGTAAATGCGCAATGACAGAGTGTGGGCCTTGGGACCCAGGACCCCACAGTGCCCTGTCCAGTGGGAAGAAGCTAGAGTTAGTCTTTGCCCCTTTGTCCAGTGACCCAGGACCCATGACCCAAGATAAGGATAGGCAGGTTCACGTGAGCAGGGTGTTAAGGGAACAAAGATTTGGCCCATAGATAAAAAGAGGGGGGATTGTTGAGTCACGACCCAAGGCCACATGTGCAAGGCCTTGTACTAAGATCGCAGAAGCAGAGCCCAATGTGAAGATCACCTCTGAAACTGACTGACCCCCATTATAACCATTGACAAAAGCCCCCCTGATCATCACCAGCAGCTTCCTGACCCCAAATTGGGCAAGGATGCCCACCCTAGTATTCACTCTATAGTGTCTTAACCAATCACCTAAAGTACAAGTCAAGCAAGGGTGAAACTTGAGTATGCAAATGTGGATTTGGATAAAAGCCAGGAATGAAGGAGTAGGTAAACAATGAAATAAGGATAGGGACATACAAAAAAGCAATCTCAGGATCAAGAGTAGCCTTATTTGAAGCTTAGGAGGACACAAAATCTATTTGCTTATTGCCAATGACCAGGAAGTACTGACTGCAACTGTAGGATCAGCTCTTTCCTGCTGCCTTACATAGATGCAGGCACTTCATTAGAAAGCTTCCTACAAAATTCTGGCCTTCGTCCTGCCTTATTAACAAAACTGATTTATAACAACCCATGAGCAAAGTATCACTAAATAGTCTTCCTTATGTGGATTCTAGGATTGATTTTCTTTAGAGTGAATTATATTCTAGAATTAATTTTTTAATAATATTAATTTACTTTTTCATGGATGTGATGGCATCTTATCCATGTATGTGATTAAACCCAAGTTCCTGTGTCCAATGTACCATTAGGCCAGACAAAGCAAAAATTTGGAGTTTGGAGTAGAGAAAATCTTATTGCAAGGGCCAAGTAAAGAAAATAGGTGGCTATGCTCAAAAAGCCCAAACTCCCCAATGGTTTTGAGGAAACAGTTTTTTAATGACACAATACAGAGTGACAGCTGCATTATGTGTGACTTCTTCTGATTTGTTGGTGGTGAGATAACCAAGTAGTATTACACCAACCAGCATGGGATCTGCAAGCTTTTGGTCAGTATGTAGTTGTCACCCTCCACCAGGTGGGAGTCTTGGTTTCTGCAGAACTCAAAAATATGCATTAGATTATTACCTTTATCCCTTTAGGAGAAACTGGTATTCCTGTGAATCATTTGTCTTAATAATGATAACAACTTGAGGCTGCTTTTTTGAAACTCACAGAAAGCCTAGGAGACTAAAGAGGTTTTTTCCCTTACAAACAAGAAATAAGGAACATAGAGAGGCATTTTACCTGGAGGATCCTGCATGGTTTCATGTACTTACTCAGACATTCCCAATGACAGTGAACTTTAAAAAGCAGCAACACATGTGGAGGCTTTCTATCCCTACCCCCCCAACTACTACTCCCACCACATTTGCTAAAATCAAGGCTGTTTTTTTTTTTTTTTTTTATATCCCCCAAACAGAGCAAACTCATTTATAGCTATATCTTAATAATCTTGCTTTCCAGGGCCTCAGACATTATTTCCCTGTTAACAGTAAATTTTCAAAATAAGATATTTTGGTGACAGCATGATTTTAAGTTAGGTGTATCAAGGATCTTATTTATGAGACTAGATATAAACTATTTTAACCTGAAAATATGTTTTCTTTGTTACATTTTAATGAATGATGACTATCTAGAATGAATATTCATTCCAGAATAGTAACAGGTCCTCTTCCTGGCTCTAAAAACTAAGTGTTATATATTTTTTTAAAATGTGCAGGATATTGTGAGTCCAGAGACCTTCTTTTCCTGTTTTAGGAAAACGTTATCTCTAATGGTGCAAATGCCATTAAAAAGAAAAAAAAAAAAGATTAAAATAAGGTTTTTATTCTGAAGGATTAGCCAAAAAAAATGAACTATATGTTCCATACAGTCAAAGCTATGGTCTCTCCAGTAGTCATGTGCAGATGTGAGATTTGGACCATAAAGAAGGCTGAGTGTTGAAGAATTGGTGCTTTTGAATAATGGTGCTTGAGAAGACTCTTGAGGGTCCCTTGGACTGCGAAGAAATCAAGCCAGTCAATTCTAAGGGAAACCAACCCTGAATATTCATTGGCAGGATTGATGCTGAAGCTGAAACTCAGATACTTTGGTCACCTGATGGGAAGAGCTGACTCACTGGAAAAGACTTTGATGCTGGGAAAGTTTGAGGGTAAGAGGAGAAGGGGGCAACAGAGGATGAGATGGTAGGATGGCATCACTGACTCAATGGACATGAGTTTGAGAAAACTCCAGGTGATAGTGAAGGACAGGGAAGCCTGGCATGCTATAGCTGAAGGGGGGCACAAACAGTTAGCAGCTGAACAACAACAACAATCTCATGAATAACTATAAGAGAAGAGGAAGTATGCAATGGAGGAGTGAAATTATATTCAAGGGGAATGAAGTTTCACCCCAGTCTTGTGGGGAGCAGAGGGCAGAATAAGCAAGCAATTCCCAAATAGTAATTATTTTTATTAAATATTTCCCTGCACTTAAAGATTATCTCTATAACATAATGAAATATATCATTTTTTGTCTTAAAAGAAAAAAAAATGTTTTTCTTCCAGAAATCTATGTCTGAATTTCAATAGCTCCTACAAGGTGGAAAATTGTATGTTATAAAGCAATGTGGAACAAGAAACAGACTTTGGTTTTAAAGATCAAGCCAGTTATAAGAAGAAAGTAATCAATCTTTAAAGTTTAAATTGAATATATTTTAATTTTCAGTAAAAATAAAAAAGTAATTAGATTTCAATTTTCTTCCTGTAATATTGAATTTGGGTTAAACAACTCCTAGCTATGATTCTTCATTTATCTCCAGATCAAATTATCCATGATTAGGACTATCATGGGGACCTCAAAAATAATAATTGTTGTTAGTAACCATTAAAGCCTATTCACAGAAATAGAAAAGTGGGCAAAGTTCTCTCTCTCTCTCTCTCTCTCTCTCTCTCTCACACACACACACACACACACACACAGAGTCACACAGTTATCCACAAAAGTATTCCTTAAATAAAAAATAAATTGTTCAAATTTATAAATAATGCAAATAAAAGCAAAGGCATTATTTTTACCTATCAAATTGGCAAATATCTTTTTAAAAGGTAATCTCCAAGTTGACAAGAAATCTCTTATGAAATACATAGATCATTCCCTGGTGACTCAGAGAAGGTAAAGCGTCTGCCTGCAATGTGGGAGACGCAAGTGTGATTCCCTAGGTATGGAAGATTCCCTAGAGAAGGAAATGGCAACACACTCCAGAATTCTTGCCTAGAAAATATCATGGATGGAGGAGCCTGGTGAGCTATAGTCGATAGGGTTGCAAAGAGTTGGTTGGACACAACTGAGCAACTACACTTTCTTTCTTTCTTATACATTGAATGGATTGTAAGTTGGCATTTTTAGGAGACTATTTTTATCAGTATGTGCCTAAGTTACAAAACTGTTGATGCATTTTGATTTAGACATTTCACATCTGGGAATTTACTCTGAGAAAATAAGCATTGAATTATAGATTGATGTTGAAAAGTGAAAGTGATAGTCACTCAGTTGTGTCTGACTCTGCAACCCAGACATCCTGGAATTTGAAGTCAAGTGTGCCTTAGGAAGCATCACTATGAACAAAGCTAGTGGAGGTGATGGAATTCCAGTTGAGCTATTTCAAATCCTAAAAGATAATGCTGTGAAAGTGCTGCATTCAATATGCCAGCAAATGTGGAGAAACTCAACAGTGGCCACAGAACTGGAAAATGTCAGTTTTCATTTCAATCACAAAGAAAGGCAATGTCGAAGAATGTTCAAGCTACTGCACAATTGCACTCATCTCACAAGCTAGTAAAGTAATGCTCAAAATTCTCCAAGACAGACTTCAACAACACGTGAACCATGAACTTCCAGATATTCTAGCTGGGTTTAGAAAAGGCAGAGGAACCAGAGATCAAATTGCCAACATCTGCTGGATCATGGATAAAGCAAGAGAGTTCCAGAAAAATGTCCATTTCTGTTTTATTGACTATGCCAAAACCTTTGTGTGGATCACAGGAAATTGGAAAATTCTTCAAGATATAGGAATACCAGACTACCTGACTTGCTTCTTGAGAAACTTGTATGCAGGTCAGGAAGCAACAGTTAGAATTGGACGTAGAACAGACTGGTTCCAAATCGGGAAAGGAGTACATCAAGGCTTCAAGGCTATGTGGGAGGAGAAGGGAACTACAGAGGATGAGATTGTTGAGTGGCATCACCGACTCAGTGTACATGAGTTTGGGTAAACTCCAGGAGTTGGTGATGGACAGGGAGTCCTGGTATGCTGCAGTTGAAGGGGTCTCCAAAAGTTGGATGTGACTGAGTGACTGAACTGAACTGAATAGCAACCCATGGACTGTAGCCCACCAGGGCCCTCTGTTCCTTCTGTTCATGAAATAATGAGATTTCCTAGGCAAGAAATCTGGAGTAAGTATTCATTCCCTTCTTCAGGGGATCCTCCTCCCAACTCAGGGATCGAATCCAGATCTCTGCACTGCAGGCAGATTCTTTGACATATGTGCCACCAGGGAAACCCATTGTTGATCCTGAGTCAGTCAGTTCAGTCGTGTCTGACTCTTTGCTACCCCATGGACTGCAGCATACCAGGCTTCCCTGTCCATCACCATCTCCCAGAGCTTACCCAAACTCATGTCCATCGAAATCAGTGATGCCGTCCAACCATCTCATCCTCTGTCGTCTCCTTCTCCTCCCACCTTCAATCTTTCCCAGCATCAGGGTCTTTTCTAGGGAGTCAGGTCTTTGCACCAGGTGGCCAAAGTATTGGAGTTTCAGCTTCAGCATCAGTCCTTCCAATGAAAACTCAGGACCGATCTCCTTTAGGATAGACTGGTTGGATCTTCCTTGCAATACTAGACCACCTTACCTGTCTCCTGAGAAACCTGCATGTGCGTTAATAAGCAAAAATTAAAACCTTACATAGAACAATGGATTGGTTCAAACTTGGGAAAGGAGTATGACAAGGCTGTTGACCCCCCTGCTTATTTAACTTTTATGTAGAGTACATCACGCAAAATACCAAGCTGAATGAATCACAAGCTGGAATCAAAATTGCAGGGAGAAATATTAACAACCTCATATTATGCAGATGATGCTACTCTAATGGCAGAAGGTGGTGGTGGTTTAATCACTAAGTCATGACTGACTCCTATGATCCCGTAGACTGTAGCCTGCCAGGATCCTCTGTCTATGGTATTCTCCAGGCAAGAATATTGGAGTGGGTTGTCATTTCCTTCTCCAGAGGATCTTCCTGACCCAGGAATCAAACCCAGGTCTCCTGCATTGCAGGCAGATTCTTTATCAAATAAACTGCAAGAAAAGTCCTATAGAAGAAGGTGAGAAACCTCTTGATGAGGATGAATGAGGAGAATGAAAAAGCTGACTAAAAACTCACCATTCAAAAAAGTAGGATCATGGAGTCTGATCCCATATTTCTTGGCAAATAGAAGGGGAAAAAGTAGAAGCAGAGACATATTTTATTTTCTCGGGCTCTGAAATCACTGTGAAGGTGACTGCAGCTATAAAATTAAAAGACACTTCATGGAAGGAAAGCTATGACAAACCTAGACAGTGTATTATAAACAGAGAAATCACTTTGCTAACAAAGGTCCATAAAGTCAAAACAATAGTTTTCTCAGTAGTCATGTACAGATGTGAGAGTTGGACCATAAAGAAGTCTGAGCACTGAAGAATGGATGCTTTTGAACCATGGTGTTGAAGAATCTCCTGAGAGTCTCTTGGACAGCAAGGAAATCAAACCAGCCAATACTGAAGGAAATTCATTGGAAGGACTAATGCTGAAGCTTTAATACTTTGGCCAAATGACATGAAGAGCCAACACACTGGAAAAGGCTCTGATGCTGGGAAAGTTTGAGGGCAGGAGGAGGAGGTGGTGGCAGAGGTTGAGATGGTTGGAGAGCATCACTGACTCAATAGACATGAATTTGAGCAGACTCCAGGGTATAGTGAAGGACAGGGAAGGAAATGGGCTCCAATCCATGAAGTCAGAAAGTTTCAATAGAACTTAACAATTAAACAATATTTGAGTTCAGTTCAGTTCAGTCACTCAGTCATGTCTGACTCTTTGTGACCCCAAGGACTGCAGCATACCAGACTTCCCTGTCCATCACTAACTCACAGCGCTTACTCAAACTTACATCCATTGAGTCGGTGATGCCATCCAACTATCTCATCCTCTGTCATCCATTTCTCCCCCCACTTTCAATCTTTCCCAGCATCAGGGTCTTTTTGCAAATGAGTCAGTTCTTTGCACCAGGTGGCCAAAGGATTGGAGCTTCAGCTTCAGCATCAGTCCTTCCAATGAATATTCAGGACTGATTTTCTTTAGGATGGACTGGTTGGATCTCCTTGCAGTCCAAGGGACTCTCAAGAGTCTTCTCCAACACCACAGTTCAAAAGCATCAATTCTTTGACACTCAGCTTTCTTTATAGTCCAACTCTCACATCCATATATGATTACTGGAAAAATAAAAACACAGCTTTGACTAGACAGACCTTTGTTGGCAAAGTAAAATCTCTGATTTTAATATGCTGTCTAGGTTGGTCATAACTTTTCTTCCAAGGAGCAAGGGTCTTTTAATTTCATGGCTGCATTCACCATCTGCAGTGATTTTGGAGCCCCCCAAAAATAAAGTCTGTCACTGTTTCCATTGTTTCCCCATCTATTTGCCATCAGGTGATGAGACCAGATGCCATGATCTTGGTCTTCTGAATGTTGAGTTTTAAGCCAACTTTTTCACTTTTCTCTTTCACCTTCATCAAGAGACTCTTTAGTTATTCTTAACTTTCTGCCATAAGTGTGGTGTCATCTGCATATCTGATGTTATTGATATTTCTCCTGACAATCTTGATTCCAGCTTTTGTTTCATCCAGCCCAGCATTTTTCATGATGTACTCTGCATATAAGTTAAATAAACACGGTGACAATATACAGCCTTGATGTACTCCTTTTCTGATTTGGAACCAGTCTTTTGTTCCATGTCCAGTTCTAACTGTTGCTTCTTGACCTACATACAGATTTCTCAGGAGACAGGTCAGGTGGCCCAGTATTCCCATCTCTTGAATAATTTTCCACAGTTTTTTGTGATCCACATGTCAAAGGCTTTGGCATAGTCAATAAAACAGAAGTAGATGTTTTTCTGGAACTCTCTTGCTTTTTCTATGATCCAATGGATGTTGGCAATGTGAACAATATGAATATTATTTTCTATATTGTCTTCTGATGATATGAGATTGTATAATATTGTACTATTTATATTTGCTCATTCCTCTCTCTAGATGTTTGTTCATTTTCTTATTACTCTTCCAAAGCCCAACTTAAGTACCCTATTAGTCATGAAAACTTCATTGACTCAATAGTACACACTGTATTCTCTCCCTTAAGCATTTAAATCTCTATACAGTTTAACAGTTGATTAGAGAGTAATTTTTTCCATAGTTTTTCAATTAGTCTGAGTGTACTCTAATGCAAGAATCTTGAGGTATGACTGTTTTATTTTCCTCCCCACTGCCTCATAGTGCTATTCAAAATAAAACTAATTGAATGATTTCCATACACGTTTGAAGTAGTTCAATGTGCCTTAGCAATTTTTTTGTTAAAACAATTTAATACATCGGGTACCATGAGGTTTTTAAAGATAATACTCGAAGTAACATAAAAGAATGTGGACCAGATGAGTGTTCATTTCAATATGGCAGGGGAACATTTCCAATGCTGAAGGAATGGTTCTTTCCACCTCCTCCTGTGTAAACTCTGGCTTCTCACACCTTAATTATTTAACATTCCCTGCCTGGCATGAAATCAGAAGAGATTGGCTCGTTAATGTTCCACTCTAGCACATGTTATTTCCAAAACAATTTAAGAAATTCATGAATATTTCATTGTCTTCTTAAGTGCCAGGGAGGTGGCACCATTCCCTAGGAAACCAAATGCGATTTTCGAGGTTTGCTTCCCTGCAATTACAACCAAAAAGTGTGTATTCCCTCAATGATCATTTCTGTGAGTCAGTACGTATTAGCCGGTGACATAAGTGAAAAGCAGAATCTGAAACAGGGACGTCAATTTGAAAAAAGGCATTTGGAGGAATTCTTCCTTTTAAAGGCAGATGCTTGCCTGCTTCAACCTACAGATACATATGTCAGAACTCAGGAGAGATTAATAAAGTTTAATCTAATATAATTTCTTACTGGCACTTAATGAAAGTTAAAAAAAAAAAAACATGTAAGTAAATTTAGCCACAGAAAATATTTTTAAAATGATAAGGAAAAAGACTCTGGTATTTTTCTTCTTTTTTTTCCTCTAGCTTTCTTTTCAGATATAATATTTCATGAAAAGGCTAAGCAGTTTGAATCATTATTGTTCTGTTTTCTCACCATCTTCTTTCACACTCTTCCCTATATTTCCAAGAGTCATATAATTGTGACCATAAGGAAGAGCTGTTTAATTCAACCATATCCAAGCTATGAGCCACTTTGAAAATAGAAAGTTAAAACAAAAAGTGTACCACATTTCAAAGCACCCCAGGTCCACAATAGTTAGTGGAATATGATAATGTATAGGACATAAGAATGATAAACACTGCATTGTTAAATAAGATATTTTCTAGATATTATTTCTATGGAAATGTACATTTGACACCCTAGAATTCCTTGAAAAGGCACAGGAATTACTTTCCCATTTTATATGTAAGAAAACTGACAAGAAGTAGTTGAAAATTTGTATAAAAAAATATTAGATTAACCTAATTGTAAAACTCACACCTCTGATCAGCCCAAATCTCTTTAGTTGAAACCAGGTGATATATCCTAAGGGGCACGCCTTACTTGGAGACTTAATAGATATTCTCTGAGAAAGATTAGCTCTCCAATATAAACACTGCTTCAAAGTATTTGAAAGTTGTGTGCAAGATCTAGTTCAAAATTAATATGGAAAGCTCTAAAATACCTCCAGCTGACACCTGATCATCTTTTTTCCCATAATTTAAAATTAATTTTTGAAAATATATGACACTAAAAATGTAACATTTGGACTACAGAACTGGGTGCAAACTCAATAACTCAGTAGCACTCACTTGAAATCCTTATTAGACCATGTTCCTGTCTGTCTCCAAAGGCTTATGTTTTTTTACTATTTCCATGAGAAGAACAGGTCATTATCTGCAGTTTGACCAAAAAAGGAACAATTACAGTGCAGTCTGACCATTATTAAAAAGAAGTTACCATATTGTAACTTCACTTAGTATCATGCACTTTAACAAAAAGTAAATATAATTTTTGATGCAATCTCTGAAAATTAAGCTTTGCTATAGTTTGAAACTATAACTGAAGATCAATCCAGTTCTTTCAATTATGTCACCTCTTTTTCCTGTGGTCAGTTTTGCAAGTAGGCAGTTATATACAACAGTTGACACGGGGTGATTTCAGGGGCTAAAAGAATACCACAACCCTACAGTTCCTACATACTGACTGAAAGAAATTATTGGTAAGTACTGTGGTGCTTCTAAAATTCATCAAGTTCAATGTGATTCCCAGAGTACCCTGAGGCTGGACATAAATCAAGACTTTAAGGGCCAGCCCTGTATAGTGAAAACACCTTCAGACAATTTGAATGGGCTTCTGAGATGGAGGTATTCCTCAAACCTTCACTGACTCTAAGTCATTTATGAAATACATGTTTGATGAATGCGTGTTCAATCTCTGTCTAGCCCTGAGAAAGCAGAGACATCCCATACATTGATGCAGTTTAAAAGCTAACTTACGGGAATTTAGAATAAAGTATAGAAATTATTTCAGGATTACAAGTGGAATTAGTGTTAGAATATGGTATAAGACAGGATTCTCTGCAATCATTCCCTCTTATCTTCTCATACCTTAAAATTTCCATTGACACCACACATTTATCTAGTTACAATATTATCTTGTTACTTAACTTTAGCCAAGATCCTTAAAAAGCAGTTGTTTCCTGAGTTCTTGTCTGCATTGCACCACTTGCCCAAAGCAGCCACTAAAAACAAGTACACAAAACTAAAATACTTTCTGAAAATTTCGGGTATATAGTACATGTAGGGAAAGAGAAAATTAGCCAAGATTGCGCGGTCAGGCTCTTGCCCCACAGCCTCTCACTTTTGCCCCACGTATTTTAAATAATGATTATGTAACAGCTGAATTCACTCATTGCACTGCACATACATGTCACAAGGTTTATGTAACAACTGCCATCACTTATAGCACTGTGCATGCACACCCAAGGTATTCGCTTGGTCATGGCTTGTGTGTGGTTCACCTGTATGAGCTTCACCATGAAAGCCCTGGCTGCTGCTGCATTGGGGCTAGCTGGAGCGACATAATGATTAGGTTATGTGAGGTTATGTTATGGCCCTGTTATGGTTATGTTATGGCTGCTGCTATGGCTGCTGTCAGCTAGGAGAGAGGCTGTGTTATGCCTGCCATGCCAGGCGAGAGAGGATAAACATGTCTGCAGTTCCTATGGCCCTTCATGTCTTCCTCCAGCGTCTTAGCTCAAACCTTGCCTATCCTGGGTTCAATGAACAGTGCGGACATTCTGAACAGCAAGATAATTTGTGTCATGAACTAAATCAGCAATATAGTATGCTTCCCAAGTTATTACAGAAAAGTATTTTTCTAATATTTTTTCACTGCATGGCGTGTATAGGAATTTTTAAATCTGTAACATCAGATTGCTTCCTGCTTTCTGACTGACCACTAACCTTTGCCACATGTTTCAAGTGTTTGCTATAGTAGCACCTTACTTCTGTATTAGTCAGGATGATTATAATTGCTATTTTTTCAAATGTTAAGAGCTTAAAATAATTTAAAAAATCTGTTTCACTAATGAAAATAGAATTAAAGGACTCTGAAGTTGGAGAATTTCATGATGGAAGGGACACAGAGCTCTGAGTTGCCACTAGGTGAATTGTCTTTTCTTCATCATATTGTATAGTGATCAAAACAAAAAAATTCTGTTGCATGAAGCCACTGTATTTGAAAATTATTATTTTAATTGTTGCCAATCCCCAATGGGTTGGTGACTCCTCAGTGAGTCTTTTGCCCAGTGTTGACATGCCAATCAAACAAAATTGGATTCACTATCGCAGAGGAGGAAATATTCTTTGATCAAGGAATATTGATCCTTCCTTGAGAGGAGAGGAAGTACTCTAAAAACACCTTCTTCCTGAGGGGAGACGATAGGAGGAATTTTAAGGGCTATGAAGGGGGTTTATCATCAGAACTCTAGGGAAGGGATAGAGATTTTCAGGGATAGCTAGGGTATGTGCAATCTTCTACATTTCTTTGTACATGGCACAAACTGTGCCCAGCAACATGCAAGCTTCCCCCACTGGACAGAGACTTCAGTATGGTAATGAAGAAAAGATAACTTTTGGTCACCTCCAAGCCTCATATGCCAGACATACTTCTTTGATCAAATACAGTTGGTTCAGGGCAGTTGATCATTGCATTTCTCTTGAAGCACAGATGTAAAGTATTTGACAAATGCCAAGTGCTTTAAAAAATAAGCTTAGAAATAAACCAAAACAAGGCTCCTTTAGTTCCCAGGGGCAGGTATGGGTCGACATAACAACTAACATTATGTATCCTAATAAACTATTTTTAAAGTCCTGCCCACTTGTTGAATAGCACCACTATAAATCTAGCAGCCTAAACCAGAAGCTTGGTATTAGTTTCAACTTTTGTTTTTTTCCAATTCCTTTGTCCAATCTCTTATAAAGCATTTTAGATTCTACTTTCATATGTAGTATTTTGAAATATATACATTTCTTTGCACCACCAGTACACAACCTTATTTCAGGCTACCGATACTCTCCCAAATTATATAGTCTCAATGTAATTTGTCCTCTACCCCAACTCCTGATACCCAGTAGTCTATTTAATACACTGCAGCTCAACTGATCTTTTAAGGGTCCAGTCTGGTCATATAATTTCCCCATTTAGTATCTTTCAAGGAATTACTATTGCCAGAGGGTACAGTCCTAATTATTTAGACCACTTATCAGAACTCATGAATTAACCTGTTTTTCTCATCAACCTCAATTCACTGTTTGCCCTTCAACTTTATGTAGTTTCTTGAATGTGCCATATTTTCCCATGCCATTAAGTATTTGTATATGCTGCCTAAAGTTCTGTCCATGATGTTACTCTCTCTTCCTACTTATTTTCACTTTATATTTTGATTTTTCTTGGATAACTCCCATAAATTCCTAAAATAGATAGTTATGTGCCTTATGTTGCATCATCACAGAATATGGATCTGTTGACTAAAAAAAATATATATATAGTCATAACCTGAAAGTACAGAGTTACTTTATTTGATGGTAATGTTTAGGACTCCAAGCCCCAGAGACAGTATCTCAGTAGTTCCGAGAAAACTGCTCCAAGTGGGTTGTGATAGCGCGGGTGGTAGGGGGAGTGGGGGGGGTGGGGAGCGTGAAGGGCAGTGGGGTCAGGATATATAGAAGTTTGCAACAAAGGTACCAGGAGGCCTGAACATCAAAGATCAGATATCAAGTTAAGGAATTTTGCATTCTATATATGGGAAGATGCAAGCCTCTGAGCTCACTGAATTCATTCCTTTAGTGTGTATGTCAGCTCTCTGGGGCCAAACCCTGTTTCCTTATTCACCTTAAGGAGTGGCAGATGCAGCACATGGCTGCTTCATGCATCCCTCCTGCCCCCCAGCTACTCAGCAATCACCCCTCACCTGGTTGTGGGGGTGTGGCAGGAGTGGCATCTGCTGGATTGCAGTTTGGGGACCTCTCATTCACATTTGGAGGCCAGAAATCACTGATGACTGTGACATTTCTTATTTATTGATATGGTAGGAGATATTTTCAATTCACAGTTCTTCACCATGATCACAAATTTGACCATATTTGGGAGACATTTGATGACCTTCCTTTTTTATTTTTTGTCCCAAGGCACTGGGAGGCTTATCCCAGATCAGGTTCTCATTGATATGTCACTCCAGGTGTTAATTTCCAGATTAGGCCCATTGATAGTAAAAGATTCTCTGAATCCTCTAGCTTCTAACCTAACAGGATTGAGGAGATATTTCCCTTGTTGCTTCTTCCCATACCTAGAATCACAGTTACAATTATTCAACATTATATATGTGATCTATTTTTTCAAGATGTTTAGCTATCATTAATTTGACCAGAAGCCTGGTTATACATCATACAATACAAAAGGCAACAATCTCATAAAATAAAAAGATTACAAATAATATGGCTAATAGCAACAAAATTAAGGTTACAAATAGGGATTTAAGCCATGATCTTTCAGAACCAAACCATCTTTCTAAAAGATCAAGTGGATCATCAAAGGTAGAAATCTGATTTTTCATGTGAATCATTAAATGTGTTTCACTAGAGGATTCATCTGGTATGTAAACACAATGTTCAGTTTGAATTATAGCACAACTACCCCTTTGAGTTGCTGTAAGGATATCAAGGGCCATATGATTTTATAGTACAGCTTTTCTCATCATAAAGACCACGAAATTTAGTAGGCTAAAAGTCTGGTCGCTATCACTTAATGCTTTTTAAGAGAATTTTGTTATGACTAAAATGTGAGAAATAACATTTTCCAATCCTCCTGAACGTGCAAAAATAGTTTCTAAGTGATCATACCAGTTAAATACAGAACTCTTGGTCTATCAGTCTTGTATTGATGGTAAATATGCTGGAGTCACTTCTAAATTTGTATGCAAGTGACCTGGAGCTCAAGAAAATATTAAAGTATACCTTCCAAGCCAGTCTGGTGGAAGCCAAGGCCATAGATTAAACCCACAAAGTCAGAGTCCCCTTAGGTGCCTTCCATCCAATATATTTCTGGGCATTTGACACAATCTGTTTCATACCAATCACTGTCTTCAAGAGAAATGGTATATTTGTAAGTTTCATAAGACACTCAGACTAATTTTCTAGTGTTATTAGGTTGGTTATCTTTGATATGATTTAATTGTTACCAGCATAGGGAGACCTTTAGGCTTAGAAGACCATAACCTGGTGTTAGGCAGATGAACCCATCCCATAACTGAGGCAATGTCCCTTCTAATAGTCTAGAGTTTACTTTTTTTTTTTTTTTTTGATCTAAAATTTTGTCTGTTGCTCTGATTGAGCTTGAATAACCTTAAAGGAAAATTCATATTCATGGCCAGGGTAAGAATAAGTATGTTTGATAGGCCAAGTGGGTTCTATCTAGTGATATCAATAGTAGCCCAGACAGCTATAATTCCTTTCTTCTGAAATAAACTTTCTAAGAACCAACAAATCAGAGCCTCGGAAGGGAGAAACCCACTAAGGTAAACCAGAAGTACTAGATGCAGGTAACTTACCACAGACCCAACAACTTGATTGATTTCTAAAATTTGCATGAGATCATACCCATGATAGGAAAGCATTTGTATAAGAGTCCAAGAAACTAAGAAAATGTTATGAACCATCATATGGGTTAGGTGCAGAATTTTGGGACAGCTGTGTACTTCTGTTGTCTGATTCTCATCCAGGTTTTAGGTGTTTCCTTATTAACAAAGAGTTGCTTTAAGGTGAGTTTGAGCTCAGTAGTTCTCCCTATAGACCAGAATGGTACATGAGTGCTTTTTAGGTGGGAAATATGAATCCTAGATTAAATTCCCTTCATTTTGCTGCTCATGAGCTAGTCAAAAGAATCTGATAAGGGCCCTTCCATTTAGGTTAGAAGGTGTCTTTTAAATGATGTCTTTTCCAGTGTACATAATCTCCTGGTTGTTAGTCATGGGAAATCTGATTTTCATTTGAGGATAGATTATTGTGATAGTCTTCAGAAACAAGTTTAGAATGACATCAATAATTTGATTAAACACTTTCAATAAGATAATATATCTTCCTTAAGTAATATTGGATCATATAGTGCTTCAACCAATCTCATTGTTCTCCCTGTAATACTCTCAAAGGGAAATAAGTGATGTTTGTCAAAGGAGTGGATCTGGGATTGAGGAGAACCAATGGAAGGGATTTAGGGCAGGGTAAGGAATAAGCATCCATAATTTTAGCCAATTGAGTTTTAATTGTTCCATTTGTCCTTTCCACAAACTCAGAAGACTGGGGGTGATAGGCACAATGGAAATGTTGCATAATTGGCCAACATTTATAAATTCCCTAAATAATTTGTCCAGTAAAATGGGACCTTCTATCACTGTGTAGATAGGAGGAGATTCCCTAGATGGAAATTGCTCTTTCTAAAAGCAACTTCCCTATCGATTGTGCCATGGCCCTTCTGCATGCTTAAAGATTTGAGTACAAAGCATTTAGGAAACTTGCATATTTGTGAAACATGTAACATTTTAGTATAATTGTTAAAATTATGACTGATAACATTAAATCAGGACGTATCAGATGTTAGGGATTCCATATAAATTTTGGATATCTGTAATGATATTTATCTATATATTACAACCTAAAATTTGCTTTCAATCACTTGACAATGATTTTGAAGTAAAAATATTAAGCAAACTTAGGTTAACGTTTGTCTCTGAGGTTCCTCAGAGATGTTTCTTCAAAGCATCCATCCCAGTGTCAGGTGGAAATGAAAAACTTAGATTTTGATATTTATGTCATTAGAAATATCAAAAAGATTCTAAAGGATCATAGGTTGCTGAAACAACACCTATTCACTTAACCAACATCACAAAGAAAATAAATATAGATCATTTAAGGGCACAGAAACTCACAGAATCTGTTATTAAAAGGGGAACTTCAGTTCAGTTCAGTTCAGTTGCTCAGTCATGTCTGACTCTTTGATATCCCATGGACTGCAGCACGCCAGGCCTCCCTGTCCATCACCAACTCCTGGAGTTTACTCAAACTCATGTCCATCAAGTTGGTGATGCCATCAAACCATCTCATCCTCTGTCATCCCCTTCTCCTCCTGCCTTTAATTTTTCCCAGAATCAGGGTCTTTTCTAATGAGTCAGTTCTTTGCATCAGGTGGCCAAAGGATTGGAGTTTTAGCTTCAGCATCAGTCCTCCCAATGAATATGCAGGACTCATATCCTTTAGGATTGACTGGTATGATATCTGTGCAGTCCAAGGAACTCCCAGGAATCTTATTCAATACCACACAGTTCAAAAGCATCAATCTTTCAGCACTCGGCTTTCTTTATGGTTCAGCTCTCACATTCATGCATGACTACAGGAAAAACCACAAATTTGATGGGGTGGACTTTTGTTGGCAAACTAATATCTCTGCTTTTTAATATGCTGTCTAAGTTTGTCATAACTTCTCTTCCAGGGAGCAAGCGTCTTTTAATTTTATGGCTCCAGTCACCATCTGCAGTGATTTTAGAGCCCAAGAAAATAAAGTCTGTCATTTTTTCCATTGTTTCCCCATCTATTTGCCATGAAGTGATGGTACCAGATGCCATGATCTTCGTTTTTGAATGTTGAGTTCTAAGCCAGCTTTTTCACTCTCTACTTTCACTTTCATCAAGAGACTCTTCAGTTCCTCTTCCTTTTCTGTCATAAAGGTGGTGTCATCTACATATCTGAACTTATTGATATTTCTCCTGGAAACCTTGATCCCAGCTTGTGATTCATCCAGCCCAGTAATTCTCATGATGTACTCTTCATGTAAGTTAAATAAGCAGGGTGAAAATATACAGCCTTGATGTACTCCTTTCCCGATTTGGAACCAGTCTGTTGTTTCATGTCCAGTTCTTACAGTTGCTTCTTGACCTGCATACAGATTTCCCAGGAAGCAGGTCAGGTGGCTTGATATTCCCACCTCTTGAAGAATTTTCCATACTTTGTTGCGATCCACACTGCCAAAGGCTTTGGCATAGTTAACAAAGCAAAAGTAGATGTTTTTCTGGAACTCTTTTGCTTTTGCAATGATCCAACACATGTTGACAATATGATCTCTGGTTCCTCAGCCTTTTCTAAAACCAGCTTCAACATCTGGGATTTCTCAGTTCATGTACTGTTGAATCCTCACTTGGAGAATTTTAAGCATTACTTTGCTAGCATGTGAGATGAGTGCAGATGTGCAGTAGTTTGAACATCTCTGGCATTGCATCTATTTGAGGTTGGAATGAAAGCTGACCTTTCCCAGTCCTGTGGCCACTGTGGAGTTTTCCAAATTTTCTGGCATACAGAGTGCAGCACTTTAACAGCATCATCTTTTAGGACTTGAAATAGCTCAGTTGGAATTCTATTACTTCTACTAGTTTTGTTCATAATGACAGTTCCTAAGGCCCATCTGCCTTCAGACTCCAGGATGCTTGTCTCTAGGTGAGTGATCACACCATTGTGGTTTTCTGGGTTGTGAAGATCTTTTTTGTACAGTTCTTCCATGTATTCTTGCCACCTCTTTTTAATATCTCTGCTTCTGTTAGGTCCATACCATTTCTGTCCTTTATGGTGCCCATCTTTGCACGAAATGTTCCATTAGTATCTCTAATTTTCATGAAGAGATCTCTAGTCTTTCCTATTCTATTGTTTTCCTCTATTTCTTTGCATTGGTCCCTTAGGAAGGCTTTCTTATCTCTCTTTGCTCTTCTTTGGAACTCTGCATTCAGATGGGTTTATCTTTCTTTTCTCCTTTGTCTTTAGCATCTCTTCTTTTCACAGCTCTTTTTGTAAGGCTTCCTCAGACAACCATTTTGCCTTTTTGCAAAGGAACACTTAGACAAAATAAAATTTCCAGTCTTGCATTAGCTCACTTAACAAAGTTAACTTCAATCTAAATTTAGTTAATCCTGACTGTGTATTGTAGACCTAGAAAAATATGTGCAATCTAAAAGTTGAGTTTGATTTTATTTGGTAGGAATGTTAAGACTTGACCCCAGGAGACAGTATCTCACATGATCCCAAGAAAGCAGGGGAGGAGCAAAGCTATATACAAGATTGCAGTGAGGGACAGGTCATCTGAATATTAAAAGGTTACTGTTAATTAAGGGAAAGCTAAATCTCTTACATAAAGAGATTTAGCAGTCTTCTGTGTATGGGAAGATGCAAGCTTCTGGGCTTGCTGAAATCTTTTCTTTCATATCCATCTAGTTATTGGGGGGCCAATCCTGCTTTCTTTATTGTCCACATACTAATTTATTGCTTCCTTTAAGAGATGGAAAATGTGGCTGGTGGCCCCTTCTCATATCACCCACCCCCGCCCCCCCCTCCAGCATCTCAGCTCTTACTGGGGAGGAAGTAGCTGATGGCTTCCAAAGAGCTGACTTTGTTTCATCTGGGCTCAGAAATTTGCATTTGGAAAAGTCTTGTTTACTGGAAGAGTTTAGAGCAGAACACATTTCATTTCATAGTATAAAATTTTTTCCTCAGGGTTTCTTTTCATAATCTCTCATTACTTTTTGTATCCAGCCTTTCATATTTCATCTAAATAAAATTAACCAACCTATTTGTTATCATTAAAGTGTAATTTCATTTCTCATATCTCCTTTACTAAAAACATACATTTTATTTCCTACTGTATCCTGAAAAGTTGCTGTATTATTTCTAATAGTTTTAATTACATGTTTAAATTAGAATCCTCAACTGTTAAAACCTTAATTTTAATAAAACTAAGAAGCAAGCAATTATGAACTGTCTTTACATTGACATTTTATAAATTAGTGAGCTTAAATATCAGTAATAATTTTTAAAATCATTTGTTGTCTTATAGAGAACATTTTAGGTGATATCAAACACTTTCATTGGGCTTCTCAGGTGGCACTAATGGTAAAAAAAAAAAAACTCGTCTGCCAATGCAGGAAATGCAAAAGTCACGTGCTCGATCCCTGTCAGGAAGATCCCCTGGAGAAGGAAATAGCAATCCACTCCAGTATTCTTGTCTGGATAATCCCATGGACAGAGGAGCCTAGAAGGCTACAGTCCATGGGATCACAAAGACTCAGACATGATTGAAGTGACTAAGCATGCATGCAGACATTTTCATTAACATTCTCAAAATACATTTATTTATTTATTTATTTATTTTTAGTAATTGATGTCTCAGTATTTTCTAAATAAACTTTCATCACTTAGCTTAAATGGGCACAGCTTTAGAATCTTAAATTACCAAACAACTGGAAAGGTCATTTTGACAACTACAAACTGGCACCTGCCTTTCAACTACAAAGTGGCACTTGCCAGGAGTGTTGCCAGCTCCTGAACAATAAGGGCATTTGCCATCAGCCTTGGCAGAGATTGAAACCTGTGCTGCTGCAGCTGTTGACCTTCCACATGCCCTGAGGGAGTTCAGGTGGAGTGAGGCACTCTGTGCTCCAGGGAATCTGGTGGAACAGGTCTTCAGATAGATATTTTCAGAAACTGATTTTATGATCCCAATCTTCGCATCTCTTCATACCTCGAAAAACACTAAATCCCTTCATGATGACATCAGATACGCATGACTAGCAGAGTCATGTAAAGTAAACAGTTGATTGCATTGAACTCCCGCTTCACCAAAATCTTATATATTGACCCTCCCCCCGCCCCCTACCTCTTGGTGCAATCTCTCAGAACTATCTGAGGTGCTGTCTCCCAGGTTGCATTCTTCATTTTGCTTCAAATAAAACTTAACTAACAATTCTCAAGTTGTGTATCTTTTTTATTTGACAGTTATGGTGACCCTGAAGGGACCCAGAGTAGACTTACCTCCTTTGTCTGAACCCCACAAGCAACCAGAGCTTCGATACCAGCAGCAGCTCCTTGCACCCATCTGCCTCCTTGGGGAGTGTAATTTGTGTAAATTTCTCCTGGTTCTCAAATCTCCCATATTCACTGAGAGTCTGAGTTTTATTTGGCAGTGAAGCAGGTTACCTGCTCCTTTCCAGTTGAAAAGACTGGGTGGGGGCAGGTGAAATATCAGGGGCATACCCACATATGGTCTACACACTCAATGGGACTTGGTTGAAAGATACAGGGAAATTCCTACCCAGTCAAAAGATACTGGGTAGGGGTGTTGGCTGAAGATAACCAGGGGAATACCCACCCAGTGGAAATGTACTGAGGGGGTTCAATTTAAAGAAATTGAGGGATACCTGTGGTTCAATTGAAAAAATACTGTGACTACTCCATTGTAGGGGACTGAGTGGTCTTAGCTGAGTGGTTAGGTAAGAGGCTGATCTGATACACTTTTCTTCAATTTGTCTTCATAGAATTCATTAGGATAAAAGTGAGGAAAATACATGAGAGCTTTGCTCCAAAGAAAAGGAACAAGACTCCTCCCAGCCAGTTATGGCTTTCTCAGGTGATTGAGAAAACTATGGGAGTGGTGGAGGCCTGGTCCTCCTACTTTGCAGTGGTCCCATAGGGAAACTCACTCAATTAAAACACTAGCTTATTTGGGGGTCATAGTATGAATTGACCACTCAGCAACCTGAGCAACCACAGTGGACATAGATTACCAGAGGCAGAATTGGAGACACGTACTGAGAGGACCTACCCCACGCCTGAGGTGAGGGGTGGCAGCTGAGAGGAGCTACCCCACGTCCAAGGAGTGGGCATCAAAGGGCAGGCATATTGAAACCATAATCACAGAAAACTAGCCAATTTGATCACACAGACCACAGTCTTGTCTAACTCAATGAAACTAATCCATGCCATGTGGGACCACCCAAGATGAATGGGGCATGGTGTAGAGATCTGAAAGAATATGGTCCACTGGAGAATGGAATGGCAAACCACTTCAGTATTCTTGCCTTGAGAACCCCACGACCAGTATGAAAAGGAAAAAAGATAGGACACTGAAAGATGAACTCCCCAGGTTGGTAGGTGCCCAATATGCTACTGGAGATCAGTGGAGAAATAACTCCAGAAAGAATGAAGGGATGGAGCCAAAGTAAAAACAATGTTCATTTGTGGATGTGACTGATGATAGAAGCAAGGTCTGATGCTGTAAAGCACAGTATTGCATAGGAACATGGAATGTTAAGTCCATGAATCAAGGCAAATTGGAAGTGGTCAAACAGGAGATGGCAAGAGTGAATGTTGTCATTCTAGGAATCAGCGAACTAAAATGAACTGGTATGAGTGACTTTAACTCAGATGACCATTATATCCACTACTGTGGGCAGGAATCCCTAGAAGAAATGGAGTAGTCATCATGGTCAACAAAAGACTCTGAAATATAGTACTTGGATGCTATCTCAAAAACCACAGAATGATCTCTGTTCATTTCCAAGGCAAACCATTCACTATCATGGTAATGCAAGCCTATGCTCCAATGAGTAACACTGAAAAAGTTGAAGTTGAAAGGTTCTATGAAGATCAACAAGACCTTTCAGAACTCACACACAAAAAAAGATGTCCTTTTCATTATAGGGGCCTGGAATGCAAAAGTAGGAAGTCAAGAAACACGTGGAGTGACAGGCAAATTTGGCCTTGGAATATGGAATGAAGCAGGGCAAAGTCTAATAGAGTTTTGCCAAGAGAATGCACTGGTCTTAGCAAACACCCTCTTCCAACAACAAAAGAGAAGACTCTACACATGGAGATCACCAGATGGTCAACACTGAAATCAGATTGATTATATTCTTTGCAGCCAAAGATGGAGAAACTCTATACAGTCAGCAAAAACAAGACCAGGAGCTGACTGTGGCTCAGATCATGAACTCCTTATTGCCAAATTCAGACTTAAATTGAAGAAAGTAGGGAAAACCACTATACCATTCAGGTATGACCTAAATCAAATCCTTTATGACTACACGGTGGAAGTGAGAAATAGATTTAAGGGACTAGATCTGATAGACAGAGTGCCTGATGAACTATGGATGGAGGTTCGTGACATTGTACAGGAAACAGGGATCAAGACCATCCCCATGGAAAAGAAATGCAAAAGGGAAAATGGTTGTCTGAGGAGGCCTTACAAATAGCTGTGAAAACAAGAGAAGTGAAGAGCAAAGGAGAAAGGCAAAGATATTCCCATTTGAATGCAGAGTTCCAAAGAATATCAAGGAGAGATAAGAAAGCCTTCCTCAGTGATCAATGCAAAGAAATAGAGGAAAACAACAGAATGGGAAAGACTAGAGATCTCTTCAAGAAAATTAGAGATACCAAGGGCACACTTCATGCAAAGATGAGTTCGATAAAGGACAGAAATCGTATGGACCTAACAGAAGCAGAAGATATTAAGAAGAGGTGGCAAGAATACACAGAAGAACTGTACAAAAAATATCTTCACAACCCAGTTAATCACGATGGTGTGATCGCTCACGTAGAGCCAGACATCCTGGAATGTGAAGTCAGGCGGGCCTTAGAAAGCATCACTACAAACAAAGCTAGTGGAGGTGATGGAATTCCAGTTGAGCTATTTCAAATCGTGAAAGATGATGCTGTGAAAGTGCTGCATTAATATGCTAGCAAATTTGGAAAACTCAGCAGTGGCCACAGGTCAGTTTTTATTCCAATCCCAAAAAAAGGCAATCCCAAAGAATGCTCAAACTACTGTGCAATTGCACTCATCTCACACGCTGGTAAAGTATTGCTCAAAATTCTCCAAGCTGGGCTTTAGCAATACATGAACCGTGAACTTCAAAATGTTCAAGCGGTTTTTAGAACAGGCAGAGGAACCAGAGATCAAATTTCCACCATCCGCTGGATCATCGAAAAAGCAAGAGGGTTCCAGAAAGACATCTATTTCTGCTTCATTGACTATGCCAAAGTCTTTGACTGTGTGGATCACAATAAACTGTAGAAAATTCTGAAAGAGATAGGCATACCAGACCACCTGACCTGACCCTTGAGAAACCTATATGAAGGTCAGGAAGCAACAGTTAGAACTGGACATGGACCAACAGTCTAGTTTCAAACAGGAAAAGGAGTATGTCAAGGCTGTATATTGTCACCGTGGTTATTTAACTTATATGCATCTGGTCCCATCACTTCATGGGAAATAGATAGGGAGACAGTGGAAACTGTGTCAGACTTTATTTTTGGGGGCTCCAAAATCACTGAAGATGGTGATTGCAGCCATGCTATTAAAAGACGCTTGTTCCTTGGAAGGAAAGTTACGACCAACCTAGATAGCATATTAAAAAGCAGAGACATTGCTAAAAAAGGTCCGTCTAGTTAAGGCTATGGTTTTTCCAGTGGTCATGTATGGATGCGAGAGCTGGACTGTGAAGAAGTCTGAGCACTGAAAAATTGATGCTTTTGAACTGTAGTGTTGGAGAAGACTCTTGAGAGTCCCTTGGACTGCAGGGAAATCCAACAAGTCCATCCTACAGGAGATCAGTCCTGGGTGTTCATTGGAAGGACTGATACTGAATCTGAAGCTCCAGTACTTTGGCCACCTCATGCGAAGTGTTGATTCATTGGAAAAGACTCTGATACTGAGAGGGAGTGGGGGCAGGAGGAGAAGGGGCGACAGATGAGATGCCTGGATGGCATCACCAACTCGATGGACATGAGTTTGAGTAAACTCCAGGAGTTGATGATGGACAAGGAAGCCTGGCGTGCTGCGATTCATGGGGTTGCAAAGAGTCGGGCAAGACTGAGCAACTGAACTGAACTGCAGAGGAGCTGAAATGATTCTGGTGTGACTCTTGCAGGAGTTAACCTCACAAGCAGCACACAGGCCCACCAAACAGTTTCACTAGTGATTGTTAATCCCTGAAAAATTCAACTTAACATGGAAAACAGAATCTCAAAAACATAAATAAAGGATGTCAGAAAGCCAGCCTCTGACTAACACTCTAACCAGATTCAGTACAATACATTTATAGCTCATACTTGCAAGTACTTAATTAATTGATGAAATTGTACTAAATGAGATCTCAACAACGTGCCCAAACTGAGGTTCTTTTGATATTCCAAAATTGATATTTTTGCACACACCATTAGAAAAAGCCTGCTATGAGGTCAAACAGACTGAATGAAATGCTTACTTTGGTATCTAGAAAGTTCTAAAAGAGTAAACAGTAGAGTAACTTCTTGCAGGAAACCAACAAGAAATTGCTTGAAAGCATATCAAAACTGAAAAAAAAAAAAAAAAAAAAAAGGCCACTAGCACTCGCTTTGCCAGGCCACAGGTCTAGTGGAACTGGAGAGTCATATTTGGTATTTAGGCCATTTGGCATTTTATTTCTGGGGATCACTTTGCCATCTTTTGGGAGTGTTCTTGCCACTTGGCTTTTGATTTCTGGGCATCTGTTTGCCTTTTGTTTTATTTGGAGTGTGGTGAGGTTCTGGTTTGGATTGGTATTGTTGGTTTGGTTTGTGCGCACAGACATCTGGTACAAAATGCTAAGGCTAATATGGGAATTGCTCCCTCTAAGGTTCCACGCCCCACCTGGGAATCCCTTGGAAAATTTTTTAAAATGACTGGTCCATCTGTAGCTATGATCCAATGACAAGAAAAAAAATGGCCTAAAAACTTTAGGTCTTTATTGACAATAAGATAGGAAAATGGACTGAAGTTCCCTTATGCCCAGGACTTCCTCCTGTTATTATCAGACTAGGGCTAATCAAACTAAAACCCCCCACCCCTCCCACCCATCCCCCCCCCACACACACACTTCTCCAGAGGGATAATCCCTGCTTTGACACATCTGCCCTTGTTCTCAGGGTCAATTTGAGCACTATGTGGTCTAAATTTTGGCTATAAACTATGACCACAGAAAAATATGATTTTTGACAATGCAGTCACAATACTCTTTAGACTCCAGAGAGAGCTTGAAGAAAAAAATCATCTCTTTAAGAATTCTTGCCCTGAGGAAATAACTCCTCCTATACCTTTAGAGGGGCTTCCCTGATGGCTCAGAGGTTAAAGCATCTGCCTGGAATGCGGGAGACCCGGGTTCAATCACCGAGTTTGGGAGATCCCCTGAAGGAAATGGCAACCCACTCCAGTACTCTTGCCTGGAGAATCCCATGGAGGGAGGAGCCTGGTAGGCTATAGTCCATGGGGTCGCAAAGAGTCGGACACGACTGAGCGACTTCACTTTCCTTTATTTTCTTATACCTTTAGACCAGAACTCTCTGGATCACTTATCTAGACCATCTCTGATTCCTGACACAAACAACAAAAACAAAAACAAAAACAAAAAAAAAAAAAAAAAAGAAAGAAAGAAAGAAAGAAAGGGAAGGGGGACAAAGCCTTTTAAAATCTTGTTCCAACCATTGTTTTGTTTACTACTAGTGAGTTTTGTATTGTGACATCTGATTTATAGCTCTTTGGAAAACAAAGCTATAGGATTTCTTTTGTATGAATTTGGAAATATGTCTCAGTGTGTGACTTTCTTTTCTGGATAATATTGCTGATTGCTGAGATCAGTTTGTTAATGAGCCCTAATCTAATTGGCCTTAAAAAAAAAAAAGTAAGTGCTTACAAATTAAATAATTCTAAATACAAGGGAAATTAACCTAAATAATTTTGGGTTCATGTGAACTGGGAAATGTTCAGTATTAAATACCTGATGTTAATGCTTGTTGACCTAACTAATATAGACCTATGTAAGAGTAATTAACATTAAGAAAAATATTTTCATTGTGCTTAGGTCTAATATGTTAAATATTAACATTTATTTAATATTAACATATCTGCCACAAGTTTGTGAGCAAGGAAATTACCTTGAGTGAAGAAACTTATAAAAAATGTAAATGAGATGAGTTTTTAGATAAATTCTATTAAGAATGCTTTAGGAATGTCTGTCTAAAATAGTGTGTCCATATTGGGGTAACTTGAATTTCTCAGGGTTGTACTAAACTAAGTGTTGGAAGTCTATTGAGTAGCTAGGCCATTTTCAAATAAGATTTTGAGACATTTACTGCTGAACACTAATTTCCTCTTATAGAGAAACTAAAGAGATTTGGGACTAAAAAATGAACAATGTTTGGTGCCATTCTAAAATTTTCTCTCCAAGAACGCAAAAGTTTTAGAAATTATCACTGGTATTTATGCTCACCAATTTATAAAATGATAAAAGTCAGTTTTTTGTTGCTTAAGGAAAGTAGGAGGTGGTTTTTTTGGTTAAAAAAAAAAAAAGTTATGAGGAATGGGATTGCATTTTCCGAAGAGAAAAGGATGCAAGCTTGACTTCAGGTGACTTTTTAGAATGGAAAAACACAGTAATGGGTATAGAAACTGAAAATAAGTTTTGTGGAAAGTGAACCATGAGAAAAGAGTTTTGTATTGTGGTTAGGACTATCAGGCGAGTGTATGCTCCTCAGTTTTTGTGTCATCACAATGAAGATTTGGAGTGACGGACATTAAAGCCTCCCTCAGCCTGTCACAGCTCTTGGGTCTTGGACAGACCGTGTTATAGCTCTGAGGTCTCAAATAGACCATGTTATAGCTCTTAGACAAATCAGTGTTATAGCTCAGTGTTACAGCTCTATTTTATTTAGATAATAGCAGGAAAATCCATCTTCGAGGCATGAGGGCATGTCGACCCAAAGATGCAAGAGAAGAGCGCCCCAGCGCGCTGGAGACAGAGAGCGAGAGAGCCCTTTAGCTCCTCTTTTTATATATCCCCCCCCCCCCCGGGCCTGCCCTATGCAAATTGGGCTTAGTCAGGAGTGCTCTTCTACCTGAAGTCCTCACTCCAGTCCTCCGACCTTCCTTTCACCTTCCTTTGTTCTCTTTTCTCAGGCTTTTCCCTTCCTTGTCTTTTAGCCACCGCCATTTTGGACTCTTCTTTTCTATTCTAACTACCTAACAGGACTAAGCCTAACATAAATGTAATTAACATTACCTTTTAAATAAAGTGAGTTGGTGCAAAAACTTGAATTTAGCTTTTCTACCTGTTAAGAGGACACCTTTTCTTCAGATGTTGAACTGCCTTTGATAATAGATTTAAATTTCTCTATGTCTCGAACAAATTGTTCTGAAATCCTTTGGCTTTTGCTTTGGCTAAGTGAATACCTGTTTCACAATGACCTATGATCCTATCTGACTGAGTGTTCTAGACCTTTTTGATATTTGTTGACAAAACTTCCTAAATCATTCTAATGAAGAGCTTGATTTCTATCTAACTTTGGGAAGCTTCAGAGGGCCCTTGAAACATCACAAAGAGATATTACACTAAGTTCATTTTGTACACAGAAATACATGGGAAGTATTATCAACTGAGTAATAAGTCTCGTGTTATATTGTATGGTAAATGTTCCTAATATAGTTATCCTAGAAACTATGTGGAACTCCTAAACTTCTGATATGCTTGGGTAAAATGTTATCAGTCATAATTCTAGTTGCAATCTCAAAATATTGTCATAGCACTAACCAAGTTTTGCAAAAATGCTTCCTCTTCAAGAAGATTTATAGAAAGGATTTTTGGATAAATACCAGTTTCTGAACTGGGTAAGGATTCTAATGCAAAAGCTTATGACTTCACAAAGGTTAACAAAAGGACTGAATAAACCGGTGAATATGCTTACCACTTTCATGGTTTCTATTTGAAAAATTGCCAGTTTCAATCTGTGTCTTCCAGGTGTAAGAAAAAACCTTCCCCTCAAACTAATTATGACAGTAATTTTATATTTTATAAACAAATGGAAACATTTTTCTGTCTGAACCCTCCTGAGATTGGAAACTCTTAGTTTCCAGTAATTTATCAGATAAATTATGAAAGTTATCTCACTAATAGGTACAGAAATCTCAAGGAATTTTGGAGATCTTGAGAAGGGAGGAGTTCATGTCTTAATTTGGTTATATTTGGTTAAAATTTTGGTGATTTTAGAGAGAGAAAAAAGTTTCAATGAATGCTAAACCCTAGTTTGTTAATGGAGGCCTGCATATACTAAGATGCATTTCCTGGATAGATCTTTGCTGTTAGGGTATATTATGTAAAATTTAATTAAATTATTAAATGATGCTCTAGGTTTGTTTCTGAAGCTTATCTCAGTAATCTATCATTGGATCAAGATCACATGTTTCAATCTACAACCAAGACTGGAAAAAGACATAATTTAAGAAACTGTCTTCAATCTGGATGGAAGCACGTTTCTGTCAGATACTCTTAACTGACACATGCACAGCAAAATTGAAGGGATATTGACTCTTGGACTAACTCCCACTTCCAAAGGCCCCTAAGCTGGACTGGTCTATAGAGAGGTCTGCTGGCCTCAAACTCACATTAAAACAATGCTCAAATAGAGGAAACTGAACTGAAGTAGGATGAGAAAAAGATGACATCAGAAGTAGACAGCTTGCCCAAGATGCTGATCTGATTAGTATGATCATTCATACTGTTTTCTTGAGTCCTTGGACCTATTCCTATCAATCAAATGTTTTCTATCATGGATAGGATTCTGTGCTACTTTAAAACTCAATCCAATTTTTGGGTTATGGCCAATTACCTGTGTTTAATATTCTTGGTTCACCTGGATGGATTTCTGTCCTCTAGGGCTCTGATTGGATACCCCCTAGGAAATTTATTTTAGATGAGAGTACAGTTCTGTTTTGTCTATTCCTGATATTACTAGATAGTATCCTCTCACCTGGCCAATTAATAATACCTGCTCTGATGTGGCCATAGATTTAAGTTTTCTCTTCAGTCAATCAGTCAGTTCAGTCCTTCAGTCGTGTCTGACTCTTTGCGACCCCATGAATTGCAGCACGCCAGGCCTCCCTGTCCATCACCAACTCCCGGAGTTTACTCAAACTCATGTCCATCGAGGCAGTGATGCCATCCAGCCATCTCATCCTCTGTTGCCCCCTTCTCCTCCTGCCCCCAATCCCTCCCAACACCAGGGTCTTTTCCAACGAGTCAACTCTTCGCGTGAGGTGGCCAAAGTACTGGAGTTTCAGTTTCAGCATCAGTCCTTCCAATGAACCCCTAGGACTGATTTCTCTTAGGGTTATTCAAATTCAATCAGAGTGACAGACTAAGTCTTAGTCAAAAAACTAACCTCTCATCTATTAAAAGGAAAACTCCCACAGTTATGGGGTGGATCTTTATGGGTAACACCAGGTTTTGACCGTTTAAGTTTAAAAGCTCCTGTACATTGAGAACAATTAAATCATATTAAAAATGATCAACCTGGCAATATTATGAGACAAGGTTGGGTTCTGTATGAACTATGCTTATTATTACCCTTAGAGAGAGTGATTGGTATGGAACTCAGTGGATTTGTGGCACTAATTTATGGCCTTAACATCTACAGGGGTGAATACTAAGGTGTAGCCTGGGATTTATATGAATTTAAGGTCATACACATTAACGATTTAGAGGCAACTGCAACCAATCTACCATTGATATGATCCCAATGGGTTAAAATATCTATATTCTACTGGTACGGCAATTTAGCAGCTACTGTGTGTGTTTGTGTGTGTGTGTGTGTGTGTGTGTGCCTTCAATGGGATTGGAGGGTGTAATTGCCCATATCAAAGCCTTAACAACTTTCATAAGCTTTAAATGATAATAACTGGGCTATTAGTCTGTTGAATTCTGAGATCTCTTTGATGAAAAAGGCAGGGCTACACAACTGCAAGGCCCTTGACACCTTACAGCATCTTAGGGAGATATCTGTGCTATAATTCAAACTGAATGCTATATTTTCATAACTGATAAGTCCTTTAATGTAACACATTTGATGAACCATATGAAAAATCAGATTTCTGCTTTAAGTTTTAGTCTTGACGATCTTTTAAAAAAAACAGTTTGGTGTGGGAGGCTCAAGGCTAAAACATTTACTTTTAGTTCCACTAATGTTATTAACTCTACTATTTGTATTTTTCCTGTTTCACAAGATTATTGTTTCTTGTATTACCAAGTGTATGACTGAGATTCCAATGAAAATAATGATGACTAGACTCGAAGCAGTTGATCAAATGTATAGCTTGATATGAGATCAATGATTGTTTTAGTGTAATAATAGATATGGACTGATTCAATAAGAGGGAATACTTTCCCAGACCATAACTAGAAGACAGGTGTCCAGAGATCTTTGACTATGAAGACATAGCCCAGTAATATCACATTGAGTGGCCAATCAGCAAAAACCTTCTTCAGAACTGGGAATGAGACTTCCCAGCAACATGCGACACAATGGTCATGAAAGTATGCCCCCAAAATATGGTCATATTTGTGACTACAAGGGGGCCAAACTACAACTGACATTTACTTAGAGCATTGCCAATGACTAAACAACAAAGACGTTCACCATCTGCCTCCACAGAGATTGAACCCCATTCTGCTATAACTGTTGAGCTTCAACAAACCCTGAGGGAGTTTAGGGTGGAGTGAGGCACTTGATACAGGGAATCTAGTGGAGCAGGTTTTTAGATAGTTTGATGTTTTTAGAAGATTTTATGATTTCAATCCTCGCATCTCCTCATATCTAGAGAAGCACTAAATCTCTTCATGGTGACATCAGATCCTCATGACTAACAAAAAACCTTTAGTAAAATTAGTGCTTAATGGTGTTGAACTCCCCTCTCACCCAAACCTTATATATTGACCTTCCCTCACTGTTGCTTTGGAGCAGTCTCTCAGAGCTATCTGAGATGCTGCCTCCCAGGCTACAGTCTTCATTTTGCCCCAAATATAACTTAAAACTCTCAAGTTGTGCATATTTTTTAGTCGACTCAAGTTTGTCAGCAAGGAAAATAACTCAAGTGAAGAAACTTTTAAGGGTAAAAAATGTAAATGAGACTGGAGCTTTTGGATAAACTCTGTTAAGAATAACTATACTTTAGGAATGTCTGTCTAAAATAGTCTCTTCAGATTTTGGTAACCTGTATTTCTAGGGTTGTGCTAAACTAAGTGATGAAAGTTTATTCAATAGCTAGGTCATTTCCAAATAAAATAAGATTCTGAAACACTGATTACTGGTAACTAATTTCTCCTTACAGAGAAACTAAAGAGATTTTGGACTACTAATAAATAATGTTTGGTGCCATCCTGAGATGTTTTCTATAAGAAAGATTTTTTTTTAATAAATTATCATTAGTATTTATGCTCACCAATCTATATAATGCTAAAATAAAGGTCAACTCTTGATTGCTTAAGGAAAGTAGGATGTGTGTTTTCCATAAAGGAAGTATGAGGAATGGAATTGCATTTTACAAAGGGAAAAGAAACTCTGTAGGTAATGGCTACCTACAGGAGCTGAAAAGAAGTTTTTATGGAAAGCTGACCCTAAGAGAAGGGTTTTATGCATGGTCAGGACTAAGTTTGAAATTTAATTAAGTTTATTTTAAATGAATTTAAAAGTAATCTAATGCAAAAATTTGAATTAGGTTTTTCTCTCTAAGAGGAATCTTCAGATGTTGAACTGCCTTTGATAATAGATTTACGGTTTGTTTGTTTATTTGTTTGTTTTTCTCTTAATCTGTTCTGAAATTCTTGTTACTTTGGCTAAGTGAATAGCTATTGTTTCAAATGACCTATTATCCCATCTGACTGAGTGTTCTAAACCCTTTTGATACTTATTCAGAAAACTTCCTAATCATTCTAACGAAACTTTTGACATTTGACTTCTAGCTAACTTTGGGATGCTTCATAGGGCCCTTGAAACATCCCAAAGGAGATATTACACTAATTAGGTTCATTTTATATACTGAATTACATGGGAAATATTGTCAATTGAGTAATAAATCTTGATTTATATTGTATGGTAAATGTTACTAATATAGATATCTAGAAATTATATGGAGCTCCCAAAATTCTGATATGTTCAGGTATAATGTTATCAGCATAATTCTAGTTACTATCTTCAAGAGTTGTCACAGCACTAACCAAGTTTTTCACAAATGCTTCCTCTTCAAGAAGATTTATAGAAAGAACTCTGAGATAAATACAAGATTCTGAACTGGGTAAGAAATTAAAGGATTGGAAAACTGATGGCTTCACAAAGGTTAACAAAAGGACTGAATGAACTGGCAACTATGCTTATAAATTTGATTTCTCTCTGAAAAATTACTGGTTTGAATCTGTGTTTTCTAGGATGGAATACATTCTTCTCAAACTAATTATGACTTACAGCAATTTGTTAAAATTATGCTTTTGTAAACAAATTGAAAATATTTATCTTTTCTCTGTATTTGACCCCTCCAGAGAATGGAAACTCCTAGGATTCCAGTAACTTTATCAAGTAAGTTAAAAAGGTTATTTCACTAACAAGTACTGAAATCTCAAGGAATCTTGGAGAGCTTGAAAAAGGAGGAATTCACCTCAATCTCTTAGGTGAAATCTATGTTAAGACTTTAGCATGATATTCCTAGCCCTGAGAAAGTGAAAGTGAAGTCGCTCAGTCCTGTCTAACTCTTTGCGACCCCATGGACTGTAGCCTACTGGGTTCCCCCGTCCATGGGATTTTCCAGGCAAGGGTACTGTCGGTTGTCATTTCCTTCTCCAGAAGATCTTTCCAACCCAGGTATCGAACCCAGGTCTCCCGCATTGCGGGTAGATGCTTTACCCTCTGAGCCACTAGGGAAGCCCTAGCCCTGAGAGGCTTTATTTTAAAAGTTCAGTCTGAGACTCCTTTTATAAAAGTTTCAGCAAAGCAAAAATGTCTATGATAAATTATGGTTATAAATAATCAGGCCAAGTTTATTGAGACTAGCTCTATTTTGCAGATAAACTAGTTTTATTTTAGTTATATTTGGTCAAAATGAGGGTTATTTTAGGGAGAAAATGGGTTTCAATGAATGCTAAATCTCAGTTTGTTAATGGAAGTCTGTGTCAACTAACACTCATTTCCTAAACACTTCTTTGCTGCTCTGCTATAGTAGTGTAAAATTTAATTGAATTATTAAAGACACTCTAAGTGTGTTTCTGAAGCTGATCTTAGTAATCTATCTTTGGATGAAGATCAGATGCTTCCCAATCTGCAACCAAGACAGGAGAAAAACATAATATAAGGGACTGACTCCAACCTGAATGGGAAAACCTTTTGATCAGGTGCTTTTAACTAGCTCATGCACAATGAAATTGATTCTTTGATTAATTCCCATTGTCAAAGGCTCCTACACTGGATTGGTCTATAGCGAGGACTGCTGACCTCAAGCTCACCTTAAAATGAGACTCAAACAGAGAAAACTGCACTATAGTAGGAGGAGAGGAAAATGACATCATGAGATAGCTTGCCCAAGTTGCTCAATCCGATTTGTATGATCCTTTATAATGTTTTCTTGACTTATTGGACCTTTGAATATAAATCAAATGCTTTTTATCATGGATATGATTCTATGCTAGTTTAAAACTCAATCCAATTGTTAGGTTGTGGCCAATTACATGTGTCAAGTACTCCTGGGTTACCTTGGTGGATTTCTCCCATCCAGGAATTTGATTGGAGTCTCCCTAGGAAATTTATTTTACAGGAGAATTCAGCCCAGTTCCATCTACTCATCATATAACTAGAGATTGGAGAAGGCACTGGTGACCCACTCCAGTACTCTTGCCTGGAAAATCCTATGGACAAAGGAGCCTGGTAGGCTGCAGGCCATGGGGCCGCTAAGAGTTGGACATGACTGAGCGATTTCCCTTTCACTTTTCATTTTCATGCATTGGAGAAGGAAATGGCAATCCACTCCAGTGTTCTTGCCTGGAGAAGCCCAGGGACAGGGGAACCTGGTTGGTTGCTGTCTATGGAGTCGCAGAGTCAGACACGACTGACGAGACTTAGCAGCAGCAGCACAACTAGAGATGATCTTCTCACCTCGTCGATTAAAAATACCGGTTCTAACCCTGGCTATAGATTTAAGTTTTCTCTTAGGGTCACTCAAATTCAATCAGAGTGATAAGCTAAGTTTCTGTCAAAAACTGTAACATCTTATATATTAAAAGGAAAATTCCCACAAATATGGGATGGATATATATGGTTAACACCAGGCAATGATCTTTTAAATTTAAAATCTCCTCTATATTGGGAACAATTAAATCATGCTAAGAATGATCAGCCTAGTAATATTATGAAACAAGACTGGGTGCCTTATCAGTTCAGTTCAGTTCAGTTCGGTCACTCAGTCATATTTGACTGTGTCCCCATGGACTGCAGTGCACCAGGCTTCCCTGTCCATCACCAACTCCTGGAGCTTGCTCAAACTCATGTCCATCGAGTTAGTGATGCCATCTAACCATCTCATTATCTGTTGTCCCTTTCTTCTTCTCTCTTCAATCTTTCCCTCCATCAGTACTTTTCCAATGAGTCACTTCTTCGCATCAGGTGGCCAAAGTATTGGAGCTTCAGCTTCAGTATCAATCCTTCCAGTGAATATCCAGGACTGATTTCCATTAGGATTGATTAGTTTGATCTTCTCGCTGTGCAAGGGACTCTCAGGAGTCTTCTCCAGCACCACAGTTTGAAAGCATCAATTCTTCAGTGCTCAGCACTCTTTATGGTCCAACTCTCACATCTATATAAGACTACTGGAAAAACCATAACTTTGTCTAGATAGACTTTTGTTGGCAAAGTAATGCCTGTGCATTTTAATATGCTGTGTATGTTTTTCATAGCTTTTCTTAAAAGTAACAAGCATCTTTTAATTTCATGACCTTTTTGCATTTCGTTTTCTCAGGAATGACTTTGATCACCACCTCCTGTACAACTTTATGCACCTCCATCCACACTTCTTCAGGCACTCTACCAGATGTAATCCCTTGAATCCCTTGTCACTTCCACTATAAGGGATTTGATTAGATGATACCTGAATGATCTAGCGAGTTTTCCTATTTTCTTCAATTTAAGTCTGAATTTTGATATAAGGGAGAGTCAGCTTCCAGTTTTGTTTTTGCTAACTGTATAGAGCTTCTCCATCTTTCTAGATATGAAGAGAGGCAAAGATTGGGATCATGAAATCAGTTCCTAAAAATATCTATCTAACTAACTAAAACTTGTTCCACCAGATTCCCTGGAGCACAGAGTGCCTCAGTCCACCCTGAATTCCCCCAGTAGGTGTTGAAGGTCAACAGTTGCAATAGTACAGAGTTCAATCTTTGCCAAGGCAGTTGACAAATATCATTGTTGTTCAGGTGCTCACAATGCTCTTGTCATTTGCCAATTTGTAATTGACAGGTCCCCCTCATGATAAGAAATTTAATCAAACTCTGAGGGATATTTCATGATCATTTCATTCAACTTGCTAGGAAGGCTCACACCTTGTTCTGGAAAAGGGTTTGCTAATAGGCCCCTCAATATGCTTTTATTGGACTAGGTCTTAATAGTCAAAGATCCCTCAAAACCTGTCTTCTAGTTATGGTCTAGGAAAATATTCCCTCTCTTTGCATCTTTTCATATCTAGAGTTACACTATTACAGTCATTGACCACATATTGAGCTATACATTTGATCAACTTCTTCAAGTCTAGTTCTCATTATATTCATTGGAGGCAAAGTCACACACTTGGCAGTAAAAGAAAAACAATCTTGAAAAACAGGAAAAATGCAAATAATATAGGTAATAAGTAGTGGAATTATAAGTAAATATTTCAACCAGGAGCCTCCCCCACTAAACCAATTATTTAAAAGATTGTCAAGGTTAAGGAACCAGTCACTTAAGGCAGAAATATGATTTTTCACATGGTTCACCAAGTGCATTACATTACTGGATTCATCAGGTATGAAAACAAAGCATTCAGTTTAAATATGACACATGTACCTCTCTGAGATGCTGTAAGGTGTCAAGGACCTTGCAGTTTTATAGCATCACTTTCTCATCATAGAGAACTCAGAATTCAATAGGCTAATAACCTGGTTACTATCATTTAAAGCTTGGTGAGTGAAAGTTGTTAAAGTTTCAATATGGTCAATTACATCCTACAATCCTATTAAAGACACAGAAATATCAGCTAAATTGTCATAACTGTAGAATACAGATCTCTTGACTAATCAAAATTGCATCAACATTACACTGACTGGAGTTACCTCTAATTTGTTACATATATGATCTTGAGTTCATGGGCATCCTAGTCTACACCTTCTTATCCATCAGGCTACAGGGCAAGGCCATAAATAAGTACCACAAATCCACTGAATTCCATACTAATCACTATCTCTAAGGGTAAAAATAAACATAGTTCACAATTGAAGTCTGTAAAATTCAGACTTAAATTGAAAAAAGTAGGGAAAACCACCAGACCATTCAAGTATGACCCAAATCAAATCCCTTAAGATTAGGCAGTTGAAGTGACAGATTCAAGAGATTAGATCTGATAGAGTGCCTGAAGAGTTATGGATGAAATTTCATGACATTTACAGGAGGCAGTGTTCAAAATCATCCAAAGCAAAAGCAATGCAAAAAGACAAAATGGATGCCTAAGGAGGCCTTACAAATAGCTGAGAAAATAAGAGAAGCAAAAGACAAAGGAGAGAAGGAAAGATATACACATCTGAATGCAGAGCTCCAAAGAATAACAAGGAAAGACAAGAAAACCTTCCCAAGTGACCAATGCAAATAAAGAGGAAAACAATAGAATGGGAAAGACTAGAGATCTCTTCAAGAATAATATAGATACCAAGGAAACATTTCATGCAAAAATGGGCACAATAAAGGACAGAAATTGTATGGATCTAACAGAAGCAGTAGATACTAAGAAGAGGTGGCAAGAATACACAGAAGCACTATACAAAGGATATCTTAGTGACCCAAATGACCATGAAGGTGTGATTACTCACCTGGAGCAAGACATCTTGGAGTGGGAAGTCAAGTGGGCCTTAGGAAGCATCACTGCAAACAAGCTAGTGGAGGTGATGTAAATCCAGCTGAGCTATTTCATATCCTAAAAGATGATACTGTGAAAGTTCTGCACTCAATATCCTAGCAAATTTGGAAAACTTAGCAGTGGCCACAGGAGTAGAAAAGGTCAGTTTTCATTATAATCTAAAGAGAGGCAATGCCAAAGAATGTTCAAAGTACTGCACAATTTCACTCATCTCCCATGCTAGCAAAGTAATGCTCAAAATTCTCCAAGCTAGACTTCAACAGTACATGAATCAAGAACTTCCAGATGTTCAAGGTGGATTTAGAAAAGGAATAGGAACTAGAGGTCAAATTGTCAACATGTGCTGGATCATAGAAAAGGCAAGATAATTCCAGAAAAGCATCTACTTCTGCTGCATTGACTATGCTAAAGCTTTTGACTGTGTGGATCACAACAAATTGTGATCCTTTCCAAATTGGAAAACTCTTCAAGAGATGAGAATACCAGACCATTTTACCGGCCTCCTGAGAAATCTGTATGCAAATCAAAAAGCAACGGTTTAAACCAGACATGGAAAAAAGAACTGGTTCCAAACTGGAAAGAGAGTACATCAAGGCTGTACACCATCACCCTGCTTATTTAACTTATATGCAGAATACATCATGTGAAATGCTGAGTTGGATGGGTCGCAAGCTGGAATCAAGATTTTGGGAGAAATATCTGTAGACTCAGATATGCAGATAACACCACCCTTATGGCAGAAAGTGAAGAGGAATTAATGAGCCTCTTGATGAAAGTGAAAGAGGAGAGTGAAAAAGTTGGCTTAAACCAGACCTGAAAGAGACATATGTACCCCAATGTTCATTGCCGCACTGTTTATAATAGCCAGGACATGGAAGCAACCTAGATGCCCATCAGCAGATGAATGGAAAAGAAAGCTGTGGTACATATACACAATGGAATATTAAAAAGAATATATTTGAATCAGTTCTAATGAGATGGATAAAACTGGAGCCCATTATACAGAGTGAAGTAAGCCAGAAAGATAAAGACCATTACAGTATACTAATGCATATATATGGAATTTAGAAAGATGGTAATGATAACCCTATATGCAAGACAGAAAAAGAGACACAGATGTATAGAACAGACTTTTGGACTCTATGGGAGAAGGCGAGGGTGGGATGATCTGAGAGAACAGCATCAAAACGTGTATATTATCAAGTGTGAAACAGATCGCCAATCCAGGTTGAATGCATGAGACAAGTGCTTGGGGCTGGTGCACTGGGATGACCCAGAGGGATGGGATGGGGAGGGAGGTGGGGGGGGGGTTCAGGATGGGGAGCACATGTAAATCCATGGCTGATTCATGTCATTGTATGGCAAAAAACACTACAATATTGTAAAGTAATTAACCTCCAACTAATAAAAATAAATGGAAAAAATAAAAATAAAACAAACAACAACAAACTCAGCATTCAAGAAACTAAGAACATGGCATCTGGTACCATCACATCATGGCAAATAGACGGGGATACAATTGAAACAGTGAAAGACATTATTTTCTTGGGCTCCAAAGTCACTGCAGATAGTGATTGCAGTGATGAAATTAAAAGACATTCACTCCTTGGAAGAAAAGCTATGATAAACCTAGATGGTTTATTAAAATGAAGAGACATTACTTTGACAACAAAATTCCTTCTAGTAAAAGCTATGGTTTTTCCAGTACCCATGTATGGATGTGAGAGTTGGACCATAAAGAAGGTTGAGCACCAAAGAATTGATGCTTTTTAACTGTGGTGTTGGGGAAGTTTCTTGAAAGTCACTTGGACTGCAAGGAGATCAAACCAGTGAATCCTAAAGGAAACCAGTCCTGAATATTCATTGGAAGGACTGATGCTGAGGCTGAAGCTCCAACACTTTGGCCACCTGATGGGAAGAACTGACTCATTAGAAACAACCCTGATGCTGGGAAAAGTAGAAGGCAGCAGGAGAAGGGATGATAGAGGATGAGATGGTTTTATGGCATCATGGACTCAATGGACATGAGTTTTAGCAAAGTCTGGGAGGTGGTGAAGCATGAAAGATTGATATGCTGTGGTCCATGGGGTCACAAAGAGTCGGATATGACTGAGCGACTGAACAACAATATCTGGACAAGTACTAAATCTGTCACAATGACATCAACCCCTCAGGACTAGCAGAAAACCTCTCGTAAAATATGAGCTTGATTGCACTGTATTCTCCTTGCTGCTTTGAAGTAGTCTCTCAAAGCTATCTGAGGTGTTGTCTCCAGGGCTGCAGTTCAAATTTTGTCCCAAATAAAACATAATTCACAATTCTCAAGTTGTGCATCTTTTATAGTTGACACTTTTATCCAACAGTTCTTGTCTTATTTACATTTACCTTAAAGTTTTATCATGTTGAGTTATTTTCTTATAAGGGATTAGTAAGTTTTTATTTATTAGCTGAGGTACATTACAGTATTATACTTAATTTTGATGATTCAATAGCATCTATATTATAGGTATCAACTTAAAACTGAATATTTCTCAGTTCACATGAACCTGAAAGTCATCCTGGCCAGTTTTCTTTAAATGTAACTATTACCAAATCCAACCTCACTCTGCTCACCCCACAACAGGCCAATGAATCTGAGAGACAAGATGTTGAGGCAAGGAAAATGACTTTATTTGGAAAGCAGCTGACTGAGAAGATGGCAGGCTAGCACTTCAAAATAACCATCTTATCAGGGTCTTGATGTCAGATTCTTTTATAGATCAGAGATAGAGGGAGGTGAGGAAGCAACGTAAAAGTGAATTAATCTTGCAAACACCTCCTAGAATGGCAAGCCTCAAGCAAGGAATGTGTTAAATTCTCCTATCCTGTCCATGGGTGTACAGTACTCTGAACAAAGGCATTTTGGTTTAGCATCAGGCAGAGGAGCAGGATTCCCTGAGGCAAGCCATTCTGTATGATTATAATAGCAAAAGCAATGAAAAACAAGTCAGAAAAACAGTTCTATCATGGAGTCAGAGTTGGCTTCCTCTCTGCAACCATTCCCCACTGTCAAAGTACATTACACAATCTTGTAGTAAAAAAGGATGACAACTGTTCTGCTCAGTTGGATGGATCTTTCTAGGAGTGTCAGCCATTTTTACCAGTGCTTCAAATGTTGAAATTTTTCTTTCTTTTGTTCCATTTTTGGAAAGTACCTTACAACTGTAGACTAAGAAATTCTGAACTTCAAATCCATGAGATAGCATTTCAAGTTAAGAAATTTAGTGCTTTTCTATGTATGGGAAGATGCAAGTTAGGGCTCATTAAAATTATTTATTTGGTATTTACCTCAGCTATCTGGGTTTGTAATCCTGCATTTTCAGAGTTCCTGAAAGCTCACCACAGGGATTGGTTAGAGTGGCTAAAATCTAATGACTGGTAGGGGGCAGGTATTCCACTTCCTGAGGACTCACTGGCTCACACTGAAGGGTTGCAATCAGTGATTCCATTCCTCAGGTCTTCCTCTCTTGGTCATGAATGATCATTGTCTGGGAAACACTTCATGATCAACTCTTGTCCCATGTCCACTGGGAGGCTCATCCCAGTTCAGGCAAATATTCTTGTTATGTCATTCCATGTGTTAAGTTTTGGACCAGGTCCTGTCAATAATTAAAAATTATCTGGATTCTAACTTTAATCCAGGAGACATTTTCCCTTCTAGTGTGATACCTAGAATCACACTACTGCAATTATTTATGTTGCAAGCATGATTTCCTCAAAATGTTTAGCCATAGAAGTTTTGTTTGAGGTCTATTTGCACATTGGTTACTGCAAGAGATAGCAATTTTATAAATTAAACAGGATATAGGTAATGCAGACAGAGACATAGTGCAGCAGAGAGACACAAAGTGCAATTTGAAAACAAAGAACTATAATATTATATTATAGCTAGTTGTAATCCAATTGCAATAATCGAGTGACCAAAGGAGCCATAACTGATTTAATGAGCTATCGGTGGTTTCACTGCATTGGCCATGTACACTTATGCATGGCCTAACCTTTGAGATCAGCATATGTTACTGGCAGGATCAACCAGGTAGAGAAGAAAAGATATATGTTCCAAAAGGCATCAGCTATCAAACTACTAGATGCCTAATTAATTGAAGGAGAAGTTTATCTTACACCTAGAAAAGACAAATTTAAGCCAATAATCCTTTCAGATAGAAACCATAAAAAAACCATAAACCATAGTTACTAGTTTACCCAGTTTTATGTAGATAATCCTTTTGTTAACAGTTTTATGACATCATCAGATCTTTCAATAGAATTTTTCATATTTTTTTCTCCCTTCAGGATTATGTTCTGAAAGTCAGAAACTTGTAAAGTCCTTTTTATAAATCTTGAAGAGGAGACATTTTGCAAAGGCATTAGAATGAAACCATAACTGTGTATGCTAACAAAAGACTTAAAGAAGGCAAGTTTAAATTTGATTACTGCTGTTACATATAACACCTTTAGGTAACTGAAAGTATGGCTGGTAATATTTTACCAATACATATCAGATTTTTAGGCACTCTGTATAATCTGTAAAATATCTGCACCATTTACCATATAACTTAAAATGTTTTATTTATTTGACAACTAGTTTAACATACCAAGTAAAGATGATTAGCTTAATATCTCCCTTTGGGCTCCCTCAGGGGCCCTTTGAAGCATCCCAAGGTTAGTTAGAGGTCAAAGGAACTTTATTATGATTTGATTTGGGAAACCCTGTCAAAGGAATACCAAAACATTTTAAAATACAGAAGGACCATAGATCACTGTGAAACTTAGCCAAAGTGACAATAGAATATTTCAAAGGCAAATACAGATTATTTAAAAGGTAAAAAACTTGATTTCTGTTATCAAAGGCAGTTTAGCATCTTCAGAAAACTTGTTTTTACAGAGAGAAAAAGCAAATTCACATTTCCTACCAGCTTAATTTAAAAGCTAATTTACTGAATTAAACTTATTTTAGGCTTAGTCAATCCTGACTGATCATGTTCAAAACACTTTCTTGGGTCCATTTTTCACAAACCTTTCATCACTTAACTTCTTTCAGCACAATTTTAAATTTCAAGTTGTAGATTATCTGGAGAGAGCCTAAGGCATATATTTCTAAAAGTTTACTCAAAACTCTTCTCATTTACATTTTATTTCCTTAAATGTTCTTTGTTTAACAAAAGCTAGAAAACTTGTCTCTGAACAGAAAGAAAAATTTCAAATCCAAGTCTTAGGAAATCCTGATCATGCATAACTCTTTTCAGTATTTTTTATGTCTCACACCTTCTTCTACTGAAAACACATATCTTAGTTTTCTTGAAGCTTTTTACACTTTTAGGAACATTTTGGCTGACAAATTTGTAACATATATATAACTTATTTATGTTAAAACCTAGGCACAATGAAAGTATTATACTTAATAATATACTAAATATGTTGATGACTCAAGGCCTAGCTATATTATTATAATTAGATCAACAAACTTAAACAATAATACCAGATGCTAATTTAATATTAAATATTTCCCAGTTTATATGAACCTGAAACTCATTTAACTTGATTTTCTTATAATGAGATTTTTTTTTTTTGGTTTGTTTATAAGTACTTATTACTGTTATTTAAGCCAATTAAATAGAGCTCTTTTTATAAATCAACCCTGGCAGTGCTATCCTAAAAAGGATATAAGCATAAACAGCAAGGCCTCAGTTTACATCAAGATTTCAGTTCTGAGTCAGGTACAGCAATGTAAAACCCAACAACAGTTTACAAAAGAGGTTGGATTATAATTGTGATTCTCACAGATGAAACAAGTCAGGCTCACTTGGCTTGATGGCTAAATATCAATATTTGTAGAAAAAGCAACTTTTATTACCTTGGACAACAAATTTCTAAATTACTTTACCCTTTCTAAAATTTATATTAAAAAGACAGCAGAGATAAAGATTTCTGAGACCAAGGAGGACACTTGTGTCTCAAAGACACTGGCAAGTTCTAAGATGACTTTGTTTCCCCTTTATTTAATACTTACAAGCTTTATAAGATGAGCAGAGACGGTCTGGGGAGTGGTAAAAGGATTTTTTGGAACCACCTTTCTGGTCCTATAAAGACTACCTTTGTAAGCCAAGGACAGTTTTGCTTTTTCTTTTCTTTCTCCAAAGAATTGGGTGCCCCCCCCCCCAGTAAGGATTAACATACTTATCCACCCATGTTAGAAAGTTTTACCCTCCTCCTCTAGCTTAAGGGAGATGGCCTCTCAGGAAGCCTAGAGACAACAACTAGGCTCCCACAAGTCAATCTGGACTTGTGGGAGGAAAGAAACAAAAACAACAGGATAGATAAAGAAGACTGACTGAGGAATCCTCCCTGTAATCCCACTGACCTGATTCTCAGCTTAAGGGAGGTGGAGGAAAGGAGGGCTCTCACCCGCTTGGGTGGCAGTGGGCTGTGGACCTTTGGAACACACCAGAGAGAACCCTGGCCAGAGTTCCTCAATTGCTTCCATAGCTACTCGCCTGTTTAAAGAAGGTTCGCAGAGAAAGAAATGAGAAAACGGTAGAGGAAGACATAGAGTAAGCAGTTAGTACCAGATGTCAGTGCATTACCAAAGTAATCAGAGTAAACCAAAACTTAACCAGCCATAAAGTCATATTAACATGACTTTCCAGTCCCATTAGGTTGGTGGCCTTTCTCAAAAGTGCCTTATAAAGAAAGCTTCCCTTCAAAGGAGAACACCCCAAGTAGTAAGCAAAATCCCCCAGATGGGAGCTGAAGCTCCCCAGATTGGACAAGATCGAAAAGGTTCCAGTAGGACACTGATGTTAAATTTACAAGGGAGAGTAGTATCTATCAGAGAGTCAATCAACTTGTTCCCCACTGTCAAAGTTACCTGGGGCTCCTGTAGAGGAAATTAGAATTGGTTGCTGCAAGTCCACGGGAGCTCCCAGAGCATGTTCATTATCAGTGTTCCTCTCCTTTGGAAAGCATTACTGACTGTCAGATTGTTTAATTGTGAGCCATTCAGGGTCATTGCTCTTCTGATTTTAACATACCTAATATGCACTCCAAAGATCTTTTCTTTGGAATAGATGATATATTTTCCATTTTTATAAGCCTTAAAACCACAAAACACAAAAGGCACAGACAATTTCCAATGAAAACAGCACAAACAGATTCCAGCATTGATGCACACAGACAAACCAATTCCCCAATAGGATAAATAATTTTACCCTATAAAGCAAATGAACTGATTCCAACTAGGCTACCCACTCCCACAAGAACTAGCTCCCGCAGGAACTGGCTTCAACTGGCCCATTCCCAAATCAGGTAAATAAATTCACCATACAAAAGAGCCAATTCCAATTAGGGTGGGCTTGCCCCAAGAGGACTAGTTCCCAATGAACCAGATCAGGGTAGAGTCCAATAACACCTCCCCTCTGCAAATTGGTATCCCAACCATTGGTTTGTCCTATAAAGGAAAAGCGCAGATTGAGGGGAAAAATGTTCCCAGTGTGCACAACAGAGTGAGTGACTTACCCTCCAAAGTTGTGCCCGTCAGCTCTTAATACAGAAGGACACTCAAAACAAGTGAACCGACTGAACCGGCTATCAAATTGGGTAGACTTACTCTACAAATGAAATTTAATCTGTCGACTCTAGAAGTCTGTTGCTTCCTTATCTTAACTGCCAAGCACTGGGGTCAGTCAGTGCCACTTCAGGGAATCTTGAAGGAAAGAACCTCAGGACAAATAGGCCCCGTAGCTGCTAGGGTCTTGTCCCAATATTCCCTGATTGGGGTCAGCCAACCTCAAGCAGCTAGTCTCCTTGCTGGTTCACCAAACTGTTACCAAGTCCAAGCTCCCTCTGCTCACTGCACAACAGGCCAATGGATCCGAGAGATGAGGTGTTGAGCAAAGAAAATGACTTCTCTCAGAAAGCAACTGACAGAGAGGATGGCAGGCTAGCACCTCAAAATAACCATCTTATCTTATTAACAGGGTCTGGATGTTAGACTCTCTTATAGATCAGAGCTAGAAAGAGGTGAGGAAGCAAAGTAAAAAGGACATTAATCTTGCAAACATCTCGAATGGCAAGCCTCAGGCAGGGGATGTGTTAATTTCTCCATTCCTGCCATCCTCAGGTGGACAGGGTTCTGAACAAAGGCATTTCAGTTTAGCAGTCAGGCAGAGGGGCAGGATTCTCTGAGGCAAACCATTCTGTATGATTATAATAACAAAAGCAATGAAAAGTTAAGAAACAGTTTCAACGTGGAGTCAGATTTGGCTCCTTCTCTTTTGACACTGTCAGCCATCTCTTTAAGGCCCAAACTATCAATTACACAAAGAAGACCATGAAGGACCCTGCAGCTTCGCCGCTGCGGTTCTGGCTCCTGCCTGGCCCCTCACCCACCACGGCGGCTTGGCTCCTCTGAGCCCCTCCATGTCCGGCCACCCGCTCCCACCGGCCCTGCCAGGGCCAGGGTTGCTGAGCCCGCACTGAATCCTGGTTATTTTAAGCTACCTGTGGAAACGGCTTTCCTTGCCAATATTTGATTCAGGAGTAGGCATGTGACTGGCTTTTGACTAAAGAGACACCTGGGAAAATCTGCTGGGGGACTTCTAGGAAAAACTTCCCCACTCTTGACACTCAAGGTTTCTCTTCTTCCTCTAGACAGGCACTCTGTCATATGATAGCCATTAGGCACAGGTGGCTATTTAAAATTAAATCAATTAAAATTCAGTGAAATTAAAAATTCAGTTCCTCAGTCACGCTAGTTACACGTCAAGCGCTCAGTGTTCATCCGGGGCTAGCGGCTGCCATATGGGACAGTGCAGACACAGTGTTTCCATCGTTGCAGAAAGTTCTATTGGACTGCTGCGCCTGGATATTTTCAGTTTGAATTTAATGCTGAAAGAGTGGTAGCCATTTGAAAACACTAAATGAGGCTACGGATCGCAAGTGAAAATGGAAATAACCTGAGGTTTTCAAAGGTTGGCTTCTTTGATAGCTCAGTTGATAAAGAATGCCTTCAATGCAGGAGAGCCTGGTTCAGTTCCTGAGGTGGGAAGATCCCCTGTAGAAGGGATAGGCTACCCACTCCAGTATTTTTGGGCTTCCCTTGTGGCTCAGCTGGTAAAGAATCCCCCAGCAATGTGGGAGACCTGGGTTCAATCCCTGGGTTGAGAAGATCCCTGAGAGAAGGGAAAGGCTACCCACTCCAGTATTCTGGCCTGGAGAATTCCATAGTTCATGGGGTCGCAAAGAGTCAGACACGACTGACTGACTTTCACTTCACTTCACTGCAACATAAGTACTTTTTATTAAAATTCAATAGAGCTCTTATAAATCCAATTCTAATAATACCTTTTAGAAGTAGGAATATCTCCTTTGTATAATGTGTACACAGATACAAACTAGAGATCTCATGGCTTTACTAAAAGGTTAGATATGAACCAGGTATTACAATATTTATGTAAACTTACTGGTTAACAAATAGCTTGAATACATTAAAGTTGCTTGCTCAGGTGACTAAGGCTTACTATCTGTAAGTTTTGACTTGTTATAGAAACCGTGATGGCAGAAAGAGACAAGAAGCAGCACTCAGAGATGCAGAACAACAGGGCTTATTCAGCACTGGCACAGGCTCAGTGGAGTCTCCTCCAGAGGCTGAGGAGGACTTTGTTCTGGGTATCTTATATACAGCACAGACTTGCCTGTCTTCAGGGCTTTCCAGCTCAAGCAGCTCAGATCCCCCCTAACCAGGCAGTTTAGGTTCCTGCAGATGAGATGAGAAAGCAAGATTGCAGAAATGGAAGTAGTGAGTGGTGAGCAAAAGCTGTTTAAGCAAGATAACAGAGGCAGAAGGCAGAAAGCTGTTATTCTAGATGGGGGTTGGTATTCTTGTGGGAGGTTCCCACCTCAGGCTGAGGGAACATCATTTTTCAGAAGTTTAAGATTTAAAACTGCCACTTTTTTTTCCCTATGGTCTTGTAGGCCCTGCCTATTTAATTGGGCTTAGTCTAGGTCATTGCAGCATGTATTCATGTTCTGGTTTAGACATTTGTGAGACAAAGGCAGTTGTTAATTTTTGTTTTGTTTTGTTTTGTTTTTGGAGAAAATAGAAAGGTGATTTTGTTTTTCCATTTATTTTTATTTGTTGGGGGCTAATTACTTTACTATATTGTGGTGGTTTTTGCCATACATTGAAATGAATCAGCCATGGATTTACATGTGTTCCCCATCCTGAACCCCCCTCCCACCTCCCTCCCCAACCCATCCCTGAGCACTAGTCTCATGCATCCAACCTGGACTGGTGATCTGTTTCACCCTTAGTAGCATACTTGTCTCAATTCTATTCTCTCAGAACATCCCACCCTCGCCTTCTCCCACAAAGTCCAAAAGTCTGTTCTGTACATCTGTGTCTCTTTTTCTGTTTTGCATATAGGGTTATCATTACCATCTTTTTAAATTCCATATATATGCATTAGTACACTGTATTGGTCTTTATCTTTCTGGATTACTTCACTCTGTATAATGGGCTCCAGTTTCATCCATCTCATTAGAACTGATTCAAATGAATTCTTTTTAGTGGCTGAGTAATATTCCATTGTGTATATGTACCGTAGCTTCCTTATCCATTCATCTGCTGATGGGCATCTAGGTTGCTTCCATGTCCTGGCTATTATAAACAGTGCTGCACCTAAAATCAGGAACAAGACAAGGGTGCCCACTCTCACCACTACTATTCAACAGAGTTCTGGAAGTTTAGCCACAGCAATCAGAGCAGAAAAGGAAATAAAAGGAATCCAGATAGGGAAAGAAGAAGTGAAACTCTCACTGTTTGCAGATGACATGATCCTCTACATAGAAAACCCTGAAGACTCTACTAGAAAATTACTAGAGCTAATCAATAAATATAGTAAAGTTGCAGGATATAAAATTAACACACAGAAATCCCTTGCATTGCTATACACTAACAAAGAGAAAACAGAAAGAGAAATTAAGGAAACAATACCATTCACCATTGCAACAAAAAGAATAAAATACTTAGGAGTATATCTACCTAAAGAAACAAAAGACCCATACATAGAAAACTATAAAACACTGATGAAAGAAATCAAAGAGGACACAAATAGATGGAGAAATATACCGCGTTCATGTATAGGAAGAATCAATATTGTGAAAATGAGTATAGTACCCAAAGGAATCTATAGATTCAATGCAATCCCTATCAAGAAAGGTGACTTTCATTCTCAGCGGGTGGAAAGAGGGACAGAGTATGCTCATGCCTCAGTATCTGTGCCCCCACCCATGAGGAGTCTAGGGGCTTCTACAATGTAAAAGGACTTGAAGTCAGGAGTCAGTGATGAGGAACAAAGGTAACAGGATCTTGATTTCTTCCTCTTGCACTCTTTCAAAGACAGACATAAACTGGTGTCAGTAACCCAGTAATTGAGGCTGGCAGTTCAGTGCTCTACAGCCTCTTTCTGACAAGAAAGTATAAGGGAAAGGTAAGGGTAAACACCAAATAGGGAATATATTTAGCATAGAGTCAAATAATGTGTGTGTGTGTGTGTGTGTGCGCTGTTTTGTTTTGTTTTGTTTTTGCCTGAAGTTGCAAAAATCAATGGCAGGGTTTATATCAAACTGAAATTTAACTTATGAAGTTCTATGCTTTGTGACTTTACAGTTTTAACTCATGACTTCAAAGGTTTGTATAAGGCATTTTGCAAAGATCTTTCTGAGTTTTTAAAGTAAACCAAAGCAACACCACTATTTGTATTTTATTAACCTTTGGATACTCAGTTTGGTTCAGTTCAGTTGCTCAGTAGTGTCTGACTCTTTGTGACCCCATGGACTGCAGCACGCCATTCCTCCCTGTCCATCACCAGTTCCTGGAGCTTACTCAAACTCACATCCACCGAGTTGGTGATGCCATCCAACCATCTCAGCCTCTGTTGTCCCCTTCTCCTCCCACCTTCAATCTTTCCCAGCATCAGGGTCTTTTCTAATGAGTCAGTTCTTTGCATCAGGTGGCCAAAGTATTGGAGTTTCAGCTTCAGCATCAGTCCTACCAATGAATATTCAGGACTGATTTCCTTTAGGATGGACTGCTTGGATCTCCTTGCAGTCCAAGGGACTCTCAAGAGTCTTCTACAACACCACAGTTAAATTATTAGTACTCAGTTTATACTAATATTGTATGTCTCAGGTAACTATTGGTTTCCTCAGTACGTTTAGTTAATATTTCCTTAGTGGAAAACTATATGCCTTGTTTATCCCATAATATAAATTAAATGAGGTCTATAACCACCTTACACAAAGCCCATTTAGATATACCAATTTATATACATTTACCTAAATACTGCCAACTTCTATGCACTTAATTTTAGTTTTCATAAGTTTGCAATCTACAGGCTCTGTTCTTAGAGGAGAGTTTAGGGGACTTTTCCTTTTTATTCCTTGTCTATTTTGCCTATTTTTATATAAAAGGCTCTGGGATCACTAGAGTCAGATAGAACTGATTAAGTCAGGTCCTTTGGCCTAGCTGTCCCAAAATAATTGGTCAGATATCTCAATGTAATTTTTTTCTAGTCCCTTAAATATATAACTTTAAACTGCTGTAAATACAACAGACTTGTTTAGCTTTTAATGTTGGGGACCAGTAAGGGGTCCCTTTTGGCTCATTAACTTTAGGTAGTCTGATAATATCAAATCTTTAATCACATAAATGTCTTTTATTTATCTCATTCTAGATAACTATCCAAAGATTTTTTTATTCATTTGAGGTAACACCTTATTTTTTTTAACCTCTTTGAAATAACACTTTTTTCCCAAGTTTTTTTTTTTTTTAATATTCTTAATTGCTCTTATTAGCATCTATAAGACCCATTGAGAAGAAGGTCTCAATGAAGCTTCCTAAACCTGTTTTTCTTATTCTAAAAAAAAAAAAATGTTCTTAGGTTAATTTGATTTTTGTTTTATAGATTCAAACAAAACAGTTGTTTGCAATGAGCAGACTCTAGATTTAATAATTTGTTTGTTTCTATAATTTTAAAAAGACCCATCTTTTGGCCACCAATAAATTATATCTCCACAGGGATGCAAATCATTAATAATGCATAAAGACCTCTTATAGGGCTAACAGGAATAAAACCACTGCAGACCAACCCAGGAAGATGAGATAGAAGATTTACATCTCAAATACACAGAGAAATCTGAACTTCCCCTTACAAGGCCTTGTTTAAGGTTTTACCAAGCCAATTTTTAATTTTTAACTGCATATGCATTAAAGAGCCCACTCAATATTTAGGACAAGATTTAATTTCTCCAGTTAACTAGATATTTTCAATGATCAGCTCTGTATGTCTTTCTACAATGGAGCCACCATCAGAGTCTTTCAACTGAGGCCTAGGTATTCTCCCTCACCTACTCAGTGTCTTTCAACAGGATGGGCATTCCTCAGTATCTTTTCAACTGAGTACCACCCAGTATCTAGACCCTGGGTGGATATATCCCTGGTGTCTTTCAAATGCTTCCTCCCCCAGTACTTTAAATGAGAGGGGGCAGCTACCTGCTATATCTCATCAAATAAAAAACTCGGAATCTCAACCAATATGGGAAATCCAAGAACCAGGAGAGACTCAAATCTGTCCTGAACCTTAGAGGAAGTGGATGGGAACAAGTGGCCTTGGTTGGTACCATGGCTCTGGTTTCTCATAGAGTTCAGGTGGAGGAGAGAAATCTGCTCTGGGTCCCTTCATGTTGGTCACCAAAGCTGTTGATTAAAAAATATAGTCACAATCAGATGGTAGAGTTGCTTTATTTGGTGGGAATGTTTAGGACTCTGAGTCTGGAAGGCAGAATCTCAGTAGCTCTGATAAAACTGATTCAAGGTCATGGTAGGTAGTTGGTGTGGAGGGGGCTGTGGGGAAAGTCAGGCTATATACAAGTTTGCAACATAGGGAGCAGGCAGTCTGAACATCAAAGATCAGATATTAGGTTGAGGAATTTAGCATTCTATATATGGAAAGATGCAAGTCTCTGGGCCCACTGAATTCATTTCTTTCATATGCATCTCAGCTGTCTGGGGCCAAATCCTATTTCCTTGTTCACCTTAAGGAGTGGCAGGTATGGCAGATGGCTGCTTCTTGCATTCCCCAAACTCCTCAGCAATCACTGAGGTGGGAGAAGGCATCTGCTGAATCGCAGTTTGGGGAGCCCTCATTCACATTTGGAGGACAGCAACCTTGTGGTTCAGCTAGCAAAGAATCTGCTTGCAAAGCAGGAGACCTGGGTTGAATCCGTGGGTTGGGAAGATCCCCTGGAGAAGGGAAAGGCTACCCACTTAGGTATTCTGGCCTGGAGAATACCATGGACTGTATAGTCCATGGGGTCGCAAAGAGTCGGACATAACTGAGCAACTTTCACTTTCAATTGCTGATGTCTGTAATATTTCTTGTTTATTGATAAGGCAGGACATATTTTCATTTCACAGATCTTATCTGTAACTACTGCCTTCCTGTCAGTCTTTCCTTAAACCCTACATTCCTTATGGTCAAGGACTGAATCTTAGTCATCAATGTATCCTGAGCACCTAACTTAGTACCTGGCTCAGAGTGTGTTCAATACATACTAAATAAGTGGACGATTAGTGCTCTTTTTGTATAAATAGTTACTTGTAGAACCATTAGTGTAATTGTAGAACAGAGGCTGTAAAATTTCCTGGGTTTACAAAGAGTCTTACATGCTGTTTTAAATTCAAAAGATTTCTACTATTCTGCACTTTTCCGATATAAAATCCATTCTGATAGAATGTAGAAGTAGACTTGATCACATATGGCTAGTGGCCACATGTCTAGGAAAAAAAGCTAGAAATTTAATACAAACATTTATGTTCTTATTTCTATTCCATAAGCTAATGATATATTTTAAAACTTTGCCTTATTGCTAAACACACACAAACTATAACATACATGCTTTTGCATTTTTCAAATATAGGTAAATTTCTTAAGGCCTGAATGCATACCTAAAGACATTCACCAGCTATATCCATATAAGCACAATTCCAATCTAGGAAAAAGATCTTGCTGAAACCAACAATAAGCCTTTGAAATAAAAACCAACAAGGAAATTCAATTCAATTATATTTCAGAGTTTATCCTTTTCAGAGTTCAAATTTCTTCCTTGACAATGACCAATGCAATTTCTTATGGTTTTCTTTCTGTGATTAATCCCAAATACTGTAAATAAAGTCATTTAAATGGACTCATCTAAAAATACTGCATTCTGTTTAATAAATTCTGTTCTACTATAAATAGAAAGAAATGCTATATATCAAAAGTGTAAAGCAACTAAACTGTGTAATTTTACTGTCATAGTCACCTAAATAAATAGTATTATGGCAGCAAAATTTAAGCTTACTTTCTTTTCACTTACTTCCAAATAAAATGTAAGGAGAGTTACTTGTTCCTTTTGTTCTTGAAAGTTCACATTTTAGTAGATGTGATGGTTTCTCATTAATGAGAACTCCATTGCTACAGCCCCATAGGTGTGACTTGCTTTTAAATCATATTCACATTTGTTGTCTTTTTTCATATTTAATCATTTTACTTACTTTTATAGTTATTGAAATTATTTAACAACTGTACTGTTCTATATCTGGGCTGCTACATATGCCCTGAAATTCATTCTCTTGGACTTTTTAGAGGCATGCATGGCTTTTAAGTCACCTACACTTCAACTTAAATCTGCTAATCTTTTTGTTTGAATGGATTGAAAAAACTATTGACAGTAGAAAAGAAAAAAAACTCAAACTTAAACAGTGGTTAATTTTAGAGGTTTAGAAAAGGTCTTCCCTTTTACTCTAAACATTTTCTGTTTCTATTTGCAAATGGCTCAAATTCCTTCAATCAGGTACTAATCTTGTTTCCACTCCTACATAAAAGTTGTTAATGTAAGTAAATGTTCTCAAGGTGAGGAATTTGGTGATTTATAATGACTGGTATTTGAATAACTATCATCAGTTTCTAATGAATTTTCAACAAAGAAGTCATTGGATGTGGCAGAATTGGGAGGCAGGATATTAAAGACAAACTTCATCAGTTTCATAACTTCGAGGCCAGTAAGACTTTCTCCACTCCTGACTCTAACTGATTAATGGTTAAGGAAAGACTTCAGATCAAGTGGTTCATTCTTCACCCCTCAAAACTGAATGTGTCTTTTTTTTTTATTTTGCAATATCAAATAACCTTTGAAGTATCCCAAGTTATTCAGTAACAGCAAAAAAAAAAAAAAAAGAAAAGAAAAGAAAAGTTCTTTGCCCCGATTTAGAATTAATGTTTTTAATTTTGAGAAATCTTAATCTAAGTGAAAAAAAAGATGCTCTTGTATCTGTCTTCAAAATTAAAGACATTAGTAAGATGAAAAGCAAAACCAGGAGGACCACCAGTTGCTAAGCTTTGAGCATATACCAAACTCTGCATTTTACACTTTAAATCTTTGCAGAGACCCAGCAAGGTAGGTGTATTGCTCTTCATCCTGCCCACTATACTAATTGTATTGCTGATCCTGTTTGTGAAGCCAAAGTCTCCCTGTTCACACTGTCTGGACTGTTCGTTGAACCCAGGATAGGCAAAGTAGGAGCTAAGAGGCTGGAAGGAGACTCGAGGAGCCTTAGGAACTTTAGACACGTTTTTTCTCTCCTGGCTGCCGCAGCAGCCATAGCAACAGACACACTATATTCTCTCCTCTCCTGGCTGACCCAAGGGACACAGCCGCAGTGCAGCCATAAATGCCACTGCTTTCTAGGTAGAGCTCACACATGCGTACATCACAGAGTAGTTCGTGACCAAGCAAGCACCTCGTGACATGCATATGCAGTGCTATAAATGATCTCAGCTGTTACATAGTTATTTTTTACAAAGTGTGTGGTGAGAGAACCTGACCACACCATCTTGGCTCATTTGCTATTTCCCTATAGTAGTTGCTAAATATATTCTGCGGAAAAAAAAAAAGAACAAATTTGCATAGCATTTGTAATTTAGTTACAAATAGCCTGAAGTCCTCAACTAACTAGGATTTAGAGCACTTTAACTGAAAACACCTATGATGTACAAGTCAGCACACTAGCTGTGAAGAGATTTCATGAACAAAATCCCCAGGATTATAGTGATTCTAAAATAGAAAGCAAGGGAATCCATCTATCAAGGAGAACAATTAGGCCAGAATCGCATTCCAATTCTGCTGCTTGTGTATTGCATATCAAAGGAGTTTACACTGTAATTTTCTATCTATCAGTATGTACAGCTTGCATATTCTAACACTCTGCACTGTAGTTTCCTCATCTATCAAGAAACTTTTCAAACAGGGGCTGTGAATAAAGAACAACTGGGAACTGTTGATGCATATAATGAAACATATTTTGAAATCCTTTGTGAGAAGAGATTAACTATCTTTTTTTCTTCTTTTACAAAGTTCCTGATCTTCAGAAAAGATTAGAGTATAATTAAAGCTACAATTGCTGTTTAGGTAATCAGGAAAGATGAGAATAAAAGATAGGGAACAAAAATGAGCTATTATGTTAGAGCAATCTAACCAGATTTTAAATATAGTTTACCATATCTAAAAATAAAATAAATGTCCTATAAATTGTAGCTATGATTCCACATGGTTCTTCATTACAAAAAACAAAGCCAATCCAACAAACAGGCAAAACTGGAGCATATTTAAATATCTGGTACATACCATGTTTTCAGTTCAGTGCAGTGCAGTCGCTCAGTCTTGTCCAACTCTTTGCAACTCCATGAACTGCAGCATGCCAGGCCTCCCTGTCCATCACCAACTCCCATAGTTTACCCAAACTCATGTCCATTGAGTCAGTGATGCCATCCAACCATCTCATCCTCTGTTGTCCCATTCTCCTCCCACATTCAATCTTTCCCAGCATCAGGGTCTGGTTTTAAGGGAGGAAAAATAAATATTAGTATCACCTATGTGGAAATAAGACCAACAAAATGGGAAAAGCAAAGGCTATTTATTCAGAGCTTGATATAGTAAGGGAGTCAGCTACCATCACTGGTGTTTGGCAGAAACTCCAACATAGGAGTGGGGAAACTTAATAGTAGGGAAAGTAGAGGATTCAGAAATGCCTTGTAGACTATTGACCTAGAGAAACTGGGTTTAAGATAATCAAAAGTGGGGCATCTATGGTATTGGTTAGGTGAGAATAACTGGCTTTCTTTGGTCAGTCCTAAGTTGAAAATGGGAACAAAATTTAGGGAAGGCCTCAGTTACTTATCAGGTTCTGGATATTTCAGACTGATTGTTAAGAATTTATTGCTTTGCTTCCTGGATTATTACTAGAAATATCAATCTGCTTCCCTTCAAGTATGACTCACAGAAGGCTGGCTTCCTGGATTGTCTATTTTATTAGAATAAACAATAGTTCATTTGGCCTGGGATAGTCTCCAGGCCAAGTTGCAACAGGTTGTATATTAAAGTTCTATTTTTATATATGGCCTGGGTATTATCCATTTACAAATTCAGTCTGTCACATACATTTGGACTATCAAAAATAAAATCTTTTAATTTCTATAAAACTTTGAAGAGATGATTGTATTTTATCAAGGAACATACAGAAATATAGTAATATTGAGACCGAAGATAGATGGGAACCCTACAGCTGAGCAGCTGGAGTTTGCCGCCTGCTTCAAAATAGCAGGAACAAAGGAAAAGCTGAGCTTTGCCCAGATGAAAAATAGAGACCATGTATTTCTTTCTTATTTCCAAGGTCAAGGAGTCCTTTCCAGTCAATTACACATGCACAGAAAGGCTCCTTGGAGGTCAAAAAGCAAGTGATGTCAATCAACCCATAGGCCTCTTCACTGGAATCGATCCTGACTAAGAGATGTGCACACACACACGGGAGAATCCAGAGACAAACTAAACATGGACTCAGAATCCGGCAAAGGAGGATGACTGGCCAAAGGAAACCAGAAGAAATGCCCATATAAGTGATTCAAAATACTACAAGGGTGTGACTCTCTCTCTGAGTCTGCCTGTGTGTCTATCCACTTGTGATCTTTTCCCTCTGAATAAATACTTTACTTGCCTCACTAAATTCGATTTTTATGGGAATTTATTTCTATAAAAACAGAAGGCCAGGGGCCTTGTTGCTGTCCACTGGTGCCTGGTGGTCCAGTGGCTAGGATTCAGTGCTCTCACTGCAGCGATCTGACTTCAGTTCCTGGCCACGAATTGAAATCGTGCTTCAAGCTGCTATAGGCTGAGGCGATCCAAGATCAAGATGGACGTAGAGACTGTAATACCTAGTAGAAAATGGACTAAACCATTTGAGATACTCTGCAAGCATTGTTCAATTATTTAGGAAAACAGACCAAACCAGAACTCAAAGAAACAGAAGATTGTTCTTTCTAATATTCTCAATAGTCCATTAGATGCTGTAGAATACTGTGTTTAAAGGAATATTATCACTTCTACTATTTATTCTTTTTCAAACAAAACTTCTTTGATATCTATTTTGAACCTTCTCAAAGATCAATCCTTATATTCTGAATGGGTTTGATTTTTATTGTATTTATTCTAATATGTTTTATTTTCAATAAAGTTATATAAAAGCAAGAACTTTCTCTCGTATGGTTCTAAAATGGCTCAGAGTTTTGAAACAAGATTTCCCTAAAGCGTTTGCTACTCACCCATGTCCAACTCGGCTACCACATGGGCTGTATAGCCTGCCAGGCTCCTCTGTCCATGGGATTTACCAGGCAAGAAAACTGGAGTGGGAAATCATTCCCTTCTCCAGGGAATATTCCCGATGCAGGGATCAAACTCGCATCTCTTGCATCTCCTGCATTGGTAGGTGAGTTCTTTAGCATTTGACCCAAGAGCTTGGAGTTTAGGCACTGGAAAATTAGCAAAATCATGGGTAGGACAGTTCAGTTGCTCAGTCATGTCTGACGTTTTGCGACTCCATGGACTGCAGCACATCAGGCTTCCCTGCCTATCACCAACTCCCAGAGCTTGCTCAAACTCATGTCCATTGAATCAGTATGTCATCCAACCATCTCACCCTCTGTCATCGCCTTCTCCTCCAGCTTTCAATCTTTCCCATCATCAGGGTCTTTTCCAATGAGTGACTTCGTATCAGGTTGTCAAAGTATTGGAGCTTCAGCTTCAGCATCAGTGCTTCCAATGAATATTCAAGACTGATTTCCTTTAGGATTGACTAGTTGGACCTCCTTGCAGTCCAGGGGACTCTCAAGAGCATTCTTCAACATCACAGCTCAAAAGCATCAATTCTTCTTAACTCAGCTTTCTTTACAGTCCAAATTTCACATGCATACATGACTACTGGAAAAACCATAGCTTTGACTACATGGACATTTGTCGGCAAAGTAATGTCTCTGCTTTTTAATATGCTGTCTAGGTTGATCATGGCTTTTGTTTCAGGGAGAAAATGCCTTTTAATTTCATGGCTGTGGTAACTATAGGCAGTGATTTTGGATCCCCCTCCCCCCCAAAAAAAAGAATCTGTCACTATTTCCACTGTTTCCCCATCTATTTGCCATGAAGTGATGGGACTGGAAGCCATGATTTTAGTTTTTTGAATGTTGATTTTTAAAGCAATTTTTTCACTCTATTTCACTTTCATCAAGAGACTCTTTAGTTCTTGCTTGCTTTCTGCCATACGGGTGGTATCATCTTCATATCTGAGGTTATTGAAGTTTCTTCCAGCAATGTTGATTCCAGTTTGTGCTTCATCCAACCTGACATTTCGTATGATAAGCACTCTGTATTTAATTTTATAATCAGGGTGACAATATACAGCATTAATGTACTCTTTCCCCAATTTGGAACCAGTCTGTAGTTTCATGTCTGGTTCTAGCTGTTATTTTGGACCTGCATACAGATTTCTCAGGAGGCAGGTAAGGTGGTCTGGTATTTCCATCTCTTGAAGTATTTTCCACAGTCTGTTGTGATCCACATAGTCAAAGGCTTTGGCAGAGTCAATAAAGCAGAAGTAGATGTTTTTCTGGAATTCTCTTGGTTCTTCGATGATCCAACTGATGTTGGTTATTTGATCTCTGGTTCTTCTGCCTTTTCTAAATCCAGCTTGAACATCTGGAAGTTCACATGTTGTTGAAGCCTGGCTTGGAGAATTTTGGGCATTACTTTGCTAGCATGTGAGATGAGTGTGATTGTGTGGTAGTTTCAACATTCCTTGGCATTGCCTTTCTTTGGGATAGCAATGAAAACTGACCTTTTCCAGTCCTATGGTCACTGTTGCGTTTTCCAAATTTGCTGGCATATTGATTGCAGCACTTTCACAGAATCATCTTTTAGGGTTTGAAAGAGCTCATCTGGTATTCCATCACCTCTACTAGGTTTGTTCTTAGTGATGCTTAGTAAGGCCCACTTCACTTCGCATTCTCATTTTGCCTTTTTGCATTTCTTTTTTCTTAGGGATGGTCTTGATCACTACACCCTGTACAATGTCACAAACCTCTATCCATAGTTCTTCAAGCACCCTATTAGATCTAACCCCTTGAACCTATTTGTTACTTCCACTGTTTAATCATAAGGCATTTGATTTAGATTATACCTGAATGTCTAGTGGTTTTCCCTACTGTCTTGAATTTAAGTCTGAATTTGGCAATAAGGAGTTCATGATCTGATCCACAGTCCACTCCTGGTCTTGTTTTTACTGACTGTGTAGAGATCCTCCATCTTTGGCTGCAAAGAATATAATCAATCTGATTTCCATGTTGACCAGGTGGTGATGTCCACTTGTAGCATCTTCTCTTGTGTTGTTGGAAGAGGGTGTTTGCTATGACCAGTGTGTTCTCTTGGCAAAATTCTGTTAACCTTTACCCTGCTTCATTTTGTGCTCCAAGGCCAAATTTGCCTGTTACTCCATGTATCTCTTGACTTCCTACTTTTGCATTCCAGTCCCCTATGATGTAAAGGACATCTTTTTTGGGTGTTAGTTCTAGAAGTCTTTTATGTCAAGCTTCAGGTTCTTCAGCCTTACTGGTTGGGACACAGACTTGGATTACTGTGATATTGAATGCTTTGCCTTGGAAAGGAACAGAGATCATTTTGTCATTTTTGAGATTGCCCCAAAGTACTGCATTTCAGAATCTCTTGTTGACTATGAGGGCTACTCCACTTCTTCTAAGGGATTCTTGACCACAGTAGTAGTTATAATGTTCATCTGAATTCAATTCACCCATTCCAGTCCATTTTATTTCACTGATTCCTAAAATATCGATGCTCACTCATGCCATAACCTGTTTGACCACTTCCAATTTACCTTGACTCATGGACCTAACATTCCGTGTTCCGATGGAATATTGTTGTTTATAGCATTGGACTTTACTTACATCATGAGTCACATCCACTGCTATTGCTGCTGCTAAGTCGCTTTATTCGTGTCTGACTGTGTGAGACCCCATAGACAGAAGCCCACCAGGCTCCTCCATCCCTGGGATTTTCCAGGCAAGAACTCTGGAGTGGGTTGCCATTGCCTTCTCCGAGTCACATCCACAGGTGCATTTTTCTTTTTTTTTTCTTCACTTTGCTGCATCTCTTCATTCTTTCTGGAGCTATTTGTCCACTCTTCTCCAGTAGCATATTGGGCACCTACTGACCTGGGGAGTTCATCTTTCAGTGTCATTTATTTTTGCCTTTTCATCCTGTTCATGGGGTTCTCAAGGCAAGAATACTGAAGCGGTTTGCCATTCCTTTCTCCAGTGGATCACATTTTGTCAGAACTCTCCACGATGACCCATCCATCTTGGGCGGCCCTACATGGCAAGACTCATAGTTTCACTGAGGTAGACAAGGCTGTGGTCCACGTGATAGGTTGATTAGTTTCTGTGATTGTGGTTTTCATTCTGTCTGCCCTCTGATGGACAAGGATAAGAGGCTTATGGAAACTTCCTGGTAGAAGAGACTGATTGAGGGGGAAACTGGGTCTTGTTCTGATGAGCAGGACCATGCTCAGTAAAATTTTAATCCAATTTTCTGTTGATGGGTGAGACTATGTTCCCTCCCTGTTGTCTGACCTGAAATCAACCTGTGGTGGAGGTAATGAAGATAATGGTGACCTCTTTCAAAAGATTGCATACATGCACTGCCGTCCTCAGTGTCCCTGACCCTGTAGCAGGCCATTGTCAACCTACAGCTTACCCAGAGACTCCTGGACACTTACAGGCAAATGTGGGCCAGTCTCTCGTGGGGTCAGTGCTCCTTTCTACTAGATCCTGGCGCACACAAGGTTTTGTTTGTGCCCTCCAAGAGTCTGGTTCTCCAGTCCTGTGTAAGTTCTGTATTCAAAACCTACTGGCCTCCAAAGTTAAATTCCCTGAGGGTTCTCAGTCCCTTTGCCAGATCCCCAGGTTAGGAAATCTTCTGTGGGTCCTAGAGCTTTCTTAACAGTGTGAGAATTTATTTGGTATAATTGGTCTGTCTGCTTGGTGATTCTATGGTGAGGTTGATGGTGACCTCCATAGGGCTTATACCACACACTATGCAAAGCATGTCTGCTGCACCCAGAGCCCCTGCCCCTGTGGCAGGCCACTACTAACCCATACCTCTGCAAGAGACTCTCAAACCCTCAAAGGTAGGTCTGACTTAGTTTCTGGGTCCTGGTGCACATAAGGTTTTGTTTGAGCCCTCTGAGCATCTCTGGTGGGTATGGGGTTTGATTCTAAATGCGATTTCACCCCTCCTACCATCATGCTGGGACTTCTCCTTTGCCCTTGGACATGGGATATCTTTTCTTGGTGGGATCCAACAATCTCCTGTCAATGGTTGTTCAGCAGAGAGTTGTAATTTTGGAGTTCTCACAGGAGAAGATAAGTGCACATCCTTCTACTCCACCATCCTGTGATAGAATCATGGTATTTTATCCCAAAAGGATGAATATAAAGGGATCCCACACACCATTCATTCACTCTCTGAACAGCACATGTCATGAGGAAAATACTGAGCTGGCTGCTAGGGTTAGAGAGAGAAAAAAAAAAAAATGATATAGATACTGCCTCAAAAAGTTAAGGTCTGGTAGAGGGAGACAGACTTGCAATCAAAGTGAACTGAGTACTAACTAAAACCATTCTTCTCTAAAGTCATTCTAGAAGGGTTTGTAAACATAACGGAGATCACAGAGAAAGATGTTTCAGTTCTTGGAACAGGGGCCATGGAACCTCAACAAAGGCTGTTAGGAGCACAAGACTTGGGAGATTTGTATCTTCCTTCGACTATGTGGGCAAAATCAAGGCATTTAAGGGCTACTTTGGTGACTCAGACAGCAAAGAATTTGCTTGCAATGCGGGAAACTCAGGCTCAATCCCTAGGTTGGGAAGATCCCCTGGAGAAAGAAATGGCAATCCATTCCAGTATTCTTGCCTGAAGAAGTACATGGGCAGAGGATCTTGGTAGGATATCATCCATGGAGTCACAAAGAGTTGGACATGAGTGACTAACATATACAAGGCTTTTAAGATCAGGAAACAGCTTAAACAAAGGCATGAGGCATAAAGTAGGCTAATTAATTTGGACAACTTGAAGAAATTTACAGTGGCCACAAAGGGTGCATGGTGAAGCAGGCTAAAGGAAACACGAGAGGGCTAATAAGAAGCAAATTATAGAGTGCAAGAATTTCCTACTGAGAATTTTGTTCTTGATCTTATAGGCAGTGAGGAGTTTTGAAGAATTTTATGGAAGGTTATATTTGTACAAAATGCTTTTCAGAAATCTGTACCCACTGTCAGTATATGTATTCTTGAATATTTTAAAAATAATTATTTTCCTTTGTAGCTCTTTTAACTATACTCATGTAAGAATGTTAATGTTCTAATAAGAGCATTTACAAAGAAACTTCAAGATCAGAACTAATTTGTATAGTAGAAATGAGATGTTTCACCTCTAAGGGGACAAAATTGACTTAGAAGAGGAGAGAAGAAATTTTAGGGATCATCTTCTCCAAATTCTCTTTTTACATAGTGTATGTGTGCATGCTCAGTTGCTCAGTTGTGTCCAATTCTTTGCAACCCTATGGACTATAGCCCACCAGATTCCTGGGTCCATGGGATTCTCCAGGCAAGAATACTGGAATGGGTTGCCATTTCCTCCTCCAGGAGATCTTTCTGACACAGGGATCAAACCTACGAATTCTGTGTCTCCTGCTTCTGCAGGCAGATCCTTTCCCACCTGGGAAGCCCTGTTTTACATAGATAGGATGTTAAATTAGAAATATTGTTGGAAGATGCAGCAGATAACTATGACCAAAGTGCACCTTGTCGAATTGTCAAAGGAAAGCATAGAGAACCAATTGCAAGACTCAAGGGAATAAGATCCGGTCATTGGAGATTAGAGTGCGTTATCTTAGATCTTATCTGGCAAGGCACCTAGAGAAGCAAGTAGGTGCAACCCTCAAGATATCCAAAGTATTTTTGTCAGAATAGAAAAATCACCCACATCAAAGGAACTATAGTTAAATGGCCCCAGTAATCATGGGGAGCCCCTAAAAATATAAGGTTGTCATATTTAGCAAATTAAAATTCAAAAGCACAAGGTAAATTTGAATTTTAGAAAAACAACATGTAGAATTTTTAGTCTCAAATCTTGTGTGGGAAGTAAATACACACAAAACACACACACACACACACACACACACACACACACCTACAGTTTATTTGAAATTAATTTTTCTTTTTTTTGGCCATGCTGCATAGCATGTAGAATCTTACTTATCCAACCAGTGATCAACCCTGTGCCCCGTGCAGTGGAAGCAGTGGGGTCTTAACCAATGTGCTGCCAGGGAAGTTCCAAAACTCAAGTTTAATTCTATTTTGCTTGGAAATCCTATTGAGGAGCCCACAGGAGCACTGAACAGTGGACAGATTAAAAAGCATAAAGCCAGTATGTGACTGTAAAAGCCAAGTGAAAATTTTTTCTGGCTCCTTTACCGTACCTCTTTCACTAAGATTCAACCCTGGAGGACTGTTTAACTGTAAGTTTGTGGGAGAGGATCAAGGGAATAAGGAATAATCTGCACACATTTCTATCACCCACTGCAGCAACCTCCAGCTGGAGATGGAGGTAACATAGCTGAAACTGTGAATGTGTTTATTCCATTAAATTGAACATTCTGAGCCCTGAGATAGGTCTGTTTTGACTCAAATTGACTGTAGAACATTGGATTAATTGAGAGAATAGAAAAGTTATGAGCCTGTATAAGTTTTCTTCTAGATTAAGGGAGAAAAGTAGCTACCTACCTCCTAAGCAAAGTGACTGAGACAATGGGAGAGGAAAATAAGCTTGTGCTCTCATTCCACTCTTAAGCCTTGTTTGTTCAATATACCAGTGATATGCTAATTAGTGACCAGAAGCCTAAAGACAGTTAGTCTAAAGATAAAACTAGTCTAAAAAGAGAACCAAAAGATGGAACTAGTGATACTTCTGTCAGCGGATTGCTGGGGATGAACAAAGGAGTTTCTTCCACGTGTGCTCTTCAACTCTTTCCGTGGCAGTTCTGTCATTCTTCTGCCAGTAATGAGCCGTCTTCCCTCCTCATATTCCCCTGGAACTAGAGAAATGACAACAAATTAAGGAGGGTGATAGGGAAGGAGAGAGAGCAGGAGAAGAAACAGATGTTAGAAGAGTGAGCTGTTGCTGTATTAGTTTCTTATGGATGCTGTAACAAATTGTAACAAGTTTAGTGGCTTAAAATGATCAAAAAATATTATCTTATAGTTATGAAGATCAGATATCTTAAATGATATCACAGTGGTAAAATAAAAATGTTGACAGGACTGAGCTCCTCTGGGGACTCTGAAGGGAAATTATTTCTTTACCTTTTCTAGATTCTAGGGGTCAATGCATTTCTTGGCTTCTGATCCCTTCCTCCATTTTGATATCAGCAATGGATCACTCCTACTTCTACTTTTATCATCATGTCTCCATTACTGACTCTAACTTCCTGCTGTCCTCTTTCAATTATAAAGACTCTCACAATTATATAGGTCTTATAAAGATATTCCAGGATAATCTTTGATCTCAGGAGCTTTACTTTTAATCATTGCAAAGTCTCTTTTGCAGAGTATTAGTAAGATGATATATCTCATGTTGTGAGAATTTGGGGCATAGACATGTTTGCAGGCCATTTTTCTGTCTACCACAGATGTGTTCTTTTATCCTTGTTTTGGAGTCAAATTTTAAATTGTGAAATGAGAGGCAGAAATGGTGGCACTGGGTGGGATTTCTCCCTTTATCCCTTCCTCTTCTATTGAAGTAATTTATCACTTCAATTTTGGAGTCAAGGGCTCTCAAAGTTTATGATTATTTTATCTCAAAACAGAAGCTTGACACCTACTTATCATTCTCCTTTGGTAACACTGTATCACTTCTTAATCTGGTTTATTTCTTCTCTCTATGGCTATACCTCTGTTCCTCCTGGAGGGAACTATTCCTTCCCTACTTCAACTGGGTGGTTCCATGAGAGATACCAGTCTAAATTCTCCCACCTCATAGTTACAGTTGTGGAGTTGTGGACCAAGACAAGTGAAACAAAATCCTTTTGGAAACTTCTATATTGCTGAGGTAGGGACGTGAAACTTACTTCTAGCCATTGATATTGAAAGGTAAGGTGAAGTCTAGAAGAATTTGTCATGTCTTTCAACTAACAGGAAAACAAAAAACAAAAAACTGGCCTGCAATAGGAAGGAATGGAGCTGAGACAGTGAAGCAAGTTGAGTCTGATGAAGAGGCAGTCCTATTGGAAAACTGATTCCCTGAATTACTCAACGTGATGATTAGTGTTACCTCTATGCTTTCCTGCTGTGAAAGTCAAAGATTCCTTTTGTTTGCTTATTTAAGCTATTTTACATTGGATCTCAATAATTTGTATTAGTTATTTTATTATTATTTTTTTTTTTTTTGGTAGTGTAGTCCTATTCTGAGCTAAGTGCTATAGTTAAAATATTCCATTAAATTCTTAAAACAAGCTTTCAATTGTATAATACTTATTTTTATTTTACAAACAAAGTAACTGAGGCAAGCCTGGTTAAGTAACCTGCCAAAGTTCATACTGGTAGAATGAGGAGTCAGAATATAACCCAGCTCCCTGAATCAAAATTTCAGTCTCCGAACCACAACACCAACTGCCTCTTTTTCTCCCTTGTAGTGAGACAGCACATCATGTCAGCCAGGTGAGTCTCTGCATGTTTTGAGTATGTTGTGCTCAACCTTGTATTTTGCACATGCTGTTTCTTCAATCATGTTGTGAAACCACTACAGGGCTGAGGATAGAAAATGCTTACTGGAAACAAACTGTTCAAAGAGGAAATACTCAGCATTCACTACTGATTACATTAGCTCTATAGTAAATATCACTTTCTTACTTCAAATAAAATAAACATTTAGACCACAAACTGATAATTATGACTTATGATGTCCAGTTTACCATATCTCAAATCTTCCTGTGTTGTAAACTTTTAAAATTTTAATTTGTTTTGAGCAAAACATTTTTACTTTAACATGGTATGATACATTTAAGGGCCTAAAATAAATGAATTTGTTTTCAAAGTGACTGAGATGTATAGCTTTACAATTTGTTCAGTATGCTAGGAGTGGTCAACAATTCAAAGACACTCACTAGATTACTTCCATGGTGAACCAACAGGTAAAGTCCAGACATGGCAAAGGACAAAATGTGTTGTGGGAGAAATGGGAAAATGAATGTAATTTTGGATGTCCTAAGAGTTTTAAGCTAATCTAATTTTAGCATAAGTATCACTATCTCATAGATGCTTTCTAGATTATTTGTACCCTGTTATACACTTGTCATGCTGCACTTCTTTCTAGCACTTATTTAAATAATAATTAATTGATCAATTATTTGTTTTCTGTGTCACCACTAGACCTGACTGCAAAGCTCCATGCTTGCAACGGTTGTTTATATCTCCAGTACCTAAAGGAAACCAACCCTGAATATTCATTGGAAGAACTAATACTAAAGCTAGAACTCCAATACTTTGGCCACTTCATGCAAAGAACTGACTCATTGGAAAAGACCCTGATGCTAGGAAAGACTGAGGGTAGGAGGACAAGAGGGTAACATAGGGTTGGATGGTTAGATGGCATCATTGACTCAATGGACATGAGTTTGAGCAAACTCTGGGAAATAGTTGAAGGAAATGGCAACCCACTCCAGTATTCTTGCCTAGAGAATTCCATGGACAGAGGAGCCTGGTGGGTTAAATATACTCCAAGGGGTCACAAAGAGTCAGACACAGTTGAGCTACTAAGGCTGGGAAATAGTGAAAGACAGGGAAGCCTAGAATGCTACAGTCCATGGGGTCACAGTCAAGACATCAGTGAGTAACTGACCCAAGAGAACATTAATAAGTGAGAGCCCTCACAAAGTCCTCCATCTTAACACCCAAACCAAGCCCATCCAAAGGCCAGCAAGCTCCAGTGCCTGAATGCCCCACAACAATCCTTCAAAAAAAAAAAAAACAAAAAAACAAAAAAACACAGACTGCACTTTAGCAGACAGGTTGCCCAAAGCCATATCAAGCACATAGATACTGCAAAACTCACTACTGGACATGGCAGTGCCCTTCAGACAGATGAGATGCAGGCCCAATGACCAGAACACAGGCACAAGTCCCCCCTAATCTGAAACCTTCAAAAGTCACTTGTCCAACCCCATCCATGGGGCAGACTCCACAATTGTGAGAAACAATGACCTTGAGAATTTTTTGGTTTAAACACACCGAGAAAGTTAAAGCTTAGGCAGTCCAGGCCCCTATAAGGAGGAGATGAACATTCTAGCTCATGCTTTCCTTAAGCCTTGTGCAACAAAGTATCTTGCCTGAGAACTGGCCCCTTCTTCAGGTCCAGAGCTGATAATTGCAAAGAGAGACAATTCTTACTCATGAAAACGTTTTTTCTTAGACTATATGTTGATAATTATAATTGTAACAAATCTTGCCTGGGGACCTATTTCTCAAGACTTGTACCCCTAATTGTAGCAACACTATACTAGAGACATTGATCACAACCTGTTCTCCCTGGCTAATTTTGTGCTGAAGTTCTCTCCGGAAATATGCCTTGGGGAAGGGTCTGGTGGAACTCTTAGAACATTTAGGTATTCTTTTTATCTATTCTCAGCCAGCTGGTTGAAAAGTATATAATGCCCTGCTTAAATCAGTGAGGTGGGTATTCCCTGCCCTTTCCAGTGCCTCTCACTGGAAGCTCTTCTTATCTCTTTACACTTTAATAAAACTTAGTTATACAAACCTCTGAATGACTGAGACTGGGTCTTTTGGGTCCTGGACTGAAATTTTCTAATTTGGAGACCACAAATACTGGCAAGGTTCAAAGCTAAACTATCAACAATTTTTATTTCCTTTATATAATTCTACCTCTACATTGGCATTTTGCAGTGCTGTGAGGGTTTTTTGTTTATTTGTTTTTCATATTGTTCTTTTCCTGCTGTGGTTATTCTTTAACATGTAGAAATCTTTTTTACATTCCTCTACATAACTTGGCTTTTCTATTTTTTCAGCCATGTTTCTTAGTCTGTTTTGTTTTCTTTGCTTCAGTCCCCAGTTGGTTTTATTTAAATAGCTTTGGTTCTATTTTCCAGTTTATGTTTCAGTTAATTTTATTTTTAATTGGTCTATATCATTTTTGTCTCCTTTGCTCACCAGGTCGATCTTTTGTACTTGCTTTCTTTGGACTGTTTTGGTTTTGTTTGTGTGTGTGTGTGTGTATGTTCCATTATTCTTGGTTATTATGTTTCTGATTCTGTATTTACCATTTGTCTGCATTTGTTTCTTTTGTTTCTTGTTCTGTTCAGTATTTTGGGGTTTTTTTTGTTTATTTTAATAACCCCCCTGGTGGCCCTCAGATGGTAAAGAATCTACCTACAGTGCAGGAGACCCAGGTTTGATCCCCATGTTGGGAAGATGCCCTGGAGAAGGGAATGACAATCCACTCTAGTATTTTTGCCTAGAAAATTCCATGAACAGAGAAGCGTGGGAGGTTATAGTCCATGGAGTCACAGAGTCAGACATGACTGAACAAATAAGCAACAGCAGAATGATGCAATAAATGACTTGTAGAATCTCAGTCCTCTGACCAGAGTTCATGCATGAACTTTTGGAGTGGGTTTTCTGAGTCCAGGACCCTAGAATGCAAGCGAACTCCTTACCTCAGGGATTATTAATTAGTGAGAACTGTCTCTAAAGCTTCTACCTATATGCAAGACCTGGCTTCACACAACTACTGGCAGCACCCAGTGCAGGACACGTCATGCACACACCAAAAAGACAAAAACACAAACTCAGTCATCAGTAGGAAGGATTCCCACAGTCTAAAACAAATCACCTCATATAGCCCTGCCCATCAGAAGGGGAAAAAAAAAACCAAAACACGTCTTTCTGCCAGAATGCAGGCCATAATTCACTCTCAACACACAGCCTACACAAATCAAATCACTAGACCAGACCTATCCACTGACTGAAAGTGAAAGTCCCTCAATCGTGCCCCACTCTTTGTGACCTTATGGGCTACACAGTCCATGGAATTCTTCAGGCCAAAATACTGGAATGGGTAGCCTTTCCCTTCTCCAGGAGATATTTCCAACCTCAGGTCCAACCCAGGTCTCCCACATTGCAGGTGGATTCTTTACCAGCTGAGACATAAGGGAAGCCCAAGAATGCTGGAGTAGGTAACCTATCGCTTCTCCAGCATATCTTCCCAGCACAGGAATTGAATAGGACCTCCTGCATTGCAGGTGGATTCTGCCCCAACTTAGCTATCAGGGAAGCCCAAGGCAGAAATCCACTGAGGGCAGAAATCAAATGGAAGAAGGAATACTATTCTAAAGCCTGGAAAAAGGAGATCTCAATATCAGTAAGTTAGAAAAATGAAACACAGAGATTTATTGTGCAAGGTAAGGAACAGGTAGGTACTCACAAGACTAAATAAATGAAGAGGAAATAGGAAAAAGAATTCAGAGTAATGATAGTAAAAATGATTCAAAAAACTCAAAAATAGAACGGAGAAAATGCAAGAATGAATGAATATATTTTAAAAGGACCTAGAAGAAATAAAGAATAAACAAACCAAGATGAACAACACAATCACTTAAATTAAAAATATTATAGAAAGAATTAATATTAGAATTACTGGGGAAAAAGAACAGGTAGGTGAGCTGGAAGACAGAATGGTGGAAATAACTGCTGAAGAGCAGAATATAGGAAAAAGAATGAAAAGAATTGAGGGTAGTTTCATAAACCAATGGGACAATATTAAATAAACCAACATTCAAATTATAGGAGTCCCAGAAGAAGAAGAGAAAAAGAAAGAGCTGAGAAAATTTTTGAATTTTAATTGAAAACTTCCCCAACATGTGGAAAGAAATAGTCAATCAAGTTCAAGAAGTGCAAAGTCCCATACAGGATAAACCCAAGAGGAAACAATGCTGAGACATATTGGTCAAATTAACAAAGACTAAACACAAAGAAAGAATAACAAAATCAGCAAGGGAAAAGAAACAAGTAACAAGGAAAACCCCATAAGTTAATTAACAGCTGATCTTTCAACAGAGCCTCTAGGCAAGGAGGGAATGGCAGGGTATATTTAAAGTACTGAAAGGGAAAAATCTACAGTGAAGATTACTCTACCTGACAAGAAACTCATTCAGAATTGATGGAGAAATCAAAAGCTTTACAGACAAGAAAAAGTTAAGAGAATGTAGCACCAGCAAATGAGCTTTACAACAAATGCTAAAGGGACTTCTATAAGCAGGAAGCACAGAGAAAGAAAAAGATCTGCAAAACAAACTCAAAACAGTTACGAAAATGTCAATAGGAAAATATATACCAATAATTATTTTAAATGTAAATGGATTAAATAGTCCAACCAAAAACTGGCTGGCTGAATGGATACAAAAGCATGACATATGCATGTCTTGCTGTCTACAAGACATATATAGTATATACTACATACTATATATATTATCTACAAGAGACAGCAAACATTACTCTCAATGATGAAAAACTGAAAGCATTCCCTCTAAGATCTGGAACAAGACAAGTGTGCCCACACTCACCACTATTACGCAACACAGTTTTGGAAGTCCAAATTATGGCAATCAGAGAAGCAAAAGAAATAAAAGCAATCCAGATTGGAAAAGAAGTAAACCTGTCACTGTCTGCAGATGACATGATTCTGTACATAGAAAACCCTAAAGATCACAAATTACTAGAACTAATCAATTAATTTAGTAAAGTCACAGGATACAAAATCAAAACACAGAAATCACTTGCATTCCTATACCCTAACAATGAAAAAATCAGAAAGAAAAATTAATGAATCAATCCTATTTGTCACTGCAAAAAAAGAATAAAATATCTAGGAATTAAACTACCTAAGGAACAAAAAGTGCTCTTCACAGGAAACTATAAAACACTGATGAAAGGAATCAGAGATGACATAAACAAATAGAGAGATATTCCATGCTCCTGGTATGGAAGAATCAGTATTGTGAAAATGACTATACTACCAAATGCAATCTACAGACTCAATGCAATTCCTATCAAATTACCAATGACAGTTTTCACAGAACTAGAACAAAATATTTCACAATTCGCATAGAAATGCAAAAGGCCCTGAGTAGCCAAAGCAATTTTGAGTGGGAAGAATGGAGCTGGAGGAATCAACCTTCCTGACTTCAGACTGTACTATGAAGCTATTGTCATCAAGGCAGCATGGCACTGGCACAAAAACAGAACTATAGACCAATGAAACAAGGTAGAAAGCCCAGATATAAACCCACACATCTATGGGCACATTATCTTTTACAAAGGAGGCACGAATATACAATAGGGAAAACACAGTCTTTTCAATAATTGCTGCTGGGATAACTGAACAGTTTCTGTGTAAAACAGAGAAATTAGAAGACTTCCTAATGCAATACACAAAGATAACCACAAAAAGGATTAAAGATCTAATGTAAGACAAGCAACTATAAAACTCTTAAAGGAAAACACAAGTAAAACACTGTATGATATAAATCATAGCAAGATCCTCTATGACCCACCTCCTAGAACAGTAGAAATTTAAATAAATAAATAAATAAATGGGACCTAATTAAATGTAAAAGCTTTTGCACAGCAAAGGAAACCATAAACAATGTGAAAAGACAACCCTCTGAATGGGAGAGAATAATAGCAAATGAAACAACTGACAAAGGATTAATTTCCAAATTATACAAGCAACTCATATAACTTAAGGCCAGAAAAACAAACAGCCTAATCAAAAAGTAGGAAAAAGATCTTAACATACATTTCTCCAAAAAAGACATATAAATGGCTAACAAACTCATGGAAAGATGCTCAACATCACTCATTATTAGAGAATGCAAATCAAAAATACAATGAGCTATCACCTCACACCAGTCAGAATGGACTTCATAAAAAAATCCACAAACAAGCACTGAAGAGGGTGTAGAGAAACCCTCAATAAATAATGCCAAATCGATTTTTATAAGTGGTGATGCTGGCTAATACTTCCACCAGTAGTGTATAAAAGAACTCAAGGCTCTTTTTCCTCGCCAGTGAACTTTAACTAATCTGATGTGCGCATGGTTGCACCTGATTTGGGTTTTAACTTTAGGGGTTTTGATTCTTTGTTTGGTTTGGTATTGGGATATCTTCTTTTGTGAAGTGCCCATTCTAGGCTGTGGTCCAATTTTATTATGCTGTCTCTTCCTTATTGATTTGTAGTTTTTTTTTTTTTTTTTTTTTTTTGCATTCTGGATTCATGCCTTGTTCAACAGTTACACATATTGTAAATATCTTCCACTTGGTGGATTATGCTTTAATTTTAAGAGGAGTTCTTAATGTTAATGCAGTTTTACTTAATCTTTTCCTTTATGTATCACATTTTCTGTAGACTATAAAAAGTTATTTTCTGCCTAAAATTCTTGACTGTACATATTAATATTTTTAATATAACTTCTTGAAGCTTTATTTTAAAAGTTTGATATTTAAAACTATGATACACCTCATACTGATTTTTGTACTCATATGAGGTAAGGATTAAAGTCTATTTTTTAAAATATATTTCTAATTGTTCTAATGATGGGTATTAGCAGATTATCCTTTTCCTCACAAATTGGTGGCACTAATTTGATTTTAAATCAAAATTCAATATACAAGCATTGGCCAATAAATGGCAGAATTAATCAAAGATAAATTTATTTGTATATTATGATCTAGCAATTACACTTCTAGGTACATAAAAGACACGCATACAAATATTTCAAAACAATATTGCTTATAGCAGACAAAATAAAAAACTGCTAATTGATTATGAACAGTAGAATGGATATGTACATTCTGCAAATTTATTTAGCACATATATGATGAATTATAGTTACATATTTCAGGAAGAAATCATAAGAATATGATGTTAGACCAAAAAAAGGCTGAAAAATATATTTATGTATATATATTCAACAGTGAATTATCTTTCTAAAGTACAAAAGCAAGTAAAATTAATCTCTTCCTAAAATTTAAAAAATAGATACTTTTAAATAGTTATCTATTTAAAGAATAAATAGTGATGAATGGGAAAGAAGTGAGGGAGGAAATCTGAATTGCTGGTATTTATATTTCCTTACTGCATTGTTTTTTATGTGGTTGATTCTCAGAATGCTTATAATATATACATTATTTTTCAGTATATATATTATGTGTTAGTAAAAGATTTACTTAAAATCAATAAAGTAAAAAAATAATCTTTATGTTGACAAGATATGTATTAATTTTGAAGACAGTAGCAATGCTTTGTGATGCAGATGAAAGGACACAAAGTAATCCTCAAAAGATGAGACATTTATTGTGGCTTTGTCATTAACTAGTTTGGAACTTGAAAAAAAGTTATTGACCTCTCTGAATTGCTGTTTCACAGTCTGTAGAGTAAAAGGCATCGGGCCTTCAACAAGGACTTCCAGAAACTATGTTCTGAAATTACACTTACCTAGATAAATAGAGACAGTTTCTCACCATTATGCCTGTTCATATAAGAATGTTAATTTTTATTTCTTACTCTTCTTCTGTTGATTGTATTTTTTTCTATCTCTATGGTCTTTTCCCATAATAGCTTTCATCTTGGAATAATCGAAAGCTAGTTTGGGGGGGAAAAAAAAAATGAAAGCAAAACTTCATCAGTGTTTCTCATTGGCATGTGTGACTGACCATCTGGTCACATTCACTAAATTATGGCAAGATGATGCTTTCTCAATCTTATTAATTCAGTGCATGTTTTTATTTGAGATGTTGGATGATCATATTCAATTCCAACTATCCTGTCAACACTCAGGGGAACATTTGGCTCCTAAATTATAGCACATGCCCACAGCTTCCCTATTTCATAATGATGGAGCATGCTTTAGTATCCTAGAGGATACCTTTTAAGCACATCAAAATAAATCCTTGTACTGAGACCTCCTTAATTAATTACCATGATTTAAAGGCATATATTCACCCAAACTCCAAGATTAATATCTGGTTTTGTGTCCTTACACCTGCTTCAGAAGTGCAATAACTTTCTGTCTTATTGCCACCAATTTATCCTTTATCCAAGTCAATTTATACTATAACAGCACATTAATCTTTGCAAAACACAGCTTTCAAAATTCCTCACTAACCCCAGATTTTTTTTTTGCTTTATATTAGACCTCCTAAAATTTTATCAATCCAAAGAAATATTCACTATGGGGTAATTTTAAAAAGCAGATTCTCTGTCCCTACTTGAGATCTAGGGTAAGGCTGAGAAATCTATACTTATTTGCCTGTCCAATATGAAGGAAAATTGGAAACTTGGAACTAATTTAGACATTGTTATGTACATTTCTCTGCCCTATTAAACAGAGAAATAACTATGCAAAATTAAATTTGTACTTTAGCCAAATATTTCACAGCACTGAAATAGTGTGCTGCCAAGAACTCATCCCCCTTAGCAGGCTCACTGTAGATAACTTTACAACTTTCTCTTATCTACTGTAGTAAAATCTGACCTGAATTGGAACATAGGAAAAATAAGGTAATGCCAATAAACATTTTGAAAACATGGGCTATTTATAGACTTGTTTCTCAGTGGTTAAGATAGGAAATTTTAGACAATTTCCTAAAATATAAGAGATGCCAAACATCTACTATATGGAGCTCCTTAGAAACCCATACAGAATAGTCTTTCAGGAAGAATCAAAAGTTGATTTGACTCTATGAGAGGAGATTAAAAACAAAAAAGCAACAACTATCAGAATTATACAGGAGGAAACCACACAGCTCTAGGAATAATGGCATAATTAATGGAAGTCCCATTAAAGATCAGCAGAGAGACACTGAAAAAATTATATCTTATATTTGGAGATGTCCATTTCTACATTCCTAGTTCCAGAGAAATTGCTGTTGATCAGTTGCTAAGAGATGTCCGCCTCTCTGTGACTCCATGGACTGCAGCATGACAGGCTCCTCTGTTCCCCACTATCTACCAAATTCTGTTCTAATTCTTATCAATTGAGTTGGTGATGGTATCTAACAATCCCAACCTCTGCCTCCCCTTATCCTTTTGTCTTTAATCTTTCCCAGCATCAGGGACATTTCCAATGAGTCGACACTTTGCACCAGGTGGCCAAGGTATTAGAGCTTCAGAGTCAGTCCTTCCAAGAAATATTCAGGGTTGATTTGCTTTAGGAGTGATTGGTTTGATCTCCTTGAAGCCTAAGGGACTCTCAAGAGTTTTCTCCAGCACCATAGCTTGAAACATCAATTGCTCAGAGCTCAGCCTTTTTTTTATGGTCCAAATCTCACATCTATACATGACTACTGGGAAAGCCATACTTTTGATTCTATAGATCTTTGTTGGAAAAGTGATGTTTCTGCTTTTTAATGCACTGTCTAGGATTGCCATAACTTTTCTTTCAAGCATTTTTTTTTTCTTTCAAGCGTCTTTTAATTTCATGGCTACAGTCACTGTCCAGAGTGATTTTGGAGCCTAAGAAAATAAAATCTGTCACTCTTTCAAATTTCCCCCCTTCTATTTGCCATGACATGATGGGACTGGATGCCATGACTTAGTTTTTTTTTAATGTTGAGTATCAAGCCAGTTTTTTCACACTCCTCTTTCACCCTCATCAAGAGACACTTTAATTTCTCTTAGCTTTCTGCCATTAGAGTGGTATCATCTGCATATTTGAAGTTGTTGATATTTCTCTGAGCAATCTTGATTCCAGCTTGTGATTCATACAGCTCAACATTTCACATGATGTATGCTGCATATAACTTAAAGAAGCAGAGTAACAATATATAGCCTTTCATAGTCCATTCCCAATTTTGAACAGGTCCTTTGTTCCATGTCTTATTCTCACTGTTGCTTCTTGACCTACATGCTGGTTTCTCAGAAGGCAGATAAGATGGTACAGTACTCCCATGTGCTTAAGAATTTTCCACAGTTTGCTATGATCCACATAATCAAAGGTTTTAGTGTAGTCAATGGAGCAGAAGTAGAGGTTTTTCTGGAACTCCTTGGCTTTCTCCATGATCCGACAAATGTTGGCAATTTGATCTCTGGTTCCTCTGCCTCTTCAAAATCCTCTCAAAAATCTTGGATTTTGTGTATCTGGAATTTTTAGATCACATATCGATGAAACCTAGCTTAAAGGATTTTGAGCATAGCCTTGCTATCATGTGAAATGAGGGCAACTGTATATAGTTTGAAAATTCTTTGACATTGCATTTCTTTGGGATTGGAATGAAAATTGATCTTTTCCTTTTCCAGTCCTGTGACCATTGTTGAGTTTTCCAAATTTGCTGGCATACTGAATGCAGCACTTTAAAACTGCATCGTCTTCTAGAATTTTAAATAGCTCAGCTGGAATTCCATCACCTCCACTAGTTTTGTTCATAATAATGCTTTCTAAGGCACCCTTGATCTCACACTCTGGGATATCTGGCTCTAGGTGAGTGATGACACCATCATGGTTATCTGATCCTTTAGATCTTTCTTATATAGCTGTGTGTGTTCTTGCCACCTGTTCTTAATCTCTTCTGCTTCTGTTAGGACCTTAGAGTTACTGCCCTTTTTCACGTACATCCTTGCACCAAATATTTCCTTGATATCTCCAGTTTTCTTGAAGAGATCTTACTTCTTTCTCATTCTATCATTTCCTTGTATTTCTTTGCATTTTTCATTTAAGAAGACCTTCATATCTCTCCTTTCTATTCTCTGGAACTCTGCACTGAGTTTGGTATATCTTTCCCTCTCTCCCTTGCCTTTCACTTCACTTCTTTCCTCAGCTATTAGTAAAGCATCCTCAGACAACTTCTGCCCTCTTTCATTTCTTTTTTTTTTTTTTTTTTTTTCAGATGGTTTTGTTCACTGCCTTCAGTAAAATGTTATGAACCTCCTCCCATGGTTTTTCAAGCACTGTATCTACCAGATCTAACCTCTCAAATCTGTTCATCACCTCCACTGCATAATCATATGGGTTTTGGCTTATGTCTTATCTGCATGGCCTCATGGTTTTCCCTACTTTCTTCAATTTAAGCCTGAATTTTGTGATAACGGGCTGATGATCTGAGCTACCGTCAGCTCCAGGTCTTGTTTTGGATGGCTGTATAGTTTTCCGGGCTTCCCTGGTGTCTCAGAGGTTAAAGTGTCTGCCTGCAATACGGGAGACCCGGGTTCGATCCCTGGGTTGGGAAGATCCCCTGGAGAAGGAAATGACAACCCACTCCAGTATTCTTGCCTGGAGAATCCTATTGACAGAGGAGCCTGGTGGGCTACAGTCCACAGGGTTGCAAAGGGTCAGACACTGCAAAGAATGTAGTCAACCTGATTTCAGTGTTGATCATCTGGTGATGTGCGTGTGTAGAGTCATCTCTTGTGTTGTTGGTAAAGGATGTTTGCTATGACTGATGTGTTCTCCTGGCAAAACTGTTAGCTTTAGCCCTGCTTCATTTTGCACTCCCAGGCCAAACATACCTGTTACTCTGGGTATCTCGACTTTCTGCTTTTATATTCCAATCTCCTATGATGAATAAGGACTTTTTTTTTTTTTTTTTTGGTTTCCAGTTCTATTAACAGAAGGCATTGTAGATCTTCATGTAACTAGTCAACTTCTGCTTCTTTCATATCAGTGGTTGGGGCATAGACTTGGATCACTGTGATGGTGAATGGTTTGCCTTGAAAATGAATGGAGAATATTCTGTTGTTTTTGAGATTTCACCCAAGTACTTCATTTTGGACATTTCTGTTGAATGGAGGGCTGCTCCATTTCTTTTAGGGATTCTAGACCATAGTCATAGTTATAATGGTCATTCAAATTAAATTTTCCCATTCTAGTCCATTTTTGTTCACTGATTCCTAAGATGTTGAGATTCAATCTTGCCATCTCCTGCTTGACCACATCCAATTTACCTTAATTCATGGACCTAACTCCAAGTTCCTATGCAATGAAATTACCCACAATGGAGTACACAGATCATTGTCTTACATTGAACAAGGAAATAATAGATGGGGGGAAATGTATTTTACTATAAACTCAGTGAGAAAGGAGAACTACATTTACTATAAATAAATGTGGTAAAAATAGAAATTATCAATAAATATTATATTATTTTGCCTACACTGTCTATGCCCAAATTCTTTTCTCTATCCACTTGATACTCTGCAAACAAATAATAATTAGATAATTATTTCTCATTCTGCAGGTACTTGCTGTTTCACTCCTCCATGCATTTACATAGGTTCTTCCTTCTTCCTGGAATTCCAAACTGAGTGTGTACTCAGTCCTTCAGACCCCAGCTCAAGCTCTTCATTCCAAATCCATTTCTCTTTATCTACTAGGAATAACTGATAGTTGTCATCTCTTTCACCCTCTGCTAACATCTTACCATATACATACTTGTATTGTGCTACAAACAATGCTGTAATAGGATTGTTCATTTCCCCATCAAACTGACTCCTGAGGACCTGAGCCTTTATAAACTGTTTATCCTTCACATATGAAAATGGATCATACTGAATTAAATAATATTGAAATAATTGGGATGGGTAGCAAGTTCTTCATGGACCATCCAAACAATAACTGCATGATTTCAGTTCCTAGATAAAAGGGTAAACTCATGGGAGAAGTGTAAATGTTGTACCTTCTATGATGGCTATAAAGGAAGTCAGTTTTCAAGAACTGACTTATTATATGATTAACTGATTATGATATAAAACATCATTGTGAGTACAATTAAGCTGAGTAGAGAATAAAAAAAGAATAAATTCAGAGTATTGATCAATGTGATTATTTTGATTTACTGTGTTACTAAACTAAAATATACATTTAATCAGAAAATAAGAAATTACTAAAATTTTCATATTAAGATAGTACTAGCTATATATATTGACCACTTATAGACTTGGCACTTTGCTAAATATTTCAAGTGCATTATCTCATTTAATGTTGACCATAAGTTTATGATGTAGGTGCTGTTAATTCCCCCTTCATTCGGGGGAAACTAAAACTTAGTGTGGTTTTATAGCTCACACAAGATCACGTAGCTGAAAAGAACATTTTGGGGATTTTTCACCAAGAGATGTTGTCTGAAAATTGCACAAAATAATTATATCATGCTGTATATCACAGGATGAGGTTATTGGGAAGAAAAGTAAAGACTGGTGAAAATTATAGAGACAAGTTTTCCACATCAAATTAAATTTTTATTATTAAAATACTCTGATAACTTTTAGTACATTTAAATGGAATTGTCTTTTAGAGGTTTTAACTTGCTAAAAATTAATTTTGTGAATTTTATTTTCAAACACGCATTTGTGTTTAAAGGCCAGATGACAGAAGACACTATTAAATTGCCAATTTTGACAGATATCTATACTGGTATTGATATTCTAATAACAAAATTTCATGTACCTTGTATAGAAAAACCCATAAAAAAGCCCTTCTGGCTGGAACATTACGATCATACACAAAGAACTAAAATAACATGTCTCTTTACCTTATTCTCCCACAGAAAACAGATAAGAATATGGTGTTCCTTTAACCCTTTGGGCTCTAGTTTGGTCTCAAACTAAATGAAATGGAAAAGTATTAAAGAAAAAAAAAAAGGGGCTCTGTCGTTTTTGTGACATTTACCAAAGAAGACTCCCAAGTCAGAGACTGTAACTGAACTGAGTCCTCATAATATGAACATTCATCTAACAGTACCAAACTTATATACTTGAATTCCCATAACTGCAGTGATCCCTCTATTCCTTCCTACACCTTCATGAAGAAATGTAACTGATTTTCATTGACAGGAACAAAAACAAGTTCACTTAAATCCTTACTCTACCTGAAAAATAAATTACACAGTATAAAATAATTACTGAATTTTATTAATCTTTGCCAGAAAACTTAATGGTAAAGCTAAAATCTTATATTGGCAACATTGGCAAAAATGACCAATAAAGACAATTAAAGAAAAATATTTCATCAACCTGGCCAACTGGCTCCATTCTACACAAAGTTTTAGACCTGAAATTATTCATGAGTTATTCTTTGGTAGCATTTCTGTTGATAGATTTGTGGAAGACTCTCAGTAATATTTTAACTTTAGTATAATTTCAAAGTTATAGAAAATCTGTAAGAATAGTGCAAGGAATTCCCACATAATCTTTATAGAGAAACATCATTTTTTTTTTTCATTCTATCCAATCTACCTTTTAATTTAATTAAATACAGGTGGCACATCTAAGTTCTTACTTCCAGTAGGGATAATGCTTGTCCCCTCAACCTTATTGATAAGTCTGTCTCTGGTGAAGTACACTGACTGCCTAGGTCTCAACTCCTGCAGATATGACAACCCCCAAACAAGCATAACCATGGAAGATTTCTCTCAATCACTCATCTTTAATTGCACTTAGCAACTAGTCTTTCTCACTTAGGAAAAGCTGACCACTTCATACTCATTCCTAAAACAGAATACAATTTCTCTCCCCATTTCTCAATACAACCTTCATGTGCATGCTATATTTTAATTAATATAAGCAATGATTAAAATTGTCACTCTAAGTTATAACTATTAATTAGATGCTTACTGACATCTCTGCTTCTTCACTTTCCACATCTTCCACCACTTCACTCAAATACACATATATCTCTCCATCAGCACTTTCATTGTCTGAAATAAAGCTCTTCCTGTACACTTGGACTTGAAATAAAGTCTTCTATGCATTCCCCTCACATATAATCATATATATGTTTTATTTATTTATTTATTGCAAGGAACCTGGTTACACAATTGTGGGGCCTGGTTCAATAAGAACAAAACTCACAGGGCAGCCTACGGGGAAAAGCAGGCTGGTACCTTGAATATGGACTGAAATGCTGTCCACAGGAGAGATTTTTTTTTCTTTTTCTCTTTCTTTTTATAAAAAAAAAACACACACATTATTTTATACTAAACAACACACACACACACACACACACACACACACACCAGTGTAGGACTTTTTCTGTTTCTCCAAATCCTCTCCAGCATTTATTATTTGGAGACATTTTGATGATAGTCATTCTGACTGGTGTGAGGTAATACCTCATTGTAGTTTTCATTCACATTTCTCTAATGATTAGCATCTTTTCATGTGCCTTTTAACCATCCTTACATATTATCTTCCTCACCTAAAATTCACCCTACAAAGTGTCATCATGGTGATTTCTTGTCTTTCCCATTCGATTGTTTTCCTCTATTTCTTTGCACTCATCACTGAGGAAGGCTTTCTTATCTCTCCTTACTATTCTTTGGAACTCTGCATTCAAATGGATATATCTTTCCTTTTCTCCTTTGCTTTTCACTTCTTTTCTTTTCACAGCTATTTGTAAGGCCTCCTCAGACAGCCATTTTGCTTTTTTCTATTTCTTTTCTTGGGGATGGTCTTAATCACTGTCTTCTATACAATGTCACAAACCTCCTCCCATAGTTCTTCTGGCACTCTATCAGATCTAGTCCCCTTAAATCTATTTCTCACTTCCACGGTATAATCGTAAGGGATTTTATTTAGTTCATACCTGAATGGTCTAGTGGTTTTCCCTACTTCATTCAATTTAAGTCTGAATTTGGCAATAAGGAGTTCATGATCTGAGCCACAGTCAGCTCCCAATCTTGTTTTTGATGACTGTGTAGAGCTTCTCCACCTTTGGCTGCGAAGAATATAATCAATCTGATCTCAGTGTTGACCAACTGATGATGTCCATGTTTAGAGTCTCCTCTTGTGTTGTTGGAAGAGGGTGTTTGCTATGACAAGTGTGTTGTCTTGGCAAAACTCTATTAGCCTTTGCCCTGCTTCATTCTGTACTCCCAGGCAAAATTTGCCTGTTACTCCAGGTATTTCTTGACTTCCTACTTTTGCACTCCAGTCCCCTATAATGAAAATGACATCTTTTTTGGGTGTTAGTTTTAGAAGGTCTTGTAGATCTTCATAAAACCGTTCAACCTCAGCTTTGTCAGCATTACTGGTTGGGGCATTGACTTAAATTACTCTGATATTGAATGGCTTGCCTAGGCAATGAACAGAGATCATTCTGTCATTTTTGAGATTGCATTCAAGTACTGCATTTCAGACTCTTTTGTTGACTGTGATGGCTACTCCCTTTTGTCTTAGGGATTCCTGCCCACAGTAGTAGATATAATGGTCATCTGAGTTAAATTCACCCATGCCAGTCCATCTTAGTTCGCTGATTCCTAAAATGTCGATGTTCATCTTGCCATCTCCTGTTTGACCACTTTCAATTTGCCTTGATTCAGGGACCTAACGTTCCAAGTTCCTATTCAATATTGCTCTTTACAGCATCAGATTTTGCTTCTATCAGCCTTCATATCCACAACTGGGTGTTGTTTTTGCTTTGGCTCTGTCTCTTCATTCTTTTTGGAGTTATTTCTCCACTGAAATCCAGTAGCATTCTGGGCACCTACTGACCTGGGGAGTTCCTCTTTCAGTATCCTATCTTTTTGCCTTTTTATACTGTTCATGCGGTTCTCACAACAAGAATACTGAAATGGTTTGCCATTCCCTTCTCCAGTGGACCATTTTGTCAGAACTCTCCACCATGACCTGTCCTACTTGGCTGGCCCTAGAGGGCATGGCTCATAGTTTCATTGAGTTAGACAAGGCTGTGGTCCATGTGATTAGGTCGGTTCGTTTTCTGTCATTGTGGTTTTCAGTCTATCTGCTCTCTGATGAAGAAGGATAAGAGACTTATGGAAGCTTCCTGATGGGAGAGACTGATTTAGAGGGAAACTGGGTCTTGTACTGATGGGCAAGGCCAAGCTCAGTAAATCTTTAATTTTCTGTTGATGGGTGGATCTGTTTTCCCTCCCTGTTATTTACCTGGGGCCAAACTATGGTGGAGATAATCAAGATAATGGTGACCTCCTTCAAAATGTCCCATGCATGTACTGCTACACTCAATACTCCCAACCCTGCAGACAGCCACCACTTACCCACACCTCCGCTGGAGACTCTGGACACTCACAGGCAAGTCTGGGTCAGTCTTTTGTTTCTCCCCAAATCAATTTATATATGCAAATGTATTTCAGTCTGATTTCTCAACTCTTTCTCTATGATCTTAGACTTTGAATGTGAGTGAAAACTGAGGACATTCCACGCTGAGAGTTCCCATTTTATAGAACCCAGGCGAATGTAGGTATGATTTATGTTTTTAACATTCTTTTTTGCACTCCCAGCCTTGTAAGCTTAAAATGACTATAGTGAAAGTATTAGTCCTGTCTAACTGTTTGCAACCCCATGGACTGTAGCTCGCCAGGTTCCTCTGCCCATGGTGTTCTCCAGGCAAGAATACTGGAGTGGGTTGTCATTCCCTTCTCAAGGGGATCTTCCTGACCCAGCAATTGAATCTGGATCTCCTGCATTGCACGTAATTTCTTTACCATTTGAACCAGTATAGCAAGTAGTAACTCTATATGTCTACTGACATTTGTTTGGCTTTCTGAACAAAATTCTAAGAACTAAAGGGTTAGCCGAAATATATCCAGTATGAAATTGTTGTAGGCTGACAAATTCATTCACACTCTTATCAGTGTCTCCCAGAATGTTGGAATTTAATTCTTTAACTCCTTCATAAGTGAATTGTTTACAAGGTGATTTGAGAAACAGAATTCCTTGGGGACTAGAGTTCCTTGGAACAAAGGAGGTTAACAGAAATTGAAATAACAAAATTCTTTGAGAGATTAAATTGGACCTAGTAAGTTAGAGGTAGAATGGACTTTAATTCTTCAAGATAAGCTGACACATTTTATGTAAATTGAGTTCTTGGGAAGAAAAAGAACTTAAGAGCTAAGAACTAAAACTGCCAAATTCATTATGTAACTCTGGGTTAATATTCACCATGCTCCCTGTGGTTGAATTTCTGCCATGCCTATGGCTTTATAAAAGAATTTCACCCTTATAAAGGGAAAGGCAAGAATGTAAGATATAAGATTTTCCTAATTCTTTTTTTCTTTACCCCACTAAACCCTATCATGATTAAGGCTAGTGTTAGTCACTCAGTCTTGTTTTATTCTTTGTAATCCTGTGCACTGTGGTCTGCCATATTTAAGGATAAGGAAATAATAATTAAATATGACTTGTAGTTTAAAATTAACTAATTGTTCATGTCAATATGGCAAAGTGTTTTTAGTGTCAGGTCTATTATTCCTCTTCCTTGTTTTCATTGATCAAAAGTCTATTTATAAAAATAAAACATAATGTTTTCTTTCTCTGAGTGATAGGATTAAAGGATAATTTTATCTCTTTATATATACACTTTCTTCATTTTTCAAGTCTTCTGCAATAAGAATGTGTTATTGTATTTAAAAAATAAATTTGAAAGCAGTAAAAGAACTACCACTTAAGGAATATGCTTAATAGGACCCCATATTAATTTCCTATTGTGGCTGAAACCCAGTGACTTAAAACAACACAAACTTGTAGTTCTGAGGTCAGAAGTCTAAGAGGGGTTGACAAGGTCACATTGCTTCTGGAGGCTCTAAAGGAGAACAGACTTCCTTGCCCATTCTAGCTTTTACAGTTTACCTGTATTCCTTGACCCATGGTCCCTTTCTCCATCTTCAAAGCCAGCAGTATAACATCTTCAACTTTTTCTATATCTCTTGTCCTATCTCTTACCTCTGCTTCCATCATTATATCTTCTGTGACTTTCTTTTAGTTCTCTCTTATAAAGATTCTTGTGAGTACATTGGCCCACCTGATAATCCAGGATAATCTTCCCCTTTTAATATCCTTAACTTAGTTACAGTTGCAGAATCCCTTTTGCCATGGAAGGTAACATATTCCTGGGTTTCAAGGATCAGATATGGACAGTTCAGCTCAATCATGTCTGACTCTTTGCCACCCCATAGACTGCAGCATGCCAGGCTTACCTGTCCATCTCTAGGATATGGACATCCAGTATATGGACATCCTGGGTGCATTTATTCAGCCTATCATAGACTTCTTTTATTCAGCCTTTTTGAGTTTTTCCAAACATTTTCAAGCTTTCATCTATTACCTTATGCCTGACATGCACACACACACACACACACACACACACACACACACACACAGGGTACATGTTTTATGTCTCTACAGAGTATATAAATATTCTGGTAAATATTATGACAATTAACATTCTTGATCCTTTCCCCTCTGGACTTCAAACACTACTGTTTTTCTATCTTTCCATCTCATTCTCTCTAATTTTATTCAGTGTTCAAAAATGAATTGAGTACCTACATGGCCTCAGGCTCTAAGTTGTAAAGATAGAGTGGTGAACAACACAGATATGGATTCTGCTCAGGGAACTTTCATAATGGTAGGAGGAGTGAAATACACCTGCAGACAAATATATAAACAAAATAATCAGAGAGTTGTATAAATGTTACGAGTAAAATATACAGCAAATAGTGAATGACTAATGGAGAGATGAATGACAGGGTCATCACTTCACTGAAGGTCTTTCTAAAGGGCAAAATTGAGGCTGAGATCTGAAATGAAAAAAGAAAGAAAGAAAGAAAGAAAACATGTGGACTAAAACCAAACCAGATTAAAATAGTATGAATAAAGTCTGTCCTAACTCATTTCCTACAATATTGCAACAGATATTGTTTAGTGGCATGAGTACTGATTTGGGACCTGGGAGACACAGAGAAATAATATAGAAATAACCCTCGATTTTCTCATCATGATATTAGGAAATTGAATAATAAAGTCAAATATTCTTAAAAAAATCAAATATTCTATGGGTTTTTATAAATATGTGCAAAATTTATTTTTACATAGTTTTAGATGCATTGTCCTTTAGGTTATTGAAAGTCACATCATTTGACACTAATATAGCACTTTATTTTGGTTATATGTGTGTTTTTGTGTGTCATGATAAATATTGAATTAGTAGAGTATTTCATGCCAGGAATCACCAAATAGGCCAAATGACTGAAAAATAATTACTAGTTTATTATGGCAATCTAAGTCCACATCATTTGTGAAATGAGGCTTTTAGTTCCTCTGTGCATCTAATAAAAGCGGAGACACAGCCAGTTTATTGATCTGCTTAGATATGTTGTCCACAAACTGTGTTCATCTTTTCAACACTGAGTAATTGTCTAACACTGCTGACCCCAAAATGGTTTGGATTCTACTCAGTACCCAGGAAAACATTATAGATGATTCTAATTTGATCATAACAAAGCAGCTCAGTGTATTTTTATAATGGTAATAAGTAAAAGTAAATAACCAATTTTGCCTGAATGAAATAAAAAATCAACACTTCTTTGCAATATGATTTTCAGGAAGAAAATCCACAGATTTGTCTCATTTCTAAAGGTTTAGTGGCAAAATATTCAGAGGTATATATTTTTTTACAAATCTACATGAAATGGGCCAAAACACGCTATTCAGATTTTGAATGTACCTAACAAGCTCTTAGTAGCTCAACTTTATATCATTTTTACAGATGATTATAATGGATATATTAGTATATCCTCGTCCCTTAGAAAAACACAATCTGCCATATGACCCAGCAATCCCACTTCTGGGCATACACACCGAGGAAATCAGATCTGAAAGAGACACGTGCACCCCAATGTTCATCGCAGCACTGTTTATCATAGCCAGGACATGAAAGCAACCTAGATGCCCATCAGCAGACGAATGGATAAGGAAGCTGTGGTGCATATACACCATGGAATATTACTCAGCCATTAAAAAGAATTCATTTGAATCAGTTCTAATGAGATGGATGAAACTGGAGCCCATTATACAGAGTGAAGTAAGCCAGCAAGATAAAGACCATTACAGTATACTAACACATATATATGGAATTTAGAAAGATGGTAATGATAACCCTATATGCAAAACAGGAAAAGAGACACAGATGTATAGAACAGACTTTTGGACTCTGTGGGAGAAGGCGAGGGAGGGATGTTTCAAGAGAACAGCATCGAAACATGTATATTATCTAGGGTGAAAGAGATCACCAGCCCAGGTTGGATGCATGAGACAAGTGCTCGGACCTGGTGCACTGGGAAGACCCAGAGGGATCGGGTGGAGAGGGAGGTGGGAGGGGGATTGGGATGGGGAACACATGTAAATCCATGGCTGATTCATGTCAATGTATGACAAAACCCACTACAGTATTGTGGAGTGGTTAGCCTCCAACTAATAAAAAAAAGAAAAAAGAAAAACACAGTCTCTGTTTTTGTGGTTTTGTTTTTGTAACTAAGCATAACATTTTAGAGACTTCCCGATAGCCCGAAAGGAAAATTTGTCTGCAATGCAGGAGACCAGGGTTTGATCCCTGGATCAGGAAGATCCTCTGGAGAAGGGAATGACAATCTACTCGAATATTCTTGCCTGCAGAATCCCATGGAGAGAGAAGCCTGGCGGGCTGGAGTCCATGGAGTCGCAGAGTCGCACACAACTGAGCAACTAACACACACACACACACACACACACACACACACACACACACAACATAACAAGGATTTATCTGTGTGCTGCTGCTGCTGCTAAGTCACTTCAGTCGTGTCCAACTCTGTGCGACCCCATAGACGGCAGCTGTGTGCACACAATATCTAATAGATATTTTGTAGAGAGAGAGTGGGTGAATTACTTGTTTATTCAGTAAGATATTATTACTGATAATGTTCTGAGACTTATGTTGACTATAAAAATTATTCCTATGATTTTTCTCCCTATTAAAACTCCCAAGTTTATGGTGGTAGTTATCAGGAAAATATATGAACATTTCTCACAGGTATTCATCAACTTTTATGAATTTTTAATTAAAATCTAAAAAGTATAAAGAAGTATAAATATAATTGAGTACCTAACTTTCTTAAGGAATAGATAAGAAATAAGTCATAAGCTTTTAGGAATTAAGAACATATTTGTTTTGCTATATGATTTGACAAAAATAGAAATGAAGAAAAACAAGTGCAACTTCAAGTATTTTGGTTTATAATTTTTTCAAACAATCAGGAAAATGTGAGGAATTTCCATATTGCATAACAACCAAATAAAAAGGAGCATTCAAAAAAAAAAATGGATGATTTACTTTATCAGGACATATCCCTTATTTGTTTTTGTTTCTTGTTTGCTGATTATTTAGTATTACAGGAACAAATGTACAAAGACACAGAATTTTTTAAAATGTCTTATAAGGTCATGAACGTGGGTTTATCTATAACAGCTGAGGCTGTCCCTCCTATCTGATTAGTTCTTGCAAAACAGCAGAACTAACTTCCCAATTCTACCTATGAGAAAGCAAGGAATCTACTGTTTAGAAATATCATGAGTGTTTAAATATCATTTCTTGTTGTTGTTCAGTAGCTTAGTCATGTCTGACTTTTTGTGACCTCATGAACTGTAGCCCATCAGTCTTCTCTGTCCATGGGATTTTCCAGACAAAAATATTGGAATGGGTTGTCATTTCCTTATCCAGGGGATCTTCCTGAGCCAGGGATCAAACTCATGTCTCTTGCATCTCCTGCATTTGCAGGCAGATTCTTTACCACTGAGCCACCAGGGAAGCCTTTATCACTTTGTTGTTGCTCAGTCTCTAAGTCGTGTCTGACTCATTATGACTCCATGAAATGCAGCATGCCAGCCTTCCGTGTCTTTCACTATCTCCCTGAATCTGCTCAAATTCATGTCCATTGAGTCAGTGATGTCATTCAACCATCTCATCCTCTGTTGTCCCCCTTCTCCTCTTGCCCTCAATTTTTTTTAACATCAGGGTCTTTTCCAATGAGTTAGCTCTTGACATTAGGTGGCAAAAGTATTGGAGCTTCAGCAGCAGTCCTTCCAATGAGTATTCAGTGTTGGTTTGCTTTAGGATGGACCGGTTTGATCTCATTGCAGGCCAAGGGACTCTCAAGAGTCTTCTCCAGTACCACATATTGAGAGCATCAGTTCTTCAGCCCTCAACCTTCTTTACAGTCCAACTCTCACATCCATACATGAATATTGGAAAAGCCATAGCTTTGACTATATGGACTTTTGTTTGGTAAAGTGATGTTTCTGCTCTAGGTTTGTAATAGCTTTTCTTCCAAAGAACAAGTGTCTTTTAATTTTGTGGCTGCAGTCACAGTCCACAGTGATTTTGGAGCCCAAGAAAATGAAATCTGACACTGTTTCCACTTTCCCCTCATCTATTTGCCATGAAGTGATGGGACCAGATGCCATGATCCTTGCTTTTTAAATGTTGAGCTTTAAGCTAGCTTTTTCACTCTCCTCTTTCACCTTCATCAAGAGGCTCTTTAGTTCCTCTTCACTTTCTGCCATTAATGTGGTATCATCAGCATATCGGAGGTTGTTGATTTCTCCTGGCAAACTTGAATACAGCTTGTGAGTTATCCAGCCTAGCATTTCATATAATGTTACTCTGCATGTAAGTTGAATAAGCAGGGTGACAATGTACAGCCTAGACATACTCTTTCCCTTGTCTCTTAGAAGGCATTAAATACAAACAAAACAGCACAAACATCCAATTTTGAAACTTTATTTTGTTTAGTGATAAACATGCATGTAGCTATTTTAAAGAATACCTTCACATGCATAATTGTAGTAAGATGAACAACAGAGTCTGAAGCTGAACTTTGAACTAAAGATTGAGTCATTGAGAGGAAGACACTCCTCCCCATGTTCTACTTCCACCCTTAGGTCCCATGAATATCAATGTTACTTTCCTGTTAGGCTGATATTTCCTGCATACTCTTAAGTATCCATTCATCAATTTGTACCTGCCTTAGGATAGGGTAGAATATGTGACTCCTAGTTGCAATGTTAGGGAAAGGGGTATTGGAAGGAAGTACAGAGCACCCTTCCCTTGGGTATGGTAAAAGGACTGAATCAGAATTTCAATTCTTCTGTTCTAATCACTGCTCTCTTGTTAACTGTAATGATACTGGCTAATTTATTTATTTCTCTTTACCTCAATCTCTTTATGTATAATAGAAATAGTTTAGACTAGATACTCTGCAAGATTCTTCATAATCTTTATGAATTCCCAATTTCAGTGCTCCTGACTAAAGTGGTTTCCTTCTCCCTTTCACCCTATGAGTTATTCATATAAATAACCTGGAGGTGCAAAATCCTTCATTGTTTGCCAGCTGGGCTGACCTCCATTTTACAGTCTGTATGACTGAATGGTTTGACTATTTTCAAGTCAGCCTCCTAACAATTCATTTTGTATTTGCAATTTGGCAGCAGCCCAGTGGTTAAGACAACTGGAGTAACTGTGAAATGGTCACTCTCTGGTTCTTCTTTGGCACAAAGCCAGCCTTCTGTTTTCTTTTGCAGCTGAGAGTCATTCTTACAGTATTTAGTGAATAAATTTATCATTTACAGACTTATTTCTGAGAAGGTGATGGAGTGCTACTGCCACTGAGGAGATGCCCAACCACTTCCTCTCATATATGTATGTCCAAAGGCAGGGCACCACCAAAGTCCAAGAAATGGTCCATTCTGAAGGAGGATGACCTGAATGTTGTTACACCCATAGAGAAGCAGATGTAAATCTCTTTTATATCAACAAATGGTATAAAAAGATGCTGAGTTTGATGCCTGAAAAGAATCATGAAAAATAGAGGAGGAATGCAATTAGATATTCAATATCCCGATGTTTATAACAAATTTCTATCTAATAAAAATGTATTTGTCTTGGGAATGGGATAGGAGTCAAATTAATATTACTGACACAAAGGTCAGAGTCAGGAACGAAAATTTCATTTATTCTAACACTGTGATACATTTTTATGAAGCTATATATAGTTTTAAATATCCTTTGTTGTGGGGAGGGAGGGACGTTAACACACAGAAATCCTTTGAGTTCCTACACACTAACAATGAGAAAACAGAAAGAGAAGTTAAGGAAACAATCCCATTCACCATTGCAAAGAAAAGAATAAAATACTTAGGAATATATTTACCTAAAGAAACAAAAGACCTATATATAGAAAACTATAAAACACTGATGAAAGAAATCAAAGAGGACACAAATAGATGGAGAAATATACCATGTTAATGAATTGGAAGAATCAATATAGTGAAAATAAGTATACTACCCAAAGCAATCTATAGATTCAATGCAATCCCTATCAAGCTACCAACGGTGTTTTTCACAGAACTAGAACAAGTAATTTCACAATTTGTATGGAAATACAAAAAACCTCGAATAGCCAAAGCAATCTTCAGAATGAAGAATGGAACTGGAGGAATCAACCTGCCTGACTTCAGACTATACTACAAAGCTACAGTCATCAAGACAGTATGGTACTGGCACTAAGGCAGAAACCTAGATCAATGGGACAAAACAGAAAGCCCAGAAATAAATCCACGCAACTATGGACACCTTATCTTTGACAAAGGAGGCAAGACTATACAATGGAGAAAAGACAATTTCTTTAACAAATGGTACTAGGAAAACTGGTCAACAACTTGTAAAAGAATGAAACTAGAACATTTTCTAACACCATACACAAAAATAAACCCAAAATGGATTAAAGATCTAAACGTAAGACCAGAAATTATAAAACTCCTAGAGGAAAACATAGGCAAAACACTCTCTGACATAAATCACAGCAGGATCCTCTATGACCCACCTCCCAGAATATTGGAAATAAAAGCAAAAATAAACAAATGGGACCTAATTAAACCTAAAAGCTTTTGCACAACAAAAGAAACTGTAAGCAAGGTGAAAAGACAGCCTTCATAATGGGAGAAAATAATAGCAAATGAAGCAACTGACAAAGAATTAATATCAAAAATATACAAGCAACTCCTGCAGCTCAATTCTAGAAAAATAAAAGACCCAATCAAAAAATGGGCCAAAGAACTAAACAGACAGTTGTCCAAAGAAGACATACAGATGGCTAACAAACACATCAAAAGATGTTCAACATTACTCATTGTCAGAGAAAGGAAAATCAAAGCCACAATGAAGTACCATCTCACGCCGGTCAGAATGGCTGCAATCCAAAAATCTACAAACAATAAATGCTGGAGAGGGTGTGAAGAAAATGGAACCCTCTTACACTGTTGGTGGGAATGCAAACTAGTACAGCCACTATGGAGAACAGTGTGGAGATTCCTAAAAACCTGGAAATAGAACTGCCATATGACCCAGCAATCCCACTACTGGGCATGCACACCAAGGGAACCAGAATTGAAAGAGGCACTTGTACCCCAGTGTTCATCACAGCACTGTTTATAATAGCCAGGACATGGAAGCAACCTAGATGCCCATCAACAGATGAATGTATAAGAAAGCTGTGGTACATATACACAACGGAATATTACTCAGCCATTAAATAGAATTCATTTGAATCAGTTTTAATGAGGTTGATGAAACTGGAGCCTATTATACAGAGTGAAGTAAACCAGAAAGAAAAACACCAATACAGTATACTAATGCATATACAAGGAATTTAGAAGATGGTAGTGATAACCCTGTATGTGAGACAGCAAAAGAGACACAGATGTATGGAACAGTCTTTTGGACTCTGTGGGACAGGGCGAGGGCGGGATGATATGGGAGAATGGCATTGAAACATTTAAATTGTCATATGTGAAATGAATCGCCAGTCCAGGTTCAATGCATGAGACAGGGTGCTCAGGGCTGCTGCACTGGGATGACTCAGAGAGATGGGCTGTGCAGGGAGGTGGGAGGGAGGGGGGTTCAGGATGGTAAACACATGTACAGCCATGGAGGATTCAAGTCAATGTATGGCAAAACCAATACAATATTGTAAAGTAAAATTAATTAACTTAAAAAAAAGGAAGTGAAAGAGGAGAGTGAAAAATTTGTTTTAAAGCTCAACTTTTGGAAACTAAGATCATGGCACCTGGTCCCATCACTTCATGGGACATAGATGGGTAAACAGTGGAAACAGTGTTATACTTTATTTTGGGGGGCTCCAAAATCACCTCAGATGGTGATTGCAACCATGAAAGTAAAAGACGCTTACTCCTTGGAAGGAAAGTTATGACCAACCTAGATAGCATATTAAAAAGCAGAGATATTGCTTTGCCAACAAAGGTCCATCTAGTCAAGGCTATGGTTTTTCCAATGTATGGATGTGAGAGTTGGACTGTGAAGAAAGCTGAGAGCTGAAGAATTGTTGCTTTTGAACTGTAGTGTTGGAGACGACTCTTGAGAATCCCTTGGACTGCAAGGAGATCCAATCAGTCCATTCTGAAGGAGATCAGTCCTGGGTGTTCATTGGAAAGACTGATGCTGAAGCTGAAACTCCAATACTTTGGCCACCTGATGCGAAGAGCTGACTCATTTGAAAAGACCCTTATGCTGGGATGGATTGGGGGCAGGAGGAGAAGGGGACCACAGAGGATGAGATGGCTGGATGGCATCACCAACTCGATGGACATGAGTTTGAGTAGACTCCGGGAGTTGGTGATGGACAGGGAGGCCTGGGGTGCTGCAATTCATGGGGTCCCAAAGAGTCAGACACAACTGAGCAACTGAACTGAACTGATGGGCTTGATATGGCTTTGGGAAGCCTTCTGCTAAGAGGTAGTGCTGTGTTTCTCTTTTGCTAAAGGTTTTCAGTGAGGCATTCAGCACTGCAGTTTGCTGACCTTTGGGTTGGGGTTTGGTCTTAGTGTTGAGACATAGGCCTTTAGAAGAATTCTTATCAATTAATATTCCATAGGGTCTGGAGTTTTATAGTGGTGAAGAGCCCTAGACTTCTGTCTCCCACCTGGTAATTCAAGCCCAGCCCCTTACTGCAGCACCTAGATTTCACACTCCACACATCTCAGAAGACAAACCGCCAATACTAATGGTGAAATGGCACTCGATAGCCAAGAACTCCCAAATAGACTCACACACTTTCAAAGAGAAAAGGAGAGAAAGAAAAGAGGGGGAAAAGGATAAAAACTGGAGTCAAAAAGAAGAGAGCAACCAAATCAATAAACAAATCCACAAGTGAAAATGAATACTAAAAATTAGACTGGCAAAATTACAAAATCAGAAATATGGAAAAAGTGAAGCATAGCTAGATGGTACTGTACAAATATAAATAAAATAAAAATAAAGTGAATTTATTAAAATAGAAATTAAAGTAACAATAAAGAACAATATAAGAACAATATGAAAAAAAATTAAAAAGGAAAATTATATATAGAGTATAAGAAAAATGTCTTTGTGATTCTTCCTTTTGCTTCTTGACACAGTGTTCTTCAGTCAATCTGCCTACTCAGAAAGTCCTCCAGTATTTCTATAGAGTTCTGTGAACTTGTTGTGGGCAATGTGGGGTCATCTCAGATTCAGAACTTGCCTTACTCCAGTTTATATTTGCTCCCATAATCCACAGTTTCCCCTAAAGTCCAGTCTCAGGCTAATTGAAGGGATTTAAGCCACTGCACTTGTGACTGAAGGATCTCATTCCCCTCTTCTTTGGTTACACATCCCCTGGTGTTCCACTCTGGTTTGGGATGTCTCTGCTTGTAGGCTGCCTTCTTGTTGGTGTTTGTTCCCCACCCAGACAAAAGGATGGTGAAGGCCAAGGCTTATTAGGGTTCACTTGTTCATTTGTGCTTGGGAGAGTGAGTGGTATGGCAGCCACAAATGGGACATACTGGAAGTGCCTATTGTAGTCAAGATCCATCCAGATGTTGCTATAGTCTGAGGTAACCCCTGTGTTCTCCTAGAGGACTTGGCCCCACTTTGTGTGTCCCTAGGAAGAGCCAAGCTGCTTAGGCTCCCAGCAAGGTGTGTGCAGTAGACTGTGCCGACTTATTCACTTCTAGATTTGGAACGACAGCAGCAGCATGTTGTCTGCTGCCTCGGGCACTCTCCCTGGCTTTGGCAGTGGCTAGTGGCTTATGTTTCCCAGTCTGGGATGACAAACTGCAGTTATGTCTAGTTCCACCATTAGCACTAGTGCTCCTTCGAGCTTTGGTGACAACCACCAGGCATATAGCCACTATCTGTGAGAGTGTGGAATTAGAGTGTCCCAGCGGCAGTGATCTCTTGCCTTTCCGGGCAACCCAGCCTTCCCTGGACTCCGTCAGCTATGTCGTACTAACTTTCTCAGAGTACCTTTATGGCAGCCAACCCTAGTCTTCTCCCTGTGGTCTGATCCCCAGAGCCTGAGCCTAGGAACCCAGACCCCACTTGCTATGGGTGTGGGCATGTGAGAAGTTTCTTGGCTGGAAAGTGCTGTTAGACAATGACCTCTGGGGTGAATTTTCTCTGTTTTGCCTCTGGAGCACCTGTTGCATTCCTCACTGGAATTCCGAAGCTCTCTCCTGAATACTCCTATGAGGAGGTTTCCAAGTGTGAGAAAACTTTTCCTCCTTCACAACTCCCTTCCTGATATGCAGGTCCCCGTTCTGAAAACATATTCTCTTTATTTGTTTTTATCTTTTTCATTACCACATTCTGACTTACTATTAGGTGGCTCAGATGGTAAAGAATCTGCCTGCAATGCAGGAGACTCTGGTTGGATCAGGATGGGTCAGGAAGATCCCCTGGAGAAGGGAATGGCAACACATTCCAGTATTCTTGCCTGGGAAATCCCATGGACAGAGGAGTCTGGTGGGCTACAGTTCATAGGGTTGCAAAACATTGAACATGACTGAACAACTAACATACACACCTTATTCTGAGGAGGTTGGCTTGCCTTTTTGGAAGTCTGAGGTTTTCTGCCTGTATTCATGTGTTTTGTAGGAGTTGCTGCATACACAGCTTAATTTTTTTATGTATTTGTTAGCAAGAAGTTGGTCTCCCCATCTTATTCCTCCACTATCTTGAAAAGTTCTCTTGATTTATTCTTTCTAAATAACAGCAAAATATTAATATACAGTAGTCTATATTCAGAAGATGCTCATGTAAAAATATTTTAATAAAATAGAACGAATAAGGAAAGTGACCTTTCCAAAACAAAATGAAATAAGACAGAAAAATATGGTTATGAGGCAAATCCTCTTATAAATGACATTTTCAAAAGCGGACTAAGAAAGTAACTTGACTTTGAAAATAAAATAACAATAAAACCTTAATAACTGAGCAAACATTTAAGTACAACATAAAACAGTAAAAAACTTTTAAATTAAAAAACTCAGGGAATATAAAGTAATATTAACATAAGAGTATAATATTGCATTTAGGTGTAATCTAAATCAAATCCCTTATGATTATACAACAGAGGTGATAAATGAATTTAAAGGACTAGATCTGATAGACAGAGTGCCTGAAGAACTATGCCTCTTGACTAGATGGACATTTGTTGGCAAAGTAACACCTCCGCTTTTTAATATGCTATCTAGGTTGGTCATAACTTTCCTTCCAAGGAGTAAGCATCTTTTAATTTCATGGCTGCAATCACCATCTTCAGTGATTTTGGAACCCCAAAATGTCTGACACTGTTTCCACTGTTTCCCCATCTATTTCCCATGAAGTGATGGGACCAGATGCCATGATCTTAGTTTTCTGAATGTTGAGCTTTAAGCCAATTTTTTCACTCTCCTCTTTCACTTTCATCAAGAGGCTTTTTAGTTCTTCTTCACTTTCTGTCATAAGGATGGTGTCATCTACATATCTGAGGTTATTGATATTGCTCCCAGCACTCTTGATTCCAGCTTGTGCTTCTTCCATCCCTTTTCTCATGATGTACTCTGCATTTAAGTTAAATAAGCAGAGTGACAGCCTTGACGTACTCCTTTTCCTATTTGGAATCAGTCTGTTGGTCCATGTCCAGTTCTAACTGTTTCTTCCTGACCTGCATATAGGTTTCTCAAGAGGCAGGTCAGGTGGTCTGGTATTCCCATCTCTTTCAGAATTTTCCACAGTTTATTGTGATCCACACAGTCAAAGGCTTTGACATAGTCAATAAAGCATAAATAGATGTTTTTATGGAACTCTCTTGCTTTTTCCATGATCCAGAGGATGTTGGCAATTTGATCTCTGGTTCCTCTGCCTTTTCTAAAACCAGCTTGAACATCTGGAATTTCATGGTTCACGTATTACTGAAGCCTGGCTTGGAGAATTTTGAGCATTACTTTGCTAGTGTGTGAGATGAGTGCAATTCTTTGCGATTGCCTTTCTTTGGGATTGGAATGAAAACTGACCTTTTCCAGCCCTGTGGCCACTGCTGAGTTTTCCAAATTTGCTGGTGTATTGAGTGCAGCAGTTTCACAGCATCATCTTTCAGGATTTGACATCATCTTTCAGGAATTCCATCACCTCCACTAGCTTTGTTTGTAGTGATGCTTTCTAAGGCCCACTTGACTTCACATTCCAGGATGTCTGGCTCTAGGTGAGTGATCACACCATTGTGATTATCTGGGTCATGAGCATCTTTTTTTCCCAGTGCTTCTGAGTATTCTTTCCACCTCTTCTTAATATCTTCTGCTTCTGTTAGGTCCATATCATTTCTGTACAGTCATCAGGAAATCACAGGGGAAGTTTAGATGTCCTGGGTAACTCTATCATGTATGAAGAAATGAAAATATATCATGGGCTTTGGAGGAGTAAAACGTACATTCCTGTACACCTTATCTGTTCACCTTATCTGTCTCCTGAGAAACTTGTATGCCGGCAAAGAAGCAACAGAACAAGACTTGGACAGATGACTGGTTCAATATTGAGAAAGGAGTACAACAAATGTGTATATGGTCAACCTGCTTATTTAACTTATATGCAGAATACATTATATGAAATGCTGGGCTGGATGTATCACAAGCTGGTTTCAAGAATGCCAGGAGAAATATCAACCTCAGAAATGCAGATGATACCACTATTAAGGCAGAAAGAAGAGGTACTGAAGAGCCTCTTGATAAGGGTGAAAGAGGAGAGTAAATAACTGGCTTAAAACTCAACATTCAAAAAACTAAAATCATGGCAGCTGATCCAATCACTTCATGGCAAATAGAAGTGTAAAAATTGGAAGCAGTGACATGTTTTACTTTCTTGGGCAGCAAAATCACTGCAGAAGGTGACTATAGCCATGAAATTCAAAGATGCATGTTTCTTGGAAGGAAAGCTATGACAAACCTAGACAGTGATTAAAAGCAGAGAGTCACTTTGCCAACAAAAGTCTGTAATAGTCAAGCTATAGTTTTTCCAGTAGTCATGTAAGGATGTGAGAGGCCATAAAGAAGGCTGAGTTCTGAAGAACTGATGCCTTTGAATTGTGGTTCTGGAGAAGACGTTTGAGAGTCCCTTAGACAGTAAGGACAGTCAACCCTAAAGGAAATCAACATTGAATATTCATTGTATGAACTGATATTGAAGTTGAACTTCCAATGCTTTGACTACCTGATGCAAAGAGTCAACTTATTGGAAAAAAACTGATGATGGTAAGGGCTAAAGACAAAAGAAGGGGCCACAGAGTATGAGATGATTACATAACTTACTGACTAGCTTGGCATGAACTGGTGCAGTCTCCAGGAGATAGTGGAGGACAGAGGAGCCTAGAGTGCTGCAGTCTTTGAGGTCAGCTCAGTTGGTAAAGAATCCACCTGCAATGCGTAAGACCTGGGTTTGATCCCAGGGTTGGGAAGATCCCCTGGAGAAGGGAATGACTACCCACTCCAGTATTCTGACCTGGAGAATTCCATGGACTGTATAGTCCAAGGGTTCCAAAGAGTTGAACACAACTGAGTGACTTTCACTCAAACAGTCAGACATGATTTAGTGACTTAACCAGAAATTTAATGGATTAAAAATTTTATTGTGATGTAATGACCTTCTCTGTCTCTCTCTCTTTTTTAACCATGGTTAGATTATAGTTTATTTTATATGATAATAAATGCAGTCACCTTTGTTTTTTTTGTTACCATTTCCTAAAAATACATTTTTTCATACCTTCACTCTCAGTCTATGTGTGTCTTTAGTCTGAAGCGAGTCTTTTGTAGCTAGTATATCCCTGGATCTTGTTTTTTAAATCCATTCAGCTGTTTTATGTCTTTTCATTGGAAAATTTAATCCATTTATATTTAATGCAATTATTAATAATTAAGGACTTGCTATTTCCACTTTGTTAATTGCTTTCTGGCAATTTTATAGGTCAAATAGTAATTAATAAAAGTAAAGTATTAGATTTCCAAGTTAAAATAGCCATCCTTCAAGAAAGTTTTTTTTTTTTTTTTAATTTGGAAGTCACAGAAATCCTTTTGAAATGCAAATATATTGTTATGTATTTTACATGCTGAGATATATATTCCTTTGTTCTATAGTATGATCTAGTGAAAGAGATACTAGCGAAATTTCTGTTTCAGGGGTAACTGTTCAAAGTGCTTTCCATTGCTATTTAGTTATGCTACGAGTTCTACTCTGGTACATAAGGGAAGGCATACTATATATATTTAATTCTTAACTTTTATCACCTTTCTAAAGAATACGTTCATTAAAGATATCTTTGTTTTCTGATTTCAAGTGCTCTGTATTAAAAATGTGAAACTCTTTGATGATTAAGTGTTATAAGGGGGAAGAAGTGGTTAAAGGTTAGTGACTTGAGAGAGGAGACAAATGGAAGGAAAATGCTTATGAAAATTCATCAGAGACTACACTGAAGAAAATGGTATGGAAATTACTCTTCTGTTTCTTCTGCCAACTGATTATTAAAACTCTGTTTCACTTATTCCTCTGATGGAAGTAGATTCTTGGAGTAGATATTGGATATTGCAAATAATTAAGCAAAGCATTAGATCTCTAGATAGTTGAACAAATTTTTTCAGCTACACAGGAATCACTAGAAGGTCAATGAGAGTACAGTTAAAGGACAAATCTAGTCCTTTTGCCAAGCCTCTTTTTCTATTGAAAATCACATAAAATGCATACTTGAAATTAATACAATACTTATGTGACCTTTATAAAAATATTGTTGAAGATGAATGGCTAATTATTAAAAAACAGAACCTGTTTAAAAAGAGTGAAAATGAAATCCAACAATATAAACTTTATTAGGGATACATGCAAAGTTTTGATTTTAAGTTAAAAAACAAAACAGAAAAAGGCACAGATTAGAATCTGGACCATATGAATTTAGTTTCAAGACAAGGGAAAATATATGTTAGTGGTTGTTGGGAAAAGCAAAATTGGTTTAAAAAGTTTCCTAGAACTGCTCAGTACTCAGAGGGCACTCCCAGAAATAGTACAGGCTGTTTGTTTTTCAGCCCCAACCATGATGCAATGTTCAGTTTTGGTTGATGCACTAGACGATAGTCAAATTCATGGAAACTATCCAGAGTTGAGGGTTGCAATAATGTTTATTCCAGAGAAGAAAAGATCAATTAGACTATGGTATTACTGAAACTCAACACTCAAAAAACTAAGATCATGGCATCCAGTTCCATCTGTTCAGTTCAGTTGTGTCTGACTCTTTGCGACCCCATGGACTGCAGCACACCAGGCTTCCCTGTCCATCACCAAATTCCAGAGCTTACTCAAACTCATATCCATTGAGTCGGTGATGCTATACAACCATCTCATCCTCTGTCATCCCCTTCTCCTCCTGCCTTCAATCTTTCCCAGTATAAAGGTATTTTCAAACGAATCAGTTCTTTGCATCAGGTGGCCAAACTATTGGAGTTTCAGCTTCAACATCAGTCCTTCCAATCAATATTCAGGAATGATTTCCTTTAGGATGGACTGGTTGGATCTCCTTGCAGTCCAAGGGACTCTCAAGAGTCCTCTACAACACCACAGTCCAAAACCATCAGTTCTTTGGTGGTGAGCTTTCTTTATACTCCAACTCTCATATCCATTCATGACTACTGGAAATGCCATAGCTTTGACTAGATAGACTTCTGTTGGAAACTAATGTCTCTGCTTTTTAATATTCTGTCTAGGTTGGCCATGGTTTTCATTCCAAGGAGCAAACAACTTTTAATTTCATGGCTGCAGTCACCATCTGCAGTGATTTTGGAACCCAAGAAAATAGTCTCTCACTGTTGCCATTGTTTTCCCATCTATTTGCCATGAAGTGATGGGATCAGATGCCATGGTCTTAATTTTCTGAATGTTGACTTTTAAGCCAACTTTTTTCACTCTCCTCTCTCACTTTCATCAAGAGGCTCTTTAGTTCATTTTCACTTTCTGCCATAAAGGTGGTGTCATCTGCATATCAGAGGTTATTGATTTTTCTCCCAGCAATCTTGATTCCAGCCTATGCTTCATCCAGCCTGGAATTCTGAATGAATTCCGCATATAAGTTAAATAAGCAGGGTGACAATTTACAGCCTTGACGTACTCCTTTCCCAATTTGGAACCAGTCTGTTTTTCCATGTCTGGTTCTAACTGTTGCTTCTTGACCTGCATACAGGTTTCTCAGAAGGCAGATCAGGTGGTCTGGTATTCCCATCTATTCAAGAATTTTCCACAGTTTGTTGTGATCCACATAGTCAAAGGCTTTGGCATAATCAATAAAGCAGAAGTAGACATTTTTCTGGAACTCTCTTGCTTTTTTGATGATCCACCAGATGTTGGCAATTTGATCTCTGGTTCCTCTGCCTTTTCTAAAGCTAGCTTGAACATCTGGAAGTTCACCGTTCATATATCATTGAAGCCTGACTTGTAAAATTTTGAGCATTACTTTGGTAGCTTGTGAGATGAGTGCAATTGTGTGATAGCTTGAACATTCTTGGCATTGACTTTCTTTGGGATTGGAATGAAGACTGACCTTCCCCAGTCCTATGGCCACTGCTGAGTTTTCCAAATCTGCTGGCATGTTGAGTGAAGCACTTTCACAGCATCATCTTTTAGGATTTGAAATAACTCAACTGGAATTCCCACACCTCCACTAGCTTTGTTCGTAGTGATGCTTCCTAAGGCCCACTTGATCTATCATTCCGGGATGTCTGGCTCTAGGTGGGTGATCATGCCATCATGGTTATCTGGGTCATGAATAAATTTTTGCATAGTTCTTCTATTTATTCTTTCCACCTCTTCTTAATATCTTCTGCTTATGTAGGTCCATACCATTTCTGTCCTTAACTGTGCCCATCTTTGTATGAAATATTCCCTTGGTATTGCTAATTTTCCTGAAGAGATCCTTAGTTTTTCCCATTCTATTGTTTTCCTCTATTTATTTGCACTGATCATGAGGAAGGCTTTTTTATCTCTCCTTTCTATTCTTTGGAATTCTGCATCCAAATGGGTATATCTTTCCTTTTCTCCTTTGCCTTTAAGATCTTTCCTTTTCTCAGCTATTTGTAATGCCCCCTCAGACAACCTTTTAACCTGTTTGCTTTTCTTTTTCTTGGGGATGGTCTTGATCACTCTCTCCTATACCAAGTCGCGAACCTCCATCCATACTTCAGACCCTCTGTTTATAAGATCTAATCCCTTGAATCTATTTGTCATAGCAAGTGTATAATCATAAGGGATTTGATTTAGGTTACACCTAAGTGACCTAGAGGTTTTCTGTACTGTCTTCAATTTAAATCTGAATTTGTCAATAAGGAGTTCATGGTCTGAGTCACAGTCCGCTCTCAGTCTCGTTTTTCCTGTTAGGAGCTTCTTCATCTTTGGGTGCAGAGAATGTAATCAATCTGATTTCAGTGTAGACTTTCTGGTGATGCCCATGTGTACAGTCCTCTATTGTGTTGTCAGAGGAGTGTGTTTGCTATGACTAGTGTGTTCTCTTGGCAAAACTCTGTTAGCCTTTGATCTGCTTTGTGTTGTACTCCAAGGTCAAATTTGCCTGTTACTCCAGGTTTTTCTTGACTTCCTACTTTTGCATTTCAGTCCCCTATAATGAAAAGGACATCTTTTTTGGGTGCTAGTTTTAGAAGGTCTTGTAAGTCTTTATAGAACCATTCAACTTCAGCTTCTTTAGCATTACTGATCAGGGCATAGACTTGCCCCATCACTTAAATATATGGGGAAACAATGACAGACTTTATTTTTGGGTGCTCCAATAATCACTGCAGATGGTGAAATTAAAAGCCATGAAATTAAAAGACACTTGCTCCTTGGAAGAAAAACTATGACTAACATAGACAGCATATTAAAAAGCAGAGACATTACTTTGCCAACAAAGGTCCATCTAGTCAAAGCTGTGTTTTTTCCAGTAGTCATGTATGGATGTGAGAGTTGGAGTATAAAGAAAGCTGAGCATGCCGAAAAATCAATGCTTTTGAACTGTGGTGTTGGAGAAGATGCTTGAAAGTTCCTTGGACTGCAAGGTGATCCAACCAGTCCATCCTAAAGGAAATCAGTCCTGAATATTGATTGGAAGAACTGATGCTGAAGCTAAAACTTTGGTCACCTGATGCAAAGAACTGACTCATTTGAAAAGACCTTGATGTTGGGAAAGACTGAAGGCAGGAGAAGGGGATGACAGAAGATAAGATAGTTGGATGCCATCACCAACTTGCTGAATATGAGTTTAAGCAAGCTGTGAGAGTTGGTGACAGACAGGAAAGCCTGGCATGCTGCAGTCCATGGTTTTGCAAAGAGATGTAAAGGACTGAGTGACTGAACTGAAATGATTATGTTCAAATAGTAAACACAGCCAGCCAATTACTGAATGCTAACCAATGTCAGATGAATGAGCATCAAAGAATTGATGGTTTCAAATAGTGGTGCTGGAGAAAACTCTTGAGAATCCCTTGGACTGCTAGGGGATCAAATCAATCAATTCTAAAGGAAATCAACCCTGGATATTCATTGGAAGGACCGATGCTAAAGCTGAAGCTCCAATACTTCGGCCACACAATGAGAAGAGCTGATTCACTGGAAAATACCCTGATGCTGGAAAAGCTTGAAGGTAGGAGGAGGAGAAGGGGACAACATAGGATGACATGATTTGTTGGTATCACTGACTAATGGATTTGAATTTAAGTAAACTCCAGTGGTGGTGAAGGACTGGGAAGCCTGTGGTGCTGTAACCCATGATATTGCAAAGAGTTGGACATGACTGAGAGACTGAGCAGCATACCATATATTATCTGCTCCTTTATTTGTTGATTTTCTTAACAATGTTTTGGAGTTACTCTTTGAAAAAAATGTTCTCTATCCTCAATATTCACATATTGAAATTACAATCTAAAAGCATTCTAGTGAAGTATCTCTTTTTGAAAACCTCTTACATCTGCTTCAGCCTTCCAAGCTTGCACTTTCTGGCCTAATGTTATTTGAAAACTGCAGTCTTTAAATGGAAGGAAAATAAAAAAGTGATGTGCAACCATTACTCTGATACTATAAAAAATGAAAAAACAAAACAAAACAATATAGTTCACTTTTCTTTAGTTTACCCATCTTTCACTTCTGGTTTGTGTGCAGAAAGTTTGGGTAGGCAAAATTCCTTTGTATCTTTCAAATTAGCAGAGTTGTTTTGATTTTTAAGCTAAAGTATGAAAAAGAAGTCAAATATTTCTCCCCAGAAACCCCATTTGCTTTTCAGTTCACAGGTTGCAGGTAATAGGCTAAATACTTGGTCTCTGTTTTTTGACTGGTAAATTTGTTCTGTATGTCTTTCTTAATGTAGATACTATGAAGTTTTTATTTTCATCACTTTCTTTACAAACATTTAATTGTCATCTACCTCAAAGATGTGACTCTTCAGCCCTCACAGCTCTCCTCATCACCCCCCCCCCCCATGTATACCACTCCATGTTAGACATCCTCAACTTGTCAGTCTAGGAACCTCAAAAACTTCACATGCTAACAACAAGATCAAGCTTCTTTGATTCCAAAAATAATCACTACATTTATTATTTCCCTCATATATAATGAGGTCTGATTCTAGGCTTGATACCTTAGGAGTACCTTCATGTTAACATTCTTATTGAGTATATTTTAAATATAGTGTTCTTTCTAAAACACCACATCACTTTCCAGACAGTTTAATCTATAGAAATAATAATGTTCATTATGCTCATTTTATCATAAAACATAGATTTGTTGTTGTTCAGTTTCTCAGTAGAGTCCTATACTTTGTGACCTCATGCACACCAGTCTTCCCTGTCCTTCACACTCTCCCAGAGTTTGATCACACTCATGTCCATTAAGTTGATGGTGCCATCCAACCACCTTGTCTTCTGTCACCACCTTCTCCTCCTGCCCTCAATTTCTCCCAGCATCAGGGTCTTTTCCAGTGAGTTATCTCTTTGCACCAGTTGGCCAAAGTTATGGAGCTTCATCATCAGTCCTTCCAATGAATAGTCAGGGTTGATTTCCTTCAGGATTGACTGGTTTGGTCTCCTTAATGTCCTGGGGGCTTTTGAGAGTCTCCTCCAGAACCACAGTTCAAAGGCATCAATTCTTGGGTGCTCAGCCTTCTTTGTGGCCCAACTCTTACATCTGTAGATAACTACTGAAAAAAACATAGCTTTGACTATATGGACCTTTGTCAGCAAAATGATGTCTTTGCTTTTTTTTTCTAATTAATTTATTTTTTTTATTGAAGGATAATTGCTTTACAGAATTTTTCTGTTTTCTGTCAAACCTCAACATGAATCAGCCATAGGTATACATATATCCCTTCCCTTTTGTCTCTGCTTTTAAATATGCTGTCTAGGTTTGTCATAGCTTTTCTTCCAAGGAGTAAGTGTCTTTTAATTTCATGGCTGCAGTCACAAACCATGGTGATTTTGGAGCCCAGGAAAGTAAAATCTGTCACTGCTCCCATTTTTTCCCCATCTATTTGCCACGAAGTGACAGGACTGGATGCCATGATCTTGCTTTTTGATGTTGAGTTTTAAGTCAGCTTTTTAACTCTCCTCTTTCACCTTCTTCAAGAGACGCTTTAGTTCCTCTTCATTTCTGCCTCTTCACTTTCTGTCATCTGCATATCTGAGTTATTGATATTTCTTCTGGCAATCTTGATTCCAGCTTGTTCTTAGTCCAGTCCAGCATTTTGCATGATGGACTCTCCATAGAAGTCAACTAATAAACATAAATGAAAAAAAAAAAGTTAAATAAGCAGAGTGACAATATACAGCCTTGATGTAATCCTTTCTCAATTTGAAACCAGTCTATTGTTCCATGTTTCGGTTCTAAGTGTTGCTTCTTGACCTGCATACAGATTTCTCAGGGGGAAGGTAAAGTGGTCTGGCATTCCCACCTCTTTAAAAATTTTCCACAGTTTATTGTGATCCATATAGTCAAAAACTTTAGCATAGTCGAAGAAGCAGAAGTAGATGTTTTTCTGTAATTTCTTTACTATTTCTATGATCTAATGGATGCTGACAATTTAATTTATTGTTCCTCTACCTTTTCTAAACCCAGCATGTACATCTGGAATTTTCTGTTTCATGTCCTGTTGAAGCCTACCTTGAACAATTTTGAGCAGTATCTTGCTAGCATGTGAAATGATACAATTGTGTAGCAGTTTGAACATTATTTGGCATTACCCTTCATTGGGGCTGGAATGAAAGCTGAGATTTTCCAGTCCTGTGGCAAATGCTGAGTTTTCCAAACTTGCTGGCATATTGAGTGCAGCACTCAGCATCATCTTTTAGGATTGCAAATATCTCAGCTGGAAGTCCATCACCTTCACTAGCTTTGTTCATAGTAATCCTTCCTAAGGTCCACTTGATGTCACACTCCAGGATGTCTGGCTCAAGGTGACTGATCACCCAATCATGGTTATCTGGGCTATTAAGACCTTTTTGGAACAGTTCTTTATGTACTCTTGCCACCTTACCTTAATATCTTCTACTTCTGTTTGGTCCATACCACTTCTGTCCTTTATTGTGCCTATCTTTGCATGAAATATTCCCTTGGTATCTCTAGTTTTTTGGAAGAGATCTCTAGCCTTTCCCATTCCATTGTTTTCCTCTATTTCTATTCATTATTCACTTAAGAAGTCTTTCTTATCTCTTCTTGCTATTCTTTGGAACTCTGCATTCAGATGGGTTATACCTTTCCTTTTCTCCTTTGCCTTTTGCTTCTCTTTTTTTTCTCGGCTATTTGTAAGGCCTCCCTAGACAGATGTTTTGCCTTTTTGCATTTCTTTCCTTTGAGGATGGTTTTAGTCACAAACTTGTGTACAATGTTGTGAACCTCCATCCATAGTTCTTCAAGCACTCTATCATATCTAATCCCTTGAGTCTATTCATCACTTCCACTACATAGTCACATAGGATTTGATTTAGGTCATATCTGAATAGCCTATTGGCTTTCCCTATTTTCTTCAATTTAAGTCTGAATTTGGCAATAAGGGGTTTGTGACCTGAGCCACAGCAACTCCTAATCTTGTTTTTGCTGATTGTATAGAGCTTCTTCATCATTAGCTGCAAAGAATATAATCAGTCTGATTTTTATATTGACCGACTGATGATGTCCATGTGTAGAATTCTCTCTTGTGTTTTGGTAAAGGGGGTTTGTTGTGACCAGTGCCTTCTCTTCATAAATTTCTGTTAGCCATTACCCTGCTTCATTTTGTATTTCCAAGGCCAAACATGCCTGTTACTCCAGGTATCTGATGACTTCCTATTTTTGATTTCTAATCTCCTATGATGAAAAGGACATTTTTTTTGTGTGTGTGCTAGGTCTACAAGACCTTGTATCTTCATAGAACCATTCCACTTCAACTTCTCCAGTATTAGTGGTTGGGCATAGACATGGATTACTGTGATATAGAATAGTTTGCTTGGAAACTAACAGAGATCATTCTGTCATTTTGAGAATGCACAAAAGTACTGAATTGTTGACTATGTCGGTTACTCCATTTCTTCTATGCGATTCTTGTGCACAGTATTAGACATAATGGTTATCTGAATTAAATTCACCCATTTGGTTCAAAATGTTGATTTTGAACTGATTTTGAAAATGTTGATGTTCACTCCTGTCATCTCCTGTTTAACCTCTTCCAATCTACCTTGATTCATGGACCTAACATTCCAGGTCTTTTGCAGTATTGTTCTTTACAGCATCAGATGTTACTTTCACCACCAGACACATCCACAGCTGGACATTGTTTCTATTTTGACTTAGCCCCTTTATTCCTTCTGGAGGTATTTCTCTGCTTTTCTCCAGTAGCATATTGGGCATTGACTGACTTGGGGAGTTCATCTTTTAGTGTCATATATTTTTGCCTTTGATAATGCTCCACAAAAGCATCATATAAATTAGCAGGGTTCTTCCCCTTGGAATTTCTTGGGAATCTTTTGTTTGGTAGGTTGATTGGTTTACTATATGCACATTTTAAACATAAATAGACTTATTTTTTTAGACTCTCTAGAGGTTTTAGAAAAAGCAGAGGAACCAGAGATCAAATTGCCAACATCAGCTGGATCATCATAAAAGCAAGAGAGTTCCAGAAAAACATCAAATTCTGCTTTATTGACTTTGACTGTGTGGATCACAATAAACTGTAGAAAAGTCTGAAAGAGATGAGAATACCAGACCACCTGACCTGCCTCTTGAGAAATCTATATGCATGTCAGGAAGCAACAGTTAGAACTGGGCATGGAACAGAAGACTGGTTCCAAATAGGAAAAGGAGTACGTCAAGGCTGTATATTGTCACCCTGCTTATTTAACTTATATGCAGAATACATCATGAGGAATGCTAAGCTGGATGAAGCACAGGTTGGAATCAAGATTGCCGGGAGCAATGTCAATAACCTCAGATATGCAGATAACACCACCTTTACGGCAGTAAGTGAAGAAGAACTAAAGAGCCTCTTGATGAAAGTGAAAGAGGAGAGTGAAAAAAAGTTCTCTTAAAGCTCAACATCCAGAAAACTAAAATCATGGCATCCGATCCCATCACTTCATAGCAAATAGATGGGGAGACAGTGGCTGATTTTATTTTTCTGGGCTGCAAAATCACCATGAATGATGATTGCAGCCATGAAATTAAAAGATGCTTACTCTTTGGAATAAAAGTTGTGACCAACCTAGACAACATGTTAAAAAGCAGAGACATTATTTTGTCAACAAAGGTCTATCAAGTCAAGGCTATGATTTTTCCAGTGGTCATATGTGTATGTGAGAGTTGGACTATTAAGAAGGCTGAGCACTGAAGAATTGATTCTTTTGAACTGTGGTGTTGGAGAAGAATTTTGAGAGTCCCTTGGACTGCAAGGAGATCCAACCAGTCCATCCTAAAGGAGTTCAGTCCTGGGTGTTCATTGGAAGGGCTGATGCTGAAGCTGAAACTCCAATACTTTGGCCACCTCATGAGAAGAGTTGACTCACTGGAAAAGACCCCGAATCTGGGAAAGACTGAGGGCAGGAAGAGAAGGGGATGACAGAGGATGAGATGGTTGGATGGCATCACCGACTCAATGGACATGTGTTTGGGTGGGCTCCGGGAGTTGGTGATGGACAGGGAGGCCTGGCGTGCTGTGGCTCATGGGATCGCAAAGAGTCGGACACAACTGAGCGGCTGAACTGAACTAGAGGTGTGGTCCATGTTTTATTAATTAAAGAGTGATGTAAATTATTCTGATAGGCAGACGATTTTGTCAACTATGCTATTTCCCAGTGCATACTCAAAGAGTCTCTCTCTCACCCCTGTCTCTAGCTCTATCATCTCCATCTCTACTTCTATCTCCACTCTCAAAATATTTCCAAATTTTCTGTTAAAGAACAGAATGTGAAACAACATACTCTTAGTTAACATCTTGAAAAATCCCAGTTTAATTTTTTTTTTACTTTTTATCTTAATCCTTTTCATATCTAATTAGGATTCACGACCTGTCCTCCATCACAATATGCCCTGAATCCATTCCTTTACTTCCACTTGCATTATAAGTACTTCAGTCCAGCTCATAACCGCTTCAAGATTTTAATGTGTTTCACTAAAATTTTTCATCCTTTTGGATTCCCAGTATTTATTCTATTTATATATCAAAAAGTAATTAATATTTCTAAATCTGTTCAATTCAGTTCAGTCCCTCAGTCGTTTCCGACTCTTTGCAACCCCATGGACTGCAGCATGCCAGGCCTCCCTGTCCATCACCAACTCCCAGAGTTTACTCAATCTCATGTCCATTGAGTTGGTGATGCCATCCAACAATCTCATCCTGTGTCGTCCCCTAAGTTAGGTTGTTTATTTGAGTTTTTTCTTTCTTGTAGTTGGCCTGTATTGCTATACAATTATCTCTTATAACTGCTTTTGCTGTATCCCATATATTTGGAAAATTATGTTTTATTTCCATATTCTCAAGATATTTTGTGATTTTTCTCTTTGAATTCTTCATTGACCCATTGTTTACTTTTTTGGAAACATAATTTTTAGTCTCCATGTGTTTGTATTTTCCCATTTTTCCCCCTATAATTAATTTCTAGTTTCATGCCCATGTGATTGGAACAATTACTTGATGTAATCTGTGTTCTCATAAATTTATTGAGACTTGTTTTGTGGCCTAGCATATGAACTTGGGCAAACTCCAGGAGGTGGTGAGGGACAGGAAGCCTGTCTTGCTGCAGTCCATGGGGTCTCAAGTAATCAGACACGACTGAGTGACTAAACAATAAAAGAACAACATATGATCTATACTGGAGGATGCTTCTTGTTTGCTTGAGAAGAATGTGTGTTATGTTCTTTCTGGATGGAAAGAGCATATCTGTCCTGTAGATAGCTATTAAACCCAACTGGTCTAAAATATCATTTAAGAGTACTAATGCATATATAAAAGCAGAGACATTACTTTGCCAACAAAGGTTCATCTAGCCAAGGCTATAGTTTTTCCAGTAGTCATGTATGGATGTGAGAGTGGATGGTGAAGAAAGCTGAGCACTGAAGAATTGATGCTTTTGAACTGTGGTATTGGAGAAGACTCTTGGGAGTCCCTTGGACTGAAAGAAGATCTAACCAGTCCATTCTAAAGGAGATCAGTCCTGGGTGTTCATTGGAAGGACTGATGTTGAAGCTGAAACTCCAATATTGTGACCACCTCATGCGAAGAGTTGACTCATTGGAAAAGACCCTAATGCTGGGAAGGATTGGGGGCAGGAGGAGAAGGGGACAACAGAGGATGAGATGTCAGGATGGTATCACTGACTTGATGGACATGGGTTTGGGTAGACTCCGGGAGTCGGTGATGGACAGGGAGGCCTGGCAAACTATAATTCATGGGGTCTCAAAGAGTCGAACACAAATGAGCAACTGAACTGAACTGAACTGAATCCCTTAATGATTTTCTGCCTGGATGATCTGTCCATTGAAGTAATTAGGCTGTTAAATTTTCTGATTATTATTTTATTATTGTCAGTTTCATCCTTTATCTTACTAACATTTGCTATATACACTTTGCTGCTGCTAGTAAGTCGCTTCAGTTGTGTCCAACTCTGTGCAAACTCATAGACAGCAGCCCACCAGACTCCTCTGTCCCTGGGATTCTCCAGGCAAGAATACTGGAGTGGGTTGCCATTTCCTTCTCCAATGGATGCATGCATGCTAAGCCATTTGTCATGTCCGACTCTGTGTGACTCCATGGACAGCAGCCCACCAGGCTCCCCTGTCCACGTGATTCTCCAGGCAAGAATACTGGAGTGGGTTGCCATTTCCCCTCCCATATATACTTTAGGTACTCCTATATTTGGTGCATATATGTATGCACCTTTATCATTATATAATGCCCTTCTTTCATAATAGACTTCGTTTTAAAACCTATTTTGTTTGATATTACATTACTACTCTTCCTTTCATGTCACTTCTGTTTCCTGGAAATATCTTTTTCCATCCCCTTACATTTAGTCTCTGTCTTTAGCTCTGATGTGAGTCTCTTATAAGCAGCATATAGATGGGTCATTTCTTTATTAAAAAAAATTCAATTAAGCATTTGGTATATTTGGAGAATTTGGTGCATTTGGTACATTTGGAGCATTTGGTATATTGACATTTAAAATGATTTTTTTTTGGGGGGTGGGGGTAGTTTTTAAAATTTATCTTTAACTGGAGGATAGTTACTTTACAATGTTGTGTTGGTTTCTGCTGTGCAATGGTGTGAATCAGCCATAAGTATTGATAGGGATGTTCTTACTGACACTTCCTCACATGTTTTTCTGGTGCTTTTGTAGTTCTTCTCTTTTCTTTTGATTCCTTCTCTTGCAGTTTGATTATTTTCTTTAGTGGTATGCTTGTGTACCTTTCTTTCTAGTTTTTGTACATCCACAGCAGATTTTTGATTTGTGGTTCATGTGGGGTTCATATATATTGACATAACTATATCTACTTTTTTAAAACTGATAGTCATTGAAATTCAAACACATTCTAACATACATATTTTTTTTTTATTTCTTCTTTTTCTGATGTTATATTTTACATCTTCACTTACCCCTTCACTGATAATCCTGTGTATAGTTGATTTTGTTTTTATCTTTTAATCTTCATACTAGCTTATGTAAATGGTTAATTCTCAGCCTTTGCTATATATTTACCTCTACTAGTGAGACTTTTCCTTTCCTATAGATTCTTACTTCTTGTCTTAGCCTTTTCTTTTTCCCTTAGACTAGATCTTTAAAGATTTGTTTGAGGGTAGGTTTAGTATTAATAAATTCCTAGTTTTTACTTCTCTGATAAGTTCTTTATCTCCTTTTCAATTCTAAGTAATAATCTTGTTAGATGGAGTATCCCATGTTGCAAGGTTTTCCCCTTTCTGTACTTTCAATATAATATTCCACTTCTTTCTGTCCTGTAAAGTTTCTTTAGAATAATCAGCTGATAGCCTTACAGGGATTCTTTTTTATATGACTCTTTGCTTTTCTCTTGTTTCCTTTAGAATTCTCTCTGTATTTTGAGTTCCCTATCTGGTATGCTGTTTATTTTTGCTTCATTTGTTCTTTTTTTTCAGAGGTTTTCTCTTGTTCTTTTGATTGACACAAATTGTTTTGCCTTCTTAATTTACTTAGCTTTCTGTCTCTATGAAATTAGGTGAAACAGTTACCTATTTCATTCTTTGAAGGGTTTCCTTGTGTAGTAGTGTTGCTATACAGTCAGCATGTGCCCAATGGCTTTGGTGAGAAAACTGGATCTGATGGAAGTACAAGTCATGTCTTCCTCCAGAGTGTGCTGATAGCTATCACCTTCAGGTGAGGTAGAGATGGTGATGAAGAGGTTACAGCCAGGTGTAATCCATGGGTCCTTTGTTCAGTGACTAACATCACTCTCTTGGGGGGTGGATATGGGCCCGACATTGCTGGGGCAGAAAACCTGAGGGTTGGGTCCGAGCTCGTTTCATTTACTCTAAGTGCACGCTCTTCCCACTTCTAGCAGCAGCACTGTAACCCCAGAGGGGAGTGTTACTGGAGCAAGAGGGCCTGGAGTGAGAGCTGAGCATGGTGTTGGGGGTAGTTGAGGCACCCAGACCTGTCAGAGTTCCAGAACATACCCCATGTGCTGCCTTTGTGAGCTTTTGCAATGATGACCCTTGCCCTGTTCAGATGATATTCCATGTCTGAGCCAGCCTCGTCACTGGCTTCAGTGCTTTCAGTTTGCTTCTTGACTGTTTTTGCAGGAGTTACGGCTCTCTTCATAGTAGAGTCTAGGTTTCTTACAGCCCTCTTATTAGTCCTACTTGTTTTCAAACTGGCTAAATGGACTCATTTCCCTAAGAGAACTGGGGCATCCAATATGTAACTGGCACATCCAATATGTACTCACTCCCCAGGGAAAAACTCCAAGCCCATGTAATCCCCCTCTTTTCTGTGTCCCTTCCCAGGAGGAAGAGTTTAACCTGCATGCTTCTCCTCCTTCCTAAATAATTCTCTGTGTCTCCTCCTTACAGTTTTAGTTGTTTAAGTTCTTCTGTCGGTCTCCAGGAAATTTTCAGTGAGAACTGTTTCACAAGGAGATGTATTTTTGATATGTTCATGGATGGAAATGAGGTCTGTGTTCTCCTGCTCTGCCATCTTGATCTCCCATTCAGAATCAGTTATTAATATTAACTCCATTTCAAGGTTTTCTTCCTTCTCTGAAGAAGAGTGAGGTGGAGTTGAAAATTCTAAAATTCTGATCATGGTTTTATCTTATTGGTGACCAGTTTCCACCCAAGAGTCATCCAGGAGCCCATTCAGAATCTCCCTATTAGAACAAAATATGCTCCTAGTGTTCCTATAACTTAGGAATTTGCAGGCATTTTAGGAGCCCCATGTCAGGAAACATAGTCAAAGGCCAAATATTAGAACAAGAGATGCTACTCATATTTTTAATCACTTAAGAAACTATAACGGTTTTTGGAGATGTGTGTCATGAACTAGATGCAGATACGCGTGTGTGTGTGTGTGTGTGTGTGTGTGTGTAAAATTAGCTTACATAAATATGATAAAGTTTATAAGATATACTATGAACAACTCCAGCCAGTAAATTTTATGTATTGAATTAAATAAATTATCATGAAAACATGGGGCTTCCCTGGTGGCTCAGATGGTAAAGAATCTGCCTACAATTCAGGAAAACTGGGTTTGATCCCTGGGTTGGGAAGACTCACTGGAGAAGGGAATGGCTACCCACTCTAGTATTTTTGTGTTGAAAGTTCCATAGACAGAGCAGCCTGGCAGGCTACAGTCCATGGGATCACAGATTCAGAGGAACTGAACTACTAACACATTACTTCCCATAAAGAATCATAAAATCTCACTAATTCTAAAACCAATAAAGCGATATAAGGTCAAAAATATCCCCACAGAGAAGATTCTGTGTCCAGATATCTTTACTGATGAGTTATGCTATACAGTAAGAAAACAAATATTTCAAATTTTAGATATTTTATACAATTTTATGAGGCTAGAAGCATTTCTCCACCTTAGCATCATTAACAATTTTTGGTCAGATAATTATTTATTGTGTCATGCTATCCTGTTTGTTACAGGATATTTAGCAACATCCCTGACTTCTACTCATTGGATAGCATCTCCCTAACAATTGTCCAATTGTGACAACTAAAACTTTCTTAAGATATTGTCAAATGTTCCTGGGATGTTACTGAGATTTCAGTTACTGAGTAACTGAAACAGTTACTGCTGAAACCTAGCTTGATATTAAACTTGGCAAGATTATGTGAATGAAAAATTATAGCCCATTATAACTCATGAACTTAGATACAATTAATTAAGGCAAAATATTACTGAACTGAACATGACAACTTATAGAAGAACAAAAATTATGACCAAACTAGGTTACCATAATCATTAAAGATTGATTTAACATTAAAAGTAACACAAATCACTACAAGCACAATCAAAGATATATAACTATAGGAACTTTTCAAAAGGTATTGGAGAAGCATTTAATGAAATTCAGCAGATTAGGAGCTTTCGCTAACTACAAAAGGAAGAAAATTTCTTTATTCTGGTATCAGTATCTTCAGAAAAAAATAAAGGAAACAATCTTAAAGTAACTACAATAATTAATATTGCTGCATTTAAAGCATTTTTTCAGGGAAATTTTGTTTGCCTTTTATCATCATTTTACTTATCAACCTAGTAATGCATTTTTTAAAATAATGAAACATATAAAATTTGTAAAGGATAGAAAGCAACCATTGGCAATGACATGCCATGCTATTTTAAAAAATAAAGAAATAAATTATAGGAAATATATTAGCATTAGTAGAGAGTTTAACAAGATCACTGGACACAAAACTACTCCATAAGAAAATAAAACACAGAGCTATATGTCAAAATAAATAGAAAAAAAAAATCTAAAAGTAGTTTACAATAGCATCAAAAATATGAAGCATCTGGAAACAGATATACCAAATGGTTTACAAGTGATATATGGAAAATATTATGAGATGATTGAGAAATACTAAAATAGACCTAAATAAATGGAGTTGCAGGCTATGCTCATGAATCCTAGGTCAGTCATCTTCCAAGTTGATCTGTAAATTTAATGTAAATTCCAATAGATTTTACTGTGGGCAATCTAACTTAGGCATTTGCCAAATATGAAGAAATGTCAGAATATTTTGAAGAAACATATTAAGGATGGGTGACTTATTACACAACAAGATTTACTATAAAGCCTAGCAAATAAGTCAGTGTGGAAATGATCGATAGACAAGTGGATCACTGGAACTACATGGAGATGGACTGACATAAAATATGGACCTGATAGGTTTTTGACAGAGATTGTAATGCAGACCTAAGGAGACAGGATAGATTGTATTACAAAGGTGTTGGGACAATTGATAATTCTTGTGGAATAAAATAAATTTAGATATTTATTTCCCAAGATATATAAAATTCAATTATGAGTTCTGTAAGATTTCATTCTAAAAAACAAAACTTCATTAATTTCAGAAGAGATCAGGCAGAATATCTTTATAATCTTGCAGCAGAGAAAGACTACACAAGAAACAAAATACACTGACCATAAATGTGAAGATTGATTGTTTAATCAGTTTCTAAGTTAAGATTCTCTAGACTTCAAAAATCACCATAGAATGAAAAAACAAAACTAACTGAAAGCATGTAACCAACAAAGGGTGTACCTGTAACATATGATGACATCTTATAAATCAATAATGAAAAGACAAACAATTTTTTTTTTTTTTACATTTAAATTTAAAGTCTCTCAGTCATGCCCAACATTTTGCAACCCCATGGACTATACAGTCCACGAAATTCTCCAGGCCAGAATACTGGGGAGTGTAGCCTTTCCCTTCTCTAGCGGATCTTCTCAACTCAGCAATCGAACTGGGGTCTCCTGCATTGCAGGGGGATTCTTTACCAACTGAGCTATCAGGGAAGCCAACAATCTGACACGTATTTTTTTCTTCCTACCGCTTAAGAGAGAGATTAAAAATGTCTGACACTTGCAGCCTATTTCCTCCATTTTACAGAGGAAGAAACTAAAATAAACATTAATATATGAAAAGCACCATCTCACAATAATCAGACAAATGCAAATTAAACTGTCAGAAAGACACCATTACACAATTACCATGCTGTCAAAAATTACAAAGTCTGATAATATAATGAGTATTAAACTGGGATGGCATAGACTAAACAGCAATTTAAAAATAAAAATCCTCTGCTTTAAACAACAAAAGATTATTTATTAGCCATGTGCAGTTCAATGCAAGAGCTTGACTAAGGATTTCACACATAATAATAACTTAGGGGCAAAGCTAAAACAAGTATTACCGTTGCAAGGCACTGCCATCTACACTTGCTGCAGCACAGAAAGAATGTTGAGAATTACTTTAAAGGTCTTAAATGCTTTCACATAGAAATAAAAATTATTATTTAAATCAAGGAAAAACTTAGCCTCATGTTTTAACTAACTTTTAAGAGGTGAGTGAAGGTTGTTCATGAAAGAAGAAGAGTGTAGAATATTTCAGTGTAGAAATATTAATGACACTAGTGATATCTATCATGTCAAAAGATGACTCCCATATGGATCAATGGAAACTGTCAAACACTTCTGGAAAAGTTAAAATTTGTAAAAAAAAAAAAACATGTTATAAAAGTTTTGTGTTGCCTAGAAAATGAACAATGCAAAGAAATAGAGGAAAACAATAGAATGGGAAAGATTAAAGGTCTCATAAACAAAATTAGATACCATGGGAACATTTCATGCAGAGATGGGCAGGATAAAGGACAGAAACAGTATGGACTTAACAGAAGCAGAAAATATTAAGAAGAACTACACAAAACAGGTCTTAATTAAAAGGACTCAGGTAACCACGATGGTGTGATCACTCATCTAGAACCAGACATCCAGGAGTGTGAAGTCAAATGGGACTTAGGAAGCATTACTATGAACAAAGCTAGTGGAGGTGAGGGAATTCCAGCTGAGCTATTTCAAATTCTAAAAGATGATGCTGTTAAAGTACTACAGTCAATATGCCAGCAAATTTGGAAAACTCAGCAGTGGCCACAAGACTGGAAAATGTAAGTTTTCATTTCAATCCCAAAGAAGGGCAATGCCAGAGAATGTTCAGACCACACACAGTTGCACTCATTTCACATGCTAGCAAGGTAATGCTCAAAATCCTTTAAGCTAGGCTTCAACAGTACATGAATCAAGAACTTCCAGATGTACAAGCTGGATTTAGAAAAGGCAGAGGAACCAGAGATCAAACTACCAACATCTGTTGGCTCATTAAAAAAAGCAAGAGAATTCCAGAAAAAAAATCTACTTCTGCTTCAATGACTATGCTAAAGCCTTTGACTGTGTGGATCACAACAAACTGAGGAAAATTCTTAAAGAGATGTGAATACAAGACCACTTTGCCTACTTCCTGAGAAACATGTATTCATGTCAAGAAGCAACAGTTAGAACCAGACATGGAACAATGGACAGGTACAAAAGTGGGAAAAAAGTATGTCAAAACTGTACATTGTCACTCTGTTATTTAACTTATACACAGAATACCTTATGTGAAATGTAATGCTGGATGATCACAAGCTGGAATCAAGATTGCTTGGAGAAATATCTACAACCTTAGATATGCAGATTATCTAAGGCACAGAGTGGAGAGGAACTAAAGAGTGTCTTGATGCAGGTGACAGAGGACAGAGCAAAAGCTGATTTAAAACTCAACATTCAAAAAACTAAGATCATGGCATCTGGTCCCATCACTTCATGGCAAATAGATGGAGAAACAATGGAAACAGTGACAGACTTTATTTTCTTGGCTGCAAACTCACTGCAGATGGTGAATACAGCCACAAAACTAAAAGATATTTGATCCTAGGAGGAAAAGCTTTGACAAACCTAGACAGCCTATTAAACAGCAGAGACATCACTTTGCTGACAAAGGTCCATCTAGTCAAAACTATGTTTTTTTCCAGTAGTCATGCACAGATGTGAGAGTTGGACCAAAGAAGGCTGAGTGCTGAAGAATTGATGCTTTTGTAATGTGTTTCTAGAAAAGACTCTTGAGAGTCCCTTGTACTGCAAGGAGATCAAACCAGTCAATCCTAAAGGAAATCAACTCTGAATATTCACTGAAAGGACTGATGCTGAAACTAAAGCTCTAATAATTTGGCCAGTTTATAGAAAGGGTCAACTCATTGGAAAAGACCCTGATACTGGGAAAGATTAAGGGCATGAGGAGAAGGGGACAACAGAGGATGAGTTTGGTTGGGTGGAATCACCGACTCGATAGCCATGGGTTTGAGCAAACACCAGGAGATGGTGAGGGGCAAGGAATCCTGGTGTGCTGCAATTCATGGAGTTGCAAAAAGTCAGACACAACTGAGTGACTGAGCAATTTCACCAACAACAACTAAAGTGAAACATGCCCATGCCCAGCCATCTGGTAATCCTGTCTCTGGGTATATACTATAGAATCATTACTATACATGTGCACTAGAACAAATTGAACATAAATGTGAACAGAATCATTTTTCACAACAGCAAACATTCACCAAACATTTGAAGCTTCACAAAAAAGTCCATTTATCATATAATAGAAAATAAATGTATTTATACAGAGAAATTCTATAGAGCAGTGAAAATGAATGACTGACCTATGCTGCTTAGATCAGCAAGGATAAATATAATAAATACAATATAAAGGAAAGAACAGTATATAAAATATGATTCAGGTTATAACTGGAAAAATTGTATTATATGTACACATACATTCATGTTCATATTTACATCATATCAGGAATATACAAACATGTATATATAGATATTTAGACTGAAACATATGCAAAATACTTAAGTGATGTGTTTATATTTATGTATACTTAGCAATTGATTTGTAAATATTTTTCTAAGTGGAAAAGTTGTTCAAAAGAACAAAGAATAGTTATCACAAAGGTCAGGATAGCAGTCACCTCTAGGGTAGAAACAGTAGGATGAAATTAAGGATGCTATTAATAAGTGCTCTTTTCCTCACCAGGTGTTTTTAATAAAGGTGATTGGTTTATTCTCCCTATCTGTATGTATGTAAAAAGAAAACAAGACAAATATAGGTAGGTAATATGTAAAACATTTTTTAAAACAGAGAAAATAATATTCAAGGAAGAAATGGCAAGAGGCAATAACATATAAATAATATCAAGTAAGAGTACAGTCCGTTAATTTCAAAAGGTCAGAGAATAGTGAAATGACTCTAGGCTGCAATGGTCAAGAATTATATTAATGAAGGAGCCAGAACTTATCATAAAAGTTGTAGGAAGATAAAATTCTAATGGGTAGGAAGAAAAAGCAGCTTGCAAAATGGAAATGCCACAAGAAGAAAAAAGCTGAAAGATAATTTAGTACATGGAACATGGAACAGTGGCTTGGATAGCACATTTGTGTACAATAGTAGGACTATTTTCTTTTCTTTCTATCCAGTTATTAATTTCACTTCACTTCAGTGAGGTATATATGAGGATAGTGCAAGTATGTTTCCTTGTAAAGGTCTGTGTATTTGCATTTAATCCTTAAACCAAAAATGTAGATACAAAAATAAAACTTTAAGTGTTCCCCCAAATATTCAGGAGATGGGAGAAGTATAACTAGAGGATTAGAAAGGGAGAAAAGAGAATCTCTGGGCATTGCTGAAATCTTTGAAACCATATTGTAGAAATGATCCTCTAGACCACTGTTATTTGAAACATGGACAGTGCAAAGAGGAGCTGGAGCTGGTACCTGAGCTGTTCATTACTTATATGACAAGAGAAATTGACAATAGGCATTTAGGAATTGTTGTAGAAATTTGAAAGTAATCTTTTATTTGTTGAATAAAATAACTAAAAATTTGGAGTATCTATATGTCAGTTTTTAGTTTAAATATATTTGACATAAAATTACATAAATGTAAGATAAACAGCATGTTAATTTTCTAATTTATATATTGCAATATGATTGCAATTATAGAGAAAACTAACACATTGATCATGCTATGTATGTCAATTATTTGTTCATTTTATTTCTACAGGAACTTATACAATTCCGTTTTGGACAGAATTGTTTTTTTTTTTTTAAAGAAGGGATTTTAACCACATATAATTTAAGAAGTAGTGATATGTATTTTATCTAGACATGAGGCTTACACCTAGATATATTTTGATATTTAGATGAGACCAAGAAAAAAAAATGAATATAAATTTTTTGTAGCAATTCTGCTAATGCAAATAGTGAGATCACCTTTTAAGAAAAGAAGAGTCTAATTTATTCTCACACTATACCCTGGGAGAATTCCTTAGGTATTCTTTGTTGGATATACTTTCCCTTGACCTTACCTCTATGCCATAAGTAATCAACTCTCCACTTACTCAAAAGAAGGTGAGTTAATCTTAGACTGCTACTAACTGATAAACCCTAAACTCTTAAATTTTTATCACACTTGCTTTCTCTAGATCTCAGAACAGATTCATGGAGGCAGGAGAGAATAAGCGAATTGGAAAGTCATATAACTTTGAACTTGCTATTTCTCTGCTCTCACATCTTGGGTTTTTCCTCTTTATATTTGGAACATATTTCTTTTAGTATCCAAAGCACTCTTACACACTCTCTTCTTTCCATGTCTATTGCCACTATCCCATCTCAGAACACCATTATCTCTAGCTTAATCTTCTACAATAACCACCAATATAAATTCCAGCCTACGGCTCCCTCCACCATATTTTATTCCACTCACAACTGTCAGATTTCCTTTCCTGAAGTGGAAATGTAATTTTAGCTCTGAAGTTTAAAATCCTTCAGGGCTGCCTACTGACCAATTGCTATTGATGAATTATAAATTCCTTATATCCAGCATTCAACATTCTCCGTGCTATGGACTCAAACGACCTTTCTAGTCTGACCTCCCACTGTTCCTCATCACATAATTTATTATGCTTGAAACAAACCAAATACTATTCTCTAAACACAGCATGATGAAAATGAAAGAGAAGAGTGAAAAAGTTGGCTTAAATCTTAACATTCAGAAAACTAAGATCATGGCATCTGGTCCCATCACCTCATGGGAAATAGATGGGGAGACAGTGGAAACAGTGTCAGACTTTATTTTGGGGGGCTCCAAAATCACTGCAAATGGTGACTGCAGTCATGAAATTAAAAGATGCGCCAGTCAGTATGGCTGCTATCCAAAAGTCTACAAGCAATAAATGCTGGACAGGGTGTGGAGAAAAGGGAACCCTCTTACACTGTTGGTGGGAATGCAAATTAGTACAGCCACTATGGAAAACAGTGTGGAGATTTCTTAAAAAGCTGGAAATAGAACTGCCATATGACCCAGCAATCCCACTTCTGGGCATACACACCAAGGAAACCAGATCTGAAAGAGACACGTGCACCCCAATGTTCATTGCAGCACTGTTTATAATAGCCACGACATGGAAGCAACCTAGATGCCCATCAGCAGACGAATGGATGAGGAAGCTGTGGTACATATACACCATGGAATATTACTCAGCCATTAAAAAGAATTCATTTGAATCAGTTCTAATGACATGGATGAAACTGGAGCCCATTATACAGAGCGAAGTAAGCCAGAAAGATAAAGACCACTACAGTATACTAAGACATATATATGGAATTTAGAAAGATGGTAACGATAACCTTATATGCAAAACAGAAAAAGAGACTCAGATGTATAGAACAGACTTGTGGACTCTGGGAGAAGGCGAGGGTGGGATGTTTCAAGAGAACAGCATCGAAACATGTATATTATCTAGGGTGAAACAAATCGCCAGCCCAGGTTGGGTGCATGAGACAAGTGCTCGGGCCTGGTGCACTGGGAAGACCTAGAGGGATCGGGTGGAGAGGGAGGTGGGAGGGGGGACCGGGATGGGGAATACATGTAAGTCCATGGCTAATTCATTTCAATGTATAACAAAAACTACTGTAATGATGTAAAGTAATTAGCCTCTAACTAATAAAAATAAATGGAAAAAATAAAAAAATAAAATAAAAGATGCTTACTCCTTGGAAGGAAAGTTATGACCAACCTAGATAGCATATTAAAAAGCAGAGACATTACTTTGCCAACAAAGGTCCGTCTGGTCAAGGCTATGATTTTTCCAGTGGTCATGTATGGATGTGAGAGTTGGACTGTAAAGAAAGCTGAGAGCCGAAGAATTGTTGCTTTTGAACTGTGGTGTTGGAGAAGACTCTTGAGAGTCCCTTGGACTGCAGGGAGATCCAATCAGTCCATCCTAAAGGAGATCAGTCCTTTAGGACTGTTCATTGGAAGGACTGATGATGAAGCTGAATCTCCAATACTTTGGCTACCTCATGCGAAGAGTTGACTCATTGGAAAAGACCCTGATGCTTGGAGGGATTGAAGGCGGGAGGAGAAGGGGACAACAGAGGATGAGATGGCTGGATGGCATCACCAACTCGATGGGCATGGGTTTGAGTAAACTCTGGGAGTTGGTGATGGACAGGGAGGCCTGGAGTACTGCGATTCATGGGGTCGCAATGAGTTGGACACGACTGAGTGACTGAACTGAACTGAACTGAAACACAGCATAGCCTCTTTAGTTTTTCTTACAGTCTTCAGTAAAATACGTGACATCTCCCTCTTTTACCCTCATATTTTCCTTCTTTCCCTTTATGCCACTTTGCCTGATGGGCATTATAGTTATTGACCTTATAGCATACTGTCATAAATGTTCCACAAAAATAGTCTGTGTACATGTATGCTAAATCGCTTCAGTTGTGTCTGATTCTGTGTGACTCGGACTGAATCTCGCTAGTCTCCTCTGTCCATAGGATTCTCCAGACAAGAATACTGGAGTGTGTTGCCATGCCCTCCTCCAGGGGACCTTCCTGACCCAGGGATTGAACCCCCATCTCTTAGGTCTACCTGCATTGACAGGTGGGTTCTTTAACACTAGGGCCACCTAGGAAACCTTATAGTCTATAGTGTGTGAAAAATTGAATTCTCCACTGCATAGGAGACAAATATAAGCCTATTCTTGTTTATAACAATCTTTCCACTGGTATTACCCACTTTCACATGTCCAACATTTTCAGTCCAATATATTGACTTAGAATTGTTCTCCATATATATTCTCATACTGTTCTTTCTGGATAGAGAGAAAATTCTTTCTCTGTGTGTGCAAACCCTACTTATCCTTTATCCTGTTAAATCCCAACTCCTCTGTCTTTCATGTTTTGAGGGTAGGAAGTGATTTCTCCATTTGCAGTAATTTCTTATTACTAATTTGAAAATTAGTACTGAACTGATTTATGGTATTATATGCATCTCTTTTTCATAGTCACTTTGCAGCCATATGTCCATTATTTATTAGTTTTTAACAGTTGAGTTTCCTGTAGCTTGTCTGCCATAGGCTGTAGTAACTAAGAGTATGCATGATGGATCCAGATTGCTTAGGTTTAAATCCTAGTTCTGCTATTTGTTAGTAGCACAGGGAGGTTTCTTATCCTCCATGTGCCTCAGCGTTCCTTTTCTGCACCTACCTTATGCAATTGATGAGGATTAAACGAGTTCATACAAGAGAAGCACCTAGAACAGTGCCTGCCCCTTGGTAAGTTCTCAGGAAATACCACCTTCCATTATCATACTTGGAGAATAAGCGCTTTTTCTGCTTTTCTTTTTTTCCTTTTGTTTTGTTTCTCTTTTCTACCAGAGCACAACATTTAATTTGTGTGTATTTAGTGCACACAGTATACTAATACTGGCATATTTGCAGGGGGTAGTACATGAACAAGATGAGGCTTATATTATGGAAGACATATTGACCTTGTTTTTTCCCTCAACTTTATAAACCATTACCATTTGCACAAATGAGGCTTTATTGTTCTCAGTTCATGATGCTTCCATCCTTACCTTAGCTCTGTGTTCCCAGTAAGAAAAACACTGATTAAAATCCAATAAACTTTAGTTGAAATTCTAGGGAACCAGTATGATTCAGAACAAAACCACAGACTTTGGAATAAGAAAGGCCTTAGTTCACTGCTCAGGTCTATCATTTACCAGATGGTTAACTTCAAACCCACCAACTTTCCCGAGCTTCAGTTTCCTCCTCTTTAGAATTTGCATAATATCCACCACTTAAGATAATTGTGTAAATCAACTGAAATAAATATTTAAAGTGCCTGGCACATAGTTATAAACTCAATAAAGCAAGCTATAATTGTTTTCATGGAAGACTGTATATTTGTTATAGATATCAAAGATTTCTATAATAAAACATCCTAGAATGCTTACCCCATGATCCTCCTTCACTAAAATTAGATTTAATCATTCAAATTTAATATATTAGAAGTACATTAGGTAATCTTAAAAAAGTTAATGAATTGTGCACATTTTAATAAATAACAATTAATAACCCTTAATGAGGTTTAAATATACAAACTAATATCTTAATATAAAAATGTCTGTTTTTTCATAAAAACAAAACTGTTATTTATGACATCTATAAGAAAGTTCATATCTTTCTCATGTTTTTATACTAATCTCTTTCTCCAGTCTTCTTTTCACCAATAGCAGCATTTGCAACTAGATATATTCTTAAAAACCAGAAGAAGCAATCCTTTCCTTAAGCCCAGACCAAGAACTGAAAGGAAGAGGAGGGTGGTTAGCCAGTTTTGGCTATGGAGTCTCACAGCTAATAGGTGACATGTCACTGTTTTTATCATTTTTTCCTCTCGTCCTCTCTTCTGGTTTTTCCAAGTGCTATCAATTATGAAAAGCACCATCCTGTCATCATACTTAGGACAAATTAAAGAGTTCTAAACATACTCAAGAAATGTTTATCAAATAATATAATTTTTGTCATTATCTAGGGATGCATTTTCCAATATGGTAGTCACTAGCCACAGTGACTATTTTGAGGTGGTATGCTGGTAAATGTTTAACAATCAGCTCCCTGCTTCAACCCATCCTCCAAAAAATTTGCAGGAATTGAAGATTCCTATGGAATAAATATTCTTACAGCAACCAATTTTAATTTACCATTGATTCATGAAATTCAGAAAATGTAATAACCAACTAGAAATTCAGTGCAAGCTGGCTCCTACATGACACTGAGATGGCTAGTCCATATTGGGTGCATTTTAAGTGTAAAATACACACCATATTTTGAAGACTTAGTAAAATAAAAAAATAAAAATATGTAAAATATCTCAATATCTTTATATTGACTGCACATTGAAATAATATTTTAGATACATTGGGTTAAATAAAATTATTAAAATTAATTACAATTGTTACTTACCTTTGTAATGTTTGGCTAATAGAAAATGTAAAAATTAAATATGTGATTCAAATTCTATTTCCTATCAGACATCTAGGGAAATATTTTTAAAACAAACAGGCATATTTTCATTTTATATTATATTTAATTAATAGATAATATTTGCTTAATTACACTGATGATTAAACCCTGGCTAAAATTAAATTTCTGGAAATCCTAACCTGATTTAACTCAGATAACTCAGAAAAATGTTTCAGAACAGTATTTTGGTAATTTTCACCTTACTCAAAAAAACAGCAAAATCTTTGAATATGTACATACTTATTTTAAAAAATGCCTCATTACTTCTCAGAATCCTTAGTATTAAATGGCTGTTGGAAACACTTTATCTTTAGCATATCTGGTAAAGCTGGGGTAAGTGGGAAAATGTTAAATGCATGTGATCAAATGGCACACCCCTGAGCACACTTACAAGAAATAATGATTGAAGCAAATTGAAAGTCGTAGCACATAGGCTGAATTCAGGGACATGTGGGTTTTTTCAAGGCCTGCAATTTTCTAGCTGGTTCCACTGAGGGCTGTGAATATACTACATGTGATTTGAAAAGGCACTGACTGCCCTTCAGTGAGTTGATAGATCAGCTTGAAGGAGTGATAATGCAGCCTCACTGGGGAGCTTCACCTACACAAAGCAGCAGAAGGACCAGGACACAAGGACGGCTGTGGGTCTAGAAGTCATAACTGGCAGATGACATATGAGCCCTGCCAGGTTACCATGCCTCACCAAGCTTGTCAGAAAACATTTCTTGTAACCGTGTTCACACAAAGGGTACAAAGGATTCACTTATCAAAAACATAAATTCCAAATTCAGTAGGCCTTTATCGTCAGGAAATTTGTGGAATCTGGTCTTTCACCTAAATCACTTTTTTACTATGCTAATATCAACTTTTGAGCATGAGAGAATGGAAAGGAGCTCCATAGGGGTACAATACAATGGGAGGTAGAAAGATATTATGGAACGGAGGGAAGCACTTGGACTGGGAATCAGAAGACCTCTGCTCCAGTTCTGATTTCTCTTTAACTCTGTTTAACACTGAGGAATCCTTTTAGCTACTGAACTTCAGTTTCTTCTTCTGCAAAATTGGAATGATAGTAAATGCCTAATGAAGAGATTGTGAGCTTAAATAACAATTACAAACAAAATGGGGTGGTCTTTGAATGTGGAATATTTTAAAGCATTCCTGTTAAATAGTCTTAGGGTGCAAGTAGGTGTCACCAAAGAAGATTCAAAGAAAATTTGATCTTTTAAGATATGTTCAGATAAATAATTCATTGAACAAGGCTGTCTAAAATTGAGAGTTCTCCACAAAGGGTTTAAGGAATTTAAAAAAAAATCAGTTATTAATATTTTCTCTGTTCTTCATTAGTTTATAATTTAGCTTAGAAAATGTGAATAAACACATAAAACAGGACAATTCTAAGAAACATTTTAAGCAATAGCATGTTCATGTGAATTAGCTGAGTTCCCTTAGCATGTTTATCCTGAGTAAGAGAACAAACTAGGTTTTATACTGTGAAAGTTTAAGGAAAAATGTAAGTCTTAGGCAAGGGCTTGTAACACTTTTGAATTTGACTGGGAGAGGAATGGCATGATAAATAAGTTGTTGTAGCCAGAACCAAGGGTATATTTTAGGGAGTTGAGAAAACAGTTCATAAATGTTCAGAAGACATGCACAAGAGTTTTCAAACATTGATGTGAGGACCTGCAGCGTTAAACTGAGAAGCATGGCTTGGATTAATTGTCCAGTGGGGCAATCTTGAAGCTCCTGAGTAGAGTCGTATTTTCAACAAATGGAAGACCGTGATCACTAAAGCCAAACATTCTGGAATGAGTGGACACTCCAAGAATGAGCTCTGTTTCCTCATCTATAAAATGTAAATCAAATTTTATGATTTTGTAAAAATTAAAGATTTTGAAACCACAATTGCCTGACATATACATAGATGTTCAACAGAGAGTAACTTTTATTTTACATTTAAATGGAATTTTGCAGTTTAAAAAGCCTTGGATACTTTTCTCTATACAACAAACCTGACTTTCAGTTTTCCTAAGAGGTTCATTGTCTGTACATAGATCAATATCTAGTAACTGATGGGAACTGAATTGGCTTCAGAGGCTGGTTGGGATTACTCCTTGCAGATACTTGAGTTTCTAGAAAAGAGCATTTGCCCTATTTCACATAGCATATTATTTTCAAAGATATGTACCCACAGGCTTAGATTGGATTTGGCTACCACAATGTGTTGTTAGATTATAGAATTTATTCACATACACTTATTCATTCATTCATTCCATATGAAACATGCTAAGTATTCATGCTGGGTCAGGCTCTACACTAGGCACCCACCATAAAAATTTACAACTAGCCTGCCACCCTACAGACGGGTTCTCTCCTTTCTGTTTTCTTATTTTAGACACTGACCAAGCTCATACTTCATAGCCCTTAGAGGGAAAGCTATTTATTCTACAGTGCTCTTTACCTGTGAAAATAGCAATTTTCTCTTCCCTTTAGTAGACTGTGGTTTTAAAAATGCTAAAGTTTTCAGATATTCATAACATTTTTAAATAGTAAGAATACCAGATAACGGAGTTGGAAAATGATTTTCTTTCTGAAGCTGTGTTATGCCTGGCCAACTACTGAAACTTTCTGGGCTAATTAATGAATTGCAAAATAATCCCTGCTTGACCCACATAACAATGCTGCTATTAAGATGAAATGAAGTAATCTATGTAAAATGGTCAAAATCATAGTAGGCTCTACAGAGATAAACATATATGGGTGTGTGTGTTGAGTATATTGAAGTGTGAGAAAGATATAGTTTGAACTATAGAAATTGTATTTATAAAATTATTACCAGGAAGCCTATAAGGGGACATGTGGTTGCAGTGCTATAGGTGATGTGGCAATTCTGAAACCTTATAAATAGAAACAAGTAGACTAAAACCTGCCTGATCAGTACATGGATGTTGTATGATCTGCTACTCTTCTCAAGGACACATTTCACACATTTGTCAGCTGCCTGGGAATGAAAGTCTTCATCTCTGTTAAGACCTTATAAGGTTGACCCACGTGTAATACAAAAATGTTTCTTTATGGTAATGAAACATCAATACCAATGCAGGCTACTACAAGTGGGGCAGCCAATATGGGAGCATTTTGCCCTTAGATGGAGGCTGTTTCTGCTCTTTTTTATTGTGAGCTGAACTTGTTGCTCCTGCTGTCATGTGGAGGAGGGAGGGACAGTTCTTGATCATCTTAAATGAGAATTTTTTTTTTTCCTCTGCCCTGGTAGTTTCAGTGAATGACCTCCTAAGTTAGAGAGTGTGAAAAGACAGCAGTGCAAACTGTGTATTGTAGAGAGAAAAAGAAAGGGAAGTCACTGAGTCATCTCCGACTCTTTGCCACTCAGTGGACTGTAGCCTGCCAGTCTCCTCCATCCATGGGATTTTCCAGGCAAGAATACTGGAGTGTATTACTGTTTCCTTCTCCAGGGGATCTTCCCAATGAAAGCACAGGCTTTTGGAGATTGGAGGATCTGGTAAAAATGTATTTCGTATGTCAGTTGCTATCAGCTACCCTTGATATATGTGTGAACATAGTTTCTTGCATGTCTTCATATCCATACAATATATAGAAAATACTTATGAACCTATATTATACTACACATACACATAAACACATACAAGATAAATGAAAGAGAGAGAAAATTATTTCCCTGGGGGAGAAATTTGATTGTTCTGTTCAACACGGTATCACTACTATTCAGAACAGTGTCTTACATACAGTAAGTGCTTATATTAGTCACCTTTCATAGAGGTTATATTTAAAAAAAAGAAAAAGAAATTCAGGGCTGATAACAATGGACACATTTCTCATGCATAGATCCTTAGGCTTGTTATTGCTTGGCTTCACTCCTCTAAGTCCTACAAAGCATTTGCTGGGCTTGGTTCCAGGCTGAGGGTTGAATTCAGATCTATTTCATGGGCTTCTCATTACAGAACCTAGGATTGGATATATGGGATATAAATCTATTTTCTTGCTTCAAATTTAAATAGGAAAATGTAAAGAAAGGCTGTGGATCTTACCGGCATAAAGACCTGAGGGGAAGCAGAACTTGAATTCCCTGTGACTACAGAGGAGTGACCATATTTTTATGGGCAAATCATTGTCCCTCTCTAGGTAGTGAGAGTGGTGGACTAAGTCAGAAGTTTTTAGACTTTGGACAAGTTCACTCAGAATCACAATGTGCATCAGATAAGAATACCATGGCCTGGTGGCAGCTTCTGGGAGCACAGTAAGAAAAGTGCTACCCATAGTGGTCTCTTGTTCTAAGCAGGAGTAGTGCTCTAAGGAAGAAAGAAGACATGAGCTCTGAGCTCCAGGAGGGTGTCTGGAACAGCAGTAATAATATGGAACAATGGCAGTCTGAGCAGAGTGAAGTGTAGCACAGCAGAGATGCATGATCACACATATTACCACCAACTGTCTTGCCCTAGAGGAGAAGCAGATTTGACAACAACCACAGTCTCCTCCTGTTAAGGACAGAGATTGAAACACTAGAGATGAATGACTGGCCTCAGCAACAAGCAGAAATTCCTTCTGCTCCAGATCATATGATTATGCATATGATTATGTGTATGAAAAAACACAGTTATTTGTGCTGTTTTCCATTTATTTTAACTTAAAAACCATTCTGATGTATTAGTGCATGTTTATTTGGGCATATGCATATACACACTCCCAGTGACACCCCTAAACAGAAACCTCACAGAGTTCCCTTATTGCCTCAAAACATGGAGGTTTACTCATCCTTTCAATTTGCTTCCCTTCAAAGATTCACATCCATCTTAATGATGAGAATGTTGTTTCAGTAACTCTGTCTAATGGCTCTAATCTGGGTGAGATTCAATATGAATTCTAGAAATGTGCTAAATATTCCTAATATTTGCATACCAGGGGGATTTGATTTATTATATTTTTTGTCTTTTAATATTAAAACTGTTGTTGTTGTTGTTGTTGTTGTTAATTCATTCAGTAGTGTCTGATGCTCTGCAATCCCATGAACTGCAGCATGCTGGGCTTCACTGTCGTTCACCATCTCCTGGAGTCTGCTCAAACACATGTCCATTGAGTCAATGCTGCCATCCAACCATCTCATGCTCTGTTGCCCGCTTCTTCTGTCTTCAACCTTTCCCAGCAACAGGGTCTTTTCCAATGAGTCAGCTCTTCCCATCAGATGGCCAAAATATTGGAGCTTCAGCTTCAACATCAGTCCATCCAATGAATAATCAGGGTTAATTTTTTAGAACAGACTAGCTTGATCTCCTTGCTGTCTAAGCAACTATCAAGAGTCTCCTTCAGGAAATTTTGAGACCATCAATTCTCCAGCACTCAGCCTTCTTTATAATCCATATCACACTTCCATACATGATTAGTGGAAAACTATTAGCTTTTACTAGACAGACCTTTGTAAGCCAAGTGACATCTCTGCTTTTTAATAGGCTGTCTAGATTCGTCATAGCTTTTCTTCCAGAAACAAACATCTTTTAATTTCATGGCTGCAGTCACTGTCTATAGTGAATTTGGAGACCCAGAAAATAAAGCCTGTCATTGTTTCCATTGTTTCTCCAGCTATTTGTCATGAAGTGATGGGACCACATGCAATGGTCTTGGTTTTTGAATGTTAAGTTTTAAGCCAGCTTTTTCACTCTCCTCTTTCACCTTCATCAAGTGGCTATTTAGTTCTTTGCTTCCTGCCATTAGGGTGGTGTCATCTGCATATCTGAGGTTATTGATATTTCTTCCAGCAATCTTGATTCTAGCTTGAGCTTCATTCAGCGTGGTATTTAACATGATGTACTCTGCTTATAAGTTAAATAAGCAGAGTGAAAATATACAGCCTTGACATACACCTTTCCCAATTTTGAAACAGCCCATTGTTCCATGCCTGGTTCTAACTGTTGCTTTTTGACATGCATACAGGTTCCTCAGGAGGCAGGTAAGGTGGTCTGGCATTCTCATCTCTTCAAAAATTACCTACAGTTTGTTATGATCAATACAGTTGAAGGCTTTAGCATAGTCAATGAAGCAGAAGTAGATGTTTTTCTGGAATTCTCTTGATTTTTTCTGTGAGCCAACAGATTTGGCAATTTGATCTCTACTTCTTCTGCCTTTTCTATATCCAGCTTGTGCATCTGGAAATTCTAGGATCATGTACTGTTGAAACATTGCTTGAAGAATTTTGAGCATTATGTTACTTGCATGTGAAATGAGTGCAATTGTGTAGTAGCTTGAACATTCTCTGGCATTTCCTTTCTTTGAGATTGGAATGAAAACTGAGTTTTTCTAGTTCTGTGGCCACTGCTGATTTTTCCAAATTTGCTGGCATATTGAGTGCAGCACTTTCACAGCATCATCTTTCAGGACCCCCTGAAAACAGGAATCCCATCACCTCCACTAACTTTGCTCATAATAATGCTTCCTGAGTCACACTTGACTTCACACTCCAGGATGTCTGACTCCAGGTAAGTGAGCACACCACTCACCTGTTCATTGAGACATTTATCAATGGTTATCCTGTTCATTGAAACATTTTTTTGTTATCCTGTTCATTGAGACATTTTTTTATACAGTTCTTCTGGGCACTCCTGCCACCTTGTCTTAATATCTTCTGTTTTTGTTAGGTCCAGTTTCTGTCCTTTATTGTGCCCATTTTTGCAAGAAATGTTCCCTTGGTATCACTAATTTTCTTGAAGAGATCTCTAGTCTTTACCATTCTGTTGTTTCCCTCTATTTATTTGCATTATTCACTTAAGAAGGCTTGCTTATCTCTCCTTGCTATTATTTGGAATTCTGCATTCGGATGGATATCTTTCCTTTTATCCTTTGCCTTTTGCTTCTCTTCTTTCCTCAGCTATTTGTAAGGCCTCCTCAGACAGCCATTTTGCATTTCAGTTTTTTTTTCCCCCCTTAGGGATGGTTTCAGTCATGGCCTCTTGCACAGTGTTTTGAACCTCCGTCCATAGTTCTTCAGGCACTCTATCAGATCTAATCTCTTGAATATACTTAAGTCATACCTGAATGATCTATTGGTTTTCCCTACTTTCTTCAGTTTAAGTCTGAATTTTGCAATAAGCAGTTCATGATCTGAGCCACAGTCAGCTCCCAGTCTTGTTTTTGCTGACTGTATGGAGCTTCTCCATCTTTGTCTGCAAAGAATGCTATCAATTGATTTTGGTATTGACCATCTAGTCCATTAGTAGAGTAGTTTCTTGTGTTGTTGGAAGAGGGTGTTTGCTATGCCCTGTGCATTCTCTTGGCAGAACTCTGTTAGCCTTTGCCTTGCTTCATTTTGTACCCCAAGGCCAAAATTGCCTGTTACTCCCGGTATCTCTTGACTTCCTACTTTTGCATTCCAGTCCCGTATGATGAAAATGACACATTTCCTTTTCTTTTTTTGCTGTTATTTCTAGAATGTCTTGTAGATCTTCATAGAGCTGTTCAGTTTCATCTTTTTTGGCATTAGTGGTTGGAGCATAGACTTAGATTACTGTGATAATGGTTTGCCTTGGAAGCAAACTTAGATCATTCTGTCGTTTTTGAGATTGCACCCAACCTTTGCATTTCTGACTCTTCTGTTGACCATGAGGTCTACTCCATTTCTTCTAATGGATTTTTGCCCACAATAGATTTAATGGTCTTATGAATTAAATTCACCCATTCCCATCCATTTTATTTCACTGATTCCTAAAATGTTGATGTTCACTCTTGCCATCTACTGTTTGACCACTTTCAATTTATCTTAATTCATGGACCTAACATTCCTGGCTCCAAACTGCTGTACCATGATTTAACCATAAAAATAATTTTCAGAGAATAGCTATGTGGCCCACATGGACATAGGGACATAAGGAGAAGACTCGGATGAGCTTGAGTGCTCTGCTATTATTACCTCTGTAAACATAAAAGACACATTTTTTCTAGCTCCAAATCCTAGTTATTGCATATTTTCAAAATTAAAATTCAAAGATTTAGCTCATAATTATCACAGAGGGATGGTAGAGGCAAAAATTTCCCCCAATTCAGGATCAGGGGACCAAGTAGCACCAGTATTTAAAGAGAAGGCTGCTTTGTATCCTTGAATCCTTATAAAAAGGCATAGATTCTACCATAACTTGCTATAGGAATGCTTGATCCCTCTCAAGGACTACCATATGGTTCTTATTATCTTTTGGATTAAAGAACACTTTTTTTTTTTTTGGTTCTTATCTTGTTTTAAGCTATAGCTGATTAACAGTGCTGTGATAGTTTCTGGTGAACGGTGAAGGGATTGAGTCTTTCATAGGCAATGGCACCCCACTCCAGTGCTCTTGCCTGGAAAACCCCATGGACGGAGGAGCCTGGTAGGCTGCAGTCCATGGGGTCGCGAAGAGTCGGACATGACTGACGTCACTTTCACTTTTCACTTTTATGCATTGGAGAAGGAAATGACAACCCACTCCAGTGTTCTTGCCTGGAGAATCCCAGGGATGGGGTCGCACAGAGTCTGACACAACTTAAATGACTCAACAGCAGCACTATACATGTATCAATTCTCCCCCAAACTCCACTTCCATCCAGGCTGCCACATAGCATTGAGCAGGTTTCCATGTGTTCTATAGTTGGTCTTGGTTGGTTATCCATTGTAAATATGGCAGTGTGTGCATATCCATTCCAAACTCCCCTCATGTTTCCCCTCAGCAACCATGAGTTTGCTTTTAAAGTCTGTGAGCACCTTTCTGTTTTATAAGTAAGTTCATTTGTTTCATTTATTTTTTAATATTTCACATGTAAGGGATGAAGGAGCACTTTTAAAATGAATGCTATGAATCCCTCTGCAGAAGAGAACACCATATGCCAAAGATCACAAAATTATGTTCCAGATTCAGGCTCCCCAAGGCTTATCAGTGGAAGACTAAGAAATGGTTTTTGGATAGGGATCCAACAAACTTAGAGTAATAAAATTACTTTGTGGGAATATAGAAAGAAAATATAATTTCAACTTATAAAATACCTATTTTTATTTACTTATTTTTTCCATTTGTTTTTATTAGTTGAAGGCTAATTACATTACAATACTGTAGTGGTTTTTGCCATACATTGACATGAATCAGCCATGGATTTACATGTGTTCGCCATCCTGAACCCCCCTCCCACCTCCCTCCCCATCCCATTCCTCTGGGTTATCCCAGTGCACCAGACCCGAGCACTTGTCTCATGTATCCAACCTGGACTGGCGATCTGTCTCACACTAGATAATATACATGTTTTGATGCTCTTCTCTCAGATCATCCCCCCCGCCCCTCACCTTCTCCCATAGGGTCCTGGAGCCCTAAAATACATATTTTTAAAAATTTGACTCATTAACATTTAGTATGATTTAAAGGTTCACTTATTTATAGATAACACATATATTGAGGTCACATATTTTAAAAATTACTTATACTACATAACACAGTTTAAAGAACATGTGCCTATATGATCATAAGTGAAGAAATTCTGTTCAAAAGACCCTAATCCTGAACTCTGAGAGCCAAGGCTAGTCTCATAATTATGTAGAAATGTGATTAGAAGACTTTCTAACTTTAAGCCCAAGAATTCTAATTCTAAGCCCAAGAATACTTGAGTGGGTAGTCTATCCCTTCTGCAGCAGATCTTCTTGCCCCAGGGACTGAACCAGGATCTCCAGCATTGCAGGCAGAGTTACCAGGGAATTAACCATTTGAGTTACCAGGGAATTCCTTTCTAATTTCATAACTGCTGGTGTTACTATGGTGTCTAAGTCCCTCATCCATTTCTTTAGTTGTTATATATTGAAAGCATACATATGTATATATATAAATCTTAAAGGACAAGATAATGAATATGTGCATTGTTTCTCTACTTAAAAGATTCTTGGAGAAAAGAACACCTAAAAGCAATGTTTTGTGGATACTCTGGGAAGAAAAGTAAAGCCATGAGAATATGCGGAGTCACAGGGGATACAATTTTGGTCCAACCTGTAATAGGGACTCTCATACGCTACAAGAGAGCAGTTGAGAACTAAATATCATGAGCAGCATAGAAGTGGAAGTGTGGTGAACAGGAGTGGAAGGAATCGTAAATAAAGCAGAATTTGGAATCCATTGCAAACACATTTTCCCCTGATTTGCAGTTTTTTTCTGTCTGGCTATATTAGTGACTTTTGTGTCTTTTTTAGTGACTTTTATACATAAACTTTTAGTGACTTTTATGCATAGACTGCTTTTATGCCGACTATCTTATAAGGTAATACTTTCCTGTGGCTCAGACAGTAACGAATCTTCCTGTAATTTGATAGACCTGGGTTTATCCCTGAGTCAGGAAGATCCCCTGGAAAAGGGAATGACAACGGATTCCAGTATTCTTCTCTGGAAAATTCCATGGACAGTGGAGCCTGGAAGCTACAGTCCATGGTCTCCCAAAAAGTCAGACATGACTGAGTGACTAAAATAATGTAGATTTCTGTTTGGATTCAGAGCTGACTTGAGGGAGACAGACTCTTGGAACACCTTTTTTCTGTTTTTGGTTGTGCTGGGTCTCGGTCGCAGCATATGTACTCTTCATTGCACCATTCAGGCTTTCTCTAGTTTGGCGTCCTGGCTTCTCTAGTTGTGGTGGGCAGGCTTAGTTGTCCCACAGCATATGGGATCTTAGTTCCCCAATCAGGGATGAAATCCAAGCCCACTGAACCACCAGGGGAAGTCCCCTGGAATATCTTAAAGCATGGTTAATTCAATTGGGTGTGAGTTTATTCGTGGGACATTTTTAGTTGTCACTACTTATAGGGTGCATCACTGGTATATAGTGGGTATAAGCTAGGCAGGTGGTAACATCTTACAATGCAGAGGACAGCTCGCCGCAATGAAGTATTGCACTGTGCTTGGTTGCTCAGTTGTGTCTGACTTTTTGTGGCTCCATGAACTGTAGCCTGCTAGGCTCTTCTGTCCATGGGGATTCTCCAGGCAAGAATCCTGGAGTGGATTGTCATGCCCTCCTCCAGGGATCTTCCCAACCCAGGGATTGAACCCAGGTCTCCTGCATTGCAGGCAGATTCTTTACCATCTCAGCCACCAGGGAAGTCCCCCAAGTATTACCTCACCCAAAATGACAGTAGTTCCAAAACTGAGAAACCCTGTCTTATAGAAACAAAATGATGCCATTAAAATCGACCCATGTCAGGAGGCAACACCATCTGTGTATGCTCATTCAATGGTTCCTTGTTGTCTGTTCTATCCCAGAAATCTCAATCCTATCAATAACCAGTCTGCTCCCAGTGGGGTCTGAAATATTACTGATTTGTCACCAACTATCTATCTCACAATAGAGAGGAGATTTAAGATGAGCTCTGTCAAAGGAACTGCAAATCTGCCCTTTCCATTGATCTTAAAGAAACAGAATTTAATGGTCTCAGCTGGGACCTAATGAGCCAACGTTCACATCAGAAAGCCACTCTGTGTTTGACATATTTGTCAGTGTGTTATGGGGAAATAGAGGGGAAACTATATATGTATATTCAAAGACTAATTGAACACTGAAACTGAGAAATCCATGGACATTCTATCCTCTAGTTAGAGGCTGCCATGCTTCAGTGGAGCCAGAGACAGACTCTGCTATGAAGATGTCATTTTTTTTAATATGAAAAAAAAGATGGCTTTAAATATAGCAAAAGCAGGGAACACTGGGGAGGAATGATGTTGGTTATAGGAACTACTGTCAAAAAGAACCATCTAGCTGTGGCTAACAGTTTGACTTCAAACTAAAATGCATCATATATGAAAGGGTTTTAGGTGCTTCATGTTCTGCTTTGGTATGGAGAAAATAGGACTGAGGTGTGCAGGGGATCCCATCACAGAGCAGAATGGGCTAGTCCAGGGAGACAAGGACATCAAGACAGAATTTCTGAATTGGTCAGGGGCTCATAGCACCAGGACTGCCACCTAATATGGCTACTTCAGGTGATAATAAAGACTACAGGATGTAAGGGAATGTTAGCAGAGAGGGTGGGATAACTATGATTCTGGAACAGCCTCAAACAATTTATCCAGCTCTGGGATGCTGCTAAATTACTGAGTCAAGAACTGAGGCCAGAAGTGTAACAAGCATTCATGTACATTGCTTATGTCAAACTTGTATGTAAAGATTAATGTCAGCTGCTTGCGTGTGTGCTCAGTCACTCAGTCATATCGGACTCTTTGTAACCCCATGGACTGTAGCCTGCCAGGCTCCTCTTTGCATGAAAGTTTTCAGGCAAGAATACTGGAGTGAGCTGCATTTCCTCCTTAGGGGATCTTTCCAGCCCAGGAATTGAATCTGCATCTCCTGTGGCTCCTGTGTTGGCAAGTGGATTCTTTACCACTGTGCCACCTGGGAAGCTCAATCACCTGCTTGATGTCTGACTAATTAACAATTTTCAATCTCAGTTTTTGCACCTTAAAATGGAAATGCTAATAGATTTCACAGAGTTACTTTAAAATCATGCATGTAAATTACTTATGAAGGTTAACCAAAATCCTGCTTATAAATCTAGCACGTAGCATACTCTTAAGGAATATTTGTGAACATATAATTGAAATCATCTGAGATTATAAGTAGAGCTAGTTTATGGCATAGGAAACAGACCAAGTGTATGAGGACAGGACCCTTCGTTTCTATTACACAATTTATGGGTTGCTATGGCATCTGGACTTCCCTGGTGGCTCAGAGGTTAAAGCGTCTGCCTGCATTGCGGGAAACCTGGTTTCGATCCCTGGGTCAAGAAGATCCCCTGGAGAAGGAAGTGGCAACCCACTCCAGTATTCTTGCCTGGAGAATTCCATGGATGGAGGAGCCTGGTGGGCTACAGTCCACGGGGTCGCAAAGAGTCAGACACGACTGAGCGACTTCACTTCACTTCACTTCATGGCATCTGGACAGGGTACAGTCCATGGGGTCACAAAGAGTCAGACACAACTTAGTATGCAAGCATGCACTATGCTATCTGGAATATTGTATATGTGAAACGACCCTTCTGATGTAAGGCACCCTAGGTCTTTATTAAAATCTGATCACTACTTAAAATGTTTACCTATTCTATCTAATAAATGCTTATGGAAAAAAATTAATTAATTTTTTAATTGAAGGATAGTTGCTTTACAGAATTTTGTTGTTTTCTGTCAAACCTCAACATAAATCAGCCACAGGTCTACATATATCCCCTCCCTTCTGAACCTCCCTCCCATCTCCCTCCCCATCCCACCCCTCTAGGTTGATACAGAGCCCCTGTTTGAGTTTCCTGAGCCACACAGCAAATTCCCGTTAGCTATCTATTTTACATATTGTAATGGAAGTTTCCATTTTACTCTTTCCATACATCTCACCCTCTCCTCCCCTCTTCCCATGACCTTAAGTCTATTCTCTATGTCTGTTTCTCCATTGTTTCCCTATAAATAAATTATTCAGGTCCATTTTCCACATTCTGTGTGTATGTGATAAAATATGGTATTTATCTTGATCCTTTTGACTTATTTCATTCTGTATAATAGGTTCTAGGTTCATCCACCTCACTAGAACTGCCTCAAAAGCGTTCCTTTTCATGGCTGAGTAATATTCCATTGTGTATATGTACCACTACCTCTTTATCCATTTCTTTGTTGATGGACATCTAGGTTGCTTCCATGTTCTAGCTATTGTAACTAGTGCTGCAATGAGCTACGGGATACCTGTTTGTCTTTCAATTTTGGTTTCCTCAGGATATAAGCCACAGAGTGGGATTGCTGTGTCATATGGTGGTTTTATTCCTAGTTTTTTAAGGGATCTCCATACTGTCTTCCATGGTGGCTGTATCAATTTACATTCCCACCAACACTGCAAGAGTGTTTCCTTTTCTCCACACCCTTTGCAGCATTTATTGCTTGTAGACTTTTTGATGATGGCCATTCTGACTGGTGTGAGGTGATATCTCATTGCAGTTTTGATTTGCATTTGAGCATGGGTTTCCCTGGTGGCTCAGAGGTTAAAGTGTCTGCCTGCAATGCGGGAGACCTGGATTCAATCCCTGGGTTGGGAAGATCCCCTGGAGAAGGAAATGGCAACCCACTCCAGTATTCTTTCCTGGAGAATCCCATGGACGGAGGAGCCTTGTGGGCCACAGTCCATGGGGTCACAAAGAGTTGGACACGACTGAGTGGCTTCACTTTCAATAATGAGCAATATTGAGCATTTTTTCATGTGCTTGTTAGCCTTCTGTATGTCTTTTGGGGAGAAATGTCTGTTTAGACCTTTTCCCCACTTTTTGATTGGGCTGTTTGTTTTTCTGGCATTGAATTGTATGAGCTGCTTGTATATTTTGGAAATTAATCCTTTGTCAGTTGTTTCAATTGCTATTATTTTCTCCCATTCTAAGGGTTGTCTTTTCACCTTGCTTATAGTCTCCTTTGTGGTGCAAAAGCTTTTAAGTTTAATCAGGTCCCACTTGTTTACTTTTTTTGTTTGTTTGTTTGCTTTTTTGTTTTTATTTCCATTACACTAGGAGGTGGGTCATAGAGGATCTTGCTTTGATTTATGTCATCAAATGTTCTGCCTATTAGTGTTTCCTCTAAGAGTTCTACAGTTTGTGGTCTTATATTGGGGTCTTTAATCCATTTTGAGTTTTTCTTTGTGCATGGTGTTAGGAAGTGTTCTAATTTCATTCTTTTACATGTACTGCTCCAGTTTTCCCAGCACCATTGATTGAAGAGGCTGTCCTTGCCCCATTGTATATTCTTGCCTCCTTTTTAAAAAATAAGTTACTCATAGGTGCATGGGTTTATTTCTGGGCTTTCTTTCTTGTTCCATTGGTCTATATTTCCATTTTTGTGCCAGTACCATACTGTCTTGATGACTGTAGCTTTGTAGCATAATCTGAAGTCAGAAAGTAGATTCCTCCAGCTGCATTCTTTTTTCTCAAGACTGCTTTGTGTATTCTGGGTCTTTTGTGTTTTCATATGAATTGTGAAATTTTTTCTTCTAGTTCTGTGATAAATGAGATTCATGTCAATGTATGGCAAAAACCACTAGAAAACTGTAAAGTAATTAGTCTCCAATTAAAATAAATAGATTATTTTTTTAAATGCCATTGGTAATTTGATAGGGATCATATTGAATCTGTAGACTGTATTTGGTAGTGTAGTCATTTTCACAACATTGAATCTCCCTACCCAGAAACATGGAATATCTCTCTATCTGTTTATATCATCTTTGGTTTCTTTCATTAATGTCATATAATTTTCTGTGTACAGTTCTTTTGTCTCCTTAGGTATGTTTATTCCTAGATATTTAATTATTTTTGTTGCAATGGTGAATGGGATTGATTCCTTAATTGCTCTAATATTTTATTGTTAATATACAGAAATTCAAGTGATTTCTATGTATTGATTTTGTATCCTGAAACTTTACTAAATTTACTGATTAGCTCTAGTAATTTTCTGGTACTATCTTTGAGTGTTCTAGGTGCAGTATCATGTCATCTGCAGACAGTGAGAGATTTACTTCTTCTTTTCTGATCTGAATTAGTTTTATTTCTTTTTCTTCTTTGATTGCTGTACCTAGAAATTCCAGAACTATGTTGAATAATAGTGGTGAAAGTGGACACCCTTGTCTTGTTCCTAATCTTAGGGGGAATGCTTTCAGTTTTTCACCATTGAGAATAATGTTTGCTGTAGGCTTGTCATATATGGCCTTTACTATGTTGAGGTATGTTCCTTCTGTGCCCATTTTTGAAGAGTTTTAATCATAAATGGGTGCTGAATTTTGTCAAAGGCTTTTTCTGCATCTATTGAGATTATCATATGGTTTTTATCTTTCAATTTGTTAATATGGTGTATCACATTGATTGATTTCTGTATATTGAAGAATCCTTGCATCCCTGGAATAAACCCAACTTGATCATGATGTATGAGCTTTTGGATGTGTTGCTGAATCCTGTTAGCTAAAATTTTGTTGAAGAATTTTGTATCTATGGTGACCAGTGATATAGGCCTGTAGTTTTCTTTTTTGTGTTGTCTTTGTCTGATTTTGGTGTCAGGGTGATGGTGGCCTTGTAGAATGAGTTTGGAAATGTTCCTTTCTCTGCAATTTTTTGAAAGAGTTTTAGAAAGATAGGCATTAGCTTTTCCTTAAATGTTTTATAGAATTCTCTTGTGAAGCCATCTGGTCCTGGGCTTTTGTTTTTTGGGAGATTTTTTATCACAGCTTCAATTTCAGTTCTTGTAATTGGGTTGTTCATAATTTCTATTTCTTCCTAGTTCAGTCTTGGAAGATTGAACTTTTCTAAGAATCTGTCCATTTCTTCCAGGTTATCTATTTTATTGCCATACAGTTGTTCATAATAGTCTGTTATAATCCTTTGTATTTCTGCATTGTCTGTTGTAACTTCTACTTTTTCATTTCTAATTTTGCTGATTTGATTATTCTCTCTCTCTTTTTTATTTTGATGAGCATGTCTAAAGGTTTGTTGATTTTCTTTATCTTCTCAAAGAATCATCTTTCAGTTTTATTTATCTTTACTATTGTTTCTTTCTTTCTTTTTCATTTATTTCTGTTCAGGTCTTTATGATTTCTTTCCTGCTAATTTTGGGCTTTTTTTTTTTTTTTTGCTGTTTTTGCTCTTATTTTTCCAGTTGCTTTAGGTGTAAAGTTAGGTTGTCTATTCAAAGCTTTTGTTGTTTCTTGAGATAGGATTGTATTGCTACAAACTCCCCCCTTAGAACTGTTTTTGCTGCATCCCACAGGTTTTGTGTTGTTGTGTTTTCATTGTCATTTTTTTCTGGAATTTTTTTTTTAATTTCCCTTTTGATTTCTTCTGTAATGTGTTGGTTATTTAGAAATGTGTTGTTTAGTCTCCATGTCTTTGTATTTCTTACAGTATTTTTCTTGTAATTGATATCTAGTCTCATAATATTGTGGTCAGAGAAGATGCTTGATATAATTTCAATTTTCTTAAATTTACTGAGGTCTGATTTGTGACCTAAGGTGTGGTATGTCCTGGAGAATGTTCCACGTGCACTTGAGAAGAAGGTGTATTCTTCTGCATTTGGATGAAATGTCCTGAATATATCAATGAGATCCACCTCATCTAATGTATCATTTAAAACTTGTCTTTCCTTTTTAATTTTCTGTTTTGATGATCTTTCCATTGGTGTGAGTGGGGTGTTAAAGTCCCCTACTATTACTGTGTTACTGTCAATTTCTCCTTTTATGTCTATCAGTGTTTGTCATGTATTGAGGTGCTCCTCTGGTGGGTACATAGTTATTTACAATTGTTATGTCTTCCTCTTGCATTGATCCTTTGATCAATTATGTATTGTCCTTCCTCATCTCTTGTAATCTTCTTTTTTAAGGTCTATTTTGCCTGATATGAGGATTACTAATCCAGTTTTCCTTTGCTTCCCATTTTCAGGGAATATATTTCCATCCTCTCACTTTCAGTCTATATGTGTCTTTAGGTCTGAAGTGAATTGCTTGTAGACAGCATATATATGGGTCTTGTTTTTGTATCTATTCAGCCAGTCTGTGTCTTTTTGTTGGAGCATTTAATCCATTTACATTTAAAGTAATTATTGATATATATGTTCCTATTGCCATTTTCTTAATTGTTTGAGGTTGGTTTTGTAGATCTTTTTTGTTTTCTTGTATTTATTGACTATATAAGCCCCTTTAACATCTGCTGGAAAGCTGGTTTGGTGGTACTGAATTCTCTTAACTTCAGCTTCTCTGTAAAGCTTTTGATTTCTCCATCAATTTTGAATGAGATCCTTGCCAGGTACAATAATCTTGGTTGTAGATTTTTCCCTTTCAGTACTTTAGGTATATCTTGCCATTCCTTTCTTTTTTGCAGAGTTTTTGCTGAAAGATCAGCTATTAAACATATGGGGTTTCCCTTGTATGTTACTTGTTGCTTTTCCCTTGCTGCTTTTAATATTCTTTCTTTGTGTTTAGTCTTTGTTAGTTTGGTTAGTATGTGTCTTGGTGTGTTTCTGCTTGGGTTTATCCTGTTTGGGACTTTTTGTGCCTCTTGACTTGATTGACTATATCCTTTTCCATGTTGGCAAAATTTTCAACTATAATCTCTTCAAAAATTTTCTCATACCCGTCCTTTTTCTCTTCTCCTCCTGGGTCCCCTATAATTTGAATGTTTGTTCATTTGATATTGTCCCAGGGATCTCTGAGACTATCCTCAGTTCGTTTCAATTTTTTTTTTTTTTACTTTATTCTGCTCTTCAGAAGTTATTTCCATCATTTTATCTTCCAGCTCACTGCTTTATTCTTCTGCTTCAGATATTCTGCTATTGCTTCCTTCTAGAGTGTTTTTAATTTCAGTAATTGTGCTGTTTGTCTCTGTATGTTTATTTTTTAATTCTTCTAGGTCTGTTAATTGATTCTTTTCATTCCCCCCCCCTTTATTTTTATTAGTTGGAGGCTAATTACTTTACAATATTGTAGTGGTTTTTGCCATACATTGGCATGAATCAGCCATGGATTTACATGATTCTTGCATTGTCATTTTGTTTTCAAAGTTTTTGATCATCTTTACTATCATTATTCTGAATTATTTGTCAGGTAGTTTGCCTATTTCCTCTTCATTTATTTGGACTTCTGTCTTTCTGGCTTGTTCCTTCATTTATAATATTTCTTTACCTTTTCATTGTTTTTCTTTCTTTCTTTATTTCTTTTTCTTTTTTTTAATTTATTGTGTTTGAGGTCTCCTTTCCCCAGGCTTCAAGGAAAGTTGAATTCTTTCCTTGAAGAAATTTGAATTATTTCTTCCATTTGGTTTCTGCCCTCCTAAGGTTGGTCCAGTGGTTTGTGTAAGCTTTGATTAGGGTGAGATTTGTGCTAAGTTTTTGCTTGCTTGTTTTTCCTCTGATGGGCAAGGCTGAGTGAGGTGGTAATCCTTCTGCTGATGACTGGGTTTGTATTTTTGTTCTGTTTGTTGTTTAGATGGGGCTTTCTACACAGTGTGCTACTGGTGGTTGGGTGATGCCAGGTTTATATTCAAGTCATTTTGTTTGTGTGAGTTCTCACTATTTTATACTCCCTAGGGTTAGTTCTCTGGTAGTCTAGGGGCTTAGAGTCAGTGGTCCCACTTCAAAGGCTCAGGGCTTGATCTCTTCAAAAGCTTCCCACACAATATATTCTGCATCTCTTGCATTCACTTTCCATCTGCTGGGTTAATTAGAAGCCCCTCCTTCAGACCTACCTTTGCTAATTTTTCAAGAATCTCAGCTGTCACCTGCAGAGGTCTCAGTCTCCAGAGCAGTCTCAGTCTCTAGTACCAAATTGTGAGCCACAGAACTGGAGGAGCACCTCTACCACTAGTCAGGTTACCTCTTACTGCATGTTGAAAATTATTTTAATAAATTTTGTGCCGAATACAGACTTTAAATTTGGAATGATTACATCTGTAAACTGAACTCTGAGTCTAATTAGCTGTGGACTTTGGACAAACAATTTAACTGATCTGAGCTGTTGAATCCTTTTCTGTGGTTAATTACAATTCTAACTGATCTTCCATTTCTTATAGGCATTGGAATATACTGAAAATTTCAAAGTGATGCATAAGCAAACAACAATATAACTAGAACTATTATTCAACATGTTACATACACATATGTACATGAAACAGAGTGTGTGTTAGTAATAAACTCATCTTTGAATGTAAGCAAAGATAGAAAAATACAAGCCATTTAATTGTCAATATTAAGGTTGAAATGATGGGCATCAAGAAATAGCATTAATCAGGAGCATCTTCTAGAAGGGGGTATCTTGGAAGAAGGAAATAATGTGAAAAAACAGAGATGGTGAATCAGGATTTTCCAGATGCATGGCAAGTAGTAGAGGCAAATAATGACCTAGTAGTGGTACCCTTTCTCCACCAATCCTAAGGTTCAGTATGTCTCTTTTCGTGAGTGAAAATAGCTCACTCTTTGTCTGACTCTTTGCAACCCCAGTTCTCTAGGCCAGAATACTGGAGCCTTTCCCTTCTCCAGAGGATCTTCCCAACTCAGAGATCAAACACAGGTCTCTGGCATTGCAGGTGGATTCTTTACCAACTGAGCACTCAGGGAATCCTATGCCTCTTCTAGTAGAAGCTAAGGGAGCAACGATTCCAAAGCAGTGGAGGAACTTCTATTAGAAGATTATTCCCAGAAAGCCTGAGGCTCAGGTCGAGAAATTACGTCCCTGGAAATTTAGAGTTCCATGTAGGAACTTAGTCATGGGGCAAGGGAAAAAAAAAAAAAAAGTATTTGTTAAGTTCCCGGACTTCCCAGGTGGTGCGGTGGCAAAGAATCTGCATGCTAATGCAGGAGAGACAGGAGATGCAGGTTCTGTCCCTGGGATGGGAAGATCTCCTGGAGGAGGAAGTGACAATCCACTCTGGTATTCTCGCATAGAAAATTCCCTGGACTAAGGAGCCTGGAGGGCTATAGTCCATGAGATTGCAAAGAGTCAGACAGGACTGAGCAACTGAGCAGAGCAGATTAAGTACCCATTTGGTGATGTGTGTTGAACCAGTTTTAGAAAATTAATCAATCTAATCACATGGAAACAGCCTTGTCTAACTCAATGGAACTAAATCATGTGGTGTAGGGCCACCCAAGGTGGATAGGTCATGGTGGAAAGTGCTGAAAAAATGTGGCCCACTGGAGAAGGGAATGGCAAACCATGTCGGTATTCTTGACTTGAGAACCTCATGAACCTTATGAAAAGGCAAAAAAATAGGACACTGAAAGATGAACTCCCCAGGTCGGCAGATGCTGCCCAACATGCTATTGGAGATCAGTGGAGAAATAACTCCAGAAAAAATGAAGAGACGGAGCCAAAGCAAAAACAACACCCAGTTGTGGATGTGACTAGTGATAGAAGCAAGGTCCGATGCTGTAAAGAGCAATATTGCATAGGAACCTGGAATGTTAGGTCCATGAATCAAAGCAAATTGGAAAGAGTGAACATCAACATGTTAGGAATCAGCGAACTAAAATGGACTGGAATGGGTGAATTTAACTGAGATGACCATTATATATACTACTGTGGGCAAGAATCCCTTAGAAGAAATGGAGTAGCCATCATAGTCAACAAAAGAGTCCAAAACGCTGTACTTGGATGCAATCTCAAAAATGGTAGAGTGATCTCTGTTTGTTTCCAAGGCAAACCATTCCATATCACGGTAATCCAAGTCTATGCCTTGATCAGTAATGCTGAAGAAGCTGAAGTTGAACGGTTCTAGGAAGACATGCAAAACCTTTTAGAACTAAGACCCGTAAAAGATGTCCTTTTCATTAAAGGGGACTGGAATGCAAAAGTAGGAAGTCAACAAACACCTGGAGTAGCAGGCAAACTTGACCTTGGAGTACAGAATAAAGCAGGGCAAAGGTGAATAAAGTTCTGCCAAGGGAATGCACTGGTCATAGCAAACACCCTCTTCCAACAACATTAAAGGAGACTCTACACATGGACATCACCAAATGGCCAACACCAAAATCAGATTGATTATTTTCTTTGCAGCCAAAGATAAAGAGGCTCTATACAGTCAGCAAAAACAAGACCAGGATCTGACTGTGGCTCAGATCATGAACTCTTATTGCCAAATTAAAACTTAAATTGAAGAAAGTTGGGAAAACCACTAGACCATTCAGGTATGACCTAAGGCTAATCCCTTATGATTATACAGTAGAAGTGAGAAATAGGTTTAAGTGACTAGATCTAATAGGCAGAGTTTCTGAAGAATTATGGATGGAGGTTCATGACATTGTACAGTATACAGGGATCAAGACCATCCCCAAGAAAAAGAAACACAAAAAAGCAAAATGGCTGTCTGGGGAGGCCTTACAAATAGCTGTGGAAAGAAGAGAAGAAAAAAGCAAAGGAAAAAAGGAAAGATATACTGATTTGAATACAGAGTTCCAAAGAATACCAAGGAGAGATAAGAAAGCCTTCCTCAGTGATCAGTGCTAAGAATTAGAGGAAAACAATGGAATGGGAAAGTCTAGAGATCTCTTCAAGAAAATCAGAGATACCAAGGGAACATTTCATGCAAAGACGAATTCAATAAAGGACAGAAATGTTATGGACCTAATAGAAGCAGAAAAGCTGTACAAAAAAGATCCTCATGACCCAGATAATAACGATAGTGTGATCACTCACCTAGAACCAGACATCCTGGAATGTGAAGTCACGTGGGCCTTAGGAAGCATCACTACAAAAGCTAGTGGAGGTGATGGAATTCTGAGCTATTTCAAACCCTAAAGATGATGCTGTGAAAGTGCTGCACCCAATATGTCAGCAAATTTGGAAAATGAATCAGTGGCCACAGGGCTGGAAAAGGTCAGTTTTCATTCCAATCCCAAAGAAAGGCAATGTCAAAGAATGCTCAAACTACCATACAATTGCACTGATCTCACACACTAGTAAAGTAATGCTCAAAATTCCCCAAGCCAGTCTTCTACAACATGTGAACCATGAACTTCCAGATGTTCAAGCTGGTTTTAAGGCAGAGGAACCAGAGATCAAATTCCCAACATCTGTTGTATCATTGAAAAAGCAAGACAATTGCAGAAAAACATCTATTTCTGCTTTATTGACTATGCCAAAGCATTTGGCTGTATGGATCACAATAAACTGTGGAAAATTCTGAAAGAAATGGGAATACCAGACCACCTGACTTGCCTCTTGAGAAATCTGTATGCAGGTCAAGAAGTTACAGTTAGAACTGGACATGGACAACAGACTTGGTCCAAATAGGAAAAGGAGTATGCCAAGGCTGCATATTGTCACCTTGCTTATTTACTTATATGCACAATACATCATGAGAGACACTGGGCTGGATGAAGCACAAGCTGGACTGAAGATTTCTGGGAGAAATATCAATTACCTCAGATATGCAGAGGACACCATCCTTATGGCAGAAATTGAAGAACTAAAAAGCCTCTTGATGAAAGTGAAAGAGGAGAGTGAAAAAGTTGGTTTAAAGCTCAACATTCAGAAAACTAAGATCATGGCATCCAGTCCCATCACTTCATGGCAAATAGAGGGGAAACAGTGGAAACAGTAGCTGACTTTATTTTTGGGGGGCTTCAAAATCACTGCAGATGGTGACTGCAGCCATGAAATTAAAAGAAGCTTACTCCTTGGAAGGAAAGTTATGAGCAACCTAGACAGCATATTCAAAAGCGGAGACATTATTTTACCAACAAAGGTCCACCTAGTCAAGGCTATGGTTTTTCCAGTGGTCATGTATGGATGTGAGAGTTGGACTATAAAGAAAGCTGGGCACTGAAGAATTGATGCTTTTGAACTGTGGTGTTGGAGAAGACTTTTGAGAGTCCCTTGGACTGCAAAGAGATCCAACCACTCCATCCTGAAGGAGATCAGTCCTGGGTGTTCATTGGAAGGACTGATGTTGAAGTTGAAACTCCAGTACTTTGGCCACCTGATGCGAAGAGCTGACTCATTTGAAAAGACCCTGATGCTGGGAAAGATCGAAGGCAGGAGGAGAAGGGGATGACAGAGGATGAGATGGCTGGATGTCATCACCAATTCAATGGACATGAATTTGCATAAACTCTGGGCATTGGTGATGGACAAGGAAGGCTGGCGTGCTGCATTCCATGAGTTTGCAAATAGTCAGACATGACTGAGTGACTGAACCAAATTGTTGAACCAATTGCCACCATCATATTAGAATCTGAGATGCTTTCTATCATGTACAAATGAAGACAGCTACGCTCAAAGAGTCTCAAGAAATCAAGTGGAAAATGCAAAGATCATGTTCTTCCTCACTTTATAGTTAATAAAATTTCAATAATACTGATTTAGTGGGGAAACATTGAACTGAATTTACTACCACACTGTCAAATAGGCACTTGTGTGCTTGTACTCTCATCTTCCTCAACAGGAATGTGAGCCCAGCACATTCTCCTCTTGTACCTCCTTCAGCATAATGAAGGACACATAGCTGAAGTTTAATAAGTACATAGAATTTTGAATGAAACTGAATTGAAAACTTGGACAAGTCTATTGAATCTTTATACACATGTGTCTCCTGAAAGTATTTTCTTCAGAAACTTCCCAAATATGCAAAGCAAAGCCAATACAAAAACAAAGCAAAACAATAAAATTTACTATATCTGAACATTAGGTAATCCTTTCTCTGATATATGAAGAGGGTATTTTAACTTTCAAACTGTTTCTCTGAAGATTCACCACACCTTCTTGCCACCTCTCAGAGTCTGTTTTTTTTTTTTTTCCCCATTCAGCAAGACTAAGGCTAGCTGACTCACTGTACAAGGGCAATTAAACCCACACAGACTTCCTTTTTTATTTCACTTGATTATAAGCCTCTGTCCTCTGTTCTCACCTTGAACACACAAATACACACCCCTGAAGTTCATTCACGCTGCCTAAAGACTAGGAGACAATAAAAAAAGCAGCAGAAATATCAAGCTGCTGGCAGCGCTGTCAACTATTCAGTTTTGAACTTAGAGAACAGCACTGCCAACAGACAACACCCAAGAGCATCCAAGTGTTTCCCTTTGTTAACTGGACATGCAGGGGCCTTTCACAGAAAGAAATAAAAGAGAAACACATATGTGTAGAACATGCTTCACAGTCCTGAATTCAAAGAATCACAGTATTATGTGATTTCCCCCCAGATTCTCTTTTATAACAGATGTTAATAATATACTGTTGTTTTGTCTTTTAACACAATATGTAAAATAAAAGGAAATGGCTGCTACCCAAGAGGTATGGATCAGCACGGAAAGCTCTGTGGAACTATTAAGTATTGCCTTTAATCACATTAAATGGAAGGAAGTGATATAGCTAATTACAGAAGACCAGGTTTTTCTTTTCATTTTTTAAATATGTGAGTGTATTGCAACCTTCCATAATGTACACTCATATTTCTGCATGCAACATATTTCACACCCACTTTAATAAAGCTCAATGGGCATTCATATTCTCTTGTTAAGCTAGAATTAGACCAGAATGAGGGCCTCCCCAACATCAGTCAGTAAATTGAATGTATACTGATAGTTAAGCTGCCCTGCTTGCCATCCACTGAGTACAGTTTCCTACCCTTTGCACGCACTAATTTCCCAAACTCCATTCATTTAATCCTGCTTATATTTCATATTTCCATCTTCCCTCCTTATATTGTGCACCACAACCCATCCACTCATCCACAGAAGGGAGCTCCTGTGAAACACAGACCAATATTCATGCTTCCATCTTTAGTTTGTATAGTGTCCTGAACATTAATGGAAGCTTTCCAAAAAAAAAAAAAAAAAGGAGTAAAAGAAGGAAACTACATTTGTGCCTCCAAGTGAGTGAATAAAATACAAACATTATTCCAGCCAAATTTAGATGATTTATGAGTACAGTTTGAGGGGGTGATAATAGTGGATTTGGACAAATGTTTTACTGGGTTGAGAGTGTATAAAAAGAATGAACATGATAGCTAGAAAAGGAGGGTTGTGAAGAGCCATAGAATCTTTTGCTGTTGTGAAACAGTGCCAAGAGCAGAAGAAAATTTGTGCTATAGTGCCAGACCATGAAAGTCTGGACTATGAATACATGCTTTGATCATCTGTCCTGTGATATTCACTGTAGTGAATTGTAACCATATCAGTAAATTTTCACTGTAGGCTTAGGTTCTGAAACAAAGGCACAGCTTCATTGGATGGAACTCATCAGAATGGCCTTTGTTTTCATGGAATTTTAAGATAGTGAGAGGATGTACTACTCTCCCCTGCACCAACCCCTTTACAGGATTCTTTAGGGCAAATAAGGCAGCTCTCCGTTCCATGCTTTTGTTCATTCAATTGCTATGTGCTCATCTATTGTCCCAATTGTAACCCGTGAGTGGAATAATGACTGTTCTTCAAGAAAAGGAAAGAAAAAACTGTCTTGAGAAACAAAAGGGAGCTAGAAGAACCTAACTATAGGATCATCTATGGCTTTTCCTTCCTTCCATTGCATACCCTGGGTCTTATCTCAAACAGATATGAGACAAAAGAAACAGGCATTCAGGTAAAGGAGAACGCCTGGTTATATAACTGAGTGTGATAAACAGGCTCACATACAACTTTATTGATCAGATCTGGCATCTGTAGAGATGATGAGAGCCCCAAAACAAATTCTTACCTCAAAATGTCTTTTCAATCTGTGCACTCATAACTAATACCGGCACTTTTTTTTGAGGAAGGACAGAGTCTTACCTTTCATAAGAAATGTGACTTCAAATGGCAAATTACTCCTGAGGGAGTGAAAAGCACCAGAAATTTAAAATCATAATAAAATATAAAAAGAGAATATAGATAGAAGGCAAAGAGGGTGGGGTAGAAGAATGTCCACTTAAGGGATAAAAATAAAGACAGACTGAAAATTGGGAATGAAGTCCAGATTTATCAGGAACTGGAGAATTATTTCACTCTGGTTTTCTCAGACCTTAAACAACTATTCTCTAACAAATAAAACACGTATTGAAATAGCATAAAATTCAGCAAGTCATATAACCATCTCTTCCAAACGGACTGTTGATATACAGTAGGACTCTGTCCTTCCTCAAAAAGAAGTGTAGGTATTAGTTATCAGTACACAGACTAAAAAGACATTTTGAGGTAAGAAACTTATTCTGGTGATATCAAGGGAATGTTTCATGAAAAAATGGGCACCATAAAGAACAGAAATTGTATGGACCTAACAGAAGCAGAAGATATTAAGAATAGGTGGCAAGAATACACAGAAGAACTATACAAAAAAAGATCTTCATGACCCAGATGATCACGATGGTGTGATCACTCAGCTAGAGCCACAGATCCTGAATGAAAAGTCAAGCAGACCTTAGGAAGCATCACTATGAACAAAGCTAGTGCAGGTGATGGAATACCAGTTGAGCCATCTCAAATCCTAAAAGATGATGCTATGAAACTGCTGCACCCAATAAGTCAGCAAATTTGGAAAATGTAGCAGTGGCCACAGGACTGGGAAAAGTCAGTTTTCATTCCAATCCCAAAGAAAGGCAATGCCAAAGAATGTTCAAACTACTGCACAATTGCACTCATCTCACACGCTAACAAAGTAATGCTCAAAATTCTCCAAGACAGGCTTCAACAGTACATGAACTGTAAACTTCCAGATGTCCAAGTTGGGTGTAGAAAAGGCAGAAGAACAAGATATCAAATTGCCAACAGCCGTTGGATCATCAAAAAATAAAGAGAGTTCCAGAGAAACATCTACTTCTGCCTTATTGATTATGCCAAAGCCTTTGACTGTGTAGATCACAACAAACCGTGGAAAATTCTTTAAGAGATGGGAATACCAGACCACCTTATCTGTTTCTTGAGAAATGTGTATGCAGGTTAAGAGGGAATAGCTAGAACCAGGCATAGAATAACAGACTGATTCCAACTGACAAAGGAGTACATCATGGCTGTATATTGTCACTCTGCTTATTTAACTTATATTCAGAGTACATCATGGAAAATGCCAGGCTGGATACAGCACAATCTGGAATCAAGATTTTCATGAGAAATATCAATAACCTCAGCTATGTAGATGACACCACCCTTATGGTAGAAAGCAAAGAGAAACTAAAGAACCTCCTCATGAAAGTGAAAGAGGAGAGTGAAAAAGTTGGCTTAAAGCTCAATATTGTAAAATCTAAGATCATGGCATCTGATCCCATCACTTCATGGCAAATAGATGGGGAAACTATGGAAACAGTGGCTGACTTTCTCTTCTTGGCCTCCAAAACCACTGCAGATGATGACTGCAGCCATGCAATTAAAAGTTCTTGTTCCCTAGAAGAAAAGTTATGATCAACCTTGACAGCATATTTAAAAACAGAGACATTACTTTGTCAACAAAGGTTCATCTAGTCAAAGCTATGGTTTTCCCAGTAATCATGTATGGATGTGACATTTGAACTATAAAGAAAGTTGAGTGGTGAAGAATTGATGCTTTTGAACCATGATGTTAGAGAAGATTCTTGAGAATCCCTTGGACTGCAAGGAGATCCAACCAGTCAATCCTAAAGGAAATCAGTCCTGAATATTCATTGGGAGGACTGATGCTAAAGCTGAAACTTCAAAAGTTTGGCCACCTGATGTGAAGATCTGACTCATTGGAAAAGACCCTGATACTGTGGAAGATTGAAGCCAGGAGGAAGAGGGGACAAAAGAGGATGAGATGGTTGGATGCCATCTCTGACTCGACGGATATGAGTTTGAGCAAGCTGTAAGAGTTGGTGTCCTAAAGGTATCTGTGAAGACCTTATTTGCAAATAGGGTATTTACAAATACAGTCAAGCTAAGAAAATATCATACTGGATTACACAGGTCCCTAAATACAATGACTAGTGTCCTTAAATGGAAAGGAATATTTAGAGACATAGTAACATGGATACATAGGGAAGAAGAGCATGTGATGAAAAAGAGATTACAGTAATACAGTTACAAGTCAAGGAATGGCAAGGATTTCTGGGGCCCACTAAAAACTACGAAGAGACATGGAAGAATTATTCCCTAGAGTCTTCAGAGGGACCATGGTCCTGCTAACATCTTGATTGTGGATTTCTAGCCTCCAGAACTGTAAAAAAAAAAAAAAAAAAAAAAAAAATTCCACTGTTTTAAGTCACTGTGGTAATTTGTTACAGCAGCTAGAGAAAATTCATAGGGTTCTCAGGCGGCACTCATGGTGAAGAATTCCAATTCTGTGTGTGCCAATACAGGACACACAGAGATGAGGGTTCCATCCCCGGGCCGAGAAGATTCTCTGGAGTAGACAATGGCAACCTGATACAGTATTCTTGCCCAAAAATTTAATGGACAGAGGAGGCAAGCAGGCTACAGTCTATAAGGCTGTAAAAAGACTGAGTGACTGAGTGCCATAGCAAATTTATACATCAAGTACCATCAAATCCATCTATGTGTTCACCTGTGTGAAAGTTAAAAGTGAAAATGAAAGTCACTCAGTCATGCTCGACTCTTTGAGACCCCAGGGACTGTATCTTGCCAGGGTCCCTCATGGAATTCTCCAGGAAAAAATACTGGAGTGGGTAGCCATTCCCTTGTCCAGGAGATCTTCTCAATCCAGAGAAGGAATCAAAGATCAAACTCAGGTCTCCTGCATTGTAGACAGAGTGTTTAGCATTTGAACTGCCAGGGAAACTCTGTTCACCTGTGTATTAAGGCACAACTCTCCATGTATCTCACTTTCCTGCATATCTTGTGAACAGAGGCACTGACAGCTTTTGATCCAGACTATCTTTTCAAGGATGCCTGAATAGCAATAAGTTTTGAAAGGCAAAGAATCTACCTCTGGGCAGATGGCAGACGTATTTGCTGTCCAGGATGATAGATATGATGTCTGTCTTTAGAGTCAAAGTTGAGAAGGTTTGCTTCCAGCATCTTTATAAATTTCCTAAACTTGAAGTCTCTCCTATAATTGGGCCGTTGTGTTGCAGGAAAGGGGACCCCTTCCAGGGCCTGGAACTGGGCTCTTGTCTAACACTCAAAAATGAATTGTCTGAGGAGACACATCTGCTGACAAAAGCAAGAGATTTTATTGGGAAAGGGCACCCGGGTGGAGAGCAGTAGGGTTAGGGAACCCAGGAGAACAGCTCTGTGGTTTCCGGTTTTAGGCTGATGGGGTAAGTTTCCAGGCTATCTTTAACCAATCATTCTGGCTGAGTCCTTCCTGGTGGTGCATGCCTTGTTCAGCCAAGATGGATGCCAGAGAGGATTCTGAGAGGTGGTCGGACATATGGTGTCTCCTTTTGACCTTTCCCAAACTCTTCCGGTTGGTGGAGGCTTTTTAGTTCCATCCCAGAACCCCCTGTCATAAAACAACTTACACAAATGGTTACTATGGTGCCTGACCAGAGTGGGTGGTTTCAATCAGTGTTCAATCCCCTAACAATTGTATATGCTGGGGTCACCGTGTCCTTGGCTCCAATGACAAGTGTGGCTCAGAAAACCAGCACAAATGATATTCTGGCTACCGTTTTTCGCTATGGGCAGAACACTGCCCTTTGTCTCTGACTTAGGAGTCTTGTGTTTTCTGTCAGAATTCCTTAAATTGTGGCAGATGCATTTATAAGCTTGCAAGTAGGGTAAAATCTCAGACACTTTGCTGTTCTTGAAACCGTGTCTTGACATCCAAGCACTTATCGTCTCCCCGTCTCCATTAGTGAGTGAGCTCATGGGCCCTTTTCACTTGCTCATCAACATGCCAAACAGGCAGTACAAGACTAGGTGTTTATGATTCATGATTATTAAATGCATAATTGGGTAGTCAAGACCAGCACACACAAATCAGTTAGACCCTCAAGGTCAGCAACATGGATATCCCCTGAGAGTCTGTCAGAAATATGGAATCTTAGACCTCACTCCAGACCTAAGAATCAAAATCTGCATTTCCCCAAGATCCCCAGGTGATATACAGGCACATTATAGTTATTAGCTGAAGAATACCTGCTTCTCTGTGCTATGATAGCTTAGTGAGGAAGACCAGCATCACCTGTGGTTGTCAGGATAAGCCATATAGATATAGAAAAGGTAGACATAGGGGACTGGGAGATAGGAGAACACTGAAAATTAGGAATATATAAGAAAAAGACACAGAAAACTCTGAACTCAACCTTACAATTTATTATCTTTCATTTGTAGAGAAGGAAATGGCAATCCACTTCAGTATTCTTTCCTGGGGAATCCCACAGACAGGAGTCTGGTGGGTTACAGTCCATGTGGTTGCCAATAGGCAGATACAACTGAAGCAACTTAGCACAGCACAGCACATCTTTCATTTGATCCACTCAAATCAATAATAAACCAAAGATTTCCAACTGCTCGAAGTCCCCCATGACTCCTGTAGGAGGTAGGGGACTCAGATTGGAGGATTTCAGAAAGCAAGAAGAGGTATTTAAGCTCCTGTGATTCAGGGGAGCTTAACTCAGGTAGGGAAGAAATTTCACACTTTTGACAGAAAAAAATATCGTTCAAGCAGAGACCAGTAATGAGATGTCCTCTCCCTCTTTTAGCTGACTCTCTAACCAGTTTCATTGCTGCTAGTGGCCCAAAAATGTTACTTTCTTCTCAAATTTTAAATACAAATATTTCAAAAGTTGGGCTATTTTAGCAGATTTCTGGGTCCCCCAAATGCTTTAGGGAAGGAAATTAGGTAAGGAACAGAAAAGTAATATTACAGGGAAACTAATAGTCAGAAATATGGGAGATGGGCATCAAAGTCTTATGGCTTTCCAGAACTTCTGGCTTCCCAGTGCAACAGCATCTCCATGTTAAAAAGTTTGAACCACCTCCACCCCAGCTTCCATCTTGGACAGCAGATGTTGGAAGTTCAGTATACCATTAGTCCTGACAAGCCCTGCTACAAAGCACAACAAAATGGAGAGACCACAGGAAGAGCTGAAAAGACTTGCAGAACCTGGAAGTTTCCAACAGAAAGGTTTTCTTGTAAAAAAAAAAAAAAAAAAAATTAAAATGTAAATTGCAATGTCTGCTGAATATCCTTTGGGGAATTCTAATACTATAATTATATTATTTACCCCTAGACATGTGCCTGGGTGCATAATTGTGTTAATATGCAGGAGGGCAGCTCATTCTTGTTAAAGTTCCTTCTACATTTTACAACTTTGTAAATGTCAGGCCATTAGGTGATAACTCTTTTGTGAGGACCTCATTACCTGTAAAGCATTCATATTTGCCGGATAAAAAATGCAGGTAGATGCAGATTGAGCAATTAACCCATATATCTTTATCCATCTGGCTGGTCTTGCTTTTTTTTTTTATTTGAAAACAAAACAAAACAAAAAAAAACCATTCTTTTTTCTTTTAAAGAGTCCCATTTTATCCTTTTATTTTAAATTTGGGAAATGGAACTGTCCAAAGATTCATTTCCTCTGGTAAGTGGCTCAAGTAAGGGCATCATCTTTAAATTATAATCCAGGCAGAGTCCCCAAAGTCTAAGCAGTTCCAGGGCAGGAGATCTCTAAGCTCCTTGTAAGGAAGTGAAAACTCCTCTCTCCTGCGCTGTACCCACCCCTGCCACAAACACGTGACCTGGAAGTCTAAGCCTTGCCACACAGGACTACCTCTTAGAGCAATGTCCTTGAGTTCTGCCTTTCTTTACCTCTACCCCTTTGTCAGAACCTGTCACTGCCATGGCAATCAAACAAATGTAACCTTTGGAGTGACAAAAATTCTCATAGATCGAGTTCAACTCAGGATCCTCCAAACTCCAAATTCTTTTCCAACTACTCTTAATTTTGGGAACTTCTATGTTCGTCTCTCCAAATTATCAACAATCTTGTTAAATCACTTAAACAAGAAGCTCTACACTCCACTTGTGATCAGATTCCTCATTCTCCACCACCCCCCAGGAGATATCTAATCAGTCTGACCTCCTCCCAACTCTGCACCACCCACCTCTCCACCTCCATCCTTAGGGAGGGAAGGCAACTGTATCCCAGGCATTGTTCTTCATTTGGGGGATCCTCTGGGTTCTGAAATTCACATTTGGAGGGTGTGGATGGCGGTGACATCCTTTTTTATAGATATGACAGGAGATACTCCACTCCACACTAGTAACTATCTCAGGATTGCATTCTACTCAGTACAGCATTAACCTAAAGGAATGGAATTAATGACCCCATAGGTGAAACTTTTTTTCACTCTGAATGAGTCTTGTTACTTCCTCAAGGTCTACATACAGAATAACAATCAAACTTCTCCCAGTTTGCTTTCTATGCTGGGGGTGACAAAGAAGAGGTGCAGCTTTCCTAGTACCATAGAAGTGTGGCAATCTTGACTCCATTTGCATTTCTAAGAGGAATCAGCGAAGCACATTCTTGTACTCAGCCAGAATGTAAATAGGTTAGTTCCCAAGAGAACAATTGCAGACTCTCACAAACAACCCCCAAGAAATTAGATTGTTAAGTGCCATTTTTATGACAACTTTCAAGCACCCAAGGTAAAATCCAAAATGTCTCACATCTCACATCTATTAAAGCAATTTATTACTGGCCTGCCTCACCTACCCAGGTTCTTTAGGTTTTGAGGGACAACTTTCAGTCACTTTGCTAAAACAAAATATTTTATCTAAGGAAAAACTGTCTAAGAAGTGTGATTAGTCAGGTAAGTCAGTCTTGTGAACTTTGACTGGACTGAAAATAACTTTACTGTATTTCACAATTAAAAATAAATACTGAACATTCTAAGCCAGGTATTAAACAAAGTGAACTTGATGTATGTTTTGTATGCTGAAATTAAATAATAATAATGCCTTTGAATTTGTACAGAGGAGTCTAGTGGTCTGCCTTCTATGGGGTCGCAAAGAGTCGGACACGACTGAAGCAACTCATCAGCAGCATACATATATTAGGGCTTCCCAGATGGCCCAGCAGTAAAGAATTCACCTGAAATTCAGGAGACACAGGTTCAATCCCTGTGTCAGGAAGATCCCCCTAAAGGAGGGCAAGCAATCCAATTCAGCATTCTTGCCTGAAGAATTCCATGAACAGAGGAGGCTGGCAGGCTACAGTCCAGAGTCTCAAAGAGTCAGACATGACTGAAGTGACTTAGCACGCACATACATATATCAAAGTACTTATAATTTCATATGCTGGCTGGGTCTCCTTGCTAGCGTGAGAATACCGGACAGAGCCCAAATAACAATTCAATATCCCAGAAGGAGCAGAACACTCCCTCTGAGAAATGTATTTCCTACCATATCAGTAAACAAGAATGTCACAGTTATCAGCGATTCTAGCTCTCCAGTGTGAGTTCCTGAACTCTAAGGGCACTCTGGAAGGAGAAGAATACCTGTGAACTAGCAGCCATCAGAATTGTCGCCACTTTCTAAGGTGAGCCCAAGAGAGCTCAGGATGTGTAAAACACAGGACCCTGGCCCTAGGAAAGCTGAGAGTCTCTGAAAGGAATGATTTCAGTGAGCCCAGACTCTTGCATCTTCCCCCACACAGAAAAGCTCTAAATTTCTTACCCAGGGATATGTGGTTTCCTTAATTAATAATATTTTGATGTTCAGACTACCTGCTCTTTGTTGCAAAACTCCATTATATAACCTGACTCCACTCACCTCCTCAAAGCAGTTCTCTCAAGGTTACTTGAGATGCTGTCTCCCAGTCTTGAAGTCCTAAAAATTCCCACTGAACAAAACATAACTCTCACCTATTAGGCTGTGACTATTTTTCAAGTCGACACCACAATGTAGTCACTAGTAACATTCCTTATCACCATGCAACTCCTTTCTCATATCCTGCCCTTTATCTGGTCCTGTGATTTTCCTCTCTCATGACTCCTTCTTGCCATTTTCATGCCACAATCAGCTCCTTGGTGCACAACATTTGGAGACAGTCTTGTCCTCCAAACTGCTGTTGCTGGTCACTTGAGTAGGAAGCCAAGGTCCAGGAGACCACATTGACTCTTCACATTTGGAGGGCATTTAAAGAGGTTTAAATTCTGATGGGAACTCTGATTGGGGAAGGGAAATATGATTTGAAAAGAGAGGATGGCAAAAAAGGAGAGGCAACAAGAACAGAGAATTGTTGACTAAAAAAAAAAAAAAAAAAAAAAAGTGCTACTTAAGTTTTATTTGGGGGCAATATGAGGAATGTAGCCCAGGAGACAGCACCTCAGATAGCTCTGAGTAACTGTTCCAAAGAAGTAAAGGAAAGGAGAATATATATGTGATTTCGGTAAAGGAGAAATACATGCTATCAAGCACTTATTTTTTCCAAAATATTCCTACTAGTCTTATGAAGCTTCTGCTCGTCACAAGAAACAATCATCACCATGAAGTATTTTAGTGTTTTTCTATGTATGAAGAGGTACAAGAATTGGGCTCATAAAAATCAGCTCCTTAGAATATCTAACTGAAGATCATTTTTCCTAAACAGAGAGTGCCTCATTTCTGCCCTTTGCCCTGAACTCCTTTACAAAGGGGATGTTGATGGTCAGCAGCTGCAATAGCACATGATTTAATTCTTGTAGAGGCAAATGGCAAGCAGTCACAGCAAGTGTCAATTTGTGGTTGACAGAATAAACAACTTAGTTTGCTTCCTTCTTTTCATGTTTGACACGCAGCCTCTCTAACCCCTCCTGAGGACCCAAGGTTTGGTTCACTTGTGCACTGTCCTTCCCTGAGAACCTGGCCTTTGAAAATGCTCTACTTCCTAGAAGTCAACATTTCCAGAGAAGGAGATCTAATAACATCACCTCCAGAACACAGGGTCACTAATTGCCACAAGTAAACAAACATAGGCAACCAACATCTTGTAGCTTTGAACATCATTAGTTTTGAAGAACACCAGGGCGACCCATCCCCAATTAGTGGAAAACTGGGAGCAGAACTGAGGGAGCTGAGCCAGGCTGGCAAGCAGGAGACCTGATTCCTATCCTGCTGTCTTCAGACTCCACAGGGAAATTCAAGAAGCCACTTAACCTTGCTGCATTTGTTTTCTCATCTGTAAAACAGTAGGTGATAAAATCCTTCTGCTTCTTCAATGGGTTTTATATGAGTGAACTAATTAATGATTGTGTAAAGTTTAATACAATGCAACATGTAATTGAGTAGTTTAATTATCAAGGTTCAGTTCAGTACAGTTCAGTCGCTCAGTCATGTCCAAATCTTTGCGACCTCATGGACTGCAGCACGCCAGGCTTCCCTGTCCATCTCCAATTCCCAGAGTTTATTCAAACTCATGTCCATGGAGTCAGTGATGCCATCCAACTGTCACGCGAGTGTATGTTCCTCGGTCCTTTGTCTCGTCACAACAAAAATTTGGAGTGACGGACATTAAAGCCCCTTGGTGGGTCCCAGCTCTCGGAGGACAGACCGTACTATAGCTCTCAGGTCTCGAACGGACTGTGTTATAGCTCTTAAATAAATTGGTGTTACAGCTCTATTTATTTAGATAATAGCAGGAAAATCCATCATTGAGGCGTGAGGGCACGTCGATCCAGAGACACTAAGAGAAGATCGCCCCATCGCGCGGGTGAGAGGGAGGGAGCAAAAAAAGGAGAGAAGAGGGCTTTGGCTCCTCTTTTTATGTTTCTCTGTCCCTGGGCCTGTCTTATGTAAATTGGGCTTAGGCAGGAGCATTGTTTGTTTTACCTGAGGTTCTCACTCAGTTCCTCCGACCTTGGACCTTCCTTTGTTCTATTTTCGTGGGCTTTCCCTTCCAGGTCTTTTAGCCACCGCCATTTTGGACTCCTTTTCCCTATTCCAACTACCTAACACAACCATCTCATTCTCTGTCATCCCCTTTTCCTCCTGCTCTCAATCTTTCCCAACATCAGGGTCTTTTCAAACGAGTCAGCTCTTCACATCAGGTGGCCAAAGTATCATAAAGGTAATTGACCAATAATAGTAGGTTGCAAAACAGTGATAAATAGTGCTTTTAAAATGTAGATGTTACCATTTTGATATTTTCTTTCTGATCTGTATTTTTAAATTAGTAGCATATATATTAATATTTTCACTTTTACTCCCAGTTTTATAATATTATTTAATTTTGCAAAGCTACTTCCTCTATTATTTTAATTGTGATATTTCAACCAAGCAGAGAATTGTTGTAGATTTAAGTAATAACTGGACATTCTAAATAAAATATTTTTTATGCTTAGGAGTCCTAACATAAAACCATAGGGTCAAGGATCTTCCCACTCCTTACACATTTAGAGAATTCACTACTTTTACCTCCATTTTCCAAACTAGATCAAAAGGAGGACTTCTCAATCATAATTTCTTAGTTTTTGACCTCTCTTTCAGTAAGTTCACTTTTGTTTTTCTCTATTTATAAACTTTTTTACAAGCTATTTTCTCCTCCTGGGATGCCCTCTATTTTCCCTCACAGCAGTGCTTCTTTCTGGAAAATTTTTACACGTTTTTCAAAAGGCAAATTAAACTTTATTCACTGATGTTTTCCATCACATCTCCAAGAAAGCCTAGGATTCTCTCATCTGTTTAATTTCTTTTACATTTGTGTGTGTGTGTGTGTGTGTGTGTACAATGAGCTGCTCAGTCATGTCCAACTCTGTAATCCCATGGACTATCACCTGCCAGGCTCCTCTGTCCATGGAATTCTCCAGGCAAGAATACTGGAGTGGGTTGCCTTTTCCTTCTCCAGGGAATCTTTCCAACCCAGAGACCAAATCCACATCTCCTGCAACTCTTGCATTGGCAGGCAGATTTTTTACCACTGAGCCACCTGGAACCTCCATTATATGAATTATCAGCATGTGTTGCTCTGACTTGCTAACTATTGGTCCCCTCACTGTTTACTAAGCAACTTAAGAGCAGAAATTATCTCTTCTAATCATCTCCTTTCCCAGCACAATGAATGGCACAATGTCAGTGTTCAATGAATATTCTGGTTGTGATTAATAAAGGATAGATTCCAAGAGGGTAGTGTTGAATAAGTTATTGTTTTGTATCATTATATATTTTCTCATTTAGTAGTTATCATATGTGAATCTGCAAAAAAATGTGACTTTAATAAGAGTTGTCTCACTTGACACAGTTGATAGCTGCATCATGCTCAAATCTTTATGCTTTGCAAAAAAGTCTTTCATGACTTGGTTCCTGCCTACGTTTGTAACCTCAAATTCCATCATCCATATGTGCTACATCGCTTCAGTCATGTTTGACTCTGTGCGACCCCATTGCTGCTGCTGCTGTCGCTTCAGTCGTGTCCAACTCTGTGGGACCCCATTGACTCTCTCTAATCTCCTCTGTCTATGGGATTCTCCAGGCAAAAATACTGGAGTAAGTAACCATTCCCGTCTCCAGGGGATCTTCCCAACCACAGAGTGTCCCTTACATCTCCTGCATTGACATGTGGGTTCTTTACCATTAGTGCCACTGGTGACATAAGAAACTTGGGTTTGATTCCTGGGTAGGGATGATCCCCTGGAGGCAGGCATGGAAATCCACTCCAGGATTCTTGCCTGGAGAATCTCATGGACAGAGGAAACTGGTGGGCTATAGTCCATAGGGTTGCAGAGTCAGACACAACTGAAGTGACTTAGAACACACAAAACCCATCACTACTCCCAAAAGGACGCCTACTAAAATCACACCAGACTTCCCACAGTCTCTTCAACCATCCCTGTTGCATGGTGCCTATGTTTATGCATCCATCATGGTCTGGAATAGCCTTCCCACCTTCCTTGATAAATTCCTACTCATCCTTCACTTCAGTTATCATCTCTGTGCTTTTCCCTGATGCTTTCTGCCCCACCTCCCTTTTATTCTTTGTATTTTCCCAGGGCCTTTACAAGCCACTCCCTCTCTAACCTAATTGATTGTTTATATACCTTCTTTTCTTCAAGCTAGGGGCTTCTAGCAGATAAGAAACATATTTGATTCTGACTTGAAATACATCTTGCCGAAGGGCCTAACACACAGTTAATGCTTATGAATAGTTGCCCAGTGAATGAATGAATGAATTAGTTACCCCATGAATGAATAATCACTAATTGCTCTGCCTATTATGTAGATTGTGCTGTGCTGTGCTTAGTCGCTCAGTCCTGTTCGACTCTTTGCGACTCCATGGACTGTAGCCCACCAGGCTCCTCTGTCCATGGGGATCCTCCAGGCAGGAATACTGGAGTGGGTTGCCATGCCCTCCTCCAGAGGATCTTTCCAAACCAGGGATGGAATCTGCTTCTCTGATATCTCCTGCATTTCAGGCAGATTCTTTACTGGTAAGCCACTGGGGAAGCCCGTTATTCAGGCTAATTGAAAGAAAATGAAAATTAGAGAACCTTAATCTTCTACTCTTTAACTATAAGACATAACATTTTCACTTTCTCCCAGTTTATTTTTAGATACACTTGAATAAACATTTAAATTATTTTATGAAATTTCTTTATTTTCCCAGAATAAACTGTTTCTATGCACTACTTTTCCTTTCTCCGTGATGCCCAGATATCCTGCTATGCAACCTCATGTTCCACTCTCTCTGCCCAGGTTTTAGAATTATTTCCAGGCTACTTTGAGAAAAGTTATTTCTAGTCTGCACAATTCTATCCGATAAAAGGAAATTTCCCAACCACACATGAAAATTGTCAAGGATTAAGGAACTCAGAGGAGAATAACAGTGATTGTGAGCACCCAAGAGTAAATCCAGCACATGCTAAACTTTAAGAATTCTAGAGATTGAAAGAGATATATGACTTGAAGAAGAAGTTAAAAATCTGTATTTCAGCATACTTCTCGAATCTGTGCAATTTGAAAAAGAAAAAAAGAAATTGTGCGAAGACTGATGACTTAAAATATTCCATTTCTTTAACTGAAGCATTTCATTGTGCAGCTCAGAAGCAGTGATTGCTAATTAAAACTGAATGTAAGCATTGGTGATATAATCTTATTCTGGAATTTTTATACATAAATGGGAAGCTGAAAGCATTCTTTTACAGAGTATATAGAAAAATTTTGCATATTCATTTTCAAGGAAGATCCTTGCTCAAGGCTGAATATAATTTAAATATATATTTATCAAATATATATATTATCAAGTAGATATATCAAAATATACATATGTATTTTTTTTTATTAGTTGGAGGCTAATTACTTTACATCATTGCAGTGGTTTTTGTCATACATTGAAATGAATTAGCCATGGATTTACATGTATCCCCCATCCCCGTCCCCCCTCCCACCTCCCTCTCTAGCTGATCCCTCTGGGTCTTCCCAGTGCACCAGGCCCGAGCACTTGTATCATGCACACAACCTGGGCTGGTGATCTGTTTCACCCTATATAATATACATGTTTCAATGCTGTTCTCTTGAAACATCCCACCCTCGCCTTCTCCCAGAGTCCACAAGTCTGTTCTATACATCTGAGTCTCTTTTTCTGTTTTGCATATAGAGTTATCGTTACCATCTTTCTAAATTCCATATATATGTGTTAGTATACTGTAATGGTCTTTATCTTTCTGGCTTACTTCACTCTGTATAATGGGCTCCAGTTTCATCCATCTCATTAGAACTGATTCAAATGAATTCTTTTTAAAGGCTGAGTAATATTCCATGGTGTATATGCACCACAGCTTTCTCATCCATTCGTCTGCTGATGGGCATCTAGGTTGCTTCCTTGTCCTGGCTATTATAAACAGTGCTGCGATGAACATTGGGGTGCACGTGTCTCTTTCAGATCTGGTTTCCTCGGTGTGTATGCCCAGAAGTGGGATCGCTGGGTCATATGGCAGTTCTATTTCCAGCTTTTTAAGAAATCTCCACACTGTTCTCCATAGTGGCTGTACTAATTTGCATTCCCACCAACAGTGTAAGAAGGTTCCCTTTTCTCCACACCCTCTCCAGCATTTATTGCTTGTAGACTTTTGGATAGCAGCCATCCTGACTGGCGTATAATGGTACCTCATTGTGGTTTTGATTTGCATTTCTCTGATAATGAGTGATGTTGAGCATCTTTTCATGTGTTTGTTAGCCATCTGTATGTCTTCCTTGGAGAAATGTCTGTTGAGTTATTTGGCCCATTTTTTGATTGGGTCATTTATTTTTCTGGAGTTGAGCTGCAGGAGTTGCTTGTATATTTTTGAGATTAATCCTTTGTCTGTTGCTTCATTTGCTATTATTTTCTCCCAATCTGAGGGCTGTCTTTTCACCTTGCTTATAGTTTCCTTTGTTGTGCAAAAGCTTTTAAGTTTCATTAGGTCCCATTTGTTTATTTTTGCTTTTATTTCTAAAATTCTGGGATGTGGGTCATAGAGGATCCTGCTGTGATTTATGTCGGAGAGTGTTTTGCCTATGTTCTCCTCTAGGAGATTTATAGTTTCTGGTCTTACATTTAGATCTTTAATCCATTTTGAGTTTATTTTTGTGTATGGTGTTAGAAAGTGTTCTAGTTTCATTCTTTTACAGGTGGTTGACCAATTTTCCCAACACCACTTGTTAAAGAGGTTGTATTTTTTCCATTGTTATCCTTGCCTCCTTTGTCGAAGATAAGGTGACCAGAGGTTCGTGGATTTATCTCTGGGCTTTCTATTCTGTTCCATTGATCTATATTTCTGTCTTTGTGCCAGTACCATACTCTCTTGATGACTGGCTTTGTAGTATAGTCTGAAGTCAGGCAGGTTGATTCCTCCAGTTCCATTCTTCTTTCTCAGGATTACTTTGGCTATTCGAGGTTTTTTGTATTTCCATACAAATTGTGAAATTATTTGTTCTAGTTCTGTGAAAAATAACGTTGGTAGTTTGATAGGGATTGCATTGAATCTATAGATTGCTTTGGGTAGTATAGCCATTTTGACAATATTGATTCTTCCAATCCATGAACACGGTATATTTCTCCATCTGTTTGTGTCCTCTTTGATTTCTTTCATCAGTGTTTTATAGTTTTCTATGTATAGGTCTTTTGTTTCTTTAGGTAGATATCCTCCTAAGTATTTTATTCTTTTTGTTGCAATGGTGAATGGTATTGTTTCCTTAATTTCTCTTTCTGTTTTCTCATTGTTAGTGTATAGGAATGCAAGAGATTTCTGTGTGTTAATTTTATATCCTGCAACTTGACTGTATTCATTGATTAGCTCTAGTAATTTTCTGGTAGAGTCTTTAGGGTTTTCTATGTAGAGGATCATGTCATCTGCAAACAGAGAGAGTTTCACTTCTTCTTTTCCTATCTGGATTCCTTTTACTTCTTTTTCTGCCCTGATTGCGGTGGCCAAAACTTCCAAAACTATGTTGAATAGTAGTGGTGAGAGTGGGCACCCTTGTCTTGTTCCTGATTTCAGGGGAAATGCTTTCAATTTTTCACCATTGAGGGTGATGCTTGCTGCGGGTTTGTCATATGTAGCTTTTATTATGTTGAGGTATGTTCCTTCTATTCCTGCTTTCTGGAGAGTTTTAATCATAAATGGATGTTGAATTTTGTCAAAGGCTTTTTCTGCATCTATTGAGATAATCATATGGTTTTTATCTTTCAATTTGTTAATGTGGTGTATTACATTGATTGATTTGCAGATATTAAAGAATCCTTGCATTCCTGGGATAAAGCCCATTTGGTCATGATGTATGATTTTTTTAATATGTTGTTGTATTCTGTTTGCTAGAATTTTGTTAAGGATTTTTGCATCTATGTTCATCAGTGATATTGGCCTGTAGTTTTCTTTTTTTGTGGCATCTTTGTCTGGTTTTGGAATTAGGGTGATGGTGGCCTCATAGAATGAGTTTGGAAGTTTACCTTCTTCTGCAATTTTCTGGAAGAGTTTGAGTAAGATAAGTGTTAGCGCTTCTCTAAATTTTTGGTAGAATTCAGCTGTGAAGCCATCTGGTCCTGGGCTTTTGTTTGCTGGAAGATTTCTGATTACAGTTTCAATTTCCTTGCTTGTGATCGTTTTGTTAAGATCTTCTATTTCTTCCTGGTTCAGTTTTGGAAAGTTATACTTCTCTAAGAACTTGTCCATTTCTTCCAAGTTGTCCATTTTATTGGCATAGAGCTGCTGGTAGTAGTCTCTTATTATCCTTTGTATTTCAGTGTTGTCTGTTGTGATCTCTCCATTTTCGTTTCTAATTTTGTTAATTTGGTTCTTATCCCTTTGTTTTTTTCATGAGTCTTGCTAATGGTTTGTCAATTTTGTTTATTTTTTCAAAAAACCAGCTTTTAGCTTTGTTAATTTTTGCTATGATCTCTTTAGTTTCTTTTGCATTTATTTCTGCCCGAATTTTTAAGATTTCTTTCCTTCTACTAACCCTGGGGTTCTTCATTTCTTCCTCCTCTAGTTGCTTTAGGTGTAGAGTTAGGTTATTTATTTAACTTTTTTCTTGTTTCTTGAGGTAGGCCTGTAATGCTATGAATCTTCCCCTTAGCACTGCTTTTACAGTGTCCCATAGGTTTTGGGTTGTTGTGTTTTCATTTTCATTCATTTCTATGCATATTTTGATTTCTTTTTTGATTTCTTCTATGATTTGTCAGTTATTCAGAAGTGTGTTGTTTATCCTCCATATGTTTGAATTTTTAATGATTTTTTTTCCCTGTAATTGAGATCTAATCTTACTGCACTGTGGTCAGAAAAGATGACTGGAATGATTTCAATCTTTTTGAATTTACCAAGACTAGATTTATGGCCCAGGATGTGATCTATTCTGGAGAAGGTTCCGTGTGCACTTGAGAAAAAGGTGAAGTTGATTGTTTTGGGGTGAAACGTGCTATAGATGTCAATTAGGTCTAGCTGGTCCATTGTGTCCTTTAAAGTTTGTGTTTCCTTGTTCATTTTCTGTTTAGTTGATCTATCCATAGTTGTGAGTGGGGTATTAAAGTCTCCTACTATTATTGTGTTACTATCAATTTCCTCTTTCATACTCGTTAGCGTTTGCCTTACACATTGCAGTGCTCCTATGTTGGGTGCATATATATTTATAATTGTTATATCTTCTTCTTGGATTGATCCTTTGATCATTATGTAGTGTCCATCTTTGTCTCTTTTCACAGCCTTTATTTGAAAGTCTATTTTATCTGATATGAGTATTGCGACTCCTGCTTTCTTTTGGTCTCCGTTTGCGTGGAATATTTTTTTCCAGCCCTTCACTTTTAGTCTGTATGTGTCCCTTGCTTTGAGGTGGGTCTCTTGTAGACAGCAAATATAGGGGTCTTGCTTTTGTATCCATTCAGCCAGCCTTTGTCTTTTGGTTGGGGCATTCAACCCATTTACATTTAAGGTAATTATTGATAGGTATGGTCCCGTTGCCACTTATTTTGTTGTTTGGGGTTCACGTTTATACCACCTTTCTGTGTTTCCTGTCTAGAGAAGATCCTTTAGTATTCGTTGAAGAGCTGGTTTGGTGGTGCTGAATTCTCTCAGCTTTTGCTTGTCTGTAAAGCTTTTGAGTTCTCCTTCATATCTGAATGAGATCCTTGCTGGGTAGAGTAATCTAGGTTGTAGGTTATTCTCTTTCATTACTCTAAGTATGTCCTGCCATTCCCTTCTGGCCTGAAGGGTTTCTATTGATAGATCAGCTGTTATCCTTATGGGAATCCCTTTGTGTGTTATTTGTTGTTTCTCCCTTGCTGCTTTTAATATTTGTTCTTTGTGTTTGATCTTTGTTAATTTGATTAATATGTGTCTTGGGGTGTTTCGCCTTGTGTTTATCCTGTTTGGGACTCTCTGGGTTTCTTGGACTTGCGTGGCTATTTCCTTCCCCATTTTAGGGAAGTTATAAACTATTATCTCCTCGAGTAACTTCTCATGGCCTTTCTTTTTGTCTTCTTCTTCTGGGACTCCTATGATTCGAATGTTGGGGCGTTTCACATTGTCCCAGAGGTTGTCCTCATTTCTTTTTATTCTTTTTACTTTTTTCCTCTATGCTTCATTTATTTCCACCATTTTATCTTCTAACTCACTTATCCTATCTTCTGTCTCTGTTATTCTACTCATGGTTCCCTCCAGAGTGTTTTTGATCTCATTTATTTCATTATTAATTTTTAATTGACTTTTTTTTATTTCTTCTAGGTCCTTGTCAAACCTTTCTTGCATCTTCTCAATCTTTGTCTCCAGGCTATTTATTTGTAACTCCATTTTGTTTTCAAGATTTTGGATCATTTTTATTATCATTATTCTAAATTCTTTTTCAGGTAGATTCCCTATTTCCTCTTCTTTTGTTTGACTTGGTGGGCTTTTTTCATGTTCCTTTAGCTGTTGGGTATTTCTCTGCCTTTTCATCTTGTTTAGATTGCTGTGTCTGGAGTGGTCTTTCTGTATTCTTGTGGTCTGAGATTCCTTTTTATTGTGGAGGTTTCACCCAGTGGGTGGGGTTGGACGATTGGTTTGTCAAGGTTTCCTGGTTAGGGAAGCTTGTGTCAGCGTTCTGGTGCGTGGAATTGGATTTCTTCTCTCTGGAGTGCAATGGAGTGTCCAGTAATGAGTTTTGCGATGGGTCTATGTGTTAGGTTTGACTTTGGACAGCCTCTATGTTGACACTCAGGTCTATGTTCCTGCGTTGCTAAAGAATTTGCGTGGTATGTCTTGTACTGGAGCTTATTGGCTCTTGGGTGGTGGTTGGTTTTGATGTAGTTATGGAAGCTTTTGGATGGTCTCTTATTCCTTAATGTTCCGTGTAGTCAGGAGTTTTCTGGTTTTCTCAGGATTTGGGCTTAAGTCTCCTGCCTCTGGATTTCAGTTTTATTCTTCCAATAGTCTCAAGACTTCTCCAACTATACAGCACTGATAATAAAACTTCTAGGTTAATGGTGAAAAGATTCTCCACCGTGAGAGACAACCAGAGAGGTTCACAGAGTTACATGAAGAATAGGAGAGGGAGGAAGGAGATAGAGGTGAGCATGAGGAGAAAAAGGGGACTCAAGAGGAGAGAGACAGATCCACACAGTTATCTGTTCCCAAAGTGTTCTCTGTAGCCCAGACACCCACAAAGTTTCACAGAGTTGGATTGGGAAAAGAAGGGGAAAGGAGGAAAATAGAGGTGTTCTGAGGTAGAAAACAGAGAGTCAAAAGTGGGAGAGTAATCACCACACTCCTGAATAGAAATGGGAACTGAATATTGGATTCTTAAATGACCAAAATTTATATCACATACTACTGAAAAACAAAGATTAAAAATCTAGTGTAGAGGTTAGACTCTTTGAAATACAATATTTAAAAACAAAAAAAACACAAAAAAATTTAGAAATGTATATAAAGTTCGGTTTAAAAATAGGGTTTCTCTCTCTCTCTTTTTTTTTTTTTGGCAAGGTTATAGTGAAATGAAAATGAAAATTAAGGTATAATAGAAGAGTATTAGAGGACTTTAAAAGGAAATAGGAGAGAAAAACAAGAAAAAGAAAAAAAAGAAAAAAAATTTTTCCCTAATTAAAAAAATCATAAAAATATATGAAAATGAAAGTTGAGGAATAATGGGGGAGTAATAGGGAATTTTAAAAGAAAATAAAAAGAAAAAAAAAAAGGAAAGAAAAAAAATTTTTTTAATTAAAAAAAAAACATATATATATATATAGGAATTTCTCTGGAGTTGTTGTGGTCAGTGTAGGTTCAGTTCAATTTCAGATAGCTCCTCTTTCCAGCTTACACTTCTCGGTATCTGTAGGCCCCTTCCGGTGTAGTTGGTGTTACCTTCAGGGATTTTAATCTGTTGCACCGGTCCTTTCTAAAGCGGTTCCCTTTGTTTATTTGGCTTCTGTTTGCCGTCTCTTCGGTGTCTAATTTCCGCCCTGACACAGGCGGGCAGAGGTGATGTCTTATTTAGGTTCTCTAGTTCAGTTCAGTCCTGCTATGGGGAGGGCGGGGCGCTGCAGACAGATACCGCTCTGTGTGGATAGCACTCACCGTGTTCCGGTTACACTGGGTTTGCCCCACTCACGGGTGTCAGTGCTTTCGCTGTCTACACTGCTCAGGCTCCCGGCTGCTCTATGTGGAGCGGGCCCTGCGCTGAGTGCGGTTCCAGTTTTCGGGTACTCCACAAAAGTGCAGATTCGGTTGAACCTGCGTTTTGTGCCTTCCCCGGCCTGAGCGGTTCAGGCAGCCAGAGGCTTGGGCCTACTCTCCCCGGGTGCAGCACGCCTTTTCCCTCTGCGGCAAGCGGCTCAGGCAGCCAGAGGCTTGGAAGCAATCTCCCTGGGTACAGAGCGCTTTTTCCCTCCACGGCCCCAGCGCGCGCCGCCAGTCGGGTCTCAGGAAGTCTTTAGATAGGAACCGGGGGCGTGTTTGCAGTGTGGGAGGGGGTGGCTTCTCAGGGGCTGAGTTTGCCCTTTTCCCCTCCCCCCTGCCTCCTACCTCCAGCAGGGATGGGCGGACTCTTCTCTGGAGTTTCTCAGTCCCTTTGTTTTGCGAACCGCCGGCAGTGTGTTCGGGCCAGTTAGTTTTGTCCCTTGCTATCCCACAGTTTAAAAAAGCTTCCTCCGATTGCTCTCAGGGTCTTCGGGCCGGTCCTTACCCTAAGCAATGCCGCCCGCTCCTCTCCGTTCCGCCCCCGCTTGTTGCTGGCGGGTACGGGCGTCTGGGGTACTTTTCTGCTGGGAGTTGCTTTTAGGCACGTGATCTGTGGGCCTTGTTTAATTTTTCCTCCCGGTTAGATTGCTGAAAACTTCCCCCAGTCCCGCCAGTGAGAGGGTTTCCTGGTGATTGGAAACTTCCTCTATTAAGACTCCCTTCCCGGGACAGGTCTCCGTCCGTAGCGCCTTTGACTCCCTTTTTATCTTTTATATTTTGTCCTACCTCCCTTTGAAGACAATGGGCTGCTTTTCTGGGCGCCTGATGTCCTCTGCTAGCGATCAGAAGTTGTTTTGTGAAATTTGCTCAGCGTTCAAATGTTCTTTCGATGAATTTGTAGGAGAGAAAGTGGTCTCCCCGTCCTATTCCTCCGCCATCTTGGCTCCTCCCCACATATGTTTTTTTTTTTAATTAAATAAGTTCAGCACCATCATTAACAACTAACATCATCAGTGATATTTACTAATAGCTCACTGGACTGGATGGTATTTACCTTGAAATATCAATAGAATAAGATGAGATCATGCCTTTTCTGAAAGAGGGGCCTGAGGGATACTCTGAATAAGTATCCAAGACGTTACCAACATCATCCTGAGATGCCAAGCCAGAGCTCCACAGGGAACAGAATCAAGCCCCTTTGATGTTTTGTAAAATAGAAATACCTTAGTCTTGTCCCTCAGAGAAAAACATCAGTTATTTATAAACAACTCAGAAAATTAAATAATAGGGTCAAATCATAAACATTCTTTGCATTGTATTTCTCTTCATGTCAATGTTTAATAGGCTGAAGAGTCCTCATTTCTTAAGAATACTCATTCCTCCCCTGATAGTAATGACACTTATGCCAAGTCCACGGAGACTTGGGCTTGATGTGGCCCACAATAGATGACTGATTCTGCTATTGTACATTTTGGGGGCTGGTCCTTGTAGGAGAGAAATTCCATAATCAAGTCACAATAGTTTCAACCCATGGGGGTTTTATATAACTTGTTTCTAAATCAAGAGAAATTTCTCAAGGCTGGACTGGAGTACTTTGTAGAGATTGGAACCACTGCTATACTTATTTTTCTTGGTTTCCAGAGTTTCTTTGAAGAAGAAAGTGAATTTGAGCAAGGTGTAGGTGTAAAATTGTGAATTTGAGCACAGTTCTTTTTGGAAACCCCAGGTTTGCTTTATTTACGTTTCTTTCCTCTGGACTACTTCCTCCATTTTCACTACCTCCTTCTTCGTCCCTTTATATTCTTCAAATAATGCTCCCAGCGGAGACTCTCAGAGCAATCCTATTCAGCTTCCTGTGGATTTAAGTCACAGTTACACTTTAATAGGGCTGTTAAGCCTTCTTTTAACATCACCATGGCGTGCTTAGGTGAACAAAAACAAAATCATTTTGGAGCAGGAAACCATATCCTTTTGTAATCATAATTAGGTTTCTGGCTTTTCTAAGTATAAATGAGTAGTACTTAAATAAAGTGGCAATTTTTATCACTACTATTTACCTTAACTCATTTGCTGCTCCCTCTCTCCCACCTTCATGTAAGGAATATATTCTATGGTTGCAGAGACAGGATAACCTACGCTTTTCACTTCCCCTTGAGGGGTATGAATGCCCTTGAACTTTAGTCCTTCCAAATATGCATCTGTTCTTCATCAGACTTAAACACATGTTTGCTGAAATGCTTTGGATGCTTTCTATTTAAAATGTCATTTTTACTCTGTTCAAGGGATATAAATAAATCTCAGTCTTTTGAGTCAGTCAGTACTTAGTGAATCACAAATGAATAGTGTAACATGAGGTTCAGTTTATTCTTCTGACTTTTCACTGTAGAAAATCTGAATACATAGGAGAAATCTGCTTCAACTTTAGCAAACATCTCAAAGATCATTTTTAAAACTTAGTGGTTCCTATTCAAGAGCTTTAAACAAAAAACAAAGTGTAAAAGTTATGATATATGTTTAATTATGTGGTTCTTGAAACAGGCTATGAATATTGGTCCTTATGGTAACATTTATAAGCAAAAACGTTTAGATATTGGAAATTTCAGTGGAATAACTGTGTGACTTCCCTAGCTGAGCACTTATATGAAAAGAATATTGATTTGGATTATGAATTCAATAAATTAAAATCATATGGTGAAGGCATTGGAAGGAAGGGGCCTTGGAGATATTACTAGCATATTTGAATCTGTAGGAAACACTGTCAATAGAGTGGAAAGAATTCCTAATTAGTTTCACAAGCTCTCAGGGTAAGGGGACAAAGATTCTTATATATGTTCTGTGACATAGCATTTAATTTCCTGGGATTAACATTTCTGATAGTCATTGGTACCAAAAGCTCAATTTGCAATCCCAAAAGCTTAAACTCATCATCATGCTTATACATTATAATTAATGTGCACAATAGACTCCAGAAGTTAAGTTTATATCATTTCATTCTTTGTCTCTCTGCCATTCTTTTATCAATAAGCATTGACTAAGCATCCACTATATGCAGCATCTGGGTGCTGCAGATTACAGCCATGAATCATTGTACCAAGGCCTCTGCTTGATGAACTTACATTTTTGCAAGTGAGTTATAGGCAAGAAAATAAATGAATGAATAATGAGTAAGATACATTGGAATAATAAAAAAGGAATTGCAATAATAGAATAGAATAGAATGCTCCTGGAACATTTATAGAAAGAGCTTCCTGATAGTATGAAAAACAATGAACAGCCAACTCTACAATATTGTGGGAGAAGAGCAAAAGAGGTGGAGGGCTCAACTGGCGCGATGACCCTGAGAAAAACATGTAAGGGGACCAGGAAGAGCCCTGGTACCTGTGACTCAGCCAACTCTTCTTTCTAGGGTTTGTTTCTCTAGCCGATTCCCACTGCACTGCATTTGTTTAGACCTAGTCACTTGGGCGGAGAAAGCAACGGCACCCCACTCCAGTACTCTTGCCTGGAAAATCCCATGGAAGGAGGAGCCTGGTGGGCTGCAGTCCATGGGGTCGCGAAGAGTCAGACACGACTGAGAGACTTCACTTTCACTAATCACTTGGGCTCTGCTGCGTTCTCATCATTCTCATGGTATCCTCACTTCCATGCTTTTCTTTATTGTTACTCAAAATATCTCCATATATTACAGTTCTAACTGTCCTGTGGAGTAGTCAAATCTTCATAAGGTTAGCTTCTATAAACGTCATCATCTCATTATGATTCCCAATGTTTATATTTATTTGTCTATTACTACAGACATGCCATGAATTTTGCTACCCTAATTTCTATGTTCAGATCATTCTCAGTCAACTTACATAACTTTGTCCTTATATTCAAATCCTACATAAAGTTTAAAATATCCGTTTAAGACACTAAGATCAAATGAAACATTTCCCTCTAAGTCTTCCCTTGTTATTGTAGCCTGAAGTATATCATTTTTCTTTCAAAGCCTGTGGCAATTCCTGCCCATATTATTCATTTTTCCATCAATCAATCTATACTTTACAATCTTTTCTTCAATTATTGAGATATATTATATATTTATCCTATTTCTCAAATGCTCATTTTTGCTTCCCCAGTTAATTGTAAATTCTTTAAGACCAAAACCATATTTCATGTTTCTTCCTTTCTCCTAGTCAGACCAGCCTAGTGTCTGGCTCACAATAGATACCCAATAACTTGTTATGATTTTATCTGAACTAAACACAGCTCAGTCTGACTTAATGGGCATAAGTGTATGTAAATCTGAGAGTTGCCTTCAATAAAAAGAAATGAACTATTATGGCATATCCTTTAGTGAAAGGGAAATACCTTTCCATCTCATGTCTCAAGTCCCTTCCCAGAAATATTTGTGAAAGGTACTCTGTAGACAGAAAAGGGAAACTTCAGGAGGCAACACTCCACAGGAAAATTAGTGGTTCTGTAGGTGATGAATGAAATTGCATAGAAATAGATGAGAGACCCCAAGGAAAGTTGTTTAGTCAGCAAAGAATAAGAACAAGAGACAAACCTGTTCAAAAAAATATCATACCCCATATAAAACCTTTAGAAACCTAGATCCACCAACATTGAGAACTACTTACTAATACTAGTCTTACAGCTCTTTCCACCTAATCACATAACTTTTAATACTGCTTATATGTGGTGTCTATCCCAACACCTCATCACTTGTTGGTCCTTTAATGGACCAGAACCTGGTGGTCCGGAGTCGATGATAAGAAAGGAAGAGAGAAAGAGGCTGACATCCCCTGGTTTACGCGGAAAGCCAATAGAGCCCTGTTCTCAGGGCTGGCGCTGCTGCGCGGAGGCACCGGGCGCCCTCTCGAGTGGGTGAAGGCGCAGTGCGCCTCCTCGAGAGGGTCTTAGAAGCCTGGGCAAAAATGTGAGCTCAGCAGGCCTCTGCGCTCCAAGGAATTAGCCAGAAATAGAGAGAGAGAGAGAGAGACAGACAGACAGACAGACAGAAAAAAGAAATAGAAAGAAAGAAAGACATGGGGACCGAAGCTCTGATGGAGCAAAGGTGTTTTAATCAGCATGGCGTGGGCATATATACTGTCTTACAAGGTGGTTATTCTCAGTAAAGATAAAAATTAAAATTCCAGACTTACAAAACATAAGACGATCCCTATCAAAGAGAGAGATGCAAACAATCACCTTTTACCATATGGCTCATAAAAAGAAAGAGGGTACTTATCACCGTAATGAGAAATGTCTGGATTCCTCAACCCCGAGAAAGGCATGCCTCTCCTCTTAATTCCTGAATATTCAGGAATTAATAAGGTCCAGAGGGTTCCTGACAGATCCGAAACAGCACACAGGAAGCCTCTTGTTAAATGCTTCCTGACAGTCACTCACTCTTACTTACTGAAGCCTGTAACTCAGACCACACCCTACTGTGGCCCATTCCAAGTTCTGTCTTCACCCTGGTGTCCTCAGTATCCCTGGTTTTAAGTCATCAGACCACCGTTGCTCTCCACTGCATTTTTATCCCCAAGGTCTCTCCATCTCTACTTATGCTATCCACTCCCTCACACTCATCCTGGACTTTGTCAGGGCTTAGCGTTGTTACTTTTCTAACACATCTGATTTAAAAGTTACTTTTCAAATAATTCAACTGCCCAATAATAGGCCAATGATTGAATAAATTATTGCCATTGTGGAATACAAAATAACATGCATTTATTCAAACAAATGAGATAGATGTAAATGTACTATGGAAGTTCACTAAGATATTATTTGTTGAAAAAAAATCAATTCAAGCATTATGATCCATTTAAAAAATAAGTTATGTGCAACTATGTAGTATGTATTAATATGTATGTAAATGGGCTTCCCTGACGGCTCAGATGGTAAAGAATCTACCCTCAATGCCAGAGAACTGGGTATGATCCCTGAGTTGGGAAGATCCCCTGGAGGATGGCATGGCAACCCACTGCAATATGCTTGCCTGAAGAAGCCCCATGGACAGAGGGGCCTGGGGGGCTACAGCCCATGGGGTCGCAAAGAGTCAGATATGACTGAGCGACAAAGCACAGCACAGCACATATACATAAGTGCATAGAAAAATTTCCAAAAGAATAAATACCAGACTGCTGAGAGTGGTCATTTTGGGAAAGAAATAGCTCACTAGTGGGGAGGATGAGGAGCCCCTTCAATATTTTACTCTCTCTAGTTTTAGATTCTCTGATTTTTTTTTTTTTTTGCTTAATTTTTAAATTTTTAAAATTCAAAATATTTAATGAAGGAAGCTGAAATATAATTTGTATTAGTTTCAGATGTACAACTTAGTGGTTCCCCTGAAACACTTTCATCAAGAGTCTATTTGTACATTATTTGTGTAATTTTTAAATGTATGTATAAATAAATAAATTTCATACCCTGAACCCAACCTTTACCCTTCTAGTAGTTATGCAGCTACTTCTCTCAACTTTGTTTGGACCATATTGTGAGTTTATGAGCTTTGACACCTATCATTTTTCTGCTTATTTCCTCCTATCTTTCTTTCTTTGACAGTCAATCCTAATTTTCATTTTCTTATTCTTCAACCATCGTATTGTAGTTTTGCAATTTTTGCACTATTTTTCTTTTATCATACCTACTCAGTATTATTCCAACTTAGAATGTGCTCAACTGTCCACCTCAGTCTTATTTTCTTCCTACTTAAATGACTCCTCTACCTGCACTGCAGGCTACTTTTCTCTATTTATACCTATAGTATTGTCATTCCTCTGGAGAAGGAAATGGCACCCCACCCCAGTACTCTTGCCTGGAAAATCCCGTGGATGGAGGAACCTGATAGGCTACAGTCCATGGGGTCACGAAGAGTGGACATGACTGAGCGACTTCACTTTCACTTTTCACTTTCATGCATTGGAGAAGGAAATGGCAACCCACTCTAGTGTTCTTGCCTAGAGAATCCCAGGGACAGAGGAGCCTGGTGGGCTGCTGTCTATGGGGTCGCACAGAGTCGGACAAGACTGAAGCGACTTAGCAGCAGCAGCAGCATTGTCATTCCTCAGAGTTTTCCCTGAGAACCTCTTCTTTCCTCATGTTGTAGGCTGTTTATAGCAAATCTCATTTACTTTTGCAACTTTAAACTCAGCCAAAGCTTAGTAATAATTTCCAGGTCTTTGCTTCAATCTATTTCTCTCTGCTACATTCCAGACTCATGTATCCAGTTGGCACCATATGACTTTCACAGATACTTTAATCTAAAGGCATTCAAAACCACATCCTTCTTTCTTCTCCCCAGATCTGTTCCTCTGTAGTATTTGTTATCACTATCTCAGTGATGGCCCCATCATCTTCTGGTTGTCCAAATCACCAGATTTTCAGATTTGAATTATGGCTCTTTCTTGCTCTCCACATTCATTCATTCACCTGTCTTACTGACTGTACCTCCTAAATAATTAGCACAATGTTTATTTCTAATCATTATCTCCTGCCTGGAATATTACAGCAACATCTAATCTTGTGTCTCTCATTTCTGCTTTTTTCTCTCTAAACCATTTCTCACACAGCTCTAGTGATCTTTCTAAGACCGAAATCTAATTGGCCACTTCCCTGATAAAGATTCTTTAATGACTATAAAAAAAAGTCTTCTGTAGGGCTAACAACACTTTTTACAGTGGTTTCCTGGTTACCTCTCCAGTTCATGTCATTTTACTAACACCTTACCTTCCATTCTCCATCTGTAAGGAGCTTCTTTAAAGTGCTGTACTTTTTTTGTTACCTCTAAGTGTTTACTAATTCTGGTTCTTCCGTCTGTGCTGTTCTTCTACTACTCTGCATTGAGCAAGTTCCCACTCTCCTTTCTAGTCTCAAGTTAGAGGTAATTTATTTCCCTGGATCCCAGAGAACCTTAAGTATTTTTTCAATATTCTAACTCCCTTTTTCTCTGCTTTGTTCACTGGACTAAAACCAAGTTCCTTGAGAGTTAGGAAAAGGAAATTTATTGTAATGCTCATAGTTGGAATATGATATCACCTAAACGTTTATGTCTCTTGTATCTCTCCCTCCAACTGAAGTCTCTATTTTAACTCATTACTCACACCATTTACTGGACTTCCCTATTTCAGTATTCCCTGTGCTATAAGTTAAACATCTAATATTTACTTTATTATGTCCCCATTCCCTTAGAAAAACTCTTGTTTGCTTGCAAGATTTCCTTTCTTGGTGATTTGCACTAATATGCATCTCACATCAGCCTCCTCATTGGTCTTCCAGATTTCATCTTGCTCTGACTCATTTTTCATTTAGTCATCTGAACAATTTGCTTGAGGCTAAATAAAATCATGCCATTCCCTACTTAAAACTATATGTTCAATAAATACTTGTTATATTAAAGAATAAACATTGAATGGATGAACAAAAACATAGTTCTGATAAAGTAGAGAGAACCTAGGACAGAAACCAGTGGTTAAGATGACAGGACTACTTTTGTTGTTTGCAGTTATGTAATACTTATAGAGTTAAAAGATTAATCACTATATGGGATATATTTACCCTAAAAAAATGTTTATCTGATATTCATATAAAATGAGCATCCTATATTTATATTTACTAAATCTGGCAAACTTAGACTTGGTACAAAATATAGCTGAGCCTCAGTTTTGCTATCAATAAAACAGCAAATTATTTCCCCCTTATCTAGCTTTTGTGATGATTAAGTGAAATAATCCATGGAATAATTTATAAATGGTAAAGCATCTAAGAATCATAGTTACTACCATTTACTATCAACATTCAGTGGTGAAAAAACTGAGACAAATATTCAGATCTCTACACATTCAGTTCAGTAAACTTTCTGATTAATAAGCAATCCATTCCTCCAACAATAACTCACTCAATAAAACAAAATGATTGAGGAGAATATTAAGAAATGAGCCACTGATGCAGATCTTTTACTTTTAAGTGATAAAACATCATAATATTGTATATGTATAAATAGATTAAAATATATAATATTGTTTGGCTTGTTATCAAACTTAATACAAATAATTAGCATAAAATATGGATCATTAAGTAGTTTTTCCACTCAACATTTGAGCGCTGGTGGTGGTTTAGTCATAAAGCTGTGTCTGATTCTTGAGATTCAAAGAACTGCAATCTGCTAAGCTCCTCTGTCCAAGGGATTTTTCCAGGCAAGAATACTGGAGTGGGTTGTGATTTCCTTCTCCACAGGCTCTTCCTGACCCAGCGGTCAAACCTGCATCTCCTGAATTACAGGCAGTCTCCTGCATTGCAAGATTTCATACTGCTGAGCCAACAGGGAAGCCCCATTAAATATTTGCATTTCTTTAAATTCATGCATGTTTATATATCTGAATCCTACTCATTTTAATACTACCAAATAGTCAACTTAAGAGATTTTAAACTTTACTGAATGTATTTTTCATCTTTAAGCTTGACAGGTAATTTTCAATTCTTTATGTTTGAATATTTGTTTTCCCATTGTGTTATGTATTTTTCTTATCCTTCATGAAGCTATTTCTTTACTTATTTCATAGGTTATTAATTGGCAACAATAATATAGGGATTCTGCCCCTCAGAAGAATTAAGTAATTTGCTCAAATTTTCATCACTATCAAGTGGCATTGCTGAAATTCAAAAGAACAGCTCTTTTCATTTATCACTTCCATATGAAAACAATTTATTCTGAAAGCCCTCAAACCTGGTAAATCACTTGAATAATAATGATGATATTGAGAAATAATGGACACAGCAAAGGAATGGTGGGGAATATCACATTTCAAGGTATACATTGAAGGGGAAAAGTCAAATTATATTACAAATGAGAAGCATTTTGGTTTTACCCTTTCCTAAGAATCCCAGGGGCGAGGAAGCCTGGTGGGCTGTTGTCTATGGGGTCGCACAGAGTCGGACACGACTGAAGTGACTTAGCAGCAGCAGCAGCAAGATGTTTATGTTCCCTAAGGCTTCCCCTACTTATAAATAATGAAAACTCTTCACCAATATCTATGTTTCAACTGGATAATAAAGTTAAGTTCAAAGAAATGTGTCTCTAACACAGAGGTCAACAGACTTTATCTATAAATGTAAATATTTTTAGATTTGCAGCTTTGTACCTTCTGTCACAAGGACTAAACTCTGCTGTCAGAGAACAAGAATCAACATAGATAGTAAGCAAATGAATTTATGTGACTGTGTACCATGTGCTTCTCAGAGAAGGGCATGGCAACCCGCTCCAATATTCTTCCCTGGAGAATTCCCCTGGCAGGCTGCAGTCTATGTAGTCACAAAGAGTTGGACACAACTAAGAAACTAACACTTACACTTACTTTATGTATAGTCACTGGGTTATACAAACCATTAGTCATGGTTTGCCAGCCCCTGTTCTACAGAAGAATTTATTAGACATTGGTGCCAGACAAATAATGAATAACGCTTTGAACAGGAAATAATTCCTATATTACTTCACATAGTTAAGCATGCACTTCTCCCTTACAGGTGGTCAGCCATGCCTTTAGACTGGCTAGTAAAGGGGTTTGTGATATCTTTCTGCTTACAAATTGTAAAGCAGCTCAAATCTCTAAAGGGAGCCATGAGACCACACATGTATTACTATCTAGGACACAATTGGCTCCTTGTTCTATTCATTTCTGTGTCTGCTAGCAAAAACATCATCAGAGACAGACCTCAAGAATTATTGTCCTGTGATATGTTGCTTATTATCTGCAGAATACAAAATTTCCAGAGCATAATTGGAAAGGAAGACACATCTATAATACATCACATGTGAATTTTGAACACATATATCTTAACTTTAACATGCTTTTCAGCTATTCACTCCTTCAAGTACTATATACATATAATAGTTTATATGCATATTGGCCACATGGAGGAAGAGAAATTTGGAGCAGGAAATTAGGATCCAAAGTTGCCTTAATTCCCATACTTAGGTTTCCAAACTTAACAGCCAAAGAAAATGAAACGAAAGGAGATGAAGAAGGAAAAAAATCTAGAAGGGTAGGAGGAAGAATGAGGGAAGGAAGAGGAGCAACCAAAAGGAGGAGAAGAAAAGAAAGGAAGGGAGGGACTAAAAGTGAAATTTAGAAGGAAGGAAGGAAGGAAGGAAGGGAGGGAGGGAGGAAGGAAAGAAGGGAGGGAGGGAGGGAGGGACGGAAGGAGGGAGGGAGGAAGGAAGGAAGGAAGGAAGGAAGGAAGGAAGGAAGGAAGGAAGGAAGGTGAGGAAACTGTACCAAACAAAAACAATCATTTTTTCTAAACAAAACTTGGATCTCCGGATCTCTGTTATTCATTTATTTATCCACTGGTCAAGCACATATGGAGTGCATTTTCCTATGCTAGATATCTGGCCCACATACCTTGATACACCTCTGAAGTACCTGACGATTTATATAATTATTACTTGTAAGTTTCCCTATCTCCTACAATATTATGATTTCCTTGAATATAAGTACTGCATATTAATCATCTTTGTATCTTCAGATAACCTGTGACAACTGGTATTGTTAGCACCAACTCTGTCTCCCCAATTCTGTCATGTGACTTTGCAGTTCTTCCCATAAGGTTACTGCTAAGCCCCTTCACTTTGGACTTAGCCAAATTTATTGGTTTGATCAATAAAGTGAGATGGAAATATTTTGTGCATCTTCCAATGCCTAATAAAATGTATTAGGTGTTTCTTCTTGCCCTATTGTTCATCTGGCATCATTAGGAGTGCTTTGTCTGGCAGTTACTTCACCGTCCACCTGGGCCCAAAAATAAACATACAGAAAGGGGCTCCTGAGCCTAGAATTTAGTGTGGAGCAAGTCCGAACAAGTCTGTGGCTTGAATAAAAGCTGCTCAGCTGGGACCAACAAAATCAACCAACATCTTCTTGATATCAAGACATATAACTATATTAACTAACTGTTGTTTAAAGCTACTGGGTTTGGGAAAGGTTTAGCAGTAGTAGCTGACATATACTATCCCAACCTTATGTCTAGCAAAATATATGGAAAATAGTAAATGCTCAAGAACAAACTAATGGGAACTTTAAAAACCTTGAAACTAATTCCTTTAAGCCTTGCTTTCCTAAGCCTTTTCTGTGCAGACAGCTCTCCTTTTTACCTTGTCTGACATTCCAAGTCATATAGACCCTAAATAAATACAAGTCTCAGACACCCTTCAATATTAGTAGATTTAAAATCACTCTGGAAGTCTGTATCTGAGGAAAACAAAAAGAACAGAAGAGAAAACAATGTTTGACCAGTTCTAAGGTCCACATTAAAGTAATGCTCAAAATTCTCCAAGCCAGGCTTCAGCAATATGTGAACTGAGAAACCAGATATTCAAGCTGGTTTTAGAAAAGGCAGAGGAATCAGATCAAATTGCCAATATCCGCTGGATCATTGAAAAAGCAAGAGAGTTCCAGAAAAAAACGTCTATTTCTGCTTTATTGACTATGCCAAAGCCTTCGACTGTGTGGACCCCAATAAACTGGAAAATTCTGAAGGAGATGGGAATACCAGACCACCTGACCTGCCTCTTGAGAAACCTGTATGCAGGTCAGGAAGCAATAGTTAGAACTGGACATGGAACAACAGACTGGTTCCAAATAGGAAAAGGAGTATGTCAAGGCTGTATATTGTCACCCTGCTTATTTAACTTATATGCATAGTACATCATGAGAAAGCTGGGCTGGAAGAAGCACAAGCTGGAATTAAGTTTGCCAGGAGAAATATCAATAACCTCAGATATGCAGATGGCACCACCCTTATGGCGGAAAGTGAAGAGGAACTAAAAAGCCTGTTAATGAAAGTGAAAGAAGAGAGTGAAAAAGTTAGGCTTAAAGCTTAACATTCAGAAAACTGTGATCATGGCATCTGGTCCCATCACCTCATGGGAAATAGATGGGGAGACAGTGGAAACAGTGTCAGACTTTATTTTTGGGGGCTCCAAAATCACTGCAGATGGTGACTGCATCCATGAAATTAAAAGACGCTTACTCCTTGGAAGGAAAGTTATGACCAACCTAGACAGCATATTATAAAGCAGAGACATTACTTTGCCAACAAAGGTCCATCTGGTCAAGGCTATGCTTTTTCCAGTGGTCATGTATGGATGTGAGAGTTGGACTGTGAAGAAAGCTGAGCGCCAAAGAATTGATGCTTTTGAACTGGTGTTGGAGAAGACTCTTGAGAGCCCCTTGGACTTTCAGGAGATCCAACCACTCCATCCTGAAGGAGATCAGTCCTGGGTGTTCACTGGAAGGACTGATGCTGAAGCTGAAACTCCAATACTTTGGCCACCTCATGCGAAGAGTTGACTCATTGGAAAAGACCCTTATGCTGGGAGGGATTGGGGACAGAAGGAGAAAGGGACGGCAGAGGATGAGATGGCTGGATAGCATCACCGACTCTATGGGTGTGAGTTTGAGTATACTCCGGTAGTTTGTGATGGACAGGGAGGCCTGGCGTGCTGCGATTCATGGGGTTGCAAAGAGTCGGACACAACTGAGAGACTGAACTGAAGTGAAGGTCCACATTTGTCTATGTTTCCTTTGAGTGCTTCAGTAATGAATTCTTTGTCTTTCACTGTATTTTCTCATATATTTTTGCAATTTTGTCATGCTTACCATTAAGGAGAAGGAGAACTACCCCCTTTACTAATTAATTTTGCAGAAATACTCTTCTCTTGGTAGTAAATCCAATAGAAATATTCATTACAGGGTAACTTCTAAAGATAATGAACTGTCATTCTCTTGGCTCTCATTGGGTAAGGGCTTTTATCCTGATGGTTAGGGGAATTCCCCATTTCTCTGGATGTGTTTACACAGAGAGTTATCAAGAGCAGCAATTAATGTAACAAGTCACGATTTAAGATAGACATCCATCACTCAATCATGGCAACTAAGGAGTAGGAAGCCAATTGATCAGGCCCTGAAAACTGATTAGTATGGAAAATTTCAAATAGAATTGCTTAAACTGGAATATGAGAGCTTTCCCTCCATTTGGCTCTTCAATATCCCTATATTTAATAACTCAAATATAAATCAATTATAAAAAAGTATTTTCTCTAAAAAAATAAAAATAAAAAAATATCAATGTGTATTGGATGTGGGAAAAACAAAAAAAAACATTGCTTTCAAGCCCCTCCTGAATCTTTCTCTTAAACCAGGGGATGAAGTAGAGAGAATCTTGATTGGGAGATCAATAGTCTTAATCTTTGCACTAACTGCTGCTAATTCTCTGTGTGATATTGATACCACCATTCTGACATCAATTTTTTCCTCTACAAAATGGGAGGTTTTATGAACTTAAGCATATTTTCAAAATCCTCTTTGTATTTGGCATTTATATTTGGTATCCCATGCTAATTTCAATTACTACATATACTGAGAGTTAATTAAGGCTAGTTTTAGTCAAATAATCAACCAATAAAGATTGGCAACTTGACTTAGTTTACAATGATCAGAGTCGATTTTTTAAGAAATATGGATAGCTAAATAATACTCAAAAACAGTAGAATGAACATGAAAGGATTCATTTATATTATATTTTCATTTTATTTTAAGCACTGAATAAACATCCATCTTTAGCCTCATATTAGACAGTAATCAGATACATTTGCTCATTACTACCTTGTATATTAGTATTGTGGGAATGGAAGTTTCATTGTATGAATTACTGTTCTATGTCATAAAACAATCTCCCACAGAAGTTGCTGACACATGTGATTACAAAACCATGGTTAATCATTATGAACAACTTGTGAGAGCGAGACTAGAATACTGGATATGATCAAAATAGTGCTGCTCAAAAAATGTAGGGAAATGAAATATATTTACTGAATATCTGCTATGGATCAGATTTTTTATTACCTCACTAAAATATTATAAGCCTCCTGCAAAGGATGGTTTTACAGAGAAAATAGAAGCTTAAGGGGGATAAATAATCTGGGAGAGTAAAAGATGAAAACTTTAAGAACCAATCTTTCTAAATTAGAGTCATATATCCTTTTAAAAATCACTAAATTGATACTAAAATGAAAAAGTGATCAATGAAAAATAAAAAGGCAAATTTCTTCATTTTATTGAGCAGCACACTTAATATCAATTTCTATCAAATTCCAAGAACTACCACTTTATGACATGTTTTGTAATTTTCGATGTGTCTGATAAGATGTGCAAGCCCGAATACTGGCCTATTATACTTTGATTTCAGGGAGCCGATCCCCTGTGACTTTTTTGTGGACAAAATTAAAATATCTAGACTTGATAGCATAACCAGATGGAGAATATGTGGTTAAATATTTTTATACTTAAATATATTAATTAATGGATATGTAGTATTGTATAAAATTTCAGTTCAGTTCAGTCAATCAGTCATGTCTGACTCTTTGCGACCCCATGAATCACAGCACACCAGGCCTCCCTGTCCATCACCAACTCCTGGAGTCCACTCAAACTCATGTCAATAGTTTGGAAGACTTAATTCAATAAACTCACTCATGCATATATACACAAAATCACAAGGAGTGTTTTACTTTCTGAATCCTTAGACCAGAACTGAGTGAGAAGGCCCATGGAAATAGTATCTAGAGTTCTAAAATGCTAAACAAATTGAGGCAAGTTTGTCAATTAATCAGTTATATATATATATATATATATATATATATATATATATATATATATATGAACAGTGGCCGAGAGGAGCTACCCAACATCCAAGGTCAGGAGCGATGGCCAAGAGGATATAACCCACGTCCAAGATCAGGAGAGGTGGCCGTGAGGAGCTACCCCATGTCCGAGGTAAGGAGCAGTGGCTGCGCTTTGCTGGAGCAGCCATGAAGAGATGTCCAAGGTAAGAGAAACCCAAGTAAAATGGTAGGTGCTGAGAGAGGGCATCAGAGAGCAGACAGACTGAAACTAAATCACAGACAACTAGCCAATCTGATCACAGGACCACAGCCTTGTCTAACTCAATGAAACTAAGCCATGCCATGTGGGGCCACCCAAGATGGGCAGGTCATGGTGGAAAGGTCTGACAGAATGTGAGAATGGCAAACCGTTTCAGTGTTCTTGCCTTGAGAACCCCATGAACAGTATGAAAAGGCAAAAAGATAAGACACTGAAAGATGAACTCCCCAGATCGGTAGGTGCCTAATATGCTACTGGAGATCAGTGGAGAAATAACTCCAGAAAGAATGAATGGATGGAGCCAAAGCAAAAACAAAACCCAGTTGTGAATGTGACTGGAGATAAAAGCAAGTTTCGATGCTATAAAGAGCAATATTGCAAAGGAACTTGGAATGTTAGGTCCATGAATCAAGGCAAATTGGAAGTGGTCAAACAGGAGATGGCAAAAGTGAACATCGACATTCTAGAAATCAGTGAACTAAAATGGACTTCAGTTTAGTCATTCAGTCGTGTCTGACTCTGCGACCCCATGAACCGCAGCATGCCAGGCCTCCCTGTCCATCACCAACTCCCAGAGTTTAGCCAAACTCATGTCCATTGAGTCTGGGTGAATTTAACTCAGATGACCATTATATCTACTACTGTGGGAAAGAATCCCTTAGAAGAAATGGAGTAGCCATCATAGTCAACAAAAGAGTCTGAAATGCAGTACTTGGATGCAATCTCAAAAATGAAAGAAAGAACTCTGTTCATTTCCAAGGCAAGCCATTCAATATCATGGTAATCCAAGTCTATGCACTGACCAGTAATGTTGAAGAACCTGAAGTTGAACAGTTCTATAAAGACCTACAAGACCTTTTAGAATTACCCAAAAAAGATGTCCTTTTCATTAGAGTGGACTGGAATGCGAAAGTAGGATGTCAAGAGACACCTGGAGTAACAGGCACATTTGGCCTTGGAGTACAGAATGAAATAGAGCAAAGGTTAATAGAGTTTTCTCAAGAAAATGCACTGGTCATAGCAAACACCCTCTTCCAACAACACAAGAGAAGATTCTACACATGGACATCACCAGGTGGCCAACATCAAAATCAGATAGATCATATTCTTTGCAGCCAAAGATGGAGAAGCTGCATAGAGTCAGCAAAAACAAGACTGGAAGCTGATTGTGGCTCAGATCATGAACTCCTTATTGCCAAATTCAGACTTAAATTGAAGAAAGTAGGGAAAACCACTAGACCATTCAGGTATGATGTAAGTCAAATCCCTTATGACTATAAAGTGGAAGTAAGAAATACATCTAAGGGACTAGATCTGATAGACAGACTGCCTGATGAGGTAAGGACGGAGGTTCGTGACATTGTACAGGAGACAGGTATCAAAACCATCCCCAAGAAAAAGAAATGCAAAAAAGCAAAATGGCTGTCTGAGGAGGCCTTACAAATAGCTGTGAAAAGAAGATAAGTGAAAAGCAAAGACGAAAAGGAAAGGTATATCCATTTGAATGCAGAGTTCCAAAGAATAGCAAAGAGAGATAAGAAAGCCTTTCACAGTGATCAATGCAAAGAAACGGAGGAGAACAATAGAATGGGAAAGACTAGAGATATCTGCAAGAAATTTGAGATACCAAGGGAACATTTCATGCAAAGATGGGCTCAATAATGTGAAGTCACGTTGGCTTTAGGAAGCATCACCACGAACAAAGATAGTGGAGGTAATGGGATTCCAATTGAGTTATTTCAAATCCTAAAAGATGATGCTCTGAAAGTGCTGCTCTCAATATGTCAACAAATTTGGAAAACTCAGCTGTGTCCACAGGGAAAGAAAATGTTAGTTTTCATTCCAATCCCAAAGAAAGGCAATGCCAAAGAATTCTCAAACTACTGCACAATTGCACTCATCTCACATACTAGTAAAGTAATGCTCAAAATTCTCCAATTCAGGCTTCAGCAATACGTGAACCATGAACTTCCAGAAATTCAAGGTGATTTTAGAAAAGGCATAGGAACCAGAGATCAAATTGCCAACATCCGCTAGATCATCAAAAAAGCAAGACAGTTCCAGAAAAACATCCGTATCTGCTTTATTGACTATGCCAAAGCCTTTGACTGTGTGAATCACAATAAATTGTGGAAAATTCTGAAGGAGATAGGAATACCAGACCACCTGACCTGCCTCTTGAGAAACCTGTATGCAGGTCAGGAAGCAACAGTTAGAACTGGACATGGAACAAGAGACTGGTTCCAAATAGGAAAAGGGGTACGTCAATGCTGTATATTGTCACCCTGCTTATTTAACTTTTATGCAGAGTACATCACGAGAAATGCTGGGCTGGATGAAACACAAACTGGAATTAAGATTGCCAGGAGAAATATAAATAACCTCAGATATGCAGATGACAACACCCTTATGGCAGAAAGTTAAAAAGAACCAAAGAGCCTCTTAATGAAAGTGAAAGAAGAGAGTGAAAAAGTTGGCTTAAAGTTCAACATTCAGAAAACTAGGATCATGGCATCTGGTCCTATCACTTCCTGGCAAATAGATGTGGAAACAGTGGAAACAGTGGCTGACTTTATTTTTCTGGGCTCTAAAATCACTGCAGATGGTGATTGTAGCCATGAAATTAAAAGATGCTTACTCCTTGTGAGAGGGCAACAGGCAGGAAGGGCAGGGGTCTCCAAACAGAGGAAATAGGCTGCAAGTGTCAGACATTTTTATCTCTCTTAAATGGCACGAAGAAACAAACTAGAGATTTTTCTTTTCTTTTTTTTCCTTCTCTGTACAAATTTAAAAGGAGGTTTCTCTTAAAATGCTGTGTTACCATGACACCTGGTTTCACCTGAAGCTAACTATTCTCAAACCTTGAGTTAACCAATACATTTTTTATTATGGAAATGTTTGTCTTAAGCTATGTTAATGTACCCCGGACTCTGTCTTCAAGTTGGTTCTGCCAAATGGCCCAACCTACTGGACAAACCTGTATGTTATACTCAGATATTGCTCCCCTAGTCTATGTAAAAAAAACTATTTGAATGGTAATCTGCCCTTCTACAAGATTCAAATCAATCGTTTTATGGCCTGGGATGAATTATCCGGTGCCATTCTTAGTTTTAAGACATTCCTTTCTTTTCATTAAAAGACTGCTAGTGACTATATAACATCCAGCTGAAGACTAGCAGGGGGGGTATTCTTTCTGCCCCCCTTCTGATACCTCTGTCAGAAGCTTTCTCTATCTCCTTTATGCTTTAATAAAACCTTATTACACAAAAGCTCTGAGCTATCCAGCCTCGTCTCTGGCCCCGGATTGAATTTGTCTCCTCCGGAGGCCAAGAATCCTGGCATCTTATCGTTCAGCAACAACCTTTCACTTGGAAGGAAAGTTATGACCAACCTAGACAACATATTAAAAAGCAAAAACATTACTTTGTCAACAAAGGTCCATCTACTCAAAGCTATGTTTTTTCCAGTAGTCATGTGTGGATGTGAGAGTTGGAATATAAAGAAAGCTGAGTGCCAAAGAATTGATGCTTTCGAACTGTGATGTTGGAGAGGACTCTTGAGAGTCCCTTGGACTACAAGGAGATTCAACCAGTCCATCCTAAAGGAGATCAAGCCTGGGTGTTCATTGGTGGGACTGATGTTGAAGCTGAACCTCCAATACTTTGGACACCTGATATGAAGAGCTGACTCAGTTGAAGAGACCCTGATGCTTGGAAAGATTGAGGCCAGAAGGAGAAGGGAACGACAGAGGATGAGATGGTTGGATGGCATCACCAACTCAATGGACATGGGTTTCAGTGGACTCCAGGTGTTGGTGATGGACAGGGAGGCCTGGCATGTTCCTATTCATGGGGTCGCAAAAAGTCGGACACAACTAAGTGACTGAAATGAATTGATACATATTCTGCTTATATATACCCTCATAGTGCGGTTAATTACCAGGGAAATAACTCTGGGTTCAAGACTAAGAGATAATGGGAAGGTATGTCAGTTAATAATTAGGACGGCTGCTGCTTAGTCCCTCAGTTGTGTCCAATGTGGAATGTAGCCTGCCAGGCTCCTATGTTCATGTGATTCTTGAGGCAAGAATACTGGAATGGGTTGCCATTTCCTTCTCCAATAATTAGGACTAGAGATGCAACTTTTGCCTTGACTAATTTTGCTTTGGCTGACAGATGTATATTAACCATCCAGGTTAATATACATTTCTCCCTAAATGTTTCTCTGCCAGATTATGGTACTGACACTGACAAAGCAGCCACCACTTCCTAGCTGAAGCCACCTCCTCATGGTACCTGAAGTCCAGCTTTGAGCAGATTTCATCAGTTCCTCTGCATTACTAGTGATTAGAAGAGCATCAATATTATTTCCCATAGTTGATCTCTGAGTGACTATTAAGCATGCGAGTTTCATTCCTAAACAAACAAAATTATAAAGAGTAATTGAGGTCTGAAAGGTGATAGCTAAAATCTATAGATTGCCTCATCAACTGAGTATCAACCTTGTGTTTTTTGGCTGTTGACCAGGGAGGAGAGGTATGAATGACAGGTGGAAAGTATGATAAAGCATTTCAGGCAGTAAGCAGACACTCAGAGGGAACTGTACAATGATGGACACCTAATATTCTCCAAAAGTACATAGATTTTGGTTAAAAGTAATAAATTACTTTTGTTTAAGTGAAAGTATGGCTGGATATATATATATATATATATATATATATATATATATATATATATATTTCCCTTTTGGGCAAACCAATGAAAAGGAAGGGAATAAATTGAATAGTATTCACAGCCATCCAGAAATGAGAACTGACATAGTTTTGATACACACTCTTCTCTGTGAACTTCAAATGGACATGAACAGTAAGCCTGGGGTCTAGTCCCTCATGATGTGTTACAAGGTTCAATATTTAATCCTGACCTCTTAATGTATTTTTGTGATAGTGGTGATGCATACATGTGTGCTAAGTTGCCTCAGTTGTGTCCAACTCCTTGAGACCATTTAGATTGTGGCCCACCAGGCTCCTCTGTCCATGGAATTCTCCAGACAAGAATACTGGAGTGGGTTGTCATGCCCTCCTCCAGGCGATCTTCCTGGCTCAAGGATTGAACTTGTGTCTCTTATGTCTCCTGCATTGGCAGGTGGGTTGTGGTGATGGCTGTTGCTTATTAGAATGACTATACCAATTTTGACTGACAAGCTTTAGAGAGGAAATACTAATTAAAAGAGGTAAAATCAGTGATGTGTCAAAACTAACTCATATAGCAACCAACTAATAAACTTTGAGGAAATTTTTGGGCCAATTGTTAAAGCAGTAATAGGTTGAAATCAGTGTTGGAATTTTCAAACACAATAAGCAGGATTTTATTTATTTAGTTTTAGTATTCCTGGAAAGCTCACTATTAAATATTTACCAATTATTGGCTAAAAAATATAATTACAGCATGAAAGTAGAGTTATTTTATTTGATGGGAATGTTTAGAACTTTGAGCCTGGGAGACAGCACCTCAGTATCTATGAGAAAACTGCTTCAAAGAAGCAGGAGGGGAAATCAAGCTACATGCAAATTTGCAACAAAGGGAGCAGACAGTCTGAATATCAAAGATCAGGTATCATGTTAAGGAATTAATCATTGCATTCCCCCAACTCCTCAGCAATCACGGTGGTAGGTGGCAGCATCTGCCGGATCACGTTTTTGGGAGCCCTCATTTGCATTTGGAGGACAGAAATCACTGATGACTGTGACATTTCTTGTTCATTAGTATGGCAGGAGATATTTTCATTTCACACAATAGAAAACTGGGAAGTGCAATCTATATTAGTGTCAACTATAATTATATTCAAAGAAACAGAGGAAATACCTCACCTATATCCATTTTCTCATCCTTGGTTTAAAGGGATAATTTTCATTACCTAGAACTCTAGATCATCTCATGGGAAAATAAAAGTTAATCTCATAAAGAGCATGTCCCACATGGAGCTGAGGAATAACAAAAAGAGTTAACATGAACTATGAAAGAGTTATGAACACAAAGTGCCATTTATTTTAGCTGAAAGCACATAATTTACTAAGCGATAGCAAAAAAGAAGTCAACATTTTTTTTTTCTCTCTAGTTAATAATGCTTTCCACTTTCTTTGTGTTCAAATGCTTTGTGCAGGGAAGTTCAGAAAATTTAAAGAAATTCTAATACAGACTTTCCATCCAGAGTTCCTATTAAAATCTTTTCTTAGGTTAAATTTAATTTCAAAAGTATCAGCTGTGGTCTTTGCTTGCCACTGTAAGAAGGAATTAAAGTGTTGCAGAGCTAAGATTTAGAGTGGTGATTTTTCTTTTTCCATAGATACATTGTCTTTTATGAAACAGAAAGGAGGAGCAGCATATAAAGAAATGTTAGGAAGAATGGCTTTTGCTTTTTGTACATATGATATGGACCTCAGTATTCCAGGATGAATTCAAATTTTTCTCTCATCAAACTCAGAGATCTGTTATAAAAACACTAAAATGTGGCTCATTTATTTCTCATTTTTCTTTTATTTATTGATTTGGATGCTGGTTTCTTGCCATGGAGATTTGCATTCTCTGGCATTAGTCAAGGTCAGAGTACAGAGCCTTTGTGTGCATTCTAAGCCATTTCAAGTCTGTTCACTCCCTGGTGTGATGCCTTTTATTAAAGACACCTTGCTCAGAATTGACCCAGTTCGGACTCCTGCATTTTGTTTGTCTTCTACTAAAAACTGAGAAGCTACATTTTCATTTCAAATTCTAAATAAATGCTTTCAGAAGAGCTTAAATCTGGAGCTCTCTAGAAACAAGAAAACTATTAGGTGATTTCCCAGAATCACTTCCTGCTCTTCAGCTTAAGGTGCAAGGGGCTCCACTTCTCTGTACACACTAGGGTTTCTATGATGGTATTGATGATTGCAGGCTCTCTGGCATGAACCTGGATCTAACATTTGCTAGTCATTCCCCAGGTGTTCTTGTTTCCTCTGCTCTGGTTTCCTGATCTCAGTTTGTCTCAGTGAAGTCGCTGATAAATAATGCACAAAGCATATTATATGAGAGTGAAAGTTAATATATGAGTATTAGCAATCAGTATTCAATTAAGGTGGTATTAAATCTATTGAGATTCAGGATCAGTTCAGTTCAATCACTCAGTCATGTCCAACTCCTTGCCACCCCATGGGCTGCAACATGTTAGGCTTCCCTGTCCATCACCAACTCCCAGAGATTGCTCAAATTCTTGTGCATCAAGTCGGTGATGCCATTGAACCATCCCATACTCTGTCATCTTCTTCTCCTCCTGCCTTCAATTTTTCCCAGCATCAAGTTTTTATTCCAAAGAGTAAGTTCTTTGCATCAGGTGGTCAAAGTGTTGAAGTTTCAGCTTCAGCATCAGTCCTTCCAATGACTATTCAGGACTGATTTCCTTTATTATTGATGCTTTGGTCTCCTTGCAGTCCAAGGGACTCTCAAGAGTCTTCTCCAACAACACAGTTCAAAAACATCAATTCTTTGGTACTCAGCTTTTTTTTATGGTTCAACTCTCACATCCATGCATGACTACTGGAAAAATCATAGCTCTGATTAGACGGACCTTTGTCAACAAAGTAATGTCTCTGCTTTTTAATGCACTGTCTAAGTTTGTCACAGCTTTTATTCCGAAGAGTAAGGGCCTTTTACTCTCATGGCTGAGATATCAACTGCAGTGATTTTGAGTCCCAAGAAAATAAAGTATTTTACTGTTTCCAGTTTCCCCATCCACTTGCCATGAAGTGATGGGACCGGATTACCTTAACTTTTTGAATGTTGAGCTTTAAGCCCTCTTTTCATTCTACTCTTTGATCTTCATCAAGAGGCTCTTTAGTTCCTCTTAGCTTTAGGCCACGAGGGTGGTGTCACCCGCATATCTGAGGTTACTGATATTTCTCCTAGCAATCTTGATTCCAGTTTGTACCTCATCCAGCCCAGCATTTTGCATGATGCATTCTGTGTATAAGTTAAATGAGCATGGTGACAAAGTACAGCCTTGATGTACTCCTTACCCAATTTGGAACCAGTCTGTTGTTCCAAGTCTGGTTCTAACAGTTGTTTCTTGAAACGCATGCAGATTTCTCAACAAGCAGATAAGGTGGTCTGGTGTTCCCATTACTTGAAGAATTTTCCACAGATTCTTGTGATCCACACAGTCAAAGGGTTTAGGTTAGTTAATGAGGCAGAAACAGAAGTTTCTCTGGAATTTTCTTGCTTTTTCTATGATCCAATGGATGTTGGCAATTTGCTGTCTGGTTCCTCTGCCTTTTCTATATCCAGCTTGAACATCTGGAAGTTCTTGGTTCATGTACTTTTGAAACCTTACTTGGAGAAATTTGAGCATTACTTTGCTAGCATGTGAGATGAGTGCAATTCTGCAGTAGTTTGAACATTCTTTGACATTGCCTTTCTTTGGGACTGGAGTGAAAACTGACCTTTTTCATTCTTGTGGCCACTGCTAAGTTTACACAACTGCTGACATATTGAGTGCAGCACTTTCAGAGCATTATCTCTTAGGACTTGAAATAGCTAAGCTGGAATTATGTTACATCCACTAGTTTTGTTCCTAGTGATATTTCATAAGGCCCACTTGACTTCATATTCCAGGATGTCTGGCTCTGGGTGAGTGATCACACTATTGTGGTTATCTGGGTCATTAAGATCTTTTTTGTTTAGTTCTTTTGTGTATTCTTGCCAACTCATCCTAATATCTTCAGCTTCTATTAGGTACTTACCATTTCCATCCTTTATTGTTCCTATTTTTGCACAAAGTTTTCCCTTGGTATCTCTAGTTTTCTTCAAGAGATCTCTAGTCGCCCCCGCCCATTCTAATGTTTTCCTCTATTTCTTTGCATTGATCACTTAGGACGGCTTTCTTTTCTCTCCTTGCTATTCTTTGGAACTCTTCATTCAGATGGATACATCGTTGCTTTTCTCTTTTGCCTTTAGCTCCACTTCTTTTCTCAGACAATCATTTTGCCTTTTTGCATTTTGGTTTCTTTGGATGGTTTTGACCACTGCCTCCTGTACAATTTCATGAACTTCCATTCATAGTTCTTCAGGCAGTCTGTCTATGAGATCTAATCCCTTGAATCTATTTGTCACTTCCACTGTATAATCATAAGAGATTTGATTTAGGTTATACAAAGTGGTCTAGTGGTTTTCCCTACTTTCTTCAATTTAAGTCTGAATTTTCCAATAAGGAATTTCTGATCTGTGCCACAGTCAGCTCCCCATCTTGTTTTGCTGGCTGTTTAGACCTTCTTCATCTTCGACTGCAAAGCATATAATCAATCTAATTTCTGTATTGACCATCTGGTGATGTCCATGTGTAGAGTCATCTCTTGTGTTGTTGGAAGAGGTTGTTTACTATGACCAGTGCATTCTCTTGGCACAACTCTGTTACCCGTTGACCTACTTCATTTGTATTCCAAGGACAAATTCGCCTGTTACTCCAGGTATCTCTTGACTTCCTATTTTGCATTACAGAACTCTATGATGAAAGGACATATATTTTAGTGTTCATTCTAGAAAGTCTTGTAGGTCTTCACAGTACCATTCAACCTCAGCTTCCTTGGCATTAGTGGTTGGGGGACAGACTTTCATTACTGTGATATTGAACAGCTTGCCTTGGAAATGAACAGAGATAATTCTGGCATTTTTAAGATTACATCCAATACCACATTTCAGATTCTTTTGTTGACTATGATGGCTACTCCATTTCTTCTAAGGGATTCTTGCCCACAGTAGTAGATATAACGGTCATATGAATTAAATTCTCCCATTCCAGTCCATTTTAGCTTGCTGATTCCTAAAATATCAGTGTTCATTTTTGCCATATCCAGTTTGACCACTTCCAATTTACCTTGATTCATGGACCTAGCATTCCACATTCCTATGCAATATTCTGTACAACTTCAGACTTTACTTCCATTACCAGTCACATTCACAATTGGGTGTTGTTTTTGCTTTGGCTCAGCCTCTTCATTCTTTCTGGAGCTATTTCTCCACTTTCCTCCAGTAGCATGAATGAAGCACAAGCTGGAATCAAGAATGAAGCACTGGATGAAGCACAAGCTAGAATCAAGATTGCTGGGAGAAATATCAATAACCTCAGATATGTAGATGATACCACACTTATGGGAGAAAGCAAAGAAGTAAAGAACCTCTTGATGAAAGTGAAAAAAGAGAGTGAAAAAGCTGGCTTAAAACTCGACAATCAGAAAACTAAGATCACAGCACCTGGTCCTATCACTTCATGGCAAATTGATGGGGAAACAATAGAAGCAGTACGAACTTTATTTTTGGGGGCTCCAAACTCACTGCAGATATTAACTGCAGCCATGAAATTAAGAGACACTTGTTCCTTGGAAGAAAAGTTATGACCAACCTATTACAGCATATTGAAAAGCAGAGACATTACTTTGCTAACAAAGGTCCATCTAGTCAAAGCTATGGATTTTCCAGCCATCATGTATGGATGTGAGAGTTGGACTACAAAGAAAGCTGAGCACCAAAGAACTGATGCTATTGCACTGTGTTGTTGGGAAAAAAAAAAAAACTCTTGAGAGTCCCTTGGCCTGCAAGGAGACCCAACCTAAAGCAGATCAGTCCTGAATATTCATTGGAAGGACTGATGCTGAAGCTGAAACTCCAACACTTTGGCTACCTGATGTGAAAAACTAACTCATTGGAAAAGACCCTGATGCTGGGAAAGATTGAAGGCAGAAGGAGAAGGGGACGACAGAGGATGAGATGCTTGGATGGCATCACTGATTCAGTGGACATGACCTTGAGTAAGCTCCGGGAATTGATGTTGGATAGGGAAGCCTGACGTGCTGCGGTCCATGGGGTCACAAAGAGTTGGACACAACTGAGTGACTGAATTGAACTGAACTGAACCCACATAGCGAGTTCATCTTTCAGTGTCATATCTGTTTGCCTTTTTGTATTGTTCATGGGTTTCTCAAGGAAATCGTACAGAAGTGGCTTGCCACTCCCTTCTCCAGCTTTGTCAGAACACTCCACCATGACCTGTCTGTCTTGCATGGCCCTACACATCATGGCTCATAGATTCACTGAATCAGACAAGGCTGTGATCCATTTCATTATAGGGGACTGGAATGCAAAAGTAGCAAGTTAAGTAACACCTGGAGTAATAGGCAAATTTGGCCTTGGAGTACGGAATGAAGCAGAGCAAAGAGTTTTGCCAAGAGAATGCACTGGTCATAGCAAACACCTTCTTCCAACAACACAAGAGAAGATTCTACACATGGACATCACCAGATGGTCAACACCGAAATCAGATTGATTATATTCTTTGCAGCCAAAGATGGAGAAGCTCTATACAATCAGCAAAAACAAGACCTAGAGCTGACTGTGGCTCAGATCATGAACGCCTTATTGCCAAATTCAGACTTAAACTGAAGACAGTAAGGATAACCACTAGACCATTCAGGTATGACGTAAATCAAATCCCTTATGAATATAGAGTGGAAGTGAGAAATACATTTAAGGGACTAGATCTTACAGAGAGCCTGATGAACTATGGACAGAGGTTCGTGACATTGTACAGGAGACAGGGATCAAGACCATCCCCATGGAAAATAAATGCAAAAAGGCAAAATGGTTGTCTGAGGAGGCCTTACAAATAGCTGTGAAAAGAGAGAAGCAAAAAGCAAAGGAGAAAAGGAAAGTTATTCCCATTTGAATGCAGAGTTCCAAAGAATACCCAGGAGAGATAAAAAAGCCTTCCCCCACTATCAATGTAAAGAAATAGAGGAAAACAACAGAATGGGAAAGACTAGAGATCTCTTCAAGAAAATCAGAGATACCAAGGGAACATTTCATGCAAAAATGGGCTCAGTAAAGGACAGAAATTGTATGGACCTAACAGAAGCAGCAGATATTAAGAAGAGTTGGCAAGAATACAAAGAAAAACAGTACAAAAAAGATCTCCATGACCCAGATAATCATGATGGTGTGATCACTCACCTAGAGCCGGACATCCTGGAATGTGAAGTCAAGTTGGCCTTAGAAAGCATCACTACAAACAAAGCTAGTGGATGTGATGGAATTCCAGTTGAGCTATTTCAAATCCTAAAAGATGGTGCTGTGAAAGTGCTGCACCCAATATGCCAGCAAATTTAGAAAACTCAGCAGTGGCCACAGGACTGGAAAAGGTCCGTTTTCATTCCAATACCTAAGAAAAGCAATCTCAAAGAAGGCTAAAACTACCGCACAATTGCACTCCTCTCACACGCTAGGAAAGTAATGCTCAAAATTCTCCAAGCCAGGCTTCAGCAATATGTGAACAGAGAACTTCCAGATGTTTAAGCTGGTTTTAGAAAAGGCAGAGAAACCAGAGATCAAATTGCCAATATCTGCTGGATCATCAAAAAAGCAAGAGAGTTCCAGAAAAAACATCTATTTCTGCTTTATTGACTATGCCAAAGCCTTCGACTGTGTGGATCACAAGAAACTGTGGAAAATTCTGAAGGAGATGGGCATACCAGACCATCTTACCTGCCTCTTTAGAAACCTGTATGCAGGTCAGGAAGCAACACTTAGAACTTGACATGGAACAAATAGTTCCAGACTGGTTCCAAATAGTAAAAGGAGTACATTAAGGCTGTATATTGTCACCCTGCTTATTTAAATTATATGCATAGTACATCATGAGAAACACTGGGCTGGAAGAAGCACAAGCTGGAATTAAGTTTGCCAGGAGAAATATCAATAACCTCAGATATGCAGATGACACCACCCTTATGGCAGAAGGTGAAGAGGAACTAAAAAGCCTCTTGATGAAAGTGAAAGAGGAGAGTGAAAAAGTTGGCTTAAAGCTTAACATTCATAAAACTAAGATCATGGCACCTGGTCCCATCACCTCATGGGAAATAGATGGGGAGACAGTGGAAACAATGTCAGACTTTATTTTGGGGGTCTCCAAAATCACTGCAGATGGTGATTGCATCCATGAAATTAAAAGACGCTTACTCCTTGGAAGGAAAGTTATGGCTAACCTAGATAGCATATTAAAAAGCAGAGACATTACTTTGCCAACAAAGGTCCGTCTGGTCAAGGCTATGTTTTTTCCAGTGGTCATGTATGGATGTGAGATTTGGACTGTGAAGAAAGCTGAGTGCCGAAGAATTGATGCTTTTGAACTGTGGTGTTGGAGAAGACTCTTGAGAGCCCCTTGGACTGCAAGGAGATCCAACCAGTCCATCCTGAAGGAGATTAGTCCTGGGTGTTCATTGGAAGGACTGGTGCTGAAGCTGAAACTCAAATACTTTGGCCACCTCATGCAAAGAGTTGACTCATTGGAAAAGACACTGATGCTGGGAGGGATTGGGGGCAGGAGGAGAAGGGGATGACAGAGGATGAGATGGCTGGATGGCATCACTGACCCGATGGGCATGAGTTTGAGTAAACTTCGAGAGTTTGTGATGGACAGGGAGGCCTGGCATGCTGTGGTTCATGGGGTCGCAGAGTTGGACATGACTGAGCGACTGAACTGAACTGAACTGTGATCCATGTGATCAGTGTGGTTGATTTTCTCTGATTGAGGTTTTCATTCTGTCTGCCTTCTGATGGACAAGAATAAGAGGATTGTGAAAGCTTCCTGATGGGAGGGACTGGCTGTGGATGAGTCTAAGTCTTGCTCTGATGGGCAGGACCATGTTCAGTAAATATTTGATCCAATTTTCTGTTTATTGGTGGGTCTGCCTTCCCTCCTTATAGTTTGGCCTAAGGCCAAACTATGGTAGGGGTAATGGAAGTGATGGCAACCTCCTTCAAAAGGACTTATGCCAGGTCACCAAGTCTCCCAGATCTGTTATATTCAGTGCCCCTGAGATTCAGGATAATAACCATTTAATAAGGTGAGCTGATATAGTTCATAGACATATAGTTAAATTTTTTGCAAGGTTCTTCTGCAAAAAAAAAGTAATTTACGCATCATCTCTAGATCTCAAGACCTGCTGCCTTTGTTGCAAAGAGGAAGCTTATTCTGAATCCATGGGAAATTATTTCTTTGATTTGCTCTTCTTGCTTTTATTTTTATAATCATTCTCGATGGCTTGATGGAGGACCCTGCTCCTCTGCTTGACTGTAAACTAAAGTACTTTTGTTCAGCTCCTGGAGAGATAGTTTGTCCCTGCTCAACTGTGAATGGAAGTATTTACACACCGCTTCCAAAAGCAAGCCATTCCCAGGAGATGTTTTGCAAGACCGAAGACCCTTTCACTTTCCTTCCCACTACCTCTCCCTCTCTGTTCTGCCATTTGACTTTAGTACCTCATTGCTTCTTTCTCTCTGATCTATAAAAAACCTGGCATCAAACCCCAATAAGATGATTATTTTGAGGTGCTAGTCTGCCATCTTCTCAGTCAGCTGCTTTCTGAATAAAGTCTCTTCCTGGACTCAACACTTCATCACTCAGATTCATTGGCTTATTGTGCAGCGCAAGCTTGGACTCAGTAACACCCTGTTTGTAAATTTGAGGAAAACCGTAGTTACTACTTCATAGGCTTATTATGAGAATCAGATTGTAAATTGCATGCGAAGTGCTTGCTCTGGTATATAGGAAGTATGAAAAAATAAAAATAATATAATAATTGGTGCTCAATTACCTGTGCCTGGAAAGGTTTAAGCACACTATAAGAAAGTAAAATATTGAATTCAGACACTGCTTCCACTAACCTCAAATTCAAACACCAGGCAGTTGCCTGGGGCAAGATACTCCACCAAGAAGGAGGCCCAAATGCTCAGAATTAATAGAAAAGAATTCAAAATCTAAACTAAAACAAGGCCCCAGGCTCCCTGACCGACCTTTGATTTTCTTAGTCTCTATTCATCTCAACTTTCCTAGCTACACAACGTATTTCATAGGGCTAGAGAAGAAATGTAACCAAAATGTTTGCAGACACATACTCCTTCATTCTTAGAACACATCACTAGTTTAATATACTGATTTAATAAAAGTTTTGAGGGAAACAATATATTTTATACATTTGATATAATTATTACAGGATAAATTGATTTCAGAAACATAAGAAATGAAGAAATCAAGTATGTTTTTCTGAATCAAGGAAGTAGTCACAGTAAATTCTAAATTAGTTCTCATACTCTGAGATGCATCCTTCTCATCAATTCTCATTCATTCTATCACAATTTGTTATAGAACTTAGATTGGTTTCTAAGGAGGAAAAAAAAAAAATGTGCATGATGTTTGGCCAAGCATGATGTCCAAAAAGATGGGATAAGGCTTGGATCAGAAGCTCCCTGAAGGAGGTGAGAAAACAAAAACTCACAACCAGGTGGGATTTGGATTTCCAAAATCCATACCTGTGTACACCCAAGCGCCATGAGTACCAGAATGGGATTTTGGGGTTACCACCGATAAAATAAAATTCATATTTTATGGGAAGATAAAAAAAATTGACACAAGCTTTTCTTTGCCCATCTGGGCCTTCTCCCTTCCCTTTAGTGTGTGCTGTCCATCTGCATTTATCAGACCACCTTAGGAGACAACCTTCCTTCTCAGTCTTGTAAGGAACCACAGTAACACATGACCAACTGCTCACTTTGTGAGTGTAGATCTGGATTGTGTAAGCTGCCAAAAATACATCATTGGGAGAATAAGATGGCAGAGGAGTAGGTGGATGTGGAGTACATTTCTCTCCACAGACACATCAGGAATACACCTTCAGACCCAGAAGGGCTGGCAGAACACCAGCTGAGAGCGGAGAGGAGTACCTGACCAGTGGAAAAGAATATATCAGTTCAGTTCAGTCAGCGTGTCTGACCCCATGGACAGCACGCAAGGCCTCCCTGTCCCTCACCAACTCCTGGAGTTTACTCAAACTCGTGTCCATTGAGTTGGTGATGCTGTCCAACCATCTCATCCTTTGTCGTCCCCTTCTCCTCCCACCTTCAATCTTTCCCAGCATCAGGGGTTTTTCAAATAAGTCAGTTCTTCACATCAGGTGGCCAAAGTATTAGAACCATGCAAAACTCAGTAGGACACAGAAAACAGGAGTGTTAATAGGACTGGACCTGCCCTTGGTGGGTAGGGAAACTGAAGCAGTGGTCCTATCCCCACAGCGGGGCAATTGTCTGAGTCAGAGGAGAAACATTTAAGACTGACAGTGAAACAGCTGATCTGTGGCAGCCTAAATGAAATGAGAATCAGACAGTCCTTGCCGCAGCCATACATATGCCGGGGGGGAACATGGGTCTCCAAGAAGAGGCAGAGTCTGGGAGACGGAGTTTAGGGATTGTGGAGCAGTCCCAGTGCGAGGGCTGCTATTGACTGTAGAGGGACGGATGTGAGGGGATGTGCGGGAGGAGACTGTGGTGGAAAATACCTGTGGAGGAAAGCCAGGCAGCATGGAAACAAGGTGATACTGCTGACTCATGCGTAGAGGGTGGAGCCGTCACCGTGACCTCTCTCTCTCCACATGCCAGCATCAGCAGCTGAACAATAGAGAGGCTGGTCCATCAACTGCCTGCGCACTGAACTACAGAGTAGGCCACCCAGATGCTCCTTTAAGTGCCTGATGCGCTGATCTACAGAGTAGGAAGCCAGTCAAGGGGGGCCCTCTATGAACCTGATGCACCAAACAATAGAGAAGAACCTCAGGCAAGGGATCCTTCTAAATGCCTGAATGGGTGGGGTTATGTAGAAAGACTGGCCAAAGAGGCCTTCTGATCACCAGCTACAAGGGGCTCGAAAAAAGACTCTGATAGGGTCATAACTCCTGCCATGGAAGCAGTCCATGCTCCTGAATACTTGGCACCGCCAGGGTCCCTGCAAGCCAAGCAGCTGCACTACCTTCATGCTCAACTCTAACTAGGGCAGAGCTGCCACAGGCGGGGAAAGAAAAGTCTTGTGTTTATATGCACAGGGTCACTTCTGTCCTGTCCGACTCTTTGCAACCCTGTAGACTGTGGCCTGCCAGGCTTCTCTGTCAGAGAGGGGGTTCTCCAGGCAAGAGTACTGGAGCGTATTGGCCAATACTGATTGCTATATCCTTCTAGAGCACTATATTTCCTGCTGCCCTAGCCACCAACCCCCCTGAGTAGCTGGTGCTGCCAGAACCCCTGCAACCCAAGCAGCTGCACCACCTCCACACCTGGCCCTCACTGGGACAGGCCCAAGTCCTCCAGGGCAGCCTCAGGAGCTCAACCCCAGTGGATGACCCACATATAGAGGTGGAAATAAAACCACAATTGAAACCCAGGGGCAGAGTGGCTAAGGAAGAAGACCCAAAAGCTTCCCATTAGCTTTACAAGCTGTAGGTTAAATCCACATGATCAACTAAGCAGGCTCTGTGTCTACATATAAAAGGTCATTGAGAGCTCCCACAAAAGAAAATGCACTAGCTCTGATAGCTGTGGACGTCGGAGGCAAGAACACCCAGGAGTAGAACTAGATTAGAATCTGAGCAGCCCCCACAGCAGGTCCAGAGATCAGTACAGTGTTGAAGGGCATCCTGTGGAGATAAGGTGGACTGTGATTCCCAGCGCGGGAAAGGACTCTGACAGTAGTGAGTCAAGAAAAACGTATTATTCTTATTTTTTGACTTGTTCTGTAGATTCTTTTGGATTTTTTTCCCCTCCCCTCCCTTTTTCTCCCCTCTGTTGTAGTTGTCAGTTTTATTGACACTAAGAAATCCAATTAAGCTTTTGAGCTTTTTTTTTTTCTTTTTCTTCAGTCACATTTTTTATTGTTGTCATAAACCTCTGCCTCTACATTGAATTTTTGCAGTTCTGTGGAGTTTTCCTTTTTTTTCTCTCTCTCTGTTTTTTAATTTGAATTTTTAATGTTTTAAACCTATTATTATTTTTCTACATTTATTCCTTTGTTTGCTTTTCCTACTGTTCTTTTCTCCTTGCAGTTAATCTTTAATATATATAAATCTTCTTTATCTACTTCTATTTAACTTTGCATATCTACTCTTTCTTTTGTTTCTTTCTCTCCTTTTCTCTCAACATATTTGTTAGATTTATTTTCATTGTTTTATTCCCCAATTGGCACCTTGCTTTAGTTTTGTTTCCCAGTTTGTGCTTTAATTAGTTTTGATCTGATAGATATAATTTTTGATTTCCTTTGTTCACCAGGTTAATCTGTTGTACTTAATTTTTGTTGGACTGCTTTGGTTTTGCTTATGGGTGTATATGTATATGTGTATATTCAGTCACACTTTCTATTGTTGTTATAAACTCTGCCTCTACATTGGGGTTTTGTGGTTCTATGGAGTTTTACTTTTATTCCCCTTTTTTCTTTCTTCTTCCATTTTTTCTCTTTTCTCTTTTTTTAATAATTTCAGTTTTTAACTTTTTTAAACCTATTATATTTTTCTACATTTTTCCTTTGTTTGCCTTTCCTACTGTTCTTTGCTCCTCGCAGTTAATCTTTAATGTATATAAATCTTCTTCATCTACCTCTATATAACTTTGGTTATCTATTTTTTCTTTCTCTTCTTTCTTTCCTTTCCTCTCAACACATCTGTTAGTTTTGTTTTTATTGTTTTATTCCCCACTTGGTACCTTTCTTTAGCTTTGTTTTCCAGTTTGTGCTTAAGTCAGTTTTGTTCTTAACTGGTAAATATATATATATATTTTTTTTTATTTCCTTTGCTCACTGGATCAGTCTACTGTACTTTTGTTGGATTGTTTTCACTTTGCTCATGGATGTATAGGTGTATGTGTATAATGTGTATATTCCATTATTTTAATTATTATTTGCTTGATTTTTTAACTGTCATTTGTCTGGGGTTCATCTTTGGTTCCTCGTTTTTGGATATTTGTTTTACTCTCCCTTAAGGCCATAACAAACCACTTGTGGAATATTTGATCCTGACCAGAGATCAAACTCTGAGCCTTTGGAGTGGGAGGACTGACTCCAAGACCCTAGACTACCAGAGAACTAATCGTAGGGTGTTATCAAATAGTGAGAACTCACACAAAGGAAACCATTTGAATATAAGACCCAGCATCACCCAGCCAACAGTGGCACCCTGTGCAGGATGCCACATCTAAACAACAAACAAAACAAAAATGCAAACCCAATCATCAGCAGACAGGATTACCACCTCACTCAGACTTGCCCATCAGAAGAAAAACAGACAAATAAACAGAATCCAGCACAAATCTGACTCTAGATGAACCTCACAAAAACCACTGGATAAACCCTAGAAAGGCAGAAACCAAAAGGAAGAAAGAATTCAACCTTCTTTAAGAAGAGAATTAAACATTCCTTGAAGCCTGGGAAAAGGAGACAAAAAAACACAATAACTTAAAAAAAAAAAAAATGAAAGGCAGAGAAATACTACATAAATGAAGGAACATACTAGAAACACAGAAGTCCAAATAAATGAAGAGGAAATAGGCAAACTATCTGACAAAGAATTCAGAATAATGATAGTAAAGATGATCAAAAACCTTGAATACAAAATGGAGAAAATTCAAGAACCCATTAAAAAAGACCTAGAAGAATTAAAGAATAAGCATACAGAGATAAACAACACAATTACTGAAATTAAAAATAGTCTAGAAGGAATAAATAGCAGAATATCTGAAGCAGAAGAACGAATCAGTGAGCAGGAAGATAAAATGGTGGAAATAACTTCTGAAGAGCAGAATAAAGTAAAAAGAATGAAGAGAGCTGAGGATAGTCTCAGACACCTCTGGGGCCATATCAAACACACCAACATTTGAATTATAGGGGTCCCAGAAGAAGACAAGAAAAAGAAAGGTTATGAGAAAATTTTTGAAGAGATTATAGTTGAAAATTTCCCCAACATGGAAAAGGAAATAGTCAAATAAGTCCAAGAGGCACAAAGAGTCCCATACAGGATAAACCCAAGGAGAAACACACCAAGACACATACTAATCAGACAAAGAAAGACTAAACACAAAGAAAGAATATTAAAAGCAGCAAGGGAGAAGTAACAAGTAACATACAAGGGAAACCCCGTATGCTTAACAGCTGATCTTTCAGCAGAAACTCTACATGCCAGAAGGGAATGGCAGGATATTTAAAGTACTGAAAGGAAAAATCTACAACCAAGATTACTGTACCCAGCAAGGATCTCATTCAAAATTGATGGAGAAATAAAAAGCTTTTCAGACAAGCAAAAGTTAAGAGAATTCAGTACCACCAAACCAGCTTTACAACAAAAGTTAGAGGGACTTATATAGTCAACAGATGCAACAGAAAAAAAAAAAAAAATCTACAAAATCAACCCCAAACAATTAGAAAACTGCAATAGGAACATACATATCAGTAATTAATTTAAATGTAAATGGATCAAATGTCCCAACAAAAAGACACAGACTGGCTGAAAACAAAAGCAAGACTCATAAATATGCTGTCTACAAGAAACTCACTTCAGACCTAAAGACACATATCGACTGAAAGTGAGAGGATGGAAAAATATATTCCATGCAAATGAGAAGCAAAAGAAAGCTGGAGTATCAAGTCTCATATCAGACAAAGTAGACCTTAAATAAAGAAGATTAGAAGAGATAAGGAAGGACATTACATAAAGATAAAGGAATCAATCCAAGAGGAAGACATAACAATTGTAAATATCTATGCACCCAAAATAGAAGTACCTCAATACATAAGACAAACACTAACAGACATAAAAGGAGAAACTGACAGTGACACAATCATGGTAGGAGACTTTAACACCCCACTCACACCAATGGACAGATCATCAAAACAGAAAATTAATAAGGAAACATAAGTCTTAAGTGATACATTAGATGAAATGGATCTCATTGATATCTTCAGAACATTCCATCCAAATGCAAAAGAATACACCTTATTCTCAAGTGAACATGGAACAGTCTCCAAGATATACCACATCTTGGGTCACAAATCAGATCTCAGTAAATTTAAGGAAATTGAAATTTTATCAAGCATCTTCTCTGACTACAACACTGTAAGACTAGATATAAATTACAAGAAAAAAGAACTGTAAGAAACACAAACACATGGATATTAAACAACATGTTTCTAAATAACCAACAGGTTACTGAAGAAATCAAAAGGAAAAAAAAAAATTCTAGCAACAAATGACAATGAAAACATAACAACTCAAAATCTGTGTGATGCAGCAAAAGCAGTTCTAAGAGGGACGTTTATAACAATACAGTCCTACCTCAAGAAACAAGAAAAACATCTAATAGACAAACTAACTTTACACCTAAAGCAACTGGAAAAAGAAGAAGAAGAAAACTCCAAAATTAGCAGAAGGAAAGAAATCATAATAGTTCTGAGCAGAAATAAATGAAACAGAAATGAAAGAAACAAAAGTAAAGATTAATAAAACTAAAAGCTGGTTCTTTGAGAAGATAAACAAAATTGACAAACCCTTAGCCAAATTATCATGAAAAAAAGAGAGAACAATCAAATCAACAAAATTAGAAATGAAAAAGGAGAAGTTACAACAGACAGTGCAGAAATACAAAGGATTATAACAGACTATTATGAACAACTACATGGCAATAAAATAGATAACCTGGAAGAAATGGACAGGTTCTTAGAAAAGTTAAATCTTCCAAGACTGAACTTGGAAGAAATAGAAATTATGAACAGTCCAATTACAAGCACTGAACTTGAAGCTGTGATCAAAAATCTCCCAAAAAACAAAAGTCCAGGACCAGGTGGTTTCACAGGGAATTCTATAAAACATTTAGAGAAGACATAATGTCTATACTTCTAAAACTCTGCCAAAAAATTGCAGAGTCAGGAACACTCCCAAACTCATTTTACAAGGCCACCATCACCCTGACACCAAAACCAAACAAAGACAACACACAAAAAACGAAAACTGCAGGGCAATATCACTGATGAACATAGATGCAAAAATCTGCAACAAAATTATAGATAACAGAATTCAGCAACACATCAAAAAGCTCACACACCATGATCAAGTTGGGTTTATTCCAGGGATGCAAGGATTCTTCAATATACAGAAATCAATCAATGTGATACACCATATTAAAAATTGAAAGATAAAAACCATAAGATCATCTCAATAGATGCAGAAAAAGCCTTTGACAAAATTCAGCACCCATTTATGACTACAACTCTTCAAAACATGGGCATAGAAGGAACATGTCTCAAGATAGTAAAGGCCATATATGGTAAGCCTACAGCAAAAATTATTCTCAGTGGTGAAAAACTGAAAGCATTCCCCCTAAGATCAGAAACAAGACAAGGGTGTCCACTTTCACTGCTATTATTCAATTTAGTTATGGAAGTCCTAGCTACAGCAATCAGAGAAGAATAAGAAATAAAATGAATCTCGATTGGAAAAGAAGAAGCAGTATTCTCACTGTTTGCAGATGACATGATACTGTGCATAGAAAACCCTAAAGGTAGTATCAGAAAATTCCTAATCAATGAATTTAGCAAAGTTTCAGGATACAAAGTCAATACACAGAAATCACTTGCATTTTTATATGCTAACAGTGAAAAATCAGAAATAGCAATTAAGGAATCAATCTCATTTACCATTTCAACAGAAAGAATTAAATATCTAGGAATAAACTTATCTAAGGAGACATAATATCTATATAGAGAAAATTATAAGACACTAATTAAAGAAATCAAAGATGGCATAAACAGATGGAGAAATATTCCATGTTCCTGAGTAGGAAGAATCAATATTGTGAAAAAGACTATACTGCCAAATGCAATCTGCAGATTTAAGGAAATCCCTATCAAATTACCAATGACATTTTTCACAAAACTAGAACAAAAAAATTCACAATTCATATGGAAACACAAAAGACCCAAAATAGCCAAAGCAGTCTTGAGAAAGAAGAAGAAAGGGAGGAATCAAGCTTCCTGACATACTACAAAGCTACAGTCATTAAGACAGTATGGTACTGACACAAAAACAGACGTATAGACCAATGGAACAAGATAGAAAGCCCAGAAATAAACCCATGCACCTATGGCTATCTTATTTTTGAAAAAGGAGGGAAGAATATACAATGGGGCAAAGACAGCCTCTTCAATAAATGGCACTGGGAAAACTCGAAAGCTACACGTAAAAGAATGAAATAAGAAGACTTCCTAACAACAAAATCTCAAAATGGATTAAAGACCTAAATGTAAGACCAGAAACTATAAAACTCTTAGAGGAAAACATAGGCAGAAAACTCGATGACATAAATCAAAGCAAGATCCTCTATGACCCACCTCCTAGAACAATGGAAATAAAAACAAAAGTAAACAAATGGGACTTGATTAAACTTAAAAGCTTTTGTACCACAAAGGAAAATATAAGCAAAGGTGGAAAGACAACCCTCAGAATGGGAGAAAATAATAGCAAATGAAAAAACTGACAAAGGATTAATTTCCAAAATATACAAGCAGCTCATACAACTCAGTGCCAGAGAAACAAATAACCCAAACAAAAAGTTGGGGAAAGACCTATACAGACATTTCTACAAAGAAGACATATAGATGGCTAACAAACACCTGCCAAGAAACTCAACATCACTCATTATTAAAGAAATGCAAATGAAAACTAAAATGAGATATCACCTCACACCAGTCAGAATGGCCATCATCAAAAAGTCTACAAACAATAAATACTGGAAAGGGTTTGGACAAAAGGGAACACTCTTGAACTGTTGGTGGAACTGTAAATTGATACAACCACTATGGAAGACAGTATGGAGATTCATTAAAATCTATGAATAATAAAAGCACCATAAGACCCAGCAATACCACTCCTAGGCATATACCCCGAGGAAACCAAAATTGAAAGAGACACATGTATCTCATTGTTCATTGCAGCACTATTTACAATAGCTAGAACATGGAAGCAACCAGATGTCCATCAATAGATGAAGGGATAAAGAAGTTGTGTTATATATACACAATGGAATATTCAGTTCAGTTCAGTTCAGTCACTCAGTCATGTCTGACTCTTTGTAACCCCATGAACCGCAGCACTCCAGGCCTCCCTGTCCATCACAAACTCCCGGAGTTTACTCAAACTCATGTCCATGGAGTGGGTGGTGCCATCCAGCCATCTCATCCTCTGTCGTCCCCTTCTCCTCCTGCTCCCAATCCCTCCCAGCATCAGGGTCTTTTCCAATGAGTCAACTCTTATTACTCAGCCATAAAAAGGAACACATTTGAGTCAGTTCTACTGAAGTGGGTGAACCTAGAACCTATTATACAGAGTGAAGTGAGTCATAAAGAGAAAGATAAATATCATATTCTAACACATATATATGGAATCTAGCTAAATGGTACTGAAGAATTTATTTACAGGACAACAATAGAGAAACAGACATAGAGACTAGGCTTATGGACCTGGGGAGAGGGGAGGACAGAGTGAGATGTATGGAAAGAGTAACATGGAAACATTTTACCATGTGTAAAATAGCCAATGGGAATTTGCTCTATGGCTCAGGAGACTAAAACATGGGCTCTGTATCAATCTAGAGGAGTGGGATGGGGAGGTAGATGGGAGGGAGGTTCAAAAGGGAGGGGATATATGTGTACCTATGGCTGATTCATGTTGAGGCTTGACAGAAAACAAAATTCTGTAACACAACTATCCTTTCATATAAAATAAATAAATTAAAAGCCTAAAAAAAAAAAAAAAAAAAAAAGAATTTTCCACAGTTTGTTGTGATCCACACAGTCAAAGGCTTTGGCATAGTCAATAAAGCAGAAGTAGATGTTTTTAAAAAATACATCATTGATGAACAAACCTTTGTTTCAAAACCTTATATAATTGTCCTTTGATCTCGAATGAGTAGAACAGTCCTCAGAACTTTCAAAAAGACATCTCTCAGGTTGGCTTAAATAAAATTTTCCATTTCTTTCTTAGGTGGACTATTGCTTTGAGCCACATCACTGTGCCAACAGTGACTAACACACACACACACACACACACACACACACACACACACACACACAGAGTTTGCCAATAAAGGTCCTTATAGTCAAAGCAATGGTTTTTCCAGTAGTCATGTACAGGTGTGAGAGTTGGACCATAAAGAAGGCTGAGCACCAAAGAATTAATGCTTTTGAACTGTGGTGCTGGAGAAGACTCTAACACCCACGGACAACAAGAAGATCAAATCAGTCAACCTTAAAGGAAATCAACCCTGAATATTCATTGGAAGGACTGAAGCTGAAGCTGAAGCTCCAATACTTTGGTCACCTGATTGGAAGAGCTAACTCATTGGAAAAGACCCTGATGCTGGGAAAGATCAAAGGCAAGAGGAGAAAGGGAAAGCAGAAGATGAGATGCTTGGATGGCATCATTGATTCAATGGACTTGAGTTTGAGTAAACTCTTGGAGAAGATGAAGTACAGGGAAGTCTGACATGCTGCAGTTTATGGGGTTTCAAGGAATCAGACACAACTTAGCAACTGAAGAGCAACAAATATTTAAGCTAAGGGGCTCAAATATTATTTTACACACCTATTCTATAATCACAATGCATAAAGTATGGATAATAGTTCTTACAATCAAGAGAATAGTAAGGGTGGCAATGTAATGAGCTGGCTCATAGAATAATGAGTTTTGAAGTAAGGTCGGAGGACAAGGAAGAACAATTATGACTAGTTACTTTAGAATCGGTATTGTGGTCAGGTTTAGACTTGGGCTTTTAGGAATTTCAGAATTACAATTTGGAAAGGAGCTGGTACCCAGGTATAAGACCAGCCAAATCTCTATACCTGAAGAACATAGATTCAACTGTCTTAGGGAGAAGAGGGTCATTTAGATAGTGGGTATCATAGGCATAACCAACAAGGAGCAGGATAATGATTTCTTTGGGAGGATGAACTTAGCTCCTTTCCTTTCCAGTGGTCATTCCTTTGCCTTGCCCTTATACTGGAATCTCTACCTCATCTACAAGCACCTCAATAGCTGTCTCGTGCCTGTACATCTCACTGAAATAGTTATACTATGAATATTTTTAATTTAAATCCGGCCTCTGCAGGCCATCAGGAAATCTGAATGGATCTCTAAGGAGATCTAGACAACCCCTGACCTTGAGGATAAAGGAAAACTTTGCTCTCAGTTTAGAGAGTCCTTCTATCCCTCTGATAAGTCTTCATGACTTCTTTATTTCAGATATTTTCCTTGCATTATGCAAATGGCTCAGAGTAGCACAACAGCACTTGGACATCAATCTCATTAATACTCAGAACAATGTTACAAAATTCCCATTGCAAAATAATGGTAGAACAGAAAAGTATCAGTTAATATAAAGATGTCTTGTGTCCCTTTATCATTAGCCTTAAAAATGTTCTAGTCATAATATTTCACAATAATAAATTTAATAAATAAAAAAAATTTAAACCTAAAAATAAAATTATGTTCACATAATGATATCTCTTATTGGCATGTGTGAGAAAAACAGTATATGAAAATACAGTGTCACATATGCCTAAGTAGCAGTATGTATGGGAGTATTCAGGAAATTCAGAAGAGGAGAATAAACTCAGGCGGAGAATCAAGACAGGTTGTATAAGGCAGGTGATCTAGGATCACTGCCTTGAAAACTGGCTAGAAATTATCCACGATAAGATTCTAGGCAGAAGAAACAATATAAGAAAAGTCAAAAGAATATGTAGAAATGTGTGTCCATGTGTGTGGTAAGTGAAGAGGATGCATATGTGTGTTTGTGTGTGTGAGAATTCCACTATCCCCCTTCCTTCTGAAGTCAGTGCAATCAAGTATATATATTTCCTGATAAATGAGTGTAAATTTCACATTTTTTCTGTACAGTGGTCTTGCACTTTAAGCCTAACTTCCAGCTATAGAACCAAGTTTTTTTTCCTCAATAAAGGAATCTCAACTACCCATGTCACAGGGATGTCATATATTTAGTGGGAAGAGTTAAAATAGACTTTAGAGAGTCACCTCCTATGCATGCAAGCAGGCCTGTTCTTAGTTTTGGCAATAATGCCAGCTCCCAAGATGGTACACAGCTAGGAGGCTATTTCTTGCTGCAGTGAGAACATCCAGTATTTACCAACCATGTGGTTTCTCCCCTATCCTGGCCAGGCTCCAGGTTGTTTCTATCTGTGAGACTTACTACTTGTGATATAATTGGGTCATACCACACCATGTATGATCCTCCTGGGGATCAAGCCAATTTCTTTCTATCCCCGACCCATTCACTGCTCAGTGGTCAGTAAGCATCATGATAAGTGACAAGAAGTGCAGCCAAGCAACAGCGAGGTGAGGGGCCCTGTGGCAAACCTGAATTTCAACTTCCAGGTGTCCATGGCCTCCAGACCTACAGGCTAATCCTGCTTGACAACATTTTTTGTCTTTGTTTTTCATCAAATAGTATCATGCTCTAAGTTGTGCAAGGATGCAGTTACAAATTGTGTTAGTAATGGTGCAAGACAAAATGCAGTTCTAGACATGAAAGCTCTAAATTTTAGTCCTCATGGTGTGAGGATTGACTGTCACTTTGGAGAATCCAGTAATCTCTGCCCTTGTGCTTTTTAATCAAGCAAATAAGGATTCTCACTGCAAGGAATACCTAGCTATGAGAGAGATAAAAACATTTTCAAAACTTTAAGACATTAAATAATATTGAATTAAACCAGGTAGTTGTTCATCCAGAACATTTGTTAACACCACTGAGAGCAAGCAGAACTATTTTCCAAGGCAAGTAGGTCAAATGCAGTTATCACAGTTTTCTATCCATGTACTATATGCTGCCTAATTTAGAAGGATGTCTGGGATCAGAGAAGTTAAGTTCATGCCACTGAATATTAAATATTCATGAGAGCCTATTATGCACAATGTGCTGTACTATGTTTTAATTTTAGTGATTTGTTCAAGGTCAGAGAGCTGGTTAGTGTAAGGCTACATTAGCTGACCTTACTTCCAGCTGCATTATCCATCATTCCACTCCACCACATGTTCTGGAATCAATTGTTTTCAATTGGGCAAATAGAAGAATTTATGTGCTTTATGTTCACAACTGTTTCATCTGCAGTTCTATCTACATAAAGCACTTAGATTTTTTTCAGAAATATTTAATCAGGTTTTGCTTAATTTATGAAAGAAAATATATATTAGTGACACCAGGACTTTTACAAAGAGAAAATAAGAATATCTTCGAAAGACAAGTAAATTCCTAAGCAAAAGCAGTAGGAGCAAAGAGAGAATGAAGTGCCAACAATATCAACACATAGATAATTCTATAAGTATTGGCAGTTTTAAGGTTCACTGGCTGTGATTCTTAAGAAAAGGAAGTCAGACCAGCAACATGAACCAAATGATAATCTGCCACTCTAGTCTTAATCACTGCTGCCCATTGCTGGATATTCTCCCTGGGCTATATCCACTCAACTGTGGCCCTGACCACATGAACATGAAATAAAGAAAGGAAAAGAAATTTGGCTCCTATCACAGAATATGTCATGCTGATTTATTAACCTCAAATATGGCTTAATCTGCATAAAAGTGGAGCCTTGAAAACTGCCTGGAGTTAATAACTCTAGCTTGAACTCTAATTGCTTCTGGTAGTCTCACTTAAACGTGCTTGTTTGTAGCTCAAATGGTAAAGAACCTGCCTGCATTGCGGGAGACCCAGATTTGATCTGTAGAGATGCAGGTTAGATCCTGGGGTCAGGAAGATCCCCTGGAGAAGGAAATGGCAATCCACTCCAGTATTCTTGCCTAGGGAATTCCAAGGACAGAGAAAACTGGTGGGCTACAGTTCATGGGGTCATTACAGTCAATGGCGTCACTACAGTCATTGGAGTTTCTACAGTCCATGGGGTTGCAAACAGTCCAACACAACTGAGTGACCACACTTTCACTTTTCACTTTCAGTCTCATTTAAATAGCTCATTCATCACTGTGACCTCTTTTGATAATCATCTTACTGTATTATTGAATTTTACATTAATTCTGTTATAATTTAGGCAGTTTATTTGAAAAATAATCACTGTTATTAGTTCTGCTCCCCTCCCCAAGATGGGTCCTTACCAACATTCTTCTGAAGGCCCACACAATTGAAGATAGTCTATTCCATCATTTGCTAAAATGTATTGTTCAAGAATCATTATGTTTGAGAAGGACAGAGCATAAGGAAAAGGAGACATTATCACAGACACTTGACCTGGATTGTGAGGTAGGCCATTCATTTTGAGCCAATCAAGGCATAAAATATGGCTCAACGATAAAAATCCAGATCAGTTGGCACACATTGGTTGATTTCTATTTGTGCTAGGGTCTGGTAAGTTCACTTATTTTATTATTGCTCATTAACCAGAAAATGCCTGATTGTGTTATTGTTCAGTTGCTAAGTCATGTCCAACTCTTTGCAACCCCACGAACCCTACTACATCAGGTTTCCCTGTCCGTCATTACCTCCTGGAATTTGTTCAGACTCATGTCCATTGAGTCAGTGATGCCATCCAGTCATCTCATTCTCTGTCACCTCCTTCTCTTCCATCTTTCCCAGCATCAGGGTCTTTTCCAATGCATTGGCTCTTCCCATCTTATGATGATTGGAGCTTCAGCTTCACCATTAGTCCTTCCAATGAATATTCAGGGTTGATTTCCTTTAGCATTGACAACAAACTGGAAAATTCTTAAAGAGGAACATTATGAATTCTAATAAATTCAGTCTAATTCTTTACAATGTGACATGTTAATGGTTCAAGTATTATATACCCTCTGAAAGGTACACTTAGTGCACAGGGGCAGATGCACAGGATACAGATGTGTACGTGTCTGTGTGTGTGTGTGTGTGCATGTGTATGTACATGATCACACATAGTTCTATGGACAGTCAGAGAGACCAGAGAGTGCTCTGTCTGGCAAAGACCAAGAATATAAGATTAAAACTGTCCTTCTGGGAAAGAATAACATAGGTACAGAGGTGATTTTTCCTTTCCCCTTTCTGATAGATCTCAAAGGGGATTGACCATTGCCACCTGAAGGCTACCTGAAGAATCTGGATCTGATAAATGAGCTAATATGTCAGAAGTGTCCTGAGCAAACATCCTGATGAGTTGATCTCAACATTTCTGTCAAGATAGATTATAAGTAATATTGTTCCACACTTTGTTATATTTCCTCTTCCTTTAGGTAATATATCCATGATTGATAATGAAATTACCTATTTTAGAATTTATACTTCTATTAAAGATTATCTAATTCAACTCTAGATGAGACAGAATTTCTCATAAGGGTAAGTAACTTGCTCACAAGTTGCAGATAAAAAGGTGAGCAGTAACAGGGGCCAGGCCAGAATCCATATCTTTTGATTATTGTCTCGCTGCTGTGTGTGTGTGTCTATGTGTGTGTTTGTCTGTGTGCTTAGTCACTCAGTCATGTCTGATTCTTTGCAACCCTATGGACTGTAGCCCAACAGGCTCCTCTGTCCATGGGGGCTCTCCAGGCAAGAATACTGCAGTGGATTGCCATACCCTCCTCCAGGGGATCTTCCCAATCCAGGAGTCAAACCCAGGTCTCCTTCATTGCAGGTGGAATTTTACCATCTGAGCCTCCAGGGAAGTCCTGTCTCACTGCAACTTCCAATGTTAATGTCCCTGACAGGCTATTTCAAACATTTCTCACTATGAGCATTCATTTGTATCAGATCTCAGTCAAAGAGTGAACCAGGTAGGCAGCTCCCTGGGAACCAGTTTACATGATGCATAAAAGTGTTGAGTTGACCAAAAAATTCTGTATAAGTTTTCTGTAAAATGTTATGGAAAAATCTGGAACTTTTTGGCCAACCTTCTGCCTCCACCTTCACCACTTAGATAAAATCATTTTGAAAGGAAACTTAATGACTTACATATCTAGTGTATCCACATCTCTCAATCTAGCCCATATATAGACTGATGTGTGTGCATGTGTGCCATCACTTCAGTCTTGTCTGACTCTTTGCAGCCCTATGGAATGCAACCTGCCAGGCTCCTCTGTCCATGGGATTCTCCAGGCAAGAATACTCGAGTGGTTGTGGAGCCCTCCTAGAAGGGATCTCCCCAACTCAGGGATGGAACTTGCATCTCTTACATCTACCTGCATTGACAGGTGGGTTCTTTACCACACCACCCAGGAAGCCTCATAGAGAAAGTTAATCCTTACAGCGTGGTAGCCAAAGGCAAAAAGAGGAGGTTTTCTATGGGCTAGCAAGATATTGCACACTATGCTGAGATGACTAAAGGACAAAAAAAAAAAAAAAGAGTCTGATTAAGTTGTGAATTGACTGATTTTCCTAAATAATCATTTAACATATTTTCTTTCTTCTAATATCTCATTAATATCACTTCCACACCACAATCTCAGCTCTTGACTATTTCACTGGGGAAAAAAAAAAAAAAAACAAGCAATGAGAAAAGAACTTCCACATGCACCCACCTTGAAATTACATGTCTGAAATTACACCTGTGCCCATGCATTCTGCCTTGAGGAAACAGTGAGCAAACTGACTGTGTTTCTTATCTTAGGTGAAGTCTGATGCTCTGGGAAGAGGCTCCTGAAATCACTCCTCTCTCTACTATGTCAATAATATTTACCCCTCTACTAGATGGTCTCCACCAGTAATTCAATATGCTCGATACAACACCATTTTATAAAACCTTCTCCTAACTTCTCTTTTAATACCTGAGTTCTCTTCTCTCTTTTAGTAAAACTCATTGGAAGGGATGTCTATATTTTACTTTATTTCCCAATGTTGATGTTCTCTTGAACCATCCTTAGTCTGATTTTCATCCTCATCCCTTCACAGAAATAGGTCCTATGAACCTCTCCAGTGATATTCATGTTGCTAAATTTCATCTTCAGTTCTCATCCTACATAACTTCTCTGTAGCATTTGTCACAATATTTCATTTTTTTTTTTTTTTTTGTTGAAGCACTTAGTTCCTAAGCCATCACTCTCTCTTGGTTTGCCACATGTTGGCACTATATTGGCTACTCTACAATTTCCTCTGCTGGTTTCTCTTAATTTTCCCAATCTCTAAATTTGGAAGAACCCCTTAAACTTTGGCTTTTGGTGGTAAGGAAAGCCAGAATAAATCTTTACATTATTTTAATGATGTATCTGTTGGAAGGGAGATTTTTAACTATCCCCTTTAGCCTACTATTCATAATTTATACAATTTGTAATCACCAATCACAATATGATCACCCGAGTTCAGACCAATATCATCCCATGCTTAACCAGTGCAATAATATATAATTCGTCTGCTCAGTCTTCCACCTCCTGTTCCTCCAGTCCATCCTATGTGGCATTACAAGTGTATCATCCTTTGGTAAAATTTTATACTCTTCATTCTATACTCAAAGTTGTATTTCTTCTTTCCTATAACATCCAACTACTACTAGCTGTACCCAGTCAGTCTATTAATAGAGAAACATTCCCTTCTTTCCATTGCCTTTTAATTCCCTTATTAATACCTTCTCAGTATATGTCAAGCCCTTATACTGATTCCTGTATATGAACTTTAACTCAAGTCATGTAGCAAGTTTCTTGTCCCTTGATCACTGTGATCTCCATAGTTGAGGACTTTCAGACCCCCTTAAGGGGTTAGAGTTTTAGGTCCAGGCCACAAAACAGGTAAGATACAAAACTTCTAGGTCAACATTTCCAAACTGTACTCAAATTCATACTAATTTTATGAGCTGTTAATATTTATAGCTCATGCATATTCATACACACAAATATACACACAGCATCTATAGCTAAAGGTTAGTCTCGGAAATGATGATTTAATCAAAGTTAAATAGTAATCTTTGTCTTTTCTATGGGATTGGATATGTCACTTTACAGTGTATTCTCTAGTCCTGTGTAGCTCAGTTGGTAAAGCATCTGCCTGCAATGAGGGAGACCTGGGTTCAATTCCTGGGTCAGGAAGATCCCCTGGAGAAGGAAATGGCAACCCACTCCAGTATTCTTGCCTGGAGAATCCCATGGACAGAGGAGCCTGGCGGGCTACAGTTGGTGGGATTGCAAGAGTTGGACATGGTGCTATTTTTCTTTCTTTATACAATGTCAGCATATGAAGAAGTAGTGAGTATATGGGAACTCCTAACAAGATAACTATACCTCAGTCCTAACATTGGTGTCTCTGTCACATCACCCTGCATATGTATTTACTGTGAGGCCCTAAATGTACTCTGCCTTTCTTGGAACTGGATTCCCATCATTGTTCTCATGCTTTCTTCCAAGAACTAAGTCCTGCTGGCAGCACCAGTCATTCTGAGTATATGCTACATTCTCCTCAAAGTCCTAATCTATGGAGATTTTCTCTGAATATTTATTGTTGGAACCAAGTTTGGTTCAGATTTATTACTATACTCCTCTCTACTTTGGCCCTTTTGGGAAATTTTTAATTAGTTAAATTTAAGGTATTGATCTAAAAAAAGAACTGTGTAAGAGACTGAACCTTCCTTAACAGACATTTAACCATCTCCACTATTAGAAAATCAGTTTAAATATGCAAAAATGTGCAAAAAAATAAAAATAAACAAGTAGGTCTTCTTCAAACTGAAAAGCTACTACAAAGCAAAGAAAATCATCAACAAACTGAAAAGACAACCTACTGAATAGAAGAATTTTCATATATCTGATAATAAGCTAATATTCAAAATATACAAAGGACTCATGCAATTCAAAAGCAAAAACCAAACAATCTGATTTTAAAATGTACAGAAATCCCATGGACAGATGAACCTGGTTGGCTTTAGTCCATGGGGTCACAAAAGACTTGGACACAACTGAACATCTAAACAGCAGCAACAAATGACAGTATCTGAATAGTTCATTTTCTAAAGAAGATATACAGATGGTGAGAAGGTACAAGAAAAGATGGTCTACACTGTTAATCATCAGAGAAATGAAAATCAAACCACAAAGAGATATCACCTTACACTTGTTAGAATGCCTAATATCAAAAAGATAAGAGATAAGAGTATTGGTTAAGGTATAGAGAAAAGAGAATTCTTGAGCACTGTTGATGGAAATATAATTGATGCAGTTACTATGGAAACAATATGGAGGTTCCTCAAATAATTAAGACTAAACTACCATCAGTTCAGTTCAGTTCAGTCGCTCAGTTGTGTCCGACTCCTTGCGACCCCATGAATCGCAGCACGCCAGGCCTCCCTGTCCATCACAAACTCCAGGAGTTTACTCAAACTCATTCCATCAAGTCAGTGATGCCATCCAGCCTCTGTCATCCCCTTCTCCTCCTGACCCCAATCCCTCCCAGCATCAGGGCCTTTTCCAATGAGTCAACTCTTCACATGAGGTGGCCAAAGTACTAGAGTTTCCACTTCAGCATCAGTCCTCCCAATGAACACTCAAGACTGATTTCCTTTAGGATGGACTGGTTGGATCTCCTTGCAGTCCAAGGGGCTCTCAAGAGTCTTCTCCAACACCACAGTTCAAAAGCATAAATTCTTCAGTGCTCAGCTTTCTTCACAGTCCAACTTTCACATCCATGCATGACCACTGGAAAAACCATAGCCTTGACCAGATGGACCTTTGTTGGCAAAGTAATGTCTCTGCTTTTTAATATGCTATCTAGGTTGGTCATAACTTTCCTTCCAAGAAGTAAGCATCTTTTAATTTCATGGCTGCAGTCACCATCTGAAGTGATTTTGGAGCCCCAAAAATAAAGTCTGACACTGTTTCCACTGTTTCCCCATCTATTTCCCAGCGTATGATCTAGCAATTCCACTTCTGAGTGCTTATTTGAAGAAAACAAAAATACTAACTTGAAAAGATATAAAGATACATGCACCCCTATGTTCATTGCATCATTATTTATAATAGCCAAGATATGGAAACAACATATTCATGCATAAATGAATAAAGAAATTGTGGTATACATACACAATGGAGGAGTATGCAGCCATAAAAAGGAGCAAAGTCTGAACCTGATTAATAAAGGGAAAACAGCTTTTTTTTTTTTTTTCCAAATACGTGAGAGTTTATTCATTCATCATCTCAGGTAGCTAGAAAAATAATAACTGCCTCCTCCACTTTTGACAAGGAGAGTGTATGAACTGCCAATTCTCTGGAACAAAGAAGCAATTGCACATTATCATCTATATTTGCAACTTGGGGAACTAGTGAGTCCTACAATATAAACTTCATGAAGTGTGTAGTTCCATCTCTTCTAGACCATATCACTTCATAAACACTCACATTAAAGCATAAGCTGGAGAAGGAAATGGCAACCCACTCCAGTATTCTTGCCTGGAAAATCCCATGTACAGAGGACCCTGGTAGGCTACCTTCCATGGGGTCACGAAGAGTCAGACAAGACTGAGCAACTTTACTTACTTACTTAAACCATTAACAGTAATATTAATAATAAAGGAAATATTTGAAGAAGGCAGAACTTTAAAAGTAGAACAAATCAATAACCTTGTCTCTAAGCGCAAAAGCAAACCAAAATAACACCACCAACAAAATTAAGGCACAAATATCTATTGAGTCTTTAGCTTATTGGTAGAAATGTTGGAGGGGTGGAAGCACTCAAATAAAAATGAAATGTATACAGGCTCTCAGAGAAAATATCAGAGATGAGGATACACATCAAGAAAAATAAGTCTGGACATGTAAGATAGGGTTGGATTATTGAGGCTGGGAAGTTTCAACTCCAACTTCTTTTTTTTTAAAGTATTTATTTGGCTGCACTGGACGTGGGTCTTAGTTGCAGCACATTGTCTCAGTTTGTATGGTGCACAGGCTCAGTAGTTGTGGTACTGGGGTTGAGTTGCCCTGTGGGATGTAGGATCTTAGTTCCCCAACCAGGGATTTAATCTGCATCCCCTGTATTGCAAGGTGAATTCTTAATCACTGGACTATGAGTGAAGTCCCAAATTTCCTTTTTTTTTTTTTTTCATTTATTTTTATTAGTTGGAGGCTAATTACTTTACAATATTGAGGTGGTTTTTGCAATACATTGACATGAATCAGCCATGGATTTACATGTGTCCCCCATCCCAATCCCCTCTCCTGCCTTCCTGCCCATCCCATCCCTGTGGGTCTTCCCAATGCACCAGCCCTGAGCACTTGTCTCATGCATCCAACCTGCACTGGTGATCTGTTTCACACTTGATAGTATACTTGCTTCAATGCTATTCTCTCAGATCATCCCACCCTCGCCTTCTCCCACAGAGTCCAAAAGTCTGTTCAGTACATCTGTGTCACTTTTTGTTTTGCATATAGGGTTATTGCTACCATCTTTTAAAATTCCATATATATGTGTTAGTATACTGTATTGGTGTTTATCTTTCTTACATACACACCAAGGAAATCAGATCTGAAAGAGACACGTGCACCCCAATGTTCATCGCAGCACTGTTTATAATAGCCAGGATATGGAAACAACCTAGATGCCCATCAGTAGACGAATGGATAAGGAAGCTATGGTACATATACACAATGGAATATTACTCAGCCATTAAAAAGAATTCATCTGAATCAGTTCTAATGAGATGGATGAAACTGGAGCCCATTATACAGAGTGAAGTAAGCCAAATTTCCTTTTATTTTTGTCCTTAAAATCTCCTTTTGCTAAGAAAATAAAGTCTGTCACCATACACAGAATTTTCATTCCTAGCCAAAGTTCTTTTGAAAGTTCAACATACTCACTGCCCTCTCTTGACATCTGTAATGTTTAACTTCAATGTTTCTGCCCCTGAGGATGGGATGAACACATTTTGGCCTGAAGAACTAGCTTCTTGGCAGGGTATCAGCAGTTGACCTTTCCTAAAAATACTGTCCTCAGAGAGGCTCAACCCCATAGACAGGAATAAATTCCTTTCTGAGCTAAGCCTCAGATCAATAATGGGAAATTTTGCACCCATAATAAGGAGAAAGACTTTCCATGGCAAAGAGAGTGAAAAACCATTAAAAAAAAAAAAAAGGATCCAGAGAGTGTGTCTTCTCCACCAGTTGTGGACCCACCTGGGAGAAAGCCATGGGGTTTGAAATGCAGTTGTCTGCCAAATCAAAATTGGGATCTGGGTGAATGAGTTTTCCTCCTCTCAGCCCTGCTGAGCTTCATTTTCAGAGCTCCAAGGCCAACCTGCCATGAAACTGTAATTTGGAAAAGTTCTTCATCTGTAACACTTTGATCTTCTATACTTTTAACAACATTATGGCATGACAAATTAAATTTGAACTAAATTAAAATATTGAACTGTTTATTTGTGGGTGGCTTGTGGTGAAAGATTGGGGAATATGATGAGATTTAAAGCTTTAAAGATTCAGTAGATCAACAAATTTTAAACATTTTAAACTATAAAGTTTATTTTTAAACCCCAAGGAACCTCAATCTATACGACAAACAAAAGTATAGCTTCTCTGGTTAAAGAGGTTAATGATAAAAGAGCTCTAATTCTTCCCCCAAAACAATTCTAAGCCACAATACATGCAATCTTGGACCTCTGGGGATGATATTGAAAAATGTTGCCTGGTGCAGAGGGGTTGCTCTAAACACAGGTTTTTGCCATCAGGATAAAAGATCTAATTCTTGGCAGAAATAATAGACATGTGAATCATTCAAAAGACACTGCTATTCAGTTTTCCCAACATCATTTATTGCAGACTATCCTTTCTTATTTAAATACTCTTAACTCCCTTATCAAATATTAATTGACCATATGTGTGAGGTGTGTTTTTTTTTTTTTTCCTGAGATCTTGATTTTGTTCCATTAATCTGGGTGTCTTTTTTTTAATGCCAGTACCATACTGTTCTGATGACTATAACTTTGAAATATACTTTGAAATATGGACATAGGATGCCTCCAGTTCTTATTTCACAGGTTGCATTGGAAGTTCAGTCTTTTGTGGTTTCATACAAATTTTAGAATTTTTTTTTCTATGTCTGTAAAAAGTGTCATTGGAGAAATAATAAACAAATTCTTCAGTATTACAAAAAAGGCAGTTATATTTACATGTTTAGCACATTCAGTGATTTTGAAAAACTAATTAACCTCAATTGAAAGTTATGTTCTATTTTTATAGTCCATAATTGTAACAAGTAACTTTACCTCCTAAAGTTCCTTCAAGCTCACTAATCCTTATAGTCATTGGAAGGATTAAATGCAAACATAAGTAAAACATCTAGGGAAGTATTTAACCTAGATCTGTCTCCTCCCAACTTCCACCCCACTGTTCTCAGTGACTTTATAATGTTGAGTGGAGGAAGGAGAGTATGTACATAAATAACCAACCAAGAACACTTTAGTGTGTTCAGTGTCATATTAGAAACATACATAAAGTGCTGTGGGAACATTAATAAGCAAAAAGCTCCATACACTTTGATCACAGGAAAGGCTTCAAAATGAAGAGGCTACCTGAATAGATGGAAAGAAGAAAGGGTGGAGTAGTTGGAACTTATTAGAAGGATGAGTTCACATTCACTAGACATACAAAGGAGGAAAGTGAATGTTCCAAACAGAACGAGGCTTGAGCTAAAAGCAAAGGCAAGAAAGTATGTCAGCATTCAAGGCAGTCACAGCACAGGATACAGGCTTCTTACAGACCATGGATCTTGCCTGTCATGTGCCCAAGTTAGCATTATCTATGGTGCAAAGTTGACTATTATCTGATGATAAGGTTGTTATATAATATCAACCATTCCCATTAGTCTACACAGCTTTGTGAAGAGTCTAGACTTTGTTCTTTGCATAATGGGGAGGTTTTTAAATCATAGTAGCCAATTAGAATCTGATCTTACAGAGATAATTCTGGTTTCTCTCAGGAAGAACAGCTGCATTCCAAAAATTGATCCCAAGGAGATGATAAAGGAAGGTATTTTAAATAGCCCAGCAAATAATGATAATATAATCACAGCTAACATTTACCTTAATATATGCCAGGGAAATTGCTAGCTCTGTTATTGCATTACCTCATCTTTTCCTCAACATAATCTAAAGAAAAGGTACTACAGCCATCCCTATTTTAGAGATGAGGAAGCCAGGGCACTAAGTTAACTTATTTAGCAAACCCTGGAGCTACTTAGCAGTGAAATTTACTTATGACTATAGAGGATTTCACTAATGATGATTTGATTTAAAATCAATAGAATCTGATGCCAATTTAACAAGAAATAAAGTGACCAAAGCAAACAACAAGGTTTCTAGCTTGAAAGACTGGTAGATCATGCATGATGTCATCAACTGAAAGGGAAAATTTAGTGAAATGAACATATGTGCTGAAAAGTATGGGAAATGGTTAACAAGACAGATGACCAGAAAACTGTAGAATGGAAGTCAAGTATTTAATGACAAATTGCTTCAGAGTTTTTAAAATGTTGATTTTCTTTTATCAACAAGTAAGAATCATAAGATATATCTATGTCTGTCAGATGGATAGATAGATAAATTGATTGAGCCTATCTTATTCATTTAAAAAACAAAGTCATTTTGAATTTGGAGTTATGCCTTAGCATTATTTTCAACTTTGAGTGGTTAGATTATCACCACAGTTGGTATCTTCTGGATCTTTCAGAATTTTCTGCCTAAGAGATACAGAGTAGGTTGAGAATATCTATAACCACAAAATACATATATGGATTTAAAAAAAAAACTTTATGGCATTTTCAGGATGTCCAAAATACATGAGATTTTAAAAGAAGAAATATTGATTATGAAGGGAATTTAGGTATTATCTGGTATAAATTCCTCATTTTTCTGAACAAGGGACATAAAGACAAGAAGATAATGAAACTAGGTCAAATTTTTATTCATACCACATCTTGGATTCCTATCAGAGATACAACAAGTAAAATTGATGGAGATAGGCCAAGGAGAATTTTCAGCTGATATTCATTTTTTAAAAAGCTGCTGAAAATGGAAAACATCTGCAATTTTTAAAATCAGATGATTGCCTGCATCTTCCAAATAAACATTTTTCAGGAAGGATACTTTTATATGCAAATGGTGGAAAGGAATTGCGTGATCCTCTTAGAAGCCTGGGACCATTGCTGTAGGGGCCATATTTGTACCTATCCTTGTTTCTTCTTGTAGAGAGATGGGCTGGTACATTTACTACTAGTCTACGGTAACATTAAGGGCTTCCCTCGTGGCTCAGATAGTAAAGAATCTGCCTGTGGTGCAGAGGACTCGGGTTCAAGCCCTGCGTCTGAAATATCCCCTGGAAAAGGAAATGGCAACCTACTCCAATATTCTTGCCTGGAGAATTCCATGGACTGAGGAGCTTTGTGGGCTATAATCCATGTAGTTGCAGAGAGTTGGACATGACTGAGCAACTAACACACAGTAACATTGTTGCTACCTTCAATTCAGTTCAGTTCAGTCTCTCAGTCATGTTGGACTCTTTGTGACGCCTTGGACTGCAGCATGCCAGGCCTCCCTGTCCCTGTCAACTCCCAAAGTTTACCCAAGCTCATGGCCATTAAGTCGGTTGCACCATCCAACCATCTCATGCTCTGCCATCCCCTTCTCCTCCTGCCTTCAATCTTTCCCAGCATCAGGGTATTTTCAAATGAGTCAATTCTTCACATCAGGTGGCCAAGTATTGGAGTTCCTACCTTAGTGTTTTTCTAAGACCTTGAATGGTACTTGACACAAATATGATTCCCGGCAACTGTAAAATTCTGGAGCATTTGAAGGCTTTTTAAAAAACTCTAGCATTTGATACCACTCTGGCTTGTTTTATAGACTTTCTTTCTTTCTGGAATAGCATATTCCTTCAACCCAAAGAAAATATTTTTATTTCTCTTGCATTTTCCCTATTGTCTATCCAAGAATAGGAAATAAAATAGAAGCTCAAAGTATTTATTGATATATTTTGCTTTCAACATGTAGTCAACTTAAAAAACAAATTATAGAACAGTATTCTGTCATTTTTTTTAGAAAAAGAAAGATTGTTTTCAAGTGACAGTGACAGTTCTACATTATTTTCATGTTTCATTTCTTAACTGTACTGTTTTAAAAAGATATAGTTAATTAGGAAATGTTGGATTCATTCAGTAATATATAATTGGTGATTCTTGTCTTGTGATCATATTTCATTAAGAAACTCTCTTTTCTATATCCAAACAGAGCATTTCCATTTTCCCCCTCATTCTTTAAGTCAGCTTCTTTGAAGTGTAGTTTTGTGCTAGTATTTTCTTCTCATTATTTATTATAATGTGTACATAAAATATTAAGTGTTGATATTTCAGGTGTCAGTTTATGGCTAGAACAGAGGCACTTTCTAAATGTGAATGGCATTAAGGCTTAGAAAGGTAGCTGGTGCAGTTGCTGGGTCACTGAGCTTCTAAGAACTTTGTATTTCTGTCAAGCAAAGATTTTTCATGTTTGAAAAGTGGAGGGAGATACAAATGTGCACACAATCCCAACTGATAGAATAAGCATGTTTTTAGGGGGTCATTTAAGCTTAAATAATAGCATTTTAAGCTCAGAAAACCAAAAGGTCTCAGTTCTCACTCTTTCTTTTCTACTGGGAAATTAACAAAGCTTTATATAAGCTAGATAAAATAATACATATTAACCTGGAAGTTTCATTATAGTGTAATTTTTTTTGACATAAATAAACACTCAGTTTCTTCCTTTCTAGTCACAATTGAGGGCTTAATTGGGAAAAATGGAAAGGACTTGAGAAGGGAGAGCCAAGTCGAGGGCTGCTTGTGCAATTCTCTTTGCGTTCTGGTTTGATCACTATTCATGTATGAATTATGTTGAACCAAAAATTTCCTTCATGTTTAGCATCTAGAATGTTAATTATTTTTATGCAAAATACAGCATTGACTAGCCTCCCACTGTCCCCCCAGACATTTCTTAAATCATGAGCACTGATCTGTTCTATCAGAGAAGTAAGTATGTGCCAATCATTGATATGCAGTACTACCTCTTGATTTAAAAAAAAAAAAAAAAACATGGAGGGATTAAAGTGCTATATTTCAAAGGGATTGTATTAAGGTAGTTACACAATTTGATTTATAAAGTCACTCTGATTCTATTAAAAATGGATTCTAAGGGGAAATGAATGGAAATAGAAAGATCAGACAAGAGATTACACAGTAATTCTGGTGATTGAGAGAGTGATTTCATTTAGACTGGTGGATGTGGAAATGGAAAAAAGTACAGATTTAGAACATATTTTTAGGGTGTGGACTTAAATAAGAGAGTGAGGGCAGAAGAGGATGATATCTACACAAGGGATTCAAGAGATAATTTCTGCAGTCAGTTCTTTTCTTGGGATTCTTGGCTGATTCATCATATTAAACATGATCTCACTTATTCTGAAGGACATAGGTGCAACTAGTACTTCCTGTTCTTGGTTCAGTTTTGACTTTTACAAAAACTTTTTTTTTAATCTATAGCCTTCTATATTCAATCTGACCTATACACATAAAGAAAACTGCATGTCTGCACTTAGTATACAGATATGTACTTAATATGGAAAGCAGAACATTTATCTACCTACATGTCTGCCTGTCTATCTCTTAGAGACTTTGTATCTAGAAGTCATTTAACTGTTGCATGCCAGAGTTTCTGCTCTTTCCTTCATACTGCACCCATCTCCTCATAGGCATGATAGCTTACTGGAGAGGACAGCCAATATAAGCATATATGAAGGATATATTTCTGTTAGATAATTTACAATCTTTGTGGGAAAAATGAATTTTGTTTTTACTTAGCAACATGAATCAGTAAAGGGCAAACAAATTAGTCTCCTGAGTCCTGAAGAAATACAAAGACCTTTCTGGGCAGAGATAAAAGATATATGTAGACATTGTCAGACAAAAAGATGTAGCGAGTCTAACTTGATTTTTGAAAATTGATAAGAATCTGGCAGGCAGAAAGAAATTGGGTGAATATTGTAAACACTAGAACCAATGAGTGTGGCAGAGCAAGAAATTTGTATGAGGAATGCCAAAGAAAAGTTGACCCTAGCACTTGTTAAGCATCAGCTGTGTCAATCCACATGTATTACATATTTACTAATTTAATACTTATAATGGTGAAACAGGAAAATATCACTATCTCAGTTTAATAGATGTGATAACTGAGACTCAGAATATATGAGATAATTTTTCCAAAGCCATGGAAAAGTAAGAAGCAGAGCTAGGTTTTGCTCCTACATTTTGTACATTTCTAGAGTTAACTTCACTGTGCTGAAACTGCTTAGTGAATAGTAAGAGAGAGAAGGTGAATCGAGGCTAACTTGAGAGGTACCTTAATTAGTAAGCTTAGTAATTTGGTGGTGGGTGGACATTGAAGACTTGAATAGAGTGATGCTTGCTAAATTTGTTTCATTTTGGTTTTGTGTGTGTGTGTTGTAAATTAATTTATCTCTTTTAATTGGAGGCTAATTACTTTACAATATTGTAGTGGCTTTTGCCATACATTGACATGAATCAGCCATGGGTGTCCCTGTGTCCCCCATCCTGAACCCCTCTCCCACCTCCCTCCCCATCCCATCCCTCAGGGTCATCCCTGGGCGCCCTGTTTCATGTGACAAACCTGGACTGGTGATCTATTTCACATATGGTAATATACATATTTCAACGCTATCTTTCAAACCCTTCCACCCTCTCCTTCTCCCACAGAGTCCAAAAGTCCATTATTTACATCTGTGTCTCTTTTGCTGTCTTGCATATAGGGTCATAATTACTATCTTTCTAAATTCCATATATATGCATTAATATACTGTATTGGTGTTTTTCTTTCTTCTGGGAGTGGTGTTTTTCTTTCTGACTTACTTCACTCTGTATAATAGGCTCCAGTTTCATCCACCTCATTAGAACTGATTCAAATGCATTCTTTTCAACAGCTGAGTAATATTCCATTGTGTATATGTATCATAACTTTCTTATCCACTCATCTGCTGATGGACATCTATGTTTCTTCAGTGTCCTGGCTATTATAAATAGTGCTGTGATGAACATTGGGATACATTTGTCTCAATTCTGGTTTCCTAGGTGTGTATGCCCAGTAATGGGGTTGCTGGGTTGTATGACAGTTCTATTTCCAGTTTTTTAAGAAATCTCCACACTGCTCTCCATAGTGGCTGTACTAGTTTGCATTCCCACCAACAGTGTAAGAGGGTTCCCTTTTCTCCACACCCTCTCCAGCATTTATTATTTGTAGACATTTTGATAGCAGCCATTCTGACCAGGGTGAAAAGTACCTCCTTGTGGTTTTGATTTGCATTTCTCTGATAATGAGTGATGTTGAGCATCTTTACATGTTGTTTTGTGGAAGTTGTTCAGCATTCAAATGATCTTTTGATGAATTTGTGGGGGAGAAAGTGGTCTCCCTGTCCTAATCCTCTACCATCTTAGGACCCTCTCCTCATTTTGTTTTGCTTTGACTTTACTACGGGTTCAACATGTTAAGCCATGGTTTCTAAAACAGTTGAACAGTCTTCTGAGGTAAAAAGTTTGGAGCATTTGGAAAATTTGAAAAATTCTGGCAAGTTTGTTTAGCTGGTCTAATTATTTTATAGTCTCCCTTTCTAGAGTTGATACTATAACACTAAGGAGGTGTGAATCACAGATTCTACAACATGAGGGTTTTTAATTTATAATGTTGCAAAATAAACCATCATTTGCTCTGTTCACTCCTTTTTTGGAAATAAGATGACTATAATTCAACATTTTGGTAATTTTCCAAAAGAATAATGCCTCCTGTCTGACCTCCAATATGTATTTGTTAGTTTTCTGTTATGTTCACAGCTTTATGGTGTTGGGAAAGTCTGCATTTAAAGTATCTTCTGTTAAATGTTTGCTGGGCTTTTCCTCTGAATTATCTTGAGGTCTTCATGACAGCCATTCTCTGCTAGGCCTATTGCCAGCCTGGCACAGCCAGTGAGTGTACAGCCATGGGATTGAAAGGCAGCAGCTGGAGAAATATTGAGGACCAGACTTCTCTGAGCAAGTGTACATCTAGTGGGGCTCACTGCATCTGACAACATCCACATCAGGCCAAACTGTATTCACTTGTGTCTCACCTTGTCAGCTTGCAGAATGCCAAGATTCCCCATGTTCTAGCAAAAGGGGAAGCAGATTAGCTCTGGGCCAGATAAAGGAGGGACAATATGAGACAATTGTCAAAGTTAGTGAAAAATTAAATTCTGGACCATTGATGCAAGGGTCTCGAATCCTCTATAGAATTCTACCTAATTCAAAGGAGGAAATAAAAGAAACACACAACCAACATAATTGTTGTCAAAATGTCTAAATTTTGTCAAATGTCTAAATTTGTCAAAATGTCTCTGAAAATCATGGGGTGAAAAGGCAGAGGATTCTCTTTCATAATGTTCAGACAGGATCAGGAGGGACTAAATGTCTTCTCAAGAAAATTAAAATAAGTATACGTTAGTACCATGATATAGTATAAGGCAAAATTGCAGATAGAGTGCAGAGAGAAGAGAGGCAAAACAGAATATGGATAGTAGATTGAGCTACATTCAGGCTTGCAAACCAGTAGTCATAGTATAGTTCTGAATATGGAGGAGAGGTCAAAGTAGGGAGAATTTACCACTAACTGTGATAAAGAGAATATTCCAGAGGTTAAATCAAAACTATGGATAATAACAATATTAGTTGGGCAGCAGGAATTCAAAACCACTCAAGGATGATAAAGGAAGGTATAGGTAAAAAGGCATTAGAGGTTTCAGCTGGCAAAATAGAGAGATTAAAAAAATGTTATATTATTTTTAAAAAGAGAGACGAAAAGATAGCATAAAGCTGGACACAAAAAATATATAGAGATTAGAACAGGGAAAGAATAATCTTTTTTTTTTTTTTTTCCCCATCTGATGGTAGAATATTTGGTAAATTTGTTCACATAAAAAATGGGTGCCCACCCACAAAAGGAGTAACAGATTAATAAAAATAAAGTAAAACTTGGTCTAACAAAGACTCTGGATAGATTGAGGTATTTCAGTCTGAGAGAGGAAAATGAAAGTTGCCTTCAGATATTTGAAGGACTATTGCCACAGAATAAAAATTGTTGCTTTCTATAGTCTCATAATCTTATCCTTCAGATTTCATCTGCTTAACATTGTCTTGCAACTTCCTTCAGTTCCCTAATCCCCTGAATTCTGGAATTTTATGATGTAAATTACAGTTAGAAATCAATGCAACAAAAGGCGACAAGAGAAGAGGGAAAGAATGAAGATGATTAAATTAGACTGGCAACTTCTAAGGGGAAAAGTTGCTTGACCTGAAGACAAGCTACTGATTCGTGAGGAACAAGATAAAGTAGTGACAAAGTGGGATGAAGGACAGCAAGGCTCTTCTGATACACTGGGTTTGTGGAGCCACTGAGCCTGGATGATGCCTAGCCTAAGTTCTCTTTACCACCTGATATTCATAAGTCTCAACTCTAGCCTCTGGCCCACAGTACCACTCAGAGTTACTGGGGAGTAGTGTTTTCATAGAATCAATGTTCAATAACTCAAATAGTAGGCATTTCCTAGTCAAGGCATAATTAGCTTTCAATTTGCCACAGGTCTATGCCAACCAACTCCAGTATTCTTGCCTGGAGAATCTGCATGAACAGAGGAGCCTGGTGGGCTACAGTTCATAGGTCATAAAGAGTGGATATGACTGAGTGACTAGACAGAGCACAAAAGGAAATTTAAAGTAAATACTTGGAAAGTTATACACAAGAAACTTCTTTAAGTATGCAAACTTCCCCCTTTCTCACATGGTGTTAGGTCTTGTTTCTGAGTTGCTGGAATGAACTGTCTACAGTGTTGATTCAAATCAGCCTTTTATTTATTAATCCCGAGTTATTGCTTTCAGGTGTACAAATCAAGGAGAAAGTCCATCTGTTTCAGTTCTAGGAAACTCATGATCAATTAGTCATTGTCAAAATTCCAAGTAGATCAAATTATTATGATTACCAGTTATGCCCTGCTGCTTTCAATGGTAATCTTGCTTCTGTGTATTAATAAATCATACTTTGCCCCTGCTATTCTGAGAATCCAGAGTTCTCATTGAAATCAGGAGTCCATTTAAATGGTTGAGTTTCCACTTATATTCTATCCTAGACACAACCAGTGAAGTGCTCTTTAAGGCCCTGGGTATTCACTTATCAATAGGGAACACCATTTATGATGCTTGCAGAACATGTTTTGGGAGAATGACCAATTATATATGAGAAAGCCACTCCAAAAATCTCATGTTTTTCTAAGCTTTTGGATTTACTCAGTTCATTTCAGTTCAGTTTAGTTACTCAGTTGTGTGCAACTCTTTGCAACCCCATGAACTGCAGCACACCAGAATCCCCTGCCTGTCCATCACCAGCTCCCAGAACTTGCTCAAACTCATGTCTGTTGAGTCGGTGATGCCATTCAACCATCTCATTCTCTGTCATCCCCTTCTCCTCCTGCCTTCAATCTTAATCTTTCCCAGCATCAGGGTCTTTTCCAATGAGCCAGTTCTTTGCATCAAGGTGGCCAAAGTATTGGAGCTTCAGCTTCAGCATCAGTACTTCCAGTGAAATTTCATGACTGATTTTTTTTTTTTTTTTTATATGAACTTGTTGGATCTCCTTGCAGGCCAAGGGACTCTAAAGAGTCATCTCCAACAACACAGTTCAAAAGAATCAATTCTCTGATACTCAGTTTTCTTTATAGTCCAACTCTCACATCCATACATGACAACAAGAATAATCATAACCTTGACTAGATGCAACTTTGTTGGCAAAGTAATGTCTCTGCTTTTTAATATGCTGTTGAAGTTGTTCATAGCTTTTCTTCCAAGGAGCAATAAACTTTTAATTTCATGATCTTTTAACTTAATTTCATAATTTTTTTAATTCCACCATCTGCAGTGATTTTGGACCCCCCCAAAATAAAGTATGTTACTCTTTTCATTATCTCCCCATCTATTTGCCATGTAATGAAGGGACCGGATGCCATGATCTTAGTTTTCTGATTGTTGAGTTTAAAGCCAACTTTTTCACTCTCCTCTTTCACTTACATCAAGAGGCTCTTTAGTTTTTCTTTGCTTCCTGCCACATGGATGGTTTCATCTGCATATCTGAGGTTATTGCTCTTTCTCCTGGCAATCTTGATGCCAGATTGTGCTTCATCAAGCCCAGCACTTCACATGATGTACTCTGCATATAAGTTACAAAAGCAGGATGACAATAAATAGCCTTGACCTATTCCTTTCCCAATTTGGAACCAGTCTGTCGTTCCATGTCTAATTCTAACTGTTGCTTCTTGATCTGCATACAGATTTCTCAGGAGGCAGGTCAGGTGGTTTGGTATTCCCATCTCTTGAAAAATTTTCCACAGTTTGCTCTGATCCACAGTCAAAGCTTTGGTGTAGTCAATAAAGCAGAAGTAGATGCTTTTCTGGAACTCTCTTGATTTTTCTATGATCCAACAGATGTTGGCAATTTGACCTCTGGTTGCTCTGACTTTTCTAAATTCAGTTTGAACATCTGGCAGTTGTCAGTTCATGTACTGTTGAAGCCTGGCTTGGGGAATTTTGAGCATTACTTTGCTAGCATGTGAGATGAGTGCAACTGTGCAGAAGTTTGAACATTCATTGGCATTGCCTTTCTTTGGGATTCAAATGAAAATTGACCTTTTCCAGTCCTGTGGTCACTGTTGAGTTTTCCAAATTTGCTGGCATTTTTGACAGAGTGCATGAAGAACTATGGACAGAGGTTCATGACATTATAAAGAAGGCCGTGATCAAGATCATCCCCAAGAAAAAGAAATGCAAAAAGGCAAAATGATTGTCTGAGGAGGTCTTACATATAGCTGAGAAAAGAGAGAAGCTAAAGGCAAAGAATAAAAGGAAAGATATACCCATTTGAATGCAGAGTTCTAAAGAACAGTAAGGAGAGATAAGAAAACCTACTTCAGTGACCAGTGGAAAGAAATAGAGGAAAGCAATAGAATGGGAAAGACTAGAGATCTCTTCAAGAAAATTAGAGATACCAAGGAAACATTTCATGCAAAGATGGGCACAATAAAGGATAGAAATGGTATAGACCTAACAGAAGCAGAAGATATTAAGAAGAAGTGGCAGCAATACACAGAAGAACTACACAAGAGAAATCATAATTACCCACATAAGCACAATCATGTGATCACTCACCTAGAGCCAGACAGCATGGAATATGAAGTCTAGAGGGCCTTACGAAGCATCACTACCAACAAAGCTAGTGGAGGTGATTGAATTCCAGTTGAGCTATTTCAAATCCTAAAAGATGAGTCTGTGCAAGTGCTGCACTCAACATGCCAGCAAATTTGGAAAAGTACATCAAGGCTGTATATTATCACCCTGCTTATTTAACTTATATGCAGAATACATCTTGAGAAATGCTGGGCTGGATGAAGCACAATCTGGCATCAAGATTGTGGGGAGAAATAGCAATAGCCTCAGATATGCAGATGATACAACCTCTATGGCAGAAAGCAAAGAAGAACTAAATATGCTCTTGATCAAAGTGAAAGAAGAGAGTGAAAAAGTTGGCTTAAAACTCAACATTCAGAAAAGTGATATCATGGCATCCAGTCCCATCACTTCATGGCAAATAGATGGGGAAATAATGGAAACAGTGAAGGACTTTATTTTGGGGGGGCTCCAAAATCTCTGCAGTTGGTGAATGTAGTCATGAAATTAAAAGATGCAAAAAAAAAAAAAAATTTAAAAAAATAAAATAAAAAATGTTTGCTCCTTGAAAGAAAGTCTATGACCAGCCTAAACAGTATATTAAAAAGCAGAGACATTACTTCACCAACAAAGATTCATCTTGTCAAAGCTATGGTTTTTCCAGGAGTCATGTATGGATGTAAGAATTGGACTATAAAGAAAGCTGAGCACTGGAGAATTGATGCTTTTGAACTGTGGTGTTGGAAAAGACTTGAGAGTCCCTTGGCCTGCAACGAGATCCAACCAGTCCATCCTAAAGGAAATCAGTCCTGAATATTCATTGGAAGCACTGATGCTGAAGCTGAAACTCCAATACTCTGGCCCCCTGATGTGAAAAACTGGCTATTTGGAAAAGACCCTGATGCTGGGAAAGATTGAAGGCAGGAGGAGAAGGGGATGACAGAGGATGAGATGGTTGAATCTCTAGTCTTTCCTATTCTCTTGTTTTCCTCTATTTATTTCCATTAACCACTGAGGAAAGTTTTCTTATCTCTCCTTGCTATTCTTTGGAACTCTGCATTCCTTGGTTGAATTGAATTTGGATTCCTTGCAATACATTAAACTAAGACATTTCTGGCATCTTCACTTCTTTTGGCTTAGGTTACTCTTGAATCTAGTTTCAGTTAACAATCCATGAAAATAATTAAATCCACTTTTAGTTACTTGTTAGTTAGTTTGTTACAGTACATCAAATCCATACTCTTGTAATTACACCAAAACTGACAAATTCAACTTGATCTAAAATATGTTACTCTTTCCCTGGCCTAGCACCCTTGGGGCCAAATCCTATATGTTTATTCCAAGATTTTTTTTTTTTTTTTTGTATATATAGACTGTGGAAATGTGTAAGTCAACATCTAGGTTAGATTTTTAATTAATGCCCAAGAGCATACTGGGATCTAACTCCAGATACCACATAGAACAATCCAGGGTCATAGGAGGAGACCTGGCATACTTTGTGTTGAAATCATCACAATGTCTCCAAGCATCACAGCTGGCCTCACCTCACAGGAAATATGGAATATTTCTGAGATGTTAGTGTATTTGGAGGGGTTGGTGGTGTTCCAATTGCACTCCTTCAGGGCCCAACTCTTCACCAAACAAAGTCTCATCTTTTATCTGATGATCTAGTGAAGTTGTGAATTTAATCCATGTTTTATTCAGCAACTCACATGATAAGATCCTATAACTGTTTTTGCACACATCAGCCTTGGAACCGTAAGAGATTGTTTTAAGAAGGACATTTAAATGCCTTTATTCTCTACTGTAGTTAGAAGTGGACAGTATTTCCCATTATAACTCTGCTCTCTATAATGTTCTATTACAGTGTTCTTTCAGCCTATCCAAATCATTCTTTCATTTTTGGTAGCCACAAATAATGACATCAGTCTAACAGTTTGCACTGGATGGCACAGAATAAGACTAGAATAATACTAATGTCCTCCCTATAACAGTAACTGGATCCTTCCCCACCCAAATCAAAGAGCCTTTTCTTGCGAGTCTATGCTCTGCAACTACTTCTGCTCCCAATTATTCTGTGAGTCAGTGTTCATACTTGAAGGCAACAGAACCTATTCTTACTTTAATTTAATAAAAAGAGATGCTCATCCACACCGTAGAGGTGTCTGGTGAAAATGCTACTGATAGAGCCACCTATTGCTTAACACCTAAAACATTATAATCTCCACTCTAACTGCTGCAAAACAAACAACCATGAAAACAAGAGGTTCCACCAATATATTTTACACAAAAATTGCATATCATTATATCCTGATGTCTACATATACCGTCCAGGTTTCATCCAGGTACACCTATTTGACTGAATCAGATCACAACAATTTGATGTCCAGGGAGTCCAGCAAATGAAGCAGTTAGCTTTAGAAAACACATGCTACAAGGAGATTGGGGTGATATTTTATGAACCTAAATCAGGAGATGTCACAGTCACATTTACCAGTTTGCAGTGATACTTTGATTTGAAATAGTTTTGGGACAAAATCTCCTTACTATTCAAACCTGGAGTATTAGAGTTATCATGACTGCTATCTTTCTCTGAGAGGAGAAAAGCACCTACAGATGAAAATTTCCATATGCAAAATAAAACTTGCTTTACTTGTTTATATTCGATATTTAAATTTACATCAGCACAGAATGTTAAAAAAATATCTTATTCAAGGTCAGTTCCTACCTTCAGGGATCTGCAGTCAGGTAAGGAGAAAGACACATAAGTAAATAATGATAAAATATTATGGCAAATACAAAGGATGAAATGTGCACAGGGAAATCTTGTTGGTACACAATAACAACAATGATGCTGGAAGTTAAAATGGATTGAACGTGTCCAGCTGTGTTCTTGGTTTATTTCCATGTGTGTAATATCATGCCAATATCTTATGATTGAAACTCAGTTGGATCTTCACAATTTTAACATCATGTGACTAATAAATTCTTTTGGTCCAGAAGGGATCATACCTTTACCTCTTATATCATCTGACAGAGGAAGAACTTGGTTTTGTTTACACCTTAAAAGTGGAAACTCTTGTCATAGGCTCTGGCACCCTCCCCCTTTTAGGCTAAACAATAATATTGCTGCTTAGATTTGTGTCAGTTTTCTCTTATTGAAGTTGACAAAATATACTTTGAAAAAAAAAGCTTCCTTATAGTATTCTATGACTTTAGATAAGTATATTTTCCAACAAAGAAATTTATTTTTATAAGTTTGTACCCAGTGGAGTGGGGGAGGGAATATCTAATTTGTTCCAAATTATTTCATTTCACCCTCCTAAAATTTGGGTGATGCTCAAATAAAATAGGATAATTTTGTCATATACCTGCACTGTCATCTGTTGTAAAGAATGGCACTTTATAGCAGTTCTACAAAGCCATATCCAGTGAACAAAGTTAGAATCAGCTCTGCCAAAAGTACTAAGTGAGAATTTCACCACCTCAGGTGTGCTGTGGGGAATATCTCCCTGAAACTATCCTTGAATAAGACATCTTTTTCTCTCACTTGGAGTAGTTTACACTAGGGAAAGTTCACAAAGGTTTTTATGTGCACTATCATTCTCATTCTCGAACTTATTTCCCTGTATGCATAGGACACCAAAACAAAAGAGATCAACTCTGAAGTGCTGGATGAAGTCACCCATTCTAACTTCCACTTTGAATCAGTGAGGAAGTATTATTCTAAAGTAACTCAGCTAGTCTGAGAAAAGGCCCAGGATAGTAATCTAAGTATACTTTAACACATATGATGTCCCTGCATGCAGCTGGCACTCTTGAACTGCTATCGGTGTTTTGTTTTTTTTACCCCAGGGGAAGAAATAGTGCAGCCAGGTTAGACGTAAGCCTGTCAACAATTTGATTTATGGGGCCCTAGTCCTGATTTCTCTCTCAAAACATTAGCTAAAGAGGCTTTCATTTAGTCATTACAGTTTTATTCCCTTGAGGTTTGGGGCACTTAATCCTCAAGACATTGATTAAACCTCTGTTAGCAGTCAGAATTGTGTTATTACCAGTGTCCTTTGCAGAAATTTCTAAGATTGGGCCATCTGACAAAGACTTGAGAGAAGAAGACATTGGGTGGAAAGATGGGGAAAATCTAAGAGTTCTGATGACATCCTAATTTATCAAAGAGATGCCTATGGTGACACAGCATATCAATACTACTCTGCACTCCTCTTGATTTCAAAGATATTTATTTGGAGTAAGCTGGCTTAGGTTATAAGAATTCTAAAGCAATAGATCAGGAATAAGAAAATAAAAGTCTCTCACATGAGAATGAATCTCATGACCTTGGGTTGGGGTGGTTTTCTCCAAACACCCCACACCTTGAAGCAGACAGTTGGAGCCAACACCTTGTATTTGATATTGCCCACATTGTAAGTGGAAACAGCTCTCTATTTCACGTCCAATTTCAAAGTGTAAATTATTTTCCAGGAATGACCTTTAGGGATTTTCACCCAGGAGGCTAACCTTTTAAAATCCATAATAAAAGCCTGTCAGATCCTATGTGACAGTCTAATATATTATTCTTGTATTAGGATCAATCACAGCCCAGGGCCTGAGATTCAATATATCTTGTTCAAAGAAGGCAAAGTTTTCAGAATACATTACAGTGAAATTTACAAATCCCATGGACATAAATTAGTAAATCTGTTTAATATACCTTTATGTCACCAAATCTTTGCTGGGCACTGTGGTGGTGTGGAGACTGAGCAGGGCTCTTTCTGAGGCAGAAAATATAGCAGCTCCCTGGACATGCTCCCTCTTCCTCTACCCCCATGACATTCTTGGGTTATTGAATCTATATTCCTCATAGCACATTATAATAACCCTTATAACCCTAAAAGAAGAAGTGATGGAAGATAGAAAAGGAATAAACATCAAGGAATAAGCAGAAATGGAAGTGTATTTGTTAGTTCAGTGGAAGAAAGTAGGAATAAAAAATGTTTTGCCCTGGAAATTTTGATTCATTTTTAAACATTAAGCTATTTTTTAATAATAATTGGTCTTGATTCTGATAAAATTTGATAACCCAGAAACTGCCCTTTCAGACATTTTTCACTCCTGACTAACTCAAAGACTATGGTTTGGCATGGCTGTGTGAGACCAGACTTCTCTCTTTCAGAGTCCAGCTCTATTATGAAATCTTCCCCTGTTGAACTGGAAGGACATTGTTGCAAGGTTGCTAATCCTTTGCCTCTGTCAGAAGTGTCTCTGGAATTGGAGGGTGGTAGAAGCAGAACAAACCAAGCAGGTGCTAATACTACCTGACTTCTGAGAAGTATTCATTCTCTTAAGAAATCCAGCCCTGTAACTTCTCTGACTTCAATGCTCATACAATGATTACTTGTCTTCTTCTTATCTTTCAAAATTTCAAAGTAGAGACATGATAACCCTTGTAAAGATGTTACAGGCTTCTGTGTTTTAACGTTCAATTTTAAAAGAACTTCCAAAATGAAGATTGTCAAATAAGCAACTATATCCCTCCAGCAACTACAGCAGTGACACACAACACTTTGGAGCAGCAAGTTCTAGATTTGTGGTACCTTATTTCACTATCAACATGAATAAGGTAAAAATATAGATGGAGCCATAAGACTGACATTCTTGATGAAGAATGGATTATGTTGGAGGCCAAGAAAAAAGTCAAATTCTTCACAAGAAAATGTGATCAGAGTACATGCTATGCACGCATATTGAAATAGTTTTCTCTAAGTTACTCAAGTAATCAAGAGGTCATTAGTAAGACATCAAAATATAGACTTCTTGGCAGCAATCACTAAGTCAAAGATTAATACATTTCTCTTTTACATGTAAGTCTGTTAATCCAGGCTTAGCCTTGTGACACTACTGAGTTGGAGACCCCTGTGGTTCTGCTCTTTCTAGGGTGCTGCCTTGTCCTCATCATCCAAGAGAACTCATCATCACACCTCATTCAGCCCACAGGAAAGGGGAACAAGAGGACACAGAGGTCATGCCCTCTCTCTCTTAAGGGCATGACTGAGAAATTTAACAGGTGAATTTGCTCACATCCATTGTCCAAAACTTATACAAATGGCTGCACCTAAGTGCAAGGAAATCTGCAAATTTTAGTCTTTATTTTAGGAAGCCACAGGTTGAGCTAAAATTTAGAGGTTTTAGTTCTAAAAGGAAAAGATAGACTATAGAAACTAGGAGGCTAACAGCTATCTTCGACATACATGTGAAGAGCCAGAGCCTGTCATAAAGTATTGAATAAGGAATGGTCAGTCTTCTACAGCCTGAGTCTTTCTTCTTGTCCAACTGCATAACCTAACAGTCTTCAAACACTTTTTGCCTTCAGCACTATGCCTTAATTTACCTTAAAAAAAGTCCTCTCTGGCCCCTTTCTGTTGGGATTTTCCTCGGCATAGCAACCCTGTGTCATTAAGAGAAATGCATTAACAGACACTATATCATGAGTACTTACCTTGACTTTTTTTAGAAAACAGTGCCCTCTGTGGCAACTATGCTCAGGTTATTGCCTTCTCTAACATACCTGACCACCCCTAAAATTCTCTGTTGTTTCATAAGACACTTTGGGAAGCTTCTTTAGCTCATAATGCTTGTATGGATTCTCTCAGTCCATCTTTCATTTATTTCAAGTAATCAAATCCATTGTGATGGTCCAGGTTTAATCTCAACTCCTTTCTGAAGTTTTTTACTACTTGGGATCTCACTGACTATATTCTCCTTCAAACTTCTCTTGGCTCTTACAGAAATTTTAACCCACAATTTACATTTATATGCTCTCCTACACAACTCATTCATATCATGTAATGTCATAGGTATTAATATTCAGTCAGTCAGTACACTCAATCAGTCATGTCCAACTCTTTGCAACCCCATGGAATGTAGCATGTCACGCTTCCCTGTCCATCACCAAATCCTGGAGCTTGCTCAAACTCATGTCCATCAAGTCAGTGATGCCATCCAACCATCTCATCCCCTGTCATTCTCTTCTCCTCCTGCCTTCAATCTTTCCCAGAACCAGGGTCTTATCCAAAGAGTCAGTTCTTCACATCAGCGGGCCAAAGTATTGGAGTTTCAGCTTCAGCATCAGTCCTTTCAATGAACACTCAGGACTGCTCTCCTTTAGGATGGACTGGTTGGATCTCCTTGCAGTCCAGGGACTCTCAAGAGTCTTTTCCAACACCACAGTTCAAAAGCATCAATTCTTCAGTGCTCTGCTTTCTTTACGATCCAACTCTCACATTCATACATGACTACTGAAAAAACCACAGCCTTGACGAGATGGACCTTTGTCGGCAAAGCAATGTCTCTGCTTTTTAATATGCTGTCTAGGTTGGCCACAGCTTTTCTTTCATGGAGGAAGTGTCTTTTAATTTCATGACTGCAGTCACCATCTGCAGTGATTTTGGAGCCCAAGAAAATAAAATCTCTCACTGTTTCCACTGTTTCTCCATCTATTTTCCATGAAGTGAGGGGACTGGATGCCATAATTTTAGTTTTTTGAATGCTGAATTTTGAGCCAGCTTTTTATTAACATTGCCTTCTATCAATTCCTTGAAGACAGTGACCATTTATTATGCTCAGTACCAGCTCAAAACTTCAAACCTGATGAATCGATTAACTATTTAAAAAGTGCTCATTTTAAGACTATCACTACAACCAAAACTAATATCCATGAAAAATAATAAGGAACTTTTGGAGATGATGGACGTGTTTATAGATATATAATTCTTCTAGTGATGGTTTCACAAATGTGTACTTTTGTCCAAACTTCACAAGTTGTATATATCCATATAGCTTTTGGTAAGTCAGTCATACCTCAATCAAGTGGTTAAAAATGAAACACTAGGTCTAAAAGATGAACAGGTAAAGAAAGCAAGGTAAGAGGTAAGGAACAGGCTCCACGGAAGCACGAAGAATGCAGACTTCCCCTAAGTTTGGTTGTACAGATGGGTAGACACTTTGACAGAAATACTGTAGGATGATATAAGAAGGGACCATCATCGGTGGTAATATTTCCCTGTTCTGCCAGTTTTACAACTTACAGTTTCTACTTCAGATATCATTTGGATCTAACTTTTTCAAAACTGTTTCCTTAGCAACACTTCAGTGTTTATTTTTTTTTAATATCAAAACTTTACAAAGATCACAAAGGAATTACTTGAACATACCATGATATAAACAGATTATTTTTTTAACTAAAGTTATGTACAGTGATAGAGAGGTAGAAGATAGTTGATAGATATGCACACATACTATATATGTAGGTAGTACAAATATTATTGATGCATACCATACGATTATGGCATTAACTATAATTCTTCCTCAGAATGGGCCAAGAAAAGCCCTAATCCATCTATCCAAATAGATGAACCCTGTATCTTCTTTTGTTTTATGATTCTATGTCATCATTACTTCTCTTGATCCCAGATCATTCCATGCCATATGGTGACTCACAGGAATGACCATTTTCTTATATTAAATCTGAAATACAAATTACATAGCACTTCAGTTCGTCTTCCTCCTCCTTTCCTTCTTTTCTCTGCCCTCCTTTCTTTTCCTCCTCTTCCTTCTTCTGGCACTAGCTTCTTTCCTTTGCTGTTAGCTGCATCATGAGTGATATCAGAAATGTTCTTTTGGGCAGGAATTAAGTAACTGTCTAGAGAAGTGACATGCCATAAAATGTTCACTAAAAATAATAATCTTAAAAATCTATTATTGCTATTTTCTATCTCAAACTGCTACACTTGTTTATGCTCACTTATGTGTGTGTGACCATAGCTCTACACATTGCAAGTTATACTTGTTTTGTCACATCTATGCAGCCAAAATGATCCATATAATGCATGTAAAACTATCCATTTCACACATTTTGAGACATGAAGACTTTGACATAGAAGGAAATCATTATCTTTTCTTTCTCCTTTTATTGTTCTGCATTTTGTATTCTGTCCTATAGTGCAACTTCTCTAATCACTCCAACTTTGGAGAGATACAATGCACTAAAGCAGCTTTTATGATTGATTAAATGCTCCAGCTCTCCTCCTACATTTAATCAATGGCAGCAACCCAAGCTGTCTCCATTGGCTACAAGGTATTGCAGATTAAGAGCACACATTTTTTTCTATTTCAGAACAAATTATGATTTCTGTAACTACAATATTTTTGAGCTTCCAAAAGTGACAATTACTTCTAGGAAAATAGTATATTCATTTTAATTATAATTAATTAGAATGCTTAATGTTATTGCAACATATATTTCATTACTACCTTGTTCTGCAAAGGCTATGATAATGTTAGTTCCACAATTATTTCAACAGTTTGAGATGATTCATATTAAATGACTACTAAAGAAAATCTGACACTTTAGCCACCAGACACCACACTTTTCAAGCCTTGGAGAATAGTTATGAAGAAATTTTCATCAGCTTGAATCTTCCATGATAGGCAAATATTCCTTTGTTCTGGTGACACAAGAGATACTTATCATCTTTTATATATATATATTTTATAGAATGAAGTGAAAGACATCTTTCACCCTGTCCGAGGTAATATTTCTTCCCTAAACAACTGGCCCAGATACTGATGCTGATTAAGATTGTTAGTTTATAGTTAGCTTACAGTTTATAGGCTTTTGGCCACAACTATAAAAGGAACCTAAGGATCACTGTTTACTGTCCTCTGAAAGTTAGCCCAATGTTTTGTTTTTCTTGAGAGCAGAGAGTATATCCTATCATCTTTGTGTCCTTCATAAGAAGTGCAATTCTGTACTCATAATAAGTGTTTAATAGACATCCCTTCAGGGTGATATTTGTGAACTATTTTTTTTTTAAGTCCTGAAATCCTTCACTGGAAATAAGACAAAAATTAATTAAGATAGGATCCATTTTATTTATGTGTATGTGAAGTTGCTCAGTTGTGTCCGACTCTTTGCGACCCCATGGACTGTAGCCCACCAGGCTCCTCCGTCCATGGGATTTTCCAGGCAAGAATACTGGAGTGGGTTGCCATTTCCTTAAGACTAAAAATATCCTGTAAGTGAACTCTTATACTGTGTTGATTGCCACCCTTTTGTAAACAAAAATGTTTCCAGATTATTACCCAAGATGTCAAGAACACTGAAAAACTTACAGTCATGAATATACCAAAAATAGTGAGTACAGCTTTGACTAATGATCATGAAAAATAAACATCAGCATTTTCCAAAAATGTTAAGATATTGAAAGACAGAGACTAAGGAACTGTTCAAGATTGGAAGAAACTAAAGAGAAATTGTAACTAAAGGGAGTATGTAATTGTGGGCCAGATCTTCAAACAAAAAAAGAGATATTAGTGGAAAAACTGATAGAATTCAAGTAAGGTCTGTATGTTATGAATTGGGACACGTTGCTCATCCTGTATAAAATCAATTGCATGCTCATAAGTGGTAGAAAAGAAAAGCACCTTAATTAGAATGACAGCAATCTAGGGAGATGGTGGAATCAGCATCTCCGAAGAACCACCTCTGAGGATTCAGCTCATTCATGAAATTTCGAAGAGAAGGAGGGAAGTAATCTCAGTTAATCATTGACAGAACCATCAGAGTTGTCACCATTCCCCTCTGTGTGCATGCTTGTTGACTCCTGGTGATCTTCCTCTAGATGTTATCTTGTTCACACAGTTTGGTCACAGTTTGGGAGGTTACCGAGGAGGAAGCTAGGGAAAAGGTCTGGTTATCTGTTCATCCTAGAGGATCAGGTTATCACTTAGGATTTTCTCAGATGCAAGCAATAGAAATTAGCTTAAACAGGAACGGCATCTACTTCTTGAAAATTCAGAGGTAGGTGACCTTCTAATTTGGCCCAGCAAGGCCAGAGGGAGCTTGGCAGCTCCAGCTCCACTTCTATTACTCTTTCCTTCTCCAACTATGGACTGTCTTCAGGCTAGATTTCTTCATGGCCTTACGATGGACACCAGCAGTCACTGAGAACAAGCTTCCTCATTTGCTTTCTGAGAGAGAAACAAACCCTTATTTTCCTTTCTCACCAGAGCCAGACTCTTCACAAAGGCCTCCAACCATTTTCCTCTTGAGTCTCACGGGCCAGAATTGAATCATATGTACTTTCCTATACCAATGACTGCCAAGAGGTCACATGATTAATCAAAGCTCATCTTTGAGACAGAGGGTAAAGTTAGATAGAAATCTGAGTATAATCAGATGTCCTTAAGGGAAAAGGAAATGAATATTTGGGAGGCAAACAACAACAACAACAAAATCATTACAATTATAATTTGAAAGTGTTCACTGTTGAATATTTAAGATGAAGTATCACTGCAGATGGTGACTGCAGCCATGAAATTAAAAGACACTTACTCGTTGGAAGGAAAGTTATGACCAACTTAGATAGCATATTAAAAAGCAGAGACATTACTTTGCCAACAAAGGTCCGTCTGGTCAAGGCTATGGTTTTTCCGGTGGTCATGTATGGATGTGAGAGTTGGACTGTGAAGAAAGATGAGCACCAAAAAATTGATGCTTTTGAACTGTGGTGTTGGAGAAGACTCTTGAGAGTCCCTTGGACTGCAAGGAGATACAACCAGTTCATCCTAAAGGAGATCAGTCCTGAGTGTTCATTGGAAAGACTGATGCTGAAGCTGAAACTCCAGTATTTTGGCCACCTCATGTGAAGAGTTGACTCATTGGAAAAGACCCTGATACTGGGAGGGATTGGGGGCAGGAGGAAAAAGGGATGACAGAGGATGAGATGGCTGGATGGCATCACCGATTCGATGGGCATGAGTTTATGTAAACTCCAGGAGTTTGTGATGGACAGGGAGGCCTGGCGTGCTGCGATTCATGGGGTCGCAAAGAGTCAGACATGACTAAGCCACTGAACTGAACTGAACTGAACTGCTAAGTCGCTTCAGTTGTGTCCGACCCTGTGTGACCCCATAGACGGCAGCCCACCAGGCTCCTCCGTCCCTCGGATTCTCCAGGCAAGAACACTGGAGCAGGTTGCCATTTCCTTCTCCAATGCATGAAAGTGACAAGTGAAAGTGAAGTCGCTCAGTCGTGTCTGACTCTCTGCGACCCCATGGACTGCAGCCTACCAGGCTCCCCGTCCTTGGGCTTTTCCAGGCAAGAGTACTGGAGTGGGGTGCCAGTGTCTTCTCCAAAGATGAAGTACTACTCTACACCAAATAGGGAAAGGAGTACATCAAGGCTGTGTATTGTTACCCTGCTTATTTAACTTATATGCAGAGTACATCATGAGAAATGTTGGGTTGGATGAAGCACAAGATGGAATCAAGATTGCTGGAAGAAATATCAATAACCTCTGGTATGCAGATGACACCACCCTTATGGCAGAGCATGAAGAAGAACTAAAGAGACTCTTGATGAAAGTGAAAAAGGAGAGTGAAACAGTTGGCTTAAAGCTCAACATTCCAAAGGGAAAAAAAAAAAAGCTCACTATTCAGGAATCTAAGATCATGGCATCTGGTCCCATCACTTCATGGCAAGTAGATGGGGAAACAGTGGAAACAGTGACAGACTTTATCTTGGGGGGGGCTCCAAAATCACTGCAGATGGTGACTGCAGCCATGAAATTAAGACTCTTGCTGTTTGGAAGAAAAGTTATAACCAACCTAGTTCAGTTCAGTTCAGCTCAGCCGCTCAGTCATGTCTGACTCTTTGTGACCCCATGAACCACAGCGTGCCAGGCCTCCCTGTCCATCCCCAACTTCTGGAGTCCACCCAAACCTATGCCCATTTAGTTGGTGATGCCATCCAACCATCTCGTCCACTGTCGTCTGCTTCTTCTTCTGCCCTCAATCTTTCCCAGAATCAAGGTCTTTTCCAATGAGTCAGCTCTTCACATCAGGAGGCCAAAGTATTGGAGTTTCAGCTTCAAAATCAGTCCTTCCAATGAACACCCAGGATCTTCTTTAGGATGGACTGGTTGGATCTCCTTACAGCCCAAGGGACTCTCAAGAGTCTTCTCCAACACCACAGTTCAGAAACATCAATTCTTCAGCACTCAGCTTTCTTTATAGTCCAACTCTCACATCTATACATAACCACTGGAAAGACCATAACCTTGACCAGACAGACCTTTGTTGACAAAGTAATGTCTCTACTTTTCAATATGCTATCTAGGTTAGTCATAAGTTTCCTTCCAAGGAGTAAGAGGCTTTTAATTTCATGGCTGTAATCACCATCTGCAGTGATTTTGGAGCCCAAAAAATTAGCCAGCCACTGTTTCCACTGTTTCCCCATCTATTTGCCCCAAAGTGATGGGGCTGGATGTCATAATCTTAGTTTTCTGAATGTTGAGCTTTAAGCCTACTTTTTCACTCTCCTTTTTCAATTTCATCAGTAGCCTCTTTAGTTCTTCTTCACTTTCTGACAAAAGGGTGGTGTCATCTGCATATTTGAGGTTATTGATATTTTTCCTGGCAATCTTGATTCCAGCTTGTGCTTCATCCAGCCCAGTGTTTCTCATGATATACTCTGCATATAAGTTAAATAAGCAGGGTGACAATATACAGCCTTGACATACTCCTTTTCCTATTTGGAACCAGTCTGCTGTTCCATGTCCAGTTCTAACTGTTGCTTCCTGACTTGCATACAGGTTTCTCAAGAGGCAGTTCAGGTGGTCTGGTATTCCCATCTCTTTCAGAATTTTCTATAGTTTATTGTGAGCTATACAGTCAAATGCTTTAGCACAGTCAATAAATGAGAAATATATGTTTTCCTGGAACTCTCTTGCTTTTTCAATGATCCAGATGTTGGCACTCATCTTACACACAAGTAAAGTAATGCTTAAATTTCTCTAATCAGGCTTCAGCAATATGTGAACTGTGAACCAACCTAGACAGCATATGAAAAAGCAGAGACATTACTTTGCCAACAAAGGTCTGTCTAGTCAAGGTTGTGGTTTTTCCAGTAGTCATGCATGGGTGTGAGATTTAGACTATAAAGAAATGGAGTGATGAAAAGTTGATGCTTTTGAACTGTGGTGTTGGAGAAGACTCTTGAGAGACCCTTGGACTACAAGGAGATCAAACCAGTCCATCCTAAAAGAAATCAGTCCTGAATATTCATTGGAAGGACTGATGTTGAAGCTGAAACTCGAATATTCTGGCCACCTGATGTGAAGAGCTGACTCGTTTGAAAAGACCCTGATTCTGGGAAAGATTGAAGGCAGGAGGAGAAGGGATGACAGAGGATGAGATGGTTGGATGGCATCACTGACTTGATGGACATGAGTTTGAGCAAACTCCGGGAGTTGGTGATGGACAGGGAGGCCTGGCGTGCTGCAGTCCATGGGCTCACGAAGAGTCGGACACAACTGAGCGACTGAACTGAACTGAACTACTCTACACAGTAGAGAGCAGGTATATAGAGAAGAGCAACCTAACATTATAACAAGCAAGTGCTACAGGTTTAAGTGCATTTCTAGCTGAGGAGAACTAGATAGCCTTAGGTTAATATACAAAACACAGACCACCACAGAATCCTAGATTTAGAGATTTCTTACAGATCTGCAATAAACAGTGCAAAATTCCTCCATCCTAATAACCAGCCTCTTCTAAAACACCTCTCATATGCATTAGCTGCTCTCAGGTCTACTGTCCCAGAAGTTATGTTTTACATTGCTTTCATTGTACCTTCTTGATCATCACTCATATTCACTCCTTTCCTCCATGGGAAACTTTCTGAATCTAGATGATAACTTTCACATTTCGCTTCTTCTTCACACTGCACAAGGTTGTTTTAGACATCTTCTATACCTACTCAGTCTCTGGATCACCATGTTACCTCTCATACTGTAGCCCTCACCGCCTCCCCCTCCCCAACACGTTTGATTTCAGTGAAAGAAGCACAGTTGTACCACAAGTTGCAGGAAACTTGGATAATATATTAATGAATGCACCCTCACATTATGTGCTTAATATGTTAATATTATTTCATTTTAAGTTCCTTGGGGAGTGTGGAGGAATGAGTTTCCACATATTAAACTGCTTAAATGTGCTGAATAATGATACAAATGTCACTTCCATTCTTCTTCCCACAAACTCCTGCTTAGTGGCCTCCTGAGGGTAATAACAATAAAGTAAAGTTAAGGGGAAAGTTGGGGAAGAACTTAGCAGATGTTTAGCTTATTTGGGCCAGGGGACATACTTTCGTACCAAGGCCCCAACCAACCTTCAAACTACAATAAAATAAACCTTGTTATTGCAGCTGAAGGCATCAAGTCTGAGTTATTGCCTTCCATTAGAATATGCATCAATCTATTTGGTGGCTTTGAGAGCAGTTCTAACTCAATATGCCAGAGTAAAGGTGAGAGGAAGAGACTGGAAAATCATTATATCTAGCAAATCCTCATTTTCCACTCAATGCACTAACATGTCCTTCACACGAAACATGGCTTCTGGACAGAACTGTTTTAAACTGGAGAATAAAATTCTCAGTTTCACAAAGCCAAACAATCTATTCCTGTGTAGACAAAGAATTCTTTCTCTTTTCCCCAAAACATAGTTCTAATGATGGTCTGCTCTGCCCTCATTGGAGTGACCAAGCAGTTTGATTGGCTAGTATAGCCCCAGTTGATGACAGCTGTTCTGATGTAAATATTAGCAAAGTTCCCTTTCATTCTCATGTGTCTGGATTTAAACAATAAATTATTTGGTCATTTGATAACAGAATATCACAGATTTAAACCAGGGATATTGGAAGTCCATATGAAGTTATCATCACCCCCCAAAAAACCTCTTTACAGAGTATGAGGCAATCATAATACACCCCCCATTTGGTATATCAGAGAGTAAGTGACACACATTGTCATATAATTTGGTCTTAATAGGACCAGCTATAGAACTCATTTCAAATGTTTCACTAGAAAATGTTGTTGGAAATCATTTATTCTCCTCATTTCCTTTCTTGCAGTCAGACTGATGGAGAGAGAAGGGCAGCTAAGGAGAGCTCTTTTTTTTTTTTTTTTTGGTTTCCCTCTGTGCACAATTACTTTACTGTTTTATTTTTAATGATTATTTTATTTTGGATGAAAGAGACAATATGATGTAAAGAAATATAAAACATGTCTTTCCCCTCTTCTTCATAAAATATGTATTATTTATTTTATCTTTAAAAAACAATATATTACTACTAAAACATTTGGAGCATACATGAAATGTAGAGAGAAAAAGAAATGTTCAGTTCTCAGAACACTGTAAATGGAGAGTCTACAAAGAAAAAACTAAAAGTTTTATTTAGAATTGTACTTTTACTTATTTACTCTTTTCAGACTGCCCTTCCTACTTTTCTCCATTAATGTAGTCTTTGCATGTTCTTAAGACCTCTCTGAAACATTTCCTAAGAGTGCTGGTCCACAGTAGTTCCTCTTCCCCACTGTTTCTCAATCACCTATTTCACCCATGGTATATATTCCTTTGTAACTTTCTATTATTTATTTTATTGAAAAGTTTTTCTCAACTAGACTCACACCTTTTCATTCAATGGAAAGTCCTATCTTATACCTCTTCATAACCTTAGCACCTAATGTACACATGATAAGAGCTTAAGAGCTATCTGTCTTTTGAGTGGAAGATATGATGATGATGATAATGATGAAAATGCTACTATCAAATGTGTTTCTAATTGACTCCACCTTTGTATATACACTATGTTCACTCTGCTCTCTTTGGTTATTAGCCTTGATCACATATCTTAAAGGACTTTTAAATCCTGTCAATAATATCTGTGTCCCCACGCAGAAAATTGCATTCAAATCTAGAGCTTCTCAGATATAGAATGATGTTTACAAATTGCTGCAAATTCAGGAGATAGTTGCTGGATTGAATAAGGGAATGCAGGACTTGATTTATGAGGAAACATTTAAAGAACTAAATATGCATAGCTGGTTTCCACAGAGATTTAGAACTGGACTGGGGGATCTGACAAATGTATATTAGTAGCTAATGGCTGAAAATAGCATTGCAAGAAGAGCAGCTTAAATTAGGGAAAACAGCCTTTGGAGACACTCTCCAGGGATATTAATTACTAGTGAATCAAATATACCAATACATGAATCCAGTGTTTTCTCAGCGCTTCGTATGCACAGAAATCACCTAGCGAAATTATTACAATGCAGATTCTGATACACTGGGTCTGATGTAGCCAGGATTCTGCATTTCTAGCAAGTTTCCAAATTGTCCAGAGACTAAACACACTTAGCCAAGCCCCTTCTCTTTAAGAATTGTGCAATTCCGTTTAATTACAAAGAGTAATAAGCTTCAAATAAGAGATATTTAAATGAAATAAAGTATCCTGGAGCCTACAGTGAGGGAATTGGGGCACAAGCTAGTCAAGCAGGGCACAAAGATGAGTTCTTTCCTCCAAATATTCATCTGCCTTTTTTGGCATCCACATAGGGCCTGAAAAATACGATTAGCCATACTGTGATTAGCCTAATTGGTTCTCCCATCTTCTTATTCATATTTTCACTTGTGCTAGATGATATTACAGGAAGAAAGCAGAGATACCTACAAATTATGACGGTAGGCTGTTGTGAAGCTCCTCTTGGCTTCCAAAATAACTCCCCCACCTTTTGATTAATGCCTAGAAATATACAGCTGGTGCTTCACTCCTTTACCTTTAAATATCCATCCTCTTTATAGAGGACATGTTCATCTTAGTGTGAGTAGCTTTAAATTCTTTCTTGAAAGATGTTAATAAAGAGCAATAAGATACTATAAGGTTTATGTACTGGGAGTAGACCAGGCCAGATAATGGTGAGGACCACGTATTTTACATATAATAATGAGGCCTGGGGAAAAGAGGCCACTTTGTCAATATCACCTGCTTACCTCTTTCTTAAATTCACATTTTTAGATTAGCTTTTTTTTTTTTTTTTTTTCAGTACAACAAATCTTCCTCTCTCTACTCCTAGAAATCTGCATAGCTCTGATCTTCATCTATTTCAGGCTAAAATCTTAACTGAGCTTCCTCCAGCCCTTGAAACAAGTCACTGATAGACATTTTTTCTCACATGAATTAGGCTTAATCAGATAACTTAAAGATAATGTTTCCCTCATGAGGTATAAGTCTTAAGCTTGTGAGTTTCAGTTCCTTTATTATAATCAAAGCAATCGGAATAAAAATGGGTAAGATGAGCTCATATGCTTCCTATCAAATAGCTCAAAGATACTTTAAATAACTTATTAGTTACTTAAAGATATATCATCTGGTCAGTCAAATGAGCACAGAGTAAGTACACTATGCCCTATCCCATCCCAACCCACCTCCTCCTGAACTCCTGTGATTTTTCTTTTTTCCCTTTGACACTCAGATATTAACATCTACTGTTCTCATAAGGTTTCATGGGTCACACACAATTTTATATATATATATATATACATATATATATATTCTAATTTGATTATAATGATAACCTTTAAGATAGTAAGAAGTATTGTTACTATTTTTCATTTGGAGGCTGAAGAAATTGGTTCATGAAACAAGTTAAAGTTATACTCAATGTCATACATAATTTGAAATTTGGACTCTGGCCTTTGGACCACAAACCTCATTTTATTTTCTTTTTTTTATATGAATATGTTTATTATTATTATTTCATTTATTTTTATTAGTTGGAGGCTAATTACCTTACAATATTGTAGTGGTTTTTGCCCTACATTGATATGAATCAGCCATGGAATTACATGTGTTCCCCATCCTGAACCCCCCTCCCACCTCCTTCCCCATCCCATCCCTCTGGGTCATCCCAGTGCACCAGTCCTGAGGACTTGTCTCATGCATCCAACCTGGACTGGCGATCTGTTTCAAACCTGATAATATACATGTTTCGATGCTGTTCTCTCAGATCATCCCCCCCTCGCCTTCTCCCACAGAGTCCAAAAGTCTGTTCTATGCATCTGTGTCTCTTTTTCTGTCTTGCATATAGGGTTATCGTTACCATCTTTCTAAATTTCATATATATGTGTTAGTATACTGTATTGGTGTTTATCTTTCTGGCTTACTTCACTCTGTATATTGGGCTCCAGTTTCATCCATCTCATTAGAACTGATTCAAATGTAGTCTTTTTAATGGCTGAGTAATAGTCCATTGTATATATGTATCATAGCTTCCTTATCCATTAGTCTGCTGATGGACATCTAGGTTGCTTCCATGTCCTGGCTATTATAAACAGTGCTGCGATGAACATTGGGGTACACGTGTCTCTTTCAGTTCTGGTTTCCTTAGTGTGTATGCTCAGGAGTGGGATTGCTGGGTCATATGGGAGTTCTATTTCCAGTTTTTTAAGGAATCACCACACTGTTCTCCATAGTGGCTGTACTAGCTTTTAAGTTTAATTAGGTCCCATTTGTTTATTTTTGCTTTTATTTCCAATATTCTTATTTTCTTAACAATATACTTTTTGGTCATGGCAATTCTTTCAGTCCCAGGGTATGTTCAGGATTTGTTGCTTTTACTTAGCAAAGTGAACTTAAGTTCAGTTCAGTTCAGTTGTTCAGTTGTGTATTACTCTTTGCTTACCCCATGGACTGTAGTACGTAAGGCCTCCCAGTCCAACACCAACTCCCAGGGTTTACTCAAACTCATGTCCATTGAATTGGTAATGCCGTCCAACCATCTCATCCTCTGTAATCCCCATCTCCTACCACCTTCAATCTTTCACAGCATCAGGGTCTTCTCAAATGAGTCAGTTCTTTGCATCAGGTGGCCAAAGTATTGGAGTTTCAACTTCAGCATCAGTCCTTCCAATGAATATTCAGAACTGGTTTCCTTTAGGATGGACTGGTTGGATCTCCTTGCAGTCCAAGGGTCTCTCAAGAGTCTTCTCCAACACCAGAGTTCAAAATCATCTAGTCTTTGGTCTTGAAAGTTCAGCTTTCTTTATAGTCCAACTCTCACATCCATACATGGCTACTGGAAAAACCAGAGCTTCGACTAGACAGACCTTTGCTGGCAAAATAAAGTCTCTGCTTTTTAATATGCTGTCTAGGTTGCCATAATTTTTCTTCCAAGGAGTAAGTGTCTTTTAATTTCATGGCTGCAGTCCATCTGCAATGATTTTGGAGACCCAAAAAATAAAAGATGCCACTGTTCCCCCATCTATTTGCCATGAAATAATGGAACCAGATGCCATGATCTTAGTTTTCTGAATGTTGAATTTTAAGCCAACTTTTTCACTCTCCTCTTTCACTTTCATCAATAGTCTCTTTAGTTCTTCTCTTTCTGCCATAAGTGTGGTGTCATCTACATACCTGTGGTTATTGATATTTCCCTGGGCAATCTTGATTTCATCTTGTGCTTCATCCATGAGCATTTCTAATGATGTACTCTCCATATAAGTTAAATAAGCAGGGTGACAAAGTACAGCCTTGATGCACTCCTTTCCAAGTTTGGAACCATTCTGTTGTTTCATGTCCAATTCTAACTGTTGCTTCATGACCTGCATACAGATTTCTGAAGAGGCAGGTCAGGTGGCCTGGTATTCCCACCTCTTTCAGAATTTTCTATTTGTGTTGTGATCCACACAGTCAAAAGCTTTGGCATAGGCAATAAAACAGAAGCAGATGTTTTTCTGGAACTCTCTCGCTTTTTCAATGATCCAACAAATGTTGGCAATTTGATCTCTGGTTCTTCTCCCCTTTCTAAATCCAGCTTGAACATCTGGAAGTTCATGGTTCACATACTATTGAAGCCTGGCTTGGAGATTTTTGAGCATTACTTTGCTAGCATATGAGGTGAGTGCAATTGTGTGGTAGTTTGAACATTCTTTGGCATTGCCTTTCTTTGGGATTGGAATGAATACTGACCTTTTCCAGTCCTGTGGCCGCTGCTGAGTTTTCCAAATTTGCTGGCATATTGACTGCAGCACTTTCACAGCATCATTTTCTAGGAGTTGAAACAGCTCAACTGGAATTCTATCAACTCTGCTAGCTTTGTTTGTAGTGATGTTTCCTAAGGCCAGGAACTTAAGTAAGGCGTGATAAAATCAATTTTGTGTTTTCTTGTATAATATTTATTATTTTCATCTATGTTTTCCCAGTTTACCTCCCACTTTGGGAAAATACAATTATTTGCAAGTTTTGATTATTAGAACTGTAATAATCAGAGTTGACATAGTTAGTATTTTCTTCAATTCAATGGGTAAGAGAAAGAAGCAGAAGGAAACAAAACCAAATGGTGCAATTTTACTTCAATCCAATGCAAACCTTCAAGTCATTAAAGATTCAGTGTGAACTCATTTTCTGTCTCTGTTTTTAGTACAGAACACTGAAAATTCATGACCGTTAAGATGTAGCCAAGGCTGTTTAAGATCCCCAGTCTGCAGAGACAAAATCAATCACGTTCAATAGGCTCTCCTTACTGAAAAGTAAAATAAATGTGAACATAAAGACAATGCTGCATAAGAGTTTGACAAGTATGTGTTAAAATGGTTTAGAATCGTGATTCGTCTTGAACTATAATTGATGAAACTTGCGGTAGTGGTTTAGTCGCTAAGTTGTGTCTGACTCTTACTACCCCATAGACTGTAATCTGCCAGACTCCTCTGTCCATGGGATTCTCCAGGGAAGAATACTGGAGTGGGTTGCCATTTTCCTTCTCCAAGGGATCCTCCCGACCCAGAGATTGAATCTGGGTCTCCTGCATTGCAGGAAGATTCTTTACCAACTGAGCTAAGGGGGAAGCTTGATGAAACTTCCCACTCCCTATATGTCCTGTTTAGCTTAGTTTTTATGCAATTTCTGTTTTTTTTTCTAACTTGGAGACCAGCCGAAAATACCAAAGTATTCCCACCTCCTTTCATTGGGATAAGCATTTGGATCAGTAGCACAAAGCCTAACCCTCATTTGAGGACCACCTCCTATTCTACTTAGCTCTGTATAAATAATATCAACTTAACTCTTTCTAGTGATATCAACTTGGCAGTATCGAGAGCAGATGGTACTGGCAATGAAGACATACTTTTTTCTCTGTCTTTTTCCTCTAAACAGTTGCCCCGCCTCCCCTCCCTGCCCCATGCCTCATATCCAAGGGTTCTGCATCTGCGAATTCAACCTGACTGCAGATTGGAAATATTTTTTAAAATTCCAGAAAGTTCCAAAAGCAAAACTCGAACATGTCATGCCTCAGCAATGATTTACATAGAATTTACATTGTATTTACAACTATTTACATAGCATTTGCATTGTATTAGGTATCACAAGTAAATCATCTAGAAATGATTTAAAGTATATGGGAGAGAATATTACATAGACATAGTTGATTGATAAGGCAATGACTGGTTTGAGAGAATTGACTCCGATTATGAAAGAAGTTCCACTGTGAGTAAACTCCTATCAAATAGCATTGCATTCTACAGAGAAATTGTTCATGAAAGGAAGAGTCAATAGATGTGGCAAATTTCATTGCTGTCTTATTTTAAGAAATTTCCATAGCCAACCCCCTCTCAGAAACTGCCACCTCAATCAGTCAGTAGTCATCAACACTGGGGCAAAATCCTCCACCAGCAAAAAGACTTAACTTGCTGAAGTCTCAGATGATGGTTACTATTTTTTAGCAATAAAGTATTTTTAAAAATTTAAAAAAAAAAATAAAGTATATGGGAGGATGTACATAGGTCATATACAAATACTATGCCATTTTATATAAGAGACTTGAACACTTGTGAATTTTGGTATATGCAGGGGTCTTAGAACCAATCCCCAATAATTACTGAGGAATGAATGTATTTTTCTATGTAAATTACATGATATTTTAATTAAAGGAGTGAGTAGTGATGTTTATTATTTTTATACATTTTAGTTATCCTATCTTATTTTTTAGGTATATCCAAATAACTGAAAGATTTTTGTGCCTTTTTTTTTTAAATCATTTACTTGTTTCTGACTCTTGGCCATGTGGACAGATTAAAATGAGATAGTCATACACCATATAAAAATCAAAAGTCAAAAGTTACTCCCTAAAGCCCTTTATTTATATGCCAAAATAGGTAAAATTAAAATGACTGTCAATATCAAATATTGTCAAGGACTGAAGTAACTAGGACTTTCACATATTGCCTACATAGGTGGAAAATGGTATAACTATTCATATTCCCAAGGACAAAGTAGCCTGGTGGGCTGCAGTCCATGAGGTCACAAAGAGTCAGACATGACTGAGTGACTAAGCACACAGCACATTTTTAGTTTTATAGACTGTCAGTATCTATTAAACTAAATGTTAACTTACTCTTTGTCATAGACATTCCATTCCTAGATATATATACAAGAGAAATATATTCAGCCACCAAAAGACATGTACAATAGTGTTCATAATAGTCCTGTTTTAAATAACCAAAAACCAGGAAGTAATCCAACTGTCAATCAATAAGAAAATGGGCAAATGGTAACATTTCCATAGAACTGAACACTGTATAACTACTGTATAACAATAATTTTTTAAAAAGCCCTAACTGACACATTCAACAACATGAATGAATTTTATAGATAGTGTGCTGAAAGACAGAGGTAGACAGAAAAGATGTATAATGAATGAATTTATTATATGAAAAAAGGGTGCTAGTTATGGATGGGGATGGGGTGGGGTAAGAAGGCTTACCAAATGGAAGAGGGTATGAAAGAGCCTTCTAGAACATTTAGAGAAGTTCCTTATCTTCTGGTTATAGATACATGGGTATGTATATGTAAAAATCCATTGAATTTTATTCCTAGTACTAATATACCTTATGGACTTTACTTTGCGTAGAAAGTGAAGTTGCTCAGTCATGTCCAACTCTTTGCGACCCCATGGACTATAGCCCACCCGGCTCCTCAGTCCATAGAAATTTTTAGGCAAGAGTGCTGGAGTGGGTTGCCAATTCCTTCTCCATTACTATGCATACCACATACTATTATACTACAATTTTAAGTACCTGAAAGTAACAGTAAGTCTAAGCAAAGAAACTGAGCAAAATCACCACCTCCATCTTTGCTTAAGTGCTTCCTTCACAGGCCTAAGTCCCAGAAAGAATTAATCCAACTCTTTTAAAGACACACACTGGTCACACTGCTTTAGTACATACCTAATCCTTAAAATGTTCTCATTTGTCTAATGAGCCAGGTTGTTCCCAGAACCTGTGAGCATATCAGAAAAATGCCCACTGGCCAATGAGTAACACTGCAGTAAATGTCTTTTTTATGGGTATTATGCATATGCATAACTTTAATCATTAACACAAATGTTCCTTTACTCACGTCATCTCCATTTCCCTGTTTTAAAACTGAAAAACTTGGTAATTTGCCATGAGATCTCAGGATATTCGTGAAAATGAATAATGTTCCATTATATTTTAATCACCTCTTATATGAGTTTTTATTTCTCACTTGTGGATTCATAGTCTATTAAAAACTAGCCTAGGAGAAAATTAAAAAGCCATAGAAAGGCATAGTGCTGGAATCAGATAATTTTTTAAATGCATTTTAAAGTATAGTGGAAACTTAAAACCTATCCCTCCTACCATTTTAAGGTAAAACTGAACTGACAGCAATTTTTGTCCTAATGCTGGGCAAGATAGCAAATTGAATGAATAAATGAGTCTTAGAGGATGGAGATAGCTGATAATCATTTTCTCATGGAAAAAATTATTCTGCTAGACAGATCAAAATGATTTTTGGATACTGCTGTTGCTAAGACCATTGTACCATTCATTACAATGCTACTGATTCAATACGAAGATCTTTCTAACAATAATTCTGAGAATCTACTATAAACGAAAATCAAAGTCAGTCAGTCGGTTCAGTCACTCAGTCGGGTCTGACTCCTTGCAACCCCATGAATCGCAGCATGCCAGGCCTCCCTGTCCATCACCAACTCCCGGACTTTACTCAAACTCATGTCTGTTGAGTTGATGATGCCATCCAGCCATCTCATCCTCTGTCGTCCCCTTCACTTCCTGCCCCCAAGCCCTCCCAGCATCAGGGTCTTTTCCAATGAGTCAACTCTTCACATGGTGGCCAAAGTATTGGAGTTTCAGTTTCAGCATCAGTCCTTCCAACGAACATCCAGGACTGATCTCCTTTTGGATGAACTGGTTGGATCTCCTTGCAGTCCAAGGGACTCTCAAGAGTCTTCTCCAACACCACAGTTCAAAAGCATAAACTTTTTGGCACTCAGCTTTCTTCACAGTCTAACTCTCATCCATACATGACCACCAGGGAAACTATAGCCTTGACTATACGGATCTTTGTTGGTAAAGTAATGTCTCTGCATTATAATATGTTAACTAGGTTGGTTATAAATTTCCTTCCAAGGAGTAAGTGTCTTTTAATTTCATGGCTGCAGTCAACATCTGCATGTGATTTTGGAGCCCAAAAAGATAAATTCTGACACTGTTTTCTCATCCATTTGCCATGAAGTGATGGGACCAGATGCCATGGTCTTAGTTTTCTGAATGTTGAGCTTTAAGCCTACTTTTTCATTCTCCTCTTTCACTTTCATCAAGAGGCATTTTAGTTCCTCTTCAGGTTCTGCCATATGGGTGGTGTCATCTGCATATCTGAGGTTATTGATATGTCTCCCAGCAATCTTGATTTCAGCTTGTGCTTCTTCCAGCCAAGCATTTCTCATGATGTACTCTGCATATAAGTTAAATAAGCAGGGTGACAGTATACAGCCTTCACGTACTCCTATTCCTATTTGAAACCAGTCTGTTGTTCCATGTCCAGTTCTAACTGTTGCTTCCTGACCTGCATACAGGTTTCTCAAGAGGCAGGTCAGCTGATCTGGTATTCCCATCTTTCAGAATTTTCCACAGTTATTGTGATCCACACACTCAAAGGTTTTGGCATAGTCAATAAAGCAGAAATAGATATTTTTATGGAACTCTCTTGCTTTTATGATGATCCAGTGGATGTTGGCAATTTTACCTCTGGCTCCTCTGCCCTCTCTAAAACCAGCTTAAACATCTGGAAGTTCACAGTTCACATATTGCTGAAGCCTGGCTTTGAGAATTTTAAGCATTACTTTACTAGAGTGTGAGATGAGTGCAATTGTGCAGTAGTTTGAGCATTCTTTGGCATTGCCTTTCTTTGGGATTGGAATGAAAACTGACCTTGTCCAGTCCTGTAACCACTGCTGAGTTTTCCAAATTTGCTGGCATATTGAGTGCAACACTTTCACAGCATCATCGTTCAGAATTTGAAATAGCTCAACTGGAATTCCATCTCATCCACTAACTTGGTTCATGTGATGGTTTCTAAGGCCCACTTGACTTCACATTCCAGGTTTTCTGGCTCTAGGTGAGTGATCACACCATCATGATTATCTGGGTCATGAAGATATTTTTTGTACCATTCCTCTGTGTATTCTTGCCACCTCTTCTTAATATCTTCTGCTTCTGTTAGGTCCATACCATTTCTGCCCTTTATCAAACTCATCCTTGCATGAAATGTGCCCTTGGTATCTCTAATTTTCTTGAAGAGATCTCTAGACTTTCCTGTTCTGTTGTTCTCCTTTATTTCTTTGCATTGATCTCTGAGGAAGGCTTTCTTATCTCTCCTGGCTATTCTTTGGAACTCTGCATTCAAATGGGAATATCTTTCCTTTTCTCCTTTGCTTTTCACTTGTCTTCTTTTCACAGCTATTTGTAAGGACTCCTTAGACAACCATTTTGCCTTTGTGTTTATTTTCCATGAGGATGCTCTTGATCGCTGTCTCCTGTACAATGTCCCGGACCTCCGTCCATAGTTCATCAGGCACTCTGTCTATCAGATCTAATCCCTTAAATATATTTCTCACTTTCACTGTATAATCATAAGGGATTTGATTTAGGTCATACCTACCTGAATGGTCTAGTGGTTTTCCCTACTTTCTTCAATTTAAGTCTGAATTTGACAATAAGGAGTTCCATGATCTGAGCCACAGTCTGCTCCCAGTCATGTTTTTGCTGACTTGTTTTTGCTGAGCTTCTCCATCTTCGGCTGCAAAGAATATAATCAATCTGATTTCAGTGTTGACCATCTGGTGATGTCCATGTGTAGAGTCTTCTCTTGTGTTGTTGGAATAGGGTGTTTGCTATGGCCAGTGCTTTCTCTTGGCAAAACTCTATTAGCCTTTGCCCTGCTTCATTCCATACTCCAAGGCCAATTTGCCTGTTACTCCAGATGTTTCTTGACTTCCTCCTTTACATTCCAATCCCCCATAATGAAAAGGACATATTTTTTAGGGTTTTAGTTCTAAAAGGCCTTGTAGGTCTTCACAGAATCATTCAACTTCAGCTTCTTCAGTGTTACTGGTTGGCCCATGGGCTTGGATTACCGTGATATTGAATGGTTTGCCTTGGAAATGAACAGAGATCATCCTGTCATTTTTGAGATTTTGTCTAAGTACTGCATTTCGGACTGTTCTGTTGACCATGAGGCTACTGCATTTCTTCTAAGGGATTCCTGCCCACAGTAGTAGATATAATGGTCATCTGAGTTAAATTCACCCATTCCAGTCCATTTTAGTTCACTGATTCCTAGAATGTCCACATTTACTCTTGCCATCTCCTGTTTGACCACTTCCAATTTGCCTTGATTCATGGACCTAACATTCCAGGTTCCTATGCAATATTGCTCTTTACAGCGTTGGACCTTGCTTTTATCACCAGTCACATCCACAACTGGTGTTGTTTTTGCTTTGGCTCCATCCCTTCATTCTTTCTGGAGTTATTTCTCCACTGATCTCCAGTAGCATATTGGGCATCTACTGACCTGAGGAGTTTGTCTTTCAGTATCCTATTATTTTGCCTTTTCATACTGTTCATGGGGTTCTCAAGGCAAGAATACTGAAGTGGTTTGCCATTCCCTTCTCCAGTGGACCACATTCTGTCAGACCTCTCCACCATGACCCGTCCATCTTGGGTGGCCCCACACGGAATGGCTGTTTCACTGAGTTAGACAAGGCTGCTGGTGTCTGTGAAGGATCGTGCAGAAGCGCGGTGGCTGCGACGGACTTCACAAAAGCATGGCCGAGAGTAGCTACCCCACGTCCGAGGTCAGGGGCGGCAGACAGAGGAGCTACCCCACCCCGAGGTCAGGGGCGGCGAACGAGAGGAGCAACCCCACATCCAAGGAGTGGCGGCTGCGTAGGCACAGGAGGGCCTGAGAGCAGCTACTCCACGTTTAAGGTCAGGAGGGGCTGCTGTGAAGAGATACCCCTCACCCAAGGTAAGGAGCAGTGGCTCTGCTTCGCTGTAGCAGCAGTGAAGAGATACCCCATGTCCAACGTAAGAGAAACCCAAGTAAGATGGTAGCTGTTACGAGAGGGCATCAGAGGGCAGATGCACTGAAACCATAATCACAGAATACTAGCCAATCTGACAATCAAAGTAGTATTATCAATTACATTTTAAAAAGAGAGAAGCTTTTTTTGTTATATGGAGAAGGCAATGGCCGGGCCTGTTGAAAAGCCTTGTGTAGCAATATTCTGTTGGAGAAGGCAATGGCACCCCACTCCAGTACTCTTGCCTGGAAAATCCCATAGATGGAGGAGCCTGGTAGGCCACAGTCCATGGGGTAACAATGAGTCAGACATGACTAAGGAACTTCACTTTCACTTTTCACTTTCATGCATTGGAGAAGGAAATGGCAACCCATTCCAGTGTTCTTGCTTGGAGAATCCCAGGGACGGGGGAGCCTGGTGGGCTGCTGTCTATGGGGTTGCACAGAGTGGGACACGACTGTAGCAACTTAGCAGAAGCAGCAGCAGCATTTTCATTATAAACTTTAAGTTGATAAGATGGAGAAGTGGTGTTGGATGTGGAGTACATCTCTCTCCATGAATACATCAGTAATACATCTACAAATGCAGAAGTTCTCACAGAGCACCAGCTATGTACTGGCAGGATTTCTTGACCACCAGCCAGGAACATATGGATCCATGCATAACTCAATAGAATAAAGGAAAAAAGGGGGAAAGAGGAGGAGAGAAAGAGGGATGAGACCAGTATCTGGGGGTGATGAGGAGCTAAAGAGGGGGTGAGATACCTGCATCTGGGGCAATTGGTTGGAACAGAAGGGAAGCATTTGAAGTTGTCAGAGAGTGAAACAGTTATTCTGTAACAGTCCAAATGGAGTGAGAACCACACAATCCATGCCACAGCCTTACATACCCTGGAAATGGACTCTTCCACCAGAACACGAGATGCCTGGGAGCTGGAGCATGGGGATTAGATAGCAATCCTGGGGCAAGGACTGCTGCTGACTGCAAGGAGATGGTCCAAGGGGAAAGGAGGGAGGAAATCCACAAAGAAGAATGCCTTTGGAGGAAAGCCATCTGGTCATAGAGGCAGGGTGCTACTGTTAAGTTATGTGCAAGGGGTAGAGCTAACCCTGTAGTCTCTCTCTCCCCACATGCCAGTACCAGCAGCTGAGCAATAGAGAAAGATGCCACTGAGGGTGGCTCTTTGATGTCTGATGTGCCAAGCAATAAAGACCCCAGCCAGGGATGCCCTTTCTGCCTGCTGTGCCAAACAAAAGAGAAGGACCAGCCAGGGAGGTGCTTTTAGCACCAGCTGACAGAGGCTAGAAAAGAATCTACTAGAGCCAAATCTCCTGTGCTCATGGCTGCCAGCTTCCCTACATACCAGGGGGTCCCTGCAATCCAAGCAGCTGCATCACTTCCATGCCCAGTCCTCACTGGGGCAGATCCAAGTCCTCCAGGGCAGGCTTGGGAACAAACTCTTGTGGGTGACCCACAGGCAGAGATAGGGATAAAAACACAATTAAGCTCCAGGGGTGAAGTGACTAAGGAAGAGTATCAAACACCTTTCAATGAGCTGTCCTAGGTAGGCAAGGTGGGTTGAGGCTCACAGACAGAGGGAAAAGATGCTGACAGCTGAGACCTGAGAAAAGCATTTATTATAATTATGATTCATTCATTCTGTAGTTGGGTCTGGATTATTTTCTTAATTTGTTGTTGTTGTTCTCTCTACTTTTTTCTCTGTTGTTATGGTGGATGTTTTCATTACTAATATCTCTTTTTAGGCTTTTGGGGAACCTTTCTTAAATCACATTTTTATTTCTTTCATGTATATCTACTTCTGCTTTGTCTTTCTGTGATTTTCTTTTTATTCTTGTTGCACTTTTTCTTTAATATATCAATCTTTTTTATATATACATCTAACTTTTTTTCTATTTTGTTTTCTTTTTCTTCTTTCTTTTTATCATGTTTGTTTATTTTGTTTTCTCTGTTTTCCTCCTCAGTTGTGACTGCTTTGGTCTTGTTTTTCTGTTTTAGCTACTTTGCTTTTAATTGGTTGACATCATTTTTTACTTCCTTTTTCTCACTGGGTGACACTTCTACTTTGTTTTGATTTTGTTTGTAAATGTTTATGTGTGTGTGTGTTCCTTTGTTTTTCTTTCTATTTGTCTGATTTTGCTTTTTGATTTGCCTCGGTGTTGGTTTTTATTTCTCTTGTTGTTACTGTCATTAAAAGCAAATTGAAGGATTTTGGTTCCCCAACCAGAGGTTGGCCTTGAGCCTATGGGGTGGGAGTGTGATGTCCAGGACACTGCTGCTGCTGCTGCTAAGTCACTTCAGTCGTGTCTGACTCTGTGCGACCCCATAGACGGCAGCCCACCAGGCTCCCCCATTCCTGGGATTCTCCAGGCAAGAACACTGGAGGGGGTTGCCATTTCCTTCTCCAGCGCATGAAAGTGAAAAATGAAAGTGAAGTCGTTCAGTCGTGTCCGACTCTTAGCGACCCCATGGACTGCAGCCTACCAGGCTCCTCTGTCCATGGCATTTTCCAGGCAAGAATACTGGAGTGGGGTGTCCAGGACACTAGACTACCATAAAACCTCTGACCTCAGGGAGTTTTAATCAGTGAGAACTCTCATGAAAGCCTACACCTGGATCCAAGATCTGGCATCACACAACTGCTGGCAACACCAAATGTTGGAAACCTCACTCAAATAACAAGCAAGTGAAAGTCACTCAGTCAGGTCCGACTCTTTGCGACCCCGTGGGCTACACAGTCCATGGAATTCTCTAGGCCAGAATACTGGAGTGAATAGCCATTTCATTCTCCAGTGGATCTTTCCAGCCCAGGAATCAAACCCAGGTCTCCCCCATTGCAGGCAGATTCTCTACCAGCTGAGCCACTAGGGAAGCTCAACAAGCAAGAGAGGAATACAAACCTAGTAATCAGGAGACAGGCTGCCCTTAGACAACCCAAAACACACCTCCTCAAACAGCCCTGCTGGTCAGAGAGAGAGAGAGAGAGAGAAAAAAAAAACTCACCTCCACCCACCAGAATACAATCAAAAGTTTCTCTCAACATGAAGCCTACACAGCCATTGGTCCCACTTCACCCACCAGGGCCTGAGAAGAACTACAGCACTATAGCCTGCAGAAATATGATCTCAAACACAGTAAGCTAGGCAAAATAAAATGACAAACAAATATTGTGCAGATGAAGGAACAAGATAAAAATCCTAGTGACAATAAACACAGAGGAAATAGACAAACTACCCGAAAAAGAATTCACAGTAATGATACCCAAAAAGATGACCCCAAGATTTCAAATATACAATGAAGAAAATATAAGAATCATTTTACACATTTAGCAAGGACCTAGAAGAAATAAAGAATAAGCAGTGATGAACAACAGAGTTACTGAAATTAAAAATACTCTAGAAGGAATCAATAGAAGAATATCTGAGGCAGAAGAATGGATAAGTGAGGTGAAAGATAGAATAGTGGAAATAACTGCTAAGGAGGAGAACAAAGAAAAAAAGAGAAAGAAAGGAATTGTGGAAAATATCAGAAACCTCTAGGATAATACTAAATGACAAAACATCCAAATTATAGGGGTTGCAGAAGAAGAAGACAGAAGACAAAAAGCGTCTGAGAAAATTTTTGAAGAGATTAATCTAGTTGAAAACTTCCCTAAAATGGTGAAAGTTTGCAGCTGTGAGCAGTGTATGATGCCAAGATTCATGGCCTCTGGAGGAGAGGAATTTGATCCAAGGTCAGAGATAAGGCTTGATCACTTGAAGCTTTTTGTGTAGCAAAGAAGATTCTGACATAGACATCAGAAGGGAACAGAAAGAGTTCCCCCTTGCTAGGTTTTGGCAAGGCTTTTATACCTGTTAGCAAGTTGCTAATCAGAAAAAGAAATACCTCAACACTAAGAGAGTTTCAACAGGCCTCTTTCCCACAACATGCATCTTAAGATAAAATAGCACAAGGGGAGTCACCTCTGGAAATAAAACAATTGACATGGATCTTGAAGAAAGGTAAATTTCCAGCCAAATACATAGTTTTGTTAACACAGCTTAAGAGAACATTTTCATGAGTAAGAAATGCAAAAAGGCAAAATGGTTGTCTGAGGAGGCCTTACAAATAGCTGAGAAAAGAAGAGAAGCTAAAGGAAAAGGAGAAAAGGAAAGCTATGCCCATCTGAATGCAGAGTTCCAAATAATAGCAAGAAGAGACAAGAAAGGCTCCCTCAGTGATCAATGCAAATAAATAGATGAAAACAATAGAATGGGAAAGAGATCTCTACAAGAAAAACAATTAGAGATACCAAGGGAACATTTTATGCAATGATGGGCACAACAAAGGACAGAAATGGTAAGGATCTAACAGAAGCAGAATATTAAGAAGAAGTGGCAAGAATACACAGAACTATTTTAAACCCTAAAAAAATCCATGGCTGACTCATGTCAATGTATGGCAAAAACCACTACAATATTGTAAAGTAATTAGCCTCCAACTAATAAAAAAAAAAAAGGACAGCAAAAAAAAAAAAAAAAGAGTCTGATATCAAGATATCTCTGTTGCATTATGCCTGTGCATAGTGATTCAAGAAAAAAAAAAAAAAGATGCTGTGAAAGTGCTGCACTCAATATGCCAGAAAATTTGGAAAATTCAACAGTGGCCACAAGAGTGGAAAAGGTCAGTTTTCATCCCAATCCAGAGGAAGGGCAATGCCAAAGAATGTTCAAGCTACTTCACAATTGCCCTCATCTCACAGGTTAGCAAAGTAATGCTCAAAATTCTCCAAGCAATGCTTCAACAGTATGTGAACCATGAACTTCCAGATGTTCAAACTGGATTTAGAAAAGGCAGAGGAATGAGAGATCAAATTGCCAAGATCCATTGGATCATAGAAAAAGCAAGAGGGTTTCAGAAAAAAAAATCTACTTCACCTTATTGACTATGGCAAATCATTTGACTGTATGGATCACAACAAACTATGGAAAATTTTTATCAACAGATGGGAATACCAGATCACCTTATCTGCCTCCTGACAAATCTGTACATAGGTCAAGAAGCAACAGTTATAACCGGACATGGAACAATAGACTGGTTCCAAATTGGGAAAGGAGTACATCAAGGCTTTACATTGTCATCCTGTTTATTTAACTTATATATAGAGTACATCATGCTAAATGCCAGACTTGATGAATAACAAGCTGGAAACAAGACTGCTGAAAAAAATATCAATAACCTCAGATATGCAGATGACACTACCCTTATGGCAGAAAGTGAAGAGGAACTAAAATGCCTCTTGATGAAAGTGAAAAAGGAGAGTGAAAAAGCTGGCTTAAAACTCAATATTCAAAAAACTAAGATCATGGCATCTGGTCCCATCACTTCATGGCGAATAGAAGGGGAAACAATGGAAACAGTGACAGACTTTATTTTGGGGGTCTCCAAAGTCACTGCAGATGGTGACTGCAGCACCATCTGCAAATTTAAAAGACATTTGCTCCTTGGAAGAAAAGCTATGGCCAACATAAACAGCATTTTAAAAAGCAGAGGCATTACTTTGCTAACAAAGGTCCATCTAGTCAAACCTTTGGTTTTTCCAGTAGTCATGTATGGATGTGAGAGTTAAAAAAAATAAAGAAAAAAAGAAAGAAAACTGAGCACCAAAGAACTGATACTTTTGAACTGTGGTGTTCGAGAAGACTCTTGTGAGTCCTTTGAACTGCAAGGATATCCAACCAGTCCATCCTAAAGGAAATCAGTCCCGAATGTTCATTGGAAGGACTGATGCTGAAGCTGAAGCTCAAATACTTTGGCCACCTTTTGCGAAGAACTGACTCATTGGAAAAGACCCCGATGCTGGGAAAATTGAAGACAGGAGGAAAAGGGGACGACAGAGGATGAGATGGTTGGATGGCATCACCGTCTCGATGGACATTAGTTTGAGTACGCTCTGGGGGTTGGCGAAGGATAGGGAAGCCAGGCATGCTACAGCCCATGGGTTCTCAAAGAGCCAGACACAACTGAGTGACTGAACTGAAAATATCATATTCATGGGCAAGGTACACTGGTTTTCCAAGTCATTATTGGTTCAGGTTTGAGTCTTTAGGCAGAACAAATTTGAAGAAAGATTCTAAGGCAAATACAAAGTTTCATTAACATATTGTAAGAAAAACATTTCCACAAGAAAAAACGCATTAGTTAACTCAAGACTCATGAAATGTTAAGTTCAGCTGTCATCATGATAACACAGGATTAGAAGAGGAAAAAAAAAAAAAAAAAAAACCTGCCACTTGCAGTTTATTTCTTCCAGTCACTTGTGGACCTTGGCCTTCCTACCAAGGCTGTTAACCTTCTCAATGGGAAAAGAAACAGTCAACCAATTCCAAAACGTACTCCATATATGATAGCCTGAAGAAAAACACAGCAAGGCACATGTTGATCAAACTAATAATATTTCAACACACAGGAACAAAATATTAAAAGCAGCAAGGGAAAAGAAACATACAAGAGGGGGGGGGAAGCATATACAAGGGAATCCCCATAAGGTTAACAACTGAACTTTCAGCAGAAACTCTGCAGGTCAGAAGGGAGTAGCAGGATATATTTAAAGTAATGAAAGGGAAAAACCTACAACCAGGATTACTCTACCCAGCAAGAATCGCATTCAAAATTGATGGAGAAATTAAAAGATTTACAGACAAGCAAAACAGGACAACTCAGTACCAATAAGCCAGTTTTAAAACAAATATTAAAGAGACTTCTCTAGGCAGGAAACATAAGAGAAGTAAAAGGCCTACAAAAGCAAATTCAAACAATTAAGAAAATGCCAATAGGGACATGTGTATCAATAATCAGTTTAAATATAAATGGATTAAATGCTCCAACCAAAAGACACACACTGGCTGAATGGATACAAAAGCATGACTCACTCTTGATAATACACAGATCACCAGCCCAGTTTGGATGCTTGAGAGAAGTGCTCGGGGCTGGTGCAATGGGGGACGGGGTGGGGAGGTAGATGGGAGGCAGGATCGGGATGGGGAATACATGTAAATCCATGGCTTTTTCATGTCAATGTATGGCAAAAACCACTACAATATTGTAAAGTAATTAGCCTCCAACCAATAAAAACAAATGGAAAAATAAATAAATAAAATTAAATAAAAAAAAGCAAGACTCATATTTATACTATCTATGGAGACCCACTTCAGATGTAGAGAAACATACAGAATGAAAATGAAGGAATACAAGAAGATATCCCATGCAAACAGAAATAAAAAGACAGCCAGGGTAACAATTCTCACATCAGACAATATTTTAAAATAAAGACTATTTCAAGAGACAAGAATGGACACTACATAATAATCAAGGGATGAATTCAAAAAGAAAATATAACAATTGTAAATGTTTATGAACTCAACATAGGAGCACCTCAATACATAAGACAAACACATACATAAAAGAGGAAACTGACATTCACACAATAATAGGTGACTTTAACACCCAGCTTACACTGATAGAGAGATCATCCAGACAGAAAACTAGTTAAGAAATACAAGCCTTAAATGACACATTAGATCATATAGATCTAATTGATATCTATAGAACATTGCATCCAAATGCAGCCTAATGTACTTTTTCTTATGTGTACATGGAATGTTCTCCAGGACAGATCACATTTTGGGTCACAAATCAAGCTCAGTAAATTTAAGAAAATTTAAATTGTATGAAGCATGTTTTCTGACTATAACATGAGATTACCTATAAATAAACTGTAAAAAAAAAATAAAATAAACATATGGAGGTTAAACCAAGAAGCTACTTTAAAAAAAAAGGAAAGAGGAAATCAAAATATACCTAGAAACAAATGTTAATGATAACATGACAACTCCAAATCTATGTGTTTATTCACTCAGTTGTGTCTAACTCTTTGTGATCACGTGAACTGCAACCCATCAGGTTCCTCAGCCATGGGGATTCTCCAGGCAAGAATACTGGAGTGGGTTGCCATTTGCTACTCCAAACCTATGGGATGCAGCAATAGAGGTGCTAAGAGGGACCTTTATAACAAACAAACAAACAAAAAAATCCTACTTAAAAAAACATGAAAATCATCAGACAACACAACTTGCATCTAAAGAATTAGAAAAAGAGGAATTAAAAGAAGAAGAAGAATCCCACAGTTAGTAGAAGGAAAAAATATAAAGATCAGAGTAAAAGAAATAAAAAAGAAATGAAGCAAACAATCGGTTCAGTTCAGTTCAGTCGCTTGGTTGTGTCCAACTCTTTGTGACCCCGTGGACTGTAGCACACCGGGCTTCCCTGTCCATCACCAACTCCTGGAGTTTACTCAAACTCATATCCTTTGAGTCAGTGATGCCCTCCAACCATCTCATCCTCTGTTCTCCCCTTCTCCTCCTGCCATCAATCTTTCCTAGCACCAGAGTCTATTCAAATGTGTCAGTTCTTCACATCAGGTGGCCAAAGTACTGGAGTTTCAGCTTCAACATCAGTCCTTCCAATGAACACTCAGGACTGATTTCATTTAGGATGGACTGGTTGGATATACTTGTAGTCCAAGGGACTCACAAGAGTCTTCTCCAACACCACACTTCAAAAACATCAATTCTCTGGCACTCAGCTTTCTTTATATGCCAACTCTCACATCCATACATGACTACTGGAAAAACTATAGCCTTGACAAGATGGACTTTTGTTGGTAAAGCAATGTCTCTGCTTTTTAATATGCTGTCTAGTTTGGTCATAACTTTTCTTCCAAGGAGTAAGCATCGTTTAATTTCATGGCTGCAATCACCATTCACAGTGATTTTGGAGACCCCCAAAATAAAGTCTGGCACTGTTTCCACTGTTTTCCCATCTATTTCCCATGAAGTGATGGGACCAGATGCCATGATCTTAGTTTTCTGAATGTTGAGCTTTAAGCCAACTTTTTCACTCTCCTCTTTCACTTTCATCAGTAGCCTCTTAAGTTCTTCTCCACTTTCTGCCAAAAGGGTGGTGTCATCTGCATATCTGAGGTTGTTGATATTTTTCCTGGCAATCTTGATTCCAGCTTGTGCTTCTTCCAGCCCAGTGTTTCTCATGATATACCCTGCATATAAGTTAAATAAGCAGGGTGACAATATACAGCCTTGACATACTCCTTTTCCTATTTGGAACCAGCCTGTTGTTCCATGTCCTGTTCTAACTGTTGCTTCCTGACCTGCATACAGATTTCTCAAGAAGCAGGTCAGGTGGTCTGATATCCCCATCTGTTTAATAATTTTCCACAGTTTGTTGTGATCCACACAGTCAAAGGTTTTGGCATAGTCAATAAAGCAGAAATAGATGTTTTCCTGGAACTCTCTTGTTTTTTCCATGATCCAGTGTATGTTGGCGGTTTGATCTCTGGTTCCTCTGCTTTTTCTAAATCCAGCTTGAACATCTGGAAGTTCATGGTTCACGTACTGTTGAAACCTTGCTTGGACAATTTTGAACATTACTTTACTAGCATGTGAGGTGAAAGCAATTGTGCAGTAGTTTGAGCATTCTTTGGCTTTACCTTTCTTTGGGATTTGAATGAAAACTGACCTTTTCCAGTCCTGTGCCCACTGCTGAGTTTTCCAAATTTTCTGGCATACTGAGTGCAGCATTTTCACAGCATCATCTTTTAGGATTTGAAATAGCTCAACTAGAATTCCATCATCTCCACTAGCTTTGTTTGTAGTGATGCTTCCTAAGGCTCACTTGATTTCACATTCCAGGTTGTCTGGCTCTAGATGAGTGATCACACCACTGTGATTATCTGGGTCATGAAGATCTTTTTTTTCTCAATGTCCTTTTAATTGCCTAAAACAATTCAGATTGCAAGCTGTTATATTATTGAATATATCTTTGTTTTACATAAGAAAGACCTCTCCATATGGCATAGAAAACATTTGTTTACTGAACATTTACTTCTCCAGTCTCCCTCTGAATTATCCTTTGTCCCCTTTGAAGTTCTAGACTCCCACCCCCTTCTCCTTAGCTCAGAATAGCATATAAGCCTCAATTGACTGACTGTCCACTGAGTTCAATATTCTTATAATGCCCTACTTATACAAAATTAAATTTGGTTTTCTCCTGTTAATTTGTCTTTTGTTCCAGCCAGAGAACCTAGAAAGGCAAAGAAAAATTTCTTCTTCTCTGACAGAAGAAAGGAACGGGAAGAAGAGAAAGAGAAAGAAAGTTCTGTTTTATAGTAGAATGAGTAACAAAAAATGTAGAGTGTTGGAATTAGAAGATTAACATTTAGTATCCATCATAATAATAATTGATTCTAGAAAGAATAATAAGTGAATGCCAATAATTTTACCGAAGTGAAATTTGAGGAATACTGGAAGATTCTATAAGCCTCACAGTGTCTTCTGACTAGGTACTTAATGATTATAAAGGCAAAAACAGCAACTTTATAGTGAAATCACCTAGAAGACATGACCGTGATCAGGTGATCAAAGTTAACTTCGGTAGTAATCCATATCAGTTGTCTTCTGATGTACACAAGAACACAAGATCACTTCCACTGGTATTTCTGCCCCGAATGCAACATCTAATTGTGAGAAAGTACTAAAGAAGCCCAAACTGGAGGATAGCCTGCAATATAACTGGCCTGTATTATTTTTAAATAGTTAATACCATGAAATAGAAAGATTGGTACTGGGCCAAATAAAAGGAAACTGAAGAATACATGAGAATTGAATATGGAACATGATCCAGGATTTTCTATAACTATAAAGGGCAGTACTGGGATAAAACATAAGATCCGAGTATGGTTTTAGTATGCATGCTCAGTCACTCAGTCATGTCCAACTCTTTGCAACCCCCTGGGAGTTGCCTGTCTATGGGGTCCTCCAGGCAAGAATACTAGACTAGGTTGCCATTTTCTTTTCCAGGGAATATTCTCAACTCAGAGATAAAACCCATGTCTCCTGCATCTCCTGCATTGGCAGGCAGATTAACATATTAGATAATATTATAACAATGAATGCCCTGATTTTAACAATTATACTATGGCTATGTAAGCAGATTCTGTATTTTTAGAAGACACATTGAAATATTTAGAAGTAAAGAGACATTATGTCTGCAATATGTAGAGAGAACAAAAATGGTGAAGCAAATGCAAGTATGCCAAAATGTTACCATTTGGGAAACCTGAGTGAAAGGAGTACAGATTTTTTTTTTCTTTTTTCCTTACAACTTTTATGTTTGAAACTAGTGAAAATAAAAAATTACTGAAAAAAATAACAAAAGGAGGAAAAAAATGTGCAGGCTTGACAGGCATAAACGTGGGCTTGAATCCTGGCTCTCCTACGTGCTAGCTGTGTGATCTTAAGCAAGTTGTTTAATCTATCCAAGCTTTGCATTATAAGCTATAAAATTTCTCTCCTAGAGTTTTTAGGACAATTAAATATTATTACATGTAAAATGCTCTATAAATTTATTATTAAGATGTATAATACAGAGAAAAGTGGGTAGACTCCAAATGTATCAAGGCAATCATGGGAGGTTCTGTGTACTGAATTGGGCACCACTTCCTGTTGCTCCCAGACCACCAAAATCATTTACTAAATAATACCAGTGGCAAACTCCTCAGTCCTTCCCCTAATCCTTCCCACTTTTTTTTGAAACTCTGAAAAACTTCAAAACTCTGATGAGATCTAGGTGATGAGAAGGAAGCGACATAACAAACTATAAAACTAAAGCACACATACCTTAACAAATATATGATATTATAAACTTTAGCAAATTTGTGCTAGCCATTTTTATTTATCATAGTACTTATGGATAATGATATATCAAGTTGGTCCAATAATTCAGATGACTCTCTTTACCAGCTCATTGCACTGGGGAAATGGGAAACTCAGATATGAGTGCTCTATTTATGTTTATGGGACCTAGGTTGTGAAGGTTTCGTTTGGATGCCAATGAACTGTCTCCAACAGAAGCATTTATAATTTAAGCCAGCTCTCTTTTTGTTCAAGAACGTGTTCAAGAATCTTTAGTTCGAGAAATGTTCAAGGCTATCCATCCATCAGAATTGTGGAGAAGATAATTTTCTTGAATTTCTGAAATTATATTATATGAAGGTCCCTATTTCTCCCCCATGCAAAAGGTCAACTCTGCTAAATAATTTCCCATTGTACAAGGCAGTCCTTTTTTATAGTTTTCTCCCTTGCAGCATGCAGTCTTATTCATCATGTCATGTTTCAAGGAAGAAATCAGCAACCTATCAGCTTTCAAGGCCTGAGTGATGGGGACAGGAACAAAAAATACCTCAAATTGGAGCTGGACAGGAGCAAAGTTTACAACAGCTCCTGAGAAGCCATTTGTTTTGCTTATTTATATCCTGTCAGGACAGTAGTGAAAAGGGAACCAAATCAAATATAGAACTCAGTAAAGCATCCATAATTTGTCCTTGTCCTTATTTAGAGAATAATATTTCTGAAGAATATAAAGAGTTTGATTAGGAATAAGGTCTGCTATAAGTAGGATGACCATGTAAGTTGTTATTTAAAATGAGCCCCCTTGAAGAGTAAAAGGGGATCAATAATTATTCCAGCACAAAAGACTTCCTCCAAACAAATCAAGACATATGGTCACCACAGTGATGGAGATATTACTTAGAGGTTTGTTCTAATTTTTTAAGATGACTGACAGATCAGGTTCTAGCACCTTTATTTCAGAATATTAGAATAAGCAAAACAGATTTGGGAGCTAAGATAGCTTATCCTTTTCATTTTGCAAATAAAACTGAAAGAAAAGAGAAACTTTATTAATACCTGTAGAATTATAAAATGAAAATATCAAATTCTTTTTTTTTTTTTTTTTTTGGTACTGTTAGTTCAGCTAACAGCCTGGAATCTAGGTTTCCAAATCATTGCAAGTGACAAGGGAAGTCAATCTATATGCATAATGTTATGGTATTATCTATCTTCTTATCATGTTCATTTGGGGGAAAAAAAAGACTCAAATATTGTATCTCAAGCTTGCTACTCACCCTCATTCTTCAGACCATGATCCCTGAGTAGAAGTTGTACTTATCAAAACGAAGACCCAACATGAAGCCAACACGCCATTAAACATATTAGTACCCATGAAAAAAAAAACTCCACTCACTTTTCCAAACTTATAGAGAAAAAACATATCTAAGCTCATAATGCAGAATCCAGATGCATCCACCTAACCAAGGTCCTTGCTTTGTATAAGCCAGATATAAAAATTAAAACTCATGTACACATGCCTACATGATTTCCTATAAATGAAGCAAGGTATTGGATCCCAACACAATTGAAGTAAATATTGTTGTTGTTCAGTTGCTAAGTCATGTGCAACTCTTTGCAACCCCCATGAACTGCAGCACACCAGGTTTCTGTCCTTTGCTATCTGACGGAGTTTGCTCAGACTCATATCCATTGAGTCAGTGATGCCATCCAACCATCTCATCCTCTGTCTTGTCTCCCCCTTCTTTTCTTGCCTTCAATCTTTCCCCAGCATCAGGGTCTTTTCCAATCAGTCAGCTCTTTGCATCAGGTGGCCACAGTATAGAACCTGTAAAGAAACTGTATGCATAGAGTGAGGGGTTCTCTGGGGAGGTGCAAGTGTAGAAACATAAAGAGCAGTGGAGGAGGGGTTGAATATATCCCTCAAGAGCATCAGACTGGAGGGTTGAGAGAAGTATGATGCTCAGCTTTCTGCCATCTGACCAGGATCCTTCTTTCTCTGTGGAAACTCAGAAATTTGCTTCATCCATGATTAGGTATTAGTAAATTTTCTCAGATATACAGCTGCCAAATTCTTCCATTCTCATACCACTTCTCTGATCAGCCTCTATGTCTGCCATTCCAGGTCTGTCTCTCCATTCTACTGGAAGGGAAGGAGGGAATAAGTTCAACAAACAGGAGTCTGGGGCCAGGATGCAACTCCCTACCATGATGTCCTAGGCACCACTTCATCTCCTACCTCCTGCCCCTCATATGTCCTGGCAGTAGACTCTCCCTTACTTCTGTGTTCCAAGTTTTATCTGACTTCCTTAGAGATGGGCATTTCTCCCGTCCTTCTGGATTGTGGGAAGTGGGAAAAAGTAGCAAGCAGGGAGTAAGAGACAAGAAGGGAATAAAGATAGATGAAAGGAGTAAAGAAGAAATAACTCAAGCAGTGGAAGTAAATGTAGTAATTTTCAACAAGGAGCAGTCCAAATTATGTTTCCGAGGTGAACAAAAACCCCTAGCAAGTTTCTAAAACAGGTGACTTACAGATGGCTTTGTGCTACAAAGAAAGGGAATCGCCTCAGTTTTATTATAGAAGCTACCAACATATTTAATCTACTGCCTCAATCTGCAGCCCCATTAAGTTTGTTAGGAACTGTAGTATGGAGGGAATTTGGGTATAATAAAGAATGAGAGTAAGCATCATTCTCTAAGCAGAGCTAGTTAGGGAGCCCAAGCCAGGCCACTCCATTGTAGGCCAGGACAAAATACACTATAACTTCCTCCACACGACAGAGGAAGCAATGAGCTCTGTTAGTCAGTATTATTTATGGTATGTTATATTAATACAAATCAACTGACCCTTTCCTGAAAAGCTTGGGCCACTTAAGTTTCAAAGTCTAGTTTTTGTTTTTGTTTTTTAATTTTAGAAGGAAAATATTGCATAAGTACTATATATTATACAATACACCAATTTTGATTTGGGTCTGTAACTCATAATCAGACATAAATTTATTCTCTAGCAAAATATATATTTACACTAAGTGATATAAAAACCATGCATAGTTTCTAAATTCCATATACATGCATTAAGATACTGTATTGGTGTTTATCTTTCTGGCTTTTCATACAGGCTCAGGTCTATTTTATCAAGTCATTTTGTCATGCATTTAAGAAAACTTTTGAGTTTGGGAGCCTTTTGGATCTTGTCATCATGGATAAGAGATTGTGAACCACATGTTTATTCTTTGGAATAATTTATTCCAAATTATTTGAAATAATTCTTTCATATTCTTTGGAATAGATGTTGAACAAAGGGATAAATTAATACTGTATTACAGTTTCTTTAAAGGGAGATTATCCATCTTTAAGTATCTTTTCCTTAATGCTCCTATCTCTATTATCTGTTGATAATAAAAATTAAAAATAAAATACAGCAATAAGATGATTTATCCTGGTTTATTCTAAGACAGAGAAACAGATGATAAATAACATATACTGGGGCTACTTGGGTAAAGTTTCACTTCTATTCCTTATCAGTTTCACAACTTAAGCAAGTTACTTAATCTATTCATTCTTCAGTTTCATCTTTTGGATAATGGGAATAAATATTATCACCCATATTATGTGAATATCTGAAAATTAAATATGTCACATAAGAACAATGCCTGTCATATGGCGAATACCACAAAAGAGTTAGGTTTTGTCATTATTCAGCTCACAGTGCTTCTCAGCATGACATCAAAACAGTGGCCATTAAGATTCAGTCTTCACATGGCATTGAATGCCCTGTAATAATTGGGGGAAACTAAGGGCCTACTCCACCTAAGAGCATCTTCCCCACTAACTGTTGAAAACTTACAATCCATGAACACGGTATATTTCTCCATCTGCTTGTGTCCTCTTTGATTTCTTTCATCAGTGTTTTATAGTTTTCTATGTATAGGTCTTTTGTTTCTTTAGGTAGATATACTCCTAAGTATTTTATTCTTTTTGTTGCAATGGTGAATGGTATTGTTTCCTTAATTTCTCTTTCTGTTTTCTCATTGTTAGTGTATAGGAATGCAAGAGATTTCTGTGTGTTAATTTTATATCTTACAGACTAGGTAAGATCTTTCCTTACTATAACCCTTGCTAAAATGCATAAGCCTTGGAAGAAGTCAAATTTTGACAGAAATTATAAAGCTAAAACCAAAATGTTGTAAGAGAAAAACAAAAAGAAAATCTTTTGGACCCTTAGAGGCATGTCACCATCAAGGAAGGAAAATAAGAAATGAGAAAGCCAGTTTTCAATTTTTCTCTTTGGATAGTTCTTCTGAAGACTAAGGGCTGAGCACACAAGCATCTCTGTTTCATTTTGCTCAAGCATAAAACTAGCCTCACTTTCTAGGTGATAACACTGAAACTAAGGATGTAAACTCACTTATCCAAGGCACCTTGCTTTAGAATACTGTTATCTTATGTATACCCATTGCTTTCAGATTTACCTTGGTTTATCTTATCCAATTCATACAGTTAATAAGTGCCAATAGTAGAATTCTAACCCAAGTCTTCTAATTCTAGGTCCCAACTTCTACTCTCTACATCACAAATTTTCCCACCACAAAGTTGCCTAAGCATCCAGTAAGGAATCCCTCTACTTGAGACCACACGGATGGCAGGAAGTAATAGGTAAATAGGACCTTCACAGTCAAAAAGACCTGGAGTTGAAGGGTCATTGACAAAGTACTCACCATGGTTTATATGCCCATAATATTGGAATAAATAATAGCTGCTATGACAACTACATGAGTTAACATATGAAAAATATTGATTGGCAGCTTATACAACCAATAGGAGGTACAAAAGTACTCTCCCCTCCTCCATTTACTTCTGGTTATAAAAAATGGAGTATTTTTCTGTTCTGTCTTACCTATGTTCCTTTCCAAGCACCACTCATAATCTGGAAAATGTTGGGAATGATTGCCAAGAAGAAAGAAGTAAAGACAAAACAACATCAAAAAACAGCATGGCTACCATCTATCAGAGAGTGCTGAGTCCTTTCACAGATAATAAACACAAAAAACAAATAACCCCTGTCATTTTTGGAGGGCAGTGCCAAGGCTCATGAGGAAGCAGCTGGGAGCCTTCTGATATTCTGCACCACTAATGAGGACACCAGAGTTTCAGGGCTGTTTATTTGTACAATAGAAGTGACAAGAAGCATCCCCTCCCTCCTCTATGCTCTGACCCTGTCAGCAATTTCTGTCTCTTTGCAACACTCTGTATGAACTCCAGAAAAATGCTGTGACAGGGAAAGGAGGTTTGGAGTTCAGAGGAAACTTTGCTCATCACGGCTAAATCCTAATCTGTCAAGGAGACTTCTTGGGCCCTGGAAACATAGATGAGAAGATGCCCTTTCTCTTGGTAGTCTGCAGAGCTGGATTAGCTGCTGTTCAGTAATCTAAAGACACAGCAGGAAAAATATCAAGAAAGATATTGCTCAAATACTTGGCAGGTGTCTGGTTGCTTCTCTTTATTAAAACCAATAACTGTGATTCAGTCTGGCACTGATGTGTCATTTATCAGCCTGCTCTTTCCCTCATGCTATGCCAGATAAACCCCCAACCCACATACCCATGTAGCCTTTTTTTGAACTGAGAACAGGATAGCCAGGACAGTAGCATAACACTGCCAATATCACTGAAATATATGACCTGTCTTTCCCCATTAACTCTCCAAATAATTCATTACAAATGAGGGATGCTTAGGATAACACAAATTGGTCATTTGAAAATTTTGCTGACAAATTCTTACAAATGGCTATTAACAGGCAAGTCAGAGACTCAGCAGGCAGGACTCCTCTGCCTCTAAATGTTGACAATTTATGAACACAAGATGCTACTTTTATACAGGCAGATTAATAATAAGGATGTATGAATAATTATCAAATGCAAACAGAGCAATGCTGAGAATCAAAATTATAAATCCATAAAGGGTCAATCTGGTAAAAAAAAAAAAAAAAACTTTGAGTACAAATAAACAGAAAATGACCCAAAAAATCATATAAGAATTAGTTCTTTCTCATGAACAAGTGTTGTATAAAACTTAATTTTATTCCTTAAATACCTACCCATCTGAAGTCATTGGCAATGATTTAAAGCCATATGCTTTTCCACCACCATGATAAATAGAACCTACTAAACCTACCTTGGGTTTCCCTCATGGCTCAGTCAGTCAGTAAGGAATCCACCTGCAGTGCAGGAGACCTGGGTTTGATCCCTGGGTTGGGAAGATCCCCTGGTGGAGGGCATGGCAACCCACTTCAGTATTCTTACTTGGAGAATTCCCATGGACAGAGGAACCTGGTGGGCTGCAAGCCATGGGGTTGCAAAGAGTTGGACATGACTGAGTGACTAAACACAACACACAAGCCTACCTTAGCCCTACCTGACCTCTATTAAATTACAATTAGGATACCCTTATGAGTGATAAAGATGGGCAGGGCCCAAATGCTATGTGGGTACATACTCCTTCCCCATCTCCCTCATGGATATACTTCTATCAAAAATGTTATTCCTCTTCCACTTTGTGCACTGTTTCATAAAATATAAGGATGAACTAAAAATCTCACAGACTTTTCTTAAGTTGTCTGAAAGTAGGTTGCTGTTGTTGTCCAGTCATTCAGTCATGTCTGACTCTTTGTGACCACATGAACTGCAGCACACCAGGCTTCCCTGTCCTTCACTATCTCCCAGAGTTTGTTCAAACTCATGTCCATTGAGTTGATGATGCCATCCAATCATCTCATCCTCTGTACACCACCCGCCACCCCACCACCACCACCACCTTCTCCTCCTGCCCTCAATCTTTCCCATCATCAGGGTCTTTTCCAGTGAATCATCTCTTTGGATCATGTGGCCAAAGTATTGGAGCTTCAGCTTCAGTATCAGTCTTTCCAATGAATATTCAGAGTTTATTTCCTTTAGGACTGACTAGCTTGATCTCCATGCAGTCCAAGGGACTCTCAAGAGTCTTTTTCAGCATCACAGTTTGAAAGCATCAATTCTTCCAAGCTCAGCCTTCCCTATGGTCAAATTCTCACATCCATACATGAATACTGAAAAAAGATAGCTTGGACTATATGGACCTGTGTCAGAAAAGTGATGTCTCTGCTTTTTAATATGCTTTCTAGGTTTGTCATTGCTTTTCTTCCAAAGGACGAAGCATCTTTGAATTTCATGACTGTAGTCATTGTCTGCAGTGATTTTGGAGCCCAAGAAAATAAATCTGTCACTGTTTACATTTTTCCCCCACCTGTTTGCCATGAAGTGATGGGACTGGATACCATGATCTTAGTTTTTTGGGTTTTAAGCCAGCTCCTCTTTCACCTTCATCAAAAGTCTCTTTAGTTTCTCTTCACTATCTGCCATTAGGGTATTATCTGCATATCTGAAGTTACTAATATTTTTCCTGGCAATATTGATTGTAGCTTGAGTTTCATCCAGCCTGACATTTTGCATGATGTACTCTGCACATAAGTTAAATAAGCACAGTGACAATACACAGCCTTGATGTACTCCTTTCCCAATTTGGAACCAGTCTGTTGTTCCATGTCCAGTTCTAACTGTTGCTTCTTGACCTGCATATAGATTTCTCAGGAGGCAGATAAGGTGGTCTGGTATATCCATCTCTCGAAGAATTTTCCACAATTTGCTGTGATCCACACAGTCAAAGGCTTTAGCATAGTCAATAAAGCAGAAGTAGATGTTTTCCTGGAATTCCCGTGCTTTTACTCTGACCCAGCTGATGTTGGCAATTTGAACTCTGGTTCCTCTGCCTTTTCTAAATCCAGTTTGTACATCTGGAATTTCTTGATTCACGTACTGTTGAAACACGAAATAATTCTTAAGGCCAAGTTGAGAGCATACAGGACTTGGGGGAGAGAATAGGACTTTAGTGAAGACTAAGAGCTCCAGGACTACCCCAGTGTTGTCAAAATATGGTCCTTGGGGAAGACCCAAATATAACCATAAATTTTGCATGGGCATATAAGGGAAGAGAACCTAACATCAGTGACCTAGACACAGAATAATAGATCCTGGCCCTGGGAGACAAAAATAATGGTCTAAAGAGAGAAGGTGTTTCTGAATGATACACAAGGGCAGTGGTCTACTGTTCAAATTACTGTTCAAAGTTATACACACTACTCACTAAAGACTCTTGTCTTCTCAGGAAGCCACATTTATTCAGACTCGAATTTTTTTCCAGGCCTGCTATGATGACTGCTTGCTCCTTACCTGATTAGAAAATAAATCCTGACTCTGGTTGTGACAAGTTCTGACATTTGGCCATCTGTTGAGATTAGGTCTTCCTAGAAGGTTGACACAGAGCCAAGAGTTTAAGTGGGAATGATTTAGTAAATAAGTGTTCCCAAGAGCAGGCAGTAAATGAATGGGAGAATCAAGATAAGGAAGAGGAAGAAGTCAAGCACATCTCAGCCTCAGCCTGATCCCATGGGCACCTCATTCAAAAGCATAATTTCATGAACATTTATTCACTAAAAGCATCAAGCTGTGCATACAAAAAGGATAAATTTTAAGATAGATAGGTATAAGCTGTGCTTCAGTGAGAGAGAAATAGATAAACAGAAGAACAATTAGAGACAGAAAATCTGGGCTACTCTTTAGAAAATGTTAACTTGAATGAGGATGAGAAATAGATGCTCTATGAAGGGGGAAGTACAGTTTAAGTGAGAGCCACTTTTAGATGGAAGAAATAATGTCATTCTGTATGTTAGTTTAAATGACACAGTGCCATAGAAAGAGATTCTGATGCATGAATGAAACGGGCGGATTGTCAGATAATTAATCTAAATGGCAACTATTCACTAAGCTCTTACAATATGTCAGTTGCTAGATGACATATTACATATACTATTTCATGCACTCCCTAATTGCTGCTTCCTTGGGAAATGGATTATTATACGTCTTCAATTACTTGATAAGAAAAGTAAGGTTCAGAGAGGTTAAATACATTACCAAGGGACACACAGTTAGAGGGTATTAGAACTAGACTTCAAACTTATCTTTTACTTCAAAAATGCTGTTTCCCTAAGATTCCAACCCACCTAACTTTGTTAATGACTTCAGTAATCCACACAATTGACCTACTGTCCTGCCTAGGGCAGAATATGACCCAACTGTAAATAATCAATGACTTTCTTTAAGGGGCTAAGCCAGCAAGTGGTCTTCAGATCCCACCCAAACCAATCAGTAAAGTACATCTAATATAAATATGAAATATTTAAGTTGAAAAGCTCTGAGATGAAATATTCAGAACGAGGGCTGAATTCTGCTTTTCAGAAAGTATCATGGCATTTTCACACCCTAATGAAGGTGCTCATTCCCCCCCATCCCCGAGAAAGAAGGTGAATTTTAAATATTCCCACTATCACAGATTATAAAAGAAAACTACATGCTGACTATCTCGGATGATCTGGCACCCCAACATAGAGCTATGCTATAGGATAGAGTCCCACATATAAGGAAAGAGCATTTACTCTGCAACCAGTGATAGGCATTTGCCGAGCTTGTGGAAATTACCAACAGATCTCTAAAAATATCACTGAAAGGAACTCTATTCATAAATTTTGGCAATTACAGATTCACAGATTGTAATCTAGTATTTTATACCAAAAATTTAAGTTTCAGTATATTTTGGTATGGTAATCACAAAAACAGCTTCCCAAATATGTCCACATTCTGATCCTCAGAACCTCTGAATATGGTGCTTTACATGACAAAAGACTTTGAATGTATGATTACATTAAGAGTCTTAAAATAGGGAATTTATTCTATATTATATGGGCGGAATTAATGTAAACACACTCCCCTATAAGAAGGGCCCTCATAGGAGTGAGGCAAGAGGGTGTTTTGCAGACAGTTTTCACTTTCATCTCAGGTTCAAGGATTTGTTAAAGTCATTCATTACATACAAATAAACAACCCCAATATTTATTAGAGAATTATTTAGCTTACTTTCAATATACTAACATTAACTGAAAAGGGAAATAGAAATAGCAGAGGCTACATTACTAAACTGAGTTTGAGCAACATCCAGACTTAAATAGCAGTTGGAAGTCCTGTGACACAGCACATCTGGAGTCCCAATTGGGAAAATGCCCCAGACTATGCATCCACTTCATGGATGAGAGTTCAAAAATTGCAGTTTGGGGTTCCTACTTATAATTCCAGGATACAAACCAAGATGGTCATTAATCTGTGAGCAAATTGCAGCTCTGATTTCATGCTAATGCATAAAAATTGGACTGCTGTTAAGCCTGGGACTTGGCTGGTCAGATACCCTCCAGGGGCTCAACAATCAGTCCCCCATCATATTGATGGTGCCACAAGGCTTGCACTCATGGAAGGCAGCCACATACAGTCACTCACAGTTGGGGTAGTGTCCAGGCAGATTAGAAGCAAGACCTGTTCTGCTTTGTCTCTGAAGTCTAAACAAGACTATCTTATTTCCCTAACAAAGGATCAGAGTTAAAGATTAGGAAATGTTATGCCATTGGCTTTGAACATGGAGTTAGGGGCCATCAGCCCAAAAATGCAGGTTATAGATTCTCTCCTCATGTCTCCAGAAGGGAATACAGCTTTGCCAACACATATTTTAGCCCAGTGAGACAGCTTTTGGACTTCTGACCTCCTGAATTGTAAGATAACAAATATCTGTTGTTTTGAACCAACTTGATCTATGGTAATATGCTGAGGCATCAGGAAGAAACTAGTACATGAATATCTGGAGGCCTAGAGAAAAATATTGATGAATCTGAAAAGCTAATTTATATTCAAAAAAGCAATTATCTTGGCCCAAGCTACAGAGATATTTAAAATTAATACCAAAGTCTAGAAGTCCCTTAGACACAGAGCCTCAGGTAAAGATTGAGGGCAGGTGGTGTATGTAGGAGGTGATGACAACAATAAAGAGTAAAAGAGCAGGGAAGAGTAAAACAGAAAAGGAAGAGGAAACAAAGAATGGTACATTATCAGTGTCAATGCTGAAGGCCATGGTAGCCACTGGTGCCTCTAAGAAGAATGCAACATGCTTCCCAGAATGGGGCTTCCCTGATGGCTCAGCTGGTAAAGAATCCACCTGCAATGCAGAAAAGACCTGGGTTCGATCCCTGGGTTGGGAAGATCCCTGGAGAAGGGAAAGGCTACCCACTCCAGTATTCTGGCCTGGAGAATTCCATGGACTCTATAGTCCATGGGGTCACAAAGAGTCAGACACAACTGAGCGACTTTCATTTTCACTTACTTTTTTCCAGTATTAGCCATCCAGTGTGGGGAGGCTAGAGCATCGCTCCACTGTCTCCAGTCCCCTACTGGATGAGCATTAACCCACATCATCCAGTTAGACTGCAAGACTGGAGAATCCCCTAAAATGGGAAGTAGACATGATGGATATGTCAGAAAATCTGATCTTGCACAGAACCCTTATCCACAGTTATGGATTAATCATAGGTAGGTCAAGAGTAGGTGATGAAGGGCATCAAAAGAATTTGTTTTAGTTAGTGTTTTATAAAAACAGTAACTCCGAGGAAAGAAAAAATATCGCAAACCCACTAAAAGGCAAAAGGAATAAAATGTAGGTAGGCATTATACCAAAGAATTAATACAAATTAATAATAGGTACATGAAAAATGGCAGCATTCATAAATAATGGTAAGTGCAAATGAAAGCAATGAATAACCTCTTGACTATCAAATTAATACTTCTACACTAACGAAGAGAGTGTAAACTATACCAGTTTCTCTGGGAGCTATTTTTGTCTATTGTATTAAAGGAATGAAAACATGAATTTTCTTTTACTTATCATTTTCAGTTGTAATAATAAAGAAATTAATAACATATTTAATAATGTAAATATATTGTCACAGGAGACTGCTTAGATAAATCTTAGGATAAAAATATAATGAGATATTAACCATTATTATGTTGTAACTATTTTTAGATATGACAATATATTCATGACAACTTATTAAATATGTAAGTAGGCACCCGTAGGGCGATTCAGTTTTCTATAAAAATATTTTTATACCTGAAACTATACATTTCAGCTTTTTAGAAGTAATTATCTTTGGAGTTTGGTTTATTTGTCAATATTTTCTACAAAGAGTATGCATTTCTTTTGTAATATACTTCAAATTAGGATTCCTCATGAAGAACCCCACAGTATAACAATAGTGGCCAGTTTTATCAAATAATTCTTTAACTGAATAGTGAAACTACAGATAATAGAATATACCTACTTGATATTCTCAAAGGATTTGTCCTGAGACATTGGAGGATTCATTTTTTTTTAAATAGCATTTTAACCACTTGAACTTTCTCTTAAAATACAGTAGAGTATTACACACACAAAAATAAGTGAAATAAGGATTTCAGATCTTTAATAATTCTACAAGACTTTAAAATTAGTTCATGAAATTAAGATTTATCATGAGCAAAACAAGCCACATTGCATCAACACTCTAATACTCAAAATAAGTATTTATGATCAAAAAACTCAAGCAGAGATAACCTGAAGCATACAGTATGATGAACTAGATTTCTGGAGTATATCTAAGTTCACCCCAGTCTACTGTATACAAAGAAGACAAAAGAGCCACCTATTTGCAATGAAATGCAGATAGCTGATGGTCGATTCTGCTTTCTTAAATATGTATGCACACAAGACAAACTATCCATTCTATAAATTCATTCCAAATGCATGCAAGAAATCCAGGTTCTACTGTAGTGTCCATAAATTAATTCTTTCTCAACAAATAATGTTACTGTTTTCATTAGGTTCTAAAATAAATCTCCTACCCTGTATGTAGTGATCATGCCTTTAAAAAAAAAATGGAGCACAATTGCTTTACAATGTTGCATTGATTTCTGCTGTAAAATGAAATGAATCAGCTATATGTATATATATATCCCATTCCTCTTGGACTTCCTTCCATCACCACCCACATCCCACCCATCTAGGTTATCACAGAGCACAGAGCTGAGTTCCCTGTGCTATACAGCAGGTTCCCATTAGCTATATAATTTACACATGGTAGTGTGTTTATGTCAATCTTAATCTCCCAATTTGTCCCAATCTTCCCTTATCCCATGTCTACAAGTCCATTCTCTACATCTACATCACTACCTGTGCTCTTCAAATAGGTTCATGAGTACTATTTTTCTAAATTTCACAGATATGCATTAATATATATTTGCTTTTCTCTTTCTGACTTACTTCACTCTGTATGACAGATTTTAGATCTATACAATCTCTGTAGATGATGTGATTTCATTCCCTTTTATAGTTTAGTATTATTTCATTGTAAATACATACCATATCTTATTTATCCAATCATCTGTTGATGGACATTTAGGTTGCTTCCACATCCTACACTATACTTTGCCACTCAGTCATGTCTGATTCTTTGTGACCCCATGGACTGCAACCTACCAGGTTCCTTTGTCCATGGGGATTCTCCAGGCAAGAATACTGGAGTAAATTGCCATGCCCCTCTCCAGGGCATCTTCCCAACCCAGGGACTGAACCCTGGTCTCTCACATTGCAGGCTCAGACTGACCTGAGCCACCAGGGAAGCCCAAGTCCGTGTCCTGGCTATTGTAAACAGTGCTGCAATGAACATTGGGATACACATGTCTTCTCGCATTATGATTTTCTTAGGATATATGGCCAGTAGTGGAATTTCTGGGTCATAGACAACCCTCAGAATAGGAGAAAATAATTGCAAGCAAAGCAACTGACAAGGCATTAATCTCCAAAATGTACAAACAGCTCAAGCAATTCAAAATCAAAACAAAAACAATCTAATCAAAAAAATGGGCAGAATACCTAATCAGGCATTACTCCAAATAAGATATACAGATGGCCAATAGACACATGAAAAGATGCTCAACATCACTAATTATTAGAGAAATGCAAGTCAAAACTATAATGAGGTATCACCTCACACCAGTCAGAATGACCACCACCAAAAGATCTACAAACAATAAGAGTTAGAGAGGATGTGTAGAAAAAGGAACTCTCTTGCACTGTTGGTGGGACTGTAAATTGATACAGCCACTATGGAGAACAGTATGGAGGATCCTGAAAAAAACTAAAACTAATCATACATTTTTATTTTTTGTATTTTCTGATGTTTTGATATCTGGAGCCCTGATGATCCTGGAGAGACTGCTCATTCCAGGGCTAATTAATCCCCAAAGGCAGTAAACTGGCACTCAGAGCATGCTTTTCATATGCACACTGACCAGTCCAGAGCTAGCACCATCTTCCTCTATGGGTTTTTTTATATGCTAGGCTAATATTTCCCCATTCTAGTCACCCTTGTGGCAGGTATCAGGTGATCAGGACTATGTCTTATGCCCTAGAGTCAGATAAAATTATTCATTTAGTCAAAGCTAAACAGTCAGCTTACCTGTCTCAATCATTGCTTCTGTCATAAGCCACAATGAAGACTCTTATCCACATTTCCCCTGGCTTTCTCTGCCTCTTGACCCATCCCAGGGCCACCTGTGTGGCAAGATATAGCCCCCCCCCCCCACCTTGGGAACTGAGAGTAACCGTCTTTTCAATGGCAATTTTCTCCTGATCTGTTGGCTTCACCATACTAGAATAATAATAAGACCTATATTTTAAAACAATATATGACTGCAGATAGCTCCTGTTGATGGGTGCAGATTAGGTATGATATATATAAATAGCAATGCCAAATGTCACATTAACTATCTAGTTTCTGTCTGATGTGCTTCATATTTCATATGGACTTTATAACAGTTGCTTTTTTCAATGTCAGGAAGAGTGTATTTCAGAGGCCAATGAGAATATCCAAGTAAAAGAAATAGTCCTTGCAAATCACCAAATTAAAGGAGGTTTCAATGTGCCTAACAACATTGTCCATCTGATGGATTCTGTCTCACTTTGGTGCATTTGCCTGTTCAGAGATTACTTCCAGTGCTGCAGGCTGCTTCACAGCACAGGAAGAAAGCAGGGCTGATCCAGCTGGCTCTGTCCCAGCAGCACTTCTGCCACCAGCTTTAGTTCTGCCCCACTTACCATCCTCAAGACTGCTGATGCCCTGCTTGTGCCAGTCTTTCATCATTTCCCGTGATCTTGCCCAGAATTCCACAAAAATATAATACTTGTTCAAGCTGAATACACCTCCAAAATGTTAACTCTGCCCTCTGAAGAAAAGATCGCATTGTTTACCATAAGTCTACCTGATTCCAGCCTCAAAATAGAGAGGAAAGGGTGATTAATTACATTGCTCTGTTTTTGTGCTTACATCTGGTTTCTCCCTCTGGAATCCACTGTAACAGTTTCAAATATGTCCTATGGATCATATAGGTAATAGCAACCTCTTGATAATCTATAGTCTTGTTAAATATTCCTTTGACTCAGGGATCCTTTACAACAGACCTGCTAACCTCTTCATCCCTGGGAAGCTTGACTTCAGGGTCAGGGCATAAAATTAAAACTTTTTTTTTTCATTTATTTTTATTAGTTGGAGGCTAATTACTTTACAATATTGTAGTGTTTTTTGCCATACATTGACATGAATCAGCCATGGATTTACATGTGTTCCCCATCCTGAACCCTCCTCCCACCTCCCTCCCTATCCCATCCCTCTGGGTCATCCCAGTGCGCCAGCCCTGAGCACTTGTCTCATGCATCCAACCTGGACTGGCGATCTGTTTCACACTTGATAATATACATGTTCCGATGCTATTCTCTCAGATCATCCCACCCTCGCTTTCTCCCATAGACTCCGAAAGTCTGTTCTGTACATCTGCATCTCTTTTTCTGTCTTGCATACAGGGTTATCATTACCACATTTCTAAATTCCATATGTATGCATTAGTATACTGTATTGGTCTTTATCTTTCTGGCTTACTTCACTCTGTATAATGGGCTCCAGTTTCATCCACCTCATTAGAACTGATTCAAATAGTCTTTTTAATGGCTGAGTAACATTCCATTGTGTATATGTACCACAGCTTTCTTATCCATTCGTCTGCTGATGGGCATCTAGGTTGCTTCCATGTCCTAGCTAATATAAACAGTGCTGCGATGAACATTGGGGTACACGTGTCTCTTTGAGATCTGGTTTCCTCAGTGTGTATGCCCAGAAGTGGGATTGCTGGGTCATATGGCAGTTCTATTTCCAGATTGTTAATGAATCTCCACACTGTTCTCCATAGCGGCTGTACTAGTTTGCATTCCCAACAACAGTGTAAGAGGGTTCCCTTTTCTTCACACCCTCTCCAGCATGTCTTCTCCATCCTTAAGTGACACCCCAGAGTGAGCTATGTACCTAGGAACTGAACCATAATTTTCAAATAAAAGTGCTTACTTTCCAGGACATTCATGAATTGTGTTTACATGTAATTCATTCATGTGCCTATATGAATCAGTGAGCTCTTCCTTTTTATTTAGAGAAAAAGTGGTTTAGTGTGTAGGGTCTAGAGTAGACTGCCTGGCCCTAGATCTTGACTCTGAAATTTACCAGCCATGTGACCTGGGGCAAGCTACTTAGGTTTCCTATGCCTCAGTTTCCTTATCTACTAAATAGAGATAATAATAAAAGTACCTAACTGATATTCTTTAGGTAGGCAGTGTGATTAAGTGAGGTAATACTCTTAAATCATTAGAAACAGTATCTAGAATTCAATAAATTTTAACTGCTATTATGTAACTCCAACCTGTCTTTTAAGGCCTATCTCATATTGATTCTATTATATGAGTAGTGCCCAGGTTTTGTATACATAATAAACACTTGAAGACTCTGTTTTTGAAGGCAGAGTCTCATACTCCATTCCAGAGAGAATGATGGAGTAGGGCTAGATATGCCTTAGGAATCTACATTCTTAACAAGTATTCCAGGTGTTCTTATACAGGTAACTTGAACTGTATAAGATAGCACTATTCTAAGTCATCTCTAATTACCTTTTGTCCACCTATCAGCCTTGCTATTCTAAATATACAAAGCAGTTGCCACTTGACATTTACTAATTTATTTTTCATGTTTAAGTTATATCATCAAGTAAGATTATAAATTACTCTAAGACAGGAATTTAATTTTCTTCAGTTTGGTATTCTCCATAGAACAGAATAGTGTCTTTCATACACACCAATGTAGGATATAAATTAGTTTCTTGACAGGTTGATTATTGAAACTTCCAGTTTCAAATGCACAAACCCAAGTCTTCTAACTGAATTCAGTTTTAAATAAGCAGCACTAGACTGTCCTTAAATACAGACTCAGGATATTACTTCAGTTTTTCTAAAACTGTAATTATTTAATCTGCTATATTTACATTTTGATTTTATGAGATGGTAGTGGGTTAAATCATGAATGTTATTAGACTCCAAATACTTTACAGAGAAAAGTTTAAGGCACTGAGAAATTATGTAACATTCTCAAAATGATTTGTATAAGTTTGGATACGCCCAGAAGAAACAATAACTTGAAGAAGACCTTGGACAACCACTGTTATCCATAATATGAATGTCATATTTCATTGTAGTATTTGAGTTAATTATGTGAAATTTTAAATTCTCAGTAATGACAAAAGAAAATTTCTTGACATTTTTCCAAACTTGTCCACAAACAGTGGTCATATGGTTAGCTTCAATATAGCTCAGTAGCTGCAGAGTAGAATCCCCTGGGAAAATTTAAAAAGTACTGATACCCAGAAAAAAAATCCCAAACTAATGAAATGAGACTCTCTAGAGTTATGTCTAAAGGTTCAGAATCTATAAAGCTTCTCAGATGACTGCAATATGCAGCAAGTTTGAGGACCACTGGGACTACTTGATGATAATCCATTCATTCAAGTTTAATAAGCATAGATGCCCAGATCTCAGTCCTAATGATATGTACAAAGCAGAGAAATGTAAAAAGTATCCAAAGTTATTCTATTTCATAGTAAGCCATAAAAGATGTTCATCTATTTATGTTTTCTATTTTATAGGTGAGAATCAGTGACAAAGAAAGATTGTTCTAGATCTCTCATTAGTGGGAAATTATGTCACAAGATACTATTTCCTAATGCTATTACCACTACAGTTGACCTAAAATATCCTCTCTAACTCAATCTAAGTTTGAAAGAAGAGGATAAAATAAGTTCACTGGACTGCTGAAGCAGGAGATGAAGGATTTTTGAGGAATCAGAGATTAGAAGAGTGAACCTAACAACTACGGGCAAATTTTATACTTTACTAAAGTTTCGTTGAATAAATATATCTGATCCACTTACAACTGTAACTGCATATAAAAAGGACCACTTAAGTATTTTCTATTTTAGGATGAATATGGGAAGAATACCTCTATCTGTAATATGCTCCAGGAAAACTGATGTGCTGATAGTCAGATATACTCTAACACAAGAAAAATGAAAATACTCTCACAAAACAGCAAGTTAAAATGGCAGAAATCACAGAGCCTTACTTTTTTATGAGACTCGTAAGTAGACTATGACATATTTGAGGGTTAAAATTTTATGAAGTTACTAAAAATTATGTTTCTTTAAGGTTAAAATACCATAAGAACAACCTTATGTTAAAATGTTAAATGAAAAAGTCAGAATTAAACATGATGTAAAGTATGATCACAGCCATGTAAAACAAACAAACTACACATTTTCACAGGAAATCTCTAAAGAAAAACACATCAGAATGTGTTGGCTTTGAGTGACAGAAACATGACTTTTTATCTATTTTTTATGTAGCAAATGCTCTATCATAAGCAGTCATTATTTTTATAATAAAAATTAACTTGACTTTTGAAATATGCAATATAAATGAATTCCGTTTGTATTTAAGTCTGAGATTGATCATTTCTAGTACATATATGTTAGATATGGCACGTGTCCTCACAAACTACAATGGTATTATTACTACTAATGTGTTTATACATGTACAACTATTTGAAGTATACAAAGGTTTTTTCAGACAATAGAGGAAAGTCAACCCTGAAATCTATGAGGAGTTAAGTAGTCCCACCATGGAGGGTGTGGAGAAGGAAATGGCAACCCACTCCAGTAATCTTTCCGGGAGAATCCCACGAACAGAGGAGCCTGGCAGGCTACAGTCCATGGGGTCACAAGAGTCAGACATGACTTAGCACCTAAACCACCACCACCACCACCACCACCATGGAGGGTGAAAGCTGAGGCAGACCTTCTCTTATTTAGTTCTTACTAAATAAAATATTTAGTTTCATTCTTTTACAAGTGGCTGACCAGTTTTCCCAGCACCACTTGATAAAGAGATTGTCTTTTTTCCCACTGTATACTCTTGCCTCCTTTGTCAAAGATAAGGTGTCCATAGGTGCATGGATTTATCTCTGAGATTTCTATTCTGTTCCATTTATCTATATTTCTGTCTTTGTGCCAGTACCACACTGTCTTGGTGACTGTGGCTTTGTAGTAGAGCCTGAAGTCAGGCAGGTTGATTCCTCCAGTTCCATTCTTCTTTCTCAAGATTGCTTTGGCTATTCGAGGTTTTTTGTATTTCCATACAAATTGTGAAATTATTTGTTCTAGTTCTGTGAAGAATACCATTGGTAGTTTGATAGGGATTGCATTGAATCTATAGATTGTTTTGGGTAGTATACTCATTTTCACAATAGTGATTCTTCCAATCCATGAACACGGCATATTTCTCCATCTATTTGTGTCCTCTTTGATTTCTTTCATCAGTTTTTATAGTCTTCTATGTATAGGTCTTTTTTTTTTTTTCTTTAGGTAGATATACTCCTAAGTATTTTATTCTTTTTGTTGCAATGGTGAATGGTATTATTTCCTTAATTTCTCTTTCTGTTTTCTCTTTGCTAGTGTATAGGAATGCAAGGGATTTCTGTGTGTTAATTTTATATCCTGCAACTTTACTATATTCATTGATTAGCTCTAGTAATTTTCTGGTAGAGTCTTTAGGGTTTTCTATGTAGAGGATCATGTCATCTGCAAACAGTGAGAGATTCACTTCTTCTTTTCCTATCTGGATTCTTTTATTTCTTTTTCTGCCCACAAAAATAAACTCAAAATGGATTAAAGATCTAAATGTAAGACCAGAAACTATAAAACTCCTAGAGGAGAACATAGGCAAAACACCCTCTGACATTAATCACAGCAAGATCCTCTATGACCCACCTCTCAGAATATTGGAAATAAAAGCAAAAATAAACAAATGGGACCTAATGAAACTTAAAAGCTTTTGCACAACAAAGGAAACTATAAGCAAGGTGAAAAGACAGCCTTCAGAATTGGAGAAACTGATAGCAAATGAAGAAACAGGAAAAGGATTAATCTCAAAAATATACAAGCAACCCCTGCAGCTGAATTCCAGAATAATAAATGACCCATTCAAAAAATGGGCCAAAGATCTAAACAGACATTTCTCCGAAGAAGACATACAGATGGCTAACAAACACATAAAAAGATGTTCAACATCACTCATTATCAAAGAAATGCAAATCAAAACCTCAATGAGGTACCATTACACGCCAGTCAGAATGGCTGCTATCCGAAAGTCTACAAGCAATAAATGCTGGAGAGGGTGTGGAGAAAAGGGAACCCTCTTACACTGTTGTTGGGAATGCAAACTAGTACAGCCACTATGGAGAACAGTGTGGAGATTCCTTAAAAAACTGGAAATAGAACTCCCATATGACCCAGCAATCCCACTCCTGGGCAGACACACCAAAGAAACCAGAACTGAAAGAGACACGTGTACCCCAATGTTCATCGCAGCATTGTCTATAATAGCCAGGACATGGAAGCAACCTAGATGCCCATCAGCAAATGAATGGATAAGAAAGCTGTGGTACATATACACTATGGAATATTACTCAGCCATTAAAAAGAATTCATTTGAATCAGTTCTAATTAGATGGATGAAACTGGAGCCCATTATACAGAGTGAAGTAAGCCAGAAAGATAAAGACCAATACAGTATACTAATGCATATATATGGAAATTTAAAAGATGGTAACGATAACCCTATATGCAAAACAGAAAAAGAGACACAGATGTACAGAACAGACTTTTGGACTCTGTGGGAGAAGGTGAGGGTGGGATGTTCAGAGAGAACCGCATTGAAACAAGTATACTATCAAGTGTGAAACAGATCACCAGCCCAGGTTGGATGCATGAGACAAGTGCTCAGGGCTGGTGCACTGGGAAGGCCCAGAGGAATAAGATGGAGAGGGAGGTGGGAGGGGGGATCGGGATGGGGAACACATGTAAATCCATGGCTGATTCATGTCAATATATGGCAAAAAACACTACAATATTGTAAAGTAATTAGCCTCCAACTAATAAAAATAAATGGGGGAAAAAAAGAACAAAAAATGAAAAATAAAATTATTTTTTAACCTAAAAATAAATAAATAAATAAAATATTTAAGGACTGCAACTGCCAAAACTAGAATACAAATTCAGATCTTGTGGCAAATATGAAAGTGAAAGTTGAGTCGCTCAGTCGTGTCCGACTCTTTGCTACCCCGTGGACTGTAGCCCACAAGGCTCGTACGTCCATCGGATTCTCCAGGCAAGAATACTGGAGTGGGTTGCTATTTCCTTCTCCAGGGGATCTTCCCAACCCAGGGATCGAACCCGGGTCTCCCATATTGCAGGCAGACGCTTTAACTTCTGAGCCACCAGGGAAGCCCAAATGTAAAGCACTCCAAAATTCCATGATTAACCTATTCATGCCAACTTGTTCCTTTCTCTTGATAATATAAAATATCTAATGTTTAGTTAGTGAGGAGTTTTTTGAAGTTCTGGGGATTCACAAGGTGTAAGGTACATGTGGAGTTTCTTAAATTCTGTTTGCTCATATTTCTATAAAAATGTAAGTTATAGCAAAACCCCCAAATAATCCTTTAAGGCCCAGTATGAATAGAAATCACAGTTAAGGCAAGCTGGGTTGTTGTCCTCTCTAAGTGTCCAAACATCATGATAGACTTCCCATGGGGTAATCTCGTGAGGCTTAATGGGCCAATCGTGCTTCAGAGGAGCTGACAAGATTCAATACACTAATATGTAGATTTCCTAAGGACTTGTTAGGCAATGTAGCATCTTATGAAGCAGCTCTTTAAAAAGATTTTTAAGAGATGAATTTTATCCTTCAAGTCCTACAGGTTTTCCTTCCAGGTCCCTCTCCCACCTCCCTGCCACACTCCCAGGCCTGGTTCCTTGTCACCTTTGCTGCTTCATGCAGTTAGTTGTCCCACCACCAGCCTCAAGAACTTTCTTCTCAACTGCTGCTAAAAAGAGCTTTCTGTTATACCCGAAGAGGATTTGCCTCTTGATAGAGGGATACTAAAGAGTATAAAAACACATCTCTAAATAATAATCTCTATTATCATGATCTCAAAATTCATCTTTATCCTTATTCAGCCTCACCTCTTTCCTTCCCGTGTTATCTCCCTTTCCATAGCAGAAATACATTGCATCTCCTCAGGCATTTGGTTCTTCAAATAACCCCACCTATAATTCCTCCATGTCTTTCTGGAGGCCTCTTTTTCTTCCTTTAGCTAAAAACAAACTTGTTGAATCACTATATTCAAGACATGCACAAGCTGGACTCTATCTGCTTCGTTAACTTACCCTGTTCACCACCCTGTTGTCTTTAATTTCCATCTCCACAAAGGACCATTTAACATTTACTGAATATTCCTAATTGTGTCACACCTGCATGCTCTTGCCTTGATGATGTCTTCCAATGAACTGTCTTGCCTTGAACTCCCCACCCTTTTCTCAGGAGTTTTCTAATCTTTCCTAGGGAAACTGAGCTAATTCTTCCTCTGTATGTGTGTTCTCAGTCACTCAGTGATGCCCCACTCTTTGCAACTTCATGTGCTGTAGCCTTCCAGGCTTCTTTTGCCATGGGAATTCTTCAGGTAAAAATACTGGAGTGAGTTTCCTACTCCAGGGGATCTTACCAACCCAGGGATCAAACATGTGTCTCTTGTTTCTCCTCCCTTGGCAGTCTGCTCTTTACCACTGTACCACCGGAGAACCCTAATTCTTCATCTATACTACAATTATTATCATCACATAAGTTTCTTGTAAAACTCATTGCATTCTATGATAAATGGAAATTTGTGTTTCTATGATGCTATCTGATTTGAGCTGCTCAATGTCAAGGTCTCTCTCTTATCCACTCTCACTGTATCAAATTACTGATAAAGAATTGGGCACATACAATGACCAAAATAATAATTTAACTACTATGGGAAAATAAAAAAAAATATGATGATTAATACTAGCATTTCAATCATCCTAAGAAACAATGTAGGAGAGAATTTCTGGTTAGGCAACTGGAACTTCCTGGAAATTATATCAACCAGTTGCCTTGCTATGCAATTACAATTGCTACAAGAAAAGTCAATTGCACAATAAATACTCTCTCTCCCTTTTAAATTAAAATCAAACAAGTTTTCACTTTGAAGAACCAACAATAAAATTTAAGAGCTGTAATTAAACAAACATTACAACCAAATTAATTTGGACTAAGCAGAATACTTACCGGAATGTATTTAATAGGGCATTAATATTACTAGCAGACGTAGAGGAAAATAGAGCTCAGGAGTCTAAAGCATTATGATTTATCATATTTCAGATTTACCTGCTATGAGAGAAAGTTATAAATATAGGAAATTTAACATGAAATTAAACAAGTGGGACATATTTTCTAAGCAAGAAAGAGTTACATCATAGTTAGTAGTATAATTTGACCAAGTTAGAAAACTATGTGAATGTTTCTGACATTTATATCTCCACAGGAAATGTAAATATAACTAAATTCCATTTATCAGCTGATGACAAATAGGTTGATAAATAGAAATTATGAAGAAACTATGATGGGTATAAAGAAATATATATGTATGTCTGTCTGTATGTGTGTGTACTCCTGACTCGTAACATTTACCAAGTCTCTAAATATAGTGGAAGGACAAGACACAAGTTTCCTGACAATTTCAGACACTGATTAATGATGAAAACAAGTTATATGACCTAAAAGTCATTTAATAACTTTTTCTGTTTGAAAATTGTAATATTACTATGTTTCCAATAGTGTTTTGTTTTGTTTTCCCTAATTCAGTCTAAGAAACAACAGAACCATGAATCACTAGGTTGGACAAGGATAGGATAAACAACTTTGCTATGGTTCTGTGGTTGCTAGGTTGCTAAAGGCTTGAAAGTGGTAATTTTCCTTATTTGATATAGATAATTTTCTAAATGAGTGTTAAGGCAATCTTTGATGCCTGGAGTAGTGGAAGTAACTTACTGGCATACTGACCACCATGAAATCTCTTCCATTCTCCCCAAGAGTACAGTCTATTTCACTGTTCTCACTGCAGATTTTCATTACTCAAGCACATCCCAATTTATTCATTTCAGTACGATTTTCATCAAACTACTTAAAGGCACAAAATGGTTCCTAACCATGTAAAAATAAAGTTCATCCTCCAAAATATATCTTCAAGTAATAACACAATCTATCTACAACCACCTTTCCAGTATTATAGTAACAGCTCTCCTAAAACAACCCTGTGACCTATACAAACTTACTTCTGATCATAGCGTCTGTATACACACTTCCATACTCAATCTACCTAATAGATCTCATTTCTTTTTTCCTTACCATTCATTTTTTCCTCATGTTTTTCTGACTTGTCCTGCTGTTTATGATTATCCCAACCTCTTAATCAAATATCATGCATTCCCCAAAATGCTCACAATATAGTAAATGTTCATGTATAAAAACATGAAAATATAAAAAATATGGAAATGTTGACTCCTGAATCAGAGTATAAGAATTTTAAGACAGCTTATTTTACACTCCTTTTTGAAATTCCACACAATCTATTGGAACACTTTACATAGCAGATCCTTGGTAAATCTTTATTTTAACATCTAAGGTTTTAGGATGAAATGTAAAAGGCACCTTTCCTCAAAGGACATCTCTATTACTCTAGTCATGCCAGGCATTCTGACCTTTATTTGAAGCACTTAAACATTCTCCTGTAGGCAATCCACTTTTTAAAATCTTTCTTATTTATACTAAGACAAATTCTGTTTTACAGTACCTTGCAATTGAGAGCCTTAGTTTTGTTCTCTGAAGTGACACAAAATAAGTCCAACTCATTTTAATTAATACTATTGCATTTACTTGAAGGCAGTTTATGATGCTTCTCTCTTAAGGTGTTTTTCTCCATTCTACACATTATTCTTCATGTAACATACCTTCCAGAAATCCTAGTCATCCTTTTGGCCTCTTCCTGGACTCAGAGATATTTTTTTCAAGTTTTCTGTTTAATGTGGTCATGAGACCAAAACATAAAACTTTAAATGTCATCTCACTGATGTACATTTCAGTGGAATACCTGATTTGCTTAATCTTGACACTGAATTGCTAGTAGCAGTGTCTAAATTAATGCTACTTATTTTAATATCACATAATTATCTTGGTTCAAATTAATATCTATAAATATTTTTCATGCAAATTACACTTTACTAAGGTGTTTGCATCTTGAACTTGCATGAATATTTGTTGCTGTTAAACTCCTAATCTTACAGTAAACTTTCAAAAGGGGAGATAATGTTAGCTTGAAATAATGTTTCCTCCTTAGAGAAAACTTGTTGGCAAATGTGGATGGGGAAAGAGTGATTTCCTTCTAATGATTGTAACCTGTCCTCATATGTCTAAGACACTACCATTTAGAAAAGAAACTAAAGTAATCTGTGTATCTTCAGGTAACCAAATAAGCAATTAGTTGGATATAAATGTCAAAAGCTTACTGTAAAGATAAATGAATTCTAACAATTCAAATGGCCCTCAAAGAGATTATCTCATCATTGATTGTTTTTAAGCCATCGCTTTTCTAAAACTTTTAAACTAGAGTGAAAATCTGTCAGGTACAATGGGTTGTCAAATGGAAGTACCATGTAGAGTTCCCACAGCTCAGAATCTTGTAGTGCAAGAAGGTTTGAAAGTAATTTGAAATGATGCTCAATGTCAATAACTTCAGATAAGAAGATGACACCACCATTATGGCTTAAAGTAAAGAGGAACTAAAGAGCCTCTTGATGAAAGTGAAAGAGGAGAGTGAAAAAGCTGGATTACAACTCAACTTTCAAAAAAACTAAAATCATGGCATCCGGGCCCATCACTTCATGGCAAATAGATGGGGAAACAATGGAAACAGAGAGAGACTTTTTCTTGGGCTTCAAAATCACTGTGGATGGTGACTGTAGCCATGAAATTAAAAGATGCTTGCTCCTTGAAAGAAAAGCTATGACCACCCTAGATAGCGTATTAAAAAGCAGAGACATTAATTTGCTGACAAAGGTCCATCTTGCAAAAACTATGGTTTTTCCAGGAGTCATGTATGGGTGTGAGAGTTGTACTATAAAGAAAGCTGAGCACTGAAGAACTGATGCTTTTGAACTGTGGTGTTGGAGAAGACTTTTGAGAGTCCCTTGAACTGCAAGGAGAACCAATCAGTCCATCCTAAAAGAAATCAGTCCAGAACATTCATTGGAAAGACTGATGCTGAAGGAAACTCCAATAATTTGGCCACCTGATGCAAAGAACCGACTCATCAGAAAAAACTCTAATGCTGGGAAAGATTGAAGGCAGAATGAGAAAGGGACAACAGAGGCTGAGATGGTTGATAGCATCACCAACTCAATGGTCATGAGTTTGAGTAAACTCTGAGAGTTATTGATGCACAGGGAAGCGTGGCAAGCTGCTTCCACAGGGTTACAAAGAGTTGGACAATGAGCAACTGAACTGAACTGAACTCCACCAGACAAAAAGATGCTTACTGTGTAAACAGTGCCTGAAAAGCATTATAAATGGCCCACAATAACTTACTTGACCTTGCAGGATATTGGTTGTCTTAGATCTAAAATAAGAAAGACTCACCTGGAGAGTTACCATGTCTCCTTTTGAATAATAGACTCTACAGTCTTCCTAAGTATATTCACATGATACATTAAAGAATTTGTTCTGAATATAGATGTGAGAGAGTTAATTCTTAGGTAGATTGATAAGGAGTCTGGAACTCTGGAGAAGAAAGGGGTCTGGGGCCCTCAATGAGGAGAAAAGGACAAATATTTTTGTGTTTTACATTCCTTTAATCTTAGTCACATTTTTTTTTTCTTTAAGCCCAGAGATAATGATTACACAAAAAGTAACTAATTTTAAATTCTATACCAATCATGCTATGGTTTTTCCAGGAATCATGTATGGATATGAGTGTTGGGCTATAAAGAAAGCTGAGCACCCAAGAACTGATGCTTTTGAACTGTGGTGTTATATATGATTATATAATTATAATGTATCCTGCTTGAGGACATGTTTCTCCTTAAAAACCTTCTGACTAATCCCTGTCATCTTACAGTGTATGTTGTGGGAGTGGGTCTGGTAAGATCTTTCTATTGTTAGTTCTAATCCTGTTAAAATGTAAATTGTGGGAGTGGGTCTGGTAAAACTTTTATAACCTTGAGATATTCTTTAATTTACTGTAATAACCAACTGAAAAAGTGTCTAGCTACCTTGCTAAGACTAGCAAGTGGGGCACATTCTGTCTCCCTTCTGATGTCTATATCAGATGCTTTCTCTGTCCTTTTCCCTGTAATAAAAATTCTGCCAAACAAAAACTCTTGAATGATCAAGCCTGGTCAATGGCCCTGAAGCTAAATCTTCTTTGGAGATCATGAATCTGACACCTTCACTGTAAGCTATCAGATGGATATTGGTGTTAAATAAATCAGCCTAAGGTTTAAAATAGCCAAATTTTCCTCCTTTGGGAAACTGGAGCAGATTTTATATTTTTGTATTGTATTATGCAATGATGGAAAAGCTGAAATTGAATGGCTCTATGATGACATACAAGACATTATAGAACTAACACCAAAAATGATGTTCTCTCATCAGGGGACCTGAAATGCAAAAGTAGGAAGTCAAGAAACACCTGGAGTAACAGGCAAGTTTGGCCTTGGAGCACAAATTAAGCAGGGCAAAGGCTAACAGAGTTTTGCCAAGAAAATGCACTGGTCATAGCAAACACCTTCTTCCAACACAAGAAACAGCTCTACACATGGACATCGCCAGATGATCAATACTGAAATCAGATTGATTATATTATTTTCAACCAAAGATGGAGAAACTCCATACAGTTAGTAAAAACAAGACCAGGAGCTGACTGTGGCTCAGATCATCAACTCCTCATTGGAAAATTTAGACTGAAATTGAAGGAAGTAGGGAAAACCAATAGACCATTCAGGTATGACTTAAATCAAATCTCTTATGATTATACAGTGGACGTGACAAATAGATTCAAGGAATTAGATCTGATAGAGTGCCTGAAGAACTATGAACAGAGATTCGTGACATTGTATACAGGAGGCAGTGACCAAGACCATCCCCAAGAAAAAGAAATGCAAAAAGGCAAAATGGTTGTCTGAGGAGGTCTTACAAACAGCTGAGAAAAGAAGAGGAGCTAAAGGCAAAGGAGATAAGGAAAGATACACCCATCTGAATGCAGAGTTCCAAAGAATAGCAAGGAGAGAAAAGAAAACCTTCCTCAGTGATCAATGAAATATAGGAAAACAATAGAATGGGAAAGACTAAAGAACTCTTTAAGAAAATTATAGATACTAAGGGAACATTCCACGCAAAGATGGGCTCAATAAAGGACAGAAACGGTATGGACCTAACAGAAGCAGAAGAAGTAGCAAGAATACACAGGAGAACTATACAAAAAAAAAAAAAGATCTTAATGACCCAGGTAACCACGATGATGTGATCACTCACCTAGAGCCAGACCTCCTACAGTGTGAAGTCAAGCGGGCCTTAGGAAGCATCACTACAAACAAAGCCAGTGGAGGTGATGGAATTCCAGTTGAGCTATTTCAAATCCTAAAAAATGATGCTGCAGAAATTCTGCACTCAATATCTCAGTAAATATAGAAAACTCAGCAGTGGTCACAAGACTGGAAAAGATCAAATTTCATAACAATTTCAAAGAAAGACATTGCCAAAGAATCTTCAAACTACCGCACAATTGCACTCATCAGACATGCGAGCAAAGTAATGCTCAAAATTCTCCAAGCAAGGCTTCAACAGTATGTAAACTGTGAACTTCCAGGTGTTCAAGATGAATTTTTAAAAGGCAGAGGAACCAGAGATCAAATTGCCAAAATACCCAAATTGCTAAATTTGACAAAATTGCCAAAGTACCAACATCCGTTGTATCATAGAAAAAGCAAGAATTTCAGAAAATCATCTACTTCTGTTTTATAGACTATGCCAAAGTCTTTGACTCTGTGGATCACAACAAACTGTAGAAAATTATTAAACAGATGGGAATACCAGACCTCCTGATCTGCCCCCTGAGAAATTTGTAGGACAGGTCAAGAAGCAACAGTTACAACCATACATGGAACAACAGACTGGTTCCAAACTGGGAAAGGAGTACAACAAACCTATATATTGTCAGTCTGTTAATTTAACTTATATGCAGAGTACATCATGCAAAATGCTGGGCTGGAAGAAGCACAAGTTGGAATCAAGATTGCCAAGAGAAATATCAAAAACCCCAGATATGCAGATTGACACCATCCTTATGGCTTAGAGTGAAAAGGATCTAAAGATCCTCTTGATGAAAGTGAAAGAGGAGAGTGAAAATGTTTGGCTTAAAACTCAACATTCAAAAAACTAAGATCGTGGCATCCAGTCTCATCACTTCATGACAAAATGATGGGAAACACAAAGGAAACAGTGAGAGACTTTATTCTCTTGGGCTCCAAAATCACTGCAGATGGTGACTGCAGTCATGAAATTAACAGATTTTTGCTGCTTGAAAGAAAAGCTATGACCAACCTAGACAGCATATTAAAAAGCAGAGACATTACTTTGCTGACAAAGGTCCATCTCGTCAAGGCTGTGGTTTTTCCAGTAGTCATGTATGAATGTGAGAATTGGAACATAAAGAAAGCAGAACACAGAAGAATTGATGCTTTTGAACTATGGTGTTGGAGAAGACTCTTGAGAGTCCCTTGGACTGTAAGGAGATCCAACCAGTTCATCCTAAAGGAGATCAGTCCTGAATATTCATTGGAAGAACTGATGCTGAAACTGAAACTCCAATACTTTGACCACCTGATGCAAAGAACTGACTACTTGGATAAGACCCTGATTCTGGGAAAGATTGAAGGCAGGAGGAGAAGGGGATGACAGAGGATGAGATGGTTGAATGGCATCACTGACTTGATGGACATGAGTTTTAACAAGCTCTGGGAGTTGGTGATGGACAGGGAAGCCTGGCGTGCCGCAGTCCATTGGGTTGCAAAGAGTTGAACATTACTGATCGACTGAACTGACTGAATGATGATTTAACAATTAAATAATTTGAACAACAGCTTCTAAGATTAAAAAAAAAGTTGGTTTTTTAAACAAATTAATACCTAGCAAAACCATGAATATCTGCCTCAGTGTATCTTCTCTTAGCCATTCTGCCTTTATATCCCTGGACCAAATTGTTCCAGGTCCTAGTCAAACTGAGATAGAATTATCTTGTGTATATGTGTGTGTGTGTGTGTGTGTGTGTGTGTGTGTGTGTGTTTGCCAATGTGTATCTGTTCATCAATCACATTTAATTATCAGAAACTATGATTTCACTTTCCTTCCCCTATCTCAGTTCAGACTTTGGAGTTGTCAAGTGACAAAGTGTTAACAACTAGCAGATGGACTAGACGGTCAGATGGGGCTCTCCAGAAAGCAGCTCAAAAGTGATTAAAATTACGAAAGACTGCACGCATTATTCCTCCTTTCAAAGGATGCTGTATTTTTCTTAATGTTAAATCTGATTAAAATAGCAAAGCAAACAATAGAAGAGAATCAATTCCTGTTATTCTCTCTCTTTTTTTTTTTTTTTCTTTAAGGAAGCCAAAGGTAGTGGAAAATACTTCAAAACAGAATTTACAGAAACCACCTGCCAATGCTGGAGACATAAGAGATGTGGATTAGATCCCTGGGTTAAGAAGAGCCCCTGGAGAAGGAAATGGCAACCCCATCTAGTAATCTTGCCTGGAGAATCCAATGGACAGAGGAGCATGGTAGGCTACATAGTCCATAGGGTCGCAAATAGTCAGACATGACTGAAGTGACTTTGCACATCATGGCCTTCCCTAAAATATTGGGTTGTGTATTAAGATACTTTTCATTTTTACAAAATTTTAGATCTATCGACTCATTTGCACATATATTTGGGTGTCTATACCATTTTCTTATCTATGCAATCACTTAGCATTGCTGGCTAAAAAAATTAATCACAGCCTAAAAGTAGAGAGATATTTTATTTGGTGGGAATGTAAAGGACTCTTAGCCCAGAAGACAGCATCTCAGTAGCCCTAAGAAAACTGCTCTGAGGAGGCAGGAAAGGGAGTCAGGCTATACACAAGTTTGCAACAAAGGGGCAGACAATCTGAACATCAAAGGTTATCATTAAGTAAGGAAAACCAGGTATCAAGTGAAGAAATTTAGCATTCTTCCATGTGTGCAAGCCTCTGAGCCAAATGAATTCATTCTTTTCATATGCACAACAGTTATCTGGGGCCAAATCTTATTTCTTGATTGCTTACATCCTTAATTCCTTGTTCACTGTAAGGAATGGTAGATACAGTGAATGGCTACTTCCTCATTCCACTCCCCACCTGAGATCCTCGGCACCACTGTAGGAGGTGGTGGCATCTATTGGATCACAGGCCTTCTGTTCCATTTTGGGAGCCCTCACTCACATTTGGAGACCCAAAATCTTTGGTGGCTGTGACATTTCTTTTTTTTCTTTTTTCTTTTTTTTTTTTAATTTTTTTTAATTTTTTTTTAAATTTTTATTAGTTGGAGGCTAATTACTTTACATCATTACAGTAGTATTTGTCATACTCTGTGACATTTCTTGCCCAGAAAGATGGCAGGAAATATTTCATTTCACAACATGTATGTAGGAATCAGGACATTTCCTGACATTACAGTGAAGAGCAGGATAACCGCCCTAAATTTGCACTCTGATTGGGCTAGTAACAGTCACATCCACATGACTCTGCAATTCAGAACATCTGTTTTGGAATTTTGTACACTTATCATAATAGCATTTCTCCTTTCTGCATTTCTGGGACATCTCCTTATTGATTTTGCTAAATGTAAATGTACTGATTCTATTATTGGTCACCATTCCTCTCATCTTCTTTTCCCTTTGGCATTGCCTCAGTTCAGTTTAGTTCAGTCACTCAGTCTTGTCTGACTCTTTGCGACCCCATGGACTGCAGCATACCAAGCTTCTCTGTCCATCACGAAATCCTGGAGCTTGCTCAAACTCATGACCATTGAGTCGGTGATGCCATCCAAATGTCTCATCCTCTGTCGTCCCCTTCTCCTCCTTCCTTCAGTCTTTCCCAGCATCAGGGTCTTTTCCAGTGAGTCAATTCTTTGCATCAGGTGGCCAAAGTATTAGAGTTTCAGTTTCAGCATCAGTCCTTCCAATGAATATTCAGGACTGATCTCCTTTAGGATGAACTGGTTGGATCTCCTTACAGTCCAAGGGACTCTCAAGAGTCTTCTCCAACACCACAGTTCAAAAGTATCAATTCTTCCATGCTCAGCGTTCTTTATAGTCCAACTCTCACATCCATACCTGACTACTGGAAAAACCATAGCTTTGACTAGACCTTTGTTGGCAAAGTATTGTCTCTGCTTTTTAATATGCTATCTAGGTTGGTCATAGCTTTTCTTTCAAACAGCAATAATCTTTTAATTTCATGGCTGCAGTCACCATCTGCAGTGAATTTGAAGCCCAAGAAAATAAAGTCTCACACTCTTTCCATTGTTTCTCCATCAATTTGCCATGAAGTGATGGGACTGGATGCCATGATCTTAGTTTTTTGAGTGTTCACTTTTAAGCCAACTTTTTCACTCTCCTCTTCCATCTTCACCAAGAGGCTCTTCAGTTCTGATTCACTTTTTGCAGTAAGGGTGGTGTCATCTGTGTATCTGAGGTTATTGATATTTCTCCCAAAAATCCTGATTCCAGTTTCTGCTTCATTCAGTCTGGTGTTTTGCTTGATGTACTCTGCATATAAGTTAAATAAGCAGGGTGACAATGGAAATGCCTACATCCACTAAAATGCTGATAGCTTTCAAGCCTGGCAGCAGGGCTAGGGCATGTAACCCAATAATATCTAAGAGAAATTCTGCTGGATATTCCTTGGAAATCTATTCCACCCTGATGGAGACTGAAATATATGGAGACCCTTCTCTTACTCTCCTTCCTAAGACCTAGATAAAATCATGACTTGTAAAAACACTTCCTTACAACCCCATTCTACCCCTCTCTGATTTGAATTTCTGTGCTATTGATGGACATTTAACCCAATGATCTTTGCCTCTGTGTGTGTGTGTGTGTGTGTGTGTGTGTGTGTGTGTGTATGTATCTTCCCTCTTTATTCCATTCTGGAAAGACAAAAACATTGAGTTGTGAATATATATATATATATATATATATATATATATATATACTAAAATCTAAATTTTATTCATATAGAATGAAAGTGGTATGTTTTGCTGCTACCATTACAATTTTTTCCAAGTTAATACTGGTGGCACAATCTGATCAAAAATGGAATTTTACCTTAGCGCCAGCAATACTCAACAAAGGATTGCCAAAACCTTGATCCTTTTTTGGGGTAGGGGAGGGGAATCTTAAAATGCCCATTCTAAGAAATGTGAGGTGTCCACAGGAAAGATTCTGCACCATAGTAAAGCAGAATCATACTATGAAGACAACAGTATTTTAAGTGCAACAAACAATATGCAAACCCAAGGCAGCCAGACAGTCTTACTATATGCTAACAGTAGACTAGACATGCTGACCTGACTCCCTTGAAGCTCCCTCACTCAGTTCTTCCTTAGGCATATCCTACAGTCTCTGTTATAGAGAAGTGTTTGTGACCCCAAATTTATATGTTGAAGCCCCTAATGTGATGATATTTAGACGTGGGGCATTTGGAAAGTATTTAGATTGAGAAAGTCATGAAGGTAAGGCCCTCACAGAGGATTACATTGTGCACCATGCTTAGTCGCTCAGTCATTTCTGACTCTTTGTGACTCCATGGACTGTAGCCCAGCAGTCTCCTCTGTTCATGGGGATTCTCCAGGCAAGAATACTGGAGTGGGTCACCATGCCCTCCTCCAGGGAATGTTTCCAACCCAGGGATCAAACCCAGGTCTCCTGTATTGCAGGCAAGTTATTTACCAACTGAGCCACCAGGGAAGCCCCACAGAGAACTAGTGCCCTTATAAAAGAGGTACTAGGAAAAGGGTGGGGGGGAGGCACCAAAAGGTGCTTTCTTTCTCTCTCCACAACGGGAGGCACAGCAAGAAGATAGCTAAGTAGAGTTAAGAAAAGTGTCATTACCAGGAATTGAATCAACTGACACCTTGATCTTGGATTTCCCAGCGACCAGAACTATGAGAAACAAACATCTGTTGTTTAAAAATTCAATTTATGGTATATCGTTATGGGATCCCAAGCTAAGGTAGATTTCTCAATCCTACCCTCTGCTATACATAACAATGTTCCCTTATTGTTACTTCTGTCTTAGTGCCTTTTTCTCTGGTAAATACTCATCTGAAGTTTTTCCTGTCATATTTAAGCCCCAAGCTGGCTTATTTAATATAAATGTATTACAGTTGTGGGTGTTACTGGTGATGGAAGTAAAGTCCAATGCTGTAAAGAACAATACTGCATAGGAACCTGGAATGTTAGGTCCATGAATCTAGGCAAATTAGAAGTGGTCAAATAGGAGATGGCAAGAGTGAATGTTGCATTTTAGGAATCAGTGAACTAAAATGAGCAGAAATGGGTGAATTTAACTCAGATGACCATTATATCCACTCTGTGGGCAAGAATTCCTTAGAAGAAAAGAAATAGCACTCATAGTCAACAAAAGAATCTGAAATGCAGTACTTGGATGCAATCTCAAAAACGAAAAAATGATCTCCATTTGTTTCCAAGGCAAACCACTCAGTATTACAGTAATCCAAGCCTATGTCCCAACCAGTAATGTTGAAGAAGCTGAAGTTGAAGGTTTCTATGAAGACCAACAAGACCTTCTGGAACTAACACCCAAAAAAGATATAATTTTCATCCTAGGGGACTGGAATGCACAAATATGAAGTCAAGAAACACATGGAGTAACAGGCATATTTGACCTTAGAGAATGGAATGAAGCAGGGCAAAGGCTAATAGAGTTTTGCCAAGAGAATGCAGTGGTCATAGCAAACATCCTCTTCCAACAATGCAAGAGAAGACTCTACACATGGACATCACCAGATGGTCAATACTGAAATCAGACTGATTACATTCTTTGGAGACAAAAATTGAGAAGCTCTATACAGTCAACAAAAACAAGACTGGGAGCTGACTGTGGCTCAGATCATGAACTCCTTATTGCCAAATTCAGAATGACGTTGAAGAAAGTAGGGAAAACCACTAGACCATTCATGTATGACCTAAATCAAATCCATTATACAGTGGAAGTGACCAATAGATTCAAGGGATTAGAACTGCTAGACAGAGTGCCTGAAGAACTATGGACAGAAGTTCATGACATTGTACAGGAGGAAGGGATCAAGACCACATCCAAGAAAAAGAAATGCAAAAATGAAAAATGGTTTTCTAAAGACGCCTTACAAATAGCTGAGAAAAGAAGAGATGCTAAAGGCAAAGGAGAAAAGGAAAGATATACCCATTTGAATAAAGAGTTCCAAAGAATAGCAAGGAGAGATAAGAAAGTCTTCCTCAGTGATCAATGCAAAGAAATAGAGGAAAACAATAGAATGGGAAAGTCTAGAGATCTCTTTAAGAAAATTAGGGATACCAAGGGAACACTTGACACAAAGATAGGCACAATTAAGGACAGAAATGGGTGTGGACCTAACAGAAGCAGAAGATATTAAGAAGAGCTGGGAAGAATACACAGAAGAAGAATACAAAAAAAAAAATTTCATGACCTAGATAACCAAGATAGTGTGATCACTCATCTAGAGCCAGACATCCTTGAATGTGAAGTCAAGTGGGCTTTAGGAAGCATCGCTATGAACAAAGCTAGTGGAGGTGATGGAATTCCAATTGAGCTATTTCAAATCTTAAAAGATGAGTCTGTGCAAGTGCTTCACTCAACATGCCAGAAAATTTGGAAAACTCAGCAGTGGCCACAGGGCTGGAAAAGATCAGTTTTCATTTCAACCCCAAAGAAAGAGAATGCCAAAGAATGCTCAAACTACCACACAATTGCACTCATCTCACATGCTAGTAAAGTAATGCTCAAATCTCCAAGCCAGGCTTCAATAGTACATGAACTGTGAACTTCCAGATGTTCAAGCTGGATTTAGAAAAGGCAGAGGAGCCAGAGATCAAATTGCCAACATCTGTTGGATCATTGAAAAAGCATGAGTGTTCCAGAAAAACATGTACTTCTGCTTTACTGACTATGACAAAGTCTTTGACTGTGTGGATCACAGCACATTATAGAAAATTCTTAAAGTGAATGTTGCTCAGTTATGGCCAACTCTTTGCAACCCTGTGGACTTAGTCCCTGTAATTCACCAGGCCAGAATACTGGAGTGGGTAGACTTTCCCTTCTCTAGGGGGCCTTCCCAACCCAGGAATTGAACCAGGGTCTCCTTCAAAGCAGACGGCTTCTTTGCCAACTGAGCTATGGCAGAAGCCCGAAAAATCTTATAGAGATGGGAATACCAGACCACGTGACCTACCTGCCTCCTGAGAAATCTGTACACAGGTCAGGAAGCAACAGTCAGAACTGGACATGAAACAACAGACTGGTTCCAAATAGGGAAAGCAGTACATCAAGGCTGTATATTGTCACCGTGCTTATTTAACTTAACCCCAGACTACATCATGGGAAGTGCTGGACTGGATGAAGTACAAGCTGGAAGCAATATTGCTGGAAGAAATATCAATAACCTCAGATATGCAGATGAGACCACCCTTATGGCAGAAAGTGAAGAAGAACTAAAGATCCTCTTGATGAAAGTGAAAGAGGAGAGTGAAAATGTTGGCTTAAAACTCAACATTCAGAAAAAATAAGATCACGGCATACAGTCCTATCACTTTATAGCAACTAGATGGGAAAATAATGGAAACAGTGAGAGACTTTATTTTTTGGGACTCCAAAATCACTGCAGATGGTGACTGCAGCCACGAACTTAAAAGATGCTTGCTCGTCAGAAGAAAAGTTATGACCAACCTAGATAGCATATTAAAAAGCAGAGACATCTCTTTACCAGCAAATGTCCGTCTAGTCAAAGCTATGGTTTTTCCAGTAGTCATGTACGGATGTGAGAGTTGGACTATAAAGAAAGCTGAGTACCAAAGAATTGATGCTTTTGAGCTGTGGTGTTGGAGAAGACTCTTTTGAGAGTCCCTTGAACTGCAAAGAGATCCAGAAAGTCCATCCTAAAGGAAATCAGTCCAGAATATTCATTGGAAGGACTGGTGCTGAAGCTGAAACTCCAATACTTTGGCCACCTTATAGGAAGAAACAAGTCGTTGGACAAGACCTTGATGCTGGGGAAGATTGAAGGCAGGGGGAGAAGGGGACGACAGAGGATGAGATGGTTGGATGGCATCACTAACTCAATGGACATGAGTTTGAGAAAGTTCCGAGAGTTGCTGGTGCACAGGGAAGCCTGGTGTGCTGCAGTCCATGGGGTCGCAAAGGGTTGGACATGACTGAGCGACTGAAGTAAACTGAACTGAACAGATTTACAGCTCTTGTTTATAGTTTATAAGAGGGTAACTGAGGTCTAACAACTTGGTCTGGTGTATAAAAGAGAATTTCAGGAGATGCTAATGAAAAGGTGGAGAGGGAGCAAGGAACACTTAGAAATGTTATTTCATCCCACATGTTTTATCTCCCATCACACTGAGTACTTATTTAATGATGCATTTGGATACACTCTTGAATTTTAATGGTGAGCATAACAACAGATGCAAGTCCATAAATGAGTTAACAGCCTGAGAGTTTAAGTCATTTGTTCCCTCCCCTACTCTACTCTCGGAGGTTTGATTTGTTGATTAATGCAGTTTTAATTGTAGAATTTGCTTCTTTCCAAGAGTCACTGAGAAAGTTTTCAGAAACAAATAAAATATAAGATGATGCAATGTCAAAAAATGTCAAAAAATAAATAATTGGGGACTTCCATTTTTGGTAATAGTGGATCAGATAATTTTTACCAACCCTATCTCTGAGGACAATTGGGAAAAACTAAAATTTGTAAACTTTTCCAAGAAGGTTTTTAAAAGCTAAGACAGTAAAGAATTGCGAGTCCCAAATGCAAAGCCTGATACTTATGGTCACTTTTCCCCTGAGTGGCTGAGGGCTGAGTAAAGCAAAAGAAAATAAAAAGATAGCATATATCAATAAAAAAAATAAAAGATAATATGGTATCAATAAGGTCATATATGGTTTTTGAAAAGACCAATAAATTTGATAAAGTCCTGTGACTAAAGGTAAAAGGCAAAAATAACCAGTATTAGAAGTGTAGAGACATTTTTTATTACAAATATAATAGAAAGGTTCTTATGAATTACTTACCTAATAAAATTAAAAATTTTAATAAAATGAAAACATTGCTTAAATAGTACTATTTGACAAAAGTGATGCAAAAGAATAAAAAGTATGAATATTCATACAAATATTAAAGAAATAGAATCTGTAATTTAAATTATTTAAAATATTCCCATATAAAAAGTTAAAACAATTTGAGTAAGTTCATTAGGTTAAATGTCCATCACTAACACATAAGTTCAGGGACTTCCTGGTGGTCCAGTGGATTAAGAATCTGCCTTTTAATGTGCGTGATGTGGGCAAGGCAGGTAGGCTCATGCACTCGAGCCCACATGCCCCCACCTAGAGAGCCAAGGTGCTCTAGAGCCCACGAACTGGAACTAGAGAAAGCCCAACTGCCATCAACAAAGACTCATCACAGCCAAAATAAAAATAAACTGATTAATTTTTAAAATAGCACATAAATTCAAAGCAGATAGCTATGGTCTGGAGTTATAATGAAGTGTCTTTCCAAGACATAAAATTACCTAGATCTTAGAGAATGAGTAGGTTATACAAATATGAGAACAGGATATTTAATAGCTTAAAAGAAGATCAGCATTTTAATGTTTACTTCATAAGCAATTATCTTTTATTCAGAAATAGATTATGTATTTTGTTTTACCATAAATGTGATTCTGCTGCTGCTGCTGCTAAGTCACTTCAGTCATGTCTGACTCTGTGCAACCCCACAGACAGCAGCCCACCAGGCTCCCCCGTCCATGGGATTCTCCAGGCAAGAACAATGGAGTGGGTTGCCAATTCCTTCTCCACTGCATGAAAGTGAAAAGTGAAAATGAAGTCGCTCAGTCATGTCTGACTCTCGGTAATGCCATGGACTGCAGCCTACCAGGCTCCTCCATCCATGGAATTTTCCAGGCAAGAATACTGGAGTGGGTTGCCATAGCCTTCTCTGAAATGTGATTCTAACTCATCACAATTAGAAACAAGATGAACTCACGCATCTCAGTTTAGATCTTTCCTTGAGAGCAAGACACATTTACCAGCAAGTTCTTCCAAACATTTAAGAAAGTAAAAATGCCAAAAATATACTAATTCTTCAGTGTAACACAAAAAGAAGAAACATTTCCCAATTGCTTAATGAAAGCATCACAACTTTCATAAAAGAACTCAAGTTAAATTAAGAAGGGAAAAAAAAAGTTAGTCTCATATAGAATACAAATGCAAAACTCCTAAACTAAATATGAGCAAAATGAACTCTGTAATATTTAGTAACCAAAAAAAACAAGGCAGGTTTATTCCAG